>NW_026775579.1:72472945-77272945 GCF_030987335.1 Cornus florida | reverse complement strand
GGTCATATATCTAGTGAAAGGTTAAAAAGATTAGTAGAAGATGGAATTCTTTGAAATCTATATTTTACTGATTTTATTGTGTATGTGGATTGTATTAAAGGTAAACAAACCAAATACACAAATAAAGGAGCCACAAGAAGTATATAACTTAAAATTATTCATACAGACATTTGTGGACCTTTTGATGTTCATCTTTTGGTGGAAAAAAATATTTTATCACCTTTATAGATGATTTTTCACGTTATAGATATATCTATTTGTTGCATAATAAATCTCAAACAGTGAATATTCTTGAAGTATACATAAATGAGGTTGAAAGGCAACTAAATAAAAAAGTGAAAATAGTAAGGTCAGATAGAAGTGGTGAATATTATGGAAGGTATGATGAAACGGGTCAATGCCCTAGACCGTTTGCTAAACTCCTTGAAAAGCGTGGCATTTGTGCTCAATACACTATGCCAGGCATGCTACAGCAGAATGGTGTAGCTGAAAGGTGTAATCGTATTCTTATGGAAATGGTTAGGAGTATGTTAAGTAATTCCTCATTACCCATATCATTGTGGATATATGCTCTTAGAACTGCTATGAATGTATTAAACAGGGTTCCTAGTAAGGCAGTTCCAAAAACTCCATTTGAATTGTGGGCAGGAAGGAAACCTAGTTTAAGGCACCTGCATATTTGGGGTTGCTCAGTGGAAGTTAGGATTTATAATCCACATGAAAAGAAATTAGATTTTAGAACAATTAGTGGGTACTTTATTGGTTACCCAGAAAAATCCAAAGGGTATAGGTTTTACTGTCCTACATATAGTACAAGAATTGTTGAAACCGGTAATGCCAGATTCATTAAGGATGGTGAAATCAGTGGGAGTGATAGAAATGAGAATGTGATCATTCAAGAAGTTAGGGTACAAATCCCTTTACCCACAGCTTCTAAAGAAATAATTGTTTCTCTAGTTGTTGAACTACATAACAATGAAGAACAATTAAATGATCAACAATTCCATAATGAAACTATCACCAATGAAGTTATAGAAGAACCACAATGAATAACATTAAGACGGTCTCAAAGAGAAAAAAAGACCTGATATTCCAAATGATTATGTGGTATATCTACATGAATCAGCTTTTGATATAAGGATATGTAAGGACCCGGTTACCTATTCACAAGCCATTAATAGTAATAATTCTATTAATTGGATTAATGCCATGAATGAGGAGTTGAAGTCAATGGAACAAAATAAAGTTTGGGAACTCGTTGAATTGCCTAAAGGATTTAAACAAGTCGGGTGTAAATGGGTCTTTAAGACCAAACACGACTCTCATGGCAATATTGAATGATATAAAGCTAGACTTGTAGTCAAGGGCTTCACTCAGACAGGAGGCATTGATTATAAAAAAACCTTCTCTCTTGTATCTAAGAAGGATTCCTTTAGAATTATCATGGCACTTGTAGCTCATTATGATTTAAAATTGCATTAAATGGATGTGAAAATAGCTTTCCTAAATGGGAGTTTAGAAGAAGAAGTTTATATGGATAAACCTGAAGGCTTCAGATTAGAGGGTAAAGAATGCATGGTCTGTAAACTTAAGAAGTCAATATGTGGACTTAAACAAGCTTCCTGACAATGGTATATTAAGTTTAATTATACTATTATTTCTTTTGGTTTTAATGAAAATACTATTGATCGGTGTATATACCAAAAGGTTAGTGGGAGTAAGTTTATATTTCTGATTCCATATGTTGATGATATTTTGCTTGCTAGTAGTGATCTTGGTTTATTGCATGAAACTAAAAATTATCTCTCTAAGAATTTTGAGATGAAAGATATGGGTGAGGCATACTACGTGATAGGAATAGAAATATTTCATGAAAGGTCACGTGGATTGTTAGGATTGTCTCAAAAAATATATATTAAGAGAATTCTAGAGAGATTTGGTGTGGAACATTGTTCAGCTAGTGTTGTTCTAATACAGAAATGAGATAAATTTAGTTTGATGCAATGCCCAAAGAATGAATTGGAACATAAAGAAATGCAAAATATTCCTTATGCATCTATTGTAGGAAGTTTGATATATGCATAGGTTTGCACTCGTCCAGATATTGGTTTTGCTGTTGGAATGCTAGGCAGATACCAAAGCAATCCAGGAATGCATCACTGGAAAGCTGCAAAGAAAGTCATGAGATACTTACAAGGAACAAAGAATTATATGCTCATATTTAGAAGGACTGGTGACTTAGAGGTTATTGGTTACTCAGACTCAGATTTTGCTGGATGTGTGGATAGTAAAAGATCCACTTTTGGTTATTTGTTATCATAGAAAAGAGCAAAACAGTCAATTATTGCTTCATCTACTATGGAGGCTGAGTTTGTAGCATGCTTTGAGGTTATAAATCATGGTTTGTGGTTGCGGAACTTTATTTCAGGATTTGGTATTATGGATTCAATTTCTAGACCGCTGAAAATTTATTGTGATAACACCGCAGCTGTCTTCTTTACTAAAAATGATAAGTATTCCAATGGCGTTAAGCATATGGAGCTGAAATATCTTACCGTTAAAGAAGAAGTTCAGAAACAACGATTGTCTTTTGAAAATATGAGCACATAACTTATGGTTGCAGATCCATTAACAAAAGGATTACCACCCAAAACATTCATAGGGCATGTTGAAAGAATGTGTCTTGAATGTAATCAAAGTTAATTATTATTTTGTTGTGGATTACTTAACAATGCTTATATATATTTGACATTTTGAGCTCATTAAAATGTGTTTCTGATATTTCCTGTTAATTTATGTATGTACACGCATGTATTACTTTAAATGATAAAAACATGAATAGTCTTAGAAAGACATTATTGCTAGACCTTTATTAATACTTCTCACTTATAAACTATGTTAAATGGGTTACTAGTGTTGTGGTACATGGAAGGGACTGTGTCATTTAGTGACATGCAGCCGCCATGACTCACATTGATAGTTTGTTTAGCAAGGTATTTATGATGACTAACTTAATACCTTAATATGATTTATGGTGCACACTAATGTGTATTTTACTAAACCACTATAGAAATTATCATATGTGCCAAGTGGGAGAATGTAAGATTATTTATTTAATTGCGGTCCACATGATTTGGACATGTGACATATTACTTGGTAGCTAAGTAAATAGATATCAATTAATATTATTTATTTTTTGGTCAACTTATAATTACTTTTTTGGTAATAATTTATTGGAGAAGTGTTTTCCTTTCTTATTTCTTACTTTGATGGAAAGTAGAATTATGTTACTAAAAGGAAAACTGGTCCTCTCTCTTGCATATACTCCATCAATTATGTACGATTTATGATACAACACGTAAAAATTTTATGTGTGCAAAAGGCCAAGAGAGAGAAACCAGTTTCCACATTTGTCTGTTGATCAGAGTTGCAAATTAGTTCATGGTTAAAGGATCTAGACGTTGGATTTAATTTCAACAAGGTTTGATATCATGAATCGAGGTATGTGATACCCCTCGGATCTAAGACACGGGTTGATTAGGCCCAGGCCCAAACCCGAGGGAATATCAAACAATTAATATTTAAAAAGAACACAGATTATAAAATGAAATAAAAATAAATATTTAAAAGCGGAAAGAAACTAAAATAAATCCTTTAAAATAAATACTTAAATCCCAATATTCCAAAACCTCCAATTAATTAACAACTCAGGAATCCATCTCTAGTGGACCCCTAATAAAAATCCAAACAGAAATAAAAATAACTAAAAGAATATCCCAAAGTAAACCATGGAGAGAAGTCCAACGTCGTTGGAAGACTGAGTAGTAATCTCTGCTCAGCACGATTAGGTCTAAGTCTGGAACTGACAAGTACCTGAAAAATAGAAGTGGGTTAGGCCTACTAACAAGTTCTATCCTACTACAATCCAAGCAGAGACTCGATACGTATGTACATCCTAACCAACTCAACAATAACTATATAGTCCGTAAATATATATATATATATATATATATATATATATATATATATATATTCACACTAACGGACTCTCACTGGACAACAGGCCAGTCTCAACCTGAATAGAGGCAACATGCAAAACTCATACGAGGTGGGCATGTGTACCTAAACCTAAACAGGGTACACCTCTAACCGTCATAGCCAGTTATGCATCCCAATGCATATACGCTCCCTAACCATCGATCCTGAGACTCAAGCTCATATCGAGGTACCATAACAATATATTTAAAATCCATCCAAAGTCCATAGTAGTGCCGCTCAACAATACGTTGCCTTGACACTATGAATAGATAGGATTTAACTTTTAGTTAATCCATTTCCTTAATTCCAAAGTAGGTAGGACTTAGCAGTTTTTAAGCTAATCCCCCTAGTATGCCACCGTCCCATACCGATGCATAGAATCTATTTATCCCGTAAATGATAATACAGACCATGCATGTATATATTATCTAAATCCATAAACCCAACAATTGAGAATAAAACAAAAATATTAAATTTAAAGATCAATTGTTTCAGGACAAGCATACTAGAGTTGTGTATCTTATTATGCTGCTTTTACACTACATTACCATAGTCTAGCAATTAACCAATCATTCGTTTATGCAATTATCAATTTATTTCCAGAATCCATATAAGTGAGAGAACATGTTAAATGTACACATCCATTAATATTATAGCAAGCTTAATAACCATAGGCAAACTATTAAGCTTCTAACATCAGTCCAACAATTTATGTAATAGTTGCTAAAACTGAATCATCAAGAAGTCCTCAATAAGCATAATTAAAATGTATATATATCTTAACATGCTCAACTTATTCCACTGCTATATGATTAGAGTTAGATAATCCTTTACAGACAAAACTGTTAGAACAACCTAAACCATCGTATCCCTTAATAGTTTGCAGCTTTGTTAAAAACTGTTCATTGTACAACCTATAAACCCTAAGTGGTTTATTGTTCATTCCCACATTCTTTGAAGCTTTAACAAGACCTTAGGTAACATCTAATATCTCAATTAAAGCCCTTGATTACACCAAGAAAGTCAGAAAAACAACCTAGAAGCAACAACTCACACAAAAACACATTAGAAGGGTATGGAGCCGCCTCCCCCACATGGGGAGCCGCCTCCCCCTTGTGTGGAGCTAGCTTCACACCATGTGGAGCCACCTCCATAGCCCTTGGAGCTGGTTCGACCCTTGTGGGGAGCCGCCTCCACCTCCAACTTCCCCAGTTCTCTCTTCCTCGTTCACCAGTTTGATCTCCGGCGGTTTCCATCATTTCCGTCCCCCATTGTCAAGGTTTCTACTACTTTAAAATTAGGTTTTTGTGTTCCAAGGAGTTTTAAAACCATTCCACAATAATTAACTTCAATTAGAAGAAGAAGAACGCAAGGTAGAATTAACACAGAAAAATAACAGTTCATGTAAACATACAGTTTAGAACAATTCAGCCATGCGAACCAGTTTACTTTCAACATTTATTTACTCCTGGAATTATATTAGAGATGTAAAGAACACAAGTCCAAGGGATAGAGTTAGGAATAGAACTTGCCTTTCACCGACGTCTTCCTAAAATCCTCCGGCAAAACTCTCCTCTCTATTTGCTCTCTCTCGGTTTCCTCTATACGCCTCTCTGTTCTCTGTATGCCGTGAATAGGGTTCTAAAACCCTAAGCAGACCCCTAATGATGTATTTAAAGGCTTCCTCCAAAACCTAATTCTAAGTGTAATAAGAGACAGCAACCCAATTCGGCTATAATATGAAAGAGACAAAACCTTAATCTAAATCCCACCAATTAATTCACACACGTAAACCCTTATAAGAAATCAATTTACGAATAAATAAAAACAATTTAGATATAATTAATTCGATTAAAAGAAAATAAAATCCAATTAACTAAAACAATTAATATAAAACAATTAAAAATAAAACAACCAAACAAAACAAGTCATTTAAATAATTCACAATTAAATCAACAACTTCACAATTAAATAAATGAAAATGCAATTTAAACAATTAAATAAACACCAACAAATAAAATAAAACAATTAAATAACTACCAGGACTATCCTTTTTAAAATTAGGGGTATTACATTCTTTCCCCCTAACAAAAGGAATTTCGTCCTCGAAATTCGCTCTTACCTTCTTCTAATATTTCAGGAAACTGCGAGCAAATGACATCCTCTTGTTCCCAAGTGGATTCAGCCTCATTGTGATGACTCCACTGAACACGCACCAAAGGAATCATCTTTTTACAAAGGATTTGATCCCGATGATCGATAATACGACACGGTGGCTCCAAATAAGTTGCATCCAGCTGCAACTCAATCTCCCTAACATCGATATGCTGATACCGATCCTCATACCACAGAAATTTCCGTAACATGGACACATGGAATACATTATGTACGTGATCCAAAGTATCCGGAAGTGCCAACCGATAAGCTACAGCTCTAACGCGATCCGTGATCATGAATGGACCGACAAACCGCGGTGACAACTTCTCTTTCTTCCCAAAGCACATGATTCCTTTCATAGGAGACACCTTGAGTAAAACCTGATCCCCAACCTGAAACTTTAAAGCACGAGTGCGACGATCGTATAACTTTTTTGCAGACTCTGGGCAGTGCACATGCGATCCCGAATAAGAGTTATCTTTTCAGAAGTATCCTTGATGAACTTCGGACCCAAGAATCTGCTTTCGCCAACCTCCATCCAACAAATAGGCAATCGACACGGTCAGCCATATAACGTCTCAAATGGTGCCATCCTTATAGTCTTCTGGAAACTATTGTTATACGCAAACTCCATAAGTGGTAAGTAATCCTCTTAGTGGCCCTTGAAATCAAGAACACACGACCGAAGCATATCCTCCATGATCTGATTCACCCTCTCAGTCTGCTCATCAATCTGAGGATGATAAGCAGTGCTAAGATGCAACTCTGTACGCAAAGCCTGTTGAAAACTCTTCCAGAATCCTGACACAAAGCTCGAATCCCTGTCCGATATAATTGATAAAGGAATGCCATGCAACTTCACAATCTCTGAAATGTAAAGTCTCGCCAACTGCTCTGAAATGTAAAGTCTCGCCAACTGCTTCGAAGTGTAGTCAGTGTAAATAGGCAAGAAATGAGCTAATTTCATTAGTCTGTCCAGGATAACCTAAATGGAATTGTGATCCTTGAAGAAATTTAGCAAACCTTCTACAAAATCCATAGAAATGTTCTTCCATTTCCACTCCGGTATCGGCAGTGGCTGTAGAGCTCCTGGCGGCCTTTGATGATCAATCTTGACCATCTGATAAGTACTACATTGTGAGACAAAAAAAACAATGCCCTCTTCATACTTGCTCACCAAAACTGCCGCTTCATATCCTGATACATCTTGTCGCCTCCTGGATGAACAAAAAACTCGGAGTGGTGAGTCTCAGTCATCACATCATTCCTCAAATCATTAGCAGAAGATACCACTAACCGTCCCTTGTACCTCAAACCTCTATCCGCCCTAACATAGTAGAATGGAACCTCTCCGGAAGCTATCTTTGTAATTTTGTCAATGCACTGCTGATCCGTGAGTTGTGCCTTCAAAACCTTGTGAATAATAGAAGGTATACCTACCATACAAGCCATGAAAGCATCTGACAACTCATCCACTGTCCTCAAAGCATTCCACTCAGTGGTGAATAGAGTAGAAAGACTACCAATAGGTTGACGACTAAGTGTATCTGCTACCACATTCATTTTCCCTGAATGGTACTGTATAGAGAAGTGATAGTCTTTTACAAATTCCAACCATTTGCGCTGTCTCATATTTAGCTCCTGCTGAGTGAACAAGTACTGTAGACTCTTGTGATTGCTAAATAACCTGAAAGACTCACCCAACAGATAATACCTCCAAATACGTAAAACAAAGACCACCGCTGCCAACTCCAAATCATGAGTTGGATAGTTAAGCTCATGAGGCTTAAGCTTCTAAGATCCATACGAAATCGGTCGCTCCTCCTGTATCAAAATGCAACCAAGACCCTGCAAAGAAGCATCCGTGTAGACCAGATACTCTATCCCGCTCTGTAGGGTAGACAAAACCGGTGCAGCAGTCAACTTAGTCTTCAACTCATCAAAAGCTTTCTGACAATGTTTATCCCACACGAACCGTACACCCTTCTTAGTCAGATGAGTGAGTGGTCCCGCTATCCTTGAAAACCCCTGGATGAACCTCTTGTAATATCCTACCAGACCGAGAAAACTCTAAATCTCGGTAGATGAAGTAGGTTATTCCCACTCAACCACTACTGAAATCTTGGCTGGATCCACCGCTATTTCTTTTTCTGACACCACGTGACCCAGAAATTTCACATCCCGTTGCCAAAATTCACATTTCACGAACTTGGCATACAACTGGTGCTCACGAAGCGTCTGCAAGACTATCCGAATATGTCTAGCATGATCGTCCTCTGATCTCAAGTAAATCAAGATGTCATCAATGAAAATAATGATAAATTGATCCAAGTAAGCCTTGAAGACTCTATTCATCAAATTCATGAAGACCGCTGGTGCATTAGTCAACCCGAACGGCATCACCCGAAACTCATAAGATCCATATCGAGTGAGAAACGCTGTCCTCGGAGCATCCTGCTCCCGAACCCGAAGTTGATGATATCCAGACCGCAGATCAATCTTAGAGAAATAGGTAGCTCCCTTCAACTGATCAAATAAGTCATCAATCCTGGGTAAAGGATACTTCTTACGAATAGTAACCTTGTTCAACTCCCTATAATCTATACATAGGCAAAGCGAACCATCATTTTTCTTCACAAACAAGACCGGTGCTCCCCAGGGTGAAGTACTTCGACGAATAAAACCCTGGCTGAGCAACTACTGAATCTAATCCCTCAGCTCACGCATCTCCACTAGTGCTATCTTATAAGGTGCCCTAGCAATAGACATAGTGCCTGGAGCTAAGTCTATCACATAGTCGATCTCGCGACTAGGTGGTAACCCTGGAATCTCCTAAAATACATCCGAAAAATTCTGTACAATCGGTATGCTATCCAATGATACAGTAGTCCCCTCTTCCGTTTCCTCTTTCACATGAAGCAAATAGGTGCTATTGACTTCGCTAGAACGCGGCATAGCGACGACATACATGTCCTGACCAAGTATGGTAAACACAATAAACCTATCAAAACAATTAACTTGGGCATGGTAGTGAGACAACCAATCCATCCTAAGTATCACATCATAAGTATGCATGTCTA
Source organism: Cornus florida (assembly GCF_030987335.1). Taxonomy (NCBI): domain Eukaryota; kingdom Viridiplantae; phylum Streptophyta; class Magnoliopsida; order Cornales; family Cornaceae; genus Cornus; species Cornus florida. Next base: position 77,263,670 of record NW_026775579.1, on the reverse strand, counting down.
AGACTAATAGATTGGCTAGAAACCTGAGTCTGCCAATATCTAGTGCCACAGGCCCGTCACTCTCATATAAAATGGCTATATCGCCTAACGGTATAGAAATACCCTGAGGTCTACTGTACACCCGAGTCATCATCCCAGATAAAGTAACAAAAATCCTAGCTACAAATGAGTGTGTAACACCTGTATCAAATAAAACACGTCCAAGTAAACCGTGAATATGAAACTTACCCTTAACAGCCTGAGGTGCTTGTATATCCTGTGGCATGGGATTGTACACCTTGCCATAATGTAACTGCTGCGGTGCCTGTCCCTAAGGCTGCTGTGGGGCTGGTAAAGCCGAATATGCCTGTTCCTGAATCTGTGGAACCTATGGAACTGGTAAAGGCATTAGTGCCCTCTGCCCCTGCTGCACATACTGTCCCTGTCTCTATCTTTTTCCCTATCTGGCTGTAGGACACTGCCTGGAAGTGTGACCATACTCTCTACAAGTATAGCAACTACCCTAGAAAGTACCAAATGGCCTCCTCTGTCGGTTAGCCTATGGCTGACCCTGTCCTACTAGTGGTCCCCCATTCTGCTGTCGCTGAACAGGTGCCACATCCCTGGGAGCATCTGAACCACCCTTGTGCTTCTTCCAAGGCTGCTGTCCCTAGAATTTGCCCTTATCATTCTGTCGGTGTCCGTTCCCATTCCTTTTCTTAGCTGACTGATTAACAGAGTCTCTGTCACCCCGCTTCTCACCCTTGGCTTGTCTGAAGTCCACGGTCAACTGATACTGCTATAGAGCGGCGTCTATCACCTGAGCATAGGTAGTATAAGTTGGACTACTTGTAATAACTCTCTTGATAGACCACATCAGTCCCTTGATGAAACTGGTGCATTTCTTCTCCTCTGTATCCACATCCTCCGGTGCAAAAAGAGATAAGCGTGTGAACTGCTGCTCATACTCTGCCACTGTCATGTTCCCCTGCTGCAGGTTAAGAAACTCAATCTTCATGGCTGTCCTGACTGCATAAGGAAAGTACTTCTCCTCAAAGCGTGCACTAAACTCATCATCAGTCAATGTCATCCTCTCCTCTATGGTGGCAACTGACTCCCACCACTACAGTGCATCCCCAACTAGCTTGAAAGTAGCAAGCATTTGCTTCTGAACCTCTGTGCACTGAACCAAGCGAAGATGTCGCTCGATGTCCTGTTTCCACTAGTGAGCTACTTTTGCATCGGTGGAGCCTGTGAACTCAAGTGGGCTCTCCTTTGTGAAAGAACTCCTGGCCTTCTCCCAAGTATCAACCTGAACAACCAGTGCTGGTAATAGTGTTGGTAACGGTGCCGACTGTACCTGAGGCTGATTCTGAAGTGCAGCTGTTACCCTGGCTTCTATAGTCCGAGCAATGAGGTCATTGTTGTGAGGAAGATACTCTGGATCTCTGCTTTGTTCCTGAGCCTACTGAACCTCTTCCTGCTCCTCCTGAAACTGACCGTCATCCTGAAACCCAAGCTTTTACTGCTCTTCCTCCATTTGCTGACGCCTTAGGAATATTGTTGCCTACGTGCCGCTCTCATTTCCTTTCTAGATCCTCGCATGTTCTGTCCGTTACTAGCATTAACCATCTGTTAACACAGAAAGATAGACATCAGTATCATTTCTAAACGAACAGTAAGGAACACAATGAATCCTAAACTTAAGCTTTAATCAAGAGATAACGTTATGCGAAAGACTTAATACGAAACTTCCTAGAAACACTTGAACCTGGAGTGCTCTGATACCAACTGTGATACCTCTCTGATCCAAGACACGGGTTGATCAGGCTAGGCCCAAACCCGAGAGAATATCAAACAATTAATATTTAAAACGAACACAGATTACAAAATGAAATAAGAATAAATATTTAAAAGCGGAAAGAAACTAAAATAAATCCTTTAAAATAAATACTTAAATCCCAACGTTCCAAAACCTCCAATTAATTAACAACTCGGGAATCCAACTTTAGTGGAACCCTAATAATAATCTAAATAGAAATAAAAATAGCTGAAAGAATATCCCAAAGTAAACCATGGAGAGAAGTCCTACGTCGTCGGAAGAGTAAGTAGTAATCTCTGCTCGGCACGATCAGGTCTAAGTCTGGAACTGACAAGTACCTGAAAAATAGAAGTGGGTCAGGCCCACAAACAAGTTTTATCCTACTACAATCCAAGCAGAGACTTGATATGCATGTACATCCTAACCAACTCAACAATAACTATATAGTCCGTAAATATATATATATATATATATTCACAATAACGAACTTTCACTGGACAACAGGCCAGTCTCAACCTGAATAGAGGCAACATGCAAAACGCACACGAGGTGGGCATGTGTACCAAAACCTAAACAGGGTATACCTCCAACTGTCATAGCCAGCTATGCATCCCAATGCATATACGCTCCTTAACCATCGATCCTGAGACTTCAACTCATATCGAGGTACCATAACAATATATTTAAAATCCATCCAAAGTCCATAGTAGTGCCGCTCAATAATACATTGCCTTGACATTATGAATAGATAGGATTTAACTTTTAGTTAATCCATTTCCTTAATTCCAGAGTAGGTCGGACTTACCGGTTTTTAAGTTAATCCCCCTAGTATGCCACCATCCCATACCGGTGCATATAATCTATTTATCCCACAAATGATAATACAGACCATGCATGTATATATTATCTAAATCCATAAACCCAATAATTGAGAATAAAACAAAAATATTAAATTTAAAGATCAATTATTTCAGGATAAGTATACTAGAGTTGTGTATCTTATTATGCTGTTTCTACACTACATTACCACAATCTAGCAATTGACCAATCATCCGTATATGCAATTATCAATTTATTTCCAGAATCCATATAAGTGAGAGAACATGTTAAATGTACACATCCATTAATATCATAGCAGGCTTAATAACCATAGGCAAACTATTAAGCTTCCAACATCAGTCTAACAATTTATGCAATAGTTGCTAAACCTGAATCATCAAGAAGTCCTCAACAAGCATAATTAAAATATATATATATATCTTAACATGCTCAACTTATTCCACTGCTACATGATTAGAGTTAGATAATCCTTTACAGACAAAACTGTTAGAACAACCTAAACCATCGTATCCCTTAACAATTTGCAGCTTTGTTAAAAACCGTTCATTGTGCAACCTACAAACCCTAAGTGGTTTATTGTTCATTCCCACATTCTTTGAAGCTTTAACAAGACCTTAGGTAACATCTAATATCTCAATTAAAGCCCCGATTACACCAAGAAAGTCAGAAAAATAACCTAGAAGCAACAACTCGCACAAAAACACATCAGAAGGGGGTAGAGCCCCCTCCCCCACATGGGGAGCCGCCTCCACAGCCCTTTGAGCCGGCTCCACTCTTGTGGGGAGCCGCCTCATCAGTTTGATCTCCGGCGGTTTCCATCACTTCCGTCCCCCATTATCAAGGTTTCTACTACTTTAAAATTAGGTTCTAGTGTTCCAGAGAGTTTTAAAACCATTCCACAATAATTAACTTCAATTAGAAGAAGAAGAACGCAAGGAAGAATTAATACAGAAAAATAACAGTTCATGCAAACATATAGTTTAGAACAATTCAGCCATGCGAACCAGTTTACTTTCAACATTTATTTACTCCTGGAATTGTATTAGAGATATAAAGAACACAAGTCTAAGGGATAGAGTTAGGAATAGAACTTGCCTTTCACCGACGTCTTCCTAAAATCCTCCGGCGAAACTCTCCTCTCTGTTTGCTCTCTCTCTGTTTCCTCTATACGTCTCTTTGTTCTCTGTATGCCGTGAATAGGGTTCTAAAACCCTAAGCAGACCCCTAATGATGTATTTAAAGGCTTCCTCCAAAACCTAATTCTAAGTGTAATAAGAGGCGGCAACCCAATTCGGCTATAATGTGAAAGAGACAAAACCCTAATCTAAATCCCACCAATTAATTCACACACGTAAACCATTATTAGAAATCAATTTACGAATAAATAAAAACAATTTAGATATAATTAAGTCAATTAAAAGAAAATAAAATCCAATTAACTAAAACAATTAAAATAAAACAACCAAACAAAACAATTCATTTAAATAATTCACAATTAAATCAACAACTTCACGATTAAATAAATGAAAACGCAATTTAAACAATTAAATAAACACCAACAATTAAAATAAAACAATTAAATAAATTCCAGAACTATCATTTTTAAAATTAGGGGTATTACAAGGTATGTATATCTAACTATATATATTTATGCGTTATATGGATGTGAAATGAATTGAAGTTCTAAGATCTTAGGTTTTATGATTATTTGTGATTAAAATCTAACACAAATTAATTAGAGTTTACAAATCCATGAGAGACAAAGAAACTGGTAGCTAGGTGAGAAGAAAAATGGAAATCAGTTTGTTAGTCAATTACCAAGTAATTAATTATAAGTAAACAAATTATTTTATTTAATGCCAAGTTTGCAGAAGATTGCAAGATTTTTTTTTTTTTTTTTAATTTCTATTACATGCTAATAATTTTAATTAAAATCTTGAAACCCCCGCACTAAGTTTTTGATGATATATGTACTTTTTTGTTTGGTTAAGTAAGTCTTTATGTACAATTTTGTCAAAGTCCTTATCCCTCATCTCCTCTTTGAGGATGGAAAATTTTCAAAAATTATACCATTGATAAGGACCATGCTTAGCTACTCACTCGTGGGTAGCTTCACTTTACTCACTCCTTATGTATTTCAATAAAAAAAATAATACATCAACTTTAATAACAAAATTAGCAAATTTAAAAAATAAAAATAAATAAAAAAATAGATCGACTCATTTTAATTGGATAATCACCCTTTCCCTTTTCTCTCTTTTTTTCATTGATAATATTTGAATAATCACCCCTTCCCTTTTCTCTCTTTTTTTTCATTGATAATATATAATATACTTGCCCTCACTAAAGTTTTAAATTATGAAAAAGAGTAATCAACTCTCTCATTACATTGTTACCGTTTCTAAAGAAGATAAAATCTTATTTAAATAAATAAAAATTATTTAAATTTTCTTTGTATTATCAGAAAGGAGACAATTAAGGGGGCACATGCCACCCTTACCTACCCCCACCTACTATAAATAAATATATAATTTTGTTATTTACATATATTTATATGATAAATTTTAAATAATACCCCCCTAAAGTTCTCAATTACTAAAAAAAATTCTTAATTTTTTTCTTCTCTTTTACTTTTCAAATTCCTCTAATTTCTTTCTCTTTTTTTTTTTTTATAAAAAAAGTTACATATATATATATTCCCTTCTTCACGTAAACCATTGTTTCCCCTTCAAAGTTCTCTCTCTCATATATATATATATATATATATTCTTGTTTTTGTTCTTCTTCTATTTGATTTCATTTTTTCTTTTTAACTTCTTAAAGTTTTTCCTTTTGCCCTTATATATCATGTATGTACTATAACATTTTTTTTTTTCAGTTATTCTTTTTATTTCTCTTCTTCTTATTCAAGTGAATGTGTATAATTTCATATATCACTTCAAAATAACAATACTCATTTTGTAATTGTATTCAATGAAAATATTATCAATCAATATTTTGCTTCTTCTATTTGTGAAGTATTTATTTTTCTTACATTATTTCTTGATTATATTATTTTGCAGTTATTTTTAATATAAGAATGCAAACACACAAAAAAAAAAAAAAAAAATATGCTTCTGAAATTCTGACCAGCTGAATAATATGAGACCTACTTAATTTTATTAGCTAAAAGATCATGTAAAAGAGAAGCAAATTGGAAATGATTGGGATAGAGAAAAGAAATAAGTAGAAAAAGACCGTTGGACTACAAACGCAATTCTATGATCTACAATTTTGTCGTATGGTTTTTATGGATTCTGACCAAAATTGGTAATAATAATTAAACTTGAATTGTAACTATTTGTTTTCGGGCTGGTACAGTTTGGCAATATAGATTCAGGTTTTTGTTTGTTTCAAAAGAAAGCCATATATATCACTAAATCGGCCTCCACACCAAATTCACTTTGAGTTTTTAATTTTTTTACCATACTCATTTCAAACTCATTTAGGGGACTTTCAAATCTGGCTCCATTATAAACATGTCAGAGTGGGGCAGGGCGAGGCGAAACCCGTCGGGTCGGGTCCTTAATTATTGTTACTCCAAGTCTCACGTTTGAAACAAAAGCACTAATTTTTTCTGAACTAATTGTCTATATAGTATTGGAACTCTTTGTATTGAGCCTATTCTTTAGTTGGGTTAGTCACTAATCCAAGAATTTTTATCCCAAGGCTTGTATGTTACTGATTTTAGTTATGTATCGGGGTATTGTGATACCCCTCGACTCCGAGACATAGGTTGATCAGGCCCAAGCCCAAACCTGAGGGAATATCAAACAATTAATATATAACTGAACACAGATTTCAAAATAAAATAAGAAATAAATAATTAACAGCTGAAAGAATTCTAAAATATAATATTTTAAAATTAAATACTTTAAAATTCCAATAATCCCAAAACCTCCGATAGTTAAACAACTCGAGAATCCATCTAGTGGACCCCTAATAAGAAAATTCAAACAGAAATGTAAATAACTAAAAGAACATCCAAAGTTAACCTACGAAGAAAAGTCTTATGTCGTCATAAGAGTGAGTGATAGTATCTACTCTACACGATCAATCTTTACACCTGGAACTGACGAACACCTGAAAAATAGAAGTGGGTCAGGCCCACGAACAAGTTCTATCCTACTACAATCTAAGCAGAGATTCGATACGCATGTACATCCTAAACAACTTAACAATAGCTATGTAGTCCGTAAATATATATATCCACACTACGGGACTCTCACTGGACTATGCAGGGGGTCTCAACCTGAATAGAAGCGAATATAATAAAATAGATACATTATCATGCTCATCCTAAACCACTGATACAGAATTATCCAACACATGGGAATGCAGTTAATCAATCTCACTATCCATTAATCCATGATAAGTATAATAAAAATTATATTAATTAACATGCTTGTCTACTACCAATAGTACATGACTAACTATATAACCATTCACAAAGAATTACCAAACCAAGATTCAGTAATTTAAAATCCTCCACAACCGAAGTAGTAAACAAATTTTATTAAAATTTATTCACTATTCAAGCTATACACATCTATTGATTTATTATGCATTAACCTACCTTTGAACATTTCAAACTGGCTTTAAACATTACTGAACGCCCCCAATATAACTCCTTCACGCATTTGGAAACTCAAAAGTCCAAGCCCTGTAGCCGAACAGGTCACTGGAAAGCTGAAAAAAAAAAAAAAAAAATTTTCGAGGGAGCCGCCTCCCTAATTCATAGAGCCAGCTCCCTCCTTGAGGGAGCCACATCTAAGGCTTCTAGAGCCAACTCCCAAGGAGCCTGCTCTTTGCTTTGGGGAGCCTGCTCCCTTTCAACGGGAGCCGGTTCTCTTCCTGTTCCTTTATCGTCTTTAAGTCCGGCGACTTCCCAGACGTCTGTCCTCCATTCCTAGGGTTCCTAGGTGTCTGAACTAGGTTCCAGTGTGTTCCAGAAATAATTAGATTCTTTTTTCCTTTACCGACATCAATTAAAACATTAATTTTGCAAAAAGAATTTAAAACGAGCAATTAACCATTCATGAACACCACTGTTTAAAGCAACTCAAACATGCAACCCAGATCAATTTTAATGTTTCCCAATATGTTCCAGAACTAATTAAATTCTTTATTCATTAATTGACATCAATTAAATCATGAATTTTGTGAGAAGAATTTAAAACAACCAATTAACAATTCATGAACACATACTGTCTAAATCAAACCAATCATGCAAACCAGTTTAATTTTAATGTTCATCTACCCTTGGAATTGTGTTAAGCATGTAAAGAACACGAGTCAAAGGGAGAGAGTTAGGAATAGAACTTGCCTTTGAGATTTTGATTCAAAACCTCAGCGTCGTCTTCCCAAATTCTCCGGTGATCCTTTACTGTTCCAACTCCTTATTGTTCTTCTATGGTTCAACCCACGAACAACACCCCTTTGCTAAACCCTAGGTTTCCTCTCTATTTCTCTCAAGTCTCTTTCTGTTTCATTCTGCCTCCGGTACGTGAATAGGGTTCTAAAAACCCTTGGCAGACCTACTGTTATATTTATAGGTTTAAGAAAAATATCAACCCTAATTCTGATATAATTTAGAGACGGGAATCGAACAATTCATTCTATATCTAGGGCGGCTAAATAAAACGTGACTACCTAATAGAAAGCAAAACCCTAATTAAACAATTAAAACAATTAATACTAACTTAATCTAATTAAAGAAAGCACAAAATACAATTAAATAAACCATTCAATTAAAAACAATAATTAATCAAATAATGTAATTTAAATACACAATTAAACAATTAAATCAAACAAATTGATTAATTTAAATGCAATAAATAAGACAATTAATTCATTTTCCACATACGCATACATTAATTAAAATAAAAGACAATTAATTCAATTAAACAACCAATTAAACAAAAATGCAATTAAACACAATTAAGCAATTAAATAAAATAAATAACAAAACAATTAAACAATTTAGCAAATAATCAATTAATTAAACAAAAATGCAATAAAACTATAATTAAAATGCCGAGATAATCCTTTTAAAATTAGGGGTAATACATTCTTCCCCCCTAACAAAAGGAATTCAATCATCGGAATTCGCTCTTGCCTTCTTCCATTATTTCAGAAAACTGCGAGCGAATGATATCCTCCCGTTCCCAAGTAAACTCAGCCTCATTGTGATGACTCCACTGAACACGAACCGAAGAGATAACCTTATTACGAAGAATTTGATCCCTACGATCGACAATACGACATGGTGGTTCCAAATATGTTGCATCCAACTGCAACTCAATCTCCCCAACATCGATATGCTGATACCGATCCTTATCTCGCAGAAATTTTCGCAACATGGAAACATGGAACACATTGTGTACGCGATCCAAATTATCCGGAAGTTCCAACCGATAAGCGACAACTCCAACTCGATCCGTAATCATGAATGGACCGACAAACCACGGTGACAACTTCCCTTACTTCCCAAAGCGTATTACTCCTTTCATATGAGACACTTTGAGTAGAACATAATCCCTAACCTGAAATTGCAAAGCACGAGTGTTTTGATCGGCATAACTCTTTTGCCTACTCTAAGCAGTGCGCATGTGATCCCTAATAAGGGCAATCTTCTCAGAAGTATCCTTAATGAACTCAGGACCCAAAAATCTGTTCTCGCCAACCTCCAACCAACAAACAGGCGATCAACATGGTCGGCCATATAATACCTCAAATGGTGCCATACCAATAGTCTTCTGAAAACTATTGTTATATGTAAACTCCACAAGTGGCAAATAATTTTCCCAGTGGCCCTTGAAATCAAGAACACACGAACGAAGCATATCCTCCATGATCTGATTAACCCTCTCAATTTGTCCGTCAGTCTGAGGATGATAAGCAGTACTAAGATGTAACTCTGTACCCAAAGTCTACTGAAAACTCTTCCAAAATCCTGACACAAAGCTCGAATCCCTGTCTAATATAATAGACAACGAAATGCCATGCAGCTTTACAATCTCTGAAATATAAAGTCTCACAAACTGTTCCAAAGTGAAGTCAGTGCGAATAGGCAAAAAATGAGCTGATTTAGTCAATCGATCAACGATGACCCAAATGGAATTGTGATCCTTAAAAGAATTAGGCAATCCCTCCACGAAATCAATGGAAATGCTCTCCCATTTTCACTTCGGTATAGGTAGTGGCTGTAGAGCTCCTAGCGGCCTCTGATGATTAATCTTGACCATCTGACAAGTACTACATCAAGAGACAAAAATAGCAATCTCCTTCTTTATACCTGCCCACCAAAACTGCTGCTTTATATCCTGATACATCTTGTCTCCTCCCGGATGACTAGAAAACTCAGAGTGGTGAGTCTCAGTCATTACATCCTTCCTCAAATCATTAGTAGTAGGTACCACTAACCGTCCCTTGTACCTCAAACCTCCATCAGTCCCAACATAGTAAAATGGGACCTCCCCAGAAGTTATCTCTACAATTTTGTCAATACATTGCTGATCCGTGAGTAGTGCTTTCAAAACCTTGTGAATAATAGAAGGTGTAACCACCATGCAAGCCATGAAAGCATCCAACAACTCATCCACCATCTTCAAAGCATTCCACTTAGTAATGAATAGAGTAGAAAGACTAGCAATAGGTTGGCGACTAAGTGCATCCGCCACCATATTCGCTTTCCCTGGATGGTACTGTATAGAGAAATGATAGTCTTTCACAAACTCTAACCATCGACGCTGTCTCATATTTAACTCTCGCTGAGTAAACAAATACTGCAGACTCTTGTGATCGCTAAATAATCTGAAAGACTCGCCCAACAGATAATGCCTCCAAATATGTAAGGCAAAGAGCACTGCTGCCAACTCCAAATCATGTGTTGGATAATTAAGCTCATGAGGCTCAAGCTTACAAGATCCATACAAAAATCGGTCGCTCCTCCTGTATCAAAACACATCCCAGACCTTGCAAAAAAGTATTTATGTAAACAAGATACTCTATCCCGCTCTGTGGAGCAGACAAAATCGATGCAGAAATCAACTTAGTCTTTAGCTCCTCAAAAGCTTTCTGATAGTGCTCTTCCCACACGAACCGTACACCTTTCTTAGTCAAATGGGTGAGTGGTCTCGCTATCTTCGAGAACCCCTGGATGAACCTACGATAATATCCTACCAATCTGAGAAAACTCTAAATCTCGGTAGGTGAAATAGGCTATCGCCACTCAATCACTGCTGAAACCTTGGCTGGATTTACCGCTATTCCTCTTTCTGACACTACGTGGCCCAGAAACTTCACTTCCCGCTGCCAAAATTCACACTTCTCGAACTTGGCATATAACTGGTGCTTACGAAACCTTTGCAAGACTATGCGAAGATGTCTAACATGATCGTCCTCTAACTTTGAATAGATCAAGATATCATCAATGAAAATAATGACAAGCTGATCCAAATAAGCCCTGAAGACTCTGTTCATTAAGTTCATAAAGATTGCTGGTGTATTAGTCAACCCGAACGGCATTACATAAAACTCATAAGATCCATATCTAGTAAGAAACGTTATCCTTGTCTACTGCATAACCGTGTCATCATCCTAGATAAAGTAACAAAATATCTAGATACAAATGAATGTGTAGCACCCGTATCAAATAAAACACGACCTTTTGAATCATGAATAAGAAACATACCCTCAATAGCCTGGGGTGCTTGAATATCCTGCGGCATGGGGTTAAAAATCCTGCCATAATGCAACTACTGCGGTGCCTGTCCCTAAGGCTGCGGCGGTGCCAGTAAAGTCGGATATGTCTGTCCCTGAATCAGTGGAACCTGTGGAGCGGGTAAAGGTATCGTTGCCCTCTGTCCCTACTGCACATGTTGTCCCTGTCCCTGTCCTGATTTAGGACATTGCCTGGAAGTGTGACTATACTCTCCACAAGTATAGCAACTACCCTAGAAAGTGCCAAATGGCCTCCTCTAGCGGTTAGCCTGTGGCTGACCTTATCCTGCCTGTGGTCCCCCATTCTACTATCGCTGAATAGTTGCCCCATCCCTGTGACCATTCGAACCACCCTTGTCCTTCTTCCAAGACTGTTGTCCCTGGAATTTGCCTTTGTTATTCTATCGGTGTCCGTTGCCATTCCCTTTCTAAGCTGATTGATTCGCAGAGTCCCTGTCACCCCGCTTCTCATCCTTAACCTGTCTGAAGTTTATGGTCAACTGATACTACTGTAAAACGACGTTTACTACCTGAACATAGGTAGTATAAGCTGGACAACCGGTAATAGATCGCTTAATAGACCACATCAGTCCTTTAACAAAACTATTGCATTTCTTCTCCTCTGTATCCACCTCCTTTGGAGCAAAAAGATATAAGCGTGTGAACTACTGCTCATACTCCGCCACTGTCATGTTCCCCTGCTGCAGATTAAGGAAGCCCTGACTGCGTAAGGAAAGTACTTCTCATCAAAGTGAACACTATAGTACATCCCCAACCAGCTTGAAAGTAACAAGCATCTGCTTCTGTACCTCCGTGCACCGAACCAATCGAAGATGTCGCTCGATATCCTTCTTTCATTGATGACTACTTTCACATCGATGGAGCCTAAAAATTCAAGTGGGCTCCCCTTTATGAAAGAACTCCTTCCCAAGGATCAGTTGAAATAACCGGTGCTGGTATAGATGCCTGCTGAACCTGTGGTTGATTCCGAAGTGTAGCTGTTACCCCTGCTTCTATAGCCCAAGCAATGAGGTCATTGATATGAGGAGGACACTCTGGATCTCTAACATAACCCTAAGCCTACTGAACTTCCTCATGCTCTTCGTAGACTTGACCATCATCATCCTGAAACCCCAGGCAATTGCTGCTCTTCCATTAGCTGACGTTGTAGGCGTTCTTGCTGCCTACGTGCTGTTCTCCTTTGCCTCCTATTTCCTTGCATATTCTGTCCTCTTCTAGCGTTAATTATTTGTTAACACGGAAAGATAGGACACTAGAATGATCTAAACCAAATCGTAAAGGAATACAATGAATCCTAAACTCACTTAAGCTCTAATCAAGAGAAAACGTTACGTGGAAGCCTTATACGATATAACCCTAGAAACACTTGAACCTGAGTGCACTGATACCAATTGTGATACCCCTCGATTCCAATACATGGGTTGATAAGGCCCAAGTCCAAACTCGAGGAAATATCAAATAATTAATATATAACCGAACACAGATTTCAAAATGAAATAAGAAATAAATAATTAACAGCTGAAAGAATTCTAAAATATAATCCTTTAAAATTAAATACTTTAAAATTCTAATAATCCCAAAACCTCTGATAGTTAAACAACTCGAGAATCCATTTAGTAGACCCCTAATAAGAAAATCCAAACTGAAATGTAAATAACTGAAAGAACATCTAAAGTTAACCCACGGAGAGAAGTCCTACGTTGTCGTAAGAGTAAGTGATAGTATCTGCTAAGCATGATCAATCTCTATGCCTGGAACTAACGAACACCTGAAAAATAGAAGTGGGTCAGGCCCACGAACAAGTTCTATCTAACTATAATCCAAGCAGAGATCCGATACGCATGTATATCCTAAACAGCTCAATAATAGCTATGTAGTCCGTACATATATATATCCACACTACGAGACTCTCACTGGACTATGCAAGGGGTCTCAACTTGAATAGAAGGCAATATGGAAAACGCACCAGAGTGGGCATGAGTACCTAAGCCTAACAGGGTATATCTCAACCTATCATATCCAGCTACGTGTCCCATTGCATATATGTGACGACCCTGGTTTTTAGGCCAGCGTGTCCTGTAATGAACCGTAAGGATGATCCGATAACGGATCCGAATGCGGAAGTGAAAACAGAAAACAAGACTCTAAGAAGTCAAAGTGACCTTCCATGAGGTCGTGGAACTCAACAAGGACTGATGCAGAAGCAAAAGATCAAAAATATGACAAATAAGCCCCCAGGGGCAAAATAGTTATTTCTAAAAACTATAGATTCGGGTGCCACCGAGCACACCGCTGGAAAGATAACAAAAAAATAATCAGGATGGACTCAAGAATCGCATGATTCGGAGTCCGGACGAAGGAGAAACGGCATGACGTAGAAAAACGGGCACTTAAGGCAAAAAGGGAAACTGGTAATTATCCAAGAAGAACCGGGTGTAACCGAGCATACCGTTGGAAAGACAACGAAAAATTAGTCAAGTTCAAAAAAAAATTCACTTGAATCAGAGTCCGGACGAAGGAGAAAAGCCCAAAAGAAGAATTGACGTCACGGCGGCCCGATGTGGGGCCATGACAGCCCCATGCGCGTGCCCATGCATGCCGCGCGCGCGCTGAGTGCACCATGGCTGGCAGCAACAGCCCATAAAGCTGCTGTGGGGTTATTTTTCAGAAAAATCCAGAACAGAGGCTGAATTTGGAGGCCTAGATGAATTTTTTTACAAAAACACAAAGAAGAAACCCCCCTCAAAATTGAGTTTTCTACATGACTTAGGAGAGAATTCAAAAAAATGCAATGTAGAATGCCTGAAATTCCCCTCCATGAAATCTGGTCATGGAGGTCCAAAAAGCTGCTATGTTGAAAAACTGAGAGCTGAACTTCGTAAGCGATTTCCGATATCAAGAAGACATTTTCTGGAAAAATACGAAAAAAACCCCCCCTAAAATCATGTTTTCTATTCAACCATATTGAAAGAAGAAAATAAAACCACCGTGAAAAGTCTATAATGCCCCTAGATCAGAATATGCAAAAAAAGTGCGAAATGAATTCACAAGAGGCTCAAACATAAACGATAAGGTTTTTCCCTGAAATGACCATGCACGCAAATATAACTTACCTATTTGGACTTGCTACAATGGTCCACTACTTCAAAATACCACCGATACAAAATCTGACCCCCCAACGGGCAAAAAGGCAAAAATGGAACTTGGAATGAAAACTCGGAATCCAAAAATACAAAACGGGGTCAAATGACTGTTTGGCCCTTGGCCACATTTCATACAAGATTAATAAGACCCTATGAAAGAATGAAAATGGAATTCCCACACCCGATGCAACCATGGTGAAGCAATGACTTACGATTTTTCAAGATTTTCACAATATTTCATGAAGTTAAAAAGTATATAGAATACAATATAATGGTCATTGGCCTTCGGCCTCATCTTATACATATCAAATACATTAAAAGGAGTGTACTTAAGTACACATTACATACATGGAATCAAATATACATATTTTAACATATAAGTCTACAAAATGACATTTTATGCTAACATTTGCATGAAATGGAAACTTGAAAGCTACACGACATCCAAGGAATGCTAGGCGTCATGAACTAAGTCTTCGTACCTAAAATATGCCCCAGTATCGTAGGGGTGAGTAACATAAAGCTACTCGTAGGAGATGAGCATGCATCGACCTAGCATTTTACAAATTTATCACCTTAAGGTGAAACATGTTAAAGGGGTTCATGTAATACCTGTAATACCCCTAATTTAACAAGGATAATTCTAAAATTTATTTAATTATTTAACTTGTGTTTTATTGATTTTAGTTGTGAATTTGTTGATTAAGTGTGAATTTATTTGTTTTTATTTATTTCGTGGTGGTTTGTGAATTAATTAATTAGTTTTTATTTATTTAGTGGTGGTTTATGAATTAATTAATTAGTTATTAAATTGTATTTTATTTTCTGTTTTACGTTAACTTGGAATTTTATTGTTTCTTTAATTGAATTAATAATTAAATGTTTTAATTAATGACTAGGTATAAAGGTGTGGTTAGGGTTTTAGTTCTGTTTAGGTTTAATTTAATGAGCCGACAGGGTTTATAAACTAGGTTGTGTTTATGGGCCGAGTTGCAGACTTTGGATATAATTAGACTTAGGTTTTTGGTTGCCTATAAATATATAAGATAAGTCTGCTTAGGGTTTTAAGAAAAGTAAAACCTATACACGTTGTGGAGACAGAAGAAACAGAGAGGAGAAAAACCAACGGGGCGCCGGGAAAACTTAGAAGAAAGACG
Source organism: Cornus florida (assembly GCF_030987335.1). Classification (NCBI taxonomy): domain Eukaryota; kingdom Viridiplantae; phylum Streptophyta; class Magnoliopsida; order Cornales; family Cornaceae; genus Cornus; species Cornus florida. Next base: position 77,247,945 of record NW_026775579.1, on the reverse strand, counting down.
TTGAGATTTCTGAACCGAGTCTCACAGGCAAGTTTTATAACTAGCTTTACCTCTTTGACCTGTGTTCTTTGCATCCTTAACACAATCTCAGGATGAAATAAGGATTAAAATAAATCTGGTTCGCATGCTTGCATTGTTGAATAAGCATATGTTTATGAACTGTTAAAGTGTTCGTTTTACAGTGTGTTCGTTTTACTGTTTTGTTTTACTTAATTCATGATTTTAATGGTTTCAATTGAAGGATTAAGAGTCTTATTAGTTCTAAAACATATTGGAAAATCTTAAAATTAATTCGGATCGCAAGGCTAAATACTTGAAACAGTATATGTTCTTGTACGGGTTTTAATTCGTTTTTAAACTGTTTTTGCTTGATTCTTGTTCCATATGATTTGGTTAATAAGTTATGAATTTAATTAACTTTGGAACACCCTAAGACTTAGTTTTAATCAGTAATAAACTTAGTTGGAGGAATACAGATGCCGGACACCGCCGGAACTGGAGAAGACGACGCACAGGGGAAGGAGCCTGCTCTATTTCAAGTAGAGCAGGCTCAATTAAAAAGTGGAGTAGGCTCTACTTTGTAGTAAAGCTGGCTCTACTTGGTAGTGGAGGCGGCTCCACTTTGTGTGGAGCCGGCTCCTTCAACAGATTTCAGTTTTTCGCCTTTTCGGTGATGGTTTTGGCTACGGGTTTCAGAATTTGATGTTTTCAGATGCTATTAGGAGCTATGCAGGGATGTTTCAGTAGCATCTAAGTCCTATTAGAAATTCTGAAGGTGTGATGATACATAATAAATTACAAAGAAATCGGTCGATTTAAGCCGTTATAGTTTCAGGTGAACTTGTGGACTGTTCTTGGAGGCAGAGGGTTTTAAGTGCATAACCCTGTGAGTTGCAATTTATCTGGGAATGGTAATATTGTTAAATCATCTTCCTGTAATTTAAGTTAAGTTTATTAGATTACAGAATGATTATGTATATTCATAAGTGACAGTAAGACACTTTTAAGGAAGTTTACATGGTTGAAATTTTGTAGATGATTTAAGTTGATTAATTTTAAATTAGCAACTGAATTAGGAGTTTGATATGTAAATCATATATCAGTGGTATGGGATTAAGCCTATTAACTAATATAAATTCAGTTAATACTTAATATGAAACTAGTTGATGTTACCAAGAATCTGTTTATGTCAACTTGTGGGATGTTGTGGAGTAATTACAAGTAAGCATGTATATACTATGGTTATTATTATTATGCTTATTGTGAGTTACAGGATGATTATATTTCTTCTCTGCACTTAAAAATTTGTCAGAGAATCAGGTACTGGATGTATTGAACAAGCATGCTAATTAAACATTCTTGTTATGCTTATGATTGGACATGTTGATATTGATATGTTATGCTATCATATATATATTATCAATACTGGATGGATGGTTTGTATGCACCGGTATGGGACGGTGTCATACTAGGGGGATTAGCTCAAAAATGCTAAGTCCTACCTACTCTGGATTAAGGGACGGATTAACTACAAAAGTTAAGTCCTACCTATATTTTGTGTCAGATCAATAAATAATTGAGTGGCACTTTGGTTTGGAATGGAATTTAAATATATTTTTATGATGCCACGATATGAGCCTGAGTCTCAGAGTCGTTGGTTAGGGAGCGTATATGCATTGGGATGCATAGCTGGCTATGATGGTTGGATGTGTACCCTACTAGGATTAGGTAGTCATGCCCACCTTTGGGTGCGTTTTCGCATGGTGCCGACTAGTCAGGTTGAGACGGGCCTGTAGTCCAGTGAGAGTCCTGTAGTGTGATTATATATATATTTATCTACGGACTATTAGCTATTGTTGGATTGGTTAGGATGTACATGCGTATCGGGTCTCTGCTTGGGTAGTAGTAGTATAGAACTTGCATGTGGGCCTGACCCACTCATCATTTTTTCAGGTATCAGACATTTCCAGTCTAGAGCTTGTTCGTGCTGAGCAGAGACGGTCTTCCATTCTACCGACGACGTAGGACTTCTTTCCAGATATTAGATTTGGATTTTATCTTTAGATATTACTTTCATTCAGTTTGGGATTTTTATTAGGGGTCCACTAGAGATGGATTCCCGAGTTGTTAAACTGATGGAGTTTTGGATTATCAGATTCTAAGTATTTAATTATAAAGGATTTTACTTTTAGTTTCTTTCAGCTTAAACTTTATTTATTAAATTCATTTTGTCATCTGTGTTCGTATTACATATTAATTGTCTGATATCCCTCGGGCTCGGGTCGGACCTGATCAACCCGTGTCTCGGATCCGAGGGGTATCACAATACCCCTAATTTTTAAAGGATAGTCCTGGTATTTATTTATTTGTTTAATTGCATTTTACTTTATTTAATTGATTATTTGCTTGCTAGAATGTTTGAATTAATTGTGATTTTATTTAATTGTTATTTTAATTGGTTTTGGTTTTGTTTGAATTGATTAATTGAGTATTTTCATTTATATGTTAATGGGTTGTTTTAAATTGACTTAATTTAATTTATTTAACTTAATTGGTTTAATTTAAATGTTTAATTTTTCACAGTGTAATTATTATATTTATTTAAATTTAGGGTTTTAGGATTTATCGTTGGCCGACTTATAGTCAGAGTTGGAATAGGGTTTGGTAAATTGAAGCCTATATATACATGGACATACTGGGGTTTAAGGTTTTAGAAAACATAAAGCTACGTCTGTATCACCAAGGGCTGCTAAGAAACAGAGCATGAACTTGGGGAATTGGCAGAGCAGTTCAAGGAAGACTACAGAAACGGTGGAATTAGAGTTTCGAAATCTGAAACTCAAGGCAAGTCTTGTTCTTCTCTATCTCTCTAATCTATGTTATGTGCATGGTTAGGAAGACTCCAGGGATTAAACTAAGGCTTAATTACAACTTTTATGCTTATTTAATCAATGTTTAACTTCATGGAATTGAACCTGTTCTTTGTTGTTTCAGAATGATAGTAAGTAAACTGTAGTTCTGTAATTTTGCTTCGTTGTGTAGTATTTTGTTTTCAATTCAAGTTTAATGATATATCATTGTTTTACAATCAATCTAGAACTGAATTAGGCCTTAAAACATGCACTAAAAATTTCTACAAGAACTGGTACTCACAGAAAACAGAGAAGACGGCGAAGCGGACGAAACTGCTAAGGGGAAAAGGGAGCAGGCTCTTATAACCCCTTAGAGCCGGCTCCTAGAAGGTAGAGCCGACTCTAGGATGTTGTGGAGCTGGCTCTAATGAGCCTAGAGCCGGCTTTGAAGAAAAGAAGAGCAGACTCTTTTAATTTCTAGAGCCTGCTCTCTCTTAAAAGGTTCGGAAACTATTTTTTTGTGGTTCGTTTGGCTGAAATTGATTTTTCTAGAACTATTTGAAGCTACTGAATGTTATAAATATGTGTTTGAGACTTATAAAAAGAAGCAAGTTCACATTCAATTATTGAGGATAGGAATTTAGGATCAAATAGAGGGCTCGTAGGTGTATTGTTAAATATTTACATTACACAGCTTACTGTTTTGGCAATTGGTTTTATTGCATGATCTTAAATTATGAATCATATTGTTAGTTGTGTTAAGAGCATAGGACTGTTAAAATATATGTGTTGTTAGCTGGAATTAACTGATGTTTACAAATTGACATACAACGCACCAGTTATGGTATTATATGGAGAAATAAATTTTATAATCTTGATTTGTCAATTTAAAGGATTGGAAATGGGATTCTAAAATTGTTATTGGATGCACAATTTAGTTATACACATGTTAAACTATATTTATGCAAATTTTGGAGTATGGTTGATTAGTATCTGATACTGTTTTCGTCAACTACGCTAACTGGAGGAGCTAAGTGCACAGTCCTTTATTTTTATAAAGAACTGCAATGGGATATCTAAATGTTATATTGGAGGTATAAATTGGTTGTATACATGCTAAACTATATTTATGCTTATTCTAGGATGTGGTTAATAAATAGATATACTGTGTTATTAACTATGTAAACTGGAGGATGGTATGCACCGCTATGGGACGGTGTCATACTAGGTACGGATTAGTTCAGACACTAAGCCTACCTAAATTTGGATTAAGGTATGGATTAATCATAAAGGTTAAGTCCATCACCTACATGTGTCATATCAATTGTGAATTGAATAACCTACTATGGTTTCAGGGTGGATTGGTTATACATATATCAGACTATTACACAGATGGATGGTATATTGTATTAGGAGGAGTTCGGCCTTTATATATATATTATACGGTGCTGTGGAATAAGCTTGAGTCTCATGACCATGGTTAGGGTGCGTATATCGCCTAGGATGGATAAATGGACATAGGTGTTGTTCCCTGGTAGGTCTAGGTACTCATGCCCACCCTAGGGTGCGTATTCGCATGTTGCCTTCTATTCAGGCTGAGACAAACCTACTGGACTAGCGAGCGTCCTATAGTGTGTACTATATACATATATAGACTACTCTAGAAATTTTTTGAGTCTTCCTAGGATGTATTTACATATCAGATTATTGTTTGGATTGTTGTAGATCAGGACTTGCATTTGCGTCTGACCCACTCCTTTATTTTTTTCAGGTGCTCGTCAGTTCCAGGGTTAGAGCTTGGACGTGCAGAGTAGATACAGCTATTCATTCCTTCGATTATGTAAGAATCTTCTCTATGTTAGCCCTAGGATTTTATCATTATTATTTCAGTATTGGTTTAAGAATTGTTAATAAAGGGGTCCAATGGATGGATTCCCGAGTTGTAAACCTATGGAGTTTGGGATTTAACAATTTTCAATAATTATATTATTTTAAGGATTTTCAACTAGCATTCTTTCAGCTTACTATTATTATTATTTATTTCATCTTGTATTCTGTATTCAATTACATATTAATTGTTTGATATCCCTCGGGTTTGGGCCTGGGCCTGATCAACCCGTGTCTCGGATCCGAGGGGTATCACAGTTGGTATTAGAGCACTCCAGGTTCAAGTGTCTCTAGGATTCAATCGTATAAGACTTTCGCGTAGCGTTTTCTCTTGATTAAAGCTTAAGTATTAAGATTCATTGTATTCTTTACGATTCGGTTTGGTCGTGCCGATGTCTGTCCTTTTATGTTGACAGAATGGCTAACGCAAGAACCAGACGAAACAATTGGCAATGAAGGGAAGCGGCCCGTAGGCAGCATCAGGAGGATGAAGGTCAGTTCTATGAGGAGCAGGAAGAAGTTCAGCAAACTCGAGATCAGGGAGGAGATCTAGAGTTTCCTCCTCACTTAATGACCTTATTGCTCGAGCTATAGAAGCAGGGGTAACGGCTGCTCTTCGGAATCAGCCACAGGTACAGCCAGTATCGTTACCAGCACCGGTTGTTCAGACTGATACTTGGGAGAAGGCAATGAGTTCTTTCACAAATGGGAGCCCACCTGAGTTTATAGGCTCCACCAATGCAAGAGCAGCTCACTAGTGGAAACAGGACATCAAGCGACATCTTCACTTGGTTCGGTGCACAGAGGTTCAAAAGCAGATGCTTGCTACTTTCAAGCTAGTTGGGGATGCACTACAGTGGTGGGAGTCAGTTACCACCATAGAGGAGATGATGGCTTTGACTTATGATGAGTTCAGTGCACGCTTTGAAGAAAAATATTTTCCTTATGCTGTTAGGGCAGCCATGAAGACTGAGTTTCTCAATCTGCAACAGGGAAACATGACAGTGGCAAAGTATGAGCAGCAGTTAACACGTTTGTCTCTCTTTGCACCAGAGGAGGTGGATACAGAGTAGAAGAAGTGGAACAGTTTCGTCAAGGGACTGATGTGGTCTATCAAGAGAGCTATTATGGGTAGTCCAGCCTATACTACCTATGCTCAGGTGGTAGATGCCGCGCTACAGCAGTACCAGTTGACAGTGGACATTAGACAGGCCAAGGGTGAGAAGCGGGGTGACCGAGACTCTGCTAACAAGTCAGCTAAGAAAGGGAATGGGAATGGACATCGACAGAATGACAAGGGCAGATTCCAGGGACAGCAGCCTTGGAAGAAGCACAAGGGTGGTTCAGACGCTTCCAAGGATGTGGCACCTATTCATCGTCAACAGAGTGGGGGACCATAGGCAGGACAGGGCCAGCCATAGGCTAACCGACAGAGGAGGCCGTTCGGTACTTTCCAGGGTAGTTGCTATACTTGTGGGGAGTATGGTCACATTTCCAGGTAGTGTCCTACAGTCAGACAGGGACAGCATGTGCAACAGGGACAGAGGGCACCAGTGCCTCTACCATCTCCACAGGTTCCTCGAATTCAGGGACAGACTTATCCGGCATTACTAGCTCCGCCGCAGCCTCAGGGACAGGCACTGCAGCAGTTATATTATGGCAGGGTGTATAACCCTAAGCCACAGGATATGCAGGCACCTCAGACTGTTGAGGGTAAGTTTCCTATACATGGTTTTCATGGACGTGTTTTATTTGATACGAGTCCTACACACTCATTTGTAGCTAGTACTTTTGTTGTTTTATCTGGGATGAGGATGAGGGTATGCACTGGGCCACAGGGTATTTCTACACCATTGGGTGATACAGCTATTTTACATGAGAGTGATGGGCCTGTGACACTAGATATTGGCAGACTCAGATTTCTAGCCAACCTATTGGTCCTGGACATGTACACTTATGATGTGATACTTGGGATGGATTGGTTGTCTCACTACCATGCCCAAGTTAATTGTTTTGATAGATCTATTATATTTACCATACCTGGTCAGGATATGTATGTAGTAGCTATGCCACGTTCTAAAGGAGGTGGTAGCACCTATTTGTTCCATGTGGAGGAGGAAATGGAGGAGGGGACTACTGTATCGTCGGATAACATACCGATTGTATAGGATTTTTCGGATGTTTTTCAGGAGATTCTAGGGTTGCCACCTAGTCACGAGATCAATTTTGTGATAGACTTAGCTCCAGGCACTGCGCCTATTGCTAGGGTACCCTATAGGATGGCACCGGTAAAGATGAGAGAGCTGAGGGATCAGATTCAGCAGCTACTCAACCAGGGTTTCATTCGCAGGAGTACTTTACCCTGGGGAGCACCAGTGTTATTTGTGAAGAAGAACGATGGCTCGCTCCGCTTGTGTATAGATTACAGGGAGTTGAACAAAGTTACGATTCATAACAAGTATCCTTTGCCCAGGATTGATGACTTGTTTGATCAGTTAAGGGGAGCCACGTACTTCTCCAAGATTGATCTACATTCTGGATATCATCAGTTGAGGGTTAGGGAGCAGGATGTTCCTAAGATAGCGTTTCTCACGAGATATAGTTCTTATGAGTTTCGTGTCATGCCGTTTGGGACGACTAACGCACCAGCAGTGTTCATGGACTTAATGAACAGAGTCTTCCAGGCTTATTTGGATCAGTTTGTAATTGTCTTTATTGATAACATCTTGATCTATTCTCGATTGGAGGACGATCATGCGAGACATCTTCGGATGTTGTTGCAGACGCTTCGTGAGCACCAGCTGTATGCCAAATTCAAGAAGTGTGAATTTTGGCAGCAGGAAGTGAAGTTTCTTGGTCACGTGGTGTTAGAAAAGGGGATAGCAGTAGATCCAGCCAAGGTTTCAGCTGTGGTTGAGTGGGGACAACCCACTTCACTTACCGAGATTCAGAGTTTTCTCGGATTGACAAGATACTATCAGAGGTTCATTTAGGGGTTCTCTAAGATTGCGGAGCCACTCACTCATCTGACTAAGAAGGGTATACAGTTCGTGTGGGATGAGCACTGTCAGTGAGGTTTGACTTCTGCACCGGTTCTGGCTACTCTTCAGAGCGGGATCAAGTATCTTGTGTACACGAATGCTTTATTGCAGGGTCTTAGATGTGTTTTGATGCAGGAGGAGTGACCGATTTCTTATGGATCTCGGAAGCTTAAGCCTCATGAGCTAAATTATCCAACGCATGATTTGGAGATGGCAGCTGTGGTCTTTGCTTTACGTATTTGGAGGCATTATCTGTTGGGTGAGTCTTTCAGGTTATTTAATGATCACAAGAGTCTGCAGTACTTGTGCAGTCAGCGGGAGCTGAATATGAGACAGCGCAGGTGGTTGGAGTTTGTGAAAGACTATCATTTTTCTATATAGTACCATCTAGGGAAAGCAAATGTGGTGGCGGATGCACTCAATCGCCGACCTGTTGGTAGTCTTTCTGCCTTATTCACCACTGAGTGGAATGCTTTAAAGAATGTAGATGAGTTATCGGATGCTTTTATGGCTTGCATGGTGGTTACACCTTCCATCATTCGCAAGGTTATACAAGCACAACTCACCGATCAGCAGTGTATCGACAAGGTTGCAGAGATAGCTTCTGGGGAGGTTCCATTTTATCATGTTGGGATTGACGGAGGTTTGAGGTACAAAGGACGGTTGGTGGTACCTTCTGCTGATGATTTGAGAAATGATATGATGACTGAGACTCACTACTCCGAGTTTTCTATTCATCCAGGAGGCGACAAAATGTATCAAGATATGAATAGGCAGTTTTGGTGGGCAGGTATGAAGAGGGACATTGCTCTATTTGTCTCATGATATAGTACTTGTCAGATGGTCAAGATTGATCATCAGAGGCCACCAGGAGCTCTACAGCCACTACCGATACCGGAGTGGAAATGGGAGAGTATTTCTATGGATTTTGTGGAAGGATTGCCAAATTCTTTCAAGGGGCATAATTCCATATGGGTCATTGTGGATAGATTGACCAAGTCAGCTCATTTCTTGCCTATTTGCACTGACTACACTTCAGAGCAGTTGGTGAGGCTTTACATTTCAGAGATTGTGAAGCTACATGGCATTCCATTGTCTATTATATCAGACAGGGATTCAAGCTTTGTATCTGGATTTTGGAAGAGCTTTCAGTAGGCTTTGGGTACGGAGTTACATCTTAATACTGCTTATCATCCTTAGACTGACGAACAGACTGAGAGGGTCAATCAGATCATGGAAGACATGCTACGGTCGTATGTTCTTGACTTCAAGGGACACTGGGAGGATTATTTGCCACTTGTGGAGTTTGCTTATAACAATAGCTTCCAGAAGACTATTGGGATGGCTCTATTTAAGGCGTTATACGGCCGACCGTGTCGATCGCCTGTTTGTTAGATGGAAGTTGGTGAGAGCAGATTCTTGGGTCCTGAGTTCATCAAGGATACTTCCGAGAAGATTGCTCTTATTCGAGATCGCATGCGTACTGCCCAAAGTAGGCAGAAGAGCTATGTGGATCGTCGCACTCGTGCTTTGGAGTTTCGGGTTGGGGATCAGGTTCTTCTTAAAGTGTCTCCTATGAAGGGTGTTATGCGCTTTGGGAAGAAAGGGAAGTTGTCTCTGCGGTTTGTCGGTTTATTCATGATTACGGATCGTATTGGGGCTATGGCTTATCGGTTGGCACTTCCGGATAACTTGGACCGCGTCCACAACGTGTTTCATGTTTCCATGTTGCGAAAATTTCTGCGCGATGAGGATCGGTATCAGCATATCGATGTTGGAGAGATTGAGTTGCAACCAGATGCAACTTATTCGGAGCCGCCGTGTTGTATTGTCGACCGACGGGATCAGATTCTTTGTAACAAGGTTATCCCTTTGGTTCATGTTCAGTGGAATCATCACAATGAGGCTGAGTCTACGTGGGAACGGGAGGATATCATTCGCTCGCAGTTTCCTGAAATATTAGAAGAAGGTAAGAGCGAATTTCGAGGACGAAATTCCTTTTTGTTAGGGGGGAAGAATGTAATACCCCTAATTTTTAAAGGATAGTCCTGGTATTTATTTATTTGTTTAATTGCATTTTATTTTATTTAATTGATTATTTGCTTTCTGGAATGTTTGAATTAATTGTGATTTTATTTAATTGTTATTTTAATTGGTTTTGGTTTTGTTTGAATTGATTAATTGAGTATTTTCATTTTTATGTTAATGGGTTGTTTTAAATTGACTTAATTTAATTTATTTAACTTAATTGGTTTAATTTAAATGTTTAATTTTTCAAGGTGTAATTATTTTATTTATTTAAATTTAGGGTTTTAGGATTTATCGTTGGCCGACTTATAGTCAGAGTTGGAATAGGGTTTGGTAAATTGAAGCCTATATATACATGTACATACTGGGGTTTAAGGTTTTAGAAAACATAAAGCTACGTCTGTATCACCAAGGGTTGCTAAGAAACAGAGCGTGAACTTGGGGAATTGGCAGAGTAGTTCAAGGAAGACTACAAAAACTATAGAATTAGAGTTTCAAAGTCTGAAACTCAAGGCAAGTCTTGTTCTTCTCTATCTCTCTAATCTGTGTTCTGTGCATGGTTAGGAAGACTCCAGGGATTAAACTAAGGCTTAATTACAACTTTTATGCTTATTTAATCAATGTTTAACTTCATGGAATTAAACCTGTTCTTCGTTGTTTCAGAATGATAGTAAATAAACTGTAGTTCTGTAATTTTGCTTCGTTGTGTAGTATTTTGTTTTCAATTCAAGTTTGATGATATATCATTGTTTTACAATCAATCTGGAACTGAATTAGGCCTTAAAACATGCACTAAAAATTTCTACAAGAACTGGTACTTACAGAAAACAGAGAAGAAGACGAAGCGGACGAAGCTGCTAAGGGGAAAAGGGAGCAGGCTCTTATAACCCCTTAGAGCCGGCTCCTAGAAGATAGAGCCGGCTCTAGGATGTTGTGGAGCCGGCTCTAATGAGCCTAGAGCCGGCTCTGAAGAAAAGAAAAGCAAGCTCTTTTAATTTCTAGAGCCTGCTCTCTCTTAAAAAGTACAGAAACTGTTTTTTTATGGTTCGTTTGGCTGAAATTGAATTTTCTGGAACTGTTTGAAGCTACTGAATGTTGTAAATATGTGTTTGAGACTTATAATAATGTTAAGAAGCAAGTTCACATTCAGTTATTGAGGATAGGAATTAATTTAGGATCAAATAAAGGGCTCGTAAGTGAATGGTTAAATATTTACATTACACTGCTTACTGTTTTAGCAATTAATTTTATTGCATGATCTTAAATTATGAATCATATTGTTAGTTATGTTAAGAGCATAGGAATGTTAAAATATATGTGTTCTTAACTGGAATTAACTGATGTTTACAAACTGACATACAACCCACCAATTATGGTATTATATGGAGAAATAAATTGTATAATCTTGATTTGTCAATTTAAAGGATTGTAACTTGGATTCAAAAATTGTTATTGGATGCACAATTTAGTTATACACATGTTAAACTATATTTATGCAAATTTTGGAGTATGGTTGATTAGTATCTGATACTGTTTTCGTCAACTACGCTAACTGGAGGAGCTAAGTGCACAGTCTTTTATTTTTATAAAGAACTGCAATGGGATATCGAAATGTTATATTGGAGGCATAAATTGGTTGTATACATGCTAAACTATATTTATGCTTATTCTGGGATGTGGTTAATAAATAGATATACTGTATTATTAACTATGTAAACTGGAGGATGATATGCACCGGTATAGGACAGTGTCATACTAGGTACGGATTAGTTCAGACACTAAGCCTACCTAAATTTGGATTAAGGTATGGATTAATCATAAAGGTTAAGTCCATCACCTACATGTGTCATATCAATTGTGAATTGAATGTCCTACTATGGTTTCAGGATAGATTCGTACTTTATATATATATTATACGGTGCCGTGGAATGAGCTTGAGTCTCATGACCATGGTTAGGGCACGTATATCGCCTAGGATGGAGAACTGGACATAGGTGTTGTTCCCTAGTAAGTCTAGGTACTCATGTCCACCCTAGGGTGTGTATTCGCATGTTGCCTTCTATTCAGGATAAGACAAACCTACTGGACTAGCGAACGTCCTATAGTGTGTACTATATACATATATGGACTACTCTAGATATTGTTGAGTCTTCCTAGGATGTATCTGCGTATCGGATTATTGTTTGGATTGTAGTAGATCAGGACTTGCATGTGCGCCTGACCCACTCTTTTATTTTTTTCAAGTGCTCGTCAGTTCCAGGGTTAGAGCTTGGACGTGCAGAGCAGATATAACTATTCATTCTTTCGATTATGCAGGAATCTTCTCTATGTTAGCCCTGGGATTTTATATTTATTATTTCAGTATTAGTTTGAGAATTGTTAATAAAAGGGTCCAATGGATGGATTCCCGAGTTGTAAACCTATGGAGTTTGGGATTTAACAGTTTTCAATAATTATATTATTTTAAGGATTTTCAACTAGCATTCTTTCAGCTTACTATTATTATTTATTTCATCTTGTATTATGTGTTCAATTACATATTAATTGTTTGATATCCCTCGGGTTTGGGCCTGGGCCTGATCAACCCGTGTCTCTGATCCGAGGGGTATCACAGTTTATGCCACTTAACGTCTATGACCATGTGAGACTCGAGGAGCATCCTAAGCTACCTTAGAGTCTAAGTAACAAGAATCATGATATACATACGTGTATAAAACGAATCATGGTTGGGATAATCTAAAGAACACGACAAGAAGAATACTTGAGCATAGATTAACATGAATTGCATTTTCAATACAATTGAACTAGGTCTAGAGTAATCCATATAATATGACAAAAGCATATTTGAATACAAGTTAACAAGAATCACATTATCCATGCAATTCAACAACAAAAGAGCATGTTATACAATGCAACAAGGTATAAGTTCTCAAAGCCATCAATTTAGAATCTAAAGCACAAAATAACAGTGGTGGTTCATGCCACCTAACGTTTAAGTTCTAAATGAATCAATAGGATCAATCTTAAGCTTTGTTAGAACGTCAAAACACAATTTTCAATATCGATGCAATTTAACTAACATTGGAACTTCCAATACAACGCATAAAGCACAATTTCGCAAAGTTAACATCATGTAACTTAAAATGGAATGACAAATAAGGAATAACAAGTTACAACATCATCTAGTTATCAACTTGAAAATGAAATGCGAAGTCAAATAAAGTGGATACTCGGACGTCACGCCGGATCAGACCGACAACATAGTTACTTTAGGGTTATTAGCCCTTGGGTAACCTCCCTATGTGCACACTAGACTATATAGAGGGACTATCCCCCGTACTAGAACTACGTCATAGCCATAGTCAAACAACAACATTCTCAAGTTTCCAAAATCAACAAGTTGTGCAACAACGCATATATCAATAGGAATATACAAGATAATCGACTATCTACTAAGCACAACCAAATTTGGAAACCTATACAATACATGCTCTAAATTCACAACTAATATGATATGATGAATGTCGAATCTTCAGTGTGCGGTTCGTTACACGCTATGCATGAAAGATGTTAAACACGAAGTGTGCAAATTATTACACAAGACAATAATATATTCAATAAGGAAAACATATTATCACAAATACAAACATAGCAACTATGTTATCCAATGTTCAAAACATAACCAAATGAATATACAACAAGTCTAAGTCCATGATTTGAATATAGAAACCACTTCTAAAACACAACTAGATCATGGAGCAAATTGATAGAATTTAAATAGATAAACACAATTAAATTCTCTAGATTTCTGAATCAATTTCAATTAACCTCAATTTAATACATGTTAAAGGGCATGGCAAGGTCATCACCTATATTCATTCTAAAACTCAATTAGGTTGTTAGAACAACAAAGTAGAACTTTAATTAAATCATACTAATTTAAATCTCAAAGTTCTAAAACAACTTCAGACAGTCCCAAATTAATATATACCAGTAAACAAGTCATGGCCAATACAAATATCAAGTTAAAACCTTCATTAAGCTAATGGGACTACAAAATAGATTTTAATTAATTCTTTTAATTAAAGTATCTAGATTTTTAAACTTAACCAAATGCTCTCCATTTAACATATCTTAGAGAATATGCCAAGGATTAATGTAATATCACGTTACAAATTTATTTCATTCAATTTAAGACCATGTGACTTAACCTTTCACTAAAGTTAAATATAAATTAAAAGTTGCAATTCTCATGCAATTAATCCCAATATAATATATGTGAAGTTATATGGTATGTAAATCAAGAATATCAAGTCGGAATTCAAATAGAGTGAATAGTGCACTCGGGGCAAATTAATTAATAATTACTAATTTTCAAAACATCTCCAATTACTTTCAAATTCAACTATGTTGGAGAGCATGCTAAGGCCTAATTTAATATGCTAACACATATTGATTTCAAGCTAGTTAAGGCCATGTGAATTAATCTTTCACCTAAGATAAATATTAAATAAAATCTTTCATACTTATTCAAATGTTCCAATTTTAATACACGATAATGAGCATATCAAGGGGCAATATAAAATCATGCTACATGTTTAAACCAAGTCATGAGCAACCGGGAAAATTAGATCTCGTACAAGAAAAATAAATAATAAATTTTCTAGATTTTATATTTAATCATGCAAACAAGTAGTATAAGCATCACAAGCATGCTATATAACAAGAATTTAAACCTAGAACATCCCCTACCTCAATTTGAGATGAAAATCGCAAATGCCCACCAAAATAAAAGTGCTCCAAATTCGACGAAACTTCTAGGTTTTGTCGGGGACTACACCGTGCACATAACCCCCATGAAAGCCCCATCAAAATCATAACTTGACCTCAAAACCAAACTCAAGAAATGGTCAAAAATGAATTCTAATAAGGGGGAAAGGTAGAGTACGGTGAGGGGAACAACAAATATTAAGGCCGAAGACTTTCCATCAAGGAAAAGTGAACCAAAAGAGCAGAGAGAAGATGGCAGCACCCCTTGGGCTGCCATGGGAGCTCTAGGTCGTGCATGAAGAGGGGAGAAGATGAAAACTGAAATATCTCACCCCCCTTTTACAGAAATCTCAAAAAGTGCCCCGAACGGGCCCCGCCGGGTCCGAAAAAGTAAAATTTGAGTAGACGCGCTCAAATGGAAAAACTTTGTGAATGAAAAAGATTCAAAATGATAAAGTATGAACAATGGAAGAAACACCGTCAAAAACGAAGTCTCGAGCATAAAGTTATGCCCAAAACAAGTTTGGCAAAAACCGAGGCCAGAAACCTTGAAACTGGAAAATATCGCCCAAAAGGAAATTCCAAGAGTACACAACTTGACGAAATATGAAAATGAATCCCGTACAAGAATCCAGGCTCAAAACAAGACATTTTGCAATACATTTCATTAATTGCACAATGGCCTCTCCAAAAAGTGAAAACTGCACTTATGGCCCAGAATGAAAATATCTTCCAAAAATATTTTCTGAAAAACCCCTGAAATAAAATATCTTCAAAACATATTTACAAAAAATGCCCCAAGAAAAGAAAATAATTTCAAAGAACTTTGCATCCATGCCCCTATGGACCCCGGGAGCAACCAGAGTACTTTCTTGCAAAAGTAAAGATACATATTTCGTGAAAACCACTCAAGATGAAGGCACGTGAAGTCAAAAACCAACTCCGAGCATGAGAAGTGAGGTTGTGCCAAAAACTGACAAACGGAGATAAGACAGAATAGGGAAAAGGACAAAATAGTGCATAGTGTCGAAAAACAAAAAATGTGAAAATGACTCGGTCCTAAAATGAAGTTGTCAATCCACGGAAAAGAGTCTCAGGAACCAATTCCGAGCACTCGAGATGACACTAAGCGACACGAAACAGAACTCAGAAAAGAAAATTAAACGAAAAAAATTCATTTGTAAAATTTCAGAAAAAAGGAAAGGAAGGCAAATGACCGAGTCGTTACAACCTACCCTCCTTAAAAGAATTTTGTCCCCGAAATTAGGAATATACCAGAGAGAACAGAATAATGACCGAACAAAAGGTTAAATCAAAGGACAGCTCATAACGCACTGAAGGACAAATCTTGAAGTCTAAAGATCAACTGAAGGAACGCGAAACCATGAACTGAGACAATACCTCATACGAACTGGCCTGTTAACTCAACGTCAACCACCGAGAGAATCCCAAGACAAAGGAACGTTGAATCACGATGAAAGGAGAGAGTAACAAGGCAGTACGAACAGCAACCAGAACCCACCCACACTTACTCGTCAGCAAGGTAGCATGACGTATAGTCCATAACATGCTCCGGAAGGGAACTTTTTGATACAAATGACATCAATGTCGAAAATGGTCATTACTAAAAGCACTGCGAGAACCAGGCATCTGCGAGAGTGGGGTATGGTCTAATAATGTCTGGCCAGACCATCTTGGCCAATCCTAAAACTCTGACAACAACGCCCTAGGCACCCTTATGCTTAAGGCCTTAGATCTAGAAGCCACAAAGGAAAAGGAAATGAAATGGTGTCTCCCTAGCATACGTCTCACTCCACCAGACAAGGATTGCGATTCTACGCTCACATGAGCCTTACTCGCATCAACAAAACAGACAAGAAGGTTCCCGACATGGGTCCTTACAGAATGAATTTCTCCTATCCAAGGAAGAAACTCATGAAACAAGAATGTATCCAAGGAATACGACAAATCCTATGAGACACTGTCAAAACCAGACATAAAAATAAACAGCTAGCATGCAACATAGCAATGGACTATCTACTCAAGGTGCCAGGAAAAACGAGCACTTAAGGCAAAAGGGTAAAATGACGAAGAAAAATGACATGACGAAGAAAAACGAGCACTTAAGGCAAAAGGGTAAAATGGTAATTATCCAGGAAGAACCGGGTGCAACTGAGCACATCGTTGGAAAGACAGCAAAAAATTAGTCAAGTTCAAAAAAAAATTCACTTGAATCGGAGTCCGGACGAAGGAGAAAATCCCAAAAGAAGAATTGACGTCGCGGTGGCCCGACGAGGGGCCATGACAACCCCATGCACGCCGCGCGCGCGCTAAGTGCACCATGGCTGGCAACTACAGCCCATAAAAATGCTGTGGGGTTATTTTTCAGAAAAATCCAGAACAGAGATTGAATTTGGAGGCTTAGATGAATTTTTTTGCAAAAATACAAAGAAGAAACCCCCCTCAAAATTGAGTTTTCTACATGAATCGCGAGAGAATTCAAAAAAAATGTAATGTAGAATGCCCGAAATGCCCCTCCATGAAATCTGGTCATGGAGGTCCAAAAAGCTGCTATGTTGAAAAACTGAGAGCTAAACTTCATAAGCGATTTTCGATACCAAGACGACATTTTCTGGAAAAACACGGAAAAGAAACCCCCCCTAAAATCATGTTTTCTATTCAACCATATTATAAGACAAAAATAAAACCACCGTGAAAAGTCTATAATGCCCCTAAATTAGAATATGCAAAAAAAGTGCGAAATGAATTCACAAGAGGCTCAAAACACAAACGATAAGGTTTTGCCCAGAAACGACCATGCACGCAAACGTAACTTACCTATTTGGACGTGTTACAATGGTTCATGACTTAAAAATACCACCGATATAAAATCCAATCCCCTAACGGGCAAAAAGGCAAAAATGGAACTTGGAATGAAAACTCGGAATCCAAAAATACAAAACGGGGTCAAATGACCGTTTGGCCCTTGGCCACATTTCATACAAGATTAATAAGACCCTATGAAAGAATGAGAATGGAATTCCCACACCCGATGGAACCATGGTAAAGCAATAACTTGCGATTTTTCAAGATTTTCACAATATTTCATGAACTTAAAAAGTACATAGAATACAATATAATGGTTATTGGCCTCCGGCCTCATCTCATGCATATCAAATACATTGAAAAAAGTGTACTTAAGTACACATTACATACATGGAATCAAATATACATATTTTGACATATAAGTCTACAAAATGACATTTCATGCTAACATTTGCATGAAATGGAAACTTGAAAGCTACACGACATCCAAGGAATGCTAGGCATCATGAACCAAGTCTTCGTATTTGAAATATGCCCCAGTATCGTAAGGGTGAGTAACATAAAGCTACTCGTAGGAGATGAGCATGCATCGACCTAGCATTTTACAAATTTATCACCTTAAGGTGAAACATGTTAAAGGGGTTCATGCCACCTAACGTCTATGTCCAAGTGAGACTCGGGGAGAATCCTAAGCTACCTTAGAGTCTAAGCAACAAGAATCATAATATACATACGTGTATGAAATGAATCATGGTTGGGATAATCTAAAGAACACGACAAAAAGAATGTTTGAGCATAGTTTAACATGAATTGCATTTTCCATACAATTGAACTAGGTCTAGAGTAATCCATATAACATGACAAAAGCATATTTGAATACAAGTTAACAAGAATCACATTATCTATGCAATTCAACAACAAAAGAGCATGTTATACAATGCAACAAGGTGCAAGTTCTCAAAGCCATCAACTTAGAATCTAAAGCACAAAATAACAGTGGTGGTTCATGCCACCTAACGTCTAAGTTCTAAATGAATCAATAAGATCAATCCTAAGCTTTGTTAGAACGTCAAAACACAATTTTCAATATCGATGCAATTTAACCAACATTGGAACTTCCACTACAACGCATAAAGCACAATTTCGCAAAGTTAACATCATATAACTTAAAATGGAACGACAAATAAGGAATAACAAGTTACAACATTATCTAGTTATCAACTTGAAAATGAAATGCAAAGTCAAAAAAAGTGGATACTCGGACGTCACGCCGGATCAGACCGACAACATAGTTACTTTAAGGTTAGTAGCCTATGGGTAACCTCCCTATGTGCGCACTAGACTATATAAAGGGACTATCCCCCGTACTAGAACCACGTCGTAGCCATAGTCAAATAACGACATCCCCAAGTTTCCAAAATCAACAAGTTGTGCAACAACGCATATATCAATAAGAATATGTAAGATAATCGACTATCTACTAAGCATAACCAAATTTGGAAACCTATACAATACATGCTCTAAATCCATAACTAATATGATATGATGAATGTCGAATCTTCAGTGTTTGATTCGTTACACGCCTTGCATGAAAGATGTTAAACATGAAGTGTGCAAATCATTATACAAGGCAACAATATATTCAATAAGGAAAACATATTATCACGAATACAAACATAGCAACTATGTTATCCAATGTTCAAAACTTAACCAAATGAATATACAACAAGTCTAACTCCATGATTTGAATATAGAAACCACTTCTAAAACACAACTAGATCATGGAGCAAATTGATAGAATTTAAATAGATAGACAATTAAATTCTCTAGATTTCCGATTCAATTTCAATTAGCCTCAATTTAATACATGTTAAAAGGCATGGCAAGGTCATCACCTATATCCATTCTAAAACTCAATTAGGTTGTTAGAACAACAAAGTAGAATTTTAATTAAATCATACTAATTTAAATCCCAAGGTTCTAAAACAACTTCAGACAGTCCCAAATTAATATATACCAGTAAACAAGTCATGGCCAATACAAATATCAAGTTAAAACCTTAATTAAGCTAATGAGACCACAAAATAGATTTTAATTAATTCTTTTAATTAAAATCTCTAGATTTTTAAACTTAACCAAATGCTCTCAATTTAACATATCTTAGAGAATATAAATTTAACATTACAAATTTATTTCATTCAATTTAAGACCATGTGACTTAACCTTTCATTAAAGTTAAATATAAATTAAAAGTTGCAATTCTCATGAAATTAATCCCAATATAATATATGTGAAGCTATATGGCATGTAAATCAAGAATATCAAGTCGGAATTCAAATAGAGTGAATAATGCACTCGAGGCAAATTAATTAATAATTACTAATTTTCAAAACACCTCCAATTACTTTCAAATTCAACTATGTTGGAGAGCATGCTAAGGCCTAATTTAATATGCTAACATATATTGATTTCAAGCTAGTTAAGGCCATGTGAATTAATCTTTCACCTAAGATAAATATTAAATAAAATCTTTAATACTTATTCAAATGTTCCAATTTTAACACACGACAATGAGCATATCAAGGGGCAATATAAAATCATGCTACATGTTTAAACCAATTCATGAGTAACCGAGAAAATTAGATCTCGTACAAGAAAAATAAATAATAAAATCTCTAGATTTTAAATTTAATCATGCAAACAAGTAGTATAAGTATCACAAGCATGCTATATAACAAGAATTTAAACCTAGAACATCCCCTACCTCAATTTGAGATGAAAATCTCAAATGCCCACCAAAATAAAAGTGCTCCGAATTCGACGAAACTTCTAGGTTTTATCGGGGACTACACCATGCACATAACCCCCATGAAAGCCCATCAAAATCATAACTTGACCTCAAAACCAAACTTAAGAAATGGTCAAAAATGAATTCTAATAAGGGGGAAAGGTAGAGTACGGCGAGGGGAATAACAAATGTTAAGGCCAAAGACTTTCCATCAAGGAAAAATGAACCAAAAGAGGAGAGAGAAGATAGCAGCACCCCTTGGGCTGCCATGGGAGCTCCAGGTAGTGCATGAAGAGGGGAGAAGATGAAAAATGAAATATCTCACCCCCCTTTTATAGAAATCTCAAAAAGTGCCCCGAACAGGCCCCGCCGGGTTCGAAAAAGTAAAATTTGAGCAAACGCGCTCAAATGGCAAAACTTTGTGAACAAAAAAGATTCAAAATGATAAAATATAAACAATAGAAGAAACAGCGTTGAAAATTGAGTCCCGAGCGGAAAGTTATGCCTAAAACAAGTTTGGCGAAAACCGGGGCCAGAAACCCTGAAACTGGAAAACATCGACCAGGAGGAAATTCCAAGAGTACACAACTCGACAAAATGTGAAAATGAATCCCATACGAGGATCCAGGCTCAAAACAAGACATTTTGCAATAACTTTCATTAATTACACAATGGCCCCTCCAAAAAGTGAAAACTGCACTTATGGCCCAGAATGAAAATATCTTCCAAAAATATTTTCTTAAAAACCCTTGAAATAAAATATCTTCAAAAGATATTTACGAGAAACACCCCAAGAAAAGAAAATAATTTCAAAGAACTTTGCATCCATGCCCCTATGGACCCCGGGAGCTACCGTAGTACTTTCTTGCAAAAGTAAAGATGCGTATTTCGTGAAAACCACTCAAGATGAAGGTACGTGAAGTCAAAAACCAACTCTGAGCATGAGAAGTGAGGTTGTGCCAAAAACTGACAAACGGAGATAAGACAGAATAGGGAAAAGGACGAAATAATGCATAGTGTCGAAAAACGAAAAATGTGAAAATGACTCGGTCCTAAAATGAAGTTGTCAATCCACGGAAAAGAGTCTCAGGAAACAATTCTGAGCACTCGAGATGACACTAAGTGACACGAAACAGAGCTCAAAAAAGAAAATTAAACGAAAAAAATTCATTTGTAAAATTTCAGGAAAAAGGAAAGGAAGACAAATGACTGGGTCGTTACAATATACACTCCCTAACCGTCGACTCTGAGACTCAAGCTCATATCGCGGTACTGAAAATATATATTTAAGGTTTATCCTATCCATCCATAATAAATCCAGTTAGTCGTTCAGCTTGTTCGGCTGCACTGACTTACATATAAATAGGATTTTATTTTTATAATCTGTTCCCTTATTCCAAAATAGGTAGGACTTAGCGTTTTGAGCTAATCCATCCCTAGTACGCTACCGTCCCATACCTGTGCATACAATCCAAAAATCCAGCAGTTGATAAAACAATTAATAAATGTACATATCAACTAATCCATAATAAGCACAAGAGAAGTATATATATTAAACTGCTTACTCCAGTAATTGATGAATCTAAGTAAAAGTATACATCAATTAATTTCAAATCAAACATAATAAAATAGATACATTATCATGCTCATCCTAAACCACTGATACAGAATTATCCAACACCTGGGAATGCAGTTAATCAATCTCACCGTCCATTAATCCATGATAAGTATAATAAAAATTATATTAATTAACATGCTTGTTTACTACCAATAGTACATGATTAACTATATAACCATTTACAAAGAATTACCAAACCAAGGTTCAGTAATTTAAAATTCCTCTGCAATCGAAGTAGTAAACAAATTTTATTAAAACTTATCCACTATTCTAGCTATAAACATCTATTGTTTATTATGCATTAACTTTCCTTTAAACATTTTAAAGTGGCTTTAAACATTACTGAAAACCCCCAATATAACTCCTCCACGCATCTAGAAACTCAAAAGTCCAAGCTCTATAGCCAAACAGGTCACTGGAAAGCTGAAAAAAAAAAAAAAAAAAAAAAAAATTGAGGGAGCCGCCTCCCTAGTTCATGGAGCCAGCTCCCTTAAGGCTTCTAGTTTGCTTTAGGGAGCCTGCTCCCTTCCAACGGGAACCTACTCTCCTCTTGTTCCTTCATCGTCTTCAAGTTCGACGACTTCCCAAACATCTGTCCTCCATTCCTAAGGTTCCTAGGTGTCTGAACTAGGTTCCAGTGCGTTCCAAAAACAATTAAATTCTTTATTCCTTTACCAACATCAATTAAAACATGAATTTTGCAAAAAGAATTTAAAACGAGTAATTAACCTTTCATGAACACCAAGTGTTTAAACTCAAACTTGTAACCCAGATCAATTTTAATGTTTCCCAATATGTTCTAGAACTAATTCAATTCTTTATTCATTAATCGACATCAATCAAATCATGAATTTTGCGAGAAGAATTTAAAACAACCAATTAACAATTCATGAACACATACTGTCTAAATCAAACCAACCATGCAAACTAGTTTAATTTCAATGTTCATCTACTCCTGGAATTGTGTTAGGCATGTAAAGAATATAAGTCAAAGGGAGAGAGTTAGGAATAGAACTTGCCTTTGAGATTTCGGTTTAAAACCTCAGCGTCGTCTTCCTAAATTCTCCGGCAATCCTTTACTGTTCTAACTCCTTGTTGTTCTTCCTTGGTTCAACCCATGAACAACACCCCTTTGCTAAACCCTAGGTTTCCTCTCTGTTTCTCTCAAGTCTCTCTCTGTTCCACTCTGCCTCCGATACGTGAATAGGTTTCTAAAAACCCTTGGCAGACCTACTGTTATATTTATATATTTAAGAAAAATATCAACCCTAATTCTAATATAATTTAGAAACGGGAACCAAACAATTCATTCTATATCTAGGGCGGCTAAATAAAACTTGACTACCTAATAGAAACCAAAATCCTAATTAAAATAATTAATACTAACTTAATCCAATTAAAGAAAGCACAAAATACAATTAAATAAACCATTCAATTAAATAAAACAATTAGTCAAACAATACAATTTAAATACACAATTAAACAATTAAATCAAACAAATCAATTAATTTAAATACAATAAATAAGATAATTAATTCATTTTCCACATACGCATACATTAATGAAAATAAAAAGACAATTAATTCAATTAAACAACCAATTAAACAAAAATGCTATTAAACACAATTAAGCAATTAAATAAAATAAATAACAAAACAATTAAACAATTTAGCAAATAATCAATTAATTAAACAAAAATCCAATAAAACCATAATTAAAATGCCGAGACTACCATTTAAAAATTAGGGTTATTACAGGTATGCTCCTTTGTATACTGCATAGTTTGGTTGCTTAATACAATTTTATTTACCAAAAAAAAAAACTTGAAAGTAAATTTGTGATACTAAAAAACACACAGTCCTCAAATAAGGATTTTAGTCAAGACCGTGTGTGCACATATTTAGCCTTATTATAATCACAAGAAGGAAATTTTAGAACCAAACTTGTTTGATGTCATTTTTTTTAGTTAATAATATGTAATATATTAAATATTAAATAATAATTAGTTAAAAATCATCTATCATGCTTTTTGAGATGCAAAATTACTAATTAAATTCGCATATTCAAGTGTGGTTAAAATATACTTTTTAATAGATGATATAGCCAATCCATTTAATCTTTCTTCTTTCCATTTGATAATTTTCGAACATAATATGAAGCGAAAAATTGCCTAAAATTGTCATCTTTTGGAAAATTAAAATCATTAAATCTAATTAAACCATTTTCTACTAATAAATCTCTTAGTTTGTATCAATATATATTTTTCCATTGTCCAGGATCGTATATATCTGTGGAAATAAAATACGATTTTTGATTACTTGTTTCACTTTCTTCCAATTCTTTTTGTTGTTCTTGATTATTATTGTGATTGTTCTTAATTTTTCTTTCACTATTGTATAATCTTCTAATTGTTTTAGATGATTTGATTGTACCTTTACTGAACTTTCACCTAAATTTTTTTGTTAGGTTTTGATTATTAGTTGTAAATTAACAAATTTATTAATAGCTCCCTTTTGAGATTGAATTAGTTTATCTATTCTTCTCCTCTTTTTTTTTTTTTTTTTTAAGTTTTTCAAATCCGGATTCATACTTTCTCGCGAACATATTCAACTGTACAATATGGGTAAAAATAGTTACAAAAGTTAGTAAAACTAAAAAATTTTAAAGACAAAGAACAATGTAACCTGATTTAGAAAGCTCTAATTCAATGCTGCTACAAATTCTTCAATACAAGAAAAGTGCATTTTGTAAACTCTAATTAATTTGTGTTAGACATTAATTATAAATAATCATAAATTCCTAAATCTTAGAACTTCAATTAATTTCACATCCTTATAACGTATAAATAAATATAGTTAGATATACATACCTCGATTCATGATATCAAACCTTATTGAGATTAAATCTAACGTCCTGATCCTTTAACCACGAACTAAGCTGCAACTCTAATCAATAGGCAAAGGTGGAAACTGGTCTTTCTCTCTTGGCCTTTTGCACACATAAAACTTTTACGTGTTATATCATTAATTGTACATAATTAATAGAGTATACGCACTTTTATAAAGGCAGATAGAGGACCAGTTTTCCTTTTATTAGTAACCTAATTTCACTTTCCATCAAAGTAAGGAACAAGAAAATAAAACACTTCTACAATAAGTAATTACCAAAAAGGTAATTATAAGTTGACCAAAATAAATAATATTAATTGATATCTATTTACTTAGCCACCAAGTAATATGTTACATGTCCAAATCATATGGGCCACAATTAAATAAATAATCTTACATTCTCCCACTTGGCACATATGATAACTTCTGTAGTAGTTTAGTAAAATAGTCATTAGTGTGCACCATAAATCAAATTATGGTATTAAGTTGATCATCATAAATATCATGGTAAACAAACTACCAGTGTGAGTCATGGCGATTGTATGTCACTAAATGACACAGTCCCTTCTATGTACCACAACACTAGTAACCCATTTGACATAGTTTATAACTGAGAAACATCAATAAAGATTTAGCAATAATATCTATTCTAAGACTATTCCTGTTTTCATTATTTAAAGTAATACATGCATGTACATACATAAATTAATAGGAAATATCATAAACATATTTTAATGAGCTCAAAATGTCAAATATGTATAAGCATTGTTAAGTAATCCACAACAAAATAATAATTAACTTTCATTCTTTCAACATTCCCTATGAATGTCTTGGGTGGTAATCCTTTTGTTAATGGATCTGCAACCATAAGTTGTGTGCTTATATTTTTAAAAGACACTCATTGTTTCTGAACTTTTTCTTTAACAGTAAGATATTTCAGCTCTATATGCTTAACGCCATTGGAACACTTATCGTTTTTAGTAAAGAAGATAGCTGCGGTGTTATCACAATAAATTTTTAATGGTCTGGAAATTAAATCCATAACACCAAATCCTGAAATAAAGTTCGGTAACCACAAACCATGATTTGTAGCCTCAAAGCATGCTCAAATTCATCCTCCATAGTAGATGAAGCAATAATAGATTGTTTTGCGTTTTTTCATGATATTGCCCCTTCAGCTAAAATGAACAAATAACCAAAAGTGGATCTTCTACTATCCACACATCCAGCAAAATCTGAGTCTGAGTAATCAGTAACTTCTAAATCACCAGTCCTTCTAAATGTGAGCATATAATTCTTTGTTCCTTGTAAGTATCTCATGACTTTCTTTGCAGCTTTCCAGTGATACATTCTTGGATTGCTTTAGTATCTACCTAGCATTCCAACTGCAAAACCAATATTTGGACGAATGCAAACCTGTGCATATATCAAACTTCCCACAATAGATACATAAGGAATATTTTGCATTTCTTTATGTTCTAATTCATTCTTTGGGCATTGCATCAAACAAAAATTATCCCCTTTTTGTATTGGAACAATACTAACTGAGCAATGTTCCATACCAAATCTCTCTAGAATTCTCTCAATATATGTTTTCTGAGATAATCCTAATAATCCATGTGACCTATCACGGAATATTTCTATTCCTATAATGTAGGATGCCTTACCCATATCTTTCATCTTAAAATTCTTAGAGAGATATTTTTTAGTTTCATGCAACAAACCAAGATCACTACTAGTAAGCAAAATATCATCAACATATAGAATCAAAAATATAAACTTACTCCCACTAACCTTCTAGTATATACACCGATTAACAGTATTTTCATTAAAACCAAAAAAAGTAATATTATTATTAAACTTAATATACCATTGTCGAGAAACTTGTTTAAGTCCATATATTGACTTCTTAAGTTTACAGACCATGTATTCTTTACCCTCTAATGTGAAGCTTTCAGGCTGATCCATATAGACTTTTTCTTCTAAACTCCCATTTAGGAAAGCTGTTTTCACATCCATTTGATGCAACTCTAAATCATAATGAGCTACAAACGCCATGATAATTCTTGATGAGCACTGAAAATG
This sequence comes from Cornus florida, assembly GCF_030987335.1. Taxonomy (NCBI): domain Eukaryota; kingdom Viridiplantae; phylum Streptophyta; class Magnoliopsida; order Cornales; family Cornaceae; genus Cornus; species Cornus florida. Next base: position 77,221,162 of record NW_026775579.1, on the reverse strand, counting down.
CATATTTAAACCCCTTAAGCTTAGGTATTCTAGGACTTTTATCTATCTTACTTTACAATTTTAAATTGATTTCGTATTATTTCCATATTCAGGCACTTATCCCGAAAATAAGCTAACTCAGCCAGATAAGAGCAGAAATGAAGCAATTCTGGGATGAATTAAAGAAAGGAGCCAAGTGGAAGCAAAAGGAAGAAAAAGGTGGAAATCAACATCTTCGATCGATCTCAGATCAAAGTTCGATCAATTCAACATAATCGATCTCAGCACTTCAAGATGGATCAGAGCCATGATGACATTTTCAGAGATCTTAAAAGTTCGATCGATCCAACATCATTCTTCGATCGGTCAAACTACTTTGTCCTTATCCAAATGATTGATTATATCTAGTTGTACCACTCTACTAACCACTTTTGTCCTTTTCCCAAAAATATCTTCAACATATCTCAGATTTGTCTTTATCCAAAAAATGCCACCATTGAGGATCGATCCAGCCTAAGTTCAATAGATCTCAGCCATGTTCGATCGATCTAAGTCCAAGGTTCGATCGATCAAACTTCCTCCAGTGCGAAAAAGTTAAATTTCCAGCTCACAAACATTGTCCTTTATCCAATCATTGGGGAATATTTTGTGCACGACCTCAGCTCATTTTGGGTGTCATTTGACCTACCTATATAAGGATAAGGATTACTTTTTACAAAGAAGGCCTCATATCATATCTCATACTATGGGGAGAACTCTTGAAGAGCAAGCTTAGAGGAGGAAGAGGCTAGAGACACCATTGGAGACTCTTCATCAACCAAGGAGCAAATCTCTACCATAGAGTTAGCCCTTGAGGGTTGGAGAAGCACTACCATGAGTGGCTAGACATCCTCTTGGGGCTAGAGTTAGCCCCAAACATGCTTTCTATATCTTGATTTTGTGTATTATTGAGGGATTAGTGTTGTAATACATGTTTTGGCACTTTTATATATATAGATCTTATTTATTCAATGATTTATGTGGTTTAATACTTTCAATTGATCATTTCATTCTATCCATATGTCTATGTATGCTAGAATAGATGTTCATGTGTTTGTCTCTATTTCTTTTGTTATTGATGCATGTTTATGTGTAGTAATGCCATAAATCTAGAGATTGTCAAAACATAGTACTTAAAGGAATGCTCTTGTAATTCTCTAGATGGTTCATGCTCATTTCTTGATGGATTGTGTCTCTCCCTTAGCTTAATTAGTTTAATTTCATGTCATTAACTCCATTGTAGTTTAGTGGTAGCATAGTTCTTAGATGGGAGGCAATCTATGCTTGTTGTTTGATATTCCATACTTTTGAATGCAAGTAGCATATGTCTCTAACCTTGTGGTATATTTGGCTTGTGAGCTTGATAAAAGAATTAATGACTTGCTAGATATATTGTGCTTTTCACATGCTATTCAGACAATATATACTTAATTGCTAGATATATTGTGCTTTTCACATGTTGATTAGACAATGTATGCTTAATTAGTCACCCTTGCTATTTGGATTAACCAAACACACACACACACACATTAGTATTGCAACACATATTTCCCTCATTAGTCACTAGTTAAGGGTGTAGAAAAGCATTATTTGGTGGTGACCTCTAAACCCCAAGATCTCTCTCTCTCTTACTTACTCTTTATTGCATTTAATTATTTAGTTTAATTTGCTCTCTAGTTTAATCAACCAACTAACCATTTGTTTGATCACTCGACCTACTAACCCTAAAGCGATTCACAACCAAATTCGACTAGATGCTGGTTTTTGGTTCATATGCATTGTTAGGGATTGTGATTAGGATTGCATGCACTTTTATGTTGTATTGAACATTTTGCATAAGTTCGATCGATCTCAGATGAGAGCTCGATCGATCGAACTTCATCCTACATCAAACACTTAGAAAAAATTTTGACCTGCATCCACTAGCATCCAAATCACCTCTCTGTCAAATCGATCGAAAGCATTCTTGGATTGATCCAAAGATCTTCAATCTATCCAACTCCATTATTGGATCGATTTTGAATTCCTACACTTAGACAAATTTTTGAACCCAAAAACTTGCATATTTTTACTTTCTGTCACATCGATCAAACATTTTGTTCAGATCGATCTCAGTTCTTTATCTCACCATCTTTGACTTTTTAATTTTCAAAAAAAAATCCAAAAATATTTTTATTTTATTTTATTTTATTTTGTTTTGTTTATTCAAAAAAATAAAAATATCAAAAAAAAAAGAGAGTTGGATAAATCCAAGTTCGATCGATCTGGGATCTTAGTTCAATCGATCGAACTTGTTCGGGGGTATTTTTATAACAGATCGATCCAACCCTCCCCCTCTCTCTCACTCTCTCTCTTTCATCCTCATTCCTCACCCATCCATCCGTTATCTCCACCCCCCATCATCTCCACCGCCGGCAAGGACCTCCGGCAACCATTTCATCTTGAACTTCATATTTCTCTCTCATCTCTCGCGGTTTAAGGTAAAAATCCGAACCTCCTTTTGAGTTTTCAAGATTTGATTTGATTTATACTTGCTTTAAATGTTAGATTCATGCTCTTTTAATGTTGAAAATCACCATTGATGAGGCTTTAAGCTTTTTGTATATATATGTATATACGTGAATATATGATTTTATATATGGTTGCTTTTTGATTTGATTTTGGGAGTATGGGCCTCGTATAGGTGAATAGATTAATGGTTTGTTGTGTTAAGGGGCCTACAAACCCATTTGTGTGGCCCCCGTGCTTCCAAAGTCACAGATCTATGACTGTCCCCATTTTTCGCAGGTTTCGATTGATTGAACTTTTTCCCCAGATCGATCGAAGTTTTTTATATGCGATCGATCTCACACTCTTTTTGATCGATCGAAGTTCCTTTTGTCAGATCGATCTCACACTTTTTGTGATCGATCGAACTTCACAGATCTCTTATTCACACACTTCATTCATCTTATCTTGTGTCATGCTATCTTATATATGCCCAATGCCTGTGATATTCTACATTGGATGCATTTTCACACTTATACTGCTTAACATGATTCACTTCCTGTCACTTGCATAGACTCATGTCATATCTGTTTTGTCAATCTTATTTGACAAATATGATTCTAACTGTGCTTTACATTCTATATTCTAGCACTGACTTTTGAATTTCTGTTTGCAGACTATGGTTCGAGTCAAGATCGTAACATGTGGACATTATCACGGAGATAGACGCAGATCAGGCGACGATGCCGGTCCGTCTCATGTTTGGGATTCCAGTCCCGACGACACTCCGAGGAGAGTCCGGCAGCGGACAGAGAAGCCCGCAGAGCCCTCCCATAAGCCTACCTCAGTCACCTTCTCAAGCTCAAGCTGCATTCACACCATCTCCATCTCCACCAGCGCAACCCGATATCGATCTTGACCGGCCATTGCCTCGATGCTTACGCCTGTAGGTGGCACACGAGTCTTTCTTCAACATAGACTATTTCTCCAGGTCGGTGCTGACCCGATCAACATATGATGATATTATATGACCAGACCTGGCCGCCATTCTGACACCTGTTACTTTCCCGGTTTACCAGAGGTTTGTCCGGATGTTCTACCAGAACCTCCGGCCTGCCTCGCTTAATCTGGAGGAGCTGAGGACTTCTATTGATGGGCACCTGATTTCCATCACGATGGACACCTTGTCCAGATCTTGCCAGTGTCCGCATCTTTGCCCACCAGAGCTACATGAGGCCTACCCTACCCTCTACCAGCCCTCATATGCAGACATAGCCATCCTTCTCACAGGCCACCATGCCGATGGCGAGACTTTCGCCAACCGGACATATCTTCTGGATGATCTATGGTTTTTCGATTCGGTGCTCTACCGAAACGTATTTATGACTGGCCACAAGATCCAGAGGCACGGTGATTTTCTTACAGCTCTCTATGCCTTCTACTCAGGGCATTGGTTTTCTATCCCCTCCCTCATCTGGTGTATGATGAGGAAGTTATATGATGACTATATCAGCAGGGAGCGGCCCAGGCGGCCCAAGTTCCTCCCTTTCGACCATTTCATCACCCAGATTCTCTGGGATCAGCGCTACCCTTTCCAGCCACAGGAGCACCTCGAGAGAGGATCAGGCATCTTTGAGAAGAAGGACTAGGACAAGAGCTACAATGCTATCATCACTAAATTGTAGGACCACGCAATAGTGGCTGCAGAGGAGCTCGAGGCTAAGGAGGTAGAGGCAGCAGCAGCAGTAGTAGCAGACCCAACAGTGGATGATGTACCAGTAGGTCTGGTTGCCGAGTATATAGACATTGATTTAGAGCGACCTGCAGATGACGCAAAGTAGCACTCTCCAGCTGGGTCGCCAGTACATGAGGAAGAGCGGACTCAGGATTCTCAATCTTCAGATCCTTTTATACCTGAGGCTCCTAGTCAGACCCCCAGCATTGGAGAGCGTCTTCAGGCTCTTGAGGATGCAGTGGTTGCTATCAGAGCTGATACTGCTGCCATTCGAGCTGACGCTGTAACCCATAGAGCTGATTTTGCTACATTCTGCACGGATGTCATGACTGCACTCTGAGACTTATCTCGTAACATCCGCGGAGCACGCCCTGCCAGTCATGCCCCACTTACTTGAGATTCTCACTCTTCTATCTCTCTATACTTCATTTCTCTGATTTATACTTCATTTTTGTCACTGTATATTATTTGCAGCCGGTCTGTTGGCTTTGATCTTTTGATGTATCCAGTACTTTATTTTCTTTATATATGCTTTTGTTATGGATGTCATGTGTTATATTCTTATCTCTGTATGTTTGACTCCATCAGGTACATCACAATGACTACAGTGAGAGAGAATGCTATACAATTTTCAGGACCACCTTTAAACCTCTCTCACTGCTTTATTTCATTTACACTTGCATGTCCACTGTGCACTAATTATCCCTTTTTGTTATCTGATGAGTTTTATCCAAGTGCCAATTAACTTTCAGGAGCATAGTTAATCCCAAGTTTGGGGGGGCCATGCCACCCACTTTGGATACTTCTGTCCCGATCATTCTTACTATAGTTGCACTGGTATACTATTTCCCTTGTTCTCTTTGCACATTGAGGACACTGTGCCATTTAAGTTTGGGGGTAATGGTGTTTTGTAGTGTTTGCTTTTAAATTCAAAATTTTGAGCATGACTTGTGTATTTGAGAGATTTTCTATGATTGATCCATATCTAGCTATGATTTTAATCTTTTGAGGACTATATTGCTTAAAATTTAAAAATTGCTTGACTTGAGAGTCCAATACTCCTTGTATGCCTTATGGATGCCATTTTGGAGTAAATTTTTTGAAAGATTGATATTATGCTTGCTTTTGTGGTCCACATCATCCTGATTTTGTGATTGTTTTGAGATTCACTCTAGAATTCTATACTAGCACAAGCACACACTAGCATTCATTTGTGGGGTATATGTTTTGTTGACTATTGAATTGGTTATATCTCAATTGGGCTAGTAATGCATTGAAAGCTTTCATTCTTGATAAAGGTGGATAACAACCCTTTTTCACTAAGTAGCCTGGATTCTAGCCTCATCAAGCACTGAACTTCTCGCGCCGAAAGGTGGAGGGCCAAAACTCTAGGTTAATAATTCAAAAAAAAAAAAAAAAAAAAGTAAGGACTTCTCCCAAAAGGTGAGAAGTGAGAAATGATTAGATGGAGGTTGTTTAGATTTGTAGCCTATTTGATTTGAGCTTGTAAGTTCGTAGGAGTGTTTGAATGCCTAATGCCCTAAAGATGTCTGGTTTGGGAGTCATTGACCTAACACTCGATCTCATGAATTACTAGAAAGCTTAATAGATCAACACATTGCACCATGCTTCCATCTTTGATCTAAAAAAAAAAAATTTGAGTGAAAAGAATAAGCGCACCTAGAACAATAAAGCTTTAATAAAAGGATCACTTTTTGTCTTGATGATCGGTACTAGATTTGTGTGCTAGTTTGAGGGTAAGGATGTGCTCAATTCTTTAGTTAGCTAAGATAACAACATATTTGATGCCGGTCTACTCAAAAAGAATTCTAGAGTTGTTTTGATTTGCATGATCATTTTCTTGATGTGTGGAGGACCATACTTGCTTGCTTGATGTTAAAATTTTGGGAGATTGCTTAGATATGTTTGAAACATTGCATACTTGAGGTAGTTTTCTCCCAATACTTGTTTGAAATATTGGTGCCTCTTTTGTGATATTAAGCTTAATGTTAGTGGATATCATTTCTGGAAACCCTCACGAGACTTCACTCGTCCATTAGGGGTAACCTAGGGGTTTAAAAGGCTTGTTGCATATGCAAAATGCAATCGTGTTCCCTACGAAAGTGGCATTATTTATTTATTGCTTTCTAGTTCATAGTTGTACAGTTGTTCATTTCATTCTTTTACTTTCTAGTTCATTGTTAGGGACTAGCAATATTTAAGTTTGGGGGTGTGATGAGCACTAAAAAATGCGTATTTAAACCCCTTAAGCTTAGGTATTCTAGGATTTTTATCTATCTTACTTTACCGTTTTAGATTGATTTTGTATTATTTCCATTTTCAGGCACTTATCCCGAAAATAAGTTAACTCAGCCAAATAAGAGCAGAATGAAGCAATTCTGGGATGAATTAAAGAAAGGAGCCAAGTGGAAGCAAAAGGAAGAAAAAGGTGGAAATCAACATCTTCGATCGATCTCAGATCAAAGTTCGATCGATCCAATATGATCGATCTTAGCACTTCAAGATGGATCAGAGCCATGATAACATTTTCAGAGATCTCAAAAGTTTGATCGATCCAACATCATTCTTCGATCGATCGAACTACCTTGTCCTTATCTAAATGATTGATCTGATCTAGTTGTACCACCATACCAACCACTTTTGTCCTTTATCTAAAAATATCTTCAAAATATCTTAGATTTGTTTTTATCCAAAAAGTGGCACCATTGAGGATCGATCCAGCCTAAGTTCGATAGATCTCAGCCATGTTTGATCGATCCAAGTCCCAAGTTCGATCGATCGAACTTCCTCCAATGCGAAAAATTTAAATTTCCAGCTCACAAAAGTTGTCCTTTATCAAATCATTGGGGAATATTTTGTGCAAGACCTCAGCTCATTTTAGGTGTCATTTGACCTACCTATATAAGGATAAGGATTACTTTTTACAAAGGAGGCCTCATATCATATCTCATACTTTGGGGAGAACTCTTGGAGAGCAAGCTTAGAAGAGGAGGAGGCTAGAGACACCATTGGAGACTCTTCATCAACCAAGGAGCAAATCTCTACCATGGAATTAGCCTTTGAGGGTTGGAGAAGCACTACCATGAGTGGCTAGACATCCTTTTGGGGCTAGAGTAAGCCCCAAGCATGCTTTCTACATCTTGATTTTGTGTATTATTGAGGGATTAGTGTTGTAATACATGTTTTGGCACTTATATATATATAGATCATGTTTATTCAATGATTTATGTGGTTTAATGCTTTCAATTGATCATATCATTCTATCCATATGTCTATGTATGCTAAAATAGATGTTTATGTGTTTATCTCTATTTCTTGTGTTATTGATGCATGTCTATGTGTATTAATGCCATAGATCTAGAGATTGTCAAAACATAATACTTAAAGGAATGCTCTTGTAATTCGCTAGATGGTTCATGCTCATTTCTTGATAGATTGTGACTCTCCCTTAGTTTAATTAGTTTAATTTCATGTCATTAGCTTAATTGTAGTTTAGTGGTAGCATAGTTGTTAGATGGGAGGACAATCTATGCTTGTTATTTGATGTTCCATACTTTTGAATGCAAGTAACATATGTCTCTAACCTTGTGGTGTATTTGGCTTATGAGCTTGATGAAAGGATTAATGACTTGCTAGATATATTGTGTTTTTCACATGCTATTTAGATAATATATACTTAATTGCTAGATATATTGTGCTTTTCACATGTTGATTAGACAATGTATGCTTAATTGGTCACCCTTGCTATTTGGATTAACCAAACACACACACACATCAATATTGTAACACACATTTCCCTCATTAGTCACTAGTTAAGGGTGTAAAAAAGCATTGTTTGGTGGTGACCTCTAAACTCCAAGATCTCTCTCTCTTTTACTTACTCTTTATTGCATTCAATTATTTAGTTTAATTTGCTCTCTAGTTTAATCAACCAACCAACCATTTGTTTGATCATTCAACCTACTAACCCTAATAGCGATTCCACAACCAAATTCGACTCCAATCCCTTAGGACGATCCCTACTCACCCTAACTATATTTTTAGTGAAAAGTAGTAGTGGCTTATATAAATATAAAACTTAGCCCTCGCCTTAATGCACACTCTTAAGCTTATGGTGTAGTGCGACCTAGACGCTACCAATTCTAAATGAATCATTCTTAGATATAGAAGAAAAGGATTCTTTATAATCAATGTCTCCTATCTGAGTGAAGCCCTTGGCTATAAGTCTGGCTTTATATCGTTCAATATTGCCATTAGAGTCACGTTTGGTCTTAAAGACCCACTTACACCCGACTTGTTTAAATCCTTCAGGCAATTTAATGAGTTCCCAAACTTTATTTTGTTCCATTGACTTCAACTCTTCATTCATGGCATTAATCCAATCAGTAGAATTATTACTATTAATAGCTTGTGAATATGTAACCGAATCCTTACATATCCCTATATCAAAATCCGATTCATGTAGATATACCACATAATCATTCGGAATAGTAGGTCTCTTTTCTCTTTAAGACCGCCTTGATGTTAATCATTGTAGTTCTTCTATAACTTCATTGGTAATAGTTTCATTATGGAATTGTTGATCATTTAATTGTTCTTCGTTGTTATGCAGTTCAATAACTGGAGAAATAATTATTTCTTTAGAAATTTTGGGTAAAGGGATTTGCACCCTAACTTCTTAAATGATCACATTCTCATTTCTATCACTCCCACTGATTTCACCATCCTCAATGAATCTGGTATTACCGGTTTCAACAATTCTTATACTATGTGTAAGACAGTAAAACCTGTACCATTTGGATTTTTCTAGGTAACCAATAAAGTACCTACTAACTGTTCTAAAATTCAATTTCTTTTCATATGGATTATAAATCCTAACTTCTACTGGGCAACCACAAACATACAGGTGCCTTAAACTAGGTTTCCTTCCTGTCCATAGTTCAAATGGAGTTTTTGAAACTGCCTTACTAGAAACCCTGTTTAATACATATATAACAGTTCTAAGAGCATACATCCACAATGATATAGGTAACGAGGAATTACTTAACATACTCCTAACCATTTTCACAAGAGTACGATTATGCCTTTCAGCTACACCATTCTGCTGTGACGTGCTTTATATAGTGTATTAAGCAAAAATACCACGCTTTTCAAGGAGTTTAGCAAATGGTTCGGGGCATTGACCCATTTCATCGTACTTTCCATAATATTCACCACCTTTATCTGACCTTACTATTTTCACTTTTTTTTTAGTTGCCTTTCAACCTCATTTATGTATACTTCAAGAGTATTCACTGCTTGAGATTTTTCATGCAACAAATAGATATATCCATAACACGTGAAAAATCATCCATAAAGGTGATAAAATATTTTTCTCCATTAAAAGATAGAACATCAAAAGGTCCACAAATGTCTATATGAATAATTTTAAGAAGCTCTATACTTCTTGTGGCTCATTTCTTTGTGTGTTTGGTTTGTTTACATTTAATAAATTCACTCACTCAATAAAATCAGTAAAATCTAGGTTCCAAAGAACTCCATCTTTTACTAATCTTTTTAACCTTTCACTAGATATATGACCTAATCTTTTATACCACAAGAAAGATGAATTTTTATTAATTGAGCTATGTTTGGTTCCAACATTTTGATGCAAGGTCAAAAGTGTTTTAGAAAATAAATCATCAAGCTTTATCTTGTATAAATCATCAACAAGAATACCAGAACCAACAAATTGGATTTTTTTGAACAAACTGAAACATCCATTACCAAATTTAAATAAAAAAAACCATCAACATTAAGTTTGGACATAAAAATCAAATTACGGGGAAATTGAAGGAACATAAAGAGTTTTAAACAAATCTAAATGAAATCCACTATCTAAAACTAAACAAAATGTCCCAATGGCTTCAACTGGAATTTTCTCCTTATTCCCTGTGAACAAGAAATCATCATTTGGATTTATGGTTTGGGTTGAAAGGAATCCCTGCATCGTATTGGAAATATGAACATTAGAGCCTGAATCAACCCACCAAGTATTAGAAGGAACTTCAATTAAGTTTGATTCAAAATACACAAAAGCCAAAGGCTTACACTTCTTTTCGAACCATTCTTTACGTTCCAGGCAATCTTTTTGAAAGTGTCCAGATTTGTTACAAAAATGACACTTATCATTTTTACATTCTTTCTTTTTGCGTAGCTTGATTAGAATCTTTTATTTGGGGTGTCGCTCGCTTAATGCCTTTTCCAGGCCTTTTCCCAAATTTCTTTCTAGCTTCTTGAGTCATGAGATGAACATTATGATTATCTTGTTGCTTAAGCCTTCCTTCCTCCTGAACTAACATACTGGCCAATTCATTCACATTCCACTTATCCTTAATAGTGTTATAGTGAATTTGAAATGACCCATACTGAGTAGGTAAGGAATTGAGAATAAATTGAACGAGAAAAGTCTCAACCATATTCATCCCTAAAGTTTTCAATTTCGCAACAAGATTAGTCATGTCAAGAACATGTTCATGCATACTACGAGTATCATCAAAACGCATAGTAGTGAGGTCAACTATTAATTTCCCTGCAAGAGACTTATCTACAGTATGAAAACGTTCTTCAATATTTTTCAAATATTCCTTAGCACTATAAGTTTGGGGAAGAGCTGTTTTGATATTGTTTACAATAGTCATTCGCATAAACATAATACTCAATCTGTTCGATTTCTCCCAAGCTTTATGGAGAGTCTTTTCTTCCTCACTGCTTTCACCAGTAATAGCAGTAGGTTTCTCAATTTGAAATGCTAAATCAAGATCTAGCACACCTAAGTTGAACTAAACTTGCTTATTCCATTTTGAGAAGTTAGTCCTATTGAGAATTGGAACAGATGAAGCATTCGAATTCACTGAAATAGGAAGAGATACTCCAATAAAATAATCATAATAAGGTAAATGCTCATAACATTAATACTTTGAGATAACAACAAATATTAAAATAAATAAATAAATACATTGTACAACTATGGTACCTCTTTGGGTAGTAACCACAAAATACAAAAAAATGATGCTTAGATGTATTTATTTATATATAACTTCATTGGTGATGCACTACTTAATTAAATAGACAAGTTACCTTTGGATATCTTATATATACCCAATTAAAAATTACATACAACCCCTTAATGCTTATTTAACCACTTGAAAATTAATTCCCTTGAGGAATTAATATCCATTAACCATTATGCTTAGGTCACTTTGGTAGCTACCAACCTTTTTATAATATGAATATTAAATTACCTAGTGATAAATTTAACATTAAGTTACCCACCACATTATGCACACATGATTTATAAAGTCAATTAATTAAACTGCTAGTGGGTGTCCAAAAATTTCATAAATACATATACTATAGTGTATATTAATAAGTAGATATTTAATCATGCCAAAATAACAAGACATTATTAGTACAATTTAATAACCTCGATTTGCACAGCGAAATCATAAACAACAATTCAATATGTATACATAATGTTCTAACTTTCAATTATTATATATAATAATGAGATATATATAACTTTCAACTTCTGTAAGTTTATCAGTATGTATGAAAATCACAGTGACATAATATATATTGACTTATTTTTTGTCTCATTATGATATATATAATATACAATCAAATTTTCAAATTTTAAGTTTGTCAAAGTTAACATAATATATATTAGCACACATAAGTTCAGAAATCGAGGTATATAACATCAAATGTCTGAATAAACATAAAACAGAGAACAAATCTGATCATTATACAGATTCTTAACACTCGATTCAAAAACGGGTACACGAATTAGAAAAAATTTGATCTGGCAGACGGATCTCTATTAAAGCAGTGTCCGAATATAATAAATTAAAATTAAATAATTTTAATTTAAACATAAACAAGTTATTTATGCAAGTATAATGGAAAAATAATGAGTTCCAAAACTACAGGCTCTGATACCACATGTAAACTCTAATTAATTTGTGTTAGACATTAATCACAAATAATCATAAATTCATAGATCTTAGAACTTCAATTAATTTCACATCTTTGTAACGTGTAAATAATATAGTTAGATATACATACCTCGATTCATGATATCAAAGCTTGTTGAGATTAAATCCAACGTTCAGATCCTTTAACCACGAACTAAGCTGCAACTCTGATCAACAGGCAAATGTGGAAACTGGTTTTTCTCCCTCAACCTTTTGCACACATAAAACTTTTACGTGTTGTATCGTTAATTGTACATAATTGATGAAGTATATGCACTTTTATAAAAGTAGAGAGAGGACCAGTTTTCCTTATTAGTAACCTAATTCCACTTTCCATTAAAGTAAGGAATAAGAAAGGAAAGCACTTCTCCAATAAATAATTACCAAAAAGGTAATTATAAGTTGACCAAAATAAATAATATTAATTGATATCTATTTATTTAGCCACCAAGTAATATGTCACATGTCCAAATCATGTGGGCCACAATTAAATAAATAATCTTACACTTTCAAATTGAGACTAATGAATATTGAGTATAAAAGAAAGAAAATTGTAAAGTTGTAATGAGAGAGAACTGAGGAGGGAGATGACTTGTGTCACACCCCAAAAATTCTAACACAAGAACTATTGTCTTATACTAAAAATTGGTGCGTGGCTCACATCATACATCCACCAAAAACCATGATTAAATCAGTAGAATACATTTTATTTTAAAATCCATCAATCCAAAGGAAATTTATTACATCCCCAACTAATTAAAATTCCACTAACTAAATAAATCTTATTACAAAGTGTTTGCTTAGAAAAAATAATAAAATCAATACGTGGAAATCCAGGAAATCTCCATCTCCCATGGAGCAAGCCTCCCTTGCAAGCTAAATCCATGTGCACCTGAAAGTAATAAAAGGGTGAGCTCACAGGCTCAGCAAGAAATTGTTAAACACTATCATTGTTCAGCAAGTCAATCTTTACTTAATCCGTATATATATACCTATATAAGTGACCACAAAATATCTACTAATCATCGTCATTCTATAACATTAACTCAACCTGTGAACTTGTAACCCATCTAGAAATTAAATTACTAAAATTCCCCTTACCTCACATGAGCCCCTGGCTCCCCTCAACTAACTGGCGTTCAAATGCCAATACATCACATGAGCCTCTGGCTCCACTCTAAATAAATGGTGTGAATTGTATAGTCCCTAACTATCAAATACATACATGTGATTGGGTTGTACATCTACTCACCCAGATGGCCCCTGACCACGTCCACATACGAAGGGCACCTTTAGCCCAATGGCTATAACAAAAGAGTAATTCACTCCCATAGACAGTCCCTGACTGTGCTCAACAAATTCATCATTGTATAAGTCCCAGACTACTGCTCCAACTTGTTTAATCACATCAATTAAATACTAAATATATTTAAATAATTTCTACTCATAATATCATGAGTTTAACCAACACCTTAATTAATAATTAATTAATTAATACCGACATACCAACTCAATAATCTCAACCTCAATATCATTAAATTTGTATCCTACCTGCTATACCAACAAATTAAAGGTCTATCATCAACATAAAGCCTAACCTTAAATATCTAATTCTAATGACTCCAAAATGAACCAGTAACTATAGGCTTAAAGAAAAATTATATATATCAATGACTATATTAATTCATGACATGCAAAACCTCAAAACTCATTTACTGCCAACACCACCTTTATCCTTAGTCTAAATTTAATTCACTCATTACTCCACTTAATAGATCACTTGCATTTCTTGAGCCTTTCTACAACGACTGACATAGGAAAATCTATATATATATATATATATATATATATATATATATATCAAAGGTGCTTATAGAGGCCAGTCTGAGAGATATAAATACGAACAAACAGTTGCATTATTCTGGTGTCAAGCATGCAAGGATGCTTTTGTTTTAAAACCCTTTGATTTTGACTTCTAAATTGATTGTCAGTGGAAGTATAGATACTTGGTCCCGCCCAGTAAGATATATTGATTGTTCAGTGGAAATATCAATCATGAAGCATCTATAAAATCACATCCTAGTAGTGACCTACAATAGATTAAATTAATCCCACCAATAATTATGTACATATGCATAGACAATCTATTACATATATATCCATCTGTATAGGTCCATCCCAATCTTTATGTATAAGATCTACACAGTTCAAAAAAACACTATCCATACCTATTATATAGTTATCCCAGATCATCCAATGAATTCAACTAAAATCATACACTGACATTCTCTTATATACATGAAAATTGAGAGATTCTATAACCAATCATTTTGATATATCCATAATCCGATAAAGGAAAACACCAATACCTTGGTAAAATAAATCATTCTAATTCACATATAAATTAACTATCAACTGAAATAGAATCGAATTCTAATAAATTAGTAACTCCATGTGTAATCTCCATATATAAGTCTAATTAAACCTAATTATCATGAGTTATAATAAAATCATAAATAATCATCTTACTATCAATCACATAATTATATGCAGGATATAAGCAAAAATTAACTTGCCTGAAATGCAATCACCACTTGAGCTTTTCTTCGCTTCACAACAGCTAACGCGTAATAATCCTCGGAATAGCAGCGTAGGTAAAAACTGAATCCACAACTAGGTCTAAATATATCCATATATATATCCAATGGTTGAGTTCAATAAGAACTCTTTTAAATTTCAAAGAAAATTAAATGATAACTCTGTTATCCCTTTTTAAATACAATTACTTATTTATCATTTTTTTTTTTTTTTGAAGATAATTCCTATATAACAATATGCGTCCATAAATATATATATAATAATAATAATTTACGGGCTATTACATTTTACCCTCCATAAAAGAAATTTCGTTCTCGAAATTTACATACCTTCATTTATGGTCCAGCGACTCCACCTTAGGATCCTTTTCAGGATCATCCTCTTCACTTTTTTTATCTTTGAGAGGAACTGGGTTTGCATTGGGTCTGTAAAATGGAGGCCAATCTCGTAGACTAGATACTTTTCTTGGTTTATACTTTGGGATAACACCTATTCTGGCCTTTTGAGTTCTCCCTCGCATATAAGCCAATAATTTGAGCTTTTGCTCCTGTTTGTTCTCATTAATTTCGTTTCCAGTCATCCTGATTCGAAAATGCAAACAGATAAAAAATAAAAGCCCGTCTAATTTTTTCACTCATAAAAAAAAATAATGGCAACCATCCAATAATAATCAATGAATTTACGAGACTTATAAATCCAAATTTATTCACGTCCAAATGCAATGAACAAACCAAATGTTCAAAGAACAATAATGCTTAACAACCATTAATAGGTAACCATAAACCTCTACTTTATTCTTATGCAAAAACTAAAGAAGGAAAAAAAAAAAAAAAAATCATAATAATTATTTTCCACTTCTTCATTCATAATCTCTTCCTCCTACTTCTGCGTTTCCATTTCACCTATCTCAGAACTCTTATGTGGCTTTGGACAAAACCTTGCCATATGTCCACTCTCAAAACAATTATAACATTTCCCCCAGAATTTATATGGCTCCTGTCCTGTTTTTGTCAGCCCCGCTGATTTAATTTGTCCAGAACCTTCAATTCTTTGTCGTTTCCATTTCTGCTCATTTTTTTTGTCTCTTGTACCCCATTGGCCACGTTGGAACTGTTCATTTTTACTTCTTTGAGCTTCTTGGAAAGTGCCCTTTCCTTTTCCTTTTTTTCTGACTGTTGCTCCTTTTTCTTTTGAAAAATATTGTTGTTATTTTCTTCAATTGCCATGGCACATACCACAACTTTTGCTTAAGTGTCACACCTATGCCCGACTACCAATCTTTTGGCAGGGGAGATCAAACCCCACTCAAACTTTTGAATTTTGTGTTCCTCATTAGCCACTATGTGAGGAGCAAATTGAGAGAGTTCCGTGAACTTTGTCTCATAGTCACTACTAGTCATTGTGTTGCTCTGTTCTAATTCCATGAATTCAATTCGCTTCTTTTCTCTTACGGACCACAGAAAATGTTTTTCATCAAACCATGTCTTAAATTATTCCCAAGTCATAGCGGCAATGTCTGCAGTAGTCTAAGTCATGGCCTGCCACCACTGGCGCACCTCACCCGACAAGAAAAATGCAGCTATCATCCTTTTTTGCACTTTAATGCAGTCCATCATCTCAAAATACTTTTCCATGTCATCAATCAATTTTTCGGCATCAAGTGGATCGGCAGCTTTAACAAACTCAATAGCTCCTGATTTGCGTATATCCCTTATATATGTAGTCATGGGAACTTGTTCCGCATTAGGATTCGGCGTTTAAAGTGCCTCGTCCATCTGAGCCATGCCGCGGCCTGCACCGCCCTGACTGGCACCTCCTTGACCTCCACCTCTAGCAGGTCATCCTCGGCCTCTACCAACTCCCGACATCCTATTTAATGAAAAATGATATAATCATTAGTCTTAACGATTAATCAAACCTAAGATGGAGCACGCTACGAAAGTAGATAATCTACGCATTTTATAACACATTTCATATCTTAAATTCCATTCTTACAACATTCCCTTCACCCCAGTATTCTCAAACCTAGGCTCTGATACCAAACTATCACACCCTAAAAATTCTAACACAAGAACTATTGTCTTATACTAAAAGTTGGTGCGTGACTTCCATCATACATCCACCAAAAACCATGATTAAATCAGTAAGAATATATTTTATTTAAAAATTCATCAATCCAAAGGAAATTTATTACATCCCCAACTAATTAAAATTCTACCAACTAAATGAATCTTATTACAAAGTGTTTGCAAAGAAACAATAATAAAATCAATATGTGGAAATCCGGGAAATCTCTATCTCCCATTGAGCCAGCCTCCCTTGCAAGCTAAATCCATGTGCACCTGAAAGTAATAAAAGGGTGAGCTCACAAGCTCAACAAGAAATTGCTAAACACTATCACCGTTCAGCAAGTCAATCCTTACTTAATCCGTATATATATACCTATATAAGTGACCACAAAATATCTACTAATTATCGTCATTCTATAACATTAACTCAACCTATGAACTTGTAACCCATTTAGAATTTAAATTACCAAAATTCCACTTACCTCACATGAGCCCCTGGCTCCCCTAAACCAGTTGGCGTTCTAATGCCAATACCTCACATGAGTCCCTGGCTCTACTCCAAATTAATGGTGTGAATTGCATAGTCCTTGACTACCAAATACACACATGTGGCTGGGTTGTACATCAATACACCCAGATGGCCCCTGGCCATGTCCACATATGAAGGGCACCTTTAGCCCAATGGCCATAACAAAAGAATAATTCACTCCTGTAGACAATCCCTGACTGCGCTCAAGAAACTCATCATTGTATAAGTCCCAGACTACTGCTCCAACTTGTATAATCACATCAATTAAACACTGAATATATTTAAATAATTTCTACTCATAATATCTTGAGTTTAACTAACACCTTAATTAATAATTAATTAATTAATACCGACATACCAACTCAATAATTTTAACCTCAATATCATTAAATTTGTATACTACCTGTTATACCAACAACTTTGAGGTCTGTCATCAACATAAAGCCAACCTTAAATATCTAATTCTAATGACTCCAAAATGTACCAGTAACTATGGGCTTAAAGAAAAATTATATACATCAATGACTATATTAATTCATGACATGCAAAACCTCAAAACCCATTTATTGCAAAAACCACCTTCATCCTTAGTCTAAATTTAATTCACTCATTACTCCAATTAATAGATCACTTGCATTTCTTGAGCCTTTCTACAACGACTGACATAGGAAACTATATATATATATATATATATATATATATATATATATCTAAGGTGCATATAGAGGCTAGTCTGAGATATAGAAATACGGATAAACAGTAGCATTATTCTGGCGTGAAGCATGCAAGGATGCTCTTGTTTTAAAACCCTTTGATTCTGACTTCTAAATTGATTGTCAGTGAAAGTATGGATACTTGGTCCCAGCCCAGTAGGATATATTGATTGTTCAGTGGAAATGTCAATCATGAAGCTTCTATAAAATCACATCCTAGTAGTGACCTACAATAGATTAAATTAATCCCACCAATAATTATGTACATATGAATAGACAATCTGTTACATGTATATCCATTTGTATAAGTCCATCCCAATCTTTATGTATAAGATCTACACAGTTCAAAAAAACACTATTCATACCTATTATATAGTTATCCCAGATCATCTAATGAATTCAACTAAAATCATACACTGACATTCACTTATATACACGAAAATTGCGAGATTCTATAACCAATTATTTTGATATATCCATAATCTGATAAAGGAAAACACCAATACCTTGATAAAATAAATCATTCTAATTCACATATAAATTAACTATCAATTGAAATATAATCGAATTTTAATAAATCAGTAACTCCATGTGTAATCTCCATATATAAGTCTAATTAAACATAATTATCATGAGTTATAATTAAATCATAAATAATCATCTTACTATCAATCACATAATTATATGTAAGATATAAGCAAGAATTAACTTGCCTGAAATACAATCACCACTTGAGCTTTTCTTCGCTTCTCAACAACTAACGTGTAATAATCCTCGGAATAGCAACGTAGGTAAAAGCTAAAAACACAACTAGGTCTAGATATATCCATATATATATCCAATGGTTGAGTTCAATAAGAACTCTTTTAAATTTCAAAGTAAATTAAATGATAACTCTGTTATCCCTTTTTAAATACAATCACCTATTTATCCTTTTTTAAAAAAATAATATAATTCCTATATAACAATATATGTCCATAAGTATAAATATATAATAATAATAATTTACGGGATATTACATTCTACCCTCCATAAAAGAAATTTCGTCCTCGAAATTTACGTACCTTCATTTATGGTCCTGCGACTCCACCTTAGGATCCTCTTCAGGATCATCCTCTTCACTTTTTATTTCTTTGAGAGGAACTGGGTTTGCATTGGGTTCATAAAAATGGAGGCCAATCTCGTAGACTAGATACTTTTCTCGGTTTGTACTTTGGGATAACACCTATTTGAACAGAACTTTTGATATCCATTCCGGCCTTTTGAGTTCTCCCTCGCATACAAGCCGATAATTTGATCTTTTGCTCCTGTTTGTTCTCATTAATTTCATTTCCAGTCTTCCTAATTCTAAAATGCAATTAGATAAAAAATAAAAGCCCGTCTAACTTTTTCACTCATAAAAAAAAATAATGGCAACCATCCAATAATAATCAATGAATTTACAAGACTTATAAATCCAAATTTATTCACGTCCAAATTCAATGAACAAACCAAATGTTCAAAGAAAAATAATGCTTAACAACCATTAATAGGTAACCATAAACCTCTACTTTATTCTTATGCAAAAACTAAAGTAGGAAAAAAAAATAAAAATCATAATAATTATTTTCCACTTCTTCATTCATAATCTCTTCCTCCCACTTCTGCATTTCCGTTTCACCTGTCTCATAACTCTTTTGTAGCTTTGGACAAAACCTTGCCATATGTCCACTCTCAAAATAATTATAACATTTCCCCTAGAATTTATATGGCTCATGTCTTGTTTTTGTCGGCCCCGCTGATTTAATTTGTCCAAAACCTTCAATTCTTTGTTGTTTCCATTTCTGCTCATTTTGTTCATCTCTTGTACCCCATTGGCCATGTTGGAACTGATCATTTTTACTTCCTTGAGCTTCTTGGAAAGTTCCCTTTCCTTTTCCTTTCTTTTCTGACTATTGCCCCTTTTTCTTTTGAAAAATATTGTTGTTATTTTCTTCAATTGCCATGACGAATTCCACAACTTTTGCATAAGTGTCACACCTATGCCCGACTACCAATCGTTTGACATGGGAGATCAAACCCCACACAAACTTTCGAATTCTGTGTTCCTCATTAACCACTATGTGAGGAGCAAATCGAGAGAGTTCCGTGAACTTTGTCTCATAGTCACTAATAGTCATTATGTTGCTCTTTTCTAATTCCATGAATTCAATTCCCTTCTTTTCTCTCACGGACCGCGAAAAATGTTTTTCATAAAACCGTGTCTTAAATTATTCCTAAGTCATAGCGGCTATGTCTACAGTAGCCCAAGTCACGGTCTGCCACCACTGGCGCGCCTCACCTGACAAGAAAAATGCAGCTATCATCCTTTTCTGCACTTCAGTGCAGTCCATCATCTCAAAATACTTTTCCATGTCATCGATCCATTTTTCGGCATCAAGTGGATTGGCAGCTCTAACAAACTCAATAGCTCCGAATTTGCATATGTCCTTTATATATGTCTTCATGGGAACTTGTTCCACATTAGGATTCGGCATTTGAAGTGCCTCGTCCATCTGAGCCATGCCGCGGCCTGCACTGCCTTGACCGGTGCCTCTTTGACCTCCACCTCTAGCAGGTCATCCTCGGCCTCTACTAGCTCCCAACATCTTATTTAATGAAAAATGATATAATCATTAGTCTTAACGATTAATCAAACCTAAGATGTTCCACGCTACAAAAGCAGATAATCTATGCATTTCATAACACATTTCATATCTTAAATTCCATTCTTACAACATTCCCTTCACCCCAGTATTCTTAAACCTAGGCTCCAATACCAAACTGTCACACCCCAAAAATTCTAACACAAGAACAATATGTCTTATACTAAAAGTTGGTGCGTGACTCACATCATACATCCCCCAAAAACCATGATTAAATCAGTAAGAATACATTTTATTTAAAAATCCATCAATCCAAAAGAAATTTATTGCATCCCCAACTAATTAAAATTCTACCAACTAAATGAATCTTATAACAAAGTGTTTGCTAAGAAACAATAATAAAATCAATATGTGGAAATCCGGGAAATCTCCATCTCCCATTGAGCCAGCCTCCCTTGCAAGCTAAATCCATGTGCATCTGAAAGTAATAAAGGGGTGAGCTCACAAGCTCAGCAAGAAATTGCTAAACACTATCACCGTTAAGCAAGTCAATCCTTACTTAATCCGTATATATATACCTATATAAGTGACCACGAAATATCTACTAATCATCATCATTCTATAACATTAACTCAACATGTAAACTTGTAACCCATCTAGAATTTAAATTACTAAAATTCCCCTTACCTCACATGAGCCCCTGGCTCCCCGCAACCAGTTGGCGTTCTAATGCCAATACTTCACATGAGTCCCTGGCTTCACTCCAAATAAATGGTGTGAATTGCATAGTCCCTGACTACCAAATATACACATGTGGCTGGGTTGTACATCTACTCACCCAAATGGCCCTGACCACGTCCATATATGAAGGGCACCTTTGGCCCAATAGCCATAACAAAAGAGTAATTCATTCCCGTAGATAGTTCCTAACTACGCTCAATAAACTCATCATTGTAAAAGTCCCAGACTACTGCTCCAACTTGTTTAATCACATCAATTAAACACTGAATATATTTAGATAATTTCTACTCATAATATCATGAGTTTAACCAACACCTTAATTAATAATTAATTAATACCGACATACCAACTCAATAATCTCAAGCTCAATATCATTAAATTTGTATACTACCTGCTATACCAACAACTTCAAGGTCTGTCATCAACATAAAGCCAATCTTAAATATCTAATTCTAATGACTCCAAAATATGTACCAGTAACTATAGGCTTAAAGAAAAATTATATATATCAATGACTATTTTAATTCATGACATGCAAAACCTCAAAACCCATTTACTACAAACACCACCTTCATCCTTAGTCTAAATTTAATTCACTCATTACTCCAATTAATAGATCACTTGCATTTCTTGAGCCTTTCTACAACGACTGACATAGGAAAATCTATATATATATATATATATATATATATATATATATATATTCAAGGTGCATATAGAGGCCAGTCCGAGAGATAGAAATACAGATAGATGGTAGCATTGGCGTGAAGCACACAAGGATGCTCTTGTTTTAAAACCCTTTGATTCTGACTTCTAAATTGATTGTCAATAGAAGTATGGATACTTAGTCCCGGCCCAGTAGGATATATTGATTGTTCAGTGGAAATATCAATCATGAAGCTTCTATAAAATCACATTCTTGTAGTGACCTACAATAGATTAAATTAATCCCACCAATAATTATGTACATATGCATAGACAATCTGTTACATATATATCCATCTGTATAGGTCCATCCCAATCTTTATGTATAAGATCTACACAGTTCAAAAAAACACTATTCATACCTATTATATAGTTATCCTAGATCATCCAATGAATTCAACTAAAATCATACACTGACATTCTCTTATATACACGAAAATTGCGAGATTCTATAACCAATCATTTTGATATATCCATAATCCGATAAAGGAAAACACCAATACCTTGATAAAATAAATCATTCTAATTCACATATAAATTAACTATCAACTGAAATATAATCAAATTCTAATAAATCAGTAACTCCATGGGTAATCTCCATATATAAGTCTAATTAAACATAATTATCATGAGTTATAATTAAATCATAAATAATCATCTTACTATCAATCACATAATTATATGCAGGATATAAGCAAGAATTAACTTGCCTGAAATGCAATCACCGCTTGAGCTTTTCATCGCTTCACAACAACTAACGCGTAATAATCCTCAGAATAGCAACGTAGGTAAAAACTGAATACACAACTAGGTCTAGATATATCCATATATATCTCCAATGGTTGAGTTCAATAAGAACTCTTTTAAATTTCAAAGTAAATTAAATGATAACTCTGTTATCCCTTTTTAAATACAATCACCTATTTATCTTTTTTTTTTTTTTTAAAGAAAAAGATAATTCCTATATAACAATATGTGTCCATAAATATATATATAATAATAATAATTAAGAAATTATTTAAAATTTTTTACTTAAGATTTTTATTTATGCAATTAATTTAAAAAATTAAAGGCAAATTTATTTAAATTTGATGGTGAATATGACTTCAAATTAGTATGAATATTTTTCTTAATTTATTCTAATAAGAAAATTATATT
Source organism: Cornus florida (assembly GCF_030987335.1). Lineage (NCBI taxonomy): Eukaryota > Viridiplantae > Streptophyta > Magnoliopsida > Cornales > Cornaceae > Cornus > Cornus florida. The sequence goes on along the minus strand of NW_026775579.1, from coordinate 77,197,749 downwards.
AAATGTAATTAATAAGAATTGCATTATGGGCATTTAATGAAATATACTCTAGGCACCAACGGGCCGGTGGCCTAGCGAACTCAGTCCCTTACTTCTCAAAGGGAGGTTTGAGGTTCATCATACCAACTCTGCCCTTTTAGAAAATTCATCATACCAACTCTGCCCTTTCTCCGAATAGTTTTGTAATTAGTATATCATTCCCGTCCTTACTTCGGTAGACAAAGTACCGACTTCGCCCCATGTGCTCAGTTTAATTGCGAGGGAGGGGCAAGTTATGCCACTTTAATTATTTAGTAAAAAAAAACTAGTCCAATGTGCTTACATTGGATTGATAAATAAGCTGGCCTTAACTTTTAAATTACTAAGTAGTGAATATTAATATATTAACTAATACTTGCTCGAAAATAACAACGGTCTTAAAAATATTAAATATATAAATAATTTAAAAGTATATATAAAATCGGGGCGGGTTTATCACTAAATCTGCCTCCGCCCCAAACCGGCTTTGAATTTTTAATTATTTTACCATACCCATCCCAAACTCATTTAGGGGACTTTCAAATCCACTCCATTATGAGCGGGGCGGGGTAGGGCGAAAACCCGCCGGGCCTGAGAAATTGCCATCCTTAATTATTGTAGCTCTAAGTGCCACGTTTGAAACAAAAGCATTAATTTTGTCTGAACTAAGGGCCTGTTTGATTTCTCAATTCAGCGCTGAATGTAGAACATGGTAAGTGATTTTTAAAAATAAATGCATTTGATAACATTTTAGGACACTGCTTAACATGGTAAGTATCGCTTAAAAGAGGCCAAAATTTTAAGCGTTAGAAAGGTTGCTTATAGCTTATCGCAGAACACGGTAAGTGGTTGGGTTTAAAAAATAAATTTCTAATGACTACTCTACCTTCATATAAACATATATATTTAGTTGCTTATTGTTGCTAATGAAAATGAATTACATGGAACAAATTCCAAAAAAATAAAAAACATAATTCTACCTAATATATTTTAAACTATTACCATTCATATTAATTCACTATATATAGAAAATAATTATTTATATAAGAATTTTATTCAATTTCACGTACTTTCTTTAATATTGTTAACACCATTTTTATACCTTACATAAATATTATGTAATTATTTATATTTTAAACTGTTACCATTCATATTCATATTGATTCACGATATATAGAAAGTAATTATTTATATAACAAAATTCTATTCAATTTCACGTAGTTCGTTTAATATTGTAAACACCATTTTTATACCCTATATAAATATTATGTAATTATTTATATAATAGAATTTTATTCTCCGAGAAGAATTGTGTTTCAAATATAACATAATTACTTTCTTTAATAATAATATTTTTGAATATTTATTTATCATGCAAGAAAAAAAAATATTTACTTATCATATACTTTATTAACCATTTTAAACATATTACATTGTAGATAAATATTATTTGTGTGATGTTGCATACATACACACCGAAAGATTTAAGTTACCTTATCGTAATGTACGATATTGGTTAGCTGACTTTTGAAATGGTGGTCGTCCTAGAACAAAAGAAGAGTTATTTAACCATACACATGCCAAGCTAAGGAATGTGATTGAACGAACATTTGAAGTATTAAACGCCCGTTTTCCAATGTTGAATTTATATTTTTTTATGATTATATTTGACATTAATATTCATTGTTAAATTGATATATTTCATTGAGTGAGTGTGGTTGTTTTATTAATATTTTTGTATTATAAATATAAAACTATTTTGAGTATCAGATATTAAGAGCAAAAATATAATATGTACAACTTTCTGACTTCAGCTTTTGTATATAACAAACAATCTTAATGAATTCAGCGCTTAAAATTAAAACGTTATCAAACAGATTTTCAAATTAATACATTCATTGCTTAAAGTTTCAGCGCTTAAAATTCAGTACTTGAAATTTTCAGTGCTTAATTTTCAGTTTTATCAAACAGCACCTACGTGTCTATCTGGGATTGGAACTCTTTGTATTGGCCTGTTCTCTTGTTGGGTTAGTCACTGATCCAAGAATTTTTAGCCCAAGGCTTGTATGTTACTGATTTTAGTTTTTGTTTCAGGGTATTCTCCTTTGTATACCGCACCGTTTGGTTGCCTAATACAATTTTTATTTACCCAAAAAAAAAAAAAAAAAAAAAAAAAAAAAAAAAAAAAAAACCTTGAAAGTAAATTTGTGATACTAAAAACACACAGTCCTCAAATAAGGATTTTAGTTAAGACCGTGTGGGCACGTATTCAGCCTTATTAGAATTACGAGAAGGAAATTTTAGAACCAAACTTGTTTGATGTCATTTTTTTTTAGTTTATATTCACACACTATACTTTTAAGAATTGTTTGCACCTAAAAAAATTTGACATTTGATGTCTCTTGATTAGAATAATTTATGATTTTTAAAGAAATGGGGTTGAATATCAATTCCACCGTTGTTATAATTAAGTTTCAAATTCAAGTTCTTTCTTCTTCAATGATAATAGTTTAACCGCACCTCTATTGCTTTCAATCAAACAATGTCATTGTGATTGTGACACCTATTTACCAAAATGACTTCTTCCACGCCATATTTTTGCTATCAAAAACTCCAAAAATACAAGTTAAATATAAACTTAAACTTGGCAAACTTCTTCTTCGATTTTGGTTGATGATCTGATTAATTAGAACGTGCCCTAATTGCTGTTGATGAGCCTGCCCTGTTTTGAATTTCTGGTATGGTAGTTGCCCTCTGCTTCTCTGGTATAGTGGGCTGTTCTGAGCGTCTGGGCTTCACATGGGCTTTGTTCAGTCCTTTTGGACTGTTTCATGGGCTGACATGGTTTAGTGGGCTTTGTGCCTTGTAATAATTGTTTTGTTTTCACCCGCCCGGGCCCCCGGGGGGGGGGGGGTGTTTTCTTCTTGTTACACAATTTTAACTTATCCAAAAAATAAATAAATTTATAGTTTTAAAATGTAGCATCAATTATTGTGATAGATTATATAGTACAAATAATTTAAATATAATTAATGGCCATTAATTTGTATTTCATATATGATATTAATTTTTAGTAATAAAATACGTAAAGCTGGTAATAGCTGGTAACAGGACTAGAATTCTCTGTTTTAAATGGGTCCTGCTTTATCCATATTCTAGTGCAAAAATATATGTTTTCAAAAAGGATAATTTTGTAGTGAGACAAAAAAAAAAAAAAAAAAGGAACGACATTAGTGTAAAAATATTACCAAACAAAAAAAACAGAAGAGAAAATTACCAAACAAAAAAAAAATAAAAATAAAGGAAAACAAAATATTCTGTTTCAGCACCTTCCTCATTACTGTCTCCTAAAACAATGACAAATATTTGAAGCCAAATTGACCTAATAATATAATATGTGAGAGATAAAGTTCATGTTTTTCTGTTAGAAAGGCATTGAGGTAAAGATATAGGGTTTTGAGGTAAAGATTAAATTTGTTGATAATATGTTTAAAATGTGTTGAGAAAAAAGATTAAAACTGTTGATAACAAAATTAAAAGGTGTTGAAATAATATTTAAGGTTTCGAGAATAAGATTAAAGGGTGTTGAGGAAAATATTAATGATATTGAGAAAAAGAATAAATGTATTGAGAACAAAATTAAAAGTGTTAAGAAAAAAATATTTAAAAGTGTTGAAAATAAGATTTAAGGTGTTAAAAAAACTGTTAAATCATGTTGAGGTAAAATTGAAAAAATTTCTCAATATCTTTAATTTTTTCTTAACACAATTGAATTTTTTCTTAGTACATTTTTTTTCTTTCTCAACCGCTTCTAATCTTATTTTCAATACACCTTTTAATCTCAAGACCCACTCTCCACAGGAGTCAACCCTTCCAAATGCCAGTCTATTATTGTTGTTCAGTACTGTGGTTGGAATTTGCACTCCTTGAAGACCAGCATGGATTCAGTCCATTTGACCGTGTCCCATTTGGTCCGGTTGGAATTTGCATGGCCACCATTATGCCACGTTTCAAGGCTTAATTTTGAATTAGAATGGAGTTTACGCCAAGCAGTATTTAATACGACAACGAATAATGATTCATTATTTTGTTATTTGGGTCTTAAAAAATTGAATAAAGATCATTAAAAATTCATATTTATTGATTTGCCAACGACTTCACGAAATTCCTTGGAATAGTCTTCGTATTTTCCACACCACCAACGGCTGCTAATCTTATATTTTAATAATACTTTATGTCCAGTCAAATTAGGCAGCGATCAAAAGACGTGTTCAATTATGCCACGTTTCAAGGCTTAATTATTAATTAAAATGGAGTTTACGCCAAGCAGTATTTAATACGACAACGAATAATGATTCATTATTTTTGTTGTTTGGGTCTTAAAAAATTGAGTAAAGATCATTAAAAATTCATATTTATTGATTTATATTATAATAATTCATTCTATTATATGACGTTCGCATACCAGATGGCAAAATTGATTTGCCAACTACTTCATGAAATTCCTTTGAATAGTCTTCGTATTTCCACACCACCAACGGCTGCTAATCTTATATTTTAATAATACTTTATGTCCAGTCAAATTAAGCAGCGATCAAAAGACATGTTCAATTAATGTGGACCGAAAACTTTGCAACAAAACATATATATATATAAAATAATATATACAAATTGTGTATTTTGTGAGTCATAATACCCGAAGTACTCGAAATATGACATTTTTTTTAGAACGAAGGGAGTATCAAATATTATTTGAGTTACAATTCCCGATGTATGACATTTTTTTTTAAACGGAAAAAATATTAAGTATGAAACAAATTGTGTCAAGACAACGTAGTTTAATATTTAGGGAAAATTACATATACATGGAGTCAAAGTTTCATATTTACTTAGAGACTGAGTCAAAGTTCCATATTTCTCTAAAATGGATTGCTGAGGTGGCACATGGTTTTTTACTGTTTAGAAAATTGTGGTGCCTAAAATGCCCTTCCCTAACAAAAAAGTAGTACCTTCAGTTCAAAAAAGTAGTACCTTCGGAGAAAAAGTAGTATATTCGCGGGTGTTTAAAAAACATGGTACCTGGACGCCAAAAAGTAGTACATTCAGTTCAAAAAAGTAGTACCTTCGAAGAAAAAGTAGTACCTTCGTGGAAGGGTATTTTAGGCACCACAATTTCTAAACAGTAAAAAATCATGTGCCACCTCAGCAATCCATTTTAGAGAAATATGGAACTTTGACTCAGCCTCTAAGTAAATATGGAACTTTAACTCCATTTATATGTAATTTTTCCTAATATTTATGGTCAAAACCCTTAAAGAGTCATAAGATTTAGTTTAAATGGGTTCAATGTCCCAACCCCTCAAGGGCATGTGAGTCATAAGATTTAGTTTAAACTTTAACGTTCACATTGCAAACCACTCCTCAAAGGACGCGTGTGTCACTCCGCGAAGACTTGTTGCGTTGGCGTCAACCTTATACATACCAAGTTGCATGAAAAAGGTTCAAAACTATTCCGAACCTGATGACCAAAATTTTGGCACGTCCAAAACCTGCCAGTTGAATGCAGAGGGGAAGGGCGGACATCCAGGTGGAGATTGAAATTGCAACATTATTATACATGAAAAAGGTTCAAAACACAAGTACTTACTCCATCATCTCAGGTGAAAAACAAGTAGAATATATATATATATACACACACACACACTAAATGGCAACACCATACCTTCCCCGAGCTCCACAACCAAGCTACCACTCGTCTTATCCCGGCGACCAAACAACCTCAAACCCTTCAGCTTAGTACCATGGAATTCAACTATATTACTCAAATAACCCAATACTGCTTGTAGTTTACGCCAAACAATAGTACCATGGAACTGGTGTGATTGGAATTATTTGTATTCCTTGAAGAACGCTTTTTCATTCGCTTACCGAGTCGTCGTATGATTGTGACACTGTACACATTTGTTAAATGAGTCTCACACTCTTGGCTGCTGAAAAGTCCACCTTTAAAATATCTCATGGTATTTACATGATTAGTCTGAGGACTGTCAGCTGTTAAATGCAAGTTAATAAAAATGAAAGATATTCGGTTTCTTCTTCATATTGAACAGAGACCAAGTATGAAACAAGGAATTGAACTCGGGGGAGCACAATGAGTATATGGTCATTTTATTTTTCCAACTGACATGCGGCAAAAAACTTTTAAATAATTATATTTGAACATTAATTTTATAAATTTGCAGTGAAATTCACACGACAAGGGGAAAAAAATAAAAAAGAGAAAATTATTATTACACATACATCATATATATATATATATATATGCGTGCAAGAATAAAAAATTTAGTACAAATTACACAAAAGACCCCCCAAGTTTTCAATTTGTACACATAGATAAAAGAGGGCCACAATAGAACAGAAAGGTCCAAATTAACTGTTTAGTGGTTTGATATGAATTTACATTTTTGTTCTTAGAATTAAACTATTTGTTTAATGAAAAAATATATAAAAAAATTGTGTATTATTAAAAAAAATAAAAGATAATAATTTGTGGCTCAAATCCAACCACAAACCATAGAGCCAAATCCAACCACAGAACCACATCAATCCTCTGTTCTCTCTCTAAAATTATCGCCGTAGTCCTCGTCGTTTCGTTTCACCGCCGAGAACACCTTGCTCGCCATCGTTCCCACGCCTCGACGGTAAGCTTTGTTCCGAGCTCTCCTTCAGCCGTTCATCCTTACCCATCGTCGTTAATCGCTATCCGTCGCCGCAACTGTCGTGCTTGCCATCATCGGCCGTCATCCAAGCACATTGACGGTCACTATCATCGACGTTCTCGTCATCCTTGCTGACCATTTAGTTGTTATAAGCTCGCCGCTACCAAGCCGGTAAGTTCCATTGCCGTAAAATCCTTGATAACCGGTAAGTTCTCTTGCCGTCGGCAGTACAAACCCACTTGCGTCATCACCGGTAAAGCACAATCCCAACATCTGCAAGGGGCCCATACCTGATAGGGCATTGAACAAGCCAGGGCAACAGAAACACACCAGTCCGATAAGACCCACCTGAACAAGGTGCGAATTGTACCAAAACATGGATGATTTTCCGGTGACTTGGCTCGGCGTCATCCCAACTTCTTCATCTCCTTGGAAACGCATGATTAGATTAGAGAGAGAACAGAGGATTGATGTGGTTCTGTGGTTGGATTTGGCTATGTGGTTTGTGGTTGGATTTGAGTCACAAATGATTATCTTTTATTTTTTTTAATAATACATAATTTTTTTTACAAAAATGTAAATTCATATCAAACCACTAACCACAAATAGTTAATTTGAACCTTTCTGTTATATTATGACCATCTTCTATCTACGTGTACAAATTGAAAACTTAGGGGGTCTTTTGTGTAATTTGCCCAAAAATTTAAGAAGAGAAAAAAAAAAATGAAAGAACGTTGAAGAGGAAAATTAGGGTTGTATTGAAGAAAGTGAGTGAAATTTTTTCGAAGGGATCAAAAACCTTGAAATAAGAAAAAAAAGTAAAAGAGAGAAAAAAAAAGTTAGAGAATTTTTTAGAAAGAGAGAATTTCATAGGGACATTTTTTAAATTTTTTAAAAATTACATAAATTAAAGTAAATAACTATATATATTGAACAGTTATTATATTGGGTCCAAAATTGATACCTTTAATAGGAAATTTCAAGGGGACATTTCATTTAATAAAGAAACAAAAACACTTACTATTACTAAAGTGAAAATTGTATAAGAAGACAAGAAAGAATAATTTAGATTGTGTTGGGGTTGTTTAAACTCCTCCTTATCCTCTCCTTCCGGACATTAAAAGATTGGAAGGAAAATGATAGTGGGCTAAGTAATATTTTAAAATTTTTAAACTGCCCTTAACAATTAGATGGTGGAAATTGTTATTTCACTCATGTCATATCTAATTAAAAGGGTATGATAGTAATTTAGTTATTATTATTTCTTTTATTTTCTATCATGTATCTTATTCAAACAAGAATACTATAATTTATTTATTTATTTCTCTCCTATTTATCCAAACATGAGTAAAGATTATTACTATCATTTCCTTTCTTTGACGTGGCGAAAACGATTACTTTGAATCCATAAAGTTGAATAAAAATTGCAAATCAATTAAAATATTATTAACTGGTTGAATTCTCTTTGCAGTATATACATATTTATTATAGAGAAAATATAACACTAGAAAGAAACTAAAAATATAAGGAAACTCATCCTAGAAATAAGCCTAAAAATAAATTATCTCTAAAAAATTCTGAAAAAAAAAAAATAGAAAACAAAACCTAATCAATAAAAACTACTAAATATATAATCTCATAGCATTTCAACTTCGATAAGGGCTCGAACCAAAATCTCAAAATAATCAACAGGCCTCTTATAAGACAATAAAATGGGATTTTGAAGCCCTAAAATAAGGTTTTCAGTTGAAAACTAACATCTCCCAAAAGCTAAAGTTAGTGAATTTTTCTTAATGCGTCGTTAATTTCCACCCAAAAAATACTCCATTCTAGTGAAAAATGAACTTGCAGAACTGTTCAGAATTTTGTCCTACATCATAATGTTATCATTTTTTTTTTTTTTTTTTTTTTCCTATGAATCCAAAAGAAGCCTTAGCGTTTTGGTATTGGTACTAATATTTGACATGTTCAAAAGATTCAATATTAATTCATGAAAATCTAGTTTGCCCTTTCAATCTTTTTGGTACTTGGATAAAAAAAAAAATTGAAGATATATCTATACTATTATTAAAAGTACAAAATGTTTGAGTACATTATTGTGCTTCAATATATTAAAGAGTTTCAGTAAATTATTTTATAATAAAAGAAAATAGTAATAATAATAATATAGTATTAAGAAATACTGAAATTCAATTAGAAAAAAAATAAACAAAGAAAATCTAGTTAAATAATTATAATATAGTAATAGGAAATATATAATATAGTAATAGAAATAATAATAATATAGTATTAATAAATACTAAAATTCAATTAGAAAAAAAATACAGAAAGGAAATCGAATTCAAGAATGAAATGCCAATAATAATAATAATAATATATTGTAGGAAATATAATTACAGAAGGAAATATATCATTTTTAAAAATTGAATTACTAAAATTCAATAAAAGAAAATCTAATTAGAGAAGAAAGTATATAATATTAAAACTTATTAACTTAATTTAATAAAAGAAAATCTAATCAGCGGAGAAATACTACGAATAATAATATAGTAATTGAAAATACTGAAATGAAATAAAAGGAAATTTAATTAGAGAATGAAATATATAATTTATTTCAATAAATACATAACAACAATTCTATATTAAAATATACTAAGAAAATCATACATTAAAATTTCAATATAAAAAATTATTTTTACATTTATTTTTTTATAATTAATTTAAAATTTTTTTAATGTTATTTATTTCAATAAATAATATGTTTTTAAATAATAATTTTATTTATATTTCAAAATGTTATTTATAATTTATGTTCTTTAATAATAATGCAAAATTATTTATATATATATATAAACCACGTGTGATGCACATTAGTGGAGGTGTGTGTGTATAACTCTATAAAGTAAAAAAATTGTAAAGGATAATATATATATATATATATATATATATATATATATATATAATCTAATGAAGTTGAGTTGGTTATGAGTATAGGAAATTATACGATGAAGTTAATAAAAATTAACGTGTTTGAGTTGGTTAGGTTGTTAGAAATTTTTGTCCCAATAGACTTTAATTCCTCAAGTCCTACAAGTAAATTGACAACAAAAAGAGCAAGTTTAATTTGTCATGAGGGCGCTTTGACTGTTTCTCAATCCACTAATTGTCGTCGCCATCCTTTCATGGCAACTTCCCTTTGCATAACAATAAAAGTCCTTCCAAAGAGTTCATTTTGGGTGAGTCAAAGCTATCTTTCTGTGTTCTCATATCCACTAATGCTACATTTGGTGTGCAGGAATAGAATGGAATGGAATGCCTATTCCAACCATTCCTTTGTTTGGTGTACAGGAATGGAATGGAATGGCCATTCTATTGGAATGAAAATCCATTCCACAACTAAACCTATGGAATGGCCATTCCATTCCCAAGTAATTATTTTTAAAAAAATTGACTTCCCAAAAAACCCTCATATTCCAAGTCCAAAAACCACCAACCACCTTCGCCTTTCACCACTACCACCACTACCACTGCCTTCCACCACCACCATCATCGCCACCGCCACCACCTTTCACCACTACCACCACCACAGCGACAGCCTTACACCACTGCCGCCTCCTTCCACCACCACCTTTCACCACCACCATCGCCGCCACCGCCTTCCACCACCGCCGCCGCCTTCCACCACCGCCATCGCCATCTACCACCTTCCATCACCATCACCGCCACCTTCTACCTCCGCCACCACCTTCCACCACCATTGCCGTCACAGCCACCACCAACGCCACCTTCCACCTCCGCCAACACCTTCCACCACCACTACCGTCGCAACCACCGCCACCACTACCATCGTCACCACCTTCCACCACTGCCGCCGCCGCCACCTCCACTGTCTTCCACCGCCACCATAGTCACACCACTATCTTCTTCCACCACAACCACCACACCATTGTCACCTTCCACTAACACCGCTGCCACCTTCCACGACCACCACTGCTGCCACCACTTTCTACCATTGCCACCACCTCCGCCTTCCAACACCACCACCTACACCGCTACCGCTTTCCACCATCCACCACCACCACTGCCACCATTTGTTTTTAAAAAATTATTAGAGAATATTATTTTGTTAATTTAATTTATTTGTTATTAAAAGGGATATTTTGGAGAATTCAATTAGAAATTTATTCTATTCTAAATTTTAAATTGGTCCAACCAAACACTAGAATGGTTATTATCATTCCATTCCTACACATGTCATATTTACAACCAAACAATAGAATGAGAATGACCATTCCATTCCATTTCCACTAGTATTTCATTCCTATACACCAAACGTATCATAATGGTATCAAGACAAGCTAATTGATAATACTTCTAAAATTTTGAATTAGACTAATTTTTTAATAATTTTTAAACTTTTCATTTCAAAATATTGCAAAGGACAAAATATAAATAAAGAAAATAATAGCTTGTGCTCGAATTTTCAAGTCTAGATGGATCTCATCTTAATACATTAAATGCATTAGAAATTCTGGAGTCAACATTTTTTATGGTTTCATACCGTCTAAAAATAATTATTTTAAAAAAAATTAATAATAAATAATATTTTTATCAAATAGTAACCCTTTTAATCAGGTTACCTTTGTTCTTATATATACATATATGAAAAAAAGAAAGATGAAAAATATAGAACAACAATCAGTCCTTCCCCTCAAAACTGAGGAAAGACAAAGCAAGATCTCATAATTCATAATTACTTGATGAATTAATTGGAATCACACCTATATTATGTTCGTTTTTTACTAGTTGCAAGACATCCTAAGATACATGTTGTATCGTGTTCTTATTACTTCAAGATAAACGATTAAATTTATATTAAAAATGTCAAAAAGTGTCGATATAAGTATTGACAAAGTGTCTCAAAAAGTGTCGACGAAAAATTCAAAAAACATCATCTACACGTTCAAAATAATAAAATTTAATTTTTATTTGTAAACACGTATGTGTTTATATATGAACTTCTACTGTTATGCAGAGGAAGTTGCCATGAAAGGATGGTGACACCCCATCTCTGTCGAATTTCTAATGCATTGAATGACTTAAAGTGAAACCTATCTAGACTTAGAAATTCGAGCATATGTATTTTTTTCTTTATTTATATTTTGCATGTCCTTTACACTCTTTTGAAATGAAAAGTTAGAAAAGAATTATAAAACTAGTCTAACTCAAATTTTAAATAGTATTGTTAATTAGCTTGTTATGATACTATTGGAGATCAGAACACGGAGGAGAGAGAGCCCACATTGACTCACCCAAAATGAAGTTTTCGGAAGGACTTCTACTGTTATGCAGAGGAAGTTGCCACGAAAGGATGGTGACACCACATGGCAACATCTTTATCGTCTTGCGCTTGGTCGTCATTGAAAGATTTTTCTATAAGATAAGCAATAACAATTACAAGTTTTCCAAATTACAAACATCTCATCTAGCCTCACAAAGAAAGTGGCCCCCATGAATTCGCTAAGAAAGTTTCTGCTGGTCACTCTAGTAGCAGCCATGGCAGCACCAGCAAGTGCTCAAGCCAAACCAGGTTGCCAAGACAGCTGTGGCAACCTTAGCATCCCATATCCATTTGGCACAAAGCCGGGCTGCTACTACAACCGTGCATTTCTCATAACTTGTAACGACACTACCAATCCTCCCAAGCCTTTCCTAACAAAAAGTCGTATTGCTGTCACCAACATTTCACTCCATGGTCAGCTGCAAATCTTGCAGTCTACAGCCTATAACTGCTACGAGCAGTCAGGTAGACAGGCCTCATATAACCTACACTGGCTCAGGTTGTCCAAATTCAGGATTTCTAGTACCCGAAACAAGTTCACAGCAATTGGTTGTGACACTTACGCGACCATTCGTGGTTACCTAGGAGAGAATGAATACGCGAGTGGTTGCATGTCCATATGTGACAGCATAGACTATGTCACCAATGGGTCCTGCTCTGGAATTGGTTGTTGCCAAACATCGATCCCAAAAGGAGTAAGATATTATGAAGTGACATTGGAAAGCTACAACAATCATACAAGAGTGTGGAATTTCAGCCGATGCAGTTTTGCCTTTGTTGTTGAAGAGGATAAGTTCAACTTTTCCTCAAACTATCTTAGCGATTTAAAGAATGTAGAAAAGCTTCCAGTGGTGGTTGATTGGTCAATCGGAAATGAGACATGTGAAGTTGCTAGAAACTCCTCTGGATATGCATGTAAAGATAATAGCAACTGTTATGAAGTTGATTATGACGCTGGGTACCGTTGCAATTGCTCCGAGGGTTACCGTGGAAACCCTTATCTCCCTAATGGTTGCCAAGGTATCTATCATATATATTCATGTAATTATTGGGTCTGTTCATTGCTAATTTTATGTGGTGATTTACTTCTCTTTTTATTGTACTGCAGATATAGATGAATGTAATGATCCAACAGTACTCAATCCGTGTGAAAAGAAATGTGAGAATACAGCCGGGAGTTACAAGTGTTCTTGTCCCAAGTGGTACAAGGGAGACGGCATAAAAAATGGCACTGGCTGCACTGTTGATCAACTATTGGTAATTAAGATTGCTCTAGGTAAACATTTGGGCTTAATATCCTAAAAGTAAATGTGATTTTTCTAATGGTAGAGGAATTCCAAATTTCCAATAATATTTCTCAAACAAATGTGTAGTTTAGTTTCAATGTAATATATATATATATATATTCTAAAATGAATATTTTCTGTAAGAAACATTTTACATGTAAGATAAGTTTTTTGTCCCATTTTTTTGGTGGTTGGCAATAACCTGAAAACTAAGGGTCTAGTTGTATCTCTCTTATCTTTTAAAGTAGATGGTGAGTGTTTAAGTTTTCAAAGGGACAGAGTTGATGTGTGAGTGGTGTATGTTTCTTGCCATTAAAAGAAAAAAGAAAAAAAAAAAAAAACAATTTGAAAATATTTTTAAAGGGTAAAGTGCAAAAAACCTTCTTAAACTATATTTGAATTTGCAAATAACCCCTTGAAGTATATTTTACACATAATACTCCCTGAACTATTATTACATTTTGTTGCAAAATGCCCCAATGGCTAGAGTATATATATATATATATATATATATATATATATATATATATATATATATATATATATATTCCTAGTTGGTACTCACACACACATGTCTATTATGAGATTCGAACCTCCCTTTGAGAAGTAAGGGACTGATATCGCTAGGCCACTGGCCCGTTGGTGCCTAAAGTATATTTCATTAAATGCCCATAATGCAATTCTTATTAATTACATTTAATATATTTTTCTAATTAAAATAAATTATGAAAAATATTAATACTAATTTGAAGTCATATTCACCATTAAATTTAAATAAATTTACCTTTAGTTTTTTAAATTAATTGTATAAATAAAAATCTTAAGTAGAAAATTTTAAATAATTTCTTAATTTTTCATGAATATATTGCATGAAAATGAACATATATTTTATTTAAGTAATTTATTAATTTTTCATTAATATATTGTATGAAAAATTAAGAAGGTTTTTTTTTACGGTAAAAAAATTAAAACTCAGTTCAATAAGTTTTTTATTTTTATTTTTTATAAATAATAAATTTTTAATAATAAGTTAATCATTTTAAAAAATGGTAGTTACAAATCTTTTTTTTTTTAATTATAAATTGATCCTAATAATAAAATTAAGGTAAATGGTATAAATAAATTAATGGTTCAATGGGCAATTTGTAGTTCAAGAGACAATTTACAAAAGGCAAAAGTTTTTTTTTTTTTTTTAACTTTACCCTATATATATATATATATATATAAAATGGAACTTTACCCTATTTATAACAAAAAGAAAAGAGTCAGTCTCCCATGCAATGGGCAAGAGTGAAATTTAAAATATGATCAAGACTAACTCAGATTCAAGCAGAATATACCTCGTTGGTTTGTCTGAGTCAAATTGCAGAACATGTTACAATTTTACTTCCAAAACCAACACTGCAAAGGAATTTATCTTTATTCAACTAAACTAGTGATTTGTGTGCTTAATCCATTATCTATTAGGATGAGTGGAACAAGCATTTTCGTTCTGATTTCAAGTTCTCTGAAATGCTCTACGTTCTGGACAATCAACTAGTTGAGTAAATAAAAGTCTGAAAATTCTTACAATAATCATTCAAATGCAGGTACTGCAATAAGTGTTATAGTTCTACTTGTGGGTTTCACTTTGCTGTATTTGGGACTCAAGAAAAGAAAGCTCATTATGCTCAAAGAGAAGTTCTTTCAGCAAAATGGTGGTCTAATGTTGCAACAACAACTCTCTAGACAGAAAGGGTCTACCGAAACAGCAAAAATTTTCACAGCAGAGGAGCTCAAAAAGGCCACTGACAACTACAGTGATGACAAGATTGTTGGACGAGGAGGTTATGGTACAGTTTTCAAAGGAACTTTAATAGATAACAGGGTAGTTGCCATCAAAAAATCCAAAATAGTGAATCAAAGCCAAATACAACAATTCATCAATGAGGTGATTGTACTATCCCAAATCAATCACAGAAACGTGGTCAAGCTCTTGGGTTGTTGTTTGGAGACAGAAGTTCCTTTATTAGTTTATGAGTTCATCACGAATGGAACTCTCCATGACCACATACATAATGAAAGTAAGACGGCTCCACTTTCCTGGAAAACTCGTCTAAGGATTGCTGCAGAAACTGCTGGAGTTCTCTCTTATTTGCATTCTGCAGCTTCGGTTCCTATCATCCATAGAGATGTCAAGCCAACAAACATACTCTTGGATGAAAATTACACTGCAAAAGTGTCCGACTTTGGAGCATCGAGATTAGTGCCCCTTGATCAAATGCAGCTATCCACATTGGTGCAAGGAACTCTTGGATACTTAGACCCTGAGTACTTGCAGACAAGTCAATTGACGGAGAAAAGCGATGTTTACAGCTTTGGGGTTGTCCTTGTAGAGTTGCTAACGGGAAGGAAGGCAATCTCCTTTGACAGGCCAGAGGAGGAGAAAAACCTAGCTATTTATTTTCTTTCTGCGTTGAAAGAAGATCGCTTGTTTGAAGTTCTTCAGCGCAGGATAGTTCAGGAGGGAAATACTGAGCAACTCAAAGAGGTTGCTGTTCTTGCAAAGAAGTGTTTACGAGTAAATGGGGAAGAAAGACCTAGTATGAAAGAAGTAGCAATGGAACTGGAGGGACTAAGAGTAATGGAGCAGCATCCATGGGTTAACAGTGAATTGAATTCGGAAGAGACTGAGTGCCTACTAGGAGACACATCAAACACTTTCGGAATTGAAAGTACCGGTAACACAACAGGTGCATATGATAGCACTAGGGAGCATATTGTTCTGCCATTAGATGGTGGGAGGTGATTGTTTTGCCATTTGTGCATATGCATCTTCATTGAAGGTGTGTACTGCGACTGTGCCCTATCCTATGACTGGAGTGCCTAGTGATGTCCTAATTTGCTATATGATCAGCATCTATACCTGTTGTGCATGAAAGATGTGTAGCTAATTGCGTAGTTATCTGCTTGCAATGACTTCTAAAATTTGATTTTCAGTCTTTTTTCTTTATCTGTAGAATTTTTTTTTTTTTTTTTTCCCTTTTTTTTTTTTTGTGTGTTCTTAAGTAATTGGGTAATTGTTAGGCAGACGCACTAATATGGTGTTTTCTATACCTATAGTGTGTGAATGTGTTTTGCTGCAACCTAAAGTGATCAGATCTGTTGCAAGAGTGAACTTTAGCAATGAACTTTTCATTGTGGTTTGTAGGAACATTTTGTGATGTAACTTCGTTGTAAAATTACTTTTAGCAAAAGCTTTTTTTTTTGAAAGATTAACTAATTTACATCCCTGGAGGGTTCTTAATCAGATTATTTCTCCAACAAGCAGCAAAATTGGCTTAGGAGATATGAAAAATGTTTCTCCTATTATTAACTAAAGTAGTATTCAAAAAGAGTGTGATAATTCTTTTGGGAGGGGTGGTTAAACAACAATAACATAAATTCTTTCCAAACTATCATAATAAACAAAAATAAAATACTTTAATCTTCATTGATAATTTCATTGAGCACGTACCTTTAATTACAATTGTTCTTGATGAGTTTTCATATCTTACAAACATTGCATTATCTATGCTACTAAACATATCTTTTTCAACATATACAATCAATCTATCACTCTTCCATTAATATATCTTTCTCAACATATAGTTATACGATTGATATAAGGTATAAGAACTTGGCCGAGAGAGAAGAAATAAGATGACATAATAAATGAGAACTTACTCCAACAGCACAAGATCATGAAGCCCATACTCCCCTATTCCAAGTAACACTAGATATCACCTCAGAGCTCTACAACATTCTCAACTAATACGCAAATCTAAAATACAACACCTATTGGTGTTAGTTGTCCATTAAAAAAAAAAAAAAAACGAGGATTAAAGATTTTGAAACAACAAAAACATAAAATCACTCATAGTTTGTATCAGACACTATAGTGAATGGAAGAATATTGTATTACACAAGATTAGGGGCAAATTACAATCTAGGGTTTTGCGAACTCGAATGGAAGCTTTCTTAAACCCTAGAGTGGGAAAATGGGGAGAATGATCCTAGACTTCCTCCTTGTCCGCCAGATTAATTCTTTAAGGTTCGAGAAAAACCAGTAGCAACTGAATTTCAACTTGATTGATTTCAGTTGCTTATTTTAGGCCTTTTGGGTCATGTTTTGTGCTAGTATGTCCTTGTACATTTGTTCCTTTTGGCCCATTGGGCTTAGAATTCTTAAATTCAAGCTTTGCCTTTATAAAATACCAACGTGCTCTCATGTCATATGGTTCACATGAATTGCGAACTCTATTCGTATTGTGTGATTGGATAATAGTAAAAGAAATGGGTTCCCAACAAGGGTCGTGGTAGATGGGCCGATGATTTTGGCAGAATACACATGGCAGTGCAGGTAAGTAATTTTTTTTTTTTTTTTTTTTTGGTAAAGTGGATTCTTATTGTTCCTCTTTTTCTCTCTCATCTTTCTTTTATCATTAAGGAATCCTTGCACACAGCCGTCACCGGCATCAATCACTCGCCGGGCTAAACATATTAGCCGTCACACGCGATAGCTCGCCGACGCCATCTCTCCACCATCCGAGCTCTCTGCCATCGTTCCATTATAGCTGCTCATTGATACCGCCGGTCAAATTAACCATAGCCGAGCTTCTTCTTGCTTGTCGGCCGATAACATCCGAAGCCGCAAGCTCACGGCCAGGCCATCCACAGCCAAGCACTCCATCGGTCGAGTTCTCTAAATTCAAGCCCGTCTTCATCCTCACCGTCTATCTCACCGTCATCCCGCCCTACGCTCCCTGCTCTTTGGTTCTGGAGTTCTTCACTCGCATCTACTTCTCATTTATTTGTAGAAGACTAAACTCTATCTAACCCAAACTCAGCAACAATGGCATACTCTCTATAGGGGTTTTTTTTGACAAGTAATAAAAAAAGAGATATCAGTAATACAAATACGAAGGAAAACAGAAGAGATGCTTAGTGTAGGAGGAGGAGAAGAAGACCAATTAACTAGATTCAGATCATGGTAGGGCGAATACACAATGTGACAGCTTTTTCTTTTTATTCGGATAGTCCCCCCCGCTTTCTTCATAGGACAATGCTATTTATAGATCGAGATTCCATTGGTCATTATCCAGTGGTCCCTTCTATGATGGTTTCTGGCATGCATCACCCCCAATCCGGATTACGCGAGTAATCCTGCAGATTTAGAGGGCTGAAGGGTCTAATCCTTTCCTCGAGCCTTGTCCCATGTTGCCATGTCACTTCTCCCCTAATCAGGGGCATTAAATGTTGCTTGGCCGTCGATTGGTCAAGCCTGACACAGCATTAATTGTGATTTTAAGGTTTGCTGTCATAACGTGTATAATCCCATCATCTTGTTAATTGGGCCTTGCTAAGAGCGAAGGCACTTCTTGACTTCTCATCCACCAATCCAAGATCCTCCTAGGTTTCCCAAATATGGACTTCTATAACACACAGATCCTACCTCATCTTGTGCTAAGGAGCTCCGATATCTCAGAACGGTGTCACCTAGCGTAACACCAGGATTCAGAATGCTCGAAGATCAGCCTCTCGAGGCTTACTGGGCCTGGGGGGATGCCAGGGCTTAGAGTGCTCAAGATTTGATCTTTCAAGGCTTGAGGGCCTGGAGCGATGCCAGGGCTTAGAGTGCTTGAGATTTGATCATTCGAGGCTTGGGAGCCTGGCGCGATGCCAGAGCTTAAGGTGCTCGAGATTTGATCATTCGAGGCTTGGGGGCCTGGCGCGATGCCAGGGCTTAGGGTGCTCGAGATTTGATCTTTCGAGGCTTGGGGGCCTCGCGCGATGCCAGGGCTTAGGGTGCTCGAGATTTGATCTTTGGAGGTTTGAGTGCCTGGAGCGATGCCAGGGCTTCGAGTGCTCGAGATTTGATCTTTCGAGGCTTGAGTGCCTAGAGCGATGCCAGGGCTTAAAGTGCTTGATCTTTCGAGGCTTTTGACTTTTCAACTTGCCACGAAGGACTTAGCCAGGGTTGTATTGACTTGTTAACGTGCCATATCAGCGTCTGATAAGTGACACCCACATTTTGCCCCCTGCACGTGTGACGATTCAAAATGAATTATTGCGCGTGCAAGACTGGGCTTCTAGGTCATTTATGTTTTCGAGGAGCCGGAAGAGACGCGAGCATGAAAGGTCGCCTCCAGTTATTAATGCGCTGTCTGTTGCCGATTTGATTTTTTGGGGGTTCCCGAGGCAAGAGAGCTATTAAAAGGGAGACAGCGACGAAGTGAAGGATTATTTGTGAAAAGGACTTAAAAAAAAAAGTACAAAGATTACCTGAACCTCCGTCGTCGCCGGAGAAGAGATCTCACGAAAGTTTAGAGTTCTTTGGTGCATTATTTGCTTAGTGGAAAGGATTGCCATCATGGTTAGCAAGAAGTAAGAGTTATGCAAGAAGGATTGCCCTCCGCCAAAGGTGCCAGCAGATCCGGAATGGCGACGGGCGCCATTTTTTGGTAAAAACGACCTGTTTTGGCACCGGGCAAGCAAGGTTGTAGTTGCCGGCAAACCACTTGAAGTGGTTGAATTGATGGAGGAGGAAGTCGAAATGAACTTGGCTCCTCGCATCCCTGCGGATACGATCCTGCGGTTTGGGGTTGAGCAAGGGCAATATCCATGGTCCTATGTGAACTTCAATAATCACATAAGTCCAGCCCATAGTTGGGAGAAATGGACAGACGCGATCCTTGCAAATCCAGAGTACGAGGTAATCTTGGATGTAGCGAGTTTAACACCGTCAATTAAGCTGTTTCGCCAGATACACATTCCTCGCGATACTGCAGGTTTATGGGAACTAACCTCGCGATGGAGCTCAAGCTCGCACACTTTCATTACTGCGTGGGGAGAGTTCACTCCCACGATTGAGGACGTGAGCCAGTTGTTAGGCTTACCTTTTCAAGGAGTGAAAAATCCTGGCTCTTGGGAGTTCACACAAGCTGAAGAGACATTAGCTCATGATCTCGAGACAGCACTGGAGAAAACTAAAGATTTTAAGTCGCTGTGGGGCGCACAGGGTGTTTGCCATGCTGAGCGAGGCAAGGGTACCCGCAAGGCCACTCTTGGGGCGCTGGTGCGATATTATTTTAAGGATTTCCCCATGACAAAAAAGAATCTCACAGAGGAGGGAAAAAAAGGATTCCAGGTCCCTGGGTTGACCATTCTTCCAGTCTCGCGGCCTACCTACTATGCTGGCTATCGAGATACCTGTTCGAGGGGACTCCGGAGGATGCTTCGCAACTACGACTTGTGAATCTGGCGGTGAAGCTGGCGAGTGGTGTGAAAGTGGCCCTCGCACCTCTATTCTTGGGAACATTATACCACCGGCTTGACATGGTGTGGGAAGATATGGGGCGATCTGTGGGACGCTACGTCCATTGCTCATACGCGTCTACCATATTTCTACAATTGTTCTTGTACGAAAGGTTCCAATCTTATGCTCCCATCCCCGTAGACCTGGCTGCGGACGAGGAGGTGGTGCGAGGCATAAGGTGGCATGGTCGATCACCGCGAGGATGGCTAGGATATGCCTTGGACCAAAGCTTACAATTCATCAGTTGCCTTTATGTGGTGGAGCTGCCTGGGGCTAAAACTCTGCCCATGTATTTTGATGATGATGAGCACGTTCCAGCGGGTGCTCATCACCTAAATGCAAGTGAAGTATTGGTGTTCTTGTTGATGAGCACCCCTGGCTACTTGCTCGCGATATGGGAAGGGGGCTAAATAGCAAAGACATACAACCTTCGTAGAGTCCCTCTGCAATTTAGTTACGATAGGGGGGTACCTTCACAATACATCTTTGTGAAGGGTGAGGACTCTTACGAGAGTAGCTTCGTGCGATTTGTAGCGGAGCACATTGGGCTACTTCGCGAAGGCATTGGCGGTGTCTTTCTGCAGGGAAGAAGCAGGGTCCCAAGATGTACAGAGACGGCCCGCTCGCTATGGGCTATTGAGCTGGAAAGATTTTTGTCAGAGTCCCGCCCATCGCGTGAAGGCGTTGGTGATTTATTCGGGGGATTACTCACTAAGGCCTCCAATAGCCTTTGATAGGGGGGACCTCTGCAGGTTTGCACCAGACCCTGCACCCATTATGACACAAGGGGAAACATCTCAATCTGTCACGGCGACCACTAATCCTACCGTCAAGGTGGCCCCAGTGCCTATGCGCAGGCGCAAGAAGAGGGCATCTTCCCGCGCAAACTTTCCCCCCCCAGCAAATGCGCAGCTGTGAGTGTTGCAGAGCCTGCTGTTGCTAGCATGGAGAAGGAGAATGTAAAGCCTCCGGCGCCAAGCACATCTCGTCCTACGGCCTCCGCGAGCAGAATCCCACTCGTGGATGAACCTACTGAGAGTGAGGATACAACTACTTCTGAAGATGGTGGCGAACAGCCTCTCATTGGAGAGCATGGCTCGATGGCTGCAGCCTTTGGGACAGGGCGAGGAGGGTTGCGCAGGCTCTACCAGGTCCAAGATAGCGGAATTGACACCACTGTCCATGACATAAGCTCAGGCGAAGTACTAGCTTCTGACAGTGAATTTCCAAATTTACCTACTTTTGATTTTATGAAAGCCCTAGGTGAGAGTGCCCTATATTGTGATGGTCAGGAGGACACTTCAATGGGTGTGAGAGAGAAGGAAATGGAAGAGCTCGCGCTAGATGTCTCGCCTCTGATCATCATTCAAGACGTGCCTGTGCGAACGCACGCCGCTGAGGTAGTAGAGATGATGCGCGGTTATGTAAGTGCTACCGCGCCACCGCAAGTGAGCGCCCACCATACCGAGGACGGCATGCTTCCCCAAGAGAAGGAGGATGTGTCTCAAGACGCTACCCTAGTGAGGGCTGAGAATGGGTCAGAATCCTAAAACTCTGAGATGGCAAGTCATTCAGGCGATGCTGCAGGTGGGTCAACCAGGGGCAAGAATGTAGAAGTGACCCTGCGGGCCTACACAGATACAATTTCGAGCTTGCCTGTGGATGTGCCAGAACCCTCTCCACCGAGAGACGAACAGATGGGGGTGAACCTCGCTTCTGGAGTGGGCGAGGCCTCTGAGCACGACCCCCAAGTCTCACCACAAGGGATAGAACAGGCCCCTCAAGTAAGCGACGAGGCGTTACAAGAGGAAAGGGTTCAAACCTCTCCTTTGATGGAGTTGCAACCTTTACCAGTCCTCGCGATGCCACAACCGCAGATTACCGCACTGAATGCCGCGGCTACCCCAGCGAGGCAGTCCATAACTCCCAATGTTGAGCAATCCACAGCAGAAAGGACTCCTCATGCTCTTGGCGAGTCAACCTCGGGGGTTGACCAATGTGCTGGGAGTGACACAGGGTCACAAGCTGCTAGCGTTGAGGCAGAGTGGATGGGTATGCCATCGCGCCTATATACAATTCCTTGAGGCAGCCCTTGCACATCATCCTGAGGTTGTGTAATTTTTATCTTCACGCCATGCATATGTGCGGCACTCAATTTACCTATGCCTTGGAAAAACTTTAGAAGTTTTTGTAGAAATCGAGCAGGGCGCGACCAATGAATCCAGGAGGCTACGCTCCTATTGGATGATGTTCAGAGGCTCGAGGTTCCGGTTTTATGGTTGCGAAAACGATTGTTTGTGGCTGAGAAGTGTTTGCAGCAGCGACTGCTCGCACTGCGCCTTCAAGAAGTACAGGCACGTATTGGCAAATTAGAGGGGGAGCTCGCACAAGAGTGAGAGAGCTTGGAAGTATTGACAGCGTATTCAAGGGAGCTCGATGACGATTACTCGCTGCTGTCAACATTTAGGGATTAGGCGTGTTTCTCTTTTTGATTATTGATGTAAATGAGTCAAAAACTCCATAATTGTAATCGAACAAGCCTGAATGAAAAGGAAAATTGTGATTATTCCACTCTTGGTGGGTGTTTTTTTTTTTTTTTTTTTTTTTTTTTTTTTTTTTATTTAAGAATTTGAGTTATGCACCAAGCTGAATAAAACTAGAAACTCTTATTCAGAAGAACCAATTTCAACAAAAGTAAGGCCTGAGCCAAACATTATTAATAGGGTTACAATCAGAGCCTTCGAGTATGCAATAGCCACTATCATTAGATGTCCTGACAATATAGGGGCCCTCCCAATTAGGTGAGAACTTGGGAGCTGAGAGGCCGCGCATAATGTGTGAAGCAGCTTTAAAAACGAGCTAGCCTAGTTGGAACTGTCGAGGTTGGACATGCTTGTTATATGCTCGCACTATGTTGCACTGATACTGTTGGAGGTGCTGTAGGGTTAATTCACGCCGCTCATTGAGGGCTTCCAACTTAATATCTCGTGACATGGGAACCCCGCTGCGCGAGGCAAGCTGCGCCGCCGGGACTGCAATATCAATGGGCAAAACAGTTTCCGTTCCATAAACAAGAGAGAACGGAGTTTGACCTGTGGAGCACTTGGTAGAAGTGCGATAAGCCCATAGTGCTAGACGCAATTGCTCTACCCAGGTGCCAGGATTTTCTTCAAGCGTTCTACTGAGGATTCGGATGAGATTCTTGTTTGAAGCCTCTGCTTGGCCATTACCTTGCGGGTAGTATGGCGATGAACGCTTGTGATGGACATTGTACTGCCTAAGTAATTGCTTGACTCTATGATTAACGAAAGGAGTACCATTGTCGGTGAGAAGGTAATGAGGAATCCCGAAGCGGCAAATGATATTCTCTTTGATGAAAGCCGCGACGGCCCCGCCGGTGGCATGCTTAAGGGGAATCGCCTCGATCCATTTTGTGAAATACTCTGTTGCAACAAGAATCCACATGTGACCTCGCACCGGTGGGTGGATTGGCCCGATAAGATCCAGCCCCCATGTGTGGAATGGCCAAGGGACTTCGATAGGATAGAGGGGTGTAGCTGGTGTATGGATCTAGTGATGATGATGTTGACAAGGTCGACATCTTGGCATCGCGCTCCATAGTAGGCCAATAAATTCCCTTTTGTAATAAATACAAAAAAAGCTTGCGCGAGCCTTGATGCTCCAACTGGTGAGCCTCCTTGAGAGCTTCCATGGCATCCTCGTGAGATAAACATTGCAGATACGTACCGTTGAGGGTTCGATGAAAAAGTTCACCGTCTTGTACCTCAAATCTTGCGGACTTCCTCTTGAGCTTTGCAGCAGCTTGTTTATCATCTAGGAGTACACCATGTGAAAGAAAATCAATGAACGGGCGACACCAATCAGAGATCTCGAGAATACACGATTCGAACTCGTCCATTATAGCCTGACATCGCGGACAGGTGCACTGCAAGGAATTGGCTTGGGCTGTCATATCTGGCCAAAAATAACCTTGACGCTGGAGGTGCCGGTACAACGCCAAAGGTGTAGCACAATGCTGCTCGTGAGTTGCTATGAGAGCCGCCTCAGCATCGCAAAGGCCTAAACATCTGGCCAACGTTCCGCATGGTAGGCAGAAGTAGAGCAGTCCCTGTAAGAGCTGGAATGATTTTAATTGTGTGAGAGGCATCGACCCTGTCCGCTGTTTGAGCTGATTAATGATTGGGGCTAGCCAATCATTGTCCGGAACAGTTTGGGCCGGGAAAAGCTCAGCGATGATAGCTGGGCTGATGCGTTTTGTAATACGGATCTCAGTCATGTCATCTGTAATGGTTAGCTTCGAGGCTAACGTGGCGAGGGCATCTAGGTACCTGTTATTGGAACGAGGTACATACAAGAAATGAATAGAGGAGAATCTTGCGAGGAGCTTTTGAATAATGGTACGATAAGATGCGAGCGAAGGCTCGCGTATAGCATAGTCACTAGTTACCTGTTTAACAACCAACTTGGAATCTCTGCATACACATAAGTGCAAAATACCTTTGTCGAGGGCTGCAAGGAGGCCGAGAATAAGTGCCTCATACTCAGCTTCATTGTTAGAACAACGAAAGGCCAACTTGAAAGCCGCCGTGACTTGCTGAGTTGGCTAGGTGAGAACAATGCCTGCCCCACCACCCGTGCTAGTGGAAGACCCATCAAAAGCTAATTTCCATTCGCCGTGAGTATCTGCAATGGCAGCCACCTGGAGCTCATCAAGAGGCAATACCTCATCGAGGGGCTCATGCCTATGCTCGGGGAACTGCGTGAGCAAATCTGCTAAAGCTTGGCTCTTGATACCTTGCGGTGCATAACAGGTAATGTCAAACTCCGAAAGAGCTAAAAGCCATTGCGACGCCTTCCCTGAGATGATTGGCTTAGAGAGGAGGTGCCGATACGGATCGCACTTTATGATCAAATGGATGCGATGAGCCATGAAGTAATGCCTGAACTTTTGTGCAGTGAAAACAAGGGCGAGGCAGTGACGCTCAATGGCTGAATAGCGAGCCTCAGTCTCGCGTACAAGGTGATTGAGATAATAGACAGGCCGTTCTTGCCCGTCGACTGTTTGCGCGAGAAGGGCCCCAATAGACTTGTCAGTTGAAGTGAGATAGAGGAGCAGAGGCTGCTCCTTAATAGGTGGGTGCATGGTGGTTGAGGAGGCAAGAATGGCCTTGATTTTCTCAAAGGCTACTTGATGAGCTGCTGTCCAAAGGATTTTGACATTGCCTTTAATCAAAGTGCTAAAAGGATGAGAAACTTCGACGAGAGCTGGTATGAACCTGCGCAAATACGAAACTTTGCCCAAAAAACTTTTAATCTGTTTGAAGGAGCAGGGGCGGGGCATATCTGTGATTGCATAAGCTTTAGTAGGGTCGAGGTCAATTCCCTGGCGATGCACTAAAAAGCCCAAAAAATTGCCGCGACATACCCCAAACACGCACTTAAGAGGATTCATGCGTAGATTGTACATATGACATCGCTCAAAGACGCGATGCAAATCGTGCAGATGACCCTCTTGCCGCTTGGATTTCATGACTAAATCATCAACATAATCTTCCACCGTGTGATGCAGCATATCATGAAAGATGGCAGTCATTGCTCTTTGATATGTGACTCCAGCATTCTTCAACCCAAAGGGCATGACAGTGTAATGGAAATTGCCAGGTGGTGTCCGGAACGCAGTCTTGTAGGCATCTTCTTCGGCCATCCGTATTTGATTGTAGCCACTGTATCCATCCATGAAGGAAAAAAAGTGAATGCCCAGCTGTTACATCAACCAGAGTGTCAATGATAGGAAGAGGAAAATCATCCTTCGGGCATGCCTTGTTGAGATCGCGAAAATCAACGCAGATCCAGATTTGTCCGTTCTTTTTCTTCATGGGAACAATATTTGCCAGCCAAATTGGATGTAAGATTGGCCTAATGAATCCTGCTAGGAGTAAATTTTTGACCTTTGTCTTAATCTGAAGCTCGAGCTCAGGTCTATAGATGCGAGGTGCTTGTTTGATAGGACGCAAGCCTGGGATGGTGCTGAGATGATGTGTCACGAGCTGGGGGTCAAGTCCTGGCATCTCGCTATAGGTCCATGCAAAGACGTCCAAGAATTCTTTCAAGAGGCAGATAAGGCCGTCTTGCAATGATGGGTCCAACTCTGAGGAGATGAAAGTTTCCCGTGGTTCTAGTCCTGCAGGGGCGAGATTAACTTCCTCGAGATCCGGCCTTTGCAGCGACACTTCCTACACATTCGTAGACTCATCAACTGGGCTCGCCAAGGTGGAGCCTGCAAACCGTCATAAGTGATAAATATATCGCCCATCCGGCAGCCTCACCCGTTTGCACTCTCTCGGGGTAGCGGCTTCCGCACCACGCCGAGGAACATACGGTTGTGGAGGGTAGAAAATGCCTTGCTGTACCTCTTCCCACTTGGGTAGCGGAGTACGGATTATATGCTCCTCTGCTTCCTCATCCTCATCATCCAACTCATCAAAGAAAAGAGCCTCGGTAAAGTGTGCCTCATGCTTGGCAAAAGGCTTATCGGAGCACGGAACCATGACGACCTTGTTACCCAAGATGCCTTTGAAACATTGATGGTAGGTGGAAGCTAGTATACTGAAATGGTGCATCCATGCCTGCCCGAGGAGAACATGATAGGATGTATCAGCCTTGATGACGTGGAATTTGGTGGGAGCTCGAAATCTACTAACCGCGAGATCAACGTTTACATAGCCGAGAGTCTGGTGGGATTCATTGCCAAAACCATAGACCTCGATGGCTTCTTTGACAAGGCGATCTTGGGGCAAACCAGCTTTCTGGAAGGTGGCCCATGGTATGATGTTGATGGAAGACCCGTTGTCGAGAAAAGCGCGCTGGAACTCCCTACCATTGAGTTGCGCAGTGACATAGAGTGGACGATTCTAAGGGGTAGAGACCCTTTTGTCAGATTCAGAAAAAGAAATGGTCAACAGAGCCTGGCGAGAGAAGGGTTAACTTGACGAAGTGGCGGCACAACACTCTTCCTCGCCGCATTGCGCTTGAACCTTCGATTGAATGGGGTTGGTTTTTTCCAACTCATCATAATACGTGACCACCGCCACACCGCGATGACGAGGGTATGGATTGCACCGTACATCCTTTGGCGTGGTTAACTCGAGATCACCACCCTCGAGACGTTGTTAAAAAATTCGCCTAAGAGTCCTGCATGTACTTGTTGGATGTGAAGTGGCTTGGTGGAAGATACAGAAATTTGGACTTGCACGCTCCTCCGCTGTCGGCTCTTTGTGAGGGACGGGTAGCACAACTATATCGTGCTTGACCACTGTTCGAGAGTACTGGCAACTTCCTCCATACATACTGGGAATGGGGGAGGCTCATTTGTTCGTTCAGCTCGAGATCTTTTGGCCCTAACATCTGTCTCGCGCCGCTTTTTGGCCCTGTCATTGCGAGGAGCAACCGGCGTGTCCTTACGAGTGACCTGTCCAGTGACTTCTGCCTTGGGAGGTGCGAGATCTTTGCAAATGTTCCGCACGGCTGTGGTGAGATCACTGAAGCTGTTAAGACCCAGATTGACCAAGTGTATCCTATAGGTCTTAGTCATGCCTTGTATGCAAATATCAACTAGATCCCTTTCACTACTGCCCTCAAAGCATCCCTCGTACGGGTTTGGAAACGAGAAATGAACTCGAGGGGCTCCTCATGAGATTCTTACGTTTCTTTGGTGAGAGAGAGTGTCATGGAACTTCTGGGAAAGTTGCTGCCAAGTGGTGGCCGAGTCTGGCTCGAGACTACGAAACCATCTGTACGCAAGCCCGGTGAGAGACTTGGAGAATTCTTGCAGGCGTAAGATGTCGTCATGGCTATGCTGGCCTAGAGATTCCACGAATCTCTACCAGTGCTCGTCGGCATCCCCTTTGACACCATCATATTTGGGAAACTTTGGGATGATGTACCCTTGTGGGTACGGTGTCTGAGCCAGGCTTTTTGGGTACGGAGGCTTCGTACGCAAAACTAACGCACGTGCAGTCGACGGGGCATGTTTCATGAAAAAATCATGTAGCATGGATTCAGTGACATATTTCGGGGAGGGGTTTGCTGGTGGAATTGGTTGAACTGGGGCGGGTTTTGGGGCTGCTTAGGCTTGTGTCAGCGGATACCATAGCGGTGGCCCGTGAGTAGACGAACTGCCTGGCTGGTCATGCTTAGGAAGGGCCACTCTAGTGGGAGAAACAGTTCTGGCTCGTGCACTCTGCATGATCAAGGCTTCCAACCTATTAAGGCGGTCGTTAAGATCACGTTGGACTGCAACAGCCGCTCATGAATAGAGGGGGCCGCTGAACTTTCCAGCATCGTGACATGTGGTGCACGGGCATTGTAAGCATGTGACGGGGCCGGGGATTGAAAAGGAGTGCCACCGCCACCCCCAACAGAGGGCTCTGAATGGTGAGTCGGCATATCCTGTGATTCCATCTGCTTACACTGATATCCCCAGTAAAGTCATCAAAATGTAGGGGTTCTTTTTGACAAGTAATAAAATAG
This sequence comes from Cornus florida, assembly GCF_030987335.1. Taxonomy (NCBI): domain Eukaryota; kingdom Viridiplantae; phylum Streptophyta; class Magnoliopsida; order Cornales; family Cornaceae; genus Cornus; species Cornus florida. The sequence continues at coordinate 77,168,499 of NW_026775579.1, read as the reverse complement.
TAATAAAAAAAGAGATATCAGTAATACAAATACGAAGGAAAACAGAGGAGATGCTTAGTGTAGGAGGAGGAGAAGAAGACCAATTAACTAGATTCAGGTGGTGGTAGGGCGAATACACAATGTGACAGCTTTTTCTTTTTGTTCGGAGAGTCCCCCCCGCTTTCTTCATAGGACAGTGCTATTTATAGATCGAGATTCCATTGGTCATTATCCAATAGTCCCTTCTATGCATGGTTTCTGGCATGCATCACCCCCAATCAGGATTACGCGAGTAATCCTGCAGATTTAGAAGGCTGAAGGGTCTAATCCTTTCCTCGAGCCTTGTCCCATGTTGCCATGTCACTTTTCCCCTAATCAGGGGCATTAAATGTTGCTTGGCCATCGGTTGGTCAAGCCTGACATAGCATTAATTGTGATTTTAAGGTTTGTTGTCATAACATGTATAATCCCATCATTTTGTTAATTGGGCCTTGCTAAGAGCGAAGGCACTTCTTGACTTCTCATCCACCAATCCAAAATCCTCCTAGGTTTCCCAAATATGGACTTCTATAACACACAGATCCTACCTCATCTTGTGCTAAGGAGCTCCGATCTCTCAAGATGGTGTCACCTGGCGTAACACCAGGATTCGGAATGCTCGAAGATCAGCCTCTAGAGGCTTACTGGGCCTGGGGCGATGCTAGGGCTTAGAGTGCTCGAGATTTGATTTTTCGAGGCTTGAGGGCCTGGAGCGATGCCAGGGCTTAGAGTGCTCGAGATTTGATCATTCGAGGCTTGGGGGCCTAGCGCGATGCCAGGGCTTAGGGTGCTCAAGATTTGATCATTCGAGGCTTGGGGGCCTGGCGCGATGCCAGGGCTTAGGGTGCTCAAGATTTGATCATTCGAGGCTTGGGGGCCTGGCGCGATGCCAGGGCTTAGGGTGCTCGAGATTTGATTTTTCGAGGCTTGGGGGCCTGGCGCAATGCCAGGGCTTAGGGTGCTCGAGATTTGATCTTTCGAGGCTTGAGTGCCTGGAGCAATGCCAGGGCTTAGAGTGCTCGAGATTTGATCTTTCGAGGCTTGAGTGCTTGGAGCGATGCCAGGACTTAAAGTGCTCGATCTTTCGAGGCTTTTGACTTTTCAACTTGCCACGGAGGACTTAGCCAGGGTTGTATTGACTTGTCAACATGCCACATCAGCGTCTGATAAGTGACACCTACACTCTCAGGGCTCCTCCTATAGCAACAGAATGAGACGACTTCTCTAGTCACTGTTGTCTCCTCCGTTGGGCCATTCCTCCATCGTCTCCAGTGGGGTCTTCTTTTGCTTACGGTCATTCCAGCCCTACTGCCGATCATTTGCTTACTGCCATCACCATATCATCGAGGTTGCCGTCCTCCAAGTTCTTTGCACCGCCTTTCTCAATAGTCTATCACTGCCATTCCATGCTCTCTGCACCATCTTTGCTCACCGGTCGATTCCGTCTTTGTCCTCGCTGGACTCTGTGCAGCAACCTTCCAGCCAATCTCACAGACCCAACCGATACGAAAAAAGATGGGTTTGTTAGAAAGAGAAAGAGAAAGAGATCGATAAAAGAGAGAGGAGAGAGAAATTAAGGATGTTAACAACTGTACAGCCAACTGGACCGCTAGTTATTTCTGTCTAACGAATCTGTCAAAATAATCGACTTTAATATCATTTTCCTTCCAACAATGAACAAACCCAATTTACACAGAGAGAGAGATCTAAACACGAAGAGGGGGAATTGAAGAGAGAGAGAAAGGTGAAAAAAAAAAAAAATTATTACCAAGGTGCTCTCATTTCAGTGTCCTTTTTGTTCTATCATTTTTGTTTTTCTCTTCTTCTTCTTTTTTTATTTTTATTTTTATGTTGAACTTGACGTTTATATATTGTTCAATTCAGCAAGGAAAAAGACATGTACATATATTTAATAACAATTATGGTTACAAATTATCAATTTGCCTGAGTCTTCGGAGGGGAAAAAAAGTTAGTCCCACAGACTATTGAAAAATAAACATACACTACACTGAACACAAAAATTTGTGGTTCAGAATAAACTTTATGTTTAGTATCAAGATCAAACAAAAAATTTCATTATGCAAAAAATGAAGAAATTATAAATTTCAGCCACCAAACATTTTCTCTCATCTAATCTGCATCTTTCAAAGGGATTCACAAGAGAGCGTAAGTCAAAAAAGAAAAAAGCAAAAAAAAAAGTCAAAATTAGATAGCAACGCGACTGAAGCCCAAACAAAATTTGGCTACAACTTCACATCCCCCTTGTTCCTTTTACATGCCTTCTTTATGCGATCAACACTTAATTTACAGAATTACTCAAAAAAAAAAAAAAAAAATACATAAACCATGGTAACAGAATTATGGTACATACAAAAACTGTGTTTGGCAATAAATATTAAGGTAAATTACACTCACACTTCCTGAGGTTAGGTCATTTTTCGGTTAAATAAAGATTTTAGTTTTAACTTTCACTTACACCCTAATTTACTTTCTAGTCTCTAATATATCTGAATTGACCATTTTGCCCTCAATTTTTTTAATACAAAACATCTCTAATCTTAAATGACAAAAAAAAAAAACCCTATATATATATATATATATATATATATATATTCAAGCACTCTAAGATCCAATCTGCCTTCGTGTCCCCATCAAGCTCTGACATACTCCAAATGATTTCTTTGAATTTTCCAAAGATAATTTCTAACTATATGGGTATAAAGATGTACTGAAGATCAATAGTATATCACAAATTCCTAATAGAGTAGTTTACAGCACTGTTGGGTGTTAGAATATGAATTAGAATTGAGAGAGATTATATCTGATTTAGAAAATTAGTAGATTCACTGCTAAATATGTATTCCAAAAAATGAAAAAAAAAAAAAAAAAAAAAAAAAATTTAAACGAAATTTTTATAATCTGGTCGACAAGGAAGTATTATAGTGAATTAATTTGGACAATTTCTACATAAGGCTCTATCTCCCTCTCAATTTCTACAAGATCCATGAAATCAACTCTGAGATGAAGAATGAGATATTAAAGGAAAAAAAGAGGGAGGACGTGTTTCAGGTTGCTGAAGATGAGTCTCTGGTATACTGGTATAGCTTCTCTGTGCAGTGGATATGTCACCTCTTGGTTTAGGGTTGTTCTTTTAGTGTCCTAGGGTTTTGATGAAAGCAGAGTGTTTGAATAAATGAACTATGAAATGAGATTTTTTTTTATTTTTTATTGGGTGAGGTGGGATTTGGGTGAGGGATCAGCAGGATTGATGGGTGGATTTGGGGAAGAAAAGTAGAGAAGAGAGAAGGCGGGGGAGGTGGTGAAGCAAAGCCAGGTTGCCAAAACAGCTGTGGCGACGTTAGTATCCCATATCCATTTGGCACAAAGCCGGGCTGCTACTACGACGAAGAATTTCTCATAACTTGTAACAACACTTTCAATCCTCCTAAACCTTTCTTAATAGATAGTACTATTGATGTCACCAACATTTCACTCACGCTGTCCAAATTCAGGATTTCTAGTACCAGAAACAAGTTCACAGCAATTGGTTGTGACACTTTGCGTCCATTCATGGTAACGTAAGTGAGAATGAATACGCGAGTGGTTGCATGTCCATATGTGACAGCATAGACTATGTCACCAATGGGTCTTGCTCTGGAATTGGTTGTTGCCAAACATCGATCCCAAAAGGGGTAAGCTTTTATGACGTGACATTGGGTAGCTCTTCCAATCATACAGCAAGAGTGTGGAATTTCAGCCCCTGTAGTTATGCCTTTGTTGTTAAAGAGGACAAGTTCAACTTTTCCTAAAACTATCTTGGTGATTTATACAATGTAGAAAAGCTTCCAGTGGTGGTTGATTGGGCAATTGGAAATGAGACGTGAAGTTGCTAGAAACCCCTCTGGATATGCATGTAAAGATAATAGCAACTGTTATGAAGTTGATTATGAGCTGGGTACCTTTCCAATTGCTCCGAGGGTTACCATGGAAACCCATATCACCCTAATGGTTGCCAAGGTATTAGGTATCTATCATATATATTCATGTAATTATTGGGTATGTTCATTGCTAATTTTATGTGGTGATTTACTTTTCTTTTTATTGTACTGCAGATATAGATGAATGTAATGATCCAACACTCAATCTGTGTGAAAAGAAATGTGAGAATACAGTCGGGAGTTACAAGTGTTCTTGTCCCTACCACGGAGATGACAGAAAAAATGAAACTGACTGCACGGCTGATCAATTATTGTTGGTAATTAAGATTGCTCTAGGTAAGCATTTGGGCTTAATATCCTAAAAATAAATGTGAATTCTCTAATGGCAGAGGAATTCCAAATTTCCAATAATATTTCTCAAACAAATGTGTAGTTTAGTTTCAATGTAAAATATATATATATATTTTTTGTAAAATATTTTCTGTAAGAAACATTTTACATGTAAGATAAGTTTTTTTGTCCCATTTTTTGTGGTTGTTAGTTGTCACATTTATGTAACTAGAAGGGAAGTGATTGTAATTATCAAAAATACTGGAGAGGTAAGAGAAATAAACCCTAACTAGAAGGGAAATAAATGTAATTTACCCTTATATAAAATGAAAAGCCTCCTTACCTGTAGATTTCACCACATAAGCTAACTTTGCCCCAAAACTATTTTTGTTAAAAAAATAATTTCTTTCGTGCTACCTTCTTTGTAAATTATTCATAAATTCTATGCTTTGCAATATATAATTACATGAGTGTTTACGAAGAGAGTCATATGATAAAATGTTATATCCGAAATTCAGATATATATATTTATGCATGCACTTAGAGTGATAACGTACAGAAAACAATAGTTAGTTGTACATATTTCTTAAGGTAAAATCCATCCCTATTCCCTTTCCCCCTTTCAAAAAATTAGGCTAAACTTTTCTGCACATGTAGGCATTCGAACAACTACTAGTGTCTCGATCGCTATTGGCTTATGGTCGTACCGGAAACATGAGAAGAGGAAAAAGAATAAAATGAAACAAACGTTATTTAAGAGGAATTGAGGTTTATTGTTGGAACAACAAATCTATTTGAATACCGAAAGTGTTGTGCAAACAAAAGTCTTTAGGGCAGAAGAGTTGGAGAAGGCAAACAGACAATTTTAATGAAAATTGAGTCCTAGGTAAGGGAGGACTTGGAACAGTTTACAAAGGGATGTTACCAGTTTGAAGCATAGTTAAGAAGTCTAACAAAGTTGATGAAAATCAAATTGGTCAGTTCATCAATGAAGTTATTATCCTTTCTCACATAATTCAAAGGAATATTGTAAAATTGTTAGGTTGCTACTTAGAGACTGAAGTTCCACCACTAGTATATGAATATGTCTCAAATGGCACCCTGTTTGACCAACTTCACGTTCAGGAATTGCAGGAGAAATTACGGGAGCACTTGCCTATACGCACTCATATGCTTCTAGATCTATCTTTCATAGGGACATCAAATCTAGTAACATATTGCTCGATGAAAATTACAGAGCAGTAGTGTCTGATTTTGGAATTTCAAGGTCAGTGCCCCTAAACAAGACTCATTTGACAACATTGGTGGGAGGCACATTTGGTTACTTGGATCCTGAATATTTTCAATCAGGACAACTTACTGATAAAAGTGATGTTTATGCCTTTGGGGTCGTTCTTGCTGAATTGCTAACTGGGAAAGAAGCTCTCTCCTCTGATAGATCTAATGAATGTCTTGTACTTAATTTTTGATCATCAATGAAATAAAATTATCTATTTGGAGCTAGTAATTGTTAATGATGCTAAGGAAGAGGAGATTCAAGTTGTTATTACTCTTGCAAAAAGGTGCCTAAAATTGAATGCAAGGAAAAGGCCAAATATGAAAGAAATAGCAGCAGAACTGGATTAATTAAGAAAGATACAAGAGCCGCCTTTACTTAAACATAATAGCTCAAACAACTATATTAGATCTGATGAATGTCTTGTACTTAATTTTTGATCATCAATGAAATAAAATCATCTATTTAGAGCCAGTGATTGTTAATGATGCTAAGGAAGAGGAGATTCAAGTTGTTGCTACTCTTACAAAAAGGTGCCTAAAATTGAATGCAAGGAAAAGGCCAAATATGAAAGAAATAGCAGCAGAACTGGATCAATTAAGAAGGATACAAGAGCCGCCTTTACTTAAATATAATAGCCCAAACAGCTATGCTTGGTAAGTGAAAGGTCCTACTCTTACAAAACTAAAGAACTTGAAGAATAATGTTTAATGATATGTCATGTTTAAGGTTTCTCTCCTTTTTTTTTTTTTCTTTTTTTCTTTTCTTTTTTTTTTTTTTTCAAAATAACAATATTGATTTAAAGATATGTAAGATAAATTTTCATTTTTAATTTAAGTAGCTATCATATCTGGGTAAATGTGAAGGTTGTATGACTTCAATATTATATATATATATTTTTTATTGATTTGCAGCTGCAGTTTTTGTGGTTTAACACATCTAATTTTCACATGAAATTGTTCCTTTTTTTTTGTTGCCTTTTCATTTTTGTACCATTCAATTTTCTAATCCCTCTTTATTTTTAGAAATACAAATTTGTGCTGTGTAGTTGAAGGATCATGTAAAGAAATGAGTTTAGTCTAGGACAATGTTATCGATCACTTTGCATCACCATCATTATTACCATAGACTTGGATCCGCTGTTGTAAATGGGTCCTGTTGTAACATGCTGTAGTGCAAATAATATTGTTTAAGGTATTTTTTTAAAAAGGAAATTTAAAAGTGAAACTGAGAAACTAACAACGTTAATGATAAATTATTAAAAAAATAAAATTCAAAATATAAAACGATAAAACATTTCGGCCATATAATTTGTTAGGAAACATCCTATTTATATATCCATTACCCATGCTCTATCGATCTTGGGTGGTGCAATCCAGGAAGAAGATGAAAAAATATTTACGAGACAAATTTCAAGACTAGAAGATATCAAACACTATTGTGACGAGCCAAGTTTTGCAACCCGGTGCCTCAGTGATGAACCGAAAGTTGACCCGGTAATGGGTCTAAAATGCTGAAGTGAAAGATAAACTAAAGTCTCTAAAGATATAAATCATCCTTAAGACACCAATGTGACCTTCCATGAAGTCACGAAACTCAAGGAGAACGAATGAGCAAACGAGAGTCAAAACGGGCAAAATCCGTTAATCAAGGGCAAAATGGTCAATTTATAAATAAGAAGGGAAATTTGACTCTAAGCAAGTCAAATGATGTCCACACAACCTAAACTAATCAATTCACAACATTCCAAGAGGTTCTAAGAACTTTGGCTCAAGAATCACCCCATTTGGATTAGAAATGAAGAAGTTATGACCATTTGAAGTCAGAGGAACAAAGCTGAAACAAAGCTGAAAGACATTTGCGTTAAAGCTATTTAGGTACACCGAAATGGCCATTTTGGTAGACCAAAATAGACCCAGAAAGACCAAAAACTGCATTTTTTAGGAAAAGTCACTTCGGTCAGCCGAAATGAAGAACTGGTCGACCGAAACAAGCCAAAACAATACCTAAGCTACTGGAATATGCATTTAAACCGTTCAAATGAAATCCTAAAGCCACCGGTCAACCGAAACAACATTTTAGTTGGCTGAAATGACCTAAGAAAGTGCAAAAAGTCCTGCTATGCACAAGAAATATTGAGGCTTCACCCACATGAATTGGGTCCAAAAACAAGATTTAAAGCTGTGCAAGCATGCCAACAAATGTACTTTACATATTGAAATGTGTTACAATGGTCCATGGCCTCATTACATATCCTTTACTCCAAATCACATGTCAAACCTCCAAGTTAGAAAAATTACATTTCAAAGGCAAAACTTGGAATTTAAATGCATACACTTGAACTTTAAAGTTTGTGACCCTTGGCCTCGTGTTATACATATCAAATAGGTTCCAAATAGTGTATCTAAGTACACTTTACATACATAAGGCAAAAATGGCATATTGAACCTAGCTATGTATTGCAACTTTAAAAGTAAAACTTAAACATGCTAACACTTGCATGTGAACAAGAATATATTTAAAAGAACTTCAAATGTGACGGCCCAAGTTTTGTAAACCCAGTGCGTCAGTGATGACCAAAAGATGACCCGATAACGGATCCAAAATGTGGAAGCGAAAGGTGAAACAACGGTCTCTAGAGACACAATGCATCTCTAAGACACCAATGTGACCCTCAATGAGGTCACAGAACCCAAAGGAAAACAAATGCGGAAGTATCGTTTCAAAAATGGACAAAAAGGAACCTAGGGGCAAAGTGGTCATTTTGAAAAAAAAATTAGTTCAAGTGCTATCAAGCACACCACTAGGAAGACAATGAAAAACTAATCGAGATGGACTCAAGAATCGCATGATTTGGAGTCCGGACGAAGGAGAAACGACAAAACAAAAAAAAACGAGCAATAAAGCTAAAAGGGTAAACTGGTAATTATCCAAAAATATCCGGGTGTAACTGAGCACACCGTTGGATAAACAATGAAAAATTAATCAGTTTCAAAAAAAAAATTCACTTGATTTGGAGTCTGGATGAGTGAGAAAGGTCAAAAACAAAATCGACGTCTCGGCGGCCCGACGAAGGCCGTGACAGCTACAGTGCCATCAACCCACTACTGTTGCAACTCAGAGTAAAAACGGGTATCTAAACAAACTTTTTTGGAAAAACTCAAAGAAGAAATCTCCCCTAAAATCAAGTTTTCTACCTGATACATGAACGGAAACCAAAAAAATGCATTGTAAAATGTCCAAAATACCCTCAAGAAAATCAGGTCTAGAGGTCAAAAATCGTTCCAAGCTACTGCCCAAAGAAAGGAAATGGGGCTTCTGATGGTTTTTAAATTGCCTAAATTGAAAATGCAATCTTAAAATACACCCACAAGACCCCTGGAAGTTTCGGATCGATCGTCACACTTTTCAAAAAAAAGTTGATGAATGGTACCAAGTACATTTGCACTAAAGTTGGCAAAAACCTGGCAGTAATGATTTTTCGGAAAAAAATAGATTTTTGAGGGTCAATATGGCATTTTCTGGAAAACACAAAGAAGAAACCCCCTTCAAAATTGAGTTTTCTACGTGACGTTCAAGGAAAAATAAAAAAAATGCATTTTGAAATACCCGAAATTCCCCTGGAATATAATAGGGTAAAACTCCTAAAAATGCTACTTAGAGTCTTTGTTTCATCAAGGATGGTGTTGTTTGCCAAAGTGAGCATGCAAGCATATATAATGTGATAAAATAGATGTGTTGCAATGGCCTATGGCCTCATGGCATGTCATTTTCAAAATAGAACCCTTCAATGCATTAATCCACATATCTTCCACAGGCAACAATGAAGTTCAAAGTTAGCATACATTTCACATAAGTGTCTTTGGCCCTTGGCCTCATTATAACCACATTCTAAGAGTGTCAAAAGGTGCACTTAAGTGCACATTACATAACTTAGACAATAAGTCCAAGTTTTATCAAAGTAAGCAAAAGTAGGACAAGATATGCTAACATATGCACATTCTATGTCATCTAGTAAGTATAAGAATACTATGCATCCCACAATAAGGCTTCTTTACCTGCAAAACACCCATTAACTTAGGGGTGAGTAAACAAGTTTACTCGTAGGGAATGCATGGGTTTATCTTTATACCAAGTTACAATCCAATACCATTTAATTCATGCTATCAAGTGACAATAGAACTTTCAACATGATACAATGAGATGCAATTTCACAAAGTTAACAACTTGGAATTTAAATGCGAAATCAAACCAAAGTGGATACTTGAACGTCACGCCAGATCAAACCGACAATGTGGTTACTTTAGGGTTACTAGCCCATGGGTAACCTCCCTATGTGTGCACTAGACTATATAGAAGGACAATCCCCCGTACTAGAACCAAGTCCTAGCCGTAGCCAAACAATGACTTCCCCAAGTTTCCAAAATCAATAAATTGTGCAACAAAGTATATATATCAACATATATATACAAGATATCAACTATTTACCAAGCACAATCCAATTTTGGAAACTTATACAATACATGCTCAAAGTCTACAACTACTATAGCATGAAAGATGTCAAATACAAAGTGTGTAATTCCTTACACATAGTAACAATATATTCAATAAGGAAAAACATATTCTCATTAATATAAAAGTAACAACTATGTTATCCAATGCTCAAAAGTAATTAAGTGAACATACACCAAATCCAAATCCATGATTTAAATATAAAAACAACTTCCAAAATGCAATTAAATCCAAGGAGTAATAAAATATAATTTAATTAAACATAAATAGTTAAATTCTCTAAATTCCATGTTAATCCCAAATAACCTCAATTTAATATATATTGAAGGACATGTCATGGTCATCACATATATAACATCAAATGACAAGTTAAGTGATTAAAACACTTAAAACAAAATTAATCAAACTAATTAATTAATTCCCTCTAGATTTTTAAACAATTCCAAATATCCTCAAATTAACATATGTTAGAGAACATGCCAAGGCCTATACAAATATTACATTACATCATGATTTCATGCTTGCTATCACCATGTGAATTAAACTTTCACAAAAGATAAATATTAAATAAATTTTGCAATTCATATCCAAATGCCCCAAATTTAATATATGTTGTAGTACATGTCATGGTTATAATATAAATCCTTTCAAAACTTGATTTAAGTCATAGGAGCATATAAATAAAAATTAGTTAAATTAATTCATTAATCCCTCTAGATTTTAAAACAACTCTAAATGACCTCAAATTAACATAAGTTATGAATCAAGCCATGGTCATGTTATTTATCCAGTCTAAAGTGAATTACATACAAGTTACAATTAATCATTTATTTCTCATTTTAATACAAGAATAACTTAAATATCACTATAGGAACAAATAAAATCACTTGGAAGATAAATGATAACACCCCCTACCTCACAAGAGGATTGTTCCTCTTGAATCTAAGGGAAGCAAGCTTAAAAATGGAAAACCAAACAAGGGTTTTGTAGAGGAAGAGAAGAGGAACAAAAAGTATTCCAAGGTCAATGATCTAAGGTGAGTGAAGGGGCCTCAAAATTTAAAGTCAAAGCTTAAGGTCTTAAGCTTTCTTCAATAGAGTCTAGGGTTTTTATGTGTAGGATAATGTGAAAATGAAAAAGATGAAATGTGAGTGGAGGATTTAGAGGTCCTCCACTCACTAGGTGAACCTACACCATGGTCAACACAAACACAAAATGCAAGACTAATTGTGAGCCCTACACTTCTCATTATCCTAAGGTTCCCTTCTAGAATTAATTCTAAGCCTACACTTGTCAACCATCCAAGCCAACTAGTGGTCCAATCCTAGGTGAACAAGTGGATGAATCTCCACCTTCCATGTGTCATGAGATTAAGTCTCCAAGTGGTTCCACCACAAAATCAACTTGTGGCACCATAGGAATGTGACACTTGTCACATTTTTCGTAAATTGCAAAAAGGTCATTTTTAAAAATATCTTCCAATTTAATTTACAAAATGGTCTCTAAGACGAAAAATAATTACTTTACTTAATTACCCAAAAACCCCTCAAGTTATGGATAATTACAAAAAGTCTTATTTTCATGGCTTTTACAAAGAAAGTAAGCATTTAATATGCATTTGTACAAAAGTAAAAATTTAGATGTCATGGAATTTAAATATCATAGAAGTATGCAAAACGGGAATCAAATCCGAGCACAAAAAATGAGGTTATGCAAGTAAAAGTGAAAAACGAGAAGATGACGAAAAATGAATAGTGTCAAAAAAACAAAAAAAAAAAATGTGGAAATGACTCGGTCCTTAAAAGAAGTTGTCAATTCAAAGGAAAAAGTCTCAGAAACCATTTTCGAGCACTCGAGATAACACTAAGAGGCGGAAAATCGAACCCGAAAAGGAAAAGATAATGAAAAAAATTTATCCACAAAATTTGAAGAAAGGGAAAGAAATGAAAATGACCGGGTCATTACAACCTTCCCACCTTAAAGGGATTTCGTCCCCGAAATCCAGCCCCAAGAAACTAAAGGTGAAACAAGGATAACTACGGAGTACATCTCCGAGTACCCCACACAACGTGCTACAAAAGCAATCCCAAAGCTAAAAGAAAACGTACAAACCAATGTCATTCTCACCCATGTGCTTACGACAGGACAACCTCTCAAAAGGAAATTATGGTCACACGATTAGTCAAAAGTCACACACAAAGAACCCAGGGTTGGACAAAGGAACGGAAGACAATAACTATTAGCATTCCTCCTGATGAACCATCATACCGATCCAAAAACAACCACCAAAAGAACTCCAAGATAACCACGTATCAAATCAAGGTACAGAACAAAGACAATGTGGCAATACGAATAGCGACCTTAACCCGCCCACACTTACTCGTCAGTATGGTAGGATGACGGTACTGGGTACTAATTCATGACCTGCCTCCCACTAGGTCTACCCATGAAACCTTTCGATACAAATGACATTAATGTCGGGAAAATATCATCACCAAATGCGCTACGGAAACCAGGCATCGTGTGAGAGTTGGGGTAGCTAATCCCAAAACTCTGACACAATGTCATAGGCACTGCTACGCTTAAGGTCTTAAATCTTCAATACAACAAAACCAACAACTCCAATGTCTTAAAACACTCCTATTAACAACATTAATCAAAAATCCAAAGCCTGCCAGACAAATCAACACCACCATGAATCAAAATGAAACTCAATACAAGATATTTCATCGAAAATCCCACATATCTCCCTGAAATACAACAAATCCACATCCCTATCATGGATAACTAAGTCCTCAAAAAACAAGTCCAGCATGTGGCATACACATCAAATCCTGACAGCCAAAGTCACAAAATGAATTTCTCAAAACCGTGCTTTGCATCACCAAGCTAAATCAAAATCCTTTAATTTCAATTCACAATCAATCACTGGAACTACAATTCCTCAAAACTATGCCTAGCCATAGCTAGGATGAGAAAACTCCATAAACAAGCCAAATCCAATGGCAATCTTCCAAAACTTCTCCTAAGAGTCAACCATATCTAGGTCTCCAAAAACCAAAACAAGTCTCCAAAAGACATTCTCAAAAGAGTAGCGAGTTCACCTCACGAATTTAATAAATCCTCAATCAGTTGGACACAAGTCCCGGAAAAATGATCTCACATCAATCAACTCACTCTAAGTATCATAACTTCTTTAACAACCACGGCAAAACTCCCCAAGGAAAGACACAAAGGAAATGAAACCGCCAGTCCTAAGAAGGATAACACCATGACTCCACCTCTGAAATGAATGACAACAAGGTCAAAGACTTTACCCCCTACATGAAAGTAAGTCGACCAAAATCCATCAAATCCTCACTAAAGAGTCAAAATGACAACGATGATCCTCACGGACCAATCAACCCCAAAACTGCGCACAAGGCGACGAAGAGAAAAGACTCACTCCTTGTGAAGTCCCAACCACGAACCAAGAAAGAAGAGAAATCCCATTCTGCCACTTCCCACCTTAAAGAAATAGACAGCTCAAGACCAAACAAATGTGACAACTCCTCTACAAGGAATCTAACAACAGAATCATACACATTACGTACGACTGAGGGAAACAAAAAGGAGAATCAAACACGGAAGTCATGCATTTGATAAGGAATACAACTACTAAATAAATAAATCTACTCTCATAGATAAAATCAAAGGTACATGCGGCACGCCTCCATGTAAACACAAAAGCATGTCATTAAGGTACAATAACAACATGACATCTCTAAGCATATATGCAGGGCATGCTAATGTCACACAACAAGAAGAAAAATGTGGATAGACCTCCACCTATTCATGCATTGCAATAACATAAATCATACTACTAATATGGTAGTAAATGCAATTACAAAAGATAAAATGATGCAACAATGAACCCTATGGACATCGTGTCCTAGAGTATCTAGATAAAAAAAAAAGGACCAATCCTAGCCACAATCTGACTCCAAAACCAATGTGACAACAACCTATCTCAAAACAAACATGAGCCCTTACCACGATGGTAAGACTCTAACAATCCATTTCCAGTTTAAAGGTGACACTACAAGTGACACTAACAGTGCAATGCTCTCACCAACCCTAAACATAAATCAATCAACTTGATCCCAAAAGCGTTATCATGCAAGGAGAACATAAATGAAATGGCCACTCTAGCCATTCAATCGAACAATTAAAACGATTTCAAAAATCATCCTCAAAATGACCATCAATCACTGACCAAAAGGACTACACCTGTCGGAACAAAACCTAACACTGATTTCATCCGAACTGCACTCGTAACTTGCCAGTACGGTAGCATGACAGTGCCATGCACCCGCCCACAAAAATTTCAATCTCAGAGGAACCTTCCAAAACAACCAAGGATCCCAAAAGGTCCAAAACCTAACCATGGCCTAAAATCAACAAATCCAGTACTATGATTGTGCCTAATGGCTCACCCTACGAGAGCCTAAACAAAAGGTGTCTCTCCACCTACCTCAAAACCAACTCTAGGTCAACAACAACCTAAACTACAATACAACCGTGACTACAATCACCATAAACCTCAACTCGTGCCTCAATGACCAATCCCGTGTCATGCCAAATATACAACACAATTATGTATATGCGAATCTAATCTAGCATACATCATATGTCATGCTCTTTATATTGGAATCAAAACAACTTAAACAGATAGCATACTACGTATATCACATAAGCACCTAAACATGTTGTCAAACCAAAACATATTATCATGAAGCATATAAGCACGTAAAACAAAGCAACAGAAATGTGATATGCACCCAAAACCCATCGTCCCAAGGTATTCAAACCTGGGAGCTCTGATACCACTTGTGATGATTCAAGTTTTGTAAACCCAGTGCTTCAGTGATGACTAAAAGATGACCCGATACTGAATCCAAAATGTGAAAGTGAAAGGTGAAACAACGGTCTCTAGAGATATAATGCATCTCTAAGACACCAATGTGACCCTCAATGAGGTCACAAAACCCAAAGGAAATAAATGCGGAAGTGTCGTTTCAAAAATGGACAAAGAGGAACCTAGGGGCAAAGTGGTCATTTTGAAAAAACAAATCAATTCAAGTGCTATTGAGCATACCACTAGGAAGAAAATGAAAAACTAATCGAGACGGACTCAAGAATCGCATGATTCGGAGTCCGAACGAAGGAGAAACGACAAAACAAAGAAAAACGAGCAATAAAGCTAAAAGGGTAAACTAGTAATTATCCAGAAATATCCAGGTGTAACTGAGCACACCGTTGGATAGACAATGAAAAGTTAATCAGTTTCAAAAAAAAATTCACTTGATTTGGAGCCCGGATGAGGGAGAAAGGTCAAAAACAAAATCGACGTCGCGGCTGCCCGACGAAGGCCATGACAGCTACAGTGCCGTCAACCCACTACTGCTGCAACACAGAGTAAAAACGGGTATCTAAACAGACTTTTTTGGAAAAACTCAAAGAAGAAACCTCCCCTAAAATCAAGTTTTCTACCTACTTAGGGAACGGAAACCAAAAAAATGCATTGTAAAATGTCCAAAAAACCCTCAAGAAAATCAAGTCTAGAGGTCAAAAATCGTTCCAAGCTACTGCCCAAAGAAAGGAAATGGGGCTTCGGAAGGTTTTTAAATTGCCTAAATAGAAAATACAATCTTAAAATACACCCACAAGACCCCTGGAAGTTTCGGATCGGTCGTCACACTTTCCAAAAAAAAGTCGATGAATAGTACCAAGTACATTTGCACTAAAGTTGCAAAAACCTGGCAGCAATGATTTTTAAGAAAAAAATAGATTTTTGAGGGTCAAGATGGCATTTTCTGGAAAAACACAAACAAGAAACCCGCCTCAAAATTGAGTTTTCTACTTGACTAACAAGGAAAAATGAAAAAAATGAATTTAGAAATACCCAAAATGCCCACGGAACATAATAGGGTAAAACTCCCTAAAAATGCTACTTCGAGTCTTTGTTTCATCAAGGATGGTGTTGTTTGCCAAAGTGAGCATGCAAGCATATGTAATGTGATAAAATAGATGTGTTGCAATGGCCTATGGCCTCATGGCAATGTAATTTCCAAAATAGAACCCTTCAATGCATTAATTCACATATCTTCCATAGGCAACAATGAAGTTCAAAGTTAGCATACATTTCACATAAGTGTCTTTGGCCCTTGGCCTCATTACAACCACATTCTAAGAGTGTCAAAAGGTGCACTTAAGTGAACATTACATAACTTAGATAAAAAGTACAAGTTTTATCAAAGTAAGCAAAAGTAGGACAAGATATGCTAACATATGCACATTCTATGTCATCTAGTAAGTCTAAGAATACTGTGCATCCCACACTAAGGCTTCTTTACCTGCAAAACACCCATTAACTTAGGGGTGAGTAAACAAGTTTACTCGTAGGGAATGCATGGGTTTATCTTTATACCAAGTTACAATCCAATACCATTTAATTCATGCTATCAAGTGACAATAAAACTTTGAACATGATACAATGAGATGTAATTTCACAAAGTTAACAACTTGGAATTTAAATGCGAAATCAAACCAAAGTGGATATTTGGACGTCACGCCGGATCAAACTAACAATGTGGTTTCTTTAGGGTTACTAGCCCATGGGTAATCTCCCTATGTGCGCACTAGAGTATATAGAGGGACAATCACCCGTACTAGAACCAAGTCCTAGCCGTAGCCAAGCAACGACATCCCCAAGTTTTCAAAATCAACAAATTGTGCAACAACGTATATATATCAACATGTATATACAAGATATCAACTATTTACCAAGCACAATCCAATTTTGGAAACTTATACAATACATGCTCAAAGTCTACAACTACTATGACATGATAGATGTCTAATACAAAGTGTGCAATTCTTTACACATAGCAACAATATATTCAATAAGGAAAAACATATTCTCATGAATATAAAAGTAACAACTATGTTATCCAATGCTCAAAAGTAATCAAGTGAACATAAACTAAATCCAAATCCATGATTTAAATATAAAAACAACTTCCAAAATGCAATTAAATCCATGGAGTAATAAAATAGAATTTAATTAAACATAAATAGTTAAATTCTCTAAATTCCAAGGTAATCCCAAATAACCTCAATTTAATATATATTGAAGGACATGTCATGGTCATCACATATATAACATCAAATGACAAGTTAAGTGATTAAAACACTTAAAACAAAATTAATCAAACTAATTAATTAATTCCCTCTAGATTTTTAAACAATTCCAAATGCCCTCAAATTAACATATGTTAGAGAACATGCCAAGGCCTATCTAAATATCACATTACATCATGATTTCATACTTGCTATCACAATGTGAATTAAACTTTCACAAAAGATAAATATTAAATAAATTTTGTAATTCTTATCCAAATGCCCCAAATTTAATATATGTTGTAGTACATGTCATGGTTATTATATAAATCCCTTCAAAACTTGATTTAAGGCATAGGAGCATATAAATAAAAATTAATTAAATTAATTCATTAATCCCTCTAGATTTTAAAACAACTCTAAATGACCTCAAATTAACATAAGTTATGAATCAAGCCATGGTCATGTTATTTATCAAGTCTAAAGTGAATTACATACAAGTTATAATTAATCATTTATTTCTCATTTTAATACAAGACAAACATATAACTTAGATATCACTATAGGAACAAATAAAATCAGTTGGAAGATAAATGATAACACCCCCTACCTCACAAGAGGATTGTTCCTCTTGAATCCAAGGGAAGCAAGCTTAAAAATGGAAAACCAAACAAGGGTTTTGTAGAGGAAGGGGAGAGGAACAAAAAGTATTCCAAGGTCAATGATCTAAGGTGAGTGGAGGGGCCTTAAAATTTAAAGTCAAAGCTTAAGGTTTTAAGCTTTCTTCAATGGAGTCTAGTGTTCTTATGTGTAGGATAATGTGAAAATGAAAAAGATGAAATGTGAGTGGAGGATTTAGAGGTCCTCCACTCACTAGGTGAACCGACACCATGGTCAACACAAACCCAAAATGCAAGACTAATTGTGAGCCCTACACTTGTCATCATCCTAAAGTTCCCTTCTAGAATTAATTCTAAGCCTACACTTATCAACCATCCAAGCCAACTAGTGGTCCAATCCTAGGTCAACAAGTGGATGACTCTCCACCTTCCATATGTCATGAGATTAAGTCTCCAAGTGGTTCCACCACAAAATCAACAAGTGGCACCATAGGAATGTGACACTTGTCACATTTTCCGTAAATTGCAAAAAGGTCCTTTTTAAAAATATCTTCCAATTTAATTTATAAATTGGTCCCTAAGATGAAAAATAATTACTTTACTTAATTACCCAAAAATCCCTCAAGTTATGAATAATTACAAAAAATTATTTCAAGGCTTTTACAAAGAAAGTAAGCATTTAATATGCATTTCTACAAAAGTAAAAATGTAGATGTCATGAAATTTAAATATCATGGACGTATGCAAAACCGGAATCAAAGTCGAGCACAAAAAATGAGGTTATTCAAGTAAAAGTGAAAAACGAGAAGAGGACGAAATAAGGAAAAGACGAAAAAATGAATAGTGTCAAAAAAAAAAATGTGGAAATGACTCAGTCCTCAAAGGAAGTTGTTAATCCAAAGGAAAGAGTCTCAGAAACCATTTTCGAGCACTCGAGACGACACTAAGAGGCGGGAAATCGAACCCGGAAAGGAAAAGATAATGAAAAAAATTTATCCATAAAATTTGAAGAAAGGGAAAGAAATGAAAATGACCGGGTCATTACAACCTTCCCACCTTAAAGGGATTTCATCCCCGAAATCCAGCCCCAAGAAACTAAAGGTGAAACCAGGATAACTACGGAGTACATCTCCGAGTACCCCACACAACGTGCTACAAAAGCAATCCCAAAGCTGAAAGACAACATACAAACCAATGTTATTCGCACCCATGTGCTTACGACATGACATCCTCTCAAAAGGAAATTGACCACACGGTGACACGATTAGTCAAAAGTCACACACAAAGAACCTAAGGTTGGACAAAGGAACGGAAGATAACAACCATAAGTATTCCTCCTGATGAACCATCATACCAATCCAGAAACAACCACCAAAAGAACTCCAAGATAACCACGTATTAAATCAAGGTACAGAACAAAGACAATGTGGAAGTACGAATAGCGACCATAACCCGCCCACACTTACTCGTCAGTAAGGTAGCATGACGGTACTGGGTACTAATTCATGACCTGCCTCCCATTAGGTCTACCCATGAAACCTCTCGATACAAATGACATTAATGTCGGGAAAAGATCATCACCAAATGCGCTACGGAAACCAGGCATCGTGTGAGAGTTGGGGTAGCTAATCCCAAAACTCTAACAACAATGTCATAGGCACCGCTATGCTTAAAGTCTTAAATCCTCAATACAACAAAACCAACAACTCCAATGTCTCAAAACACTTCTATGAACAACATCAATAAAAAATCCAAAGCCTGCCAGATAAATTTTTCAACACCACCATGAATCAAAATGAACCTCAATACAAGACATTTCATCGAAAGTCCCACATATCTCCCTAAAATACATCAACTACAAAACTACACCGAAATCAAACATCATATCCACATCCCTATCATAGATAACTAAGTCCTCAAAAAATAAGTCCACCACGTGGCATACACATCAAATCCTGACAACCAAAGTCCCAAAATGAATCTCTTAAAACCATGCTTGGCATCACCAAGCTAAATCAAAATCCTTTAATTTCAATTCACAATTAATCACTGGAACTACAATTCCTCACAACTATGCCTAGCCATAGCTAGGATGAGAAAACTCCATAAACAAGCCAAATCCAATGGCGATCTTCCAAAACTTCTCCTAAGAGTCAACCACATCTAGGTCTCCAAAAACCAAAACAAGTCTCCAAAAGAGTAGCGAGTTCACCTCACGAATTTAATAAATCCTCAATCAATTGGACACAAGTCCTCGAAAAATGATCTCACATCAATCAACTCAGTCTAAGTATCACAACTTCTTTAACAACCACGGCAAAACTCCCCAAGGAAAGACATGAAGGAAAGGAAACCACCAGTCCTAAGAAGGATAACACCACGACTCCACCACTGAAATGAATGGCAACAAGGTCAAAGACTTCACCCCCTACATGAAAGTAAGTCGACCAAAATCCATCAAATCCTCACTAAAGACTCAAAACGACAACGATGATCCTCACGGACCAACCAACCCCAAAACTGCGCACAAGGCGAGGAAGAAAAGAGACTCACTCCTTGTGAAGTCCCAACCACGAACCAAGAAAGAAGAGAAATCCCATTCTCCCACTTCCCACCTTAAAGAAATGGACAGCTCAATACCAAACAAATGTGACAACTCTCATATAAGGAATCTCACAACAGAATCATACACACTACGTACGACTGAGGGAAACAAAAAGGAGAATCAAACACGGAAGTCATGCATTTGACAAGGAATGCAACTACCAAATAAATAAATCTACTCTCATAGATAAAATCAAAGGTACATGCGGCACGCCTCCATGTAAACACAAAAGCATGTCATTAAAGCACAACAACAACATGACATCTCTAAGCATATATGCAGGGCATGCTAATGTCACACAACAAGAAGACAAATGTGGATAGACCTCCACCTACTCATGCATCGCAATAACCTAAATCATACTACTAATATGGTAGTAAACGAAATTACAGAAGATAAAATGATGCAACAATGAACCCTATGGACATCGTGTCCTAGAGTATCTAGATAAAAAAAAAAGAACCAATCCTAGCCACAATCTGACTCCAAAACCAATGTGACAACAACCTGTCTCAAAACAAATATGAGCCCTTACCACGATGGTAAGACTTTAACAATCCATTTCCAGTCTAAAGGTGACATTGTAAGTGACACTAACAGTGCAATGCTCTCACTAACCCTAAACATCAATCAATTAACTTGATCCCAAAAGCGTTATCACGCAAGGAGAACTTAAATGAAATGGCCACTCTAGCCATACAATCGAACAATCAAAACGATTTCCAAAATCATCCTCAAAATGACCATCAATCACTGACCAAAAGGACTATACCTGTCGGAGCAAAACCCAACGTTGATTCCATCCGAACTGCACTCGTAGCTTGCCAGTACGGTAGCATGACAGTGCCATGCACCCGCCCATAACGTACCCGCCCACAAAAATTGCAATCTCAGAGGAACCTTCTAAAATAACCAAGGATCCCAAAAGGTCCAAAACCTAACCATGGCCTAAAATCAACAAATCCAGTACTACGATTGTGCCTAATGGCTCACCCCACGAGAGCCTAAACAAAAGGTGTCTCTCCACCTACCTCAAAACCAACTCTAGGTCAACAACAACCTAAACTACAATACAACCGTGACTACAATCACCATCAACCTCAACTCGTGCCTCAATGACCAATCCCGTGTCATGCCAAATATACAACACAATTATGTATATGCGAATCTAATCTAGCATACATCATATGTCATGCTCTTTATATTGGAATCAAAACAACTTAAACAGATAGCATACTACGTATATCACATAAGCACCTAAACATGTTGTCAAACCAAAACATATTATCATGAAGCATATAAGCACGTAAAACAAAGCAACAGAAATGTGATATGCACCCAAAACCCGTCGTCCCAAGGTATTGAAACCTGGGAGCTCTGATGCCACTTGTGACAGCCCAAGTTTTGTAAACCCAGTGCATTAGTGATGACCAAAAGATGACCCGATAACGGATCTGAAATGTAGAAGCGAAAGGTGAAACAATGGTCTCTAGAGATACTATGCATCTCTAAGACCCCAATGTGACCCTCAATGAGGTCACAGAACCCAAAGGAAAATAAATGCGGAAGTGTAGTTTAAAAAACGGACAAAAAGGAACCTAGGGGTAAAGTGGTCATTTTGCAAAACCAAATCAATTCAAGTGCTATTGAGCACACCATTGGGAGGAAAATGAAAAGCTAATCGCGATGGACTCATGAATCGCATGATTCGGAGTCCGGACGAAGGAAAAATGACAAAACAAAGAAAAACGAGCAATAAAGTTAAAAGGGTAAACTGGTAATTATCCAGAAATATCTAGGTGTAACTGAGCACACCATTGGATAGACGATGAAAAATTAATCAGTTTCAAAAAAAAATTCACTTGATTTGGAGTCCGGATGAGGGAGAAAGGTCAAAAACAAAATCGACGTCGCGGCGGCCCGACGAAGGCAGTGACAGCTACAGTGCCGTCAACCCACTACTGCTGCAACTCAGAGTAAAAACGAGCATCTAAACAGACTTTTTTGGAAAAACTCAAAGAAGAAACCTCCCCTAAAATCAAGTTTTCTACCTAATTAGGGAACGGAAACCAAAAAAATGCATTGTAAAATGTCCAAAATACCCTCAAGAAAATCAGGTATAAAAGTCAAAAATTATTCCAAGCTACTGCCCAAAGAAAGGAAATGGGGCTTCGGAAGGCTTTTAAATTGCCTAAATTGAAAATACAATCTTAAAATACACCCACAAGACCCGTGGAAGTTTCGGATCGGTCGTCACACTTTTAAAAAAAAAGTAGATGAATAGTACCAAGTGCATTTGCACTAAAGTTGGCAAAAACCTGACAGCAATGATTTTTCGGGAAAGAATAGATTTTTGAGGGTCAAGATGGCATTTTATGGAAAAACACAAAGAAGAAGTCCTCCTCAAAATTGAGTTTTCTATGTGAATCACAAAGAAAAATGAAAAAAAACACATTTGGAAATACCCGAAATGCCCCTGGAACAGAATAGGGTAAAACTCCCTAAAAATGCTACTTAGAGTCTTTGTTTCATCAAGGATGGTGTTGTTTGCCAAAGTGAGCATGCAAGCATATGTAATGTGAAAAAATAGATGTGTTGCAATGGTCTATGGCCTCATGGCATGTCATTTGTAAAATAGAACTCTTCAATGCATTAATCCACATATCTTCCATAGGCAACAATGAAGTTCAAAGTTAGCATACATTTCACATAAGTGTCTTTGGCCCTTGGCCTCATTACAACCACATTCTAAGAGTGTCAAAAGGTGCATTTAAGTGAACATTACATAAGTTAGACAATAAGTACAAGTTTTATCAAAGTAAGCAAAAGTAAGACAAGATATGCTAACATATGCATATTCTATGTCATCTAGTAAGTCTAAGAATACTGTGCATCCCACATTAAGGCTTCTTTACCTGCAAAACACCCATTAACTTAGGGGTGAGTAAACAAGTTTACTCGTAGGGAATGCATGGGTTTATCTTTGTACCAAGTTACAATCCAATACCATTTAATTCATGCTATCAAGTGACAATAGACCTTCCAACATGATACAATAAGATGTAATTTCACAAAGTTAACAACTTGTAATTTAAATGCGAAATCAAACCAAAGTGGATACTTGGACATCAAGCCGGATCAAACCAACAATGTGGTTACTTTAGGGTTACTAGCCCATGGGTAACCTCCCTATGTGCGCACTAGAGTATATAGAGGGACAATCCCCCGTACTAGAACCAAGTCCTAGCCGTAGCCAAACAACGACATCCCCAAGTTTCCAAAATCAACAAATTGTGCAACAACTTATAGATATCAACATGTATATACAAGATATCAACTATTTACCAAGCACAATCCAATTTTGGAAACTTATGCAATACATGCTCAAAGTATACAATTATTATGGCATGAAAGATGTCAAATACAAAGTGTGCAATTCCTTACACATAGCAACAATATATTCAATAAGGAAAAACATATTCTCATGAATATAAAAGTAACAACTATGTTATCCAATGCTCAAAAGTAATCAAGTAAACATACACCAAATCCAAATCCATGATTTAAATATAAAAACAACTTCCAAAATGCAATTAAATCCATGAAGTAATAAAATAGAATTTAATTAAACATAAATAGTTAAATTCTCTAAATTCCAAGTTAATCCCAAATAACCTCAATTTAATATATATTGAAAGACATGTCATGGTCATCACATATATAACATCAAATGACAATTTAAGTGATTAAAACACTTAAAACAAAATTAATCAAACTAATTAATTAATTCTCTCTAGATTTTTAAACAATTCCAAATGCCCTCAAATTAACATATGTTAGAGAACATGCCAAGGCCTATACAAATATCACATTACATCATGATTTCATGCTTGCTATCACCATGTGAATTAAACTTTCACAAAAGATAAATATTAAATAAATTTTGCAATTCTTATCCAAATGCCCCAAATTTAATATATGTTGTAATACATGTCATGGTTATTATATAAATCCCTTCAAAACTTGATTTAAGTCATAAGAGCATATAAATAAAAATTAATTAAATTAATTCATTAATCCCTCTAGATTTTAAAACAACTCTAAATGATCTCAAATTAACATAAGTTATGAATCAAGCCATGGTCATGTTATTTATCA
Source organism: Cornus florida (assembly GCF_030987335.1). Lineage (NCBI taxonomy): Eukaryota > Viridiplantae > Streptophyta > Magnoliopsida > Cornales > Cornaceae > Cornus > Cornus florida. The sequence goes on along the minus strand of NW_026775579.1, from coordinate 77,143,881 downwards.
AGTCTAAAGTGAATTACTTACAAGTTGCAATTAATCATTTATTTCTCATTTTAATACAAGACAAACATATAACTTAGATATCACTATGGGAACAAATAAAATCACTTGGAAGATAAATGATAACACCCCCTACCTCATAAGAGGATTGTTCCTCTTGAATCCAAAGGAAGCAAGCTTAAAAATGGAAAACCAAACAAGGGTTTTGTAGAGGAAGAGGAGAGGAACAAAAAGTATTCCAAGGTCAATAATCTAAGGTAAGTGGAAGGGCCTTAAAATTTAAAGTCAAAGCTTATGGTTTTAAGCTTTCTTCAATGGAGTCTAAGGTTCTTATGTGTAGGATAATGTGAAAATGAAAAAGATGAAATGTGAGTGGAGGATTTAGAGGTCCTCTACTCACTAGGTGAACCTACACCATGGTCAACAAACACACAAAATGCTAGACTAATTGTGAGCCCTACACTTGTCATCATCCTAAAGTTCCCTTCTAGAATTAATTCTAAGCCTACACTTGTCAACCATCCAAGCCAAACTAGTGGTCCAATCCTAGGTCAACAAGTGAATGAATCTCCACCCTCCATATGTCATGAGATTAAGTCTCCAAGTGGTTCCACCACAAAATCAACAAGTGGCACCATAGGAATGTGACACTTGTCACATTTTTCGTAAATTGCAAAAAGGTCCTTTTTGAAAATATCTTCCAATTTAATTTGCAAAATGGTCCCTAAGACGAAAAATAATCACTTTACTTAATTACCCAAAACCCCTCAAGTTATGGATAATTACAAAAAGTCTTATTTTCATGGCTTTTACAAAGAAAGTAAGCATTTAATATGCATTTCTACAAAAGTAAAATTGTAGATGTCATGGAATTTAAATATCATAGACGTATGCAAAACCGGAATCAAATCAGAGCACAAAAAATGAGGTTATGCAAGTAAAAGTGAAAAACGAGAAGAGGACGAAATAAGGAAAAGACGAAAAAATGAATAATGTCAAAAAAAACAAAAAAAAGAAAATGTGGAAATGACTCGGTCTTTAAAGGAAATTGTCAATCCAAAGGAAAGAGTCTCAGAAACCATTTCCGAGCACTCGAGATGACACTAAGAGGCGGGAAATCGAACCCGAAAAGGAAAAGATAATGAAAAAAATTTATCCGCAAAATTTGAAGAAAGTGAAAGAAATGTAAATGACCGGGTCATTACATCAAATCTACAAATCACCTAAGGAAAATGCAAATCCCTAAATCTTGAATCCTGTACCTGAAAAATGATCCCGATAATTTTGGGGTAAGTGACATAAAGCTACTCATAGGAGATGAGCATGCAAGGACATAATGTTTTACAAGTTTGCATAATTTAATCGTTGTGGTTCATTCCACCTAACGTCTGTGTCAAGAGTGAGACCCCAAGGAGCATCCTAAGCTACTATAAGACATTCTAGCGTAAACCACATTTTTTTATGCAATTAAATAGTATAGAAGCATACTATACAACGCAACAAGATATAGATTCTCAAAACCATCAACTTGAAATCTGAAATGCAAAATCAACTAAAATAGTTCTGCCACCTAACGTCTATATTCCAAATGAGTTTAAGGAATCATCCTAGGCTACATTAGAATAATAAAACACAAATCACAATATCGATGCAATTTAATCAATATTGGAACTTCTAATATAACGCATAAAGCATGATTTCTCACAGTTAAAATCTTCAAACTTAAAATAGGAAATCAAATAAGGAACAACAAGTTACAACATCATCTAGTTATCAACTTGAAATAAAATGCGAAATCAAACAAAATGGATACTTGGAAATCACGCCGGATCAGACCGACAACGTGGTTACTTTAGGGTTACTAGCCCACGAGTAACCTCCCTATGTGCGCCCCCGTACTAAAACCATGCCCTAGCCGTAGTCATAACAACGACGTCCCAAGTTTTTAAAATCAACAAGTTGTGCAACAACGTATATAACATGATGTATATACAAGATATATAATAAACTATCTACCATGCACAACGAAATTTGGAAACACATATAATTCATGCTCTAAGTCCACAACTACTATAGCATGAAAAGATGTCAAATACAAAGTGTGCAACTCATTACACAAGACGACAATATATTCCATGAAGGAAACATGTTCTCATAAATATAAATATAACAAAAATATTATCCAATGCTCAAAACATAACCAAGTGAATATACAATAAGTCCAAGTCCATGATTTAAACATAGAATCAATTTCTAGAACATAATCAAATCCATGGAACAATTAAAAATAATTTAATTAATTAAAATAATTAAATTCTCTAGATTTTAAATCAATTCCAAATAGTCTCAAATTAATATATGTTAAAGGACATAGCATGGTCTTCAGATATATCATATCAAATAACAAATTAAGTAATTAGAACACTTGAAATAAAATTAATTAAGCTAATTAATTAATTTTCTCTAAATTTTTAAATAACTCCAAATGTCCTCAAATTAACGTAGCTTAAAAAACATATCAAGGGCTATTTTAATATCACATTATAAGTTGATTTCATGCTAAGTCACAACCATGTGAATTAAACTTTCGTAAAAAAAAAAATTATTAAATAAAAGTTGCAATACTTATTCAAATCCTCCCAATTTAATATATGTTAATGAACATACCAAGGCTTAATTTAATAACATGCCATAATTTAATTCTATTACATGTACAACCATATGAATTAAATCTTACACAAAGAAAATAATTAAATTAAATTCTAGATTATGAACAAAAGCATGCATACAAGTTGTATAAGCATCAATAGCATACAAAACAACAAAAATATAAACCTATAACATCCCCTATCTTAATTTGAGATAAAAATCTCAAATCCCCACCGAAATGAAACCGCTTTGAATCCTACGATACTCCTAGGTTATGTCAAGGACAATAAGATGATCATTAAACACCAAGGAGGTCACACCAAAATTCAAACTTGGCTTTAAACCCGAACTCGAAAAATAGCCAAAAATGGATTCTAATAAGGGAGAAAGGTGGACCTCGCCAAGACCTTCGATAAACACTAAGGCACTACGACTTTTATCACGAGGGAAGAGGCCGGAAAAAGAAGAAGAAGGATGGCAGCCCCTTGGCTACCATGGCTACCGGCGAAAAGAGGGGAAAGAGATAAAAAATCTAATTTTTCATCTTAAGTCACTCTATTTATAGAAAAACCCTAAAAGAGCCCCAAACGGGTCCCGCCGGGTCCGAAAAAATGAAATTTGAGCAAACGCCCTCAAATTGCGAAACTTCGTGAACGAAAAAGAACAAAAAAAAAAAAAAATGAATAACAAAAGAAACAACGTCGAAAACCGAGTCTCGAGTAGAGAGATATGCCCCGAACAAGTTCGGCTACAACCAGGGTCAGAAACCCTAAAACTGGAAAAAATGACCAGAAGACAATTTTAAGAGTACATGACTCAACAAAAAGTGAAAATGAATCCCATACAAAAATCCAGGCTCAAAACGAGGCATTTTGCAATAATTTTCATTAATTGCACAATGGCCCCTATAAAAAGTGATAACTGCGAAACTGACCCAGAATGAAAAAATCTTTTAAAAAGATATTTTCTTAAAAACCCCTGAAGTAAATATCTTCAAAAGATATTTATGAACATGTAACGGCCCACTTTACCACATGGTATTTACCTCAAAAGGCCTCATACCAATTGGAGTGACACACTCCTAGACGATGTGAAATTGTGCACTCGTAGCTCATCAGTGTGGTAGCCTGTCAGTGTTTCGCACCCGCCCACGGCACACTCGCCCATACGGTCATCACCATCCACCCCCTTGGAGGCCCGACGTCCTCGTTGGCATACTTTCGGCTGGGTCAGGCTTTGATACCATTTCTAACGACCCACTCCACCACATGGTATGATATTGTTCGCTTTGGGCCTGAGCTCACACGGTTTTGCTCTAGGGCTTTACCCCAAAAGGTCTCATATCAATTGGAGATAACACCACCACATATAAGCACTTTACCTTTCCTTTACCCAGGCGATGTGGGACTGTGCACCCGTAGCTCGCCAGTATGGTAGCCTGATAGTGTCTCGCATCTGCCCACGGCACACCCGCCCACAAGGTTATCACAATCCACCTCCTTTGGAGGCCTGACGTCCTCGTCGGCACACTTTCGGCTAGGTCAGGCTCTGATACCATTTGTAATGACCCACTCCACCACATGGTATGATATTGTCCTCTTTGGACCTGAGCCCTCACGGTTTTGCTCTTGGGCTTTACCCCAAAATGCCTCATACCAATTAAAGTGACACACTCCCAGACGATATGGGATTGTGCAACCGTAACTCATCAGTGTGGTAGCTTATCATTGTCTCGCACCCACCCACAGCACACTCGCCCGCAAGGTCATCACCATCCACCCCCCTTGAAGGCCCGACATCCTCGTTGGCACACTTTTGGCTGGGTCAGACTCTGATATCATTTGTAACAACCCACTCCACCATATAGTATGATATTGTCCGCTTTGCGCTTAAGCCCTCACGGTTTTTTAGAAATTAAAGTTCATGTGTTTTAATAATGGGTTTGTGATGAATTTTTATATTTTAATAAATTGAATTTTTTTTAAATGTATTTTATAATATGCAAGCCACCAAATAGTTTGGGCTTAAAAAAAATTAAACATAATTATTAAAACACCCAACACATTAAAACACATTAAAAAAAAATTCAATTTATTAAAATATAAAAATTCATCACAAACCCATTATTAAAATACATGAACTTTAATTTCTAAATTAATTTATGTAATTAAATCCAATTAATTTATTTTAAAAAAAAACCTAGAATTAATCTAGCATGCATATGGTATGAATCAAAGAAGAAGAGAAGAATTAAAACTTGCGTTTAGGGATTTGATAAAAACCTAACCTCCATCTTTCTTTTTCTCTTCCTTTGTCTTCCTTCTTTCTCTCTCTAAAATATATTACGTGATTATTTTCTATCCCTTTTTACTAACCTATAGCTATATATTTATAGGCTAAATAAAATAACCTAATCTTTTTTCCCAATCCAAGTCAACTTAACAGAGAAAATAATAAATATTAAAATATTAAAAAGTTAATTGAAATATATTTTACGTATAATCTATGTATATTCCTTATATATATATAATATATAAATATACATCAGATTATTATTAAAGGACTTTCCTTATATTTATTTATTATATATACATATACAACTATCCATGGGTAATTATCCATACCCATTAAACCCCTTATCTAAGTAGTACATGGGACCTAATTAGTTGGTCCATTATTACTATCCATATCCAATTCCTTAAAAATATATAAAAATAAAAATAAAACAAAATAATTAAATTCCTAAACAAATACACATCATCACACACAATTTTATTTAAATAAAGAAATCGAATGCACGTTTATAGCACACAATTTAATTTAAACAAATAATTCAATTAACACATAAATAATCAAACCAATTAAACAAGTAAACATTTAGCCAAGAAATCAAATAAACAATTAAAGATGCAATTAAAACAATTAACTAAATACCGAGACTATCATTTTAAAATTACATTCTTCCCCCCTAACAAAAGGAATTCCGTTCTCAGAATTCGCCCTTACCGTCTTCCATCATTTCTGGAAACTGTGAGCGAATAACCTCCTCTAGTTCCCAAGTAGACTCAACCTCATTATGGTGACTCCACTGGACACGTACTAACGATATGACCTTATTACGTAGAACATGAACCATACGATCTATAATACGACACGGTGGCTCCACATACGTTGCATCTGGTTGCAACTTAATCTCATCAACATCTATATGCTTATAATGATCCTTATCTCGCAAAAAATTTTTGCAACATGGAAACATGAAAACATTGTGGACTTGATGCAAGTGGTTCGAAAGTACTAACCGATAAGTTACACCTCCAACTCGATCCGTAATCATGAAAGGACCAACAAAACACGGTGACAACTTCCCTTTCTTCCCAAAGCGCATTACTCCCTTCATGGGAAACATTTTGAGTAGAGCCTGATTGCCAACCTGAAACTCCAATGCACGAGTATGACAATCTGCATAACTCTTCTGCCTACTCTAGGCAGTGCGCATACGATCCCTGATAAGAACGATCTTTTCAGAGGTGTCCTTAACGAATTCAGGACCCAAAAATATGCTCTCTCCAACCTCCATCCAACAAATAGGAGGTTGACAGGGTCGGCCATATAATGCCTCAAATGGTGCCATACCAATAGTCTTCTGAAAGCTATTATTATATGCGAACTCCACAAGTGGTAAATACTCCTCCCAGTGGCCCTTAAAGTCAAATACACAAGAACGAAGCATATCCTCTATTATCTGATTAACCCTCTCGGTCTGTCCATCAGTCTGAGTATGATAAGCAGTGCTAAGATGCAACTCTGTACCCAAAACCTGCTGAAAACTCTTCCAAAACTCTGAAACAAAGCTCGAATCCCTATCCGATATAATAAATAACGAAATGCCATGCAACTTCACAATCTCTGCAATATAAAGTCTCGTTAACTATTCCGAAGTGTAATCAATGCGAATAGGCAAGAAATAGAAGAATTAAAACTGGTGCCTAAGCCCACATAGTTTTGCTCTTAGGCTTTACCCTAAAAGGTCTCATACCAAATGGAAATAATACTACCACATATAAACACTTTACTTTTCCTTTACCCAGGCGATCTGGGACTGTGCACCCGTAGCTGGCCAGTGTGGTAGTCTGACAATGTCTTGCACCCTCCCACGGCACATCTGCCCACAAGGTCATCACAATCTACCTCTCTTGGAGGCCTGACATCCTCATAGGCACACTTCCAGTGGGGTCAGGCTCTGATACCATTTGTAACACCCCACTTCACTACATGGTATGATATTGTCCGCTTTGGGTCTGAGCCCGCACGGTTTTGCTCTTGGGCTTTACCTCAAAAGGCCTCATACCAATTGGAGATGGCACACTTACATATAAGCACTTCACCTTTCCTTTACCCTGGTGATGTAGGACTGTGCACCCGTAGCTCACCAGTGTGATAGCCTGTCAGTGTCTCACACCCGTCCACGGCACACCCACCCACAAGGTCATCACAATCCACCCCCTTTGGAGGCCCAACGTCCCCATCGGTACACTTTTGGCTGGGTCAGGCTCTAATACCAACTGCGATACCCCTCGATTCTAGAGCCACGGGTAATCAAGTCCGAGCACAGAATATAAGGGATATCAAACAATTAATATTTAAACAAGCATTTGAATACAAAAAGAATAATAAAGAAATAAATAAATAATAAGTTGAAGGGAACTAAATAATAAATCCTTATTTAAAAATCCTTGAATAAATAATGAATAAAAATCCCATACTAAAATCCTCCAATCCTCTGATATCATTAATTAATTAAACTACAACTTGGGAATTCATACTGTGGACCTCTAAAAATATCCTAACTGAAATAAAACAATAAGTAAAACATGAAGAAGAGTCCTATGTAGAGTTGGAAGAGTGAATGACTATCTCTGCTCGGAATGAACAATCTCTAAGACTGGAACTGACGAACACTTGAAAAAATAATGATGGGTCAGGCCCATAAATAAGTTCTAATCTACTACATCCCAAACAGAGACCCAATACACGTACACATCCTAATTAATTCAACAATAACTAAATAGTCTATATATAGATATATACACACTAAAGGAATCTCATTAGACTATAGAGTTGTCTCAACCTGAATAGTAGGCAACATGCAAAACGCACATATAGTGGGCATGAGTACCTAGACCTACCAGGGTACACAACTACACTATATCTAGCTACACATCCCTGACAATATACGCAACCTAACCACTGATCTTGAGACTCAAGTTCATATCATGGCGTATAATTATATATGTAAAATCCGTCATATCCAACCATCAAAATAAACTATCCAATTATTATTTTACTAATATGTCATCCAACTATTCTGTTGACCTAACATGAATAAGTAGGACTTAACACTGTGGTTAATCCGTTTCCTTATTAAAAATAGGTAGGACTTAACTCTTAAATTAATCCGTCCCTAATACGCCCTTATCCCATAATGGTGCGTTAATCCATATCATAACCGAATAAAGGTTTCCATATCCATATAAAGATGCGTTATTATTGTTATTATTATTGTTATCAAATAGTCCAAGTAAACATGATATCTATCATATAAACATCACTTGCATTTAATTGAATAACAAACAGAAAAATAATAATTCTAAATATAGGCATTTACTTTATCCCATAAAAATAATAATTCTGATAATAATAATAATTATTATTATTTATATAACTAATTCATTCCTAACACATAAGCATATCAGTTTGTAATTGTTGTTTTTTTTCCCCCTCGGGTAGTGTGTAGGCCTACGGAAAGAATGAGACTTCAATTTTAAAGCAACAAAACTGATACATACCATCAATAGTATTGCTTCACTTTTTCAACTTAATGAGATTGATCCATAATGAGATTGACCTTTTCTTCTTTCCATAAAATATCTTTGGTCTTTTCTTGATTGGTGGTTAGCTCATTACAATTACGCAAGACATTTATTGCAAGTAAATTTTTTTAGCACTTAGAGTATACAGGGATCTACTTCCAAACTAAATAATGGATTAATTAGCCAGGTAAGAGTTGAACATGACACATTGGTTTTGTAAGCATGAGCACTTAACAAAACTAATGCTAATGTTTCCTTCCTCATTTGGCATGTTCCAGCAATGGTTAAATTATTATAAAAATTTATTTAATACCACACAACATCTAATTTACTACATATACAGAAACTAATACATTATTGGAGAGTTCCTCGTTCGGCATGCTCCAACATATAGACAGATTAACACAAAAATTGTTTAATGCAAACATGTCATCTAACTTAATACATATACACAAACTATATCATGTAAAAGAACATACCAAGACCTATTTTAATATCACATTACAAGTTGATTTCATGCTAGTTACAACCATGTGATTAAACTTTTGTAAAAGAAAATTATTAAATAAAAGTTGCAATACTTATTCAAATCCTCCTAATTTAATATATGTTAATGAACATACCAAGGCTTAATTTAATAGCATGCCATAATTTAATTCTATCACATAAACAACCATGTGAATTAAATCTTACACAAATAAAATAATTAAATTAAATTCTAGATTATGAACAAAAACATGTATACACTTTAAATGATTTTTGTTTATAACTACTGATTTTTTTTTCTTTTTTTTTTTAGCCAATTACATGGATAAGTCTTGGATTCATCATCACACTAGGGGTAGTCGAGAGTATTTTGATGAAATAAAAAGCTTCATTAAGGTGGCTAGTTGTCATGCAGCGTCAGACCGTAGGTCTCGATGTCCGTGTCGTCGTTACAAAAACATTATGGGGTATATTCAAATTGAAGAAGTTGAGCAGCATCTCTTAAGTTATGGGATAGATAGGGAGTATACCAATTGGATATATCATGGGGAGGTTCCTCAAAGCAACAATAATGTTATTAATGATGCTAATGTTAGTGGGGAAGCTATCCAAGATGAAGATGGAAATGTGGATAATGTTTTAGAGTTGTTGGATAACGTACAAATGGGAACCTTCGCTAATGCTCAACAAGAAGATTCACCTGAAATTGATGTCGGAGGAAGAAGCGTTGATAAATTGTTAAAAGATGCACAATGTGAATTGTAGCCAGGTTGTTCAAAATTGTCTAAGTTGTCAGCAATATTAAAGTTATTCCATGTGAAGGTTTCAAGCCGAATGAGCAACAAAGCATTTGACATGATGCTTGAGGCATATAAGGAAATGCTCCCTAACGGCAATGTGTTACCAAAATCTCATTATGAGATTAAAAGCTTGTTGCGAGATTTGGGTTTGGCTTTTTCTTTTGTGCCTTGAGCTTTTGGTTCCCTTTTCTTTTGATTGTTCACTACTTTAATAGATATGCAACTTATATAAAGTTTTTGGCTGTAACTAACCATCCTCCAATCATATCTAGCAAAAAATGTCCATATCTTGTTTGCTCCTTTAATAGAATATGATGGCCGGACATATCATGGAATTTGATTCCTTAAGATAGATCTCATTTTTCATGTTGCTACAGTTTTTGCCATTTGATTTCTATTAGACTAATTATAGATCACTAAATTTACATTTTCTGTTTATATTCTGAAGCATGGTAGTTTAATAATTATAGACACCTCTGAGGCTCCAATGCGTAGAGTATTAAGGTCCCGAGTGGCTCAAACTGAGCCACCAGTTACAAGTTTACCTGCTAGCTTACCTCAAACTGAGGCACCATCTACAAGTTTACCTACTGCACAATAGAATGGAGAAGGTGGTGGTAGTAATTCAACAAATCAGCAGCCTAATATTGAAGGTGACGGTAGTAATTCATAGACGAGGCCACAACCAAGTGGAGGTGATAATTATGCTTCATCATTGATTCACCATAAGCTCTTTTGTAAAATTACTATATTTTAATTATGATGACAAATTTATTTTTCAGGCCCAAGGCGAAAAGGCTGTGGAAAAGCAAAGAATGTCGCCCTATAAAAAGCTAAGGCACTCTATAGAAAAGATGTTCCAATTCCAGTAAAGTTTGGGATGAGGTATATTAAACCCGTAGGAAAAAATAGCAAATTATGGACGGCAAAAGTTGGCATCCACACGAGAGATAAAGAAGCACTACTAAATTTCAAAACGTGGAGGGATATTCCAGAATCTGAGAGACAGGACTGCTATGACCATTTTAAGGTAATGAGTTCTTTTCTTTTCACCTAAGAAACTACTTTTTTTTCTTCATATTTTCAGTGTCGCAAAATCTTAAATAAAATGCATCTATAACTGAAAAACTGAAGGAGTTAAGAAGCGTAGAGATCTCGGAGATTGCAATTTATATTTTTGCTTTCTTCTGCTCTTCTGTTGAATTTCAAGCAGTGACTTTGGCATACGTGATTTGGCTCTGGTGGTTTGATCACTGTGAAGAGTATGGAGATTTAGTTTTATCAAAACAAAAGAATTTTAAAAGATTTTAATGTAATAATTTTTTATATGCTGGAATATATATGCTGCCTAAATTTTGCTGTGTTTATGCTTTCTCTTTTGATACTATTGTTGATTAGGTGAGCTCATAATTAAGATAAATCTTATTTGAATCTGATTTTAATTTACAATTAACTTGGTGATAGAGAGATAAGTTCAAAAGATTGACATTTAAATGCTTGTAACAAACTAGTTTTTATTTCTTTGTTGTCCATATACTTCTATTGTGTATATGAATTGACTTCTAAACTGACAATTAAAATGTTCTGACCCACTGTAGTGTTGATTTCACTACAGAGTACAGACAAAACCATGACTGGCACTAAAAGGTCCCATGTTACCAAACCAACACATGCTATGTTATACATGAATCCCTACACAATAAATGCTAGAATTAAAAGTTGTCTCCAGCCTTGTTTATATATATAACCACTTCCATTTGTTTTGACATTTTTCTTTCTGTTGCTCTACTTTGATTGCTATTTCTTTCTGTAGATTCAGATTCATTTGCTTATTTAGCATTAAGTTCACTAGCCAGTGACAACATTTTGTAGAAATCTAAAATTCTCTTAACTATCATATTAATTTCTCCTATAACCAACGTTTTATAGCAAATATATAGTTATTAGTAAGCTTAAAGATTTTCAACATATTGTCGCTTATTTAGCATTAAGTTCTTTACAAAATCAGGAACCTATTCCTCCTTCTGCCAGCTGCAACATCAATCTAACTGCAACCATCAGCAGGATAAAAAAGGTGTCCAAGATCGGAAAGAGACAATCTAACTGCATCTACACCTTCAAAGCATGCTTCCATTGCTGCATCTTGGTTGTTTGTACCCATTGATGGGTATCTTCCCTCTGTTTGTTAGCCTTTCTTTGTTATATGAAAAGCTAAAAAAAAAGGGTGTACGAATAAGATTAAAAGGAACTAGCAAGGTGTTGCCACGATATCTAACAATTGAATGTCTCCAAATGGAAGGTAAAGAATTAGGTCAGTATTTGGGAGTATGCTGTGATAACTCTCAAAATCCAGTCTCTCTAGTACGCTTTAGATACACAAGGCAATTTACCATAGTTTGCGAATTGGTAAGTGAGATTGGTGAGAAAAGCTTGGAACATCTTTCCTAAATACAAATTAAGACACAAGTATAAAACATTTAATGGGCTGGTCCAAGAGCAGCTCTTAGTGTTTACAAATTAAGACACAAGTCTAAAACATTTAAAGTGCTTATATCCCAAGAGCAACTCTTAGTGTTTCCATCTACTTCTTCTTCCGAGCAGTAATCTGATGGGTTTGTGTATGGATAAAATAGTTCTATTCATTTTTATTTTGTGACTGTTATGTCTATAGATAGATGACATGTAGTGTTGTTATGTTGTTGGAAATTATGAATTTGTATGGAACTTGTTATATTTTTGAATGATTAGTTACAAAACTTTTGTTTTAGTCCTTCCAGCCTTGATTTTATTAATGTGATCAGTTTAACCTTTACTATTTTTCTAGTACAAGTCTTTCTCTCCTTAATTTGTATCTCAATTCTCAATTCTCAATTCTAAGACTTATATGTCAATTGCAGGATGAAATGATGTACAAGGCTTCCCAGATTTGTCAAAATTCTGATAGTACCAGTCCAGTGAGAAATGATGTTGAGATAGTCCAAAACCAACTAGGTATCAGGAAAGGATATCCCCGTGGGTTCAGACATGGTTTCGTGATTCCAAGCCGTCAACGTACATTCTCATCTTATGAAGAGGCTTCTCGTAAAAGAGCAGAAATTGCTGAGGAAAATAATGCACAACTGAAGGAGGAAGTAAAAGGTTTGTGGGAATATATGCAAAGAATTGAGAAGATGCTTCAACAACAGCAGCAGCAGCTGCCGCATGGTGGCAATATCAGCAATCCTTATCAGATTCCCAACAAGAAGCAGCCACGCCAAGCGGGTATGAGCATCCATCGACCCTAGACTCTCACCTTCAACAGTCGCCACCACCATGGTGGCAATATCAGCAGCCGCCGCCACCATGGAGGCAATATCATAACCACCTGCGAGCACCACCACCACCACAACCACAACCACAACCACAAATTGAATGACGAATATGATGGCCGGAGCTAAATATTTTGGTACAAAATTATGAATCTTTCTTATGACTAGTTGATATCTAGCCTTTTTTGTCTTTCAACTACAGCTTTCTTATGACTAGTTGATATCTAGCTTTTTTTTGTGCTTTAACTACAGATTCTATTGGGTATTTAAAACTAATGATGCTTTGATTTTTGAACATATATGTTGGAAGATGTTTAAAGTTTATTTTTATATTTTATATGTCATATGCTTTTGATATCATCTATGGTGCATGATTTTGTGGGTAGTAATACTCTCTTATTTTCAATTAAGAGTTTTGAGTTTTTCTTATAAAGAACTTGAGAAGAAAAAAAACATACAAACGTCAAACATAGCTGGGGAACATACAAATGTATCAAACATAGCCACCGCAACCCCCCCCCCCCCCCCCCCCCCCCCCACCAAAAAAAAAAAATTGGAGTAATAAGGACTAAAAAACTTGTTATTAGGGATGAAAAATACTGTCACGAATAGTTTATGTATTAGTGACAGTCCAAAATTGTCCCTAATAAATAACTTATTGGTGACGGTATATTCCATCCCTAATAACTTTTCCTGATGGGATTTGGGACAGTAAATACCGTTACTAAAGACCCTTATTTTTTGTGACGGTATTTCCTGTCCGTCACTAAAGACCATTACTTTTTGGTGACGGTACTTTCCGTCCCTAATAACTTTTACTAACGGGATTATTTAGGACAGTAAATACCGTCACTAAAGACCCATATTTTTTGTGACGGTCATTTTTTACCGTCACTAAAAATCTTTTGCGACGCTTTAACTAGTGATGGACGATTTAGATTTTTAATGACGGTTTTAGGGCTTTTAGTGACGGATTTGACTGTCACTAAAGACCTATTTTCTTGTAGTGGATACTGGAGCATCTAAAAGTATAATTCAAAAACATTTAGTACCAAGAGGAAGCATTAATAAAATTAAATTATAACGTTAATATGAGTCAATATAATAATGAAAAATTACCAATAACTCATTGTGTTCAGAATGTTCCTATATTAATTAATAATGAAAAATTCGTTTTACCAAAGACATATGTAGTTAATAATATTCCCAGTACATATGATTTTATTTTAGGATTAAATTTTATAAATTCACTTACCGAAAGATTCATGTATACCCCTACAGGTTTATAGTTTTTTTAAAAAGGAACATATATTCCATCAAACCCACCTTGTACTCCTCAGAAAGAAAAATGAGCCATTACTTATGTTAATACCTTACCTATGATAGACGAAACAACCACAAAAAATTTATTTGATGTAACCAAATTTTTAGAAGATGTTTCTGAAGTATTAATATTTCTTAGACATCTTGATGAATCCAAGATTTTCCTTAATAATAAAGCTATATTAAAAAACCTTAAATTAAATGTAGACAATCTTTTAAGACTAACTGAAACCACTAAAATTTTAGGAGAAGATTCCCAAAAACACTAGTATAAAAATAAAATGAAACAAAATTAAACATAATAAATCTTTTCATAACTATAAAAACATAAGATAATCCTCATACCCTAGATGATCAAGAAGAATTCCAAAAACAAATCAAAAAATTTTTATTACTAAAAGTAATAAAAAAAAAAATAGTAATAATAGACATAGGAGTCTAGCTTTTATGATTAGAAATCATGCTGAAATAAAAAGAAGAAATGCTCATATGGTCATAAATTATAAAAGATTAAACGATACTCCCTCATTCCCACTTTAGATGTCGCGTTCGTCAAAAGTGGGACGGAGGGAGTAATACTTATGATGATAGCTATAAAATTCCTAATAAAGATGTCTTAATAAATCGAATACAAGATAGAAAATGATTTTCTAAATTTGACTGTAAATTAAGATTTTGACAAATCCGTATGACTAATGAATCCATCGAATAGACTACCTTCACATGCCCTGAATGACATTATGAATGGTTTGTTATGCCTTTTGGATTAAAAAATGCACCATAGGAGTTCCAATGAAAAATGGATACCATATTCAATAAACATTCAAAATTCTATTGTGTTTATATAAATGATATTTTAGTCTTCAGTCAAATCAAAGAAGAGCATAGAAAACATCTTGAAATTATATTAAACGAATTCATAACACAAGGACTCATTATAAGTAAAAAAAAAAATGATATTAGAGAAACAAGACATTGAATTTTTAGGCTTGTACATAAAAGACGGGAAAGTAGAATTACAACCACATATTGTTCAGAAGATTTTAGATTTTCCTGATAAATTAGAAGAAACCAAGTTACTACGAGCATTTTTAGGATTATTAAATTACGGTCGCAATTTTATTCCGAAATTAGGACAATTAGTAAGACCATTATACTCAAAATTAGGAAAAAATGGTAAAAAAATATTTTAATATTCAAGATATAGAATTAGCTAAGAAAATTAAAGCTTTAGTCACTCAGTTAGAACCCTTACAATTCCTACTTGAAAATAGTTATAAAATAATTTAGACAAATATATCAGCTCAAGGATAGGCAAGTTTACTTCTTCAAAGACCTACAAAAGAATCTTTTCGAGATGATGAATAAATTTTCCCCCATGCTAGTGGAACCTTTAATAAAGAATAATCTACTTTATCCTCAACAGATCTAAAAATTTTAGAAGCAACCAACTCTATCGAAAAATTTCAAATATTTCTTGATAAAGAATTTCTTATACAAACAGATTGTGATAACATAGTAAAATTTGCAAACAAAGCGAAATAACAAAAGATGTCTGTAAAAAAAATGGATTTCCTTTATTGACTGTATTACTGGAAGAGGTTTTAAACCTATATTCAAACATGTCAAAAGAAAAGAAAATTATTTAGCAGATATTCTATCTCGATTACTAATTGATTGCTAAATTTTTGCAAGAATAGAAACAAAGAGGAGCAATAGCTATAGCTTTATACCAGGCACTTCAAATCCCTTTTTGATTATCCAAAACCCAGTTCAGCATTTCCGCATTAGATATAATCTTTTTCTTAACCCAAAACTTATTTTAGATAATATATGGTTTTCTCTAAATAATTCCGAAAAAACCCTCGTTAGAAATTTAAATACTTTAAGTGAATATTTTGTAGGATCTAATAAAGCCTATCATACTCTCCAACAGGAACATCAGACACTTATATATCATTTTAAAAAATTGAATTTAGCTTATCAAAATGTAATAACAAATCCCACAGAGCTAACCATTTCTGAACAAAGGACTAATGAACATAAAAATCTTCAGAAAGTTCAATTTCTACAGGTACAAACCAAGTATGCCAAGTTATTACCCATTTTCTCTCCAACTTACAGAGAAATTCTAAAACAACAAGTTGAGCTCTTCCCTAAAGACATCAAAGAACTTATCCTTGAAGAAGCTAAGTCTGATTGTCTCAAAGAATGGGTATATCCAGAATTACCCCAGCAGCAACAGTCCACCCAAAGGAACCCGATATAATTATTATTTTTTATTATTTATACAAACAGGCAACTACATACCTATCATCATCTTGTTAGACATAAACATTGTCTTTTTCTACCCTTTTGAGATAATCAGAAAAACTTATTTTTTCATACCAAAAGATATGCCATTAGAATATGTAAACTCCTTAGGTAACTTTCCTAATCGATTGAACCAAACCATTGTTTTCGAACAAAAGCTAACCCAAAATCTCATGCCAGAAAGTCCAATTCTCCTTCAAATCTATAGTACTCCTCTAGAATGGGTAAAAGATGGAGCTATAATTCTCGGACAACATCAAATCTACATTTATTCTGATTCCATAGAAGTCAAAGTTCTTACACGACATATCGATTTTCTAAATAACTTTCGTAATGATATAGAACCAGCTACCTTAAACCATTTGATGTACTATAAAGCTTATCGACAAGTTAACCCAAGTTATAACCATGGTTTCAGACTTTATGACCATAATATAAATATGAAAATTTTCATCAAAGTCAGAATTCCTCATGTCATCAAATCTCTTCCAGAGATTGAGATATCTCCAGAAGTTGAAGAAGTTATAAATGAAGAAAAGATATTGTTAGAACAATTCGAAATCGCCTACAGAAATGAAGAAATTAGCTCACCAGACAACACTGACGCATACATGGCCCGCATATATGAAAGAGATGACATCCCACTAGATAGCAATACAGACAGAAATTTGTCTAATATGCTTAAAGTCTAATATTTGCCAAATCATCCAAAGAGCATCTAAGAAAAAACAAATCCTCAACAGTAAAAGATGATTTTTACCATCAATGTACAATACCAAGATAAAAGTAGATCCATCGAAAGTAGATTCTCAACAGTAAAAGTTGATAAGACTCTCCAGAAGCAGACAACAATAATTCAGCAATAATTCAAGCCTTCTTATCTTCAAAGCATCTTTTATCTCCACCATCTAAGCAACATTTGCAATCTCAACCAAAGATTCAATCTTTACTTTTTCCTATAAAAGGAGCCTCTCTGCTCAAGCAAGGATCATTGAGTTTTAGAGCAATCAAGCTTAGAACCATCAAGCATTCCAGCCTTTAGCCATAGCGTCCTAGTGTGTTTCTTTTGTGATTTATTTCAGTTTATTTTGTAAAATATTGTGTGAGAGTGTATCCATGTATAAACCGAGTATATCCATGTATATTCTGTACATGAAATAAAATAATCTAGTTTGCCTTATTTCAGAACATTGTGCTAGCATGTTGGATTATGAAATTTGGATCTCATAATATTTTTGCAGTTTATAGAGGGTCACATGCCTTTAAGTGACCATTTTTGTGGTTTATAGGGGGTTACATGCCTTTAAGTGACCATTCTGAATTTTTTGTGCACAAATAGAGGTGGAGAATTGTTGCGGATAAAGTGCGATTTTCTTATTTTTTACTATTTAATATATATATTCCACCTTTCCTAGAAAATTCACTGAACTCAGAAACAATCAAGTGCAACTTGAAAATTTAGATGTGAATACAATCACGTTGTCTTGAACTAATAAAGCAACAACCTATTTGATACTGAACATGTCCTTGACCATAGTGTTATACCCTTCTTAGTGAAATAGAAAATAATCATATTCATTGTTTAGAAAGAAAAAAACATTGAACTTAGACTTGTGTTAGCCAATGGCATTGTCTGAACAACTTACCAGCCGGCCACAGTGGGTCAATAAGATGACTCAAAAGGATTCAAGGTCCCAATCTAATCTCCAACTTTTCCTGTAATTTAATAACATGAAAAGGCTGTGCTTTGTTTCAGATTAAGCAGTTTGTTTAAATTCATCCCCGTGAGAACAGCATTTGGGAAAGATTACTTAAGAATTGTTGCGGATGAGGAGATTCCAAACGGGTTTTATTGAATTTTTTGGATTTGGAATCTAGATTTGTCTAGAAAATAAGATTTGGTGATCGAGATGAGGAGGGAGTTGATTGTGTTTTTTGGGGAATTGGGAAGAGAGGAATGGGATTTCTGGTGGATTTTAGAGATGGGTTTCTTTAGTTTTATAATGGGGTGTGCAGGATTTGGATTTGGTTTGTCTGCTGGACTTGTCATTGGTTATTATCTCTTCATCTATTTTCAACCTACAGCTGTTGAGGTCTTTCTCTTTCTCTCTCTATATATGTATATACAAATGTATTTATATATATGCTCATACAAACACGCACACATATAAATTTATATCATATTTTTTTTATTAATTTCCTTGATATGTTTGTTTCTCTCTATTTTATTTGATTCAAAATGGTGAAGCATATTCCTTATCAGATATATATGCATTTTCCTTTAGATAATTATGATTTTGAATTGAGTTTGTAGTTGATTTGAGTAGTGCATAGAATCATGGGAATAGATCTTTAAAATAATTCGGTAGATTTTAGTGAATGGAAAATTAGAACTAATGTTTTTTGGTTTGTTTCTCGGGAGAAAAAAAAATTACATTGGCTTTTTTTCTAGGGATATTGATGCTTTTCTTTTATCTTCTATCTAGCATTTCACAATAACCAAACAGAGTATTATTAGTTTGCTGATACTTTTTCTTCTTACTGGTTGAATGTGATTAGCATTGTCTGGAAATGGTTTTTTTTTTCATAGAATAAATCGGTGTCTGAACAGCTTCCAGAAACAAAATAGAATGTTATACTTTTTTTTATTATTATTGTGTAAAAGTTGTTACAAGAGAGAGAAATTAAAGAAGGGATTTTAGGTGACCTCGAACTAATGTATAGATATAGAGATTGATTTCTTTCCAATAGTCAGTCTTAACTTAACAGGACATGCATTTTGCAGTGTAAAGTTAGACATGAGATGTTGATATGTACAATTTGTATAAAAATATAATATCACTACTTGTTTGTTTACTTTAATCACATGTTTCCCAGGAGATTAGATCCCTAGCTATTAAGCATTTTTTTTTCCTCTCTATTGAGATTAGTATTCTAGCTTGCACATGATTTATTCCTATGCTATATTCTTTTAATTTGATAGCAAACTTAAATATTTTGCAGGGTGTAATGAAAGAAAAGGCTGCACAAAATTCTCAAAATTCTGATGGTACGAATCCAACCATAAATGATGTTGAGATAGTATAAAACCAACTAGGTATAAGGAAGCGATATTGCTGTGGATTCGGACATGGTTTCGTGGCTCCAAAGCGACAACGTGCCTCCTCATCATGTGATGAGGCTTCTAGGAAAAGGGCCAAAATTGCTGAAGAAAGAAATGTACAAATGGCAGAAAAGATGGAAAAACTTGAGAAGATGCTTGAGCAGTACCAACAACAGCTACCACCATGGTTCCTCCAATATCAGCAGCAGCAGTAACAGCTGCCACCATGGTTCCTCTAATTTCAGCAGTAGCAGCAACAGTCGCCACCATGGTTCCACCAACAACAGTCTCCATCAGATTCCCAACAGCAGCAAACCGCACCAAACTGGCATCAACAGCCACCGCCACCTCTAGTAGACTCTCATTTTCAGTAGCCGCCACCAACAATAAGATGGAAATATCAACAGCCGCCACCAACATGGTCGCACCAGCAAGCACCAACACAACAACCAACAGAATGAATAATGGATCTTGAAGAGGATGAAACAATTTTTTGTGCTACCACATGGTTTTAGTTTTTGTTTAGAAAGCTGGAGATTTTATATTTTATGGATCTTGAATATATATATTGTGGATTGATTTTGTTTTATGGCTACTAATATTATCTCAAATGTTATTGTGGATCTATTTTGTTTATATTTTGCATGTATCCGGAATGGTTAAACTAACAAATCAAGTATACAAAATATATATATATATATATATATATATATATATATATATTAATGTATTAGGGACAGTCTACCCATCCCTAATACAATAATTATAATTTGTAAATAATGTATTAGGGACGGTCTAATACAATAATTATAATTAAAAAATAATGTATTAGGGATGGTTTGTCCGTCCCTAATACTGTATATAAACCGTCCCTAATATTGTAGGTATTGGGGACAGTCCTAGCAACTATCCCTAATTTGTACCTTATTAGTGACAGTTTAGACCGTCCTTAAAAAATTTTAGGGACGGTGTTATTAAATGTCAAAAGTATTTGTCACGGTCAACTTTGACTGTCCCTAAAGCTCTTTCGGCACGCTACTTTTAGTGACGGACCAATTTGACTTTTAGGGATAGATTCAGGGCTTTTAGGGATAGTTTTAACTCTCCCTAAAACCTTAATTTCTTGTAATGCGTACGCTTATATATCACTTTAAAAAAATTGAATTTAGCTTATCAAAATGTAACAACAAATCCCACAGAGCTAACCATTTCTGAACAAAGGGCTAATGAAGATAAAAATCTTCAGAAAGTTCAATTTCTACAGGTACAAGCCAAGTATGCCAAGTTATTACCCATTTTCTCTCCAACTTACAGAGAAATCCTGAAACAACAAGTTGAGCTTTTCCCTGAAAACATCAAAGAACTTATCCTTGAAGAAGCTAAGTCTGATTGTCTCAAAGAATGGGTTAATATCCAGAATTACCTCAGAAACAATAGTCTACCCAAAGGAACCCGATATAATTATTATTTTTTACAATTTATACAAACATGCAACTACATACCTACCATTATCTTGTTAGACATAAACATTGTCTTTTTTTACCCTTTTGAGATAATTAGAAAAACCTATTTTTTCATACCAAAAGATATGTCATGAAAATATCTAAACTCCTTAGGTAACTTTCCCAATCGATTGAACCAAACCGTTGTTTTCGAACAAAAGCTAATCCAAAATCTCATGCCAGAAAGTCCAATTCAACTTCAAATCTATAGTACTCCTCCAGAATGTGTAAAAGATGGAGCTATAATTCTCGGACAACATCAAATCTACATTCATTCTCATAACACAGAAGTCAAAGTTCTTACACGACATATCGATTTTGTAAATAACTTTCGTAATGATATAAAACCAGCTACCTTTAACCATTTGATGTCCTATAAAGCTTATCGACAAGTTAACCCAAGTTATAACCCTGGTTTCAAACTTTATGACCATAATATAAATATGAAAATTTTCATCAAAGTCAGAATTCCCTATGTAATCAAATCTCCTTCTAGAGATTGAGATATCTCTAGAAGTTGAAGAAGTTATAAATGAAGAAAAGATATTGTTTGAATAATTCGAAATTTCCTATAGAAATGAAGAAACCAGCTCACCAGACAATAATGATGCATACGTGGCCCGCATATATGAAAGAGATGATAGCCCACTAGATAGCAATACAGACATAAATTTATCCAATATGCTTGAAGTCTAATATTTGCCAAATCATCTAAAGAGCATCCAAGAAAAAGTAGATCCTCAACAGTAAAAGATGATTTTTCCCATCAATTTACAGTACCAAGATAAAAGCAGATCCATCGAAAGCAGATTCTCAACAGTAAAAGTTGATAAGACTCTCTAGAAGCAGACATCAATAATTCAAGCCTTCTTATCTTCAAAGTATTTTTCATCTCCACCGTCTAAGTAGCATCTGCAATCTCAACCAAAGATTTAATCTTCATCTTTTCCTATAAAAGGAGCCTCTCTGCTCAAGCAAGGATCATCGAGTTTTAGAGCAATCAAGCTTAGAACCATCAAGCATTCTAGCCTTTAGCCATAGCGTCGTAATGTGTTTCTTTTGTGATTTATTTCAGTTTCCTTTGTAAAATATTGTGTGAGAGTGTATCCATGTATAAACCGAGTATATCCATGTATATTTTGTACATGAAATAAAATAATCCAGTTTGCCTTATTTCAGAATCTCTTTTTTCTAATTTAGTCTTTTCTTTTCTTTCGGGTAAAATACTTCTGTCCACAAAATATTTACACTACAAGAAAAATAGTTTTTTACCACACTTTTTTTGCCTTAAAACAGTGGTAGACGACTCTTTCTACCATGGTTTTAAAATAACCTTGTAGAAAGTATATTTTTTACCACGGTTATTTTAAAACCGTGGTAAAAGACCTTTTCTACCACGGTTAATGAATAACCGTGGTAGAAAGTACATTCTTTTACCACGGTTTTAAAATAACCATGGTAGAAAGTATATTCTTTTACCAGGGTTATTTTATAACCGTGGTAGAAAGTGAATTATTTTTAATGTAATTTAGGCGGGTTTTTCTACCACGGTTTTAAAATAACCGTGGTAGAAAATATATTCTTTTACCACGGTTTAAAAATAACCATGGTAACAAGTATATGATTTTACCACGGTTATTTTTATAGCCGTGGTAGAAAGTGAAACCAAAAAAATGAAATCCCAGCTCCAATTTGGTGGTGGCAAAATTTTGTGCCCTAAAAGTCTAGATAAATGAATTTTTTTTATTAGAAAACATAATTAAAATTTAGTATCTCGTCCAAGCCCTATCTTTCTCTCTCTACTCTCTTTCTCTCACGTCAAAGCCTTATCTTTCTTTCTCAACTACTCTATCTCTAGGTGAAGAAGATACCGACAAGATAATGTTGTAGCTTTGATATCGCCTCCCTATTCGAATTCTCCATCTGGTTTGCCTCTCTATTCGAGTTCTCCCTCTGGTTCACCTCTATATTCGAGTTCTCCCTCTGGTTTGGACACGGCAAACAACCATTTGGAGCCACAATATCCTCAATTTGGAGCAAAAAATCAAGGTTTTATTTAATTTTGTTTTCTTGAATCTTTCTGTTAGCGCTTGAGTAATCATCTCCCCATTGTAAACCCTAAATTTCAGACTCATGTAGAACAAGAATCCTGCCTAATCCTTCTCTGTTCAAATGGAAAACTCTACAGCTGGTCGATCTAAATTCAAGGAGGAGTAAGCTTGGCCATGGCTTCCATTTTTGTTTAAATCTTGTACTCTTTACCGGTGCTTTAACAGTTCTTCAATTTCATCTCTAATTGTGAGTTCTATTTGACTTTCTACTTTCTTTTAGTTTTGATGTTGTCAGATAAATTACCAAGAATGTGAATTTGATTGTGAGATTGAGGTTATATATATATATATATATATATATATATATATATATATATAATGGTTGAATCTGGTTTTTGGGGCTACTTCGCTACACTCCTTTATTGTGGTATTTGTTGTCTTGTGATCTCTTTGTGGGTGTGATTTGGCTTGGATAGTTCAGTGGAGATTGGCATTGGGTATGCTTAAAGGAGAATGGGTTGTTGCTGATTTGTTCTTCTCCCCTTATATATTGAAATTAATCCACACTTGAATGGATTAATTTCAATATATACTCTCTTTCAATCTCATAAATTATCTTCTATTTAAAGTCTTTCATTAGGCAAGTCAAATAAAAACATTTTCAGAAGAATGCGTTAGGATTTTAGTACATCATATCACTGGGCCTTAACTTCTTTTGGGTGGAGAATATTTTCTTTCACTTTATTTTCTAACGCTCTTTTATTTCACTAGTCATTTAATTTACAACTTCTTTTGGAAGAATATGTATAGATTTGCATTTAACTGTCAAACAAGGCCATGTTCTATGGAAGCAAGTAGACCGGTGACCTTCCCTTTTTTCTTTATTGGTAATTAATCTTTTGTATCATTTTCTTTGATGTGGAATAATGTGGCTTGTACTGAGTTTGATGTTTTATGTTTTTCCTTTCCCCTTTCGATGTCGTATGCGTTAGTCGTAGGTTTTTCATTCATTTTTCTCTCTTTCGTAATCTTGTAATCTTGTTCTTTAGTCGTTGTTCTTGTGGTAGGTTTGTAATTTCTCTTCCATTTCAATCTAAATAGTTACTAACATGCTCAGTATCATTTTGATTGAAATAGTAGGATGAAGGTTGTACAAGATCCAATTGATTTTCTTTCTAAGCGACTTAAAAAAAAATGCTTAGAAATAACATTAATTGGTCTTGTACACCAAACACCTTGATCCGGGGAAATACCTTAATCCTTTAGATGATTTTGATATAGAAATAAATGAACCAGGTAAAAATCCATTATATTTTTTTGTTTATAATTTAGCTATCTGTATCATTATTATCTACTATTTTCCCTTTATAGTACTTTTATACTTTAAAAAGCACTATTTCAAGGAGTACATGGAGCAAGAGAATAAACAGATGATTTCTTTCATGCTATTTATCCTTTTTAAATTGTTTTCAACTTGTCAGTGATTCATTGCCTTTAAAATTTGTTCACTCAAAATGGTACTGATCAGTTAATCAAGATATGTAATGTTGATATATTTTAAAAAATTATAAATCAGTTAATCAGAATATGTGCATACACTAGTGCTGGTAAATTTAAAAATCATTAAAATTAATATGAAGCATTGACACTTAAAGAGTATGAACATGTTTTTAAATTCATTAACATATATTTATTCCTTAATGTCTAATTTCCTCTTCAATTTCAGTTTAGCCTGCCACAGATAGCTGTAGAGATGGCCTCAATGAAGAACTTACTACAAATCCCTCTGGACTCTGTTGGTTGCAAATCCCGTGGCAAGCGTGGTTGTGCGACTCATCCTCGAAGCATCACTGAAAGGGTAAGAAATTCAACAAATATCACTCGTGCCATAGTTGAACATCCTGATGATTTTACTGCTTTCATTTTATTCATATCCATTGTTTTCTATTCCAATTTTTCTTTCTTTCTAGCAAGACTTCCATTCTAAAATATGTTATTAGGTTTGTCAATTTTGGAGATGTTACTTGATAAAATTAGTATCATACTTGGAAAGAGAAAATAAAAATAAAAAATAGGTGGATCAGAATATTCAAAATGTATTATTGTTTCAGTAGTTGTTAGTGTGTGTGTGTGTATGTGTGTCTGAATACTAACAAATTGGGTTATGTGTAGGTGACTACAGTAAGCTCAGTTGCACGTAGTTGCTTGTGTTCTCCCTTTTATTGCTATATGGGTAACAATTTATTTTATTTTATTTTATAAATATATATATATATAGAATCTCAATTTAATCTTAATATATTCTTGGCTTGCTTGGTTTAGTTTTTCTAAAATAGTTTTTATTTATTTATTAGAGAACCTATTAAGAGAATGCCATTCAAAATTTTATTAAAAAACCTTCAACTGCTCTATTAAAAAACCTTCGACATAGTTTTCCCCTAACACTGGCTATCACTGCTTATTACAAAGAAATGGAAATAGGATCTCCCCTACAAGAAATTTGGTTTTTAGGGACAGTCAAATCTGTCCCTAAAACCCCAAGATCGTCCCTAATGATCAAAATTGTCTGTCCCTAATTGTTGCAGGCCAAAAGATCTTTAGGGACGGTAAAAAATGACCGTCCCCAAAAAACTCGACCTTTAGGGGCGGTACATACTATCCCAAATAATACTGTCCCTAAAAGGTGTTAGGGACGGTCGAAACCGTCACTAATCATTTATATAGTAGGGACAGTTTTGGTGACTGTCCCCAATACATGTAGTATTAGGGACAGTAAATACCATCCCTAATACATAACTCTTTTATTTATTTTTAAATTTGCGACAGCTAAAAACTGTCCCTAATACTCATTTGATTTTTTATTTTTAAAACTATATTTTTATTTTGGGCTCGATTTAATTTGTGTGATTAAAACATTCTATGTTACAAGTCCAAGGTATGAAGGAAAAAAAAAGGGAGATTTTTTTTTTTTTTTTGGCCTGGCAAAAGAAACAACAACAAAACAAACAAAACAAAAGAACCATAACAACCACACCACACCAACAACAAAACAAAACCTACGAAGAAAGAACCACGGTATCCAAAGTAGTAGAAGCAGAAATATGTGGCGGAATTGGATCCAGCTCATAATCAACAGGGAAAGGAACCTTAGACATCATAGCAATATCATGAGCTACGCGATTGCCCGAATGATGAACATGCTCTAAAGAAGCAACAACAAAAGACTGAAGGTCCAGGTAAATATCAAAGCAAAGCGAAGCAATTTCACAAAGGCAACTCAAAGCATCATGCACAGTGTCAACCACGTTTTTAGCGTTAGACTCAAAACATACTAGTTGATACCCAAATGAAAAAGCCCAAGAGATAGTACGTTGATAGGTGATAAGCGCTGAAAAGTGCACTTCTAAACCACTTAAGCTTAGGTATTCTAGGACCTTTATCTATCTTATTTTTTCGCCTTAGATTGATTTCGTGTTATTTCCATTTTCAGGTACTTATCCCCAAAATAAGCTAACTCAGCCAAATAAGAGCAGAAATGAAGCAATTCTGGGATGAATCAAAGAAAGGAGCAAAATAAAGCAAAAGGAAGCAAAGGTGGAATTTCAGCATCTTCGATCGATCTCACCTCAAGTTCGATTGATCGAACTCCCATCGATCTCAGCACTTCAAGATAGATCTAAGCCATGATATCATTTTTAGAGATCCCAAAAGTTCGATCGATCAAACATCATTCTTCGATCGATTGAACCTTCTCGTCCTTATCCAGATGCCAGATCTTATCCAGCTGTACAACCCTACCAACCGCTTTTGTCCTTTTCCCAAAAATATCTTCAAAATATCTTAGATTTTTTTTTTTTAATCCAAAAAGGCGCCGCCATTGAGGATCGATCTAACTTCAGTTCGATAGATCTCAGCCATGTTCAATCGATCTAAGCCCAAGGTTCGATCAATCGAACTCCCTCTAGTATAAAAAAGTTAAATTTCCAGCTAACAAGAAGTTATCCTTTATCCAATCATTGGGGAATATTTGTTATACGACCCAAGCTCATTTTGGGTGTTATTTGACCTACCTATATAAGGATAAGGATTACTTTTTGCATCATATTCCATATAGATCATATCATTTCATACTATTCCTTAGAGAACTCTTAGTGAGGAAGCAAAGAAGAGGAAGAGGCTAGAGACACCATTGGAGACTCTTCATCAACCAAGGAGCAAATCTCTACCATGGAGTTAGCCCTTGAGGGTTGGAGGACACCATCCATGAGTGGCTAGACATCCTCTTGGGGCTAGAGTTAGCCCTAAGCATGCTTTCTACATCTTGATTTGTGTATTCTTGAGGGAATTTGTATTGTGATACTTGTTTTGACATATTTATATATATAGATCTTGTTTATTCAATGATTTGTATAGTTTAATGCTTTCAATTGATCATTTCATTCTATCCATATGTCTATGTATGTTAGAATAGATGTTCATGTGTTTGTCTCTATTTCTTGTGTTATTGATGCATGTCTATGTGTAGTAATGCTATAGATCTAGAGATTGTTAAGACATAGTGCTTAATGGAATGTCCTTGTGGTTTATTTGATGGTTCATACTTATTTCTTGATGGATTGTACCTCTCCCTTAGTTTAATTAGTTTAATTTCATGTCATTAGCTTAGTTATAGTGTAGTGGTAGCTAGATGTTAAATGGGAGGACAATCCATGCTTGTTGTTTGATGTTCCGTACTTATGAATGTAAATGACATATTTCTCTAATTGTGTGTTGTGTTTAGATTGTGAGCTTAAAGAGGAACTAATGGCTTAATTTGATATATTGTGCTAGTCATTTAGTTGTCTAGACAATATATGCTTAAATGGTCATCTATGTTTATTAAAACAACCACACACACACACCATTATTACAATACATGCCTTTCCCCTTATTAATCACTCATTAAGGGTGTAGAAGAGTTATGCTTAGTGGTGATCTCTAAACCCCAAGATCTCCCTCTCTTATTTTACCTCTATTTCATTATTGTTTACTTTAGTTTAATTACATTTTAACCTAATTCAACCACCAACCAATCCTTTAATCACTCGAGCTATTAACCCTAATCTTAATTCCACAACCTTTTACGACCATCACAATCCCTTTGGATGATCTCTACTCACTCTTGCTATGTTAGTAGTAGTGTTGGTAGTGGTTTTTATTAATTTAAACATGATCCAAAAGGCTTTTCTTGAACTGCACATTCACTACATTATTTTGGCGTATAGAAATAGCCTCGTCAAATTTTGGCACCATTGCCGGGGATTAATTGATTGGCAACGTCGTATTTGTGGAATCAATTAGGAATTAGTACTCTTTTGATCGTGTCTTTTCTTTATTTTCATTTCCACTTTGGTTACTTATTGTGTTGGTTCTTGTTTAACTAGGAGCATTGAGCAAGAAGGTGAGCAAAAGAGCATCCAAGCAAAGGAGCTAAGCAAAGTAAGGAAAAAGGCTAAAATCATAAAAATTGCTAAGCTAAGCCATAAAATTTGAAGTTGAAGTGCTATAGGACCTTTGTGAGATCTTTCTAACTCAATCTCTAGTTAAATCGTCGGCCTGTGTGGAGGCTTGTATTTCAATTTTTAGATAAATCGTGAGCCTACGTGGAGGTAATTTACTTTTCTTTGCATGATTATTCAAGCATGGGAGTATGGGAATAATGTATGTGGAGGAAGTTTGTTGATTGTTGATTTGTTGTGGGGGCGAAGTGTTTGCTTACTTGTTTTCATTGTTGTTGTTCCTAGAATTACATGCGGTCTTGACCAACCCCATCACAACCAATGGAAAATCTAGAGGGTCATCTAGGTTATTTAGACCCAAATCTCATAGAAAATCCTCTTTTTCATCAATTCCCTCCTAGAGTTCAAGTTCCAATTCCTCCAATGGTCCTTCATGATCATTATAATCTCCATACATACCATGCACCTACTTGCATCATGCTTTCTCATTTTGAGGCTAATCAATATGAAATTAAGCCCGAAACAATTCAAATGTGCCCACTCTTTTATGGCTTAGATGGTGAGAAGCCATATAAACATCTTAATGAATTTATTGAAATATGCTCCACCGTGAGGTACATGAATGTCCTGGAAGAAGTCCTTAGACTACTTCTCTTTCCCTTCACCCTTAAGAACAAAGCAAAGCATTGGTTCAACACTTTAGGGACAAATTCAATAACTTTTTGGTTACAAATGCAAAATGAATCTTTAAAGAAATTTTACCCCGTGAGTTTGACCAATGTTATGCGATCTTCTTTTCGTGAATTTTCTCAAAGGGAAGGAGAGTTGTTCCATGAAGCTTGGGAGAGATTGAATGACTTGCTAAGAAAATGTCCACATCATGGTATTCCAAAATGGCAAGTTGTCCAATATTTCTATGAAAGCCTATCCGACATACACAAGGATATAGTTGATACCTCATGTGGAGGTTCATATTTTGGAAAATATGAAGATGACATTTAGCATCTTTTTGAGAAAATGAGTGAAAATTCTTTGCACAAATATTACATTTCTCAGTTTAATCATGATTCTAATGAAAAAGAGAAAAATGCAAAAGTGTGTCAAAATTGAAGAATCAAAAGAAATTGTAGCGAGGTTAAAACTATTTCTAAAAAACTTGATCAATTCTTGTTAAGTCAAAGACCGGCTATTAATTCATCTCCTCTTCATCATGTTTCTCGTCCTTGTGAACCTTGCATGACATGCTCAAGTGTTCTACATACTACTTCCAATTGTCCCCAGGGATATGTGTTTAATGAATATTTTGAACAACTCAATGATACGTTTGCTCATCCTTATTCAAGTGCATATTTTCCAATGTGGAATGGGAATACAAGTCCTTACAAAGTCAAAAAATTTCAAGGCAAATACATTCCACCTCATAAGAGGAATGGAGGTTCCCAAGGAATTGTTTCTTTTTCTCATCACCAAAGGATGAACCACTTTTCACATCCTTAAATGTATGATTCCCAAGTTGGCACTCATTATCCTCAACACTTTCTAGCAATCCCACATTCGAGGATAAACTTTTGGTAGCTTTGGGTAGCTTAGAGACGAATACCAACTTATTGCATTCCCATTCTCAATCCAAATCAAAGCTTGAATCCCAAATTGGGACCATAACTAATACATTGAATGCAAGAGAAGTTGAGAAATTACCTAGTCAACTTGAGAGGAATCCAAAAGCCCAATTTTGTGTGGAAGCAAACCCTACATCCGGGTGTTCTTCCCAAGCTCAAGTGCAAGCCATCACCACTTTGAGAAGTGGCAGACAAGTAGACAATAGGGTTGAACAACCAAAGAAAGATAGTAAACTGGTGTAACCAAAAGTTGTCACCCGTCCCGTTACCAATCCTACTCTTACTTCCTTAGATGAAAATGTTCCTAATCGAAATCCTCAAGCTTCTTCATCAATTCCTCTAGTTGCAAGGTCTTATGAGCCAAAAGCTCCCTTCCCTTATGATTTAAAAGAGACTTCACCTTATGGGAGGCAAGAAAAAAAAATTCATGACATGATGGAAATTTTTAAACAATTCAACATCAATCTTCCTCTCGTGGATGCAATTAGGAAAAATCTGCCTTATGCAAAAATTTTGAAAGATCTTTGCACACAAAAGAGGAAGAGCAAGGGACAAAGCCCTAAAAAAGTGTTTCTCACAGAGCAAGTAAGCTCTATCATTCAACATAACACTCCACCTAAGTTCAAAGATCCCGGTGCTCCGACCATTTCTTGTGTGATAGGGAACTATAAAGTTCGTAGAGCTCTTCTTGACTTGAGAGCGAGTGTTAACTTGATTCCTTACTCCGTGTATGTCCAACTAGGTTTGAATGAGTTGAAGCCAACTTTAGTGGTGCTTCAATTAGCCGATAGATCCGTCAAAACACCTAGGGGCATAGTTGAGGACATTCTCATCAAGGTTGATAAGTTTTACTTCCCAATTCATTTTGTAGTTCTTGACACTGAACCGGTTGCCAATCCTACTAAACACATCCCAATCATCTTGGGAAGGCCATTTCTTGCCACCGCAAATGCAACCATCAATCGTAGATCCGGGGTTATGGACCTTTCTTTTGGAAATATAATGGTCAAGCTTAATATTTTCAATGCAAGTCGACATCCCATCAATGAAGATGAGTGTTGTCTTATAGATGTGTTAGATGAGGTTGTTGAAGAATCAATTCCAACCAGGCTTAAGAAATAACCAATTAAGGAAAATCTTTCATTTCTTCTATCCGACGATCCTCCTGCTTCTTGCCTTCTTGAAATATATAGCAATTGTGGGTTTGATGATGAAAAATCAATGAATGAAGTAAGTAATCTCATGGAGTCCGTTGCAAGCTTGGATTTTCCACCTTGGAAAACTCCAATTGAACCTCTCCCTCCACTCTCTATCACTCTGCCAATCCCATCTTTAGTCTCTCCACCAACTCTTGAGCTTAAGACTCTACCTTCCAATCTTAAGTATACATTCCTAGGCCCACAAGACACCCTCCCAGTCATCATCTCTTCAAGTCTTGAAAAGGACCAAGAAAGTGCTCTCTTAAATATGCTTAGAGAAAATAAAGAAGCTATAGGGTGGAGCGTGGCGGACCTAAAGGGAATTGACCCTTCTATTTGCTTACATCGCATACTTATGGAAGAGGATGCAAAGCCTTTCAGGGACGCCCAAAGGAGACTTAATCCAAATGTGAAAGAGGTAGTCAAGAAAGAAGTTGTCAAACTCTTAGTTGCCGAAATCATTTACCCAATTTCTGATAGCAAATGGGTGAGCCCTACTTAAGTAGTTCCCAAGAAATCGGGGATTACAGTGGTTAAGAATGCAAAGGGTGAGGAAATCTCTAAGCGTAACACCAATTCATGGCGAGTATGCATTGATTACCACAAATTAAATGCCGCCACTAGAAAAGATCACTTCCCTTTACCATTCATTAATCAAATTCTAGAAAGATTGGCCGGGCAACAATATTATTATTTTATTGATGGCTATTCGAGTTACAATCAAGTAGCCTTTGACCCATTGGACCAAAAGAAAACCACATTTACTTGTCCATTTGGCACATTTGTTTATAGACGGATGCCTTTTGGTTTGTGCAATACTCCCACTACATTCCAAAGGTGTATGATGTTAATTTTCTCAGACATGGTGGAAGAGTATCTTGAAGTTTTCATGGATGATTTTTTTGTATTTGGGTTCTTATTTAATGCAGGCCTCAAAAATCTAGATTTGGTGCTTAAAAGATGTCGTGAAACAAACCTTGTACTTAGTTGGGAAAAGAGCCATTTCATGGTTCAAGAGGGTATAGTTTTGGGTCATGTCATCTCAAGAAGGGGGATTGAGGTAGATAAGGCAAAAGTTGAGCTTATTTTTGAATTGCCTCCACCTTCAACGGTGAGAAAAGTTTACATCTTTCTAGGTTATGCCGGCTTCTATCGCCATTTCATCAAAGACTTTAGCAAGATTGCTTGACCCTTTTGCAATCTTATTGCCAGGGAAACTCCTTTTGTCTTTGATTAAGTATGTCAAGATGCCTTCCATAAATTGCGTGCTTTATTGTCATCCGCTCCTATCATGCAACCTCCCAATTGGTCGTTACCATTTGAAATTATGTGTGATGCTTTTGATTATGCCATGGGGGCAGTTTTGGGGTAAAGAGTAGGAAAGCTTCCATGTGCCATATACTATACAAGCAAAACTTTTTCAGGAGCTCAATTGAACTACTCCACTACCGAGAAAGAGTTACTTACCGTAGTATATGCCCTTAATAAATTTCGGTCCTATCTTTTAGGGTCTAAAGTTGTTGTCTATTCTGACCATGCTGCTTTAAGGCATCTTTTAACAAAAAAAGAAACAAAACCTAGATTGATTAGATGGATTTTGCTTCTTTAGGAATTTGATTTTGAAATCAAGGGCAAGAAAGGCACCAAGAATGTGGTTGCCGATCATCTTTCAAGGTTATTGATATAACCTTCCCCTGGCCCAATAATTCATGATTCTTTCCCAGATGAACAACTTTTTCAAATCACAAATGGGCAAATGCCTTGGTTTGCCGACATTATGAATTATTTGGCAATTGGTAAGCTTCCAACTTCTTGGTCAAATAACGAAAAGAATCGTTTCTTTGCTAACATCCGGAATTATTATTGGGAAGACCCTGTCTTATTCCGTTATTGTCCGGATCAAATTATAAGGAGAAGCATTCCGGAGAGCGAAATTTCAAGTGTTCTTATGTTTTGTCATACACTTGCATGTGGTGGGCATTTCAGTGCAAAGAAGACTGCCTTGAAGGTTCTTTAAAGTGGGCACTTTTGGCCTACTATCCATAGAGATGCCTACAACTTTTGCAAGTCGTGTGAGAGATGTCAAAAGATGGGGTCAATATCAAGAAGAGACATGATGCCCTTGACCAATATACTTGTTGTAAAAATCTTTGACATTTGGGGCATTGATTTTATGGGTCCATTTCCTATGTCCTATGGGTTTCAATACATTCTCCTTGTCATTGATTATATTTCCAAATAGGTGGAAGCTTGTTGTAATACCCCTACTTTCAAAAGGATGGTCCTGGTATTTAATTTATTATTTAAATTGCATTTGATTATTACTTATTTCTTATTTAAATTTAATTGATTCAATTGATTTGTTATGTGTTTTAAATTAATTGATTTAATTGCTGTAATTGAGTTAATTGTTTAATTGGTTTAATTAATTTTTTTAATTAAATTAAGTGCTGAATAATATGGAACGTAGATTAATTACCTATTTAGTTATTACACTGATTTAATTATTTTATTTAGTTAATGTACTGTTTTAAGTCTTTATGGTAACTTAGGGTTACAGTTATAACTTGGATTAAAATTCACGTAAAGGTAGCCGCCGTATGTTACAACTTGGATAGTTTCATGGGCCGATTAGGATTGGAATTAGGGCTTAGCCTCTAATTGTATATGGATTAGGGTTAGTGTTAATATACACCTATAAATATAAAGCAATACACGGTTTAGGGTTTTAGGAAAAATAAACGTAAATTCTGTAAAAGCAGAGACCGTGAGATACAGAGGGAAAATAGAGAGAGATAGGAGAGGAAGGTTAGGTGGGATCAAGGAGGAATGAACGTGGTTTTGTGGAATAGTAGTAGGGAGTTTAACAGACAATTCAGAGAACAGTGGTGTTGAGTTTCAAATCTGGAACTCAAAGGCAAGTCTCTGATTCTTCTCTTTCCCGTTAATTCGTGTTTTGTGCATGCGTAGTTAGACTCCAGGGATTTAATAAAGACTAAAATGGATTTAAACCAACTTTATAACAAGTCTTTTATGCACATATGAATTTTATTTGATCTCGTGGAATTAACTAGTTTGCATGAATTTGTGATATTCTGTTATTTGTTCCTTTTGTTGTTCACGTTTAAGTTTTGTTTAATGGAGGTTAGTAATGCGAATGGATGCCTTGTAATTCATCTGGGTCTAAGATTAAATCCTAGAACAGGTATTTAAAATAGTATTTGAAATTAATGGAATAAATCTGTTTTGAGTTGCTTTAAACTACTAACTAAATCTCTGAAATCGTTGCTTTAAAACTTGTGTTCCAAACATGTTTTAATTGGATATTAGTGGTCTAAAATTTAGTTAGGACTAAGATTGAACCTAGAATAAGATTTATAATATAGTACAGAGGACTGGAAACTCACCGTAGTCAAATAAGACAAAGGGAAAACGGACAACGGTTGCTAAGGGAGGGAGAGCAAGCTCCCAAAACCCTTAGAGCTGGCTCCCTGATTTAGAGCAGGTTCTAAGTGAATTAGAGCCAGCAATAAGTGGTTTTGAGCAGGCTCTAAGTTTTTAATGAGCTTGCACTTTCTTTATACGTTACAGAATTGATCTTAGGGGCTTGTTTGGGCTACACAGGGTGTTTGCACTTCGTTTAAATTGTTTTAAGTGATGTATGGGACTATATAAGATTGGTATTATGATGAAAAAATATAAAATCATAATTGGATTGAAGCATAGTGCAAGAAAAACTTAAGAGAAAACTGGTAGCTTGCACACTGTCTTGTTTGTTTTACTTACTAGAACTTAGCACGGTTTTTATATATAATCTAATTATATATAATCATATATTTTTTTAGTGTTATAAGTCTGATGAATTAATTATATTTAACTATACTTAATTTGGAATTAATTGATACTCAAATTGTTATAATTGTATCGATTTATCGGTTGTTTTGGAAGATTTGAACACTGTGGTTTAGTTTAGCAGTTTAAATAATTGGAGCATGATGTTTGGGTTCTGTAATGAATACCTAATGTCATTATATATGTATTAAAATATACTGATGCATATTTCGGAGAACAGTTGATAAATTAATTAATGTCATTTTTATCAATTATGTGGATTGGAGGATTGTATGCACCGGTATAGGACGGTGGCATACTAGGTATAGATTAGTTCAACACTAAATCCTACCTAACATGGATTAAGGTGTGGATTAACCATAAAGGTTAAGTCTAACTCCTATTAGTGTCAGGTTAGTAAATAACTGAATGACATAATTTGGATTTCTGGGATGAATTGTTATACAGATATCGAGCCACTATATCAGATGGATGATATTCTGTATTAGGAGGACACAGACTTTATATATTTATGTTATGATGCCATGGTATGAGCTTGAGTCTCATGACCATGGTTAGGGTGCGTATATCACCTAAGATGGATAGCTAGACAGTAGTTGTTGTTCCCTGGTAGGTCTAGGTACAAATGACCACGTAATGTGCGATTTGCATGATATCTCTACTCAGGCTGAGACATACCTATTGGACTAGTGAGCGTCCTATAGTGTGTAATATATACATATATGGACTACTCTAGATATTGTTGAGTCTATCTAGGATGTATCTGTGTATCGGATTCCTGTTTGGATTATAGTAGATCAGGACTTGCATGTGTGCCTGACCCACTCTTTTATTTTCAGGTACTCGTTAGTTCTAGGGTTAGAGCTGGGTTGTGCGGAGCAGATACAGACTTCTATTCCACCGACTACGTAGGACTACTTACTTATCAGCTTTAGATTTTATTTTCAGTTGTTACATTTACCGTTGGGAGTTTTAATTAGGGGTCCACTAGATGGATTCCCGAGTTGTTAATTAATTGGAGGTTTTGGAGTTTGGATTTAATTAATTATATTTGGAGGATTTTCAATAGAATTCATTTATGCTATTATTATTTATTTCTTATTCTTTAAATTTTGTAATCCATGTTCATTAAACTATTAATTGTTTGATATGGTTTGGGCCTGGGCCTGATCAACCCGTGTCTCAGATCTGAGGGGTATCGCACTTGTGCTACCAAAACAAATAACCATTTGGTGGTTATTCAATTCATCAAATCCAATATCTTTGCTCGTTTTGGTATGCCTAGGGCTATGATAAGTGATAGAGAAAAGCATTTTTGCAACCAATTCTTAAGGCATTTATTTCTTAAGTACTCCGTTACTCATAAAGTGGCTACTTCTTACCACCCTCAAACAAGTGGGCAAGTAGAAGTGTCTAACCGGGAAATCAAGCATATTCTTGAGAAAATGGTTAACACCACTCGGAAAAATTGGTCCCGGAAGCTAAATGATGCTTTGTGGGCTTACTAGACGGCATATAAGACTCCCATTGGCATGTCTCCTTATAGACTTGTATATGGAAAGCCTTGCCATCTTTCAGTTGAGTTGGAACATAAAGCCTTATAGGCGGTTAAAAAGCTCAACCTTGACCTTGACAAAGCCAGAGAGAACTGGTTATTGCAATTGAGTGAGTTGGAAAGTTGAGACATAATGCTTATGATAATGCTAAACTCTACAAAGAAAGAACCAAAACTTTTCATAATAAACACATTGTGAAGAAGCCTTTTGAACCCGGTCAAAGGCTCTTCAACTTTAGGTTGAAACTCTTTCCCAGGAAGTTGAGAACTAAATGGGAAGGTCCTTATGAAGTCATCTCTGTTGCACCTCACGGGGTGGTTGAAATTCAAAGTTTAAAAAAGGGGAATATTTTCAAGGTTAATGGACAGAGATTAAAACCCTACACTGAAAGACAGGTCTTTCAAAGACATTTACAGGCTGCACATCTAATAGACCCTGTTTATGAAGATATCTAGAGTTGCAATGCAAAATGAGTGAGTTTTCACTTCTTCGATCGATCCAACTTCTAGTTCGATCGATCAAA
The DNA here is from genome assembly GCF_030987335.1 of Cornus florida. Taxonomy (NCBI): domain Eukaryota; kingdom Viridiplantae; phylum Streptophyta; class Magnoliopsida; order Cornales; family Cornaceae; genus Cornus; species Cornus florida. The sequence goes on along the minus strand of NW_026775579.1, from coordinate 77,106,229 downwards.
CTACTACCTGCATCCAACACTTAGAAAAATTTTAGACCTACATCCAACCTGTATATTTCGGCCCTATGTCCCTCGTTCGAATTTGTTCTTAGATCGATCTTCACTTCTTCGATCGATCCAACTTCTTCTTCAATCGATCCAACTTCTCAACACTTAGAAACAATTTGGACCTGTATCCAACCTGCATATTTCAGCCCTCTGTCCCATCGTTCGAACATTTCTGCAAGATTATACAAGTTTGATCGATTGAAAATCTTTTGAGAACGATCTGACCTGATCAATCTGAACATCTTTAGTTTGACTCTTTCTTCTATTTCTGATTTCAACACAGCATTCCGTCTAGCTAGCGACATTAAACTTAGCAATCATTATTTATATTTCTCTTGTTTATTCAAAAAAAAAAAAAAAAAAAAAAAAACTTTTCACCATTGTGCCTTTATGTGTAGTCATGCATACCTTCATGCTTCAGTTAGGGCTTGATCTCATATCTCTCTCTTTCATATTGTACTATATTGTCTTAGAATACATAATTTGATTATTCTTATCCTATTTAATATTTGATGTGAGTTTGCTAGTATGGTTATTCAAATAGGTTGTTGATTCCAAGTTTGGGGGAGACGTCTTTCGAAGTGGATCACTACCGGGTTTCATGTTTTCGCCACCACGATATACTCTTTCCATCTTTTCTATTGTTCTTATTACACATTGAGGACAATGTGCAGTTTAAGTTTAGGGGTAAGGTAACTTTATTACATTCTACTTAAAGTTAAATTTTAAATGCATGATTGAGATTTGAGATCCATGTTAGCTATGATTTTGATCTTTTGAGGACTATATTGCTTAAAATTTAAAAATTGCTTGACTTGAGAGTCCAATACTCCTTGTATGCCTTGTGGATGCTATTTAGGAGTAAATTTTTTGAAATATTGATATCTTGCTTGCATTTGTGGTTTACATCATCCTAATTTTGTGATTGTTTTGAGATTCACTCTAGGATTCTACACTAGCACAGGCGCACACTAGCATTCAATTGTGGGGTACATGCTTTGTTGATTATTAAATTGGTTATATCCCAATTGGGCTAGTAGTGCATTGAAAGCTTTTATTCTTGATAAAGGTGAATAACAAACCCTTTTTCACTAAGTAGCCGGGTTTCTAGACTCATCAAGTACTGAATTTCTCGCGCCGAAAGGTGGAGGGCCCAAACTCGAAGTTAATAATTGATCCTATATAAAAAGTTGCTTTTGCAACTTTATATATATATATATATATATATATATATATAAAGTTACAAAAGCAATAAAAAATAAATAAATAAAGGTGAGGACTTCTCCCAAAAGGTGAGAAGTGGGAAATGATTAGATGGTGGTTGTTTTGATTTGTAACCTAGTTAATTTGAGCTTGTAAGTCCGTAGGGGTGTTTGAACGCCTAATGCTCTAAAGCCGTCTGGTTTAGGAGTCATTGACCTAATGCTCGATCTCATGAATCACTAGAAAGCTTAATAGTTCAACACATTGCACCATACTTTCATCTTTGATCCTATTAAAAAATTAAAAAAAAATCGATTGAAAATAATAAGCGCACCTAGTTCAATAAAGCTTTAATAAAAGGTCCACTCTTTGTTTTGATGATTGGGACTAGATTTGTATGTTAGTTTGAGGGTAAGGATGTGCTCATTTCTTTAGTTGGCTTAGATAGCAACATACTTGATGTTGGTCCACGCAAAAAGGATTCTATTGCATGATCATTTTTTTGATGTGTGGAAGACCATACTTGTTCGCTTGATGTTGAAATTTTGGGAGATTGCTTAGAAATGGTTGAAAAATTGCATAGTTGAGGTAGTTTTCTCCCATTGCTTGTTTGCAATATTGGTGCCTCTTTTGAAAGAATGAGCTTAATGTTTGTGCGTATCATTTCTGGAAACCACACGAGCTTCACTCGTCCACTAGGGGTAACCTAGAGGTTTAAAAAGCTTGTTGCATACGCTAAATGCAATTGTATTCCCTACGAAAGTGGCGTTATCCATTTATTGCTTTCTAGATTTATAGTTGTATAGTTGTTCACTTCATTCCTTTACTTTGTAGTTCATTGCTAGGGACTAGCAATATTTAAGTTTGGGGGTGTGATGAGCGCTGAGAAGTGCACTTTTAAACCCCTTAAGCTTAGGTGTTCTAGGACCTTTATCTATCTTATTTTCCCGGCTTAGATTGATTTTGTGTTATTTCCATTTTCAAGTACTTATCCCTAAAATAAGCTAACTTAGCCAAATAAGAGCAGAAATGAAGCAATTCTAGGATGAATCAAAGAAATGAGCAAAATAAAGCAAAAAGAAGCAAAGGTGGAATTTCAGCATCTTCGATCGATCTCACCTCAAGTTCAATTGATTGAACTCCCATCGATCTTAGCACTTCAAGATAGATCCAAGATATGATATCATTTTTAGAGATCCCAAAAGTTCGATCAATCCAACAGTATTCTTCGATCGATCGAACCTTCTTGTCCTTATCCATATGTCAGATCTTATCCAGCTGTACCACCCTACCAACCACTTTTGTCCTTTTCCCAAAAATATTTTCAAAATATCTCAGATTTGTTTTTATCCAAAAAGGCGCCGCCATTGAGGATCGATCCAACTTCAGTTCGATCGATCCAAGTCTAAGGTTCAATCGATCGAACTCCCTCCAGTGTGAAAAAGTTAAATTTCCATCTCATAAGAAGTTGTCATTTACCTAATCATTGGGGAATATTTGCTGTACGACCCCAGCTCATTTTGGGTGTCATTTGACCTACCTATATAAGGATAAGGATTACTTTTTGTATCATATTCCATATAGATCATATCATTTCATACTATTCCTTAGAGAACTCTTAGTGAGGAAGCAAAGAAGAGGAGGAGGCTAAAGACACCATTGGAGACTCTTCATCAACCAAGGAACAAATCTCTACCATGGAGTTAGCCCTTGAGGGTTGGAGGACACCATACATGAGTGGCTAGATATCCTCTTGGGGCTAGAGTTAGCCCTAAGCATGCTTTCTACATCTTGATTTGTGTATTCTTGAAGGGATTTGTATTGTGATACTTGTTTTGACATATTTATATATATAGATATTGTTTATTCAATGATTTGTATGGTTTAATGCTTCCAATTGATCATTTCATTCTATCCATATGTCTATGTATGTTAGAATAGATGTTCATGTGTTTGTCTCTATTTCTTGTGTTATTGATGCATGTCTATGTGTATTAATACTATAGATCTAGAGATTGTCAAGACATAGTGCTTAATGGAATGTTCTTATGGTTTATTTGATGGTTCATACTTATTTCTTGATGGATTGTGCCTCTCCCTTAGTTTAATTAGTTTAATTTCATGTCATTAGCTTAGTTATAGTGTAGTGGTAGCTAGATGTTAAATGGGAGGATAATCCATGCTTGTTGTTTCATGTTCTATACTTATGAATGCAAGTGACATATTTCTCTAATTGTGTGTTGTGTTTGGATTGTGAGCTTAAAGAGGAATTAATGGCTTAATTTGATATATTGTGCTATTCATTGAGTTGTCTAGACAATATATGCTTAAATGGTCATCCATGCTTGTTGAAACAATCATACACACACACCATTATTACAATACATGCCTTTCCCCTCATTAATCATTCATTAAGGGTGTAGAAGAGTTATGCTTAGTGGTGATCTCTAAACCCCAAGATCTCTCTCTCTTATTTTACCTCTATTTCATTAGTTTACTTTAGTTTAATTGCATTTTAGCCTAATTCAACCAGCAACCAATCCTTTGATCACTCGACTTACTAAGCCTAATCTTGATTCCACAACCTTTTACGACCCTCATAATCCCTTGGGACGATCCCTACTCACTATTGCTACGTTAGTAGTAGTGTTGGTAGTGGTTTTTATAAATTTAAACTTGGTCCAAAAGGCTTTTCTTGAACCGCACATTCACTACATTATTTTGGCATATAGGAACGGCCTCGTTAACAGGCATATGCTTCAGCCATCAATGCTGAGGAAGCAAGGAAAGGCCGAAAAACAATAGTGTGAAGAATATGGCCCCTACAATCCCGAAACACAGCACCTCCACTGCCACAGAAAGACTTTATGGAGAAGCTAGCATCAAAATTAAACTTAACCATCCCTTCAGCAGGCGGAACCCAACACCTAGCAGAGGATAGGCGATCAAAGGAAGCCAAAGAAGAACATTGTGACCGAGCGTCCTTAAACTCCCAAAAGCTAGCAACTGCTTTAGCCGCTACCTGCACCAAACTCCATAACATACCATGGAACACTTAGTGATTGTGCGCTTTCCAAATAAACCACGCACAAAAGGACATTAACCCCAGAGCTAAGGATTAATCCGGAGACGAAGAAGCCTACCGCATAAAAAAAACTCCAACCATCCAAAAAGAATTGGAACGACACAAAAGAGAAATCAAAATGAAATGTGGACAGCCTCCAGACTTGAACAGAATAAGAGGACTAGAAAAAAGATGCACAATCGATTCCTCTTTCACCCTACATCGTGGACAGTAAGGAGAATCCACACACCCACTCCACAATAATGACAAACCAGTAGGCAAAGCATTATGACAACACCGCTAAAGAAAATACTGGATCTTAGAGAGAGTAGCACACCTCCAAATCGCACTCCAATGAAACTTGTCCGATGGGTCCGCCCTAGGATGAGAAAAGGATCGTGCAAGAGCACAAGCAGAGCAAATAGAAAAAAGACCCATTCTGCTCGGGTGCCCAAATCAAAGTATCCGGTCTATCCCAACGGCTAATATGCAACTGTAAAATTTTCTAAATAACAGATGAAGGAAATAATTGACGCAACACATCCAGTTTCCAGCTCAAAGTATGAGGACAACACAAGTCCACAACAAAATGAAATGGCACCACACCCAAGGAACGAGGCAGTAAATCCAGGAAATCAGGTACCCAATGGTCCTGCCAAATACGAATTGATTTACCATTGCCTACCAACCACCGCAAGCCTCGCCGTAAAAGAGATTAAGTGGACCAAATACTCCTCCAACCCCGAGACGGATTATGCCCCAACTGAGCATGCAAAAAGGAAGTAGTTAGAAAATACTTGGCCTTAAGAAGCTCAAAGGCCAAACCATGCTGATGGACCTGAAGATTCCAAGCATGCTTGTTCAGAAGCACTAAATTGAACGCCTCAAGATCCTGAAAACCAAGCCCACCCATTGTCTTACTCCGACATAATAAATCCTAATGAACCCAGTGAATGGAACGGTCCTTACCGAAATTGCACCACCAGAAGGCACGAATCCGTTTCATTTACTCTAAACATAACATACGAGGAAGCCAGAAAGAAGACATAACATATGTAGGCAAAGCACTGAGCACCGCTTTAACCAACACTTCCTTTCCTCTACTAGATAATGTAGTCGTTTTCCACGAAGACAACCAATCTTGCACACGTTCCAGCAAAAAATGAAAAACATCCCGCTTAGACCGACCCACAATAGCTAGAACACCTAAATATCGAGCATGCAAGCCTTCTATTGGCAGACCCAATAACGCGCTTAAAATTCGGCACTGATTATAGGAGGTATTTTTAGAAAAGAAAATCGATGATTTGGTAAAATTAACTTGTTAGCCCGACGCCAGTTCATAATCAACCAAAATGCGTTTCAAGAAGCAGACTTCAGATTCTACAGCTGCACAAAAAATAATAGAATCATCCGAAAAGAAAAGGTTGGAAACCGAAGGGCGGCCCAGCAAATTTTACCCCCGACAATAAACGCCCTTGTTGAGCCCGTAGAAGTGACAGAGAGAGAGAGCTTCAGCACATAGAATAAACAGTTACGGAGAAAGCGGATCTCCCTGACGCAAACCCTGAGAAGGATGAAACAAGCCAACAGAAGCCCCATTAAAATTTAGAGAATACGAAACTATAGAAACACAAGCTGAAATCATCTTAATCCACTGTGAATTCAGGCCCAATCGATGTAGCATTTGGAAAAGAAAATTCCATTCAACTCAATTATAAGCTTTGCTCATATCTAGCTTTAGCGCCAAAAAAACATTTCGCCACTTCCTTTTATTCTTCAAATAATGCAATATCTCATGAGTAATAAGAATATCATCCATGATATGACGACCTACAATAAAGGCACTCTGGGATTCACTGATAAGGGATCCAATAATCCCCTTCAAATGATTAATCATGACCTTCGCAATTATTCTATAAGAGACATTGCAAAATGAGATAGGACGAAAATGAGAGACAAGAGTCGGAGTCTTAATTTTAGGAATCAACACAATATTAGTATGCTTAAATTGAGTTAGTAGATTCCCAGTTTCAAAACAACCAGAGATAGCACGAACAATATCAAATTTAATTACCTCCCAATATTTTTGATAGAAAAGTGGTGTCATACCATAGCTTTCATCGGGGCCATAGAAAACACCACTGCTTCACCTCCAATTCCGACGGAATCGCAAGCAGAGTGGAATTCATCTCCGCTAAAATGCGACATGGCACATGACGCAAGAACTGCTCAATATTAGTAGGATGCTGGGATTGAAACAAATTCCAAAAATATGATAAAAACACCTCGAGCAACGCTAAAGTGTCATCCACCCATCGATTATGATTATCATAAACACCAGAAATAAAGTTCCGTGCTCTTCATTTGGTAGAAGCATGAAAAAATTTTGTATTGCGATCCCTATGTTATAACCACTGCACACGGGATTTCTGCTTCCAGTAGAGCTCCTTTTCAAACCAACAAGAACTTAAAATTTTTTTGGCTTGAACAACCTCTGAATGGTTATAATCCACAGTGCGAGCTTTAAATTTCCGAAGTCGTGCTTCTACCCAAGCAATTTTAGTACGGGAATTAGAAGTCTGAGCTTTAACCCAACGTAAAAGATTAGCTTTATAATGCCTCAATTTCTGAGCCCAACGAAACTGAACAGAACCATGAATGGGAGCAGAACAAGCTCCAGCAACAATGGACGCACACTCAGCCAGTCCAACAGGCATCAAAGTGAAACTGGCGTTTGTACACTGGAGCCACCTATCAAAGTTCTAACAATAACGCATGATAATCTGAACCGATGACAGTGAGATGGGACAATTGAGCTTGAGGAAAGAGACTAAGCCATGCCTGTGTCGCCACCGCCTTATCGAGCCATTACTTAATATTTGCCATCCCATCCCGCTGATTAGACCAAGTGAAAGGAAATCCCTGAAACCCAATATCTACCAAGGCACAGCGCTCTAAGAGGAAATGAAATGACCTAAGCTGCCAAGCCATCGGTAGTCTCCCTCCACATTTTTCAGAAGCATGAAGAATATTATTAAAGTCACCAATAAGCACCCAACGTCTAGACCACGACGGAGCCCGTTGAGTTAAATACCGCTATTATAAAGCTCGGACCAAAATTTGTGGCTCACCTACATCGCGTACTGCATACACTTCAGAGATGTCTTGGGAGCCGTACACAGCAACCATGGAATCATTTGCTGGATAATCCGTCGGCCAAGCCCCTAAGAACCCCAAAAGGAGCCTAAATAGCAACAGCAACAAGACTAAAAGAAAAACCAAATACCTGTGCGGAGACCTGCCAAGAATTCACACTTACAATGGCACAACGCGGCCGTCCAGCCTTGTCAGCTCACAACAATCAAAGATCAAAACAACCCACAAACAAATTGCACCAAAACCACAACATAGACGCGATCAATCCAAAGAAACAACCAAAGAACCCAAAGACGAACAACAACTAGTAGAAACTATGAGAAAGTGAAAAGATAGCACAGACAAAGGAGAGGGACAGATCACACGAAGTCCCAAATTCAGTCGAACAGGTAGACAAATCTCCTATGAAAATAGAGACCTCCTATGAGAATGAGAATCTTGACGGCTTCGAGGAATCACTGTGTAGTATTTAGAAAGGTATGGGAATCTCCACCCAAAAAAACTCACACGCTCTTAAAAAAAAAAAAAAAAAAAGGGAGATTGTGTATGTAACTTTTCTGAATCAAATGGGACAAATTCTGAATAACAAGAACACAGTTAATATGTTCTATACCAATATCAAGTTCAAAAAAAGAATTATTACAATAGCGCTATAAAATCTATAAAAACTTCAAGCTCTTAATTTCATAATGAAACTCTAAAATCTCCAATTTTTTAAACAAAAATTAAAAAATATTCGCTAGCAGCTTTAACATCAAATGGTTTTAGCATCCTCATAGTCAGGCATCATTGCTCTAGCCATTCCAAATAGTAGCAGCTTTAACATCAAATGGTTTCAACATCCTCATAGTCAGGCATCATAGCTCCAGCCGTTCCAAGTAGCATCTTCAATACATCTTCTATATGTTTGAATCCAAGAGAAGTGAGAGAAATTAGGAAAGTGAGGGGAAAAAAAATGAAAAATAAGAAAGGCTAAATGTGATATCTTTATGTTATATACATGATTAAATAAAAGAGAATTATATGACTCCAAATGACAACATTACAATGATAAAATGATAAAAAGAGAATGGGGTGAAGGAAGTGATAAAAGCCATGATAATCTCTAAATTTAACAAAGAACCCTTTAAATGTTCAAAAGGACCCTTAACCAAGCACGAAATTCCAATTTCCCACATTGAGCAGTACTTCACTTAGGTAAGAAATGTATATGAAAAACCCAATCCTAGTTTTCTTTCATATATCAACCAACCTTGAAATGCACCTTCTTGAAAGGTATGTCCTCATTATAAAAATCTACAATTTGAAAAAGCGAACAAATAAAAACTGAACTATAGCACTAGCTAGTGTATTACCTATAATCAAATTGATGAAGATAAAATATAAATAAGACAATATTTAATGGTGATGTAATGGTTCATTGGATTAGAACTCAACCATTTTGCTCACTACTCTTCTTATGATTAGCACAAGTACTGGAAATTCAAAAGCTAACCAAGCTGCTGAACCAGTTGACCAGATAAATTTCCATTTCCAAGATCATTGTGTGTAGAAAGGAAAACTTTGTTATCACACCATTATACAATGAAAACCATGAATCAGCACTATCGCTAAGTAATAAGGTACATAACAAGCATGTAAATAACCAAAATCATCACAGAAAGTAGGCAACTTACACTCTTGTAACACTATTCTCACTGTTGCATGTATACTAAACTTAATTAATGCTAAAGCTTTAAAGAAAGAATGGGTAAGGAACTAAATGCAGTGCCTCTCTCTAATATCCCATTCTGAAAAACCTAAAGCCATATTGCCATAAAGTCATATACCCTGGTGCATCTCGAAAATGCTAAGAACTGTCAAAATAATTAGAGTTGTAGTGAAATTAAGATGTATTATTCAATCAAATTCTGCACACAATTCAATTGAAGAACAAAATATTCTAGAAAAGGAAGAAATGTTCATAAACAACATACAGTTAGTGAAGTGAATAAAATAACCACTCTATAGAATATGGTCATGCTCTACATATGAGACAATTTTACCATATAAAACTATGTCTTCAAACCAAAAAAAAAAAAAAAAAAAAAAACAAAGTATATACTATATTAATCACTACTATTTGATATATGATCCAAGTTCCACAAAGACATTTGACAGTGAAAATCTCATGTTATTCTTGAAGTGGCCATTAAGAATTTTCCAAATTTAACTACAAACCATTATAACTTCAGCAAAAAGGGAATTTGCAGGGTATAGACTCAAAGTTTACATGCCTATTCCCAACAGTAATAGCCTTCTATTGCAACTTCCTGAAACTTGTCATATGTGATAAGAACCACTATCAAAAACTTTATTTGATTATAAAAAAATAAAAAATAAAAAAATAAAAAATAAAAGCATTATCTTTAAATTTAACCTTAAGCTTAACCAACATTATTGTTCAAATTTATTACTACATTTTAGAATTCACCAAACCTGAGCTAATCATGAAGTAATGATCTTCAATCAAGAAGATCGTACCAGCCTAGATCTGTTTGGGAGCCATGGAATGATCTGTTTGGGAGCCATGGAATGATCCTGAGCCTTCACTTCTGTTGGAGCCCATTTTTGAGAAGGCTATGGGATTGACTTGGGCTAAAGCTTCCATGAGGAAGGCTTCATACTCATCTTGGGATTTTGCTGAAGAAAGCTTCGCTTGGGTCTGGCTTTTCGATAAGAGGAAAGCCGAAGACTCTCCTAAGCCAGAACATGAATTAGCAGGATACTTTGAGAACCATTCTGAAATTGCTTCTGGAGTAACATCCTTGATAGAAAATTGGTCCCACCATTTGACTTTGAAAATCCTTCCTAGAAGAGGAAGATTGGAAGGGATTTTGAGGATTTGGAATTGCCATAGAACTATCCATGACAAGGCAAAATTTGCAAAAAATAAGAATGATTTGGGAAATTCCGAAAGTTCAGGAGGAGCGTGGAATTTTTCTTTGAAAATTGAAAATCCCTTGGACACCGTTTCAGGGATAATTTCTTGGCAGGGACCAAACAAATGCCACCAGTCAATGAACCATCTGGGGACATTCAAATTGAAATTCTTTTGGAAAAGGATAAGCCAAGAATGGCTATAATCCTAATTTTGGAAATAAAAGGTATTATACCAGGCATCTTGAAAATCCCAGTAATTGAAAGTTTGAGGGTTACGAGGCTGAGAAAATTGCCTCAGAGCATTGATGTTTTTACCCCAGGCTGCCGGAGTAATGACTTTTTGAATGTTATAAGTGGTGTGAGAAATGAAAGACTCATCACCCGGTTTTGAATGAGTTCGAATTTTGATGGAATCAGTGTCCACTAAAATAAACTCATAAAAATTTTGTGTTTTTCGAAAATCTGCTGTTGGATATTAAAAACCTTTGACAAAATGATTTTGAGAAAGTAAAATTGGGTTTTGGTTAAAAAGTTCTTTTTCAACCACACAAATGGTTGATGAATTTGGTTTTTGAAAATAACGAGATTTTTTTAGAGTGGGATTGTTGACCACCACTTGCTGTGAAACAGATTTTGAGGAAATTTGTTTGTCGGATGCTAAAGAAATTGCAGCATAAGTTTTTTGAAGGGGGGGGGGGGGGGGGGAAACTGGTTGTTGGGATTGTAAGTATGTTTGGATGGGGTCATACTAGATTGGGCACATGTCGATGATATGTTGGGGAATTTTGGTTAGTGCTGAAAACTGGTTTGTAATCAATGGAGATGGACTAGCACACATAGCTTCTTCATCTTCTTCGAATTTCTCATACCAGGTTAATTTGGAAGGGGTTTGGGAAGAGGATGATTATGCATATGCATATTTTGTTTTGTGGGGTTTTATGCTTGCAACTGAGGCTCCTCTACCTGTCTTGGGAGGTATGGTAACCTCCCTTAAGCTCCTGCTTTTCCCTGCAAAAATTCCCTGGTGATAAAATCCAGAAGAGAATTATTTTCTCCTTTTATATATTCAATATCAAAGTCAAATACAGAAAGAATAGCTTGCCATCGGGCAAAAATTTGTTTAGAGGCTATGTTATGAACATCTTTCTTTAAAATAGTTTTTGTAGATTGGCAATCAACACGAACTAAAAAATTTTGATTTAGTAAATCGCTTTGAAATTTTGAAATGCATAAAACTATAGATAAAATTTCCTTTTAACTGTAGAATAATTTTGTTGTGCTTGGTCCCATGTGCCAGAGGCGAACTGAACTAGTTGTTCCTTGTCACTTGTCTTTTGTTTTAGGATACCTCCATATCCTAATTCAGAGGCATCGGTTTCCACAATTTTGAAGGCTTTTGGATCAGCAATAGATAGGCAAGGGAGGTTTTTTGCTTTGCTTTTAAGGATTCTGACTATTTTTGTATGCTCATCAGACCATGGGGGAGGGGACTTTTTTAATCTTTGGCGTAATGGAGCACAAAGAAGAGAAAGATCCTTGGAAAACTCAGAAAGATAATTTAGGCACCCTTAAAATCTTTGAAGCTGGGTTTTGTCTTTAATTTCATCAGAGAACTTGTTAGCAAATTGGATAGATCTGTTGATTGGTATGATAGTTCCCTGGTGGATCTAAAAACCTAGGAACCTAATCTTGGTCTGAAACAAGGTTAACTTTGATAAGAAAGGACTAATCCATTATGCTTGATGGTTTGAGCAAATATATTGAGATGTTTCCAATGAGCATCTATAGAAGAAGAAAATATTAGTATATCATCAATATAAACAATTGAAAATTTTGTAAGATGAAGAAAAATATCATTCATAATTTTTTGGAATTCTGAAGGGGCATTTTTCAATCCGAAAGGCATCACATTCCATTCATAATGGCCAAAAGGGACCGTGAAAGCTGTTTTGTATCTATCTTTTTCAGCAATTTGGATTTGCCATAATCCTGACTTGAGATCAAACTTTGAAAAAACGGTTGCATGAACGAGACGTTGGATTAGGTCCTTTTTATTAGGTAGTGGATATCTAATCCATTAAAGAACTTCATTGAGGGGCTTGTAATTGATAACTAATCTGGGAACACCTCTTTCTATTTCAGCATTCTTTTGGACATAGAAAGCGGCACAGCTCCATGGGGAACGACTTTTTCGGATAAGGGATTTGTTCAATAATTCCTGTACTTCCTTCATACAATAATCAAGAAGTTCTTGACTCATTTGGTTGGGACGGGCTTTGGTAGGGATATCCTTTTCATTGAAAGATTTTTCATAAGGTAATTCAACAATGTGTTGTCTTCTGTGCCAGAAAGCGTTTGGGAGATCAGAGCAAACCTGACTTTCAAGTTTCGATCTGAACCTTTGAATAGAGTCTTGGAGACTTTTGTGACTGAGTCATTCATCAATATGTTTGAAGATCAGTTCTTGTTTGAGAAAGTCTAAATGTTTTGTTTTGTTCTCAATCCTGTTGATAGTAGGGACCTGCGTAACATAGGAATCCTTAATAGTATTGAGATCCTTGGTGTCTATAGGATGGGCAAAAGGAAAGCAAATTTCTTGTCCAACCAGAGTTGTTGAAATGCCTTGGCTATCCACTTTAAAGGGGTAAAGAAGAGAAATAAATGGAGTTCCTAAAATAACAAGGGTATTGAGGTCTTTGACAAGGATGAAAGGTGTTTTAATATAAAAACCCTGATTACAAACATGTGCTTTGATTAACTTGTACTGAACAGTGAGTCATGAACCATTGGCACCTTGAAGTCGTTTTTTGGTTTTCTCAAAGTATTTTGTAGGGACAAGTCCTTCATTAATACAATTGAGATTAGCACCAGAGTCAATGAGGGCTACTTTATGAATGGTATAGTCTTTGTTGATGACAATTTTCAGATTAACATGCCATTTCTGAAATGTTATCTGGGTCCGAAGGTTGATGTAAGTCTCATTGTCCTTAGTGGGATTTTCATAAATTTATTGTTCAAGTTTTGCTGAGGACTTAGGTAGTAAGGCATCTATCTGGGATTGTTGGAAAAGAATTTGGCTTCTGAGGGTAAGAATATCATGAGCAGTGGAATCTTCAAAGTCTTGCCCTCTTACTTTAGGATTGAAATCTATTACTTAGTTTGTTTGATTTCTTTATGGAGGTCTTGAATCGTAATTGGCATCTGGGGTTGTGTACCAAATCTTTCAAAGATATCAGTAAGGTTATAAGTATTTGGTATAACAGCGGGAGTCTTGTCGCTCTTTTGGCTAATGCTGTTAGTGAATTTGATCAAGCATTCCTTGCGTTGATCAAGATCTTCTATTTTGTCAATAAGTTCTAACATGAATTCTTGATCCTTTGTAATCATACAAATGCATTTGGTTTTGATAGGTTGGTTATCCAAAGATGGGTTGGAAGAATCAGAATCATAATCTGTATCAGCATGATAGTCATCTTCTTGAATACCATTGATATTTTGTTAAGATTCTTCATCTAAAGAGTTTAAAAGAATTTGCATCAGTTGGCTTCTGACAGTTTCAGGGAGATCAAGCTCATTGATCTTCTGTTTGGTCCTGCAATCGCGTTTGTAGTGACCCATCTTGCCACACTTGAAGCATTTTATATCTGCTTTTGAAGTGGCAGGCCTCTTTTGAAAATGTTTTGGAGGAGGGGCATTTTTCTGTCTATTTTTCTCAGATGAGAGATATTTATTTGCAAATGAGGGCTTGTTCTTGTTATACCGTGACCTATTTTCGTATCTCTTGGGAAAAGGCTTCCTGTAGTAGGTGTGACTTTTTCGTTTGGAAGAAGGGGTTAGGTTTTTGAAGCTGAATTGCTGGCAAAAAGTGCCTAATTCCTTTCTGCAAGTGGCATTCTCATGCTTGATTTGCAATTGGAGCTTAAAATCAGTACAGAGAGCAATTCCTTCAGCTGTGATGGTACTGATGATGTCACCATAGGTGACGGAATCATAAGGAATATGGCCATTGTGTTTTGATCGGAAATGCTTGCGAATTCTTTCAGCAAAAAGATTGGGGAGTCCAGCAATGAACTTTTCTTTCCAAAAGGCTTGGTTTCAATCAGTCCTAGTGAGGACCTTTGAGAGGAAAACATCCTTGTACCATCTGAAATTCTGGAGTTTGTGGCATCTAAGGTTGGCTAGGATTTCTGAGGTCTTGTCTCTAATAATTGAAAGGTCACCGAGGAATTATTTAGCGATAGAGAAAATAAGAGTAGCAACTGCATCTTTGATATCTGCACCTTCTTCTGTTTTGATAACTGTTTCTTTAGGTGTTGTTTTGACAGAGTTAAGAATGGCATGTCGTTTATCTGGAGTGAGGATGTTGTCCCACCATCCTTTGAGTTGGTCTGTGAATCCTCCTACAGGAGTTGTGCTATAGCATGATCAGAAGAGTCATTCTTGGTTTTGTAGGTAGTGCTGACCATTGTCATTTCTTAAAGTGTATTAAGAATATGATATTTAGTTTTGCCATCTATGTTCCATTCATAAATGGTGCCACCATGATAAGCAGCTTGGGAGAACTGGCCTCATTCTTCGATCTGGAGGTCAGGGAAAATAGGTCTGGGATAGTAGTTTCGAGAAGCAGTTGGTTCTAAAATGTTGACATGTTGGTTCTGGAAGACCTCAGTAATTTCATCAATTTCAGTATCAGTACCAATTTCTTGGTTAAGAGTATTGATGGCTCTAAGAGGTCTTTCAGGCATATCAGGAATCATAGTCGCGGAGGTCATAAGGGATTCGATACGCTTAATCCTGTCCTGCGCTTCTTCAATGGCACTATGCTTTGATAGTTGTTTAGATAAGTGTAGGGGGATTTCATAGGGTATGAAAGGGGGAGTATTATCAGATTGAATGGGGATGATTTGTTCTTTCTGAAGCAGGGTTTCCACACAAGAAAACTGATCGCCAAGTGTTTGGAGGTGCTGGTTCGTATAGTTATTTTGTTCCATGATGCTTCGGATATCATAGGTCGTGGATGGGGTATTGTCGTTGGCTACTGCCTTTGTTTTGAAAGGGGAAGCAGTAAGTGTGACTGTTCCTAATGCCTTTGTCTTGAATTCGATTGCCTCGGCTGGGGGATGGATGGCTTTAATGGTATCACCACGGGATGTTTGCCAGGTAGTGGTGGACTTGGTTGTGACATTAAAGGATTTGATTGTGGAGAAAGGAAAATCAATATTGTTGTTGAGATAATATTTTTCAAACTATGTGAAGAAAGGGGCTGAGAACTTGTGGTGTATACAAAAAGCATACCACTCGTCCCTAATAAGGATGGTTTTTTTAGCAGAAAAGGTTTGGAAATACCATTGTCTTTTGGAATTATTGATCATAAAGTAGAAATCTTTGCGTAGGAAGTCTTTATCGATCTCATAAACCTTTTCTATCATGTAGAGCTGATGAATCTGATGATCAGGATCTTCAAACTGAGAATCGTTTGGGGATGGAGGAGAATCATGTTGATCTTCGTTTATAGGAGGGTTTTGCAGACCTTCGTTTTGAGAACCAGTTTGGGTAGGTAAAGGCATGCGGCGAAGATAAGGGATGTCTTCTTCTTCAATCTGTATGCTATCATTATCCTGGTAAACTGGGTTAGCAACTTCTTTGTTCTTGACGCCGACGAGGTTTGGATACCTTGTAGGTGTTCCTGAAAATGATTTTCGGGAAGGGGCTTTTGAATAGTTTGTGTGAGAAGTATGAGAAAAAGAGGATCTGGGTCTTTCTATTTCTTAGATAGAAAGTCTAGGTCTTTCTATTTCTTGGATAGAAAGTCTATTGGGCCTGTTAGAATTAAATCTAACCTTTACGGGTGCCATCAGAAAATTGAGATATTTGTTCCAACCTTTTATTCTCGATCTTTGAAGGAGGAGCGGCATGTTCGAGAGTCCATTCTTCCGGAAAAGTGACTTCATTCCAAGTGATGGTTTTTGGAACATAGATTTGTGAATTTTCGTCACTAGCATGAAGAAGAAGGGTTTCTCCTTTGGGAGACTCACGAAGAGTATGAGGGCTGACTTGAGTACTATAGACTTTGTAGTGGATTCTATAGACAATATTAAAGGGTATGACTCCATCCATCATTTTATAACCACTACTTGAGACATTGAGGGTTAAAGTATGGAGGATTGTTGGATCATCAAGTGCTACTGAATAATTTGGAAAACAATTGAAGTATTGTGGGCCATCAAAAAGACTAGTTTGGCAAACTCCTAACAAAATGGTTTCAAAATCGAGATGCCTATAATCTCTAAGAGTAAGCATGATAACAATTTTAAGTCCCCTTGAGGTAAGAGGTTTGACTGCAACTTGGACAAGCCCTATATGTAAAAAGTTGTACTTCTTTTTGTGTTCAACTATGGCTCTTTTTTGCAAAAGTTGGATGACTTCAAATGGGTTTTTGAGATAAATAGTTTGTTCAACAGTTTTAATGGAGTATCCTATTTTGAAGTTGAAAGTCGAAGATTTGTAAATATCCCTAATGGGAACCTTGGGTATATTCCAATTATCCCATTGATCATTCTAACCACTTTCAATATGTTGTTCTTCTTGGTTAACTATCTCTCTTCCTCCAAGAGGAGCTGACAATGCCGAAGACATGCTACGGTTGAAAAATCTCATTGAACCTTACCTAAATGACCGTCCATCCGACCAACCCAAAGCGGCACACGTAGCCTAAACGGGATCCAGGTCCGAAAACAGAAATTGAGAAAGGTTAAATGGGCTTAATCACCACCTGTTGGCTCTAATACCATAAGCACCCAGGATAAATAACTGATAATGAACTATGAGAGAAACAGAATAATGAAAGGTTAAATAATCAACGAAATATTGAAATAAAATATGGAAATATGCAAGTCAATAACAGAATATATAAACAACAGAACATGAATAACTTTTGAAGAACTTTGATTAAAACATGGAACTTACAACTTTGATCTTTGAATACAACACTTTTGTTCTGAGCTGAGCTCCTTGGATAAACTAAAAACTTAAACTTAAAAATAACAATTTGAACTGAGAACTTCTGGAATGAAAACTAAGAACTAAACTTAAAAAATGAGCCTCTCTTCAACTTCTTGAGGAGCTGATATATATAGGGCCTCGAAGGAGCCTTGGGGAGCCTTGGATTCCTTGGGGATAAGGATGCAGCTGGAGGCCATGTGCAAAGGCTGAAAGGCTGAATTGAGGTGATGTCTTTTGAATGTTGCTGGAGGCCATGTGCAAAGCCTCAAAGGCTGAATTGAGGTGATGGCCACTGACTTGCCTTGGATTCCTTTTTGAATGTTGCTGGAGGTCATGTGCAAAGCCTGAAAGGCTGAATTAAGGTGATGGCCACTGACTTGCCTTGGATTCCTTTTTTTGAAATGCTTGTTTGTCATGAGCACCGAAAGGTGCTAAAAGCCTAAAAATGGAGAACTGTTGAATAAAATTTTAAACTGTAGATTTTGCCTTTTTTTTTTTTTTTTTTTTTTAAATGAAATGATGATTTTTGAGAATATTGTTTACTGGAGCTGTTGGGTAAAGATACCAAAATAGTCATTTTCATTGAGTTAGGCCAGATCTGTTTGGGAGCCATGGAATGATCTAGAGCCTTCACTTCTGTTGGAGCCTATTTTTGAGAAGGCTATGGGATTGACTTGGGCTAAAGCTTCCATGAGGAAGGCTTCATACTCAACTTGGGACTTTGCTGAAGAAAGCTTCGATTGGGTCTGGCTTTTGGATAAGAGGAAAGCCGAAGACTCTCCTAAACCACATGAAATAGCAGGATGCTTTGAGAACCATTCTGAAATTGCCTCTGGAGTAACATCCTTAATAGAGAATTGGTCCCACCATTTGACTTTGAAAATCCTTCCTAGAAGAGGAAGATTGGAAGGGGTTTTGAGGATTTTACAAGACTGACAGAAGAGATTGAGCAAATAAGACTGGAACTATATGCTTTGGCATATGGGAGTCTCATATATGCCATGGTATATACCAAACAGGACATCCGCTTCATAGTAGGGATAGTCAGTAGATATCAGTCCAATTCTAGACTTGATAACTGGTCTGTTGTGAAAAATATCATTAAGTACCTTAAGAGAACTAATGATCTCATACTCATTCATGGATGTGATGGTATGGTCTTAGTCAAGTATGCTAGTTCTAATTTTCAATCAGAAGTAGATACTATGACGTTCATGACTTAGTGTATGTTCACTCAATGGAAGGAAAATCAGTTAGTAGATTGTTAAGTAGATTTCAACTGCTGACTCAAACCTGCAGGGGAAGTTCATTGCAGCCTTAAAGGTGGTAAAGGAAGCCTTTTGGTTTGATCTCACTGATTTAGAGGTTGTGGAGCATACTAGCCTGCCTATCGAGCTATATTACGACAATAGTACAGAAGTAGTCCAAACCAATGACCCAAGGTTCCATAGAGGAACAAAATACACTGAGAAGAAGTATCATGTTCTACATGATATTGTCCGGCAAAAAAATATACTTGTGGCTAAAACATTGCATTGGAACACAACTTTGTTGATCCATTAACAAAGGTGTCATTGATCAATAATTTTGATCATCATTTAGATAACATTGGAGTTAGATGCAATTTGAATTGACTATGAGGGCAAGTGGGAGCTATTGGGATTTATATGCCCTGGCATAGCAAATTCTTATCTGGATTATAGTGACATATGTTCCTGACATTTATGAAATATTTATGCTTTACACAATTGGTGAATTCAATGTATTATATTTCGATTCATTATAGAATTGATAGTATCCACTTGATTACAAGAGTTATTTATATATGTATGTGATGGCGATCAATACATGAATATAAATAGTAATCATAAATTGTTCATAGTCAGTAATTATGGATGGACTCATAATTAATTAAGACTTAAACTAGATCCGAGTTAGGTTGAGATATATTGCGAGACCCGTCGTATGCAATTGCTTCCTATTACCGTCATGGCATTTGACTCTTAAGCATGAGAAAAAATATAGACACTTTTATTAATTAATAATTACTTTGATTTGTCTGGCGGATTCTTCGAGATCCTTAGACCGACACTTTGGATAGTTATGTAATTAATAGTTAGAGGGTTATATTTTCAATATTTGTATCATTGCTACTTGTATTTATTTTGTATTAATTATGGTTGATCACAAAGTAAATTCGAAGGCCTTCGTATGTTTTTAGACAAAATGATTTATTATATACATATTTATTTAAATTATTATTTTTGTCAAACAAATGTATCATTGTGATCGAGCCAAAAATAATCAAAGGTACCAAAATAAATATATTAATTAAGTAGTCAGATTGATGACTTTATTTATCTGATAACTAATTATGCATAGAGGGGTCAAAGTGCAATATTGACTTAGAGGTTATTTATTATTTAATTGGAGTTCAATTAATTTCTTTTAGTGGAGTAGAAATTAATTTATGAATTAATTGAATTGGGTCCATGGACTGGGCCAATTATTAATTCATTATAGTCAATCAAATAATATGCCCAAAGGATTTTCACTCATAGCCCAACTTGATATTGGAATCCTATTAGATTTGAGACATGTGAATTAGAGATTGAGAAGAATTTGTTGTTTCCTTTTTTTTATCTTTATGTTGCCTATAAATATATATGGTCTATGTATATTTTAGGGGTGATTTTTATAAGAAGGAAAAAGGAATATATTTTCTCTCTCTAGAAAATTAAGGTTAGTGTTCTCATCTAATGGAGGCTCCCACAAGCCTATTTTTCCAAGGTCATTCATGAAGGCTTATGAGTGATTCCTAAAGGCAAAATAATTACCAAGAAGATGGAGATCCAAGGAAAAAGCATCTTGCTAAGGGATTTACAATAAGTGAAAACATTCACTTTAGAGGAAAGATTTAAAGGTTTACTCAGACCTTTGGTGTAAGTATTCAATCTGTTAATTGAATGATACATCATATTTTATTTTTGTATAAAATGTGTCTTTATGTGATGAATCAAGATCTATGAATCAAAATCCCTCAAAAAGTTTTTAAAAGTAGCACGTTTCCCAACATTTTTGACATTAATTTCAAGTAAAAACCTTTTTCTTTTTTTTTTCTTTTTTTTATGTTGCCCAAAAGTTCTATTATCAGTTTCATCATTTTTAAGATATTGATGAATTTAAGAATTCAACCCTCAATAATTGCACCAATCGTTGTCATAACATTCCGGGCAGTTATAAGTGTTCGTGCCCAAAATGGTACCAAGGGGACGGCAAAATAGATGGATAGGGTTGCGCTCTAGGCCCGTTATTATTGACCAAGGTCTCGCTTGGTAAGTCTGTATATATATTTTTACACTCTTGACAATAATTGCTTCCAACCTTGTCAAGAGAGAACATTTCCTTACAGAAAATTTACAATAGCCTGAGGGAGACTACAGAGAGATTACAAACCCAGCCCAAAAGAGCAGGCCCAGCCCAAAAAGAGCAACAACACGAAGTAGAAAATAAGAACTTTGTTAAATGTTTAAATAATAAGAACTTTTCCTATGATTTTAAAAATAATTCAGACTTTCCTGGTTAGTTTTGTCAATTTATCAATGGCTTGAAATGACAATAATATCCGTTGTACTTTTATTGTTTTTAATTTATAAAACCAAAATAACGATGTTAGAAGTGTTTGGGCTGCATCCCCCAGCTTTGCTACCGATACAGTCTCTCTCATCATCGGCGAGTTAATCTTATGTACCGCGGTAATTATAGACTTTAATTAACCTTGTTGCTAAGAGGGTTGTAGCTAGTTTTGAGAAATGGCATTCTTCCAATTTTATCTTTTTTTATCTGTCTCTAGAACTTCTAATCCTTGTTTTTAAATTTATTTTTTATTTATTTTTAAACACTGGGACTTGGACAAAATAATCACTTGAAGTGATTATTGTTTTGGCATCCAATATTTCTTGCATGAACCAAGTAAATAGTTTCCAGCATATTCAAATTCATTTGGAGAAAGACGCATCTTGACAATATAACACAAAACAATTTGGTCTCTCCTTTTTACTTACCGAAAAAAAAAAAGAATACAACAACAACAACAACGCAAAACAATTTGGTTTGTCAATTTGCATAACTGGCTAACGGCCAGGATGCTTAAATTAATCAAACAGTATTTAGTTTTAGTTTTCCTCGGCATTGATGTTTCAACTATCCATGTGTGTGTATGTACATGTAATTTGGTACATAGGAGTTGAGTTGCATTCAATAAAACATAGTTTATTCTTTTGTCAAATATAGGTATCAGCATAGGCTTCGCAGTATTATTAATTGGAGGCACTTGGTTGTACCGGAGATTTAAGGAAAGGAAGCTCAAAGAAAAGTTCTTTCGGCAAAATGGTGGTTTTTTGCTACAACAAGAAGTCCATGAAGGTAGGGTAGTCAGTCGAGAAGAGGAGAGGGGTTCGAGCCCCAGCGTGGGCAAAAAAGTGTGTATGTGTTTGTTTTACCATCCAAAAAAAAAGAAAAAGAAATACAACTCCATGAAAGGCAAATATCGGCCAATACCATTAGAATTTCACAGCAAAGGAGCTTGAGGATGCCTCCAACAACCATGATGAAAGTAGGATAGTCGGTCGAGGAGGTTTTGGTACGATTTACAAGGGAATTTTTCAAAACAACAAGACAGTTGCCATAAAGAAGTCCAAAATGGTGGATCGAAACCAGATTGACCAATTCATAAATGAGGTGGTTGTGCTGTCTCAAATTAATCATAGGAATGTGGTAAAGCTCTTGGGTTGTTGTCTAGAGACAAAAGTCCCATTATTGGTATATGAATTCATCACCAATGACACTCTCTATCACCACATGCATAGCAAAGAAAAGACCTAGGTCATGTCCCTGGAAACCGTTTAAGGATTGCTGCAAAAACTGCTAGAGTGCTATCATATTTGCACTGTGTAACTTCCGTTCCCATCATTCACAGAGATGTGATGTCAAGTCCATGAGCATACTCTTAGATGATAATTACACCACAAAGGTGTCTGACTTTGGGGCTTCAAGGTTGATTGCACTCGATGAAACTCAAGTATCAACTATGGTGTTGGGAACCGTTGGTTACTTGGATCCTGCATATTTGCAAACAAATCAGTTGACTGAAAAAAGTGATGTTTATAGCTTTGGCGTACTTCTTGTGGAGCTGCTCACCGGAAAGAAGCCACTTTCTCACACTGGGCCAGAGAAGGAGAGAAGTCTAGAATTGTATTTTCTAGAATTGAAAGTGTAAGATTATTTATTTAATGGTGGCACACATGATTTGGACATGTGACATATTACTTGGTGGGTAAGTAAATAGATATCAATTAATATTCTTTATTTTTTGTCAACTTATAATTACCTTTTTTGTAATTACTTATTGGAGAAGTGTTTTCCTTTCTTATCCCTAATTTGATGGAAAGTAGAATTATGTTACTATAAGGAAAACTGGTCCTCTCTCTGCCTTTATAAAAGTGCATATACTCCATCAATTATGTACAATTAATGAAACAACACGTCAAAGTTTTATGTGTGCAAAAGGCCAAAAGAGAGAAACCAGTTTCCACCTTTACCTGTTGATCAGAGTAACAGATTATTTCGTGGCCAAAGGATCTGGATGTTGGACTTAATCTTAACAAGAATTGATATCGTGAATCGAGGTATTTATATCTAACTAGTATTTATTTATGCATTATAGATATATGAAAATTATGAAGTTCTAAGATATGGGATTCATGTAAAATTGTGATTAATGACTTAACACGAATTATTATAGTTTACATGTGGTATCAGAGTTTACGGTTTAGGAACTCATTATTTTTCATTAATGTTGCATAAATAATATGTGTAAGTATAAATTAAAATTAAAGTTATTGAATATATAAAATATATGTATTGATTTATTTATTTTAGGAATTTGAATTTCTAGAATAATTTGTGAGTTTAGAAATTTAATCTAATAAATTAGACATGCAAATAACTTGTTGTTTCGAACCCAAACATACATACATATTGTAGAATCAATTTTAAATTGATTCAATTATGATCTTTAAGTTCGAAAATAAAATAATATATTTTATTATGTATATAAAATAAAAAGATATTTTCTATGAAATTTCGGACTATTAAGTTTTTGAGATCGAAGTTGCTTAAACTTTAATCGACAATTATGAGTATGTGTGTATAATGTTAAATGGGTAAATTAATAATTAATTAATTACTAGTTAATTTAATATTCATATTATGTATGGGTTAGTAGCTACCAAAGTGGCCTAATCATAATGATCGATGAATATTAATTTTAGTAGTAAATATAACTTAATGATGAATTAATTACTGTCTAATTTAATATTCATATTATGTGAAGATTGGTAACTACTAAAGTGGCCCAATCATAATGATTGATGAATATTAATTTTTGTAATAGACATAATTAATCATAAATTAGTTACTATCTAATTTAATATTCATATTATGTAAAAGTTGGTAGCTACCAAAGTGGCCTAACCATAATAATTGATGAATATTAATTTTAGTAGTAAACATAATTGCAATATTTCATGAATTATGATGCTTATAATTTTTTGTGATATTCATGAATATTGATTTTATTTAATTATGAGAAATAATTCCTCAAAGGGAATTGATTTTCAAGTGATTAAATAAAAATTAAAGAGTCGTATGTATTTTTTTTTAATTAGGTAAATATAGGATATCCAAATGTAACTTATTTGTTTAATTAAATAATGCATCACCAATAAAGGTATACATATAAATACATGTAAGCATCATTATTAGTATTTTGTACTTGCCACCCAAAGGGGTACTATAGTTATACATTGTATTTATATTTTTAAGTTATACATACGTATTGTTAACTCAAAGTATTATTGTTATTAAGATTTTATCTTATTATATTTGTTTTATTACATCCCTTAATGCGCATGCTACATCTGTTCTGATTCTCAATATGACTAACTTCTCATAATGAAATGAGTAAGTTGAGTTCAAAATTTAGATGTGTTAAATCTTAATTTAACATTTTAAATTGAGAAACTTACTGTTATTACTGATAAAAACAGTGAGGAAGAAAAGATTCTCCATAAAGTTTGGGAGAGATCGAACAGATTAAGCATTATGGTTATGCAAATAATTGTTCCTCATAGTGATAGTGCTAAGGAATATTTGATTATAAGAATGTTTTCGTGTTATAGATAAATATCTAAAACGAAAATTATTAAAACAAATGGAAAGTGATTTAATTGACCATTATGTTAATTTATGAGGAGACAAAACTTAAGTAGCAAGGTAATCATTATGTTCATCTGATGACTCAAGAAGTTAGAAAGAAATTTGGGAATAAGTCAGAAAAGATAATAAGTGAGCAACACCCAAAATTAAAAAATTTAGGTCAATCTACTAAAAGAAAGTAATGTAATAATGAAAAAGTGTCATTAATGTATTGAACACTTTTAGAAAGATTACATGACATATAAAGAATGATTCGAAAAAGAAAAGTACGTTTTTGGCTTTTGTATATTGCGAACTACTTGTTGAAATTCTTTTTAATACATGATAGGTTGACTTAAGTACTAATATTTATATTTTTAATAGATGCAAGAATTTTTTATGGCCTAAACCACAAATTCAAATAAGAATTTCTTATTTATGATACTTGGGAAAAAGTTTTGTTAAAACCATTGTGACACTATGTTTAATGTTAGACAATGGATTTTATTTAAATTATTTTAAAATTTTTATATTTATTCAATTTCCCATAATTTGATTTTATTTCAAAAACTTTATGTTAATGGTTTTTCATTTAAATTTGGTAATGATATTTATTTAAGAAATTATAATTTGTGAATTATGGTATTATTGTTGATGATTTCTGTAAATTCAAATTTGATGGTTTATTTATTAAAATCCTTTTAATCTTGTATCATAATGTTAGAATTAAGCGTAGCTCAATTAATAAAAATTTATCTTTAGTATAAAAGACTAGGTCAATATCTAGTGAAAGGTTAGGAAAATTAGTAAAGGATGTGATTCTTCTAAATCTAAACTTTATTGATTTTGATGTGTGTGTAGATTGTATTAAGGGTAGACAAACTAAACGCATAAAGAAATTAGCCACAATAAGTACATAGCTTCTTGAAATTATTTGTAGATCTTCTGATGTACCATCTTTTGGAGGAGAAAAGTATTTTATCGCCTTTATAGTTGATTTTTCACGTTATGGATATATCTATTTGTTGTATGAAAAATCTCAAGCAGTGGGTACTCTTGAAGTATACATAAATAAGGTTGAAAAACAACTAGATAGAAAGTGAAAATCATAAGGTCATATAGAGGTGGTGAATATTATGTAAAGTATGATGAAACAAGTTAATACTCTTACCGTTTGTTAAACTCCTTGAAATGTATGCCATTTGTGTTCAATACACTTTGCTATACATGCCACAGCAGAAGCGTGTAACTGTAAGGCGTAATCGTACTCTTATGGAATTGGTTAGGAGTATGTTAAGTAATTCATTGTTACCCATAATGTTGTGGATATTAAGTAATCTAAAGGGTACAAGTTTTACTATCCGAAATATAGTACGATAATTATTGAAACCGGTAATGTCAAATTCATTAAGAATGGTGAAATCAGTGGGAGTGATAAAAATAAGAATTTAATCATTTCAGAAGTGAGGGTACAAATATCTTTACTCATAACTTATAAGGAAATAATTGTTTATTCAGTTGTTGAACCGTATAACAACGAAGAACAATTAAATGAATAACAACTCTATAATGAGATTGTCACCAATGAATAGATTATAGAAGAATCATAAGGAATAACATTAAGACGATCTCAAAGAGAAAGAAGATCTGTTATTCCGGATGACTATGTGATATATCTACAAGAATCTGATTTTGATATATAGCAAGATATATACGGATCCGATTACATATTCACAAGCCATTAACAGTAATGATTTTATTAAATGGATCAGTATCATGAATAAAGAGATTATAAAGAAACCTTCTCTCTAGTATTTAAGAAGGAATCTTTTAAAATATCATGGCATTAGTAGCTTATTATGATTTAGAATTACATCAAATGGATGTGAATACAATTTTTATGAATAGGAGTTTATAAGAGTAAGTCCATATGGAACAACTTGAAGACTTCATATTAGAGGGTAAAGAATTCATGGTCCGTAAACTTAAGATGTCAATATATAGATTTAAACAAGCTTCCTAACAATGGTATATTAAGTTTAATGATACCATTATTTCTTTTGGTTTTAAGAAAAACACTGTTGATCAGTGTATATACTAGAAGGTTAGTGGAAGTAAGTTTATATTTCTGATTCTATATATTGATGATATTTTATTTGTTAGTAGTGATCTTAGTTTATTATATAAAACTAAATATATGGATGAGGCATCCTATGTGATAGGAATAGAAATATTTTATTATAGATCACGTTGATTTGTTTTTAGAATTGTCTCATAAAACATATATTAAAAGAGTTCTAGAAGATTTGGTTGGAGGAACAATATTATGAAAAAGTGCAAAGTAATTTATGATTACTTTGTCTATTATGAAATTTTAATTTGTAGCATGCTTTGAGGCTATAATTTATGGTTGCAGAATTTATTTCAGGACTTGGAGTTATGGGTACCGTTTTCAGATTGCTGAAAAATTATGCTGCAATTATTGATCTTCTTGTATGAAAAATGATAGGTATTCTAAAGTTAAAATACTTTATCATTAAAGAAGATATTTAGAAACAACGAATGTCTATTGAAATTATAAGCACACAACTTATGATTGCAATCCATTAATGAATGGACTACCATCCAAGACATTGGAACATGTTGAAAGAATGGGTCTTAAATATAGTCAATGATGATTATTTTTTAATTGTAGATTACTAATATTGCTTATATATATTTGACATTTTGCGCTGATTAAATGTGTTTCTGATATTTCCTCTTAATTAATGTATATGTATGTATTGTTTTAATAAGTGGTAATAGGAATAATCTTGGAAAAGACATTATTGTTAGATCATTATTGATACTTCTCATTTATAGACTATGTTGAATAGATTACTAGTGTTATGGTACATAGAAGGGACTGTGTCATTTAAGGATATATAACCACCATGACTCGCATTGGTAATTCATTTACCATGGTATTTATGATGACCAATTTAATGAGTTAATCTAATTTATGGTACACATTAATGACTATTTTACTAAACCACTACAAAGATTATCATATGTGCCAAGTGGGAGAATGTAAGATTATTTATTTAATTGTGGCCCACATGATTTGGACATGTGACATATTACTTGGTGGGTAAGTAAATAGATATCAATTGATATTATTTATTTTTGGTCAACTTATAATTACTTATTGGAAAAGTGTTTTCCTTTCTTATTCCTTACTTTGATGGAAAGTAAAATTATGTTACTATAAGGAAAACTGATCCTCTCTCTGCCTTTATAAAAGTGTATATACTCCATTAATTATGTACAATTAATGAAACAATACGTAAAAGTTTTATGTGTGCAAAAGGCCAAGAGAGATAAACCAGTTTCCACCTTTACCTGTTGATCAGAGTTGCAGATTAGTTCGTGGCCAAAGGATCTGGACGTTGGACTTAATCTCAACAAGAATTGATATCGTGAATCGAGGTATTTATATCTAACTAGTATTTATTTATGTATTATAGATATATGAAAATTATGAAGTTCTAAGATATGAGATTCATGTAAATTTGTGATTAATGGCTTAACACGAATTATTATAGTTTACAGAAAGAAGATCGACTGTTCCAAATTCTGGATGATTGTGTAGTGCAAGAGGGAAATCCAGAGCAGCTAAGAGAAGTAGCTAATCTGGCAAAAAAGGTGCTTAATGTTAAAAGGTGAGGAAAGGCCTACAATGAAGGAAGTAGCAGCCGAACTTGAGGGACTAAGAAAGATGGAAACGCACGGATGGGTTAGTGCCGGTGTAAACTCAAAGGAGAGAGAGTACTTGCTCCGTGAATTAGAGGATCGTGGTTATGGTGGTGGTGGTAATACAATGACCGGGATCAAGTATTAATTTCAGTAGGCGGTGGGAGATGATGGCTTTGTGTTTGATAATACAACTGCATTTTATTTTCTGTTTAAATTATGTACTGCACCGGTTTTATTATGTTAAATAAACAAATAAGATGTGTATTTTTTTTTTTCCAATAAATGAATAAGATGTATGATTTGATCATTTTTCATTTAACCATAGTTAATCTGTACAACAGTGTACTTATAATTGCCATCATATTCCTTTCAAGTAATTTTTAAATAAAAATTATTAACTATTATTTGATATTAATATATTTAATATTAAACTATCACTTTTAGTTTTTTGTTCCTACTTCAAATTATATTGAACAGGTCTTAGCTGCTTAGACAGTCTGGCTTTGGCTTGCTGGTGTTGCTGCTAATGGTATCACCACTAGCAACAAAGACAGCAGTGAAATTTTAGGATGGCTTATTGCTTATCTCATAATGTAATTCCTCTAGTTTAATATAGCACAATATATATAGTACCCCCTTATTTATTATTTTAAGTATTTGACTTCTGTTTAATTTGTGGAAATTATTGTCGTAATTTGCCAAGTAAAAAACACATGTAGGTGGCACAATGAAACAAAGACCATGGAAGAGCCTGCTTTGGAAATTACATAGTTGTCTTCCCTCTCATAGAGTTGAATGTCGATGGCATCAAGGTAAATTGGATAGCTACAGAAATAAAAGAGCAAAGAAGAACATTTATTAGGGAGTAAAAGTCAAAGAGAAAACTAACAAGATTAACTAGGTCGGTTATGCGAGCATTGTTCAACCTAGGTCCGCTTTGCAAGCATTGATTAACATTCCAAGATTAGGCAAATATGTGTACCGTGCATATCACACCCCACGTAAGTTTTAATTTAGCGTAAATAGGTTTATATAAATTTAAGGGTAATTTACATAGACCTCCCCTATGATTTGCCATAATTACAAGAAGTACCCTTCCTGTTTCGAAAATTACACAGACCTCCCCTACTTTTGAAAATATCCTACGCAGATCTCCCTTATGTGTGACGGACCGTTAAGTACATTGACGGACGTGTCAAAATTACTAAAATACCCTTATATTATTATCTTAAATTACTAAAATGCCCATAACAACTTTGGGCTTTCGCCACGCCAATAATGGAATTTGGAGTTTCTGGATCTTGCCGACATGGATCTTCAGTGGCGGGGTTACAGACTGTTTCTCTCTTTTGATTGCAGAGGAGATTTGATGAGAAAGAAAGGATGGATCGACTATGATACCGGATCTATGCAGTGGTATACCGGCGGTGACTATAAGGACGTCGGAGTTGGCGATGGCGATGAGAACCGTCGAGTCAGAATCGTAGAGCTTGACCCGGTATGGTGCTGTTTTTGATGTTTACAATATAGCAATAGATTAGTGGAGTTATTTATTTATTTATTTATCTCTAATGTTTGCAATACAGCAATAGATCAGTGGAGGTTTTTTTTTTTTTTTTTTTTCTCCTATCCTTATTTTAATAAAGTTTAAAAAACTTGCACCTTCATACTTTTCAATCCGAATTCCATAAATTTTTGACATCAAGGTTAGGATGAATATGTGTAGTAGATCATACTAGTTGACAGAGACCATATCCTCTGTCATTGTAATGGGCAAAATCAAAATCCACCCTTAATTCTCTATCGCATCATTAGCTATGCCACCAAACTCTACCATGCCTAGCTTGGATCATATGGAACTCTTGCCTTCAAAGATGTAAGAGAGCAAATGATGGTAAATTCACAGTATGCTCAGTATATATATATATATCATGATTATCATCTTTAATTTTGCAGGATTGGGAGTCAAAGAAAGTTGAGGTAACAGAGAGTTTGGGCAGTGCAGTTATGGTGGGTATAAGTAGACAGAACTGGAGAGGAATGGTTGTTTGTGTAGCAATGGTACGTGTTCAATGAAGGATTCTACAGGCTACAATTCAATTGGAGCAAGATCAAATATATATTTATGCAAATGTTTTGAAAGGGATGCAAAGAGATCGAGTTAATGGATACCCAAAAACAGAAGTCGAGACCTGAGAAAGTTTTATGCACTCACTCAAACACGTATATTAAAAACGACTAAAGTGTAAAATATATTGAATCATAATTCCACAATAAAATAGATTGTCTCACAGCAGACGAATTTAAGGAGGAAAAACCCGGAAGGAAAATCAGATTGTCTCAAAGCATCGCCGTCACAGATCCTCACCGTCGCTATCTCACAGCCTCGCCGTCGCCATCTCACAGCCTCACCGTCTCAAAACCCACCACCACAACTCGTCGCCGTCACAGATCCTTGCTGCCATCACCACTAACTAAACCAGATGAAGGCTTGATATATATATATAATCTTTTCAATATAATATTTATTTAATCATATAGACAAGGGTATTTTAGAGATTTTAATAAAAATAGTAGCTGACGTCATCAATTTTCATCGTTGACTAGCGTTAACCGTAACGGAAGGGAGGTCCGTGTAGGATATTTTCAAAAGTAGGGGAGGTCCGCGTAATTTTCGAAACAGAAGGGGTGCTGCCTGTAATTATGGCAAACCATAGGACAGGTTTGTGTAAATTACCCTAAATTTAAATTCTAAGCTGACTAAATTATCATTACTGGATTATTTTATAAAATATATAAAAATAAATAATTTAATAAAATAATCAAAAAAGATATTATTGGAGGACGCTTCTTATGTGCAAAAAAACACCCTTAATGTTTCAATTTTGTGTAAATAGGCCCCTCTGACAAATTTAAAATTTAAGTAGACTAAATTACCATTACTGAACCATTTAAAACGTTATTATTCCTTTTGAAGGGTGGACGTGTCATGGCAACTTCCTTTGCATAACAATATAAGTCCTTCTAAAAAATTTTGAAAAAAAAATAGGGATAATTTCACTGACACCCCTTGAAGTTTTACTAAATATCAGTCCAAAACATCTTTTTAAAATATCTATCACTCAGGTCCATTTTCACTTTTCTGTCACAGTCTCTGTTAAAAGCAAAGAAAAAGACAACTTTGCCCTTAATTTTTTAATCACATTTATTCTAAAATATCAAATACCCTAAATGACTATTATACCCATAATAAAATTATTAGATTAATTTTTTAATCATACTATTTCTTTCTCATCTATCTCTATCCGATCACATACAAACATATACTAGTATATATATATAAATATATATATATATATATATTATATTATATATTATACACACAAGTATAACACCGGCGACAATGTCAGCGCAAAAGGCGGCGGCAAGGTAGGCGCAGGAGACGGCGGCGGCAGAACAGGTACAAGAGACGATGGTGGGGCGCCAAGGAAACCCAGGTACAGAGGGTGCCTGAAGAACCACGCTGTGTACGTCTGCAGAGAGCCCATTAGTCAAGTCATCGTCTACTGATCTGGGTGCCTTCGTCACCATCGCTTACGTGCCTAACCGATGTCGTCGTTATGGGTTGTGATTGGATTTTCCAGAGCAGCAACGAAGGTGCGGTGGTGCCTAACTGATCTAAGTGGTGAAGACGCGCCGAGACTTGAGAAGTTGCTGAAGAGCCCGAGCTTCAAGGATAAACTGGCATTGTCGACGCTCATTGGGAGTCTAATTAGATCTGGTGCTGTTTCGGGTCAAGAAAACACCTGAAATGCTATCTTTTCGTGTTGTCATCACCCATAATGGTATCAAATTAAACAAGCTAATTGATAATACTTTTAAAATTTTGAGTTTGACTAATTTTTTAATACTTTTTAAAATTTTCATTTCAAAAGATTGCGAAGGACAAAATATAAATAAAGAAAAATATAGCATGAATTTCACCCCATTACCATCCTTTCCTGGCAACTTCCTTTGCATAACAACAGAAGTCCTTCCAAAGACTTCATTTTGGGTGAGTCTTTGGAATAATGGTATCAAAGACTCCAAATGCTATCTTTTCGTATTCTCTTCTCCAATAATGGTATCAAAACAAGCTAATTGATAATACTTTTAAAATTTTGAGTTAGACTAGTTTTTTTTAACACTTTTCAAACTTTTCATTTCAAAAGATTGCGAAGGGAAAAATATAAATGAAGAAAAATAGAACATGTGCAATAATGCTTTTAAAATTTTTAGTTAGACCAGTTTTTTAATACTTTCCAAACTTTTTATTTCAAAAGATTGCAAAGGACAAAATATAAATAAAGAAAAATATAGCATGTTCCCGAATTTCACCACATCACCATCCTTTCATGGCAACTTAATTCCTTTGCATAACAATAGAAGTCCTTCCAAAGTCTATGTTTGGTAGGGTGGGTTCGAAGGGAGAGGATAACATTAGTTATGAGGGAAAGGGAAGGGAAGAGAAGCGAATGATAATTTTAGTCTCCTATCGTGTTTGGTTGATTATTGAATGGAAAAGAAAGGGAAGGATAATAATCATGTTTGGGGAAAGAAAGGGAATGATAGGAAGGAGAATTATTTTAATAAATTTACTATTATGCCCTTTTATATTTTAAATTATAAATATATATATATATATATATATAT
This sequence comes from Cornus florida, assembly GCF_030987335.1. Lineage (NCBI taxonomy): Eukaryota > Viridiplantae > Streptophyta > Magnoliopsida > Cornales > Cornaceae > Cornus > Cornus florida. The sequence goes on along the minus strand of NW_026775579.1, from coordinate 77,073,147 downwards.
ATATATATTTGTCTCCTTTTTATATTTTAAAATATAAATTTATATATATATATATATATGTATATATATATAAATTTATATTTTAAAATATAAAAAGGAGACAAATATATATATATATATATATATATATATATATATATATATATATATATTTGTACCCTGTATAAAGGACATGGAATGGCCACCAGAAAATGAAAAAAAAAATTTAGGGCAAATAATTTCAGCCTCGATCTCTATTCTTGTTCTCAACTCTGAATTTACCCCCTCTCTCTCTCTCTCTGTGCAACTGCAAATACAAGAATAAGAAGTTCAAAACCCATATATTTCAGTTTATATATTTGTCTGGAAGAATCAAAACTTCAAAACCCATATCGGCATCATTTCAGATTGTTCAAAAAATCAAAACCCAATTTCAGATTGTTCAAAAAATCAAAACCCATATCGATCTTTCAGTTTCCATCGGCCGCTGTTCCAATTCGGGTTCGCCGTTCGCAAGCTTTAGCCGCTGGCCCTCTTTCTCTCAACTCTCAAGCTCCCCCCCCCCCCCCCCTTTGCAACTCCTAAATCAACTAATCAAGGTCTGTAATTCTTGTTCTGTAAACTAGATTCACATGTAATCAATGGCAAAATTGGCATCCGAAATCACACACCAAGCCTTTCCTTCCTTTTCCCTTCATTTACTCCCATTTTTGGGAGGTTAAGAAATTTACTGTTAAAGCCTTGTGTTAATCCTCCAAACCCTTCCCTTTCCTTCCTTTTCTTTTCAACAATTTTTGCCAAACACAAATTTTTTATCCCCTTCCATCACCTTCCCTTCCCTTTCTTTTCTTTGCCATTGCACCAAACTGACCCAAAGACTTTTTGGGTGAGTCAATGCTCTCTTTTCGTGTTCTCATCTCGAATAATGGTATCAAAACAAGCTAATTGATAACGTTTATAAAATTTTGAGTTAGATTAGTTTTTTAATACTTTTTAAAATTTTCATTTCAAAAGATTGCGAAGGACAAAATATAAATAAAGAAAAATATAACATGTGCTCGAATTTCTAAGCCTAGATGGATTTCATCTTAATACATTAAATGCATTAGAAATTTTTGAGTCAACATTTTTTATTGTTTTATACGGTCTAAAAATAATAAAAATAATAATAAAATATATTTTTATCAAATAGTAAGTTAGTAACTCTTTTAATAGGGTTACCTTTGTTCTTATATATACATATATGATAAAAAGAAAGATCAATCTGTTCTTATATATACATATATGATAAAATAGCATGTGCTCAAATTTCTAAGTCTAGATAGGTTTCACTTTAAGTCGTTCAATGCATTAGAAATTCTAGAGTCAACATTTTTCGTGATTTCATACCGTCTAAAAATAATTATTTAAAAATAAATAATTAATAAATAAAATATATGCCTATCAAATAGATAATCAAGTTACCTTGTTCTTACATATATATGCACTAAAAAGATAGATGAAATATAGAGTAAAACAATATTAGTCCTTCCCTCTAAACTGATGAAAGACAAAACTAGATCTCAGCATTCCTAATTACTTGATCCAGAGAGAGAGAAAATGGCCTTATGGCTTTGCAAAGGAAGCATCTGATAAACGCGTTGATGCAGGGGAAGAGCCAGGAATGTCTTTTTGAAATCTATATTTATAGTATATATTTATGGTGTTAATTATGATTTTAGGTAGGAAAATTAAAGAAATAATTGTAATTCTTTCCATTTTTTCTTCTCATATTATACATTAATAAACATGTTTTTAACACTATATATGAAAAAGAGTTTGGAAATTCCCCCCCCCCCCCCCCCCAATTAAACAATCCTGGATCTGCCCCTACATCAACGCGTTTTAATTTTGTTCTCAACAACTTTAATCATCTATTCAACAACTTTTAATGTTGTTCGCAACACTTCTAATCTTTATCAACATATTTTTAACTTATTCTCAGCACATTTAATTTTTACCTCAACGTCTTTTAATCTTTATCACAATGCCATTTAATTTTGTTCTCAACACTCTTTAATCTTGTTATCAACACCTTAAATCTTTACATCAACGCGTTTTAATTTTGTTCTCAAAAACTTTAATTTGTTTCCAACATCTTTTGATGTTGTTCTCAATACTTCTAATATTTACCTAAATACATTTTAATCTTGTTCTTAACATATTTTAATGTTATTCTCAATGCCTTTTAATTTTTATCTCAATGCCATTTAATCTTGTTCTCAACATCTTTTAATCTTGTTATCAACACCTTTAATATTTACCTCAACGCATTTTAATTTTGTTCTCCTCAACACCTTTTGATGTTGTTCTCAACACTTCTAATATTTACTTAGCTAAATGCCTTTTAATCTTGTTCTCAACACCTTTAATTTTTACCTCAACATTTTTTAATCTTTATCTCAACGTCATTTAATCTTATTCTCAACACCTTTTAATCTTGTTATCATCAACACCTTTAATCTTTACCTCAAAGCCTTTTAATCTTTACCTCAACACCTTTTAATCTTGTTTTCAACATTTTTAATTTTGCTCTCAACACCTTCTGAAATAAAACTAAAATAAAATATTTAAAAACGTTCTTGGAATACAATTAAAATAGAAGATACTAAACCAATCGATTTAATTGTATTCAATTAATATTAGTAATTTATTTATCATATGGAGTTAAAGTGTTTGATGTCTTATATTCTAAAAATTTGTTATTGTTACATGTTGCTCATAAATATCTTTTCCATCTTCTTTCTGGGGATTGCACCACCAAAACCAGTATCTGACATGAGCATGGGAAAGGATATATAAAATTATAAACAGATGTATCCTAACAAATTATAACGCCAGTATGTGAATGTTTTTAACGTTTCGTATTTTTATTTTGATTTTTTTAATAATTCACCATTAAGATAGTTAGTTGCTTCGTTTCACTCTTAAATTGCTTTTTTTTTTTTTTTTTTTTTTTAATTTACCTTAAACAATATTATTTGCATTACAATATGGGTGCAGCAGGACCTGTTTACAGCAGAGGGTCTTAGTCCAATGAGATGATCTTATAAGACATTTTTTTGAAAGATATGATCTTATAAGACTTGATCAATAAATGAAGAGTAATGGGTAATGTTATGGTGATGCTTATGTAACTTTCTAAAATTGCAGCTTCATATCAATCATTAACCTACTTTATTTTCTATTTAAAGACTTACTAGTATTATTAATGTCAAAAAGGCCTTGAGCCATTGTTTATTTCTACTGTGGGTTAACTACAACTTTGTTAATGAAGTCATTATTTAGTCCTCCAATCAATCATTTATAAATGATAGTCCAACATTAATAATCCATCGATCTAGCAAATTAAATATAATAAAAGTTGTACTAAAATTATATGCAAGACATTCATTTATAGAGAGGAATTTTTTTTATAAGGTACAACAAACCCACACATGTTATCTAAAAAAATCAATGTTTTTAGGGGTATGTTTGGTGCACAAGAATGGAATGAGGCAGGAATAGAATACAAGTAGGAATGGAATGGGAATGATGTAGGAATGGAATGATCATTCTCATTCCACTGTTTGGATACAAACAGAGAATGGAATAACCATTCTCATTCCTATGTTTGGTTAGATCAAATAAAAAGTTAGATTGGAATGATTTATAAATTGGTTTCTCCAAACTACCCTTACTTGTAATATATTAGTTATATTAAAATAAAATGACATATTCTTATTATATAAAAAAACTAGCTTATACCAATTAATGCATTTTTATAAAATGCAAATTTATATATATATATATATACACACACAATATTATAATGTGTAATGTTTTTTTTTTTCAAAAATTTATCTTATAAAATACCAGACAAATGTATCAGTTGCTTGCCATAGTATCAAAGATGTAACAAATATTTGTTAAAAATGATCTAATATAGGTTTAAAAGAATTACTACTACTTGAATTTACACATTTGCATCACATGCTTGCCAAGAAAATAGAAATAGTCAAACCAAGACACCATACTTGGCATACAGTAACAGAAACATTAAAAGGACCCAATAAAGTATAACAAGCTGAAAGCATAAAATCTATGATTCTAATTACAAAAACAGATTGGTCATTCACATATTAAAAAAAAAAAAAAACTACATAGTTCATCCAAATCATATTCCAAAAGAAACTTAATAAGAGTTATATAAATATCCAAAAACCATAGTTACTACTTGTTCATCCAAAAACCATATCGAAAAGTTTAACTAGCATTTAAAGAACTACTTCTTTAACCAATGCTTCCTTCTCCTCATCTTCAATTGTAAGAAAAATATCCAGCAAGTCATGATCACGAGCAAGTTTAGCACGCAGTTGCTCTATGTCGTTCAACCATGCTAAAACCGGATAATTTCTTCAGTTCTTCATTTAGCTTGAGTTTCATATCTTTCACTGATGCATCTTCAATTGCTCTACTAATGCGTTCACAAGATGAATCCATCTTAGAGCCAATAAAACTTGATGAACTCTTCACCACTTCTAATATCATTTCTTCACTATTTTGGCTTCTCTTCTTTCTTTTCTTTTTAGAACTTAGTTCACTAGTATTACCAACTATTGGTGGTATAAGTATATCATCTAAAGGGTTTTCAACATTATCATTATCAACCTCTTTCTCCTTATCAAGTTCTTCATCTTCTAGTGCTTCTAAAACATCATTTGGTGTTGCAGCTTCCTTACTGTTAGCACGAACCTTTCCAAATATTTTGCACAACTCCTTATAATGTGGAAAACACTTGTCTTTGAATATTACAACATTCTTATGACTCTGCAAATTAACATAGAAAAATAATTATTGAGCTCATCATAATGTAAAAGGATTTATCTAGATAAAGTAATGTATAAAAAAATACCTGTAAGTAGGCATCCCATACTGCTTTTTCAGCTATCACGCACTGTTTCATTTCGTCATAACCAAATCCACTAGCATTTAACATATCATGGACAGCGTCAAAATGAGTTTTCAAAGTTTTCATTCTTGATTTAATATGTGGGTCTGCCTTTAAGCCTGAACTTGGTAAATTGTTTGTAAGTATTTTTTACACAGCTTGAAAATGACCGAGTTTAAAACCACAATCAGCATTGTACTTCCCAGTGTTATGTAAATCAAGAAGAGCCCCAATAAGTTTCATATCTTCTTCATCAATCCATTTTTTTTTTAATTTTATCGGTCCACTTTCCATCCTTAATTTTTTACTGGGTCCACTTTTCATCCCCAATTTAAAATAGTAAACCGATACAAGAAAGTTTTAAAATAATGCCAAACATAATTCTTTATACACAAGATAGCATATAACATAATAATAATTTATAAACAACATGAGTAATTAAAAAATGACATAGAATATAAAAGAAATATGTACCAAATCTCAGGCGAAAAAAAAATAAATAAAGTACATAAAACACAAAATAGAGACCAAGTCTTAATCAATAAGAAAGTGCAAAAATGCTATCTTGTAAAATTTTATTAGGTTATGAACAATGTAGAAGAATACAAAACAATAGCAAACCCTTGCCAAAAAAAAAAAAAAGAAAAAGAAAAAGAAAAAGAAAAAAGAACAACCTATTAAACCTGAGACCCATTTTATCAAAACCCTAATATGTAGAGTGCTAGCTAAATTCTTTTCTTTATACATAAAACAAAATTGCATAAAACCAAGCATCCAAATCAAATATTGATAATCCATCATATTAGAGAACATGATTTAGTGAAAGAGAGATTGAAAATCAATTACAGAAATAAGGGAGAGAATCAACCATACAGTACAACAAGAGTACCATAGAACTCTAACAAAATAAATAAATAAATAAAATCAAAGGCTTTAAATTATTATGAAGAACAGAAATTTACCTCAGAGTTCTAATCACTTTTACCCTTTTCAAAACTTTGCTTGAATTTCACTTGCTCTTGTTTGGTTGTTTTGGAAATCTACCAGGTAAGAAAAATTTGAATGAGCAAAACGTACTTTGAGAAAAAAAGAATCTTTTTTTTTTCTTTAATCAATTACTCTATTTCATTTTCTTTTCCCCTATGTATACATATATGATAGCCGGATTGCAAAAGATTTTTTTTTTTTTCCTTTAATCAATTCCTTTATTTCCTTTTCTTTTCCCCTGTGTATACACGTATATGATGGCCGCATTGCAAAAGAAATTTTTTTTTTCTTTAATCAATTCCTCTCTTTCCTTTTCTTTTCCCCAACCAGCGGATATATGATATACATATTATATATATAAATATAAAATACGTATAGAACAAATTGTAGAGTACTACAAATATATATATATATATATATACCATGGTATAGTGTGCGTGAAGAGAGAAAGAGGAGAGAAAGCCTGTTAGATCTGTAGAGAAGAATACGTATGGTTTTTTTGTCCTTGCATTTTATTATTTTAATTTAGTATGAATGAATTGGCCATTCCACAAGTCCAAAAAAGGAATGGTCATTCCATCTAAAAGCTGAAATAAGCATTCCAAGGGAATGGCCATTCCACTTTTAAAGTGGCACACCAAACAAGAGAAAGGGAATGAGAAAGTATAATGGTCATTCCATTCCATCACACCAAACTAGGCCTTATACCTTTTGAGCAACTCACATTCTTAAAAATGTGTTTCATCTTAAACAAATTTGCCAACTTATGACTATGAAAATATAAAATAAAGTTCATACATGGGGTGAATACAAGAAATTTGTAATGATCCGGTCATTTTCCTTCCTTAATTTAATTTTAAATTTTACGAATAAATTTTTTTTGTTGAATTTTCTTTTTTGAGTTTGGTTACTCATCAAAATGGTTTCTAAGACTCTTTTCTTTAGATTGACAACTTCCTTTAAGGACCGAGTCATTTCCATAGTTTCATTTTTTTTTTTTTACACTATTCACTTTTCGTCTTTTTCCCAAGAATGATTTTCTTCACGTAACCTCACTTTTTGTGCTCGAATTTGGTTCCGATTTTGCATGCATCCATAATATTTAAATTACATGCTTTGTGTATTTTTACTTTTCTAGAAAAGTATGCTAGTTGCTTACTTTTACGTAAAAGGGCATAGATGCATAGTTTTTTCGAAAACATTATTTGTTTTTGGGGTTTTTTCGTAATTATAGAAAATAATTATTTTATTTCTTAGAGACCTTTTTGTAATTTATTTTGGTAGATATTTTCAAAAGGACCATTTTACCCCTTGTCAAGTACCCTTGCCGCATTGATTTGAAACCCAAAAGTCTAATTTTATGAAAATTTGAGGCTTCGTATCTTCTTCGTTCGAACTCCGAATCAAGTGATTTTTTAGTCTAAGTTTATTAATTTTTGCTTGTCTATCCAATGGTATGCCCGGTTGCATCAAATTCTATCTAAAAGAACCATTTTACCTCTTGTCAAGTACCCTTGCTGCATTGATTTGATACCCAAAAGTCTAATTTTATGAAACTTCGGAGTTTCATATCTTCTTCTTCCGGATTTCGAATCAAGTTATTCTTGGGTCTAGATTTATTAGTTTTTCCTTGTTTATCTAATGGTATGCTTAGTTGCATCCAATTTTGTTTGGAAAGACCATGCTACCCTTGGTCAAGTACCCATCCTATCTTATAATCTTAGCTTTCGTATTTGATTCTTTTAAGTTCCGTGACTTCATGGAAGGTCACCTTGACGTCTTAGGGATGTCATATATCCCTAGAAACCTTGTTTCTATTTTTGCTTTTGCATTTTGAATTCATTTTGGGTCATCTTACGGGTCATCATAGGACGTACTGACTTGAAAAACTATGGCCGTCACAGGTGGTATCAGAGCTTCTAGGTTCAAATACCTTGGACGATGGGTTTTGGGTGCATATCATGCTTGTGTTGCCATCCTCTATGTGTTTAATTGCTTCTTGATAACATGTTTTGAATTGATAACACGTCTGTTTGCTTATGTGGCGACTTGTTTAGAAACATACCTTAACCATTTTAGCATATGATTTATGCTTATCTATCTTAGCATATGATATATGCTTGTTTATCATAGCAAGTTGTATGTGCTTGTTTGCCTTAGCATACTGTATATGCTTGTAGGCTTTAGTACATTGTCCATGCTTGTCTGAGTTATCATGTTATACGCTTGTTTGCTTAACATGTTGTATATGCTTGTCTGCTTTAGCGTGTCATATGTGTTTGGTCACCTTAGCATGATTATATGTAGTATATAGTCATGCTTTACGTTCTCTTTCGTATACATTAACATACCTTATGTGATTTTTACTACCTGTGTGAGTAGGTAGTCCGTTGCTATGTTGTATACTAGCCGTTTACTTTTTATGTCTTGTTTTGACATTGCATGTTGTTCCAGCTTGGTTGGTAGAGATTCTTGGGGTCTGTCGTATCCCTTGAATATATTCTTATTTTGAGAAGTTTCTTCTTTGAGTTTCATTCTGTAAGGAACCCACGACGGGAACCTTCTTGTCCCTTTTGTTAGTTTGGTTGTTTCGAGACCTTGGTCTGATAGTTGATGCGAGTAAGGCTCAGGTGAGCATAGAGTTGTAGTTTTTGTTTGGTGGAATGAGATGCGGGACAGGTAGGCACCGTTTTATCTCCTTTCCTTCGTGGCTTCATGACGAGGTCAGGGAGTGTCCGGGGTTTTAGTATAGTCTCTTGAGGTTTCATGGTGACCTTGATGTGATGACATCATTGGGGTCTTATTTCTAACTTCATGGGACGATGAGTTGGGGTTGACTCCACTCCTTCTTTGGGGATTTGGGAGGTTTGTCTTCGTGAACCTCAACGGCGAGGTCATCGTGTCACATCTTCTTAGAATGATTATTAGGGATTTGGATAGGTATGTTGACTTAGGATCCTTCTTGGGTTACCTTGAGTAGCTCGTAATGGGCAGTTTCGTGTAATTAATTATATTGGTGCAATTAATTAATCTCCCTTGTCATTTTAGGGTACCATTAGGATCTTGTCCAGTTCTCTTCGAACTCGTTGACATCTTGAGTTGAGTTCTCTATTGATGTCTCATAATGGCTAGTGTTGGAACTATCCATTGCGTCGTTGTTTCATTTTGTGTGGCGTTAGGATTCCACCTTGGGCAGGGGCTAGTCTTGGGAAAGACTTGTAGACTCTTTGTTTCAGGAACCTTAGTGGTCATTTGGAGGATGGTTTCTTTCCTCGTAATGACAGATTGGACTCATCCAGGTTTGGTTGTATATTTTCTACGTGGTGTCTTTTGAGAGGCATTCCATTCATTCCTTTTGATTTTACGAACTTGCCATTTGTATAATCCCTTTTTACATATTTATGAGCCATTGTTTTAGGGCATGCCTTAGAAATATGTTTAGGATACATAACTATGTGGTAGTTGTATGTGGACGTAGATGGTGTATTTTCATTTATGGTATTAGTTTAGCATGCTAGTACCGTTAGTGGTGTATAGCGTGTTGTCGTTTATTTAACCCTTATGTGATAGGTGGCATGTTTTATTTACCGTATGTGTACTGTGTGCTTAGATTTAATTTATGCAATTTAAGTTTATGAGTATGTGCTATGTGAGTAACTGGTGGTACGGTTTCATTTTCCTGCACTTATGTTGGGGTTTTGTGACTTTGGTTGTCGGGATTGTTATGAGTGAGCTACGTGATAGACTTCTGTTTTGAGGACTTAGTTGTCCATGATAGGAATTTTGATCTAGCATTTTGTTTCCATTAATGACCTTAGGATCGGTCTACTTGGGACGGTGTCTTTCAGTTTCGTGGAGTTCGATCCATTGGCTTGAGGGCATAGACTTGTTGGGCTTTGGATTCGTGACCGGAGGTTGTTGATAAGGGTGTTTTGCAATGTAGGAGTTGTTGATTCTACTTGCACTGAGGATTTAAAGCCTTAAGAGTAACGATGCCTATGACATTGTTGTCAGAGTTTTGGGATTAGCTACCCCAACTCTCACAAGTTGCCTAGTTCCCGTAGCGCTTTTGGTAATGATCTTTTCCGACATTGATGTCATTTGTATCAATAAATTTTTTCGGATTGACCTGTTTGGGGCAGGTTATGAACTAGTGCCTTATACTGTCATGCTACTATACAAAGTTGTGTGTTATGTGTGAGTGCTAGTTGCTGTCGATGCTACCTTACTGAAGAGTAAGTGTGGGCCGGCGCTAGTCACTGTCATTGCTACCACACATTCGAGTACGTCATGGGTGGGTTCTGGTCGCTGTTCGTAATGCCATGTCACTTTTTTCTTTTGTCGTGTTTCGATGTTTCATTGTCTTGGGATTGTCTCAGTGGTTGACATTGAGTTGACATGCTGATTCATTTGAGGAGTTGTTTTCGGTTCGTGATTTCGTGTTCCTTCAGTTGGATCTTGAGGCTTCTAGAGTTATTCTTTAGTTCTTTAAGATCCTTTCCTCAATGTGACTTTGTGTTCAGTCCTTGTTCAGTTTTCCTCGGGATGTTCTTAATTTTGGGGATGAAATTTTCTTAAGAAGGGTAGGTTGTAATAACCCGGTCATTTTCCTTCCTTAACTTTTTCTTAAATTTTACGGATAAATTTTTTCCGTTGAATTTTCTTTTCTGAGTTCGGTTACTCATCACTTTGTGTCGTCTTGAGTGCTCGAAAATAGTTTCTAAGACTCTTTTCTTTGGATTAATAACTTCCTTAAGGACTGAGTCATTTCAATATTTTCATTTTTTTTTACACTATTCATTTTTCGTCTTTTTCCCTAGAATGATTTTCTTTGCGTAACCTCATTTTTTGTGCTCGGATTTGGTTCCGATTTTGCATGCATCCATAATATTTAAATTACGTGCTTTGTGTATTTTTACTTTTCTAGAAAAGTATGCTAGTTGCATACTTTTACGTAAAAGGGCATGGATGCATAGTTTCTTTAGAAACATTATTTGTTTTTGGGGTTTTTTTGTAATTATAGAAAGTAATTATTTTATTTATTAGGGACCTTTTTGTAATTTATTTTGGTAAATATTTTCAAAAAGGACCATTTTACCTCTTGTCAAATACCCTTGCCGCATTAATTTGAAACCCAAAAGTCTAATTTTATGAAATTTTGAGGCTTCATATCTTCTTCGTCTGGACTCCGAATCAAGTGATTTTTGAGTCTAAGTTATTAATTTTTGCTTGTCTATCCAATGGTAAACACTGTTACATCAAATTATATCTACAAGGACCATTTTACCCCTTGTCAAGTATCCTTGCCGCATTGATTTGAAACCCAAAAGTCTAATTTTATGAAACTTTGGAGTTTCATATCTTCTTCTTTTGGACTCCGAATCAAGTGATTCTTGAGTCTAAATTTATTAGTTTTTCCTTGTTTGTCTAATGGTATGCTCGGTTGCATCCAGTTTTGTCTGAAAAGATCATTTTACCCTTGGTCAAATACTCATCCCATCTTACAATCTTAGCTTTCGTATTTGATTCTTTTGAGTTCCGTGACTTCATGGAAGGTTACCTTGGCGTCTTAGGGATGTTATATATCCCTAGAGACCTTATTACTATTTTCACTTTCGCATTTCGGATCCGTTTCGGGTCATCTTATGGGTCATCACAAGACGCACTAGCTTGAAAAACCATGGCTGTCACAAAATTTAACTTTACAACTTCTGTTCTTCATCATCATTTTTGCTTTTATATCATTAATCTCTTTTTTTTTTTTTTTTTTTTTCATAAATCATTCCCTCTACTAATTTTTTTTTTTTTTAAGTCATTTCTCATCGCTTCATTCTATGTAAGTTTTATGAATTTTTTTTCTTTCACCCTTTATGTAAAACAATCTTCCTCTACAAGTTAACTTGACTATCGAGAAATTAACTAAAAATCATAGGATGACTTTCTAAATCTTTTTAGATATTTTGTCTACGGTGTCTACCTTAATTGGTAGGTGTTTTAAAGTAAACCTATGTGGGGTTATTATTATTATTATTATTTTCACCCTTCATGTGTCTTTTACATTTTTAGCTGAGTTCATCCACATAGTACATAGACCCACACACTTAACACATTCTTACACATGACAACACAAAGGTAGTTTTTTTATTTTCTTTAAATTATTTTTCATTACTTCATTCCATGTTAGTTTTGATCGAATTCTTTGTCTTTTACACTCTATGTAAAACAATTTTTCTCTACAAGTTAAGAAGTTTAACTTAACTTGTGAAGAAATTAATTAAAAATTAATTATGAAAGAACTTTAAAAGTGATTTGTTAATTATGGAAGAACTTTCTAAGTGATTTGTTAAGTGTTTTCTTTATCATGTCTACCTTGGTTACTAGGTGTTTTCTTGTGTTAGTATTATTTTTATTATTATTTTCATCCCTCCTGTATGTCTCTTATAAATATTTAGTTTCAGGTCAACCACTTACATACCCACGCCCTCACACACAAAATTAAGAGGGTTTTTAAGTAATTTGATTAATGTTTACAAATGACAACAAAAAGGTTTTCATTCACACAAATAGTTAGCCCACAATCCACGTCGACGCATGCACAAACTTTATTATAGATAAATGTTGTGAAACACATTAAGAAGAAGTTTGATATCACTATATTACTACCTTGATATTCTCAATTTACCTTTCTTCCCATTGAACTAAAAATCACATCTTAAAAAGGCTATTCCAAAAAAAATACACTTAAAATGGACTAGGGAGTACAAAATATCTTACAATGAAAAATTACTACGACGTCCTACTTTTTATTATTATTATTATTATTAGAAATCAAATAAGCTCTAAATTTTATTTTTTGGAAGGTAATTATTATTGTTTTTAAATTTAAATAGATAATATTTATATACAGCACAAACACAGAAAACAAACTGTTTCTATGCATTTGGAACTACAAATTTAACATGTCACACGCATTTGTACACACTGAATTTAATTCCTTTTTCACCACGTTTGTACAAGCCACTTTTGCATCGCTAGAAGATTAATTAAAATTAATAAATATATCAACTTCTCAATCGAAATGATTGACAAAGAATTAAAAAGTATAAAATTAAACATCCACCTCTCTCGCATGTTGGTTTCACCACATAATTTTCCTGAAAAAAATTCTAAAAAATATCTCCACTTCATACTCACCCATTATGGAATGGGGCAACCACAATTATACAATTTAAAACTTTCTGATATATATATTATTGAACTGTTCAGTTTGGTCCTTTTGAAATTGAAACTAGAAATCAAATCATAATCAATGGTGCTTTAATTTTAGAAACAAAATTTCCAGGATTTAAGGAAATGAGAATACGTACTGGCATAATATTTTTGGAAAACTTCGTCTCAGGATATTTCCTTAAGAGCAAAATTTTTAGAAATCAAATCATAATCAATGGTTTGAGTCCCACATGGACGAGTGAGTATATGAATGTATTCCCAAATATATATATTTTTGAAGAAGGTGTAGACAGGCTAGCCCAAAGTGAAGCCCAACAAGATATTTCCTTAATTTGTAGAGAAAATAATAATAATAATAATAAAATTCGATGGCTTGAGCCCCCCCACACCCTCACATGGACAATGAATGTATTTTTTTTGCCATATATATATATATATATATAGATACTTTTTTGAAAAAGGGGTAGACAGGCTAGCCCAAAGGGGAAGCCCAACAAGGTATACAAGATCCAATACAGGGCGACCTCAGCAAAATGAGCCCAAAAGGCCCAATAGGAAAGCCCATTACTTGAGGAACAAGGAGAATGAGGTCCAAAAGGTTTTTTCATCCACATACCCACACATTAGGCCACACAAAATTAAAAGGGTCCTGAATTAATTTGACCAAATCCACAAACACGAGAATAGAAATGTAATTTATTTATTTTTTAATTAAATTGAGTTCTCGCGCACATACACATGGAGAGAGCTGTGTACCCCACACTCAGGACACAAACTCTTTTAGTTTGAGTTCTTAAAACCACACGCGCGCGCGCGCGCGCACACACACAGTTATATCCCACGCTCGGACACAAGCTATTTTAGTTTGAGTTCTTAAACCCACACCCACCCACAGACACACACATCCCACACTGTGATACAAATTATCCTTTAGTTTGAGTTCTGAAACACACACACTGACACACACATAGTTATATCCCACACTCTGGATACAAATTCTCCATTAGTTTGAGTTCTTACCCACACCCACACCAACACCAACACCAACACCAACATGCACCAACATAAGAGAGAGAGAGAGCATGAGCTCAACCCTCTAATTATAAATACCCTTAATGCACCCACAAATGCTCTTCAGAAACAGGGCGGATGTCTAATGAATTTCGGAATGCAGCTAAAGGGCATGTGAATGCAAAGTCCATTGGATTGCTAAGGGCCCGTTTACTAACACTTTTACTTTCTTACTTCTACTTTCTTCAAAAGTAAAATCATAATTTTACTTTTTTGAGATGGAATAGGAAGTAGAATGATGTTTAATAAGAAGATTTTATTTTTACTTTTTTGAGATGGAATAGGAAGTAGAATGATGTTTAATAAGAAGATTTTATTTTTACTATTTTGAAAGTAAAAAATAGAAAGTAAATTTAATAATTTTAATTTTAATTTTACTTTCGTATTATATTTCTCTCTCTACAAAAAGCAGTGGCTGAAATCTCGCGAAGAAGACGACGCTCGCGAAGTAGACGACATTGAACCAGCACAACGAGATGGATTGAAACGGCGACGACTTCCAATATTATGCTCGGCGATGGCGAGCACCACACATCCGACCACCACCATATCCAATCCCACTACCAAAAATTAACTTCGGCGAACCCATTTCACCCACAACCATCGCATCTTCACCCATCTTCAAAATCAAGGTAATTGCTTTTCTCCTTCGCTTTTTGAAATTAAGGTAATTGCTTTTCTCACATGGCCTTTGATCGGATGGTACAAAAACGATTGCATCGCAAGAATTTCATATGTCATCTCCAATTTTGAAACCCTAGTCAATTTCTAGCCTCTACAAGCGGCCTCTTGCTTCTAATTGAGATAATTTCTCAAGCATCGAGACCCACCTGTTCGTCAATACTCTCTACACATATAGATTGCTTGAATCCAGAAACGATATGCTCATGAAGAACCCAAGCCCAATGAACAGCCACAACTTCCGCCATGAAAACGCAGATGTTTCGACATCGTAATCGTTCATCGTCTGCTTCTTCGCCAACTCCGATGAGGTTTGACTTTCTCGGTGCATTCGTATGTTTTTCTTGTCTGAGAGAATGAGTCAATTGAAGGGTGTGATTCAGATGGATCAAGGGAAAATCAGGTCTGTTGTGGACTGGGAAGGGCCAAAGAAGGACAAAACAGCTACAGCAGTTACCACAAAGCAGAACCAAAGGCTTTGTGGAGCAATCTCTGTTCCACTTTGGGTGGTGATGGCTTCATTATAGGTCTGTTGATTTGAGAAAGTGTGCTACAGTAAAAGGAAGTAATTCCTTGCTACAGTACAGAAAATACAGAAAAGTGCGAATTTTTCACTTTCTCTTCTCTTCATAAAATTAGAAAGTACTTCCTTAAAGTTGAAAAGTAAAAATATTTTACTAAACATGATTTTCACTTTTGAATCCAAATTTAGGAATTGACAGTAGAAATCAGGTTTTAATTCCTGTTACTAAACAGGCCCTAAATGAATCAGATCGTCATACAACCACTAAGCTGTGTCAATTAATTTGCTTTCTTTGACATTATAACATCAGAAATGTTTGCTTAACTTGTTGGGAAACGTGCAAGTTTTAAAACTTTTCAAGGGATTTTAATTCATAGATCTTGATTCATTACATAGAGACAAGTTTTATGTAAAAATAAAATAAGATGTATCATTCAATTAATGGATTGAATACTTACATCAAAGGTCTGAGTAAACCTTTAAATCTTTCCTCTAAAGTGAATGTTCTCACTTATTGTAGATCCCTTAGCAAGATGCATTCTCCTTGGATCTCCATCTTCTTGGTAATTATTTTGCCTTTAGGAATCACTCATAAGTCTCCATGAATGACATTGGAAAGCTTGTGGGAGCCTCCATTAAATGAGAACACTAACCCTAATTTTCTAGAGAGAGAAAATATATTCATTTTTCCTTCTCATAAAAAATCACCCTAAAATATACATAGACCATGTATATTTATAGGCAAAATAAAGATAAAGAAAAGGAAACAATAAATCCTTCTCAATCTCTAATTCACATGTCTCAAATCTAATAGGATTCCAATATCAAGTTGGGCTATAAGTGAGAATCCATTGTGCCTATTATTTTATTGGCTACAATAAATTAATAATTGGCCCAGTCCATGGACCCAATTCAATTAATTCATAAATTAATTTCTACTCCACTAAAAGAAATTAATTGAACTCCAATTAAATAATAAATAACCTCTAAGTCAATATTGCACTTTGACCCCTCTATGCATAATTAGTTACCGGATAAATAAAACCATCAATCCGACTACTTAATTAATATATTTATTTTGGTACCATTGATTATATTTGGCTCGATCACAATAAAACATTTGTTTGACAAAAATAATAATTTAATAAATATATATATAATAAATCATTTTGTCTAAAACCACACGAAGGCCTTCGAATTTACTTTGTGATCAACCATAATCAATACAAAATAAATACAAGTAGTAATGATGCAAATATTGAAAATATAACCCTCTAACTATTAATTACATAATTACCCAAAGTGCCGGTCTAAGGATTCAGAAATATCCGCCGAACAAATCAAAGTAATTATAACAAATCAAAGTAATTATTAATTAATAAAAAATTTTATACTTTTCTCATGCTTAAGAGTCAAATGCCATGACGGTAATAGGGAGCAATTGCATACGACGGCTCTCGCAATCTATCTCAACCTAACGCGGATCCAGTTCAAGTCTTAATTAATTATGAGTCCATCCATAATTACCGACTATGAACAATTTATGATTACTATTTATATTCATGTATTGATCGCCATCACATACATATATAAATCTCTCTTATAATCAAGTGGACACTATCAATTCTATAATGAATTGAAACATAATACATTGAATTCACCAATTGTATAAAATATAATTATTTCAGAAACGTCATAAACTTATGTCACTTTAATCCAAATAGGAATTTGCTATGCCAAGGCATATAAATCCCAACACAACTATGTAAACTACCCTCGGAAAATTTCCAAGGACTGAAATTGGACGGCTTCTTTAATGTTGATATTATAAATTCAAGGATGAAGGAAGGAGCTTATGAAAGTAAACCTATGATTTTCTTTCATGATATTCAAGAGGTACTTATTCATTTTAATGTATATATTTTTTAATTTGCATATTTTCATTTATGCTCATACTCAAGTAAATGTTGGATTAAACATTGATTGAACGTATGGTTTTGGTTATAGTATGATTTTGAAGTGTTTAGCAATTTGAGATTATCTGTTTACTTTTTAAAAGTGTAGCGCAGAAGTTTCTGTCACATTCTTTTTCTTTTGGTTGCTATCGGAGAACCTCCATTTTGAAAGGGAACAATGATATTTTTTGATGTGATACATGTTCCAACTTTTCTTATGAGATAGAAACTTTGTTTATATCATTATTCAATTTGCTACTGTAAACATTTTTTGTTCAATTAAATACTCTGCTTTTGCTTTTCTCTTATATTTCTTTTTTCTGAATTCAAAAAACATCTAAGCTAAACGAACTACCCTTGGTGTCCCAAACACACGCACCTTCACAAAAAAAGATTGGTTATGAACTTATAATACAGTAGTTGAAAGATTGACAGAACAATTGAGGAAAGGGGTGTTTTATCTATTACAGTATATTTGTTGTCTGTGATTTAAATTTTTATTTTTTTATTTTTTTATTTTTTTTCTTCATATTTCTAATTATTGATCTTGTTGGGTCTGGTTTCTATCTCATAAGAAAAGTTGGAACGTGTATCACAACAAAAAATATCATAGTTCCCTTTCAAAATGGAGGTTCTCCCATAGCAACCAAAAGAAAAAGAATGTGACAGGAACTTCTAAAAAGTAAACAGATAATCTCAAATTGCATACTTATGGATTTTTGTAGTAGCTATCTTCTGAATGCATCCTTAATATCTTCACTATAGTTGGCTTAATGTGTCTTTCAAAGGATATACATGATTGCATACTTATCTGGCAGTAATTGAGTCTGGAAGTCTTGCTTGTGACACGTGACCAACTCTTTTAAGTAATGTTGTGGTTTATTCTTATGTTACTAAAAGTATTGCTGTTAGACTTCACACTTGCGATCAACATAAATACCACTATCATTTTGTCGGTGTGACCTTGGGCACAAATTTTGTTTATGGACTTACTTTTTTACTGCTTATATCTCAGATTGAACTGCTTTAGTGCACACATTGATTTAAAAAATTCTTGTAAAGCAAAGAAATAGAAGAACTTTTCAAAATAAATGAAGTAAAAAGGTTTTAAGCAATGAAATAATGTTTTATGAGCTGGATCTCAATTATTCTACAGGTCCTTAGAATGAGTCAGCTTTCCACAGATATCTGATACCTTAGGTCCTTGACTATTTTCCAAATGCTAATAGTGTTTGAGCTGCAAGGCTTCCAAACAACAATCTTCCTTTATCAGTATTGTGAATTTTAGATTCATAGATCTGTTTATGTATCTTAAGGATCTCAACTGATTCTGGTTTTGTAAAATGGGAGTACTAGTAAATCTGTGACGTATGTAATTGTGGATTTATGGTCGAATAATTAGATTTCAGAGGTTCCTGATGTAAAACTGATTGCTGAAGCCTTTATGGCCAGTTTGGACCGCCAGGGGGCCAAACGAGCATATTGATGGATTTTATGGACTGATCCCGAAGTGAACCCAGATTTATCAGAAACAGCCTAACTCAAATGGCGTTTTCAATCGTTTAGGGCTCGGGAATGGCGTTTTCTCATTTTTGAATATTTCGTGATTTTCGTTAGAAGACTAAACGGATTCAATTTGCTTTCTTGTTTGGTACTTAGTAGTTTTTAGTAATTAGGTTTCTTTCCTTATTTTTTAGGAATTTTCAGAGCAAGTTTGTTTTTGAGCAGTTTTCTTGCACTGTTAGTTTTCTTACGTTTCTAGGATTTCCTTTATGCAGTTTCCTTGTGTTGCTAGTTTCCTTACGTTTTAGGATTTCCTTTATGCTGTTAGGGTTTTTATTTTTAAATACATGTACTGCAGAGCAGATAAATAATTCAATTATTAAATAATATATCAGATTTTTCTGAATTATCTTTTTGTTTTGTGGATTCAAAACACCCACCGTGTGGATTCAAGATATCTTGTTCCTCCTGAACAAATTTATCGCTTCCGCTTACGTCAGTTGGTATCAGAGCCTTGTCTTTTCCTGGTCTGATGGCAGATGAACGTGGTGATGGCAACCTCACTGCTGATGAAGATCGATAGAGAAAGGCTCTTTTAAGAGCCGAATTCCAGGACTTTTGACAGACAACCCAACAGGCGTTGCAAGAAATTCAAGCAACCCTTACTGGGCTCACGTTGGGTCCAAATCAAAATTGTGATTACAACAAGGGGCAAAATGTTGACGAAGATCGCGCTCGTCCTTTTTGGAATCGCAACCCCATCCCACCACGTAGGCAGCCAGCCTATGAGGAAGACTTCAGTGATAATGACTACGCTGAAGAGGTGCTTGCGGAGAATAGAGGCTGGAAGATATCAGGATCAAAGAGATCATGATTCTAGGGAGTTTTGTATGAAGATGAATCTCTCCAATTTTAACGGTAATCTTAATATTGAAGATATCTTGGATTGGTTGGCAGAAGTTGAGAGATTCTTTGATTATAAACATATCTAAGAAGATAAGAAGGTGAAACTAGTGGCATATAGATTCAAAGGAGAAGCTTCTGCATGGTGGGAACAACTTCAAGTTGCTCGCGCATGGCAAAGGAAAACACCAGTACACTTCTGGCAGAAGATACAGCATCTAATAAGGGGAAAATTCCTACCACCAGATTATGAGCAGACTCTATTCCAGAAGTATCATGATTGCAAACAGGGAAGTCAAACGGTTTAGGCCTATACAGAGGAATTCAATCGATTGTCGTCTCGGAACGACCTAAGGGAAATTGAGATGCAGCGAGTTGCTCGTTATCTAAATGGTCTACGATATGCCATTAATGATAGGGTATCAACATAAATAATTTACACTTTACCAGAAGCCACGAATGCAGCAACCAAGGCAGAGGCCTTTTTGGAGAAATCAAAAACACCGGCTGGCTCCAAGAATTACTTTAATTTGACGCGTTTAGTGACGAACAAAGCAAAACAACCCATATATTCTCAACCTTCCATTCCAGCAGTACCTGATTTGGCTAACACCATTACTCAACCAAAGAAGATCAGAATAGCTCCCATAGCAAGTCCAGATGCATCCAAAAATAATCCTTACAGTCGGCCAAACCCTATTAAGTGTTATCGATGTGGGAAGCTAGGACATCGATCTAATGAATGTCCCTAAAGGTGTTCAGTTAACTTAATAGAACCTGGGGGTGAGGAGGATCAAGATAGAGAAAATGACGAAGGGTTTCCTTTATACGATGAGGAAGAGGTGATCGAAGAAGATGAGGGGGATCTACTATCCCATTCTCTAGTTGTGCAAAGGCTCTTACTTGCCCCGAAAATGGAAGAGCATCTATAGAGGCACAATATATTCCGGACACGATGCACTGTCAATAAGAAAGTCTGTGATGTTATTATTGATAGTGGCAGCAGAGAGAATATTGTGTCGTGGGCGATGGTCCAAAAGTTAGGGCTGAAAACAGAAAAGCATCTGAGTCCCTACAAAATTGGTTGGATTAAAAAAGGGGCAGAAACAAAGGTCACAGATATCTGTCGGGTTTCCTTTTCTATTGGTAATAAGTATATTGATGATACGTTGTGCGATGTTGTTGATATGGATGCTTGTCACTTGATTCTGGGCAGACCATGGCAGTTTGACATCAACGCCACTCATAAGGGCAGAGATAATGTTTACATGTTTGATAAAGGAGGGCAGAAGATTGTGCTGGGTCCTATGACCGAAAGGGATTTTTCCAAGGTTTCACAAGTCAAGGGAAAGTCAGTTCTTTTAATTGGCAATGAGCAACAGTTTTTGGAGGAGGCCAAGGAGTCCGGATAGTTCTTGGCGCTGGTGGTTGGAGAAGAGATGTTTAATAATCCTTCTGCAATTCCAACAGTAATACAACCCATGCTTGAAGAGTTTGGGGAGATTATTCCAGACGAGTTGCTTAGTGGTCTACCTCCTATGCGAGATATTCAGCATCACATAGATCTTGTGCCTGGTGCTAGTTTGTCGCATTTACTGCACTATCGCATGAGTCTAAAGGAGTGCCAGATTCTACAGGACCAAGTTACAGAGTTGGTTCAGAAGGGTATGGTAAGGGAGAGTATGAGTCCATGTGTTGTTCCAGCTTTGTTAATACCAAAGAAGGATTGCAGTTAGCGTATGTGTATCGATAGTAGAGCAATTAACAAGATCACCATCAAGTACGGATTTCCTATTCCACGATTAGATGATATGTTGGATATGCTGGCTGGTTCAAAACTCTTTTCAAAAATTGATTTGAGAAGCGGCTACCACCAAATTAGTATTAGACTAGGGGACGAATGGAAGACTGCTTTTAAGACTAAAGAGGGTCTGTATGAATGGTCAATGATGCCGTTTGGATTGTCTAATGCTCCAAGCACTTTTATGAGGCTTATGAATCAGATGTTGAAACCTTTTATTGGCAGATTTGTTGTTGTCTATTTTGATGATATCCTAATTTATAGTTAGTCAGATACGGAGCATTAATCGCACTTGAGGGAGGTACTAATAGTTTTGCAGGCAAACAAGTTGTACATCAATCTGAAAAAGTGCACTTTTATGACCAACAGTTTATTGTTTTAGGGTTTTGTGGTGAGTGCTGAAGGCATTCGGGTGGATGAGGAAAAAGTTTGAGCAATTCGAGAATGGCCCACGCCAAAAATACTAGGCGATGTGCGTAGTTTTCATGGTTTAGCAAAACTTTATCGGAGATTTATAAAAAAATTCAGCAGTATTGTTGCTCCTATTACAGAATGTATGAAGAACGGAAAATTTAAATGGGGTGAAGAGGCAGAACAGAGCTTTGTGCTAATCAAAGAAAAACTGTCCAATGCACCTATTCTAGCATTGCCAAGTTTTAAGACATTATTTGAGGTTGAGTGTGATGCCTCAGTTGTAGTTGGTGCTGTACTTTCCCAAGAGGACAGACCAGTTGCATTCCATAGTGAGAAGCTTAGTGATATAAGGAAGAAGTGGACTACCTATGAGCTTGAGTTCTATTCAGTTGTACGTCCATTGAAGGTTTGAGAACATTATCTAGTGCAAAGAGAGTTCGTTATTTACATTGATCATCAGGCTTTGAAGTTCATCAACAGCTAGAATAATATTAACAGGATGCATGCCAGATGGATTTCTTTCCTACAGCGGTTTACCTTTTCCATAAGGCATAGTCAGGCTAGCAGAATAGAGTTGCTAATGCACTTAGCCGAAGAGCAGCACTCCTGGTGACTTTACGAACTGAAGTTGTGGGTTTTGACTGTTTGAAGGAGTTGTATAAGGAAGATGATGACTTCAAGGAATTTTGGGTTAAGTGTCAGACTGGACAGGTTGCTGAGAGTATGCACATACATGAGGGATTTCTTTTTCGTGGTAATCAGCTTTGTGTTCTGAGGAGTTCCTTTCGTGAGCAGATTATTCATGAATTACATAGTGGCGGTCTAGGTGGACATCTTGGTCGAGATAAGACCATAGCTTTGGTCAAAGAACGATATTATTGGCCACAACTCAAGAAGGTTGTTGGCAACTATGTGCGACGGTGTCCAATCTGTCAATCTGCTAAAGGTTAGTCTCAAAACACTAGTCTTTATATCTCTCTACCTACACCAAATTTTCCCTGGGAAGATTTGTCTATGGACTTTATCCTAGGACTTCCACGCACTCAACGAGGGGTAGATTCAAATTTTTTAGTTGTTGATCGTTATTCTAAGATGGCTCATTTATATCTTGCAAGAAGACTTCTGATGCTACACATGTTGCAAATCTGTTCTTCAAAGAAGTTGTTCGTCTTCATGGCGTTCCTAAGTCCATCACTTCTGATAGGGACACCAAATTTATTTCCCATTTTTAGAGGACTTTATGGAGGCGTTTTGATACATCTTTGAATTTTAGTAGTCATCCGCAATCTGATAGTCAAACAGAGGTGGTCAATCGAACTTTGGGCAATCTAATTCGTTGTATTTCTGGTGAGAAACCAAAACAGTGGGATCTTGTGTTATCACATGCAGAATTCGCATATAACAGTATGGTCAATCGGTCCACAGGCAAGTCGACTTTCACTATTGTATACTATCATCCGCCAAAGCATGCATTGGATTTGGTCCCACTTCCGAAGCTACTTAGAAAGAGTGTTGCTGCAGAACACATGGCAGATTGCATCCAAGCCATTCAGGATGAGGTTCAAATGCATCTTGAACAAGCCAGTGCGAAATACAAGGAACCAGCAGACAAGAAGAGATGGAAGAAAGTATTTCAAGGAGATTTAGTTATGATGTTTCTACGCAAGGAGAGGTTTCCTATTGGTACCTACAACAAATTGAAGAACAAGAAATATGGGCCTTATCAGATTTTGAAGAAGATTAATGATAATGCTTATGTTGTTGAGCTTCCAGAAAACATGACTATTTCTCCTACATTTAATGCTGCAGAACTATTTGAGTATTTTCTGCCAGATGAGACGTGCTTTTTCAGTCTTAACTCGAGAACGAGTTCTTATCAAGCAGGGGAGACTGATATAGAACTGATTGCTGAAGCCTTTATGGCCAGTTTAGACCGCCGGGGGCCAAATGAGCATATTAATGGATTTTCTGGACTGATCCCGAAGTGAACCCAGAAAGAGCCCAGATTTATCAAAAACAACCCAACTCGAATATATTGGCAGCTTCGCTGCTGAAGTAGGGCGTCTTTTGACCAAATTCAATCATTTAGGGCTCAGGAATGGCGTTTCCTCATTTTTGAATATTTCTTGTTTTCGTTAGAAGACTAAACGGATTCGATTTGCTTTCTTGTTTGGTATTTAGTAGTTTGTAGTAATTAGGTTTCTTTCCTTATTTTTTAAGAATTTTCAAAGCAAGTTTGTTTTTGAGCAGTTTCCTTGCGCTGTTAGTTTTCTTACGTTTTTAGGATTTCTTTTATGCAGTTTCCTTGTGCTGTTAGTTTCCTTACGTTTTAGGATTTCCTTTATGCTATTAGGGTTTTTATTTTTAAATACCTGTACTATAAAGCAGATCAATAATTCAATTATTAAATAATATATCAGATTTTTCTGAATTATCTTTTTGTTTTGTGGATTCAAAACACCCACCTTGTGGATTCAAAGTATCCTGTTCCTCGTGAATAAATTTATCACTTCTGCTTACGTCAGTTCCTTTATCGAGCTTTGGCACAATGGTAAGGTTGCTCCATTGTGACTTCAAGGTTGTGGGTCAAAGCTTGAAACAGTCTCTTTGTACGTGAATGTAAGGTTGTGCATATCTGACCCTCTCTAAATTCCGCAATGACGGGACAAGCTCAGTCCATAAACAGACCTTATAAATAGTCAAGCCTGTTTTCAGACCTTAATGCCTATTGTTATATGTAAGATATGCTCTCTACCTACCTCCATGAGCAAGCCTTGGTTATGGGGCCTGCTCTCTCTGCAAAAGTCAAGCCAGAACTACCATAGTACTTTGTTATTTCGGTTGGTGAGATCGCTCCAACTTCGGCAAACATGCGTACCAATACTAAGTAGGAAGATTAAGATTAATTATCATAGAAGGAATGTAAGATTTCAGAGGTTCTTCATCTTAACTTCTTGTTACAACCAACATATATGATCAGGGACGGAGCCAAGATTTCATTTCTGGGGAGGCACAATGTACTTGATAAAAAAAATCAACTAAAATTTACAATTACATAACCTACAAATCAATACATAAAATCAGACTTAGATTCATGTTAGGACATATAATAAAAGCCTTGCATCAAAGTGATCTATATGCGTAAAAACCTTAAGTGGGTAATTGTTACTAGCAACTTGAATGTAGTCAGTTTGAAAAATCAAAATGGGGACTTAATAAATTTAAATTCGCAGTTCAACTACATCTATGATAATGTGACCAATGTAACTCAAAGAAAGAGTTAAAAGCATCTTCACGCACAAGCCCACATGTGACTTACCTTGTTGCGGTTCCTGCAGCACCAGCTTCAGTAGGTAATCAATGGGATAAAGCCACATACTTCAAAGGTAACAATGATTCAGCAAGAATGGAATCCATATGGAATCCATATGTGACCAATGTAACTCAAATAAGGCATTGGTTTGCCCTCAATAAAATGAACCTGCCAGAGTATGCCAAAAAAATATCACCCAATCTTCCCTTTTTGCTAATAAAAGTATCAATCAATTGCAATCAAACTCATACTATACTCAGCTCTATACAGGTCCCTCCAAAGGAAAAAAAATAAATAAAGAGATTTTTACAAAGGGAAAATTTTTGGGATTTTGATTTCAAGAAGCAGAGAAGAAAGAGAAATAGGAGGAAGAGAAGATGTACCTTTGTCGCCAGTTGCCGATGAGAAGCCTCTGAAGTGGTCGCCGTGGTCTTTTGGCCGTCGACGTAGAGCACTTTCCGTCTTGTCACTGGAGAAACGATGATTGAAAGAGGCAAAGAGGTGATACCAATGGGTTAATTTTTCTCTCATACGAAGTATTTTGTATCTTATACAATTGTTTTGATTGTGTAAGTGAAGGTGCATCGAAACTTTTCCACTACCAGTAATACAATGGTTAAGAAAAAATCTGAAGGGGGGCACTCGGTAATTTTCTTGAAAATATACATATAAAGGTAAGAAAAAAAAAAAAAAAACGGAGGGGGGGTGTTCCCCAGGTTCCTTAATTCCCTCAGTCCCGGTATATGATTTTTTGATAGTTCTGCTCTAACTGATGCTTGAATTTAATTATATTTTTTAATATTCTATTTGTTGCATGCTTCCATTTTTTTCTTGGGGGCGTTGGTTGCGTTTGTTATTCTGTTTCTCTTCCAATTATGGAAGTTCACTTTGTTATTCGTTTGCTGGAATTGCAATGCAATATCCACAGGAACGTGTGCTAGGACCTGTGAAAATTGATATAGGAACAAGTTGGATTGCTCTACTCAGTTTGTCATATGTCACATCGTTAGGAAAATCTTCAGGCCCTGGTTCATGGATGAACTAGTCTAGAGGTCATCTTTTGGCATGCAACCGGCCTGTGTAATATTTAAGTTATTACTTCATACTTGTTCCATGAAGTAATAACTTAATGTTTCTTCTTATAGTGTATATATCATAGACCTGAATAATGTTTTTGCAGGCATGGACAAAGCTTCAAAAGGTTGGCACTGAAATGGTTGCTCTTGCAGTTGAATTTACTTGCAAATGCTGGTGTCCCTTGTTAACTGATCTCTTGTGCAAATTGAAGATTGCTAATGTATGGGGGAACAATGTTCCATTGTTGCCCTTTTTTGACAGAATCTTACTACAACAATTTTAAAAGGAAAATCAAAATGTTTCGATGTGGTTAAATTGATAACTATTGAGCCTACTATTTGAGTAGTGACATTTATCAGGTAATCTATAATGAGAAATTGTAGTATTGATTTGAAAATTGACATTATGATTACATTTAACTCTCTTATGGAAACCTAAAATTACAGTTTACACCATTCAAATCACCAACTAAATTGAACATCTGGAGAGATCAAATTGAAATGACTTCGGCTATGCTTGATTTGCCAAATTAGAGTGATCGGGTGGCAGGTCCTTGAATATATGTGACCATGGCATGCCGATATATTAGTACTCACACCTTGGATTATTTGGGCAATCCACTGTAGTTCTTTTTCTAAATAATAATATAAAAATAAAAAAAAAAAAAAATGGTGAAGTAATATTTGTCTTGCAGCAACATATTACTTTCCTGTGGCTTCTTTTTTTCCTGAAAAATGTAAATGAAAGGGCCTATCCCCTTTTCCTATGCATCTTTCTGGAAGTACCTTGGACCAATTCATCTGAGCTCTAGCAGGGACATTTTTTTCTAGCTCCCTTTTATACTACAACCATTGTGTGAAGTTTGGATTTGGCATGGTTTACTATGCGCTTTGGAATTCTTTTCTGAACCATATCCTTTTGTTTGTCCATGCAGGTTGGACATTTGGTGCACAGCAGTTTTGAAGACAATGAAGTTGAGGTAAAAAAGTTTCTGCACATTACTGTAGAATTAATTGGTTTAGTCTTTTCTTTCTAAATATTACCTTGATGGGTTTCCTTTTCTAAAAGGTATAACATGGCCTAGGTTTTGCTTTTAGAAGTGATGTTTACTTAGTCCTGAAAAAACAATATTCTGAATTTTCACTGTAAAACAGTTCCATGCGCAAGAACCTAACTTGCACGGTTCGGAGCAAACAGAGGTTTGTGGTGTGTACAAAGTCTGCGCTTGCAGGCGTTGTGGGGAAAAGGCAGATGGAGGAGATTGTTTAGTTTGTGATTCATGTGAGGAAATGTATCATGTCTCGTGTATTGAGCCTGCTGTTGAGGAAATTCCTCTGAAGAATTGGTACTGTTCTGACTGCACTGCAAAAGGGATTAATTCACCCCATAAGAACTGTGTAGCGTGTGAGACGCTGAATGCCACCACATCTCCAATCAATGAAGTTGGAGATGATGTGATTCAGACAAGTGAAGAGACACCTGACGAAATGGAACAGGGTTCAAATGGTTTAGTGGAAGATGGGCTTCAGCCATTAAAAGGAGACACTTGCAATATGTGTGGAGGTGAGGTAGAAATTGGTGAAAAAATAAGGTTATGTGGCCATTCCTTCTGTCCTCACAAGTACTACCATGAGAGGTGCCTAACGAGCAAGCAGTTAAAGTTGTATGGTCCCTGCTGGTACTGCCCTTCCTGCCTGTGTGGGGCTTGCCTCACTGATCGAGATGATGATAAGATTGTTTTGTGCGATGGCTGTGATATTGCGTACCATATATATTGCTTGCAACCACCACGCGCTTCTATTCCCGATGGAAGTTGGTTTTGCAGAAAATGTGATGCAGGGATCAGGCGAATACGCAGGGCAAAGCGGACATACGAGAATATTCAAAATAACCTGAAAAAGAGTGGTGGTGAAAGTGGAAGGAAAGACAAACATGAAGCGATGGTGGATGGTTCTGGTGGAGTAGACATGCTTCTAACTGCAGCCAAAACTCTAAATTTCGAGGAGAAAATGGCTTCTTCAATCATATGAAGGTTCAATCCATGGTTTTGAATCATTTTGGAGGACTAATACTTTTGTGTAAGCTGTATTTTAGGCTTAGCTGACTTTTTCGGATACCTAAATGAGGAAATACAGAGGTCTGCATAGTGTTTTTTGATGCTGGTTAGGTTGTAAAAGTATGTAGTTTGTTGGCCGAAGTAAATAGACTGGAGTCATGATGTAAGTGAAAGTCTCCTAGCATAAAATTCTTTTATGGGGGATATTAGAAGCTAACATTCATTTTGTTGTACGTGTAAAGGGAAATGACTGTCTAGGCAACCTATTGATCATCAAAGTGGGGGAATTTTTTTGTTATCTACATTGATGTCCTATCAAACTCTGGATATCAACATCATTAGATGCTGCTTATTTCTTTTCACTATTATCATTTTCTTCTTCTTCTTCTTCTTCTTCTTCTTATTATTATTATTATTATTTTTGTTTCCCGAGCTACATGACCTATGTCTATTTGAAGGTCATTGGAAAGCCCTTATGTAGAGAAAGTGGTTTGATTCAAAGTCACATAATCATTCTCAATAAGTGTCGCTCTCACGTTTTGAGTGCTCTCGTTCAAATTTTTACTGCATATGACCTATTTCCGCCATTCTCTCGCTTTCGCTCTTGAATTTGTTCTCGCTTTATGTGACTTTATGTGACTTAAGTTTGATTGATACTCTCACAACCCACCAACATTGATAATGACCATAAACAGGTGTTGCACAATATATGGTATGTGGCAATGTGGTTTCAGGAACGTGTATGTTTCAAAGGAAAAACAAATCATGCAAAAAGGATATTTTCTAAGGAAAATTTTACATTTTTATAGTCATTTCAGATCCTCCAATGAAGGCCCCAAAAATATGTAAATACCCTCAACTCGAATAGATGACCCCAAAGTAGCAGAAGAAATATGCAAAAAATGAGACTTTTCATGAAAAAATGTCATTCATTTTCTCGCACATTTCCATACATTTCTCATGAATTTGCATTCCAAGTCATTTGGTAATGAAGTTCATTATTACATGACAGAGACGAACTTACTAGTAAAAAGTTGTGGAATGACTTTTTCCTTTCATATTGAAATCACTAACCATGTACCAATTAAGTTCCTAGTGAAGTTCCTAGTATTATCACGTCGCACTATATTGAAAAATTATTGTATAGTTAAAGATTATATTGAGAAATTATTGTATGGTTGAAGATTATATAAGCCCGTCCAATCACAACATGGTACGTAAACGAAAGTATGAATAACACATTTCCGAATTGTGATCGGCCCAAACCATATAACCCCTTACTAAGTATGGCATGAGTTTGCACCACTAGATATGCATACCTCAATTAATCTGCCATAGTAGTTACTATGTCAATCAATAATTTTGATTAGACTATATTAAGCCATTAATATGAATACCCTTCTTCAGCAAAATTCTAAATATAATCTTCAACTAAAAATTAAATTAAAAAAATAATTGGGAAATCTACACAAAACCAGTTTAATGGTAAGAAAAGAAAGGGAAGTCACAGTGTAAGCGGTAAACAATAATGTCCATGTACTTTGTTAAAAGTATATAAGAAAAGTAATAAACTAGTTCACGGACATTTCAGTTAATTTCGTTTGAAATTCTTCATAACTTCAAGGAACAGAATACGAACATTCACGGATGTGAGAGCTACCTTAATCTGTAAATTCATGAGAGACAATTAATAAAGAGACTGGTTGGTGAGAAGCAAAATGGAAATAACTTGGATAGAGAAAAGAAACTACAAAAACTTGCAGGTGATATATATATGTCTCGTCTTCCCTTTCAGCTATGCTAATTACCAAGTCATTGGAAGTACTAAACAAATTAATTTCGTAGCAAGTTTGAGGAAGAGTGTAAGAAGTAAGAACTGCTTAGGAAATGCTTCTCCAACTCTTCTAGTAAAAGTTGTGTAATGACTTTTTCCTTTCATATTGAAATCACTACCCATGTAACAATTAGGTTCCTAACATTTTCATTTTTCACACTATATTGAGAAATTATTATATCATCAAAGATTATATGAAATTATTATATAGCGGAAGATTATATGGTCCTCTCCCATCAACATGACACACAAAAAATAAAAAAACAAACAAACAAAAAAAGGACCAAATATTTAAAAAGGTAGTATTTGAGGTAACATGAGATGATCTTAAAAGACTTGACCAATAAATGGAAAGTTATGGGCAATGTTATGGTGATGCTTATGTAACTGCCTAAAATTGCAGCTTCATATCAGTCACTAACATGCTTCATTTATCATTCAAAGACTCATTAATGCCAAAAGGGGTTTGAGCCATTATTTCTCTTGTGGGTGGACTAGATCTTTGTTAATGAAGTCATTATTTAGTACTCCAATCAATCATTCATAAACGATAGACCAACATTAGTAATCCATGAAGAAATTAAATATGCTAAAAGTTGTACTAAAATTACTAGACATCCAGATAGTTATATATATATATATATATATTACGTCTTCATTGATGCTCAAACACTCAACCTCTACACACAACAATATCACGTAAAATAATTTTTTATTTCTTTATTCCAAGTCAATTTTAATCGATTTCTTTGCCTCTTACACCCTATGCAAAATAATCTTCGTCTCCAAAGAAGTTTAACGTAACTTATCGAGAAATTAACTAGAAATCATGGGAGCACTTTCTAAGTCATTTGTTAGGTGTTTTCTCTACAATGTCTACCTTAGTTTCTAGGTGTTTTCATGTATGCCTATGTGGGGGAACGATCCTATTGTATTAGTATTATTATTATTTTCATTCTTCATGAACATACCCCGACACCCTAACACAGAAAATTAATAGGGCTTTTAAGTATTTTGACCAATGTTTACACATGAGAACACAAAGGTAATTTCATTCGCACAAATCGTTAGCCCACACTCCACGTCCACGCGTACACGAAACTCTATAAATAATACTCTAAATCTTTCCTTGCATTTGTGAAAAAACAAGAGCCATATTTCTTTTCATTTCTACAACAAGAAGAGGCATTTAGATACAGAGAGAGAGAGAGAGAGAGAGAGATGGCAGATAAGAATCATAAGATGGTGAACAAAGGTGAGGGAGGGGCTAAAGGGCAAGGGCCGATGTCCATGTATGGTAAAAATGAGAGCCTTCTTCCCGCCAAGAAGAAAAAGGTGATCACAATGGCTGTTCAGAAAGTTGGGAAAACTTTTGCTCCATCTAGCAACAAGGACAAAAATAAGCACAAGATCAACCCTGGTGATGATGCTGAGAGTGCTTAATCCTATATATATAAGTACTCTATACTATATATACTATGTTTGGTAATATGGAATTAGAATTGGAATTGATAAAAAAAATAGTTCAAACTTTGCTTAAAATCAATTCCATACTACCGAACATAGGTATGTAGTTGTTTTGTATTTGTGTCTGTGTGTGTGTGTGTTGTCATATTTTCTTTGGTCGATATAGCATTCGAGTGTTGTCTTATTTTTTCTTTTCTTGGACACTATTCCAAGTACACGTCTTATTGATCTCTCTTGTACAATTTCTTTACTTTATGAATAAAGTCATTCTATGTTTCTATTAATTGGATCATCCCGGTTGATTTTTTTTGAACTATTCGATTTACAGTATAACAGAATTATTAAAGTATTTCTTGCCGGGAGCATCATGTGGTCCCGACCAATGCAAGTGAATGTATCACCTTTATTCAACTTTTCGATTGCATCAATTAATAATCGCCGACCAATGGTCATGTAATAATTTTTAGGGACCAAAAAGCAAATAAAATAAAAACCAGCATATTGGTAAGGACAGTGTAAATGCTAGTGTATATGTTTGCACTTTGTAAGAAGCAAACAAGTTTTATTTAACCCACAAAAAAAAAAAAAAAAAAAAAAAAAAAAAAAAAAAAAGGTAAATCAACTAGTTCATGAACATTTCAGTTAATTTCGTCTGAAATTCTTCCCAACTTTTGATGAACTGAATATGAACTTTCACGCATATGAGAGCTATCTTAATTTGTAAATCCATGCGAGACATTTAAAGACACTGGTTGGTGACAAGCAAAATGGAAATAACTAGGATATAGAACATAAACTACAAAAACTTGCGGGTGATACATATTGTCTTTCCCTTTCAGCCATGCTAATTAGCAAGATTAGTAATCCATGGAGCAAATTAAATATGCTACAAGTTGTACTAAAATTACAAGACATTCATTACAGAGAAATAATATATGTGTGTGTGTGCGTGTGTGTTTGTGTATGTTATGCCTCCACTGATGCTCGAACACTCAACCTCCCTACAAAACAAAATCACGCTAGATTTAATTTTTTAAAAATAATTTTTTATCGCTTCATTCCATGCTAATTTTGGTCGATTTATTTGTCTTTTACACTTTATGCAACACAATCTTCCTCTCCAAGTTAAGAAGTTTAACGTAACTTATAAGGAAATTAACTAGCAATCACGGGAGGACTTTCTAGTCATTTGTTAAGTGATTTCTCTACCATGTCTACATTAGTTACTTGGTGTTTTCATGTTTGCTTATGTGGGGAACGATTATATCATAGTATTATTATTATTATTATTATTATTATTATTATTATTATTATTATTATCCTTCATGTACACACCCTAACACCTTAACATAGAAAATTAAGAGGGCTTTTATGTAATTTGACCAATGTTTACACATGAAAACACAAAGGTAGTTTCATTCCCATACAGGGGATTGGCTGAGGGAATATGTGAGCTACTATAGATAAGGAATTTAATGCGTTTCGAACCGGTGAGTCTAATTAAGTTATATTGTGATAATAAGGTAACGTGTGACATTGCACATAATTCAGTCCAACATGATCGGACTAAACATGTTGAGGTGGATAGGCATGCATGTTATAATGGAGAAATTGGAAGCAAAGTTTATAGAGGTTACTCGCGTGCGGTCTAAAGATCAGCTTGCGGATGTATTCACCAATTAAGGTGGTGTCAAGTCAAGCGTTTCACAGCTCTCTTTTCAAGTTGGGCATGCACTATATCTATGCACCAACTTGAGGGGTGTTAAAATAGTTGTAAATTAAGCGAATTAATTAGAGATGACTTTCGTTGTAAATCTTTCCTGTAATTGATAGGTTTCCTATAATTAGCCTAATTGATTCTATTAGGTTACTTGTTCTCCATGCTTGTAAATCAATATATATATATATACCTTTATTTGGAGAAGAATAAGATCATCAAAATATTAAACCCTGAAATTATTCTACAAGCAGATATTGCACAAAGCAAACACTCTTCCTAATTGAGTACTCATTCACACGGTCTTTATATATAATTAAGTTTTGTTGAGTGACAATATTACTGAATTTTTTATTTTTATACAGAAAAACTTGAACTAGATCATTATTTGTTCTCAAACGATACAAATATTTAAACAAATTTTTATCAACGAAAACACTTGCCTTATTTTTATTTTTTTTAATTTCTCCCATGACTGTGCTGTTGGGATATGTGTGCCCTAGCATAGCAAATTCTTATTTTGGATTGTAAAAGTCATGGTTCCTTATCTGAATATTATTATTAAAGCATTATACAATTAGTGAATGGAATGTATTATTTTTCGATTCATTATGGAATTGATTGTGTCCACTTAATTACAAGATAAATTTATATATGTATGTAATGGCAATTAATACTAATTTATAAATTAGTAATCATAAATGGTTCAAAGTCGGTAATTATGGATGGACATTTAATTAGTTAAGACTTGAACCAAGTCCACGATAGATTGAGATATATTACGAGAGCTATCGTATGCAATTGCTCTCTATCACGGTCATGGTTTTTGACTCTCAAGCATAAGAGAAGTATAGACTATTTTATTAATTAATAATTACTTTGATTTGTTCGGCGGATACCTCGTGATCCTTAGATCGGCACTTTGGGCAGTTATGTAATTAATAGTTAGAGATCTATATTCTCAATATTCGCATCAGTGCTTTTTGTATTTATTTTGTTTTGATTATGGTTAATCACAAATTAAATTTGAAGGCCTTCGTATGTTTTAAACAAATGTTTTCTATATATATTTATTTAGTAAATTATTATTTTTGTCAAATAAATATTTTGTTTTGATCAAGCCGGAAATAATCAAAGATAACAAAATAATTATATTAATTATGTTGTCGGATTGATGCCTTTAATTATCGCATAAATAATTATGCATAGAGGGGTCAAAGTGCAACATTGACTTAGAGGTTATTTACTATTTAATTGGAGTGCAATTAATTTCTTTTAGTGGAGTAGAAATTAATTTATGAATTAATTGAATTGGGTCCATGGTTTAATGGACCGGACCAATTATTAATTTATAGGAGCCAAGAAAATAGTAAACCCAAAGGATTCTCACCAATAACCCAAGTTGATATTGGAGTTTTATTATAATTGAGAAATTTGATTTAGAGATGGAGAATGATTTGTTGTTTCCTTATTCTTATTTTTATTTTGCCTATATATACATGGGTCCATATATATTTTTAGGATGACTTTTAGAACAGGAAAAAGGAATGCACTTTCTCTCTCTAGATTTTAGGATTTGTTTTCTCTTCTTAAGGAGGCTACCACAAGCCTTGATTCCAAGGTCATTCATCAAGGCATATTGGTGATTCCTAAAGGGAAGATCATAATCAAGAAGAAGGAGAAAGGATCTTGCTAAAAGGATCTACAATAAGTGAGAACATTCACTTTAGAGGAAAGATTAAAAGGTTTACTCAGACCTTTGATGTAAGTATTCAATCTATTTATTGAATGATACACCATCTTTTATATATTTTTGCATAAAACTTGTCTCTCTGTGATGAATCAAGATCTATAATTGCAAATCCCTCAAAAGTTTTAAAAACTTACACGTTTTCCAACAGTGTTATCAAATCATGGTTTGATTCATTACTAGAGATCATGTATTTATCAAAATCATTTTCATGGATCCAAATTATATATACATATATATATATTTATTAATATATGTTGATATATGATTTATTATGTTGATATATATTGATACATGATGATGTATGTATAATTGTGAATGGATGATGATATGTATTTAGGCCATGAATGAAGCTTATAGGTATATTGAATGTAATTTTTTCTTTGGATGAATGTAATTAAGGCTTTGATTTGACCGTTTGAAAATTCAAATTGTAAGTATTTATTAAAGCCATATAATATTCATCAAAGGATGCTATGAAGCTTCAAGAGGGTCCGAAAGGGTTCAATTATGCTTCAATAATTTTTTGGAAGTTTTTCAAATTTTTCAGAATTCTTTTGGAATTTTTTTAGGCTTAATTTAATTTTCTGGGAATTTTTCTGATTTTTCTGGAATTTTTCAGTGTTTTTCCGGTGGCCGAAACATCGCCGGCGGCGAGAAGAGGCATTCGAGGAGGCTAGAATCACATGTAGTGCAGGTAGGGTGAGCCTAGGGCGTGTTCCACACGCGCCAGGAAGTGGCAAATGGAATAAATGCTGGCGCGTGCATCTCACGCGCCAGCCAAGGAGATTTTCCCTCCACGCGAGTAAAGGCTCGTCCCAGCGCGTCCTACGCACTGCAACGCACCCCAAGCGTGTGCAAGTGCTTGGGGGCACGTGCCTTGACCTGCCAGCTTCCTTAGGCACGTGCCAGCGCGTGTGGGGTTCTCCGGGCTCGTTCCAAGCAGCATTTTCCTTCTCCTAACGCGTACCAGCTTCCTATGGGTGTTTACAGACTGTTGAAGGATGCCCATACAGCAAGAATAGTATTTAAATATTAAAGCTGAATCCATTGGCCATTTAAATCGCTTCTGTCTATGGTTTAATTATTTATATGATGCATGGAATAATTTAATACTGATTATAATTGTTCATGCATTGGATCCATGATTTTTTTTATCTAAATGGCTTAATTTATATTAATTAAATTATGAAGATAAATTGGATTGGAATGCTAATTAATTTAAGGGCATTTATTGGGAAACGAAAAATTATTTTTGTAAATTATTTTAAAACAATGCCTCAAATTAATGTTCATGCATTGGATCCATGATTTTTTAATCTAAATGGCTTAATTTATATTAATTAAATTATGAAGATAAATTGGATTGGAATGCTAATTAATTTGAGGGCATTTATTGGGAAACGAAAAATTATTTTTGTAAATTATTTTGTAAAGAATGCCTCAAATTAAATATTAGTGAAACATTTAAAATCCATATATGTTCTAAATTTAATTGGATTAAAATCAAGGCATTTTGCATGCATTAAATCATGAAGAGAAAACCCTAGTTATATATAATTAAAAATTGAGTGGGAGCGGGGATTTTTATACGTTACCCATGGCCTTTGTAATTATAACTATTGTGATTAGATCTTTAAAAATAAGGCCCCACACATGATTTAAAGAGTCTAGATTACAAAAATGGTTGTCTCACGAAAATATATTTGTTAAATGACCATTATAGTTAGATCTTTAAAAATAAGGCCCTACGCATGATTTAAAGAGTCTAAGCTAATAATAACAATATATTTATTATTTATTTATTTTTTTGTTGGAGCATTAATTACGTTATACACTCAATCTAAGATCAATAGTATTAGCTCCCCAACGGAGTGGTTTATACTAGGTGATTTTAGAAAGGCTAAAAATAATCGGGAATTATTTCATATATAGATAAGGCATTGTTTAAAGAGATATAGAAATAATGAGTTTTTCTTGTCAATAAGTAATAATGAATTCCGCAAACCGGATAAGTTATTGGCATATTGATTTTTCGATTTTTCATGAAATGTGGTTAAGGGACCCATAATTAATTAATTATTTTCTTTTGCATGATTATTTTTATTCACTTTATTTATTGTATGAATGCTTTTATTTTCAGATTTATCATGACTAGTCCATTCAGTCCAATTGCAAACATACTAAAAGAAAATCGATTAACTGGACCTAATTATATCGATTGGAAAAGGCAACTAGATATTGTACTCAGTTATAAGGGGTTCAATTATGTGCTTACTACTCCCCGACCTTCTCCACCTTTGCCTGAGGATCATCCTGAGGAGCATGAAGGTTTTAAGAAATGGAATAAAGCAGATGAGATGACTAAGTGCTACATTCTTGCTTCACTTTCAAATGTACTCCAAAATCAACATCTTCATTATCCCACTTCTGCAGACATCATGCTTAACCTCAAGGAAATGTTTCGGCAAGTTGGTAAGAGTGCACTCCAAACTGCTATGACAAGCTTGATAACCACCAAGATGGTCCAAGGTACTCCAATTCGGGAACATGCTTTAAAAATGATTGGTTTTCTAAATGAACTTGAGATCCTAGGATGCAACTTAGATGGTGAACTTCAGGTTGACATGATTATCACTTCATTGCCAGACTCATTTAACTCTTTTAGGGTTAATTATTCTATGAATAAGCTTGAGTACTCACTCGTTGAACTTCTGAATGAGTTGGTAACCTTTAAAGGGATAATCAAAAGTAAAGGTGCATCTATCAACTACACTCAGTCTGCTAGACCATCCACTTCTAGGCCCAAGAGAAGGGGCAAGAAAAAGAAGAAGGATGGTGCCCAAACTATGCTTGTGCCAAATAAAATGATCAAAAAGGATAAGGGGAAGAAGAAAGTGCCGGTTGAAGGAGAAGGAAACTGCTTCCATTGTGGTCAACCGGGTCACTGGAAACCTAACTACCCAACACTTCGCACGCAAGGCAAAGGAAAAGGTATATTCATTGTTGAGGCATGTAATGTGGTTGAATCTATAGATTCCTGGTGCATAGATTCTGGAGCCACTAATCATGTTTGCAATTCATTGCATGGATTCCAGGAGTCCAGAAGCCCCAATGAAGGAGAGATATACTTGCATATAGGATCTAATGCCAAGGTGGAAGCTAAAGCAGTAGGAGTGGTTCATATGCAGTTTGATAGTGGGAGGAGTCTTATTTTAGAAGATTGTCTTTATACGCCAAATGTTAGGCGCAATTTAATTTCAATTTCTTCGTTGGTTTGCAAAAACTATATTTTTACTTTTAGAAAAAATGTTTTAATTAAATTAAATGGTTGTGTTATAACTTCTGGTGCATTAAAAGATAGTCTATATGTTTTAACTCTTAGCTCATATCAAATGCAAAATTATGAATTAAATGCAACTTCATCTAGATTGAATGTTAAAAGAAAAGCAGTTTCTCCAAACTCATTCTATCATTGGCATCTACGATTGGGTCACATCAATCAAAATAGGATTCAAAGGTTGGTTAAAGAAGGTTTATTACCTTGTGAGGCAGAGGAGCCTATGCCAACTTGTGAATCTTATATTGAAGGAAAGATGACTCGAAAGGCTTACTCAATTAAATGATATAGAGCCAAAGAACAATTAGAGTTGGTGCACACAGACGTGTGTGGTCCTATGAACACCCAAGCGAGAGGAAGGTTTGAGTACTTCATCACTTTCATTGATGAATATTCACGTTTTGGATATATTTACCTAATGCGACACAAGTCAGAAGCTTATGGGAAATTCTGTGAGTTTCAGGCGAAAGTAGAGCGTAGATTAGGTAAACTTATCAAAACACTTCGATCTGATCGAGGAGGTGAATACCTCTTAGGGGAGTTTAAGGATCCTATGGTCAATGAGGGTATTGTATGCCAGTTATCCGCACCTGACTGCCCTCAACAGAATGGAGTGGCAGAAATAAGAAACAGACCTTTGTTTAACATGGTTAGATCTATGATGAGTTTTGCTACATTACCTCTATCATTTTGGGGATTGGCCTTAGAATCAGCGATGTACATCTTGAACTGTGTTCCATCCAAGTCTGTTTTGGGAACGCCATATGAGTTGTGGTTTGGACAGAAACATAGTTTAAATCACATGCATATATGGGGGTGTCCAGCACACATGCGTTAGAAACAGGCAGACAAGTTGGAAGCAAGATCAGATGCATGCTTATTTGTTGGCTATCCGAAGGGCACTAGAGGTGGATTATTTTATGATCCCAGGGACAATAAGGTTAATGTCAATACTCATACTGTTTACCTAGAGGAGGATTATATTATGAATCACAGACTTAGTAGCCAAATAGTGTTAGAGGAGATGGATGGCACATCAGATATACCCCCTATGGACACACCTGATATAAATATTGAGAATAATGAGACACAAGAAGTCCCTGTTGAATTACCATCATCTAGTACATCGATTCCTGTGATAACCCCGGATTTCCGAATACGGGTTCGCCAGGTCCATGCCCGATTACCCGCAGATATCAAACTAATTAGCAATAATCGAACACAAAATACAATTAAAACAAATGAGATAAATAAAATTTGCTGAAATGAAAACTAAAATGATAATCTAATAATGGAAACCCCAGAATAATTAATTCCATTGATAGATAAACTATTCTGTTATAACTGATCCTCCACAAATACAAATCGTTCTCCAAATTATACAACTCGGGAATCCATCTAGTGGACCCGTAAAATAAAACCAAAGCCTAAAACATGAAACAAAGTCCTACAGCATCGGTGAAGTGAATAACTGTATCTGCTCAGCATGATCCAGCTCTAAGACTGGAACTAACAAACACCTGTAAAAATAAGAGTGGGTCAGGCCCACATGCAAATTCTTCTCTAACTGCGATCCAAACAGTGACCCGATACGCAGATACACCATAGATATCTCAACAATATCTATTTAGTCCGTAATAGATAAATATATATCCACACTATAAGACTGTCACTAGACTATGCTGAGGGTCTCAACCTGAATAGAAGGCAAAATGCAATATGCACCTGAGTGGACATGACTACCTAAGCCTAACAGGGTATACCTCAACCAACATAGCTAGCTACGCATCCTACTGCATATACACTCCCTAACCATCGACTATGAGACTCAAGCTCATGTCACGGTACCATAACAATATATATAAAATCCGTTCACATTCATCCATAAGGAATCCAGTAAGTCGTTCGGCGTATTCAACCGCACCGACTCATATATATAAGGAGGATTTTATTTAACAACCCGTACCCATATTCCAAAATAGGTAGGACTGACTATTTTGAATCAGTTTATCCCCAATATGCCACCATCTCATACCGGTGCATACATTCCACAAAATCCATATAATTAATTGAACAAGTAAAACTGTTCACCAATTAAATCCCATAAGGTAGGAATTAGCGTTTTGAGCTAAACCATACTTAGTATGTCACCGTCCCATACCAGTGCATACAATCCTCCATATCCATGTAAAGTACAACAATTACATAATAGTTTAGCAATTTACAGTCCAAAATCATTCCAAATAATTGCAGAAGAGTATTTAGTATTTCAGCAATTTAAAGCCAAAACCATGTAAATTACAACCGATACATAACAGTTTAGTAATTTACAATCCAAAACCAAAATTCAAATAATTGTAGAGATGTTTATTAATATTCTAGCAATTAAACTCCAACAGTAATCCAAGAAATTGCAGAAAAAGTTTAATAATTCGATAATTAACCTCCCAGTGCATGTCTAGGTCAAAATAAATATACAGAGAACCCTACCATGCATTTAAAATAGGTTTTATAAATATCCCACATCCCATTATTTTGCTAGAAATTAGTTAAGCAATTAATCCATCTTTCATCCGTTAATAGTACACATAATTCCACTAATTTTCTACTGTTTGTACCAAGTGCTTAGAACTGACTTTTAATTAATTTAGAGTTTTAATGATACCCAAAACCACCGTCCTAATCATTCTGTACAGTCCCAGAACAATCAGAAATATCTCCATGCTCCAAACAGTAACACACAGTATGTATAAAAACTAAAAAAAAAAATAAAACAGAACGTAAATTGAAGAGGGAGCCTGCTCCAAACTTTAGGAGTAGGCTCTTACAGCCTGGAACTGGCTCCAAGAGTCCTTAGAGCTGGCTCTACATGTGTGGGAGCCGGCTCCCACATTTATGGAACCGGCTCTCACCCCATTTTGAGAGCCTTCAGTCTCCTGCTGCTCTGTTATTGGTTTCCTTGATGGAGTCGCCACAACCAACAAAGCTTGAAAAGTTGTGTGTGAATTTAGGAGGTGGCCAAGTTTTACATTTATAGAAAGCCACTACTACCTTTCTCTATATAAAATATAGCTAGGGCGAGTAGGGATCATCCCAAGGGATTTGATGGTGTATCGAATTGTGAAACTATGGTAATTAGGGTTAGTAGGTCGAGTGATCACACAATTGTTGATTGATTGGTTGATTATACTAAATGAGCTAAACTATAATAAAGCAATGCAATAAGATAAAGAGTAAGTAAGAAGGCAAGGTCTTGGGGTGTAGAGATTACCACCAAACAATACTATTCCAAACCATAATCAAGTGACTAATGAGGGAAATGAATGTGTTACAACAATGTTGAGTGTGTAAAAGACATTCAATTGGTAAGGGTGACTCAACAAATGCAGATTGTCTCAATCAACATGTGTGAGGCCACAATACATCTATTGGTAGAGGAATATATTGTCTAAACATCATGTGAAGATAACAAAATAACAATTCAAGTCATTGAACCTTTCATTAAGCTCATAGTCCAAGCAATCCATAAAGATGACTTAGTTAAACATGCATTATCTAATCATCATGTGAGAGGTACAAAATATCTATTGGGAGAGGAATAAATTGTCTAAACACATGTGAAAGATACAACATATCATAACTAATCATTAATCCTTCATTAAGCTCAAAATTCCATTACACCACAATATTAGAGCATATGCTTCTTGCATTCAAAAGCATGGAACATCAAAGAACAAGCATGAATTGTTTCCCCAACTAACACTACACTACTTAAAAGAGAAACACAATCCATTAAGGAATAAATATGAACCATCTAGAGACATAACAAGAGCATTACATTAAGAACTTCATATTTTGGTAATCTCAAGATTAAAGGCATTAATACACATAGACATGCATCAATAACATTAAATCTAGAGGTGAGCATTTACTCTAGCATACATAGATATATAGATAGAGAAAATGATCAATTAGAAGCATTAATCCATAGAACTCAATGAATAATCAAGATCTTCATAAGTTCAAGAATCAAAATATGCATTACAACACAAATCCCTCAAAATTACACAAGATTAGGTAAAGAAAGCATGTTTGGGGCTAACTCTAGCCCCAAGAAGATGTCTAGCCACTCATGGTAGTGATGATCCAACCCTCAAGGGCTAACTCCATGGCTGTTCCTTATTGGTGAAGATCTCCTCCAATGGTGCTTTAGCTTCCTCCCTTCTTCCTCTCCAAGAGTAGCCTCCAAGATGATTTTCAATGTGTGACAAGAGACTCTAGACTCCTCCCCAAAAAGTGTATCATATTCCTTATATAGGTAGGTCAAATACACCTTATGATGAGCTGTGGTCGTGCAAGGCATATTCTCCAATGATTGGGTGAAGGACGGAATAAATGAGCTGGACTTTAACTTTTTTTCGCTGGAGGAAGTTCGATCGATCGAACCTTAACTTGGATCGATCGAAGATGGGTTCGATCGATCGAAGTGCATCTTGGATCTATCGAAGTGGTCTGACTCCTCCGGATAAGGATAAGGCTGAGATATTTCGAAGATATTTATGGGGAAAAGGACAAAAGTGGTTGGTAGGCGTACAGCTATGGATAAGATCAATCATTTGAATAGGACAAAATAGGGTTCGATCGATCGAATGTGATGTTGGATCGATCGAACTTGGAATTTCAGCAAAGGCCAAGGTTGGATCTATCGAGAAGTACTGTGATCGATCATAGATGTTCGATCGATCGAACTCTAAGTTGGATCGATCGAACTTTTCAGCTGCACAACTTTGATTCCTTTTTGCTCCTTGCTTTCTCCACTTTGCTCCCTCCTTTGGTTTATCTCAGGATTGCTTCAATTAAGCTCTTATTTGGCTGAGTTAGCTCAATTTTGGGATTAGTGCCTGAAAATATAAATAACACGTAATAAGTCTAAAACGGCAAAGTAAGATAGATAAAGGTACTAGAATGCTTAAGCTTAACGGGTTTAAATGCGCACT
Source organism: Cornus florida (assembly GCF_030987335.1). Classification (NCBI taxonomy): domain Eukaryota; kingdom Viridiplantae; phylum Streptophyta; class Magnoliopsida; order Cornales; family Cornaceae; genus Cornus; species Cornus florida. Next base: position 77,029,580 of record NW_026775579.1, on the reverse strand, counting down.
TTTCAGTGCTCATCACACCCCCAAACTTAAATATTGCTAGTCCCTAGCAATGAACTAAGAAGTAAAGGAATGAAATGAACAACTAAACAAGTATAAACTGGAAAGCAAGTAAAGTGATAGCGCCACTTTCGTAGGGAACACGATTGCATTTAGCATATGCAACAAGCCTTTGAAACCCCTAGGTTACCCCTAGTGGACGAGTAAAGTCTCGTGAGGGTTCCCAGAAATGGTACCCACAAACATTAAGCTCATTCTTTCAAAAGAGGCACCAATATTGCAAACAAGCATTAGGAGAAAACTACCTCAAGTATGCAATTTTTCAACCGTTTCTAAGCAATCTCCCAAAATTTCAATATCAAGCAAGCAAGCATGGTCCTCCACACATCAAGAAAATGATCATGAAAATCGAAACAAGTCTAGAATCCATGTGAGAGGTCCGGCATCAAGTGTGTTGCTATCTTAGCTAACTAGAGAAGTAATCACATCCTTACCCTCAAACTAGCACACAAATCTAGTACCGATCATCAAGATAAGAGAGTGGACCTTTTATTAAAGCTTTATTGTTCTAGGTGAGCTTATTCTTTTCACTCTACTTCTTTTTTCTTTTTCTTTTTTATTGAGGATCAAAGATGGAAGTATTCTGCAATGTGTTGATCTCTTAAGCTTTCTAGAAGATTCATGTAGCGAGCTTTAGGTCAATGACTCCCAAACCAGATGGCTTTAGGGCATTAGGTGTTAAGACACCCCTACGGACTTACAAACTCAAATCAACTAGGCTACAAATCAAGATAACAACCATCTAATCATTTCCCACTTCTCACCTTTTGGGGGAAGTCCTCACTTTTATTGCTTTTTACAACTTCTTCTTTTTTCTTTTTCTTTTTTTCTTTTTTTTTTCAATTCAATTATTAACCTAGAGTTTGGGCCCTCCACCTTTCGGCGCGAGAAGTTCACTGCTTAATGAGGCAAGAATCCTGGCTACTCAATGAAAAGGGGTTGTTATCCACCTTTATCAAGAATGAAAGCTTTCAATGCACTACTAGCCCAATTGGGATATAACCAATGCAATAATCAACAAAGCATGTACCCCACAAATGAATGCTAGTGTGCACCGGTGCTAGTGTAGAATCCTAGAATGAATCTCAAAACAATCACAAATTCAGGATGATGTGGACCACAAATGCAAGCAAGATATCAATCTTTTGAAAAATTTACTCCTAAATGGCATCCTCAAGGCATACAAGGAGTATTGGACTCTCAAGTCAAGCAATTTTTAAATTTTAAGCAATATAGTCCTCAAAAAATCAAAATTATAGCTAAAAATGGACCAAGTATAGAAATATCCCTCAAATACACAAGACATGCTCAAAATTTTGAATTTTAAAGTAACACTGAAACATACACCAATACCCCCAAACTTAAACTGCACATTGTCCTTAATGTGTGAAGAGAACAAAGGAAGGAGTATACCAGTGCTTTAGACATGAATGATCGGGATAGAAGTATCCAAAGTGGGTGGCATGGCCCCCCCAAACTTGGGATAAACTGTGGTCCTGAAAAGTTTGCACTCGGATAAACTCATTAGATAACAAGATAGGATAAGCAGTACACAGTGGACATGCAAGTGTAAAATGGGATAAATAAAGAATAGAGAGAGAGGTGTAAGAGTGGTCCTGAAAAATTGGGCAGCACTCTCTCACTGAAGTCACTATGGTGTACCTGATGGAGTCAAACATACAAATATGAGATACTAAGAGACATCCATAATCAAAAAGCAATATATAGAGAATATAAAGTGCAGGTACATCAATAAAATAATAAAGCCGACAGACCGGCCGCAAAGTATAGTACAGTAACAGTGACAGTATAATACAGATCTAGAATAAAAGAAATGAAAGCATAGAACAACTGGAGGTGAAGTCTCAGGAGGCCTGATCGTGAAGATCTACAGTGGCTGGAGGTGCAGGTGCGGGTGCAGGTGCAGGTGCAGGGAGTCGGCTGGAGAGATCGGCAAAGCAAGCCATGACATCCGCCCTGAAAGAGGTGAACTCAACTCGGTGGGCAGTGATGTCGGCTCGCATGGCTGCTACGTCCTCCTCCAGTGTCTGCAAGCGTGCTCCGAAACCGGGAGTGGGAACTGGAGACTCAGGCAGAGATGCCTCTGAAAAAGACTCCCGAACTCGCTCCTGAGCTGCGGCTCGATCACTGGTATCATCGGCATCAGCATCATCTGCAGCATCGGCATACTCCTCCGCAGGTCGCTCTAGGTCAATGTCCATGCGATCGGTAGCCGGACCGACTGGTGCGTCGTTCGCTGCGATATCTGCTGCTACTGGAAGTGCCGGCTGTGCCTGGGCTGCCTCCTCCTCCTCTAATTCAGCTGCTGCCTCTACAGCTGGCTCCTGAAGACTCCGAATAAGGGCATTGTAGCTCTTATTCCAGTCGCTCCTCCTATAGAAGCTAGACCGTGCAAGGGGCTCCTCATCTGGGGGCACTCTGTAGCGCTGGTCAAGAAGAATCTGCGTGATGAGGTGTCCGAAGGGCAGGACCTTGGACCGCTTAGGGTCCTTCCTGGAAATGAAAGAATCATACAGCAACCTCATCACACTCCAGATGAGGACTGGGATAGATACCCAGCAGCCCGTGTAAAAAGCGTAAAGAGCTGTCAAGTAGTAATGACGCCTCTGGATCTTGTGGCCCGCCATGTAAATGTTCTGGAAGAGAACTGTGTCGATGAACCAGAGGTCGTCAGGCAAGAAGGTCCTGGTGGCTAATGTCTGGCCACCGGCATGATGGCCTGTCAAGGAGACAGCCATGTCAGAAAATGAAGGCCTATGCAGCCTTGGGTATGTCTCTGTAAGCTCAGGTGGACACCGGTGTGGGCACCGGCAAGCACGGGCCAGAGTGTCAACTGTGATGACAATCTCGTGGCCGTCCAGTGTAGTGATCATCTCTGCGGTAGATCGTGGCGAGGGCCGGAGATGCTGAAAGAATAGCCGCACCAGTCGCAGGTATATAAGGCCGGTAACTGGGGCAAAGATGGCTGAGAGGCCCCGCTGCATGATATCCTGATAGCCAGACCGGGTCAGGATAGACTTGGAGAAGTACTCAGTATCGAAGTATGACTCCTGAGCCACGGTCATAGCTGCATATCTCGGCAGCAACTGGTCATGGCGCTGAGCCGGTAGAGGTGGCTACGGTGATGGCATGGCGGCTGCATCTGCCTGATGGCGCACAGGAGAAAGTGATGGTGTGAAGGCTGGAAGAGCCTGGGATGTAGATGGCATGTGGTCAGCTCCCTCCTCAGCCTCGTGGGATAGGGACTGAGAGGGAGTAGCCTGTGCGGGCTCCACCTGAGCATGAGATGGCTCTGCAACCATCTCTATCCTGGGCCATATATGTCTGCGGGGTCGCTATGGCCCCGAAGATCTCCTGGCTGTACTCTTGTACCGCGGAGGCATGATCTGCAAAAAGACAAGAAAATTTCAATACAAGTCAGTGCCAGATATAAGAATTTAAGTGCATAATAGAAACATGTATGTCAAATAAGATAGACAAAATACGGATGACATGAATCTATGATGATGATGAAATGTGAATCATGCTAAGCAATGTAGGTATGAAATGCATCCAATGTGGAATATCACAGGCATTGTGCATATAAAGATAGCATGAAGACAACATGAGATGAATGGAGTGTGTATGTGTGATCTTTGAAAGTTCGATCGATCACCGAAAATTTTCGATCGATCGAAGTGAAAAATGTTCAAAAGTTGGATCGATCGAAATGAATTGGATCAATCCAACACTTGGATCGATCGAAGCATGAAGTTCACTACTTCGATCGATCGAAGCACAAGTTCGATCGATCGAACTGTGCGAATGCCGAATCTGAAAAGTCGCAGATCTGTGAGATCTAGAGCACGGGGCCCACACAAACGTGTTTATAGGCCCATCTACACACCAAACATCCCATCCTCAACACCCAAACACTCCCCAAATGCCAAATCAAATAAAAAATCCCCAATTTTGGTTCGACCGAATGCATGTGTGAATATGTATATCATAATCATGAAATTGATGCTTCAAAATGGATGATTAATACACATACAACATAAATCAATATAGAATATCATGAATCATGCATCGATTAAACTTTTAAATCAAGAAATGGCTCGCGGTTTACCTCAAAACCGAGAGGGATGAGATGAGAGAGAGGGTGCGAAGCCGAGGTGAAAATAAGGCTCCACCTTGCCGGAATTGGCTCGTCGGAGATGGGGAAGATGATTGGAATAGAGGTTGGCCGGATTGAGATGAGATTGAGAGAAGAGGGAGACTAGGGTTTGGTTTCCTTTTGAAGTTGGATTGATCCAAAGTGATCGATCCAACTCGGTTATATTTTTAAAAACATGATATGCAGAGTTCGATCGATCGAATACGGAGTTCAATCGATCGAACTTAGGTCTCCACTCTTAATGGCATTTTTTTGAAATTTTGGATTTTTTTTTTTTTTTGAAATGAATTTTGAAAAAATCAAAGGAAATTAAATCAATGAGATGCAAATTTAGATCGATCGAAGAAAGATTTTGATCGATCGAAGAGGATAAAGAATGTACAAGTTTAAGGGTTCAAGAGTTGATACGTGTTGGAACCTTGGATCGATCGAACTTAGAATTCGATCGATCGAACATGAAAAATTTTGAAAAGTCCCGAGAGCATGCATTTTGGAATTTGGATGCAGGTCCAAAATTTTTCTAAGTGTTGGGACTCATGATCGATCGAACCACATGTTGGATCGATCGAAAGGTATTTCGATCGATCGAAATGGTTTACGATCGATCGAACTTCTAAGAATTTGGAGATCCCGAGAGCATGCATTTTGGAATTTGGATGCAGGTCCAAAATTTTTCTAAGTGTTGGGTGCAAAATGAGAGCTGGATCGATCGAGTCCATAGTTGGATCGATCGAACAAAAGTTCGATCGATCGAACCAAAACTTTGGATCGATCGAAATTATGCCTAAATGCTCAAAATGACTTGAATGCTCATGCAATCCCTTACTCAGTTCCTTCCAATGTATATGAACCACAAAAACAGTATCTAGACTTCGCAAGAATCAAAATGCAAGATAGAAATGAGGGAGGAATAGGGTTTTGACATCCTACGAATTTGGGTGCTAGTCTTTAACGTCTCTAGCAAGACCTAGGGTTCTTTTAACCTGGATCAAAGATCTTACAATGTATCCCCTCCTTTTTGGGATGAGAGATGTTTTGAGTTCCACCTAACAAATGGTTCTTGGAAGAACTTGTTGGATTTAACTCAAAAGATGTTTTTAAGTTCTTATCAAAATCTTCATCAATATGTTCATACACCGGGTCAATAAGATTTGCAGCCTCTAAATATCTTTGAAAGACTTGACCCTCTATGTATGGTTTCAATCTTTGCCCATTCACCTTGAAGATGTTCCCCTTCTTCAAGTCTTGTATCTCTACCGCTCCATGCGGTGCAACCGAGATAATTTCATAGGGACCTTCCCACTTGGTTCTTAATTTGCCGGGAAAGAGTTTTAACCTAGAGTTGAAAAGCCAAGCTTTTTGACCGGGTTCTAAGGACTTCTTCACAATATGCTTAGCATGGAAGGCTTTGGTTCTTTCTTTGTAGAGCTTGGCATTATCATAAGCATTGTGCCTTAGCTCTTCCAATTCACTCAATTGAAGTAGCCTATTCTCTCCGGCTTTGGCTAGGTCAAAATTGAGCTTTTTAATTGCCCAAAAGGCTTTGTGTTCTAGATCAACTGGAAGATGGCAAGGCTTCCCATAAACAATTCTATAAGGGGACATGCCAATGGGAGTCTTATATGCCGTACGGTAAGCCCACAAAGCATCATTTAGCTTTCTTGACCAATCTTTCCGGGTGGTGTTAACCGTTTTCTCAAGGATATGCTTAATTTCCCGGTTAAACACTTCAACTTGTCCACTTATTTGAGGATGGTAGGGAGTGGCTACTTTGTGACTGACGGAGTACTTAAGAAATAATTGCCTCAAGAAATGATTGGAAAAATGCTTTCCTCCATCACTTATCATATCCCTTGGCATACCAAAACGAGCAAAGATATTGGATTTAATGAATTGAATGACCACGGAGTGATCATTCATTTTGGTAGCACAAGCCTCAACCCACTTAGAAACATAATCAACGGCAAGAAGAATGTATTGATAACCAAATGACATAGGAAATGGACCCATGAAATCAATGCCCCAAATATCAAAAATTTCAACAACCAATATATTGGTTAATGGCATCATATCTCTTTTAGACATTGTTCCCATCTTTTGACACCTCTCACACGACTTGCAAAAGTTGTAGGCATCTCTATGAATAGTGGGCCAAAAGAGCCCACTTTGAAGAACCTTTAGGGCGGTCTTCTTTGCACTAAAATGCCCACCACATGCAAGTGTGTGGCAAAACACTAAGACACTTGGGATTTCACTCTCCGGAATGCATCTTCTCATAATTTGATCGAGACAATAACGGTATAAAATAGGGTCTTCCCAATAGTAATTCCGGATGTTGGCAAAGAAACGATTTTTGTCGTTCTTTGACCAAGAGGTTGGAAGCTTGCCTATTGCCAAATAATTCACAATATCAGCGAACCAAGGCATTATTCCATTTGAGACTTGAAAAAGTTGTTCATCCGGGAAGGAATCATGAATTGGAGGACTAGGGAAAGGCTCTATTTGTAATCTGGAAAGATGATCAGCAACCACATTTTCGGTGCCCTTTTTGTCCTTGATTTCAAAATCGAATTCCTGGAGGAGTAAAATCCATCTAATCAATCTAGGTTTTGTTTCCCTCTTTGTTAAAAGATGTCTCAATGCAGCATGATTAGAGTAAACAACAACCTTAGATCCTAGCAAATAAGAGCGGAACTTATCAAGAGCATATACTATAGCAAGTAATTCCTTCTCGGTAGTGGAGTAATTCAATTGAGCTCCTGAGAAGGTTTTGCTTGCATAGTATATGGCACAAGGGAGCTTACCTACTCGTTGGCCCAAAACTGCCCCCATGGCATAGTCAGAAGCATCACACATAATTTCAAAGGGCAAAGACCAATTAGGAGGTTGCATGATAGGAGCAGATGACAATGAAGTGCGCAATTTATGAAAGGCGTCTAGGCATGCTTGATCAAAGATGAAAGAAGTATCCTTGGCAAGAAGATTGCACAAAGGTCTAGCGATTTTACTAAAGTCCTTGATGAAGCGGCGATAGAAGCCGGCATGACCTAGAAAAGAGCGAACTTCCCTCACCGTTGAAGGTGGGGGTAGTTCAGAGATGAGTTCAACTTTCGCCTTATCTACCTCAATTCCTCTTCTAGATATGACCTGACCCAAAACAATTCCCTCTTGAACCATGAAATGGCTCTTTTCCCAACTAAGAACAAGGTTTGTTTCACGGCATCTTTTAAGCACTAAGTCCAAATTTTTGAGGCAAGCATCAAAGGAAGACCCAAAAATAGAAAAATCATCCATGAAGACCTCAAGATACTCTTCCACCATATCCGAAAAGATAGACATCATACACCTTTGGAATGTAGCAGGAGCATTGCACAAACCAAAAGGCATCCGTCTATAAGCAAATGTGCCAAATGGACATGTAAAGGTGGTTTTCTCTTGGTCTAATGGGTCAAGGGCCACTTGGTTGTAACCAGAATATCCATCTAGGAAGCAATAGTATTGTTGCCCCGCCCATCTCTCTAAGATTTGATCAATAAAGGATAAAGGGAAATGATCCTTTCTAGTGGCGGCATTCAATTTTCGGTAATCAATGCACACACGCCATGAGTTGGTGGTGCGCTTAGAGATTTCCTCACCTTTAGCATTTTCAACCACGGTAATTCCTGACTTTTTGGGAACTACTTGTGTAGGACTCACCCATTTGCTATCGGAGATTGGGTAGATGATTCCGGCATCCAAAAGTTTCACTACTTCTTTCTTAACTACCTCTTTCATGTTAGGATTCAATCTCCTTTGGGCATCCCTAAAGGGTTTTGTATCCTCTTCCATGAGTATACGATGCATACAAATGGAAGGATCAATTCCCTTAAGATCCGCCACACTCCACCCTATAGCTTCTTTGTTTTCTTTAAGTACATTAAGTAGAGCATTTTCTTAGTCCTCATCTAGGCTTGAAGAGATGATAACCGGAAGAGTGTCGTGAGGACCTAGAAATGCATACTTAAGATTAGAGGCAAAGTTTTTAGCTCAAGAGTTGGTGGAGATACCAAAGATGGAACCAGAGGAGTACTAGAAAGTGAAGGAAGAGGCTCAATTGGAGTTTTCCATGGTGGATAATTCAAACTTGCTACGGATTCCATTATATTGCTTACTTCATTGATTGAATTTTCATTATCAAACCCACAACTTTCATACATTTCAAGAAGACATGAGGCAAGAGGATCATCATATAAAAGAGATGAGAGATCATCCTCAAGCGGTTGTTTCATAATCATTGTGGGAATTGATTCCTCAACAACCTCATCTAACACATCAATAACATAACACTCATCTTCATCTATGGGATGTCGACTTGCATTGAAAACATTGAGTTTGACCATCATGTTGCCAAAAGAAAGATCCATGATTCCGGATCTACAATTGATAGTGGCATTGGCGGTGGCAAGGAATGGTCTTCCCAAGATGATTGGGATTTGGGTAGTGGAATTAGCAACCGGTTCAATGTCTAACACTATAAAATCAACCGGAAAGTAGAATTTATCTACTTTGACAAGGATGTCCTCAACCATACCCCTAGGTGTTTTGACGGATCTATCGGCCATTTGAAGCACCACCGAGGTTGGCTTTAACTCATTTAACCCCAATTGGACATACACAGAATAAGGAATCAGGTTAACACTTGAACCTAAGTCAAGAAGAGCTCTCCGGATCTCGTGATTTCCTATTACACATGAAATGGTTGGAGCACCGGGGTCTTTGCATTTGAGTGGAGTATTTTGTTGAAGAATGGAGCTCACTTGCTCCGTGATGAACACTTTCTTAGGACCTTGTCCTTTGTTCCTCCTCTTTTGTGTGCAAAGATCTTTCAAGAATTTGGCATAAGGCGGAATTTGCTTAATTGCATCTAAGAGGGGAAGATTTATGTTCACTTGCTTGAAAACATCCATCATGTCAAGTATTTTCCCATCTTGCCTCTCTTGAGGTGAGGCTTCTCTCAAAGCATAAGGGAAAGGAGCTTTTGGCTCATGACATTTTGGCACTTGAGAAGATGATAAAGATTGAGTATTCCGATTTGGAACATTCTCATCCAAAGAGATAGGTATGGAATTGGAATTTTGATGAGTGACAACATTTGGTTGTACCGATTCACTATCTTCCTTTGGCAACTCAACCTTATTGTCAACTTGCTTACCACTTCTCAAAGTAGTGATTGCTTGTGTTTGAACTTGTGAGGCATTCTCCGATGTAGAGTTTTCAAAATTAAGCTTTTGGGTTCCTCTTGGGTTGACTAGGTAACTTACCCACTTCCCTTGCATTCAATGCATTAACTATGATCCCGATTTGGGACTCTAGCTTTGATATAGATTGAGAGTGTGAATGCAACAAATTTGTGTTTTTCTCAAGGCTATCCAAAGCCATTAAAACCTTATCTTCAAATGTAGAATCATTATGAAGTGCATGAGGAGAATGATGCTCCGTTTGGAATTCATACATTTGAGGATGTGAAGAATTATTCATTCTTTGATGATATGAAGGAGTGAACCCTTGAAAACTTTCATTTCTCTTGTGAGGTGGAATGTACTTGTTTTGAAAATTCTGAGCTTGAAAAGAATTTGGATGTTCATTCCACCTTGGAACATAAGCATTGGAATAGGGATGAACAAATGTAGCATTAACTTGTTCATAGTGTTTATTATAAGCATGTCCGTGGGGACAATCAAAAGTAGTGTGCAAAACACTTGAACATGTCATACAAGGCTCATTCATTTGAGAGGTATGATGATGAGGATAGGAATTGTTAGCCGGTTTTTGATTTAACAAGAATCGGTCAAACTTTTGAGAAAGAGTTTTAATCTCGGCTACAATTCCCATTGAACTCTCTATTTGACAAACTTGAGAATTTTTCTTCTTCTCTTTTCTTTCATGGTCAATTTGAGAAGTATAAAATTTTTGTAAAGAGTTTTCGCTCATCTTCTCAAAGGGTTGCCAAATGTCATCCTCATGTTTCCCAAAATATGATCCTCTACATGATGTATCAACAATGTCTTTATGAATGTCGGATAGGCTGTCATAGAAGGATTGAACCACTTGCCATTTTGGAATGCCATGATGTGGGCATTTCCCTAGCAAGTCATTCAATCTTTCCCAAGCCTCATGTAATAACTCCCCTTCTTTTTGAGAAAAAGTTCTAATTGAAGTACGCATAGCATTGGTCAAACTCATGGGATAAAACTTTTTTAAAAATTCATTTTGCATTTGCATCCAAGAAGTTATAGAATTTACTTCCAAAGTATTGAACCAATGCTTTGCCTTGCTTTTGAGTGTGAAAGGGAAAAGGAGTAGTCTAATCACTTCCTCCGGGACATTCATGTATCTAATGGTGGAACATATTTCAAAGAATTCATTTAGATGCTTATAAGGCTCCTCATCATTTAGACCATAGAAAAGTGGACACAATTGAATAGTTTCGGGCTTGATTTCATATTGATTTGTCTCGAAATTAGGCAACATGATACAAGAAGGTGCATGGTATGCATGGAGATCATAATAGTCACGAAGTACCATTGGAGGCATTGGAGCTTGAGCTCCGAGACTGTATTGATCGGGAGGGAGGTTTTGCATGAAATGCGGGTCTAGGTAGCCAAGATTACCATCTAGGTTTTCCATGTGAATGCCTAGAGTGAATGATCAAGTAAAGACCACAAATCACAACAAAGCAATCAAACAAACACTTCTCCTCCACAACAAGTCAAATATCATCAACTTCCTCCATATACAATAATTCCCATACTCCCATGCTTTCAATGATATGCAATGCCACCATGTGGGCCCCCAATTTAACTAAGGAGATTGAGTAAAAAGGTCTCACAATAGTCCTTTAGCACTTCAACTCCAAATTTAAAAGCTTAGCTTAGCAAAAAAATTTTAGCAACTCTTCATTTTAAGCATTTTTCTTTTGCTTTGCTTTGCTCCTTAGCTTGGAATTACTTTGCTAGCTCCTTGCTCAATGCACCTTGTTAATGAAGAACAAACTTAATAAGTAATCAAAAACAGAAAATAAAAAGAAAGTATAGACACGATCAAAAGAGTACTAATCCTAATTGAATTTCACAATTCGACGTTGCCAATTTAAAATCACCGGCAACGACGCCAAAAACTTCTTGTTGGTTTCCTTGATGGAGTCGCCACAACCAACAAAGCTTGAAAAGTTGTGTGTGAATTTAGGAGGCGGCCAAGTTTTACATTTATAGAAAGCCACTACTATCTTTCTCTATATAAAATATAGATAGGGCGAGTAAGGATCGTCCCAAGGGATTTGATGGTGTATCGAATTGTGAAACTATGGTAATTAGGGTTAGTAGGTCGAGTGATCACACAATTGTTGATTGATTGGTTGATTATACTAAATGAGCTAAACTATAATAAAGCAATGCAATAAGATAAAGAGTAAGTAAGAAGGAAAGGTCTTGGGGTGTAGAGATCACCACCAAACAATACTATTCCAAACCATAATCAAGTGACTAATGAGGGAAATGAATGTGTTGCAACAATGTTGTGTGTGTAAAAAACATTCAATTGGTAAGGGTGACTCAACAAGTGCAGATTGTCTCAATCAACATGTGTGAGGCCACAATACATCTATTGGTAGAGGAATATATTGTCTAAACATCATGTGAAGATAACAAAATAACAATTCAAGTCATTGAACCTTTCATTAAGCTCATAGTCCAAGCAATCCATAAGGATGACTTAGTTAAATATGCATTATCTAATCATCATGTGAGAGGTACAAAATATCTATTGGGAGAGGAATAAATTGTCTAAACACATGTGAAAGATACAACATATCATAACTAATCATTAATCCTTCATTAAGCTTAAAATTCCATTACACCACAATATTAGAGCATATGCTTCTTGCATTCAAAAGCATGGAACATCAAAGAACAAGCATGAATTGTTTCCCCAACTAACACTACACTACTTAAAAGAGAAACACAATCCATCAAGGAATAAATATGAACCATCTAGAGACATAACAAGAGCATTACATTAAGAACTTCATATTTTGGCAATCTCAAGATTAAAGGCATTAATACACATAGACATGCATCAATAACATTAAATCTAGAGGTAAGCATCTACTCTAGCATACATAGAAATATAGATAGAGAAAATGATCAATTATAAGCATTAATCCATATAACTCAATGAATAATCAAGATCTTCATAAGTTCAAGAATCAAAATATGCATTACAACACAAATCCCTCAAAATTACACAAGATTAGGTAAAGAAAGCATGTTTGGGGCTAACTCTAGCCCCAAGAAGATGTCTAGCCACTCATGGTAGTGATGATCCAACCCTCAAGGGCTAACTCCATGGCTGCTCCTTATTGGTGAAGATCTCCTCCAATGGTGCTCTAGCTTCCTCCCTTCTTCCTCTCCAAGAGTAGCCTCCAAGATGATTTTCAATGTGTGACAAGAGACTCTAGACTCCTCCCCAAAAAGTGTATCATATTCCTTATATAGGTAGGTCAAATACACCCTATGATGAGCTGTGGTCGTGCAAGGCATATTCTCCAATGATTGGGTGAAGGATGGAATAAATGAGCTGGACTTTAACTTTTTCTCGCTGGAGGAAGTTCGATCGATCGAACCTTAACTTGGATCGATCGAAGATGGGTTCGATCGATCGAAGTGCATCTTGGATCGATCGAAGTGGTCTGACTCCTCCGGATAAGGATAAGGCTGAGATATTTTGAAGATATTTATGGGGAAAAGGACAAAAGTGGTTGGTAGGCGTACAGCTGTTGATAAGATCAATCATTTGAATAGGATAAAATAGGGTTCGATCGATCGAAGGTGATGTTGGATCGATCAAACTTGGAATTTCAGCAAAGGCCAAGGTTGGATCTATCGAGAAGTACTGTGATCGATCATAGATGTTCGATCGATCGAACTCTAAGTTGGATCGATCGAACTTTTCAGCTGCACAACTTTGATTCCTTTTTGCTCCTTGCTTTCTCCACTTTGCTCCCTCCTTTGGTTTATCTCAGGATTGCTTTAATTAAGCTCTTATTTGGCTGAGTTAGCTCAATTTTGGGATTAGTGCCCGAAAATATAAATAACACGTAATAAGTGTAAAACGGCAAAGTAAGATAGATAAAGGTACTAGAATGCTTAAGCTTAACGGGTTTAAATGCGCACTTTTCAGTGCTCATCATGCTCCGTTTCAGCTCATCCCCTCCGTCTCCGGCCACTTGCACCTTACTATTCTTCCTCTATATTAAACTTACAGACCTTAAATTACCTCTAGTATTAATTTAGACCTTAGTTTGATGCAGTAAGATTTAAAACAAAATTAAAACAGTGGCCCTTTTTTGCCAAAACAAAGATGACACAAAACTATACATATCAGGATGTTTTCAACCTAATTGCACTGATCACAGACAATCAAATATAACATACCATAGTTATGCATGGTTTAATTTACAGTAGTTAAAAGCAAATACAGTAACTAAAATTACAACAGAATTAACATGCCATAAGTAGCAAAACTGAGACATACATGCACAAATTGTAACAGATTTGATTACAAGACAACCAGATCATCACTATATCATATAATAAACATGTAAGTTCCAGTTTATGATTTATTTAACCCTAGAGGCTACTTAGGTGCACAGAACATAAGTCAGAGAGAAGGAGAAAGAGAAGAACTTGCCTGTAATTTTAATTATGAAATCCCAACGTCGTCTCCAAGTTTTCTGGTAATTCTGAATGCCGTTAAGCTTCCTACTACTCCGTCTCTAATCCTTAATCAACCTCCTTGGTCCTCTCTATACAATTCCTCTTAAGCCTCGCTCAGTTTCCTCACAACTGCTCTCTGTTTCTCTCTCTGTATCTTTGGTACGTGAATAGGGTTTTTCCAACCCTTGATACAGATTATAACCGTGTATTTATAGGCACAAAAATAACCTAAGTCTACTTAAAACCCTAGACTGTAATTTAATCGGCCCATAGAAAACCTAAGTCATATTCTGTCGGCTATCAATATAGAACCCCTAAAACATACGTGAAAACCTACTTGCATAAACAAAATATTTAGCTTATTTATTTAACTTATTTATTAATAAAAACAACTAATAAATATATGTATATTAATAAATACCAATAATGAAAACTAACCCTATATACATATATACCCTTATATATATGTATATATCCTTCCATGGGTAAAAACTGTACCCATTTATTCCATCCAAACAGTTCGTTAATCCTATCCAAGCCCAGGTTCATTTAAAAATAAAACAACACATTTAATTTAACATTCAAATACGTAATTAACAATTTAAATCAAATAAAACAATTAAACACCTAAGAAACTAGTCACATAAAAATGCAATAAAAATAATTAAAATTCTAATTTTATCCTTTTTAAAACTAGGGGTATTACATTCTTCCCCCCTAACAAAAGGAATTTCGTCCTCTGAATTCACGAACCTTGAATTATTGATTATTAAAATTCATTTTCATTCTGTTGTGGACTCTACCTCTATGTATAAGCTCCACCAAATTCCAAATCTTAAAGAAAATATATAGGTCCGATATAAAGGACACACAAAAACTACCCAACACATAAGTTGTACTGAGCAACCATTCATCTGTACACAAATTTTGAGACAGGGTATAGATCCATATTCCACTAAGTTCCATAACACAGATGTGTACAACATCTATGCAACCAATCCCAATGTTTTAATAAAACTAATCGATAGACTACCGACTAAATGGGAAATACCATCCATGCAAAGTCAATTTTAAGACATAAAAACTAACCTTCCGCAAAAACACTTTGCTTCCGCTACGGAAGACATCCCAATCAACTGTTTCCTGATATAAAACTCTAGTGAATGAGTGTAACGATTTACAAAATCGGACTGCCGCCACCAAACCGCACGCAATCCATTCCAACTTTCCATAAACTAGGATATCTATCCTAAGTATCTCCTCCATGATTTAATGTACATTCTCGATCCAATCCTCTGGCGAGAGATATGAAGCACAGCTATACCTCCATTATCAGTGCAATGTAAAACTAATACGAAGTCCAAAAATGAACATTTCGAGAATTAGGTCGAGCAGCAAACTTACTTAATCCACCACTCTTAATCCGTATGGAATTAAAATTCCAATAGATATCGACGAGTTCTACCAACCACCCACTCCTGATTAGTCTTACTCCCATTTTAATTTAGGCAATGGCAAAAATCTTCAATGATCTCCGGTTATCTTTCTAACTGGTGTTACTCGTTTAGACAGTTATATACATTTCTCTTTCTAAACCTGTTTACTAGAATGGACATTTGATGTCCTGATGTTCCTTAATCATCCGAGTGCAATTGAGAAGAAGTGATGAAAATTCACGTCACACTCACTCCAACAACCTTAACAGAAATTAATCCTCCAGTACCTTAAGCTCTATCCAAGTAAGGTAACACCGCTTCCAGGGTCAGTTCTGATATTTGAATTTGACCCCCTTAATTTCCTTGGTAAAAGCAAGTGTCATTAGTATATAAACTAAGACCCCAACTCCCAATGTCACAACTAACCGAAAACTCCTATCAGTTGTTACGAGCGTCCTCATCCATGTTCCCTTCCACCAAACAGAACTTAACGCAAAGTGCACATCACCACGTTGATGCATCTAAGTCATCTTATAATCCCCTCTATTCATGTGAACTGATATTTCACTAGTTCGAAATAAACAAGCTCTGAGCTAATTTAATTTAGAAATCAACCCTCAACTAAATCTGTAATGATGCTCTATCATTTTCACCTTAGTATAGAAAAATGACTACAAAGATTTAGTGATCTCTGATGATCCATCTCGACCATCTAATTTTATTAGACTGGAAGAAAAACCACTTTGTCCCTTCTCCTGACCCTCAAAAACTGCTCCAGACTGTGGGTGCATCATATTATCCACCAGAATGAAGAAAGAACTATGTGTTGTGAACCTCAATTCCGGCAGCCTCCTCCCAAATCTGTCTACCAAAAGTACCATTAGTCTGGTACCACCAACTTCCGTCTGCACCCAATACTTAATTTGGAGCATTGTCATAAGCTAACCATGCAGTATGACTTTTTCACGCACACTGTGTATCGCTTCCTTATGATAGGTGACCGGCATCACCATCCTATCTTCGACACACCCTACCTTTTTATAATAAGTAGTGTCAATTTGACTCCTTATCCCGCTTCTAAAACTTATGAAACTTTTCCCATCCTCCATATAGTCATCAATATCCTAGCAACAACTAATTGTTGCAAATTAGGACCCTAAAAAATTTCCACATTTTGTATAGTGTAGAAACTTTGGTTCCTCCTCCAAGTGCATACCAGCAACTCCTCTAAATGACACCCTCGTAAAATCATGTCTTGATTACAAATAGACTGATAAAGATTTAATCATCCTACTATCCTCTTTTGGCGTCATTCTAACAAGTACCTACCAACCCAAAATCCTCCATCCGAACCGTAGTGGAATTACAATGATCTTTACCTACCACAACCTCACGAATCCCCCGAAACATTCACAACCACCATTCTTATGGCGTTTTTAAAATGAATCCCTACCTAGCGTAGAGCATATCCAACTACTCATTGTAGATTATTTGACTCTTATTGGTAGTTAAACTATCCCATCCCAATTAATGTACCCTATTGACGCACATCCAAGTCCAATAGATTGGCTAGGAGTTTGTGTTTCTACCCAATCATATGACCATTTATTTACAAATCCTATCGTACATAGCGCTATTATCCATGTCATCAAAATAATAGTTGGTTGATCACATACTTGTGTCCCCAACCACTCCATACTCCCAATTCGGACAAATTAACAAAATGAAACACGTAACAACAAAATGAAACACATAATATCAAAATACAACACAAAATAACAAAATCAAACACATAGATACACACAATGCAACAAAACAACCAAAATATAATTTCTACTTAAGACATCCTCCATTCTAGAGAAGAAAACCTCCTTTGAACTCAAGTTCCCAAATTATGTCACAAAAGTTCATTTCGTAGTTTCGTTGGTAATCATCCAACCTTGAAACATGTCTGTAACTATAGCTTAAAAGTAACATTCTTTTGCCTAAGCAAATATCCAACGGTTAACCCTCATCTTCCTTATACTCGGAATGCAACCCATCTATTGTGGCTTTACAATGCAACGTTAAACGTCACAACCTAATCCCTATTCGCTCCAGAATGTGATATAAAATCATGTCTTTGTTCTGATAAGAACTCTATCCGATTCCCAACCACCTAAAGAGTACTTTTCAATTGAGTCTCTGAAAGATGACACAAAAATTCATCCACATGTAGATTGATCTACACCAATTCTACTAGTATCATGCACCATACTGCTGGTGAGTGAGATCACCTCCGTGCGATCCTTCATCTTCAAGCTTTAATATCCCCTTTCTTGGAGACACTGAAATCTCCTCACTTAGGATCCTCTTCAGAACCCTACTCTTCGCTTGTCTTCGTTTTGAAAACAACTGAAGTTATGTTAGTCCCGATAAGTGGTGACCTAACACCTACACTTTAATCCCTCATTGGCGTATACTTTCTAAGTAATGTCCACCTTGGGACTAAACTTTCGATCCCAAGTTCTGCTTCTGGGAAAGAACTCGACAACATACTCCTTTACTCATTTAGGTCTGTATCGCTTTCGTCGTGAACCCTATCCTCCTCCTAGTGTCAACCTCTCTGTATCTACAAAATTCAATTGACATTAACTCCTCCAAACGAACCGTAAATATAGTACAACGAATCCTAATATGGTTCTAAGTTTTAAGAGACGCAACGCGGAAGTCCTATAACGAAAACACACCTAAGGATACTAGAACCTGGAGTGCAATGATACCAACTGTGATACCCCTGGATTTACGGATGCGGGTTGGCCCACGCCCGATTACCCGAGGATATCAAACCAATTAGCAATAATCGAACATAGAATACAATTAAAACAAATGAGATAAATAAAATTTGCTGAAATGAAAACTAAAATGATAATCCAATAATTGAAACCTCAGAATAATTAATTCCATTGATAAATAAACTATTTTGTTACAACTGATCCTCCACGAATACAAATTGTTCTCCAAATTATACAACTCGGGAATCTTTCTAGTGGACCCCTAAAATATCCCACTGAACTCAGATGACTGGAAATAAAACCAAAGCCTAAAATATGAAACAAAGTCCTATAGCATCGGTGGAGTGAATGACTGTATCTGCTCAGCAAGATCCAGCTCTAAGACTGGAACTAACGAACACCTGTAAAAATAAAAGTGGGTCAGGCCCACATGCAAATTCTTCTCTAACTGCGATCCAAACAATGACCCGATACGCAGATACACCCTAGATATCTCAATAATATCTATTTAGTCCGTAATAGATAAATATATATCCACACTACAGGACTCTCACTAGACTATGCTGAGGGTCTCAACCTGAACAGAAGGCAACATACAATACGCACCTGAGTGGGCATGACGACCTAAGCCTAACAGGGTATACCTCAACCAACATAGCTAGCTATGCATCCAACTGCATATACGCTCCCTAACCATCGACTATGAGACTCAAGCTTATGTCACAGTACTATAAAAATATATATAAAATCCGTTCACATTCATCTATAAGAAATCCAGTAAATCGTTCGGCGGATTCAACCGCACCGACTCATATATATAAGGAGGATTTTATTTAACAACCCGTACCCATATTCCAAAATAGGTAGGACTGAGTATTTTAAATCAGTCTGTCCCCAATATGCCACCGTCCCATACCAGTGCATACAATCTACAAAATCCAAATAATTGACTGAACAGGTAAAACTGTTCACTAATTAAAATCCATAAGGTAGGAATTAGCGTTTTGAGCTAAACCATACCTAGTATGTCACCATCCCATACCGGTGCATACAATCCTCCATATCCATGTAAAGTACAACAATTACATAATAGTTTAGCAATTTACAGTCCAAAACCATTCCAAATAATTGCAGAAGAGTATTTAGTATTTCAGCAATTGAAATCCAAAACCATGTAAATTACAACCGATACATAACAGTTTAGCAATTTACAATCCAAAACCAAAATCCAAATAATTGCAAAGATGTTTATTAATATTCTAGCAATTAAACTCCAACAGTAATCCAAGAAATTGCAGAAAAAGTTTAATAATTTGACAATTAACCTCCCAATGCATGTCTAGGTCAAAATAAATATACAGAGAACCCTACCATGCATTTAAAATAGGTTTTATAAACATCCCACATCCCATTATTTTGCTAGAAATTAGTTAAGCAATTAATCCATCTTTCATCCGTTAATAATAAACATAATTCCACTAATTTTCTACTGTTTGTACCAAGTGCTTAGAACTGACTTTTAATTAATTTAGAGTCTTAATGATACCCAAAACCACCCTCCTAATCATTCTGGATAGTCCCAGAATAATCAGAAATATCTCCATGCTCCAAACAGTAACACACAGTATGTATAAAAACTAAAAAAAATAAAACAGAACGTAAATTGAAGAGGGAGCCTGTTCCAAACTTTAGGAGCAGGCTCTTGCAGCCTGGAGCCAACTCCAAGAGTCCTTGGAGCCGGCTCTACATGTGTGGGAGCCGGCTCCCACATTTATGGTGCCAGTTCTCACCCCTTTTTGAGAGCCTTTAGTCTCCTGCTGCTTCGTTTCAGCTCATCCCCTCCGTCTCCGGCCACTTGCACCTTACTATTCTTCCTCCATATTGAACTTACAGACCTTAAATTACCTCTAGTATTAATTTAGACCTTAGTTTGATGCAGTAAGATTTAAAACAAAATTAAAACAGTGGCCCCTTTTTTGCCAAAACAGAGACGACACAAAACTATACATATCAGGATGTTTTCAAACTAATTGCATTGATCACAGACAATCAAACATAACATACCACAGTCATGCATGGTTCAATTTACAGTAGTTAAAAGCAAATACAGTAACTCAAATTACAACAGAATTAACATGCCATAAGTAGCAAAACTGAGACATACATGCACAAATTATAACATATTTGATTACAAGACAACCAGATCATCACTATATCATACAATAAACATGTAAGTTCCAGTTTATGATTTATTTAACCCTAGAGGCTACCTAGGTGCACAGAACACAAGTCAGAGGGAAGGAGAAAGAGAAGAACTTGCCTGTGATTTCAGTTATGAAATCCCAGCGTCGTCTCCAAGTTTTCCGGCAATTCTGAACGCTGTTAAGCTTCCTACTACTCCGTCTCTAATCCTTAATCAACCTCCTTGGTCCTCTCTGGTATAATTCCTCTTAAGACTCGCTCAGTTTCCTCACAACTGCTCTTTGTTCTCTCTCTGTATCTTTGGTACGTGAATAGGGTTTTTCCAACCCTTGATACAAATTATAACCATGCATTTATAGGCATAAAAATAACCTAAGTCTACTTAAAACCCTAGACTGTAATTTAATTGGCCCATAGAAAACCTAAGTCGTTAAACACCTAAGCAACTAGTCACATAAAAATGCAATAAAAATAATTGAAATTCCAATTTTATCCTTTTTAAAACTAAGGGTATTACAATTCCTGCACCGGTCCTTCGGCGTAGTGTGAGGACTATCATCCAACCCAAAAAACTCACGCTTTTGGGTGAGGTCTATGAGACTGTCCCTGATAAGCATGAGTCGGACCCAGTTAGCTATGCGGAAGCGTTGATCGATATAGATGCAAATTGTTAGAAAAATGCCATGAAATCAGAGTTGGAATCTATATATTCTAACAAAGTCTGGAATATTGTAGAACTTCCTAGTGGGGTTCAGCCCATTGGTTATAAATGGATCTACAAATGAAAAAGAGTAATGGATGGGAATGTTGAGACATTCAAAGCTAGACTGGTTGCCAAAGGCTTCACTCAATGTGAAGGTATTGATTATGAGGAAACATTCTCACCAGTTGCAATGCTTAAATCTATTTGCATTCTTTTAGCCATTAGTGCTTATTATAACTATGAGATATGGCAGATGGATGTTATGACGGCATTTTTAAATGGCCATCTTGAACAAGACATCTACATGAGGCAACCAAACAGTTTCGTGGTTAAAGGTCGTCAGGATTGTGTATGTAAGTTGAATAGGTCCATTTATGGACTTAAGCAAGCTTCATGCACATGGAACATTTGTTTTGATCAGGCAGTCAAATTATTTGGCTTTGAATAAAACGTGTTTGAACCTTGCGTTTACAAGAAAAAATAGGGTAATGTCATCATGATTCTCGTTTTATATGTTGATGACATCTTACTCATTGGTAATGATGTAGAGGCTTTGTCATCAGTTAAAAGGTGGTTGTTCAAAAAATTTGAGATGAAAGATCTTGGAGATGCAAGCTATATTCTTGGGATCAAGGTTATGCGAGATCGGGTTAAAAAGAAAATAGGCTTGTCTCAAGAGTCTTACATTGATAAAGTTCTGACCAGGTTTGGAATGAAAAACTCTAAGAAAGGGTTTTTACCATTTAGACATGGATTGGCTCTTTCTAATGACCAGTCTCCCAAGACTGATAAGGAAATTGAGCAAATGAGGCGGGTACCATATGCTTCGGCAGTTGGTAGTCTCATGTATGCCATGGTCTATACCAGACCAGACATCTACTACTCTGTAGGGATTGTTAGTACATATCAGTCCAATCTAGACTTGATCATTGGTCAGTTGTGAAGAATATCTTAAAATACCTTAGAAGAACTAAGAATCTCATGCTCGTTTATGGAGGTGATGATCTAGTTCCAGTCAAATATACGGATTCTGATTTTCAATCAAATCCAGATGCCAGGAGATCTACATCTGGATATGTGTTCAAGTTCAATGGAGGGACAGTTAGTTGGAATAGTGTCAAGCAGGGTTGTACTGCTGACTCAACCATGGAAGCAGAATACATTGCAGCCTCTGAGGTAGCAAAAGAAGTTGTTTGGTTTAGAAACTTTCTAATTGAACTGGAGGTTGTGGAGCATATAGATTGGCCTATGACGCTTCATTGCAACAATAGTGCGGCTATAGCCCAAATAAAGGACCCAAAATTTCATAAAGGAACAAGACACATTCAGAGGAAACAACATGTGGTTCGTAATATAGTAAAGCGAGGAGATATACTTGTAGCCAAGATTGCATCAGAACATAACCTTGCTGATCCATTCACAAAGGCTTTACCGATCAAGATGTTTGATCGTCATATGGAGAACATGGGAGTTAGATGTGATTCGAATTGGTTAGAAGTGCAAGTGGGAGCTGTTGGGATATGTGTGCCCTAGCATAGCAAATTCTTATTTTGGATTGTAAAAGTCATAGTTCCTTATCTGAATATTATTATTAAAGCATTATACAATTGGTGAATCGAATGTATTATTTTTCGATACATTATGGAATTGATTGTGTCCCCTTAATAACAAGATAAATTTATATATGTATGTAATGGCAATTAATACTAATTTATAAATTAGTAATCATAAATGGTTCAAAGTCGATAATTATAAATGGACATTTAATTAGTTAAGACTTGAACCGAGTCCACGATAGATTGAGATATATTGCGAGAGCTGTCGTATGCAATTGCTTTTTATCACGGTCATGGTTTTTGACTCTCAAGCATGAGAGTAGTATAGACTATTTTATTAATTAATAATTACTTTGATTTGTTCGGCGGATACCTCGTGATCCTTAGATCGGCACTTTGGGTAGTTATGTAATTAATAGTTAGAGGTCTATATTCTTAATATTTGCATCAGTGCTTTTTGTACTTATTTTGTTTTGATTATGGTTGATCACAAATTAAATTCGAAGGCCTTCGTATGTTTTAGACAAATGTTTTCTATATATATTTATTTAGTAAATTATTATTTTTGTCAAATAAATATTTTATTGTGATCAAGCCAGAAATAATCAAAGATAACAAAATAATTATATTAATTATGTTATCGGATTGATGGCTTTAATTATCCGATAAATAATTATGTATAGAGGGGTCAAAGTGCAACATTGACTTAGAGGTTATTTACTATTTAATTGGAGTGCAATTAATTTCTTTTAGTGGAGTAGAAATTAATTTATGAATTAATTGAATTGGGTCCATGGTTTAATGGACCGGATCAATTATTAATTTATAGGAGCCAAGAAAATAGTAAGCCCAAAGGATTCTCACCAGTAGCCCAAGTTGATATTGGAGTCCTATTAGAATTGAGAAATTTGATTTAGAGATTGAGAATGATTTGTTGTTTCCTTATTCTTATTTTTATTTTTCCTATATATACATGGGTCCATGTATATTTTAAGGGTGACTTTTAGAACAAGAAAAAGGAATACACTTTCTCTCTCTAGATTTTAGGGTTTGTTTTCTCTTTTTAAGAAGGCTACCACAAGCCTTGATTCCAAGATCATTCATTAAGGCATATTGGTGATTCCTAAAGGGAAGATCATAATCAAGAAGAAGGAGAAAGGATCTTGCTAAAGTAATCTACAATAAGTGAGAACATTTACTTTAGAGGAAAGATTAAAAGATTTACTCAGACCTTTGATGTAAGAATTCAATCTGTTTATTGAATGATACACCATCTTTTATATGTTTTTGTATAAAACTTGTCTCTATGTGATGAATCAAGATCTGTGATTGTAAATCTCTCAAAAGTTATAAAAACTTGCACGTTTCCCAACATGTGCCTCTATAGAACAAGTTGAAGAACATAAGAATTATAGACCTTACGACAAATTTAACCAAAGTTTGGGGTATAGTTTTTATGGATTTTGTAACAACCTGAACTCGTGGGACCGAACCGTTTAACCGGGTCCTTACCCGAACCCGAGGTCAACTAAGGGCAATCTCGTCCTTTCTTATGGTCGCTGGGAATACACAGATCGTTCAAGGGTCCAAAGCCTTTCTAAAACTAGCTTAGAAGGAGAAGTTAAAATAGAGGTTAAAAGGCAAGGTCAACTGGCTGATGGCCTTTTGTCACCTGGCTGAAAGTTCATAATCAGCCGGCTGATCCACAGGGTCGGTCGATCAGTGGGCTGAAACAATCCCCAAAAATTTATGCTCTCGGGACTTTTACAAAATGGACTGTTAGCCGGCTGAAGATGGGGTGTCGGCCGACTGATGATAGAGTTTCGGTCGACCGATGGTGAAGTTCGGCCGGTAGAAACAAGCTAGGTTTTCCATCAGTTAGCTCTTTGGAATACTACGAAATAGTCTGTCAGTCGGATGACATGCCTTGGAATGCTATTATGTGCAGCCTGAAGGTCCAAAATTCTGGGCTTTTTGTGAGCCAAACTACACCAAACCTGATACACGACCAAAATTCCAAATTCATGGCAATAATGCACAACGTTCTACAATTATAAACATCAAAGATTACATAAAACATATATATATGTATGTCAATATTTCCCATTCATTACAGCATGCCCACATATTTATGAATTTACATCAAACTACTGTTTAGTGCTATATTTACAGTATTTACAGTACATGGCAATGCTATACAAAATGGATACATTCTCAAAATGAGGTTCTACAAAAAAATGAGTATAAGTGCACAAAAGTAGCAAAAGAACTTCAAATCTTTGAACTAAGTTTGTGGTGGAATGTCGTCCGCCACTTCTTTCCCATACCCTGAAAAACGTTAATAATAAAGGGATGAACAAAATGCTCAGTAGGAAGTGTCTAAGACACACTTTTTATGACCCTGTGAATCCACGCCAAAGAATAGGTAAAAGTAAGTGGGGTCATGCCATAGGGAATGCACATCAACAACCAAAATGTTAAGTGTAAATAAATGTCATCCAATTACATCTACACCACTTACGCAATGAAGTGCAATGCCATGCCAATGTCGTTCCCCATTTCCGAAATAATTCGTTTCACCTTCCAAACCGTTAGTATGACCCGACCTAAGGTGCCTCCAAGGCATCACGAGAGGACGATTGGCTAACCATCCACGACCACAAGACACCTCCAAGGCGTTGTATCCGGCCTAGCTAGCTCAACCACACTAAGGTCTCTTCCTAAGTCCCTTTAGACCACACTAACACCACGGGCCACTAGGCGCCTCTTAGGCGTCCAGTTTTCGTAACACTTTAAAAAAAAAAACTTTCCCTAAAAACAATTCCATTTGTTTATAAACAAACTTTTCCCTTTTCTTTCCCCAATGAATATATGAATGCATCATGCTCCCAAATGCTAAATTCAACAACTAAATCCCATACATTACATTTACATCATAATCGCACTATTAAGCGAAATCCTAACATTTATTTTCATAATTTCAACATCACATTTCTTCACAATTAAAAATCATGGGACATCTAAAATGTTAATACTAAGCATGTATATTCACCATCAAGTATATAATCATAATCATAGGTTCAATTAACACATATAATACATCCATCACCTTATTTATATACAATCACAATAACATAGGCAAAATTGCTAAAACTAAACATGCTTAGAATCAAATTAAAGGGAAAACTCACAAAGGATCAAAGAAAACATCAATTAGAGCACCCCTACCTCTAAATTGAAGAAAAGCCCCAAATTTACACCCCAAGCCCTAGAAATTCGAAATCCCCAAAGGTGGCCGAACAGAGATTGGCTCCGATCAAAACGACGGCCTCAAGGAGCTTTCCGACTTGTCGCAAACAACACCAAAAATCTCTCAAAGATGAGAAAGAAATTAAGTCTTGAAACTTGAAGGAAAAAGAAAGAAGAAGAAGAGAAATGAGAAGGGGAGAGAGATTTACGTAGAGAGAGAAAGATTGAAGGCCAAAATGGCCTTATGGCCACAAGAAAAACAATGATGGGTCCCACACTTTAATAAAAATCTTTTTTCCCTTTTTAATTTCCACCACACATATATATATATTTACAATTTAACTACAACCACTTAACAACATAAATCCACATAAATGCACTAACTAAACATGCATGAAATGAAATGGACTCGTGACGCAACCCTCGTACACAACAATTTTGGTAATGGATCCCACTCAAACTCTCCGGTCTGAAAAATGAAAAAATATCGAAATGGCTACCGATACATTTCTAAGAGTCATAGACTCGAAGAAATGTCCCAAACAACTCTCTGACACACCCAGCACACCCCACGATGTCTGGCGCGCAAAACATGAAAAGACGAAAATACCATCGAAAATCAAAAAATTCCAGAAATTGAAAAATGACAAAATTCAAGAATATTACAGATTCTAACCCAATAGGTGAAATAACAATTAAGCATGCATTGCGATGATTTGTTTCAGGGGCTAGCTAGTGCACTTTGGCAATGTAGATTTTGGAATGTGTTTGTTTCAAAGGTAAACCATGCTAGGACAGTTCCCTTTGGGGACCTTCGATAAAATTGGTACGATATTGTAGAGAAGATTATCACGGCCCTACGCAAGGATGACATGCACAAATCGAGAAATGGTCCAAAATTTTTGTTGTTTATTTACGGAGAAAAAAATTTGTACTTACCGAAAAAAAACCATGGTAGGACAGAAATATTTTCTTTGGAATATAGATATAGTTCATTGGGTGGAGGGAAAAATGTACATTTTTGAAGTCATTTCAGGTTCTACAAAGAAGGCATTAGTAAAAAAGAGAGAACAAAATTTTCAAAGACAATGTAACTGATGGTGGCTTTCCATGCTCACATAGTAAATACCCTCAATTGAGGTGCCCAAAATAGCAGAAGAAAGCTAATATGCAAAATTACAAAGACTTTTCACAAAAATTGGCATTCATTTCTTCGAATACACTTGCACATTTCCATAAATTTCCCATGAATTTGTATTCTTTCAAGTCATTCGGTAATGAGGTTCATAATAACCCATGTATCTATTAAGTTCTTAGCATTTTCACCTTCCACACACATGACTTACTAACTCATGTATCTATAAGCCATTTTATTCTTTTACTAGATTTAATTTTTTTTTAAAATCATTTTTATCACTCTACGCAAATCAACTTCCTTCAGGTTAAAATTATTTAATTTAACTGAAAATCATAGGGGGACTTTATAAGTCTTTCGATTTTTTTTTAGGGTCTCTACCTTAGTTACTAGGGAAACAAAAATCTGAATTAACACATCTATTTGCGTATTGAATTATGATCGGCCCTAACCATATAACCCCTTACCAAGTATAACATGAGTTTGGACCACTAGATTTGCATGCCTCAATCTGCCATAGTAATAACTATGTCAATCAGTAAGTTTGATTAGATTATATTAGCCATTTATTTGAATACCCATCTTCAGCAAAATTCTAACATTAAGCTTAATCTGGAAATCCGTGAGAAACAAAGAAACTGGTGGGTGAGAAGTAAAATGGAAACAACATAGTACTAATGGTTAACCAAGTTTGGAGAGTCCTGTTTCAACAATTGGATAGTTCAAGGAGGTTTTTTTTTTGGGTAGGGTTATTGTGCCAAAAATTGAAAGTAGAGACATGTTTTATGTAATTTGCCCAAGAATTTACCACAACCCAAAAGATATTTCTACTTTAAATTGCTAAAAATAAATATATAGGAGTATTTCTATAGGAATTTACATGAAAGTACTCTGTATTTCCTTTCTTGTTTTAGAGAAAACCTAGCAATTTCAACTTTCATAACCAAATATTCAAAAAGGTAGTATTCTATTGAGGCCCACTTGGATAATGTGGAAGGTTTGAACATGAGATGATCTTGATTAATAAATGGAGAGTTATGGGTAATGTTATGGTGATGCTTATGTAACTGCCTAAAATTGCAGCTTCATATCGATCACTAACATACTTCATTTTTCATTCAAAGACTCATTAATGCCAAAAGGGCTTCGAGCCATTATTTCTCTTGTGGGTGGACTAGATCTTTGTTAATGAAGTCATTATTTAGTACTCCAATCAATCATTCATAAATGATAGACCAACATTAGTAATCCATGGAGCAAATTGAATATGCTAAAAGTTGTACTAAAATTACAATAAATTCAGTTATATATATATATATATATAACGCCTCCACCAATGCTCAAACACTCAATCTCACCAAACAACAAAATCAAGTTAGATTTAATTTTTTTATCAGGTCTCTCCATGTTAACTTTGGTCAATTTTTTTGTCTTTAACAATCTATGCAAAATAATTTTTACCAACGGACCAGTGACGTAGCGGTATCATATCCCTACTTCGCAAATGTAGGGTTTTTATTTAAGTTTCAGTGAAGGCATGTGTGAAGTCGTTCTATGTTTCTTTTAATTATATCATCCTGGTTGATTTATTTTGAACCATCAGAATTCGTACAGTCCCGTATGAGCTATTCGATTTACCGAATCTAATATAACATAAGCATTAAAGTATTTCTTGCCGGGACCATCATGTGGTCCCGACCAATGCAAATAAATGTATCACCTTTATTCAACTTTTTGATTACATCAATTAATAATTGCAAAAAAAAAAAAAAAAAAGGTAAATCAACTAGTTGATAAACATTTCAGTTAATTTCGTATGAAATTCTTCCCAACTTTTGATGAACTGAATATGAACTTTCCACGCATATGAGAGCTATCTTAATCTCCATGCGAGACATTTAGAGAGACTGGTTGGTGAGAAGCAAAATGGAAAGAACTTGGATATAGAACATACATAAACCACAAAAACTTGTAGGTGATACATATTGTCTTTCCCTTTCAGCCATGCTAATTACGAAGATTAGTAATCCATGGAGCAAATTAAATATGCTACAAGTCGTACTAAAATTACAAGACATTCATTACAGAGAGATAATATGTATATATATGTGTGTGTGTGTGTGTGTGTGTGTGTGTGTATTATGCCTCCACTGATGCTCAAACACTCAACCTCCCCACACAACAAAATCACGCTAGATTTAATTTTTTAAAAATAATTTTTTATCACTTCATTCCATGCTAATTTTGGTCGATTTATTTGTCTTTTACACTTTATGCAATACAATCTTCCTCTCCAAGTTAAGAAGTTTAACTTAACTTGTCGAGAAATTAACTAGAAATCATGGGAGGACTTTCTAAGTTATTTGTTAGGTCTTTTCTCTACCATGTCTACATTAGTTCCTAGGAGTTTTCATGTTTGCTTATGTGGGGAATGATTATTATTATTATTGTTATTATTATTATTATCCTTCATGTACACACCCTGACACCCTAACATATAAAATTAAGAGGGCTTTTAAGTAATTTGACCAATGTTTACTAGGGATGGCAAATTCCCCATCCCCGCCGGGGTCCCGCCCCGCCCCAGCCCGCCCCGTTTATAACGGGGATGGGGATCCTTTTAGCTAAACGGAGATGGGGATGGGGGCAATTTATCAATCCCCGCCAGGGGCGGGGATGGGGTAAACCCACCCCGCCCCTCCCCGATTAGGTGTAAAGTTACTAATATACCATTATATATAATAATTTATTACTAAATTAGATTTATTATATATATGAAAATAAGAAAAAATATGTTTTTTTAATTAAAAAAAAAATTAAGAGGTCGGGGCCGGGGGCGGGGCGGGGATGGGGATAAAGTGTAGGGGGCAGGGGCAGGTATGGGGATTCTGGCAAAATTTTAAGCGGGGATGGGGACGGAGAATGAAAAATGCATCGGGGATGGGGATGGGGAATGGAATCCCCGCCCCACCCCGCCCTGTTGCCATCCCTAATGTTTACTCATGAGAACACAAAGGTAGTTTCATTCCCATACAGGGGAATGGCCAAGGGAATATGCAAGCTACTATGGATAAGGAATTTAATGCATGACTTAGGTTTCGAACCGGTGAGTCCAATTAAGTTATATTGTGGTAATAAGGCAGCGTGTACAGTGCACATAATCCAGTCCAACATGATCGCACTAAACATGTTGAGGTGGATAGGCATGTTATAATGGAGAAATTGGAAGCAAAGCTTATAGAGGTTCCTCACGTGCGGTCTGAAGATCAGCATGCGGATGTACTCACCAATTAAGGTGGTGTCAAGTCAAGCATTTCATAGCTCTCTTTTCAAGTTGGACATGAACGATATCTATGCACAAACTTGAGGAGTGTCAAAATAGCTGTAAATTAAGCTAATTAATTAGAGTTGACTTTTGTTGTAAATCTTTCCTGTAATTGATAGGCTTCCTATAATTAGCGTAATTGATTCTATTAGGTTACTTGTTCTCCATGCTTGTAAATCAATATATATATATATATATATATATATATATATATATATACCTTTATTTGGAGAAGAGTACGTAAGATCATCAAAATATTAAACCCTGAAATTATTCTACAAGATATTGCACAAAGCATACACTCTTCCGACTTGAGTACTCATTCACACGAACTTTATATATAATTAAGTTTTGTTGAATGACAATATTACTGAATTTTTTATTTTAATACAGAGAAACTTGAACTAGATCATTATTTGTTCTCAAACGAAACAAATATTTAAACAAATTTTTTTCAACGAAAACACTTGCCCTATTTTTATTTTTTTATTTTTTTTATTTCTCCCATGATCGTGCCTCTATAGAACAAGTTGAAGAACATAAGAATTATAGACCTTACGACAAATTTAACCTTAGTTTTGGGTATGGTTTTTATGGATTCTAACCCAATAGGTGAAATAATAATTAAGCATGCATTTCGATGATTTGTTTCAGGGGCTAGCTAGTGCACTTTGGCAATGTAGATTTTGGAATGTATTTGTTTCAAAGGAAAACCATGCTAGGACAGTTCCCATTGGGGACATTCAATAAAATTGGAATGATATAGAGAAGATTAGCACGGCCCTGCGCAAGGATGACACGCACAAAAATTTTTGTTGTTTACTTGCGAAAAAAAAATTTGTACTTAACCAAAAAAAACCATGCTAGGACAGAAATATTTTCTGTGGAACATAGATATAGTTCACTGGGTGGAGGGAAAAATGTACATTTTTAAAGTCATTTCAGGTTCTACAAATTAAGAAGGCATTAATAAAAAAGAGAGAACAAAATTTTCAAAGACAAAGTGTGAATAATGTAACTGATGGTGGCTTTCCATGCTCACATAGTAAATACCCTCAATTGAGGTGCCCAAAATAGCAGAAGAAAGCTAATATGCAAAATTACAAAGACTTTTCACGAAAATTGGCATTCATTTCTTCGAATACACTTGCACATTTCCATAAATTTCCCATGAATTTGTAATCTTTCAAGTCATTTGATAATGAGGTTCATAATAACCCATGTATCTAGTAAGTTCTTAGCATTTTCACCTTCCACACTACGTCACATGACTTACTAACTCATGTATCTATAAGCCATTTTATTCTTTTACTAGATTTAAATTTTTTTTTTAAATCATTTTTTATCACTCTATGCAAACCAATCTTCCTCCAAGTTAAAATTATTTAATTTAACTGAAAATCTTAGGGGAACTTTCTAACTCTTTCGATTTTTTTTACGGTCTCTATCTTAGTTACTAGGGATACAAAAATCTAAATAGCACATCTGTTTGCGTATTGAATTATGATCGGCCCTAACCATATAACCCCTTACCAAATATAACATGAGTTTGGACCACTAGATTTGCATGCCTCAATCTGCCATAGTAATAACTATGTCAATCAATAAGTTTGATTAGATTATATTAGCCATTTATTTGAATACCCTTCTTCAGCGAAATTCTAACATTAAGCTTAATCTGGAAATCCGTGAGAAACAAAGAAACTGGTGGGTGAGAAGTAAAATGGAAACAACATAGTAATAATGGTTAACCAAGTTTGGAGAGCCCTGTTTCAACAATTGGATAGTTCAAGGAGGTATTTTTTTTTTTTGGTAGGGTTATTGTGCCAAAAATTGAAAGTAGAGACATGTGTTATGTAATTTGCCCAAGAATTTACCACAACCCAAAAGATATTTCTACTTTAAATTGCTAAAAATAAATATATAGGAGTATTTCTATAGGATTTACATGAAAGTACTCTGTATTTCCTTTCTTGTTTTAGAGAAAACCTAGCAATTTCAACTTTCATAACCAAATATTCAAAAAGGTAGTATTCTATTGAGGCCCACTTGGATAATGTGGAAGGTTTGCACGTGAGATGATCTTGATCAATAAATGGAAAGTTATGGGTAATGTTATGGTGATGCTTATGTAACTGCCTAAAATTGCAGCTTCATATCAATCACTAACATACTTCATTTTTCATTCAAAGACTCACTAATGCCAAAAGGGCTTTGAGCCATTATTTCTCTTGTGGGTGGACTAGATCTTTGTTAATGAAGTCATTATTTAGTACTCCAATCAATAATTCATAAATGATAGACCAACATTAGTAATCCATGGAGCTAATTAAATATGCTAAAAGTTGCACTAAAATTACAAGACATATATATATATATATATATATATATATATATATATATATATATATATATTACCCCTTTCACCGCCGATACACAAACACTCAACCTCCACACACAACAATATCACACTAGATTTAATTTTTTTATAAAATAATATTTTATCATTCATTCCAGGTTAATTTTTGTCGATTTCTTTGCCTTTTACACTCATACCATATGCAAAACAATCTCTGTCTCCAAGTAAAGAAGTTTAACTTAATTTGTCGGGAAATTAACTGGGAGGACTTTCTAAGTCATTTGTTAGGTATTTTCGCTATCATGTCTACCTTAGTTACTAGGTGTTTTCATGTATGCCTATGTGGGGAACGATCCTATGGTATTATTATTATTATTATTATTATTTTCATTCTTCATGTACATACCGCGACACCCTAACACAGAAAATTAATGGGGCTTTTAAGTAATTTGACCAATGTTTACGCATGAGAACACAAAGGTAATTTCATTCGCACAAATCGTTAGCCCACACTCCTCGTCCACGCGTACACGAAAATCTATAAATAATACTCTAAATCTTTTCATGCATTTGTGAAAAAACAAGAGCCATCTTTCTTTTCATTTCTACAACAAGAAGAGGCATTTAGATAGAGAGAGAGAGAGAGAGAGAGAGATGGCAGATAAGAATCATAAGATGGTGAACAAAGGTGAGGGAGGGTCTAGAGGGCAAGGGCCGATGTCCATGTATGCTAATAATGAGAGCCTTATTCCTGCCAAGAAGAAGAACGTGTTCACAATGTGGGGAAAACTTTTGCTCCATCTAGCAACAAGGACGTACAAAAACAAGCACAAGATCAACCCTGGTGATGATGCTGAGAGTGCTTAATCCTATATATATATAAGTACTCTATACTATATGTACTATGTTTGGTAATATGGAATTAGCGTTTTAGAATTAGAATTGATAAAAAAAAAATATAATAGTTCAAACTTTGCTTAGAATCAATTCCATACTACCGAGCATAGGTATGTAGTTGTCTTGTATTTATTTAAATGGAAACAACTTAGTGCTAATGTTTAATCAAGTTTGGAGAGCCCTGTTTCAACAATTGGATAGTTGAAGGAGGTTTTTTTTGGTAGAGTTATTGTGTCAAAAATTGAAAATAGAGACATGTTCTATGTAATTTGCCCAAGAAATTACCACAAACCAAAATATATTTCTACTTTAAATTGCTAAAAATAAATATATAGGAGTATTTCTATAGGAATTTACATGAAAGTACTCTGTATTTCGTTTCTTGTTTTAGAGAAAACCTAGCAATTTAATGTGGAAGGTTTGAACATGAGATGATCTTACAAGACTTGATCAGTAAGTGGGGAGTTACGGGTAATTTTATGGTGATGCTTATTTAACTGCCTAAAATTGGAGCTTCATATCAATCACTAACATACTTCATTTTTCATTTAAAGACTCATTAATGCCAAAAGGGTTTTGAGCCACTATTTCTCTTGTGGGTGAACTAGATCTTTGTTAATTAAGTCATTGTTTAGTACTCCAATCAATCATTCATAAATGATAGACAAACAGTAGTAATCCATGGAGCACATTAAATAAGCTAAAAGTTTTACTAAAATTACATTCATTTATATATATATATAAATATATATTGAGTGTTCAAACACTCAACCTCTCCACACAAGAAAATTACGCTAGATTTAAATTTTTAAAAATATTTTTTATCACCTCATTCCCTATTAGTTTTAACTGATTTCTTTGTCTTTTACACTTTATGCAAATCAATCTTCTCTCCAAGTTAAGAAGTTTAACTTAACTTGTCAGGAAATTAACTGAAAATCATATGGAAGGACTTTCTAAGTCATTTGTTAGGTATTTTCTCTGCCATGCTACCTTTCAAGTATGCCCATGTGGGGAATGATCGTAATATCCTTATTATTATTAGTATTTTCATCCTTCATGTACATACCCCGACACCCTAACACAAAATTAATAGAGCTTTTAAGTAATTTGACCAATGACACACAAAAAGAAAGTTCAAGGCTAACCACATTAGCAACCTGATGGCTATACAAGGTACTGCAATAATTAAGTTAATGGGTGTGAATTCAACCCAGCAAGCAATGACTCAGGCCATATCCCATCTTCCTTCAAGACCCTTAAGCTAGATTGGTCTGATGCAATCTTCCTGTACATGACAGAATCTTAAAATTTGGAGCGGTGCTACAGGACCCGACCATTTTGCACCCGACACTCACCGACTGTCATGCGTGGCTGTCCAACGTGGCAAATTTTTAATTTTTTTTTGTTGAACCGATGCCCCTTCTCTCTCTCTCTACTCTCTACCCTCTTTCTCTCTCTAACAATCGGCAACGAACCCATCTTTCCGGCGAACATCCGCGACCACCATCTTCTCCGTCAAACATGTCGCCGCCACCTCCCCGACCACCATGAACACTACTCATCCACTGCCCAGTTCCATCACCCACCACCCACCGCCCAGCTCCACCCCAGTTCGTAACCAAGTCGCTCTCAAGTTCCAGTTCGGCCCGCAAACTACAAAGTCTGCAAGAATCAAAAAATTCTGCAAGAATCAACAACGACCATTGTCCTCTCTCTCTGCAACTGCAAACTACAAAGTCTGCAAGAATCAAAAAATTCAAAACCCATATCTTGCAGTTTCCATAGCCCGCTGTTCTAGTTCGGCCCGCTGTCTCTCAACTCTCAAGCTTCAGCCGCCGACCCGTTGTCTCTCATCAGAACGAGATCGCGATCTCAGCCGGACTCTTCAATCGTCGCCGAGCAGATCGCTGTCTCTCTCAAGCTTCAGCCGCCGGCCTGCTCTCTCTCATCAGAACGGATTCGCGATCTCAGTCGGTTTCTTCACCACAATTGCCGCTGCCTCTAGCCTCTGCCTTGGCTCCCCAAACAAAGATGAGCCACAAGAGAGATAAACCCTACCTCTCCTGCCATGCCCCCTACTCTTTCCCAAAACGGCGTCGCCCTCTACCCACTCAGCAGCCCGACTCCGCCGCTGCCGACGACGATCGGCCGAGGAATTCCACCGCCAAGACGCTCACGACCGTCATCGCCGGCGCCGCGACGGTCCACGACCGACCCCCAACCACCAACCATCAACGAACTGGGGTGGAGCTGGGCGGTGGGTGGCGGGTGATGGAGCTGGTAGATGAGAGGATTGAAAGAGATAGATGAGAGAGTAAAGTTGAGACGAAGGAACCACCTGTGTGCCAGTTGGACCAATTCAGTATTGACACGTAAGGTCGGTTTTTGTCAGGTAAACAGTAGTGGGTCATTTAGCATTTCTCTGAAATTTGAATCCACTGTGAGGGGTCTTTATAACCTCTCTTTATGATATAACCTCTCTTTAAAGGAGTAGGTGGAGACTCGAGAGTTTGAGTTAGGGTCATATTTTGGATAATGAGTATGTGGTTTGCTTTTACGTTTTTAAAAAAAAAAAAACAAAAAAGAAAAAAAACAAAAAAGGAATTATAATATGTGTGCAGAGGCAGTGAATATTAGAAAAATATGGTTTATATAGTACTACTTATGATTAAGCATACATTGGAATGTGTCGGTTTTATTTCTCTTTTAATTTATTTACTTGCATGTCAACTTGTGATTGGTCAAGATCAATGATCCGGTGATCGTATAATAATTTATAAGGATTCGAGGTGTGCGGTGTGAGTATTTTGCCAGAAAAAAAAAAAAGATAAAAAAGACTACACAAAACTAGTTTAATGATAAGGAAAGAATGGGAAGCGTATATGTTTATACTTCGAAGGAAGCATACAAGAAAAGTAATCAACTAGTTCATGAACATTTCGGTTAATTTTGTTTGAAATTCTTCCTAGGTTTCATGAATTGGAGATGAACTTTCACGCATATGAGAGGCTTGAGAGCTATCTTAATCATTAAATCCATGCGAGACAATTAAAGAGACTGGTTGGTGAGAAGCAAAACGGAAATAACTTGAGGTGAAGCTTGCAAGAACCCCTTAGGAAATGCATCTGCAAGCTGCAAGGTTTAGCCACTACACAATTAAACTCACTATATATATATATATATATATATATTACTTACTTATATATAAACATATATATGGTCAAAAGTAAAATGGAACCTTTGGTGATGGCATAATTTTTTTTTTTAAAGGGCTTATTTTTAAAAGACATATATATATGACTTGTTTGTATGTCTTAAATAAATTATTTGGATTTTAGCAATTTTCATCATATATGAATTAATTAAAGGGTTAGAATTAAACACATAACGTTGAAGAAGGAGCTCTGCAATTACAACAAAAATCCTCCAGACTTTGAGTCTATTCGGTTTATTCAAATAAATTGTGGTTTAAGTGTTTTTTCTGCATTGTTTACCCTTTGGTTGCAGGGAGGTTTCAGGGAAAACCTATGTGGGGCACCAAAAGAAGAGAAAAAGCAAGCATAAGCTCTACCTGGCCTCTATCATAAATATGTCTCGTCATTTCATTTGCGAATCATAAAACAAATATTTCTTACCATTTGTGAGACACAAATTAGAGAACTTGAGAGAGATGGATAAAGGTAAGGGAGGACCTGAAGGACGGAAACCCAATCCTTCTGGGATCGTGAATCCTCCAAAGAAGAAGACAGTGAAGAAAATGATCTTTGAGAAAGGGAAGAACTCTGTTACTTCTGCTTGTGAAAAGTACAAAAACAAGAAGAAGATTAAACCCGGTGATGCTGAGGGTTCTTAGTCTATGTTCGGTAATATGAAATTGATGCCTTAGAATTTGAATGGGAGAAAACTTGGGGTGTGTTCAATTGCATGCAATTATTGGACACACCCTTAGTTCAGAATCGAAATGTAATTCTAAGGCACTGATTTTACGCCACCGAACATAGATATGTTAGTGTGTACTATTTCTATTTATATGCTTTCTTTGAATTATGTAGCATTAGTGCAGGAGTGTTGTACTATTCTCTATTTATATGGTTTTGATGAATAAAGACTTCTATTTCTATATATGTTTCATATCTCGGGCTATTTTATGTATAGTTTCCACTAAATATCACTATATATAAAGCGGAAACACACAATTAAAAGGAACTGTTTCGATACTTGAGTTATATGAAGTCATCTATTTGATTTACATCGCTAAAAGGTTCTTTTGTAAAAATTCTGGCTGATCTTCAATATCAGCCTAACACTGTACAAAGTATGAAAGCTACCAAGAAAAATTTTGATGTGATTTTTTTAATTTTGTAAAGTTGAAGGTTGATGGTTGAAATTCTATTAGATATAAACTGAGTGAATTTTTTGCTGTAACAATAACAATTGGGTTTTATCAAAATTCTCTCTCACAGACATAAATATATATATATATATATATGTTATTGTCTTATACCTAAGTTATAAATCAATTCTTTGGTCATGATATAGCTATTAGTGCATTGAGTGTTGTACTATCAAACATTTGGAACTACATTTTTAACTAGCGAAGATTTGTACTCACAGAATTTAGTTGTAAAGATTTTGGGCTGAACATCAATCTCAGTCCAACACTCTACAAGTTACTCACACTCGTATATATAATTGCTTGAATTTCGGAAAATGACAATGAAAATGAAAATAAAAATAAAAATAACCAAACTCGATCTGAACATATCTTTGGTAATTCAATGTTTGGCTAGCTGGACAAAACTTAGCCATGAGATAATTAAATAGTGACCATTCAAAACATATTGTGGTTACTCCATTTTTACCCAAACAGGGCACACAAAATCACACAAAGTTGGTTGGTCTCAATTGATCATGTTTATTTATTTTGTAATCTTTTGGTTAAACGTACGTCGATACAATTTTTTTGTTTCCCTTTGAAGGGTAATGTTTTGTATTTATGATTAAATATTTACACAAACAGGGTACTCTGGGTAAACAAGCATAACCATTTTAACAAGAGGCTAGTAACCTAATCATACATGCTAGGTCAGTCTTTGTTTAAGGTATTGTTTTACCTCCTTGATGGATATATTACTAAGAATCGATCAAATCTTAAAAGATATTTGTACTTTAAATGATTGAAGGTTTACTAGTAATTATTACTTGATCCGAGGTTATATGGTCCTGATCAATCACAACTCAGCATGTTAATAAAAATTTAAATAAAATTATTATATTTGTTTGCATATCCAATTACGATTGACCGGGCTTATGTAATTTGGAATCATACAAAAATTTCTCAGAAAATAGTAAATATATATAGGAAATTTTCTTTTAAGTGTGCATTATATGAAAGTACTCTGGTACTTCCTCTCTTTTATAGAGAGAGCCTGTCAATTTCAATTTTCATAACCAAACATTCAAAAAGCTATGTGAAAGATAAAACATCATAGAAGAAGGACAATCAACAAATTGAATTTTATTGAGGCACACTTGGATAATTTGAAAGATTTGAACATGAGATGAATTTAGAAGACTTGATCAATAAATCGAGAGTAATGGGTAATGTTACGGTGATGCTTATGTAACTGCCAAAAATTGCAGCTTCATATCAATCATTAACGTACTTTATTTTTCATTTAAAGACCTAGTATTAATGTCAAAAAGGCAGGCCTTGAGCCATTATTTATTTCTACTGTGTGTGGGTTAACTACAACTTTGTTAATGAAGTCATTATTTAGTCCTGCAATCAATCATTTATAAATGATAGTCCAACAATAATAACCCATGGACCAAATTAAATATGATAAAAGTTGTACTAAAATTACATGTAAAACATTCATTTATGGAGAGAATTTTTTTTTTATAAAGTTTATACATGGGGAATATAAAAGAAATTTAACTTTTCAATTATTTTTTTCTTCGTCATTATTTTTGCTTTTATCTAATTAATTTTTTAAAAAAAATGTTTTATCAACTTTTTTTTTTTTTCACCCTTTATGCAAAATAATATTCCTTTCCAAGTTAAGTTAACTTGTTGGGAAACTTTCCAAGTCTTTTTAGGTATTTTACCTGGGTGTCTACCTTAATCACTAGGTGTTTTCATGTAAACTTATGTGCGGTATGATCATATCATGCTATTATTATTATTATTATTTTTATCTTTTACGTGTCTTGTAAATTTTTAGTTGAGTTTATCCACATAATCCTAATGGGTAGTATGGAGGTTGTGGAGCCTGATAGATACTGTACACCAAATCTCAACTCCGCAAATCTAACTTTGCAGTAAGATGGCGAGCAAGGCCGAATTTTTTGGAGGGTATTTTGGTAATTTTTGCATTTATCCTAGTGCGAGGGTATTTATTCATTCTGAACTCTTTGTATTTGTGACTGTTTTTTATATCCCTGCAACCGTTAGACGTAATCCTGATTTTGGATAAACTAAGTAAAATTTGTGTGTTCTTATATGTGTGTGTTTGATCTGTTTCTTGTATTTTCTGTTTAATTTCGCAACAAACCCCACACACTAACCCATTCTTAAAAATAACAACACAAAGGTAGTTTCATTCACACAAATAGTAGGCCACACAAGGGGACGAGGTAAAGCCCAAGGCCCGAAGGCAACAAACCCCGGACAACCACAAATGGCCCAACCAGGCAAACCAAAACCTGTTACTACTG
The DNA here is from genome assembly GCF_030987335.1 of Cornus florida. Taxonomy (NCBI): domain Eukaryota; kingdom Viridiplantae; phylum Streptophyta; class Magnoliopsida; order Cornales; family Cornaceae; genus Cornus; species Cornus florida. The sequence goes on along the minus strand of NW_026775579.1, from coordinate 76,989,235 downwards.
TAACTATATAAAACACAATTGCAGCAGCAACGAGCAAAACAACATTATTGCCAATTTTTCCAAAAAAAAATTAGTAGCCCACACTTCACGTCCTCCCGTACACAAACTCTGTTATAAATAATGTTCCAAAATCTTTCATTTGTGAAACATCAGAGCAATAATTTTTTTGATTTCTGCAAGAAAAGAGGCATTGTGTGTGTGAGAGAGAGAGAGATGTCAACTTTTTTTTTAAAAATCATTTCATTCTATGTAAGTTTTATCAACTTTTTTTTTTTTTTTCCACCCTTTATGAAAAATAATCTTCCTCTCCAACTCCAAGTTAAGTTAACTTGTTGAGAAACTTTCCAAGTCTTTTTAGGTATTTTATTTAGGTGTCTACCTTAATCACTAGGTGTTTTCATATAAACTTATGTGGGGCACGATCATATCGTGCTACTATTATTATTATTAGTATTAATATTTTCATCTTTTATGTGTCTCTTAAATTTTTAGTTGAGTTCTTCCACACAACCCTGATGGGTAGTGTGGAGGCTGTGAAGCCTGATAGATATTGTACATCAAGTCTCAACTTTGCAAATCTAACTTCGCAATAAGTTGGCGGGGTCGTAGGGAGTAGAGCCCCCTTGCTCGAAGGCCAAATATTTTGGAGGGTATTTTAGTAATTTTCGCACTTACCCAAGTGCGAAGGTATTTATTCATTCTGAACTCTCTATATCTCTGACTGTTTGGGATCATTGTAGTAAAAATCCCTGCAACCGTTAGACGTAACCCTAATTTTGGATAAACCAAGTAAAATATATGTATTCTTGTGTGTGTGTGTTTGATTTGTTTCTTGTATTTTTTGTTTAATTTCGCAACAAACCCCACACACTAACCCATTCTTAAAAATAACAACACAAAGGTAGTTTCATTCACACAAATAGTAGCCCCCACTCCACGTCCTCCCGTACACAAACTATATTATAAATAATGTTCCAAATCTTTCATTTGTGAAACACCAGAGCAATAATTCTTCTCATTTCTGGCATTGTGTTTGTGTTGTGTGAGAGAGAGAGAGAGAGAGATGTCAGATAAGAGTGTGAACAATGGTGAGGAAGGGTTTCAAGGGTCAATGTCCATGTATGCTAATAAGGAGAGCCTAATTCCTGCAGAGAGAGAGACAGTGAGGGAGATGATCGTTGAGAAAGTAAAGAAAATTGTTGCTTCCTCTTGCAATAAGTATATAAACAAGCCCAAGATCAGCCCTGATGATACGGAGACTACTTAGTCGTATATAAGTATCCTATACTATATGCTATATTCGGTATCATAGAATTAGTGCATTGAATTGGTATGAGTGTTATCCTATTTTATATTTATAGGTTCTGTCTTGTACTAGTACTTGAGTCTTGTCCTATTTTCTATCCATATATATGTTTTCTTTTGTTGATACTGTCATTAGTACACGAGTGTTGTACCATTATCTATGCATACGTCTTCATTGATTGATAAATAAAGTCTTGTATGTTTAATGTATTTCTGTAATTGACTGATTGATTGATGTTGAGAGTATTTCTTTAACTCGCTGGATTTTAAAATAAGTGTAATTTTTCATATTTAGCTGTTCAGAATACTAATTCACTACTATATTTTATAACATTCTTAATTTACTTGAACTAGAAGTCGCATCTTAGAACGTTTGTTCCAAAATGCTACACTTAAAATGGACCATGGAGTACTAAATATCTTGCAAGGAAAAACAACTACTAAGTCTTACTTTTTTTTATTTTATTAAAAGACAAATAAGCTCCTTTTTTTTTTTAAGGTAATTATTATTGTATTTAAATTTAAATAGATTATATTTATACACAGCATAAACACTATTTTTAAATTTAAATAGATTATATTTAAATACAGCATAAACACAGAAAACAAACTATTTTTAAGCGTTTAGAACTACAAATTTAACAAGCCACGCATTTGTATTGGTAGAAGACTAATTAAAATTAAAAAGTAAATCAAGTTCTCAATCGAATTGGTTGACAAAGAATTAAAAAGTATAAATTAAACATCCACTTCTCTCGCATATAGGTCGTTGTCACCACATAATTTTCTTGAAAAAATTCTAAAAACAATCTCCCCTCACCCATTATGGAACTGGGCAACCACAATTATACAATTTAAAACTTTCTGATATATATATATATATACACACACACTTATATATTACTAACTGTTCAGTTTGGTCCTTTTGAAATTGAAAGTAGAAATCAAATCATAATCAGTAGTGCTTTAATTTTAGAAACGAAATTTCTAGCCTTTTAAGGACATGAGAATACTTGCATTAGCTTGAGCACAATTTTTGAAAAAGTTCATGTGAAGATATTTCCTTAATTTGGAGAGAAAAAAAAAAAAAAATGGTTCCAGCCCAGGACAAGTGAGTGTATGAATGTATTTTTTGTCAAATATATATATATATATACATACATATATATACACACACTTCTTGAAAAAGGGATAGACAGGCTAGCTCAAAGGGGAAGCCCAACAATGGTTACAAGATCCAATACAAGGGGACCTCAGCAAAATGAGCCCAAAGACCCAATAAGAACAGCCCATTAGATGAGGAACAGGGAGAATAAGGCCCAAAAGGTTTTGTATTAATATTATTAATATTTTTTCATCCACAGAACCCACACACGACCACACAAAATTAAAAGGGTCCTGAATTAATTTGACCAAATTAACAAGCACGAGAATAGAAATGTAGTTTTCTTTTGAATTAAATTGAGTTCTCACACACATACACACGGAGAGAACTGTATCCCACACACACATCCCACACCGCGATACAAATTATCCTTTAGCTTTGATTTCTGAAATCCACACACACACACACAGTTATATCCCACACTCTGGATACCAATTCTCCATTAGTTTGAGTTCTTACACCCACACCCGCACCCACATGCACCAACATATAAGAGAGAGCATGATATTATAAATACCTTTAATATGTGTGATCATTTCATTTGTGAAGCGCAATACCAATATTTCATAAGAGATCATTTCATTAGAGGCATTGAGAGAGACAGAGAGATGGACAAAGGGGAGAGAGGGGGTGAAGGATCGATGTCCAAATATTCCAAGAGTGGGAGCCTGAAGCCTGCAAAGAAGAAGACGGTGAAGGCCATGATTGCCGAGAAAGTGAAGAATTATGTTGCTTCCTCTTGCGATGAGTACAAAAACAAGAACAAGATCAACCCTGGTGACGCTGAGAGTACTTAGACTTGTAAGAGTATTCTATGTTATGTTCGGTAACATAGAATTTGTGCCTTCAAAGTTTGAACTAATTTTACTCAATTTGTAAGACACCAATTCTGTTATACCGAACATTCCTATGTAATTGTCTTGTGTATTAAGTGTTGTCCAATTTTCTTTTGATATGTTTTTTGTCATGTATTTATGTGAGTACACAAGTGTGGTCCTATTTTCTATTTATATGATTTATTTGATTGGTATAGCAGTTAGTGCAGAAGTGTTGTGTTATTTTCTATATATATTGTGATGACCCTGTGGACGGGTGTGCCGTGGGCGGATGCGAGAGACACTGTCAGGTTACCACACTGGCGAGCTACGGGTGTACATTCTCACATCGCCTGGGTAGAGGAAAGGTGAAGTGCTTATATGTAAGTGTGTCACCTCCAATTGGTATGAGGCCTTTTGGGATGAAGCTCAAGAGCAAAACCGTGCGGGTTCAAGCCCAAAGCGGACAATATCATACCATGTGGTGAAGTGGGTCGTTACAAATGGTATCTGAGCCTGACCCAGCCGGAAGTGTGCCGATGGGGACGTCGGGCCTCCAAGGGGGGTGGATTGTGATGACCCTGTGGGCGGGTATGCCGTGGGCGGGTGCGAGAGACACTGTCAGGCTACCACACTGGCGAGTTACGGGTGCACAGTCCCACATCGCCTAGGTAGAGGAAAGGTGAAGTGCTTATATGTAAGTGTGTCACCTCTAATTGGTATGAGGCCTTTTGGGATGAAGTCCAAGATCAAAACCGTGTGGGTTCAGGCCCAAAGGGAACAATATTATACCATGTGATGGAGTGGGTCGTTACATATAAGATATAGTACCTTTCTAAACATTTAGAACCACAAATTTAACGATTAATTTTTTTTTTTTTCCATTTTAGAACACAGTAATAATATGTCAAGTCACATAGAGCAGAAGCGGGAGTAAGAACGAATTTGAGAGCGGGAGCTTTTGAGAGCGGGAGCGTGAAAGCGGCAGAATTAAGTCATAAGTAATGAGAATTTAAGCGAGAACACGTGCGGTGTATGAGAGCGAGAACGTGAGAGAGATACTTGTTGAAAAGGATTGTGTGACTTAGGCTACACAAACTAAAAGATTAAAATGACCATGGGTACCAAGTTCTCAATTGAATCGATTGCACAATCTCTCTAAAGCCCAAGGGCTAGCTTACTTTGAAAATGGCCAATTTAGCTTGTTTACCATAGGGCCTGATATCTGAATGGGCTCATATAATTTTGTCATTTGGGCTACATGTCTTTCATAAAGATTCTGGGTTAATCTTAAATATCAGCCCAATACTGTACATATAAATATATATATATTCAAAAATAACTATATATTTTTGCACTGAGCTTCAACACTCAGCCTCCTGATCTAAGATGAGTGTTTATACTATCTGACCCTATTACTAACATTGTTCAAAATTACTCAAATTATATATACATATTATTGTGATTGTCATTTACTTAACAAAATTCTTAATTTTGCTCAACTAGGAAAAAAAATTCTTAATTTAGCTTGGAGGGTATATATATATATTGAGAGAGAGTTGGGTTGGGGGCGGGGGGGGGGGGGGGTTTTAAGAGAATTTAAAATGGTATCTAGTCCAACAGGCATATATAAGGGGACTGCTTTTCCTACTTTCATGCATATCCTTTTCCTGCTAAATGGAGTAGTCAAACACTCCTATTAACCAATTGTTTACATGAGCAACTTTAAAAGGGATTCTTCTCACTCAAATTTTTTAATCATAAAGCACAAAATTAGATTAAAGATATTGGAAGACTTTCAAGTGTTGGTACCATGTACCTCTCGTTTATCTCTTCCTATCCAAAATCCATCACCTATTCCCGCCAACCTGTTTACCACTTCTCTCAACTTTCTTCAAAGTAAAATGTTCAAGATAATATAAAATTGCCTTACCCTTAAGAGTATGTAGAGTGTGGGTTTCTTGTCAGAAAAATATAAATTTGTTTATACACGTGTCCCTAATTGGTCTGGGTGAAATTTAGAATAAGACTTTCAAGTGTTCGTGTCGGACATACCGGTACGCAGACCCTAAATGCCGTGTCGGTGCTTCCCGAGTACACAATATTTTTGGCCCCTCTGTAAATATGGGTGGTTACTTATTGAGAAACACGTACAAGGTAGAGAGACAGCATTTAGATATATAGAGAGTGAGAGATGGCAGATAAGGTGGTGGTAAATACAGGTAAGGGAGTGGGTCAAGGAGAGCCTGAGTCCGAGTCTGAGCCGATGTCGAAATATTTAGAGAATGAGAGGTTGATTCCGGCAAAGATCGAGAAAGCGGGTGATGACAATGATTGCTGAGAAAGTAGTGAATTCTGTTGCTTCCTCTGCCTGCCACAAGGAAAAAAATAAGCCCAAGATCAACCCCACCAACCCTGGTGATGCCTAAATAATCTTACACCATATCCTCTCTCTCTCTCTCTCTCTCTATATATATATATATATATATCACTCACTCTGTTGCATGTAGCGAATATTTTATGCAATAAAATCATCTTTTGGTGATAGCAGAGAGTTATTGGTGCATGTTATACTATTCTTTGCATCTCAAATGAGCTTTCTCTGCTTTTCCACTCAAAGATAGTAAGTGCGCGCGCTGTGTAATGTTTTATATATGTTGCCAAGATCCCCACATTTGAGGAGGTCACGACTGATAAAGATGAGAAAAAGCTATAATGATCCACGCAGCTCATTACAAATATAGTGATGGACAAGAGATTTAATCTGGAAAATCCATGAGAGATAAAGAGACTGGTAGCTAGGTGAGAAGAAAAATGGACATCACTTTGCTAGATAATTACCAAGTAATTAATTAGGAGTAAACAAATTATTTTATTTAATACCAAGTTTGCAGAAGATTGCAAGAAATTTTTTTTTTTTTTCTCTTTTCTATTATATACTAATAATTTTTTATTAAAATCCTGAATTTTTGATAATATATGTACTTTTTTGTCAAGTTATGTAAGTCCTCATATACAATTTTGTCAACGCTCGTATCCCTAATCTCCTCTTTGAGGATGGAAAAACTCAAAAAATTATACCATGAATAAGGACTATGAGTGAGTAGCTTCACCCCACTCACTCCTTACTCCTTATGTGTTTCAATAAATAAATAAATAAAAATAACATATCAACTTTAATAACAAAATCAGCAAATTTATAAAATAATAATAATAATAAAAGTGGATCGACTCGTTTTAATCACCCTTTCCCTTTTCTCTCTCTTTTTCATTGATAATATATATACGGGAACGTACGGATCCTCTCTAAGGAAAATTATCTCCTAGTATTTACAAATATTTAATCCTACGGCTGTTAAGGCACCACATCAATAACTTAATTAACTAATAAATATGGTATCCAAGGAAATTATTGTCTCCTAACATGTACAAGTATTTAAACCTACCGCTGTTAAGGCGTCACATCAACAACTTAATTAACTAATAAATATGGTATCGTTTGGCCTAAAAACATCGTGGTTCTTTCTCATCCAATTAGTTACCTTGCTATATTTGGGATCCTCACTCAAAACCATTCAATTCTTCTCTTTGAAAATATGATTCTTTCGTCGATCTCTATCCAAAAACACCAGTGGCCGATTGAATTGTCGATACTTGTGTAAGAAGAGATGCATAAAATTAAATTTGTCTTTCAAAAAAATATACATGAATCCATGGAATTTTTTTATTTGGTATATAATATAATGTTTTCTCATTAAAAGGAAGAGATTGATTTACTAACATTGAAGAAAGCCATATAAATCCTTGGGTGCAAAAGAGGTCTGAAACATTTTAGAATTCAATTTAAAAAATTTCTTCAACATAAAGAAAATAAATATGTTAAAATAAATATACATGTTTTTTTTTTTTTTTTTTTTTTTTTTAAAGGTAAAGTAAAGTTTATTGATAAAGGAAAATTTTACATAGAAAGTTAGCCCAGGCTAACCAAGCAAGATATAGCCAAAAACAGGCCCACAACCTAGACAGCCCATTACAAAACAAGGAACCAATATAGGTTAAATCACTATGCAGTGAGCATGGAAGGTGTGAACTCCCCCAAATTCCCTTCAAATTATGTCCGGAGGTTTAGCCGGTGGCCGAATAACTGAAGAAGGGATGTCCCATTCCTCGATAACACACCTTGCAGATGGAGAGCCCGAGGCTACTAAGGATATGAGTTTCATCCTAATCATGTTCAATGTTTGATGTAGCAGAATGTTTTGGGACTGAAACTTCCTCCGAAAGATCCTTCTATTGCGCCTTACATGTTAAAAGGCTAAATAAATCTAACTACTGGAGTTAAATATGAGAAAATGGGAAAAGAAAAATGAAACATTCCCATCAATTAAAACATGATCGAGCCAAATGAAAAGGATATGGAAAAGCAAACAAAATTATGAATGACAACTGTTTGAAGAAGAGGGATGATGCAAGCAGAAATAAATTACTGGGAAATAAAACTTATTCAATAAAAATTGAAATATTATATATATATATATATATATATATATATATATATATATATATATATATTTATGATTCAACTAACAATATTTATTAGTTAATTAAGTTGTTAATGTGGCGCCTTAACAACCGTAGGATTAAATATTTATAGATGCTAGCTAGGAGATAAATTTCCTTTGAGAGGATCCGTTCCCTTCAAAACTTTAGTAAGGGTGAGTACGTATAGGGAACGGATCCTTGATCTTATTGATGCATTCGCTCTGTTTTGACAGTTTTTTCTATTATTGTTAGGGACGGCAACAGGGCGAAGTTGGGGTGAGTTTAGCTAAACCCTAATCCACCCCGTTAGAAAATTCATCATACCAACTCTGCCCTTTCTCCGGACAATTTTGTAATTAGTATATCATTCTCATCCTTACTTCGGTAGACAAAGTATCAACTCCGCCTCGCGTGCTCCGTTTAATTGCAGCGACAAGGCTGGTTATGCCACTTTTATTATTAAAAAAAAAAATAATAAATAAAAAAATAAAAAAAAAAACCCTAACTAGTCCAATGTGCTCACATTGATAAATAAATTATCCTAACATTTAAATTACTAAGTAGTGAATATTAATATATTAACTGATACTTACAGGAAAGTAACAACGGTCTTAAAAATATTAAATATATAAATAATTTAAAAGTACATATAAAATCAGGGTGAGGAAGAGGCGGGGCAGGTTTATTACTAAATCCGCCTCCGCTCCAAACTCACTTCAAATATTTAATTATTTTACTATACTCGTCCCAAATTCATTTAGGAGACTTCCAAATTCGCTCCATTATGAACGAGGTGGGACAGGGTGAAAACCCGTCGGGTCGAAAAAAATTGCCATCCTTAATTATTGTTGCTCCAAGTCTCACGTTAGAAACAAAAGCACCAATTTTGTCTGAACTAATTGTCTATCTGGTATTGGAACTCTTTGTATTGGGCCTGTTGTTTTGTTGGGTTAGTCACTGATCCAAGAATTTTTAGCCCAAGGCTTGTCTGTTACTAATTTTAGTTTTTGTTTCGGGGGATGCTCCTTTGTATACTGCACAGTTTGGTTGCTTAATACAATTCTATTTACCAAAAAAAACACTTGAAAGTAAATTTAGTCTAAGACCGTGTGTGCACGTATTCAGTCTTTTTATAATTATCAGAAGGAGATTTTAAAACCAAACTTATTTGATGTCATTTTTTTTAATTGATACTTACACACTATTTTTCAAAGAATTATTTATATCTAAAAGAATTCAATGTTTGACATCGTTTGATTAAAACACTTAATGATTTTTAAAGAAGTGGGGTTGAACACCGTTGTTATAATTAAGTTCCAAATTCAAGTTATTTCTTCTTCAATGATAATTTTTTTTTATAAAAAAAATGTATCAATGATAATAGTTTAATCGCACCTTTATTGTTTTCAATCAAGTAATATCATTGCGATTGTGACACCTATTAACCAAAATGACTTCTTCAACGCCATATTTTTGCTTTCAAAAAATCCAAAAATACAATTTAAATAAAAACTTAATCTTGGCAAACCTTTTCTTCGATTTTCGTTGATGATCTGATTGATTAGAATGTGCCCTAATTGCTGTTGATGAGCCTACCCTGTTTTGAATTTCTGGTATGGTAGTTGCCCTCTGCTTCTCTGGTATAGTGGGCTATTCTGTGTGTGTCGGCTTCACTTGGGCTTTGTTCAGTCCTTTTGGACTGTTTCATTGGCTGACATGGTTTAGTGGGGTTTGTGCCTTGTAATAATTGTTTTGTTTTCTTTTGAGGGGTATCCCCCTTGGATACCGTAAATTTTAACTTATAATTTTGTAGTTTTAAAATGTAGCATCAATTATTGTGACAGATTATATACTACAAATAATTTAAACATAATTAATGGTCATTAATTTATATTTCACATATGATATTAATTTATAAAACGTAAAGCTAGGACTAGGATTAGGATCCTCCAAATATAGGAGAAAAATCCTCTCGACCCCTCGACTGATGTGGTAAAGGTGGTAAATGAATAAGTATTGTAGTTTTTTTTATACTATTTCTGTACATACTTGTTTATAATACCTTCTACAAAATTAAGGTTGCCCCCAAAACTGATATTAAAATATATATATACAGATTTTGAAAATTGCCTCTGCTCTGTAAAGGTAAACCGATAACTCTCTTCTCAAACATTCAAACTAAACTCTAAGGGAAAGAAAAAGCGAGGAAAAAGGCAACCAAGACATTAGATACATAAAGATAAAGATTTTTGAAGAGAAGTTCCCTATTCAGAAGCTCCATTGGGAAAAATCACCATACATTCCGGCCAGAAGCTGAAGTTCCAATCATCCCTTCCGACGAGAAGTTGAAACTGCGATCATCCATGCCGCGCGAGAAGCTGAAGGTTTATGCATACATTAAGAACGAATATGGGAGGCCAGTTCACCAAATCCTGCTCACCACCGAAAATACCAACACTGCTTCATCATTCACGTAAGGTTTGTCCTTCATGTGAAATATTTTCTGTTCTTGCGTCATTGGTAGAAATTGACTTTTTCTTCTTAGGTAATTAGAACGTACGTTTATTCATTTTCTTCCTCGCTATAGATTTTAACCTAACCATGAAATTTTGATATTTCGAAGTTCAGACGAAAACGAAGAGGAGAGTATAGGAGTTGAAAGGAAGAAAACAGTGAAAAGTTCAGACAACGCGACGAAGATGAAGAGGAAAGTAACGGAGAGAGAATAGGATTTTGTAATTTTACCAAAGGTAAAATTAAAGGTAATTTTTAACCAAAAATTTTTTTTAATGTAATTGTAAATCATATATTGTTATATGTATAATATATAAATGTACAGTGTATTAGTATAAATGTATGAAATATTCGTACATGTAATAAATAAAAATATTATATAGTAATTTTATTATATAAATGCTGACTGAATATTGATTGGGAGATGATGTGACAAATGAACAGTGGTGGTCACCTCAGTCTTTGAATCTGATTTGCTCGCACTGGAGCTGATTCGTATCCCCAAAAATACAACTTAAATATAAGCTTGTACTTGGTAATTTGAGTCAAAGAAATGTCGCGTCAATGGTTGTGACAGATGGATGATGATGGTATTCAATGTGAAAACACGAGCACTGTAGGTCACAATAGATTGTGATTGAACAGCCTTCAATTCTGGACTAGTCTTTGTTCCAAGTCTTGGAATCTTTGTTTTATAAGGAGAAATTTTTAATACAATTAAGGGTAAAGTGCATTAAAACTCCCTTGAATTATTGATTATTTGTAAGAAATCTCTCTAAATTATAAAAAATTCTCTTAAATTATAATTTTGTTGCAATTTACCCCCTTGAATTATTGGTCATTTGCAAGAAACTCCCTTGAATTATGATTTTGTTGTAATTTATCCACATGACATCAACTTTCAGCACCGAAAATTTTGAAAGACCAATTTACCCTTATAACACACTGCGTCGTTTTAATTTATACGCTTCTTACATTTTTTTTTTCTACCAAAAGATACTTTTCACCCAACACAACCCAAAACAGAGAGCTAGAGAGAGAGAGAGAAGAGACCAAAGAAATCCGAGGTCGGTGGGATGGCTCAATCTCGGATGATGGCGGCTTGTGAGTGGAGGACTCGGCTGTGATGAGAGCTCGGTTGACTCGGCTGTGATGAAAGCTCGATTGGCTCGGCTGTGAACTGTGGAGGCAGCAGTGAGCTCAAGGGGGCTCGGCGGTGAACTGTGGACGGCTGTGTGCTAGAAACACGGACGGCGGTGTGCTCGGCTATGGAGATGGCGGAATGGGCCGGCGAGCTTGGAATGGACGATGGAATTGACCGGCGAGCAAGGTGAGCTAAACAGCGGGCAAGCGGTGACGGCGATGGGCTGACGTAACGGTGCAGAGAAGTGAAATATATATGGCCGACGGATCTGGCAGGTGGTGAACGGCTATGATGGAGCTATGACAGGAGACCCACTGATCCTAGTAACAAATTCCTCGTCTTCATAGTCGCTTTCAGTCAATCAATTTACTCGGATGGGGTTAACTGCAAAAAAATATATAGTTCAGGGGGGTTTCTTGCACATACCCCAATAGTTTATGGAGGTTTTTTGCAACTTTTATAGTTCAAGGGGGTTTCTTGCACATACCCTAATAGTTCAGGGGCTTTTTTTACAACTTTTATAATTCGGGGGGTTTCTTACACATACCCCAATAGTTCAAGGGGATTTAATGCACTTTACTCTACAATTAATTAATATATATATATATATATATAGATATATATATATATATATATATATATACATGTATGTGCACACCATATAATACACCATATATATACCCTCCATACACATTTATTTATATAATACATAAGCTAAATTAAGAATTTTTTTCCTGAGCAAAATTAAGAATTATGTTAAGCAAATGACAGTAACAATAATATGTATATATAATTTGAGTAATTTTGTATAATGTTAGTAATAGGAGTCAAGAAGTGGACTCTACTGTGTGGTGTGCGCATATATATATATATGAGTCAAGAAGTGGACTCTACTACATGCTGTGCATATATATATATAGACAGAGACAGAGACAGAGGAATTTAAAATGGTATCGGGTCCAATAAGCATCTATAAGGGGGCTGCTTTTCCTAGTTTCATGCATAGCCTTTTCCTGCTAAATGGAGTAGTCAAACACTCTACTAACCAATTGTTTACAAGAGCAACTTGTAAAAATTGTAACTGAGTGAAAGGTACTTTAAAAGGGATTCTTCTCACTCAAATTTTTTAATCATAAAGCACAAAATTAGATTAAAGATATTGGAAGACTTTCAAGTGTTTATCTCTTCCTATCCATAATCCATCACCTATTCCCGCCAACCTGTTTACCACTTCTCTCAACTTTCTTCAAAGTAAAATTTTCAAGATAATATAAAATTGCCTTGCCCTTAAGAGTATGTAGAGTGTGGGTTTCTTGTCAGAAAAATATAAATTTGTTTATACACGTGTCCCTAATTGGTCTGGGTGAAATTTAGAATATGACAAAAAGTTTTTATCATTAAATAATATAATCCTAAATGAAAATTTAAAATTGTTAGTGTAGTGAAAAAGTGATGGCACAATAATTTAGAATTCTTTGAAATTAAGATGTTTGAATAAATGTTTTGAGTTCTAACCATTCGATCTTTGAATCTAAATTTTTTACAAACTTTAAAATATAATATGAATCTTAATGTTTGGATTTTAACCGTTCGAGTTTAGAGCCAACATTTTGAGTTTTAAGATATTATAGCGAGAATTTTTATGATATCCAAATTTTAATGTTTGGGTTCTAACCATTCAAGGTTAGAACTAAATTTTGTGACTAGAGGGAGAGAGAGGGGGAGATAGTTCGAGTTGGTGAGTTATGAATCATTTTGCCACCCTATATTTATTAATAAGGGGTTAAACTAATAATTTTGTTAACCAGAGGTTGCATTTTGTAAATCATGGTTGTGGTTGAAGAATGAAGATGTAGGGGTGACAAAGGACACGTTGGTTTGGTTGGCGGAGGACAGGCTAGCTAAAAAGGAATGGTTGACAAGGGAATAGAATTCACTAAAGTGAATGAGATCATCAAACATTAGGAGAATCACATCAAAAGTGACGACAATATATATATATATATATATATTTATACACATGTCCTTTATTGACAATGCAGTATTCTGTTCTGAGTAAATTGTTTTCTTTTCTTTGTAAAAATAAAGTTGATTCGCACACAAATACATTTGCGAAATGCAGTACAACAGAAGTGCAATACTAAACACAAGTACTATACCCCAGAGGGTCCCAACCCGTTCACATTTTAACATAGATGTCTCATGCGATCATATCTAAGTGCACACTCGATCACCTTTATTCCAAAGTAAGTACACAATATTTTCGGCCCCTCTATAAATATGGGTGGTTACTTATTGAGAAACACGTACAAGGTAGAGAGACAGCATTTAGATATATAGAGAGTGAGAGATGGCAGATAAGGTGGTGGTGAATACAGGTAAGGGAGTGGGTCAAGGAGAGCCTGAGTCCGAGCCTGAGCCGATGTCCAAATATTTAAAGAATGAGAGCTTGATTCCGGCAGAGAGAAAGCGGGTGATGACAATGATTGCTGAGAGAGTTGTGAATTCTGTTGCTTCCTCTGCCTGCAACAAGGAAAAAAATAAGCCCAAGATCAACCCCATCAACCCTGGTGATGCCTAAATAGTCTTACACCATATCCTCTGTATCACACACACACACACACATATATATATATATGTATCACTCACTGTGTTGCATGTAGTGAATATTTTATGCAATAAAATCATCTTTTGGTGATAGTAGAGAGTTATTGGTGCATGGTATACTATATTTTTACATCTCAGATGAGCTTTCTTTGCTTTTCCACTCAAAGATAATAAGTGCGTGCGCTGTGTAATGTTTTATAAATGTTGCCAAGATCTCCACATTTGGGGAGGTCATGACTGATAAAGATGAGAAGAAGCTATAACGATCCATGCAGCTCATTACAAATATATATAGTGATGGACAATCCATGAGAGACAAAGAGACTGGTAGGTAGGTGAGAAGAAAAACGGAAATCACTTTGTTAAATAATTGATAATTAGCAAGTAATTAATTATAAGTAAACAAATTATTTTATTTAATACCAAGTTTGCAGAAGATTGCAATAATTTTTTTTTTTTTTTAATTTCTATTATATACTGATAGGAAAAAATAAACTTATCTTGACCTGATAAAGGCAACTAAGTGTTGACCAACTGCCAGATCTATTCGGTGATCAACGATAATATTTTGTTATTAGGGGTAACGATTTTCATGGATAAGAATGATGACAAATCTTATTCAGGATAAGATTTCTATGAGATAAGTTCTATGGGATAAAGATGATTAAATTCCTTTATCGAAAATAAGGGAAACGACGATAAATAGGACGACGACTCCGGAATAAGATATACACAAAAAACTCCTACTAAGAAAATTACAATTGAAATTCTTTCTCTAGAAACCCTTACTAACTTGATCGTCGGAGGGTCAATGGCCGGCACCACACCGTTGTTTGACTTTGCCGTCTTTGTTTCGTAGGGAACGGTGTCGTACCAGGCCGCGGCGAATTTCAACCTCAACAGTTGGCGTCGTCTGTGGGAACGACGATTCCTTTGAATCAATTAATTACTCAGTTGGGTATAAATGTTTACGGCCCGGTATGGTTACCGAAGGAACACCGTCGCAGGGGTCTGGTCAAAGGGTAGAGTCGGGTGAAAACCTAGACGTCCTAAACGACCAGACACGGCTTGTAACGTTTAAACTGCAGGTCCAAACTCTGAGTCAGGGTATGGACCGGTTGATCCAGCAAAATGCAGTGCTCCTGTAATACCTTGTTCTGCCGGTTCAACAAAATTTGCCACGACAGGATCTCTAAAATTCAAACGGAGGTAATGGGAATCTTGAATAGTAGGATAATCATCCCCCCTAAAATGAGACCGAAGTGGAACAAAGTCAGGTGGGAAATCGACATAGAGAGGTGGTCCACCCATCTCTCCCACGGAGTTCCCGACCTCATGATGGCACAACTTTCTATCTTAAGGAAAAGACAAAGAAAGTTACCTATTTCGACGTGCAGATTGAGGATCTCAAGGGGAAAATGGAAAATGTAATGCAGGCGCTATGAAAGGGAAAGGTCCTGTCGCCGTAAATGACCTTTTACAAAGGACCAACTTGTCGTTCAGCCCCGCCGTTATGAAATGTCCACTGCCTAGCAAGTTAATGATGCCTTTGTTCGAAAGCTTTGATGGGACTAAAGATCCCCTCGATCACTTAGAAACCTTTCAAGCTCTTATGCATTTACACGCCATGCCAGAAGAAATCATGTGCCGAGGCTTTCCCACTACACTTAAGGGATCAGCAAGAGTTTGGTTCAACATGTTGAAGCCAAGAACCATCAACACTTTTGAAGAACTGAGTAAGTAGTTTATGAGCCACTTCATTGCAAGTCAGAGGCATAGGAAGCCGACTACCTACTTGTTTACCGTGGAGCAACAAAGGAAAAGTCGATCCGGGAATACATCACCCGATTCAACGAAGAGATGTTGCAGGTAGAAGAGGTGGACGACAAGGTAGCTTTGACCGCTTTCATAAGAGGACTCCAAACCTCCAAATTCTTGTTCTCATTATTAAAAAAACCTCCCACCAGTATGGTAGAGTTGCTGATCAGAGTGCAAAAACACATCAACGCTGAAGACATCATGAGTGCACGGAAGGAAAGAGAGGATAAGAAGAGGCCAGCCCCTCTTGCCAGGGATGCAAATGATACCAAATATAAAAGATCGTTCTTCAGCCAGAGCGATAACACATATCATAAGAAGGATTCAGATGAGTATACCGACTCAAAATTGTCTCACAGCTGGAATTAGCCTTATCAAGTCATTCACCATAAAGACTAGGGACATCTTAGTTAATCAATTTAATTGAAGGGTAGCTCCCTCACGTGTTGTCTTGTTTTCAATAAGCTTTAAACCAATGATAGTCTTTAATAAAATTCCTTTCAGTTGCCATGACTCTTGGTCAATTATCTTTATATGTGTAGTATCCCCGTATTACAAGAGATAATAAATGAGTGTCCTATATTATGAGGACCCTAGTTGAATGAATCTCGCAATTTGAATCCCCGTACTATAAGGGAAAGTAATGAGTGTCCTGTATTACAAGGACCCGAGCTGAGTGAATCCCGTAATCCATATCCTCGTATTATAAAGGATAGTAAATGAGTGTCCTGTATTACAAGGACCCGAGCTGAGTGAATCCCATAATCCATATCCCCGTACTATAAGGGATAGTGAATGAGTGTCCTGTATTATAAGGACCCGGGCTAAATGAATCCCATGATCAATATCCCCTTACTATAAGGGATAAATATCCTGTATAAAAAGGATCCGGGTTGAATGAATCCCGTAATCACTATCCCCTTACTATAACGGATAGTAAATAAAAATCCCTTACTAAAGGGACGAGCTGAGTAAAGCTAGTAAAATTTAATTCCCTTATTAAAGGAGTGACGACCTGAGCGAAATTTGTACAATTTATTTCCTTACCAAGGGAATATTACCCAAGGGTACCAAAAATAGTACCCAAGGGAATATTATCCAGGGGTACCAAAAATAGTACCCAAGGGAAGAGTATCCAGGGGTACTAAAAATAGTATCCAAGGGAAGATTACCCTAGGGTATAAAAAATAGTATCCAAGGGAAGATTACCCGAGGGTACCAAAAATAATATCCAAGGAAAGAATATTCAAGGGTACTAAAAATAGTACCCAAGGGAACATTACCCGATGGCGGAGTACCCAAGGGAAGATTACCCATGGGAACATCACCCAAGGGTTAAAAAATAATAATAATAATAAAATAAAATTACTGTTCAATGAACAATACCCGCGGGCACTGTTCCTCGGGAACAGTGTCTGGTGCAACAAAAAAAAAAAAAATATATATATATATATATATATATACATATATATATATATTATTCTTACATTCCCAAAGTTAGACTAGTAAGCTTGGGAATGGGGGGCAACTGATAGGAAAAAATAAACCTATTTTGGCCTAACGATAAAGGCAACAAGTGTTGACTAGCCGCCAAATCTATTCAGTGATCAACAATAATATTTTGTTATTAGGGGTAACGATTTCCATGGATAAGAATGATGACAAATCTTATCCAGGATAAGATTTTTATGGGATGAGGATGACAAAATTCCCTTATCGAGAATAAGGGAAGCAACGATAAATAGGACGACGACTCGGGAATAAGGTACACACAAAAAACTCTTACTAAGGAAATTACAATTGAAATTCTTTCTCTAGAAACCCTTACTAACTTGATTGTCGAAGGGTCAACGGTCGGTAGCACACCGGTGTTTGACTTTGCCGTCTTTGTTTTGTAGGGAACGGTGTTGAACCAGGTTGCAGCGAATTTCAACCTCAACATATATTAGTAATTTTTATTAAAATCTTGAAACTGCCGCACTAAATTTTTGATAATATATGTACTTTTTTGTCTGGTTAGGTAAGTCCTCAATCATATACAATTTTGTCATAGTTCTTACTCCTCATCTCCTCTTTGAGGATGAAAAAATTTCAAAGATTATACCATTGATAAGGAACATGCATATCTACCCACTTGTGAATACTTCACTCTTCTCACTCCTTATGTGTTTTAATAAGAAAAATAATAGATTAACTTTAATAACAAAATCAACAAATTAAAAAAGAAAAAGAAAAAAAGAGAGAGGATGAATCCACTCGTTTTAATTGAATAATCATCCTTTCCCTTTTCTCTCTCTTATTCATTGATAATATATACACTTACCCTTCCTAAAGTTTTAGATTGTGACAAAGAGTAATCAACTCTCTCATTACATTGTTACCGTTTCTAAAGAAGATAAAATCTTATTTAATAAATAAAAATTATTTAACTTTTCTTTGTATTATCAGAAAGGAGCCAATTAAGGGGCACACGCCACCCATTACTTGGCCCCACCTTTTTTTTTTTTTTTTTTTTTTATAAAAAAAAAGTTACATGCATATATTCCCTTCAAACCATTTTTTCCCCTTCAAAGTTCTCTCATATATATATTCTTATTTTTGTTCTTCTTCTATTTTATTTCATTTTTTGTTTTTAACTTCTTAAAATTTTTCCTTTTGCCCTTATATATCATGTATGTACTATAACTTTTTTTTCAGTTATTCTTTTTATTTCTTTTCTTCTTATTTAAATGAAAAGTGATAGATCTTCCGACTTTAATTGCCGACTACTCCTCCGAATATAACGTGGTTGGGAATGAGTCGACGAGAAAGAGATGTTTACGAGAATTTTTTTAAGAGTTCCAATGGAATCCAACCACGTTGTATTCGTAGGATGAGTCGACAATTAACGTCAGAAGACTTATCATTTTTCTTAAATGGATGTGTATAATTTCATATATCACTTCAAAATAACAATACTCATTTTGTAATTGTATTCAATGAAATATTATCAATCAATATTTTGGTTTTTCTATTTGTGAAGTATTTATTTTTCTTACAGTATTTCTTGATTAGTATATTATTTTGCAATTATTTTCAATACAAGATGCAAAAAAAAAAAAAAAAAAAAAAAAAAAAAAAAAAAAAAAAATTGAATACTGAAATTCTGGCCAACTGAATAATATGAGAGCTACTTAATTTTATTAGCTAAAAGATCATGCAGGTAAAAGAAAAGCACAATGGAAATGATTGGGATAGAGAAAAGAAAGAAGTAGAAAAAGACTGTTGGACCACAAACGCAATTCCATGATCTACAGTTTTGTCGTATGGTTTTTATGGTTTTTGTTTTCGGGGCTGGTACAGTTTGGCAATGTAGATTCACGACTGTGTTTGTTTCAAAAGAAAACTGTATACATCACTAAATCTGCCTCCGCACCAAATTCATTTTAATTTTTTAATTATTTTACCATACTCATTCCAAACTCATTTAAGAGCTTCCAATTCCTACTTCATAAGAAACAGGGCCGGACGAGACGAAAATTCGCAGGGTCGAAAAAATTGCCATCCTTAATTATTGTTGCTCCAAGTCTCACCTTTGAAACCAAAGCACTAATTTTGTCTGAACTAATTGTCTATCTGGTATTGGAACTCTTCGTATTGGACCTGTTCTTTTGTTGGGTTAGTCACTGATCCAAGAATTTTTAGCCCAAGACTTGTATGTTACTGATTTTAGTTTTTGTATTGGGGTATGCTCCTTTGTAAACTGCACAGTTTGGTTGCTTAATACAATTTTATTTACAAAAAAAAAAAAAAAAAACTTGAAAGTAAATTTGTGATACTAAAAACACACAGTCCTCAAATAAGAATTTAGTAAAGACCGTGTGTTCACGTATTCAGCCTTATTATAATTACCAGAAGGAAATTTAGAACCAAACTTATTTGATGTCATTTTTTTTTAATTGGTACTCACACATTATTTTTTAAAGAATTGTTTGTACCTAAAAGAATTTGATAATTGATGTCGTTTTGTTAGAATAATTTATGATATCAATTCCAATGTTGTTATAATTAAGTTTCAAATTCAGGTTCTTTCTTCTTCAATGATAATAGTTTAACCTCACCTCTTGCTTTCAATCAAGCAATGTAATTGTGATTGTGACAACTATTTACAAAAATGACTTCTGTTGATGATCTGATTGATTAGAATGTGCCCTAATTGCTGTTGATGAGCCTGTCCTGTTTTGAATTTCTGGTATGATAGTTGCCCTCTGCTTCTCTGGTGTAGTGGGCTGTTCTGTGCGTCTCGGCTTCACTTGGGCTTTGTTCAGTACTTTTGGACTGTTTCATGGGCTGACATGGTTTATTGGGCTTTGTGCCTTGTAATAATTGTTTTTTCTTCTTTCGAGTGGTATCCCCTTGTATACTGTAATTTTTCTTGTTATACAATTTTAACTTATCCAAAAAATAAATAAATTTATAGTTTTAAAATGTAGCATCAATTATTGTGACAGATTATGTAGTGCAAATAATTTAAACAAAATTAATGGCCATTAATTTATATTTCATATATGATATTAATTTTTAGCAATAAAATACGCAAAGCTATGGTAACACGATTAGGATCCTCTACTGTAAATGTGTCTTGCTGTATTCATGTTGCAGTGCAAAAAGGAATATTTTAAAAAAGAATAATTTGTTAGTAAGACGGAAAAAAAAATCACGTTACTGGTAAAAATATTATTGGAAAAAAAAAAACAGAGAGAAAACTACCAAACAGAACCAAAAAAAAAAAAAAATGGAAAACAAAATATTCTGCTTCAGGACCTCTCTCATTGCCGTCTTGTAAAACAATGAAAAATATTTGAAACCAAAGTGACCTGATAATCTAATATGTGAGAGATAAAGTTCATATTTTTGTGGTAGATTTTTTTTTTTCCCCCTAAATTACTCAGATTTAAGTTTGAGAAAAAAAGTTAAAAAGTATTAAGGTAAAGATTATAGGGTCTTGAGGTAAAGATTAAAATTGTTGATAATATATTTAAAAAGTGTTAAGAATAAGATTAAAGCGGTTGATAATAAGATTATTTGAGTTTTCTTTGAAGTCACTATAACACTTTTTAATCTTTTCTCAATACCTTTTAAACTTATTCTCCATTTATTTAATCTTTTTTTCTCAACATCTTTTTTTTGAATCTAACTCCAATTTTTTTCCCTTTCAAAATTCACTCATTTTTCTTTCTTTTTAAAACTTTTTGTTAACTATATATATATATATATTTTAAATTACTCATTGATTGACATATTATTTTGAATAAATTTTTTTTTTTGTCTCTTGAATTATAAAATTTATATTTATTGTAGTGATTATTTGAATTTATTTTTTTCGCCCTTTACCTCTTTAAATTTAATTTCTGACTTCACCCCGTGTATGTGTGTATGTACATATACATACATATATATATATGTGTGTGTGTGTGTGATATTTATATTTTAATTAGTATACACTCTCTACACAATGAGCCACGTATTAGTGGGATCTCAAAGCCCACACTCCACAGGTCTTTGGAGGCAACCTTCCAAATACTATTAATGCAATATCTCTGTATATCTATCTAATTTTCGTATGATGGCACTGGTGTGTCTATTTGGTCCATCTACCCCGTCTCATTCGCCTACCGAGTCCTCCCATGATTGTGACATTTTGTACGCATCCGTTAGATGAGCGACGAAGGATTCAACACTCTTGGCTGCAGAAAACACCGTCTCTAAAATATGTCATAGTTTTATTATTTACTTGATTAGTTTGAGGAGTACTGTCAGCTGTTAATAAAAAAAAAAAATTGTAAGGTGTGATGGATTTTTATAATTTTTTTGTTTTTTGTTCGATGGAGTCGTTTTGAAGTTAGAGTCCTGCAGAATAGAAATAAAGAAAAGTAGAATTCGTCAAATTTTTAAGTTGAGATTGTCATACTTCATGTGAGAAAATTTTCGGTTTAAATTGACAAATTTGGGTGCAAAAACAGTTTTATTATCAGGGTTGTAATTTTTTCTTAATTTTGAATCTTGATAATTCCAGCTAAAAAATAAGTATATCAATAAGTTGATTTGAATGAGAACCTGATCAGTTAAAACATATATGGATGTGACCACACAATGCACACCAAGTTTGATTCTCAAAATATGGTTCTAAATTTGATTTTTCTATTTTCAGAATTTCTCAAATTTACCTTTAACTTAACATTTATTTAATTATTTTATAATTAGACAAAATAATTTCTTATAAGAAGGGTTTTAACGTAATAAGTCATCAATCGGTCATTTATTAACATTTAAGTTTTAAATCTGGTTTTCTTTTTTTTTTTTTTTTTTTTTTTTTTTTGAGGCCACTTTAAAGCAATTTTGTTTCTAATTTATTCAAAATAATATAAATTATATTAGGAGTTGTTCTAAAATGAATTAAAAAAATAATTATATCATTACTGCAATGATTTTTATATCATATATACTGTTATATTATACTACTCTTATACTACTTTGTCATAATAATATTTTTGTTTATAATAATATAATTTTATGCTTAATTGTCATCATATGTATAAGGGTCATTTTTGTTAAAGAAAAACATTGAACACTTCATAATGTGTTCGTATTACTTTAAGATAATCGCTTACACTTCTTTTTAAAATGTCAAAAGGTGTCAATTTAAATGTTGGCAAAGTGTCCAAAAAGTATGACTAAGTATTTAAAATAATAAAATGTAATTTTTATTAATATAATTTATATATATATATACATGAAGTGTCGTTATAGAAATATCAAAAATATATATTGATACGAAATATTCTACTATATAAGAATTTCAAATGACATGAGGACTCAAATGGTATAGATAAGGAATAATTCAAATTCAAATGAGAAATAAGATAAGGGTAAGGGATTTATCCTCCCAAAAATCTGTATAGAATCATAAAAAATCTCGGGTTATCATATATAACGACAGTTACCATTCCATTCCTATAAAAAGGAAACGATATCATTTTGGATCAGGGAAAATCTCCATTCAACAACTATTACCATTAATGTCTCTATAAAAAAAGTGATCGGTCAACCTAAAAAAAGTACTAACTTGACCGTCGGAGTACACCCGGCCGGCATCATGCCGGTCACCATTCCATTCCTATAAAAAGGAAACGATATCATTTTGGATCAGGGAAAATCTCGATTCAACAACTATTACCATTAATGCCTCTATAAAAAAAGTGATCGGTCAACCTAAAAAAAGTACTAACTTGACCGTCGGAATACATCCGGCCGGCACCATGCCGGTCATCACTTCTCTTGTCTCGCAGAAATTGCCAAGAACTCCAAAACATACAGATTCTTGCATATATATATATATATATATATATATATATATATATATAGCACCATCCTTGAAGTATCCATGCTGGTGACGCCATCCTTTCATGGAAACTTCCTTTCCATGACAATAGAAGTCCTTCCAAAGACTTCATTTTTGGTGTGTCAATGCTGGCGCTCTCTTTCCCCGTGTTCTCATCTCCGATAATAATTAATTATAACAAGCTAATTGACAATACTTTTTAAACTTTGAGTTGCTCGTTTTTGACTAATACTTTTTGACTTGTAATTTGAAAAGATTGTAAAGGACAAAATATTATGGTGTAATGAAAAAAAATAATAATAAAAAAAATAAAAAATAGCATGTGCTTGAATTTATGCGTTAGAATTTTTTAGTCAAGATGGGCTTCACTTTAATACATCGGAGCATTAGAAAAATCTCGAGTAAACATTTTTGGTAATTTCATACCGTTTAAAAATAAATAAAAAATATATATTTCTATCCAATAGGAAATCATGCTACCTTTGTTCTTATATATATGCTAAAAGAGAGATGAAAAATATAGTAAAACATTCAGTCCTTCCCTCTAGACTGAGGAAAGACAAAGCTAGATCTCATCATTCTTAATTACTTAATCCAGAGAGAGAAAAAGTATAAGAATTTCAAATGACATGAGAACTCAAATGGTATAGATAAGGAATAATTCTAATTCAAATTCAAATGAGAAATAAGATAAGGGTAAAGGATTTATTCTCCCAAAATTTGTATAGAATTATAAAAAGTGATCGGTCAACCTAAAAAGGTACGTCATAAATTTCATATGTAATTCTGATCGGATATTGAGTCGTCAAGTACTAACTTGACCATCGGAGTACACCCGGCCGGCACCATGCCGGTCATCACTTTTCTTGTCTTGCAGAAATTGCCAAGAGTTCCGAAACATACAGAATCTTGCATCAACATATATATATATATATATATATAGCACCATCCTAGAAGTATCCATGCTGGTGACGCCATCCTTTCATGGAAACTTCCTTTCCATGACAATAGAAGTCCTTCCAAAGACTTCATTTTTGGTGTGTCAATGCTGGCGCTCTCTTTCCCCGTGTTCTCATCTCCAATAATAATTATAACAAGCTAATTGACAATACTTTTTAAACTTTGAGTTGCTCGTTTTTGACTCATACTTTTTGACTTGTAATTTGAAAAGATTGTAAAGGACAAAATATTATGGAGTAATGAAACAAAAAAAAAAAAAAAATAGCATGTGCTTGAATTGATGCGTTAGAATTTTTAAGTCAAGATGGGTTTCACTTTAATACATCGGAGCATTAGAAAAATCTCGAGTAAACATTTTTGATAATTTCATACAGTCTAAAAATAATTATTTAAAAATATATATTTCTATCAAATAGATAATCATGCTACCTTTGTTCTTATATATATATATGCTAAAAAGAGAGATGAAAAATATAGTAAAACATTCAGTCCTTCCCTCTAAACTGAGGAAAGACAAAGCTAGATCTCATCATTCTTAATTACTTGATCCAGAAAGAGAAAAAGGCCTCATAGCTTAGCAAAGGAAGCATCATTTTCAGATATTATGTTTTTTTTACACTAGTTGCGAGACATCCTAAGATACAAGTTGTATCGTGTTCTTATTAGTTCAAAATAAACGGTTAAATTTGTATTAAAAATGTCAAGAAGTGTCGGTCTATATATTGACAAAGTGTCCCAAAAAGTACCGACGAAAAGTCCAAAAAATATCGTCTAAACAACATTCAAAATATGGACTTCTACAGTTATCCGCTGTCACCATCCTTTCATGGCAACTTCCTCTGCATAACAGTAGAAGTCCTTCCGAAGACTTCATTTTGGGTGAGTCAATGTGGGCTCTCTCTCCTCCGTGTTCTGATCTCCAATAATATCACAGAGATGTGGTGTCACCATCCTTTCATGGCAACTTCCTCTGCATAACACTAGTATGGACTGAGATAGCATGTGCTTGAATTTCTAAGTCTAGATAGGTCTCACTTTAAGTCATTCAATGCATTAGAAATTCTCCAATCACCATTTTTGATAATTTCATACAGTCGAAAAATAATTATTTAAAAATAAATAAGTAAATAAATAAAATATATGTCTATCAAATAGATAATCGATCAAGTTACCTTTGTTCCTATATATACGCTAAAAAGAGAGATGAAATATATAGTAAAACAATATTAGTCCTTCCATCTAAACTGAGGAAAGACAAAGCTAGATCTCATCATTCTTAATTACTTGATCCAGAGAGAGAGAGAGAGAGAGAGAGAAAGGCCTCATGGGTTTGCAAAGGAAGCATCTGCATAGGGTGTTGCTATGGTTCTTAGCAGCAGTACTACTAGCAGCAGCAACAGAAGCATCCCAAACAATTCGATCCGATTGTGAAGAATATTGTGGGGATGTAAGCATTCCATACCCGTTTGGCACAAGAGAGGGCTGTTACTTGAATGAAGTTTTCCTAATAACTTGTAACCACAACTTCACCCCTCCCAAACCACAGTTACGAACCTCTGACATCGAGGTCCTAAACATATCCCTTGATGCTCAGGAATTGCGCATTTATACTTCTGTAGCCCGTACTTGTTATGACTCCAGCGGCGGGATAATTAGAAGTAGTACTGCCTTTGTTCGTTTAAATTACTTCCCATTTTCCTATACCCGTAACAAGTTCACTGCTGTTGGTTGTGACACCCTTGCACACGCCGTAGCTCTCCAAGGAGACGACCTTATAAAGACTGGATGTATGTCATTCTGTGCTAGTGCAAATAGTTCAAGTGATGGGGTTTGCTCCGGTATAGGATGCTGCCAAAGCCTCATCCCGGAAGGACTTTTGATTTTTAACAGCAGCGTTCGAGGCCAATCTAACCGCAGCAGGATATGGGAATTCAGTCCATGCAGTTATTCTTTTCTGGTGGAAGAAGATGCTTATAACTTCTCTACAGCCGATCTCAGGGGTCTGCAAAACACAAGTGTTGTTCCCACTGTGCTGGACTGGGCAGTTGGTAATCTAACATGCGAAGAAGCTCAAAAGAACTCATCCAATTATGCATGTCCAAAGCAAAGTGTCTGCAATGAGTCCAGTAATGGTCCAGGGTATCGCTGCAACTGCCCTCAAGGTTACCAAGGAAACCCTTATTTACCTTTGCCCAATGGTTGCCAAGGTATTTTTGACAAGTAAAAACTTTTTTCTGATGTTGCTCAAAACTTCTTTTGTTATGGTCATGCTTTATTATCAGTTTCATCATTTTCAGATATTGATGAATGTGAGGATTCAACCCTGAATAACTGCACCAATAGTTGTCATAACATTCCCGGCAGTTATAAGTGTTCGTGTCCAAAGTGGTATAAAGGGGACGGCAAAAGAGATGGAGAGGGTTGCACTATAGACCCATTATTATTGACAAAGGTGTCGCTCGGTAAGTCTCTATATTTTTACACTGAACAATAATTGCTTCCAACCTTATCAATAGAGAGATAACATTTCCTTACAGTTGGGGCAAGAGATATATATGCAATACCTGTCTTTTTGTAATTTTGAAAACTCCCATGTTATGCATATAGGGCCCTAACCTTCCTTAGCTTTCGGTTGCAAGCTAGGGCCTAGCTTCAGTGTATTTTTTTTTTTTTTTTTTTCCAATAAATGAATAAGGTGTATGATTTGATCATTTTTCATTTGACCACAGTTAATCTGTACAACAGTGTACTTATAATTGCCATCATATTGCTTTCAAATAAGGGTAATTTTTAAATAAAAATTGTTAACTATTATTTGATATTAATATTTTAAATATTAAACTCTCACTTTTAATTTTTTGTTCCTACTTCAAATTATATTGA
This sequence comes from Cornus florida, assembly GCF_030987335.1. Classification (NCBI taxonomy): domain Eukaryota; kingdom Viridiplantae; phylum Streptophyta; class Magnoliopsida; order Cornales; family Cornaceae; genus Cornus; species Cornus florida. The sequence continues at coordinate 76,962,101 of NW_026775579.1, read as the reverse complement.
ACGGGTCCTGGCTGCTTGGACAGTCTGGCTTTGGCTTGCTGGTGTTGCTGCTAATGGTATCACCACTAGCAACAAAGACAGCGGTGAAATTTTAGGAAGGCTCATTGCTTATCTCATAATGTACTTCCTCTAGTTTAATGTAGTACAATGTATATAGTACCCCTTATTTATTGTTTCAAGTATCTGAGTTCTGTTTAATTTCAGTGGAAATTATTGTTGTAATTTGCGAAGTAAAAAACACATGCAGGTGGCGCAATGAAACAAAGACCACGGAAGAGTCTGCTTTGGAAATTACATAGTTGTCTTCCCTCTCAAAGAGTCGAATGTAGATGGCATCAAGGTAAATTGGATAGTGACAGAAATAAAAGTGCAAAGAACAACATTTATTAGGGAGTAAAAGTCAAAGAGAAAACTCATAGGATTAAATATGTCCATTTTGCAAGCATTGTTCAAACAGTGCATATTACGTCTCCTACGTACAAAAAAAAAATATAAAATTGATCAATTACGTCCAAGATTACGCATTTTAACTAGATCTATTTTGCAAGCATTGATCAACATTTCAAGATTAAGCAAATATGCTTACCGTGCATATCACATGGTTCACACCCCTCACGTGTCAAAAACAATCCTAAAGTTTAAATTTGTGCAAATAGGTTTAAACCTTAATTTGATTAAATTACCCTTACTGAATCATTTTATAAAATATATAAAAATAAATAATTTTGTAAAATGACCGAAAATGACACTATTGGAGGACGATCCTCGTGTGCAAAAAAACACCCGAAAGTTTCAATTTGGTGCAAATAGATTCCTCTGACAAATTTAAACCCTAAGTCGACTAAATTGGCCTCACTGAACCATTTTATAAAATATATAAAAATAAATAATTTTGTAAATTGATTGAAAATGACACTATTGGAGGACGTCGGCAATGGACAAATAAAGATAAAAATAGTATATATAAAAAATAAAAGTATAAAAGAAAAGTAAAGATAAAAATAATAATAAAAAAAAACAGAAAAGAAAAAGAACACATCATATTATGCATGTGGAGAGAAAAGCCTCAGCAATGAGTCCAATAATGGTCCAGGCTAGGGCATCACTGCAACTGCCCTCAAGGTTACCAAGGAAACCCATATTTGCTTTTGCCCAATCCCTATGGTTGTCAAGATACTTTTGACATTAATTTCATGTTTGGCTAAATAGTTTCACGTAATTAAAACATTCTGTATGCATGCTTGCTTATGTTGCTCAGAAGTTCTTTTGTTATGATGGTCCTAATTAATTATTATCTTTTTCATCATTTTCAGATATTGATGAATGTAAAATATCAACCCTGAATGATTGCACCAATAGTTTTTTTTTTTTTTGAAAGTTAAATTGAATATTGCAATAAAAGGGGAAAGAAGCACTGTCCCAATGAAAGTGAGCCAAAAGCTAACAGGGCCAATGATACAGAGCCCAAAAGACTAGCAGGCCCAGTTGGCCAAACAAAACATAAGAATGTTGATCAAGGCCGTTACAGGCGACAACAAATTTTTCGGTAAACATGGAGCACTCTGCTTCCAAACAGCAAATTCATCATGCTGTGCAATTCGATGGTTTTTGTGGAGGACAAAGGATTTCCATAGGCAAATCCTATTCAGCCGCAGTTCTTCTTGGATCCTTCATGTCCGATGTCCTTGATGTGAGAAGCTTAAATCGCACCAAATCCAAAGTAATGTGAAGAAGTGAGTTTGCAGATATGGATTTCTTTTGGAAAACCCTGCGATTTTGCTCATTCCATATGTTGTAGACGAGGGAAGCAAGGCACATTATGGAGATTGAGTTATTATAAAACGCAGATTTACCTTTCCAATGGAATGATGCCCAGCCAATGAATTGCTCCCATGAAGAAGGTGCAATATGGAACCCATAGCGTGTTTGAATAAATGTCCAAAGGGGTTTTACATAGGGAGAATTGAAAAACAAGTGGTCATGTGTTTCCGACTCATCACCACAAAGGACATATAATGTGGCATTGATGTGTGCTGTGCATCGCCGATTTAATGTGGGGAGTCTATTGCCACCCACAGTGTGAAAGAATACTTGGGAATGGAATGTTTTGACCAAACCATGTGAGTCCATGGGAGGGTTGGCAAGTGGTTATTGAAGTCTTTCATTGTTGAGGCAATGGAGAATAATCCCGAGGGAGAAGGTTTCCAAATGAATTTGTCTTCTCTATAAGAGTTTAGGCTTGGGAGGGATGAGGAGCATTGTAATTGGGGTAGGATAGCTGTAATGGAGTTTGGGAAGTTCCATGTGTTGTTGTCAATGAAGGAACACACTTTTGTTTTGCAATCATAAGTTATTGCAGAGAGCTGTTGTGGTGAAACAAGCTGGAAAAGTGGACCAAGATGGCACCAACTGTCAAACCAAAAATTGGCTGATCTTCCATTGCCAATTTCAAGTTTGACAAGGGGATTGATTGATCCTTTGAGAGCAAGAATCTTCTTCCAACTCCAGGAGCATTGACCAGGTTTCTTTACTTCCCAAATGCATTTTCCCTTTAATAAATAAATATGGATCCACTGAACCCACAACATGTCTTTAGAGTTTAAAATCATTCAGAAATGCTTCACAATGGCAGCCTCATTCCACAATGCAACGTTAGGGAGCCCCAAACCCCTTGATTTCTTAGGGATGCAACATTTTTCCCAATGGACCTTACCCCCAATTTTTTTTAGGGTAGGCCCTGGCCATAAAAAAGATCTAAAAATACGTTCCATCTCATGAATGATACTCATTTGGAAGAATAAACTTTGAACTCCAGAACATTTGTGTTGAGAAAAGCACAGCCTTAATTAATTGTAATCTTCCTGCAAATGATAGGTGGTTACTTGTCCAGTGGCCAATCCTAGATGTGATTCTGTCAATCAAATTCCTGCAGTCCTCAGCTTTCAACATGGAAGTAAACAATGGTATTCCCAAATATCTTATAGGAAGTACCCCCTTTTCTAATCCCAATAGGTTAGTGATGCTTAGCTCCATAGGTTCATTGACACCTGAAACAAAGACTTGACTCTTGGTATGGTTGATTTGAAGTCCAAAGATGGCAGAGACATAATCAAGGGCATGCTTTAGTGTTTGGACAAAGTCTAGGTTGCCATAAGAGAAAAGCATTAAATCATCTGCAAAAATGAGATGGGATAATGATAGTTTCTTGCACCTCTAGTGAAACTTAAAAGGCTTCTCTCTAATTGATTTGTCAATAATGAGGGAGAACACTTGCATGACAATCACAAAAATGAAGGGGGATAGTGGGTCTCCTTGCCTTAGACCCTTAACACTTTTGAAGTGGCCAGTGAGCTTTCCATTAATTGAAATGGAAAAGGTTGGAGTGGTAATACAGGCATGGATCCAATGTATGAAGGTTTGAGGAAAGCCAAACAACTTGAGTGAGTCCAGTAAGAACTCCCAAGACACTAGGTCAATACCCTTTTTAATGTCAATTTTGAGTGCACATCTAGGTGAATTGGTCTGTTTATGGCAACCATTTAGCAGCTCTTGAGCTAGAAGTATATTATCATCAATTTGTCTTCCAGAGATGAAGGCTGATTGGGCTGGTCCAATGATATGAGGCAAGGTAGGTTTGAGTTTATTTGCTAGAAGTTTAGAAATGCACTTGTAGATAGTAGAGCAACAAGAAATAGGCCTATAATCATTGGGGGAGGTGGGGTTAGCTATTTTAGGCACAAGTGTGATAGATGTTGAATTGATCTTCTTAAGGAGTTTTCCTGTGGTGAAAAATTCAGTGATTGCCTTAGTAACATCATGTCCAACAATAGACTATGTCTTCTTGAAAAAATAGGCATTATAGCCATCAGGGTCTGGAGCTTTGTCACTATTAAGTGAGAACATGCATTATTGGATCTCTTCCACAGATGGAACAACACACAATGTGGTAAAAAGTGTGAGGGTAATGAAGCTTGGATGAGGGAAATGAGAGAGTCAGTACCTTGATAGTGATGAGCATTCATCCCTAGGATGGAGTGAAAGTGGGAAACAAACTCCTTTTTGATTGCATGATCAGTATCAAGAAGGACATCAGTTGATGCTTTGATGGTTGAAATTTTGTTCCTGTTTCATCTGGATTTGATGCACTTAATGAAAAAAGTAGTATTGGAATCACCCTCCTTAAGCCATTGTATTCTGGACTTTTGTCCGTAGGTGAGCTCCTCTAAATTCCTAAGGTTGGTATAAAGGGTTAGCAGTGTTTTTCTTGACTTTTAAGAGTGCTGTCATCTGGTGTTTTATCAAGTGTAAGTTGACACTTAGAGAGCAAATCCATGGCAGCTTGAACTTCAGTTTGAATTTCACTCAGTTTGGCCCTTAACTCCAATCTCAGTGGTTTTTTTAAGGGATTTGAGCTTGGAAACAATTTGGAACATGGTAAATCCCTCCACGTATGGTGCCCAAATTGATTAGACAAGTGGTAGAAAATCATCATTGTTGACCTAGTAGTTGAAAAACCTGAATAGAACTCTCTTTGGAGGTGAAGGATTACCATGACTGATAACCATGGGACAGTGGTCAGATATCCTTAGGGCATGGAAATGGCAGTGAGACAAGGGAAAAATTTGGGTCCAAACATCATTGATCAAGACCCTGTCTAATTTCTTAGAAATATTAGCAACCCCTGGACTTTTATTGGACCATGAGTGAAACATCCCAGAGAAATTAAGGTCCTCATGATTAGATTTGCAAAGGCAATTCCTGAAGTCTAACATTGTTTTTGTTGTTTTCTTTGAACCTCCATGATTCTCAGCTGATGACCTGATAATATTGAAATCACCTCCTAGAATCCAAGGTGAGGATGAGAAAATGGTTGAGTGAGAAGATATATTATCCCATAATGATTTTCTTTCAGTGGAGTCATTTTCTGCATAAAGAAAAGATATATAAAATATAGTTCTGCAGCTTAAAACAATAGTACAACAATGAATTGCCTGTCTTGAGGAATGAATGATTTAGAGGTTGATTGAGTTAGAATTCCATAAAATCTAGATTTTACCCAACTGTGAGAGTGATAGTTATGAGCCAATTGCCATGAACTAGTAATAAACTTGTGGATTCTGTTAACATTAACCAACTGCACCTTAGTCTCTATGACTGAAAAGATGTCCATCTTAAACTGCATTAGAAGTGTCTTCACTTCATTCTATTTTAAGGGGCAATTGAGGCCCCTTATATTCCATAGACCTATTGTACCATTTAATGGTATTGAAAAAGCTGCACTTGGGAATAAATTCCCTCTCTGAGATGAAGATGATCTTTTGAGAGCACTCTTTTTAGTCTTGAGACACTTGGACTTGTGCTTGGATAAATCAGCAAGAAGACTTGAAATTGATCATGATTTAGAAAGGCTTGAATATTCTGATTGTGCAGGTTGAAGAAGGTGGAATGTGATTGTGTAACCAATCTTTGGTGGTGATGGGGTTGTGTTTGCTCCACAGGGGGTATCGGTGATCACTTGGGTAGGTTTGTATGGACTTAGGTCAATTGTGAAGGAGTCATTTGGCTTAAAATAATGGGTTATCACATTTTGTCCAGGGTGTGGGGAAATAGAGGGGAGTAAATGAGTGGTAGAAATGTGGAGGTGCCAATGTTCAAGCAAGGAAAGTGAACTGGTGGTTGTGTGGGTCTGGAGTGTGGATTGGCTGGGATAATTTGCCACTCAGAGGAAGGTTGTGGTGTTCTTTTTGGCCGCACATTCATATAACAGGTCTTATTGAATGTCTAAATGAATTGCAGGAATAACAAATTTGAGGACAATTTTGATACTTTACATTGATATTGGCAATTTTCCCCGAGCTCAAGTGGACCTTGAGAACTAATGGAAGGTCTGAAGAGGCAGTGATGCTGATACAAACTCTTGCAAACCTAGTTTTGTGTTTATTGGCAGTAATGGAATCAGAGAAGAGGGGGTGTCCAATGCAACTTAAAATATAGCTTAGGCTAGAGGTCGTCCAGTATTGTAGGGGAAGACTAAAGAGCTTAACCCAGATAGGTAAAGTTGAATGGGAACTTTTCTGAAAGCAAGAAGTCCAATGGTTAAGGATTAAAGGTTTATTGGCAAAGAACTATGGTCCCTCAGCCATGATTTGGTCACAGGTTGCTGTAGATGTGAGATAGAATTCAAATAAACCCTTTTCAGAGCTGGTCACTTTGAGAAGGTCTTTATCAGACCAAAGAGAAGTGGCAATGTCTCTGACCATACCAAATGGAAGACACTTGTGCACAAAATAACCCAAAAGGTTTATTTTTATGTGCTTGAGTCCATCATGTTCTATTTCAGGTGGTAGACAAATGGAGCAATCAGAGGTTGCAGGGATGTTTACATGACATAGTGGAATCCTAGAAGGTGATGCTCTGGTGACTTTTGACTTGGGCGAAGTAGGGTCAGGAGGATTAGATTTAACAATTGAAGACCAAGTTGGGGATGAACTAGTTTGGTTAGGTTGGATGGTTGGGTTGGTTGGCTTAGGATGAAAAGGGCTGCTTTTTGGGGCAGTATGAGGATGTAGATATATAGGGTTATGGTTTAAGGGGGATGTAGGGTCATGGTTAGTCGCCAACAGAGGAGGTGAGGAGGTGTTTGTGTCAGTTAAAGTCAAAGGAAGAGAATCATTTGAATGACTGACATTATGTATTTTAGGCAAACAATGGTCAGAGGTATTACCTGGAGGGTAAGAGGGGGATGTTGATTCAAATTCAAATTCAAGTTTGAATCTAAGTTTGCGTCAGCCTCATGGCAGCTGATGTGATGACCATGGGGAGGTTGAGTGGCGGAGCTGCACCTTTAAGCTGGTTGAGACATGGTGATAGAATCTGCAGCAGTGGTTACTTGTACTATGACAGTCTGGGAATGGACCATATTCTCCTTGCAATGAGCCTCATCTTCATCCTCCGAGGGAAGATCGTGGTTGGATGCAATAATTTGATCACTGAGGACATTAATTATGTTCCTCAATTTGGCTTGATTACGCAGATCATCAACAATGATCTCCCAAAGCCATTTTACCTCATCCAATAGACAAACATATTTGTAGTTGCTCTTGTATTCCATTAAGTCAACCCGTAGTCCGAAAATCTCATCAATTAATGCTTGGGTGTTCCTAGGATCAATGTCACTCATGATATTATTATGGGTTAAGTGCAAAAAACCCCCCTCTACTATCGATATAATGCATATCAGTCCCTGTGTGGTAAAAAACCCCCATATACTATCAATTTGGTGCGATTGGGTCCCTGGTGGTGTAAAATGATAATAATACCCTCACTTTAGTTGAATAAATTAATGATTATAATACTAGCCATGTAAAATGACCATTTTGTTCAAATTTATATAAAATGGAGTTTGTTTGGCTTAAAGATAAAATAAACCTCAAATTGTATAAAATAGGGATAACCTAAACCTGAATATAACTAAATCTAAAACCAAACATGCCCTTTCATATTTTAAAATATAAATAAATTTGTCATTTATATATATATATATATGATGCCGGACGACTCGCACCCCATTAAAGAAACCCAGTTCAATCATCCAGTTCATGTAAGCTTCATTGCTCTACCTTGTCGGTGACCCATCATCGAAGATTCAATAGTTTTGACAAGCTGAATTTAGAGACCCATCTCGTTTGGAGTTGCATTGAAGGCCGGTGAGCTCTAAGCAACAAGAACAATACTGGTGACAGAACTGTGACCTCCACAAACTGCATTTTCCACTATTGAGCTTCAACTATCAAACCAAGAAGCTCACAGCAAACAACTACCCGAATTCTGGTGAACCCAGTTCAGTCCGGCAAGCTTCACATTCACCCAGTTCAGTCCGGCAAGCTTCACATTCACTCAGTTCAGCGTGCTCCAACTTAGCTTCATCTACATTAACAACAGAGAGAATGAAATCGATAACGTCCATGCAAGCTCCACCATCTACATGCACTACCACTGGTGACCAAACTAGTGAGCCTCAAAGATGAACCAACAGTGTTCTTTATTGCAGAATCATTCTGGCCGGAGTTACATATGAAACCCATTTCTGACGTACTCCACTTCAGATCAGTGAGCTGCACTCAAAGACTCAACAATTTTGATGATCTTCAGTTAGACCCAAAAGCTGCTTCAACACCATTAGCTCCGGCGAGCTTCGTTCAACAATTCGGCGAACTTCAGTCGTGAATTGTAGTGACCCAAAAGTTTCAATCTAGTGACAATCAGTTCGGTGAGCTTCAATCTTAACATTCACTCATTTATTCGTCACGAAGTCTCGACAATAATCGAAGCCTTTATCAGCAATGAGATTTTTATTGGCCTTATACTTTTGATTAGGCCAGTAGTGGAGTCAAGTTACATTGTTTGCAGCTGAAGGTGGGTTCAATATCAGAAGAATTAAGGACATTGACAGTGCAGCTAAGATGGCCATGTGTTGGGATATTGTACAAAAAAAAAAGACGAGTTGTGGATCAAATGGTTAAATGCAGTATATTAAATAGAACTGACTTCTGGTTAGTGGTTCAAAAATCATGTAATTCAGTTGTTTGGAAACATATTTTGGGGGTTCGTGACCTAATATTGGATAATGTTAGGTTCCAGATTGGAGATGGCAGAAAATTTAAGTTGTTAGCAGACCCTTTGTGTAATGAACAAAGCTTATTACAATTGTTTGGAGCTGTTAGTTTCAGAAATTAGGACATACAGGTTGGATTGGATTGGATTCTTCTTGATGGTACTTGGGAGTTTCCTGATTCTTTTATAATTCAAATCAAAATACTTTAAATCAGTTGGAAATTAATCCTGGACCATATCAAATTGTACACTTCTCACAAGTAAACAACTACAAACTCTACAAAACTCTATTAAATTTTAAAATTTAATTGTGGATTTGCTACAGAAGTTTGGGTTGGTAGATTTTACTACAGGTGGTGGACTGGTTTCTAAAGCACAATTCTCACAAGTAAACAACTATAAACTCTGCAAAAGTCTATTAAATCTTAAAATTTTCCAAAACAAATAGCAATCCAATTATACCAAGACAACCCTAAAACCCAAAACTGGTTCTGAGGCAGAGCCTCAAGCACAGATAGAGTCGCTTTCAGTATCAATCATCAGTTAAACTACTAAATTATCAGAATCACCATATATTATACACACAACAACTAATAGCTTTAAAATGACATAAACAGAGTAAGAAATCAGAGGAAACAATTGAGTTCTATTTCAATGCAGGTTTAGATCTGTACTGAAATGGTTATATATATATACACACACACAGAGATAGAAACCTGCATATCGAAGAATCTCCAAGAATGTCATCGCAGAGAGAGAAAAGTTAGTGACAGAAATAATGCCGATATGCATGCCTTGTGTGTGTGGGGGATTATCTTTGTATACACTAATCAATAACAAACTTAGTGAAATTTTGATGGAGTTTTCTGATAATGGGTTGTAGAGAGAAAATGGGTCACTGACAAGCTTTCTGATAATCAAAGATGGGTATATGTAATTTCATGATTTTGTTACTTATATATATATATATGCCCAATACTATTAAATGGGTCAGTGCCATCTGTGATGTATTAATCCAATGTGTGGTGTTCGGGTGTACAAGCTCTGCATTGCATAAAAGATTGTCTCGTTTACATGGTCACTTACACATCTTTTTGCATTGCGAGGGAGGTCAGCATGGAGAGAGAGAGAGGGAGAGAGAGCAGTGATCATGTAGAGAGAGAGAGAGACGAATTGGTATGAGGTGCTGGGGCCTTTTATGCACGTGTTGCTAAGGGTCTTTTCTGCACAAATTGTGAGGGGCAAAATGGGAAACAAAAGGGTAAAATGGAATTTTAAGTTTTACTTTTTGTAAAAAGTCATTAGAAAGACCGGTTAGGCACCTTTTCTTAATTTTGTAGACTTGCATATACTTTTTCAAAAAGTAGGAACTTGTTCTGCACAAAGTCTATATATCAGGGGAGTTTTTTGCACTTAACCCTATTATTATGGTCATCAATGAACTTGGAGACTGGTTTAGAAGGTTCACTACAGTTTTTTGAGTCATAGAAAGAGACTTTTTTGACTTGTGGGTGTGGGTGCTTGGAAGAGGGTGGGCCTGTGGAAGGTTATGAGTGTGGTTTCTTAAGGATAGAGGTGGAAAAGGTAGATCAGAACGGTGGGAAAGTGGTTTTTTGAGGATAGAACGTTTGTTGGGTTTTGCAGTGGGAGCATTCTGATGTACAGGATGGTAATCATTATGGGGGAAGCAGATGGGTGGTTGGAATGGTGGTTTGAGGTAGTTTGGGTGGTGGTGGCGATGGTAGGGGCGACTGGTTAAGGGAGCTCTCATTCTCTCTGACTCAACTGCACCAATAGTTGTCATAACATTCCTAGCAGTTATTAGTGTTCGTGCCTAAAGTGGTACCAAGTGGACGGCAAAAGAAGTGGACAGCGTTGCACTTTAGACCCGTTATTATTGATAAAGGTCTCAGTTGGTAAGTCTATATACTTTTAGACTCAACAACGTTTTGATTTGTATGTTTTGTTTTTTAGTTGGTAAGTCTATATACTTTTAGACTCAAACAACCTTTTGTTACACATTTTTGTCCATAGTTTGGGCTCCAATCTTTCCTAACTCTTTGAGAATAGAAATGTTATAACATTAGACGCTTTGGTAGACTTACAATGATTAATTGCTTCCAACCTTGTCGACAGATAACCATTTCCTTACTGCTTACAACACAATGTAATATTATTTACCAAAAAAATATATATATATGATAAATGTAATATCATTTTTTTGGAATTTTGAAAATAAAAAAAGAACACTTATAACAATTACATTTATCTCTCCTCCAGGTAAGGTTTATTTCCCTTACCTCCCTTGTATTTTAAATAATTGTAGTTACTTCCTTGTAGTTAGATGTGTATAACAAATTGACTTCTGTAGTTAGTTTTACTAACGGTGAGAGATGATTAACATCGATATGACAGATTTTTAGCATCATATGATAAATATGTCTTTTAGATTGTTGTGAATGCACTTTTCTCTAATACTTGTGTGAAAAAATAAGTATTGAATAAAAGTGTCACAGTAATTTATCATATGAAACTAAAAAAACTTGACACATCAGAATTAACCAACTCTTTACCTTTTGTGAAATTGACAATATGGGTCAATTTGTTACACGCATGTAACTAGAAGGGAAGTGACTGTAATTATCAAAAATACTGGAGAGGTCAGCGAAATAAAACCTAACTAAGCGAAATAAAACCTAACTAGAAGGGAAACAAATGTAATTTACCCTTATACAAAATGATAAGCCTCCTTATCTGCAGTTTTCACCACATAAGCATTTTTTCCTTTGCCCTAAAACTATTTTTGTTAAAAAAATAATTTCTTTTGTGCTACTTTCTTTGTAAATTATTTATAAATTCCATGCTTTGCAATATATAATTACATGAGTGTTTATGAAGAGAGTCATATGATAAAATGTTATATCCGAAATTTATATATATATTTATGCATGTAATTAGAGTGATAACAGAAAACAATAGTTAGTTGTACATATTTCTTTTGGTAAAATCCATCCCTATTCCTTTTCCCCCCTTCAAAAAATTGGGTCAAACTTTTCTGCACATGTAGGCATTAGAACAGCTATTAGTGTCTTAATCGCTATTGGCTTATGGTCGTACCTGAAACATGAGAAGAAGCAAAAGAATAAAATGAAACAAACGTTATTTAAGAGGGATGGAGGTAAATTTGTTGTTGAAACAACAAATGTCATTGAATAATAAAAGTGTTGTGCAAACAAAAGTCTTTAGGGTAGAAAAGTTGGAGATCGAAGGCAACAGATAATTTTAATGAAAATTGAGTCCTAGGCAAGGGAGGACTTGGAACAATTTATAAAGGGATGTTATCAGATAGAAGCATAGTGGATGTTAAGAAGTCTAACATAGCTGATGAAAATCAAATAGGTCAGTTCATCAATGAAGTTATTATCCTTTCTCATATAATTCAAAGGAATATTGTAAAATTGTTAGGTTGCTGCTTAGAGACTGAAGTTCCACTACTAGTATATGAATACGTCTCGAATGGTACCCTATCTGACCAATTTCCCATTAAGCGTTATACTTTAACAATGTCCTGGAATACTCGATTGAGAATTGCAGGAGAAATTGCAGGAGCACTTGCCTATATGCACTTATATGCTTCTAGATCTATCATTCATAGGGACATCAAATCCAACAACATATTGCTTGACGAAAATTACAGAGTAGTAATGTTTGATTTTGGACTTCAAGGTTAGTACCCCTAAACAAGACTCATTTGACAACATTAGTGTGTTAAAATTGAATAAAAAAACAAAGTATAAAGAACACAAGGCAAGAATATATGTGGTTCAGCCAATAGGACTTACAACTACGGCACACAAAGCTCGAAGGGCTACATATCTTTTATTATAATAATCTCTCTTTTCATACTCAATACAATGGTGAAAATTCCTTTATATAGGAGAAGAAATAATGAGAATAGAAAGAGATAGATATAGGAAATAATATCAATACTGAAAGATTTTTCTCCACAAATTCCTCTAGTATCTTCAATAAAAGGAAACATCAATAATGGAGGATTTTCCTCCATTGATTCCTTCAGTAACAAATATAATAGTAAATCTTCAACAATAGGAAAGAGCATCAATACTGGAAAATTTTCCTCTATTGATTCCTCCAGTAAATCTTCAACACTCCCCCTCAAGTTAGAGCATGAATAGCACGAATATCCAACTTGCCATTGAGATAATGAGTAGGAACAAGTGCCAATGATGAAGATGTGTAACAAGATGACCTTAATAAAAATGGATCTAAAGATCCCAAGACAAGGTGTAAGAAGACAACATCATTAAAAAATGAATCCGAAGATCCGAAATAAGTAGCAACAACCTTGATTGATGAAGAGGTGTAAGAAGACCACCTCAATAAAAATGGATCTAGAGATCCGAGAAGAGAACCAAGAATGGCTCTGATGAAAAAAGAGAAATGAACAAGAACGTTAAAGAATGTTGCCTGCTTTGATACCATGTTAAAATTAAATAGAAAAACAAAGTATGAAGAACACAAGGCAAGAATATACGTGGATCAGCCACCAAGGCTTACATCCACGGCTAGGGATGGCAATGGAGGCGGATTTGGGCAGGTGTACCCTCCCCCGCCCCCGGCCTCGCCCTCGCCCTCGCCCTCGCCCTCGCCCTCGCCCCCATAATCGTTTAAAAACCCCGCCCCCATCCTCACCCAAAACTGCAACCGTTTAAAATTTTTACCCCTGCGAGTATCCGCCCCGACTCGTTTAAGACCATAATTTATTTATTGTTGAAATAGATTTGCTCTTTTTTTTTTTTTTTTTGCCCTCTCTTTAGTTCTTCACTAGTGCAATATTTACTTTATATATATTGAGAAATATATATATTAATGAAATAAGGGTACTTAATTAATTTGCCTATCTAAATGGGGCGGGGCGACCTCCCCCCACCTCCGCACCAAACCCGCGTGAGTTTTTATAACATCAAACCATCCCTGCCCAAATAAGTTAAATGGTCCCCTAAAACTGCTAAAAACGGGGCGGGACGGGTAACCACGGGTGCGGGTCAAATTGTCATCCCTCTCCACAGCACACAAAGCCCAAAGCGCTACATATATTTTATTATAATAATTTTTCTTTTTTATACTCAATACAATGGTGAAAACTTCTTTATATAGGAGAAGAAATAATGAGAATAGAAAGAGATAGTATAGGAAACAACATCAATACTGAGAAATTTTTCTCCACAAATTCCTTCAGTATCTTCAATAAAAGGAAACATCGATAATGAAGGATTATCCTCCATTGATTCCTTCAATAACAAATATAATAGTAAATTTTCAATAATAGGAAAGAGCATCAATACTAGAATATTTTCCTCCATTGATTCCTCCGGTAAATCTTCAACATGGTGGGAGGCATATTTGGTTACTTGGATCTTGAGTACTTTCAATCAGGACAACTCACTGATAAAAGTGATGTTTACGCCTTTGGGGTCGTTCTTGCTGAATTGCTAACTAGCAAAAAAGCTCTCTCATTTGATAGATCCAATGAATGTCTTGGATTCAATTTTCGATCATCAATGAAACAAAATTGTCTATTTGAAATTTTGGAGCCAATAATTGTTAATGATACTAAGGAAGATGAGATTTAAGTTGTTGTTACTTTTGCAAAAAAAAATGCCTAAAACTGAATGCAAGGAAAAAGGAAAAAAAAAAAAAAAAAAATAGCAGCAGAACTCGATCAATTAAGATACAAGAGCCACCTTTACTTAAAGCATAATAGCCCAAACAGCTATGCTTGGTATGTGAAAGGTCCTACTCTTACATAACTGAAGAACTTGAAGAATAATGTTTAATGATATGTCATGTTTAAGGTTTCTCTCCTCCTCGATCTCATTTTTTTATTTTTTTTTTTTATTTTTATTTTTATTTTTTTTTTCATTTCCAAAATAACAATATCAATTTAAAGATATGTAAGATAAATTTTTGAATTTTAATTTTAATTTTGAATTCTAGGTAAATGTGAAGGTTGTATGGCTTTAATATTATACTTTTTATTGATTTGCAGCTGCAATTTTTGTGGTTTAACACATCTAATTTTCACATGAAATTGTTCCTTTTTTTTTTGTTGCCTTTTCATTTTTGTGCTATTAAATTTTCTAATCCTTCTTTATTTTTAGAAATACAAATTTATGCCGTGTATTTTTGTGGTTTAACACATCTAATTTTCACATGAAATTGTTCCTTTTTTTGTTGCCTTTTCATTTTTGTACCATTAAATCTTCGAATCCCTCTTTATTTTTAGAAATGCAAATTTATGCCGTGTAGTTGAAAGATCATGTAAAGAAATGAGTTTAGTTTGGGACAATGTTATCAATCACTTTGCATCACCATCATTATTACCATGGACTAGGATCATCTATTGTAAATGGGTCCTGCTGTACCATGCTATAGTGCAAATAATGGTGTTTAAGGTATGTTTTTTTATCCATTACCCATGCTCTATTGATCTTAGGTGGTGCAATCCGGGAAGAAGATGAAAAAATATTTACGAGAGAAATTTCAAGACTAGAAGACATCAAACACTATAACACCAGATGATAAATAACTAAAATTGAACACAATTAAACCGATTGGATCAATCTTTTCTATTTTAGTTTTATTTTAATAACATTTTTAAATATTCTATTTTACTTCTATTTTAAAAAAGTGTTGAGAACAAGATTAAAACCGTTGAGAACAAGATTAAAAAAGTGTTACGGTAAAATACAACATTTAAAAATGTTATTCAAATAAAACTAAAATATATTATATAGATTTTTTTTTTTTTTTTCTCAAACAAAGATAAACTTACATTCATGTGAGAGAACCTTATTGACATAAAACTAAAATAGAACATTTAAAAATGTTATACTGCAAACCCAATTAAAGTGGTTTATAAATTTTTAATTTTATCCTCAACACCTTTAATCTTATTTTCAACACTTTTAATCTTTACCTCACCACCTTTTAATATTTTTCTCAAAACCTTTTAATCTTTACCTAAGCACTTTTTTATCTTGTTTTCAACACCTTCAATTTTTACCTTAACGCTAGGGGCAAAGGAAGGGGGGCCCCAAATCTTTTTGAAACCTCTGTTAATAATACATAATTTAGGTTATTAATTGTAATTATAATAGGAAAATTAAAGCTGGCTTCCCCTAATTTTTTTTTGAAATCTGTATTAAGAGTATATATTTATGGTATTAATTGTGATATTAGGTAGGAAAATTAAAGAAATAATTGTAATTCTTTCCATTTTTTCTTCTCATATTATACATAAACATGTTTTTAACAGTATACATTAAAAAAAGGTTGGAAATTTTTTTTTGGCCCCCCAATTAAACATTCCTGGCTCCGCCCCTGTGTCAACGCGTTTTAATTTTGTTTTCAACAACTTTAAACCTCTATTCAACAACTTTAATATTGTTTGTAACACTTCTAATTTTTACCTAAACACCTTTTAATCTTATTATCAATATATTTTATCTTATTCGTAACACATTTAATTTTTACTTCAACGCCTTTTAATCTTTATTTCAATGCCATTTAATCTTATTCTCAACACCTTTAATCTTTACTTTAACGCGTTTTAATTTTGTTCTCAAAAACTTTAATTTATTGCCAACACCTTTTGATGTTGTTCTCAACACTTCTAATATTTACCTAAATACATTTTAATTTTGTTCTCAACATATTTTAATGTTGTTCTCAACACTTTTAATGTTTACCTCAACATATTTTAATCTTTATCTCAACGCCATTAAATCTTCTTCTCAACACCTTTTAATATTGTTATCAATACCTTTAATATTTACCTCAACGCGCTTTAATTTTGTTTGCCTCAACACCTTTTAATGTTGTTCTCAACACTTTTAATATTTACCTAAAAACCTTTTAATCTTGTTCTCAACATATTTTAAGCTTGTTCTCAACGCCTTTAATCTTTACCTCAACACCTTTTAATCTTTATCTCAACGCCATTTAATCTTATTCTTAACACATTTTGATCATGTTATCAACACCCTTAATCTTTACCTCAAAGCCTTTTAATCTTTACCTCAACACTTTTTAATCTTGTTTTTAACACCTTTAATCTTGTTCTCAACACTTTTCTGAAATAAAACCAAAATAGAATATTTAAAAACGTTATTGGAATACAATTAAAATAGAAGATATTGAACCAATCGATTTAATTGTATTCAATTTTAGTAATTTATTTATCATATGGAGTTAAAGTGTTTGATGTCTTATATTCTAAAAATTTGTTAATGATTTTGAACTCTGTTAGTGGATTTGTTATTGTTACATGTTGCTCATAAATATCTTTTTCATGTTCTTTCTGGGGATTGCACCACCAAAACCAATATCTGGCATGAGCATGGGAAAGGATATATAAAATTATAAACAGATGTATCTTAACAAATTATAACGCTAATAGGTGAATGTTTTTAACGTTTTATATTTTTATTTTAATTTTTTTAATAATTCACCATTAAGGTAGTTAGTCGCTCCGTTTCACTCTTAAATTTTTTTTTTTTTTTTAACTTACCTTAAACAATATTATTTGTATTACAACATGGGTACAACAAGACTTATTTACGGCTGAGATCCTAGTCCCATGGGATGATCTTATAAGACTTGATCAATAAATGGAGAGTAATGGGCACAAGCGGATCCAAAGGTGGGCTTCAGCCCACTCCAAAAAAAAAAAAAATAAATAAATAAAATCAGAAATGCTGAATCCGCCCTTAGTAATAGGTAATGTTATGGTGATGCTTATGTAACTTTCTAAAATTGCAGCTTCATATCAATCTTTTTTTTTTTTTTTTTTTGAGCACGCTTCACATCAATCATTAACCTACTTTATTTATTAAAGACTCACTAGTATTATTAATGTCAAAAATGCCTTGAGCCATTATTTATTTCTACTGTACGTGGGTTAACTACAACTTTGTTAATGAAGTCATTATTTAGTCCTGCAATCAATCATTTATAAAGGATAGTCCAACATTAATAACCCATGGATCTAGCAAATTAAATATGATAAAAGTTGTACTAAAATTACATGCAAGACATTCATTTAAAGAGAGGAATTTTTTTTTTTTATAACATAAGGTACAACAAAACCACACATGTTATCTAAAAAAATCAATGTTTTTGAGCAACTCACATTCTTAAAAATGTGTTTCATCTTAAATAAATTTGCCAACTAATGAATATGAAAACATAAAATAAAGTTTATACATGGGTATATACAAGAAATTTGATTTTACAACTTCTTTTCTTCTTCATCATTTTTGCTTTTATATAATTAATCTTTTATTTATTTATTTTTTATTTTTATCATAAATCATTCCCTCTACTGAATATAATTTTTTTTTTAAATCATTTCTCATCACTTCATTCTATGTAAGTTTTATGAATTTTTTTTTTCACACTTTAAAACAATCTTCCTCTACAAGTTAACTTATCCAGAAATTAACTAAAAATCATAGGATGACTTTCAAAGTCTTTTTAGGTATTTTCTCTACCGTCTACCTTAATTGGTAGGAGTTTTCACGTAAACCTATGTGGGGCACGATTATATTGTGTTATTATTATTATTAATATTTTCACCCTTAGTGTGTCTCTTAAATTTTTAGTTGAGTTCCTCCACATAGACCCACACACTAACACATTCTTACACATGACAACACAAAGGTAGTTTTTTTACTTTTTATTTTTTAAAATTATTTTTTATTACTTCATGTTAATTTTGCTCGATTTATGTCTTTTACACTTTATGCAAAACAAAATTTCTCTACAAGTTAAGAAGTTTAACTTGTGGAGAAATTAATTGAAAATTATGAAAGAACTTTCTAAGTGATTTGTTAGGAATTTTCTCTACCATGTCTACCTTGGTTACTAGGTGTTTTCATGTATTAGTATTATTTTTATTATTAATCCTTCGTGTATGTCTCTTGTAAATATTTTGTTTCAGTTCAACCACATACATACCCCCACGCTCAGCACAAAATTAAGAGCTCTTTTAAGTAATTTGACCAATGTTTACACATGACAACACAAAGGTAGTTTCATTCACACAAATAGTTAGCCCACACTCCACGCATGCACAAACTTTATTATAAATAAATACTCCGTAGTATGAAACACGTTAAAAAAGAGTCTGGTACCACTAAATTGGGTATTCTCAATTTGCCTTTTTTCTTATTGAACTAGAAGTCACATCTTAAAAATGTTGGTTCCAAAAAAGTACACTTAAAATGGATTAGGGAGTACTAAATATCTTGCAAGGAAAAATTACTACCAAGTCCTACTCTTTTTTTTTTTTTTTTTTAAGGACAAATAAGCTCTAATTTTTTTTTTGGAAGGTAATTATTATTGTTTTTAAATTTAAATAGATTATATTTATATACATCATAAACACAGAAAACAAACTATTTCTAAGCGTTTGGAATTACAAATTTAACAACCCACGCGTTTGTACTCACTGATTCTTTTTACACCATTTTTGTACAAAGTAGTACTAATATAATTGATTTGCATCGCTAGAAGATTAATTAAAATTAAATAGTGTATCAAGTTCTCAATCGAATGGATTGACAAAGAATTAAAAAGTATAAAATTAAACATCCACCTCTCTCTTGCATGTCGGTGTCACCACATAATTTTCATGAAAAAATTGTAAAAACAATCTCCACTTCAGTTTGGTCCTTTTGAAATTATGGAATTTAAAACTTTCTGATATATATATATATATATATATATATATATATATTTATTTATTTATTTATTACTAACTGTTCAGTTTGGTCCTTTTGAAATTGAAACTAGAAATTAAATCATAATCAATGATGCTTTAATTTAAAAACAAAATTTCCAGCATTTAAGGACATGAGAATACTTGCATTAGCTTGAGCAAAATTTTTGGAAAAGATCATGTCAAGATATTTCTTTAATTTGGAGAGGGAAAAAAAAAAAAAATTAATGTTTTGAGTCTCACATGGACAAGTCACTACAAGAAAAATGACTTTTTACCACGGTGGAAAAGGCTTTCTACCACAGTTCCAACAGCCGTGGTAGAAAGTCTCGACTTTCTACTACGGTTTTGCACCGTGGTTGAAAAAGGGCTTTCTACCACGGTTCAAAACCGTGGTAGAAAGTGTTATATAATTTATAATAAAAAAATAGTGCAGCCCCCACGAGGCCTTTTTTTTCCCTACTATTAGCCTTGCAAGGACTCCAGAAGCCTACACTACATAAATTAAAAATAGCATCATAACCAAAATAACTTACAACTAACCAATAACATCATATATATATATATATAACCAGTTCTAAATCATTATTTTATACAAAAATTAACCATATACAAAATTCTAGCTTCTAATGCCATACCAAAAATTAGCTCTCTCTTCCATTTCATATATGCAACTTCTTCATGAGCCATACAAAAAATATAATGGCAACAAAAAAAGTAACGGCAACCGCAATCTTAGTTTTGACCTAGAAAGATATAATAGTTGAAGTCAGAGAATATAAAGCAAGTTGTAAAGTTGTCAAAATTAAACCAAGCAAAGCAAGCATTATAATAAAGTACATTGAAAGATCTACTCTTCGAATTAACTCAATATCTTGGGTCATTGACATCCCGTCACCAAAAGAAATCATGACACCATATTCAAACATTTGAAATGAAGAAGACTGATTTTCTTTCTTTCTTTCAGAACATATATATTATTTTAGTTAATTAAATATTTATGTTTGGCTTCCCTAAGCCGTGCACATAACTAGGAGGACCCATATTTTATTAAGCCAGGTGTTGGAACCCTAGCTCTGGTTTGAGGTTTGAATTCTATAAAATTCACGTTGTGTTTTCATTTTTCTTCTCTTTTGGTTGCTGAGCAACAAACATACATAGCTAGGAAACTTAATTAATTTTTCATAGGATTTACAAGTTTTTGAATTCTAAATTTCAATTATTCTTGGTGGGTGTTTTAGATAGAATATAAACATGAATTTTATGAAGTTTTAACTGCCAGGATCTTTAAATTTTGTGGCTTCTGTTGGTGGTTGTTAGGTTAATGCCATGGTTGATGGATTTCACTACTTTGTCTAATACATAATGTGTATTGCATTTGCATTGCTAATAATGCATATCACTATTTTTTTCCTCTCTGGATGAGGCAGTGAGGTTTTCAAGGAGATAATGCTTCCGAGCAGCATTTCTAATGGCCGTCAGCTGAAGTTGTCCGTTGCACGTTTTGGAGAATCTCTCTCTCTGTTCCACTATGGTGAGGAGGAGTTAATGTGGATGACAAGTAAGAGTTGTTGCATATGGGTGATGAAAGAATATGGTGTAGTAAGTTCTTGGACCAAATTGTTCACTGTTGGTCTAGGAGGAATAAACAAGGTTTTAGGATTTAGGAAAACATGGGAAGTTCTTCTTTTCTATATTTTTACTTTTGGGGGGCAGGGGGTGGTGGCGGTGGATGGGCAATCAGGGATGGGAACTAGGACAAGCTCAAACTTCGAAGACTAAAACCTGTCAACCAACATGCCTTACCATCCAGACATCTAACCCTAAGCTCCAAATTAGTGAATCATTCATAATTATATGGGTAAAATGAGCAAAAATTATTATTTACATATATATATATATAATAATATATTATGTTATTGTTTTTAGACATCATACTGGATCCATGTCCTATGTTTTTTTGAGATTTGCCATATCATACTTGATCTATTTTCATATCCGTGTCCAAGTCCTTGTTTCCTAGCTTACCAAGTTACCACCAGTTAAGCTACTAGTTGCCATCTTCCCAAGTCAGATGATTTGCTAGTGCTCATTAATTCACCCTTCCATGCACAAGATTTTCTACTAAATTTCTCTAAGCAGGTCAGTTTTTTGCAAAATCATATCTTTTCCTTCCATTGATGGAGAAAGAAAAACTTACTTGTATAAATAGGCTG
This sequence comes from Cornus florida, assembly GCF_030987335.1. Lineage (NCBI taxonomy): Eukaryota > Viridiplantae > Streptophyta > Magnoliopsida > Cornales > Cornaceae > Cornus > Cornus florida. The sequence goes on along the minus strand of NW_026775579.1, from coordinate 76,940,468 downwards.
CAATTCCCAGAATTATACACAACAGAATAATATCAATGCAGAAATTTCGACTTGACCTCAGCTGGAACAAAATTATAGAACTTCTTGTTAAATCCAGGAAAGGAATCCACAACAGAGCACAGCTGAATATAGATGGAAATTTAAATTAAACATAGTTGCAACATAAGTACCTGATTAACAGTGTCCTTGAGTCTAGCGTTGGTATTCTTAAGGTTAGATGTTGCCCTGTCCAGCTGTCAGATAAGAAGAAAAGCACTGTGAATTTTTTAAAAATCGTTGCAGCTTCAAAAACTTTCAAGAAAAGAACAAATTTCTGACCTTAGTGTCTATCTCATCCATCAGAGGGACTTGCTTATCCATTTCCTGCAACCATTGCATAACATAATGATCCAACATGATGTAATTGTAAGGAAACAGAAAATAAAGGAAAAGACATTGAACCTCATTCATATCCTGGGCCATGCTTTTTAACGTGTCTAGACCTTCTGCCATCACATCTAAACCTTGGTCCTGTGAAACATCAAAAAGAAAAACGATAGGAATTCAGGATCCACATTAAAAAATGCAGTATAAATACCAAAAAGAATGTTAATTTCCTTCTATACAAACAACACAAAAATGCAATATTGCAAACAAGCACATACCTGTTTCATTTTCCGCATTACATAGTATACAACCAAATTTACCTGTAGAGTTCTGTAATTTTGGTCGATTGCTGTTCTTCAAGTCGTTACTCAACGTCATCCTTATGAGAGAGTAGAGAGGGCTTGAGAGTTGAGAGATAACGGGCCTGAAGCTGAAGCTTTCGAACGGCGAACCCGAACTGGAACAGCGGGCTATGGAAACTGAAGGATATGGGTTTTGATTTTTTGAACAATCTGAAATGATATGCCGATATGGGTTCAGATTATTGTAGATTTTGTAGTTGCAGAGACAGAGAGAGGGCAAGTTCAGAGTTGAGAACGAGAATAGAGATGGAGGCGATTTGGGAGGCAGAAATGATTTGCCCTAGCATGTGTGGCCTAAAATGATTTGCCCTAAAATTTTAAGAAAGCAGCGGGAATGAGACCCGCGTATAGTCTTAATCCAAATTCATTTTCTACCACGGTGCCTGAACCGGTGGTAGAATAACTTACTACCATGGTTAATGAAAAACCGTGATAGAAAGAGCGGTATAAAAGTCTGAATAAATATGCCCTAAATTTAAGTAAAACAAATTCACTTTTTACCACGGTTCTATTATAACCGTGGTAGAAAGTATAGTTACTTCCACGGTTTTTCATTAACCGTGGTAAAAAACGATTTTGTTAAAACTGTGGTAAAAGACACTTTCTACCATGGTTATTTTAAAACCGTGATAAAAAAGGCATTCTAAAAAACAGTTTTTCTTGTAGTGAGTGGGTTTAAGAATGTCTTTTTGGCTACATATATACTACATATATACACTTTTAAAAAAAAAGGGTAGACAGAATAGCCCAAAGTGGAAGCCCGACAAGTGTTTCAAGATCCAATACAGGTCTACCTCGGCAAAATGAGCACAAAAGGCCCAATAACAACAGCCCATTAGATGAGGAACAAGGAGAATTAGGCCCAAAAGGTTTGGTCTTAAAATTATTAATATGTTTTCATCCACATGCCCCCACACTAGGCCACACAAAATTTAAAGGGTCTTGAATTAATTTGACCAAATTAACAAACACGATAATAGAAATGTAGTTAGTTCTTTTTTTTTTTTTTTTTTTTTTTTTTTTTTTAAATTGAGTTCTCAGGCACATACACACAGAGAGAGCTGTATCCCACACTCGGACACAAACTCTTTTATCTGTTCCTGTCCATAATCCATCACCTATTCCCGCCAACCTGTTTAAAATAAAATGTCAAAGATAATACAAAAATGCCCTACTCTTAAGAGCATGTGGAGTGTGAGTTTCTTGCGAGAAAGATATAAATTTTTTTGCACGCGTGTTCACAATTGGCCTGGGTGAAATTCAGAATAGGACATAATTATAAAGCTTTTATCATTAAATAAAAAATAATCCTAAATGAAAATTTAAAATTGTTTGTGTAGTGAAAAAGTGATGGCACTATAATTTAAAAGTCTTTGAAATTTTATGTTTGAATAAATGTTTTGAGTTCTAACCATTCGATCTTTGAATCTAAATTTTTTACAAACTTTAAAATATAATATGAATCTTAATGTTTGGATTTAAACTGTTTGAGTTTAGAACCAAAATTTTGAGTTCTAAGATATTATAGCGAGAATTTTTATGATATCCAAATTTTAATGTTTGGGTTCTAACCATTCAAGCTTAGAACTAAATTTTGTGACTAGCGGGAGAGAGAGGGAGATAGTTCGAGTTGGCGAGTTATGAACCATTTTGTCACCCTACTTTTATTAATAAGGGGTTAAACTAATAATTTTGTTAATGAGTTGCATTTTGTAAATCATGGTTGTGGTTGAAGAATGAAGATGTAGGGGTGACAAAGGACACGTTGGTTTGGTTGGCGGAGGACAGGCTAGCTAAAAAGGAATCGTTGACAAGGGAATATAATTCACTAAAGTGAATGAGATCATCAAACAATAGGAGAATAAAGTTGATTCGCACAAGTACATACATTTGCTAAATGCGGTACAACAGAAGTGCAATACTAAACACAAGTACTATACCCAGAGGGTCCCAACTCGTTCACATTTTAACTTAGATGTCTCTTGTGATCATATCTAAGTGCCTGAGCTGATGTCGAAATATTTTAAGAATGAGAGCTTGATTCCTGCAGAGAGAAAGCGGGTGATGACAATGGTTGCTGAGAAAGTGGTGAATTCTGTTGCTCGCAACAAGGAGAAAAACAAGCCCAAGATCAACCCCATCAACCCTGGTGATGCCTAAATAAATCTTACACCATATATATATATATATATATATATCACTAACTGTGTTGCATGTAGTGAATATTTTATGCAATAAAATCATCTTCTGGTCATAGGAGAGAGTTATTGGTGCATGTTATACTATTCTTTGCATCTCAAATGAGCTTTCTTTGCTTTTTCCACTCAAGCATAATAAGTACGTGCACTGTGTAATGTTTTATATATGTTGCCAAGATCTCCACATTTGAGGAGGTCATGACTGATAAAGATGAGAAAAAGCTATAATGATCCAGCAGCTCGTTACAAATATAGTGATGGATAAGAGATTTAATCCGGAAAATGTAGGACAACGGAAGCATTTAATAAATTTTCTGGATCATATTCACGTGATTTTTCATCAAATCAAGAAATACTATAAAAGGATCTCTTACCTTTGGACGATTGAATAATCATCGAATTCAATAACACTATTCTTTGTCTTTGAACTCTGATCAACACTTTTTCCTTTGGTCTTGAATACCAATGAGTCTTTACCTTTATGACTCCAATGTAGGATTGCGGAACCCTAACCTTTTCTCTCACTATCTGCATTCTAGATAGTGTACAAGAATATATTTTGTATCGCCATATATAAGAATATATGACCTGAGAGGCGGGTATATTATCTGGGGCTAGAGATGAGAATCCAAAAGGGCTTCCTTATTCTAACTCCAATTGGATAGAGACATAACTTTATCCTATCCAATTAATTACAATAAGTATCACAATAGTATTGTAATTGCACTTTAGGATTTAGAAATTACAACAAGGACCTATCTACTAAATAATTACATATAAGCCACTCACTACCGAATATCCATAAGTAGCCCTAGGTAAAAAATATACCGTCCCACTTAAGGCTTACTTATATTTTATATTCCTTGAGTAACCAATTTAATTTTTATAATCACTCAATTAAATTCTTTTATAAAAGGATTTTTCAAAATAAATATTTTTCTAAATAAATAATAGAAAAATAATTTAGTAAATATTTTAATAAAATGCCTTGGCCAGGTTCCAGTGATCAAACTTATTAAATTACATCAAGGGGATATTCTAACTTTTATAAAGAGTGGATTTCATGTTGAGCATTTTCGTTCCCAGAGCTCCAACATTAGTCACCCAAGATACCGTAGTATTGACCTTAAAAAGATCTCACACATTGGTAAGTCAATGTGATTAATACTGAAACTTGAGTTCTAAATACCTTATAATTTAGAGCCTATGAATTTAGTAGATAAGATACACACCAAAATAATGACAGTACATTATATGGTGTGATCTTATGATGATCCAGTTCAGTGTACTCCAAGAACACTAACACACTGCCTTAGAGTCAACTACCTTAATGGTCAAGACAAACCATCCTATCTTATAGAGGTCAAGTATGTTACAGTCTTATAGATAAAAGTACCCAACTTTTATTGCTGACTGCAAACAATACCAAAGTGCAAGAAGCCGGTGAGCCTAAATCTCCTGCGTATAAATCTCATTTGCACACTTAAGTCACCTAGAATGCAACTTGAGGACTATAATGCATCTCATGCAAAAATATGTAAAACCCAATGCATGAATATCACATTCATTAATAAAATATCGAATTAATAATAAATAATTGGTTTGTAGGCCATATAATCCCAACAATCTCCCAATTGCACTCAAAGCTAATTACCATTACATCTAACACCCATCCTTTCAATATGAGACTCAAAAACCCTAGTAGGTAGAGTCTTAGTGAAAGGATCTGCAAGGATATTTGTAGATGCAATCTTAGTGACAACAATATCTCCATGCTGAACTATCTCTTTAAAACACAACCACACTTCCATCACTCTTCTTGTATACACAAGGCCCATTCAGATTCTAATCATGTTCAAATGATTTGACCATGAGTCACAATCATTCGTAACCTTTTTATAAGTATAGAGGGATCTTGCTCTTCTGGGATCACCTCGTCACACTTTCCCAAGAGCATTAACCTATCAAATAGCCTGATAACCCTCCCACTACGTTAAGGTTCCGATATAATAAGAGATTCTGGATTCGTAGTTTCTGATGTCTCGTCATCCATAACTGTCATATCCACTCTTGGATTGATTAATGTATTTATCATTTCCTCTAAAACAACCATGCTTCGAGGATGGTCATTCATTATATAATCCTCCTCGAGAAAAGTAGCATTCGTGCTAATGAACACTTTTTTCTCCTTAGGATCATAAAATGAATAACCCTTTGTACCATTTGGGTAGCCCACAAATAGACAAACATCTAATCTTGATCCTATGTTCTCAAGCTTTTCCTTCCACACAAGTGCAAGACACTCCCACTTACATTAATTTTGTAAACTAGGCTTACACTTGGTATACAATTCCTTGGGAGTGTTTGGAACTGCTTTAGATAGAACCCCAAAAGAATACTGGTAGACTTGAATAACTGATCATCATTCTTACCATGTCCAGTAAAGATCTATTCATTCTTTCTATAACACCATTTTGTATGGTGTGTCTGGTGCGCAAGTTTAGGGTATAATCCCATTTATAGGACCACATACATCTGTATGCACCAACTTTAGATCCTCTTTAGCTTTTATGCCTCTTATCCTTAAAAAGGTCTTTTGGTCATTTTACCCATTAAGTAGGATTCGCAAACTAGAAGTGGTTAAACCACTAAAGAGCCCAAAGGCCCATCCTTAAACAGTCTTTGGATCCTATTTAGATTAATTAATATGACCTAATCGCGTATGCCAAAAATATATAAAGTTATTCGAAGGAATCTTTCCTTTTAATGGTAAGACATTCAACAAATCAATTATTTCAGTATCATATAAAGAGTGAGGTGTAAGAATAATTAAATAAAGACCATCCATCAATATACCAGAATAAATAAACCTATTCTTTTTATTTGTTTTAAAACTTCTGAATCAAAAAATATTGAAAATCCAGATTTTAAAAAAACTGAAATAAAATTCAAGTATTTTCTACTCTCTGTTACGTAAAGGCAATCTTTAATAATAAACTCCTATTATTTATTTCAAAATAATTACTCCTACTGATACTGCCGCTACCCTTGCTTGTGAAGCAAGATGAAGATTGATATCTCTCATTCACTCAGTCTTCTGGTTTCCTAAAACCCCAGCAATAAATTGCAAATATGGCTAGTGGCTCCAGAATCTACAAACCAGGTATCCGTAGATCCAACCATATATCATATCTTAATAATGAGTGACTAAAACATACCTTCAGAGTGTTTCTTTGCTAGATACACCCGACAATTCTTTTTCCAGTGTCTTTCCTTACCATAATGGAAACAATTTCCTTTGATTTTAGCCTTGCCCTTAGCCTTGACAATTCCAACATTAGTACCAACCTTTTTGGGGACAGTGGAACCTTACTTTTTATTATGGTTCTTGCCTTTTGGCTTTTCATAAGAAGAAGAACCCTTTTCCACTGTATGAACACTCCCTTGACCCTTAAAAATTCATTCTGCAGCTTGTAGAGTACTCATCAGTTCTGATAAAAAATAAGCCACACTATTCATAGAATAATTTAGTTTAAACTGATTGAATGACTCTGGCAATGATTGTAGAATTATATCAACCTGGGTCTCACCATCTATGTTTGTCCCAAGAACCTCCAGTTCATTGAAATAAGAAATCATTTTTAAAAGGTATTTGCCAACTAAAGTTCCTTCGAGCATACAAGCGTTTATAATCTGTTTCATTGCGACTATTCATGCCGCTCTACTTGCCTTCTTTCTCCTGTTCCATCAATGTGTGAGGGGGGTCCTCTCCCCCACTGTTCCAATTATGACATCTCTTCTCTCCCACTTCACACCTCAGAACGCACCGTTCTTATAGAAAGAAAAGCGTCACGAGCAGTGACAAAAGACTGATGCTGATGTTGTAAAACATTTGACATTGAAGCTAAAATATAACACTTGGCCATTTCATCAGCCTTTTGCCACTTCTCATACATTTTCTTTTGCTTCTGGCTATCATCAGGGCCAGGCATAGAAGGGCACTCTTGAATGAGCACAAAGTTGTACTCCTGCGCAGTAAGCACAATGTGAAGTTTTCTCTTCCAGTCAACATAGTTTGACCTGGTTAATTTATTGTCCTTAAGGATAGCAGCAAGTGGATTGAAAACATTCGATATCTGAAATATATATAAACATTCATGCATAAATAAAAGGGCATACATTTAGAAAACAAAAATAAACTTTAGTTTTCATATATTCTCTCCATGGGTCTCTAAATCACTAATATAATGAAAACATCAGTAATCATAATCCCTGTAGGTATTCACTAGTTTCTCTTAGGGGGCAAAAAGAACATGCCACTACCAAGAGATCATGTCACTACCTTGATTAGACGGAAACAATTTCCACCATATCCCACTGCCTAGGTATCTCATGCCATATGAAATATGGCAACCGATTTTAACCTTGGCCTTTAAGTGAAAATACCCCCTGAGGTGGAGTGTACTCCCACTTAGTCAAGTGTACACCATTGTCTAGAAGTAGTGCAATTGAATAAGATTCGTCTCCTAATGGTAATCATCCCCATCCGCCTGCCGCTAGTTCTATCATGCGAAATCTATGTCTAGTAACCAGTGAAACAAATACCCTATGGAGGAACACCCAAGATTGGTGGCAAGGTACTTGTTTCACCTTACAATAGATCGACAATGGAAGGCTGTGAAAATTTAAGATTAAATCTCGCTCCCACTTAACTTTTAAAATTAGAGAGTTTCAAATTCTATACATCCTATGCATAATATCATCATATTACAATATTAAATTTAATCTAAATAATATTGGAATCCATTTTAAAATTTCTTTTAGGTTCAATGAGCCTAATCCATTTAGATCAACTTAGCTCAATTTCTTGAGCTTAACTATGGGATAATCCTACATTTTTTACAAAATTTAATTAAAAATAAAATATTTAATTTTCAGAAAATCAAATTTTTGAAAATATTTTGGAAAGTGCTAATTTTTCCAAAACAACCCAAATAAAAATTCCAATTTTATTTAGTTTAAAATTAACTAAAACACAACTAGAGCAATTCATGATTTAAGCAAGACATTCAAGCATATAACCATCACATGAATATAAGCATGCAAATAAAAATCATGTTGCACCATAATTAGTGCTAATCCCCTCTCATGGTAGGTTAAATATCATTTCATGAACACCTTGTGCTTCCGAATTCATCCATTGGAAGCCTTTAACTCTTATCTTGTTTGAATCTTTTCTTGAACTCTTTAAGCCTAAAATTAGAGAATGTAGTACAAGGCTTTGTCCTATACCCAAGTTAGGGCTTACAAAAATTCTAAACTAAGATAAAATAATATAAACTTATTTGGTTAGAAAAAAACCAATTCTAATTAGATTGGCCCTTTAAAAGGCCGCCTCTAATTAATTAATTACATCGCATGCAATTAAATAATAAATAAAAAATTCAACTCAACCGGGCCATGAGGGAGAAATTATTAATCTGCACTAGCCATCAAGTTTATGTATACAAATACATGCATATAACCATAAAAATATAATAACAAAATTGATATCATTTAAACTAGCACATGAAAAGATAAATAAAGATTACATTTACATTCAATTAAGGATCTTTTATTTCTTTTTATTATAGTGGAAGTTGTACCCAAGACCAAAGAAATCTGATTACCTTTTGTATGGAGAACCCATCACATGGGAAGTCCTTTTACACTGAATAGCCATCATTAGAAAACCAAAAATCCATTTTTTATTTTATGTTATCAAATGATATAAATCTGGTAATTACTAACACTAACACCCAATCTCATGGGGGTCATACTGGTCTCCAGCGACTACCTTTGTGCAGCAGCTGGATACAATAAAATATAATAATAATAAAAAAAAACTTTTATTATAAACTCTTATCCGATTCCCATCGCATGGGTTAACTGATTAAATAAATATAAAATTAATAAAATATATTATATTTATTAATTATTCCTTTGTTCAATCAATAACAAAAATACACAAGGATGTCATGACCAAACTGTTGGGAAACGTGCTAGTTTTAAAAACTTTTCGAGGGATTTTAATTCATAGATCTTGATTTATTACATAGAGACAAGTTTTATGCAAAAATAAAACATGATGTACCATTCAATTAAAAGATTGAATACTTACATCAAGGTTTGAGTAAACCTTAGATCTCTCCTCTAAAGTGAATGTTCTCACTTATTGTAGATCCCTTTTGCTAGACACCTTTTCCATAGATCTCTATCTCCATCTTCTTGGTAATGGTCTTGCCTTTAGGAATCACTCATAAGCCTCCATGAATGACCTTGGAAAACTAGGCTTGTGGGAGCCTCCATTAGATGAGAACATAAACCGTAATTTTCTAGAGAGAGAAAATATTTATTCCTTTTTTCCTTCTACTAAAAATCACCCCTAAAATATACATAGACCATGTATATTTATAGGCAACATAAAGGTAAAGAAAAGGAAACAACTAATCCTTCTCAATCTCTAATTCACATGTCTCAAATTTAATATGATTCCAATATCAAGTTGGGCTATGAGTGAGAATCCATTGGGCCTATTATTTTATTGGCTACAATGAATTAATAATTGGCCCGGTCCATGGACCCAATTCAATTAATTCATAAATTAATTTCTACTCCACTAAAAGAAATTAATTGAACTCCAATTAAATAATAAATAACCTCTAAGTCAATATTGCACTTTGACCCCTCTATGCATAATTAGTTATCGGATAAATAAAGCCATCAATCCGACTACTTAATTAATATATCTATTTTGGTACCTCTGATTATTTCTGGCTCGATCACAATAAAACATTTGTTTAACAAAAATAATAATTTAATAAATAAATATATAATAAATCATTTTGTCTAAAATCATACGAAGGCCTTCGAATTTACTTTGTGATCAACCATAATCAATACAAAATAAATACAAGTAGCAATGATGCAAATATTGAAAATATAACCCTCTAACTATTAATTACATAACTACCCGAAGTGTCGGTCTAAGGATCCCGAAGAATCCGCCGAACAAATCAAAGTAATTATTAATTAATAAAAGAGTCTATAATTTTCTCATGCTTAAGGGTCAAATGCCATGACGGTGATAGGGAGTAATTGCATACGACGGCTCTCGCAATCTATCTCAACCTAACGCGGATCCAGTTCAAGTCTTAATTAATTATGAGTCCATCCATAATTACCGACTATGAACAATTTATAATTACTATTTATATATCATGCATTGATTGCCATCACATACATATATATAAATATTTCTTGTAATTACATGGACACTATCAATTTCATAGTGAATCGAAATATAATACATTGAATTCACCAATTGTATAAAACATAAATATTTCAGAAACGTCAGGAACATATGTCAATTAATCCAAACAGGAATTTGCTATGCCAGGGCATATAAATCCCAACAGCTCCCACTTGCCCTTATAGCCAATTCAAATTGCACCTAACTCCAATGTTATCCAGATGATGATCAAAATTATTGATCAATGACACCTTTGATAATAGATCAACAAAGTTGTGTTCCAATGCAATGTTCTAGCTACAAGTACATTTTCTTGCCGGATAATATCATGTAGAACATGATACTTCCTATCAGTGTATTTTGTTTATCTATGGAACCTTGGGTCATTGGTTTGGACTACTTCTGCACTATTGTCGCAATATAGCTCGATAGGCAGGCTAGTATGCTCCACAACCTCTAAATCAGTGAGATCAAACCAATAGGCTTATATTGCCACCTTTAAGGCTGCAATATATTCCACCTGCAGGTTTGAGTCAACAGTTGAAATCTGCTTGACAATCTACCAACTGATTTCCCTTCCATTAAGTGAACATACACTAAGTCATGAACCTCATAGTATCTACTTCTGATTGAAAATCAAAACTAGCATACCTGACTAGGACCATATCATCACATCCATAAATGAGTATGATATCATTGATTCTCTTTAGGTACTTAATGATATTTTTCACAATAGACCAGTTGTCAAGTCCAGTATTGGACTGATCTCTACTGACTATCCCTACTATGTAGCGGATGTCCTGTTTGGTATAGACCATGGCATATATGAGACTCTCATATGCCGAAACATATTGTTCCAGTCTCATTTGCTCAAACTCCTCTGCTAGTCTTGAAAAACTACTTACTAGAGAGAGCGATCCATATCAATAAAGTAAGAACTCATTCTTTGAGTTATGCATACCAAACCTGGTCAAAACTTTATCAATGTAGGATTATTAAGATAAGCCTATTTTCCTTTTAACCTGATCTTGCAAAAGCTTGATCCTAGGAATATAGCTTATATCTTGAAAATCCTTCGTTTAAAAGTAATTGAACAACTACCTTTTAATTGATGACAAAACTTCCACGTCATTATAAATGAGTAGGATGTCATCAATATATGGAATTAAGAAAAATAATGACATTCCCTTGTACACTCATGATTTATTCACTAAGAAATCTTCTGGTATCTTTTTGTAGATTAACTTGCCTTCCATAGGAATCACCCTACTAGAAAGTTCTACAAGATCCCAGAATTTATTAGAATACATAGATTCCAACTCTGATTTCATAGTAACTCACCAAAACGATCTGTATCCACATCGGTTCACGCTTCCGTGTAGCTTACTGGGTTCAACTCATGTTTAACAGGGATGTCCATAATGGTCTCACCTAAAAACATGATTCTATCGAATTGGATGATAATCCTCCCACTACATCAATGTACCGATGCAAGAATCTGTGTAGTAGATGATGTTAACGCATAAATACGGAATTCATATATTATTCTCAATCTCTATAATAAGTGTGTTCACATGTGGTACATCTGGTACTCATACCAAATTCTCTAACATTATGCTACTAGGTATGTGATTCATAATATGATTCTCCTATAGATAAACAGTGAGTGAAAATAATCAACTTTTATCTTTGAGATCATAAAATAATCCATCCTAGTGACATTTAGAGTAGCTATCAAATCTAGCATGCCTATGATCTGATTCCAACTTACTTGTCCATATCAAACGCACGTGTGCAAGACTACCCCATATGTGCATATGATTCAAACTAATATTTAGTCAAAAACACAGCTCAACGGTATCCTTGAGACAGACTAAGATGGAATGCAGTTCATAATGCGCATCGATGTCATTAACGCTAAACTCTTAAATGAAAGAGATAATGTGGCATTACTGATCATAGATCTAACCATGTTAAGTGGAATTCTGTTATTCCTATTTGACACCTAAATTAATTTAGCGTCAATTGCGGAAAACTGGTACACAACACCCTCATTGACCATATAGTCTTTGCACTATCCCAAGAAATACTCAAATACTCGATCAGATCGAAGTGTCTTGATAAGTTTACCTAATCTATGCTCCACATCAGTCTTGACCCTCTCGGAATATACCAAAAGTATAAGACTTGTGTCGCAACAGGTAAATTTATCCAAAACGTGAGTAATCTTGATTGGATGTTCATAAGACTACACGTGTACGTGTGTACCGACCCCAATTGTTCTATATGTCTATTTCATTTGGCTGATTAAGCCCTTTGAGTTATCTATCCTTCAAAACAAGATTCACAAGTTTGGTTTAGGCTCCTCTGCCTCACTAGGTAATAAACCTTCTTTAACCAATCTTTAAATCTCATTTTGATTGATTACAACCCAAAAATAGACACCAAAAATACAATGAGTCAGGAATAACAAATTTTCTCTTAACATTCAATCTAGAAGATGCAACATTAGTTTCTACATCCTCAAAATCTTAAGAGCTTGTGATTATAGTATATTAACCATCTTTCAATGCACCAGAAGCAATCACATATCCATTCAATTTTATAAAACCAGTTTTACAAAATAACGATCTAGTTTTTATAAGCCAAAAGTGAAATAAGAATGAGATTGCGTTTCACTTCTGTGCATAAAGATAGTTCTCTAATACTAATATCCTCATACTCTCTAATTTCAGATGTAATACTCCCACTGACTTAACTACAACCTTGGCATCATGTCAAAAGATAAATATATATCCATATCATCAAGGCTTCTGGATTCCTGAAATCCTTACAATAAATTGCAAACATGTTTAGTGGCTCCAGAATCTATCCATCAGGAATCAATAGATACAACCACATAACATGGCTCAATGATTAAATATATATTTTCCTATGCCACGTCATTGCTTAGACAGTTTGTCCTTTAGTGTCTTAGTTAATGGCAAAAGAAACAGTTTCATTCGCCCTCAACATACACTGCCTTATTCCCTTTAACCTTTTAGATACCTATGTTTTGTGCTAGCCTAGTCCTATTATCATCCTTCTTCTTTGCTTTGCCCATCCACTTGGGCCTAGAAGAAGATGGTATAGACTAGGTTAGATTGATAAGAACGCCCATACTCTTGATTATCCCTTCATCTGTTACCAATTCTATAAGAATATTAGCGAGTGAGAACTCAAACTGATTCCTTATTTAGTTCACTATAACAGAATCGAATGAGTTTGGTAACAAGACAATAATCATGTCAACTTGAAACTTACCACCCAAGTCAGCCCTATTGATCTCCGGCTAATTTTAAATAATAAACAATCATTTTCCAAAATTTGATTTCAAACTGGAGTTCATGAGACTATCTTGATGGTATTTAAATTTGACACAGTACTTAGGCATATGATCTATCTAATCTCACCAAAATATCTCATTGACATTTAATATGATGCTTGAAGAAAATAAAATAATACAAATGTTAGCTTTGGAGTATATTCAAGCTAAACTCTAGAATATTGCACCAAGTCATATCATTTGCCTTATCTAATTTATTAAAAGCATTAATGTCAAATTTGGTATCTCAAAGTAAAAGAGATAGGTATAGGAGTAATAAACACATTTTGTACCCTTACGTTATGAATAAAATATCTAAGTTCATTTTCCAGTCATTATAAATAAGGTCCAATATCATAGAATATGTAAGCAAGCAGATAAAATGGATTAAACATAATTCATCTGAATATAAATGCATTCATACAACATGCAAGGTGAATTATTAATTCTGTCATGCATATTTAAAATTAAAATGAGTTTGTTAACCACATAATATAATAAATCTCAATCGAACAAGAGATCATTATCATTATTGGTGAATAATCCCTTTTAATTAATGCGGGTCCCTCAACTCTGTAGCATAATAAATCAACCAATCAATATGTCAATAACTTATCCTGTTGGAGGAGTTCATTATTACTATTGTTGAGATTCATTTACTATTAGGTGAACACTTCCATTAAAATAGTATGTAGGTCCCTTAACCACTGCATGAAAAATCGAATAACCAATACGCCAATAACTTATTCGGTTAGCGAAGTTCATTATTGCTATTGGCGGGCAAATCCCATCATTTCCATATCTCTTAAGACAATGCCTTGTCTATCTATATGAAATGATTCCCGATTATGTTTAGCCTTTCTAAAATCACCTAGTATAGACCACTCCGTTGGGGAGCTAACACTATTGATTTTAGATTGAGTGTATAATGTTATTAATGCTCTAATGAAAAATAAAACATTAAATATCTTGTCATTATAATCTAGACTCTTTAAATCATGCGTAAGGCCTTATTTTTTAAGATCTAATTACAATGAACATTTAATATTATTATTTTCATGAGATAACCATTCTTGTAATATTAAGACTCTTCAAATCATGCGTGGGGCCTTATTTTTGAAGATCTAATTACAATGGTGTTAATAACAAAAGCCATGGGGCAATATATAAAAACCCCCGCTCCCACTCAATTTTTAATCATCCATAATTAGGGTTTTCATTTTATTCATTTACATGATATAATGCATGCAAAACGTCTTGATTTTAATCCAATTAAATTTAGAAAATATTTGGAGTTTAAACGATTCACTAATATTTAATTTGAATCACACTTTAAAAATAATTTACAAAAAATAATTTTACGTTTCCCAATAAGTGCCCTCAAATTAATTAGTAATCATATCCAATTAATTTTCATAACTTAATTAATATAAATCAAGCCATTTAAATAAATATCATGGATCCAATGCATGAATAATAATTAATTAACAATTATATATTCCATGCATTTCATACATCGCATAAATAAACAAATAACAGATAAAGCAAATAAAATGGCCAATGGAATCAGCTTTTAACATTTAACCACTCTAAGTATTGCGCGAGGATCATCCATCGGCTTGCAAACACCCACATAAGGCTGGTACGCACCGGGAGAAGCAAAACACCGCTTGGAACGCGCCTAGATGGCCCCACACGCGCTTACACGCGCCTGGGGCATGCTGCAGGTGAAGGCACGCGCCCCTACGTGCTGGCACGCGCCTGGGGCCCGTGGGACGCGCCCCCACGCGCTGGCACGCCCGTGGGGCGCGTGGGACGCGCCCCCACGCGCCTGCATGCGCGTGGAGGCCATACCACCTTGGCTGGCGCGTGTAATGCACGCGCCAGCATATGTCTCCTCCTGGCGCGTGTTCCTCACGCGCCAGGCTCACTCCACCTGCACCACATCTGATCACAGCCTTCTCCGACGCCTCTTCTCGCCGCCGGCGATGCTCCGGCCACCGGAAAAACGCCGAAAAATTTCAGAAAATCAGAAAAATTCCCAGAAAATTAAATTAAGCCTAAAAAAATTCCAGAAAAATTCCAAAAAATTCGGAAAAATTCCAGAAAATTACTGAAGCATAATTTAACCCTTTTGGACCTTCTTGAAGCTTCATAGCATCCTTTGACGAAGATTACATGGCTTTAAAAATATTTACAATTTGAAATACAATGGAAAAAATTAAATTACATCATTGAACTTTCAAACGGCTAAATCAAAGCCTTAATTACATTCATCCAAAAATAAAATTACATTCAATATTCCTATAAGCTTCATCCATGGCCCAAAACACATATCATCATCCATTCACAATTATACATACATCATCATGTATCAATATATATCAATATATTAATTCATACATCATCATACATCAATAAATAAATATATGCATATCAAAATTGGATCCATGAATGATGAATTTTCATAAAATCATGATCTCTAGTAATGAATCAAACCATGCTCTGATACCACTGTTGGGAAACGTGCTAGTTTTAAAAACTTTTCGAGGGATTTTAATTCATAGATCTTGATTCATTACATAGAGACAAGTTTTATGCAAAAATAAAACATGATATACCATTCAATTAAAAGATTGAATACTTACATCAAGGTTTGAGTAAACCTTAGATCTCTCCTCTAAAGTGAATGTTCTCACTTATTGTAGATCCCTTTTGCTAGACACCTTTTCCATAGATCTCTATCTCCATCTTCTTGGTAATGGTCTTGCCTTTAGGAATCACTCATAAGCCTCCATGAATGACCTTGGAAAACTAGGCTTGTGGGAGCCTCCATTAGATGAGAACATAAACCGTAATTTTCTAGAGAGAGAAAATATTTATTCCTTTTTTCCTTCTACTAAAAATCACCCCTAAAATATACATAGACCATGTATATTTATAGGCAACATAAAGGTAAAGAAAAGGAAACAACTAATCCTTCTCAATCTCTAATTCACATGTCTCAAATCTAATATGATTCCAATATCAAGTTGGGCTATAAGTGAGAATCCATTGGGCCTATTATTTTATTGGCTACAATGAATTAATAATTGGCCCGGTCCATGGACCCAATTCAATTAATTCATAAATTAATTTCTACTCCACTAAAAGAAATTAATTGAACTCCAATTAAATAATAAATAACCTCTAAGTCAATATTGCACTTTGACCCCTCTATGCATAATTAGTTATCGGATAAATAAAGCCATCAATCCGACTACTTAATTAATATATCTATTTTGGTACCTCTGATTATTTCTGGCTCGATCACAATAAAACATTTGTTTAACAAAAATAATAATTTAATAAATAAATATATAATAAATCATTTTGTCTAAAATCATACGAAGGCCTTCGAATTTACTTTGTGATCAACCATAATCAATACAAAATAAATACAAGTAGCAATGATGCAAATATTGAAAATATAACCCTCTAACTATTAATTACATAACTACCCGAAGTGTCGGTCTAAGGATCCCGAAGAATCCGCCGAACAAATCAAAGTAATTATTAATTAATAAAAGAGTCTATAATTTTCTCATGCTTAAGGGTCAAATGCCATGACGGTGATAGGGAGTAATTGCATACGACGGCTCTCGCAATCTATCTCAACCTAACGCAGATCCAGTTCAAGTCTTAATTAATTATGAGTCCATCCATAATTACCGACTATGAACAATTTATAATTACTATTTATATATCATGCATTGATTGCCATCACATACATATATATAAATATTTCTTGTAATTACATGGACACTATCAATTTCATAGTGAATCGAAATATAATACATTGAATTCACCAATTGTATAAAACATAAATATTTCAGAAACGTCAGGAACATATGTCAATTAATCCAAACAGGAATTTGCTATGCCAGGGCATATAAATCCCAACACAAACAATGGTCATTTCCAGGTAAAAAACAAAAGAAATCATCAATCAAAGATTTCTGCGTAAACAACAGGGCATTCACCAATTATTTCAATCCAAGAGTTAAAAGGATTAAATTAATACTAAAATCAAATTTAGTTACTCATGATCATGTAACCCAATACCCAGGTAAAACTATAAACAACTAATCTGGGCAACAATCTACGCACTAAATCATGTGTATTTAACCTACCCAAAATCACGAAAATTGAGAACACTAATAATTTTCTTTTCCTTACTTTTGGCTAAACAATGAAACCGGTGTACTATGCAACCATCGATTCATAATAATGAATCTCATTGTAATAGAAAACTAATCACAATTACGGGATAACTTTAATGAACACTTTCTGCTACCAAACAAATATTGTTTGGTAGCAGCAAGTGTTCATTAAAGTTATCCCGTAATTGTGATTAGTTATTTGTTTGGTAGAAGCAAGTGTTCATTAAAGTTATCCCGTAATTGCGATTAGTAGTCCACGACTAATCATGTATACATATAAACAACCCATCACTATGATTTGATGAATAGCATGTGGTTAGCTCTGACACCAATTAAAGGATAACAGAAGCATTTAATAAATTTTCTGGATCATATCCACGTGATTATATATTTGTTTGGTAGCAGCAAGTGTTCATTAAAGTTATCCCGTAATTGTGATTAGTAGTCCACGACTAATCATGTATACATATAAACAACTCATCACTATGATTTGATGAATAGCATGTCGTTAGCTTTGATACCAATTAAAGGATAACAGAAGCATTTAATAAATTTTCTGGATCATATCCACGTGATTTTTCATCAAATCAAGAAATATTGTAAAGGGATCTCATACCTTTGGATGATTGAATAATCGTCGAATTCAATAACACTATTCTTTGTCTTTGAACTCTGATCAACACTTTTTCCTTTGGCCTTGAATACCAATGAGTCTTCACCTCTATGACCCCAATGTAGAATTGTGGAACCCTAACCTTTTCTCTCACTCTTTGTATTTTAGATAGTGTATGAGAATATATTTTGTATTGCCATATATCAGAATATATGACCTGAGAGACGGTTATATTATCTGGGGCTAGAGATGAGGATCCAAGAGTGCTTCCTTATCCTAACTCCAATTAGATAGAGATAGAGTCATAACTCTATCCTATCCAATTAATTACAATAAGCACCACAATAGTATTGTAATTGCACTCTAAGATTTAGAAATTACGACAAGGGCCTGTCTACTAAATAATTACATATAAGCCCCTCCACTACCGAATATCCATAAGTAGCCCTAGGAAAAAAATATACCATCCCACTTAAGGCTTACTTATACTTTATATTCCTTAAGTAACCAGTTTAATCTTTATGATCACTGAATTAAATTTTTTTATAAAAGGATTTTTCAAAATAAATATTTTTCTAAATAAATAATAGAATAATAATTTAGTAAACATTTTACTAAAATGCTTTTGCCAGATTCCAGTAATCAAACTTATTAAATTGTATCAAGGGGATATTCTAACTCTTATAAAGAGTGTGGATTCCATGTTGAGCATTTGTATTCTTAGAGCTCCAACATTAGCCATCCAAGATACCGTGGTATTGACTTTAAAAAGATCTCACACATTGGTAAGTCAAGATGACTAATACTGAAACTTGAGTTCACTAAATCTCTCAGGATTTAGAGCTTATGAATTTAGTAGATAAGAAGTACACCAAAATAATGACAGTACATTGTATGGTGTGATCTTATAGTGATCCAGTTCAGTGTACTCCAACCATACTAACACACTGTCTTAGAGTCAACTACCCTAATGGTCGAGACAAACCATCTTATCTTATAGAGGTTAAGTGTGTTACAGTCTTGTAGATAAAAGTACCCAACTTTTATCACTGACTGCAAACAATTCCAAAGTGCAAGAAATCGGTGAGCCTAAATCTCCTGCGTATAAATCTCATTTACACACTTAAGTCACATATAATGCAACTTGAGGACTATAATGCATCTCATACAAAAATATGTAAAACCCAATGCATGAATATCACAGTTATTAATAAAATATCGAATTAATAATAAATAATTAGCTTGTAGGGCATATAATCCCAATAGAAAATCCATGAGAGACAAAGAAACTGGTAAGTGAGAAGAAAAATGGAAATCACTTTGCTAGATAATTACCAAGAAATTAATTAGAAGTAAACAAATTATTTTATTTAATACCAAGTTTGCAGAAGATTGCAAGAACTTTTTTTCTTTTTTCTTTTTTAATTTCTATTATATACTAATAATTTTTTATTAAAATCCTGAAACTGCCGCACTAAATTTTTGATAATATATGTACTTTTTTGTCTGGTTAGGTAAATCCTCATATACAATTTTGTCAATGCTAGGACCCCTCATCTCCTCTTTGAGTATGGAAAATTTTCAAAGATTATACTATTGATAAGGACCATGCTTAGCTACTCACTCGTGACCCTACTCACTTCTTATATGTTTCAATAAATAATATATATATATATATATATATATATATATATATATTTATGAATTTGCTGATTTTATTATTAAAGTTGATATATAGATCGACTTGTTTTAATTGAACAATCACCCTTTCCCTTTTCTCTCTCATTTTCATTAATAATAGGGTTAAATGCAAAAAAAAAAAAAAAAAAAAAAAAAAAACCCTAAACTATTGGCTAATTAGTAACAAACCCCCCTGAACTACAAAAATTACCCCCCCCCCCCCAAACTATACATTTTTGTTGCAGATGACTCCATTCGGCGACGGCACCGGTTGAAACTCGCCGGTTGACCCATAATATTTAATTTAAAGACCATAATACCCTTATAAACATGAAAATACTATACTACCTCTTAGTTTGACACCTAAACATGAACACACCCTCTTCCTACACTGAAACACGCCTTTATCCCTCTATATACACGCACAAATATATATCAATGAAACCCAAATTCCTTGTTGGAATCCATATGATAAGTAAAGATGACTATTACATTTTGATTCCCAAGAATTTCTCTTCATTTCAGATCGGTGCTTTCAGTACGGTGTTTGGTGTGCAAATCAAAATTGATGGTATGAGAATGATGATACCAAAACTGTGCCGGCAGCAAAAATCCCAATGATGGCTTCCAACACTCTGCCACCTCCTACCATCGTTATCTTCTTCTTCAATAATTCCACCAAAGCTTAATTTCAGCTTCAACACAATTGGCTCATTTCAGAAGAAGAACTAGGAAGTGAACACGATCAAGAAATTAATTATCGATATTGACGTATGGGATGTTAGTGATTTTGTTTAATTGTGGTTCAGTGCCGTAAGAGTTGTAGATGTAGGTGGTGTTTGGGTCTAGTCGGAAAAATAAGGTACATAGTCGCGTTTTGTAATACCCTTAATTTTAAAAGGATAGTCTCTGTATTTATTTATTTATTTTTATTACATTTTTAATTGTTTAATTGATTATTTGACTAATTGCTTATGTGTTTAATTGAATTAAGTGTTACTTGATTAATTGGCTATTTATTTATGTGTTATTTGTATTATGTCTACGTGTATTTGTATTATTTGTTTAATTAGATTATGTGCTTAAATGATATATTTGATTAATTGTAATTAATTATAAATTAAATGATTAAATATTTATTTTATTTTATTTTATGGTTATGGTTAGTAATAATGGGCCAACCAATTAGATCCCATGGACTACTTAGATAGGAGGTTGGATGAGTATGGATAATTACCCATGGATAGTTGTATATGTATATATATAGATATATATGTATATACACATATATATAAAAAGGAAAGTAATTTATTAATATTATGGTAACTTTAGTATTAATAAATAATCTGATGTATATATTTTATATAATAAGGATATACATAGATTTTATACGTATCATGTTTTAAATTACCTTTTAATATTATGGTAACTTTAGTATTAATAAATAATCTGATGTATATATTTTATTTATTTAATAAGGATATACATAGATTATATATGTAATATGTTTTAAGTTATCTTTTAATATTATGGTAACTTTAGTATAAATAAATAATCTGATGTATATATTTTATTTATTTAATAGGGATATAGAAAGATTATATACGTAACATGTTTTAATTTACCTTTTAATATTATGGTAACTTTAGTATTAATAAATAATCTGATGTATATATTTTATTTATTTAATAAGAATATACATAGATTATATACGTAACATATTTTAAGCTACTTTTTAAATATTTTTATTTTTATTTTTCTTTATTAAGTTAACTTGGATTGGGAAAAAGAATAGGGTTATTGTTTAGCCTATAAATATAAAACTATAAATTGAAAAAGGGGTGAAAATATATCACGTAACATATTCTAGAGAGAGAAAAGGAGGAAGAGGAAGGAATGAGGAGAAAACCCTTTAGAGAGAAGATCAAGGAAAAAGAAGTTTAACTTTCGATCTGAAAATTTAAGGCAAGTTCTTCTTCTATCTCTCTCCATTTGATTTGTGTTTCTATACATGCCTATAAAATTTCAGGATTTCTTAAACTCATAAAATTAAATAATTATGCATGTTTAATTGAATTAGAACATAGATTTTATAAAATTAGTTCATATTTGTTCCTGTATTATGAATTAATAAATCCATGGATTTGATTTGATTTCCTTTATGAATTTTTATATGTTTAAATGATGTTTTTCATATTTGAGGATTGATGGAACGTAGAAACATGTCTAAGATTCCTTAAACAATAAAAATTGAATTCATAGTAGGGTTTTTGGGTTGAATTGTGTAACAGTACTCGATCAGCCGTAACAGTGCTCGAGCCTTAGAAGTAAAGCTCTAGCTATAGGAGAAAAGCTCGAGCTATCGATGTAAAGCTCGAGCCATAGATCGAAAGCTCGAGTTATTGGAGAAAAGCTCAAGCTATGGTTAGAAAGCTCGAGCCTTGAAAGAAAAGCTTGAGCCATAGGTGAAAATCTCAAGCCTTGAATGAAAAGCTCGAGCCTTGGACAGAAAGCTCAAGCAATTAGGATAAAAGCTCGAGCCTTACTTGGAGAATTTACGTAAAAGAGTGTAAATTAATCTTAATTGATTTTGAAGGGTCCTGAACGTTTAATAGGGACTAGGTATGAGTTTAAATAAATTTAAATAGACTTGATCATAACGATACTTGCTTTTTGAATTTTTTAAACAAACGAATGGATTTAATCTTTTAAATTGTTCTAGCAATTGAGATTAAATGTGTAGGATGAATTGGATATGGATAATGCTTATTTGACTATGTAATAAAATATCAGCATATTTAAGATTCAGTTTGTGTAGGATACAGGATGTAGGAAGCTTAAAGAAGTATTAAGTTATTCCTATTTTGTGATAGTATGATATTCTACTATTATACTAGTTGTTGGATTAATTGATGTATTATTATATTTGTTACATTGATTATTGGATTGTGTGGATGTAGTGCACCAGTATGGGATGGTGGATTATTGGATTGTGTGGATGTGGTGCACTAGTATAGGATGGTGGCACTTTCAGGATCGATTAAATTATTAGTTAAGTCCTACCTATTTTGTATAAGGGAATGGATTAACTAAAATGTTAAGTCCTACATATATTCAAGTCAGGTCAGCTGAACAAGTTGAATGACTTATAGAGGATTACTTGTAGATGATTAATTTATACTGGATAAGATGGTTACCGGATTATATATATATATATATATATATATATATATATATATATATTTATGGTGCCATGATATGAGCTTGAGTCTCAGGATCAGTGGTTAGGGCGCGTATATCGCCAGGGATGTGTAGCTAGATATAATATAGTTTAGGTACTCATGCCCACTATATGTGCATTTTGCATGTTGCCTACTATTCAAGTTGAGGCAACTCTATAGTATAGTGAGGTTCTTATAGTGTGTATTTATATATATATATAGACTATTAGTTATTGTTGGATTGATTAGGATGTATACATGTATCAAATCTTTGCTTGGACTGTAGTAGAGTAGAACTTATTCGTGGGCCTGACCAACCATCATTTTTCAGGTGTTCGTCAGGAGTAGAGGTTGTTCGTACTGAGTAAGGATCAGTCTACTTCATTCTTCCGATTCTACATAGGAGGTTCTTTTATGATTCGTTCTTCGGTTGTAGACAATTATTGCTGTCACTTGTTTAGATTGGTTTTAGGGGTCCACATATTATGGATTCCCGAGTTGTATTGATGAAGGATTTATTGTATCAAAATGATTTTTATTATTAATGAAAATTTATTTAGAGGTTTTATTATTGGATTATTCTTTTAGTTTTCTTTCAGCAAATTATTTATTCGTATTTATTCTTTTGTACTCTGTGTTCGTTTATTACCAATTTATTTTTGATATCCTCGAACGTTCGGGCATGGGCCTGGCCGACCCGCATTCGGAAATCTGGGGGTATCACACGTTTCATCACAAGCCGGCGTCGTCATCGCTGTGCCAGTCACTGAGTATCATCGCCTCACCGAAATCGTACTGATTCGCTACTGCCGCCACCGTTGCGCCCGCTCATCGCCGGGTCCATCTCGCCGGTGCAACGCCAAGGTCACCCCATATTTTTCAGCCGCCAAGCTCTTACCATCACATCCCACTGCTCACCGCCCCAAGCTTTTCACTGTCGAGCCAACATCCGAGCTCTCCATAGCCGACCAATTCTAAACCCACCGCCCATCACCGGATCTGTCTCAACGGTGCACAGCCGCGCTTCATCACAAGCCGCCGTCGTCACCGCTGTGCCAGTAATTAAATATCACCGCCTCACCGGAATCGCGACGTCTTTAGTCACTAATTAGCTGTCGTCGCAACTGTTACGCCCGTCCACCAATCGCCGGGTCCATCTCATTGGTGCACCGCCAAGCTCTCCTTATCTTTTTCAGCCAACGCCTCCATCTTCATAGTTGCGCCCTTTTTCACCAATTATCCCCTGTTCCCTTCTTCATTTGGGATATTGCAGACAAATCTTCTGGGTTTGCAGAGACATATATGATATATATGTATAATATATCTTTTATATATATATATATATATATATATATATATATATATATATTTATTACATCAAGGCCACGTCAGCAAGTTAAAGATACAATATTTGAAACTGCGTCCTTTAAGTAAGGGCGAAATTATCTTTTGCCTTTTCCGGTGACCTGATAAGGTAAATTGCAACAAAATAATAGTTTAGGGGTTTTTTTTTTTTTATAGTTCAGGAGGACTTCTTGCAAAACTCTAATAGTTCAAGGGAGTTTTTTGCATTTAACCCTTAATAATATATATACTTGCCCTTACTAAAGTTTTAAATTACGAAAAAGAGTAATCAACTCTCTCAGTACATTGTTACCGTTTCTAAAAAATTATTTAAATTTTCTTTGTATTATCATAAAGGAGCCATTTAAGGGGGCACATGCCACCCCTTACCTGCCCCCACCTATTATAGATAAATATATAATTTTGTTATTTACATATACTTATATGATAAATTAAATAATACCCCCCAAAGTTCTCAATTACTAAAAAAATTCTTAATTTTTTTCTTCTCTTTTACTTTTCAAATTCCTCTAATTTCTTTCTCTTTATATATATATATATATATATATATATATATATATAAAGTTACATACATATATATATTCCCTTCTTCAGTTAAACCATTTTTTCCCCTTCAAAGTTCTCTCTCATCTATATATATATATATATATATATATTTTTTTTTTTCTTGTTTTTGTTCTTCTTCTATTTTATTTCATTTTTTGTTTTTAACTTCTTAAAATTTTTCCTTTTACCCTTATATATCATGTATGTACTATAATATATTTTTCAGTTATTCTTTTTATTTCTCTTCTTCTTATTTAAATGAATGTGTGTAATTTCATATATCACTTCAAAATAACAATACTCGTTTTGTAATTGTATTATGTATTCAATGAAAATATTATCAATCAATATTTTGGTTCTTCTATTTGTGAAGTATTTATTTTTGTTACAGCATTTCTTGATTAGCATATTATTTTGCAATTATTTTTAATATGAGAATGCAAAAAAAAAAAAAAAAAATAGAAAAGGTTTTGAAATTCTGACCAACTGAATAATATGAGAGCTACTTAATATTATTAGTTAAAAGATCATGTAAAAGAGAAGAAAAATGGAAATGATTGGGATAGAGAAAAGAAAGAAGTAGAAAAAGACCATTGGACTACAAACGCAATTCCATGATCTACAGTTTTGTCGTATGGTTTTTATGGATTCTGACCAATAGGTGATAATAGTTAAAATTAATTTGTTTGAGTTGGTTACGTTATTAGTGGTTTTTGTCCTACATCAAATGTGAATAGAAAAAGACTTGGGTTTATAAGGACAAGTAGCCGAGACCAAGTACTTTTCTCTTAAGTAGGCTTTAATTCCTCAAGTTAGATAAGTAAATTGATAATTATAAGAGCAAGTTTAATTTGTCAAGAGGGCCCTTTGGCTTTTCCTAAAGGAGTTGTTCTTTCGTGTTTCGATGATCTCAATTTACCATCTTGGAACAACCTTTCAATTGACTTATTTTGACATCGAAATTTACTAATTACAAAATTATATCTCACATGTAATTCTTCATCTTTTTCATAATGGAATTGTTCGGTGCGCTCAATAGACGTAACCTTAAAATTTGGGTGAAACATGTACAATTTGTGTTCTTATGTGTGAATTTTTTTATTCTTCGTAATTGCTTGATTATTTATCGAACAGCGTTGTTTATTTTGCGTTTCCGCCACAACAACTGGTATTAGAGGATCCGGTTGGTTATGCAGAGTAACTCTAACAAATGGTTAATTAAAAATTAAATATTAAAATTAAACTATCTCTAACAATTTAAACTTTAATAAATTATGATTAACATGATAAATCAAATCTCTCCATTTCCTTGCTAATTAAAATTAAAACACACACGACAATGAATTCATTTGACATGGCAAGGGTGGGAAAGGTATACATGTTTCATATATTTGCATGTTTCATGTTTCATATATCTTTGCGTTCCCACATGGAATATCTCACAAGCTACATTTCTTTGACTCAAATTGCCAAGTGGAGTTTTCTGAAAGCAAAAATATCGTGTGGATCGGAACAAGTCATTTTGGTGCATGGGAGCTTTTAAATTCCGTCACATCAAACACAAGTGAATTTAATTTCTTTATCGCTGAATTGGTCGTCATTGAAAGATTTTTGTATAAGATTAAGCAATAACAATTAGAAGTTTTCCAAATTACAAACATCTCATCTAGCCTGACAAACAAAGAGCCCCCCATGAATTTGCTAAAAATGTTTCTTCTGGTCACTCTAGTTGCAGCCATGGCAGCACCAGCAAGTGCTCAAGCCAAACCAGGTTGCCCAGACAGCTGTGGCAACCTTAGCATCCCATATCCATTTGGCACAAAGCCGGGCTGCTACTATGACCATACATTTCTCATAACTTGTAACGACACTACCACTCCTCCCAAACCTTTTTATGGTACTAATATTGATGTCACCAACATTTCACTCCATGGTCAGCTGCAAATCTTGCATTATATAGCCCGAGATTGCTACAATCAGTCTGGTTCACAGATCTCACATATCGTACCCTGGCTCTGGTTGTCCAAATTCAGAATTTCCAGTACCAAAAACAAGTTCACAGCAATTGGTTGTGACACGTCCGCGGCCATTAAAGCTTTCCAAGGTGAGAACGAATATAGGAGTGGGTGCATGTCCATATGTGACAGCATAGACTATGTTAGCAACTGGTCTTGCTCTGAAATTGGTTGTTGCCAAACATCGATCCCAAAAGGAATTAGAGCTATTACAATCATACCAGAGTATGGAATTTCAGCAGCTGTAGTTATGCCTTTGTTGTTGAAGACGATAAGTTCAACTTCTCCTCCAACTATTTTAGCGATCTACGAAGTGTAAAAAAGTTCCAGTGTTGCTTGATTGGTCAATTGGAAAAGAGACAACATGTGAAGTTGCAAGAAACTCGTCTGAATATGCGTGTAAAAACAATAGTGAGTGTTTCCAAGTTGATTATGACGCTGGGTACCGTTGCAATTGCTCAGAGGGTTACCATGGAAACCCGTATCTCCTTGATGGTTGCGAAGGTATATATCATATATATTAATGTAATTATTGGGTATGTTCATTGCTAATTTTATGTGGTGATTTACTTCTCTTTTTATTGTATTGTAGATATAAATGAATGTAATGATCCAACACTCAATCAGTGTGAAAAGTGTTGTGAAAATACAGCCGGGAATTATAAGTGTTCTTGTCCTAAGGGGTGTTAGGTTTTTTGATTAAAACATAAAAAATTTTAAAACTTTTTATTTGAAAAGGTGTGACCTCTTATAAGTAGTTGTGTCTATAGGCTAAGGGTGTGAAAATAACCTATAAATATATGGTTATTCTAACAGATTAAATAGATTTTACTTCGTTTTTCTTCAGTATTATTTTCTAAAAACTCATTCATTCTTCAACCAAATACTATATTATATATATTCGATTATATATCTGAGTTTATGGGTAACATGACACTACAAGACTTGGGGATTACCACTCTGTGAACGTGCGTATGGAGGACATTGGAGTTATATCTTGGAACCTTTC
Organism: Cornus florida; assembly: GCF_030987335.1. NCBI lineage: Eukaryota > Viridiplantae > Streptophyta > Magnoliopsida > Cornales > Cornaceae > Cornus > Cornus florida. The sequence continues at coordinate 76,912,236 of NW_026775579.1, read as the reverse complement.
ATAGTCGTCATAATCTGCACGTAGGGAGGCTATAAAGGCTTTAGGATAGCGCAAACTACGTGCCTCTCCTTTATACAGGCCAGAAGTTTCTTTACTTTTCTCTTATTGATTTTATATATTTTACTGGCATATAATTTTATATATTGTTTTATTTATACTATATATTGTGTTATGATTATATTGAGATATGAATATATAAATGTAGCATTTTAATATGATTACGTGAATGAACTTAAAAATAAGATTGTATAAAAATATCTAAAATCCCCAACAAGGGGTACCGCGGAGACGACAGAAAAGATGGAACTGGCCGCATTGCTGATGAACTATTGGTAATTAAGATTGCTCTAGGTAAGCATTTGGGCTTAAAATCCTAAAAATAAATGTGAATTTTCTAATGGCAGAAGAATTCCAAATTTCCAATAATATTTCTCAAACAAATGTGTAGTTTAGTTATTAACCAAAAAAAAAAAAATGTGTAGTTTAGTTTCAATGCAAAATATATATATATATATATATATATATATATATATATATATTGTTAAATATTTTCTGAAAAAAACATTTTACATGTAAGATAAGTTTTTTGTCCCATTTTTTTTTTTTTTGGTGGTTGGCAACAATCTGAAAACCAAGGGTCTAGTTGTATCTCTCCTACCTTTCAATGTAAAGTGCAAAAAAACCTTCTTAAACTATTTTTGAATTTGAAAATAACCCCTTGAAGTATGTTGTGTACATAACCCCTCTATATTTTGTACATAATACTTGTTGAACTATTACATTTTGTTGCAAAATGCCTCAATGACTAGAGTGTGTGTGTGTGTGTCTATATATATATATATATATATATATATATTCCTAATTGGTACTTACACACACATGCCTCCACCGAGGTTTGAACCCTTTACATCCCTTTGAAAAGTAGAAACTTGGCTAGAGTATATTTCATTAAATGACCGTAATGCAATTTCTTATTAATTATATTTAATCTATTTTTTTAAATTAATTGTATAAATAAAAATCTTAAGTAAATTTTTTTAAATAATTTCTTAATTTTTTATGAATATATTGCATGAAAATGAATATATATATTTTTTAGGTAATTTATTAATTTTTTATTAATATATTGTATGAAAATGAAGGTATTTTTTACGGTAAAAAAATTAAAACTCAGTTCAATAAGTTTTTTAAAAATTTTTTTTTATAAATAATAAAATTTTAATAATAAGTTAATCATTTAAAAAAATGACAAATGCCTCATTAGCCCAGTGGTTGTTGCCAAACATCGATCCCAAAACATTGTTCCGGTTGATTTTGGAGTGTCATACTTTAACTTTCTGCATCTAGTAATTTAACTTCTAACACTTCTTGCCTTGTAAAAAAAAATTCATTTTAGAATTACAATTTTTTTTAAAAACATTTTTATAAATTGATACTAATAATAAAATTAAGATAAATAGTATAAATAAATTAATAGTTCAAGGGGCAATTTGTAGTTCAATGGGTTATTTGCAAAAGGGCAAAAGTTTTTTTTTTTTTTTTAACTCTACCCTATATATATATATATATATATATCTTTTTAATGGAACTTTACCCTATTTTTAACCAAAAAAAAAAAAGTCAGTCTCCCATTCAATGGGCAAGTGTGAAATTTAAAATATGATCAAGACTAACTCAGATTTAGCATAATATACCTCGTTGGTTTGTCTGAGTCAAATTGCAGAACATGTGACAATTTTACTTCCAAAACTAACACTACGAAGGAATTTATCTTTGTTAAGATGATTTATGTGCTTGCTTAATCCATTATCTATTAGGATGAGTGGAACAAGCATTTTCGTTCTGATTTCAAGTTCTCTGAAATGCTCTACGTTCTGGACAATCAACTAGTTGAGCAAATAAAAGTCCAAAAATTCTTACAATAATCATTCAAACGCAGGTACTGCAATAAGTGTTACAGTTCTACTTGTGGGTTTCACTTGGTTGTATTTAGGACTCAAGAAAAGAAAGCTCATTATGCTCAGAGAAGTTCTTTCAGCAAAATGGTGGTCTAATGTTGCAACAGCAACTCTCTAGACGGGAAGGGTCTATCGAAACAGCAAAAATTTTCACAGCAGAGGAGCTCAAAAAGACCACTGACAACTACAGTGATGACAAGAATGTCGAACGAGGAGGTTATGGTACAGTTTTCAAAGGAACTTTAACAAATAACAGGGTAGTTGCCATCAAAAAGTCCAAAATAGTGGATGAAAGCCAAATACAACAATTCATTAATGAGGTGATTGTACTCTCCCAAATCAATCACAGAAACGTGGTCAAGCTCTTGGGTTGTTGTTTGGAGACATAAGTCCCTTTATTAGTTTACGAGTTCATCACGAACGGAACTCTCCGTGACCACATACACGGAGACCACATACATAATGAAAGCAACCGGCTCCACTTTCCTGGCAAACTCGTCTAAGGATTGCTGCAGAAACTGCTGGAGTTCTCTCTTATTTGCATGCTGCAGCTTCGGTTCCTATCATCCATAGAGATGTGAAGCCTACAAACATACTCTTGGATGAAAATTACAATGCAAAAGTGTCCGACTTTGGAGCATCACGGTTAGTTCCCATTGATCATAACTAGCTATCCACATTGGTGCAAGGAACTCTTGGATACTTAAACCCTGAGTACTAGCAGACAAGTCACTTGACAGAGAAAAGTGATGTTTACAGCTTTGGGGTTGTCCATGTCGAGTTGCTAACGGGAAGGAAGGCAATCTCCTTTGACAGGCCAGAGGAGGAGAAAAACTTTGCCATTTATTTTCTTTCTGCATTGAAAGAAAATCGCTTGTTTGCAGTTCTTGAGTGCAGTATAGTTCATGAGGGAAATGCTGAGCAGCTAAAAGAGGTTGCTGTTCTTGCAAAGAAGTGTTTACGAGTAAATGGGGAAGAAAGACCTAGTATGAAAGAAGTAGCAATGGAACTGGAGGGACTAAGAGTAATGGAGCAGCATCCATGGGTTAACGGTGAATTGAATTCGGAAGAGACTGAGTGCCTACTAGGAGACACATCAAACACTTTCGGAATTGAATTTACTGGTAACACAATAGGTGCGTATGATAGCACTAGGGAGCATATTGTTCTGCCATTAAATGGTGGGAGGTGATTGTTTTGCCATTTGTGCAAATGCATCTTCATCGAAGGTGTGTACTGCGACTGTGCCCTATCCTATGACTGGAGTGCCTAGTGATGTCCTAGTTTGCTATATGATCAGCATCTATACCTGTCGAGCATGAAAGATGTGTAGTTGCGTAGTTATCTACTTGCAATGACTTCTAAAATTTGATTTTCAGTCTCTTTTCCTTTTTTGTTTGTTTGTTTGTTTGTTTGTTTGTTTGTGTTCTTAAGTAATTGGGGAATTGTTAGGCAGATGCACTAATATGGTGTTTTCTATACCTATATTGTGTGAATGTGTTTTGCTGCAACCTAAAATGATCAGATCTGTTACAAGAGTGAACTTTAGCATTGAACTTTTCATTGTGGTTTGTAAGAACATTTTGTGATGCAACTTAATTTGTTGTAAAATGACTTTTAGCAGCTAGCTATTTACCACCTTGTGTACTGCAAGAACTAGTTTCTCAATGATGGAAATAAAAGACGAATAAATGATTGGGAGGGAAAAAACAGAGGACCCTTTGAAAGATCAATTAATTTACATCCCTAGAGGGTTCTTCATCAGATTATTTCTTTAACAAACAGCAAAATTGGCTTAGGAGCCCTGAAAAATGTTTCTCCTATTATTAACTATAGTTGTATTCAAAAGCACCTTCAATCAGTGAAGGAGTGAGATAATTCTTTTGGGAGGGGGTGGTTAAACAACAATAAGATAAATTCTTTTCAAACTATAATAATAAACAAAAATAAAATACTTAAATCTCCATCGGTAATTTCGTTGAGTACCTTTACAGAATATTCTTAACGAGTTTTCACTTCTTACAAACGTTGCATTATCTATGTTACTAAGTAAGTATATCTTTTTCAACATGTACAATTAATCTATCACTCATTCATTATTATATCTTTTTCAACATATACATATACGATTGATATACGGTACAAGATCATGAAGCCCATACTCCCCTATTCCAACACATATTGGTGTTAGTTGTCCATTAGGAAAAAGAAAGAAAAATAAATGAATAAAGAGAAAGGATTAAGGATTTTAAAACAATAAAAACAGAAAACCACTCATAGTTTGTATCAGACACTATAGTGAATGGAAGAATGTTATATTAAACAAGATTAGAGGCAAATTACAATCTAGGGTTTTTCAAACTCGAATGGAAGCTTTCTTAACCCTAGAATGGGAAAATGGGGCGAATGATCCTAGACCTCCTCCACATCCGCCAGATTAATTCTTTTAGGTTCGAGAAAAACCAGTAGCATCTGAATTTTAACTCAATAATTTCAGTTGATTATTTTGGGCCTTTTGGGCCATGTTTTGTGCTAGTTTGTCCTTGTACATTTGTTCCTTTTGGCCCATTGGGCTTAGAATTCTTAAATTCAAGCAGAAGCCTTTGTAAAATACCAACGTGCTCTCATGTCGTATGGATCACATGAACTGTGAGCTCTATTTGTATTCTGTGATTGGCTACAACTCAAGCCCAAACAAAATTTGGCTACAACTTCACTTCCGTGCTTTCTTAATGCGATCAACATTTAGTTTACAGAATTACTCAAAAAAAAAACCATGGTAACAGAATTATGGTACATACGAAAACTGTGTTTGGCAATAAATATTCGGGTAATTTTATCCTAATCTTGCATGTGTATATAGAGGACATTATTTTTTGTTTGAAGTCTTCTCCTTTTACAATGCACTTTGTCAATCGGGAAGGAAATATCTCAGCTCATACTTTAGTTAAATATGCTTTGCAGATAAAAGCTAATGTATGTTTCTTGGACCATTTTCCTCCTGACCTTATGAGTGTTGTAGAACTCAATTGTAACTCTCGTTAATTTTATTTACCTTTCTTGTTGAGAAAATAAATAAATATTATAATAAATTACACTTAGACCCCCTGAGGTTAGATCATTTTTTAGCTAAAATTTTGGTTTTAACTTTCACTTATACTCCAATTTACTTTTTGGCCTCTAATAAATGTGAATTGACTATTTTACCTTCAATTTTTTAATACAAAACATCTATAATCTTAAATGACAAAAAGCCCCTGTATATATATATATTCAAGCACTCTAACTATATGGGTACAAAGATGTACTAAAGATCAATACTATATCACGGATTCCTAATAGAGTAGTTTACAGCACTGTTGGGAGGTAGAATATGAAATAGAATTGAGAGAGATCATGTCTGATTTAGATAATTAGAAGATTCACTGCTAAATATATATTCCAAAAAATGGGAAAAAAAAAAAAAAAATGAAATTCTATAATCTGGTCGACAAGGAAGTATTATAGTGAATTAATTTGGAAAATTTCTACAGAAGGCCCTATCTCCCTCTCAATTTCTACAAGATCCATGAAATCAACTCTGAGATTAAGAATGAGATATTAAAGGAAGAGGAGAGGGAGGACGTGTTTTAGGTTGCTGAGGATGAGTCTCTGGGATACTGGTATGGCTTCTCTGTGTAGTGGATATGTCACCTCTTGGTTTAGAGTTGTTCTTCTAGTGTCCTAGGGTTTTGATGAAAGCGGAGTGTTTGAATAAATGAACTATGAAATGAGATATATATATATTTTTTATTGGGTGAGGTGGGACTTGGGTGAGGGATGAGCAGGATTGATGGGTGGGATTGGGGAAGAAGAGGAGAGGAGAGAGAAGGCGGGGGCGGTGGTGAAGCAAAGCCAGGTTGCCAAAACAGCTGTGGCGACGTTAGAATCCCATATCCATTTGGCACAAAGCCGGGCTGCTACTAGGACGAATAATTTCTCATAACTTGTAACAACACTTTCAATCCTCCCAAACCTTTCTTAACAGATAGTACTATTGATGTCAGCAACATTTCACTCCATGGTCAGCTGAACATTTTGCAGTATATAACCAGCGATTGCTACAACCAGTTGGGTTTACAGATCTCATATAACGTACCCTACTCACGCTGTCCAAATTCAGGATTTCTAGTACCAGAAACAAGTTCACAGCAATTGGTTGTGACACTTTGCGTCCATTCATGGTAACGTAACTGAGAATGAATACGCGACTGGTTGCATGTCCATATGTGACAGCAAAGACTATGTCACCAATGGGTCTTGCTCTGGAATTGGTTGTTGCCAAACATCGATCCCAAAAGGAGTAAGCTTTTATGACGTGACATTGGGTAGCTCTTCCAATCATACAGCAAGAGTGTGGAATTTCAGCCCCTGTAGTTATGCCTTTGTTGTTGAAGAGGACCAAGGTTGTTAAACTCGGGATTCTACGTAGAATCGTTTTAGGTTCCGTAAAATCGGAATCGTAGAATCGGATTGTGAATTGTAAGATTCTACCAAATTGTGAAAAAATAATTAAAACTAACTTCTTAAACAATAAGATATGTAAAATATAACCAAAATAAGGTCAAAACACACAATATTACATATCCATGAGTTCACAAATCTCAAATCCTAATAATATTCTAAAGTACGAATATAAATAAAAGAAAATATTCCAAAGCCAGAATATAAATAAAAGAGAATGTAACACAAAATAACATGGTCCACAAATTTCAAATCCTAACTCATCCCTCTCCAAAGTCAGAAACTAAAATTACGTATCCATAAAGTCATCATTCAACCCTTCAACATCTTCCTCATTAGCTTCATCAATGGGATTTAATGGTTGCAAATCTTCATTATCATCAATTGCGTATATTTCCTCAACTACAAAGCATAAAGAAAGAACGAAAATTAAAAGTTTTGCATTCATATAATTCATATAACTAGTGTTTGAGCATTCTGACAGAGGAGAAAGAATTGAGAACTTTCAACAATATACAATTTTCTGTAACCCATGGGATGTATCCAGTTTAATCTTCCAACAAGTAAAAATTGATCATACACTCATTTCAATAACATGAATATAAATTAGGATATGTACAGAAAATAATAATATATAATTATATATATAAGCATTCAGAATAATGATTGTCATTAATCTTAACAAAAACAACATTTTTTTCTTTCTTCCATACCTAAAGCTGTGCACTCACTTTATTCTTTTCTTTTTGGACTAGAGGTATGAAGAATATCACTCATTTTGATGCCTATTTATATTTAAAAAAAAAAAAAAAAAAGTAAACAAGAAAAGGTATAACTTGAATGAAATATGTTACATTTAGCTGGTTTAAATTACGCAACCACAGACCACTTGTAATGTTTACAGGACATCCTTTTTTTTTTCTTACTACTATTTGTGCCTTTCTGGTGTAGCTATTTAATTACTTATTGCTACTAGTTTCAATTCAAATTTGGTTTTGTAATTTTAACAACAATATCAGATAGATCAAAATATTATTTGGCTTCAAAATTTGTAAAAATTAATGCAGTATTTGTGATTCCACTGGCTAAAATTTCATGAAATTAAAGGGTGTCAAGGCTGATAAGATTTTCTGGACGAAGATTTGGAGAAGAATTAGAGAATAGCAATCAGTAATCACCCACTCATTGTATCCATGATTCCATACTAAAAGAAGAGAGAAAAATAATTCTTAGTATAGAACATACCTGGTCGAGCCGCCGAACCTGCTGCTGTATAGAATGGATCCGATCTGCTGTATAGAGGCCTCTGCACTGCCGCCTCCTCTCAGCTCTCAGTCCTCACTCTTGAGTCTTGACTTCCCGTTTCTAATTCTATAATAGAGTAGGGTTTTCTACTTTCATGTTTTGTTACTTTGTATTTTATAATTTATAAAATAAATAATAAAACATATAATTTGGTAAGTTTTGGGCCAAACCTGGCCCAAACAACTAACACAATTAAGGCCCAAAGACCAAATATTATAAAGGCCCGCCCAAACACCTGTTTTGGTAGAATCGTGTAGGATCGTATGATTCTACCATTCAACAAACGATTCTACCGATTCTACCTCCGATTCTACCAATTGAACGATTCTGCTCCGATTTGACTCGATTTTGAGTTCTGAGTCGCAGAATCGTGCGATTCTACGACTCAGAATCGCGATTTTGATAACCATGAAGAGGACAAGTTCAACTTTTCCTAAAACTATGTTAGTGATTTATACAATGTAGAAAAGCTTCCGGTGGTGGTTGATTGGGCAATTGGAAATGAGACGTGAAGTTGCTAGAAACCACTCTGGATATGCATGTATAGATAATAGCAACTGTTATGAAGTTGATTATGACGCTGGGTACCTTTCCAATTGCTCCGAGTGTTACCATGGAAACCCATATCTCCCTAATGGTTGCCAAGGTATCTATCATATATATTCATGTAATTATTGGGTATGTTCATTGCTAATTTTATGTGGTGATTTACTTCTCTTTTTATTGTATTGCATATATAGATGAATGTAATGATCCAACACTCAATCTGTGTGAAAAGAAATGTGAGAATACAGTCGGGAGTTACAAGTGTTCTTATCCCAAGGGATAACACGGAGATGGCAGAAAAAATGGAACTGACTGCATAGCTGATCAATTATTGTTGGTAATTAAGATTGCTCTAGGTAAGCAATGGGTTTAATATCCTAAAAATAAATGTGAATTCTCTAATGGCAGAGGAATTCCAAATTTCCAATAATATTTCTCAAACAGATTTGTAGTTTAGTTTCAATGTAAAATATATATATTTTTTTTTGTAAAATATTTTCTGTAAGAAACATTTTACATGTAAGATTAGTTTTTTTGTCCCATTTTTTGTGGTTGTTAGTTGTTACACATATGTAACTAGAAGGGAAAGTGATTGTAATTATCAAGAATACTGGAGAGGTAGGAGAAATAAACCCTAACTAGAAGGGAAACAAATGTAATTTACCCTTTTATAAAATGACAAGCCTCCTTACCTGTAGATTTCACCACATAACCTACCTTTGCCCAAAAACTATTTTTGTTAAAAAAATAATAAACAAATGTAATTTACCCTTTTATAAAATGATAATCCTCCTTACCTGTAGATTTCACCACATAAGCTACCTTTGCCCAAAAACTATTTTTGTTAAAAAAATAATTTTTTTTGGTTCTACTTTCTTTGTAAATTATTCATAAATTCCATGCTTTGCAATATATAATTACATGAGTGTTTATGAAGAGAGTCATATGATAAAATGTTATATCCGAAATTCAGATACGTATATTTATGCATGCACTTAAGAGTGATAACAGAAAACAATAGCTAGTTGTACATATTTCTTTAGGTAAAATCCATCCGTATTCCCTTTCCCCCCTTCAAAAAATTAGGCTGAACTTTTCTGCACATGTAGGCGTTGGAGCAACTACTAGTGTCTTGATCGCTATTGGCTTATGGTCGTACGGGAAACATGAGAAGAGGAAAAAGAATAAAATGAAACAAACGTTATTTAAGAGGAATTGAGGTTTGTTGTTGGAACAACAAATCTATTTGAATGACGAAAGTGTTGTGCAAACAAAAGGCAACAAACAATTTTAATGAAAATTGAGTCCTAGGTGAGGTAGGACTTGGAACAGTTTACAAAGGGATGTTATCAGTTTGAAGCATAGTTAAGAAGTCTAACATAGTTGATGAAAATCAAATTGGTCAGTTCATGAATAAAGTTATTATCCTTTCTCACATAATTCAAAGGAATATTGTAAAATTGTTGGGTTGTTGCTTAGAGACTGAAGTTCCACTACTAATATATGAATACGTCTCGAATGGCACTCTGTCTGACCAACTTCATGTTGGGATAATATGCCCTACAAGCCAATTAATTATTATTTATTTGATATTTTATTAATAAATATGATATTCATGCATTGGGCTTGACATATATTTGTATGAGATGCATTATAGTCCTCAAGTTGCATTATAGGTGACTTAAGTGTGTAAATGAGATTTACACGCAGGAGATTTAGGCTCATCGGTTTCTTGCACCTTGGCATTGTTCGCAGTCAGTGATAAAAGTTGGGCACTTTTACCTGTAAGACTGTAACACATTTGACCTCTATAAGATAGGATGGTTTGTCTCGACCATTGGGGTAGTTGACTCTAAGGTAGTGTGTTAGTGTGCTTCGAGTACATTGAACTGGATCATCATAAGATCACACCATACAATGTACTGTCATTATTCTGATATGTTTCTTATCTATTAAATTCATAGGCTCTAAATCCTGAGAGATTTAGTGAACTCAAATTTCAGTACTAGTCACTTTGACTTACCAATGTGTGAGATCTTTTTAAGATCAATACCACGGTATCTTGGGTGGCTAATGTTGGAGTTCTGGGAACACAAATGCTCATCATGGAATCCACACTCTTTATAAGAGTTAGAATATCCCATTGATGTAATTTAATAAGTTTGATCACTGGAACCTAGCCAGGGCATTTTAGTAAAATGTTTTCTAAATTATTTTTCTATTATTTATTTAGGAAAATATATATTTGGAAAAATCCTTTTATAAAAGAATTGAATTCAGTGATCATAAGGATTAAATTGGTTACTTAAGGAATATAAAATATAAGTAAGCCTTAGGTGGGACGGTATATATTTTCCTAGGGCTACTTATGGATATTCGGTAGTGGAGGGGTTTATATGTAATTATTTAGTAGACAGGGCCTTATCATAATTTCTAAATCCTAGAGTGCAATTACAATTCTATTGTGGTGCTTATTGTAATTAATTGGATAGGATAGAGTTATATCTCTATCCAATTGGAGCTAGGATAAGGAAGCCCTCTTGGATCCTCATCTCTAGGCCCAGACTTTTTTAACCGATTCTCTCAGATCATATATTCTGTGAGATATCAACACAAAAGACTGTGTCGTATATTATCCAGAATACAGAGAGTGAGAGAAAAGGTGAAGGGTTCCACAAACCTACCGTTGGGGTCATAGAGATGAAGACTCATTAGTTTTCAAGGCCAAAAAAGAAAGTGAATATTGTTTTCGAATACGACGATTATTCAATCGTCCAAAGGTATGAGATCCCTTTACAGTATTTTTTGATTGATGAAAAATCACGTGGATTTGATCCTGAAAATTTCTAAATGCTTCCGTTGTGCTTTCACTTCACGTTTAGGGTTATACTCCGACAATGTCCTAGAATACTCGATTGAGAATTGCAGGAAAAATTGCGGGAGCACTTGCCTATATGCACTCATATGCTTCTAGATCTATCTTTCACAGGGACATCAAATCTAGCAACATTTTGCTTGACGAAAATTACATAGCAATAGTGTCTGATTTTGGAATTTCAAGGTCAGTGCCCCTAAACAAGACTCATTTGACAACATTGGTGTAATGTTTATCAATTATACATATATATAATTGTGGTGTACAAATAAAAAAGAAAAATTTAAAATTAGAAAGTGGTGGGACCCACCACCTATCTCTAAGTGGCATGAAGGCCACATATGGCCTCACAGATCCTCTCTCTCTCTCGTAATCCTCTCTCTCCCTCTTTTGTTTTTCATTTTTCTTTTTCTTTTGTATCAAAAACTAAAGTTTCAATTAATCTCTCATTTCTTGAAGTTTTTGGGAGCCGTTTGTGGCAAAACAGAGAGCACGACAAGGTCTACGTGTGAGTACAAGCAATTTCAGTTTTGGCCTCCCCTGTGATTTCGAGTTTTGAGACCCATTTTGAGGGTTTTTCTACAAATTAAGGTAGGGGTAACTAATACATAAATTCTTATGCTTTTGTGAGTTTTTCTTGTTTAATTTGATGTTAAGCATGTTCAATTTGTATAATTTCTTGCAAAACTAGTTTAATTGTTGATTATGGAACACTTGACTACTTGTTACTTGTTGTGTAATGATTATATATACTTATGTGAAGTTAAATTGATGTTTTTAAAAGCTTTCCATGTTAAATTGATGTTGATTGAAAGCATGAGTTATGTGTTTTGGAAAAATTATGTTGGATGGTATGTGTAAAAATTTTATTGTTGAATTGATGATGGTATGTGTAAAAAATTTATTGTTGAATTGATGATTTAAAACATGGCGCATTCTTACATCCATTGGGAAGAGAAATGGGAAAAGTGTTTTCAAAACAAAGGAAATTAAATTTTGAAAAAATATTTTTTAAAAGCGTTTGCGAAAACCCGGAGGCCTAGGAGGCACCTAGTGGTCCGTGGTGTTAGTGTGGTCTAGAGGGGAGTATGGTCGAGCTAACCAGACCGGATGCGACGCCTTAGATATGCCTTGTGGTCGTGGATGGTTAGTCGATCCTCCTTTGGTTGAGCTAACCAGGCCGGATGCGACGCCCTGGAGGTGCCTTGTGGTCGTGGATGGTTAGCCAACCCTCTCTTCATTACGCCATAGAGGTGCTATGAGTCGGATTACATTAACGGTTTGGAAGTTGAAACGGAAATGTTTCAGAATTACAGTTCATTAGCATATATGGTGTGTTTGGGATTTGATGACATTTGTTATATACTTGTCGTTATAGTTGTTAACATGTAATCCCCATGGTATGATCCCGTTTACCTTTTTCCTGTTCTTTGCGTGTATTCACGGGGTTATAAGAAGTGTGTCTTAGACACTTCCTACTGAGCTTATGCTCACCCCATTATTTTTTTAACATTTTTCAGGATACGGAAAAAAAGGTGGAGGACGACGATCCACCACAAGTCTAGATGAGATTGGAAACCTATTTTATTTTGCTATCTTTTGTATTAGAACTCTAATATTTTTAAATATAATCTTAACTATTTTGTGAAACTTTAATTTAATTGGTGTAATGTTGTAAGCTATGGATATTAAAATTTTAGCTATATTTTATGGATTGTATCTTGATGTAACTAAAGTGTGTTCCTTGTTTGGATGAGATGGAGGAACGGAATTTTTTTTTTTATAAGCATGTGATCATTTTGGGAATGTGATATAATATTGGTATTGTGCATTGGGACATGATAGATTAATTTTAAAGCCCAGTGAGGCCATTGCGTTTTCATGCTTTTCAACAGGTTGTAGAGGAACTTTTCTGCGGAGGTCATGCCAAAATTTTATATACTTTATTATTATTATTATTTTGGTATCTTTTTGGGTCGTTCCAAAGTTGGTATCGGAGCATTTTTTTAGAAATTCAGGGTCATGACAAATTTGGTATCAAAGCAATGGTTCGAATACCATTAGGACAACGGGTAGAGGCCTACTTGGGATTACATGGGGAAGTTGAATTACATGACTATATGCTACATGTTAAAGTGTTTAAATGTTTGAGAAGCATGCCTACTTGTTTACCTGTTTATTTGCTTATGTGATCACATGCTTACTTGTTTACAATTTTGAAAGTATGCCTATTTGCTAATTGCTTACATGATTAAATGCAAAAATTTGTGTTACATGGCCATGCATGTGAAGTAGTTATATAATCCAACTATGTAAATGAAATGTGAATATATTTGAAAGCATGTTATACATGATAAGATGATAAGTTGTGAGTACGGATTGTGCAAGTGTGCATTATACGAAATGATGATAAGGATGGAAGGGATGTTTAATTTCGCATAATAAATTAATGGACTAATTGTTTAAAACTTATGTGATAGGACATGGTCGTGTCAAGGTTTATGTCCATGTTATTATGTATATATGTATATATATGTATGTCTTGTATATATACCTATATTCTTATGTGTTTATGTGATCAAGCATGCGATGGTTGTGTGAGTTTTGACCTCGGTAGACGAGGAGCTCGGTTGTTCTGGAATTATTGGGTGCCAGTTCTTATCGAACGAATTGCTTGGTCTTTCAGCTCGTGGACTGAGTTATCCAGAGTGGGGTCTTCCTGGTTTTCTTGTTGCATTTATGTAGTGCTTAGAGCATGACTTTAGAACAGGTTCATATTTTATGGCATGGTGTCTTTGTTGTGTGTAAGTTTCATGCATCGGTGGATGGGTTCCTGTGATTGTGGAGGTCAAGTGTACGAGTAAGGGTTTCGAGGGAGAAAGGTATGACCTTAGGCGGTTAGTGTTTGTGACTTGGGCCACAGTTTGTTACGGAGGTTCTTTTCGAACCGGTCGTGGTAGGTGTGACAGAAGTTGTTTGAGTCACGAATGTAGTCTATGGGATGTAGATGTGTATCTTCTGGTACGGTCTAAGGAATCGTGTTGGTTCTAACTGTCATAGGGACTTGTTGGATTTTGTAGGTTTGGGGTGATATAGGATCGGTTACAGCGTGTGGAGTAATTTGTGTCTTGTAAGAGTCTGTTTTTGGGACTGGGTTGTCAAAGAGTGATTCTCATTTTGGATTGCTGTAAGAGCATGTTACGGGTAATTAACTCTCAATGAGTTCATTACATAGTTCGGTGGATGAGTGGGGTTTTAGGTTGTCACGATTGTCGAGAGAGTCTCGAGGTAGTGTATAGTGGTTAGTTTTAGTTATGTGGAGCAGGATTGCATTATAAGGTAGGTTGTATGAGCTCATTAAAGTGCTTGGTTGTTTACGGATGAAGTGATTGGTGGTAGGTACGGTGTTACCAAATAGACTGTGTTCTAAGATTTGAAAGTTGTAGACTGGAGTTGGATTTTATGTTATGTCTTAGGTATCAGGAGATTGTGCTTGGTATTTGAGGATTCGAAAAGGTAGACTGGTGATTGGAACAATTGGGACGAGGTTGATCTTGTAGGTTTAGTTGGTAGCCCCATTTGACTTTTGTCGGGGTCAGGAGTGTTTTGAGGAACGGTGAGGAGGGGAGGTAGTGATGTTGAACCTAGGGCATGAAGTTTTCTTGCTTAGGCAAGTAGATCACCTTTGAACGAGTGGATTAAATGGTCGATTGAGCGTTAGTGATTGATTGCATTGTTGATGGTTTTGAGGAGACTATTGGGTGTTGAGCATTCTGAGATTGTGCCCATTTTATTTTGGGGATTTGTCGGCATGTCATTGCCGTATAGAAGTTCTTTTCTAATGGTAAATAGTGGTCATTGTGGGGAGTATCGAGAGTGATGCTTATTCTCTTGTTATAATGGTGTTACATTAAGGATGTTTGAGGATGAATCGTTTGGTAATAGCCTGATGGTCCGGTAAAGATGAGAGGTTCGGGTGTCATTTGAGGATGATGGTAGTCGAGGCGTTATAGGGTGATATTTAGTGCTGATGAGCAGAATGGTTTGAGGTATGATACGAATGTGGTTTAGGGATTATGAGTTGTCTGTTGTGCATTGTCAGTTATGTGATGGGATTGTACACCAGTTGAGGCGATTGTGGGCAACTTAGACTTAAGAGCCACAGAGAGAGGTGTTGCCATGTAGGCATCTTTTTCTTTGGAAGAGTCAGTAGGTTGTTATGACTGAGGTCATGGGTCTTGTGCGCACGGTAATCGAGGCAGTGTCACCTGGGCAAGTACAGATGAAGTGGGTGGTAAAGTGTTATTTATGGTATGAAGGTTGTCAATTGGGAGTGACTGATTCTAGGTAGACCAAGACATCATGTCCGAAGGGCTATGATTGTTTCTAGTGTTAGTGTGCCATGAGTGTCAGTGCTCTTACTTGATTGGTTTTGGTTAGCAAGGGTATCGCGGTGTATCGTATACAAGGTTTCTGTGTTAACAGTGTGTAACGGCTCGTTAGTGGTGAGGTCGCCTAGAATTACGTTCGTAGTCCCGTATGTGTCATTTCATCTCAGGTGAGATTGGGTGTCCACGGTTGGACGATTGATGAGTAGCGTGTCACAAGTTGTTGGGTGTATTCAGGTGTGAATTGTCAGTCTTTTGTGAGAACGGGGTTCATTACTCTTTCCATTTGTTCTAGTCCTGGCAAAGATATTGTTTGTCGCGAGGCTTGTTCTCCATCTAGAAGTTGTGCGCGTCCGTGGGCAGACGGATTTGTAAGCAGTTGTTACGCTGTTAGAGTTCATTGATTGAGGTCTTGATTGAAGGGGTCGACTTACCCCCACGAGGGGAGGTAGAGTCCTTGGTTTTTGTAGTGTTTATTTTGAGAGTGGTTTTGACTGGTAGGATATGAGGGACAGGTTGCCGAATAGGGGTTGTGTTTTCGATGTTTAGTACTAGCAGTGATCGCTAGGAAATGTGTCGTGAATCATAGCTCGAGGATAATTAGGTGTTGTGATGTGACTCATGTATTTGGATATTTTTATAGGTGATTGATTCTAGCAGTGTCTTGAGGACAAGTGTGGGTATTGTTTGAATGTTTTGCAACTAGAGCATGATTACGGGATTCCGTTGAAGAACTGTAGGAATGATTGACCTTGGTTTTGAGGTTTTAGGCATGAGATTGTCGCATTGTGTGTTTTGATGGGATAGGAATTGAATCGGATAATGTTATGAGTTGTTTACTTGGTGTGGATGTTATGAGGAAATTAGGGATCTTTAGTACTGGTCGATGATTGTGACGTTTGGAGTCTTGTTGTTTTTAGCTTGTTATGAGTGTGTGATAGAGGAATGATTGTCGTGTTGCTTCTAGCATATTAATATGTGACTATATAGTTGTTGAGGTTATGTGGAATGATGGGTGGATAGTGAGTGGATCTCTTGGTTATTTTGTGGACTGTATGGCATGTGTTTGAGATTTAGACCTAAGGACAGGAACGACGTCTGTGTTGAGATCAAATTGATGATGAGAATGGCCTGGCCAACCATTTCTCCTGAGTCAGTCCATTTTTAGCACGATGTCGGGTCAAAGGTCTATGATTGTTTTAGTTTGTCAGGAACAGTAAGAGTACAGTATTATGCGATGTGTCGGTGTGACAGGGTGGATTCAGATGGTTTGTCTCGGGTAATGAGGTGTGCTAGGTAGGACCAAGCGTCTGATAAAAGAGTTTGTGGTACAATAATTGATTATTAAGAATCTTGTTTTGAGAATTTGTGACCTGGGTGCAGGATAATTTGTTTTATTATTTTGGTGACTAATGATTGTATAGTTGTTGGGAGATTCATTATTTAGTCATCTTAAGGATGATAAATTTTGTGATTGCCGCTTGGTGTGGTTGGTAGTCGTTATACGGGTATGTAATGGTGTAGTTAAGTGTTAGGTAGTGAGTATTCGATTTGACAGGGTATGTAGATTTGAGTTTGAGCTTGATTATGTGATGGACGGGGTTCCTTGTCTGGGATTTTGTGTGTCCTTTAAAAAATGAGTTGAGATAGGATGTTGTCATGTTCAGGGGTCTTGTAACCGTTCTTCTTTCGAGCAAGCATGTGATCATTTTGGGAATGTGATATAATATTGGTATTGTGCGTTGGGACATGATAGGTTAGTTTTAAAGCCCAGTGAGGCCATTGCGTTTTCATGTTTTTCAACAGGTTGTAAAGGGACTTTTCTGCGGAGGTCATGCCGAAATTTTATATACTTTATTATTATTATTTTGGTATCTTTTTGGGTCGTTCCAAAGTTGGTATCAGAGCATTTTTTTAGAAATTCGGGGTCATGACAATTGGTCGGAGGCACATTTGGTTACTTGGATCCTGATAAAAGTGATATTTATGCCTTTGGGGTCATTCTTGTTGAATTGCTAACTGGGAAAGAATCACTCTCCTCTGATAAATCTGATGAATGTCTTGTACTTATTTTTCGAGCATCAATGAAACAAAATCGTCTGTTTGGAGCCAGTAATTATTAATGATGCTAAGGAAGAGGAGATTCAAGTTGTTGCTACTCTTGCAAAAAGGTGCCTAAAATTGAATGCAAGGAAAAGGCCAACTATGAAAGATATAGCAGCAGAACTGGATCAATTAAAAAAGATACAAAAGCCGCCTTTACTTGAGCATAATAGCCCAAAAAACTATGCTTGGTAAGTGAAAGGTCCTACTCTTACAAAACTAAAGAATGATATGTCATGTTTAAGGTTTCTCTCATTGTTCTTTTTTTTTTTCTATTTTTTTTTTCTTTTCAAAATAAAAATATCAATTTAATGATATGTAAGATAAATTTTCATTTTTAATTTAAGTAGCTATCATATCTGGGTAAATGTGAAGGTTGTATAACTTCAATATTATATTTTTTTATTAATTTGCAGCTGCAGTTTGTGTGGTTTAACACATCTAATTTTCACCTGAAATTGTTCTTTTTTTTTTGTTGCTTTTTCATTTTCGTACCATTAAATTTTCTAATCCCTCTTTAGTTTTAGAAATACAAATTTATGCCGTGTAGTTGAAGGATCATGTAAAGAAATGAGTTTAGTTTGGGACAATGTTATCGATCACTTTGCATCACCATCATTATTACCATGGACTTGGATCCTCTATTGTAAATGAGTCCTGTTGTAACATGCTGTTGTGCAAATAATATTGTTTAAGGTATTTTTTTTTAAAGGCAATTTAAAAGTGAAACTGAGAAACTAACAACGTTAATGATAAATTATTAAAAAAAATAAAATTCAAAATATAAAACGATAAAACATTTCGGCCAACTTTAATCCTCTATTCGACACTTTTTAATGTTGTTTGCAACACTTCTAATCTTTACCTAAACACATTTTAATCTTATTTTCAACACATTTAATTTTTACCTCAACGCCTTTTAATCTTTATCTCAATGTCATTAATTTAATATTGTTCTCAACGCCTTTTAATTTTGTTATCAACACCTTTAATCTTTACCTCAACGCGTTTTAATTTTGTTCTAAAAAACTTTAATTTGTTCCCAACACCTTTTGATGTTGTTCTCAACACTTCTAATATTTACCTGAATACATTTTAATCTTGTTCTCAGTATATTTTAATGTTATTCTCAACACCTTTAATCTTTACCTCAACACATTTTAATTTTTATCTCAACGCCATTTAATCTTCTTCTCAACACATTTTAATCTTGTTATCAATACATTCAATATTTACCTCAACGTGTTTTAATTTTATTCTCCTCAACACTTCTAATATTTAACTAAATACTTTTTAATCTTATTCTCAGCACCTTTAATCTTTACCTCAAGGCCTTTTAATTTTTATCTCAACGCCATTAATTAATCTTGTTCTCAACACTTTTGTATCTTGTTATCAACACATTTAATCTTTACCTCAAAGCCTTTTAATCCTTACCTCACACCTTTTAATCTTATTTGCAACACCTTTAATCTTAATCTCAACACCTTTTTGAAATAAAACTAGAATAAAAAATTTAAACACGTTACTGAAATACAATTAAAATAGAAGATATTGATCCAATCGATTTAATTGTGTTCAATTTTAGTTATTTATTTATCATATGGAGTTAAAGTGTTTGATGTCTTATATTTTAAAATTTTGTTAATAATTTTGAACTCTTTTAATAGATTTGTTATTGCTACATATTACTCATAAATATATTTTTCATCTTATTTTCGGGGATTGCACCACCAAAACCAATATCTGACATGAGCATGGGAAAGGATATATAAAATTATAAAGAGATGTATCCTAACAAATTATATCGCCAATACGTGAATGTTTTTAATGTTTTATATTTTTATTTTGATTTTTTTAATAATTCACCATTAAGGTAGGTAGTTGTTCTGTTTCACTCTTAAAATATTTTATTTTTAAAACTTACCATAAACAATATTATTTACATTACAACATGACTACAACAAGACCTGTTTAAGCAGAGGATCCTAGCCTCCATGGGATGATCTTGTAAGACTCGATCAATGTCAAAAAGGCCTTGAGCCATTATTTATTTCTACTGTGGGTTAACTACAACTTTGTTAATGAAGTCATTATTTAGTCCTGCAATCAATCATTTATAAATGATAGTCGAACATTAATATCCCATGGATCTAGCAAATTAAATATGATAAAAGTTGTACTAAAATTTCATGCAAGACATTCATTTATAGAGAGGGAAAACATTTTATAACGTAAGGTACAACAAAACCACACTTTATCTATAAAAATCAATGTTTTTATACCTTTTGAGCAATTCACATTCTTAAAAATGTGTTTCATCTTAAACAAATTTGCCAACTTATGAATATGAAAACATAAAATAAAGTTTATACATGGGCTATATACAAGAAATTTAACTCTTTTTTTTTTCTTTTTTTTTTTTTTTTTCGAATGGTGGAGAAATTTAACTTTACAACTTCTTTTCTTCTTCATCATTTTTGCTTTTATATAATTAATCTCTTTTTTTTTTATCATAAATCATTCCCTCTGCTGATTGAATTTAATTTTTTTTTAAATCATTTCTCATCACTTCATTCTATGTAAGTTTTATGAATTTTTTTTTTTTTTCATCCTTTATGTATAACAATCTTCCTCCACAAGTTAAGTTAATAATCCAGAAATTAACCAAAAATCATACGATGACTTTCAAAGTCTTTTTAAGTATTTTCTCTACCTGCTTACCTTTTAACTATAAAAAAAAAAAGTATTTTCTCTACCTTGTCTACCTTAATTGGTAGGTGTTTTCACGTAAATTATGTGGGGCACGATTATACTGTGCTATTATTATTATTAATATTTTCACCCTTCATGAGTCTCTTACATTTTTAGTTGAGTTCATCCACATAGACCCACACACGAACACATTCTTACACATGACAACACAAAGGTAGTCTTTTTACTTTTTATTTTTAAAAAATTATTTTTTATTACTTCATTCCATATTAATTTTGATTGATTTTTTTATCTTTTACACTCTATGCAAAACAAATTTTCTCTACAAATTAAGAAGTTTAATTTAACCTGTGGAGAAATTAATTAAAAATTATGAAAGAACTTTCTAAGTGATTTGTTAAGTGTTTTTTTTTCTACCGTGTCTACCTTGGTTACTATGTATTTTTTATTAAAACACCTAGAACTTTCCACGCGTTTGTACTCATTGATTCTTTTTACACCATTTTTGTACAAAGTAGTACTAATATAATTGATTTGCATCGCTAGAAGATTAATTAAAATTAAATAGTGTATCAAGTTCTCAATCGAATCCATTCACAAAGAATTAAAAAGTATAAAATTAAACATCCACCTCTCTCTCACATGTCCGTGTCACCACATAATTTTCATGAAAAAATTGTAAAAACAATCTCCACCTCAGTTTGTTCCTTTTGAAATTATGGAATTTAAAACTTTCTAATATATATATATATATATATTACTAACTGTTCAGTTTGGTCCTTTTGAAATTGAAACTAGAAATCAAATCATAGTTAATGGTGCTTTAATTTAAAAACAAAATTTCCAGCATTTAAGGACATGAGAATACTTGCATTAGCTAGCAAAATTTTTGGAAAAGATCATGTCAAGATATTTCCTTAATTTGGAGAGAAAAAAAAAAAAAAAAATGATGTTTTGAGTCTCACATGGACAAGTGGTTTTATGAATGTATTTTTTGTTAAAGAGAAGTGATAGATCTTCCGACCTCAATTACCGACTATTCCTCTAAATATAACGTGGTTGTGAATGAGTCGAAGAGAAAAAGATGTTTACGGGAATTTTTTTAAGAGTTCCAACGAAATCCAATCACGTTGTATTAGGAGGAAGGGTCGACAATTAAGGTCGGAAGACCTATCATTTTTCTATATATATATATATACTTTTTGGAAAAAGGGCAGACAGAATAGCCCAAAGGGAAAGCCCAACAAGTGTTACAAGATCCAATAGAGGTCTACCTCGGGAAAATGAGCACAAAAGGCCCAATAAAAACAGCCCATTAGATGAGGAACAAGGAGAATTAGGCCCAAAAGGTTTCGTCTTAATATTATTAATATTTTTTCATCCACATACCCCAACACTAGGCCACACAAAATTAAAAGGGTCCTGAATTAATTTGACCAAATTAACAAACACAATAATAGAAATGTACTTTTTTTTTTATAATTAAATTGAATTCTAACGCGTGCGCGCACACACACATTCCACACTGTGATACAAACTATCCTTTAGTTTGAGTTCTGAAACCCACACACACACATAGTTATGTCCCACACTCTGGATGCAAATTCTCCTTTAGTTTGAGTTCTTACACCCACACCCACACCCACACCAACATGCACCAACAAGAGAGAGAGAGCATGAGCTCAACCCTCTATTATAAATACCCTTAATATGTCTGATCATTTCATTTGTGAACACACATGACCAATATTTCTTATCATTTCATTTGTGAAACACAATTAGAGGCATTGGGAGAGAGATGGACAGAGGTGAGGAAGGGGGTGAAGGATCGATGTCCAAATATTCTAAGAGTGGGAGCTTGAAGCCTCCAAAGAAGAAGACGGTGAAGGCCATGATTGCTGAGAAAGTGAAGAATTATGTTGCTTCCTCTTGCGACGGGTACAAAAACAAGAACATGATCAACCCTGAAAACGCTGAGAGTACTTAGTCTTGTAAGAGTATTTTATATTATGTTCGGTAACATAGAATTGGTGCCTTCAAATTTTGAACTAATTTTTCTCAATTTGCAAGACACCAATTCCGTTATATCGAACATATTTATGTAATTGTCTTGCGTATTATGTGAGTGTTGTCCTATTTTTTTTTTATATGTTTTTGTCACGTATTTATGCGAGTGCACGAGTGTGGTCCCATTTTTTATTTATATGATTTATTTGATTGGTATAGCATTTAATGCAAAAGTGTTGTGTTATTTTCTATTTATATGATTTAGTTGATTGGTATCGAGAGTATATATTATTGTATTTAGCCCACCCAAATAGATAAACCAATAATACCACATGATCTTGATATAAAAAGTGAACAACAATAGAATTTCATACTAAATTCACCATTTCTAAACATTTAGAACTACAAATTTAACAAGTCACCAATTTGTACTCACAAAATTAATTATTATTTTTTTTTTTTCCATTTTAGAACACAGTAGTCATATAAGCTAAAAGAATAAAATTAACAAGTATACCAAGTTAGTTCTCAATTGAATTAATTGCACAATCTCTCTGAAGCCCAAGGGCTAGCTTACTTTGAAAATGGCCAATTTAGCTTGTTTGCCATAAGGCCTGATATCTGAATGGGCTCATAAAATTTTGTCATTTGGGCTACATGTCTTTTATAAAGATTCTGGGTTGATCTTAAATATCAGCCCAATACTGTACACACACACACACACACACACATATATATATATTTATATTTTTAACTATATATTTTTGCACTGAGCTCCAATAAGAGTGTGTTTATACCATCTAGGCTAGACCCTGTTACTAACACTGTACAAAATTACTCAAATTATATATACATATTATTGTGATTGTCATTTGCTTAACAAAATTCTTAATTTTGCTCAACTAGGAAAAAAAAAATTTCAGAATGGAGAATGTTTTCTAATGAAATTAAAAATTACTAAATAGTCCATATAAACTACCGACGAAAATCTGAAAATTTTCAATTGGGAATGATTCCTTTAGGGCTCGTTGAAACTATCCTTAAAAATATATCACCCTGCCGGTCAGGTCTTTATGCCAAAGAGTCTCCAAAATGGCTTTGAACTATGCATGCCACTATGATTGTTACAACTATTTACCAAAATGACTTCTTCCACTACTATCTACAGTATAATATTTATTTGTTAATTGCACCTACACCATGAGCCATATTAGTGGGCTCTCAAGGCACACACTCCACAGGTCAACCCTTCAAATATTCGTTCGATGGAACTGGTGTGTGGTTGGAATTTGTATTCATTGAAGACCCCGTTTCATTGGCCTACCGAGTCATCGTATGATTGTGACACTGTACACATCTGTTAAATTAGTGAACCTTGTTGAAGGACTCACACACTGGGCTGCAGAAAAGTCCGGCTCTAAAATATCTCGTAGTTTTAGTATTTACATAATTACTTTTGCCTAATTAATATATATATAATATTTATTTGTTAATTAGTCATGATTCATATTAGTGGGCTCCCAAGGCCCACATTCTATAGGTCTTTGGGGTCCACCCTTCCAAATTTCCACTATTCTATTAATGTAGCATGTCTATATATCTATCTAATTTTCGTACGATGGAATTGGTGTGGTTGGAATTTGTATTCAGGACCCAGTTTCATTCGCCTACCGAGTCCTTGTATGATTGTGACAGTGTATACATCAGAGTGACCTGTAAGAGCATCTCCAATCCACAGTTAAAAGGGCTATTATTTCTAAAATATAGCAAGGAGGCTCAAAAGGGACTCTCCAATGCAATGCTAAAAGGGCTGCCAATTTTTAACTTTGCCAATTGTAGCATAAGAAATAGCTATTGCTATTTCAGATAGAGAGAAAGAGAGAGGGAGGGGTTCTCAGATTTGGCATATATATATATATATATATATATATATATATATATATATATATTTAAAAAGATTATAAAAAATTTCACCAAATAATATTTAGTTTGCAAAACAAGAATTACAGACTTGGATTAAAAAAGTAAACAAAAATCGAACCTCTTTCTCAATGGGTTTGGTGAAGAGATTCTCGGCCTTTGATGTCAAGAAGGAAGAGAGCAGAGGTCGCCCCTGCCATGGATTAGTTGATTTAGAAAATAATTACAGAGAATTACAGAGCTTTATTAGTTGATTTAGAAAAAAAAAATAAATAAATAAATCAAAATCCATACATACAAGTTAGCAGTGGCAGAGAGAGGAGGGGGGCAAGCTTGAGAGTTGAGAGCCAACAACTGAAGCTTGTGAACGGCGAATCTGAACTGACACAGCGATAGGGGGCAATTTCAGAGCTGAGAACGAGAATAGAGATGGAGGTGATTGGGGAGGCTGAAATGATTTGCCCTAAAAATATATATGGCTATTTGGGAGGCTGAAATGATTTGCCCTAAATATATATATATATATATATTTTTAATAATAATATAATCAAATATGTATAATATATATATATATATATATAATATATATTTCCTAAAAAGAAAAAAGAATTATATATAAAAAAATTATATAATAATATAATCAAATATATAAATTTATACATATATATATATATTTTTTTGGGTCCTTTTTTGACCAAATATTTTAGATTTTTGATTCTTTTTAATTAAGTTTAATTTTAATTTCCTTCTACTGTCTACAATTTGACTTGGAATGTGCCTAATATTAACATTACTGATGCAAATATATATGGCGGGAATGGTAGTTGAAAAAGAATGGTGTTTGTGTTAAAAAAATAGCATTTTCATCATTGGAGCAGAATTGCTAAGATGTAGCATTTTGATACTGTAGCACTGTCAAAATATAGATTTGGCATCCGAATTTGACATTTTTACATTAGAGATGCTCTAAGCAATTTCAATATAAATAGAATTCATGACTCTACGCACGGAAACGTTGATAAAAAACGTCCTTCATATTTTTAGAAGTTTGTTTGAAGACAAATTTTATAAAAATATTTTTCAACTTTTTACCTTCACTGCGAAATTGAATGATAGATTTCAGACTTTTCTATTACATATTTATAGAGGGCTGGAACGGTTATATAATCGTTGTGAGAGTAAAATATATGTTGATTACATCAACCAACATACCTCTTACAAACAAACATGTTGGTTCCATTAACCAACACACCTCTTGATTACATATATATATATATATACACACACACACACTAGTAAAAGGCACATGCGATGCACGTGTTGAATTTTTTTGTAACTTATCGATATATGAGACCACTTATTTTAAAATTGTTTATAATTTTTGTTGTATGATATTATCAGCTATTAATAAATATTTTTTTATATTAATAAATAAATATTGAAATATTTTGAAATTGGCAGTAAAGTTTGATTTTTGTAAAGTAATAAATTCTTTTAAGTTTTTATATTAATACTGAAATATTTATATTTTATTTTTTATTATTTAAGAAATATTTTTTTATTTTAATATTGAAATTGGTGGTAGATTTTGAATTTTGCAAAGTAATAAATTCTTTTAGGTAATTTGAATTTTATTAGGTAATATTTAAAAAATTTATATATATATATATATATATACACATATAATAGTATAGATTTGAATTTTATTAGGTAATTTATAATTTAAATTTTATGAGGTAATTTGTAATTTAGTATAATTTTAAATTTACAATAGAAATTCAAATATACTAATCATGCATTACATTGAAATTGATATAAAAATTTATTATATGAAGTTTGTGGTTTTTGGAAGACCCTAGGTTATATTTTATTTTATTTAAATATATTCTTGTCTAATGTGATAGACTTTTATAGAAAATAAAATAGGTAATTTGTGTTAGAGTTATTTTATTTTCTTTAAATATGTCCTTGTTTAATTAGATTTTTTTATTTATTAAAAAACTAATAACAAATAGATAAATATACGGTTATATGTGATAGAGTTTTAAAGAAAATAAAATAGGTAATTTGTGGTAGAGTTTTATAGAAATTATTTTATTTTATTTAAATATATTTATAATAAATAGATACATACACATTATATGTGATAGAGTTATGTAGAAAATAAAATATCTAATTTGTGGTAGAGTTTTATATAAATTATTTTATTGTCTTTAAATATATTCTTATCTAATTTTATTTTATTTTATTAAAAAACTCATAATAAATAAATAATGTGATAGAGTTTTATTGTCTTTAAATATATTGTTTTTTAATTATATATTTTTTTATTAAAAACTTATAATAAATAGATAAATAGGTAATATGTGTTAATGTTTTATATAAACTGTTTTAAAAACTCTTTTCATATCAATTAATAAATATTTTTATATTAATTATTCGTGTCTAATTAGATTTTCTTTAACAAAAAAACATAAAATAAATAAATAGGTAATTTGTGTTGGAGTTTTATAAGAACTCTTTTAATAACTCTTTTTATATCAATTAATAATTTATTTTTTATATTAATAATTCTTATCTAATTAGATTTCATTTGATTATAAAACTCATAATAAATAGATAAATAGGTAATTTGTGATAAAATTTTATAGAAACTCTTTTAAACCTCTTTTTATATCAATTAATAAATAATTTTTTATATTAAAAATACTTGTTTAATTAGATTTCCTTAACTCTTTAAATATATATTTGTCTATTTTGTCTAATGTGACAGAGTTTTATTGAAAATAAAATAGGTAATTTGTGGTAGTGTTATTCTAGTCTAATTAGACTTTATTTTATTTTATAGAAACTCTTTTAATAATAGTATAGATTTATTAGGTAATTTGAATTTTATTAAGTAATTTTTAGATTTTTATATCAATTAATAAATATTTTTTTATATTATTAGTAAATAAATACCGAAACACTTTACCGATTTAATAATAGTATAGATAGATATATATATCTTGTTAAGCACATGACGGTCTAATAGTTATTAGTTAAAACCATAAGCCCGTATTTGCAACAACCAATGTCAAAAAAAAAAAAAAAAAAAAAAAAAAAAAAAAAAAAAAAATTGCAACAATTAATAAAAGAAAAATGATAGGTTTTCCGACGTTAATTGTCGACTCATCCTACGAATACAACGTGGTTGGATCCCATTGGAACACTTAAAAAAATTCTCGTAAATATCTATTTCTCTTCGACTCATTCCCAACAATGTTATATTCGGAGGAGTAGTCGGCAATTGAAATCGGAAGATCTATCACTTTTCTTAATAAAATGGATAACATGTGGGTGGTTTTTGTAATTCCCTCCCCATCCAAAATAATGATAATTGTAAATAAATAAATAAAATCCTGTTTTGGAAAAAGAAACTCCTGAAGTACAAAATTCCCTTGATGTATCATGTAGTATTCAATATTTACAACTATAACCTATTCATTATTTAAACTTTAATGGAACTATAAACTTACCTAAGTGCCCTCGTAGAATGGGAAAAAAAAAACTACTATCAAAATGCAACAAGCTCCCCTAAATTATCAGGTTCTAAAAATTAATTCTAAACTATGAATTTAGTAAAAAGACAACAAATATCATGTGGTATATAATCTTTCCATCTTGAAAAAGAAGGGGTCAGAAATTTAATTTAAAGAGTAAACTAATAATTTAACATCATAGATGATAACTGATAAGGATAAAAATAATAGATAACTCAAAGTCAAAAGAGAAATAAGATAAGGGTAAGGGATTTACCTTACCCAAAATCTCTATGGAATCATAAAAAATATCTGGTTACCATATGAAACTAGAGTTACCATTCCGGTAAGAAGGGAACGATATCATCTTGGATCAGGGAGAATCTCGCTTCAACAACTACTACCATTAATGCTTCTATAAAAGAAAGGATCAGTCAACCTAAAAAGGTACGCCATAAATTTCATATTTAATCCTTATGGGATATTTAATCGTCGAATACTAACTTGACCATCGGAGTGCACCTGGCCGACACCACGTCGGTCATCACTTCTCTTGTCTTGCAGGAATCGTCACGGGCTCCGGAGCATGTAGATTTTTGGTATCAACAGTTGGCGCCGTCTGTGGGAACGTATATTAGTCCCAACAAATCATGGTTCCTACAAGGGAAATCTACGAAAAAACTTAAAAGCAATTCAGTCCCTTTATAATCTGGCTTCTATAAAAGAAAGAGAACATTTCATGGATTGCATGGCCAAAAGCAAGGGTACAGTTGCTCAATCCGGTAAAATTGCTAGAAAGCCCCGCCCGAGCGTTAGCAGTTGTTTCATCATCACTGTTAACCGGGTAAGTTTCATGCATTACGCGTATATCAAAATATATGTGTGCACTTCCTCACATGATTTAAAGAGAAACAATTTTTTATGTGTTTCCAATTGTCTGCAAAATATTATTCACCTACATAATAATGTAGTTCACCTGGGGACCCTTCGATAAAATACTACGCCTTGCGGGTACTGTTCACAAAAAAAAAAAAAAAAAAAAAGAGTTTTGTGAGTACTATTCATATGAATAGTACCTGCGGGTACTGTTCACAGGGTGTAGAAAAAAAAAAATTATTTTGTGAGTACTATTCTATTCACATTAATAGTACTCGCGGGTACTGTTCACAGGGTTTAAAAAAAAAAAAGTTTCTTATTCTAGAGAACAATTGCTAACTCCATCGATGATTTTGGTCCTACGATGCTCAATGATAAGTTTTTGCATTAATTGTACCAATTCTGATATATATAAATATGTATATATATTATCCGTTCAAACTGTACATCTGTCCTTTTATTTTTGCTTTGCTAACTTTGCAAATAGAAAGAGAACATTAGTGTTCCTTGTGCGTGAAAGGCAAGCTTGGGAATGGGGGCAGAAAGTTAACCTCTCTTATTAAAGATACGAGCTCACGAAACTCTTACTCACGAGGATGAACCTCCCATATTAAAAGGATAAGTTCATGAAGCTCGTAATTGCCATTCCCCGTATTATAAGGGATTGATATAAAAGCGCCCCGTACTATAAGGGCCCGAGCTGAATGAAGCTCGTAATTGTTGTCCTCTGTATTAAAAGGGGTTGAAATCAACTTGTAAAATATACTTCCCTTTTTAAAGGGCGAGCTGAATGAAGCTCGTAAAATATATTTTCCTTTTTAAATGGCGAGTTGAATGAAGCTCGTAATTACTATCCCCGTATTATAAGGGATTGATATAAAAGTGCCCCGTACTAGAAGGGCCCGAGCTAAATGAAGCTCGTAATTGTTGTCCTCCGTATTAAAAGGGGTTAAATAAACTTATAAAATATACTTCCCTTTTTAAAGGGCGAGTTGAGTGAAACTCATAAAATATATTTTCCTTTTTAAGGGGCGAGCTGAGTAAAGCTCATAAATATACTTCCTTTTTTATTTTAAAAGGTAAGCTCATTCAGCTTAAGAAAACCTACTCCCTCAGCTCACGAAGTTTGGGCAAATCTTAAGAGATCAACTAAAAAAAGGTCGCCCAACAAGGGTTGACCTAAAAAAAGATTGATTTATGCCAAAGAGACGTCACTAAAAAAAAAAACACTTTTGACATTCTCGATACTTGACAAGCAAGTACGAGAATGGGGGGCAACTGATAAGGATAAAAATAATAGGCAACTCAAAGTCAAAAGAGAAATAAGATAAGGGTAAGGGATTTATCTTACCCAAAATCTCTATGGAATCATAAAAAATATCTAGTTACCATATGTAACCAAAGTTACCATTCCTGTAAGAAGGGAACGATATCAGCTTGGATCAGGAAGAATCTCGCTTCAACAACTACTACCATTAATACTTCTATAAAAGAAAGGATCTGTCAACCTAAAAAGGTACGCCATAAATTTCATATTTAATCCTTATCGGATATTTAATCGTCGAGTACTAACTTGACCATCGGAGTGCAACCGGCCGGCACCACGCCGGTCATCACTCCTCTTGTTTTGTAGGAATCGTCACGGGCTTCGGAGCGTGTAAATTTTTGGCATCAACAATAACAATGGACTAATTTGAAAATTTTAATAGTTTATGAATTTTGTTTGCAATATCAAAGGATACATGCAAAACTGAAATTCTACACTTCTGAGTCTCTATTTATAGGCATGATGACATGTGCCGTCTTGAAAATAATAGTATAGATTTATTAGGTAATTTGAATTTTATTAAGTATAAAACTCTTTAAATATATCTTTGTTTATTTTGTCTAATATAATAGAGTTTTATCGAAAATAAAATAGTTAATTTGTGGTTGAGGTATTCTTGGCTAATTAGATTTTATTTTATAGAAACTCTTTTAATAATAGTATAAATTTATTAGGTAATTTGAATTTTATTAAGTATAAAACTCTTTAAATATATCTTTGTCTATTTTGTCTGATGTGATAGTGTTTTATTGAAAACAAAATAGGTATTCAATAAAATAGGTAATTTGTGGCAGAGTTATTTTTGTCTAATTAGATTTTATTTTATTTTATAGAAACTCTTTTAATAATAGTATAGATTTATTAGGTAATTTGAATTTTATTAAATAATTTGTAATTTTATCATCTTTTAATTACTCCCAAATTCCCAATGTGTTATTTCCTCTGTCTCAAAATTAGTGTCTTATTCTAAAAATCGTAAGTTACGATTCTCAAAACATAATACTAACTTTAGTATACAGAGAGTATTAATTTAGTTTACCATTCAACAAAAAAAAAAAAAAATACTATTAATTTGTGTGAACAATGTGTGGAATATGATGAGCACTATAAATAGTTGATATGTTTTATTTTTTTATTTTTTATTTTTGCACCGGCTTTCAAAACAAAACACTAATTTTGATAGAGAGAGAGTATTAACTTGTGTGAACAATGTCTGGAATATGATGAGCACTATAAGTAGCTGATATGTTCTCATTTTTTTTGCACCCTATTTGTTGTCATTTAGCCTTATAAACTCATTTTTCAATTATTTGTATTTCTTTTATGAATTAAACTCTTTTTATATTTTGTTATTAGGTAATTTTGAGTTTTATAGAATTTATATTAATTAATAAATAAATACTGAAACTCTTTGCACAAAGGCCGAGAAAGTAGTACTATACTTGATCTTAGCCAAAAGACTTAGAAAGGTTAGCCAAAAGGTCGACCAAAAAAAATTTAGTAAATTTAGTATTACACTTGATCTTAGCCAAAAGACCAAGAAAAGTCTTAGCCAAAAGACCAAGAAAGGTTAGCCAAAAAGTCGACCCAAAAAAATTTAGTACTACACTTGATCTTAACCAAAAGGCCGAGAAAGGTTAGCCAAAAGGCCGAGAAAGGTGGGATTATTTCTTTAGCTCTATAGTTTTATAAGAGGCTTCCATGTAATCCTTTTTACTTAAAATCAATGTGGGACTTTGTAATTTGAATTAAACTTTTTTTATAGGGTTAATTCCACCTATACCCCCCTGAGGTTTGCCAATATCCCACTTACACCCCCTCTACGTTTCATAATTCCATCTACCACCCCTGTCAATGACGACCGTCCACTTTATTAACGGAAATGTGCAATTTTACGTGGAAGCCCAAGAGTTGTTTTGACCAATGACTGTCAATGTCGTTTGAATCAAATCTAATGAGTTCCTTAGGGAGCAATTTGTTGGATGGGGTTCAAAAATCCATTCACCCCGTCAAGGAGGAGTTGCATAACAAGATATTTGATCCGGGTTAAAAGAGCCCAACGCCTTGCTAGAGACGTTAAAGACTAATAAATGCTTTGTAGGGTTTACAACCCTATTCCTCCCTCATTTCTATTTTACCTTTCATTTCTTGCGTCGTCTAGATATGTTTTGGGGTTTATGCACATTGATAGGAGCTATGATTGAGTATGCACGCACTTTCATTTTGAAAATAGGCATTTTGTTCCTGTTCCATTGATCTCAAAAGAGGTTCGATCGATCGAACATTCCTTCTTGTATCTAATTATTTCTCTGTTTCATCGATCGAAATTTTCCTGCATAAATCAGCCATTTGTGTATCAATCGAAAATTTCTTTGGATCGATCTGAAAGTTCCTAGATCGATCCAACTTTTTCTTGGATCGATCTTCACTCCACATTTAGAAAAATTTTGAGATTCATGAAAAAGGTCTCTCTATGCATCGTTCGAACTTGTCTGCAGGTTTTCACCTGTTTAATCGATCGAAGTATCTCCCAGATCAATCTTGGATTGATCGATCTGTACCCCCTTTGTTGACTATGTTTTGACTACTCTTTTGAATTTTGAACTTTAATTTAATAAAAATCCAAAAATATTTTGAATTTTTAGTTTATTTCATTTTATTTTAAAAAATTTCAAAAATATTTTTAATTTTAGGAAAATTTTCAAAAATCTAAAAATATTTTCATTTTATCTTATTTTTATTTTATCTTTATTTTTGTTTTTAATTTTATTTTTATCTTAAAAATATTTTCAAAAATTTTAAAAAGATTTTTATTAATTTTATTATCCAAAAACCCATAAACTATTTTCAGTTTTCAAAAATCCAAGAAATTTCAAAAATACTTAATCATTTCGAAGCATAAATCGATCTGTGATCTTTCAAGATCGATTTATGTTCGATCGATCTAAGATTTTTCCAGATTGATCGAACTTATCGGGACCAGTTTTTAAAATAAAACCCTAGGGTCATTTTGATCGATTTGTAAATCAATCTCAAACCCTCATCTCTCTCACCACTACAACCTATCCCTCTCAGCTCCGGCGAACCCTCAGGTAAGCTTCCAAGGCTTCGAATCTTCCATCTTCGCTTCAAATCTACTCATCTCTCTCGACCTCCACTTCTCTCCTCGGATTAGGTAAGTTTGTGTTTTAGTTTCCATTTTCAAGCTTCAATCCATATAATTTTGATGATTCCGTGATAGATCTGAGGTTGCCGTATTGATTTGTTTCCATCTTTGATACTTTGAACACGTGTATACATATGTATATATTTAGTTATATATTTGTGTATATATTTGATTCCAAATTGATTTGGAGGGTCATGTGCCCAAACAAGTGCCCATTTGTGTGTTGTTGAGGATTTGTAGGACCTACAAGCTTACTTGAGTGCCCCCGTGCTATCTTATTTATGCCCAATGCCTGTGTTTTTCACATTGGATGCATTCTATACTTATCATGTTTAGCATGTTTCACTTGGTCACTGTTTATTCGGCTGCGTCATCACTTACATAGATTCATAATTATTATTCTGAGTTATCTATCTTATTCGACATATATGTTTCTATTTACTATGCTTCAATTCTTTATGCCGGTACTAACTTATATTGCAAGTGTTTTTCTTTCTATTTTGTAGGCTATGGCTAGGGTAAAGACTGTTGCCTGTAGGCATTATCCACACCGAGTGAGGCAGCGAGTAGAGGAGCAGGCAGGACCATTTCATGTTCAGGACCCCATTCTAGAGCCAGCTCCAGAGCAGGTTGATAAGACTAACCAGTTAGAGCAGTTAGAGGCAGATCCAGCTCAGTCCCCATCAGCCGACTCTAGACTACAGTCTTCAGCTTCTGCATCATCTTCTTCAGCTGAGACTGAACATATACCTTCTCCCTCACCACCACCGACATAGCCAGGCCAGGTCCGCGACTGATCTATTAGGAGATACTCAAGCCTTGAGGTGGCGCATGAGTCAGTATTTGATATTATTTTCTTCTCCCGATATCTCCTGACCCGGTCAACTTACAATAATATTGACCGGAGGGGCATTTCAGCTATTTTAGCCCCAGTCACCTATCCAGTTTACCCGCGGCTTATTCGGTTGTTCTACCAGAACCTCCGGCCGGCCCCGAGTAACCTGTCAGAGCTGCACACTACCATTGATGGCCACCCCATCCAGATCACAGTTGATATTCTTGCCAGATCTTCTCGATGCCCGCATGTTTGCCCTTCTGATGTTCATTATCCTCTCTTGGAGTAGAGGCCTTCTTACGCAGACATAGCCGTGGCACTGACTGGCCACTATGCAGATGGCGAGACTTTCGCCACCCGGACTTATCTGTCCGATGACCTTTGGTTCTACGATTCGGTACTATTCCGAAACGTATTTATGGCGGGCCATAAGATCTAGAGGCGTTCAGACTTACTGGTTGCTTTATATTCATTCTACACAGGCCACTGGGTATCTATGCTGGCACTCTACTGGAGTGTCATGATGAGATTGTATTCGACTTATATTAGCAAGGCCAAACTTAGGCAAGCCACTTTTCTCCCATTTGCCTATCTTATCACTCAGATCCTCCGAGATCAGCGCTCTCATTTCCACCCAGATGAGTATCCAGAGACAAGAGCTTGCCATTATGGCAAGAAGGAGTGGAATAAGAGCTACAATGCTCTTATCAAGAGTTTGGTGGAGGACATTATTCTAGCAGCTGAGGAGCTTGAGGATGAGGAGATAGCAGCAGCAGCTGCAGCAACAGTAGATAATCCAGCAGACGCACCAGTGGCTGCCGTACATATGGAGATCGGTCTGGAGCAGGAGCCTCCAGCAGAGGAGTTATCACATCACTCTCCAGCGGGGTCACCATTACATTTCCCGGAGCAGGCTCAGGATGTACCACAGTTTTATGATCCAGAGGTACCTGAAGCTCCAGCACCGACACCCGGCTTTGGAGATCGTATCCAGGCCTTGGAGGACATAGTTGTCTCTTTTCGGTCAGATGTGGCATCTCTCCGCTCCGATGTCTTAGCTACGCTGCAGGGCATATCCAGAGATATCAGGGGATCACGCCCCACTCGCCCTACCTTATCTGCCCGATCTCTATTCCTCTCTTTCATTATTCCATTATATCTATGATACATTACTGCTCTTTTGATACTGTTGTGATATTTTTGCGGCCAGTCTGTCTGCCCTATTACTGCGATGTACCATATACTGCTTTTATTTTCCTATTTTATGCATGATCTTTTGGATGTCATATCTTGATATTGATATATCTGTCTGTGATTGACTCCATCAGGTGCATCCCAGTGACTTCAGTGAGAGAGTGTTGCTTGAATTTTTCAGGACCACCCTTTTCCTCTCTCATTAGTTCATTTATTATCCCATTTACACTTGCATGTCCACTGTGTACCATTATTATCCCCTTTGTTACCTGATCAATTTTTCTCCCAGTGCCATCTTTTCAGGACCACAGTTAATCCTAAGTTTAGGGGGGTTATACCACCCACTTTGGATATTTTTGTCTCGGCCATTCCTTGCCATAGCCGCACTGGTATACTATTTCCTTTGTTCTCTGTACACATTGAAGATACTGTGCCATTTAAGTTTGGGGGTAATGGGTATTGTTATAGTATTTGTTTTCAATTTTTAAATTTTGAGCATGACTTGTGTATTTGAGGAATTTTTATGATTGGTCCATGACTAGCTATGATTTTGATCTTTTAAGGACTATATTGCTTAGAAATTAAAAATTGCTTGACTTGAGAGTCCAATACTCCTTGTATGCCTTGTGGACTCCATTTCGGAGTAAATTTTTCGAAAGATTGATATCTTGTTTGCACTTGTGGTCCACATCATCCTGATTCTGTGATTGTTTTGAGATTCACTCTAGGATTCTACACTAGCATAGGTGCACACTAGCATTCATTTGTGGGGTACATACTTTGCTAATTATTGAATTGGTTATATCCCAATTGGGTTAGTAGTGCATTGAAAGTTTTCATCTTGATAAAAGTGGATAAAAAAACCCTTTTAATTGAGTAACTGAGATTATAGCCACATCAAGCACTGAATTTCTCGTGCCGAAAGGTGGAGGGCCCAAACTCTAGGTTAATAATAAAAAATAAAAAATAAAAAAAGAGTAGTTGCAAAAGTAATAAAAAGTGAGGACTTTTTCCAAAATGTGAGAAGTGAGAAATGATTAGATGGAGGTTGTTTTGATTTGTAACCTAATTGATTTGAGCTTATAAGTCCTTAAAGGTGTTTGAACACCTAGTACCCTAAAGCCATCTGGTTTGGGAGTCATTGACCTAACGCTCGACCTCATGGATCGCTAAAAAGCTTAATAAATCAACA
Source organism: Cornus florida (assembly GCF_030987335.1). Classification (NCBI taxonomy): domain Eukaryota; kingdom Viridiplantae; phylum Streptophyta; class Magnoliopsida; order Cornales; family Cornaceae; genus Cornus; species Cornus florida. The sequence goes on along the minus strand of NW_026775579.1, from coordinate 76,875,805 downwards.
CATTGCACTATACTTCCATATTTGATTCTTAGGGATAGAAAAAAAAAAAAAAAAATTAAGTGAAAAGAATAAGCGCACCTAGAACAATAAAGCTTTAATAAAAGGTCCACTCTTTGTCTTGATGATCGGTACTAAATTTGTGTGCTGGTTTAAGAGTAAGAATGTGATCATTTCTTTAGTTGGCTTAGATAGCAACATATTTGATGCCGGTCCACTCAAAAGGATTCTAGAATTGTTTTGATTTGCATGATCATTTTCTTAATGTGTGGAGAACCATACTTGTTTGCTTGATGTTGAGATTTTAGGAGATTGCTTAGAAATGGTTGAAAAATTGCATACTTGAGGTAGTTTTCTCCTAATGTTTGTTTGCAATATTGGTGCCTCTTTTGAAAGAATGAGCTTAATGTTTGTGGGTATCATTTCTAGAAACCCTTACGAGACTTCACTCGTCCACTTGGGGTAACCTAGGGGTTTAAAAGGCTTGTTGCATATGCTAAATGCAATCGCGTTCCCTACGAAAGTGGCGTTATCTATTTATTGCTTTCTAGTTCATAGTTGTATAGTTGTTCATTTTATTCCTTTACTTTGTAGTTCATTGCTAGGGACTAGCAATATTTAAGTTTGGGGGTATGATGAACACTAAAAAGTGCGCATTTAAACCCCTTAAGCTTGAGCATTCTCGGACCTTTATCTATCTTATTTCCCTGTTTTATTCTAATTTCGTGTTATTGCCCTTTTTAGGTACTTATCCCAAAAATAAGTCAATTCAGCCAAATAAGAGCATTAAAGAAGTTAACTCAAGCTGAATAGAAAAAATGAGCAAAGTGGAAGCTAATTGAAGCAAAGTGTGGAAATTCAGCATGTTCGATCAATCTCAGCATTTCTTTAATTGATCGAAAGTTCATCGATCTAAACAGTTCAAGATGTATCCAAGCCCTTGTCCTTATCCAAAAGAATCCACCAAGTTTGATCGATCCAACATTTCCCAGATAGATCGGAATGATTTGATCTTATCCACACCTACCACCCACCTATCACTTTTGTCTTCTTCCCAAAAATATCCCAAAATATCTCAGAGATTTGTCTTTATTCAAAAAGGTGCCGCCAAGGATGATCGATCTTTGCAGCATTCGATGGATCTCAGCCATGTTCGATCGATCTCAACATAGTTCGATCGATCAAACCTCCTCAAGTCCGAAAAAAAAAAAAATTCCAGCTCATTAAAAGTTGGCTCATGGTGCAATCATTTGAGGGACCTTGGTGTACGAGCCCAGACCATTGGTGTGACATTTTGACCTACCTATATAAGGATTGAGAGCCACTTTTAGAGCATAGTTGTTATTCATAATTCATATATCTCAAATTTTGGAGAGGATGCTAGAGATTAGAGAGTTTTACACATTTTGGGAGTTCTTCCATTCTTCTAGGGTTTCCATTAAGAAGGAGGTCATTCCTACCATGGAGATAGCCCTTGAGAGTTGGATAACTACTTCAATCAGTGGCTAGACATCTACTTGGGGCTAGAGTAGCCTCTAAGTTTGCTTCCTAGACTTAGTTTTTTGTATATTTTTAGGGATTTACTTGTAACAATGTTTTTATCTTGGATTTATATATATATTTTATGGTTTCTACTTGATGTGTATGGATTAATATTTTCAATTGATTTAATTACTTCTAACCATATGTCTATGTATGCTAGAATGGATGATTCATGTGTTTTTCTCTATATTTAGTGGAATTTATGCATGTCTATATGTATGGATGAAGTTAATCTAGAGATGGTTAAAACATAGAGCTCAATTGAACACTCTTGCAATTTATTTGATGGTTCACACTTGTTTCTTGATGGATTGTACCACACCCTTAGCTTACTTAGTTTAATTTCATATCTTTAGTGTAGATGTAGTGTAGTTGCTTTAAATTCATAGATAGGTGGATAATCTACTCTTGTTCCTTGGTGTTCTATACTTTTGAATGCATTAGGTGTATATTTCTAGATAGTTGTGTGTGCATAAATTGTGGTTTCATTGAATGGATTTTGGTCTCATTTGATATGTTGTGCTTTCCATTTGATTTGGCTTTACAATCTATACTTATTTGACATCCATGACTAGTTTCAATTAATGTCACACATACACAAAAGTTACAAGTCAATTTCCCCATTAATATACAATTCCTAGTGTCTAGTGAAATTAAGCTTAGTGGTGAGCTCTAGTACTCCAAGTCCTCCTCTCTATATCTTTTTTTACTTTATTAATCATTGAATTTTGTTTACTTTAATTTCCTTTGCATAATAGCTTAATCAATCAATCTAACCAATCTTTGATCACTCGACCTACTAACCCTATATATTGTTTCCATTGCAAAGGCACCCATAATCCCTTGGGATGATCCCTACTCACCCTAGCTATATTTTTAGTTAGAGGTAGTAGTGGCTTTTACAAATTTAAAACTTGGCCACATTGCACACTCACACTCTTAGTTCAACACACATATCTTTGCAAACAATTTGATGCATTGGTACGGCACACACCAACATGTGGCCTTAGACGAAAAATAAAAAAGTGACATTTTCATATTATTATATGTAATATGTTAAATATTAAATAATAATTAATTAAAAATCATCCATTATGTTTTTTGAGATACAAAATTACTAATTAAATTCTCATATTCAAGTGTGATTAAAATATATTTTTCAATAGACAATATAATCAATCCATTTAATCTTTCTTCTTTCCATTTGATAATTTTTGAACATAATATGAAACGGAACTCTCTTCTTATTCTCAAAGGCATGGAAAACTGCTCAGGAAAAATATACAACTTTGAAATACTCAAAGATATAGAAATCCTCCAAAATAGATATGTCAAATAAGAAAATTAAAACAACCATTGTTCACATACAAAAGTACACTAGTTCAGGACAAATATTACATAAATTCACTTCTTTTAGGATCAAAAAGAGTAGAATCAAAAGCATCAACCACATTTGGGCTAGAAGCCGTAGTTGGAAGAACTAATGGGCTTGAAACTGGAAAAACTGAGGAGTTTGGAGTTGGAAGATCCCCTTGGTAAGACTTCACTATCTTCGCGAATAAAACCTCAGCTTCTTGGGCTTTCAGACCCTCAGCATAAGGAAAGGACACCTCTATATCTGCATCAAAAGCATCTTGGTCATTTAATTTATCACCTGAACCTTGGGTAAAGCCGAACTAGAAGGCCTTTGCACTGGACAGGCGCACTAAGGAGGAATAACGCTCCTGCATCTGTTTCCCAGCGGTGGTATAGGTGTTAATTGCATCCCTTCAATGAAGATTCTCAACCTCCAGTTCATTTACTTTGGCTTCAGCAAATGCATGGTGACCCTTGTATACATCCCTCGCGTCATAAGCCATTTTTACATCCATATGCGCATGGGAGAGTTTCTTCTCAGCAACATCCAGGTCCTTTTCTAATTTTCGGATGGAAATTGACTGAGCTTCGGCAGTCGAGCATAAGGCCATGGTATGGGAAAAATTCTATATAATCAATAATGAAATGAGTAAAATGAAAAGATAAGTAAAAGAATAATGAAGGAAAGAAAGAGGACAAACCTCCATGGCACGAACAGGGGCAGTAGGAAGTAGCTGCTCTAACCCCATGTTACCTATTATTTCCTCATCCTTAGGTAACCATATCCCTCGAACAATTGCTAGTGCAGTAGAAGGATTTGTGATTATTGAATCCCCATAATAAAGAACTGACTTGTTAGCTTTAGAGAAAGTAGGCCTCCAAGGTTCTCCTACTTCTGCCAGGACAAAAGCCCTAACCTTTTCTTCAGGATCGACTTCATTAGTTTTTTTCCCTCTACTCTTTGAGAGGGTAATGCCCTTATTCTTGGTTAAGGAAAAATGGTTTAATTTGAGTGTTTTCTTCAGAGGAAGTTTTTTAACTTCCTTTTCTTGCTCAGTAGAGCATATAACTACAAGGGGCTCACCCTCTGTTGCTTTCTTCTTGAGAGCTTTAGCCCTCTTCTTTTCCTCATCAGTCAAAGGAAAACTATCGAAGGAAGGGAGTGATAAATCCATGAGGTCAGCAGCTGAAGCACTAAAAGCAAGTTCCTTGAGATTGGATGAAGAAAGAAGGTTCTCTATGGAAGGGGGTCGTTCTAAACTTGTTCGTCAAGGAAAGCAAGCCTTTTCCTAGCTACAGAAGATGGGAACGTTGCTGAAAAAATACCAAGAAATTCGTAAATATAACGAAAAAGTAAAACTTGACATGGGAAGCAATCAGAGCACTTTTGATGAAGAAAAGGTAAAATTTCTATACATAATATCCCAAGTTTGCAGGGAATAGAGAGTTTGTTGGATTGAGACACAGACTAGCTCCCTCTAATATTAAACATCCTCTTTTTCCATCTCTTCTCGGAAATGAGAAGGTCTGTACATATTCTCTGTTGAAGAGAGGAAGTAACATAATAATGGCCAAGCTCGGTCTGATGTCAGGAAATAGTATAGGTGGTCAATAAGTCAGCGAAAGTCAAATCAAGACTCTCTAGCCTTCGACGTACAAGAAGAGCTGATACTATTCGAAGAAAGTTTGAGTCTACTTAAAGAGGAGCAATACCTAACTTATTAAAGACTAAATGATAAAAAGGGATGAAGGGGAAAACGAAGGGCATTCAGATGATCAACAAATAGAAGCAACTCATTTTCACCCACCCTTTCACCAGAACTGAAATCGGCATTATTAGGATATTCAGCAATTTTTATCTCCTCAAAAATCTCAAATTCTTCCATTATGAAATCAATGTTGAACTTGACACGCCGAACTAACAATATCATCTCTCTCTCTCTCTTTGTAAAAATATAATCTGATCCAGAAGTGGATACCTTTGCTTGAGGCAGAGAATCGTCTATTCACACAATAAAATCGTCCGTAGACTCAAGAGGGTTGGAAACCCTAGGAGGAGAAACTCTAAAAAGAATAGTAAATGACGACGGTGTGGTCTCAGAATCCATAATCTCTATGTGATCATGCGTAGATGAAGTACTCATGATACGAAATTAGAAAAAATGAATGAAGAACTAACCTGATATCACGACAAAGCAATGAAGGCAGTGAAGGCAAGAGTAAGTTTTGAAGGAGTCCTTTGGTCAGAATGTTAATGGTCACTTCTCGAACGACCTCTTACAAAATTGGCAACTGTGCAACTTCAATTCCCTTCTAATTAGGAGCCGTAGTTCAATTTAGGAGGGAATTGGAGGCAAAGTGTGGAGGGAAAAATCCCCCTCCAATAAAAATCAGCCACATCATTAAAATAAGATATTATTCTAATAATTCTCTATCTGGCCTGACTAAAGCCCAATCCCAATGCAGCCCAAATAAAGTCAATATTAGCCCTATGTCCTTATAGTTAACCTCTTGGTCTGCTAAAAGACTCATCCGGCCCACCCACCTTGTAATTCAAGTTCGACTCGAATGGATCAACTCCTATTTAATAAAGGTACTCTCTATAAGGAAACTCCGAATAAGAAGAAGTCCTATACGGTAAAGAATCCTACATGGGAAGAAGTTCTGCATGGAAAGAATTATAGAAGGAAAGAATTTCATGCGTAAAGAGTTATGTATGGAATGAATTGGAGGACAAGCAGGGCGAATCCAACCATAATTCCACCATCTTCTTGTATATAAATAGAGGCATAGACCTCCAATAAAGATCATTAAGCATTACAAGTTTTTCTCTGAATTTTTCTTGTTAATTGTTCTTTTATTTTGAGTGAGTTGTATTTATTCTTTTAACTTTTTTAGTTAAGTGAATTTTTGCAACTACATATGCGAAAATATAAGATGTAAAATAAGAAGATGGAAAACATATCATATATATGATTCGGCACTAAGGCTTACATCCATGAATTAAGAGTCACTAATGTTACATTTCTCTTATTGCTTGTATTTCTTGATATGTCTACATTATATTGATACACAATATATAGGAAATAAAGTTGCAAACAAAACGAATGAATGAAGTAGTAAATCAAAGAGGAAAGAAAATAAACTGAATATAATATATATAATATATTATACAAATATATAAGGAAAGAAGGCAAACAAAAGGAATAAATCAAGAAGTGGAAAGAAAGGAAACCGAATATAATATTATATATATATATAGAATATATATTTCAATAGAGTCAGCTTTGGAAATTACATAGTTTTCTTCCCTCTCAAAGAGTCGAATGTTGATGGCATCAAGGTAAATTGGATAGATAAAAGAGCGAAGAACAACATTTATTAGGGAGTTAGGCTCCGTTTGTTTCGACGTAAAATATTTTTTTTGAAAAATATTTTCCTTTTTTAAGTAAAATATTCTTTTATTTGTACTTTGTCGGTATTTGGCAAAGGTCTACGTCGAGTCTATCGGGTACGGCATGTAAAATAACTTGCCGAAAATTGATAGATAAGTTATTTTTATTAAAATTTAATATTTTTTTTTCTTCGTAAATGTTTTACGACAACCAAATATCATAAAATAAAAAATATTTTAGTCAAAACAAACGGAGCCTGAAGGTAAAAAAGAACTCACAAGATTAACTACCATTTTGCAAGCATTGTTCAAAGTCCAAGATTACAGTGCATATCACATTTCTCACGTGTAAAAAAATGTAAAATTGATCAACTAGGTCCAAGATCACGTATTTTAACTAGGTCTATTTTGCAAGCATTGATCAACATTCCAAGATTAAGCAAATATGCTTACCGTACATATCACACCCCTCACGTGCAAAAAATAATCCTAAAGTTTAATTTTGTGCAAATAAGTTTAAACCCTAATTTGACTAAATTACCCTTATTGAATCAATTTATAAAATATATAAAAATAAATAATTTTGTAAAATAACCGGAAATGAAACTATTGGAGGACTCTCCTCACGTGTAAAAAATACCCCCAAAGTTTCAATTTGGTACAAATAGGTCCCTCTGACAAATTTAAACCCTAGGTTGACTAAATTGCCCTTACTGAATCATTTTATAAATTATATAAAAATAAATAATTTTGTAAATTAACAGAAAAGGACACTATTAGAGGACGTCAGCAATGAACAAGTAAAGATAAAAATAGTATATAAAAAAAATAAAAAGTATAAATGAAAAGTAAAGATAAAATAGAAAAAAAAATGAAAATAAAGTACAAACTAAAGAAAATAAATCTGTTCCAAACTCCGAAAACCAGTGAAAACTGATATTGAGATTTTTTATTTTATTTTTATTATTTTTTTAATAGTGTTGGTACTAAAAACGAAAAAAAAAAAAAATAGTAAACTGAAATTTCAAAAACTTCAAATCCTTGTTCTACAAATTCTCAAAATTTCAAAAAAAAAATAATAATAAATAAAAGAAGAAGAAGAAGAAGAAGAAAAAGTTTAGAGATATATATAGAGAAAAAAGTTTAAAAATATAAATAAGTTAATGTGCACATAACACCCTTATAATATGAGATTAGTAGCATATATACCCTCTTGGGCATTTTTGGAAAAGTCAAAACGGCAAAACGAGTATTACATCACTAATTTATGTCAAATTTTTGATTGAGAGATATTTTTGCACAATGTGAAAAGATTAAGAGTGTTTTTTTGTACACTTTTTCAAATAGAAGGGTAAAAGTGTTACGTGGAGTATACCTTAAGGATGTTTTCTCTATTTGTCCCATTTTGAATACATTTCAATAAAAAATAAAAAAATAAAAAAACTTGTTAAATCTTAATATGTTTTTTACTAACCGCAATATATGAACAATATATTGATTAAAGCCTTTTGCTTTTTTTTATTCATTTTAACACGAGCACCTAACCGGATCCTTTGTATTTGTCTTGTAAACGTACTAGCCATGGAATTAAAAAAATAAGAAAAAAAACCCAGCAAATTTCATGTTTCGAAACTAACCTTGGCTAGTTTTGTAATACCATATTGGGAAGGAACAAAAGACTAGGGTGTTTACTAATTCGTGTAATCACCCCGTGAAAACCCTAAATACCATTTCTGAGTCAATCTGAAATTGTATCTTATTCGTCAAGCAAAGTAGTTGTCCTTATGTGAATCACTAAAACTTGGAACCTTCCCAACTCTTGAAAGAAATGTCTTCTTCACCTTTCATGGTTTATCAGATAGTGCTATTGCCCTGTAAATTTGAGTGTGGTGCCCTGATCTTGTAGATGCATCGTCTTTGCGTGTGGTGTCCTGATCTTGTTGATGCATCGGCTCTGTTTTGACAATTTTTTCTATTATTGTTACGGATGGCAATGGGTTACAGTTGGGGTAGGTTTAGCTAAATCTTATTCCGCCAGTTAGAAAATTCGTCATACCAACTCTACCCTTATTCCGGACGGTTTTGTAATTAGTATGCCATTTTCGTCCTTACTCCGGTAGACAAAGTACTTACTACACCCCGCATACTCCATTTAATTGAGGGGGCGGGGCAGGTTATGCCACTTTTATTATTTAAGGAAAAAAAAAAAAAAAAAAACCTAGTCCAATGTGTTCAAATTGGATTGATAAATAAAGTAACCCTAACTTTTCAGTTACTAAATAGTGAATATTAATATATTAACTGATACTTGTAGGAAAGTAACAAGGCTTTTAAAAATATTATATGTATAAATAATTTAAAAGTACCTATAAAATTGGGATGGGGCGGGGCGGGTTTATCATTAAATTCACTGCCATTCCAAACCTGCTTCGAATTTTTAATTATTTTATCATACTCGTTCAAAACTCATTTAGGTGACTTTCAAATTCGCTCCAGTATGAGTGGGGCGAAACCCTAGAATCGGGAAAATTGCCATCCTTAATTATTGTTGCCCCAAGTCTCAAGTTTGGGACAAAAGCACTAATTTAGTCTGAACTAATTGTCTATCTGGTATTGGAACTCTTTGTATTGGGCCTGTTCTTTTGTTGGGTTAGTCACTGATCCAAGAATTTTTATCCCAAGGTTTGTTTGTTACTGATTTTAGTTTTTGTTTCGGGTTATGCTCCTTTGTATACTGCACAGTTTGGTTCCTTAATACAATTTTATTTACCAAGAAAAAAAAACTTGAAAGTAAATTTGTGATACTAAAAACACAGTCCCCAAACAAGCATTTTAGTCAAGACCGAAATTTTAGAACCAAACTTGTTTGATATATATATATATATATATTTTCTTAGTTAATACTTACACACCATTTTTTAAAGAATTATTTGCACCTAAAAGAATTCGATGTTTAAAGTGGTTTTGTTAGAATAATTTATGATTTTTAAAGAAATGGGGTTGAATATCAGTTCCATCTTTGCTTATAATCAAGCAATGTCATTCTGATTGTGACACGTATTTAAAAAAATGACTTCTTCCACGCCATATTTTTGCTTTCAAAAAATCCAAAAATACAAGTTAAATATAAACTTGAACTTCGCAAACCTTTTCTTCGATTTTGGTTGATGATCTGATTGATTAGAATGTGCCCTAATTGCTGTTGATGAGCCTGCCCTGTTTTGAATTTCTAGTATGATAGCTGCCCTTTGCTTCTCTGGTATAGTGGGCTGTTCTGTGCGTCTCGGCTTCACTTGGGCTTTGTTAAGTCCTTTTGGACTGTTTCATGGGTTGGCATGGTTTCGTGGGCTTTGTGCCTTGTAATAATTGTTGTGACAGATTATATAGTACAAATAATTTAAACATAATTAATGGCCATTAATTTATATTTTGTATATGATATTAATTTTTAGTAATAAAATACGTAAAGCTATGGCTACACCATGAGCCACATATTAGTGGGCTCTCAAGGCCCACACACTTCACAGGTATTCGGAGTAAATGCTAGTCTATTTGACCGTGTCCATTTGGTCTAGTTGGAATTTGCATGCTGGAAATTCGCTTGGTCCATTTGAAATTTTCACTAGTTTATTAATGTAACATATCTATATCTATCTAATTTTTGTAGGATGGAACTGGTGTGGTTAGAATTTGTACTTCTTGAAGACCGGCATGGACTCACTCCATTTGACTATGTCCATTTGGTCCAGTTGGAATTTGCTTGGTCCATTTGAAAGTTCCACTAGTCTATTAATGTAACATATCTATATCTGTTTAATTTTCGTACACTCTACACAATGAGCAGCCACATATTAGCAGGCGCTCAAAGCCCACACTCCACATGTCTTTGGAGTCGACCCTTCCAAATGCTAATCTCTTAACGTAACATCTCTATAACTCTATCTAATTAGTGGGCTCTCAAGGCCCACACTCCACAGGTCTTTGGAGTCAACCCTTCCAAGTACTAGCTTGTTAATGTAACATCATCTCTATAAATCTATCTAATTTTCATAAGATGGAACTGGTGTGGTTGGCATTTGTACCCTTTGAAGACCAGTATGGATTCTGTCCATCTGACTGTGTCCATTTGGTCCAGCTGGAATTTGCATGGCCACCACTATGCCACGTTTCAAGGCTTAATTATGAATTAAATTGGAGTTTATTTGTTACTCCTTTTCTAGATCGCCAAACAATAGTACCATTGAACTGGTTTGGTTGGAATTATTTGTATTCCTTGAAGACCCCCTTATCATTAGCCTACCGAGTCTAATCATTACACTAAAGCAGTGGGTACTAAACCCAATCACTTACCATCTTTTACGATATGTTAAGTAATTTTTTTAACGTTTAAAATTTTGGTCTCTTTTAAACGATACTTAAAAACTATTCTAAAATTTTATCAAAAAAAATTAATTTTAAAAATTACTAACTCTGTTCTACATTTAGCGTTGAATTAAGAAATCAAACAGGCCTTTGGTTATTATCATTTATTTTATTGTCTATCATGTATCTTATTCAAACAAGAATACTATCATTTACTTTCTTTTCTCTCTTATCTATCTAAACACAAGAAAAGAATATTGATGAACGGGTTACTTTGAATCCATAAAGTTTTAAAAAAATTGCAACTCAATTAAAATATTATTAATTAGTTGAATTCTGCACTTTGCAGTACATGCATATTTATAATAAAGAAAACAAAATACTAGAAGGAAACTAAAAACATAAGGAAACTCATTCTAGAAATAAGCCTAAAAATAAATTATCTCTAAAAATTCTAAAAAAAATAAAAAATGAAACTTAATCAATAAAAACTATGAAATATAAAATCTCATAGCATTCCAACTTCGATAAGGGCTCGAACAAAAATTTCAAAATAATCAACCGGCCTCTTATAAGACAATAAAATACAATTTCGGAGCTCTAAAATAAGGTTTCAGCTGAAAACTAGCATGCCCCAAAAGCTAAAGCTAGTGGGCTTTTTCTTAATACGTCGTTTTCACCCAAAAAAATACTCCATTCTAGTAAAAAAATGAACTTGTAAAATCATTTAGAATTCTATGCTACATCATAATGTTATCATTTCTTTCTTTTATCTCCTATGCATCCAAAAGGAGCCTTAGCGTTTTGGTATTGGTACTAATATTTGAAATGTTCAAAAGATTCAATAGTAATTCATGAAAATCTAGTTTGCCCTTTCAATCTTTTTGGTACTTGGGATAAAAAAAAAATAATAAAAAAAAAGAAAGAAAAGAAGAAGAAGAAGAAGAAGAAATATTTATACTATTATAAAAGTACAAAGTGTTTGAGTACATTATTGTGCTTCAGTATATTAAAGAGTTTCAGTAAATTATTTTATAATAAAAGAAATTAGTAATAATAATAATATAGTATTAATAAATACTAAAATTCAATTAGAAAGATAATCTAGTTAAAGAATGAAATACCAATAATAATAATAATAATAATAACAATATAGTAGTAAGAAATATTGAAATTCAATAAATGAAAATCTAATTATTGAATGAAATATATAATATACTAATAGTAATAGTAATAATAATAATAATAATATAGTATTAATAAATACTAAAATTCAATTAGAAAAAAAAAAAATACAGAAAGGAAATCTAATTAAAGAATGAAATACCAATAATAATAATAATATAGTAGTATGAAATGTTGAAATTCAATAAATTAAAATATAATTATTGAATGAAATATATAATATTAAAAAATTTATTTAATAATATAGTAATAGGACATACTACTACTAATAATAATATATTGTAGGAAATATAATTACAGAAGGTAGTATGTCATTTTTAAAAATTGAATTACTAAAATTCAATAAAAGAAAATCTAATTAGATGTCTCATGTGATCATATCTAAGCACACACTCGATCACTTTTATTCCATAGTGAGTACACAATATTTTCGGCCCCTCTATAAATATGGGTAGTTACTTACTGAGAAACATGTACAAGGTAGAGAGACAGCATTTAGATATATAGAGAGTGAGAGATGGCAGATAAGGTGGTGGTAAATATAGGTAAGGGAGTGGGTCAAGGAGAGCCTGAGCCTGAGCCTGAGCCGATGTCTAAACATTTTAAGAATGAGAGCTTGATTCCTGAAGAGAGAAAGCGGGTGATGACAATGATTGCTGAGAAACTGGTGAATTCTGTTACTTCCTCTGCCTGCAACAAGGAAAAAAAATAAGCACAAGATCAACCCTGGTGATGTCTAAATAATCTTACACCATATCCTCTATATATATCTGTATATATCACTCACTGTGTTGCATGTAGTGAATATTTTATGCAATAAAATCATCTTTTGGTGATAGTAGAGAGTTATTGGTGCATGTTATACTGTTCTTTACATCTCAAATGAGCTTTCTTTGCTTTTCCACTCAAAGATAATAAGTGCGTGCACTGTGTAATGTTTTATATATATATGTTGCCAAGATCTCCATTTGAGGAGGTCATTTTTTTCATCTCTTTTACTGTCCAAATTCCTCTAATTTATTTATTATTATTTTATATATATAAAAAGTTACATATATATATATATATGCATGTATCTATATTCCCTTCTTCAGTTAAACCACTTTTTCTCCTTCAAAGTTCTCTCATATATATATATATATATATATATATATATATATATATATATCTATATATATATATATATTCTTGTTTTTGTTCTTCTTCTATTTTATTTCATTTTTTGTTTTTAACTTCTTAAAATTTTTCCTTTTGCCCTTATACATGATGTATGTACTATGACATTTTTTTTTTCAGTTATTCTTTTTGTTTCTCTTCTTCTTATTTAAATGAATATGTGTAATTTCACATATCACTTCCAAATAACAATACCCATTTTGTAATTGTATTCAATGAAAAAATTATCAATCAATATTTTAATTTTTCTATTCGTGAAGTATTTATTTTTCTTACAGTATTTCTTGATCAGCATAATATTATTTTACAATTATTTTTAATATGAGAATGCAAACACAACAAAAAAAAAGGGGGGGGGGGGGGGGGGGGGGTTCTGAAATCCTGACCAATTGAATAATATGAGGGCTACCTTTTATTAGCTAAAAGATCATGTAAAAGAGAAGCAAAATGGAAATGATTGGGATAGAGAAAAGAAATAAGTAGAAAGAGTTATTTACATAATTTTGTTATTTACATATATTTATATGATAAATTTTAAATAATGCCCCCGCCTAATATAGATAAATACATAATTTTGTTATTTACATATATTTATATGATAAATTTTAAATAATGCCCCCCTAAACTTATCAATTACTAAAAAAAATTCTTAATTTTTTTCTTCTCTTTTACTTTTCAAATTCCTCTAATTTCCTTTTTCTAAAAAATAAAAAGAAGTTACATATATATATATATATATATATATATATATATATTCCCTTCTTCAATTAAACCATTTTTTCCCCTTCAAAGTTCTCTCATTTTTTTTTTCTTGCTTTTGTTCTTCTTCTTTTTAATTTATATATTTTTGTTTACCTTTTGATTTGAAGAAAAGTAAGGGAAGTGGCAATGCAAACACAACATCTGAAATTCTGACCAACTGAATAATATGAGAGCTACTTTTATTAGCTAAAAGATCATGTAAAAGAGAAGCAAAATGGAAATGATTGGGATAGAGAAAAGAAACTACAAGAGATAATCAGAAAGAGTTTGCGTTTGCCGGGAGTCGAACCCGGGTCTATTGCTTGGAAGGCAATTATCCTAACCGTTGGACTACAAACGCAATTCTGTGGTATGGTTTTTATGGATTCTGAGTGATAGGTGAAATAATAATTAAACTTGAATTGCAACTATTTGTTTTCGGGGCTGGTACAGTTTGGCAATGTAGATTCAGGATTGTGTTTGTTTCAAAAGAAAACCATATATATCAGGAAAGAAATATTTTCTTTGAATAGTAGTTCACTAGATGGAGGAAAGATATACATTTTTGAAGTTTCAAAGATAAAGTGTGAAGAATGCAACTGATGGTGGCTTTCCTTGTTGTAGTAAATACCCTCATTTGAGGTGCCCAAACTATCAGAAGAAAGCTAATATGCAAAATTGCAGAAACTTTTCACGAAAATTGGCATTCATTTCCTCGAATACACTTGTACTTTTCCATAAATTTTCCATGAATTTGCATTCTTTCATGTCATTTGGTAATGAAGTTTATATTAACGTGATAACAACCATACTAGTAGAAAATTCTGTAATGACTTTTTCCTTCTAACTTGAAATCACTAGCTATGTTTGGATGGGAGCATGGAATCGGCAACTTGAAATCGTTGAGAGTACCTAGTCTTGTAAGAGCCTTCTATGATACGTTCGGTAACATAGAATTAGTGCCTTCAAATTTTGAAGTAAATTTTCTCAATTTACAAGACATCAATTCCGTTACACCGAACATACCTATGTAATTGTCCTATATCATGTAATTGTCTTGTGTATTTCAGTATGTGAGGGTTGTCCTATTTTGTTTTGATATATTTTTTTGTCATGTATTTATGTGAGTGCACGTGTGTGGTTCTATTTCCTATTTATATGATTTATTTGATTGGTATAGCAGTTAGTGCAGAAGTGTTGTGTAATTTTCTATTTATATTATTTAGTTGATTGATATCAAGAGTATATATTGTATTTAACCCACCCAGATAGATAAACCAATAATACCACATGATCTTGATATAAAAAGTCAACAAGAATTGAATTTCATACTAAATTCACCCTTTTCTAAACATTTAGAACCACAAATTTAACAAGTCACGAATTTGTACTCACAAAATTAATTAATTAATTAAATTTTTTTTTTCATTTTAGAACACAATAGTCATATAAGCAAAAAGAATAAAATTAACTAGTATACCAAGTACTCAATCGAATCAATTGCACAATCTCTCTGAAGCCCAAGGGCTAGCTTGCTTTTAAAATGGCCAATTTAGCTTGTTTGCCATAGGGCCTGATATCTGAATGAGCTCGTATAATTTTGTCATTTGGGCTACATGTCTTTTATAAAGATTCTGGGTTGATCTTAAATATCAGCCCAATACTGTACATATAATGTGTATTATATAAATAAAGTAATGTGTATATATGGAGGGTATATATATATATATATAGAGAGAGAGAGAGAGAGAGAGAGAGAGAGAGAGAGAGAGAGGGGAATTTGAAATGGTATCTGGTCCAATAAGCATATAAAAGGGGACTGCTTTTCCTAGTTTGATGGATAGCCTTTCCTGCTAAATGGAGTAGTCAAACACCCCTATTATCCAATTGTTTACAAGAGCAACTTGTAAAAAATTGTCGTGAGTCATGTAAAAGAGCGAAAGGCACTTTAAAAGGGATTCTTCTGACTCAATTTTTTTTTTTAATATTTGTCAAAGCACAAAATTAAATCAAAGACTTTGAAGTGTTGGTATCAGGTGCCTCTCGTTTATCACTTCCTTTCCGTAATCCATCAGCTATTCCCGCCAACCTGTTTACCATTATTTCCCACTTGCTTTACATTTGTTGAAGCCCTTGTAAAAGCATGTGGCGGTGTGAGTTTCTTGTCAGAAAAATACTATAAATTTGTTCACACGTTTGTCTGTAAATTCGTGGGATTTGCACTAGTGAAATTCAGAATACGACATAAAGCCTTTATCATTAAATAAAATAATTCTAAATGAAAATTTAAAATTTTTTGTGTAGTGAAAAAGTGATGGCATGATAACTTAAAATTCTATGAATTTAAGACGTTTGAATAAATGTTTTGAAATATTCAAATCTTAATGTTTGGATCTTAACCATTCGAGTTTATAAGAACCAAAATTTTGAATTATAAGATATTGATCTTATAGCAAGAAATTAATTTTATGACATCGATCTTACCAAATTTGAATGTTTTGGTTCTAACCATTCGGACTTAGAATTAAATTTTGTGACTAGAGGGAGAGAGTTTTATGGTTTTGGATTTAGCTAGGCAAAGTAATTAAAAGGTAGGATTAGACTAATAAGTTTGTTAACGAGGGTTCATTTTGTAAATCATGGTTGTGGTTAAAGAATGAAGATGTAGGTTGACAAAGGACAAGTTGGTACTGTTGGTTTTGTTGGCGGAGGACAGGCTAGCTAACAATGATTGCTGAGAAAGTGGTGAATTCTATTGCTTCCTCTGTCTGCAACAATGGAAAAAAATAAGCACAAGATCAACCCTGGTGATGCCTAATTAATCTTTTATACCATATCCTCTCTCTCTCTCTCTCTCTCTATATATATATATATATATATATCTATCATTCACTGTGTTGCATGTATTGTGAATATTTTATGCAATAAAGTCATCTTTTGGTGATAGTAGAGAGTTATATATTAGTGCATGTTATACTATTCTTTGCATCTCAAATGAGCTTTCTTTGCTTTTCCACTCAAAGATAATAAGTGTGTGCACTGTGTAATGTTTTGTATATGTTGCCAAGATCTCCATTTGAGAAGGTCATGAGTACTGATAAAGATGAGAAAATCCATGCAGCTCATTACAAATATAGTGATCGACAAGAGATTTAATCTGGAAAATCCATGAGAGACATGATAGACAAAGAGACGGGTTGGTGAGAAGAAAAATGGAAATCACTATGCTAGATAATTACCAAGTAATTAATTAGAAGTAAACAAATTATTTTATTTAATACCAAGTTTGCAGAAGATTGAAAGAACTTATTTTATTTATTTATTTTTTTTCTATTATATACTAATAATTTTTATTAAAATCCTGAAACTGACACACTAAATTTTTGATAATATATGTACTTTTTGCCTGGTTAAGTAAGTCCTTATATACAATTTTGTCCACGCTTGTACCCCTCATCTCCTCTTTGAGGATGGAAAAAACTTCTCATCTCCTTTTTGAGGATGGAAAAATTTTGAAAGATTATACCCTTCATAAGGATCATAGTTAGCTACTCACTCGTGAGTAGTTTCAACCTTCTCACTCCTTATGTGTTCAAATAAAAAAATAAAAAAATCAGCAAATTTATAAAAAAATAAGAAAAAAGTGGAGTGACTCGTTTTAATTGGGTAATCACCCTTTCCCTTTTCTCTCTCTTTTTCATTGATTATATATATACTTGCCCTTATTAAAGCTTTAAATAATGAAAAAGAGTAATCAACTCTCTCATTACATTACCATTTTTAAAGAAGATAAAATCTTCTTTAAATAAATCAAAATTATTTAAATTTTTTTTGTATTATCCAAGCGGAGCCATATAAGGCCAGGGGAGGCACATGCAACCATACCCGCCCCGCCTACTATAGATAAATACATAATTTTGTTTTTTACATATATTTATATGATAAATTTTAAATAATGCCCCCCTAAACTTATCAATTACTAAAAAAAAAAATTCTTCTCTTTTACTTTTCAAATTCCTCTAATTTCATTTTTATAAAAAATAAAAAGAAGTTACTTATATATATATATATATATATATATATATATATTCCCTTCTTCAATTAAACCATTTTTTCCCCTTTAAAGTTCTCTCATTTTTCTTGCTTTTGTTCTTCTTCTTTTTAATTTATTTATTTTTGTTTACCTTTTGATTTGAAGAAAAGTAAGGGAAGTGGCAATGCAAACACAACATCTGAAATTCTGACCAACTGAATAATATGAGAGCTACTTTTATTAGCTAAAAGATCAGGTAAAAGAGGAGCAAAATGGAAATGATTGGAATAGAGAAAAGAAACTACAAGATATAATTAGAAAGAGTTTGCGCTTGCCGGGAGTCGAACCCGGGTTTATTGCTTGGAAGGCAATTATCCTAACCGTTGGACTACAAATGCAATTCAATGCCAAAACCATCCGTTTTTATGTATTCTAACGAATAGATGAAATAATAATTAAGCTTGAATTGCAACTATTTGTTTTCGGGGCTGGTACAGTTTGGCAATGTAGATTCAGGAATGTGTTTGTTTCAAAGGAAAACCATATATATCAGGAAAGAAATATTTTCTTTAAATAGTAGTTCACAAGATGGAGGAAAGATATACATTTTTTAAGTCCATTTCAGATTCTACAAAGGCATCGCTAAAAAAGAGAGAACAAAAGTTTCAAAGATAAAGTGTGTGAAGAATGCAACTGATGGTGGCTTTCCATGTTGTAGTAAATGCCCTCATTTGAGGTGCCAAAATAGCTGAAGAAAGCTAATATGCAAAATTGCAGAAACTTTTCACGAAAATTGGCATTCATTTCCTCGAATACATGCTTGCACTTTTCCATAATTTTCCCATGAATTTGCATTCTTTCACGTCATTTGGTAATGAAGTTCAGAATAACGTGATAAAGAGGCAACCATACTAATAGAAAATTCTGTAATGACTTTTTCCATATAACTTGAAATCACTAGCTATGTTTGGAAGTACGGAATCTTAGATTTTGAATTGGAAAAAATTTAATAAAAAATTTGATATATAATTTAGTCATTTTCGTGATATATATATATATATCTTTAGTTAAAAAAATCTTTGCATTTCACAATGTTAGGAGAACTACGTACATACATACATATTAGGATTTTGGCAATTTTTACGGTATAAATTAGTTAACCAAAAGAACTCTACAACATGGATGAACCTTGAGGATCACCTTTTTTTCAAGTGCAGATACAGTTGTGCAATTTGGGAGTTCATTCAACATGCGGCAGGCTTCTACATCAAGCCTAACAGTTGGAGAGAGCTCATTGATTGGTGTTCTAATACCTGGTCTCATGGTCAATGGCTCACTCACAAACTTCTACTCACTGCAGCTATCCACTTCCTTTGGCAATTAAGAAAGGAATGCAAGGGCATTCAGAAATAGATCTTCTCCTCCTTACCTCATCATAAGGATGATTAAAAACTGCATCAGAGCTAGACTTGCATCAATACAGCTCAAGTGTGGTACAGATTTGAGGAGTATCAGTACAATGGCAGAATTGCAAGAACTATTTGCCAAAGGTTGTTTATTTGCTAATGGCCAAACCTTGCTACTGGATTAGTGCTATTGAGCTTGTTGTGATTGAGATTGCAAACAGAATTAATGTATTTGAAGATGTAGGTTTGGTAGGTTTGAAGAATGTATTGTTTTGATAAGCAATGTTTAGTTAGTGCAACATTGTCTTGTTAGTGCAGCTTTGTTTTGTTTTGTTTGTTGTCCCTATGGAGAATGTTCCTAAGGTTCATTTGTCCAACTTTGGACTTGTAAACATTTTCTTCAAGAAAAATTCACTCTCTGCCAATTCAATTTTCCAATTGACTCTACAATCAGTGAGATCCAAACTTCTTTCTTCCAATATCTCAGACACAACCAACCCTCGGAGGGTAGCAATTCAATTTTCCAATTAACATTCCGGCCAACGCGGAAACCGCCGGACATCACCCTTCGTTGACAGTTGTCGACAAATGTTGGAGTCAATCCTCCATGGTCACCGGATTTTGAGGACTTCTGTAACAGCTATGTAACGGATTTGGGCTCTTTAAGTCTTGTAGGCCTTTGGGCCGAGTTTGGGCCTTTGGTTGTTTAACTTTCGGCTAACTATCCATTGGGCTTTGTACGGACACTTGTTAATACTTTGTAAATTGACTTGAATTTTCAAAAAAAAAAAAAAAAAAAAAAAACATTTTCTTATTTTATAAAAGCTTATCCATTCAACTTTAAAAAAAAACATGGATGAACTTAAATAAGATTTGACGTGTTTTTAAGTCTCATCTTATCTACAATTATAATAAAAATTCCCAAACCAACTAGGTATAAAAAAAAAAAAAGAAAAAAAAAAAAAGGAGATGTGAAGTTAAAAATTTTACTTTAATCATGAGGAAAATTGAAAAGGATCCGTTTGTTTGGATGTAAAATATTTTTTTAGAAATTATATATATTTTTTATTTTATGGTATTTAGTTGTCTGTACATAATATTTATGAAAAAAAAAATATTAAAACTTAAAAAAAATAACATAGTACTCGTCAATTTTTGACAAATTATTTTATATGCTCCATTTGATGCACTTAACCTCAACCTCGACCTAAATTTAAACTTGTACCGAACACCAAAAGATGGCGCTTGAATGGGCAATTCTTTTCCTATGGTATATTAACATAATGTTCAACTGTTAGATGGCATCCCCGCAAGCTTTTAGGTCCCTATAGATTTTATAACAAGTTTTGGATTCACATAATGTTGTAATATATATCAACATTTTGATTGTGAAGATCAGATGACATGTTGTAACTTTAAGGCACATTCGCAAAAAAGGGAAATGGGCCACCAATGGTTGGTTTTTCTCAATTTGACCATTTTTGTTTATGTAATCTTATGATTTAACCTAAGTTGATACGTTTTTAATTTTTTTATTTTTTAAAGAGTAAGCTTATGTATAGATGAGTAAATATGTACAAACAAGGGCACTCGGGTCAAACAAACATCGCCATTTTTAACAATCAAATAGAAAGGAAACACCTGCTCTGTTATGGTAATTTGACCATTCAATAATTTTCTTTTTCCATGTTTTTTTTCCCTTCTATTTCAAAGTAATTTTTCTATTATGTTTTAGATTTATAAAATCATTCGTAATGACTTTGTCTAATATCAATTTTGATCGATTTTCATGTCTTTTACATTTTATATAAACTAATCTCTCCATTTTTTTTTGGTAATTAATCTCTCCATTTTTTCACTTGAGAATCTAAGCTCTCCATTTTTAATATTTCTCACATCTAAAGCCACCAATATCACACCCTCTATAAATTAATATATATTTTCACTTGAGAAACACAAGAGCTTGAGGGCATTTAAAGAGAGAGAGAGATGGCGGATAAGATGGCGAATGCACGTAAGGGAGTGGCTCAAGGGGAGGCCAAGCCCGAGCCCGGGCCCGAGCCGATGGCGAAATTTGTTAAGAATGGGAGCTTGTTTCCGGCAAAGAAGAAGCCGGTGATCAGTGGCGTAGCCACATAGGAACAAGTGGGGGCAGTTGTCCCCACTGAATTTTTAATTTTTTAAATTTTTTTTTTAATTTTATATAGAAAGATTTTTATATTTCTATAATTGTCTCCACTAAAAGTTGACAATGCACATAATCTTTCCAAAAAAGGAGTATAATCTTTCCAAAAAATATGATATTAAAGGAATATAATCTTACAAAAAAATATGATATTTTTTTTTCACTTTCTTAAAATATTATATTCTTTCACACTTTCCCCAAAAATACAAGATATTCTTTCTAACTTATGACTTTGGCATAAACAAATGCGTTGTTAATTTTCAAAATCTAAACAAATATTGCATTGCAGAGGCAGGTAATCTAATATATAATTTTTTATCATTTAAATCTACTATTGTTATGCTATGAACATTTTTAAAACTCGACTGCGTGCTTTCAGAGTATGAAAAATATTCTGAAATATTTAGTAATGTTTAATTTTTACATATATTATTTTGGTTCAAATAATATATTTAAATAATATATATATATATATATATATATATATATATATATATATATATTGGTTCAAATTATATATATATATATATATATATATATTATTGTTGTTAAAAATTGCTCCCATTGAAAAAAATTTCTGACTACGCCACTATTGCCGGTGATGGACATGATTGTTGAGAAAGTGGTTAAAGCTTGCCCTTGCAACAAGGAAAAAAACAAGGCCAAGGTCAACAACCTATTATAGCAACAAGAACAACATCAACCCCATCAATCCTGATCATGACCCATGCACGAAGTGCCTAGCTAATTAATCTTATGGTATCTTGTCCTATATATATTTCACTGTGTTGTAGAGAATATTTTATATATGTAATAAAATCTTGTTTTGGTGATAGTGCAGTTATATTTGTGCATGTTACTCTCTTATTCTTTATATATAATCCGTATATATGACTCATGATTAAATTAAGAATTATTACATATAAATGGTGCTAATGATTCATATTTACTATTTAATGAAGTCAAAGTCTCATAATTTTGAAGAAATAAAAATATGAAAAAATATTGTTTACCCTCAATGAGGTACCACTTTTAGGAACATATGTACACTTTTTGTCATTAGGTATCACTTTTTGTGTTACACAAAAAAGTAGTATCTGATGCACAAAAAGTGGTACTTATGTGTATAAAAGTGGTATCTCTATGCCCAAAACAAAAGTAGTATCTCTTTGCACAAAAAATGGTACCTATGTAATTAAAAGTGGTACCCCAGTGAGGGTAAACGGTGTTTTTTTATGTCCACGTCAATATTTTAATCAATTTCATTTTTTAATAATTACGAGACTTTGACTCTATTAAATAATAAATATAAGTCATTAATACCATTTATATATAATAATCCTATTCCATTAGGTCTCTCGGGTAAATTTCAGGCTTATACCCATGTTAATAATATATGTTAAAGAGTGAGTAGTCTTACATATAGCCTTTTTATGTGTTGTACTTTTCTTTTCTTTCTTTTTTATTCTTTTTATTTTTTATTATGTATTGTACTTGGTACATCACTCCTTTAGAGATGGAATCCATATATACGATGGATCAATGAGAGAGAGAGAGAGAGAGAGAGAGAGTCCATCTGTTTGTGTTTTGTCTATTTTTCAACAAAAATTTTCCTCTTTTAGGCAGGAGCACATCTTAAGAGCTCATACCACTTGAATCAATAGTCCGATATTCAACCATCTCATTTTAATTGAATTAGTTATGATGGTTTGTCAGAGCCACATCAATAATTTTGCCGGCACATGTAAAAAAATATATATTAAAATTTAGAAAAAACAATATAATTATTAATTTTAAACAAATTATTTTACACATCCAGTCCACTAAACTCCACCTTAAATTTTGTCAAATAGTGAAAAATAAAATATTTTAAAATATTTTACCTGAAAAAAAAATATATTTTACATATAGCCTGACAGTGGGCCTGAGCCTGGACGGTTTTGTTCTTGGACTTTACCTCAAAAGGCCTCATACCAATTGGAGATGACACATTTACATATAAGCACTTCACCTTTTCTGTACCCAGGCGATGTGGGATTGTGCACCCATAGCTAGTCAATGTGGTAGCCTGACAGTGTCTCTCGCACCCGCCCACGACATACCCACCCACAAGGTCATTACAGCTACAATTATGTGTAGCATGGGAGTTGTATATAGATATATATATATATATATATATATATATATGATGTAGTGTTGTTGCAGTGTAAATGCAATAGAGCAAAATGTGAGGAACGTGTTAGCATAAAAAAACAGGAGATGCAAAGTTAAAATTTTTACTTTAGTTAAAGAAAAATTCTGTACAAACAAGAGATGCGACAAAATAAAATGTACATCATTTAAGTCATCTAATGATATAATCTTTTCATTCTAAAAAAAACAAAGGAAAGGCATTCGAGCCCAGGGGTGGCGAAGTCAAAAAGGGAATGTGTACTGTACGCACAGCCTCATCTAGTGAGATCGAAAAGATGGGAGCTAGTTTCCATACCTGTGAGGCACATTTGGCATAACAAAGAATGTCATTGATTCTTTGTCAAGATTGGGACCTTTGATTTGCAACCACATAACATTATCCGTTTTGCTTTGATCAATCAAAGGCTTCAGTTTCAAGATGGGATGCCATTTGGGGCCATCTTTTTTTGTTAAAAGAATTTCCGACCTATGAAAGGGAATAGAATAAACATGTTCATATTTTACGTATTGTTTATATAAGTGGGTTCAACGTTTGAATGATTTTTGAGAACTTATTATTCATGACAAAATTGGCCAATCAATTAAATTTGACAATAATGGAATATCCCAATTGAGGTGGCCAAAATACCAAAATAAAGATCAAAACGGTGTAGCCTAATATAGTAGTAACATCACTGAATTGAACTCCATTATAGATGATTGATTGGGTTTTTTTAATCTATACTCCTCAGTATCGAACTTTTATTTATATGTATATATTAGTAGTTCTTTTGCACTTTTTACCGCAATCATTAGACTTTTGTACTTATCTTTTATTATTGTAATTAGTGATAGTGATATTAGTAAACATTAAAATTTTAAATTAGAAATACTGATAGTGATTTTGTATTAAAAGGAAATTATATAGGTGGGTTTGGAATGTGATCGGTAGATTTAATCTAATGGTTGCTACAGAAAGTGCGAATAATATTTTTGCTCCACACGAAGCAAGAGATCACTATTCCATATCTGATATCTTATTATTAACAAATTATATATAAATTCATTCATAAATTATGAGTCGAATTATCAAATTGAAAATAAATCTTATCAGATTGTATCCAGCATGTACCAATTCGAATTCATTCATAATTTTGCGTAGGCATGCACTCGGTTTGGTTCGGTTTGCCTTTAGGCTGACCAAAGAACAATGAATTAAATTAGTATGGTTAGATGGGCCATGCCCTAGCTCTGGAATGGCCCTTGGGCCAATGCTTTTCCTTAATTGGGCCTGTATAGTTACGTATTTCTTATTAAAAAAAATAAAACTACATAATACTCTTGAAAAGGTTTATTATAAAAAAGGGGATTAGTTTTAACCATTAAATTTGCATACTTTTCTTTCTACTTCTTGAAAAGGTTTATTAAATTACTCCAAAAACTGATTGAAATTACACGTTAAGAATCCTAACGTACACTTGATTCACCAAATGAAACTATTTTAATAACGCTAGCTTATAAAAATGGCTGAAAATTTTGGACAGTTCAAGAATTCAACATAAATTTTCTTTGAAGTTGGAAATCTCCAAGGAAAGTGAGAGTGTAAACACAAAACATTAACGTATATGTTTGTACTTTGTAATAAGCATAAAATTAAGAAAAAAATACGGTTAATTTTCTTGTGAAATTCTTTCTAACTTCCATAAATTGAATACGAAATTCATAACTTATGATAGTTGGTCAATGGTCATGCATGATCCTCTTTTTTGTATTGACATGAGAGCTTCAAATAATAACTTGGATAGAGAATATAAACTACAAAACTTGCAGACCGATTCACATTATATAGACTATATAGTATATATGTAAATACATATATATGGTCAAAAGTAAAATTAGCAATTCATTGGAATAAATAAGTTAATTTCATAGTAAGTTTGTGGAAGATTACAAGACCTGCTTAGTAAATGCATCAAACAAAATAAATAAATAAAAATAAAAAACAACATTCTTCCCAATCACTCTCTGGTCATATTATATACACTATATGTGTATATATATAAAATCGGAAGAAATTGTGCACAACACATTGTGTCATTACAGATACCCCGTGGGAATTAGTTTATTGAAATAAATTATTATTAGGTGATTACAAGACCTGCTAGCCCAAATTGCACGTTCACACGTGAAACAACACCAACACCACCATGCAATGCAATATCAATACGACAAAGACTATCACTTAACCCTCTATAAATACGTACCATGTTCTTTCATTTGTGAAACATAAAAGTTAGGATTAATATTTTTAATTTTCATCTGTGATAGCAAGACAGAGGAGAAATGGCAGATAAGGGTGGTCAAGGAACATCGATGTCCCAATATTCTAAGCCAGGGAGTGTGATTCCTCCGGATAAGAAGAAGGTGTCAACAATGGTTGTTGAGAAAGTGGTGAAATCCTGTAGCAGCAACAACAAAATCAAGCCGTCCGGGTGATGATGATCCAGAGTACTGCTGCATAGTCTTGTATACTATATATATATATATATATATATATATATATATCATTGTCTTGTACTTTGTCATAAATCACTTCTTTGGTGATACAGTTTCGTGCATGATTCATGAATAAAATCTTCAAACAGATCAATTTGGTTGATTGGTGTCAGAATATCTAGTCTTATAGCCTATGTATTGTTAGAGGTTCTAGTCTCGTATCAAATTCGGACAAACACGAACAAGACCTGTTTTTTTTTTTGAAAGGTAAAGTAAATTCATTCATTGCAAAGAGAAGTACATCATCCCAAGGCTAGCACAGTGCTAACTGAAGGGCCAAATCCCAAATACAAAGCAGGCCCAAAAACCACAAAGAAAGTATGGAACAATCCACGCAGCCCTGTTTAGCAACTCCACTTAACAACTTAAACTTTTACTTCAAAATGAAATGTGTCCGACTTGTTACAAGTGATATCCATTAGTAAGCCCAATCCTTTATAGTTTTTTATTCGGAGTCACACCAAGCGTCACCTAAGTGGTGTCCAAAAGTTGTTATGGGCCTTCCCATCGTTATGGGGGATAGATGGACTGATGGTCCAACCATAACGAGGTCGTCCTGCCCCTAACAAATTAAGCTTTAATTTGGATGTAGTACAAATAGGCAACAACTCGAATCCAAATTAAAGCTTAATCTAGAGTAGTCTTCAACCGAGTACATGTATATCTAATAGTTTAAATTTTTGGTCGAATGAAAAACACAGAACGACTACATGTATATCTATACTAGGGGTGACAAACAGGCGGGTTGGGTCGGGTTTGGACATGGTCAAATATGAACGGGTTGAAAATAGGTTGTAACTCATATCCAACCCGTTTGTAATGGGTCAAATATGGGTTGGGTTAACCCATAACACCCAATGACCCATTTTCATCCTTTTTTTTTTTTTTAAATAAAGAAAAAAAATACATTTCACTATTAGTTCCATCTTGTTTTACTAAACATTAGGGAAAAATTAATTTTAATTGCTATTCAAGTGGTTTGAAGGTAAATAATATGGGTTGAATATAGGTACCCATATTTAATCCATTTTGACCCTCAAATTAACTGGTTAAAAATTATCCAACCCATTTTTTATCCACTTTAAATATAGTTCACCCAAAATCACTAAAGCGCTGGCGAATATGAACGGATTGATGAATTGTGAACCATTTTGTCGCCCTAATCTATACTATATATTATTATTCATTGTACTTGACCATTTATGATTGGCGGGAATGCGACCTCCTCAATTATTTTGCTAGTCCATGTAAATAAATCAATTTGATTTTGTGTTAATCATTTTTTCTCTAATTTAATTAGATAATATAAAACAGAAACTCACCAAAGAAACTGTTTTAAATTTTAATACTAAACTTATTCAAAGTCG
This sequence comes from Cornus florida, assembly GCF_030987335.1. Lineage (NCBI taxonomy): Eukaryota > Viridiplantae > Streptophyta > Magnoliopsida > Cornales > Cornaceae > Cornus > Cornus florida. Next base: position 76,848,333 of record NW_026775579.1, on the reverse strand, counting down.
ATTAGGACAGATTCAATTTTATACTTAACAATATTTCAACTAAAAGGAAGACATTGCCAAGACTATGGGAATTCAGTATGAAAATGTTACGTTTTTTGTTTTTTGGATAAATTGCATTGACATCCCCTTAGGTTTTTTGTCAATGCCACTTAGTGGTTGGTCAACGATTTTGTTTACATTGACAACCCTTGAAGTTTTAAAGGTCATAAATTCCCCTAAATTTTTAATTCAATTTTATTAAAAAAAATATCAAGCATGTTAAATGACAAAATAACCCTCTATGCTTGTTCAAGAAGAAGTTGTTTAGGGTTTGGGCTTAACCTGTTGGGTTGGGTCTAGATTGATGTAGTTCATGTAAGGTGTATGGGCCTAATGTCCCATTGGGCCAGTCTTGTATATTCTTGTCCATTTCTTCAATAAATTTGTTTTACCAATAAAATTAAAAAAAAACAATAATATATATAATTAAGAGTAATGGTCCTCTGTCTGATCAAATTGGCCTACTTCTAGTCCAAATCACACATGTAATTACCACCTAATTGCCTAAATTGTTGATATTTTCTTTGTGCTAAAGATACCAAAAATAAATAAAAAAATAAAATATGAAAAGAAGTTGAAGCGATTTTGACGACCCCTCTCTATCTCTATGATTTCTCCACAGCGGTATCTTTGTTCTTATTTCTTCCTTCATTCTTTCTCTCTCTTACTCATTCAAAGGAGAAAATACATATAAATGTATATGTTTACTTGAAAGAAAAAAAAAAAAACACCCCAATAAGATTGATGGTATGTATTTATGTTTTTGTATCAGTTTTGTGGATTTGATTAGGCAAAAAAAAAAAAAAAACCCTTCAAAAGTTCATTACGAAGTGGATCATATATGGGTTACTCTTTCAGCAGAACATGTATAAGCAAAAAGTAATGTTGAATAGAATCATTTGGATGAACACAACTCACATTTATCAGAGGATATAATTTTCGGCATCCCCGAATCATTCATTAATTGTATTTCTATTTTACATAGTATTTACCAATATATAAGGAAAAGTTGAAGACACTGAAAACGTTAACTTTTTAACAGAAATCATATTGATCTATTTATCAGTGTTTCAAGGTTTACCAAAAAGAGAGATTTGAAAACAAAAACATTACCAAACACCAACAATTTAATAATAGAAGTTCAATTGTTTACCGTCATAAAACAACATAGATATTGTATCTAAGTCTAAGCCTTTGTATGATAGATTTCCAATTTAACTTAATTAAAAGTAGCTCTTTGTTGCCAAGAAGAAGATGACTCCAGCCGAGAATACAATGGATGAATGTATGTGTTCATGTTTGCTTGAAAAAAAAAAAAAAAAAAACCATAATAAAATTGAAGGTATGTATTCATGTTTTTTTTTTTTTTTTTAATATATATTTTGGCTTTGGTATATTGTATCCGTTTTGGGGATTTGATTAGAAACTTCAAAAGCTGTCAAGTCCTACCCTCACATCTATGCCATGTTCATCATCCAACTTCCTGTTATGTTTGTCAAAACTGATACAATATACAGAAGCCAAAATATATATTGAAAAAAAAAAAAAAAACATGAATACATACCTTCAATCTTATTAAGGTTTATTTTTTTCTCTGTAAGTAAACATATACGTTTATATGTATTTTCCCTTTTGAGTGAGTCAGAGAGAGAAAGAATGAAGGAAGAAGCAGAACGAAGATACCACTATGGAGAAATCAGAGAGATAAAGAGGGGTCGTCGAAACCTCTTTAGCTTTTTTTCATATTTTATTTTTTATTTATTTTTGGTATCTTTAGCGTGCAAAGAAAATATCAACAATTTAGGTAATTACGTAGCAATTACACCTAGAATTCGGACTAGGAGTATACCAATTTGATCGGACAGAGTTAATGTATTTGAAGAAGCATATATACAAGAAAAGAGTGCATACATGCATGACGTGTAAATTAGACACGAGACATGTATTCCTGAACTTTTCCTACCGAGTTTCAAGTTGCATGCCAGCATTTTCCTTTTCACTTACCTCACGACCCTATCAAGTAATTACTATATCAATTAATTAATAATCTTGATTAGATGAATGCTAAACTATTAGTTATCTGCATAGCCTTTCTCAATAACAATTTGACGCCATCCAATCGAATCATTGAAATTGAATGTTCTGATAATATATACTTTCTCCGTCTCAAAATAGTTGGTACTTTGTCAATTGTAATATCAACTATTTTGAGACGAAGGGAGTATATATATATATGTATGTATGTATTGTAAACAAATTAGTAGTCTATCAATAATTAATTAAATATATTATTTATATATGCATATAAGAGATGTTGCACCCTTAGAATGAATAGTCACATATAAAGAGTTGTGTCGGTTGATGGAACCAACACGTCTCTTCACTTATGAATGAAGCGGTCCCAACCCTCACTATATATATGTGTAAAAGGCCTTGGAGTCCATCATCCAGTATTGCAGACATAGGAGAGCGTTGAAGATCGTTTCCACTCTAGTGTTCTCTTCAATATAGTTTCTATATCGGGTATGTCTTATCTATCTAATTTATGCATTGGAGCCATGAATTCTATTTGGATTCTAATTGCTTACATGTGGTATCAGAGTCAACATGGACTCTGATGCATAAATTTGATTTGTTTGTTAACAATATATTATTAATAGTATAGTATGAAATTTATATGCAATACATGTTTGAAATGGAAAAAGACATAGATATATATGTATATATATATATATACTCTATTTTTTATGTACACACATATATACACACTATGTATGCGTGAAAGTATCAAATATTTTAGTACAATTATATTATATTACAAATATATATGCCCAAGATCTTCAAATTTATATGCATGCAAAGCAAAGATATTGATATTCATATATATATATAAATATATGTACGTTATTATTTTGGGACAAACATTTGTATAATAAGATAATGCATATGCATGTACTGAATAGGAAATACAGGAATAGTTTTTATACCATTGTTATCATAGTTATTTTAACGTGGATGTGTTGAACAACAACGTGAATGTAATTTTGGATATTCATGTCTCTATAAGAGTGTCACGTGTTGGACAAGAACTGTAACATTTATAGAGACATGAACACATTCTTGAAAGAACCGTCGCTTTTTTGGGCGTCATGCATATCACGTTAGGCGGCAACATGAATTCCTAACATTCATGTACTAGTGTTACGTACTGTCAATAATATCAAATGGTCACGACTGTTTATAATAGTGGTAAGTGAAACAGCATCACTCATATAACAACGTACCTTAGCATGTTTTGTTTAGACAGTAACGTTAGACAGTAACGTGAATGTGATGTGAATGTAATTTCTTCTTTGGTATCCGTACATATCACATTAGACATATCAACACAAATCTTTAGCATTCACGTACTTAATCGGTTGTGAGGGATGGTTGTAAGTGAAACAGTTGGGTTACAAATGTTCTCAAAAGTCATAACTTTTACTGTTCAAATTAAGAGACATGTCTTTTTGAGTTTCAACTAACAGAACTAACAGACATGTCTTTTTGGTTTGAACCAACAGACATGTCTTTTGAGTTTCAACTAACAGAAATGTTTTTTTGGTTTGAACCAACTGACATATCTTTTGAGTTTCAACCAACAGACATGTCTTTTTGGTTTGAACCAACAGACATGTCTTTTTGGTTTGAACCAACAGACATGTCTTTTTGGTTTGAACCAACAGACCTATCTTTTTGAATTTGAACCAACAGACATGTCTCTGTACATAAAAAGTCATGCATGTTGCATGCACCGGTACGTAGCCTTTGTGGTCTGTTATGCATGGTATTCTTGTGTGTTTTGCTGTAAACTGTGCATGACAACAACAACATGCAGTTAATATGCCGATTGTGAAGGGTTATATGTTTCAACATACCATTACATGTCTTTTGAGTTACAATCAATAGTCATGTCTAGGATTAAACCAATAGGCATGTCTTTTGAATTTAAACCAATAGTCATGTCTCTCTACCCAGAGTCATTTGTTGCATGCACCCTTACTTACTTTATCAATAAGGGTCGCTAATTTAATATTTATAATATGTATAAATTTTGAAAATTTTGGATCTTATTTTGTCCCTTAAAAATTAATTTTCTTAAATTATCATTACTGATTGAATGTTTTACATATTTGATGATATACATGGCATAGTTAATGATTAATTTAAAGTTTCATAGCATATAAGTTTATGAAATTATACATGTTATTGAAATTATATACATAATTATGCATATGTCTCATGTCATAAATTGTTGCATAATATGTAAATGGTATTTTGATTCATTTGGGAAAATTGAATCATTTTGTAATCCTAAGCACAAGTGTCATTAAGTTTGATCGAGTGTTTAGTCACCAAAGTGGCATACTCATGAAAATTTTAATGATATTTGTAGCTAGTGACAAAATTATTATTTTGTTAAAGTTAAAGGATTGTGTTGGCGTTTAGTAAAGACGAGTAATGATCAAGCCCAAAGGTAGGTCATTGAGTTTGTCCAACTAAACGGATTGAGGTAATTAGTGTAGAAGACACAACTGATGACTCACTGCGCCTAAAGGAGTATAAGTTATTGTGTTTTCTTTGATTAATTAGCTTCAAAGGTGAAAGCTATTTCCCCAGTGGGGACTAATATATGATAATTTTGGCCCAAAGGAAAGCTTATTATATGTTATGTTGATCCCATTCAGAGTTAATTGTTTTGAGATATTATTTAATTAACTCTGGAAAGTTTAGTTGACCTTCCCATCAATTAAACTGTAAATGCGTGGCATTAGTTATTCTCAAAGTCAGTGGGAGTAAAATTCATCTTTAGTGTTAAATGTGGATGACAGTGACATTATCGTACATGATATTAAACAATTTAACTTCTCAAACATTTGAGATGAAGATGTTGGTGAAGCCTTTTTATTGGCATTAAGTTTCACCTAACTAAATCTCGTGAAATTTTGAAATGTCACAATTAAAGAACCTACTTTGATAGGGAAAGTATTTAACATGTAACACTATGGAGGTAGAATTGTACCTATTGAAAAAGTTGAGAAATTTGGTAGTCTAAGGACCTAGAAAATATCTAGAGTAGAATTAGGTAAAAGGCATTTTTTATGCCTTTAGAAATCTAATGTATGCTCAGGTTTTGTGTATGGTTAACTATAAAATAGCATATGATAGTCATATATCACATTGATCCTGGTCTGGATCCACAGTAAGCGGTAAAGAAATTTATTAGGTATCTATAAATAGTTAAGAACCATATATTTATAGGAGTGGTGAAAACTGACTTTGCTGGTTGTCAGGAAAGTATACAAATCCACTTCAAGTATTGTTATACTATTATGATAAGTGATAGAAACATAGTTTATTTGCGTGTTATAAGGTCATATTTCATGTTTTATAAAATATCAGTTTTGGACTTCAGGTCAATACTACTACAGTCTTGTATTAAAGAAACAACAAGAGATCAAGTTGGTCTAAAATATGACCGTTAATACCTTGTTGTGAAATAGAGAATACAGAACCAGCTAGTGTCTCATTGAGCACATTGATACCCAACAAAAGATTGTTGATCCCATAACTAAGGGGTTGCCGCTAATGTTGTATAGTAAGCATGCAAATTTCTCTTTAACAACATGAACTTACTTAGTTAGTGGGAGGTTGTATTTGGCTGAAGTAAAGACAATTTTATTTTATGATCACAGTTATTATCCTCATTTACTAGATTTTTCATATTAGTGCACGTGTGTATGGAAAATTTGTGACTTAAGTGTCTAGTTTTGAGACATGGTGTGTCCTTATTGAGACATGGTAGGACCGATGCATGGCATGAATATTGTATTGAATAGATGCACATGCAAAATATATGTGACGTTGGAATTGAGTTTGTTAGTATCAGTGACCACTGAGACGCCCTTGATCCTATATTAGTAAACTCGAAGGTACTCCAAATGGTAGAGGTGTTTCTTATAAATATATGGATTAATTTTTTGTAGTACACTCAATGATCATTTTGATCTTGAAGTAATCGGAATTAATTATTGTTAGACTAAGTGGGAGAATGTAAGCAAATTAGTAGTCTATCAATAATTAATTAAATATATTATTTATATATGCATATAAGAGAGGTTGCACCCTTAGAATGAATAGTCACATATAAAGAGTTGTGTCGGTTGATGGAACCAACAGGTCTCTTCACTTATGAATGAAGCGGTCCCAACCCTCACTATATATATGTGTAAAAGGCCTTGGAGTCCATCATCCAGTATTGCAGACATAGGAGAGTGTTGAAGATCGTTTCCGCTCTAGTGTTTTCTTCAATATAGTTTCTATATCGGGTATGTCTTATCTATCAAATTTATGCATTGGAGCCATCAATTCTATTTGGACTCTAATTGCTTACATGTATATGATATTATGTTTCATGAGATTTCATTTAATCTGGAAATTCAAGAGAGACAAAGCTCGAGACTGGTAGGTGAGAAGAAGAATGGAAATAACTTGGATAGAGAAAAAAAACTACAAAACTTGCAGGGCTGATTTATATTTTCATCCCTTTCAACCAAGCAAATTAGCAATTCATTGGAAGTAAACAAGTTAATTTCATAGAAAGTTTGCCGAAGATTGCAAGAACTGCTTAGGAAATGCATCTAACCAAAAAAATACCACCATTCTTGCTGGTCAATCTCTCTGTTCATATTATATACACTATATGTGTGTGTGTGTGTGTTTTACGTACATGCATATATGTGTGTATATATATAGTCCAAAGTAAAATTTCGCCCATAATTTTTTTTAATTTTCTTTTTTTTTTTTGGTAATTTAAATAAAAAGGAGAAAGAATTTACAGTGAGCCCCAAGTTAGGAGGAACACCAAACAAAAACAACCAAGACCAAATAATGGCCACCAGAATTAACTAACAGGAATGCAAAAAGCAAAAAAGTCATCAGACTTTGACTCCCCTAAGAGCAGTATTGAAGTCTCACTTTCACTGCTCACATTAGTTCCATAATCCATGGTTCAGATAAGAAGCCAAGGTTGCCTACAGGCAGTGGCACAGCCTTTTTGAAAGAGCAGTTGCAATTCTGAAATGGATGTGATCTTCCTCAAGTCAGTGCTTTCTTTGAGTTTAATAGACTTAAGGTAATCTCATTTCAACAAATTCCACATTCACACGAAGCTAACCCAAATTCCACATTCATGCGTGACTCCAATACCCACACCCACACCACCATGCAATATCAACGTACGTACACTAGAGAAAAAGTATGAGTTCAAAGTCTCTATGAAAAGCCTAACCCTATGTACTCTTCATTTGTCAAACATAAGAGCTACCATTAATATCTCTCATTTTCATTTGTGAAAGGCAAGAAGCATTAAAACAGAAGTCAGAGGTGATATGGCTGATCAGGGTGGTCAAGGTCCGTTGCCGATGCCCCAATATTCTAAGCCTGGGAGTGTGAGTCCTCCGGATAGGAAGAAGGTGTCAACAATGATGGGTCAGAAATTGGTGAAAGCTGTTACCCCCTCTAGCAGCAAGAACAAAATCAAACCGTCCGGGTGATCATGCATGGTCATCGATCCACAGAACTACTGCATATATATATAGTCTTCTATATATACTATATATGTATAATTGTTTTGTACTTAATTTATGTCATAAATCACTTCTTTGGTGACACAGTTTGTGCATGAGTGTTGTACTATTCTTTGTTTATGTGTTCTCGTCGATTCATGATGGAATAAATCTTCTATGTTTAATTAACAGATCAACTCGGTCGTTTGACATTGAGAGAGTCTCAAGTCCTGTAGTCTCCTATATATTGTCACAGACTTTTGTTTCAGTTTTTTATTTCATGTCTACCAAATAATTTAAATTTTTAGTTTATATATACATGGGCTTGGGGATGGTATCCAAGTTCAAGTAGTAGTAATAGGGATGGTATCCAAGTTCAAGTAGTTAATTACTGGCCCTCACATCATTAAACCAGGGAACAAATAGGCAGGTGATTTGATGTCACGAGGGTTTGCACCTAAAAGCTTAAATGTGTGTGAGCGATTAGATATGCAAGGACTTCAATTATAGCAAGAGTATGCACCTAACAATTTAAACAATCGGTCAACCCTTATCATATGTATCATTATTGATTAGTTCTATCATGTCAATATATATATATATATATATATATATATATATATTTTGGCTACTCTAACAATCATGGTCGGATTTTTACACAGTAATTAATAATCTCCCTGTTCTTATATTGTTTCAACCAATGTTTGATAGCATTATTAGTTGTGCTTAACAATTTTTTATTAATCGGCGGGAAATCAACCATGTTAATTATTTTGGAGAAAATTTAAAACTTCACTAGTTAATTTTACATATTTTCAAATATGTTAATTTTTTCCAAATAATAGGTTTGACTGCTAAGTTTTTTTATTCTAATTAAAAATTTATACAAAAACACTATTTAGATTTTTTATGATCCAAAATACCCTTTTTCAGTAAAATGACAAATTGCTAACTTTTGTTTTTTTGTTTTGTTTTTTTTTTTCGGCTGGGTTTGTCTATCTCCCCTCTTTCTCTCTCTAACAATCTCCAACCGCTTACCGTTCAAAAAAAAAAAAAAATCTCCAACCGCCATCCTGAATTCCCTCAAACCATAACCATTATCTAATACAATAACGACCAAAATCCAAACATCCAAAACAAAAAGTGATGAAAAAACACATACCCATGGGCATCAATCACACCCAATTAGGCAAAATCACACATACACGCACAAAATCTTCAAATTTTAAGAATTACCCAAAAACCAAGTTCAGTCCCGTGATGTCCACTCGAGTTCTGGTGAGCTCCAAGCTTATGCAAAACATACTTCAGTTTGGTGCATTCCTTTTCGGCGAAACCCATTTTAGTCCGGCGGTTGTGGTCCAAATTTTCGTTCGATTCACTGCTGCCATCATCCAAGCTCGCCGTTTCCCGCTGGCCTTGCTTCCTCCTTGCAACTTCACGCCGAACAGACCCACATCCAGCCGGCCTTGCGTCCTTCTTGCTTGCCATCATACTCTCCGCCGTCCTCGTGTTCGCCGGTCACGTCATTGCTGGCTGTTGTGGGTTGGAAACAGTATTACTAGGTTTGGGGGATAATGTAGGATATCATTTGGAAAGGATAATTAAGAAGAATGGCATTTTGGATCATAAAAAAAATTTAAATAGTGTTCTTGTATAGGTTTGGAATTAGTTTCAAAAACCTTAGCAGTCAAATCTACTACTTAAAAAAGTAAGCATATTTGAAATGATGTAAAATTAAGCAGTAAAATTTTAAATTTTTTCATAATTTTGCAGGTCCAAGTAGATAAACCAATCATATCCAAAGATGTGATTTTGTGTCTACTAATCATATCCAAAGATGTGATTTTGTGTAATCAATTTTTTTTCTAATTTACGTAGGTCATGATATAAAAGCGGAAAGTCATTACTAATTTATTAGACTTGTTCAAAGTCATGCATGAGGAAAGGTGAAAGAAAATGGAATTTTATACTTAACAATATTTTAACAGTTAGATTTACTTGGGTTAAAATAATAATAATAATGGTTAAAGTACAAAAAAAAAAAAAAAACTCTAATAATAATAGTAATAATAAGGGTTAAAGTGCAAAAAAAAGAAAAAAAACCCTCATTATATACAAGATAGGCAAGAAATCCTCTATTATTTCAATTTGTGTAAATAAAGACTTTTTATCAATTTAACAATTGAAATATCTAAAATAAAAAAGAAATTAAAAAATAATAATGGATAAACAAAATACTTTCTCTATCCCTCTCTTTTCGGCGATATTTTTTCCCGGTCAACGACACCACCACGAACTTGGACATATTCCGGCCAAGGACGGCCACTATGAAGGCATGCACTGACGAGATATTCCGGCAGATTCTTTTCATTTTTCTCTCTCTATCTCCCTCTTCTTTTACAGGTTACTTCTCTCTATATGAGTGCAAGCCTTCACTTTCTCTCCCTCTAAGATCACTACCAGAAAAACAAAGTTTAATCATAAAAAAAAACTAAAATAATAGTAATCAAAAAGTTCATTAATAGAAAAAGAGTATCAGAGAAGTTATCAAAAAAAAATATATATATATATATATCAATTCGTCTCTATACTTAATTAAAAAATATATATGCATATAATATATATATATATATATATATATATATATATAGATATATCAAAAAGTTCATTAATAGAAAAAGAGTATCAGAGAAGTTATTATATATATATATATATATTATATGCATATATATTTTTTAATTAAGTATAGAGACGAATTGATATCCAAAGTAAACACTAGGAATAATGATCCTAAAAGACTTTGAATCGAGGGTTTATGGGTTCTTTGATCTCATTGTTATTGTTGATAATTCAAGGATTATCACTTCGAATCGACAAAAAAGAATTGATAAATTCACTCTGAATCGCCGGAGGGGTTATCACGAATTTCAGGTTATGGTGATGGTGGTTCGCAGGTGGGTACTGGGTGGTGGTGATGGTTGGAGGGTAGGGTCAACACCACTCCTTCTCACCGGGAAGCATGGAGTCCGGCACTGAACTGGCCCGGTGCAAACATAACAAAAATAATTTATTTATTAATTTTTGACAAATTATTTTGCATTCCTCACGGGATGATCTAGACCTCTACATTTACCAAACAGTAAAAGTAAAAAAAAATAAAAAATATTTTACCTACAGATATTTTTGTCAAAACAGACTGAGCCTAAATAATTAAAATTTAAAACAAATGAGTATATCTTTATGAATTTAGATGATTATCCAAATTTTGGACTGGGATTCTCTGCTGTAAACGGGTCGTGCTGTACCCGTACTGTAGTGAAAAAAAGAAATTGTTTTAAATTGGTAACTTCAGAGTCCAACGGAAAAAGAAACCACGGTTAAAAAAAATAAAATAAAAAGAAAAAAAGAAAAAAGAAAAATAAACTGCTTCAGTGTATCCTTGCCAAAAAAGAAAAGAAAAAAAAGGACTACTTTAGCGCCTCCTCCCTCGTCACCGTCGTACGCCATCGCCATATCTCGCCAGTTATCACGGTCTACCTCAAAATAATATAGTTCTACTGTGTTGTTCATGCTCAAGGCTGAATTTTTAGGTACTCACCCTTTCTCTATCTTTTCCAATGATCATATAAATCATACAAGAAGTAAACAAAACTAAAATTATAATTAACCTTCAGTTTGATTGCTGGTAAATTGGTAACCTTCAGTTTGATTGCTGGTGGTTGATGAAGTGGGGTTCTCTATTGCTAAAAAGAATTGAATATTTGATTATGGCTAACAATATAGTCAAGGATAGGCAATCATAAACACTGGAAGGTCATCAATTACCAATTCCTTGTAACAGACTCAACAAATAATTGAAAGCAAAGCCGAAATTTACTTGTGACGTTTCTCAACCTTTTGTATTCTTCTTAACGTTGACCAAAACGGGAAGGAAAATTTAGATTAGATAGAAAGGAATCTTTCTCTGACTATGGCCAGCCAAACACCCCACTTTAATCTATTAATCAAATCGCTCTCTCTACCAAACACAAGAACCAGAAAACCCAATCTCTCTCCCCTCTCCTTATATGTATTACAAATATTTGAAAATATGTTTTGTATTTCTTGGGTGGGAAAAGCAGAATTGAATGAAACAGAGTAATTACTAGAACTATATATATATATATATATTATATTGTTTTTCTTTCCACCATGTTACACAATGAAGAAAATATCGGATTATGTATAAGTCTAATTGGCTTGATTATTCCCGTCAAATTCAAATACTGGAAAAGACAAATTATTTAGAATCAGAAATTCAACATATAAATTTTGTATGCTGATTTTTCCTTTTTAATTTTCATGCTATTTTGTAAAGAAAACTCAGTTCTTCTGTATAAACCTCTTTTTTGTTGTCGAGAAGTCAGAGGGGAAGGATAAGAAACCAAAATTTTGGTTCTTCTTAGATCAATTTACTTACACCTCCTATGAATACACTATGACTTAGGCAGATTGAACAGTATAAGCAAAAGGTAGTTGATGAAGTGGGGTTCTATAGCTGAAAAGAATTCAATGTTTGATTATGGCTAACAATATAGTCAAGGATAGACAAGTTATTTAAATTTTTAGCTAGCATTTAAAAATTTAATTGTATCGTATCATTTAAGAACACAAGGGAATTTTTTTGTTGTGTTATTAATTATGACTCGAAAGAGCTTTGAATTGAAACAAAGTTTTGGTATCCTAATGGTTTTAGGATTTGAATGTCATGATTTGAACTTTAAAAGTAAGATAGTTCTTATCATTTGTACATTTTTTTTTTTTTTTTTTTTTTTTTTTTTTTTTTTTCATGTCTCATTGATTGGTAAACACCTTATTTGACTCGATAGTTTGTTTGAAATTGAAGTTGAATTTACTTAAATGTCTGTTTTTATTATCTTACATTCTTGTTCAAAACTGTTTTTGTGCCTTTTCGTGATTAGTCTAAAATATTAAATAACGCAATACATAACTTAAAAAAAAAAAAAAAACTTGTACCTTCACAAAAAATGAGTTGTTTAACCTACAAAACTATATTAAAAGACTAAATAATCCCTATCTACTTTGCAATTTACAATTATATTATATTATAATATATTATATTATATTATAAGATTTAAGGAGTTAAGAATAAGATTAAAAAGTATTGAATTAGAAGATTAAAAAGTGTTGAGAACAAGATTTAAAGTGCTGAAAACAAGATTAAAAAGTATTGAGAATAAGATTTAAGGTGTTGAAAATAAGATTAAAAAGTATTGAGAATAAGATTAAAAGTTGTTTAGAACAAGATTAAAAAGTGTTGAAAAACAAGATTAAAAGTATTGAGAACAAGATTAAAAGTTGTTGAGATAAAGATTAAAAAGTGCTGAGAAGAAGATTAAAAGTATTGAAAATAAGATTTAAGGTATTGAGAATAAGATTAAAAAGTGTTGAGTTAGAGAATAAAAAGTGTTGAAAATAAGATAAAAAGGTGTTGAGAATAAGATTTAAGTTGTTGAGAATAAGATTAAAAAGTGTTGAGAACAAGATTAAAAGTTGTTGAGAATAAGATTAAAAAATGTTGAGAACAAAAATAAAAGTATTGAGAACAAGATTAAAAGATGTTGAGAAGAAAATTAAAAAGTGTTGAGAGGAAGATTAAAAGTGTTAAGAATAAGATCTAAGGTGTTAAGAATAAGATTAAAAAATGTTGAGTTAGAGATTAAAATGTGTTAAGAACAAGATTAAAAGTTGTTGAGAATAAGATTAAAAGTATTGAGAACAAAATTAAAAGTGTTGAGAATAAGATTAAAAATTGTTGATAACAAGATTAAAAGTGTTGAGAATAAGATTAAAAGTTGTTGAGAACATGATTAAAAAGTGCTTAGAAGAAGATTTGAAGTGTTAAGAATAAGATTTAAGGTGTTGAGAATAAGATTAAAAGTGTTGGTTAGAGATTAAAAAGTGTTGAGAACAAGATTTAAGGTGTTGAGAATAAGATTAAAAAGTGTTGAGAATAAGATTAAAAGGTGTTGAGAACAAGATAAAAAAGTGTTGAGCTAGAGATTAAAAAGTATTGAGTTAGAGATTAAAAATTGTTGAGGATAAGATTAAAGGTGTTGAGAATAAGATTAAAAAGTATTGAGAAGAAGATTACAAGTGTTGAGAATAAGATTTAAGGTGTTGAGAATAAGATTAAAAAGTTGTTGAGAATAAGATTAAAAAGTGTTGAGAAAAATATTAAAAAGTATTGAGAAGAAAATTAAAAGTGTTGAGAATAAGATTTGAGGTGTTGAGAATAAGATTAAAAGTTGTTGAGAACAATATTAAAAGTGTTGAGAATAAGATTTAAGGTATTGATAACAAGATTAAAAGGTGTTAAGAATAATATTAAAAGGTGTTGAGTTAGAGATTAAAAAGTGTTGAAAGCAAGATTAAAAAGTATTAAGAACAATATTTAAGGTGTTAAGAATAAGACTAAAAGTTGTTGAGAATAAGATTAAAAAGTGTTGAGAACAAGATTAAAAGTTGTTGAGAACAAGATTAAAAAGTGTTGAGAACAAGATTAAAAGTGTTGAGAATAAGATTAAAAGTGTTGAGAAGAAGATTTAAGGTGTTGAGAATAAAATTAAAAGGTGTTGAGTTAGAGATTAAAAAGTGTTGATAACAAGATTAAAATGTGTTGAGTTGGAGATTAAAAAGTGTTGATAACAAGATTAGAAGGTGTTGAATAAGATTAAAAGATGTTGAACTATAGATTAAAAAGTATTGAGAAAAATGATTTAAGGTGTTGAGGTATAGATTAAAAAATCCTTGATAACAAAATTAAAAAGTGTTAAGAGTAATATTAAAAAGTGTTGAGAAGAAGATTGAAAGTGTTGAGAATAATATTAAAAAGTGTTGAGAAGAAGATTAAAAGTGTTGAGAATAAGATTTGAGGTGTTGAGAACAACATTAAAAAGTGTTGAGAACAAGATTTAAGGTGTAGAGAGAAAGATTAAAACGTGTTGAGAATAAGATTAAAAAGTGTTGAGAACAGGATTAAAAAGTGTTGAGAATAAGATTAAAAGTTGTTGAGAACAAGATTAAAAAGTGTTGAGAAGAATATTAAAAGTGTTGAGAATAAGATTAAAAGGTGTTGAGTTAGAGATTAAAAAGTGTTGAAAACAAGATTAAAAAGTGTTGAGAATAAGATTAAAAAGTGTTGAAAAGAAGATTAAAGATGTTGAGAAAAAAGATTAAACATCATCACAGATTAAATGGTCTCCCTTGTATATACTTTTTCTATAATTTTTTTCTTCTCCTTATATTCAACATCATCACAGATTTCTTTATCTTTCAATATGGAATATGATACATGTATGTTTCAGTATGCTTTAGAGCTAATTTGATAGCTATTCTTGGTACCCTCTTTCTTTAGATTACCTTCCACCATTTTAGTTGGGACTAAGAACAGCGTTACAAGATTAAAGGTGTTGACAAAAAAGATTAAAAAATGTTGAGAACAAGATTAATGGTGTTGAGAATAAGATTAAAGGTGTTGACAAAAAAATTTAAGGTGTTGACAACAAGATTAAAAGGTGTTGAGAATAAGATTAAATGGTGTTCAGAATAAGATCAAAAAGTGTTGAGAACAAGATTTATGGTGTTGAGAAAAATATTATTATTAAAGGTGTTGAGAAAAAAAGATTAAAAAGGTGTTGAGCTATAGATTAAAGGTGTTAAAAACAAGATTAAATGGTGTTGAGAACATGATTAAAGGTGTTGAGAAAAAAGATGAAAAATTGTTCAGAACAAGATTAAAGGTGTTGAGAAAAAAGTGTAAAAGGTGTTGAGAATAAGATTAAAAGATGTTGAGCTAGATATTAAAAGGTGTTGAGAATAAGATTAAAAAGTGTTGAAAAGAAGATTAAAAAGTATTGAAAATAAGATTAAATGGTGTTGAAAACAAGATTAAAGGTGTTGAGAAAAAAGATTAAAAAAATGTTGTTCTTAAAATTAAAGGTGCCACTTTTTAATCTTTTTATCATGTTCAAAAATTGTAAAATGAAAATGACAATGCACCAAACACTGTATCCTCCATGAAAGGAGAATAGTTACATAAGAAAACGTGAATCAAGAGGTCAATGATCTCCCAAGTAACTGCCAATATTGATTTTTGATCTGAATAGTTGGTATCTGATGGCATCGTGAAAGATCAATCACCCATGGCAACTAAGTCTAAGAAACTTTTCCACTTCTTTCAAGAATTCTAAAACTAGTAAACTATCAAAACTGTTCAACGAAATCATCCCTTGTTCAACTCTGTTTTCAAAAGACTTTTTTTATTTGCTTTTTGAGAACAAGAAGCTATTATTAGAAAATCCAAACCATGCATGCAGTCCCATGTTTTTGAAGAAACTAAAAGTGCCAAAGCAATCCATCTGAAAATTTGACATTCACTTCGTACACAATGCTATTATCTTTTTCATTTACCCAATTTAGTACATGCTGCAAACATCAATTATAAGTACATTAAAAACAAATTCAATAATCAAACGAACAAACCCTCCTGCCAGTATCTTATTCATTTACCCAAACTAATGCAGAGATTGTACTAAATTCAAAACACAGACTACAAAAAAATAGTAAATTTAGAAAGACAAAATTTAACTCTCAAAATCAAAACATCAAGTCAGGAAGGAAAACCATAAGTAGAGAACACAATGTTACAACGACAAACAAGTTATCATAGATAAAAGGGCCATGAATAGAAGCATTAACAATCTCCTGAATTCATAAGAACCAAATAATGGAACTCAACTAGGCAAGTATTCCCAAGGGAAGTAAAGTAAAATCAACCATCTTCAATCAAGCTAATTATTTCCAGTACCATCTACTTCATCTACAAAATTATGGGGGGTGAATAAAGGCCTGGCGGATACAAAACAACGCCATATATGTCTTCTCAACTACAACTTCAAGAGTTTAGATCAAAGGGCTGCATTTAAAAAAAATACAGGAAATAAAAATAAAATATGTATTACCATCAATAAATAACCAATTATGATTTTTAAAAATAAATAAATAAAATGATAGGCTTACCCAATCACCGCTTAGATTTTCTGATGTTGTATCTTTAGCATGATCGGTTCTCTCATTAACCTAACCACAAGAGTGTTGTATAAATAATTGTCATAACTGTTTAAACAAATAAAAAAAAAATTACAATATAACATTATATGAAATAGGTAATAACCTGCTTGAGAAATGGAAAATAGGATGATTGAGAAGTAATATTCACTTCTGTGTTCGGTTGTGACAAATTGCAGTTCAATATTTCTGCGCTTGTTACACTATCTTTATCACACCGATTAAGAAATTGAAGCCTTTGGTAGTCGTAACTCCTTTGCAAGTTAGGGCTTGGGGGTGGACTGGGTGGTATGGACATCTATGCATACTCGCTTGGAATTTCAGCACCCTAAAAAGAATAAAAATTAAAATGAAAATCCAATGGTAGTCAAACCGGTATGTTTTAAACATTTGTAATATATTAGAGTGCTACTCACCTTATGCTTCACGTATGATTGAACAGGTTGTTTCAAAGATTTCTTTCCCTTTTTTGTAGCAATTTCAAATGCTGATTTGAGTCTTTTTTTTCCCTCTTGATGTGTCCCATTTTTTTAAACCATGTACAGCAATGTCATGGCCACTTTGCTCGTAAGTGACATGAATTTGATGCCCATTGCTAGCCTTGGATGAGTATTCATCATTATGTTGCACCCGTTTTTGCCTTCTCATTTATTCAAGAAGCTTAAGCAAATGTTCCCCATGGATAATGGATAAAGTAAAAAAAATCTTCACCCTCTGATGCAAATGAACTAACGCGAGTGAATAAATAACACATGTCTCTATATCTTTGTTGTTGTTGCAATTTAGGATCCGTTTGCACTTCACGGCCAATGAAATCCAACACTGCCCCATCTCTTGCCTCTCGAGTCCACCGTTTCAGTACGTATTCCTTAGGTAATTCAGTTTTGTGTAACACTTCTCTTATGACCTTTAACATGTGTGAACACGGAATACCATCCATTTCGAACATCCAACAACTGCATATTAAAAAGTCATCTGTTTTCCTTCTTACACGCCATTCTTGATTATGTTTTTCTAGCGAGACCACTTTGTATATAACTTCTCCATCCTGCTGAATTGATTCTTTGAAATAAAATTCAACTGTACCTTGAATTTCTTTTTGAAATAACTGAAATATTTTTTTCGTGTAAATCTCACCAGCTTTGACTACCATTATGCACGGAAGTTTAACATTCGGCTCTTAGTGAGTCAAATCGTACTCCGCCTTTAGCTCAATATACCTTTTTTCAGTGATTATCCTATCAAAATGTTTGAAAAAATCAGGAATATTATGGTCAAATTTAGCGAATTTTTTCAATCCGAAATTGAAGCTTTCACTAAGTTGAGTGCTATGCATACCAGCACACCAGTGATTTTTCACAAATACCTTTGCCCATTTGGTCCTTAAATTATACGTTTCAGACAACCATTTGTTGTTACAAACACCATACTCGGTTAGCATGGAGTCCCAACATATTTCAAAATCATCTTCATCCTCATGTTTTTTTCATAAACTCAGATAAAATGCCTATTATACCCACTGGACCCTTGATAACATTACCTAAATGCTTCACACCATTTTGCATAATATGCCATATACAAAGATTGTGGTATGTCTCGGGCATCACCAATGCTAATGCCTTTGTAATAGCCGCATCTTAGTCACTTATAATTGTCTTCAGAAATTTATGAGACATCGCCTTACAAAATGGTTCAAACAACCATACAAATGAATCAGATGTCTCATCATACATTAAAGCACCTCAAAATATAACTGTTTCTCTGTGATGATTCAGACCAACAAAAGCGGCAAATGGTCGATTCACGTTATTCACCTTGTATGTTGTGTCGAACGACACAATATCTCCAAAATGACCATAGTCAATAATCATCCTTGCATCAGCCCAAAATATATTGGTTATATAGTCATCTTTGTCCAACTGAACAGCATGAAAAAATGAGGGATTTTCCAACATCTGTGATTGAAAATACTCAAATATGAATCCAGCCTCTCCAGATTGTAATTGTTTTTGTCTCTTGGTTCTCAAATAATTTTTTTGGTCTACTTTTGTAAACCCAAGCGCTTCTCTTGCACCAGATTGTCGTCCCATTAGTTCATATGAAGAACCAACTGGTAGTCCAGAATCATCAGCCAAGTCGACGTCAATTGCTTAAGGTATAGAGATGTTCCGTTGTGAAGGCATCAAATAAGTACAATCTTTTCTAATAAGTTTATGGTTGTGCTTCTCTTCAAATCTGTCTATGAAATATGTTCCTTCCCCTCTTTCAAATTTTATATGCATGAATGCATTACATCCGACCCTTATTTCTGCCCTAGCTTCTTTTGTAAGATGGTCCCTTTTGTCATTTACTCTGTAACCCTCGTTGCAACATACAAATTGGGTAGAAGTAATTTCTCCAGTTTTAGTGTTTTTATTGGAATAATCTATTCTCACACTAAATCCAACTTCACGTCCGTAAGCATTGTAAAAGTTGTATGCATTTTCAAAGGACTTGAATATCATTCCAATTTTGGGTTTATGGCCTCCTTCACCTAATGGAGTATCCATTTAAAACCACCACCTATAATAAGATAACAAAGTGTCTTAGAGAATGCATCCTCACAAAAAGGTAATAACAATAAAGAGATAAGTAAAAAAGAAAAGAAAAACCCCAAGAACCAAGAGATGGGGGAGGGGAGTTGAGAAGTACTAAAAATATTAATAAAATGACGAGTATTGTTTCCAAAAAAAACTGATTCATGCGAACAAACTTTATTCCATATAGCTCAAAGTAATATAACAAAATAAAAAATCAGCAAATTTGTTACAAAAATATGATTAGAAAAGGAGATACAACCTTAAAGAATAGGAAAAAAAGAGTCTTTTGCTATAAAGAATTAGAAAACAACAAATCAACAATTTTGTCATTTACACCATCAAATTAAAATCACCAAACAAATCGATAAATAAACAAATAAATCGATTATGCAAAAGATGGTCAATCCCGGTCATCTTCATCCCTTATAGTTTAGAGATTTCCAAAATGATTCGTTGAGGACTAAATGAAAAGAAAAATTGAAATTGTACCTTTAGTACATCAAATAATACAAGGAAATTAAAAGAAAAAAAAAAGCATTTTAACATACTGTGTCAAATAAACAAAGGGAAAGTACAAAAAAAAAAAAACCCTTGCCATGTACAATCTGTGCGCACGCACACACACACACACACACACACACACACACATATATATTTCCATGGATTTCATTAATACAAATAAACATTAAAGTACAGGGAGAAGTGATCGAACCAGAGATCACAAAAAGCAACATTAGTCCAGGGCTTCAAAACAGGCCTCTGTGGCCAGCTGATGAGGGGAATGAATTGTACCACCATGAAATCTCCTATTTCTTTCATTCCAAACACACCAAATAATAGAAGTAAATATATTTTTCATCAATTTACTTCTCATAGAGATGGTACCTTTTGACATTAGACCTCGAACAAAGTCTATCAAGACCACACGGTACAAGTAATTTCCGAAAAGAATGAGAACATCCTTAATCTCCTTACTTATTGCATCCTTAAAACTCTTGTATCTATCCCATCCCGAACACTGGAAGTTTCAACATGTGTAAAACACCAAAGCTTGTTATTTCGCGATTCATGAAACTTCACTTTTCCAATTGAAGTTCCAAAGTTAATTACTGATTCTATATGATACTCGTCACTGAATCACTGATATTAGAATTATCATTAAAATTTGTACAGCAAAGCAAGCCATCCAAAAACAGTTAAGACAACGTTGGAAAAATTAATAAACCTCAATATGAAAAATAAATTATAAAATAAAACAGTTAAGTCCCTACCGTGTACCTTATTTAGATTTTGTTAATAAATTATATTGGCCAATTTCCTGGGAAATTGTTGTTTCAAAAAGGCATTTAGGTTAAGTGCTTAACTAATTTTGGATTGCAAACATAAATGCAACCCATGGAAGCCGAATCAACATTTTGTACTACAACGAAGGAGAAGCCTTCACCACTTACGCCAGAAGTGGAATCTTTCTTTCTGGACTACTTTCCAACTATACTGTAGAACTGTTAGCCGCCTACCTTATTGGAATTTATGTAGTTGCACCAACGACAAATATCAATATAGTTTGTGTGCAGTAGTTAGTATGGAAATTGATGGAGAAGAAGATTCCATCTCACTCGCATATAGTCTGATATACTATGCAGAAATCAGTGTGATTTTTAGAGAGAGAGATTTAGGGTTTATGAAGAGGAAAGAGAGAGAAATGGTGAGCACCTGAAAATATAGCCGTGAGACAGCGACGAGTTGACACCTGAACAATCCAGTACAACTATGCTATTTTGAGGTACACTGTGACGAAAGAGGGAGATGGCGTACGGTGACGAGGGAGGAACGTGCTGAAGTAGAAGACGATATTTTGTTTTCCTTTTTTTGTTTTGTTTTGTTTTTCTTTTTTTTTTTTTTTTTTTTTTTTTGGTAGGGAGAAGCAGAAGAGGATATTTTATTTTCCTTTTTTATTTTTTATTTTTTAATTTTTTTAATTTTTTTTAACGTCGTTCCTTTTTCCGTTGGACTCTGAAGTTACCAATTTAAAACAATTTCTTTTTTTCACTACAGCACAGGTACAGCACGACCCATTTACAGCAGAGGATCCCATTCCCCAAATTTGATCTCTTTTGATTTGGTTGATTGGTTGGGCTATGTACAGACATGTGGCATTTGGGTCTTCTTTAACTTAATTAATTGACCGATGTACCATATATGTTCCAACAATTTCAATTCCACATTTCTCTCACCATCCAATCTAATGGTAAGACTAGTCTCCACCGTTAGATTTGCATACTTTTCTTTCTAGTTCTTGAAAAGCAACATTATATTTCTCCGAAAATGAATTGAAATTACACAAACTAAACACGATTCACCAAATGAAACCTTTTTAAAACCTGGCTCAAAATTTTGGACAGTTCCAAGACACAAAAACCAGTATAATGGTTGGAAAAGAGAGGGAAGTGACAGTGTAAACCCACACAATAACGTATATGTTTATACTTCGATCGTAAGAAGCATACAAGAAAAAGAGTGCAAACATGTATGCATTGCTCATTAAAATTTCTGTTAATTTTCTCTGAAATTCTTACTAACTTGCCTCTCATATATGACTCTGTCAAAGTAATTATTGTGAGATATATTTTTATAATTGGCTAATTTCGTTGTCAAAACAAGTCCGATCGAGTTGTAATTTTTGATGTAAAAATATCGAAGATCGAAGATCGGATGCGGATTTGAAAAATGTTAAGTGTTCAAAATATACTACACTCCAAGATGATGAGAACAATGCTATAAGATGTTTTGAGAGGTAATGAGAACATGTAAGAAGGGTTTAGAAAGGTTTGGAACAAGTTTTTATATTCTATCCATCTTGAACTGGTTCAAGATCCATCGAACAGGTTCAGCATCACCAGAACGCTAAAATTTCAAGACTGTCCATCTTGAACCGGTTCAAGAGGGCTGAACTGGTTCAAGAATCCATGGGATTCCTTACTGTCCATCTTAAACCTATTCAAGATGGCTGAACCGGTTCAAGAAGTCCTAGATGCATCAAGTTTCCAGTTTCTTTCTTCTGATGTTTCCTTTTTGATCCCAGCTTCCTTCTAAGTCCTATGCACGAAATTTATCATATTTTCTGAGGGATTAGGACTTTCAAAACTCTATATAAACTTTGTCATATACATTGGTTAATAAGGGGGCTTGAGGGAAAATCAATTCTATATTTTGAGAAAGCCTTCTAGAGAGAGAAAATTCAGAAAATCAAATCTGATTATTCTGAATTTATTTATGAGAGCATACACATATATTCATGAGTGATTTAGTGGTGTTATTTTCTATCTCATCGGAATCGGAGCTACACTGAAGATTCAGATATTCCAGATGAGAAACAGGATTTAATTCTTCTACAATCGAGTTCAGATCTTGAAGAATAAAAGTAAGCGCTATCACACTTTGAAAGGGTTGGAGCATTCATGGAGTGCTGTCTGATCTACCTGCTACTCTTCTACGAATATTAAGTGTAAGCCTGAGATCAAGTTGCTGTTGGATGGGGAGTCGCAAAGCCAGAGGATCGTCAGCGGTTGGTGTGGTGTAGAACGATAGGGTGTGAGCCAGAGTCAAAGTTCGGTATACTTTGTTTCAAACATAGTGGATTAGTTTACTTTGGACTGCATGGTCCACGAGGTTTTTCCCATAACAGTTGACGTATTTTATCAAATGGGGTTTCCTCACCAAAAATCCTGGTGCAATCTCTCTAAACTTAACTTGCTTTACTTTTCAGTATTTATATTTATGATTGTGGATGTTTAATTAATCATGTAATTTAATCAATCATAAATTAAGCAAGTTGACCTAATAATCAGATCTAGGTCATTAAAGGAGTTAATCACAATTAAAATCAACTGTTTCCACACCCCGCGTAACTCTTGTTTCACAATTTGGTATCAGGGCGGGATACTCGATATACAGAGTAGATTATATTTGTTGATTTTTTTATTTATTTTTTTATTTTTTATTTTTTATTTTTTTTTATCATGTCTGAAAATTCATCTGTTGTTGATGTGTTGCCTTTATCTTCTGTTTTTTATTTTATCACAAGCATGCAAAATGAATGGTCAAAATTTAAAAAGGATTTTGAAAATTTGTTAGAGAAATTGAATCTTGCTGAACTTGATAGAGATATTTATAAGTTAAAAGTTTCTATCTCTAATAAGAATTTGGAAGAAATTGGCCTTAAGAATTTGAATTATCTTCATAAGATTGATTTTTTGGAAAAGGAACTTAAGAAGGTAAATTTGTTTAATAAATCACTGGAACTTAAAATTAATAAACTAGAGTGTCACATAAGATACTTATTCATAAAGTCACTTCTCGACCTTTAGAGCTGATTCATATGGATTTGATGGGTCGCATAACACCTGATAGCATTGGAGGAAAAAGATATTTGCTTGTTATGGTTGATGATTTTTCTAGGTTTACTTTTGTTGCATATTTGAGAGAAAAATATGATACTTTTGTGAATTTCAGGTCTATTTGCCAACTTATTCAAAATGAGAAGGGATATCGAATTAATCGGATTAGAAGTGATAATGGAGGTGAATTCGAACCTAAGGAGTTTATTGAATATTGTGATAAGAATGGCATTAAGCATGAATTTACAGCATCTAAAACACCACAACAGAATGGTGTAGTGGAAAGAAAAAATAGGACAATTGCAGGTATGGCTCGTACTATGCTTCAAGAGAATAAGATTGCTAGTCACTTTTGGGCTGAATCGGTACGTACTGCTTATCATATCCTAAATAGAGTTTATCTTAGGCCTGGAACTAATAAGACTTCATATGAATTATGGTATGATAGAAAGCCCACTGTTAAATACTTTAGAGTCTTTGGAAGTAAATGTTATATCCTTAGAGATAGGGAACACTTGGGAAAATTTGACTCTAGAAGTGATGAAGGTGTGTTTTTGGGTTATTCACAAAATAGTTGGGCTTATAGGGTTTTTAATCTTAGAACCAAAGTGGTCATGGGGTCTATAAATGTTGTACTTGATGATACAAAATCTAAGATAACCTCTTCTCAACTTGATGAAGAAGAAACTAATTTTGAAATTGCAGGAGAAATGAAAGTACCTACTGTTCAAGAAAAAGAAAGAGTTGAGGATTTAGGTGGAGAAGGTGAAGAGATTGAAGAAGATAAGGATAAGGAATTAGAGGTTACCACTGATGAATCTATAGGAGTTCCTGCACCGTGTCTAGATATTCCCACATCTAGCAGTTCTAGAGTTAGATTGAGTCATCCAATTGATAATGTGATAGGTCCTTGGAATAAGCATGGTACTAGGAGTACAGTCCGTAATGATGTAGGACACTCATGCATTGTAGATGATATAGTTCACTCATGTCACATGGCTCAGTTTGAACCTAAGAATGTTGATGAAGCTCTTCAAAATTCTGATTGGCTTATGGCTATGCAAGAAGAATTGCTTCAATTCGTGAAGAATGATGTTTGGGAATTAGTGCCTCAACCTAGTGATGTTAATATCATAGGGACTAAATGGATCTTTAAAAATAAACTTGATGAACATGGTCTTGTGATGAGGAATAAAGCTAGGTTAGTTGCACAAGGATACACTCAAGTTAAAGGAATTGATTTTGATGAGACTTTCGCACCTGTTGCTAGACTTGAGTCTATTCGACTTCTTTTTGCTCTTGCATGCCACTTTAAATTCAAATTGTTTCAAATGGATGTTAAAAGTGCTTTTCTTAATGGTATTTTGTAGGAAGAAGTTTATGTAGTACAACCGAAAGGTTTTATTAATCCACATAATCCTGATTCTATTTTTCATCTTAAAAAGGCTCTTTATGATTTAAAGCAAGCACCTAGAGCATGGTATGAGAAGTTGACTTCTTATCTATTACACAAGGGCTTTAGAAGAGGAGGAGCGGATAAAACGTTGTTTATTTTCAGGAAAGGAAAAGATTTTCTACCTTGTTGCTCAAATATATGTGGATGATATTGTTTTTGGTGCTATTCATAATTTTTCTAAAGATATGAGTAATACTTTTGAAATGAGCATGGTTGGTGAATTAACTTTTTTTCTAGGTCTCCAAGTGAAACAACTTGATGATGGGATTTTCATATCTCAATCAAAATATACAAAGGAGCTAGTTAAAAAGTTTGGTATGAAAGATTCAAAGCATATTCAAACTCCTATGAGTACTTCATCCAAATTGGATAGAGACTCTGATCCTAACAAGATTGATCATTTCTTGTATAGGAGTATGATTGGTAGCTTGTTATATTTGGCAGCAATTAGGCCAAATATTTCATTTAGTGTAGGTGTTTGTGCTAGGTATCAAACTGATCCTAGAGAACAACATATCCTTGTAGTCAAGCGTATTATTCGTTATGTCAATAGTACATTGAATTATGGATTGCGTTATTCTTCTGAGTCTAACTCTGAGATTGCAGGCTATACTGATGCTGATTGGGCTGGAAACAAGGATGATAGAAAGAGTACTTCCAGTGGTTGTTTCTATGTTGGTACTAATCTTGTTTCATGGTACAACAAGAAGTAAAATTGCATATCTTTATCATCTTGCGAGGCTGAATACATTACTGCTGGAAATTGTTGCACACAATTGCTTTGAATGAAACAGATGCTTCTGGATTATGGAGTTGATCAAGGTACTATTTTTATCTTTTGTGATAATACTAGTACAATAAATATTTCAAAGAATCCAGTTTTGCATTTTAGGACTAAACACATTGACATTCAACATCATTTTCTTAGGGAACTTGTTGAACAAAATGTCGTGTCTTTGGAAAAAGTGCATACTGATCAAAATTTGACTGATATTCTTACTAAACCATTAGATGCTCCTAAGTTCTCTCATTTTAGGAAATCTATTGGTATTTGTTGTCTTGATTAGATGCATTGCAAATATATAGTCTAGAAAGGATTTTCATGCATATCTTGAGTGTCTAGATTATGTTTTTGGGAAGTTAAGTAAACCATATTGATTGAGTATGTTGAACACAAGGAGTTTATTGACACATGGATTATCTGTGGAAAGCATACAATGGCTATGATTTGATGAAATTGGTTTTGCTTACTTATTTCGTATAGTAAATGAATCATTGATAATACATTTACTTGAGATTTCGTTGTTTTGGTCAAAGATAATGTTGATATGATTGATCATTGTCTTGGGGTTTAAACTTGATTTATGTGTTTTAGACCAAAAGAGTTAAAAGAAAAAAGAAAATTGAAAAACAGCTTGGAATGAAACAGTTTTTGAAAAAGAAAGACAAATATTTGCTATTTTTGTAAAAAAGTGAGGTGGAAAAGGCTACCTTTGGGAATTGTCCGAAAGCTACCTTCACTCAAAACAAATGGGAATAAGGGAAAGAGCTGGCTGCCCATAAGCGTGAAAGCCGCCAATGTGCAAAAAGAAAAAAGGAGCACAAAGAGAGAAAAAAATGTCTTTTTGCACATGTTGATTGTTTGATTTCTAAGGATATGTGATATTATTGATTTATTATTTGAAATCTGAACAATTGACAGATCATTGTTTTTGGAACTTGGTGGTGATTTTACTACACTTACTAAGTTTGTGGAACTTAAAGAATTGATCTTGGTTATTTCTATTGATACATATAATCTTGTGGAGTTTACATTCTCATTGAGTTCGATTTACAAGAATTATATGGTTGGTTATTTCCTACTTCTAGGATTTGTCTTCCTTGAGACCCTTGTTAATTTGTGATAAAAAGGGGGAGATAGAGATTAGAGTCTTATCATTCAGGGGGAGAAATACTTTTTGCATTAAGGGGGAGAACCATTGTTCATTGCATTCCATTGCATTGACATTTAGGGCATTTTTAGATTTGCTATTTTATGCTTGTGTTTATTTTTTTGGTTAAATTTCACGGGTAGTTGTGTTTGAGCTAATGTGTAGATTACAGGTTGCTACATGTGTTGAAGCTTCATGAGGTTCAAGAAAATATCCGCAGTTTGTTTTTCCTTTAACATTTAATGTAATTTACTTTCCTGCTTAGGTAGATTGCTGAATTGTTTTTAGGGTTTTGTCACAAAATTGCCAAAGGGGGAGATTGTGAGATATATTTTTGTAATTGGCTAATTTCGTTGTTAAAACAAGTCCGATCGAGTTGTAATTTTTGATGTAAAAATATCGAAGATTGAAGATCGGATGCAGATTTGAAGAAGGTTAAGTGTTAAAAATATACTACACTCCGAGATGATGAGAACAATGCTATAAGATGTTTTGAGAGGTAGTGAGAACATGTAAGAAGGGTTTAAGAAAGGTTTGGAACAAATTTTTACATTCTGTCCATCTTGAACTGGTTCAAGATCCATCGAACAGGTTCAACATCACCAGAATGCTAAAATTTCAAGACTGTCCATCTTGAACCGATTCAAGAGAGTTAAACTGGTTCAAGAATCCGTGGGATTCCTTACTGTCCATCTTGAACTGGTTTAAGATGGCTGAACCAATTCAAGAAGTTCTAGGTGCATAAGGTTTCCAGTTTCCTTCTTCTGATGTTTCCTTTTTGATCCCAGCTTCCTTCTAAGTCCTATACACGAAATTTATCATATTTTCTGAGGGATTAGGACTTTCAGAACTCTATATAAACTTTTTCATATACATTGGTTAATGAGGGGGCTTGAGGGAAAATCAATTCTATATTTTGAGAAAGCCTTCTAGAGAGAGAAAATTTAGAAAATCAAATCTGATTATTCTGAATTTATTTATGAGAGCATACACATATATTCATGAGTGATTTAGTGGTGTTGTTTTCTATCTCATCGGAATCGGAGCTATACTGAAGATTCAGTTATTCCAGATGAGAAGCAGGATTTAATTCTTCTACAATCGAGTTCAGATCTTGAAGAATAGAAGTAAGCGCTATCACACTTTGAAAGGGTTGGAGCATTCGTGGAGTGCTGTCTAATCTACCTGCTGCTCTTCTATGAATATCAAGTGTAAGCCTGAGATCAAGTTGCTGTTGGATGGGGAGTCGCAAAGCCAGAGGATCGTCAGCGGTTGGTGTGGTGTAGAACGATAGGGTGTGAGCCATAGTCAAAGTTCAGTATACTTGTTTCAAATATAGTGGATTGGTTTACTTTGGATTGCATAGTCCACGAGGTTTTTCCCCATAACAGTTGACGTATTTTATCAACTGGGGTTTCCTCGCTAAAAATTCTGGTGCAATCTCTCTAAACTTAACTTGCTTTACTTTTCAGTATTTATATTTATGATTGTGGATGTTTAATTGATCATGCAATTTAATCAATCATAAATTAAGCAAGTTGACCTAATAATCAGATCTAGGTCATTAAAGGAGTTAATCACAATTAAAATCAACTGTTTCTGCACCCCGCGTAACTCTTTTTTCACAATTACTATATCAATTAATTAATAATCTTGATTAGATGAATGTTAAACCATTATTTATGTGCATACCCTTTTCCAATAACATTTTCACACCATCCAATCGAATCATTGAAATTGAATGTCTGATAATATATGCTTTTTTTTTTTTTTTTAGGTTAAAAGTCTGATAATATATACACACACTGACACACACACACACACATATATATATATATATGATTTTAGTGACACATATAATTGGTCATGCCTGATTCTGTTTCTATATTGACATGCAAGGACATGATAGCTACTTGCATTAACTAGAGCCAAATTATTGGAAAAGATTATATTTCAAGAGATTTCCTTTAATTTGGAAATTCAAGAGAGAAGCTTGAGACTGGTAGGTGAGAAGAAGAATGGAAATAACTTGGATAGAGAAAAGAAACTACAAAACTTCTTGTCACCCCATTCAACTATGCAAATTAATTAGCAAATTTGAGGAAGATTGCAAGAACTGCTTAGGAAAAGCATCATCTAACTAAAAAATCCCACCATTCTTCCCCTCTCACTCTCTCTGTCCATATTATATCCCGTATAGATTAGGTAAATATACACACACGCGTGGTCAAAAGTTGAACTAGAAGCATAAATTTTTTTTAAAGGACATTTTTTTCTTTTCTTTTTCCTGATAATTTAAATAAAAATTAAGGAAACCTATGTTTAATGGAATATTTATCTAAATCATTTCAACAATCACTCTTAAATCACATGTATTGGAAAGAACAGAGAATACATGTTGTTTTTTATTTTTTATGTTATTTTTATTTTTTTAATTTATCTGTTTAGAGAGAGTATTTCAATTCAGCTAACCTTGGGAGTGAGTTTATTCAAATAAATTATTGTTAATTAGGTGTTTCTTTTCTAAATTGTTTATTTTAATTACTGGGATATTTCAAGAAAGACCTGTGCGGGGATGCTAGCCCAAATTTGAAATTCCACGTTCATTCGTGACACGTAAACCGTCATTGAGTTTGAGTTCCTACACCCACACACACAAACACACACACACACACACCAACACCAACATGCAATGTCAAGAGAAAAAGTATAACATATCCCTCTATAAATACCCAATGTTCTCTTCAATTGTGAAACATAAGGGCTACCATTAATATTTATCATTTTCATTTGTGAAAGGCAATTAAGAAGCATTCAGAGCTAGAGAACTAGACAGACAGAGGAGATATGGCAGACAAGGGTGGTCAAGGTACGTCGATGTCCCAATATTCTAAGCCTGGGAGTGTGATTCCTCCGGATAAGAAGAAGGTGTCAACAATGATTGTTGAGAAAGTGGTGAAATCCTGTAGCAGCAACAACAAAATCAAGCCGTCCAGCTGATGCTGATCCAGAGTACTGACTGCTGCATAGTCTTGTATACTATATATATATATATATATATATATATATATATATATATATATATATATATGTATGTATGTATCATTGTCTTGTACTTTGTCATGAATCACTTCTTTGGTGATACAGTTTCGTGCATGAAGGTTGTATTATTCTTTTTTTATATGTTCTCTTTGATTCATGAATAAAATCTTCTATGTTTGATTAACAGATGAATTTGGTTGATTGGTGTCATAATATCTAGTCTAATAGCCTATGTATTGTTAGAGGTTGTTATGTCATATTAGATCCGGACAAACACGTACTAAACTTGTTTAGTAACTCCACTTAACAACTTAAACTTTTACATCAGAATGAAATTGAAATGTGTCTGTTATAAGTGATATCCATTAGTAAGCACAATCCTTTATAATTTTTGATTTGGGGTCACACCAAGCATCACTCTAAGTATGTCTGAGTTGTCATGGGTGTCTTCCCGTTGTTAGGGGGGACAAATGGACTTTTGGTCCAACCATAACAAGGTCGTCCTGCACCTAACAGATTAAGCTTTAATTTGGATGTAGTACAAATGGGCAACAACTTGAATCCAAATTAAAGATTAATTTGGCATGGTCTTCGACCGAGTACATGTATATCTAATAGTTTAAATTTTTAGTCGAATGACAAACACGGACCAACTAAATGTATATCTATACTACGGGTGGCAAACAGGCAGGTTAGGTTGGGTTTGGTCAGGATCAAATATGGGCGGGTTGAAAATGAGTTGTAGCCCATATCCAACCCGTTTGTAGTAGGTTAAATATGGGTTAGGTTAACCCATAAGACCCAATGACCTATTTTCATCCTTTTATTCTTTATTCTTTATTTTGTTTTTTTTGAAAATAAAGAAAAAAAATACATTTTACTATTAGTTCCATCTTGCTTTACTAAACTTTAGGAAAAAAATAATTTTAATTGCTATTTAAGTGGGTTGAAGGTAAGTAATATGGGTACCCATATTTAACCCATCTCGACTCTCAAATTAACTGGTTAAAAATTATATATCCAATCCATTTTGACCCACTTTAAATATGGTTCAACCAAAATCATTAAAAAAACAAGTAGATATGAGTGGATTGATGGGTTGTGAATCATTTTGCAACCCTAATCTAATATTGTACGTTATTATTCATTGTACTAAACCATTTATGATTGGCTGAAATGCCACTTCCTCGATTATTTTGCTAGTCCATGTAAATAAATCATTCGTACCAAAGGATTTGATTTTGTGTTAGTCATTCTTTCTCAAATTTAATTAGATAATATAAAAACAGAAACTCACCAAAGAAATTGTTTTAATACTAGACTTATTCAAAGTCGATCAAGACAGATTGAATTTTATATTTAACAATATTTCAAATGTAAGGAAGAGATTGTCAAGACTTAAGTCACATAAAGAAGGAGGGAGAGCATGAGATCGGCAGAATTAAGTCATAAATAGTGAGAATTTGAGCCAGAGTGCATGCGAAGCATGAGAGCGGGAACGCTCTTGGAGCATAAGAATGACACCAGTTAAGAAAGATTGTGTGACTTAGGTCAAGGCTATGGGAATTCATATGAAAATGTGTATTATTTTTCTTTTTATAAATTGCATTGACACTCGAAATTTCTGTCAACGCCACTAAGCGGTTGGTCAACGACTTTGTTTACATTGACACCCTTGAAGTTTTAAAGGTCATAAATGCCCCTAAATTTTTAATTCAATTTTATATAAAAAAAATTATCAAGCATGTTAAATGACAAAAAAAACCCCCTGATCTCCTTTTGTTTGGCTACTGTTGGGTTTGGATGTGCAAGCTATGCTTAGTAGCAAGAATCTATGCCTTATAGAGAGAATATAATGTCAGACTCTTTTAGGGCAAGACCTCGATAACTAATTAGGTTCTCAACTCAATTATGGAGTGGGTTCGCGGTAAAATGATGAGCACAAAATGAAAATCCTCAACAAATGCACGCCATTAGGGTTATGCATGATTGGGACTTGCCTCATTCGTTCATCAATTCGACTGATGGTGCACTACAACAAATTAGGGTTCTTGCCACAAGACACTTAATGGCAAAAACCTTCAAATTTCATGGCGAAAGCCTTTTAGCCACAAGAAATAGCCTCGTGGCTTAGTCGTAGGTGTAGCCATGTCACAGATTGCCAATAACCATAACTAAAATTTTTTGTGGCAAAATGTGAAACTTTTGCCATAAAATTAAAACTGGTGGTAAAATACCTCCTATCGCCACAAGCTATTTCGTAGCTAAATAACAATACTTTCGTGGCAATTAGCAATCTCAATATAGGAATTAATCGTGGCTAATTCAATACTTTTGCAACAAAAATATATATCGTGGCTAATTTAACCCTTTCCCACGGAATTTATTCGTGGTTATAATTCTAATTACCCACAAATATATGTCGTGGCAAATATCCAAAATAGGCCACGGAGTTCATTCGTGGCTATAATTCTAATTACCCATGAATATATGTCGTGGCAAATATCCAAAATAAGCCACGGA
The DNA here is from genome assembly GCF_030987335.1 of Cornus florida. NCBI lineage: Eukaryota > Viridiplantae > Streptophyta > Magnoliopsida > Cornales > Cornaceae > Cornus > Cornus florida. The sequence continues at coordinate 76,815,627 of NW_026775579.1, read as the reverse complement.
GTTCATTCGTGGCTATAATTCTAATTGCCCATGAATATATGTCGTGGCAAATATCCAAAATAGGCCACGGAGTTTATTCGTGGCTATAATTCTAACCGTCCACGAATATATATCATGGCAAATATCCAAAATAGGCCACGAAATTCATTCGTGACTATAATTCTAATTGCCTACGAATATATGCCGTGGTTATTACCCAAAATAAGCCACGGAGTTTATTCGTGGCTATAATTCTAATTGCCCACGAATATATGCCATGGCCACTACTCAAAATAGGCCACGGAGTTTATTCATGGTTATAATTTTAATTGCCCACCAATATATGTCGTAGCAAATATCCAAAATACGCTACAGAATTTATTTGTGGAAAATATTCCCATTTTTTCAATATATTAATTTTTTTTTTGAATTTATATATATATATTAATAACATATTAATATGGCACCAATTATAATTTTATAACCTATAAATTATTAACTTTATAAACAATATCAAAAATAAAATTTAATCACACATCAAAATGATTATGCAAATAAAGAAATACTTGATATTATATACCACACCAACCAAAAAGTATTGTTTACAACATATATAATAAAACCCATCGTGCAAAAAAAAAAAAAAAAATGAGTCTTAGCATCTGGACAAAAACATAGGCAGAGGACGAATTGTTACTAGGATTACGCTCCAAAGAGCCCTTTTAGAAGCTAGTATCCTTATTCGAGATCTTAGACAAAAATGAGATATAGAATCCTAAACAAAAGATTCAAAGATCTGGACATAAACAAAAAGAGCTTGAATTCTTATAGCATGAGCCCATCCAACAATCTGCAAAACCAAAATTGAATAAATACAATTAGTGCCTATGTAAAAAAATAAAAAAATGAACCTAAAGCTAAGTTTTCAAAATATACTACATGAAAGAAAAAAATAAAAATTGGAAATAAAAACACCAATAGAAAAGATTTATCAACTCATTAAAGATAAGGAAAAAGTATAAAATAAAAAAAATATAATATTATTAAGATTTATCATTGACAAGTTACGCTTTGAAAATTCAATATGTAAGAATATTTATTTTGTGAAACAAAACTAATCATATTACTTTTTACGTTATTCCTCGCTACACTACAACAAAAATGATTATTAAAAATGTGGCATTTACAAGATACATAGTCTAAGTGTAATTAATTAGTTACCTTATGTAAGATGCTCATTATTTTAGTCTACAACACTTTTAGACCCTTGTTAATGTTTTATTAAATTTGAGCGCTCAAACTCCCACTTTTTATTATTGTGTAACAAAAAGAACAACTTTATTACATGCACTCTCCTATATCTTATGCAAAAATGAATTCTTGTAACATGGATCAATCGAGAATCTAGAAACCGATGATGTACAATTAGTACCCATGTCAATTAGAAAAATGAATCCAAAGATGGACTTTAAAAACAGTTCATCATAAAGAAAAAAGTTCCATTAAGAAGCACTAAAAATTGAATCTTCCATTTAAGCATATATGTGTGATCCCATTACAACACTAATATATATTGTGTGCAGGATATTAATATATATTGTCTCCATGCAACATTAAGCATAGAAAATTAAACATATAATTGCTTTTGGTTAAACTGTATATCCACTAAGTGATCAAAATAGATAACAGATAATTAAATCACCGCAAGCAATTAATCTGCCAACATTTCATACACATTATATTTTAAAACTATTTTGGTAAAATTGAAAGATTTTGACGAGAACTATTTATTTGAGGATCACAAAACTAAATGGTATAATCCAGGGCTTAAGTTACACACTACATCATTCAACAAAATAATAAATATAGTAAATATAATTAAAATTGCTTTATTTAATAGAAGTGTCCTGTTTAACCAATGTTATACGCTTTAAAATTCAATTCGATGTGGTAGAACTATGTTAATGTTGTTCCAATAATGCTTATTTGTTCCGAGTGTCATCTAATTCTTCATCAAAATTTACCTTTGAAAATCTAGAGATAGTGACCAATATTCTAATAGTGGTGACTTAAGTTTATAGCAGTTTTGAAGTGGAAAAAATTGGGGTGTTGGATGAGGTTGTCAAGGTTATTACACTAATTCCTATCAACTTAAGTTTAGCCCTTTCTTCAAGGATAAAGTTAAACATTTAAGATTCTGCAACACTTGGGAACTAGTTCTGATTGATTCAAATGAACTTTTTTTGCTGGCTACATAAAAATGTAGGATTGCTAACCTAATCAATTTATTTGCAAATATCAAGACAGGCCAAAAACAACAACCCTAACCAAAAGTAAACTAAACTAAACAAATGAACTAAAACCAAGGAAAAGATCAAACACTGAGAATGCATTGGAAAAACTCTATCACCAAAAATGGAGCATTGAACCAATAAGAAAGCCATTTCTACCAGAACCAATCATTCTGAAGAGAAACCAAACATATCCTGAAAAAAAAAATTGAATAAAAAAACCCCAAACAAAATAACCCACAATAGACACACATATATAACCATACATAACATGCCCATACATGATCAATCTGAATCAAACTCATGTTCCAATAAATTAAAATCATGTTAGACCAACAAATAATTATTAATGCAACCAAAATCAACCAACAATTTGATATATATATATATATATAAAACTAAAAATTAATAACTCTAAAAACTCCTAAAATTTGAAACTTAAAGCCCAATGATACCTATATATATAGAATAAAATATACTCAATTTATGCATGATTCAAGTTCATGATTCTCAGAAGGTGTGTACCCTTCAACTTCCAAATTGCTCTTTGTTTTGCATTGTGTATCGGTGTACTGTTTGCTAGTTTTGACACATTTAGATATCATAAAAATCTGTTGCTTGCTATTCTGCAAAAGATTTGCCTTTCTAGGTTTTTCTTTTAACTTGATAGGTATTCTATTTAAGAATTTTTCTAATAATTTTATTTTGTTCCTAAAAAAATGAGACTAAATTTCATTCTCATTGATCACGAAAATTCTAAGTGGTTAAATGACTAAAATAAATTTTTGAATGAGGTAAAAAATTAATATAACTAGCTCTATTAATAAGGAGTAACTTACCATAAACGACGATTGTTTTGGGGTGATATAAACTGAGCAATCATTGCTATCAGATCAACAAGCTTAGTTTCCAAGGAGTTAATTGTCTGTTATTGTTGTTGGGCATTGCGCTCCTGTTCGACCTTGTATTGCTGCATCTCACGAATCTTCTCCTCTTGTTCTAGTATCTTACTAGATTGATCCTCCATTTTCTATAGCATCATTTGATTTTGTTCTTGTAACTACTCTTGTATGGTTTGATTCTGTTCTTGCAATTGTGCCTTTAATTGGTTTGCTCTTTGTCCGGCCTCTGTAATTTCTATCTGATGGCATTTTGAAATAGTGATGGGTGCCTGCCCATATCCGAGACCTTGAAAGTATCCTGACTTATGACCAATTACTTGGGAAAAGGCTTCAGTTGGGATCATTTGCACTAATCCCGATTCAGATGAATCATCAGATGCATGAGAGTGTAGATTCTGGACCATCTTTGCCTGCAATGACGAGTTGTGAGGATAACATATTAATTATAGAAAATCATTTATGAACAACTATCCAAGATTTAGCACATCAAGGAGAGTCTAAAATATAACTTTTCACTGAGATTTTTGGTCTACATAAGCTTAGTTTTCTACCAGCTTTTCTACTGGAATCTTTCTTTTCTTAGACAGTGCATAGGTAATACTTTTATAAATCATGAGCTGCATAGTCTTGTTTTCATTTCTTTTTTATTTCACCATCATTCAGCTAACAACTGTTGGGAAACATGCAAGTTTTAAAAACTTTTCGAGAGATTTTGATTCATAGATCTTGATTCATCACATAGAGACAAGTTTTATACAAAAATAAAATTGGATGTATCATTCAATTAATAGATTGAATACTTACATCAACGGCCTGAGTAAACCTTTAAATCTTTCCTCTAAAGTGAATGTTCTCACTTATTGTAGATCCCTTAGCAAGATGCCTTCTCCTTGGATCTCCATCTTCTTGGTAATTGTTTTGCCTTTAGGAATCACTCATAAGCCTCCATGAATGACCTTGGAAAACTAGGCTTGTGGGAACCTCCATTAGATGAGAACATTAACCCTAATTTTCTAGAGAGAGAAAATATATATATTTTTCCTTCTACTAAAAATTACCCCTAAAATATACATAGACCATGTATATATATATACAACATAAAGATAAGGAAAATGAAACAATAAATCCTTCTCATCTAATTCACATGTCTCAAATCTAATAGGATTCCAATATCAAGTTGGGCTATGAGTGAGAATCCTTTGGGCTTATTAATTTATTGGCTACAATGAATTAATAATTGGCCCGGTCCATGGACCCAATTCAATTACAATTCAAAAATTAATTTCTACTCCACTAAAAGAAATTAATTGAACTCCAATTAAATAATAAATAACCTCTAAGTCAATGTTTCACTTTGACCCCTCTATGCATAATTAGTTATCGGATAAATAAATCCATCAATTCAACTACTTAATTAATATATTTATTTTGGTACCTTTGATTATTTCCGGCTCGATCACAATAAAACATTTGTTCGACAAAAATAATAATTTAAATAAATAATTATATAATAAATCATTTTCTCTAAAAACACACGAAGGCCTTCGAATTTACTTTGTGATCAACCATAATCAATACAAAATAAATACAAGTAGCAATGATGCAAATATTGAAAATATAACCCTCTAATTTTTAATTACATAACTACCCAAAGTGTTGGTCTAAGGATCCCGAAGTATCCGCCAAACAAATCAAAGTAATTATTAATTAATAAAAGAGTTTATACTTTTCTCATGCTTAAGAGTCAAATGCCATGACAGTGATATGGAGCAATTGCATACAACGGCTCTCGCAATATATCTCAACCTAACGCGGATCTAGTTCAAGTCTTAATTAATTATGAGTCCATCTATAATTATCGACTATGAACAATTTATGATTACTATTTAGATTCATGTATTGATCGCCATCACATACATATATAAATATCTCTTGTAATCAAGTGGACACTATCAATTCTATAATGAATCAAACCATAATACATTGAATTCACCAATTGTATCAAGCATAAATATTTCAAAAACGTCAGGAACATATGTCACTATAATCCAAATAGGAATTTGCTATGCCAAGGCATATAAATCCCAACAGCTTCCACTTGTCCTCATAGCCAATTCAAATTGCATCTAACTCCAATGTTATCCAGGCGATGATCAAAACTATTGATCGATAACTCCTTTATTAATAGATCAACAAAGTTGTGTTCCAATGCAATGTTCTAGCTATGAGCATTTTTTCTTGCCGGACAATATCATATAGGACATGATACTTTCCTCTCAGTGTACCTTGTTCCTCCATGGAACCTTGGGTCATTGGTTTGGACTACTTTTGGACTATTTTTGCAATATAGCTCGATAATAGGCTAGTATTCTCCACAACCTCTAAATCAGTGAGATCAAACCAAAAGGCTTCCTTTACTGCCTTTAAGGCTGCAATGTACTCTACCTTCAGGTTTGAATTAGCAGTTGAAATCTGCTTAACAATCTACTTACTGATTTCCCATCCATTGAGTGAACATACACTAAGTCATGAACCTCATATCATCTACTTCTGATTTGAAATCAAAACTAGCATACCCGACTGGGATCACATCATCACATCCATAAATGAGTATGAGATCATTGGTTCTCCTAAGATATTTAATGATATTTTTCACAACAGACCAGTTATCAAGTCCAGGATGGGACTGATATCTTCTGACTATCCCTACAATGTAGCGGATGTCCTGTTTGGTATAGTCTCATTTGCTCAATCTCCTCTACTAGTCTTGGAAAACTACTTACTAGAGAGAGCAATCGATATTAATAAAGCAAGAACTCATTCTTTGAGTTATGTATACCAAACCTGGTCAAATCGATATTAAGAGAAGCCTATTTTCATTTTAATTTGATCTTGCAAAAGCTTGATCCTAGGAATATAGCTTACACCTTGAAAATCCTTCATTTCAAAATAATTGAATAACTACCTTTTTAATGATGACAAAGCTTCCATGTCATTCTAAATGAGTAGGATGTCATCAAGATATAAAGAATTAGAAAAATAATGGCATTCCCTTATACACTCATGATTTAATCACTAAGAAATCTTCTAGTATCCTTTTATAGATTAACTTGCTTTCCATAGGTATCACCCTACTAGAAAGTTCTACAAGATCCCAGAATTTATTAGAATACATAGATTCTAACTCTGATTTTATAGTAACTCGCCAAAACGATCTGTATCCATATTGGTTCACGCTTTCATGTAGCTTACTGGGTTCAACTCATGTTTGACAGGGATATCCATAAAAGTATCACCTAAAAACATGATTCTGTTGGATTGGATGATAATCCTCCCACTATATCAATGTACCGATGCAGGAATCTATGTACTAGATGATGCTGATGCGTCAATAGGGAATTCATTTATAATTCTAAATCTCTATAATAAGTGTGTTCATCTTGTGGTACAACTGGTATTAATACTATATTCTCTAACATTATGCTACCAGGTATGTGATTTATAATATGATCCTCCTATAGATAAACAGTGAGTTTAAACAATCAACTTTGATCATTGAGATCATAAAATAATCCATTCTAGTGCCTTTAGAGTAGCTATCAAATCTATCATGCATATGATCTGCTTCCAACTTACTTGTCCATATCAAACGCACATGTGCAAGACAACCCCATATGTGCATGTGATTCAAACTAAGATTTAGTCAAAAACACAACTCAAACGGTATCCTTGAGACAGACTAAGATGGAATACAGTTTATAATGCGCATCGATATCATTAATGTTAAACTCTTGAATGAAAGAGATAATGAAACATATCAAATCATAGATCTAACCATGTTAAGCAGAATGTTGTTATTCCTATTTGACACCTCAATTCATTGAGCCTCAATTGCGAAAAAAATTGGTACACAACACCCTCATTGACTATATAGTCTTTGCACTATCCCAAGAAATACTCATATCCACAATCAGATCGAAGTGTTTTGATAAGTTTACATAATCTGTGCTTCATATCAGTTTTGACTATTTCGGAATATACCAAAAGTTTAAGACTTGTGTCACATCAAGTAAATTTATCCAAAATGTGAATAAACTTGCTTGGATGTTCATAAGACCATACGTGTCTTTGTGTACCGACTCCAATTGTTCTTTATGTCTATTTCATTTGGCTGATTAAAGCCCTTAGGGTTATCTATCATTCAATACAAAATTCACAAGTTGGTTTAGGCTCCCCTGCCTCACTAGGTTATATACCTTCTTTGACCAATCTTTGAATCTCATTTTGACTGATTGCAACCCAAAAATAGATACTAAAAATATAATGAGTCAGGAATAACAAATTTTCTCTTAACATTCAATTTAGAAGATGCAACATTAGTTTCTACATGTTGCAAATATTAAGAGCTTATGGTTATAGTATATCAACCATCTTTCAATACACCAGAAGCAATCGCACATCTAATCTATTTTATAAAACCAGTTTTACAAAATAACAACTCAATTTTTATAAACCAAAAGTGAAACAAAAATGAGATTGCGTCTGACATCTGTACATAAAGATAGTTCTCTAATACTAATATCCTTATACTCTGTAACTTCAGATATAATACACCCACAGACTTAGCTACAACCTTGACATCAGGTCAAGTACAAATATATATCCATATCATCAAGGCTTCTGGATTCCTGAAATCCTTGCAACGAATTGCAAACATGTTTAGTGGCTCCAGAATCTATCCATCAAGAATTGATAGATACAACCACATAACATGACTTAATGATTAAATATACATTTTCCTATGCTACGTCATTGCTTAGATAGTTCGTCCTTTAGTGTCTTAGTTAGCAGCAAAAGAAACAGTTTCCTTCGCCCTTAACATACATTGCCTTATTCCCTTTAACCTTTTGGATACCTATGTTTTGTGCTAGCCGAGTCCTATTATCATCCTTCTTCTTTTCTTTGCCCGTCCACTTGGGCTAAGAAGAAGATGGTATAGACTAGGTTAGATTGATAGGAACGCCCATACTCTTGATTATTCCTTCATCCATTACCAATTCTATAAGAATATCAGCGAGTGTGAACTCAAACTGATTCCTTATTTAGTTTACTCTGAAAGAGCCGAACGAATTTGGTAACAAGGCAATAATCATGTCAATTTGAAACTTACCATTCAAGTCAACCCTATCAACCTCCAGTTCAATTTTTTAAATAATAAACAATCATTTTAAAAATACGATCTCATACTGGAGTTCCTTAGGCTATCTTAATGGTATTCAAGTCTGACATAGTATTTAGACATATCCTCTATATAATCTCACCAAAACATCTCATTACCTTTTAACATGATGCTTGAAGAAAATAAAATAATGCAAATGTTAGCTTTGGAGTGTATTCGAGATAAACTCTAGAATATTGCACCAAGTCATATCATTTGCCTTATTTCATTTATTAAAAGCATTAATGTCAAATTGGGTATCTTAAAGTAAAATGATTAGGTATAGGAGTAGTAAATACATTTTGTACACTTACGTTGTGAATAAAATATCTAAGTTCCTTTTCCAGTCAATATAAATGAGGTCCACATACATTGAATATGTTAGCAAGCAGATAAAATGGATTAGACATAATAAATCTGAATATAAATGCATTCATACAATATGCAAGGTGAATTATTACTACTATTATGCATACTTAAAATTAAAATGAATTCGTCCTCCACATAGTATAATAAATCTCAATAGAATAAGATTTCATTATCACTATTGGTGAACAATCCCTCTTAATTAATGCGGGTCCCTCAACTCCATAGCATAATAAATCACACAATCAATATGTCAATAACTTATCATGATGGAGGAGTTCATTATTACTATTGTTTGGATTCATTTGCTATTAGGTGAACACTTCCATTAAAATAATAATATGTGGGTTTCTTAACCACTGCATGAAAAATCGGATAACCAATACGCCAATAACTTATTCGGTTGGCGAAGTTCATTATTTCTATTGGCGGGCAAATTCCATCATTTCTATATCTCTTAAGACAATGCCTTGTCTATCATATGAAATGATTCCCGATTACGTTTAGTCTTTCTAAAATTACCTAGTGTAGAACACTCCGTTGGGGAGCTAACACTATTAATTTTAGATTGAGTGTATAACGTCATTAAAACTCTAATGAAAAATAAAATATTAAATATCTTGTCATTATAATCTAGACTCTTTAAATCATGCGTAGGGCCTTGTTTTTAAAGATCTAACTACAATGAACATTTAATATTTTTATTTTCATGAGACAACCATTCTTGTAATCTCAGACTCTTCAAATCATGCGTAGGGCCTTATTTTTGAAGATCTAATTACAATGGATATAATAACGAAGGCCATGGGGTTTTCATAGCATCATTTGATGAAGATTAATTATATATAATTAGGGTTTTCAATTCATGATTTAATGCATACAAAACGCCTTGATTTTAATCCAATTAAATTTAAAAAATATCTAAATTTTAAATGATTCACTAATATTTAATTTGAGGCATTATTTTAAAATAATTTACAAAAATAATTTTTCGTTTCCCAATAAATGCCCTCAAATTAATTAGCAATCAAATCTAATTTATGTTCATAATTTAATTAATATAAATCAAGTCATTTAGATAAAAAAAATCATGGATCCAATGCATGAACAATAATAATCAGTATTAAATTATTCCATGCATCACATAAATAATTAAACCACAGACAGAAGCAATTTAAATGGCCAATGGATTCAACTTTTAACATTTAAATACTATTATTGCTGTATGGACGTCCTTCAACAATCTGCAAACACCCGCAGGAGGTTGATATGCACCTGAAGAGGTAAAACAATGCATTGGACGTGCTTAGAGAGTGAGCAGCACATCCCCACTCGTTGGCACGCGCTAAGGGAGTGTGCTAGAGAGTACCCACGCGCTGGGATCACTTGTAGGGAGTCCCCCTGCGCTTGCACGCGTTAGGGAAGTCAACAGCAAAGCCCCACGCGCCGACACGCGCTGGGGTGGTGTCCAGGCACATGGCACGCGCCTGCACGCACCTGGAGACTTTGACTTTGTCCGTGATAAGCGCCGAATATTACATATTCAAGCGCCCTTATTTGCATTAGTTAAGTCCATTAGTTGTTTATTTTATTTAGATTGCCTTCATTTGCATGTTCATATTTATTTTCAGGTTCATTGGCCAAAAAGGAGCAAGAATGAGTTTTTGTTGAAGCCTTAAATGTCATGGTGCTCATTAAGGAAGTTCTGGCAGCAGTGGGAAGTGAGTTTGATCGCCATTTTTGACCTAGCAAACTCGAGAAATGGACTTTCATCAAAACATATAACATGAAGAGCTATGAATCAGCTTTCCAAAGACATAAAGTTTGCTTCATTTGGAGTTCAGAGCAAAGAGTTATGCTATTTTCACCAAAGGTGCGCAGAACAGCCTGGCAGCAATGGATTTCGACCTTGCTCCTCATTTTTGACCCTCCAACCTTCAGAACTGGACTTTCATTATAACATGGTTTATGTAGAGCTTTGAATTAGCTTTCCAAATCTTCAAACGGTTCGTCATTTGGAGTTCGGAGCGGGAAGTTATGGTCATTTTGCCAAAGTGGCTCAAGCTGGAAAGTAGCTTCGAGCGCTCGAAGAGCCACCTTCGAGCGCTCGAAAATTGGGCAGAATGCCCTCCGGAAGTCCTCATTTTCAGCCCACTTGTGCCTTGTCACCCTCATCTCTTATTTCCTCTTTTTGGAGTTGGTAGAAGATGTGTGGAGGGCCTTGTTTTGAGGGGTTTTGGTTGGTTTTCTTGCCTACAAAAGCTAAAGGAGCATTTCATTATCAAAGATCTTGGAAGGGCAGAATTTCTAGAGAGAGGGAGGAGAGCAAGAGAAGGTTTTCTTGAAGCCACAAGAAGGGAGCTCGAAAATGGAGGGAAAAGGCATGGTTTTTCCTTCATCTAAAGCTTCTATGGGTAACTAACTCACCCTCTAGGGAGGTGATGAAGTCCCTCCCTTGTAAGCATGATCTAGTTTAGCTTTATTTTGGGGATTACAATGTATATGCTATGGTCTTTTCATAACCAAGAGCACTTCATTTGTTGTAATGAATGTTAATATTGCTATGAATGATTTATTTGAGTTGTTTATCTTGTTTTAGATGACCTCTTACATTAATCATGTTGCTTGAGTTTTCATGGTGAGAATGGAAACTAGGTTATGGAATGGTTTAATGACATGTTGATAGGTGACTTTGATAGATCATTGCTTAGGGAAGCCCTTTGATGGTGTATGCTTAATCCCTACCTTCATGTGCTTCATCATTGTGTCAAGGGCTTGATAGTCTTTCATTTAAGTATATGTGTTTAAGCTACACTCTAGTTTAGGTAGTCTAAACATATTCACCTTTGATGGATTATTCTTGTTTGTGATTCAATGTACTTCTTGTTAATTATATGGCAACCATGAGTTGCTATATAATTCTTGGCCATTATATATTGTTTTTCCCCAATTTAGCTCTAATCTAGCATGTGTATAGGGATGGAGACGGATTCACTCCCCTAGTTGTCTTTAATCGAATTTCATCTCATTTAAATTCTTGCAAGTTTTTAGTTCATGCATCTTAATTTCATAACTTAAGTGACAACCAACAAATCCTCTATGAACACTCCATATCACTCTAAAATGATTCTAGATACTTAGGTTGCCGTAGATTAGCGCAGTCCCAGTGGTTCGACTTACCCGACCAATAGCCCTATTTTACAATGATTCGTGCTATTGCGAAGGTTGATTAAATTTAGGTCATATTATCAACCGATCAAATTTTGGCGCCGTTGCCGGGGACTTGCAAACGGTTTAGCAACCAAAGTTCTAGGGTTAATTTTAGTTTGATTGTTAATATTGTGAATTGTGCATATTTCTTTTGTGGTTTTGACCATCTTTAAGTTTTATGTGATCTTGTGAGATTCTAGGAATTCGGGGCTCACTGAGGAAATGCTAGCAAATTTGTAAGTCTAGAGGACTCCAGGTAAGTCTCTTGACCTCCTAGTTTCAAACTTGTTAATATTTTGCATGTGTTTAATCTAGAGATTTTTAGCTTGTGAAGCCCTTGTCGAGGCTATTTCTGTTTTTCTGTTTTACAAAGCATCGGTCCTTGTCGAGGCCAATTTTTATATGTCTTGTGATAATTGAGGAGAAAGGGAACATCGTATGTGAAGTTGATGATAAAAATTTTTGTTATGATGATTGTGTTGTGAGTGTTGATGTTTGGCCGTAGATCGCTTTCCTTCCCAACTCTTGACTCGCCAGTTGACATAAATTCACTTGAAAGAACTCTTAGATGGAACCTTAGGGAATCTTCTAGCATAAGAGAACTTGAAACTGAATTTAACACAATGGCTGAAAATGTAGGAAATGTCGGAAATGAGGGAATTAATGGTGGTAGGGCTGGAATTCCAAATGTAGAGCCAATGACCCTCAGAGACCATTTCATCCCTACCACCTATGCTTCACCTTCATGCATAGTGATGCTAAACATTGATGCAGCTCAATATGAGATCAAATCTAGTACCATTCAAATGCTTCCATCTTTCCATGGCCTTGATAATGAAGATCCATATAAGCATCTTGATGAGTTCCTTGAGATTTGTTCAACCATCAGGTTGCGAGGTTTCCCTGAAAATGCCCTCCATTTGCATCTTTTTCCATTCTCCTTAAAAGATCGCGCAAAATATTGGTTGAGCTCCCTAGTGGCAAATTCCATCAATTCTTGGGCTCAATTGCAACAAGAATTTCTTAAGAAATATTATCCGGTGAGCAAAACCAACCAAATGAGGCGTTCCATTCTCAGCTTTTCTCAAATCGATGGAGAACAACTCCATGAGACTTGGGAAAGGTTGCAAGATCTTCTTAGGAAATGTCCGCATCATTTGATTCCAAAATGGCAATTGGTGCAAGCCTTCTATGATGGTTTAACTGAACCATATAGACTCATGGTTGACTCCTCTTGTGGAGGGATGTTCATGTCCAAGAGTGCGGATGAGGCTTGGACTCTACTTGAGAATTTAAGTGAAAATTCACTTCAACATACTTCTCGTAGGGCTCCAACCTCAATCGCTGCAAAGAACACCAATCCTTGTCAACCAAAGACGATGAGGGAAGAATCCTCTCAAGTGGATGCCATAGCTCACAAATTCTATCAATTGATGGCACCACATCTTTCTACCTCTTTGTCTCAAAATTCGGCAAGTACGGTATGTGCATCATGTACTAGTCCATTCCATCTCTCAGAAGATTGCCCCACACCGGAGCAATTTCCCAATCTAAATCAAGAGCAAGCAAATGCCATGTTCTCAAGGCCTGGGAATAATCCATATTCCAATACTTATAATCCAGGTTGGAGAGATCATCCAAATTTTTCGTGGAGGCAACAAGCCCCACAAAATTCTCAATTTCAAAGCCAAGGGCATCAAAATCCTCCCTCCTCTCAATTTCAAAATAGGCAATTTCCAGCCTCTTCAAGCTACCGTCCTCCGTATAATCCAAATGTCTCTAATCAACCTCCGGTGTACCCAACTGATGAAATTGTGGCTGCAAACAAGCAAATGATGGAATCCTTAAACAAGCAAATTATGGATTCTAACAAGCAACTCTTGACATCTCTGCAGCCTACCCTTCAAATGGTTCACTCTCATACTCAGTCCATAGCTAAGCTCGAAAATCAAGTGGGCCAAATAGCTAACTCTGTGAACCAATTGCTTCAAAAGGACAAGGGTAAGCTTCCCGCTCAACCCTTTGAAAATCCTAGAGGAATGCATGCGATTGATGAAACCCCTCCATCGAGTGGGCCGAGTCATGAGCATGTTCAAGCAATCACCACCCTTAGGAGTGGTAGAGTGGTTGACAACAAGGTTGATGGAGACAAAAATGAAAAAGAACCTCCCTTGAAAAATCCAAATCCAAGATCTTCTCGTCCAAATACCATTTCTGGAAATCCCGCACATGTAAACCCAAATGTGGAAACTACTTATGAGCCAAAAGCTCCGTTTCCTCAACGTCTTCAAGAGTCGACACATATTGGGAACAAGAATTGTAAAATTCAAGACATGTGGGAAGTTTTCAAGCAAGTGAAGATCAACTTGCCCCTCTTGGATGCTATCAAGCAAATCCCTCCCTATGCAAAATTTCTCAAAGACTTGTGCACTCAAAAGCGCACTTCTAAAAATCATTTGCCAAAGAAAGTAATGTTAACTGAAAATGTGAGTGCAATCATTCAACATAGTGCTCCTCCAAAGTATAAGGATCCTGGCGCCCCCACAATCTCTTGTGTCATTGGTGACAACAAAATCGAGAGGGCCCTCCTTGACTTAGGAGCTAGTGTGAATTTAATTCCATATTCAGTTTACTTGCAGCTTGGTTTGGGAGATCTAAAGCCGACTTCCGTGGTTTTGCAACTTGCCGATAGATCGGTCAAGCATCCACGAGGCATTCTTGAGGATGTTATCATCAAAGTGGACAAATTCTACTTCCCGGTAGACTTTGTGGTTCTTGACACGGAACCGGTCCATGACCCAAAGAAGCATATCCCCGTGATCCTCGGTAGGCCATTCTTAGCTACGGCTAATGCATCAATTAATTGTCGGACCGGGGTGATGGACATTGCTTTTGGAAACATGCAAGTCAAACTCCACATCTTTCATGCAACTCAACATCCTTCCAATGAGGACGATTGTTTCCTTGTTGATGTCATTGATGACGTGGTTGAGGAATCTCTTCCCTTCGTTCTAAGCAAGGACCCCCTTGAAACTTGCATGTCTCATTTCGACTTCTCAAACTTTGATATTGACAAATCAATCCAAGAAGTTAATTCATTGCTCGACATTAATGCTATCATGGACACTCCTCCATGGAAAGTTCCAAAAGAACCACTTCCTCAACTCTCTTCTTCTCCTCCGGTCCCTTCTTTGGAGTCTCCACCGCAACTTGAGCTTAAGCCGCTCCCGGCCCATCTCAAGTATGTATTCCTTGGTTCGAATCAAACTCTCCCGGTCATCATTGCATCGGACCTTCTAAAGGACCAAGAAACCAACCTTTTAGCAGTGCTACAAGAGCACAAAGAAGCTATTGGTTGGGCAGTGGCTGACTTGAAAGGAATTGACCCCTCTATTTGTATGCACCGCATTCATATGGAGGATGACGCAAAGCCTACTAGAGAGGCTCAGTGCCGGTTAAATCCTAACATGAAGGAAGTGGTAATGAAGGAAGTGATAAAATTGCTAGATGCGGGAATCATCTACCCCATCTCTGATAGCAAGTGGGTAAGCCCCACACAAGTTGTCCCCAAGAAATCCGGTCTCACCGTTGTTGAAAATTCAGCGGGTGAGCTCGTGCCGCAACGAACCACCACCGGGTGGCGTGTGTGCATTGACTACCGGAAGCTCAATTCGTCAACTAGGAAAGATCATTTCCCACTCCCATTTATTGATCAAATCCTAGAAAGGCTAGCCGGCCAAAGCTACTATTGTTTTCTTGACGGTTATTCCGGCTATAACCAAGTGGCAATCGCCCCTCAAGATCAAGAAAAAACAACATTCACGTGTCCCTTTGGAACCTTTGCATACCGACGCATGCCTTTTGGGCTATGCAACGCTCCGACAACGTTTCAAAGGTGTATGATGTCCATATTTTCCGATATGGTTGAAAAATTCTTGGAAGTTTTCATGGACGATTTTTCCGTCTTTGGCTCCTCCTTTGATTCTTGTCTCAAAAATTTATCTCTTGTGCTCCAAAGATGCAAAGAGACAAATCTAATCTTAAGCTGGGAGAAAAGCCACTTCATGGTCCAAGAAGGCATTGTGTTGGGACATGTCATCTCTCAACAAGGAATCGAGGTAGACAAGGCAAAAGTTGAATTAATCTCTAATCTTCCTCCTCCGAATTCCGTCCGTCAAATCCGTTCTTTTCTTGGCCATGCCGGATTCTATCGTCGCTTCATCAAAGATTTTAGCAAAATCTCGCGACCCTTGTGTAATCTCTTAGCCAAGGATGTTCCATTCAAATTTGATGAGGCATGCATGGAAGCTTTCATTAAACTTCGCACTCTCCTCTCATCTGCCCCAATAATGAAACCACCTAATTGGTCTCTTCCTTTTGAGATCATGTGTGATGCATCCGATTATGCATTAGGTGCAGTTTTGGGCCAACGTGTGGACAAGCTCCCATACGTCATTTATTATGCTAGTCGAACTCTTTCTGATGCTCAATTAAATTACACCACTACTGAAAAAGAGCTGCTAGCCGTAGTCTATGCCTTGGAAAAATTCCGCTCCTATCTTCTAGGTTCCAAGGTTGTAGTTTTCTCGGATCATGCCGCTCTTCGGCACCTGTTAGCAAAGAAAGAGACCAAACCCCGTTTGATTCGATGGATACTCTTGCTTCAAGAGTTCGACATTGAAATCCGAGACAAAAAAGGGGCAGACAATGTTGTCGCTGATCATCTCTCTCGCTTACTCATTGAAAAATCTTCAGATTTCGCTGCCGTCCGTGATTCCTTTCCGGATGAGCAACTCTTCCAGACTTCTCATACAAATCTTCCATGGTTTGCAGATATTGTCAACTTCCTCGCGGTCGGTAAAATCCCAACTCATTGGTCCAAACAAGAGAAGGACCGGTTCTTCTCCCAAGTCAAGCATTTCTTTTGGGAAGATCCGAAACTATTCAAATATTGCCCAGACCAAATTATCCGGCGATGCATTCCTGAAACTGAGACCACAAGCATCCTCAATTTCTGCCATACTCTTGCTTGTGGAGGCCATTTCAGTGCCAAAAAGACCGCTCACAAAGTTCTTCAAAGCGGATTCTTCTGGCCCTCCTTGTTTCGAGATGCATATAATTTCTGTAAATTATGTGAAAGATGCCAAAGGCTCGGATCCATGTCCCGAAGAGACATGATGCCCCTCACTCCCATCTTAATAATTGAAATCTTTGATGTATGGGGAATTGACTTCATGGGACCATTTCCACCTTCTTTTGGCTATGAGTACATCCTTGTAGCGGTGGATTATGTTTCCAAATGGGTAGAAGCCGTGGCTACCAGAACAAATGATCATAAAGTCGTGATCGCGTTCATTCAATCTCATATCTTTAGTCGTTCTGGTACGCCCCGAGCAATCATCAGTGATGGCGGATCACATTTCAGAAATCGTTATCTTAAATCAGTCCTTTCTAAATATTCCGTCATTCATAAGGTTGCCACACCTTACCATCCTCAAACGAGTGGTCAAGTAGAGGTCTCTAACCGGGAGATTAAGCACATTCTGGAAAAAACGGTTCGGCCGGACCGCAAAGATTGGTCGCTAAGACTAAACGATGCACTTTGGGCTTACCGGACAGCTTACAAGACACCCATTGGCATGTCGCCATACCGACTTGTCTTTGGCAAAGCATGTCATCTCCTGGTAGAATTAGAGCACCGTGCTTTTTGGGCCATAAAAAGGCTCAATTTTGATCTCAAACAGGCCGGCTCTACTCGTGCATTACACCTAAATGAACTTGAGGAAATCCGAAATGCTGCATATGAAAGTGCAAAAATCTACAAGGCGAAGACTAAAGCCTTCCATGACAAACACATTGTCAACAAGTCTTTCGCCCCGGGACAAAAGGTCTGGCTTTTCAATTCCCGCTTGAAACTCTTTCCCGGTAAACTCCGGTCAAGATGGGATGGTCCTTACCTCATCAATACTGTTTTCCCTCATGGTGCAATCGAAATTCAGAATCCGACTGATGGATCCTTATTCAAGGTCAATGGCCACCGGCTTAAGCCTTGCATTGACGGCATAGTCCCAACTCGAAAAATTGAGAAAGTCCTCTTGACGGACCCAATTTACAAGGATTAATGCCTGCTCTAGCTTCGTCTAGCTATCGACTTTAAATTTAGCAAAGTAAGAGAAGCAATTCTTTCTATTGCCCAGCTTTTCTTCTTCTCAAATTGCTCGTGCCTTGCAATTTTCTGGAAAACGGTTGAGAAAGCCAAAAATTTAATTTTTCTTTGGGGACTAACTTGAATTGTGCTCCTGCAATTCCAAGTGGTTGTCTTAGTCATTTTAAGCCTTTGCTTTCATTCTCGGAGATTTTCAGCTCTATCCGGCAAATTCATCGGTCCTTCAACATGGTACTCTTGCGCATAACCTCCTTCTTTCAATACACCAAATGTTCAAGGTTTTCCAAGTCCATCCGAGTGTTTTAATCCCTACATTGACTCACCCGGGGACTTTGTTGTCACTACCATGTAGCAAAAAGTTCATTCCAAGCTTTTAGGGGACCTAGGAACATCAATGCCCTGAAGTTCAAGCCTTAAGGAGCCTACTGTCAGAAGTTCGAGCGCTCGAAAAAGGGCCTTCGAGCGCTCGAAGCTTTCAAGGAGCACACTGCCCAGATTTCGAGCGCTCGAGGAGCCTCCTTCGAGCGCTCGAAGCTTCCCCTCACAGCCACGCCACTCACTGCCCAAATCTCGAGCGCTCGACGCCACCCTCGAGCGCTCGAGGCAACCTGCACCCCTCACTGCCCGAATCTCGAGCGCTCGAAGCGCCTCCTTCGAGCGCTCGAAGCGCCCTCTCTCGACCACATTGCCAGAAGCTCGAGCGCTCGACGCCACCTTCGAGCGCTCGAGCAGCTTCAGTTTTTTTTAAAAAAAAAACCCACCCTTTCCCTCTCCCAACTGCCTAACCTCTCCACTACCCCACCACCTCTCCCACTCCCTCCATGAACTTCCTCCATAACTCCCCACCACCTCTCCACTTCCCCCATTCCAGCACCCCCATTCATGTCTTCCACCCCTTTAAATACCCCTCTTCACCACCCTCCTCCCTCAATCCATCCATCATCTTGCTCCCAAGCTTCCTCTCACTGTAAGTATCCTCTTCTTTTTCTTTTTCAGTTCATTTCTATTGTGTCATTTTGAGGAGTGTGGGGATGATAATTTTGGAGGAGTGTTGGGTTTGTTGATGTTGCTCTAGGATAGAGAGCATAGGTTGTTAAAATTTTTTTTTGGGTTTTTCATCCATTGCCATCTCTTACACCTTCTTCTTCTTGTAGTGCACGCCAGGTGTTCGCTGAAATTCCCCATCCACGTCCGCCTCTCCAAATGTCTCGTGCCGGCCCTTCTCGTCATTCTAGACCATCTGTGGATGCCCCAATTGCTGCTCGTGAGCAGCCCCAGCCCCCTTGGCTCGACAGAAAGCTCAATTATGAGCTTCTCTTTCCGCTCACGGATGTCTTTGCCGCTCTTCCCACCACCTCTTGGGCAGTGTCCGACCTAGCCAACCGGCGCATTCAGCACATTTGCCGGCCCTTCGCTAGGACCACCTATCCTCGAGTGGTGCAACTCTTCTACCAGAATCTCACTTGTCCTGAAGAGTCGCCCATCATCTCTCTCGCCACATCTATTGATGGTGTTCCTTTTTCGTTCACTTTGGCCGACATTGTTGACATTTCCGGTTGTCCTCTGGAATGTCCCGATGACCTCTTAGACCCCACAGGCCGGCCATTGTATGAGCAAGTCGATGATTTAACTGTCGAGCAAGTGGTGGCTGCCATTTGCAATATTGATGACCCTCATCGACCCCGGAGCTTTACACTCAAATCCACTCTTCCGGAGCGCGTGTGGTTCCTTGACTCAGTTCTCAAGCACAATGTTTGCCCCTTGGTGCACAGCACCGAGCGTTGAGGCTTAATGTTGCAAGCTTTGTATGCCATGGACCAAGGCCAATGGTTCTCTATCCCGGAGCTCATTTGGGACACATTTATGCGGTTTTGGGACGAATGTATCAATGCGCGGCATCAGCGCGTTCAAAATCGGCCATTGCCATTGCCTTTCTTCATCATCCGGCTCTTGAAGCGTAAAGGTTTCATTGTTCCCCCTCATGAACCTAAAGGCAAAAAGATTCAGACTTTTTCTCTCCGCCGGTGGACCAATGTTCTTAGCCATTCTCGGCCACTTCAGCTTGCTGCCCTTCCAGTCCCCCGCTCTCCATCTCCTCCTCTTTCCGGGGATGATCCCATGGCTGAGGCTGCTGGCATGGAGGTGCCCCCTGTTGACCCTCCACCTGACTATGCTTTTCTACAAGCCAGCATTGCCGGCATCCACACCCGCCTGGACCATTTTGAGGCCACCCTTGCTGACTACAATCGGACCATGCGTGAGGACTACCACCGTGCAGAAGAAGACCACTGTATTGCTACTGAAGAGCGTCGCATAGCTCAAGAAGAAAGGCGTGAAACCAACTCTCTCCTCAATGCTATCCTTGCCCGTCTTCCCCCTAGCTCGTAGTTTATTTTTTTTTTTCAATTGTGTATGTTCTTTTTTATTTTGAACTTGGCAAGTTGTTTTTGTCTTTCTAGATCTGGTTTGGCATGCCCCCTTTTTAGTTCTTTTTGTTCTTTTGTCCACCTGCTTTTCAATACATATTTTCTTTTACTGTCTCATTATTTTTGTCATGTTTATTCCCATCTATCTTTCTAACTGTTTCTTGCAGCTTGCACAATTCAAGTTTGGGGGCTTGTTTTTGTGAGACGTCGCATGGGAGCTTTTTGTCACCCCGTCATGCTCTCTCCTCATTCTCATGGTATTGTTGTTCCTGTTTTTGTTTTTCACTTTTTGTTGATGTCACTTGTCTTCACACATTGAGGACAATGTGTCATTCAAGTTTGGGGGTGCAATTGCATTTTTGGTATTTCATTTTTGCCTGCATAATGTATTTTGATCCATGTAAAGCAATAAAGTCAACTTTTGTAAAACAATGATATGACAATTTGAAACTTGTCGGAGATGATGCTCATGTTTAATACCTTGTGTATAAAAGCAATTGTTAAGTCTGGAAAATAAAGAAAAAATTTTGAATTTGAAATGATCATGCGGATGCAATTCAATCTGTATAAATGCTTCAATTAGATTCTCGTTGGATCTTATACTCTTGTATGCTTCACAATGCACAGATGCACACCGGAAACTTGACTGTGAGGCATGTAACTGGATTGACCTTGTTCTTGACCTAGTTAATCTGAATTGATGAACCTAATGGATGGATACCTTTGGCATGTTAAAAAAAAAAAAAAAAAAAAAAAAAAGAAAGAAAGAAAAAGGAAAATAGAAAGATAATGACTAGCTTAAGTTCGTAGCCTTGCTGACTCGAGTTATTAAGCCCTAGGAGTGTTCTCTCACTTAGCACCCTAAAACCGTCCGGTTTGGGAGTTGCTGGCCTAACGCTTGCTACATGGGTTGGTTAGAAAGCTTAAGGGACTTAGGCATTGCACGGTCATTCACAAAAATAAGAATAAATAACTGTGGTTCGTTGGAGTTCGTAGCCTTGCCAATTCGAGTTATTAAGCCCTAGGAGTGTCTTTTCACTTAGCACCCTAAAGCCGTCCGGTTTGGGAGTTGCTGGCCTAACGCTTGCTACATGGGTTGGTTAGAAAGCTTAAGGGACTTCAACATTGCACAACCATATTATGTATCGTTTTTTTTGTTTTAATAAATTGTCAACAAGCAACAAAAGTTGTTTTGTGAATAAATTCGTGCCTTAGGGACTTCAAAAGTAAGGGAATTCAATGATTTGAAGACTTGTGTCTTGGAATTGGAAAAGAAAAGGTTAAAGCCACATGTTAGGAAATCCGGTTCACTTTCACTGAAGTTAGAGTTGATTTCCATTCAAGAGATGACAATTGAATTATTTATATTGACCACGATGTTGATGTATGTATTTGAAAATGTGTTTAGCAAATTTTTGTATCAATGCTTCGTATATGCAAGGTAGTCTACCTAATGATAGCATCTCTGACCTTTTGTCTGTTTCAAGTTGTAATTGAGCTATGCATGTTTCCTTTTCACCATGGTTGATGTCTATGGGAAGCATTTCATTGGTTGTCATTTCATTAAGTTTTTTTTTTTTTTTTTTTTTTTTTTTTTTTTTTTCATTCTAGTTTTGCTAAGGGACTAGCAAAATGTAAGTTTGGGGGTGTGATAAGCGCCGAATATTACATATTCAAGCGCCCTTATTTGCATTAGTTAAGTCCATTAGTTGTTTATTTTATTTAGATTGCCTTCATTTGCATGTTCATATTTATTTTCAGGTTCATTGGCCAAAAAGGAGCAAGAATGAGTTTTTGTTGAAGCCTTAAATGTCATGGTGCTCATTAAGGAAGTTCTGGCAGCAGTGGGAAGTGAGTTTGATCGCCATTTTTGACCTAGCAAACTCGAGAACTGGACTTTCATCAAAACATATAACATGAAGAGCTATGAATCAGCTTTCCAAAGACATAAAGTTTGCTTCATTTGGAGTTCAGAGCAAAGAGTTATACTATTTTCACCAAAGGTGCGCAGAACAGCCTGGCAGCAATGGATTTCGACCTTGCTCCTCATTTTTGACCCTCCAACCTTCAGAACTGGACTTTCATTATAACATGGTTTATGTAGAGCTTTGAATTAGCTTTCCAAATCTTCAAACGGTTCGTCATTTGGAGTTCGGAGCGGGAAGTTATGGTCATTTTGCCAAAGTGGCTCAAGCTGGAAAGTAGCTTCGAGCGCTCGAAGAGCCACCTTCGAGCGCTCGAAAATTGGGCAGAATGCCCTCCGGAAGTCCTCATTTTCAGCCCACTTGTGCCTTGTCACCCTCATCTCTTATTTCCTCTTTTTGGAGTTGGTAGAAGATGTGTGGAGGGCTTTGTTTTGAGGGGTTTTGGTTGGTTTTCTTGCCTACAAAAGCTAAAGGAGCATTTCATTATCAAAGATCTTGGAAGGGCAGAATTTCTAGAGAGAGGGAGGAGAGCAAGAGAAGGTTTTCTTGAAGCCACAAGAAGGGAGCTCGAAAATGGAGGGAAAAGGCATGGTTTTTCCTTCATCTAAAGCTTCTATGGGTAACTAACTCACCCTCTAGGGAGGTGATGAAGTCCCTCCCTTGTAAGCATGATCTAGTTTAGCTTTATTTTGGGGATTACAATGTCTATGCTATGGTCTTTTCATAACCAAGAGCACTTCATTTGTTGTAATGAATGTTAATATTGCTATGAATGATTTATTTGAGTTGTTTATCTTGTTTTAGATGACCTCTTACATTAATCATGTTGCTTGAGTTTTCATGGTGAGAATGGAAACTAGGTTATGGAATGGTTTAATGACATGTTGATAGGTGACTTTGATAGATCATTGCTTAGGGAAGCCCTTTGATGGTGTATGCTTAATCCCTACCTTCATGTGCTTCATCATTGTGTCAAGGGCTTGATAGTCTTTCATTTAAGTATATGTGTTTAAGCTACACTCTAGTTTAGGTAGTCTAAACATATTCACCTTTGATGGATTATTCTTGTTTGTGATTCAATGTACTTCTTGTTAATTATATGGCAACCATGAGTTGCTATATAATTCTTGGCCATTATATATTGTTTTTCCCCAATTTAGCTCTAATCTAGCATGTGTATAGGGATGGAGACGGATTCACTCCCCTAGTTGTCTTTAATCGAATTTCATCTCATTTAAATTCTTGCAAGTTTTTAGTTCATGCATCTTAATTTCATAACTTAAGTGACAACCAACAAATCCTCTATGAACACTCCATATCACTCTAAAATGATTCTAGATACTTAGGTTGCCGTAGATTAGCGCAGTCCCAGTGGTTCGACTTACCCGACCAATAGCCCTATTTTACAATGATTCGTGCTATTGCGAAGGTTGATTAAATTTAGGTCATATTATCAACCGATCAGTCCGGCGCGTGCTCCTCACGCGTCAGAGAGCTTGACTTTGTCTGGCGCGTGCTTCTCACGCGCTAGACGCCTAATTGCACCCTCACCCGCGGCACATGTGATTATACCTCCTTATGATTACTGATCTAATGGTTCCTGCATGTGGTTGCACCTAATAATGGTGCACCGCGAAACACTGAATCATCGAAAAATCCAGGAAAAATATTAAAAATTCCCAAAAAATTAAATTAAGCCTAAAAAAATTCCAGAAAAATTTTGAAAAAATTACTGAAGCACAATTTAACCCTTTTGGACCTTCTTAAAGCTTCATAGCATCCTTTGATGAAGATTACATGGCTTTAAATAAATATTTACAATTTGAAATACAATGAAAAAATTAAATTACATCATTGAACTTTCAAATGGCTAAATCAAAGCCTTAATTACATTCATCCAAAGATAAAATTACATTCAATATACCTATAAGCTTCATCATAACCCAAACACACATCATCATCCATTCACAATTATACATACATCATCATGTATCAATATATATCAATATATTAATTCGTACATCAACATACATCAATAAATAAATATATGCATATCAAAATTGGATCCATGAATGATGAATTTTGATAAAAACATGATCTCTAGTAATGAATCAAACCATGCTCTGATACCACTGTTGGAAAACATGCAAGTTTAAAAAACTTTTTGAGGGATTTTGATTCATAGATCTTGATTCATCATATAGAGACAAGTTTTATGCAAAAATAAAATATGATGGATCATTTAATTAATAGATTGAATACTTACATCAAAGGTCTAAGTAAACCTTTAAATCTTACCTCTAAAGTGAATGTTCTCACTTATTGTAGATCCCTTAGCAAGATGCCTTTTCTTTGGATTTCCATCTTCTTGGTAATTATTTTGCCTTTAGGAATCACTCATAAGTCTCCATGAATGACCTTGGAAAACTAGGCTTGTGGGACCCTCCATCAGATGAGAACATTAACCCTAATTTTTTAGAGAGAGAAAATATATATCTTTTTCCTTCTACTAAAAATCACCCTTAAATATACATAGACCATGTATATATATAGACAATATAAAGATATGGAAAAGGAAACAATAAATCCTTCTCAATCTCTAATTCATATGTCTCAAATCTAATAGGATTCCAATATCAAGTTGGGCTATGAGTGAGAATCCTTTGGGCTTATTATTTTATTAGTTACAATGAATTAATAATTGGCCCGGTCCATGGACCCAATTCAATTAATTCATAAATTAATTTCTACTCCACTAAAAGAAATTAATTGAACTCCAATTAAATAATAAATAACCTCTAAGTCAATGTTGCACTTTGACCCCTCTATGCATAATTAGTTATCAAATAAATAAAGCCATCAATCCGACTACTTAATTAATATATTTATTTTGGTACTTTTGATTATTTCCGGCTCGATCACAATAAAACATTTGTTTGACAAAAATAATAATTTAAATAAATAATTATATAATAAATCATTTTGTTTAAAAACACACGAAGGCCTTCGAATTTACTTTGTGATCAACTATAATCAATACAAAATAAATAGAAGTAGTAATGATGCAAATATTGAAAATATAATCCTCTAACTATTAATTACATAACTACCCAAAGTGTCAGTCTAAGGATCCTGAAGTATCTGCCAAACAAATCAAAGTAATTATTAATTATAAACGAGTTTATACTTTTCTCATGCTTAAGAGTCAAATGACATGACAGTGATAGGGAGCAATTGCATACGACGACTCTCGCAATATATCTCAACCTAACGCGAATCCAGTTCAAGTCTTAATTAATTATGAGTCCATCCATAATTACC
Organism: Cornus florida; assembly: GCF_030987335.1. NCBI lineage: Eukaryota > Viridiplantae > Streptophyta > Magnoliopsida > Cornales > Cornaceae > Cornus > Cornus florida. The sequence goes on along the minus strand of NW_026775579.1, from coordinate 76,789,823 downwards.
GACTATGAACAATTTATGATTACTATTTATATTATTATAATTTTATCATACATATATTTATATATATATATGAAAGATATACTTCATTAATCTTATCAAATCATCAATGGATCATTCATTAAACTAGAATATGTACTTCCCTTACTCGTTCTTTTCCTCAATACTTTTTTCCAAACAAAAAAGCAAAATTAAACCTCATTTTAACAACAAAAATCTTAGACAGTGCATAGACAATACTTTTAGTAATGACAGAGCAAAAAGATTAGTTAACCAAAAATTTAATATTGTTCAAGCTCTTGTTTAACTTAAAAACTTACATGTAACTCCTCACATTGTGGTGTCATCCATGTCCCTTTTTTCTCTCCTTTCTTTTGGCAATGTGTCTTTTTGTATAAAGTCACCAAATCAGGCTCTTTTTGTGTCTCCTCGTTTCTCTATTTAACAAACCATCTCATATCGAGACCTAATAAAAGGTTTCGAGCTAGAACAATGATATGTGACATTCTTCTCCCTATTTTTTGTGTTTGTCCCACTCTTTTTCTACATACAAATTTTCTGAATAATAAATATGGAAAGGTCAGAGTACGAAAAACAAAAATTATAAGTAAATAAATGAGGGGGTACTTACCAAAAATTCATCATTAATAAACATATCACAGACAACTTGCCAATCCTCGTCTTCAACTCCCTCATAAGGATGGCGACGTGCCTCTGAGACATTACACTTGAAAGACTTAAAATACACATGTATGTCATACTTCCACGCTCTGAACCTATCACCAAAGAATGTGTATATACCCTTTTAAAATTCGGTGAGGTCTGTCCCCTCTATCTATACGTCAAACTTATCCTAAAAGACTGTTGATATCATAGACATCAAATATTAGTTTTCAAGTAATTGGATAATAAATCTAAATAAAAAATTAAAGACTTAAATAAAATGATTAATTCTCACTTACCATTAATGCTCGATATAGTACGTCCTTAGTAGCGTCATCCACATGTGACCAAGTCCCGCAAGTGATAGGTGTGCGTGTATGACATATTAAACCAACTTCAGTTCCAAAGTTCTTCGCCCAACCACTCACTGGCCTATGTTGCCCCTTACAAAAAATTACAACAGGCTTAGGACCTTTCTTTGCTAAAAATGTAGCGAGTGCGACTCCTGTTGTTTTACCATGCTTGGTCTTTGACGTGGAAGTAGCTATAATAATGACAATGATTGAAAAGATTGATAGTAAGATATACTAATAAACATCACATGTTGCATGGATAAAATAACATGAAAAAAAAAACAATATATTAGAACAAAGCATTAAAATAAAAAAAATTTACCTGAACCAGATGTGTCAGTTGTAACATCGGATGTAGGTAAAGGTGTGGTAGTGGGAATATGAGTTGAAGTAGAACTAGGATAAGGGATATCGGTGCTTGTGGGCATTGGAAAAGTATTGGGAGTGGGACTAGGAGGAATGGGGATATTAGTGCTTGTGGGAGTGGGTGTGGGAACAAGACTTGGAGTAGGACTAAGATTGGGGGCATTAAAGCTCGTGGGAGTGGGTGTTAGAACAAGACTCAGAGTTAGAATACTAGTGGGGACATCACTGCCTGTAGTCATGGGCATGGATGCATCAACACAAGAGGATAAGTTAATTGCCGAAAGCTTGCATTTCTTAAGCCGTCCAGGTCCAGCCATGATGCATAATTTAATCTGAAACAAATTGACATCCCAAAAAGAGCTACTCCATTAAATAATCAATAGGGTTTGGGCAAATTAGTTACTAGAAAAGAAAGAAATACATAAAGGATATCATGCATCAAGGAAACTAAAAGTCATTGAAGATGACCTTAATTACTTAATTCCTTTGTGGATAGCATAAACAAATAAATAAATAAATAAATATATATATATATATTAATTGCCCAGCATGTGTTCAGAGCAAGGTTGTTAAAATCGGGATTTTACGTAGAATCGTTTTGGGTTCCGTAGAATCGGAATCGTAGAATCGGATCGTGAATCGTAAGATTCTACCAAATTGTGAAAAAATAATTGAAACTAACTTCCTAAACAATAAAATATGTAAAATATAACCAAAATAAGGCCAAAACACATCATATTACATATCCATGACTTCAAATCTCAAATCCTAGCAATATTCTAAAGTTCGAATATAAATAAAAGTAAAAGAAAATATTCCAAAGTTTGAATATAAATAAAAGAGGATGTAACACAAAATAACATAGTCCACAAATCTCAAATCCTAACTCATCCCTCTCCAAAGTTAGAAACTAAAATTACATGTCCATAAAGTCATCATTGAACCCTTCAACCAGATAAGAACCAGGGAGAGATCTACCATTCCTCCATGATACAATATCAAAGTAAATCTGAGAGAGAGAGGAAATTGACTTTTGGAATTCCAAGTGTGAAAGACAAACGGAGCAACAGAAAACAGAGCATGAATTGCAAATAAAGATAAAACATAACACGAACAAACTTACTGAACCAGAAAATGAGAGAGAGCGAGATGCCATCAAAGAAATTCTTGCAGTAAAAAATATTACCATGCCAATTGCTACACCATATCTTATGGACAACATATTAAAACATAGCAAACTCGTCTTCATTTATATGGATTCAACTGATAAGAGTACATCTACCAGAACTTAAAGATGATGTTCATACTCCAAGTATTGCATAAATTTCAATAGAAGTGGTCACAGCAGTTCAGCTAGAGCTCAATTAGCCATAGTAAAAGCTTTAAAAAATAGTGATAAAAATTTAAATGGCCAAGTAAACTTAAAACAAAAACTACAGAAATCGGAAAAGATAATCAGAACTTAAAATTGAAAGTAAAATTAAACCATTAATGCAAAAGATTATCAGAACATGATGAATAATTTCTAAGAACAAGTAGATAAAAGGTTAGAATAATCAAGGAATAATCAAGGTTAGAACAATCTTAGAATAATCAAGCTACGAAGGGTTATAGAGATTAGAGAAAACTCTTGAAATTTCTTGATCAAGGAAGAAAATAAATATAGAACATACCTAGCCGAACCTGTAAGCTGTTGTATGGATTCGATGATTCCGATATGCTCGCTATGAGCCTCTGCACTGCCACCTCCTCTCAGTCCTCACTCCTCTCTGAGATAGGGTTCCCGTTTCTATTTTCTAATTCTATAATAGAGTAGGTTTTGTATTTTATGATTTATAGAATAAATAATTAAATATATAATTTGGTAAATTAAAATAACTTTCTATACAAAATTTGGGCTAGGCTTTGGCCCAAACAACTAAAAGAATAAAGGCCCAAAGACCAAATAGTATAAAGGCCCGCCCAAACACACATTTTGGTAGAATCGTGTAGAATCGTACGATTCTACGATTCTACCTATTCTACCCCCGATTCTACTAATTGGGCAATTCTGATCCGATTTGAGTCGATTTTAAGAACTGAGTCGTGCGATTCTACGACTCAGAATCGCGATTTTAACAACCATGGTTCAGAGTATGCAGTGTGTTGTGGGTAGAGTATAGGCATAGCTAACTTCTACTATTAGTGTGCTTGTGCTTGTTCTTCACAATGTAGTAACAAATATATATATATATATATATATATATATAATACATTGAAAACACATAAAGTATTGAAAAATACAATGTTTTAATGAAAAGATAATTATAAATGTAACATGAGTATAAATAACAAATAAATCTATTCGGGAGACACACAACATGAAAGCACAATTTTTATAGATCTTTCAAGCAAATAAACATGGTCAGATCTTTCAAAACAAATACATGATCTCAACCCTAAACACAAAATTAAAACCTAAATTAGCAATGACAACAAATAGATGATTTGTAATAGGTGTCATTATTGTTTTAATCAAATCACTTTCCTCAAAGCATCAAGAAGTTACCTAAAAAGGTACAAAATATAGTAGCTCAAAGAGAAATATATAGTATATAAACAAAATAAAGAGATAATCTCATTCTTCAAACCCTAAACACCAAATTAAAAATATAAATCATTTAATGGTAAATCAAATCTCTAATATAAGAGTGATATCTCATTCTTGAAACCCTAAACACTAAATTAAAACTAGAAATCCTTTAATTGTAAATCAAATCTCTAATAGAAGAGTGACAACTCATTCTTGAAACCCTAAATAGCAAATTAAAACTAGAAATCCTTTAATTGTAAATCAAATCTCTAATAGAAGAGTGAGAACTAAAATTAGGAATTCTTTAATTGTAAATGAAATCTCTAATTAAAAAGTGATAACTCTTACCAGAGATGTTGAGTGATCTCATTATAGAGAATGGAAGATGGATGGTTACGTTATTGAGAGCAGATGGGATGAGGGAAGTAATGAAAGATAATGATATTTAGGATTCTAATAGCCATTAAATACCTTTTCCCTAAATTTTACGCGCTAAACTTTGGAGCTTCAGGACATGAACGAAAATTTTGGTGCTACAGTGTACTTAACCAAGAGTGATAACTTTTGGTGCTGTAGTGTTTAACCAAAAATAATTATAAAAAAATTTAAATATAAAAATAATCTTATTACAAATATTTTTAGTATGTGTTTTTTTTTAGAACTTTTTATAAATTACTTTTTAAAAAAATTATAAATTCTTATAAAAATTTAGAAATTTTTATAAGCAATTTAAATAAACAAACTATTTTGTAAAATATAATCATATGGATAGTAAGTATCATACAAATTAAACTAATTTTCATATATTTTTAGTAAATTAATTAATTTAAATAATAAAAAATTATAATCTCTAATTACATACAATCTTATTTTTTGTATATGTTGTTTCTCTATTAGTTTAAATACTTCAGATCTTATGTGATGGCTAAATTTGATTAAAAATTAATATTTTAAAAAAAATGTATAAAATAAATTCATTTTTAAAATTGTTTACAATATCAATTAGCATATGCATATATACATAAACTCAGCATATGTTGGTATTTATGTTGCAAAATTAAACAGAAAACGCAAAAAAGAGATCAAACACACACAGAAAAACTCAAAATTTTGTTTGATTGTAAAAATTGTTAAAAATTCTATTTTGGAGATGAGATTTTATTTTTGATATTTTAATTGCTAATGCACTATTTATTAACTAGTGTCACAGGTGCTTTACTCTTAAAAAGTTAATAAGAATTGCACAAATACACTATTAGTTTACTTTAAAATAGAGTAAAAGGTCTACAAGATTTACTTCTAGTGACATGATTTGTCTCAAATTATGATCCACTAATACAAAATGATTAGCACATGTGTTTTCACCATTGTCACACACTTTTCACTAATCACTTCCCTTATTTACATTAAATCACCGAGAACAACCCCCCTTGTTTTCAATATCTTTCTTACACCACAACAACCCAAACTAGCAAGATAAAGTGTTTAAGAGGACAATATAATTTAGCTTACATACACAATGAATAGGGCTTTGTACAGGCTTTTGAAATCAAGTGACTGATGCTTGTGAGGAAATTCTGAAGTTGAAGAATGTTGAAATGGGATCCTGCTTCAGTGATGAGAATGAGAGAATTGCAAAAGGCTTTTGACCTAAAAATTCTTCTTTTGATGATGTATGCTAGTAGATCAGTATCCTTTGATATCACTGCTACTATTTCACCTTTTTCTTCTTCAAGATTGGACAAATAGGCTAAGTGTGCATCAGCCTCGCACAGAGCTATGACAAAATTAAAGTTCTATGTTCTTAAAATCTGAAAAAACACCATTTGACAGTATCAAAAGATTAAATGTGAGATTATGAAATATAATTCAATGTGAGAAACAGTATAGAATTTGGCCAATAAATGTAGAAGGAGAACTACTCAATGGAAGGAATAATATGAAATTTGGGCAACAGATATCTATAACTATGACCGAAATGTAAGATTTCATATGATATTAGATGGCAAGAGAATTATTTTTGTTAGAAGTTGGAAAAAACTGGTAAAGATTAGCAATTGAGTACCTGAATAAGTTGATACGCCATTGATGGAGTGATACTCACTGCCCTCTACATGCTGAAGAAAAAATAATAATAAATTCTCTAATATAAAATTCAAATATTTCTATTAACAAAAAAAGGATAAACTTTAGTACAAATAAAAGCAAAACACAAACTGATAAATTATATATGTATATACATGCATCCATGGACACACACAGAAATAGATATGAAGTTATATAAAAATTGCTTACCAAATAAACAGAGGTTGAAGAGAGACTTTGGCTAAGAATCCTGAGAGCGCGAATAGGGACGGTACAGAGGGCTTCTTTGGCTAAGGAGATAGAACCAAGACATTCATTATAAACGAGATATAGGGTTCTGTCGGTTTTTAAGTCAACTTTTGTTCACCGTGTTTTCATTATGTGGTCTCTTAGTTTTCAAAAATTGCTAAAACAACAAAATTTTGTTCTATAAAAACTGATGCTACGAGTTCTCAGTTTTTTTAAAACTGTTCTATGAAAATAGATCCAAGTAGAATAAAAAAGACAGTTTTTAGATTTTGGTAACTCTCAAAACAAAAAACTGTTTTGAGAGTTCTAAATCAAGCAGCGCCTTATTTTCCTTTTTAATGATAAAATTTTATAACATAAGCAAATAAAGGCCATCGGGAAGAAACAAAATATAGAGCCATGAAATCTTAAAAATTTAAGCTCCAATAATCTGGGCAAAAATGGTCCAGTATCCTAAAAAGATATTCTAAGATCGTATACAAAAAGGAAGCTGTAGAATCCTAAATAAAGAGTTCCAAAATCTGAACAAAAGTAAAATATCCTATCCAAAACAAAAGGAACTTGAATTCTTGTAGCACAGCCCATCAACAATCTGCAAAACCAATGATGAATTAGTACAATTAGTGTATGCCAATTGATAAGCGCTGAAAAATGCATATTTAAACTCCTTAAACTTAGGTATTTTAGAACCTTTATCTATCTTATTTTTCCGTTTTGTATTGATTTCGTGTTAGTTCCATTTTTAGGTACTTATTCCCAAAATAAGCTAACTCAGCCAAATAAGAGCATAATTGAAGCAATTCTGGGATGAATCAAAGAAAGGAGCAAAGTAAAGCAAAAGGAAGGAAAATGTGGAATTTCAACAACTTCGATCGATCTCAAGAAAAGTTTGATCAATCCAACTTTCATCGATCTCAACACTTCAAGATAGATCTAGGCCATGATGTCATTTTTAGAGATCCCAAAAGTTCGATCGATCCAACATCATTCTCTGATCGATCGAACTTTCTTATCCTTATCCACATACCAGATTTTATCCAGTTGTACCACCCTACCAACCACTTTTGTCCTTTTCCAAAAAATATCTTCAAAATATCTCAGATTTGTTTTTATCCAAAAAGGCGCCGCCATTGAGGATCGATCAAGCTTCAATTCGATAGATCTCAGCCATGTTCGATCGATCTCACCACAAGTTCGATCGATCGAACTTCCCAAATCTTGAGAAAATCCAAATTCCAGCTCATTAAAAGTTGTCTCATATCCAATAATTAAAAGAATAATTGGTGTACGAGCCCAGCTCATTTGGGGTGATATTTGACCTACCTATATAAGGAATATGAGCCATTTTTACACATATACACATACTTAGAGATTTTGGAGAGAAATCTTAGGGAGGAAGCAAATGAGGCTAGAGACACCATTGGAGACTCTTCATCAACCAAGGAGCAGATTTCTACCATAGAGCTTGCCTTTGAGGGTTGGAGGACATTATCCATGAGTGGCTAGACATCCTCTTGGGGCTAAAGTTAGCCCTAAGCATGCTTTCTACTTCTTGATTTATGTATTTTTTAGGGGATTTGTATTGTGATACTTGTTTTGACACTTTTATATATATATATATATCTTGTTTATTCAATGATTTATATGGTTTAATGCTTCCAATTGATCATTTCATTCTATCCATATATCTATGCATGCTAGAATAGATGTTCATGTGTTTGTCTCTATTTCTTATGTTGTTGATGCATGTCTATGTGTATTGATGAGCGCTGAACAGTGCGTATTTAAACCCCTTAAGCTCAGGTATTCTAGAACCTTTTTTTATCTTATTTTACAATTTTATATTGATTTCATGTTATTTCCATTTTCAGGTACTTATCCCCAAAATAAGCTAACTTAGCCAAATAAGAGCATAATTGAAGCAATTCTGGGATGAATCAAAGAAAGGAGCAAAGTAGAGCAAAAGGAAGAAAAGAGTGGAATTTCAGCAACTTCGATCGATCTCAAGAAAAGTTCTATCGATCCAACTTTTATCGATCTCAGCACTTCAAGATGGATCTGAGCCATGTTTGTTCCTATTCAAAAATCTCAAAGTTCGATCGATCCAACCTCATTCTTTGATCGATTGAACCGTCTTATCCTTATCCAAATGATTGATCTTATCTAGTTGTACCACCCTACAAACCACTTTTGTCCTTTTCCCAAAAATATCTTCAAAATATCTCAGATTTGTTTTTATCCAAAAAAGCGCCGCTATTGAGGATCGATCCAACTTAAATTCGATAGATCTCAGTCATGTTCGATTGATCGTACCTCAAGTTCGATCGATCCAACCTCCCAAATCCCAAGAAAAATCCAAATTCCAGCTCATTAAAAGTTGTCTCATATCCAATCATTAGAGGATTATTGGTGTACGGGCCCAGCTCATTTGGGGTGATTTTTGACCTACCTATATAAGGAATATAAGCCACTTTTTGAGTATATGCACTTTAGAGCTTTTTGATATACTTTGATACACATACTTAGTGAGGAAGAAAAGAAGAGGATGAGGCTAGAGACACCATTGGAGACTCTTCATCAACCAAGGAGTAGATTTCTTCCATGGAGCTTGCCTTTGAGGGTTGGAGGACATCATCCATGAGTGGCTAGACATCCTCTTAGGGCTAGAGTTAGCCCTAAGCATGTTTTCTACTTCTTGATTTATGTATTTTTGAGGGGATATGTATTGTGATTCGTGTCTTGACACTTTTATATATATAGATCTTGTTTATTCAATGATTTATGTGGTTTAATGCTTCCAATTGATCATTTCATTCTATCCATATGTCTATGTATGGTAGAATAGATGTTCATGTGTTTGTCTCAATTTCTTGTGTTATTGATGCATGTCTATGTGTATTGATGCTATAGATCTAGAGATTGTCAAGACATAGTTCTTAATGTCATGTTCTTATGGTTTATTTGATAGTTCATATTTATTTCTTGATGGATTGTACCTCTCCTTTAGTTTAATTAGTTTAATTTCATGTCATTAGCGTAGTTGTAGTGTAGTTGTTAAATGGGAAGACAATCCATGCTTGTTGTTGATGTTCCATATTTATGAAAGCAAGTAATATATATCTCTAACCTTGTGATGTGTTTAGTTGTGAGCTTAAAGAAAGGATTAATGACTTAATTTGATATATTGTATTATTTACCCTGTTATTTAGACAATATATGCTTAATTTGTCATCCATGCTTGTTGGAACAACCACACATATACACTTTGTTGCAATATATGTTCTTCCTCTCATTAATCATTCATTAAAGGTGTAGAAAAGCTATACTTAGTGGTGATCTCTAAACCCTAAGATCTCTCTCTCTTTTATTCTCTCTATTGCATTATTGTTTATTTTAGTTTAATTTGCATCTAGTGTAATCCAACCAACCAACCACTACTTTGATCACTCGACCTACTAACCCTAATTTTGATTCCTCAATCTAGTGCGACCCTCAATCCCTTGGGACGGTCCCTACTTGCCCTAGCTATATTTTTAGTGAAAGGTAGTAGTGGCAATTTCTAAATGTAAAACTTAGCCACATTGCATAAACTTTAGGTTAGGAGTGCAACACCCACACCAAGTGTTTGGCACCGTTGCCAGGGATTGATTGATTGGCAACGTTGTATTTGTGGAATCAATTAGGAATTAGTACTCTTTTGATCGTGTCTTTGCTTTGTTTTCAATTTTTGTTGCTTATTGTGTTTGTTCTTGTTTGACAAGGAGTATTAGGCTAAGAAGGTGAGCAAAGGAGTATTCTAAGCAAAGGACCTAAGCAAGCAAGGAAAAAGGCTAAAATCATAAAAAAAAAAAAAGTTGCTAAGCTAAGCTAAAAATTTGGAGTTGAAGTGCTAAAGGACCTTTGTGAGCTTTTTCTTACTCAAACTCTTAGTTAAACCGTCGGCCCGTGTGGAGGCTTGTATTTCCATTCTTAGATAAATCGTGAGCCCACGTGGAGACAATTTACTTTTCTTGCATATTATTGTTAAAGCATGGGAGTATGAGAACATTGTACGTGGAAGAAGTTGGTTGATTGTTGATTTGTTGTGAAGGTGAAGTGTTTGTTGTTATTACTTGTTGTGTTGCATTGTGCATGCATGGTCGTAGATCATTAAGACCCACTCTTGTCCCTTTAAATTTTCATTTTGAATCCATTATTCGAAATCCTAGGGGAAGAGGTAGTTCTAGTCAATCCATTTCATCAATGGAAGGACACAATGAAGACCATGTGGAGGACCTTGGTCACATAAACCAACAAGGCATCCTCCACCCCAATGTGCATCATGATAACATGCAAGTTCCATTAGGCATGCCAAGGCCATATGTTCATCCACCACAACAAAAAGGCCAAGTTCCATTGGGAATGCTAAGGCCAATCTATGTTCCACCACCTCCCATCATTCAAGGCAATCAAAGTGCCCATGTTGCACCTCCAATTGCTAATCCTCCCCTTGTTTTAAAAGATCACTATATGCCTAATGAATATAATGCACCCACATGCATTCAATTGCCACCATTTAGAGCACACCACTATGAAATCAAGCCACAAACCATTTAAATGCTTCCTAATTATCATGGATTTCCAAGTGAAGAACTTTACAAGCATTTAGATAAGTTTCTTGAAGTATGTTCTACCGTAAAATACACAGACATGCCAGAAAAGATCTTAAGGCTTAAATTTTTTCCATTCACCCTTTTAGACAAGGCAAAATATTGGTTTAACAATCTTAGGCCTTTTTTAATAACTTCTTAGGCGGAAATGCAACAAGAGTTCTTGAAGAAGTACTATTCGGTTTCTAAGACCAATGCCATGAGAACCTCAATTTGAGAGTTTTCATATGGTGATGGAGAAACATTTTATGAGGCATGGGAACGCTTTAATGAATTGCTTAGGAAGTGTCCACATCATGACATGCCCAAATGACAATTAGTTCAATATTTCTTTAAGAGCTTATCGGATAATTACAAGGGCATGGTTGATGCTTCCATGGGTGGCTTTTACATTGATAGGCATAAGGATGACGTATGACGTCTTTATGAGAGCATGAGTGAAAATTCTTTGCATCGTACTTTATCTTCGAAGAATGGTAGAAACTCTAGTGGTAGAAAGAGTGTTGGTTTATGACCGATGCTCGTTTACAAGGGTCGCGATACCAAGTCAAGCTTGAAGAGTTGTGAATTTAGGAGGTGGCCAAGTTTTACATTTATAGAAAGCCACTACTACTTTTCTCTATATAAAATATAGATAGGGCGAGTAGGGATCGTCCCAAGGGATTTGATGGTGTATCGAATTGTGAAACTATGGTAATTAGGGTTAGTAGGTTGAGTAATCACACAATTGATTGGTTGGTTGATTATACTAAATGAGCTAAACTATAATAAAGCAATGCAATAAGATAAAGAATAAGTAAGAAGGAAAGGTCTTGGGGTGCAGAGATCACCACCAAACAATACTATTCCAAACCATAATCAAGTGACTAATGAGGGAAATGAATGTGTTGCAACAATGTTGTGTGTGTAAAAGACATTCAATTGGTAAGGGTGACTCAACAGGTGCAAATTGTCTCAATCAACATGTGTGAGGCTGCAATACATCTATTGGTAGAGGAATATATTGTCTAAACATCATGTGAAGATAACAAAATAACAATTCAAGTCATTGAACCTTTCATTAAGCTCATAGTCCAAGCAATCCATAAGGATGATTTAGTTAAACATGCATTATCTAAACATCATGTGAAAGGTACAAAATATCTATTGGGAGAGGAATAAATTGTCTAAACACATGTGAAAGATACAACATATCATAACTAGTCATTAATCCTTCATTAAGCTCACAATCCACATACAACACAATATTAGAGGAATATGCCATTTGGACTCACAAGCATGGAACATCAAACATCAAGAGTAGATTGTCCTCCCATCTAACATTACACTACCACTACACTAAATCTATACTACTAGCATGAAAATAAAGCTATTTAGACTAGGGGAGAGGCACAAACCATCAAGAATAGGTATAAACCATCAAATGAACCAAAATAGCATTCATTAAGCATATCATCTTGATAATCTCTAGATCTATAGCATCAATACACATAGACATTCATCAAAAACACTAAATCTAGGGATAAGCACATGAATATCCTACTCTAGCATACATAGACATATGGATAGAATAGAATAGTCAATTGGAAGCATTAAACCATACAAACTATGAAATAATCAAGATTTATATATACATGAATATCAAGATGTATCATACAACACTAATCCCTCAATAATACACAAGATTAGAGTATAGAAAGCATGCTTGGGGCTAACTCTAGCCCCAAGAGGATGTCTAGCCACTCATGGTAGTGATGATCCAACCCTCAAGGGCTAACTCCATGGCTGCTCCTTGTTGGTGAAGATCTCCTCCAATAGTGCTCTAGCTTCCCTCCTTCCTCCTCTCCAAGAATAGCCTCCAAGATGATTTTCAATGTGTAACAAGAGACTCCCTCAAAAAGTGTATCATATTCCTTATATAGGCAGGTCAAATTCACCCCATGATGAGCTGTGGTCGTGCAAGGCATATTCTCCAATGATTGGATGAAGGACGGAATAAATGAGCTGGACTTTTACTTTTTCTCGCTGGAGGAAGTTCGATCGATCGAACCATAACTTGGATCGATCAAAGATGGGTTCGATCGATCGAACTACATCTTGGATCGATCGAAGTGGTCTGACTCCTCCGGATAATGACAAGGCTGGGATATTTTCAAGATATTTATGGGGATAAAGACAAAAGTGGTTGGTAGGTGTACAGCTGTGGATAAGATCAATCATTTGAATAGGACAAAATAGGGTTCGATCGATCGAAGGTGATGTTCGATCGATCGAACTTGGAATTTCAGCAAAGGCCAAGGTTGGATCTATCGAGAAGTATTGTGATCGATCATAGATGTTCGATCGATCGAACTCTAAGTTAAATCGATCGAACTTTTCAGCTGCACAACTTGATTCCTTTTTGCTCCTTTCTTTCTCCACTTTGCTCCCTCCTTTGGTGGAAAGAGTATACTGTGGTGGTGTAGACGTGAAACCCGGTCATGATCCAATTCGAAAGACGTCTCCCCAAAACTTGGAATCAACAACCTACTTGAATAACCACACTAGCAAACTCACATCAAATATCAAATGGGTTAGGAATAATCAAATCATGCATTCTAAAGCAATATAACACAAGATGTAAGAGATATGAGATCAAACCCAAAATAAATCATAAAGTATGCATGACTACACATAAGGGCACAATGGTGATCTTTTTATATTTTTCATTTAATGAAAGCAAGTATATACAAAATGTAAGAAAAACAAAGAATAAAATACATGAACAAAATACAAAAAGAAAAATAAATAAGGCAAAATGCAATGAAAGAATATGTACAATGCAAGAAATGAAAAAGAAATATGTACAATGTAAAACAAATGGAAAGAATATGTACAATGCAAGTATATACAAAATTTTCTTACTTTTTGGTTTTCATTTTTTTTTTTTTTTTTCGAAATTAAAAATTAAAGTTAAACAAAATATTTTTGGATTTTTGGAAATAAGATAAAAGGAAATAAAATAAAATAAAAGAAATATTATTATATATATATATATATATATATATTTTATTTTTAATACCAAGATAGAAGTAACTAAATAAAATAAAATAAAATAAAATAAAAATAGAAATAGGAAATAGTCAAAAAGTCAAAGGGTCAAAGGGGCAAAGCTGTGATCGATCGAAGATGAAGTTCGATCGATCGAACATAGCTGTGATCGATCCGAGATGAAATTCGATCGATCGAACATGTAAAATTTTGGAGATCCCGAGAGCATGCATTTTCAGAATTTGAAACAGGCCCAAAAATTTTCTAAGTGTTGAAGCTCGAGATCGATCGAACTGTGAAGTTGGATCGATCGAATGTTCTTTGATCGATCGAAATTGTAGTTGGATCAATCGAACAGTGAAAATCCTGGAGATCCCGAGAGCATGCACTTTTAAAATTGATGAAAGCTCAAAATTTTTTCTAAGTGTTGGGACTCAAGTGGAGTTCGATCGATCGAATCCATAGTTGGATCGATCGAAGAACAATTCGATCGATCGAAGGTGATCTTGTAATCGATCGAACTGGCACCAAATGCCTAATTTTGAACTGAAAGTGCAGAAAATCCTATGCTAAGCCCCAATGATGGTAACAAGAATGAAAATTTGAAAAATAGATGGAAGAATGTACACAAGAATGAAAAATAAAAAGAAATGAGGGAGGAATAGAGTTGTGAAACTCTACGAATACTAGTATTTAACGTCTCTAACAAGACGTTAGGTCAACTCACTAATCAAATGAATCAAAAACTGGATATGAAACATCCTTATTGACCCTCTTTTCACTTTTCTCATTTAATGTCCCACTTATGACAATAAAATCATCCTCCAAAAGAATGACTTGAAAAGAAATAACAGAGATGATATTGTTCCTTTCATCCACGGTCTTGAAAACAAAATCAATCATGGTTAGGCTTGCCTCTTTGTTGTGTTCTTGAAACACATTCAAATGATCATCCATATTGATAATTGGTGAGGCATTGTCTTTCAAAGACTCATTTGGATTAATAAGAAACACCTCTCTTCATCCCTCTTCTCCTCCTCATAAATTACCATTTTCTCACCTTCTAAGTAAGCTAAGGAGTCCATTAGAGAGTTTATTTCATTTTTAGAGCTTTTAAAGTCAAAACCACAATTTTTATACATTTCCAAAAGACACTCCTCAAGAGGGTCATTAGAGATAATAGAAGGAAGGCCCTCTTCAACAAGTTCCTCCTCCTTCTCTCCTACCTCAAGTGTGGTCAACATCTCCTCACTCTTTAGAGTAGCCATCTCCGAGATAAAATCATAATCAAAACAAGGAAAGTCCTCATTAATCATGTTATGTTCTATTGGATTAGCCACTAACTCACTTGCCACTTCCTCCTCTATACAAGATAGAGTGCTAGGCATTAGCTCACTTGTTTCATTCTCCTCACTCTCATCATCCTCATCTATATACATTGAAGTTCTTGCCATTTTTTCATTTGCCTCTTCCTCTTCCTCTTGATGAGAAAGAGTATTTGCAATTTGCTCAACTTGAGCTTCTAAGTTGGCTAAAGTTTGAGAATGAGAATTAATAAGTGAAGTGTGTGAAATATGCACATCAAGTAAAGCTAACACTTTTTCTTCAAATCCAGGTGAGTATTTAGAAGGTGGTGGAATTGATTCATCATAAAATGGTGGGGGAGGGCAATAGTCACAAGAAGGATTAAATGAGTGATTAAGTCCATAAAAAGATGATGCATGAAATGAATTGGACTCAATCTCATAAGGATTAAAACATGATGAAGGAGCATAAGGTGAAGGGATATAATTCCCCCCTAAACTTGGATCAAACAATTCCTCCATTCACAATTAAAACCCAAATGCAAGAAAAAGAAAAGAAAAAAAAAATTGGCCTCAACAAGGGCCTATGCTTGGACAAAAATTTAGCAATAAAATGAGCCTCAACAAGGGCTATCACAAGCATACAAAGAAGTGAAACAATTAAAATACAAGAGTGCCAAGAATTGCTCACAATTGTCCTTTAGCACTTCAACTCTAAATTTAGATTTTTAGCTCCTTGCTAGCTCCTTGCTCAATGCACCTTGTTAATGAAGAACAAACTTAATAAGTAATCAAAAATAGAAAATAAAAAGAAAGTAAAGACACGATCAAAAGAGTACTAATCCTAATTGAATTTCACAATTCGACGTTGCCAATTTAAAATCCCCGGCAACGGCGCCAAAAACTGACCGATGCTCGTTTACAAGGGTCGCGATACCAAGTCAAGCTTGAAGAGTTGTGAATTTAGGAGGTGGCTAAGTTTTATATTTATAGAAAGCCACTACTACCTTTCTCTATATAAAATATAGATAGGGCGAGTAGGGATCGTCCCAAGGGATTTGATGGTGTATCGAATTGTGAAACTATGGTAATTAGGTTAGTAGGTCGAGTGATCACACAATTGATTGGTTGGTTGATTATACTAAATGAGCTAAACTATAATAAAGCAATGCAATAAGATAAAGAGTAAGTAAGAAGGAAAGGTCTTGGGGTGTAGAGATCACCACCAAACAATACTATTCCAAATCAAAATCAAGTGACTAATGAGGGAAATGAATGTGTTGCAACAATGTTGTGTGTGTAAAAGACATTCAATTGGTAAGGGTGACTCAACAAGTGCAAATTGTCTCAATCAACATGTGTGAGGCCACAATACATCTATTAGTAGAGGAATATATTGTCTAAACATCATGTGAAGATAACAAAATAACAATTCAAGTCATTGAACCTTTCATTAAGCTCATAGTCCAAGCAATCCATAAGGATGATTTAGTTAAACATGCATTATCTAAACATCATGTGAAAGGTACAAAATATCTATTGGGAGAGGAATAAATTATCTAAACACATGTGAAAGATACAACATATCATAACTAGTCATTAATCCTTCATTAAGCTCACAATCCACATACAACACAATATTAGAGGAATATGCCATTTGGACTCACAAGCATGGAACATCAAACATCAAGAGTAGATTGTCCTCCCATCTAACATTACACTACCACTACACTAAATCTACACTACTAGCATGAAAATAAAGCTATCTAGACTAGGGGAGAGGCACAAACCATCAAGAATAGGCATAAACCATCAAATGAACCAAAATAGCATTCATTAAGCATATCATCTTGATAATCTCTAGATCTATAGCATCAATACACATAGACATGCATCAAAAACACTAAATCTAGGGATAAGCACATGAATATCCTACTCTAGCATACATAGACATATGGATAGAATAGAATAGTCAATTGGAAGCATTAAACCATACAAACCATGAAATAATCAAGATTTATATATACATGAATATCAAGATGTATCATACAACACTAATCCCTCAATAATACACAAGATTAGAGTATAGAAAGCATGCTTGGGGCTAACTCTAGCCCCAAGAGGATGTCTAACCACTCATGGTAGTGATGATCCAACCCTCAAGGGCTAACTCGCTGCTCCTTGTTGGTGAAGATCTCCTCCAATGGTGCTCTAGCTTCCCTCCTTCCTCCTCTCCAAGAATAGCCTCCAAGATGATTTTCAATGTGTGACAAGAGACTCCCTCAAAAAGTGTATCATATTCCTTATATAGGTAGGTCAAATACACCCCATGATGAGCTGTGGTCGTGCAAGGCATATTCTCCAATGATTGGATGAAGGACGGAATAAATGAGCTGGACTTTAACTTTTTCTCGCTGGAGGAAGTTCGATCGATCGAACCTTAACTTGGATCGATCGAAGATGGGTTCGATCGATCAAACTGCATCTTGGATCGATCGAAGTGGTCTGACTCCTCCGGATAATGACAAGGTTGGGATATTTTCAAGATATTTATTGGGAAAAAGACAAAAGTGGTTAGTAGGCGTACAGCTGTGGATAAGATCAATCATTTGAATAGGACAAAATAGGGTTCGATCGATCGAAGGTGATGTTCGATCGATCGAACTTGGAATTTCAGCAAAGGCTAAGGTTGGATCTATCGAGAAGTACTGTGATCGATCATAGATGTTCGATCGATCGAACTCTAAGTTGGATCGATCAAACTTTTCAGCTGCACAACTTGATTCCTTTTTGCTCATTTCTTTCTCCACTTTGCTCCCTCCTTTGGTTTATCTCAGGATTGTTTCAATTAAGCTCTTATTTGGCTGAGTTAGCTAAATTTTGGGATTAGTGCCTGAAAATATAAATAACACGTAATAAGTCTAAAACGGCAAAGTAAGATAGATAAAGGTACTAGAATGCTTAAGCTTAACGGGTTTAAATGCGCACTTTTCAGTGCTCATCAGTTTACATCAAGTCGACCACTCCAATGAAATTGCCGCCGAAATGAAATCATTATCTCAAAGGTTTGATCAATTTTTGATCAACCAAAACTTGACAAATCAAGTATCTTCCTTCCCTAACCATTGCTATCATGCATCTAATGAGACATGTATGACTTGTTCAAATATTTTACATTCTACTTCCAATTGTCCCCATGGACATGTGTAAGGTGAGCATTATGAACAAGTAAATGTAACATTTATGAATCAAGGGAACAATCCTTATGGCAATCACTACAATCCTAGTTAGAGGAATCACCTGATTTTCTCTTGGAAAAACCAAGGGGAGGGCTCAAACCCTTCCTAGGGTGGTTTTCAAGAGAAATACATTTCACCTCCACTACAAGGCCAACGTTCCTAAGGTTTTAGATCATCATACCAATCACAAGGAAATCAATTCTCTAATTCTCATTTTCCTAATCAACTATCATATTCCCAAGGAAATGTTAGAAGTCCCGCTTTTGAAGAGAAAGTTTTGACCGCTTTGGGCACTTTAGAGGCAAACACACAATTACTTCATTCTCACTCTCAATCCATTGCTAAGCTAGAAACCCAAGTAGGGCAAATAGCTAGTACTTTAAATGCTAGAGAGAAAAGAAAAATGCCTTTGAATGCCCCACAAAAGCAAAAATGTGTTGTGGAGACTCATTCCTCATCGGAAGGTCACACAATAGAGCATGTCAATGCGGTGAATACCTTGAGAAGTGGAAAGATTGTGGATAACCAAGTGGGTATGTCCAATGAAGAGAATGAACCGGTGCAACCATAAGTTGACACCCGTCCCGTTTCATATTATATTCCCCCTTCATTGCATGTGCATGACCATATAAATGAGAAAGTTATGAAAAGTGATTTTGAAAAGAAAGATTTGCAAAATGATTTAAAAACTTCTTATGTTGAAGAGACTTCAAAGAAAAATTCTGAAAAGGTTTTTGAACCAAAAGCTCTATTTCCAGATGCATTAAAAGGATCCATTTCAAATGACAAGCAAAAGGCCAAAGTAAATGAAATTATGGAAGTGTTTAGGCAAGTGAAAGTTAATCTTCTACTTTTGGATGCAATCAAGCAAATTCCGGCTTATGTCAAATTCTTGAAAGACTTGTGCACCTAAAAGCGGAAGAACAAAAGCCAAGCACCTAGGAAAGTGGTCTTAACCGAGCAAGTAAGCTCAATTTTGCAGCATAACACTCTTCCAAAGTTTAAGGACCCCAGTTCACCTACTACTTCATGCATCATTGGTGATCATATCATTAATCAGGCTCTTCTTGACCTAGGAGCAAGTGTTAATCTTCTTCCATACTCGGCAAGTTATAAAACTACCGACGTCGGTTTCAAGTCTCCTAAGCCTAATTTGACATATACCGAGTATGGAAGAAGATTAACACTTGCTTCTTCATTATTCAACTTTACCTTCATGCAATATTCCTTCATAAGAGATTACTAACAATCTCCCCCTATCAATATGCTTCCATTTGCATCATCTCACCACAAGTTCAATCGATCGAACTTCCCAAATCTCGAGAAAATCTAAATTCTAGCTCATTAAAAGTTGTCTTATATCCAATCATTAGAGGAATAATTGGTGTATGAGCCCAGCTCATTTGGGGTGATATTTGACCTGCCTATATAAGGAATATAAGTCATTTTTACACATATACACATATTTAAAGATTTTGGAGAAAATTCTTAGAGAGGAAACAAAGGAGGCTAAACACACCATTGGAGACTCTTCATCAACCAAGAAGCAGATTTCTTCCATGGAGCTTGCCCTTGAGGGTTGGAGGACATCATCCAAGAGTGGCTAAACATCCTCTTGGGGCTAGAGTTAGCCCTAAATATGCTTTCTACTTCTTGATTTATGTATTTTTGAGGGGATTTGTATTATGATACTTGTTTTGACACATTTATATATATAGATCTTGTTTATTCAATGATTTATATGGTTTGATGCATCTAATTAATCATTTTATTCTATCCATATGTCTATGTATTTTAGAATAGATGTTCATTTGTTTGTCTCTATTTCTTCTGTTGTTGATGCATGTCTATGTGTTTTGATGAGTGCTGAAAAGTGCGTATTTAAACCCCTTAAGCTTAGGTATTCTAAAACCTTTATCTATCTTATTTTACCGTTTTATATTGATTTCGTGTTATTTCCATTTTCAGTTACTTCCCAAAACAAGCTAACTCAGCCAAATAAGAGCATAATTGAAGCAATTCTAGGATAAATCAGAGAAAGGAACAAAGTAGAGCAATAGGAAGAAAAAGGTTGAATTTCAGCAACTTCAATCGATCTCAAGAAAAGTTCGATTGATCCAACTTTTATTGATCTCAGCACTTCAAGATGGATCTGAGCCATGTTTGTTCTTATTCAAAAATCTCAAAGTTCGATCGATCCAACCTCATTCTCTGATCGATCGAACCATCTTGTCCTTATCTAAATGATTGATCTTATCCAGTTATACCACCCTACCAACCACTTTTGTCCTTTTCCCAAAAATATCTTCAAAATATCTCAGATTTGTTTTTATCCAAAAAGGCGCCGCCATTGAGGATCGATCCAACTTAAATTCGATAGATCTCAGCCATGTTCGATCGATCGTACCTCAAGTTCGATCGATCCGACCTCCCAAATCCTGAGAAAAATCCAAATTTCAGCTCATTAAAAGTTGTCTCATATCCAATCATTAGAGGATTATTGGTGTACGAGCCCAGCTCATTTGGGGTGATTTTTGACCTACCTATATAAGGAATATAAGCCACTTTTTGAGTATATGCACTTTAGAGCTTTTTGATATACTTTGATACACATACTTAGTGAGGAAGCAAGAAGAGGAGGAGGCTAGAGACCCCATTGGAGACTTTTCATCAACCAAGGAACAGATTTCTTCCATGGAGCTTACCCTTGAGGGTTGGAGGACATCATCCTTGAGTGGCTAGACATCCTCTTGGGGCTAGAGTTAGCCCTAAGCATGTTTTTTACTTCTTGACTTATGTATTTTTGAGGGGATTTGTATTATGATTCATGTCTTGACATTTATATATATATAGATCTTATTTATTCAACGATTTATGTGGTTTAATGCTTCCAATTGATCATTTCATTCTATCCATATGTCTATGTATGCTAGAATAGATGTTCATGTGTTTGTCTCTATTTCTTATGTTATTGATACATGTCTATGTGTATTGATGCTATAGATCTAGAGATTGTCAAGACATAGTGCTTAATGTCATGTTCTTGTGATTTATTTGATAGTTCATACTCATTTCTTGATGGATTGTACATCTCCCTTAGTTTAATTAGTTTAATTTTATGTCATTAGCTTAGTTGTAGTGTAGTTGTTAAATGGGAGAACAATCCATACTTGTTGTTGATGTTCCATACTTATGAAAAAAAGTAACATATATCTCTAACCTTGTGATGTGTTTGGTTATAAGCTTAAAGAAAGGATTAATGGCTTAATTTGATATGTTGTGCTATTCACCATGTTATTTAGACAATATATACTTAATTTGTCATCCATGCTTGTTGGAACAACCACACACACACACTTTGTTGCAATACATGTTCTTTACCTCATTAATCATTCATTAAAGGTGTAGAAAAGCTATGTTTAGTGGTGATCTTTAAACCCCAAGATTTCTCTCTCTTTTATTCTCTCTATTGCATTATTGTTTACTTTAGTTTAATTTGCATCTAGTGTAATCCAACCAACCAACCACTACTTTGATCACTCGACCTACTAACCTTAATTTTGATTCTTCAACCTAGTGCGACCCTCAATCCCTTGTGACGATCCCTACTTGCCCTAGTTATATTTTTAGTGAAAGGTAGTAGTGGCAATTTCTAAATGCAAAAGTTGGCCACAATGCATAAACTTTTGGTTCGGAGTGCGACAATCACACCATGTATTAATGCTATAGATTTAGAGATTGTCAAGACATAATGCTTAATGGCATGTTCTTATTGTTTATTTAATGGTTCATACTCATTTCTTGATGGATTGTACCTCTCCCTTAGTTTAATTAGTTTAATTTCATGTCATTAGCTTAGTTGTAGTGTAGTTGTAGTTTAGATGTTAAATGGGAGGACAATCCATGCTTGTTGTTGATGTTCCATACTTATGAAAGCAAGTAACATTTATCTCTAAACTTGTGATGTGTTTGGATTGTGAGCCTAAAGAAGGATTAATGGCTTAATTTGATATGTTGTGTTATCCACCATGTTGTTTAGACAATTTATGCTTAATTTGTCATCCATGCTTGTTAGAACAACCACATACACACGCTTTGTTGCAATACATGTTTTCCCCTCATTAATCATTCATTAAGGGTGTAGAAAAGCTATGCTTAGTGGTGATCTCTAAACCCCAAGATCTCTCTCTCTTTTATTTTCTTTATTGCATTATTGTTTACTTTAGTTTAATTTGCATCTAGTTTAATTCAACCAACCAACCACTATTTTGATCATTCGACCTACTAACCCTAATCTTGATTCCTCAACCTAATACGACCCTCAATCCCTTGGGACGATCACTTCTCACTCATACTGCATAGTATAGGTGTTAAGCTTATAAATTTAAAGTATGATGCCCACTTGACACTAATTTTCAAACTCAAAGTGTTGTGCATTATTTTGTGCACACACTCGGGTCACATCATAGTTTTAGCACCGTTGCCGGGGATTGATTGAAGGCAACGTCGTATTTGTGGAATTAATTAGGAATTAGTACTCTTTTGATCGTGTCTTTACCTTGTTTTCAATTTTTGTTACTTATTGTGTTTGTTCTTGTTTGACCAGAACCATTGGGCTAAGAAGGTGAGTAAAGGATCATCCAAGCAAAGGAGATAAGCAAGCAAGGAAAATGGCTAAAGTTATAAAAAAATGCTAAGCTAAAAGCTAAAATTTGGAGTTGAAGTGCTAAAGGACCTTTGTGAGCTTTTCTTACTCAAACCCTTAGTTAAATCGTCGGCCAGCGTGGAGGCTTGTATTTCAATTCTTAGTTAAATTGTGAGCCCGCTTGGAGGCATTTTATTGTTCTTTGCATATTTTTGAAAGCATGGGAGTATGGGAACATTGTTTGTGGAGGAAGTTTGTTGATTATTGACTTGTTGTGAAGGTGAAGTATTTGTCATTATTTCTTGTTGTGTTGCAATGTGCATGCATAGTCGTAGATCATTGAGACCCACTCTTGTCCCTTTAAATTTTCATCTTGAATCCATTGTTCGAGACCCTAGGGGAAGAGGTAGTTCTAGTCAATCCATTTCATCAATGGAAGGACACAATGAGGACCACGTGGAGGACCTTTGTCACATAGACCATAAAGGTATCCTCCACCCCAATGTGCATCATGATAACATGCAAGTTCCATTAGGCATGCCAAGGCCATTTGTTCATCCACCACAACAACAAGGCCAAGTTCCATTAGGAATGCCAAGGCCAATTTATGCTCCACCACCTCCCATCATTCAAGGCAATCAAGGTGCCCATGTTGCACATCCAATTGCTAATCCTCCCCTTGCTTTAAGAGATCACTATGTGCCTAATGAATATAATGCACCCACATGCATTCAATTTCCGCCATTTAGAGCACACCACTATGAAATCAAGCCACAAACCATTCAAATGCTTCCTAACTATCATGGACTTTCAAGTGAAGAACCTTATAAGTATTTGGATGAGTTTCTTGAAGTATGTTCCACCATGAAATACACAGACATGCCGGAAGAGGTGTTAAGGTTTAAACTTTTTCCATTCACCCTTAAAGACAAGGCAAAATATTGGTTTAACAATCTTAGGCCTTTTTCAATAACTTCTTGGGCAGAAATACAACAAGAGTTCTTGAGGAAGTATTATCTGGTTTCTAAGACCAATGCCATGAGAACTTCAATTAGGGAATTTTCACATGGGGATGGGGAAATATTTCATGAGGCATGGGAATGCTTTAATGAATTGCTTAGGAAGTGTCCACATCATGACATGCCCAAATGGCAATTAGTAATTACAAGGGCATGGTTGATGCTTCCATGGGTGGCTCTTACATTGATGGGTATGAAGATGACGTGTGGCGTCTTTATGAGAGCATAAGTGAAAATTCTTTGCATCGTACCTTATCTTCGAAGAATGGTAGAAATTCTAGTGGTAGGAAGAATGTTGGCTTACATCAAGTCGACCACTCTAATGAAATTGCCGCCGAGATTAAATCATTATCTTAAAGGTTTGATCAATTTTTGATCAACCAAAACTCGACGAATCAAGTGTCTTCCTTCCCTAACCATTCTCATCATGCATCTAACGAGACATGTATGACTTGTTTAAGTGTTTTATATTCTACTTCCAATTGTCCCCATAGACATGTGCAAAGTGAGCATCATGAACAAGTAAATGCAACATTTGTGAATCAAAGGAACAATCCTTATAGCAATCACTACAATCCTAGTTGGAGGAATCACCCGAATTTCTCTTAGAAAAACCATGGGGAAGGCTCAAACCCTCCCCAAGGCAGTTTTCAAGGGAAATACATTCCACCTCCACTACAAAGCCAAGGTTCCCAAGGTTTTAGATCATCATACCAATCACAAGGAAACCAATTCTCTAATTCTCATTTTCCTAATCAACCATCATATTCCTAAGGAAATGTTAGAAGTCCCGCTTTTGAAGAGAAAGTTTTGACCGCTTTGGGTACTTTAGAGGCAAACACACAATTGTTTCATTCTCATTCTTAATCCATTGCAAAACTAGAAACCAAAGTCGGGCAAATAGCTAGTACTTTGAATGCAAGAGAAAAAGGGAAAATGCCTTTGAATGCCCCACCTAAGCAACAATGTGTTGTGGAGACTCATTCCTCATCGGAAGGTCACACAATAGAGTATGTCAATGCGGTGACTACCTTGAGAAGTGGAAAGATTGTGGACAACCAAGTGGGTATGTCCAATGAAGAGAGTGAACCAGTGCAACCAAAAGTTGACACCCGTCCCGTTTCATATCATATTCCTCCTTCATTGCATGTGCATGACCATACAAATGAGAACGTGTTGAAAAGTGATTTTGAAAAGAAAGATTTGCAAAATGATTTCAAAACTTCTTGTGTTGAAGAGACTTCAAAGAAAAATTCTGAAAAGGTTTTTGAGCCAAAAGCTCCATTCCCGAATGCCTTAAAAGGATCCATTTCAAATGACAAGCAAAAGGCCAAAGTAAATGAAATTATGGAAGTGTTTAGACAAGTGAAAGTTAATCTTCCACTTTTGGATGCAATCAAGCAAATTCTAGCTTATGCCAAGTTCTTAAAAGACTTATGCACCCAAAAGAGGAAGAACAAAAGCCAAGCACCTAGAAAAGTGGTCTTAACCGAGCAAGTAAGCTCAATATTACAACATAACACTCTTCCAAAGTTTAAGGACCCCGGTTCACCTACTACTTCATGCATCATTAGTGATCATATCATTAATCGGGCTCTTCTTAACCTAGGAGCAAGTGTTAATCTTCTTCCATACTCAGTATATGTCAAATTAGGCTTAGGAGACTTGAAACCAACGTCGGTAGTTTAACAACTTGCCAACCGATCCATCAAAAAGCCTAAGGGTATCATTGAGGATGTCTTGATTAAGATTGATAAATTCTTCTTTCCCGTTGATTTCGTTGTCATTGACACGGAACTGGTCCCAAATCCTAAGAGCCAAATTCCCGTTATCCTTGGCCGTCCTTTCTTGGCAACCCTCGAATACCAACATTAATTGTAGGACGGGGATAATGAAGATTTCATTTGGCCACATGAAGATAAAGTTGAATATTTTTAATCCAACCCCCAATTCATTTGACAAGCATAAAGAAGTGAATGTTGTAGAAAAATGTCATGACCTTAAAAGTGAAGGAATTGAGTTTCTGTGTGAGACCAAAGTTTCAAAAAGTCCATCTTCAACCTTGAAACCAAAGAAAGTTGTTTCAAAGTCTTGTTTTAAAAGGGAGTAGAAGCCCAAAGATTGTCTTGACGAATGAACGAAAATGTCTTTTGAGCTTAATCCAGTAAGTTCCTTAAAGAACCATTTGTTGGGTGGAGTTCAAAGCACTTGTCACCCCCATTGAGGAAGGGATGCACTATAAGATGTTTGATTCGGGCTAAAAGAGCCCAATGTCTTGTTAGAGACGTTAAAGACTAACAAGACATTTCGTAGGGTGTCAAAACCCTATTCTTCCCTCATTTCTATCTTTAATTTCATTTCTTGCGAAGGCTAGATATTGGCTTTGGGTTCATATGCATTGCTAGGAACTGTGATTAGGATTGCATGCACTTTTATGTTAGAAATTGAGCATTTTTCATAAGTTCGATTGATCTCAAAATGAGTTTGATCCATCGAACTTCCCACCTGCATCAAACCTGCATCCAAATCACTCTTTGTCCAATGATTCGAACAAAACCTGCATATTTCAGCTCTCTGTCCCATCGTTCGAACTTGTTCCTAGATCGATCTAAACTTCTTCGATCGATCCAACTTCATCTTGGATCGATCTGCCGTTCCAACACTTAGAAAAATTTCCAACTTGCATCTACCTGCATCCAAAAGCCTTTCTGTCTCATCGATCAAACATTTCTTCAATTCTATACATTCTCGATCGATCTTGGGGAGATCGATCTTTGTTCTATGTTTTTCAATTTTGATTTTGTTTTGACTTTGTTTTAAAATTCCAAAAAAAATAAAATAAAATAAAATAATAATAATAATAAATATTTTTTATTATTTTTATTGTCATTTTTATTTTCCATATATATATATATATATATATATATATATATATACAAAAATATATATAATAATAAATAATTTAAATAAATAAATATTTTTCAAAAATCCTAAAAATCCTAAAAATATTTTTACTTTTTATTTTATTTTATTTTATTTTCAAATTTTTATTTTTCAAAAATCCCAAAAGTATTTTGTCACTTAAGAAGAGAGAACGATGTCAGTTTGATCAATCTGAGGATTCAGTTTGATATTCCACAAGAATTGATCTCAGGCCCTTGTTCCCCCTTCACCGCTGCATCCCAATTCTTCTCCATCTCTGGCGAGCATCCCATGCATCGAATCACTCTCTCTTTTCTCGGATCTTGATTCGAATCTCACCCCCTTCGCATCTCCACTTCTCTCTTGATATCGGTGAGATCCGAACCTCACCTCTTTGCTTCAAGCTTAGATTTGATGCATACATGCTCTAAATGGTAGATCTAAGTTGTTTTCATGATGAATAACTCCATTGATGAAGCTTTGAGCTCTTTGTATATATATATATGTATATGTATATATGTTTTTGTATTTTAGTGATTTTGATTTGATTTTTTGGAATATGGGTCGAACCAAGTGACCCAATTTGATGATTTGTTGTGTAGATGGGCCCACGACCATGTTCATGAAGGCCTCGTGCCATCCACGTCACAGATCTGTGACTTTTTGAGTTTCACTTCACAGTTCAATCGATCGAACTTTTTATTCGATCGATCCGTCATAGATCGTTCTCACTTATTCGTAATCGATCGAACTTGCATCGATCTCACATTTTTGTGATTGATCGAATTTCACAGATTTGTTTCACACATCTCACACACCATCTCTTGTGTTTTATGTTATCTCATACATGCCTAATGCCTGTGTTTTCCACATTGGATGCATTCCATACTTATACTATCTAGCATGTTTCACATCATATCACTTATTCCTTGTCACTTGCATAAATTCATGTTTCCTATATGTTTTGTCTATCCTATTTGAAATACATGACTCTATGAATTGTGTTTTAATTATTTATATCGGCACTGACTTCCTTTGCAAGTTTTCCTTTTATTTTGTAAGCTATGGCTAGGGTCAAGATTGTAGCTCGCGGACACTATCACCGCAGGGGCAGGCCGAGTTTGGATGACGAGGCTGGTCTATCTCATGCCCAGGAGCCCACTCCACCTCAGTCTCCCTTATCTGACACCATGTTACACTCTGACGCTGAGGCTGCGCATATACCATATCCACCACCGCCGCTAGCTCAGCCAGCCCAGGAGCTAGACCGACCATTATACAGATACTTACTCACGCCTTTCAGTGGCGCATGAGTCGTTCTTTGACACAGACTTCTTTTCCCGATCGGTGCTTACCCGGTCAGCATATGATGATATTTTTCGGAGGGGCATCTCAGCCATACTAGCCCCTGTCTCATACCCAGTGTACCCGAGGTTGGTCCAGATGTTCTTCCAGAACCTTCGGCCTGCCCCGAGTAACCTGGCGGAGCTGCGAACCACCATTGATGGCTACCCGATCCGCATCACTGTGGACACATTGTCCAGATCTTGCCAGTGTCCACATATCTGCCCTCCAGAGCTACAGGACACATATCCCACTCTCTACAGGCCATCAGATACAGACATGGCCATTTTACTCATAGGTCACTATGTCGGTAGCAAGACCTATGCCACCCGGACCTATCTTCCAGATAACCTGTGGTTTTTCGACTTTATCTTGTTCCATAACATCTTCATGGCGGCGACTATCTGACAGTTCTGTACGCATTTTATACAGGGCATTTGCTATCTATCCCAATGCTCATCTGGAGTATCATGATGAAGCTGTATGTCGACCACATCAGCAAGGCCAAGCCCAAAAGGGCTAAGTATCTTCCATTTGGCCACCTCATCACCCAGATTCTACGAGACCAGCGCTATCCCTTCTAGCCACAGTAGCAGACTGAGTCTAGGGCCTGTTCGCTCAAGAAGAAGGACTAGGATAAGAGCTATAACGCTCTTATCAAGAGTCTCAGGGACGATGCTATAGAAGCAGTTGAGGATCTAGAGGAAGAGGAGCAAGCGGTAGCAGTAGTAGGCCCGGCAGTGGACGATATACCAATCGATCCGGCTGCCGTACACATGGACATTGATTTAGAGCAGCCTGCAGAGGACGCAGAGCAGCACTCTCCAGTTGGGTCACCCGTTCACGATGAGGAGCATGCTCAGGATCATGATTCTACCGATCCAGCCACACCTGAGGCTCCTGCTCACATACCCGACTTCGGAGAGCGACTTCAGACTCTGGAGGACGCCGTGGTATCTATCCGCCCAGAGACTGTCTCCATTAGAGCTGACATTGATTCCCTCCGCACGGATGTCATGACCATATTCAGAGATCTATCCAGAGACATTCGCGGAGCGCGACCTGCCCGTCCTACTTCTTCTTCATGATTTCCATATTTTCTTACTCCTCTTATATATCTGCGATAGCTGCATATTTTTTATACTATCATATTATTTTTGCAGCTGGGTCTGTTGGCTTTGATATTGGATGTACTGTACTTTATTTTTGGTTTATATATGCTTTCTTTATGGATGTCCTATTTTCATATTCTTATATCTATCTATTTGACTCCATCAGGTGCATCGCAGTGACATCAGTGAGAGAGAGAGTACTTTTCAATTTTCAGGACCACCCTTATACCTCTCTCTATTTTCAGTTGTTATCCCATTTACACTTGCATATCCACTGTGCACTGTGATTATCCCTTTTTGTTATCTGATGAGTTTTATCCAAGTGCCAAAATTTCAAAACCACAGTTAATCCCAAGTTTGAGGGAGCTATGCCACTCACTTTGGATACTTCTGTCCTAACTATTCTTTGCCTTAGTTGCACTGGTATACTCTTTCCCTTTTGTTCTCTTTGCACATTGAGGACACTGTGCCATTTAAGTTTGGGAGTAATGGTGCTTTATAGTGTTTGTTTTTAAATTCAAAATTTTGAGCATGAATTATGTATTTGTGAATTTTCTATGATTGGTCCATAACTAACTATGATTTTGATCTTTTGAGGACTATATTGCTTAAAATTTAAAAATTGCTTGACTTGAGAGTCCAATACTCCTTATATGCCTTGTGGATGCCATTTAGGAATAAATTTTTTGAAAGATTGATATCATGCTTGCACTTGTGGTCCACATCATCTTGATTTTGTGATTATTTTAAGATTCACTCTAGTATTCTACACTAGCACAGGCGCACACTAGCATTCATTTGTTGGGTACATGCTTTGTTGATTATTGAATTGGTTATATCCCAATTGGGCTAGTAGTGCATTGAAAGCTTTCATTTTGATAAAGGTGGATAACAAACCCTTTTCATTGAGTAGCCGGGATTCTAGCCTCATCAAGCACTAAATTTCTCGTGCCGAAAGGTGGAGGGCCCAAACTCTAGGTTAATAATTGAACTTGTTTATTCAAAAAAAAAAAAAAAAAAAGTTACAAAAGCAATAAAAAAAAGTGAGGACTTCTCCCAAAAGGTGAGAAGTGGGAAATGATTAGATGGAGGTTCTCTTGATTTGTAGCCTAGTTGATTTGAGCTTGTAAGTCCGTAGGGGTGTTTGAACACCTAGTGCCCTAAAGCTGTCTGGTTTGGGAGTCATTGACCTAACGCTCGACCTCATGGATCGCTAGAAAGCTTAATAGATCACTACATTGCACCATGTTTCCATCTTTGATCCTAAAAAAAAATTGAGTGAAAAGAATAAGCGCACCTAGAATAATAAAGCTTTAATAAAAGGTTCACTTTTGTCTTGATGATCGGTACTAGATTTGTATGCTAGTTTGAGGGTAAGGATGTGATTAATTCTTTAGTTGACTAAGATAGCAACATATTTGATGCCGGTCCACTCAAAAAAGATTCTAGAGTTGTTTTGATTTGTATGATCATTTTCTTGATATGTGCAAGACCATACTTGCTTGCTTGATGTTGAAATTTTAGGAGATTACTTGGAAATGTTTGAAACATTGCATACTTAAAGTAGTTTTCTCCCAATGCTTGTTTGCGGTATTGGTGTCTCTTTTGAAAGAATGAGCTAATGTTTGTGGGTATCATTTCTGGAAACCCTCACGAGACTTCACTCATCCACTAGGGGTAACCTAGGGGTTTAAAAGGCTTATTGCATATGCTAAGTGCAATCGTGTTCCCTACGAAAGTGGCATTATCCATTTATTGCTTTCTACTTCGTAGTTGTATAGTTGTTCATTTCATTCCTTTACTTTCTAGTTCATTAATAGGGGCTAGCAATATTTATGTTTGGGGGTGTGATGAGCGCTGAAAAGTGCGTATTTGAACCCCTTAAGCTTAGGTATTCTAGAACCTTTATTTATCTTATTTTTTCGTCTTGTATTGATTTCGTGTTAGTTCCATTTTCAGGTACTTATCCCTAAAATAAGCTAACTTAGCCAAATGAGAGCATAATTGAAGTAATTCTGGGATGAATCAAAAAAAGGAGCAAAGTAGAGCAAAATGGAGCAAAAGGTGGAATTTCAGCAACTTCGATCGATCTCAAAAAAAGTTCGATCGATCCAACTTTCATCAATCTCAGCACTTCAAGATAGATCTAGGCCATGATGTCATTTTCAAAGATACTAAAAGTTCGATCGATCTAACATTATTCTCTGATCGATCGAAATTTCTTGTCCGTATCCACATGCTAGATCTTATCCAGCTGTACCACCCTACCAACCACTTTTGTCCTTTTCTCAAAAATATCTTCAAAATATCTCAGATTTGTTTTATCCAAAAAGGCACCGCCATTGAGGATCGATCCAGCTTCAATTCAATAGATCTCAGCCATGTTCGATCGATCTCACCACAAGTTCGATCGATCGAACTTCCCAAATCCTGAGAAAATCCAAATTCCAGCTCATTAAAAGTTGTCTCATATCCAATCATTAGAGGAATAATTGGTGTACGAGCCCAGCTCATTTGGGGTGATATTTGACCTACCTATATAAGGAATATGAGCAATTTTTACACATATGCACATACTTAGAGATTTTGGAGAGAAATCTTAGGGAGGAAGCAAATAAGGCTAGAGACACTATTGGAGACTCTTCATCAACCAAGGAGCAGATTTCTTCTATGGAGCTTGCCCTTGAGGGTTGGAGGACATCATCCATGAGTGGATAGACATCCTCTTGGGGCTAGAGTTAGCCCTAAGCATGCTTTCTACTCTTGATTTATGTATTTTTTAGGGGATTTGTATTGTGATACTTGTTTTGACACTTTTATATATATAAATCTTATTTATTCAATGATTTATATGGTTTAATGCTTTCAATTAATCATTTTATTCTATCCATATGTCTATGTATGCTAGAATAGATGTTCATGTGTTTGTTTCTATTTCTTGTGCTGTTGATGCATGTCTATGTGTATTAATGCTATAGATCTAGAGATTGTTAAGACATAGTACTTAATGGCATGTTCTTGTGGTTTATTTGATGGTTCATACTCATTTATTGATGGATTGTACCTCTCCCTTAGTTTAATAATTTCATGTCATTAGCTTAATTGTAGTGTAGTTGTAGTTTAGATGTTAAATGGGAGGACAATCCATGCTTGTTGTTGATATTCTATACTTATAAAAGTAAGTAACATTTATCTCTAACCTTGTGATGTGTTTGGATTGTGAGCCTAAAGGAAGGATTAATGGCTTAATTTGATATGTTGTGTTATCCACCATGTTGTTTGGACAATATATGCTTAATTTGTCATCATGCTTGTTGGAACAACCACACACACACGCTTTGTTGCAATACATGTTTTTCCCCTCATTAATCATTCATTAAGGGTGTAGAAAAGCTATACTTAGTGGTGATCTCTAAACCTCAAGATCTCTCTTTCTTTTATTCTCTTTATTACATTATTGTTTACTTTAGTTTAATTTGCATCTAGTTTAATTCAACCAACCAACCACTATTTTGATCACTCGACCTACTGACCCTAATCTTGATTCCTCACCTCAATCCCTTGGGACCATCCCTTCTCACTTATACTACACAGTAAAGGTGTTAACCGATTTATAAATTTAAAGTATGATGCCCACTTGACACTAATTTCCAAACTCAAAGTGTTGTGCATTATTTTGTGCACACGCTCAGGTCGCATCACCAATTTAATCCTAAACCAAAACCAAGAAACAGTGAAGAGAAAAAAAATTCTAAACAACACCATGCATAGGAGGCACTATAATTTTAAATATATATAATGAGTTTCAAATAAAAACACCAAGTAAATGAATATATTCAAAATCTTAGTGCATATCTCTTGTTTAGGTTTTAGATTTACATATAACTCCTCTGGTTACAGCTCAACTTTCTTAACAAATAAATGAAGCTGTGCAAAGGAATGAGCTTATAGTACTACATTCGACTACAAGGCTGCATTTTCCATTATCTCACTTTTTTTTTGCAGATGATCTTATGGTTGCTTGTAAAGCTTTCATCCATAATGCAAAAATCTTGGCAACCATTTCCAAAAAATTTGATGAAATTTCTAGTTTTCAAATGAATCCTCAAAAGTGTAAAGTCTTGTTTTCAAAAGCTGTTAGAAGAAAGCAAGGTATATTGAGATTGCTGCAGTGTTTAGAGGAGGTATTTCCTATCAAGTACTTAGGTATTCCTCTTTGCCCATCTGTTTGAAAAGGTCTAACTGTAAAGAGCTGGTTGATAAGTTTATTAAAAAAATTTCTCACTGGAATACAAAGCTTCTGTCCCTTGCTGGTAAGTTGGAGTTAATTAAGATAGTAGTGAATCTTATTTTTCTTTACTGGTGTTTCTGTCCTTGTGGCTATGACAAATCAAATACAAAAGCTCTGTAGTTCTCACAATTCATAATGCTACTCTACAAGATGTTATCACTTAATTTTCTGTGTTAGGGCTGTTTTGGAAATGGGCTTTTTCTGAAGTATTGTTGGGTGATATATTTGTCTGCTGTTGTTCTTAGCTGTTGGTAACATGGGTTTTTGCTGTTGAAAGCTTTGGGATATTTTCTCTATTTTTGTTTTACTATCCAACTTTCTTATTTTTCTTATTTTTCTATTTTACTATGGTAATGGAGCTTGTCCATTGGTCCATAGTTCTTTTTAATTCTAAGATTCTAGGAGTGGATGTCTGTATCTCTCCTAGGACTTTTTCATTCTGAGGGAATGCCCTCTATGCACCTTTATATATATTTTTCTTTTTCTTTTTTATACAAACACAATTATGAAAAAAATATATATAACTCCTCACATTGTGGTGTCATCCATATGTCCCTGTGTTATCTTCTTAGTGTGACTATTTCTAGAAACAGACATTTAATTAGTTATTAAGAGTGTGCAGCAAATGAAAATAAAGGAAAAAAATGCTATTAATTAATTAATAGTAGATAAAGAAGGGGGAAAGAAAAATAGAGTAACTTACTACGAGCAATGATTGTTTCGTGGTGATATAAACTAAGCAAGCAGCGCTATCAAAGGTGAGAACATCATTTAATCAATTTCACCATCATTATCATTATCAGTGCACAAAATCTCTTCCTCTTTCTCTTCCTCTTCATCTTCATCTTCCCAATCATCACAGTAATCAATCAACGTATCATCTTCACTTATGTGTTGTGTGTTAATCAACTTCAGCATTGAGTGTTGGATCTGTTGTGGTTTTGTGAAGTCTGATTAGGTAATTGGTTTTTAGGAAGATTTAATTATATGGAAACTTCAAGAGTACTAAATTTTAGGGAAAATTCAGTTTCCTGATCTGGTTTAGCTTCCTTATTGGTTTAAAGAAAATTCAGTTTCCTGATCTGATTTAACTTCCTTATTGGTTTTGGATTCTACAAAAGGCAAGTTCTTGTAGGACAAGTTTGGACTCTATAAATATCTACTCTAATTAGATTTTAGAGGGTGTGAAAGTTAGCGATAATTTGTGCCAATACAAGAGAGAGCAATTGAGAGAGATTGAGAAAGAATTCTCCATTGTAATTCTTCATCTTTTTCGTAGTGAATTTGTTCGGTGTGCTTCATGGACGTAGCCTTAGGATTTGGGTAAATCATGTATATCTTGTGTTCTTATGTGTGATTTTTTTTATTCTTCATGATTGCTTGTTTATTTCTTGAACAGTATTGTTTATTTTGCATTTATGCCACAACAACTGGTATCAAATTCGATTAATTATGCAGTGCAACTCTAACAACTGGTATCAGAGACAAAGGTGAAAGAGATCTAGAAAACACAAGAAGTTTCAACATGTGCTACAACGGGCTTTAATTGTAGGTAGAGTCAATCGACTGGGTTACATGGCATGGAGCTTGAATAGTCAAGGTGGAGCCTTGGGGTTTGACTGATTGAGCAACGTATAGTGAGGGGATAATTCGAGTTCTGCAATAAGATCGAAAAGATTGAAGTTGTAGAGAATTGTCCAGATTCAATTGCCATGAGAAGCGATGATTGACGTAATAGAATTTGAGCCAAGGTGGAGATTGTTAGGAATTATGTCTCAAATTCCCATTATTACGTTAATCATCGTTTCTCATGGCAATTGAATCTGGACAATTCTCTATAACTTCAATCTTCTCGATTTTATTGCAGAACTCGGATTATCCCCTCACTATACGTTGCTCAATCAGTCAAACCACAAGGCTCCACCTTAACTACTCAAGCTTTATGCCATGTAACCAAGTCGATTGACTCCATCTATAACTGAAGCCCGTTGTAGCACATGTTGAGACTTCTTGTATTTTCTAGATCTCTTTCACCTTTGTCTCTGATACTAGTTGTTAGAGTTGCACTGCACAATCAACCGGATTTGATAAATGCAAAATAAATAACACTGTTCAAGGAATAAACAAGCAATCACGAAGAACAAAAAAAATCACACATAAGAACACAAGATATACATGGTTCACCTAAATCTTAGGGCTATGTCCATAGAGCACACCGAACAAATTCAGTATGAAAAAGATGAAATGGGTTTGCAAGTGCTCCAGCCTCCAAGTGGGAGATTGTTGTGGTTTTATAGAGTCTGATTAGGTAATTGATTTTTAGGAAGATTTAATTATATGGAAACTTCAAGAGTACTGAATTTTAGGAAAAATTCAGTTTCCTGATCTGGTTTAGCTTCCTTATTAGTTTAAGGAAAATTTAGTTTCCTGATATGATTTAACTTCCTTATTGGTTTTGGATTCTACAAAAGGTAAGTTCTTGTAGGACAAGTTTGGGACTCCATAAATATTAACTCTAATCAGATTTTAGAGGGTGTGAAAGTTAGAGACAAATTTGTGCCAATACAAAATAGAGTAATTGAAAGAGATTGAGAAAGAATTCTCCATTGTAATTCTTCATCTTTTTCATAGTGAATTTGTTCGGTTTGCTCCATGGACGTAGCCCTAAGATTTGGGTGAGCCATGTATATTTTGTATTCTTATGTGTGATTTTTTTATTCTTCATGATTGCTTGTTTATTCCTTGAACAGTGTTGTTTATTTTGAGTTTCTGCCACAACAAGTGGTATCAAATCCACCTGATTGTGCAGTACAACTCTAATATGATCAACAATTGGGTCAACATATTCTGGTTCAACATCTTCCTCATCTTCAGTTTCATATGTGTCGTCCTCATCTATATCTTCATCTTCATGTTGTAAGGACAACTCTACAACATCGTATAAGTTCCTAGGTATTACTTTTTGTACCACATGCCAATCACCACTCAACTTGGGGTCCTTCACGTAAAACACTTGATGGGCTTGGCAAGCTAATACATAAGGGTCGTTCTTGTACCACTTATGAGAAAAATTAACATACTAGTGTTAGCATCTGAATGTATTCATATTCTCTTATCATCAACATCCCACCAATCACACTTAAAAAGGTATACTTTATTTCCTTCTATATAATTCAATTCTACAATATCTATCAAAACACCGTAGAAGTCAATTTCTTTATTTTCATGTGATGAGCGCTGAAAAATGCGCATTTAAACCCCTTAAGCTTAGGTATTCTAGGACCTTTATCTATCTTACTTTGCCATTTTAGACTAATTTCGTGTTATTGCCCTTTTTAGGTGCTTATCTCCAAAATAAGCTAATTCAACCAAATAAGAGCTTAAAAGAAGTTAAC
This sequence comes from Cornus florida, assembly GCF_030987335.1. Taxonomy (NCBI): domain Eukaryota; kingdom Viridiplantae; phylum Streptophyta; class Magnoliopsida; order Cornales; family Cornaceae; genus Cornus; species Cornus florida. The sequence continues at coordinate 76,752,588 of NW_026775579.1, read as the reverse complement.
TCAAGCTGGATGGAAGAGAGGAGCAAAGTGGAAATAGAATGAAGCAAACTTTGGAAATCAGCATGTTCGATCGATCCCAAGAATACTTCGGTCGATCGAAAGTTCATCGATCTAGACTCTCCAAGATGGATCCAAGCCCTGTTGTCCTTATCCAAAGATCCCACAAAGTTTGATCGATCCAACAATTCTCAGATCGATCGAAAAGATTCCATCTTATCCTGTTGTATCGCCCTACCTACCACTTTTGTCTCTTTTCCCAAAATATCTCAGATCTGTCCTTATCCAAAAAGGTGCCGCCATGGGAGGATCGATCCAGCCAAAGTTTGATAGATCTCAGCCATGTTCGATCGATCTCATCACAGTTCGATCGATCGAACTTCCTCAAGTTCGAAAAAAATATATTTCCAGCTCATTAAAAGTTTTCTCATTATGTAATCATTGGAGGAGCCCTTGTGTACGAGCCTAGACCATTGGGTGTGACATTTGAGCTACCTATATAAGAAATATGAGCCACTTTTATACATAGTTTTTTATAGTCTTTAATATACTTTTTGGAATAGAGAGATACAATTCTTAGAGAGGAAAAAAAGAGAAAAGGAGGCCACAGACACATTCTTGAGAGGTTTTCCATCTTTCTCAAGAAGAAGAGCACTTCTACCATGGAGATAGCCCTTGAGGGTTGGAGGACTCCATTCATGAGTGGCTAGACATCCTCTTGGGGCTAGAGTTAGCCCTAAGCATGCTTTCTTTACCTTGATTTATGTATTTTTGAGGGGATTTGTGTTGTAATACATGTTTTAACATATTTATATACATAGATCTTGTTTATTCAATGATTTGTGTGGTTTAATTCTTCCAATTGATCATTTCATTCTATACATAGATCTTGTTTATTCAATAATTTATGTATTTTTGAGGGGATTTGTGTCTATGTATGCTAGATAGGTGTTCATGTGTTTATTTCTATTTCTTGTTTTGTTGATGCATGTCTATGTGTGTTAATGCTATAGATCTAGAGATTGTCAAGACATAGTGCTTAATAGAATGTTCTTGTGGTTTATTTGATGGTTCATACTCATTTCTTTATGGATTGTGCATCTACCTTAGTTTAATTAGTTTAATTTCCATGTCATTAGCTTTGATGTAGTATAGTTACCTTAGTTGTTAAATGAGAGAACAATCTATGCTTGTAGTTTGATATTCCATACTTATAAATGCAAGTAGTATATTTATCTAATTATGTGATGTGTTTGGATTATGAGCTTAAAGAAGGATTAATGACTTAGTTTGATATATTGTGCGATTCATTGTGTTGTTTAGACAATATATACTTAATTGGTCATCCATACATGCTAAAACAACCACATACACTCACTATTGTTGCAACATATGTTTTCCCCCTCATTAATTGTGAATTAAGTGTATAGAAAAGTGATGCTTAGTGGTGATCTCTAAGTTCCAAGACCTCTCTCTCTTGTTTTCTCTATCCCTTAATTACTTGTTTTATATTGAGCTTGCTTAATCTTAATTGTAGTTTAATCAACCAAACCATCTACCTTTGATCACTCGACCTACTAACCCTAAGCATTGTTTCCATTACTAGCAGCCCTCTAATCCCTTGTGACGATCCCTACTCACTCTTGCTACGTTAGTAGTAGTGGTAGTAGTGGTTTTTATAAATTTAAACTTAACCCAAAAGGCTTTTATTGAACCGTGCATTCACTACATTATTTTGGCGTATAGGAACGGCTGAGAAACCCTGTCAAATTTTGGCGCCGTCGCCGGGGATTTGAATTGGCAACGCCGTGTTTTGGAAACAATTAGGGATTAGTACTCTTTTGATCGTGTCTTTACTTTATTTTTACTTTTGGTTACTTATTGTGTTTGTTCTTATTTGGCTATGTGAAATTGAGTAAGGAGGTTAAACAAAGGAGAATTGAGAAGCAAAGAGCTAAGCTAAGTACAAAAAGGACTAAAAATTTAAAAAGTGCAAAGAATAGCAAAGCTTGGAAGTTGAAAATGAATTGAAGTTGCTTAAGGACCCTTTGTGTGATCTTTCTAACTCAAGCTCTAGTTAAATCGTCGGCCTGCGTGGAGGCTTATTTTTCATTTCTTAGATAAATCGTGAGCCCGCGTGGAGGCAATTTACTTTTCTTTGCATGTTGTTTAAGCATGGGAGCATGGGATCATTGAATGTGGAGATTTGTTGATTGAATTATTACGGGGTTGAAGTAATTGTTATTTGTTTGTTATTTGCTTTGCTAGTATATGCATGGTCGTAGGTCATTAAATCCTACTTTTGTCCCTCTTAATTTTCATTTTAAATCAGTTGTTCGTAATCCTAGGGGAAGAGGTAGTTCTCATCACTCCATTTCACCAATGGAGGATTTGAATGACGACCATGTGGAGGGCCTTGGTCACATAAACCAACAAGGCAACCTCCACCCTAATGTGCATCATGAAAATGTTCAAGTACCATTAGGCATGCCTAGGCCATTCATTCACCCACAACAACATGGCCAAGTTCCATTGGGAATGCCTCGGCCAATATTTACTCCACAACCCCCCATAGTTCAAGCTAATCAAGGTGTTCGTTTAGCATCACCAATTGTGAATCCTCCCATTGCATTAAGAGACCATTATGTGCCTAATGAATATAATGCACCCACTTGCATTCAATTGCCTCCATTTAGAGTACATCACTATGAAATTAATCCACAAACTATTCAAATGCTTCCAAACTATCATGGACTTCCTAGTGAAGAACTTTATAAGCATTTGGATGAATTTCTTGAAGTGTATTCCACAGTGAAATATACGGACATGCCGGAAGAAGTTTTAAGACTTAAACTTTTTCCTTTCACCCTTAAAGATAAGGCAAAATATTGGTTCAACAATCTTAGGCCTTTTTCGATAACTTCTTAGGCAGAAATGCAACAAAGGTTCTTGAAAAAGTACTATCTGGTTTCTAAGACCAATGCCATGAGAACTTCAATTAGAGAATTTTCTCAAGGGGATGGGAAAATGTTTCATAAGACATGGGAAAGGTTTAATGATTTATTTAGAAAGTGCCCTCATCATAACATACCTAAGTGGTAATTAGTTCAATATTTCTTTGAAAGTTTACCGGATAATCACAAGGGTATGGTTGATGCATCCATGGGTGGTTCTTATCTTGATAAGTATGAAAATGATGTGTGACAATTGTATGAAAATATGAGTGAAAATTCCATGCATAGGTCCTTATCTTCTAAAAATGGTAGAAACCTAGGTGGAAGGAAGAATGTTGGCTTATATCAAGTTGACAACTCCAATGACATAGCCGCCAAGATAAAATCCTTATCTCAAAGGTTTGATCAATTTTTTATCAACCTAAATTCAGCGAATCAAGTATCTTCCTCCCCTACTCATATTCATCATCATGCATCTAATGAATCTTGCATGACTTGTTCAAGTGTCTTGCATTCTACTTCCAATTGTCCACATGGACATGTGCAAAGTGAGCCCCATGAGTAAGTCAATGCTACAGTTGTTAATTACGGGAATAATATCTATGGCACTAATTACAATTCAAATTGGAGGAACCATCCAAACTTTTCTTGGAAAAGCCAATGGGAAGGCTCAAACCCTCCCCAAGGTGGTTTTCAAGGGAAGTATGTTCCGCCACCAATGCAAGGCCAAGGTTCCCAAGGTTTTAAATCATCATCATTTCAATTACATGGCAATCAATTTTCTAATTCTAATTTCCCTAATCAACCATCATATTCTCAAGGAAACTCTAGGAGTCCCGCATTTGAAGAGAAAGTTTTGACCACTCTAGGCACTCTAGAGGTGAACACTCAATTGCTTCATTCTCACTCTCAATCCATTGTTAAGCTGGAAACCCAAGTAGGGCAAATAGCTAGTACCTTAAATGCTAGACAGAAGGGGAAGATGCCTTTGAATGTCCCACTAAAGCAACAAAAAGGCACACAATTGAGCATATCAATACGGTGACAACCTTGAGAAGTGGGAAGATTGTGGACAACAAAGTAGGTGTGTCCAATGAAGAGAGTGAATCGGTGCAACCAAAAGTTAACACCCGTCCCGTTTCTTATCATATTCCTCCTTCATTGCATATGCATGATCATTCAAATGAGAAAGTGTTAGAAAGTGATTTGAAAAGTGAGTCCAAAATTGATTTGAAGGAAGAATTAAACAAAGCTTTGACAAAGGATTTTAAAAATTCTTGTGTTGATGATGTTTCAAAGAAAAGTTTTGAAAAAGTTTTTGAGCCAAGAGTTCCATTTCCGAATGCCTTGAAAGGATCCATTTATCTTAATAAACAAAAGACCAAGACCAATGAAATTATTAAAATGTTTAGGCAAGTGAAGATTAATCTTCCACTTTTGGATGCAATTAAGCAAACTCTGGCTTATGCCAAGTTCTTGAAAGATCTTTGCACCCAAAAGAGGAAGAAGAAGAGCCAAGCACCTAGGAAAGTGGTCTTGACCGAGCAAGTGAGCTCAATCTTACAACATAACACCCTTCCAAAGTTTAAGAACCCCGGTTCACCTACTACATCTTGCATCATTGGTGACCATGTCTTTAATCAGGCTCTTCTAGACTTAGGAGCAAGTGTTAATCTTCTTCCATACTCGGTATATGTTAAATTGGGCTTAGGAGACTTGAAACCGACGTCGGTGGTTTTACAACTTGCCGACCGATCCATCAAAAAGCCTAGGGGTATCATTGAGGATGTCTTGATTTAAATTGATAAATTCTTCTTCCTGGTCAATTTCGTTGTCATTGACACGGAATCGGTTCCAAATCCTAAGAGCCAAATTCCCGTTATCCTTGGCAGTCCTTTCTTGGCAACCGCAAATGCCAAAATCAATTGTAGGACGGGAGTAATGAAAATCTCATTTAGGCATATGAAAGTGAATTTGAATATCTTCAATCCGACCCCAAATTCATTTGATAAGCATGAAGAAGTAAATGTTGTAGAAAAATGTTTAGACCATGAATGTGAAAGAATGGAGTCTTTGCTTGAAACCAAAACTTCAAAAAGTTCATCTTCGACCTTGAAACTAAAGAATGATGTTTCAAAATCTTGCTTTGAGAGGGCATGGAAGCCCAAAGATCACATTGACAAAGGACCAACAAATTCCTTTGAACCTAATCCAACAAGTTCTTTAGGGAACCGTTTGTTACATTACAAGATGTTTGATCAAGGCTAAAAGAGTCCAACGTCTTGCTAGAGACGTTAAAGACTAGTAAATGCTTCGTAGGGTTTACAACCCTATTCCTCCCTTATTTCTATTTTATCTTTCATTTCTTGTGTTGTCTAGATATGTTTTGGAATTCATACACATGGCTAGGAATTTTGATTGAGTATGCATGCACTTTTATTCTGAAAATAGTCATTTTGTCCCTGTTATCGATTAAACACCCATCCCTACATCCAATCATTGCTCTGTTCCATCGATCTGAAATTTTCAGCATAAATCAGCCCTCTGTGTATCGTTCGAGAATTTCTTTGGATCGATCTGAAAGTTCCTAGATCGATCCAACTTTTTCTTGGATCGATCTTCACTCTACACTTAGAAAATTTTTGAGATCCACGAAAAAGGCCTCTTTGTGCATCGTTCAAACTTCTTTACAGGTTTTCACTTGTTCGATCGATCGAAGTACCCTTTCGATCGATCTCAGCTTGATCAATCTGTGCCCTTTTGTTGACTTTGATTTTGACTGCACTTTTATTTTTATTTTTATTTTTGTTAATCAAATACCCTAATCCATTGGTTTTGATGTTAACAAATCAATAATGATGTGTCTTTACTAATTGTTCAACTGAGTTTAAATGCAAGGAAATGAATTCTTGTTATAGAAAGGATGGAAGGGATTTCAAGTCATCATATGGTTACCTAAAATATGTTCTTGACCATCTACAAAATAAAAGGGCCAAAAATTTAAAGTTCAAGCAGCATACGTCGACCGGTTTGATACACACGTTGACCGGTATCTAGGCAGTGGCAAAAATCTAAGTTGAAGCTCACACACGTCGACCGGTTTGACACACATGTCGACCGGTATCTAGGCAGTAGCAAATGTCCAAATGGAGCTCAGTATATGTCGACTGGTTCAAAGCATACATTAACCGATTCAGAAAGCATACGTCGACCAGTTTACAGCATACGTTGACCGGTTTACAGCATACATCGACCGGTTTATTCCACATGTCGACTGGTTTGGTCACAGGTCTACAGATTCAAATTTGTAATAGCTATATCTTCATTTAATGCTCCCAACTACCTTCAACAGCTCTACTAAACTCGAAATATCTACTAATACCGAAGGTTGGTGTACAAACAAAGTGCCTTACAAGTGAGAACCCTCAAGAACATCATTCAAGTGCATTCAAAGAGCCTGAAATTTTGATCTGAGCATTTACTTCTCATTTTTCTCTCTCATATTAGTTCAAAGACTAGAGCTTCATTTATTTCATCCACTTACTCTAGTGTGAGAGTTATTCTTGTAATATCTTCTAGAGAAAGAGAAAGAAAATTAATCTTGTAATCTTCATCTATATATCTCTATTATCTTGTAAGGGTTGGTGTGACCCAAAAGGCATAGCTTAGGAGAAAGGTGTTCTCTAAGCAAGGAAGAGAAGCAAAGTCTTACTTCAATTGACAGTTTGCTCTCCACTATTAAGGAGGAGCTTTAGTGATTTTGGAAAGTCTCAAGGGAGGACCTTAAGCCGAGGAGTAGGAGCTTCCGAACCTCGCTAAATCGCCGAGTCACTGTTTACAATTCTCTATCTCTATTATCTTTAATTGTGCTTATATTGCTTGAATATTTTTATTGTGTATTGCATTCTATTTAGTTGGAAATAAATTTTTAAAATTACAAACATTGGCCATTGACTCTATTCACCCCCCCTCTAGAGTCAATTAATGACTAACAATTGGTATCAGAGCCTAATCTCTAGCAAAAGATTTAATCATCTTAAAGAACGATCATGGCCAATACAATGTTTCATCAAGATGGTCAATCTAACAATAGACCTCCTTGGTTTGACGGAAGTGACTACAACTATTGGAAAATCAAAAAGAGAGCATTTTTAAGAGGTATAGATATAGACGTTTGGAAAGCCACCGAACAAGGAGACCATGTTCTAACCAAAATAGTAAATGGTGAAAATGTTCCAATAACCGATATTGAATGGACCCTCAATGATCGTAGGCTTGTACAATGTAATGTCAAAGCTATCACGAATCTCTATTGTGCCTTAAGCAAAGACGAATTCAATAGAATTTCGGATTGCGAAACGGCCAAAGAAATGTGGGATAAACTTGAAGTTACCTATGTAGGTACTAGTCATGTTAAGGAATCCAAAATGAATATGCTTGTCCATAAATATGAACTCTTTACCATGAACAACAAAGAAACTATTAGTGAAATGTATTCTCGTTTTACTAACATTGTGAATCCTTTGAAGGCTCTTGGAAAGTCAAATACATCATCTGAGAATGTGAGAAAAATTCTTAGGTCTTTGCCTAAAAATTGGGAAGCCAAGACGACCGCCATCCAAGAGGCTAAAGATCTCAACACCCTTCCCATAGATGAACTCATTGGTTCATTGATGGCATATGAGTTAGAAATGAATGATAGAGATGAAGAAAAAGAAACTTAAAAGAAGGACAGAGCTCTTTAAGTTACTACTAAAGAAGTCACTATTGATAAGGCTTCTAATGTTAAAGAAGAAGAAGAAGTTGTTCTCATTAGCAAAACCGTGAGAAGGATTCTCCAAATGAAGAAATTCCAAAAGAGTAACAACTTCAAAAGAAATAGTTCATCTAGTAAGCAAGGAAATGTTATGCTTACAAAAATGAAAAGGAAAGGAAAAAGAAAGGCAAAGCCATGCGAGCTACATGGGAGGATGATGATTCAAATGGATCCGAAAGTGATGATGAACTCAATGAATTGGTTAATCTTTGTCTCATGGCCGACGAAGATGAGGTAAATTCTAATCATGACTCATTTAATTTGGAAGCTACTTATGATGAATTAGTTGATGCACAAAACTACTTACTAGATGCTTTTAAAGAATTACATGATGAATTAGGCAAAATGGTTCAAAATGGTGCTAGTCTTAGAAGAGAAAAATACATCATCTCTCAAAACCTTGAAAAATCTCAACTTGAAAATGATGCCTTGAAAAAGGAAAACGAGTTAGCTAAGGAATTGGCCTCAAATGATTTAATTTCTGAAAATGAATCATTGAAAGTTATTATTGAAGATCAAATTGAGACTTCAGAAAAATTTACAAAAGGTAGAGAAAATTTAGGCCTCATACTTGGAAAGCAAAGAAATGCTTATGCTAAGGATGGGCTTGGATTTGACCCTCACAACAAAGATTCTTGTTTATTGAAAAAGAGAAAACCTTTGAACAATTACTTTATTAAAAATTCCTCTTCTAGTTCAACATGCAATTATTATAAGCTAGGTCATAAGATCAATCATTGTCCTATTAGGCCATGTGTGACAAAAGAAATTTGGGTTATTAAAGGGACACATATGCCTCTTCCTAACTATCATGGACCCAAGAAATTGTGGGTACCAAAAGAAGATTACTTAAATTCCTTTTGTAGGTTTGCTTGAAGTCTCCATATTCATCCAAGGATAAATGGTTCCTTGATAGCGGCTGCTCAAGACATATGACGGGAGATCGATCAAAATTTCTCTCTATCAAATCTCACAAAGGAGGAAGCGTTACATTGGTGACAATTCAAAAGGCAAGGTCATTGGCATCGGAACTATTGGTATCTCCTCTTCCTTATCTATTGACGATGTTTTACTTGTTAAAGGCTTAAAGCATAACTTTTTTAGTATTAGTCAACTATGTGATAAATGATATGATATGCTGTTTAAATCTGATAAATGTATCGTCAAAAAGGATAATAACGAAGTATTTCATGCTCTTAGAAATGGTAATGTTTATACTTTACTTTTGTGTGAATTACATGATCAAGATGTTAAGTGTTTTGTTTATTCAAATGAAAATAGTTGGCTATGGCATAGAAGGTTAGGTCATGCTAGCATGGATTTGATCTCAAGATTATCTAAAAATGAGTTAGTCAAAGGCCTTCCAAAGAATAATTTTTCAAAAGATAAAACTTGTAGCGCATGCCAAATAGGCAAGTAAATCAAATCATCATTTAAAAGGAAAAAGGACATAACGACTACAAGACCACTTGAATTAATTCACATGGACTTATTTGGTCCGGAGAGAATTGCTAGTCTTGGTGGAAAACTCTATGCATTTGTAATTATTGATGATTACTCTAGGTTCATTTGGGTATTTTTCCTTTCCCATAAAAATGAGGCTCATTCAATTTTTGCTAAATTTTATAAAAGAGTTGAGAACGAACAAGAGTGTAAAATTAAAACCATTAGGAGTGATAGAGGAAGAGAGTTTGAAAGCCAATATGTTGAAAGTTTTTGTGATAATAATGGATACAATCATAATCTTTTGGCTCTTAGATCTCCTCAACAAAACGAAGTTGTTGAAAGGAAAAATAGGTTTCTCCAAGAAATGGCTAGGACTATGTTGAATGAATATAAATCTCCTAGAACTCTATGGGCCGAAGCCGTTAGTACCTCATGCTATGTCATAAATAGAGTCATTATTAGAAAACTTCTCAACAAAACTCCTTATGAACTTTGGAACAAAAGAAACCCAAACATTGGTTATTTTAAGGTTTTTGGGTGTAAATGCTTTGTGTTAAACGATAAAGATAACTTAGGGAAATTTGAACTTAAATTGAATGAAGGGATTTTCTTAGGGTATTCATCTCGTAGCAAAGCATTTAGAGTATTTAACAAAAGAACAGTTGGTGTTGTTGAATCTATACATGTTGTATTTGATGAATCACCACTACCCCCACTTAGATGCTCTTTGGATGAAAATGAGGATGTGGTTGAAATTGAAAATGACCTTGAAAATCTTAACTTAAATGATTCATCTCGAGATGATCTATCCAAAGCAATTCAAAAGAAAGCCTCTCTGATAAAGATACACTTCCTAATACTTGGAAGCAAGTACCTCATCATCCAATCAATCAAATTATTGGTGATCCATCCAAAGGAGTAAGTACTAGATCTTAACTGAGCAATATATGCAATTATGTTGCCTTTGTCTCACAACTTGAACCAAAAAACATTCATGAAGCTGAAAATGATGAGTCTTGGCTATTGGCAATGCAAGAAGAACTCAATCAATTTGAAAGAAATGAGGTTTGGCAATTGGTTTCAAGACCTAGAAACAAGACCACCATTGGCACAAAGTGGGTATTTAGAAACAAAAAGGATGAGTCGGGATCAATTATAAGAAATAAGGCAAGACTTGTCCCTCAAGGTTATAATCAAGAAGAAGGAATTGATTATGAGGAAACATTTGCTCCCGTTGCTAGACTTGAAGCTATACGATTGCTCCTTGCTTTTGCATCCCATAAGAATTTTAAATTATATCAAATGGATGTAAAAAGTGCTTTCTTGAATAGCTTCATTGATGAAGAAGTGTTCGTTGAACAACCACCAGGTTTTGAAAGTTATGATTGTCCAAAACACGTTTTAAGTTGTCAAAAGCCTTGTGTGGTTTGAAACAAGCTCCAACAGCTTGGTATGAAAGACTAAGTGGTTTCTTACTTGAAAATGGTTTTTCTAGAGGAAAAATTGACAATACCTTATTTACTAAAACTATTGATTGCAGCCTATTAATTGTTCAAATTTATGTTGACGATATTATCTTTGGATCATCCAATGAAATGCTATGTGAAAAATTTGCTTCTTGCATGTAAAGTGAGTTTGAAATGAGCATGATGGGTGAACTCACTTTCTTTCTAGGATTACAAATTAAACAAACACTTGATGGTATCTTCATTTGCCAATCAAAGTATGTTAAAGATTTGCTAAATAAATTTGGCTTGGAGGAAGTCAAACATGCCCATACTCCTATGAGCTCATCCTTGAAACTTGATAAAGATAAAAAAGGGGTTAATGTAGATATTAAAAAGTATCGAGGTATAATTGGTAGTCTTTTGTATTTGACCGCAAGTAGACCGGACATCATGTTTAATGTTTGTTTATCTGCCCGCTTTCAATCCTGTCCTAAAGAATCTCACCTAAGTGCCGTTAAGCGGATTTTTCGTTACTTGAGCAATACCATATATTTGGGTCTTTGGTATCCTAGGCACACCTCATTTGATCTAGTTGGTTACTAGGATGCTGATTTTGGGGGATGCAAAATTGATAGAAAAAGCACTAGTGGGACATGTCACTTTCTTGGACAATCCCTAGTGTCTTGGTCTTGTAAGAAACTAAACTTCGTGGCTCTATCCACTGCCGAATCCGAATATATTGCAGCCGAAAATTTTTGTGCTCAAACTCTTTATATTAAGCAACAACTTGAAGATTTTGGACTTTTCCTTGATCATATCCCCATTATGAGCGATAATACAAGTGCCATATATATTTCCAAAAATCCCATTCAACATTAAAGAACAAAGCATATCAAAATTAGATATCATTTTCTAAGGGATCATGTGTCAAAAGGCGATATCGTGCTCACATATATAAGCACTGAAAAGCAATTAGCGGGCATCTTCACTAAACCTATTCAAGAAGATCAATTTTGTTCATTTAGAAAGAACTTAGGAATGGCTTGTGAAAATGAAGTGGTTCAAACTTGACAACAGGCTTGGTTCAGCTTACTTGCTCAAACTGGTTGACTTTTTCATACCTTACATCAACCGAATTAAGTGAACTGGTCGACGCCTGGAATGTTTACATCGACCGGTTCCTGTGATAGGTCAATTTTTTTTCTCGGGCTATTTTTAAACCATACCCGTATTATATTTTTTGTTTTTCACTTTTCGTTCCTTACTTTCTCTCGATCTCATTCTCCTCTCTCTCCTCAAGGCGATTTAGGGTTTCTCAAGCCTCATTCCTTCCCGCATCATTCAAGGTAAGATCTTCCAAGTCATCTTCCTCATGATTCAACTTGTATCATAACTTTTATGTTCATCTTTTATCAAGAATCTTTCATAATCATTGTTGGTAAATCTAAATTTAAGGTTCAAAGATTAATTCACTCCAGTATTTTGAATCATAAATCCTCAATTTCTGCTTAATTCATGATACATATGTTCACTAAAAAATTTTATGTTCTCTCTGCATCGATTCCTCTTGGTTCAAATTAGGGTTTAGTTGTTGCAATCCTTCCAATTAATATTGGCTCCATATATTCTATATTAACCTATTATCTTTGCCTTCCCAGACTCAAACCATAAACACCAATGAGTTCTAGGAGAAACCCACCCCGTTCCACTTAAAACTGAGAAAAGAGAACCAAGGCCCTCCATGATCATAAAGCCAGTGCTTCTGTTCCACCTCCTCCTCGTAATCTAATGATCTTCCAATCTCCCGAATACAAGGCAAGATTTGAAACCATTTTTCTTCAAAAGAAAGTCGCTTATGGAAAAACTCTCAAAAGCACTGATTGTATTAACAACAATCTAAATACCTATGATCTTTTTGAAGCTGTAGGCTTGGCTAATTTCGTGTCAATGGAAATTCCATTTTATCCAAAGCTAGTTCACCTTTCCTACACCCATCTCAAGAAAATTGATGCGACAAACACCCTTCAGTCATATGTCCAGGGTGTTGAAATCTCCCTTCACAAAAGTGATCTAAGAATCCTCCTAAATCTTCCCGAGGGTGGTCTCCGCCACTATGAAACACATTCTTAGTATGCGAGTGATGACTTTGATCCTCTCACCGCTGTTCGTGATATTTATCACGACAAAACTACTGAGGAAATTGATGTCATAAAATCTAGTGATCTTACCATTGAAGCCCGCCTTATCTATCAAGTCATTATCCATTCCATCATTCCCAAGTTCGGTGGTTATTCTGGTGTTTCTTACTTGGAAGCTCTTTTGACTTGGTGTATGCTTAATGGTCGCAGAATTGATGTGCCTCACTTGATATACCATCATATGATGGATTGTATCAATCGCGAGAAATGCCATCTGTACTACGCAATGCCTTTCTCTAAGATCTTCCAGCTGAAAGGGATATCATTTGTTGGACAACCTAAAATGAAGCTGTTATCTCAATATCGCTTTGACAAGTCGGCACTCCTGCGAATGAGATTAAAAAGAGATGATGATGGAAATTGGTTTGATCTGAAAATTATAGGTGGTGCACAAACCGAAAGCGAATCTGAAGACTCAGATGCAGAAGAACACGGGTGCAACCAGAGTGACAATGAAAATCATCCAATCAATGAAATCCCTCCAGCTAATACGGACATTGAAATTTCTCTTGACACCTTGCAGGCTGGCTCATCCGCAGAACCATCTATTCGCGAACTAATTCTTCAGCAATTGGTTGTTTCTCGTCAAACTCAAGAGGAAGTATCTGAGGAGCATGAAGGATGATCTCTAAGAATTGCGCACCAATCTCGATCAGCCACCTCACTAGTTATTTGACCTTCCTCTCTTTTTGATGTGACAAAGGGGAAGAAGATGTGATCTAGGGTATAGACTTTTTGCACTTGGGATACTTTAATGTGATCTGCACTTAGGAAATTTTGTGGGATATTTTGACTTGACAAAACTATGTTGTTTTGCTGTGACTTTTTGCTAAATGCTAATCTATGTTGTGACTTTTTATTAATGCAAATCTATGATATTTTGCTGTGACCTTTATAATAGTGTGTTATGACATTTGCGAAATGGTTTAATGATAATCTATGTAATTAATCTCAGTTGAGTCATGGATATTTGGTTTAGATGAATGCTTGAAATATTGGATGCCAATTACAATTAGTCATTTATGATCTTCATGAAAAACATTATATAAAAATTGACTATCCTCTTACTTCACTAAGTTTCAATGCTATATAAAATTACTTGAAGCATGTAAACAGGGGGAGATAACATCTCCAAAATTGAAATTAAAATGTCTGTCACGAATACTTAAAATTTCATTTCTTCAAAGCATGTCAACTTATATATTCAATGGGCAAAATGACAGGGGGAGTATCTTTATACAACCCTATTTTTTTTCAAGATCACATAATTGATTTGCCATCATCAAAAAGGGGGAGATTGTTGATCAAATACCCTAATCTATTGGTTTTGATGTTAACAAATCAATAATGATGTGTCTTTACTAATGGTTCAACTGAGTTTAAATGCAAGGAAATGGATGTCTTGTTATAGAAAGGATGGAAGGGACTTCAAGTCATCCTATGGTCACCTAAAGCATCAAGAGGCTGTAAATGTTCTTCAATGTGCTCATCTCACTATAAATGTTCATACAAAATGTTCCAAATGAAATTCAAAGGGTCAAAAATATGTTCTTGACCATCTACAAAAGAAAAGGGCCAAAAATTCAAAGTTCAAGCAGCACACGTCGACCAGTTTGATACACACGTCGACCGGTATCTAGGCAGTGGCAAAAATCTAAGTTGAAGCTCACACACGTCGACCGGTTTGACACACATGTCGACCGGTATCTAGGCAGTAGCAAATGTCCAAATGGAGCTCAGTATATGTCGACGGTTCAAAGCATACATCAACCGATTCATGAAGCATACGTCGACCGGTTTGCAGCATACGTTGACCGGTTTACAGCATACGTTAACTGGTTTACTCCACATGTCGACTGGTTTGGTCACAGGTCTACAAATTCAAATTTTTAATGGCTATATCTTCATTTAATGCTCCCAACTACCTTCAACAGCTCTATTAAACTCGAAATATCTACAAATACAGAAGGTTGGTGTACAAACAAAGTGCCTTACAAGTGAGAACACTCAAGAACATCATTTAAGTGCATTCAAAGAGCCTGAAATTCTGATCTGAGCATTTACTTCTCATTTTTCTCTCTCATATCAGTTCAAAGACTAGAGCTTCATTTATTTCATCCACTTACTCTAGTGTGAGAGTTATTCTTGTAATATCTTCTAGAGAAAGAGAGAGAGAAACAATCTTGTAATCTTCATCTATATATCTCTACTATCTTGTAAGGGTTGGTATGACCCAAAAGGCATAGCATAGGAGAAAGGTGTTCTCTAAGTAAGGAAGAGAAGCAAAGTCTTGCTTCAATTGACGGTTTGCTCTCCACCATTAAGGAGGAGCTTTAGTGATTTTGGAAAGTCTCAAGGGAGGACCTTGAGCCGAGGAGTAGGAGCTTCCGAACCTCGCTAAATCGCCGAGTCACTATTTGCAATTCTCTATCTCTGTCATCTTTAATTGTGCTTATATTGCTTGAATATTTTTATTATGTATTGCATTCTATTTAGTTTTAAAATAACAAACATTGGACATTGACTCTATTCACCCCCCCTCTAGAGTCAATTAGTGACTAAAAATTTTTATTTTTATTTTTATTTTTATTTTTATTTTTATTTTAAGTTTATTTTATTTTCAAAAAAACCTCAAAGAGATTTTTATTTTATTTTATTTTCTACTTTTATTTTCATTTTAAAAAATTTCAAAATCCAAAAATATATAGATTTTCTTTATTTACAAATATTTTCAAAAAAATAAAATAATAATAATAATAATAATCATAATAAAATATATATTTTTTGTCATTTAGTGAGGGGAGATCAATCTCAACATTTTTCAGATCGATCTATTTTCGACCGATCGGAAATTATCCCTGATCGATCGAACTGGTCGGGAAATGTTTTTAAAAACAAAACCCTAGGGTCATTAGATCGATTCAAAGATCAATCTAAAGACCCTTTCATCCCTCACCGCTGCAAGCCACACCTCTCCCATCTCCGGCGAGCCCTCCGGCGACCATCCCGAGCCTTGAATCTCTCTCCCTCATCTTAGATTTCATCATCTCAATTCAATCTCCACCTCTCTCTCGGATTTGGTAAGTCCCGAGTTTTTCCTTTTAATTTTGAGTTTCAATTTACATATTTGTGATGTTTACATGTTAGATCTAGGGTTGCCATGTTTGATTCCTTGCCATATTTGAAGTTTTGAAGCTTGTGTATAAATGTGTATATATATATGTATAGATCTATGTATATATTTCATTTTTGATTTGATTTTGGGGGTCATGGGCCAAACAAGTGACCCATATTGTGTTGTTAATGTATGAGAGGGCCTCACAAGCTTGCTTCGGTGCCCACGTGCCATCCACGTCACAGATCTGTGACTTTTCGAATTGCCCCTAGCAGTTCGATCGATCGAAGTTTTCTTCGATCGATCACTAAAAGATCGATCGAACTTATCTTAGATCGATATTATAGAGATCGATCTCGCATTTTTATGATCAATCGAACTTCACAGATTTGCATCCCACACTTCACACACTCTCTTTTGTGATTCCATGCTACCTCATACATGCCCAATGCCTGTGTTTTCCACATTGGATGCATTCCATTCTTATATTGTTTAGCATGCTTATTTGACATAGATTCATCACTTGCGTAGATTCATGTCTTATGTTGTCTATCTTATTTGACATACATGTTTCTATATACTGTGCTTCACTTCTTTATGCCAATACTAACTTATATTGCAAGTGTTTTTCTTTCTGTTTTGTAGGCCATGGCTAGGGTCAAGACTATTGCCCATGGGCATTATCATCACCTAGTTAGGCCCAGATTAGAGGGGCCAGGTGAGCCCTCTCATGTTCGAGAGTAGCCCGAGCATCAGGCAGGACCATCTCAGGTCCCGGATCCTGAGCAGCCTGAGCAGCTGGAGGATTATACAAAGGCCAATCCAGCCCAGTCCTCATCAGACAGCAGACTACAGTCTTCTACTTCTACATCTTCATCATCTCATGATGAGGCTGAGCATACACCATCACCTTCTTCATCTCCGCCTTATGCACAGCCAGACCAGGCCTTAAACAGACCGCTGCCAAGATACTCATGCCTTACAGTGGCGCATGAGTCGATTTTCGACATTTCCTTCTTCTCCCGGTATATCCTGACCCGGGTAGCCTACGAGGACAT
Source organism: Cornus florida (assembly GCF_030987335.1). NCBI lineage: Eukaryota > Viridiplantae > Streptophyta > Magnoliopsida > Cornales > Cornaceae > Cornus > Cornus florida. The sequence continues at coordinate 76,735,556 of NW_026775579.1, read as the reverse complement.
TGACCATAGGGGCATTTCAATAATTCTAGCCCTTGTCACATACCCAGTTTACCCAAGGCTTGTTCGGATGTTCTTCCAGAACCTCCGACCTGCCCCGAGTAATCTGGCGGAGCTGTGTACTACCGTGGATGGCCACTTTATCCACATCATAGTGGAGACTCTGGCCAGATCCTGCCGCTGCCCGTATGCCTACCCTTTTGAGCTTGAGCTTGATTATCCCATCCTGGAGAGGAGGCATTCTTTTGCATTTATGGCCAAGGCACTTACAGGCCACTATAGTGAGGGCGACATATTTGCTACTCAGACTTATCTGCCCGATGACCAGTGGTTCTTTGATTCGGTCCTATACTAAAATATGTTCATGGCCGGCCATAAGATCCAGAGGCGCGGTGATTATTTGATTGCCTTGTATGTTTTCTACACAGGGTGTTGGGTTTTTATTCCAGCCTTATACTAAACCGTGATGATGAAGCTCTACGCAGACTACATCAGCAAGGCCAAGCCTAAGCGGGCTAAGTATCTTCCATTTGGCCATCTTATCACTCAGATCCTCCGAGATCAGCGCTATCCATTCCGTCCCGATGAGTGCCCAGAGACAGGAGCTTACCATTTTGGAAAGAAGGACTGGAATAAGAGCTACAATGCTCTTATCAAGAGTCTTCTAGAGGACGTAGTGATAGCAGTAGAGGAGGCTGAGGAGGAGGAGATGACAGCAACAGCAGTAGCAGCGGATGACCCAGTAGTCAATCTAGCTGCCATACATATGGACATAGACTTGGAGTAGGAGCCTCCAGTAGAGAAGATCCCACATCACTCTCCAGCGGAGTCACCATTACATTTCCAAGAGCAGGCTCAAGACGCACATCATTTTCCTGATCCAGTCATGCCTGAGGCTCTAGTTTAGACACCTGGTTTTGGAGAGCATATCCAGGCCTTGGAGGATGCAGTTGTCTTTCTTCGGTCAGATGTGGCATCTCTCCGCTCTAATATCTTAGCTGCGCTACAGGGCATATCTAGAGATATCAGGGGATCACGCCCCACTCACCCTACTTCATCTGCCTGATCTCTATTCCTCTCTTTTATCATGTTATATATCTGTGATACATCCCTACTATTTTGATACTGTTATATTATTTTTACGGCCAGTCTGTTGGCCAGACATTATGATGTACATTATTTTTATTTTTCTATACATGCTATACTTTGGATGTCATACCTTATATTGATATATCTGTATTTGATTGACTCTATCAGGTGCATCCCAGTGACTTCAGTGAGACAGAGTGCTGCCCAAATTTTTAGGACCACCCTTTTTCCTCTCTTTATTTCAATTCTTGTCCCATTCACACTTGCATGTCCACTGTGCACTATTATTATTCCCCTTTGTTATCTAACGAGCTTTTATCCAGTGCCATCTTTTCAGGACCACAGTTAATCCCAAGTTTGGGGGGGTTATACCACCCACTTTGGATACTTGTTTCCCGGCCATTCTTTGCTATAGCTACACTGGTATACTCTTTCATTTGTTCTTTTTGCATATTGAGGATATTGTGCCATTTAAGTTTGGGGGTAATGGTGTTAATTGCAGTATTTGTTTTCAATTCAAATTTTAAGCATGACTTGTGTATTTGAGGGATTGTCTATGATTGGTCTATAACTAGCTATGACTTTGATCTTTTGAGAACTATATTGCTTAAAATTTAAAAATTGCTTGACTTGAGAGTCCAATACTCCTTGTATTTCTTGTGGATGCCATTTAGGAGTAAATTTTTCGAAAGATTGATATCTTGCTTGCACTTGTGGTCCACATCATATTGATTTTGTGATTGTTTTGAGATTCACTCTAGTATTCTACACTAGCACAGACGCATACTAGCATTCATTTATGGGGTACATGCTTTGTTGATTATTGAATTGGTTATATCCCAATTGGGCTAGTAGTGCATTGAAAGCTTTCATTTTGATAAAGGTGGATAACAAACCCTTTTCATTGAGTAACCGGGATTCTAGCCTCATCAAGCACTGAATTTCTCACGCTGAAAGGTGGAGGGCCCAAACTTTAGGTTAATAATTGAATTCAAAAAAAAAAAAAAAAAAAAAAAAAAAAAGAAGAAAGTTGCAAAAGTAATAAAAAAAAGTGAGGACTTCTCCCAAAAAGTGAAAGGTGAGAAGTGGGAAATGATTAGATGGAGGTTGTTTTAATTTGTAACCTAGTTGATTTGAGCTTGTAAGTCCTTAGAGGTGTTTCAACACCTAATGCCCTAAAACCGTCTGGTTTAGGAGTCATTGACCTAACGACCTCACAAATCGCTAGAAAGCTTCATAGATCAACACATTGCACTATGCTTCCATCTTTGATCCTTAGAATTAAAAGAAAAAAAAAAAAAATTGAGTGAAAAGAATAAGCACACCTAATTTAATAAAGCTTTATTAAAAGGTCTACTCTTTGTTTTGATGATCGGGATTAGCGGGACTAAATTTATGTGCTAGTTTGAGGGTAAGGATGTGATCATTTCTTTAGTTGGCTAAGATAACAACATATTTGATGTCGGTCCACTCAAAAAGGATTTTAGTGTTGTTTTGATTTGTATGATCATTTTCTTGATGTGTGGAGGACCATACTTGCTTGCTTGATGTTAAAATATTGGGGAGATTGCTTGAAAATTGTTGAAAAATTGTATACTTGAGGTAGTTTTCTCCCAATGTTTGTTTACAATATTGGTGCCTCTTAAGTGAGAATGAGCTTAATGTTTGTGGGTATCATTTCTGGAAACCCTCACGAGACTTCACTCGTCCACTAGGGATAACATAGGGGTTTAAAATGCTTGTTGCATATGCTAAATGCAATCGTGTTCCCTACGAAAGTGGCGTTATCCATTTATTACTTTCTTGTTCATAGTTGTATAGTTATTCATTTCATTCCTTTACTTTGTAGTTCATTGCTAGGGACTAGTAATATTTAAGTTTGGGAGTGTGATGAGTGCTGAAAAGTGCGTATTTAAACCCCTTAAGCTTAGGGATTCGAGGACCTTTATCTATCTTACTTTCTCGTTTTAGACTAATTTCGTGTTATTGCCTTTTTTAGGTGCTTATCCCCCAAATAAGCTAATTCAGCCAAATAAGAGCTTAAAAGAAGCTAACTCAAGCTGGATGGAAGAAAGGAGCAAAATGGAAGCAAAATAAAGCAAAGTGTGAAAATCAGCATGTTCGATAGAACTCAAGAATACTTCGATCAATCGAAAGTTCATCGATCTAGACTCTCCAAGATGGATCCAAGCCCTGTTGTCCTTATCCAAAGATCCCACAAAGTTCAATCGATCCAACAATTCTCAGATCGATCGAAAAGATTCCATCTTATCCTGTTATACCACCCTACCTACCACTTTTGTCTCTTTCCCCAAAATATCTCAGATCTGTCCTTATCCAAAAAGGTGCCACCATGGGAGGATCGATCCAGCCAAAGTTTAATAGATCTCAGCCATGTTCGATCTATTTCAGCATAGTTCGATCGATCGAACTTCCTCAAGTCCGAAAAAAATATATTTCCAGCTCATTAAAAGTTGTCTCATTATGCAATCATTGGAGGAGCCCTTGTGTACGAGCCTAGACCATTGGGTGTGACATTTGAGCTACCTATATAAAGAATATAAGCCACTTTTACACATAGTTTTTGATAGTCTTTGATATACTTTTTAGAATAGAGAGATACAATTCTTAGAGATGAAGAAAAGAGAAGAGGAGGCTAGAGACACATTCTTGAGAGGTTTTCCATCTTCCTCAAGTAGAAGAGCACTTTTACCATGGAGATAGCCATTGAGGGTTGGAGGACACCATTCATGAGTGGCTAGACATCCTCTTGGGGCTAGAGTTAGCCCTAAGCATGCTTTCTTTACCTTGATTTATGTATTTTTGAGGGGATTTGTGTTGTAATACATGTTTTGACATATTTATATACATAGATCTTGTTTATTCAATGATTTATGTGGTTTAATTCTTCCAATTGATCATTTCATTCTATCCATATATCTATGTATGCTAGAATAGGTGTTCATGTGTTTATCTTTATTTCTTGTGTTGTTGATGCATGTCTATGTGTGTTGATGCTATAGATCTAGAGATTGCCAAGACATAGTGCTTAATAGAATGCTCTTGTGGTTTATTTGATGGTTCATACTCATTTCTTGATGGATTGCACCTCTCCCTTAGTTTAATTAGTTTAATTTTCATGTCATTTTAGATGTAGTGTAGTTATCTTAATTGTTAAATGGGAGGACAATCCATGCTTGTAGTTTGATGTTCCATACTTATGAATGCAAGTAGTATATTTCTCTAATTATGTTATGTGTTTGGATTGTGAGCTTAAAGAAGGATTAATGACTTAGTTTGATGTATTGTGCTATTCATTGTGTTGTTTAGACAATATATACTTAATTTGTCATCCATACTTATTAAAACAACCATACACACTAACTATTATTGCAACATAAGTTTTCCCCCTCATTAATTGTGAATTAAGTGTATAAAAAAGTGATGCTTAGTGGTGATCTCTAAATCTCAAGACCTCTCTCTCTTGTTTTCTCTATCCCTTAATTACTTGTTTTATATTGAGCTTGCTTAATCTTAATTGTAGTTTAATCAACCAAACAATCTACCTTTGATCACTCGACTTACTAATCCTAAGCATCGTTTCCATTACTAGTAGCCCTTTAATCCCTTGGGACGATCCCTACTCACTCTTGCTACGTTAGTAGTAGTGGTAGTGGTGGTTTTTATAGATTTAAACTTGACCCAAAAGGCTTTTCTTGAACCATGCATTCACTACATTATTTTGACGTATAGGAACGGTTGAGAAACCCCGTCATCATGTTCTCCTTTTACTACCACCCCATTATTCTGCGTCTTACGGTGCTTCTCATGCTCAGAGGTATGAAACCTAATACCATTAATGATACATCCTGTGTATCGTACCACACGCTGGTCAGGACCATTTGCTAATATATATAATTACTCTGTAACTTCAGGAGCTTTTTGTTGGTATAATTGTTTCATCTATAAATAAAATTGACAACAAAATTTATTAAATTCAGTTAACTATATGAACTCCATTCATATAATATGTATTCATCATAAATATGAAAACTTACATGATTCTTAAACTATCGAGGAAATTCTTGTTCATGCCTCTGCTCCACATTTGTGGTGTATTTTCCTTGGATTTGTTTTTTGTGTTCACTACATTGGGAAAAAAATAATAAAAATTTAATCCAAGTATACTATATAGCATGAGCCTATATAATTTACTTACTCTAAATAAGGCATTACATCCTCACAATTGTTTAGTACATACATTTGAGCCTTATACAGGTCTTTTAATGGCATCATTTCAAGGGTTGCCGCTCCCAGCGTGCATACATTTTGCGTGAAAACAAGTAACCCTGTACGCTTACTCCGTTGATTGCCATCACAATTGCGTTCCTCCCGATTGAATTTTGTTTCCACCCTTTTGAAATACATTGAGCAGAATATTAGACATTCTTTGTCAATATATGCCTCGGTAATTGACCCTTCTGGTCTTGCCTTATTTCGAATAGTTATCTTTAGAATATATAAAAATCTGTTACCATAAGTTATACAAAAGTATAAGGTCACCACAAACATAGACACAGAGTAACACAATTACAGGTATTGTTATAAAATTACATGTAAATTATATATTACCTCTCTATAGGAAACATCCACTGAAACGCCACTAGTCCGGCAAGTATCGCCTCACGAGGTAGGTGGACAACCAAGTGAACCATGATATCAAAAAATTCCGGAGGGAATATCTGCTCAAGCTTACATAGTATAATAACAATGTCTTGTTCCATTTTCTCCAACTCAGATATTCGCAATGTCCTTGAATACAGTTTGCTAAAAAAGTAACTTAACTCAGATAATGGTTCGCTAACATCTTTCCGAACAAATCCTCGTACAGCCACTGGGAGCAGCTGTTGTAAAAAAATGTGGCAATCATGGCTTTTCATTCCTGATATTTTACAATCTCCTACATTGACACATCGAGATATGTTTAAAGCGTATCCATCTGGGAACTTCATAGTTTTCAACCATTGATAAAAGCACTTTTTGTCAGCTGCACATAGTTGGTAGCATGCATACGGCATTATGAATTTATCACCGTGTGGAATCAAATGTAATTCTTTCTTGATACCCATTTCCTTCAGATCCATCCGAGTTTTGACAGTGTCAATTGTTTTCCCTTCTATATCCAACAATGTGTCAATGATATTATCGCAAACATTCTTCTCAATGTGCATCACATCTAAATTATGTCTCAATTTCAGTGTATGCCAGTATGGTAGTTTAAAGAAAATGCTTTTTTTTTGTCCAATTAGGCTCATTTGGGGATCGTTTTTGCTTTTTATTATTTGGTCCCTTTCCAAATATCACATCACTAACACTCGACAACTGTTCTAACAAGTCATCACCTGACAATTCACGAGGTTTTGACCGAAGTTCCTGTTTGCCATCAAATTATTTCCTATTTCTTCGCCAACTATGATTTTGCAATTGAAATCGACGATGACCAGGATAACAAATCTTCCTACCATGCTTCAACATGTACAAACTTGTATCTTTATTGCAGGGTGGGCATGCCATATAGCCTTTGGTGCTCCAACTGGACAACATTGAGTACGCCGGGAAGTCATTTATTGTCCATAACACCGCTGCATGTAATCGAAAAACCTTTTTTTTTAAGCATCAAATATATCAACACCTTCATTCCACAACTGCTTTAGTTCATCAATTAAAGGTTACAAGAAGACATCTATATCCTTTCTAGGAGACCTCGACCCAGGAATAAGCATCAACATTATAAAAGCAACATCCTCCAAACACTTCCATTGTGGCAAATTATAAATTCTCAAAATTACAGGCCACATGCTATAGGCATTAGACATGTTTCCAAATGGATTAAATCCATCAGTAGCCAATGCGAGACGAACATTTTAAGGATCTCTGGCAAACCAATCATGGTGCTTGTCAAAATCTTTCCAGACTTCAGAATCTACTGGATGCCTTGACACTCCTTCTTCATCTTGGCGCTTTTCTTTGTGCCACCTCATATGTGTAGCTGTCTTCCTAGACATGTATAGTCTCTGCAATCTTGGTTTTAAAGGAAAGTATCGCAACACCTTATGAGGAATCTTCTTCTTACTCCCACGTTTCACATTTTTGTATCTATGCTCCCCACAAAAAGGACATTGTTCGCACTTTTCATTATCCTTCCAAAATAGTACACAATCATTTATACAAGCTTGTATGGATACGTATCCAAGTCCTAAGTCTAGCATTAATTTTCTTGCCTCATAATGAGAGCTTGGTAAAGTCGCACTACTTGGAAGCAAATCCTTACAAAAATCAACCAACATATCCACTGATTTGTTTATCCAACCATTAATTACCTTCAGATGAAGCAGCCTAATTTGGAAAGACAGCTTCTAAAGTTTCTCACAACCGAGATAAAGTTCAGTTTGCATATCCCCCAATAATCTTGCAAATTTATTTAATTCCACATCAACATCATGAGAATCGTAATTTTCATATGCTTCAGCTCCTAAATCGTATGCAAAATTATTGGGAAATGCTTCCCCTCCAAAATTATGCATGAATGATCCTCCATATACGTCTTCCAGAATGTCTTGCATGGCATCATGCTCCCCATATTCATCTTCTGGCATATCAGAATCTTCATCATCCTCTATGTCTATTGGTGGATCTTCTTTTTCACCATGATGTACCCATTTTGTGTAAGTTCTAGCAAAACCATTATGAAATAGGTGATATTCCATGTCTTCTAAATGGTGTAACAAAACATTATTGCAGCTACGATAAGGACATCGTGTCCGTTTTAGTGCATCTGTATGGTTACGTGCCACAGCCATGAAGCTTTCCACTCCATTAATGTACTCAACAAAATGCCTATTTTTAATCTGAATCCAACTTCGATCCATCACCCTACCATAATTTGAACAATGTGTTATTATTCCTATCTCATTTAAGAATGCATAGCATTTATTTCCAAGGTTAAATGCATGAATGAATGATTAATTATATCAAGAAAACAAGAATTTAAAATTATACAGAGAAGAGAAAAACTAATTCAAGCAACTTAAAATAAAAACAAAAAATAAACCAAAGAGCAAGAATCACAGATTGATCAACTCATGATGCATACGTACATCAGATCTTCTACTCATTTAAATCAAAGCGCAAGACTCTTTGTGTAACAAGCCGAAATGAGGGGCACAATAATTGCATTAATAATCTCAATTACATAAAAACCTTCCAGAATCATACAATACAACTTCCATAACCAAACTGCCATTTTCATAAGAAATTCATGTTTGGAAAATCACTAAATATAGCATTGCAATCCAAATTACTTGAATCCAAAGCTGTTTGAAAACTAACCTGTGTACTTTGATACCGACATTTTAATAAAATAATCACATTGACTAATAGGCACACTTTTAAGGAATCAGTAGCCCAAAAATCTGTTTGAAAAAGTTTTTTCCCAGCAAAACATACTTCCCTTTGAAAATTCATAATAAAATAAATTCTCAACCAATTTGCATGAAACCAAAGCTCATTGGAAGCTTAAAGACTATATTTTGCTTCTATCAATTTAAATCAATAAATTTCCTTACCGATTAAATCAGGTTTGAAGGAAAAGATAACAAAAATTCTGCTCACAAAACAGTTTTGACAGCATGTTAACATCAACTTCGAAAATCCATAGTAATTTCAAGATTCAATCAATTTGAGCCAAACAAAAGCCTGTAAACTCATTAACAATTGTACTTTCATATCCAAAATTTAATTTAAAAGATAACAGTTCTAAGTATAGAGATTTCAGTTCTAAATTCAGCATGTTTGGTTTCATTTTCCAACACAACTCTTCATTTAAATTCTAGCAATTCTTCAACTAATTTTAGGCTAATACGAAACCAAAACAAGGCAATAAAAATTAGTAATCCATAACCAAACATAGAACAAGTGTTAGAGAAACCCCACCTTCAATTACCATGTTTTGAATGATTCATAATATTTTCCAGTTCTATTATGGTCCTGTATGCATTTCTTTTATAGTGGGCAGAAGAGTTGGAGGGAAATATAAAATAAAATAAGGGGTTGGCTCTAACTAAAGGATGTGTACATTTAATTTTATATTTTTTAATTAAATTTTTTTCCCCTTTACTCACAAACTGGGTTTTGAAAGTTGGGGCATAAATGGTGGTGTTTGATAAGTTGGTGAGGGGAAGGATACGGTGGTATGTTTTGTGGCGTGTTTAATTATAGATGATTTTTCTTTTGGAACTTGTGTGATGTTTGAATGCTAAGGAAAAATTGATGTTTTAATGCATAATCCAGATTGTTGTTGTTGCCAACATTTAAAACAGAACAAATTGAATCCTTATTGAAGGAAACGATGGTTCAATAAAGATGGGTTTAGATAGAGAATGGTCAGCAATGGAACTCACTATATGAAACAAATCCAAACAAATCTAGCAGGATTTATTTGTTTATTTATTTATCTAGCCATAATAATCATTTTTTATTTTTGTTTATATGCGTATTGATAAAAATAAATTGTAAAAAGAACTGCAAGCAAAACTATAAAAGAACCAGCCCCGTAAAGGAAATCAGCTCAAAACAGAGCATACAGAAGAGAAATTTATTAGGATGATGGACTATTGACCTCAAAAGCATGATCAATAATTTTATACTACACTTATCAAGAATGAGACATACTATGCTTATTAGGAATGGAATGTTTTACAAAATTTAAAATTGTTTATATCTAAATAGAGTGGAGGCCTTTCAACTGAAGGCTCTTTGTTAACAGTGACTCTTGTTGAAGCTTAGAAAGGAGCTTTACTTAAATAAACATCAACAACTGAAATGAACAGAGAAGAAAACCTAATCTCTTGGACAACAAAAGCCCTTATAGGCTATCATTGATTACTTGGCTAGAGTTTCGCATGGTTCTGGAAAGCATATATTTGAGCAATCCATTAATCAGACCATTTAAGTGGTGTGCAAAATAAATTCTCAATTCTACTCATTGAAATTCACTATTTCTGATCCAACATTTAAAATTTTAGAAGAATTACAGATTTTAAACATCTTTCTAAGGTTTGCAACCCTGTCTTTCAAAAGATTTGATTGATCAAATTCAGAATTCAATTCTTGTGGCAACTTTGCTTCTACATAACCCTAAATGCCAAATTAAAATCTCAAAATCTACTAATTGTAAATTAAATCACCAATATTGAGTAACAGCACTTACCAGTGACAAAGAGAGTGAAAGAGATGTAGAGCCCTAACGATAAAATTTAGGATTCAATTCTTTTGGCAACTTTGCTTCTACATAGCCCTAAATACCAAATTAAAACCTCAAAATCTACTACTTGTAAATCAAATCACCAATATTGAGTAAGAGCACTTACCGATGATACAGAGAGTGAAAGAGATGCAGAGCCCTAACGACAAATTCAGGATTCAATTCTTGGGCAACTTTGCTTCTACATAACCCTAAATACCAAATTAAAACCTCAAATCTACTAATTGTAAATCAAATCACCAATATTGAGTAAGAGCACTTACCAGTGATACAGAGAGTGAAAGAGATGCAGAGCCCTAACGATAAATTCAGGATTCAATTCTTGTTGCAAATTTGTGGAAGAGTGAAAGAGATGCAAAGCCCTAACAACAAATTCATGATTCAATTCTTGTGGCAACTTTGCTTTTACATAACCCTAATATCAAATTAAAACCTTAAAATCTACTAATTGTAAATCAAATCACCAATATTGAGTAAGAGAACTTATTAGTGATAGAGAGAGTGAAAGAGATGCAGAACCCTAACGACCAGCCAGATGTCATGTGCAATTTCTGAATTGACTTATATCTCTCGTCAATCTCTGTGAGTGAAGTGAAGAGGCAAAGGTTCACGGCGGATTCTGGATCAAATATTCTTTGCCCTTTGGAGACAGAGCGTCATAATACGTACTGCATATAGAGGAGATGAAAATGAGAATAGAGGATATGTTTTGGTTTCATATGGAAACGATGTTGTTTTTCTTCTAAATTGGTGAAATTTGGCGCGATAACTATGGCGCTTCAATGCACACTACAAGAAATTTGGTTTTTAGGGACAATCAAATCTGTCCCTAAAAACCCTAAGACCGTCCCTAATGATCAAAATCGTCCATCCCTAATTGTTGCGTGCCAAAAGATCTTTAGGGACAGTAAAAAATGACCGTCCCCAAAAAACTCAACCTTTAGGGACGGTACTACTGTTCCAAATAATACTGTCCCTAAAAGGTATTAAGGACAGTAAAAACCGTCACTAATCATTTATATACTAGGGACAGTTTTGGTGACTGTCCCCAATACATATAGTATTAGGGACAGTAAATACCGTACCTAATACATAATTCTTTTATTTATTTTTAAATTTGCGACAGCTAAAAACTATCCCTAATACTCTTTTGATTTTTTATTTTTATTATTATTTTTTTATTTTGGGCTCGGTTTGATTTGTATGATTAAAACATTCTATGTTGCAAGTCTAAGGTATGAAGGAAAAAAAAAAGGGAGATTGTGTATGCAACTTTTCTGAATCAAATGGGACAAATTCTTAATAAAAAGAACACAGTTAATATGTTCTATACCAATATCAAGTTCAGAAAAAGAATTATAACAATAGCGCTATAAAATCTATAAAAACTTCAAGCTCTTAATTTCATAATGAAACTATAAAAATCTCCAATTTTTTTTTAAAAAAACTACAAAATATTCGCTTGCAGCTTTAACATCAAATGGTTTCAACATCCTCATAGTCAGGCATCATTGCTCTAGCCGCTCCAAATAGTAGCAGCCTTTCATAGTCAGGCATCATTGCTCCAGCCATTCCAAATAACATCTTCCATGCATCTCCTATATGTTTGAATCCAAGAGAAGTGAGACAAATTAGGAAAGTGAGAATAAAAAAAATAGTGAAAAATAAGAAAGGCTAAATGTGACATCTTTTTGTTATATATATGATTAAAAATTTAAGTATATTTTTCAAGTCATCACATTGTTGTTCCTTCTTCAGGTGGGCATTGGTAAAGGATGAGGCTGTATACCAAAGAATGATAACTTATATGATCTTCTCAGAAATGGGCGTCTCACGTGTACTCAATTAAGAGCTCTGAAACTTCTGAAATTTGATTTTGCATATGAAACAATGAGGGACCGTTGGGAAAGGTTGATCCAGACCTTATCAAAGTCGAAACTTTTTTCCATCCAGGATCTTGCACCTCAATACTGCAACTTTTTCCAAAAAGTCAGAAAACTTTCTCCAAGTGATCCTCATTTTTAATGCTCATTCATTTCTAAATATGAAATTTATGCTTCTTTTCATGATTTGATTATGGTATTAATAGTCAATCAAGTATACTAGTTGAATGATAGTATTGAAAAGAAAATTCGCATTAGAGTTGAAATTAGAGATACATAAGAAGTATATAGAACCATCATTTGTTGATTAGTATTAACAATTTTCACCATCATTTGTCCTCTCAAATTCACATTATTACTCTTAATTCCTTAAATTTCCATCCTCATACCAGATATTCTAATGGTTTTATTTGTACAACTGATACACCTAAATGGGCAATATGGTCAATATTCCAAACAACAAACCTATAGTTATTTCAGATTACTAAATTCTTTACCTTAAATAGTAGTATTATGAGTCTGTATCACAAAATTATAAGTTGGTAAGAAGTGTGGAGCTGCTAAAACTACTCGTGTAATTGACAAGAAGCTATTGTGGGGTCTCTAATTTGTACATTATGTTTTGTTATTAATGGTTAATTCAAGAAAAAAAAATAGCTATCTACGTCAATACTAATGACTAAATTGCTTAATTTTTCCATTTTTAATAACTATATAGAGTTGGAAAAATTGTAAAATTTCAAACTTTAAATTCTTGTTATGTTTTAATTTCTAAAATCCAAATAGAGTAATAAGTTCCAAAATATAGTGACAAAAAAGCTATTAAAAAGTAAGATTCTATTAATAGGCCAAAATTTCTAGGTATTTTAAATCAACCAACCTTGAAATGCACCTTCCTAAGAGGCATGTCCCCATTTTAAACATCTACAATTTGAAAAAGCAAACAAATAAAAATTGAACAATAACATTAGCTAGTATATTACCTATAATCAAATTGATGAAGATAAAATATAAATAAGACAATATTTAATGGTGATGTAATGGTTCATTGGATTGGAACTAACCATTTTGCTCACTACTCTTCTTATGATCAGCACAAGTACTAGAAATTCAAAAGCTAACTAAGCTGCTGAACTAGTTGACCAGATAAATTTGCATTTCTAAGATCACTGTGTGTAGAAAGGGAAACTTTGTTATCACACCATTATACAATGAAAACCATGAATCAGCACTATCGCTAAGTAATAAGGTACATAACAAGCATGTAAATAACTAAAATCATCACAGAAAGTAGGCAACTTACACTCTTGTAACACTATTCTCACTGTTGCATGTATACTACTAACTTAATTAATGCTAAAGCTTTAAAGAAAGAATGGTAAGGAACTGAATGCAGTGCCTCTCTCTAATGTCCTATTCTGAAAAACCTATAGCCATATTGTCATAAAGTCATGTACCCTAGTGCATCTCGAAAATGTTAAGAACTGTCAAAATAATTAGAGTTGTAGTGAAATTAAGATGTATTATTCAATCAAATTCTGCACACAATTCAATTAAAGAACAAAATATTCTAGAATAGGAAGAAATGTTCATAAACAACATACAACTAGTGAAGTGAATAAAATAACCACTCTATGGAATATGGTCATGTTCTACATATGAGACAATTTTACCATCTAACTATGTCTTCAAACCAAAAAAACAAAGTATATACTATATTAATCACTACTATTTGATATATGATCCAAGTTCCATAAAGACATTTGATAGTGAAGATCTCATGTTATTCTTGAAATGGCCATTAAGAACTTTCTTCAAATTTGACCTTAAGCTTAACCAACATTATTGTTCAAATTTATTACTACATTTTAGAATTCACCAAACCTGAGCTAATCATGAAGTAATGATCTTCAATCAAGAAGATTATACCAGCCAGTTTTAGTCTGAAGTGGCCAGGGCAGTCATTGTAGCCTTGAGAAAGGATTTTTGTAAATGAACCCTAGAATTAAATAAAACACTAGAGATATCACTAGATTTTAGATAAAACTGAGTGCAGAGATCGAGAAATTAAAAAAATTAAAAGATTACAATACTCACTGCCAATGGAGTCGTTCGTAAAAGATAGTATCGCTATTCCAGACCACAATATTCAACTGTCAAAGTCCTTCAATCAGCATAAACACCAATTTCTCTTGAAATGACTTTTGCCTCCATCTTTATTTAAAAAACCAAATTAGTCATGTCTAAGAATTAACATTAAAACCCATGTTCAGTATCTAACAATTCAACCTTCTCACAAGCAAATTTTCAAACAGATTGTAGCTAAAAAAAAAAAAAAAAGAGTTCCTGCAACATATATGTTATAGTCTCAAAACTTACAAAATTAGCATGCAATTCAGGATCCAAGAAAATGAGCACAAATAGGGTTTTTTTTAAATAAAAAATAAAGAAAAAAAATGAGGATTTTAATTAAACCATCAGGAAATCCAGCAGGAGGTGACACTGTATGATCAAGGACAGTATGGTCATATTACATTAGAATAGATATCAAGAGTGCCATGATTAAATAGGTGATCATTAAATTTGACCTGCAAACTCATCCAACATGAGAAAAGGATCCAAATACTTCAATTCTGACCTGAAAAGTCAAATCCCCATCAATTACCTATAAGCAATCAATATAAACATGAAATAACTAAAACACCTAAGCAACAAGAACTATTGGATCAAAATACATAAAACACACAAAACAATTCAAACCCATAAGACAAATTGTTCAAATGACAAGTGTTCATGAATCAAAATTGAGAAAACCCAGAAAAATTTCAATACCCAAATGACATAATATCCAAAGAATTGATAAAAAAAAATGAAGAAAATTAGAGTACCTTCCAATGCTTTTCCTAACAACAGCACCATCGCCTTCACTTTGAGGCTTGGCCAAGACCTTCTTGACAATTAATCTAGGCCTGTGAAAACCAGAGGTTTGACCTGATACAGACATGGTTTTTCTAACAAAAGAAAGGACTTTGTTTATGCTCTTATTGGAGTAACAGACATGCAATTTGAAGTCATATTACAAGGAAAATGGTGAATTCACACACCAGTATGCCACCAATCAATACTAATGATACCCAAATGTCAAGCAATTCAAATACCCTTCACATCATTATTAATAAAAAATGATACACCAACACAAGGCATAAAACCTTGATGGAGAGAAAAAAAGATACCCATATATATGTATGTTACCTAGATATCGAAGTTAAAATGAAGAATAGAGTTCTAGTGAAAGTTCAGAATTTTGAGTTTAGAATGAAACGTTTTTTTTTTTTTTTTTTTTTGGTTACAATTACTTCATTTTAAACTTCCCAGCTCACACCCAAAGGTCCTAAGCCATAATAATCTTTTACTTCTCTACTCCCTATTTTTATCCCGTCTCTCCCTCACATCTCTATAAACCTTCAGAAACCCTCACATTTCTCTTTCACGTTGATGTTTGCATAATGTAAGATAATATGATGTGGCTACAAGTTTTTCCTTTTACTAATGCTACCATATTTTTCCTATGTTGCTAGTGTAGTCGGCTTCACTATCAGTACCCTCAAAAGTCCTAGTAGTGGTTTTAAATCAGCATTTACAAGTCCTAGTACTACAGTAGCAGCATGATAATCAGTAACAAGACTCATAATCTTACAAAGTACCGCTACCAAAACTAAAGTGACAATGAAAATATGATTTCTACTACTACTGGTTCAGTAATTAGCAATGACAAAGTTCTACTACTAGTACTACTCTTCATAAAAATAACAGTGGCAGAATCAACTATAAGATAGATAACTTACGCTTTCTGAAAATTTTGGGCTGGGAATCCCTGCAGCTAAAGATCTGAACAGTGGGGTTACTTGAAGAGGGGAACTAAATTCTGTATGTGAGAAGGCAGAAAAAACTCGGTCAATGGTTTTGGTTTTTCATAAGAAGGTAACATTTTTGAGGCAAGAAGATTAGATATTAGATCAACAAATAAAAAATTTCTGCAGGATCCTAGCAAACACATGACATTGTAATAAAAAATATATAAAATCAACTGTGAAATAGACAAAAGAAAAAAAAAAAAAAAAAAAGTAATTTCACCTCTTTTTATATCATTCTGTTGGTAGTTCCGCATCAAGAGAGTATGATTTTATAATTTTTTTTTATTTTTTAGCCCTCAACAAATTGAAATGTTTTTTTTTTTTTTTTTAAATATCTACCCAAGGGACATAGGTTATTTCCAAAAAGACTAGCACACAATTTTATTTTTTATTTTTTCACTCTTTTTCTCTGTTTCCTAAGCAAGCAAACAGATAATAAAGATGGTATGAATTGATTTTCTTTATTCTCCATGACTCAAGAAAATAACACCTAGAACAACCCACACATCAAATCTCATACATCTACACCATATCAAAATAATTTATAAAAATAGCACCTAGAACAACCCACACATCTGCACTTTCATACACACATATATGCGCAAACATGAAAAATAATATCTAATATACCCAACACTACCACACATCTACAACATAAGATCTCATACACCAACAACATACCAAAGTAAAATAAAAAGAGAAAATTAAAGACCAAAATCAATAAACTAAAATACTCTCAGAGTGTGTGCTTGTGTGTGATATATATATATATATGTACATACATATATATATATAGATAGATAAATAATTACCTGGCAGAGGATTGCCTCTAAGTGAGAGATTGAAGCGAGTGAGAGTGAGATATTGGGGCTTCAATCGAAAGCAAAAAAAAAAAAAGAAGCGAAATTGGACTTCGATCTGATATATTTTTTGCAACATAATAATGAACTTTAAATTTCAACACTGAGACAAATTAAGAATTCCATTGTAAATCCCTAATACTCAAATGGAAGCTCAGAAAATTTTCAAAACACGTAAAATTAAATAAAAAAATTCTAGCTTCCAACCAAAGAAACCAACATGAATCCTAAGAAACTCTACCTGAGATGTGAGATGACCATCGGAGGGACCAATCAATGAATCAGATCTTACTTCTGAGTTGACCCGACGGGTGGGGCACCGAGTAGACTCGCTTGCTGCAACTCGAGCTCATAGAGCTGCTGTTCATGGTCCATCTCGATGATGAGTGGCAAGAAGAGGATGAGGAACATCGTGCCGACGATCCAAACAGCCTTTCCGGTGCTCTTCACCAGGCGTTTGGTCACGTAGGCTGCGTCCGACGTCGCTTGTTTGCTGTGGTGTACAATCAGCGACCGTGAGACAGCGGTTAAAACCCTAGATACGATCCCTTCGCCATCGCTGATTAGAGAGAATCGTTTGCCCCCTGAGGTGCCATGAGAGTGAGAGAGAGAGGGTTAGGGCATTGTAGATCTTCGACTTGAGAGAGAGCAGAGATGTATATACTTAATAGACAAAAACTACGTCGTTTATGAAGGGCATTTACTATTAGCGAATCATGGACGATAAATTTACCGTCCCCAAAAGCTTTTTCAATTTTTTTTTTTATTACAAAAAATTCACATTACCATAAAATCACTTGGCGCCATATTTCCCGCGAGCAGATTTATTTGGGAGAATTTTTTTTGGGCTTTAGAGACGGACCTATGAACTGTGCCCAAAAAGTAATGTCTTTAGGGACAGTTTACCATCCCAAAAAGCTATTTCTGATATTTTTTTTATTAAAAAAAATATCATTTCACTAAATATGGCGCTAAATTTTGGCGCCCCTGGCTTATTTCATTTTTTTGGTCTTTTAGGGACGGAAAGGTTATGACTGTCCCCAAAAAGGGACTTTTAGGGACGGAACTTTTAGGACTGTCCCCAAGAGGGGTCTTTTAGGGACAGTATTTTTATTATCCCTAAAGGACTGTCACCAATACCCTTAATTCTTGTAATGGCATTTTACAATAAAAACGAAAAAATAATAATAATAATTATGTAAATATTTTTAGTTAAATATAATAAAGAGAGAATGAGAAATTAGCATCCCAATAATGAAACCACTTTTTGTTGTTTTCCTTCTCAATATATTTTGTGATTTTATATATATATATATATATATATATATATATATATATATATATATATAAACCTAATTGGCAGTATTTTTAGTCCAATTTTTTGAAAAATATTTTATAAAATATTTTAAACTATTTAAATAATTAAGCTATTTTGTTAAATAGTGTGATATGAACTATAAATATCATATAAATCAAACTAATTTTCATATATTTAAGTGAATTAATTTAAATAAAAATTAATTATAAACTCTAAATATACATAATCTTATTTTTAATATATTTAATTTTCAAAAATTAAATTGCATATATATGATGGGTAATTTGATAGAAAATATAAATTTTTTGAAAAGACAAACGTCTAAAAAAATAAAAATAAAAATCATCTTTATAATTATTTGAAGTATCAATAAGTGTGTTTGTACTATACACACTAATTGATAAATAAATTAAGAATACATCAAACATAAGTAATGAAATACATAACAAAAATTAATCAATAGATAGATAGATAATATTTTACTAATAGGCTCATAGCCTTGCACACAAAAGTATCACACTACGTTTTTACAATATACCTAAAAGTCATCCTCTAGATGTTTTATATATAGGATAATGTTTTAGTCCTGTCCATCAAGATAAATTGTGTCATGCCTAATGTATCCCAATAAGAGGTTAACACTTCTTTTAAACTTAAAAAGATACAAAACATGGGTCATACTCATATTTTAGAGTTAAACCCGACAAATCTATTTTTTTCCTCTTTTTGCTCCCATCTATGTATCTCACTTCATCTGCATCTTTTTTCGGCTCAAGATCCCTCTTAAAACTTTTCCAATCCCACTATGACACCTCCTTATAGGTGGAGAGCAAACTGGTACAAGAAGCACACTGCTTCTAATCTTTTTACTAAGAGAACAATCATCTCTTAAACTTCTCCTGGATCACACCGATCCTTACAATTGATTGTAGATACAAATTTGTTGTACAAAAATATATCTCTCAAATATTGATATGCAAATCAAAGCTCACAACTAGAGTATAAATTAATACAAATGAAGTTCAATATTCTATGAATGATATGTATGAGAGGATGAATAAGATGAAGAACAAAAGCTCTTTGATACTCGAGAAAGTTTCTCTATATCTCTCCAATGCATCCCCACAATGTCCAAAACATTGTGTATTTATAACCCCTTGAAAAATATAGCCTTTAGGGGTAAATTAATTTTCCAAATTTGAAATTTTAGTCCATCTGATCGGTCACATGAGTTATCTGTTGGTTTAAAGTGATCGGATATATGTTATATCTGTTCGGGCAGTTGAAGCATCTGATCGGTTAGATTATAGAAGTGATCGGTAGGATCAAATTATGTTTCATCGCGCTTTCTAAAATTTAATCCATCTAATTGGTTACATAAAGCATCTGATCGGCCACTTGGACACATCTAATCGGTCAATTGATAAACCACAAAAGATGCAAGTTCATTGGTTTTGGCATCCTATCAATAGTATGATTGATCTGATCGGTCAAATAAAAAATAAATAAATTTTTTGGTTTAGTCATCTGATAAACAGCATGGGCTGTTACTTCTGCATACCTTATTTCCATTGAAAACATTTAAGTAAATAAGTAAGTACCCCCCTATTTGGATTCAATAAAAAATACAAGAAAATTAAAATTTAACTAAATAAAAAAAAATTAGTTTTAGTACAAATTAGGATTCCCGAAAGTTTTGGTAAAACTTGATCCTCCATGTAGGCCTATGTAGAATTGATGAAAAATCCCATAAAATCAATTTAGGTTATTTAAAGTGTAAAGAGTAATTACCGGAAAAATTATTTTTAAAATATCTTTATTTCAAAAAAATCATATTTTCCATACTCATCCAAAAAACCAAGAAACAGTTTTTTATGAGAAATGTCCAGATCGTAAAGTCATTTACCAAGTCATGATAACAAAGACTTTGTGGATGAAAAAATAAGTTCAATGCCTTAAACTCTACTTTCTAGAGCCCAAAATAAAACATATGATCAATTGGTGTGCATGGTCTTAGCATTTCTAGTTCAAGCATTGACTTTTTTAATTCAAAGCTTATGCAAACTTGAACTAACTTATTCTTTT
Source organism: Cornus florida (assembly GCF_030987335.1). Lineage (NCBI taxonomy): Eukaryota > Viridiplantae > Streptophyta > Magnoliopsida > Cornales > Cornaceae > Cornus > Cornus florida. Next base: position 76,715,088 of record NW_026775579.1, on the reverse strand, counting down.
AGCAATGACTTCATATGTCTATTGCTAGTGGACATAGGAACATGCATTTGAATGAAAATATGATATGCATAGTCCTATAGAGATGAGCTTCAAATGGATTCATAAATACTTTGACATTGAATCTCAAACACTCACCATACTATCTACCAATTTCTTCAAGCTTTGTTCATATATGATTGTTTAGGTTTTGAGGTATTCTTGCTTTCTTCCAATTTCTTGGAGTTGCTTGTTTGCTCATTAATTGTAGTTCAAGCTATCTTTGGATAGACTTGCATTTGGTTTCCTTGCAATTTAATTCATATCTCTTTATATCCATTCTTTTCCATTGACGTGATTGCTTCATTGAGGTCATTTTTTGAAGACGAATCATCAATAACACTCAATGTATATAATTAAATATTAGTCCACAAACACCATTAATAGTTTGTAATCACTAAAATCACTAGGTTGTCCTTGGTTAAAGGTTTTGCGCCAACAAAATCCTATGTACTTTTAAGATCTTTTATTCCATTTAATTCCCAAATCACTAAATCTTTTATTTATACCCTTACTAAATATAAGTAAAATTTTGTAGTTGTAAATTTGTTCAAGATTTGATATATGATCTATATTTTTTATTATATCTTTAATTTTTAATTACTTATAAATATATATATATATATATATATATATATATATATATATATATATATATATGATTAATTTAAATTCAATATAAGAAAGTTTGGTACATTTTTTTTTTAATCTTTTATGTATGACATGTACAGTAGTAGTATTTAAAAAGGGTCAAATTTAAAGGAAATGCCATTTTGAATTTTTATTAACAATTAATTAATTTGCTTAGGGATTCGGTGTTCTAGGCCTCTTATTTAAGGAATTACAAAAACCAAATAAATAAATAAATAATAGTTAACAAAGATATCCTAATTGCCACGAAAACAAATTCATTGCAAAATTGGCATTTCGCCACAAGGATTGAAAATTTGTGGCAAAATAGTTCCTAATTGCCACGAAAACGAATTCATTGTAAAAATGGCATTTTGCCACAAGGATTGAAAATTCATGGCAAAAGATACTATTTGCCAAGAATAAAGTATTGTTGCGAATAACTAATAGATTTGGCACGAAAGTAGTTACGTGGCAATAGAGCATATCATAGCCACAACTGATAATTCGTGGCAGGATCCATCTTTTAGCCACAAAAAAAAAACTTCGTGCCAGAAAAATATATTTGCCACGAGAATAACATCATGGAAATTGTAAAGTGATTTGCCATGAAAATATATATGTGGCGAAAGAAACATACAATTGCCATGAATAAAAAATCGTAGCACAAATAGGATTTTGTCACAACTTTGTATGTCGTCCCTAATTCATTGTGGCAAAATTGACATTTTACCAAATATTTTAGGTCGTCCCTAATATTCTTGGCAAGAACTAGTATTTGCCACGAAAAATTTACTTCATGGCAAACACTCATATATTAGCCACAAGAAGTTAATTTTGTGGCCAAAAGATACTTTTTGGCACAAAATTTTATGCGTGGCAAAAAATTTCGTGGCCTGAGCCCAAATTTGTTGTAGTGGTGTTTCTTCTACGCAGATGAATGGTGCTCTGGATCAAACAGAGCATAATTCCTCTATGCTTGTTCAAGAACAAGTTGTTTAGGGTTTGGGCTTAACCTGTTGGGTTGGGTCAAGATTGATGTAGTTCATGTAAGGTGTATGGGCCTAATGTATCATTGAGCCAGTCTTGTATATTCTTGTCCTTCAATAAATTTGTTTTACCTTCCCAAAAAAAAAAAAAAACAATACTATATATAATTAATGTATTTGTATTTTGTAAGAAGCATACATGCATGTCGTGCAAATTAGACACGAGACATGTATTCTTGACCTTTTCCTAGCAAGTTTCAAGTTGCATGCCAGCATTTTCCTTTTCACTTACCTCATGACTCTGTCAAAGTAATTACTATATCAATTAATTAAAAACCTTGATTAGATGAATGTTAAACCTTTAATTATGTGCATACCCTTTTTCAATAACAATTTGACACCATCCAAGCGAATCAATGAAATTGAATGTCTGATACTATATACTCTTTTCATTTTAAAATAGTTGGTACTTTGACAACTATGACTCACAATTTTCAAAGTACGTATCTAACTATTTTGGGACGGAGGATTTATATATATATATATATGAGTGTATATGATATTATGTTTCAAGAGATTTTATTTAATCTGAAAATTCGAAAGAGACAAAGCTCGAGACTGGTAGGTGAGAAGAAGAATGGAAATAACTGGGATAGAGAAAAGAAACTACAAAACTTGCAGGCTGATTTATATTTTCATCCCTTTCAACCAAGCAAATTAGCAATTCATTGGAAGTAAACAAGTTAATTTCGCAGAAAGTTTGCTGAAGACTGCAAGAGCTGCTTAGGAATGCATCTAACCAAAAAAAAAACCACCATTCTTCCTGGTCACTCTCTGTGTTCATATTATATACACTATATGTGTGTGTGTGTGTATATATATATATATATTAAGTACATATATATGTGTGTATACATATAATCCAAAGTAAAATTTCGCCACCACCCAATTGAATCATTGCATTAGGTAGAGCCAAACTATTGGAAAAGATTGTATTTCAAGAGATCGATTTCAATTAATCTGGAAATTCAAGAGAGACAGACCTCGATCAAGACTGGTGGGTGAGAAGAAGAATGGAAATAACTTGGATAGAGAAAAGAAACTACAACACCTAGAGGCCGATTCACATTGTCATCACTTTCAACTAAACTAACTAGCAATTCATTGGAAGTAAACAAGTTAGTTTCATAGTAAGTTTGCGGAAGATTGCAAGAACTGCTTAGAAAATGCATATATATAACATTAATAATAATAATAATAATAATAACAATTATCAATTCCCAGTCACTCTATGTTCATATTATATATATATAATATATTACGTAAATATATATATATATATATATATATATATATATATATATGGTCAAAAGTAAAATTAGCAATTCATTGGAAGTAAACAAGTTAATTTCATAGTAAAGAAGATTGCTAGAACTACTTAGGAAATGAATCTAACAAAAAAATAAATACTACCACCATTCTTGCTGGTCACAAACTCAGTTTATATTATATACATGTGTGTGAGTGTGTGAATATATATATATATATATATATATATATATAGTCAAAAGTAAAATTTTCGTGTATACCTTCTTCTTTTTTTCTTCTTTTTTTTTTTCTTTTTTTTGTAAATTAAATAAAAAGAAAGTTTATTTTGTGTTAATCATTCTTTCTCTAATTTAATTAGATAATAAACTCACCAAAGAAACTGTTTCAATACTAGACTTATTCAAAGTCGATTAAGACAGATTGAATTTTATACTTAACAATATTTCAAGTGTAAGGAATAGATCGTCAAGATTATGGGAATTCAGTATGAAAATGTGTGTGTGTGTGTGTTTTTTTTTTTTGGTCAAATTGCATTGACACCAAGGTTTTTGTCAACGCCACTCAACGGTTGGTCAACGACTTTGTCTATATTGGCACCCCTGAGATTTTAAAGGTCATAAATGTCCCTAAATTTTTAATTCAATTTTATAAAAAAATATCAAACATGTTAAATGACAAAAATAACCCCCTGATCTTCTTTTATTTGGCTACTATTGGGTTTGGATACGGCTACAACTCGGGCGAGTTAGAAGTATAACTTAAGTCTAGCCCACCATATGAAATAATAAACTCAAACCCAACCCTAACCCTATGTTGAGATTTTATCTCTTATAGTACAGCTATAGAATTGATTTATTTTCTCCCTGATTTAGGGCTAATTGGTAAGTAATTAGTTACCTACTTTAGCTAGGTCTAATTTTATAAATTGGATATAATACTACATCACTAAAGAATGGAATATAATTTTAATCTCTATATGTTTTTTTTTTCAACTGAATTTCAAGATGGTATCAGAGCCATCCTTGAACCGTCCCTGAACCAGACCTTTGAATCTCCTTGAATTTATTTTTATTCATTAACACACATACTCTTACAAAACAGATCCATACACATACACATATCCTTACACCATACCCATACCCATACCCATACAAATACAAATACGACGGACCCATCACAAGCTGTTGTTGCCGGCGATCTGCCGTCGCATCGCCGGATCTCCAAACGACGACGCTTTCTGCCGTCGCATCCCGGATCTCAAAACGACGACGCTCTCTGCCAAACCGAACCGCTGCACCTCAACTGCCGTCGCGTCACCGGATCAGGCTGCTCTCCGCCGCTGTTTCGCCGGATCTGCTCCTTCCCTCACCTGCTGTCGGATCTGTTCCTTCTCCGTCAGACGCATCCTCAATCGAAGCTGCCGTCGCAGCCATTGTCGGATCGTTGCTCTTCTCCATCGCAGCTGTCGCCGGATCATTGCCCTTCTCCATCACAGCTGTCGTCGGATCACTGCCCTCACATTCGCTGCAACTCATCCTTCTCTTCTCTGCTCCAAAGTCAATGGGAGTTGTGAGAATTCACTACAAGAAAAACAGTTTTTTACCACGCACTTTCTACCACGGTTTTAAAATAACCGTGGTAGAAAGTATATTTTTTACCACGGTTATTTTAAAACCGTGGTAGAAATTTCTACCACAGTTAATGAAAAACCGTGGTTATAACCACGCACTTTTTACCACGATTATTTTTATAACCGTGGTAGAAAGATTTTCTAATACGGTTAATGAAAAACCGTAATAATAAGCACGTGTTTTCTACCACGGTTAAAGTGAATTATTTTCAATCCTGCTTACGCGCGTTTTGTTCCCTCTAGTTTCATTAAAAAGAAAAAATTATAAACAAAAATATAACTCATAGAGAAACCACACATAACATATATACTCAAAAATATATATATATCCGCATCTATCTCCAAAGCTGGCCCCTTTCTTTCGCGATCTATACTATCTATCCTCGATTTGCAAATCCCCTTTCTCTCAAATTTCCAAGCCTGACCCATGCCTTTTTCTCTCCAAACCCAACCCTTCTACCGAAGCCACTGATTTCTGAAATCTCCACCATTGAGGAGCAGCGGAGGGTTGAATCGATGGTCAGCGCAACGTTAGAAAGGAGATAGCGGCACAGCTGATTGAAAAGTTCCCTGAGTTTTAAGGTGCGCAGTGCCCCTGTAAAGTCCACCACAGATGGACGTTGAGACTCAACAAGGATTCGCTCCTTTCTCCAAGCCCTAACCATAGCTCCCTCTCTCATTCGAAGTCCTAACCCCTCCCTCCTATTCGAAGGACACTTTGGCGTCAAACCGAAGACCTAATTTATCGTGTGTGCATCGATAAATTTTGAGGTTTGTATTTTCATCCCCTGTAAATTGTTATCTTCATCAAATGATACTCAAATAGGTATGACATGACTTTAGTTTAATTCAATTAGGGTTTCTTATAAATTCCATGTCTTAATGTGTACTGAGTAAACCTTTTTTTTTCTTTTCTTCTCTTTTTTTTTTTTTTTTTTTTTGCAATGCCTATATTGATTCTTTCTATAGGATGTTCATGATTTTTTTGTTTTCTCTATTTCTTTATCATTTGCTTGCGTCACATGAGGAAATTATACTTACTATATTTTTTTTTTTGTTTCGATTTCGGAATAAAATCCAGCAGCATTTCAGTAAATCTAGACTGTGTATAGTTATTATATAGCCATTGTCTTAGAACAATCAAGTGAATCGTAAAATTTCTGGTTAAGAAATAAATGTGCCTAAGCAGTGGAACTGTTAACTGTTATCATCTGCCAGAAGTGTAATTTATGTCTGATGTGGGTGCACTAGACTTTTTAGTTGTCACCTTATTGATGTCTGCTCATCCATTTTCAGTAGGCTTTTTTTTCTTTGTTAATCGTCATCATCATACACTTTTAGCCCTTTTGCTTTCATTTTTTTATATGATTATTTGTAAGCTAAAAATACTTGTATCAGAAACTAGGATGTGGATTTTGGTTAATTCTCATCTAAAATAATGTTATGACCCTGTTTTTCTCATTGTGAGATGAAATTTGGGAGCTACTGCTTATGGCATCGTGAACATAGGGAAAAAATGAAAGACTTTAGTAAAGAAGATGAAAGACCTACTATACGTGGCTCGGGCTTACTCTCCTAGTATTGCAAAGCTTGCAGCACATGACAAGCTATTGTGTGAAATGAAGCAAAATATTCAGGAGTTTGAACGTATTCTCAGTGAAGCTACAGCAGATAAAGATTTCCCACCACAGTAAGTGATGATGACTTTATGATTTTCTAATATCCATCCATATAGTCCTGAGCAATAAGAATTTTAAATGCTTCCTCTGGTGCAGCAAAGTGTTTGCTAATTGCCTGTGGATCTGTTTGCTAAGTTCAAATATCACATTTCTTTATGCATATGTTTGTTTAGTTGAATGTAATTTCTGTACTTTAATCCAATACAAATGTTTTTATTATAGCCTTTTCATAATGGGGACCATCAATAAATTCTTTCACTACATAGGTCATGTTGTATTGTATATTTAGCTGTACTGCCTATGCATGTTTCTTTTATGTGGCCTAGGTTTTCCTGGTGCATTCATAACATGGTCCATTGGCAAGTTTTTTGACTCGCAATTCTTTCCTTCATTCATTTTATATATTGAAACTTATTAAGTCTTACTGCTTGAGGCCTGCCTTTGTCTGAATTTATGATTCTGGTACATAAATGTATAGTATATACCATGTGCTTGCCAAACATGACTTTACTAAAGAAAATAATAGTGATAAAAACAAGAAGAAAAAAAATGCAGTTAAATGTCAACAAGAACATTAAATTTTATTTTATTTTTCTAAATCAATTAATCAAGGTTTGTAATTCTTGTTTTGCAAACTAAATCCTATTTGGGGAATTTTTTTGCTTGAAGAATCTTGCACTTTTGAAGAATCTTATATCTGCTGAACTGGTGTGAAAAAAAAAAAAATATAGAGAGGAAATTTGATTGACATTGCTGATGTTCTACAGCAAAATGCAATCTAATTGTATATTTGTATTGCATAGTTGGTATTCCTGTTAAAATTATATATATTTTTAGGGCAATTTATAGGACTAGTTCTGAAAACTAGAGTAAATGGGGGTACCAACTAGAAGGTGTTTCTGTGGTTCTGTTTTTGGTGGTGTGCAGTGTAATGGAGGAAGTGTTTGTTTTTGGGAAATGATATACTACCTGGATTTATTACTAATTTTCTTTTTCTGAAGCTATGTTTCCTTTGTCACACCACACCAGTGGTGTTGAACAATTTATATTTGAATTTAAGTTCTTTTGCATTATAGTCCATTCTTTTGAGCAATTGATTCCCTTCAACTCTACTGAGAGTTTAGTCTTTCCCTTCTTGTCCTCAATTGGTGCTGGTTTCTCTTAACTGTATTCCTCCATATGATTCCTATAGGAATTATTCAATATTCACATCTTCTGCTTTTCCCTTCATTTTGTAAATTTTCACCATGATTTGGTGTTCAAGCTTTCAATCAAATTCTCATGGGCTGTTATTGAAATTGTAGTTCTGAATACTGTCTTAGCTCATAAAGAGGAATGTATGTTGTAGTTTTTAGAATTATTTATGTTCACGACTTTTTGACTTTTTCAAGTCTATTTTTTGATAATTTGATTGTAAAAAATACTTAACTATTGATTTATATCTGGCTTTTGTAGATCATAGGAAAAACAAATAAAATTGGGGTGGTAACATCAATGAGTATCATGGTAACATGAAACAAATTCAGTGCCTTCCTCCTACAGAAGAGCCAGGGGTAACTGATCATATAGAGCAGATAAAAAACATGATCCATTAGGTGATTCTCTTCCTATCATCATTCTTTGTCTTTCTGAAATACCTGGAAAATCAGGAGTTTCTAAAAATAAAATCGGATGAATAGGGTATTTCAAAATGGAAAAATGATAAATTTCTATGTCAAATAGAGCAAGTAATTGTTCACCTCTTAGGAGGATTATCTATTTCTTGTTTTGTGGAAATAAACCAAGGTAGGCTACTGTATCTCATTGCTTAAACCACCTTTGTGACTGTAACTGTGGAAGAGAGCTAAGGTAGACAAACTTCTACATATAGTTTCTTATCTTGAGGTTATGGTGGTATATTTTTCTTATTGAAGTTGTTTATGCAGGTTTGTCTTCACATTTGCTGTAGGTGCTGGACCAGTCCCTAGTCTCCTCCTATCAGAAATATTCCCTAACCGAATTAGAGCAAAGGCAATGGCAATCTACATGGCAGTGCACTGGGTAAGTGGATAATTGTGTTATGCAGTTTATTCTGTCACTGGTATTAGTATTTCATTTTTTTCCTTCTTTCAGTGTGTGAACGGCAATTTAATTCCAACTTTTTGAAGGTTTCTTGAAAATAAAGTCTTCTACCTTTGAATATCTATTCAATGTTGAATCCCGATGATCACTTCTCAAACTGTGAACCACAACTTTGAACTTAGTAGTTGAATTCATTCATGCTTATAAACTATGAACCAAAGATATCCCTTGTTAAATAATTAAAATTTTCTAAAAAAACATATACCCATTCAGGCTATTTCTAACTTTCATAGTTGCATGAATCTAAAACTATGTCCACGAATCAATTTTATTTACTGGATAGTTGCAACCAAATATAAAATTATATATGTTGTGGCCATTGCTTGGTGCTGGTAAAAACTCAGGCTAACAAGTGTAGACATGGATTCAAGTTTGATAGCAGCAGCTTTAAGAAAAATAACGTCAAAAGGTTAAATCTGTCTCCATTCTTCAACCCCAGATTTCCAAGTAACTGGACCAGCACTACATAATGGCCTTTTTGCATTGGGCATATCAAGACCTAGAGCAAGAAAGGCATTCCTATATATTTAATATTTTTAAGCTACTAAGTTGATTGTAAATTAGTAGAACTCCCTACTTCACTTAAACTAAATAAACGTAAGGAAAACAGAAAAGTGATGCATAAAAGTCCAAGAAGTCTCAAGAGTGGGCATTTGTCTAACTCCAATTTCAACTGTAAACTTATACAAATCTGATTTTCATATCCATAGCATAACTAAAATTTCTCAAAACTCCCAAAAAATAATTTACATTGTTGTTTATTAAAGGGGCAAAAAAAGAAAATGATAAGACAGCATTACTTGTTCTTCTAATTCTTTCAAATAGGCTGATTTATTTCCAATCCCATTAATCAGCTTAACATGCAACGCCTGCAAGGATAAACAAAGAAAACTAGTCATTCTCTATAGAGTGACACTTAAAAATCATGCCAAATCAGTCAAGGTATGAATGGGTGATAAAATCATGCCAAACATGCAACGCCTGCAAGGATAAACAAAGAAAACTAGTCATTCTCTATAGAGTGACACTTAAAAATCATGCCAAATCAGTCAAGGTATGAATGGGTGATAAAAAGGATTGAGTAGGATGGAGACAAGAAAAATGAGACAAGAACAGGTCCCATCCTTTATGGAAGTTGGGAAAACCCAGCTTACAAATGTAAAGGATAGACTAATAAAATTGTGAAGCAATTGATAAGAACTTGTGATATAACAAATAATGAACTCTTATCCCAACCTTAAGCTGTTCCAAATCCTTCACATCTGTATTCTGAAGTCCCTTCCACCAAATTGCCTTTTTGTCTTTCGCAATAATATCTAGTGCCATAAGGACATTCAATGCATCATATACTTGTTGTCTTATATTCTTCTCATCAGACTAAAACATTCAGAGGTTCACTTCTCAGCATACACAAGAAGTTAACATAATAATAGCAGTGTAAAAAGGTTAAACTCTAGGGTTAATCAAACCTCATTGAAGGAAACTGCTGAACTATTGTTAATTCTGGTAAAATTTGCTACAATTTCATCTGCAACCTGGACATCATGAACCAAGCAACCCAATAATTATAAGATAAAACATAATCATACACAGAGGCAATGATAGTAATCTAAATGAACTGGAAGAGAAGGCCGATCAGAATAACAGGAGAAGTGAGAAGAAGAATAACAAATAGAGATTTTTAGGGAGAAACCTTAATACTAGTGTGATAAATCCTAAAGACATTGAAGCACATATAAGGGCAAACCCTAGACAAACCTAATAAAAAATTTAGCAACCTCAAGGGGTTCACGTGCCTTTAAGTGACCAATTTTGCGGTGTATGGGGGGTCACGTGCCTTAAGTGACCATTTTTTTTTAATCTGAACATATCATATGATGGTAATTCACTTTGTCTTCGAGTACTTTCAATCACCTATTAAATAAGCCATGCTTAAGCTTTAATCCTGGGACTATTTCCTTAACACACTGAACTTGCTTTGCTTGAGTTAAGACGATGTTAATACTTGCTTTGCTTGAGTTAATAGGAAGAGTAGATCATTCAAAGTACCTTTATTATAATACTTGCTTTGTTTGGTTTAATTTTGGCAACTTTACAACTTGCTTTGCTTGGTTTAATTTTGGCAATTTTACAACTTGCTTTATATATATATATATATTTCCTAAATAACTTGCTTTATATTAATTCTCTTACTTCAACTATTACATCTTTGTAGGTCAAAGCTAGGATTGCGGGTTACGGTTGACGTTACTTTTTTTTGTTGCCACTATATTTTTTGTATGGCTCATGAAGAAGTTGCAAGAAGATATGAAGATTTTTTGTTTTATTTTGGTTAAGTAAATATATAAGGTGTGGATCATGTACTTTTTTGAAATTTGTATATGGTTAATTTTTGTATAAAACAATGACTTGAATTTGGTTATATATATATATGATGTTATTGGTCAGTTTTAAATTATTTTGGTTTTGATTTATTTTTTATTTATTTTGGGTTTGCTTCCAGGGTTCTTGTAAGGCTAGAAAAAAAAAAAGGCTTCATAAGGGCTAAAATATTATTATTATTTTTAAATTATATAACACTTTCTACCACGGTTTTGCACCGTGGTAGAAAATAAACTTTCTAACACGGTGCAAAACCGTGATAAAAAAGAAAGACTTTCTACCACAGTGCAAAACCGTGGTAGAAAATATACTTTCTACCACGATGCGTAACAGTGGTAGAAAGAAAGACTTTTTACCACGGTTTTGCACCGTGGTAGAAAGTCGACCTTCTACCACGGTGCAGAACCGTGGAAAGTCGAGACTTTCTACCACGACTGTTTCTACCACGGTTCAAAACCGTGGTAGAAAGCCTTTTTCACCGTGGTAAAAAGTCATTTTTCTTGTAGTGATTGAATTACTTATTTGAAAGAAATATATATATATCAAAACCCTCTGTTTGGCCACAAGTGTAATACTATTCCAGTTCTGGATTAATTCAAAACTAATCCAGTTTTGTAACCTCATTTGCAAACTGGTTCTGTGATAAACCAGTTAAAAAAAATAAAAATAAAAATAAAAAATAAAAAATAATGAGTGACAAAAATATTAAATTATCTAGAGCAAACAAGTCTACCTACAAATGCACTCATTGCAACAAAACTGGTCATACCAAAATTCGATGTTTCAAACTTGTGGGATATCCAAAATGGTAGGATCATTGTCATTGGAAAAAGAATTCAACAAAGACCTCCACTGCAGCAGTTGTTAAGACAACAGATACTGGTGGTAAGAATTTCAATATTTCTACACATGTTGCTAATAGTGCATGAATAATTGATTCTGGTGCCACAGATCATATGACATTTGATTCTAGACAGGTTTCACCTCTTAATTCATCCTCACATAAATTTGTTTTTACTGCCAATGGGACTTTCTAGTTATTAGGGAAGGATCTTTGACACTCACTGATAATCTGCATTTAGATTTTGTTTTAGTTGTTCCATCTTTAGATTCTAATCTTTTGTCAGTTTCCCAAATAACCACAGCTTTATCTTGTGTTATCATTTTTTTGCCTGGTTTTTGTGTGTTTAAGGACATCCAAACAAAGCAGACAATTAGTTGTGGTATTAGGCGAGGGAAACTGTATTACTTGGATTTAATGTCCAAAAGTTCCGACAAGCTACGACAAGCATTGATAGTGAATGGTTCTGAGGGGGAGAGAAAAAAATTTTGAAATCTGGCTATGGCATCGACGTCTGCGGCATGCTTCCTTTGGTTATCTGAAAAAATTATTTCCTAGTTTGTTTGCAAACTGTGATGTTTCTAGTTTCCGCTGTGATGTTTGTCAACTAGCAAAAAGCCACCGTGTTTCGTATCCATTATGTTTGCATAAAAGTCCACTTCCTTTTATGCTTATACATTCTGATGTTTGGGGTCCGTCCAAAGTCACTACTTTCGGTGGATCCCATTGGTTTGTTACTTTTATTGATGACTGTACCAAGATGACCTAGTTGTGCTTGATGAAGTCTAAAGGTGAAGTGAATTTCTTGTTTCAGAAGTTTTATAAAATGGTTTAAACTCAATACAATGCATATGTTCAGGTTCTCCGTAGTGACAATGGTGGAGAATATCAGAGTTTTGACCTTCAGCAGTTTTCGGAAGCACGAGAAACTGTTCATCAAACCACTTGTTCCAATACACCGCAGCAGAACGGGGTTGCAAAGCGAAAAAATTGACATTTGTTGGAGGTTGTTCGTGCTTCATTGATAGAAGCGCATATGCCACTATCGTATTGGGGAGAAGCACTTACCTCTGCAGCATATCTCATCAATCAAGTACCTTCCAGCTCTATTGATTTCCGGACACCATTGCAGGCTCTCACTGACGCAATTGTTGCCCCAACCGTCCCAAATCTACCTCCTCATGTCTTTGGTTATGTAGCATTTGTACACCTCCATAAGCATCAACGCAACAAGCTAACTCCTCGTGCATTACAATGTGTTTTTCTCGGATATGCTCTTCATCAAAAGGGGTATCACTGCTATCACCCTCCCACTCGACGAGTGTTTATCACAATGCATGTTGTCTTCCATAAAGACTCGATGTATTTTTCCTCTGCGTCTGAACTTCAGGGGGAGTACCAGAACGAAATTCAGACTCTAAATTATGATTCTCACATTTTTGAGGACGACGATTCTCATGTTAATGACTCACAAATTGGACCAACCAATCAGGAATCAGGCGAATTGGATTCAAGTGGTATAAGTTTGGATCAAAGTGGTGATGAACGCCCAAAAATGACGCCCAGAAATGGAAAGTATGGCGCCAACCCTATCATCATCTGAGTTTGAATCCCTCGCAACTGATATCTCAAACCAATCGTCTGCTGAGGATGTTCCTGATTTAGTGTCTGAGCCACTCAGAAAACAATTACTACCGCGTCATACTAGAGGTATTCCTAAACCCACATATGACCCCGAACTTTTTAGTAAAGTTAAGTATCCCATGAGCAATTATGTGTCGAACCATCGTTTGTCAAAATCAAATTTGTCATTTGTAAATCAATTATCTACGGTATCTATTCCTAACAGTGTGCAGGAAGCCTTAGCTGACCCTAGGTGGAAGGCAGCTATGAACGAGGAGATGAAATCCTTGCAGAAAAATGAAACTTGGGAACTCATTGACCCTCCACCAGGAAAGAAACCAGTTAGATGTCGATGGATTTACACTGTGAAATATAAAGCCGATAGCACAGTTAAACCCTTTAAAGCAAAGATTGGTGGCAAAAGGTTACCCAAACCTATGGAATTGATTACACAGAGACGTTCGCACTTGTAGCCAAAATAAACATAGTTCGAGCTTTGTTGTCTTTAGCTGCGAACTTGGATTGGCCATTGCAACAATTCGATGTGAAGAATGCATTTCTACATGGTGAATTATCTGAAGAAGTCTACATGGATCTTCCACCAGGATGCAGGATACCCGAAAAGTATAGTCGGAAGGTCTGCAAGTTAAAGAAATCATTATATGGGTTGAAACAATCTCCAAGAGCATGGTTTGGAAGATTCACAAAGTCTATGATAGCCTTTGGTTACCGTCAGAGTAATTCAGACCACACGTTATTTCTGAAGAAACAACGGGGTAAGATCACTGCACTCATTGTATATGTAGATGACATGGTAGTTACAGGGAATGATCATGAAGAAATGAAGGCTCTCAAGAAGTACTTGTTCAGAGAATTCGAAATGAAAGATCTAGGTCCTTTGAGATATTTTCTTGGAATTGAAGTGTCTCGATCTAATAAAGAAATCTTTCTATCTCAAAGAAAATATGCCTTATATCTATTACAAGAGACTGGCATGACAGCACGTCAACCAGCTGAGACACCAGTGGAAGAAGGACTGAAGTTATGTGTTGAGTCCAACCAAGTACTTGCTAATAAAGGAAGATACCAAAAACTTGTAGAGAGATTGATGTACTTAGCACACACAAGACTGGATTTGGCTTATGCATTAAGCATTGTGAGCCAGTTTATGCATGATCCTGGAGAGCAACATATGAATGCAGTTATGCGCATTTTAAGGTATTTGAAATCTGCTCCTAGAAAAGGAATTTGTTCACTAAAAATGTTGGTTATCAAAACATAGATGCATATACTGATACTGACTGGGCTGGAGCTATAGATGATAGACGATCTACTTCTGGTTACTTCACTTTTGTAGAAGGTAATCTTGTTACATGGAGAAGCAAGAAACAAAATGTTGTTGCTTGCTCGAGTGCAGAAGCTGAATTCAGAGGTATGGCGTTTGGACTTTGTGAAACTTTGTGGTTAAGACATCTCTTGCGAGATTTGGGTTATCTACCTGGACAACCGATTCAACTATATTGTGACAATAAAGCAGCATGTGATATTGCCCATAATCCAGTTTAACATGATCGTACAAAGCATGTAGAAATAGACAGATTATTCATTAAGGAGAACTTGGATGGAAAAATTGTGGAGTTGCCTAAGATTTAATCTGAGGATCAACTAGCCGACATTCTCACCAAAGTAGTCTCAAATCAAGTGTTTTCAAAATTTTTACACAAGTTGGGCATGTGTGACATCTATGCACCAACTCTTGAGGGAGTGTTGAGATTTTATCTCTTATAGTACAGCTGTATGATTGATTTATTTTCTCCCTGATTTAGGGCTAATTGGTAGGTAATTAGTTACCTACTTTAGCTAGATCTGATTCTATAAATTGGATGTAATACTATCACTGAAGAATGGAATCTAATTTTAATCTCTATATGTTTTTTTTTTTCCACTGAATTTCAAGACCCTATCCTCAACCCTAATTACTTAACCCAAACTCAACCCATTGTTCTACTTTTAAATTCGAGTTTGCAAGTCGGACTTAGATTTCGTGTTAAAATTTCGGGTTAATTCCGGTTACTCATATGGCTAATTTTCACACCGAAAATTTAATATGAACTTGAATTAGTTTTATATTAAATTACTCTTAAACAAGAAAAAGTTCAAAAACTTTTTGTAAATTTTTAATAAATTACAAACAAATTCTTAAAAAATTAAGTCTCATAAATGTTAACATACAATAAGTTAAGATTTAACAAAGGAAGTTGAGTAGAAAAAATGTAATCATAATTTAAATATTATATATAATGTATTTTAAAGTAAAAATATATATGAAAATAATATTATAATTTAGATTCAGGTTGGCTCGGGTTGCTAGCACTTCAACTCAAGCCCAACCCTAATTTGATCAATTCGGATTGAGATTTTTCAACCCAAGCCCAACCCTATTTTTAAAAATGATTGTCTAAGCCCGCGAAAAATCGGGCTGGGCTTGGGTTTTCCAACCTAAGTTGCACCCGTAGGTTTGGATGTGCAAGTTATGCTTAGCAACAAGAATCTATGGCCTATGGGGAGAACGTAATGTCAGACACTTTCAAGGCAAGACCTCGACGGCTAATTAGGTTCTGAACTCAATTATGGAGTGAGTTCGCGGTAAAATGATGAGCACATGCAAAATGGAAATCCTCAACGAATGCGTGCTATTAGGGTTATGCATGATTGGGACTTGCCTCCGTTCATCAAATCGGCTTATAATGCTTCTTTGACCCAGATGAATGGTGCTCTGGATCAAACAGTGCATCACTCGTCTGTGCTTGTTCAAGAAGAAGTTGTTTAGGGTTTGGTTTAACCTTTTGGGCTGGGTCAAGATTGATGTAGTTCATGTAAGGTGTATGGGCCTAATGTCCCATTGGGCCAATCTTGTATATTCTTGTCTGTTTCTTCAATAAATGTGTTTTGCTTCCAAAAAAAAAAAATTTGTGCATTCATGCATGTCGTGTTGCATGCCAGCATTTTCCTTTCCACTTACCTCATGACCATGTCAAAGTAATTACTATATCAATTAATTAATAATCTTGATTAGACGAATGTTAAACCATTAATTATGTGCATACCCTTTTTCAATAACAATTTGACACCATCCAATCAAATCATTGAAATTGAATGTATGATACATACACTCTTCGTTTAAAAATAGTTGGTACTTTGGCAACTGTGACTCACAATCTCCAAAGTACCGAACTATTTTGGAATGAAAGGAATATATATATGTATATATGTATATGATTTTATGTTTCAAAAGATTTCATTTAATCTGGAAATTGAAGAGAGATCGACAAAGCCTAAGACTGGTAGCTAGGTTTGGAAATAACTCGGATACAGGGAAGAAACTACAAAATTTGCAGGCTGATTTATATTTTCATCCCTTTCAACCAAGCAAATTAGCAATTCATTGGAAGTAAACAAGTTAATTTCATAGAAAGTTTGCCGAAGATTGCAAGAACTACTTAGGAAATGCATCTAACTGAAAAAAAAAACCCATTCTTGCTGGCCACTCTCTCTGTTCATATTATATACACTGTGTGTGTGTATATATATATATATTACGTACATATATATATATGGTCAAAAATAAAATTAGCAATTCATTGGAAGTAAACAAGGTAATGTCATAGTAAGTTTGCAGAAGAATGCAAGAACTACTTAGGAAATGAATCTAACCAAAAAAAAAAAAAAAAAAAAACCACCTTTCTTGCTGGTCACTACCTCTCTGTTCATATTATATACATGTGTGATGTGTACATTTAACTGTTCATATTATATACATGGTAGATTGTATTTCAAGAGATTTCATTTAATCTGGAAATTCAAGAGAGACAGAGCTCGAGACTGGTAGGTGAGAAGAAGCATGGAAATAACTTTTTTTTTTTGGGAAAAATAACTTGGATAGAGAAAAGGAACTACAAAACTTGCAGGCCGATTCATATTGTCATCCCTTTCAACTAAACAACCTAGCAATTCATTGGAAGTGAACAAGTTAATTTCGTAGTAAGTTTGCGGAAGATTGCAAGAACTGCTTAGAAAATGCATATAAGTTATATAACAATAAAAATAATAATATTAATAACCATTCTTCCCGGTCACTGTGTGTTCATATTATATATCCTACATATTATGTGTGTGTGTGTGTGTGTGTATAGGTCAAAAGTAAAATTAGCAATTTATTGGAAGTAAACAAGTTAATTTCATAGTAAGTTTGCAGAAGATTGCTAGAACTACTTAGGAAATGAATCAAAAATAAATAAAATAAATAAATAAAAACCACCATTCTTGCTGGTTACTATTTCTGTTCATTTTATAAAAACGTACCTTTAACTTAAAAAAAAAAAAAAAAAAAAAAAAATACTATCTCTATTCATATTATATAGTCAAAAGTAAAATTTTTCGTTTTTTTTTTTTATTTTTTTGATTTTTTTTTTGTAATTTAAATAAAAAGAAATTTATGTTTAATAGCCTGACCATTCAAATAAAAGAAAGACTTATGCTAATCCCATTTCAAAAAAATTCCACTTTTCACACGCAGCTACCCCAAATTCCACATTCACGCGTGACACCAAAACCCACACCCACACCCACACCACCACCACCACCACCACCATGCAATATCAACGTACACCCAGAGAAAAAGTATGACTTCAAAGTCTCTATAAATACCCGAACCCTCTGTTCTCTTCATTTATCAAACATAAGAGCTACCATTAATATCTCTCATTTTCATTTGTGAAAGGCAAGAAGCATTAAGACAGAAGTAGGCAGAGGTGATATGGCAGATCAGGGTGGTCAAGGTCCGTCGTCGATGTCCCAATATTCTAAGCCTGGGAGTGTGATTCCTCCGGATAGGAAGAAGGTGTCAACAATGGTGGGTCAGAAATTGGTGAAAGCTGTTACTCCCTCTGGCAGCAAGAACAAAATCAAACCGTCCGGGTGATCATGCATGATGATCCACAGAACTGCATAAATAGTCTTATATATATACATTATATGTACAATTGTTTTGTACTTAATTTATGTCATAAATCACTTCTTTGGTGATACAGTTTCGTGCATGAGTGTTGTACTATTCTTTATTTATGTGTTCTCTTTGATTCGTGATGGAATAAAATCTCCTATATGTTTAATTAAAAGATCAACTCGGTTGTTTGATGTTGAAAGTCTCAAGTCCTTTAGCCTCTTATATATTGTCACACGCTTTTTTTTCACGTCTACCTAATAGTTTAAGTTTTTAGTTCATATATATGTGCACGGGATGACATCCAAGTTCAAGTCGTTAATTACTTGACCCTCACATCATTAAACTAGGGAGCAAATTGGCAGGTGGTTTGACGTCATGAGGGTGTCCACCTAAAAGCTTAAATGTGTGTGATTGTGAGTGATTACTGGGTCCAGCCTTACTGGAATAGTAATAGATATGCAAGCACTTCGACCAAAACAAGAATATGCACTTAACAATTTAAACTTTTATGTCAAATGACAATCACTCAACCTTTATATTTTATCACACACACACACACACACACACATATATATATATATATATATATCATTATAGATTAGTTTTATCATGTCAAATATTTTTCTTTTGGCTACTCTAACAATCATGGTCGAACAAGGATTTTTACACAGTAAATAATAATCTCCCTGTTCTTATATTGTTTCAACCAATGTTTGATAGCATTATTTATTGTACTTAACAATTTATGATAAATTGGGGGGAAATCGACCATGTCAATTATTTTGCCAGTCCAAGTAGATAAACCAATTAATCATATCCAAAGATGTGATTTTGTGTTAATCATTCTTTTTCTAATTTAAGTAGGTCATGATTTAAAAGCAAAAAATCATTACCAATTTACTAGACTTGTTCAAAGTCATGACACATAGAAAAGGTGAAAGACATTGGAATTTTATGCTTAAACAATATTTTAACTGAGAGATTCAACACATTAATAACGTGTGTAAATAACATTGTGCAAAGTGGTCATTTTTAAGATTACCGCATCCAATATGAGTTTAGGCCTATACAAACTTCCCTTATGAGCGCGTGCGGTGCCACGACACTATGCTATGCATACCCTTTTGATTACTCCGCACTCTGCAGCCATGTATAGTAGGCACTGTGTCAATCAATAAGTTTGGTTTGATGAATTTAAATTCATTTATTTGCAAACCTTTTTTCTGCAAAAGTCTGACTTTACTAGAATCATTGAAATTGAAAAGGATTTCATGATCCCTGTTTTTGATGCTGACATGAGAATCACCACATGGCCAGTGTTTGTATAAGGTATTGAACTTATTATAAATATCTCAACTACTTGTAATAAGTAATAAATGTGATACGTATTTTTTTCCAAATATCTATTTTAAATGTTCCATCTAATTGCAAAGGGGACTCGGTCTATGAAAACAAAAGGCTGAATAGATGCTGAAGCATCCAGCACCGTTGGATGCTTCAAAGTCCCACTTTGACGGTCTAGATGCTTGCATTTTATTTTCGGCCGTCTGTTTTTCGAATCATCAATTATTTTTCTTTTATGTCATCGATTGCTAAGTTGGTCATTATGGCAGGGATTTAGCTGCTTTCGTATTAAATTAAGGACTTGACTTACTCTAATATCAATTATTTTGGGTCCATATAAAGACATTGTCGCGTTAGAAATTATTGAATTTCCAGGTATCATTAATATAATAATAACCTTTACATCCAATGGTAGGTGATTATAGTGTAAACCAAAAAAATCTTAGACCCACTCGCTAATTCAACAGACACCCTTAGTTTGGAGTAGTTTTGAAAACTATTTTCTTTGAATAATCTATTTAATACAATTGAGATGAACTGACAAAATTGCACTACTTTTTTAAATGAAAAATATCAAATAAAAACACAATTGATCAGTTGCCAATTACCCGGGAAACATAGTAATATTTTATGAATATATATTTATAAAAACCAAACTGACAAGGGTATATTATTATAATTTAAAAAAAAAAAAAATGGGTAATTGAATAAGGACAACTTGCGTAATATTTTTCCCAAAAAAAAAAAAAAAAAATGAACAAACACCTTGTTGATTGTATTACTTTATATTTTGGTTCATCTTTCTCAATAAATAAAAAATAAATAAAAAATCATAGAATTTGCAAGTGTTATTCTAAAATAAAAAAAAAAGTACAGTAATGATACATCGACCAAAATGACCTCACCTTAGTTCGAACCTGACATGTGATGCCACATCATCTATGGGATAAAAAAAAAAAAAAAAAAAAAAAAAAAAAAAAAAAAAAAAAAAAAAACTTTACTTCTTTGATAGTCTCTCCTCTCCTTCGTCGATTCTCATAAAAAAATAAAAAAATACAAGAGTAATAATGCATGGACCAAAACGGTCTCACCTTAATTCAAACCTGACACGGCATTTGATGCCACAAAAAAAAAACCTAAAAAAAGGATTTCATGATCCCTTCTTTTTGATGCTGATAGCTAAAGCCCGCTTTTGGTGATTTGGGAGCCCAAAACAAGGGCTGGCCCACTTCGTCTTTTTTTTTTTTTTTTTTTTTTATGCAAAACGGCCTCGTTTTGCCTCAGCCCTTTTTTGTTTTATTTCAAACGGTCAGAACATTGCCTTAAGTAAATGTTTGGCAGAATGTTTTTTTTTTGAAAAAAAAAAACTTAAAAATAAGTTATTTTGAACTCTTTTTTTGTTTTTTAAAAAAATAATCTTCAAATTTTAAGAATTACCAAAAAACCAAGTTCAGTCCAATGAAGTCCACTCCAGTTCTGGTGAGTTCCAAGCTGATGCAAAACACACTTCAATTTGGTGCATTCCTTTTCGGCGAAACCCATTTCAGTCCGGTGGTTGTGGTCCAAATTTTCGTTCGATTCATTCTCGCCGAGCAGCTGCATCACTGCTGCCATCATCCAAGCTTGCCGTTTCCGCCTGGCCTGGCTTCCTCCTTGCTCGTCCCCGGTGGCTTCCTCCTTGCAACTTCACGCCGAACAGACCCAACAGACCCACATCCAGACAGCCTTGCGTCCTTCTTGCTCGCCATCATCCTTTCCGCCGTCCTAGTGTTCGCCAGTCACATCCTTGCTGGCTGTTGTGGGTTTGAAACAGTATTACTAGGTTGGGGGAATAATGTAGGATATCATTTGGGAAGGGTAATAAAGAAGAAGGGCATTTTGGATCAAAAAAAAAATTAAATAGTATTTTTGTATAAATTTATAATTAGTTTCAAAAACTTAGCATTCAAATTTATTACTTTAAAAAAGTTAGCATATTTGAAAATATGTAAAATTAAATAGTAAAATTTAAAATTTTTCCATTATTTTGCGGGCCCAAGTAAATAAACCAATCATATCCAAAGATGTGATTTTGTATTAATCATTTTTTTTCGGGTAAATTACACCTAGACCCCCTGAGGTTAGGTCATTTTCACCTATATGAAGATTTGGGTTTTAACTTTCACTTACACCCCAATTTAATTTTTGGACTCTGACACATGTGAATTGACCCTTTTACTCTTAGTTTTTTTTTAATACAATTTAAAACAAAAAAATCTGCAACTCTAGAAGACAAAACTACCCCTCTTATTATATACTAATACACACCAAATGACACACACCACACCACACCCAACACCCCGCTCTATATCTCTCTCTGAACCAAATACAGATATAGCCATCGACCCACACACGAAGAGGCGAAAAGAAGCAACTGGACCGAGAAGATCAAGGCAGAATGTGGTCAGGCGAGGGAGAAAGCGTTGCATACAATGACGGATAAGGATCCCAGACCAGATCAACTGACTCAATTGCTAATAGATGCTCGGGTAAGGATCCCAAACCGGATCAACTGACTCAACTGATAATAGATGCTCGGAGAATCGGACTAATCCACTACTTTCTTTTCAGGGAGTGTCAGATCATCTTCCTGAATCTTGTTTTCCCATATGAAAAAGACTGTATCCTGGACTGTTGAAGAACCGTGGACTGTTGAAGAACCCTAATTTCAGGTATGATCATACCCTAAATGTTTATGTTTTGTTGTGGGTGTGCTTAAATTAAGGTTTATTAACCCTAATTTAATGAAATTTCTAGTTCTCGTTCTAGCCTTTTTTTTTTTTTTTTTTTTTCTCTCTGGGTAAAATATGCCATTTTTATTACTGAAAATTTGCTAGAACAGTTATAATTTTTATGTTTAGTTGATGTTCATACCAAATTGAATTCATGAATTTTGAGTGTATTGAGTATATATTTATTTTTTGTATTATATGATTGCAATTAGTCTTTTTTTTTTTTTTTTGGTTCCTTTTTGATTTCTATCAATTTATCCAATGATTTAATTGTTTCCTTTTCATTTGTTTGCTTTTTTTTTTCCTTCTCTCCGTGTAAAATATTTCATTTTTATTTCTGGTTCTAATTTTTAAGTTTAGTTGACGTTCATACTGAATTAAATTGATGAATTTTGAGTGTATTGAGTATATATATATATATATATATATATATATATATATATATATATATATATATATGATTGCAATTAGTCTTTCTTTTTTCTTTTTTCTTTTTCTTTTTTTTTTTTTTTTGGTTCCTTTTGGATTTTTATCAATTTAAGTGTGTGCATTTCATTTGTTATTCTGCGTGTTCATGTTTTGGTTCAATTTTTCTGCATACTGTACCCAACTTCTGGAAAAATTTATGCAAGTCTGCATTTCATTTGTAATTCCAGTGAAGTTTTTTTTTTTTTTTTTTTTTTTTTAAAGATATTATCTGACATGTTTGTTGTGTGTTATTCCAGTTTGAAATGGTATATGACAGATTGCATGATATCATTGTTCACTTTGAGGGACACATACATGTAATAGGGAATGTTCATCCGGACAAGTTCAGTTATGTCATGTTGTATAATAATGTTATTGTATTGCTGAAAAATGATGTTCAGAAAAGTGCGGCATTGAATTTTTTCTTTAAATTTCCTGGAACTGATCAGAGAATGTTGGTAGAAGCAGATGAAGATGTGATAATCATATTTGAGATGATGAAAGGCTGTACTGATATCAACATTGATGTTGAAGTGGCTCAATATTGTTTGGCTTCACATGCTAGTAATATTTTGGATGGGGACAGTGATGTTGAAGAGGTGATAGAAGTAGTGGTGAGGCAAGAAGAGAATGTTGGTGAAGAGGTGAATGAAGAAGAGAATGTTGGTTAAGAGGTGAGTGAAGAAGAGAATAATGAGAGTGATGGTGGTGGATCGGAGTATAGTTTTTGTGACAGTGATGATGAAGATTGGACTGGTGTTCATGAAGAAGTCGAGAATTTGGGAGATCATAATGTTCAAAACATTGGCTTGGAAAATGAAATTCCAGATGTGAGCAGTGATGGGTTATCTAATTACAGTGAGAATTAAGATTTGACTAGAGAAAGTGAGGATGAAATAGACAGTAATGTAAGGAAAGGGAGAAGAAGAAAAGTAACAAGGACCATGAATTATTTACATAAATCATTAAAGGGGAAGTTGTTCAAATATGGTGAAGGGGGAAAAATTGAATTTGAGAAGGACCATATTTTTTATAACATCTGCCATTTCAGAGACATTTTGGTGGAGTATTCAGTCCAGAAAGGTTTTAACCTTTTTAGGGAAAAAAATGAGACTGGTAGAATTACTTGTCACTGTGCCAACCCAGGCTGTAGTTGGAGAATTCATGCAACCATGTTGGCTGATAAGTTAATATATAAGGTGAAATCTGTAGGCCCAGAGCACACTTGCATCAGAATAAGTAAGCTCAAGAGTGTGACTGCACCTTTCATAGCAAAAAAGCTTATAGAGAAGTTTAAAAGGAATCCTGATATTAGTATCAAAGAAGTGAAAGAAGAAGTTCGAAAAAAAATTCTTGCAATTGCAAGTCATGTTGCTTGTTGGAGGGCTAGAAATATAGCAAAAGAACAGATTCTAGGGAACCATTCTACTTCATATAAAAAGCTGTGGAAATATGCAGCTGAGGTGGTTAAAACTAATCCTGGGAGTTTAATTTTTATAAGACCAACTATAGATGACCCTCCCAAGTTCAAGAGACTTTTTTTTTTATTTTTTTTTATTTTTTTTTTTATCATTTGTAGCATGTCAAAATGGTTTTATTAATGGTTGCAGACCATTTATTGGTATTGATGGGTGTTTTTTAAAGGGGCCATTTAGGGGTATGTTGATGAGTGCAGTAAGACTTGATGGAAATAATGGATTTTATCCATTTACAGTAGCTGTAGTTGAGTCTGAAACTAACGACAGTTGGAAATGGTTTCTGGATCACTTGCATAAATTCTTAGGTGATACAGCAACTAATATGCCATGGACTTTTATGTCAGATGGCCAAAAAGGCATTTTAACTGCTCTCTCTGCAATTTTTGCACAGGCAATAACTAGGAGATGCTGCAAGCACATATATGCTAACTTTAGGACACGATGGCCTGGTGTGAAGTACAAGAAACTATTTTGGGAAGCTATAAATGCATATAATGAAGAAGATTTCAAAATTGCAATGAGGCAGATTGAGTCAATTAGTCAGGATGCCTCAAATTGGTTGATGGAGCATCCTTTGGAGACATGGACAAGACACAAATTTGATGATAGGGTGAAGTGTGACTATGTCACCAATAATCATGTGGAGTCATTTAATTCTTGGCTTGGGAATGTTAGAGCAAAACCAATCACTGCTGTTTTTGAATGTATAAGAACAAAACTGATGTCCAAATTCAACAAAAGGTTTCAAAGGACAACAGATTGGACAACCATAGTAGTGCCAAAAATTAAGAGAAGACTGAACTCCAATATATCCAAAGTTGGTACATGTGAATTGACATGGCCCGCTGAAGTTGTGTATGAGGTAACTGATAATGCAAAACAGAAGAGTTATATTGTTATGCTTGGGGAGAGGACTTGTTGTTGTAGGGAATGGCAAGTGAGTGGAGTTCCTTGTATGCATGCATGTGCAGCCATTACTACCACAAGGGTAGATATTGAGAAGTTATGTTCAGATTTCTACAACAAGGATACATATACAAAGACTTACACTCCTTTCATCCACCCCATGCGTCATGAAAGTATGTGGACTGAGGTTGAAAAACCTGAATTGGATCCACTAGAGTTCAAAAGACCCTGTGGCAGACCAAGAATGTCAAGGAAGAGGGAGGATGGTGAAGCAGAAGCAAGGAAAAGGTCAACTGTTGTGCAGTGCAGTGTATGTGGACATTTTGGACACAACAAAAGGGGATGTCAAAAGCTCCTACTGCAAAAGAGGCAAGAGTAGCAGCAGTAGGCTCATCATCATCATCAACAGCAGTAGGCCCAAGAGAAGGAAGAAGATGTCCACCAAAAAGATCAAAAAGGATTAGATCAACAACAACAGCAACAGAAGGCTCTGAGGTGTTAAATTCATTGAATAAAGATTTCTTCATTTCAATTATTATTATTATTTTTTTCTTTTATTTTTTTTTTCAGATTTCTAAAGCACTGTTGTATGTTATTTATGTTTTTGTTTTCATATTAGGCTTCAGGTAGGGCAGCAGCAACAAAAGCAACTCAAGGCAAATCAACACAAGGCTCTTAGGTATGTAGTTCATTTATTGATCCTAATAACAACAAAACACAAAGCTCTCAAGTATATAATTGTATTATAATAAATATTTTTGGTTTCATTTCAGGCTTCATGTTGCACCAGGAAGTAGGACCTATAAACACCATTGAGATAGATTTTTTGTACAGTGCTAACACCAATTAATTGGTTATATGAGCTAACTTTCACACACAGAGCACATATTTTGATTATAATATGAATTAGAAGTCCCAACTGAAGATGTAATGAATTTGATAACATTTTCTATTTGTTGCAATTATTTAATACTTTAAGTTCGGTATTTGATATTTACGATATTTTGAGACTTTAAGTTGGGAATGTGTTGATATATTTTGAGACTTTAAGTTGGGAATTATTTATTATGTATTTTGAGACTTTAAGTTGGGAATGTATTGATATATATATTTTGAGACTTTGAGTTGCTATAACAGGTTTTAAAAATTGGATTACAGACATAGCACATATTTTGGCTTATCAATTGCTGTTACAGGTTTTAAAAATTTGCAATCCTGTAATAGGTTTTAAAAATTGGACTGTAACAGGTAGGATTTTAGAGGTTTAAAAAAAAAAAAAAAATTACAATTGTTTTACATGTTTTCAATTTAAATTAAAATTTGTTAGCCAATTGTATTATAGGATTGTAACCAGATTTTTTTCCAAAAAAAAAAAAAGGGGGATTGTGCAAGATGTCCTTGTGAATGGGCATAGCCAGGTGCTCTTATTTGACGACCGTAGGAGAAATCCTTTTAGAATTGAGTAATGGGCTGAGGAAAGGAAGCTCTCAATTCTCTACTAAAAAGCCCCATTCTCTCTGAACTCATTCATGCAATAGGCACCCTCAGCAAGAATGCTAATATTATACCACTGTTTTACGTTCTAATATGCAACCAATTAAGAAAGAAATAAGATATGCAAACAATTAAGAAAGAAATAAAACTCTTTCTTAATTAAGCAATGCAAACAATTAAGAAAGAAATAAGACTCTTTCTTAATTAAGCAATTAAGCACTGTTTCACATTCTAATATGCAACTAATTAAGAAAGAAATAAGATATGCAAACAATTAAGAAAGAAATAAGACTCTTTCTTAATTAAGCAATTAAGCACGGTTTTAAATTCTAATATGTAATCAATTAAGAAAGAAATAAGATATGCAAGCAATTAAGAAAGAAATAAGACTTTCTTAATTAAGCAATTATAGTAGCTAACATCATTGTCAGGAAAAAAAAAAAGGCAACAGTTATTTGTTGAATACAAACAGTTGCGGCTTGTAAGGTGATTGGGGTATTTTTGTCATGAAAAAATTGAGGGGTATTTTTGTCATGAAAAATTTGAAATACATTTTTTTTAAGTTAACAAATAGTTAAAAGGATAGAATAGTCATTTTATACCTACTAAGTATTTCACTTACACCCCCCAAATGTCAATTTGGGGCATTTGGGGGTGTAAGTGATATACGAAAATTAAAACCAAAATCTTCATTTAAATGAGAAATGACTTAACCTTATAGGGTCTGGGTGTAATTTACCCTTTTTTGTCTAATTTAAGCAGGTCATGATATAAAAGCAGAAAGTCATTACTAATTTACTAGACTTGTTCAAAGTCATGCATGACACATAGTAAAGGTGAAAGACAATGGAATTTTATACTTAACAATATTTTAATAGTGACATTTACCTGGGTTAAAATAATAATAATAAGAAAGAAATTAAAAAATAATAATGGATAAACAAAATATTTTCTCTACCCCTCTGTTTTAGGCGATATTTTTTCCCGGTCAACGACACCACCACTAAATTGGACATATTCCGGCCAACGACGGCCACTATGAAGGCATGAACTGACGAGATATTCCGGCAGATTCTTATCATTTTTCTCTCTCTATCTCCCTCTTCTTTTACAGGTTACTTTCTCTCTATATGAGTGCGAGCCTTCACTCTCTCTCTCTCTAAGATCACCACCAGAAAAACAAAGTTTAATCATAAAAAAAAACTAAAATACTAGTAATCAAAAAGTTCATTAATAGAAAAAGAGTATCAGAGAAGTGTTATATATATATATATATATATATATATATATATATATATATATCAATGCATGTATATTTTTTAATCAAGTACAGAGACGAATTGATATCCAAAGTAAACACTAGGAATAATGATCCTAAAAGACTTTGAATCGAGGGTTTATGGGTTCTTTGATCTCATTGTTATTGTTGATAATTCAAGGATTATCACTTCGAATTGACAAAAAAGAATTGATAAATTCACTCTTAATCACCGGAGGGGTTATCACGAATTTCAGGTTACGGTGATGGTGGTTCCCGGGTGTGTACTGGGTGGTGGTGATGGTTGGAGGATAGGCTCAACACCACTCCTTCTCACCGGCAAGCATGGAATCCGGTACTGAGCTGACCGAGTGTAAACATAACAAAAATAATTTATTCATATATTTTGACAAAGTTATTTTATACGTCTCACTTGATAGACTCGACCTATATATTTGCCAAATATCAAAAAATAAAAAATAAAAAATATTTTATCAGAGAATGAATCTTTGGATCACCTATTCCTTAGGTGTTCTTACAGCTCACGAATTTGGAGTTTCCTTCACGAAGTAGCAGGATTTCAGTTAATCCTTAATTGTTGGATGGATTTAATCCATTGGTGCACAACACATTGGACCTCTTCAGATTTCTTGACTCACAAACTCTTGCTTTCTACAGCAATCTATTTCTTATGGCAAGAGAGAAAGCTTTCAGAAATGTCTCCACCTCACACCAGCATATCATTTCTCAAATCAAGACTTGCACCGGAGCATAACTTGCAGCAATCAAGCTTAAAAGGGATTCCAACCTTAGACAAATCACAACTGAGCAAGATCTTCAAAGTCTTTTTGTGCAGGCCTGTTCGTCATCTGTTGTGCATTCTTGGTTAATCTTTTAGCTGTGCAGAATTTGCCTGAGGCAGTGTTTGATTGTGCTTGGATGGGTTATGCATTTAGCTGTAGGCAATAGTGTGCTGCTATGTTATGTTTTGGATAGATTTGTTTAGTTTTCTTTGGCTGGGTTGTATCTTTCCGGTTCTCTCCCCTCTTGGGGCACTATGTATATTCTCTCTCTCTTTAATACAAGTTTACCCTTTAAAAAAAAAAACTTAGCCTAAATGGTTAAAAATAAAAATATGTGAGTATATCTTTAGGAATTTACATGAGTATCGAAATCCAATCTGGTTTGATTTGGTTGATTGGTTGGGCTACGTACGGACGGACAGGTGGCATTTGGGTCTTCTATGATGATTTATTATCTTTTAGCATTAAATTAATTGACTGAAGTACCATATATGTTCCAACATTTTCAATTTCACATTTCTTCTCTCACAGGGAATACTAATCTAATGGGAATAAAGGAACGGTAAGACTAGTCTCCACTGGCAGATTTGCATACTTTTCTTTCTAGTTCTTGAAAAGCATTATTATATTTCTTCGAAAATGAATTTAAATTACACACAGTAAACACATTCACCAAATGAACCGTTTATAAAACATGGGTCAAAAACTTGGACAGTTCAAAGAATTCAACATAACTTTTCTTTTAAGTTGGGAAATATAAACAAAACCAGTATAATGGTTGGAAAAGAGAGGGAAGTGACAGTGTGAACCAAAACAATAACGTATATGTTTCTAATTCGATTGTAAGAAACATACAAGAAAAGACTGCAAACATGCATGCATTGCTCATTAAAATTTCCGTTAATTTTCTCTGAAATTCTTACTAACTTACCTCTCATATATGACTCTGTCAAAGTAATTACTATATCAATTAATTAATAATCTTGATTAGATGAATGTTAAACCATTATTTATGTGCATATCCTTTTCCAATAATATTTTCACAGCATCCAATCGAATCATTGAAATTGAATGTCTGATACTATATAGTTTTTTTTTGGTTAAAAGTCTGATAATACACACACACACACACACACACACACACACACACATATATATATATATGATTTTAGTGACACATATAATTGGTCATGCATGATTCTGTTTCTATATTGACATGCAAGGACATGATAGCTACTTGCATTAACTAGAGCCAAATTATTGGAAAAGATTATATTTCAAGAGATTTCCTTTAATCTGGAAATTCAAGAGAGTCAAAGCTGGAGACTGGTAGGTGAGAAGAAGAATGGAAATAACTTGGATAGAGAAAAGAAACTACAAAACTTGTTGTCACCCCATTCAACTATGCAAATTAATTAGCAAATTTGAGGAAGATTGCAAGAACTGCTTAGGAAAAGCATCATCTAACTAAAAAATCCCACCATTCTTCCCCTCTCACTCTCTCTGTCCATATTATATCCCGTATAGATTAGGTAAATATACACACATATGTGTGGTCAAAAGTTGAACTCGAAGCATAAATTTTTTTTAAAGGACATTTTTTTTTTTTTTTTTTTTCTTTTTCTTGATAATTTAAATAAAAATTAAGGAAACCTATGTTTAATGGAATATTTATCTAAATCATTTCAAAAATCACTCTTAAATCACATGTATTGGACAGAACAGAGAAATACATGTTGTTTTTTATTTTTTATTTTATTTTTATTTTTTTAATTTATCTGTTTAGAGAGAGTATTTCAATTCGGCTAACCTTGGGAGTGAGTTTATTCAAATAAATTATTGTTAATTAGGTGTTTCTTTTCTAAATTGTTTATTTTAATTACTGGGATAATTTAGGAAAGACCTGTGTGGGGATGCTAGACCAAATTTGAAATTCCACGTTCACTCGTGACACGTAAACCGTCATTGAGTTTGAGTTCCTACACCCACACACACAAACACACACACACACACCAACACCACATGCAATATCAAGAGAAAAAGTATAACATAACCCTCTATAAATACCCAATGTTCTCTTCAATTGTGAAACATAAGAGCTACCATTAATATTTATCATTTTCATTTGTGAAAGGCAATTAAGAAGTATTCAGAGCTAGAGGACTAGACAGACAGAGGAGATATGGCAGATAAGGGTGGTCAAGGTACGTCGATGTCCCAATATTCTAAGCCTGGGAGTGTGATTCCTCCGGATAAGAAGAAGGTGTCAACAATGATTGTAGAGAAAGTGGTGAAATCCTGTAGCAGCAACAACAAAATCAAGCCGTCCGGCTGATGCTGATCGAGAGTACTGACTGCTGCCTAGTCTTGTATACTATATATATATATATATATATATATATATATATGTATCATTGTCTTGTACTTTGTCATGAATCACTTCTTTGGTGATACAGTTTCGTGAATGAAGGTTGTATTATTCTTTTTTTATATGTTTTCTTTGATTCATGAAGAATAAAATCTTCTATGTTTGATTAACAGATGAATTTGGTTGATTGGTGTCCGAATATCTAGTCTTATAGCCTATGTATTGTTAGAGATTGTTGTCTCATATTAGATCCGTACAAACACGTACTAGACCTGTTTAACAGCTCCATTTAACAACTTAAACTTTTACGTCAGACTGAAATGTGTCCGACCTATAATAAGTGATATCCATTAATAAGCACAATCCTTTTTAGTTTTTTATTCGGGGTCACACCAAGCGTCACCCTAAATGGTGTCCAAGTCTGAGTTGTTATGGGCCTTCCCATTGTTAGGGGGGATAAATGGATTGATGGTCCAAGCATAACGAAGTCGTCCTGCACCTAACACATTAAGCTTTAATTTCGATGTAGTACAAATAGGCAACAACTCAAATCCAAATTAAA
The DNA here is from genome assembly GCF_030987335.1 of Cornus florida. Lineage (NCBI taxonomy): Eukaryota > Viridiplantae > Streptophyta > Magnoliopsida > Cornales > Cornaceae > Cornus > Cornus florida. Next base: position 76,683,371 of record NW_026775579.1, on the reverse strand, counting down.
GATCAATCTAGCATGGTCTTCAACCGAGTACATGTATATCTAATAGTTTAAATTTTAGTCAAATGAAAAACACGGACCAACTACATGTATATCTATACTAGGGGTGGCAAACAGGCGAGTTAGGTTGGGTTTGGGCAGGGTCAAATATGGGCGTGGGTCAAATATGGGTTAGGTTAACCCATAAGAACCAATGACCCATTTTCATCCTTTTATTCTTTATTTTTATTTCTTTTGTTTTGAAAATAAAGAAAAAATACATTGTTCCATCTCACTTTACTAAACTTTAGGAAAAAAATAATTTTAATTGCTATTTAAGTGGGTTGAAGGTAAGTAATATGGGTACCCATATTTAACCCATCTTGACTCTCAAACTGGTTAAAAATTATCCGATCCATTTTGATCCACTGTAAATATGATTCATCCAAAATCATTAAAAAAACAAGTAGATATGAGTGGATTGATGGGTTGCGAATCATTTTGCGACCCTAATCTAATATTGTATATTATTATTCATTGTACTAAAACATTTATGATTGGCTGGAATGCCACTTTCGCAATTATTTTGCTAGTCCATGTAAATAAATCAATCGTACCAAAGGATTTGATTTTGTGTCAGTCATTCTTTCTCAAATTTAATTAGATAATATAAAAACAGAAACTTAGCAAAGAAATTGTTTTAATACTAGACTTATTCAAAGTCGATCAAGATAGATTGAATTTTATACTTAACAATATTATTAATGTAAGGAAGAGATTGTTAAAACCTAAGTCACATAAAGAAGAAGTGAGAGAGTAAGATTGGCAGAATTAAGTCATAAATAGTGAGAATTTGAGCCAGAGTGCGTGCGAAACGTAAGAGCGGGAGCACGCTCGGAACGTAAAAACGACACCCATTAAGAAGGATTGTGTGACTTAGGTCAAAACTATGAGAATTCTGTATGAAAATGTGTCTTATTTTCTTATTCATAAATTGCATTGACACTCCTTGAAGTTTTTGTCAACGCCACTGAGCGGTTAGTCAACGATTTTGTTTATATTGACACCACCTGAAATTTTAAAGGTCATAAATGCCCCTAAATTTTTAATTCAATTTTGTAATATATATATATATATATATATATATATATATATATATATATATCAAGCATGTTAAATGACAAAAATAACCCCCTTGATCTCCTTTTGTTTGGCTACTATTGGGTTTGGATATGCAAGCTATGCTTAATAGCAAGAATCTATGCCCTAAGGAGAGAATGTAATGTCAGACTCTTTCAGGGCAAGACCTCGACAACTAATTAGGTTCTCAACTCAATTATAGATTGGGTTCGCGGTAAAATGATGAGCACAAAATGAAATTCCTCAACGCAAACGCGCCATTAGGGTTATGCATGATTGGGACTTACCTTCTTCGTCCATCAAATCGACTGTTACTGTTTCTTCTACGCAGATGAATGGTGCTCTGGATCAAACAGAGCATAATTCACTACAAGAAAATTGACTTTTTACCACAGTGGAAAACATTTTCTACCATAGTTTCGAACTGTGGTAAAAAGTCATTTTCTAACCGTGAAGTCGTTCTTTCTACCATGGTTTTGCACCATGTGGTAGAAAGTCAATTTTCTACCACGGTGCAGAATCGTGGTTCAAAAAGGGATCTCTACCACAGTTCAAAACCGTGGTAGAAAGTGTTATATAATTTAAAAAAATAATAATAATAATGCAGCCCCTATAAGGCCTTTTTCTTTCCTACTACTAGCCTTGTAAGGACTCCATAAGTAAACACTAAATAAATTAAAATAGCATCATAACCAAAATAACTTACAACAAACCAATAACATCATATATATATATAACCAATTCCAAATCATTGTTTTTTACAAAAATTAACCATATACAAATTTCTAGCTTCTTATGCCATACCAAAATAAGACAAAAATTCTTATATCTTCTTGCTCTGTTTTAGTCTCTCTCTTTCATTACATATATGCAACTTCTTCATGAGCCATACAAAAAAATAACGGCAACAAAAAAAGTAACAACAACCGCAATCCTAACTTTAACCTACAAAGATGTAATAGTTGAAGTCAGAGAATATAAAGCAAGTTGTGAAGTTGTCAAAATTAAACCAAGCAAAGCAAGCATTATAATAAAGGTACATTGAAAGATCTACTCTTCATATTAACTCAATATCTTGGGTCATTGACATCCCGTCACCAAAAGAAATCATTTGAGTAGTAATGTGCAACAAAAGTAATTTGAGAAAAATAAAAGTAGGTGTGAAATAATAATATTTGTAAAGTATAAAATGTTGTAATGGAATTGTGTAAGATTAGGACAAACTAAACTGAAATCCTAGGCCTACAACAGTTCTAAAAGTATGCATACTTTGTTCCTTTCAAACAGACCAGAACTATTGAGCCTGAAAACTCTTATGTTGGGACAACCTCCTCCGATAACATAAAGATCAATGTGAGATAAATCAAATTATTGCCATTGAAGGGTTTTCGTCAATTTTTCTATAATTTATCATTTCAAAAAATTAAACTTGGAAGGAAATGTAAAAGAAGGGCATCTTAGGATCTTGGCAAAGAAATTGAAAGGGTGGTGATTAATAATAATAGCTCTCCGTTTTTGTGGACATTATAAGAACTGTTGAGAATTCCAATTGATCCTTGGTTTTTATTATTGACCCCCTCTCAACTCACTGGCAGATGACATCTTTATATAGACATCGAAATATATAGCGATCTTTTATGTAGCATAGAACTCTCGAGTTGGGAAACAAATATGATTACTTGTAAATTTGAAATAATGTCATTGTTATAGCCTTCATTTTCAACAGTTTTAGTAAATTTCATTAACCTCCAATTTTAGTTGCTCAAAACAAATTCATCATATTCTTCTAATAATTCCCTCAGAGTTCTGCTACAACCTAGAAAATACTCATATCTTGTATATTCGTTTGTACAAAAGATAATTAAATAGAATGAGGTGGTTAATTTGATTTCTCACTTTTTAACAAAATGGCAATGGATAAGCTAATCAGTCCCATCTAAAGTCTAAACAAAGAGGTGAAGCCCTGGAATTTCTCTTTTATAGAGAGTGTAGTTGGTGGGAGGGAGGGAGTTTGCTGCTTTAAAATAGAGAGGTGGAGCCCTAAAATTTCTATTTTACAGAAAGTGTAGTCCATGTAGGTCCTTAATGACATGCAAGAAGTTAGGTTAATCTGCTTTGAAACAGATAGTTGGGCCCTATAATCTCTCTTTTGATAGCTTGTCCCAACGAACTTTCAAAATATAATAGTTTTTCAAAAGAGATTTTGAGGCTTTAGAACACCTATAAATTATCTTATATTCACAAAGCACAAATATGAATATTTTAAATTTCTATGTCATTCCTTTTAAATTGCCTTATCATTTTGTAAGCAAAACTAACCACTTAGCTCTCTTTTGCCACATAATCCATTAAGAAAAAGCATATAAACACAACATTCAGAATGTCGATTACATATAGCCTTTTACATATTAACTGTAATGTAGAAAATGGACCTTATTAGCAAAACTGGAGAGAAATGATGTACTTAAAGAGATTTAGGAACTTAACGCTAGAGAGTTGGCTAAGGAATTCACACGTACGACACCAGAGTTGGGTTATATACTGGGGACTCATGATTCTACCTTACTGGTTCTTTTTTCTTTGCAATAATTACCAAACCATAAATAGTCATCGTCATGATCTCTCCATCTGCAATTTCTAGTAAGAGTTTTGGAGATCATTCCTAACAGATGGGGTTGATGAGAAAATTTGGAGTAGTTTATTTTTATTTTTTATTTTTATAGATTTTAATCGACTAAAATTTGGATTTGAACAAAACTTTAGTTAGAATACAAGTTTTGAAAACTTAATTAATTTTTCTGTTCTGTCAATTAAGAATGTTTTGGAAACTTAATTAATTTTTCATAGGATTTACAAGTTTTTGAATTCTAAATTTCAATTATTCTTAGTAGGTGTTTTAGATAGAATATAAACATGAATTAAAAAAACATTAACTAATAAAATTTGTGCAATAAAGTAATCCTTTGTAAGCATCCTAAGACAAAATTTTTTTTTTTTTTTTTTGAAAGGTTAATTCGCATCCTGAGAGTCTGAAACACTTGATAGCATGATTTCTTACTAAAACTTAGAAGACCTCTTTATTTACTTTGATACATGTCCATGACTCCATTCTATTCAATTTCCTAGTAAAGAATGGTCCATACCCTATTAATGTACTACTAAAGTATGGTTCCAATAATAGATGTAAAGGCTTCAAAATTTTTATTCAAAGACAAACTACTATTCCATGTAAAACTAAAAAATTTAAGCAAAGGTATAAACAACATATCAACAACTTCTCCTCCGCAACAATCAATCAAAACCCACATACGATGACTCCATACTCCCATGCTTTCAACATTTTAAAACAAGAAATAAAAATGGCCTCCACACGGGCTGATGTACCAATAAGGTAATAAAGTTCAAGATACACCACAAAATTGGTCACTTAAAGGCACGTGACCCCCCTAAGTATGTGTATAAAAAGTATTAAAATTATGCAATCATAAAAGAATTTTATCGCACATAAAGACCATATAACTTACAATATTCACATACACATATATGCACACTAGTAAAAATGTACATGCAATGCAACATAAATGTATAACTTTTGGATACATAATAAATTCTATTTCCATTTATATAACAATATAGTACTCATTCATGAATTTTGTAGGAATTAACTCAAATCCCTTTTGGAATGTTTGGTGGAAACAATTATATTCCATACATTGATCGAGTGATATATATAATTTGGTAACAGCCACATATATATACATTAAACATACATATAATTAATATGGTGGGTTCTATATATTCTTCCTGAATTTATTGAAATGAAGAACACTAACACATCATAGATCAGTATCATTAAAAAATGTGATAACTATAGGAGACATGCATTATATAATCATCCAATACTTTATTAAACTTTATATCCTTATCAAAGATAGATGAACAAAAAGAATTGACTTTATCAAAGTACCTCTTCCTGCATATGACAAAAATCTAGAGGTCCAATTACTGACTCTTGATGTGATTCTATGAATTAAGGTTTGACAGTCATTGGCATTGATAGCAGATGAGGTTAAAGGCAACCCAAGGTATGTGATTGGTAGTGTCCCAATCTCAAACTGTAGAAGAGATGAGATGCTGATCCTAGTTTGGGTGTTAACCCCAACAAAGAAGACATGACTTTCGGAGCAATTGATGGAGAGTCCAGAGAACTTAAGGAAATTGTTGACTGCATTATTCAAAACCTCAACAGATGCAACATCACCATAGGAGAACAACATGATATCATCTGCAAATGCTAAGTGTGAAAGTGAGAGCTTCCTACATCTCCAATAGTACTTGAAGTTATTGCTTTGTGAGATTGCATTGTCAAGGGCCAGTGATAGAACTTCCATTGTAAAAACAAATAACTAGGTAGAGATGGGGTGGCCTTGCCTGACACCCCTCTTTCCTTTGAAGAAACCACATAACTGTCCATTAAGGGATATGGAATATGAAGGAGTGGTAATACACTGCGCAATCCAATGAATAAACTGGTGTGGAAAACCAAACAATGACAGAACATCAAGGATAAATTGCCAATGTAAAGTATCAAATGCTTTACTTAGGTCAATTTTGAGGGTGCAACAAGGTGGATGGGATGCTCTATGATAACCATTCAATAGTTCATGTGCCAATAAGATATTATCTATGATATGCCTAATTTTTACAAATGCTGTTTGGGTAGGGCTAATAATAGAAGGGAGGACCATGCCTAATTTGGTAGCTAAGAGCTTAGAGATGCATTTATATAATAAGAGATATATAGCGATATACATATATATATATATGATGCACTCATATGAAAAACTGATTTATACACTAAACTAGATAAGTGCACAAAAAAAAAAAAAAAAAAAAAATGAAGAAGATTTCAGATGCCCTATCTACTGTTATTCGGAAGCACACTAGATTTTTGAATTTTGCTTTAAATTCAAGCAGATTTTGGGTTTTGAAATTCATGAATTTTGTGTTTTCGTAATCATTGAAATATCTTCAGAAAACAAAACTTTTGAATCCTACAAAGACCATAGATCCAAACCAGACATAAGATTCTAATTGTTCATTTTTTATCCAGTATTCTATCAATTTCAGACAAAGCATCATACTTATAAAGGAAAAACTCTAATTGTGAACAACCATTATCATCATAAGGAATGAAACTAGTATTTCCTGCCAAAAAAAAAAAACCTACAACCAATCACACAAAAATTTCAGCCAACGGCAATTGGCATGCATCAGCAACATTTTCATTATAGTCAAAATTAAGTGAAATCCCAGTATAGAAATTAAATTTGAATATTGAAGTATGAAAAATAAACAGAGACTTTGTATATGATAACAAAGCCCAAGGACAATTGTAACATACATCACAAATATGTACAATCGTTAAATCAAGAACAACCCATATCCTCCAAGCAAATGGTATAACTTATTAGGCAAACAAAAATGGTCGTGTATGAGTAAAATTATTGATCACCAAAACACACACATACACACAAACAAGGATCGAGAAGATAGAGAAAATACAAGAGAGTACCTGGAGTTTTGTGGGACCCCAAGGCGAATTGTAGCCTTTTTCTATTCAAGCAATTGAGAATCACCCACTACATCCTCTGACGAATCCTTTGAGGCATCAAATTGCTCCATTTCTGTTTGATTCCTCTTCCTGCTACAGCACCACCAAACCCTACACACAAACACACACATAAATATTGATATATAGGCTCGCGTAAGGATAAGCATAGCAAATGAAAGATTTTGAATGATAAAAATGTATAGTTTTTATACGTATAGATATGTGATTAAGCTTTTTATTACAAAAAAAATCAACTATATATCTATATATATATATAATCTTATGTATGTATAGATGTATAATGCATTATTATTTTAGAGAGAGGTTACGAACCTAAAAGAGGCGTGAGAGGGAATAGTAAAGTTGTGATGACCTTGTGGGCGGGTGTGCCGTGGGCGGGTGCGAGAGACACTGTCAGGCTACCACACTGGCGAGCTACGGGTGCACAGTCCCACATCGCCTGGGTAGAGGAAAGGTGAAGTGCTTATATGTAAGTGTATCATCTCCAATTGGTATGAGGCCTTTTGGGATGAAGTCCAAGAGTAAAACCGTACGGGTTCAGGCTCAAAGCGGACAATATCATACCATGTGGTGGAGTGGATCGTTACAAATGGTATCAGAGCCTGACCCAGCCGGAAGTGTGCCGACGGGGACGTCGGGCCTCCAAGGGAGGTGGATTGTGATGACCTTGTGGGCGAGTGTGCCGTGGGCGAGTGCAAGAGACACTGTCAGGCTATCACACTGGCAAGTTACGGGTGCACAGTCCCACATCGCCTGGGTAGAGGAAAGGTGAAGTGCTTATATGTAAGTGTATCATCTCCAATTGGTATGAGATCTTTTGGGGTGAAGCCCAAGAGCAAAACCTTGCGGGCTCAGGCCCAAAGCGGACAATATTATACCATGTGGTCGAGTGGGTCGTTACAAAAGTGGTGCTCGCAAATGTTATTACAATGAACAGGGATGATGTTGTGAAGCCTATAACTCATGAGAGAGAGAGGAGACAGACAAAAAAAAAAAAAAAAAAAAAAGGGTGACTTAATGCTGAGTATCAATTTAATGAATCCCATACCATACGTATTTGAGTATCAATTTGATGAATATAACAGGGGATGAAAATACAAACCTTAATTTGTGTCTTTCGAATTTAGGGCTTCGAATGAGAGAGGGAGCTAGGGTTAGGGCTTGGAGAAAGGGGCGAATCCTTGTTCAATCTCGACACCAATCAACTGTGCTGCTATCTTCTCTGCTCTAACGTTGCGCTGACCGTCGATTCAACCCTCAGTGGCTTCGGTAAAAGGGTTGGGCTTGGAGAGAAAGAGGAATGACGGCTTGGACGGTCTGAGAGAAAGGGGGTGGCCGGCTTTCTTTTCATCTCCTTGCTCTGCTTTCTTATCTTCTTCCTTCTCCGACAGCTTCTCCTCGGCAGCAGGCGGCGGTGGAGCTTCCTCCTGCGTTGCTGCCTCCGAATCGTGAACCAGATCGAGAAAAGGGCGGCCAGCTTTTGACATATGTGTTAGTGTTCTGTAAGTGTGTTGTATGTGTGTGGTTTCTGTACATATGAGCAGTATATATATATATATATATATATATATATATATATATTGACAGTAGTGGGAATAAGAACCGCCAAAAGGTAAGTGAAAAAATTTCACTTTTTTACGACGGTTTTAAAATAACTGTGGTAGAAAGACCCGTCCAAATTACATTAAAAATAATTCACCTTCTACCACGGTTATAAAGGCCCACCTAAATTACTAATTCACTTTCTACCATGGTTATAAAAATAACCGTGGTAAAAGAATATAATTTCTACCATGGTTATTTTAAAACCGTGGCAGAAAGAACTGCCCAAATTATATTAAAAATAATTCACTTTTTACCACGGTTATAAAAAAATTGTGGTAAAAGAATATACTTTCTACCACGGTTACTTTAAAATTGTGATAAAAGATGGTTTTAAAATAACCATGATAAAAAAGGCGTGGTAAAAAACTGTTTTTCTTGTAGTGATTTCTCTGTACTTGTTCAAGAAGAAGTTGTTTAGGATTTGGGCTTAACTTGTTGGGTTGGGTCAAGATTGATGTAGTCCATGTAAGGTGTATGGGCCTAATGTATCATTGGGCAGTCTTGTATATTCTTGTCCGTTTCTTCAATAAATTTGTTTTACCTTTCCAAAAAAAAAAAAAAACACAATAATTAATATATATAATTAATGTATTTGTATTTTGTAAGAAGCATACATGCATGTCGTGCAAATTAGACACGAGACATGTATTCCTGACCTTTTCCTAGCGAGTTTCAAGTTGCATGCCAGCATTTTCCTTTTCACTTACCTTATGACTCTGTCAAAGTAATTACTATATCAATTAATTAATAATCTTGATTAGATGAATGTTAAACCATTAATTATGCGCAAACCCTTTTTCAATAACAATTTGTCACCATCCAACCGAATCAATGAAATTGAATGTCTGATACTATATACTCTTTTCATTTTAAAATAGTTGGTACTTTGATAACTATGACTCACAATTTTCAAAGTACGTACATAACTATTTTGGAACGGAGGAAGTATATATATATATGATATTATGTTTCAAGAGATTTTATTTAATCTGAAAATTCAAGAGAGACAAAGCTCGAGACTGGTAGGTGAGAAGAAGAATGGAAGTAACTGGGATAGAGAAAAGAAACTACAAAACTTGCAGGCTGATTTATATTTTCATCCCTTTCAACCAAGCAAATTAGCAATTCATTGGAAGTAAACAAGTTTATTTCGAAGAAATTTGCCGAAGATTGCAAGAACTGCTTAGGAATGCATCTAACCAAAAAAAAAACCACCATTCTTCCTGGTCACTCTCTCTGTTCATATTATATACACTATATGTGTGTGTATATATATATATATTACGTACATATATATGTGTGTATACATATAGTCCAAAGTAAAATTTTGCCACCACCCAATTGAATCATTGCATTAGGTAGAGCCAAATTATTGGAAAAGATTGTATTTCAAGAGATTTCTTTTAATCTGGAAATTCAAGAGAGACAGAGCTCGATCGAGACTGGTAGGTGAGAAGAAGAATGGAAATAACTTGGATAGAGAAAAGAAACTACAAAACTTGCAGGCCGATTCACATTGTCATCACTTTCAACTAAACTAACTAGCAATTCATTGGAAGTAAACAAGTTAGTTTCATAGTAAGTTTGCGGAAGATTGCAAGAACTGCTTAGAAAATGCATATAATAATAATAATAATAATAACCATTCTTAATTCCCAGTCACTCTGTTTTCATATTATATATACTATATATTACGTAAATATATATATATATATATATATATATATATATATATGGTCAAAAGTAAAATTAGCAATTCATTGGAAGTAAACAAGTTAATTTCATAGCAAAGAAGATTGCAAGAACTACTTAGGAAATGAATCTAACAAAAATAAAAACTACCATCATTCTTGCTGGTCACTAACTCAGTTTATATTATATACATGTGTGTGTGTGTATATATAGTCAAAAGTAAAATTTTCGGGTATACATTTTTTTTTTTTTTGTAATTTAAATAAAAAGAAAGTTTATGTTTAATAGACTTATGGTAATCTCATTTCAACAAATTCCACATTTCACACACAGCTAGCCCAAATTCCACATTCACGCGTGACACCAACACCAACACCAACACCAACACCAACACCTACATTATTTATTTATTTTTTTTTTGTAATTTAAATAAAAAGAAAGTTTATGTTTAATAGACTTATGGTAATCTCATTTCAACAAATTCCACATTTCACACACAGCTAGCCCAAATTCCACATTCACGCGTGACACCAACACCAACACCAACACCCACACCCACACCACCATGCAATATCAACGTACGTTGTACACTAGAGAAAAAGTATGAGTTCAAAGTCTCTATAAAAACCCTAACCCTATGTTCTCTTCATTTCTCAAACATAAGAGCTACCATTAATATCTCTCATTTTCATTTGTGAAAGGCAAGAAGCATTAAGACAGAAGTAGACAGAGGTGATATGGCAGATCAGGGGGGTCAAGGTCCGTCGTCCATGTCCCAATATTCCAAGCCTGGGAGTGTGATTCCTGCAGATAGGACGAAGGTGTCAACAATGGTGGGTCAGAAATTGGTGAAAGCTGTTACTCCCTCTAGCAGCAAGAACAAAATCAAACCGTCCAGGTGATCATGCATGGTGATCCACAGAACTACGGCATATATAGTCTTATATATACTCTATATGTATAATTATTTTGTACTTAATTTATGTCATAAATCACTTCTTTGGTGATACAGTTTCGTGCATGAGTGTTGTACTATTCTTTATTTATGTGTTCTCTTTGATTCATGATGGAATAAAATCTTCTATGTTTAATTAACAGATCAACTCGGTTGTTTGATGTTGATAGAGTCTCAAGTCCTATAACCTCCTATATATTGTCACAAGCTTTTATTTCAAGTTTTTATTTCACGTTTACCTAATAGTTTAAGTTTTTAGTTCATATATATGGTCACAAGTCATTAATTACTTGCGACCTAAGGGTTGATGGTCGGCAGATGGTTGAAGTTGAAGAAGATTTCTTTTCAGTTGTTGCAATTCTCTGCATCACTATCTACTTCCTTTTGAGTTTGGTGTAGTTCTTCCTTGAAGCTTGTCCCCATTAAGTAGTTTTAACTGGTCCTTGGCTTATGCCTGTTGTATTTCCTTTTGGTGTTCTTTGGATACTTCATGTACATTCTTCACATTCTTCTAAAATTAAAAAATAAAAATAAAAGAAGTCATTAATTACTTGACCCTCACCCTCACATCATTAAATCAGGGAACACATAGGCAGGTGGTTTGTAATCATGAGGGTGTGCACCTAAAAGCTTAAATGTGTGTGAGTGATTACTGGGTCCAGCCTTAGGAGAATAGTAATAGATATCCAAGCTAGTACTTCGACCGCAGCAAGAATATGGACATAACAATTTAAATTCTTACATCAAATGACAATATACTTGTCATGTATATCATTTCTATCATGTCAATATATATATATATATATATATATATATATATTTGGGCTACTCTAACAGTCATGGTCGGATTTTTATACAGTAATTAATAATCTCCCTGTTATTATGTTGTTTCAACCAATGTTTGATATTGTACTTAACAATTTAATGATTAATTGGCGGGAAATCGACCATGTCAATTATTTGTCAGTCCAAGTAGATAAACCAATCATTCATTTTCTAATTTAAGTAGGTCATGATATAAAAGCAGAAAGTCATTACTACTTGTTCAAAGTCATGCATGACACATGGAAAAGGTCAAAGACAATGGAATTTTAAAATTAACAATATTTTAACGGTGAGAATTATCTGGGTTAAAATAATTATAATACTAAATATATTTTTATCAGAATGATTCAACACATTGATATCATCGCATAAACTCGACATTTCAAAAAATGCATGCTAAATTCACAAATTTTTCAATACGAGTGTAGGCCTATACAAACGTCTATGTATACCCTTTTGATTACTCTGCAACCATATGTAGTAGGTACGGTGTCAATCAAAAAGTTTGATTTTGTTGATTATCAAGGATAGAGAGACAGAGATATAGAACTGATGTAATTGAATTGATGTATATTGAATTAATATTATGATAATGATACAAAGAAAGTATAAATAGGCTAACATCAAACGGCTAGTAAATCACTATTACAGCGGCTATAATATAATATAATTATGGTAGCATATAATATAATCTAATTATGTTAACATCTCCCCTCAAACTTAAGGTGGTAGAGCAGAAACCAACTTGAGTTTGGAGAAAAATTGGAGCGGAAGGCAGTACCGAAGTTGTGAAGATCCGATACGTTGAGGTGCTTAGAAGCACATAATAGACCACTTATGGCAAGTGTGGTAGCCTTGAGAGAGCTTTTGAAAGCAAATATTTGAGTGGAATCATAGAGTGGAATTTACCACTTGAGAGACGCACGGATGTGTATGACAGAGCGGGATTACCGATTGATAGAGTGATATAACCACTTGAGATCCGCACAGGTGCATAAAAACCACTTTACAGCAGATGTGGTAGCCATGAACTCTTGAAAGCTAATATTTGAGTTTTTTCATAAAGTGAAATTTACCACTTGAGAGACGCACGGATGCTTATGACAGAGCGGGATTATCGCTTGATAAAGTGGTATAACCACTTGAGATGCACTCAGGCGCATAAAGATCACTTTACGACAGATGTGGTAGCCATGAGCTCTTGAAACTAATATTTGAGTGGAATTATAGAGTGGAATTACCACTTGAGGTAACGAAACTGTAAAGTTTCAACACGTTGAGAGTGCTTAGGAGCGTGGCGAGAGTAAGATTACCACTTGAGGTGCTTGGGAGCACATGACAGAGCGCTTGGAAGCGCATCAGAGAGAGCTAGATCAATGCTGAGAAACTAGGCGGCTGTACTCCAGAAACTGGAACGCCCCCTCAAGTTCTAGAGCTAGAGGGATATTAGGAGCACCTAGAACTTGCATCTGAAACTGGGCCAAGGCTGTAATGAACTGGGCCAAAAATTGATCTGGGCAAATACTGAACCAGGCCAGACACTGAATCGGGCGGATACTGAAAAAATGGGTTTGCAACCATCCAAACAAGTAAACAAATAGCCTGCACTTTCCATAAATCAGCACGCTTTATCTCTCTCCCTAACAAAAAGAACAAACTGACGAACAAAAATCAAAACATTCTGCAGACCCAATAGAGAGAAATACAGAGAGAGCCGTAGGTGAGGACTGAACCAGATAGCGAGGAACAAGTCGCCGGCAATGGTGCGTGACTGGTCCGACAACAGCAAAGCAGTGGGTGCACATAGATCTGGCAGAGAGAACAGTGATGGCTTCAGCGGCAGAGGAGATTAGTGATTATAGATCAATATGGGTTGAAAAGCCGGCGAACAGAGAGCACGGCGATGGCAGATGACGGAAGATCCGTGGCGGCAGATAGCAGTTGTGACGGCGACAGAGCTCCGTGGCGGCACCGGCAATGACGGCTATGGTGGTGAAGAAATGGGGATGAGCTGTCTTCAAAAGTCGATGTCGACGACGAAGGATGACGGGATTGTTAGAAATTAAACTTTATTTTATTTGGTGTTTTATATTTATGTGAGTTTTTTATTGGAGTTAGTGGGGGGCATGAGAGTTACAACTAGTAAATGGTCATGTTAGTGGGTTAGTGGGAGTTTTGCCTACTAAATGGTCATGTTAGTGGGTTAGTGGGAGTTTTGCCTACTAAATGATATGTTAGTGGGATTTTAAGTTTCATTTACATTTATGTTTTGAAGCCTATATAAACCCATGCATTGTACTCATTTTCAATCAAGTGAAATAAAAAGTATTTTCCTCCATTTCTATTCTCTTCCAAATAGTATAGTGTTGTGTGTGTAACTAGGCCACTATTTCCAACAAAGTGGTATCAGAGCTAGTTTGTGAGAGAGAGAAGAAATGGCAAACAATTCGGTTCCATTTCAAATGCCTCGATTCACCAAAGATAACTATGAAAATTGGTGTATCCGTATGAAGGCAATTTTGGGAGCACAAGATGTGTGAGAAGTTGTTTCCAAAGGTTATGATGAGCCAGAAGATGAGGCAACTTTGTCTCAAGCCGAAAAAGATGTTTTACAAGCCATGAGAAAGAAGGACCAAAAGGCGGTGATGACCATCCATTAATGTTTGGATGATGGAATGCTACAAAGAGTTGCTAGTGCAGAAAATGCAAAGCAACTATGGGAGATTCTTCAAAATTCCTTCCAAAGAGTTGATAAAGTGAAGAAGGTTCGCCTCCAAACGTTACGGGGTGAATTTGAAGCATTGCATATGAAGGAATCTGAATCAATTTCAGATTATTTTTCGAGGGTCTTGGCTATTGTAAATCAACTAAGGAGATATGGCGAAACCACCATGACTGATACAAGGGTCGTTGAAAAGATCCTTCGGTCGCTGGATTCCAAATTCAACTACATTGTTGTAGCCATTGAAGAGTCAAAGGATTTGGATTCCATGACTGTTGATCAACTCATGGGTTCGTTGCAAGCTCATGAAGAAAAGGTGGTGAAGAAACAAGAAGCATTGGAGCAAGTGCTACAAACAAAGTTTTCGTTAAACGAAAGAGACGAAAAACATGGAGGAAATCAAAGGGGCCGAGGACGTGGAAATGCATGTGGCCGAGGAAGAGGAAGAGGCCGTGGAAGAGGAGAAAGAAGCGGTCAACACACAAGCAACAATGAAGAAAAAATCCTTGACTCACAACAAATAAGAGGTCGTGGTAGAGGAAATTACGCAAGGTCATATGGAAGGAGGTATGATAAGTCTCAAATTCAATGTTATAATTGTCAAAAGTATGGTCATTATGCTTCGGAATGTAGAAATGTTGCTAACGATGTTGAAGAAAAGGCGAATTATGTTGATGAAGAAGTGGAGCCTACTTTGTTGTTAGCATACAAATGTGAAAGGAGTGATCAAGAAGATGTGTGGTATCTTGACACCGGTGCTAGCAACCATATGTGTGGTAGCAAAGAGAAGTTCGTTGATATTGATGAATCAATAAATGGCAAGGTAACATTTGGAGACTAATCACAAATTCCGGTAAGAGGGAAAGGTAAAATATTGATTCGTTTGAGGAATGGGCATCATCAATTTATCTCTAATGTTTATTATGTGCCTAATATGAAGAACAATATTTTGAGTTTGGGACAACTCTTAGAAAAAGGCTACAATATATCCATGAAGGATTGTAGTCTTTCGATAAGAGACCCATTGGGTAATTTGATTGCCAAGGTTCCAATGACAAAGAACCGGATGTTTTTGCTAAATATTCAAGCCGACGAGGCTAAATGTTTGAAGGCTTGTGTTAATGATTTAACTTGGCTTTGGTACTTGAGATTTGGGCACTTGAATTTTGGAGGATTAGAGTTGTTGGCCAAAAAGAAGATAGTGAAGGGATTGCCTTTCATTAGCAATCCAAATCAATTATGTGAAGGATGTCTCGTTGGAAAGCAATCAAGGAAAAGTTTTCCTAAAGAAGCTACCACAAGAGCTACGGCGCCACTACAACTTATCCATTCGGATGTTTGTGGTCCAATTTCTCCATCATCATTTGGTAAGAATAATTATTTTTTATTATTCATTGATGATTTTAGCCGAAAAACATGGGTGTATTTTTTAAAACCAAAATTGGAGTAGTGTGAAATTTTTAAAAAATTTAAAGCACTTGTTGAAAAACAAAGTGGCTATGATGTAAAAGCTCTTCGATCCGATAGAGGTGGTGAATTCACATCAAATAATTTCAAAAAATTTTGTGAAGAAAATGGAATTCACTATCCTTTAACGGTTCTGAGATCGCCCCAACAAAATGGAGTTGCAGAAAGGAAGAACAGAACCATTCTCAATATGGCTCGAAGCATGTTGAAAAGTAAGGAAATGCCTAAAGAATTTTGGGTTGAAGCGGTTGATTGTGCGGTGTACTTGTCCAATCGGTGTCCTACTAGAAGTGTGCAAAACAAAACACTACAAGAAACATGGAGCGGAAGAAAGCCAAGTGTCTCTCATTTGCGGGTTTTTGGGAACATTGCCCATGTGCACGTGCCGGATGAAAGGAGGACCAAGTTAGACAACAAAAGTGAAAAAATGGTGTTCATTGGCTATGATGCAAATTCCAAAGGCTACAAGTTGTACAATCCAAGCAATGGGAAGATTGTCATTAGTAGAGATGTTGAATTCGAAGAGGGAGCCACATGGGATTGGAACACTCCAAATGAAGATTATAATATTTTTACAATTTCTGATGAGGAGCAAGAAAATGAAGGCATGAAGCAGCCCATTTCTCCACCAACATCACCTCCAGCACCATCAATTCAAGATCAATCAACTCCATCATCATCAAGTTCAAGTGACACACCACCACTTCGCATGAGGAGTCTTCGTGACATATATGACGAAACAGATGAGGTAACGAAAAGGTTAGGTGATCTAACATTTTTTTGTCTCTTTGCGGATTGTGAACCCGTAGGATTTGAAGAGGCGGCACAAGACAAAAAATGGAGAAATGCTATAGATGAAGAAATTAAATCCATAGAGAAGAATGACACATGGGAGCTTGCTACACTTCCAAAAGAGCAAAAGGCAATTGGTGTCAAGTGGGTGTATAAAGCAAAACATAATGCAAATGGTGAAGTTGAAAAATATAAAGCAAGATTGGTCTCCAAGGGGTATAACCAAAAGCCCGGAGTTGACCATGATGAGGTATTTGCACCCGTAGCTCGTTTGGAAACAATTAGATTGTTAATTTCTTTGGCAGCCCAGAACAATTGGAGAATCCACCAAATGGATGTGAAATCGGCTTTCTTGAATGGGTTTCTTGAAGAACATGTGTATGTTCAACAACCCATGGGCTATATTGTAAAGGGACAAGAAAACAGAGTCTTGAAATTGAAGAAGGCTTTATATGGCTTGAAGCAAGCACCAAGAGCGTGGAATAAGCGAATTGACAAATATTTTCAAGACAATAATTTTTCAAAGTGCCCATATGAACATGCTCTTTACTCCAAAGTAAGTGAGAATGGAGATGTATTTTTTGTTTGCTTGTATGTGGATGATTTAATCTTCACAGGTAGCAATCCAAAAATGTTTGAAGATTTCAAGAAGGTTATGGCTCGAGAGTTCGAGATGACAGATATTGGCATCATGGCTTATTATCTTGGCATTGAGGTCAAGCAAATGAAGGATGGAATTTTCATTCACCAAGAAGGCTATGCTAAGAAAATTCTTAAGAAATTCAAGATGGAAGATTGTAAATTGGTGAACACGCCCATGGAAGTTGGAATTAAATTGTCAAGAGATGAAGATAGAGAGACGGTGGATCCAACATTTTTCAAAAGTCTTATTGGAAGTTTGAGATACTTAACATGCACAAGGGCGGACATATTATTTGCGGTTGGGCTTGTTAGTCGGTTTATGGAAAGACCCACCATAACTCATTTCAAGGCGGCTAAGAGGATTCTTCGTTACATCAAAGGTACCCTTGATTTTAGGTTATTCTATTCATTTTCTAATGATTTCAAGCTTGTGGGTTATTGTGATAGCGATTGGGCCGGAGATTTGGATGATAGAAAAAGTACTTCGGGCTATTGTTTTTTCATGGGAAATACTGCTTTTACATGGTGTTCAAAGAAGCAACCCATTGTCACCCTCTCAACTTGTGAAGCAGAATATGTTGCAGCCACTTCATGTGTTTGTCAAGTAATTTGGTTGAGGAATTTGTTGAAGGAATTACACATGCTACAAGAAGAGTCAACGGAGATTTTTGTGGACAACAAATCAGCAATTGCTTTGGCTAAGAATCCAGTGTTTCATGAACGAAGCAAGCATATTGATACAAGATTTCATTTCATTAGAGAATGTATAACTAAGAAGGAGGTGGAGCTCAAGTTCATCAAGTCACAAGATCAAGTTGCGGATATTTTCACCAAGCCCCTCAAGTTTGCAGATTTTCACAAGTTTAGGAGTTTGCTTGGAGTTGAAAAAAAATCAAGTTTAAGAGGGGGTGTTAGAAATTAAGCTTTATTTTATTTGGTGTTTTATATTTATGTGAGTTTTTTATTGGAGTTAGTGGGGGGCATGAGAGTTACAACTAGTAAATGGTCATGTTAGTGGGTTAGTGGGAGTTTTGCCTACTAAATGGTCATGTTAGTGGGTTAGTGGGAGTTTTGCCTACTAAATGATATGTTAGTGGGGTTTTAAGTTTCATTTACATTTATGTTTTGAAGCCTATATAAACCCATGCATTGTACTCATTTTCAATCAAGTGAAATAAAAAGTATTTTCCTCCATTTCTATTCTCTTCCAAATAGTATAGTGTTGTGTGTGTAACTAGGCCACTATTTCCAACAGGGATGACATCCGGACCAGATCGGACCAGATCGATATGAGGTCTCGACGTCGAAGGACGGCGGGACAGCAACACGACGTCGACTGCAGATCGATGTCGATGACGGCAAGACAGCGGTACGACGCCCACTGTAGAGGTGGGGACGAGCTGGTCTGCGACGGCTCAGATGGAGCCGGTCGGTAATGGAGAAGATATGCCGCCGAGGATGGCTGGTGTTTCTCCGGTGGCAAAGGTTTAGATCGAACGGTGGTTCAGATCGAGCTCCAGTATTTAGGATATATATATATATATATATATATATATATATATATATATATATATATATATAATATGGCAGGGCAGTGGTGATGACGGCAGAGATCGGAGAAGGTTGAGGACGATCTTGGAACTGTGAGCAGGGTGGTTGGTGTGTTGGGTATCGGCCGAGGGTGAGGTGGAAGACGCCGGTGGTGTTGTCGATGCAGAGAGCAGTGGCTGAGAGGCGGAAGTAGGTGAGGCGAGTTAGGAGTTAGATTGACCCGGTGAGGTTGAGCTGGTTGAGGACGACGGTGGATGGCTCCGGCTGACTGTGATTTGACCGGCGGTGACGATGGCAGAGAGCTCGGCTGAGGGCGAGCAGGGAGCTGGGCACGGTGATGGCTGCCGTAACTGGGTCGGTTGAAATGATGGAGTGGCGTCTGGCAGTGATGAACTCCGGTAGAAGCTACTGATGAGCAGAGACAGAGGATAGTTTAATTGAGGACTTTGGACCGCCGCCGAAGATGAGGCTTATGCCGACATCTCCAGCGGTGGCTCTGATTATCAGGATAGAGAGATAAAGAGATATAGAACTGATGTAATTGAATTGATGTATATTGAATTAATATTATGATAATGATACCTATAAATAGGCTAACTACAGCCATTATAACATAATATAATTATGATAACATATAATATAATCTAATTATGTTAACAGATTTGATGACTGTTAAATCATTTATTTGCATCCCATTTTTCTGCAAAAGTCTGAGTTTACTAGAATCATTGAAATTGAAAAGGATTTCAGGATCCCTGTTTTTGATGCTGACATGAGAATCACCAGATGGCCAGTGTTTGTATAAGGTATTGAAATGGGATAGTACTGTGGCTAAGTGGCTTGCCTAACCGTTGATAATAATGACACATTAAGTATTTTTTTAACCAACAAAATAGCACAAGATAATACTACTTTAAAGGTTCTTTTTATTTTTATTTTATTTTTTATTTTTTGATGTTTTGTTCTCATAAAATATGTACAAAAATATATAATATTAAAACGTAACAAAAATAATTTATTCACCAATTTTTGACATGTACGTTCCACCCGATGGACTCCACTTATATATTTGTCAAACACTCAAAAATAAAAAAATATATTATACCTGAAAAAAATAATATTAAAACGGAACAAAAATAATTTATTTATCAATTTTGGACAAATTATTTTATATGACTTTCCAAATTCGATCTGCTTTGATTTGGTTGATTGGTTGGGCTATGTACGGATAGGTCCTTGAGGGCATTTGGGTCTTCTGTGATGATTTATTATCTTTTAGCCTGAAATTAATTGACAGGCCGATGTACCATGTTTCGACATTTTCAATTTCACATTTCTTCTCTCACAAGAAATACTAATCTAATGCGAATAAAGAATGGTAAGACTGGTCTCCACCGTCAGATTTGCATACTTTTCTTTCTATTTCTTGAAAAGCATTATTAAATTTCTCCGAAAAGGAATTGAAATTACACACAGTAAACACAAAACCAGTATAATGGTTGGAACTCGGAAAAGAGAGGGAAGTGACAGTGTAAACCAAAACAATAACATATATGTTTTTACTTCGATCGTAAGAAGCATACAAGAAAAGAGTGCATACATGCATGCATTGCTCATTAAAATTTCCGTTAATTTTGTCTGAAATTCTTACTAACTTCCATAAATTAATTGAAAAGGATTATACTTCAAATAAATTATTGTGAATTAGGTGTTTCTTTTCTGAATTGTTTATTTTAATTACTGGGTGTTTGGCTGTTTTTTTTAGGGGCGTACCAGAGTCTTTCGACTCAAGGGGTTGGATAGTCAAACTATCCTTAGTGCTGACCAAATCTGAAATCGGCCCTTAATGAATCAGGCGATTGTTGGAAGGCAAGGATGACTCCTTTCTTTAGGTTCTTCAACGCCTCAATAAAGAGGACTTTCAGCACTATATGTAGAATGGATGAAGGGAGAACAACAAATTACACGAGCATTCATCTATTCCAAAAGACTTAAAAAATAAAAGTAGAGGGGAATGAAGCCAAGCGTCGACTTTTATTTCATAAGCAAAATTCCCATACAGAGTACAAGAATTATAAATCTAATATTAGAGGCTACTCCTATGAACAGAAGTAAAATACAACTTAAAGGCTAAATGAAATTGCAGAGAATGAAAAACATCGATAAAGAAAATGGAAATATACTACATTGTAAGAAAATGCGTTGTGTTGGTCGGAACCTTTTGCACAAACTCCTCCTGTCTCTATTTATAGAGAAACCTTGTAGCAATAGTTTTCTTTTTAAATTAATATAACATTTGAATTATAAAAACTACCTTTATCTTAATCTTATCCACCATCATTTGAATAAAAAGTACCATTGTCTTAATCTTATCCACCTTCTGCCTTTTGTCTTAAATTTATCCAAATAAATCGTATTTGTGGAATAAAATTAACGTAGGCAATACATTGACTTGTAGACTCTAATTTTATATAGGAGTCCTATTTAATAACACTGTATATATTTTCTCCTCCAATCATACAACACCATGTGTCTAAATTTAAAAAAATTATTTTTATGGTGCAAACACTAGGATATTTTAGGAAAAACCTCTATGGAGATGCTAGTCCAAATTCCACGTTCACGCGTGACACGTAAACCGTCATTGAGTCCAAATTCTAGTCTTATATATAGCCTGTGTATTGTTAAAGATTGTTGTCTCATATCAGATCCCGACAAGCACATACTAGACCTGTTTTGCAGCTCCACTTAACAACTTAAACTTTTATGCTATAATGAAATGTGTCCAACTTGTTACAAGTGATATCTATTATTAAGCCCAATCCTTTATAATTTTTGATTCGGGGTCACACAAGCATCACCCTGAATGGTTATGGGTCTTCCCATCATTAGGGGGGACAGATGGACTGGAGGTCCAACCATAACGAGATTGTCATGCACCTAAGAGATTAAGCTTTAATTTGGACGTGGTACAAATAGGCAACAACTTGAATCCAAATTAAAGCTTAATCTGGCATGTTCTTCAACCGAGTACATGTATATCTAAGAGTTTAAATTTTTGGTCGAATGGAAAACACGAACTGACTACATGTATATCTATACTAGGGGTGACAAATGGGCGGGTCGGATCGGGTTTGGGCATGGTCAAATATGGACGGGTTGAAAATGGATTATAACCCATATCCAACCCGTTTGTAATGGGTCAAATATGGGTTGGATTAACCCAAAAGACCTAATAACCCATTTTCATCATTTTATTCTTTTTATTCTTTTTATTTTTTTTAAATAAAGAAAAAAAAATCATTTTACTATTAGTTACATCTTGTTTTACTAAACATTAGGGAAAAAATAATTTTAATTGCTATTCAAGTGGGTTGAAGGTAAGTAATATGGGTTAAATATGAGTACTCATATTCAACCCATCTCATTTTTTATTCACTTTAAATATAGTTCACTCAAAATTATTAAGTAATATGGGTTAAATATAAGTACTCATATTCAACCCATCTTGACCCTCAAATTAACTGATTAAAAATTATTCAACTCATTTTTTATTCACTTTAAATATAGTTCACTCAAAATTATTAAAAAGCGAACGAATATGAGTGGATTGATGGCACGTTGTGAACTATTTTACCACCCTAATCTATACTATATATTATTATTCATTGTGCGTAAATAAATCAATTACACTATTTTGCAACATCCTCAATTATTTTGCTAGTCCTTGTATGCAAATAAATCAATCATATCAAAGGATTTGTATTTGTGTTACTCATTCTTTCTCTAATTTAATTAGATAATAAACTCACCAAAGAAACTATTTCAATACTAGACTTATTCAAAGTTGATTAAGACAGATTGAATTTTATACTTAAGAATAATTCAACGAGATCGTCAAGATTATGGGAATTCAGTATGAAAATGTGTGTGCATGTGTTTTTTTTTTTTTTTGGCAAATTGTATTGACACCCCCTGAAGTTTTTGTCAATGCCACTCAACGGTTAGTCAACAACTTTGTTTATATTGGCACCCCTGTGATTTTAAAGGTCATAAATGCCCCTAAATTTTTAATTCAATTTTATAAAAAAAAAAATATCAAACATGTTAAATGACAAAAATAACCCCCTGATCTCCTTTTATTTGGCTACTATTGGGTTTGGATAGGGCAACAACTCGGACGGATTGGGCGGGTTTGAGGTATAACTTGAGCCTAGCCCACCATATGAAATGCTAAACTCAAGTCCAACCCTAACTCTATCCTCAACCCTAACTTCTCAACTCGAGCCCAACCCATCGTTCTACTTTTAAATTCGGGCTTGCAACTCGAGCTTAGATTTCGTATTAAAACTTCGGGTTAATTCGGGTTACTCATATGGCTAATTTTCATACCGAAAATTAATATGATCTTGAATTAGTTTTATATTAAATTACACTTAAATAAGAAAAAGTTCAAAGACTTTTTGTAGATATTTAATAAATTACAAACAAATTCTTTGAAAATTAAGTTTCTTAAATGTTAATATACAATAAGTTAAGATTTAACAAAGGAAGTTGAGAAAAAAAATATATAATCATAGTTTAAATATTATATATAATGTATTTTAAAGTAAAAATATATATGAAAATAATATTATAATTCGGGTTCAAGTTGGCTCGCGTTGCTAGCACTTCAACTCAAGCTCAACCCTAATTCAATTCGAATTGAGATTTTTCAACCCAAGCCCAACCTTATTTTTCAAAATGATTGTCCAAACCCGCGAAAAATCGGGTTGGGCTCGGGTTTCTGAACCCAAGTTGCACCCATAAGTTTGGATGTGCAAGTTATGCTCGGCAACAAGAATCTATGGCCTATGGAGAGAACGTAATGTCAGACTCTTTCAGGGCAAGACCTCGACAGCTAATTAGGTTCTGAACTCAATAATGGAGTGAGTTCGCGGTAAAATGATGAGCACAAAATGGAAATCCTCAACGAATACGTGCCATTAGGGTTATGCATGATTTGGACTTGCCTCCGTTCATCAAATCGGTTGATAGTACTTCTTCAACGTAGATGAATGGTGCTCTGGATCAAACGGAGCATCACTCCTCTGTGCTTGTTCAAGAAGAAGTTGTTTAGGGTTTGGGTTTAACCTTTTGGGTTGGGTCAAGATTGATAAAGCTTATGTAAGGTGTATGGGCCTAATGTCCCATTGGGCCAATCTTGTATATTCTTGTCCGTTTCTTCAATAAATTTGTTTTGCCTTCCAAAAAAAAAAATCAACAAGAAAAGAGTGCATTCATGCATGTCGTGTAAATTAGACACGAGTCATGTATTCCTCACCTTTTCCTAGCGAGTTTCAAGTTGCATGCTAGCATTTTCCTTTCCACTTACCTCATGACTCTGTCAAAGTAATTACTATATCAATTAATTAATAATCTTGATTAGATGAATGTTAAACCATTAATTATGTGCAGACCCTTTTTCAATAACAATTTGACACCATCCAATCAAATCATTGAAATTAAATGCATGATAATACATACACTCTCGTTTTAAAATAGTTGGTACTTTGGCAACTGTGACTCACAGTCTCTAAATTTTGGAATGGAGGGAATATATATACGTATGTACGTATATGATTTTATGTTTCAAAAGATTTCATTTAATCTGGAAATTGAAGAGAGATCGACAAAGCCTAAGACTGGTAGGTGAGAAGAAGAATTGATATACTCGGATACAGAATAGAAACTACAAAACTTGCAGGCTGATTTATATTTTCATCCCTTTCAACCAAGCAAATTAGCAATTCATTGGCAGTAAACAAGTTAATTTCATAGAAAGTTTGCTGAAGATTGCAAGAACTGCTTAGGAAATGCATCTAACTGAAAAAAAAACCACCATTCTTGCTGGTCACTCTCTCTGTTCATATTATATACACTATATGTGTGTGTGTGTGTGTGTATATATATATCTTACGTACATATATATATGGCCAAAAGTAAAATTAGCAATTCATTGGAAGTAAACAAGTTAATTTCATAGTAAGTTTGCAGAAGATTGCAAGAACTACTTAGGAAATGAATCTAACAAAAAAAAAAAAATCCACCATTCTTGCTGGTCACTACCTCTCTGTTCATATTGTTTGGCTTACAAAGTGGTCTGAGGTCGCTAACCAATGAACGGCTGACCTAGAACGCGGGCGTGCCAGAGTCCTGATGGACTCGAATATTTCTTGCCAAACTATTCCTATCGGGTCAGGTCACCGACCTAAGGTGATTCAGGCGAAAGTTGGAGAGTAGGAATGACCCTCTCCTTAAGGTTGCTATTACCTTTAAGAAATGACTTTAAACACTCAAGATAAACATGAATTAGAAGCAACTTAACTAGACAATAAATATACCTGAATCTGCAAACCTTTCTTCATTGAACTTGACTGATTACAATGATGAATGAATTACAAACTCTTGATTGAAATGGAAACTAAAGTATTAAATGCTGGAAGATGAACTAAGTACTAAACTAATAGTGTTAAGCTAAACTTGCTGAAATAAAAGCTAAGTGCTAAACTGAGCTTGATGAAATAAAAGCTAAGTGCTAAATGATAGGAATGCTAAAGGTTGAACTTTAGAAATGGTCTTGGACCCTTTCCTTGTGAAGCTTGAGTGGGTATTTATAGAGGTTTCCACTTGGTGTTGTCCCTCTCAACCGTTTCTCTAGAAATTGATTGGTTGTAAACTGAAAGTGACCCTTCCTAACCACCTTGCTGAGCTGGTCAGGTTGACTGACTTGCACATCCTTCTATAGGCAAATTAAAGTATGTCTGACATAGTATTTTTAACTAAGTGGTGCCTTGTCTTTCATGCTTGATGATTTTGGTCTTCAAGCCATTTTCAGCTCTCTGCACCTGTCGTGTCTGGCTTGATTTGTACATTAGCCTGGAGGCATCTGATTACTGACAATTCTGACTCTCCTCGTCAGATGTAGGTGAGAACCTTCCAATTGTAGTTCTGAACTTCTGATATTGTCAAGTTGTCCTTTTCTATTTCAAGCTCTTTTCACGTTTCCAGACCTGACTTGTTGGGTTTTCAAATCATTGGGATTCTAGCCGATCTTCATTTGAATTACCCCAAAGATTCTTGAAGTGATTATGACCCGAGACCCCTAATCATAACCATATTTGGTCATGAGTCTTGATCATAGCCATAGTGACTAAAAATCTTGGTTAAGATTCATGATCATGACCATTATGACCGAGAGTCTTATAATCATTGTGACCGAGATGAATAACGGTCCAGGCTCTTGATTATGGCTGGTTATGAGTCTCTGGAGAGACTTTGGATCGCGACCATTATGACTGAGAGTCTCATGACCATGACCATTGTGACTGAGAGTACTTTGGCCTAAACTCATGACCATAGTGACTGAGAGAAATATGGCCTAAGACTCATGATCATAGTGATTGAGATAAATATGGCCTAAGACTCATGATCATAGTGACTGAGACTCTCATGACCATAGTGACTGAGAAGATAGTGACTGAGAAGATTTTGGCCTAAGACTCATGATCATAGTGACTGAGACTCTCATAACCATAGTGACTGAGAAGATTTTGGCCTAAACTCATGATCATGACCATTGAGGCTGAGAGTCCCATGACCATAGTGACTGAGAAGATTTTGGCCTAAACTCATGATCATGACCATTGAGACTGAGAGTCCCAATTGTGACCGGTTATAAGCTCAAAACCTCATCTTAGCTTTAATGGCCTAAAAATTCCACTCTTCTTCCTTCTCAGCCTTAAATCGAGTCACTATGACTAGAAATTAATCTTTCGCTCTGATGATCGGACCTTGTAATTTCTGACCATGTGGCATGATTGCCTCGAATTATATTTTAGGTGTTAACAACTGCCCCCCAACTCTATGAAAATGGGTTCATACCGAATTTTTGTATAGTTGTATTTATTTAGGCCAGTTTTTTGTGTTCGGCCCGGGACCCATCAAAGCTATTTTTGCCTTTAATGTATGGATAATTAAACCCAAATATTAACAAAAAAAGAGAAGTGTACAATTTCATTTCTTATTTACAATGGCCATTTGTACCTAGGCCATATTGAAGCGTCCAACCCGCTCAAGCTTCAAAAATATACCAGATCAGAACACAGCAACAGCTACGGACCACTTTTTGGAGAGAGAAATATAGAAACCCATTTAATCCAAAAGAGAGAGAGAACTGAACTATGCAGCAGCTTCACGTCTGTCTCAAAATAAAAGCAAGTCCCATAGGAAAAATGACGAAGTATGGATCATACTTGCCGCCCAAGAAACATGCAAGTTTTCATTGTAAGCATCAACATTGTCACCCCCACCGGCGACGATGTCACCGGAGATGATGCTCCCACCATTTTCCATCACCCGTACGTGTACCTAACAGTTTTGGGCTTTGCCATTTTGGGTAAGTTTCAAAACTGATCTTTTGAGAACGTTGGTGAAGAAAGACCAAAAGTTGGCGAGCTTCTAGGAACTGCGTGAGCCGATCTATGCATGATGCTGTAGCATCCACCTAACCATCAACATGCAAACCCATTTTTTAATGGGCACTGACCAACCAAGGAACGAACATGATTCATGGTTTATACTGCCAAGCATCGCAACGTGTTTGCCATGGACCGTCGCCGGCCAAGAAGAGATTGTCGCGCTAGTCGTCTTCTTTGTGAAGTCACTGCCGCCAGCACTATCACCGTGGATGGACTCGCCGCTAAAAAAAAAAAAAAAAACGTGTGAGCTTCTACTGCAACACACAAGCTGTTATTCCCTTCGGCGGCGTCGCCGCCGGTAATGGTACCCACAACATCGGCCATCATCAATACTTGACAGTTTTTTTATTTCGGGTGGGCTTCAAAACTGACCCATGCGGTGACTGTGAACTGGTGCCGCCGATTAAGATGACACCCACCCATGCACACCATTGTTCTTTGCTCATATCGTGGTGACGACGGCGAGCTCTGCAAACTGCGTGGTTGACTGTGCTTCGCCGGTGATGGGTCTGTTTTACAAAACTACAACTCTCAGGTGATGGTTACACGCTGCGTACTTGTTTGTCCCCAAATAGGCGTCGATCATGGAGAAAACGGTCGGCACTGGTGTATTTCCAGATGAAACTCTCGACTTGGGTGGGCAAAATGGAAGTGACTGAAACATGAACTCCTTGTCGCAACAACCATTCTCATTGGTGACATTGGCGAGCTCTATGACAGATAAACCCATGACCGAACCATGATCTAGCTTCCCGGCCATGCAGCTCCTCCAGCGACGGCGACGGCGACCCATTTCATTAACTGAGCTGGACTTCGGAGCCTTGATCACAGAGTTTCGCCGGCGTCAAAATGATTGCAAGGCGAGGACGGCGACCGGTGGTAGTTCGGCTTTCGCCGGATTCGAGGGAGACATGTTGAAACTGGGTACGTTTTCAATGCTATTATGCTTTTTGTAGATATATACATCTGCAATATGAGCATAAATATACACATACATATATGTATAAATTTTTATTTTATACAACACATATGCATGATGCAATATCATGTGCCCAGCAAACCCATTTTTTAATGGGCGTTGACCATATTTTAAATTAAGTTACTAGTCAGAGGTAGGTGCTATCATGTACTTGAGCACTTGAATGGTCCTTGGTGTCTCATCTCAATCGGCTGGCTGTTTGGGAGCTCAATGCATATCTTTTTGGATATAGTTGTGTACAACACGCAACTAATGCAGACATGGTGGTTTGCTCAAATCCACGTGCTTAACATTAATACCTTCATATGAGTATTGATTTTTTTTATTCTGAAACCAAAATTAAGTATGTATATACCGTACAAAGCACAGCTACTCTATCAGTTGAAGCTAATAAATTGCTAGAGTTGCTAGTTCCGGATTATAAACACATAAAAGATGAGCACGTGAAGAAAGCTTGATATCTCATTCTGGTGGCTAGGAACCCTTTCCCTGCTGTCGTACTTCTCTATAGGCAAACATCAACGCCTACAACTTCAAGTCCCAATAATGCTTAGCTTGTATTTCCCACGTGACCGGTCATTTAACTGTCAATTACTGTCCCAATAGTTTTCATTTATCACCGGCTACCTGCTCCCATTATAAGTTTATGTTAATGAGTTCAAAAAAACTCATTATTGCTACACCATTTCATCCAAATACAACTTCCACAGTATATAAGAAATTCTTTCACCACAGAACGATTGTTCCTCTTTCTTCTCAAATTCTTAGTGAGCACATTTGTTCGCGAGACATTGATAGTTCTGTAATCCTTGAGGTGATGAAGAAAAAACCCACCATTAGAGGAGTTGCTCATTTGACCTTGAATAAACTTTGATCTGTTATGCACTCAATCAGGTTCCTCATTTTTCTGCCACCCCTCTTGCCAGATTCTAGATAACTGGTATCAAAAGAAATTCAACAATTGCCGCCGCAAATACATCGGCTCCGGCCAGTGGACCAGTGAGATTTTGAAATGAAATTTCCTCTTCGTCAGTAAACCAAAATTTTGGCTTCCATTAACCTTTTCACTGCTTATTCTCTAATTTCATTCTTTCCTTGCCTTAGGCTTTCAGCCAATGGGTGGTAATAAGAACACAACGATTGTCGCTGAGAACACGGCAATTCCGGCCAGTAATAAATCTTCCAGTCGGGCTGGGATTATTCAAAATCTCGTCAACGAGATCATTGCTACCGATATTTTCAGCACTAGTGAAGTGTTAGCCAGTGTCCTAGGTGCTGACTCCTCACCTAGAATCGGCCTTGCTCCAGCCTTTAGAGATAGTCCACCAACCTCACTTCTTCCCTACTGTCCCTTAGCTGAGGAGCAACTCCCATTTCAGCGCGAGTTCTCTAATCTTGTGGATTCTTCCAACCTTTTCAAAAATTACCCGATCCCTCAAAGTGACTGGATTGATTGGGTTGATCGGGTCGAACCTCACTACGGAGCATTATGGAAGGAGGTCGGCATTTACGATGCCATCATTCTTTCAAAAAATCGAATCTCTATCGATAAGGAGGCTCTCGTCTCATTACTCTTTTTCTGGTCGAGTTCCACCAATGCCTTCCATCTTCGGTGTGGTATGATTGGCCCGACGGTGCAAGATATCTGTTTTCTTACCGGGCTCAGGCCTCACGGTACATAAATAAATTCACTTCTCACCGTTCCTGAAGTAGCTTATGAATATCCAAAGAAACCTGACGCTTCTGAGCGCATTACTACCCATGGCCCTTTATTAAAGCCAGCAAAGGTAAAGGAACTTTGGTTTCCATCGCTGAGCATATTTCTTTCTTGGTGTACTGGCTAAACAGGTTCTTATTTTGCGTTTCTTCGCTCACAGTCACTAAGGAATTTACTCAATTGGCCCTTGCTCTTCACTAGGGCGAGAAACTTGCTCTCGCTCCTTTTTTGCTTTCTTATCTTTACCGTGGCATCGGGGAATATGTTGCTTCCAACTTCAAAACTTGTTTTGGGCCATTCTGGCTATTACAACTTTGGGAATACGCATATTTCCCTGAGCTTTACCCCGATCTCGACTTGTCGACCGCTGTTCCTGTTCCCGGCTATCATTATGCACATATTCAACCAGAAAAAAGATCGTTCAAAACCATGTTCTCCTTCTTTTACAAACTCCCTGCATACCGGGCCAGTCATCTTTTCTTGCCATTCTCTCCTAGACCGAGGCGACCTTTGTGGCTTTCCTATCCCCCTGCCCAGGCTCCACCGAGTTGCCAAGACGAACATACACAAACCTGGGCCAGTTTCTTGATTGCTAGGGACATCTCTTATGGATGTTCAAGAATGGGCTCTCCAAATAGTAAGTGTGGGGTGGAGTATTACAATCCCCCACAATTTGATAGACAATTTGGTCTCACCCAACTCGTTCCACTTCCGCCTTTTC
Organism: Cornus florida; assembly: GCF_030987335.1. Lineage (NCBI taxonomy): Eukaryota > Viridiplantae > Streptophyta > Magnoliopsida > Cornales > Cornaceae > Cornus > Cornus florida. The sequence continues at coordinate 76,652,433 of NW_026775579.1, read as the reverse complement.
GATCTTTTAATACTTCTTTCTTGGAACGAGTAGTCTTCACCTCAAAAGAAACGGTGGATAGAGTATCCTCCCGATTTAACCGTCTCTGTAACAAGTTCTCTTTGCAGCCATTTTTGGAAAATCCTGATACTTCTCCATCCTTTGACTACTGGTGGGGAAACCATATTGCGGAGGTTATGGTGGAGGATTCTCGCACTATAACAAATAGGATTGCCTCCATTTTTATTAAACCCCAAGGAGCCTCGACCAAGCCATCAAAAGGGATCAGTGTGGCTAATCCTGGTTCTCCCAGCAGGACGAAAAAATCAAAGTCATCCAAAGAAGGTACACACTCACACTTACATATATATAAATACCAAGTTCTATGCCTTAGATCATAAGAATATCTTTTCCTTTATGCAGCTGTTGACTTCTATGACCCATTGGGAGTTTCTGATCATGAGGCGGAAATGCCTGAGGCTAACGAGGAAAACGTGGTGCTCCCCAAGAGGCCTAAGGTTTTCCTTATGAATTCTTCAAAGCATAATCTCTTAGAACTTTAGCTTACTTATATGTACCACCTAATACCTCTTTTTTAACCTCAATAGTATTCCAGGTGATCAGGGCAGGGAAAGGAAAAAAACAGGTTACCTTAGTCAGGACCACCAACCCTTTACCTCTGATCGATGAAGAGAAGGAAGAAAATCCTGACCCCTTGATGCCATCGACTTTCTTAGTTGAGACAAATATCTCTACCGAGGTAACTATGCTTTGTTTTTACTTCCAGTATCAATGTACCTTGCCGATTCTAATGGCATCTTTATGGATAGGTTTCCTCACACTCGGCTAGGTCGTTGTCAAGAGATAGGATCAACATTTGTGATGACATTGCGAATGCTGATCACCCTCGCACTAGTGGAATCGAGTGTCAACAAGCCACTACTCAACCAAACACTGTCTTTCATCAGTTTGATGGGGCTAAGGTGATTTTCAAGATGATCTTTCAGTACATCTCCCATATATCTTTATCAAAGTTAGGCATTCAGAAACATTCTTCTCTTGCAGGTTGCCCCGGGCACACAACCAAAAGTTCCAAGCCCTTACTCTGCACCAGCGTTTGCTACCAGACGCACCTTTGGCCACGTGACTCGGCCTTCACCAGTTGGTGTGAGTATTTATGACTTATTCTTTCATTCAAGCCTTGACTTGTTTTACTAAATTCCTTTCATTCACAGGCTAGCTCAAATTCTCAGTCCCAACCGCCCCTTCACACTTATAGCACGATCGATGACTTTGATGCCTACTTTTCCGAGATAGCGGCTGGGTTTGATCTAGATCCCTTGATGAGTGAGCCAGTTGTTGTACCTACGTCTTCCAATCGTCTGCCAGATATTGAGGGGGCAAAAAGATTATTAGTCGCCGTCGTGTCCCGAGACCTCTCTGAGATGCCAAGTTTGGTTGCTGATGTGACTGATGCCATGTCCGTCTTGATAGATCATCATGACTTAAGTCAAGAACAGATAAACCATCTTCAATCTGTCCAGAGTCGATTCCCGACTCTCGTCTCTGATTTTCAGGTCTCCTCTCAGAAGGCTGGTGAACTATCGTCTACGATCCATGAAAAGCTGCAGGAGCAAGAATCTTTGATTCAACAAGAGAAAAACAATGTTTCCCATTTTCGGGCCTTAAAATTAACTCATGTTAAGGAAAACCAGAGAGCAGCAGAGATCGAACGGGAAATAGAACGTCTCAAGATGGAATTGACTAGAACTGCCCGGTCAAGAGAAGGACTCGCTATTCAGATGAAGGAGATTTATCAAAAGAATGTGGAAATTGATCAGCAGAGAGAATCGGTCTCAAAAGAAATTCCTCGACTAAGGGCTGAGAAGGCCAAAGAGGATGAAAAAACGGCCATGTCTAAGAAAGAGTGGGATGAGCTCAGGAGTCATTTTGTTTATCTGCAAAGAAAATGATAGGTAATGACTCTTATAAACTTTTGTACTCAATGAAAACAACGAATGAAATGCATGTCTCTATGGCTTCTAGTTATTTAACCATCTTTGGTTTTATTCTCCATTGTCTCCCACATTGTAGGATAATAAGTTTTTAAGTATCGGCAATTAATCGGTCGAGGGTGTATTTCCCCGTCAAGATCTTGCAAATGATATGCGCTTCCTTTTAAGACTTTGTAAACCATAAATGGACCTTCCCAATTTGGTGACCATTTTCCATATTTTTGATCATTCACACCCATTGGGAGGACAGTCTTCCAAACCAAGTCACCTTCACCGAAGATTTTGGCCCTAACACGCTTGTTATATGCCCTTGCTACTCGCCTCTTCTGAACTTGTATATGGTCAAGAGCCCTTAACCTTACTTCGTCTAGGTCCTCCAATTCGACCAACATAGACTCATTATATTCAGCAGGGGTCAAATTGTTTTGCAATGCGAATCTCATTGACCGCACAGTCACTTCCATAGGCAAAACTGCATCATGACCATAGGTGAGCATGAATGGAGTCACACCTGTGCTTGACCGTTGAGAAGTCCTATATGCCCAAAGTGCTTCTGATAACAGTTCATGCCACACCCTAGGGTTATCTTCCACCATTTTTTCAATGATGCCTTTTAGCGTCTTATTAGACGACTCGGCTTGACCATTTCCTTGTGCAAAGTGAGGGGTTGAGTTTAGGAGCTTGATCCCGTACTCTGCTGCAAATGCCTGCACTTCTTTGGCAACAAGGGCTGAACCTCGATCAGTTGTGATTGATTCTGGGATCCCAAATCTATGAATAACATGTTGTTTGATAAACCGAATCACATCTTCTTGGTGCACTGACTTCATGGGCACCGCTTCGACCCACTTGGTAAAGTAGTCAGTTGCCACAATGATAAAACAATGTTGTTTAGAAGAAGGTGGATAAAATTTCCCTATCAAATCCATAGCCCATCCTCTAAAAGGCCATGGTTTTATGATTGGTTGTAATTCAATCGCCGAGGCTCTATGGATTGGCCCATGCCTTTGACATGCTTGACATCCTTTGGCATATGTGATACAATCCTTAAGCATCCCGGGCCAATAATAGGCGTACCTTCTAATCAGCCACTTCATTTTTATTCCAGCTTGGTGAGCACCACATATCCCTTCATGGGTCTCTCCCATTACTTTCATGGCTTCTTTCTTACTGACACACCTTAAGAGTAGGTCATCTTTAATGCTTTTCTTGAATAGGTCTCCATCAATCATCACAAACTTAAGAGCTCTGATCTTTAGCTTCTTGTCAGCCTTAGGGTTTGGATTTTTGAGAAAATCGACGATTGGTGTTCTCCAATCATTCTCTTCCATATCCTTTTCCACCTCGATTGCAAAGACCTCTGCCAACAATTCTTCCCTCACCTTAACTGAGGGTAGTGATCTTCTCTTTATTCTGATCAAATTTTCCATTATTCCTTCTGGCACCCTAACACCAGATGCTATTTGAGCCAAATCATTGGCCTCTTTATTATGCAATCTATAAACATGCTTGACCTTTACCTCTGCAAATTCTTGTAGTAATTGCATGGCTATAGAATGAAATGGTTTGAGGTGCCAACTTTGGCACCTGAAATTGCTGGACAACTGACCGATCACTAGACTTGAATCACCTATGATTTCAACGGTCTGTGCCCCCATCTCTAAGAGTATTTCAAGACCAATAATCAGAGCTTCATATTCTGCTTGATTGTTAGAACATTTGAAATCTAGAAAGAAAGAATATGTTGTTTTCCTGCCATTTGGTGCAATTATTACAACTCCAGCTCCCCCGACATCATTTGCGCTGGATCCGTCAAAAATTAGAGTCCAAGGAGTTAGTTGAATAGCACATAACTCCATTGCATCATAGACTCCCGGATCAACATCCAAGCATGGATGGTCAGCTAGGAAATCAGCAAGTGCTTGGCCCTTTACGGCCCTTTGAGGCACATATTGGAACTGAATTCCATAAGGGCCAATGACCACTTGCCTATTCGTCCAGAAATTATTGGACGAGAAAGCATATACTTAATCAAGTCAGTGGCACAAATCACATAAACTAAAACAGGTAGCATATATATTCTCAATTTGTGAGCAGCAAAATACAAAGCAAGACACATTTTTTCGATTGGCGTATATCAACGCTCAACCGGTGTCAAAATAAGACTAAGGTAATACACCGCCTGTTCTTTCCCTACTTCGTTATCCTGGGCTAACAAACTTCCGATTGACTCATCCGCAGCTGAAATATATAACTTCAGTCGCTGTTTCTTCCTAGGTGGCATAAGGACAGGAGGGTTAGCAAGATATTCCTTGATTTATTCAAACACATGTTGGTGATGCTTTTCCCATTGAAAGTCTTCCTCTGATTTGAGCTTTAAGAGCGGAGAAAAGGTATGGATCTTTCCAGCACGATTTGAAATAAATCTTCCCAAGTATGTGATTTGATCAATTAGTCTTTATAACTCCTTCTTGTTGCGAGGTGGTTGAGCTTCGATGATCGCCCTAGCTTTATTCTTGTCGACCTCGATACCCCTCCGATGCACCAAAAACCCTAGAAAATTCCCAGCTGTCACTCCAAAGGCGCATTTAAGTGGGTTCGTCTTCAAACCATGGGTTCTCATTCTCTCAAATGATCTCCTCAAGTCGGCCAGATGTTTCGCCTTTGTCGCTGATTTCACCACCACGTCGTCAATGTATACTTCCATAAATTTCCCAATCATGTCATGGAAGATTGCATTCATAGCTCGTTGATAAGTGGCTCCGGCATTCTTCAAACCAAAGGGCATCACCACCCATTCGAAAGTGCCTATGGCTCCCGGACATCTAAATGCCGTTTTGTTAATATCATCCTCTGCTATGAATATCTGGTTGTATCCTGAGTGACCGTCCATGAATGACAGAATCTCATTCTTGGCGGCCGCATCAATCAATTGATCGGCCATGGGCATTGGATACTCATCTTTTGGAGTAGCTAAATTTAAATTCCTGAAGTCTACACACACCCTAATCTTTCCATTCTTCTTAACCACGGGAACAATATTGGATAGCCAATCACAATACCTTGTGGTCCGGATGAATCCTGCTTTGAGTAACCTCTCAATTTCCTCCTTCACTTTCATAGTCACTTCTGTTGACATACGTCTAGGTGCTTGCTTGAACGGTCTGAAACCTTCTTTTATAGGTAGTCGATGCTCAACTAGCTGCCTTGGTAATCCCGGCATCTCAGTGTAATTCCAAGCAAAACAATCCTTATATTCTCTAAGCAACAAGATCAGTTCAGCTTTAAAGTCAGGTTCTAGAAGATCACTTATGTAGGTTGGCCGAGGCTCTTCTTCTGCTCCCAAATTGATCTCCAATAAGGGATCCTGAACATCGGCTTTCAGATCCTCTAGCTTAGCTGGAGCTGCATCTAGCTCTTCTAGCTGAATAACATCTCGACAATCCCCTGACTCACCTTCTTCTATGATTTCGGCCATATTGGCCGACATATCACTCCACAACATTGCCCGTCTTTCGGCGAGATATGCTCTCAGCCGTGCCATGCTAGCTTTAAATGCTAGCATTTTCTCCTCCTTTTGGGCTTGGTCCATTAACAACCTGTTGTTCATCAACTTCAACTATCGGCCTTGGCTCGCAGATAACACTTGGCCTCGATAGTTCCTTGAATAAATCGGATAAGTCCCCGTCTGTCAAATTTTTCCTCATCGTCGCCTTTTCAGGCTTGCCATACTTGTCACAACCAATAAGCCTCACAGGACCCATTTCCTCCTCATATAAAACTGCATCAGCCACATGGACCCGAGCTTCGAAAGGCTTATTATCTCCCCATATGACTTGGATTTCATCCCCATCCCAGAAAATCATAAACTGGTGGAGGGTAGAAGGGATGCAAAAATGTGGGTGTAACCAATCACGCCCAATCAAAGCGTTGTAAGCCGCCCCTGCGTCGACCACGAAGAATGCAGTCATGGTCTTACATCTTCCAACTGTCATTTCCAAGGTGACTACCCCTCTGGTCCTGGCTCTGCCCCCCGTGAAATTACTGACTGTCAAGTCAGTGGGAATCAAGTCATCTTCCGTTTTTTGCAGCAACCTCATGGTGTTCATCGGAAGGATATTAACCGCAGATCCATTATCTATCAGTGCCCGAGACACTGGCATCCCTTCTAGGAACACTTTGATATAGAGTGGTTTTAAGTGTTGAGACATTGCCGCAGAAGGCTTCTCAAAAATCACCCTAGCCGCCTGATCTCTCCCAATAGTTACTAACTCATCATCTCGTGGTTTAGATCTTATCACAGCGACTTTCTGTTTCTTATCTTCAGAGACCAACTCAGATGGGTTCTCAATAATCTCTGGAACTTCCTGACCTTCATCATCGATCACCTCGACGTCTCCTTCCATAGCGGAGGGTTGATCAGGTTTAGCCTCAAAAATATGAGGCAAGGTAAGAACCATATTGCAATTCACAATTCCTTCAAATGAACCAAATTTGATACCTTTTGAACCATCATCCTGGTTATCCAGGTCGAGTTCGTCATCACCAAATCCTGCTTCATCTTCAGCTTCTTTCATGGAGGAAGACGCACATTTCTCTTTAGTGCATCCATTTCCGTCTGCACTATCTTCCTTGGATTTTCCTTTCGGATCACTTTTTGAATCTTGCTTGATAGGTTCTCTCCTAAGCAAAGTCACCTTCCCTAGCTGTGGAGCTGAATATTTTTCTTCCATTCTCTTTAACTCAGTTTTCATCCGCTGCCACCGTCTTACTTGAGTGCGAGTCATGAATGCTGGCGGGATATCCCTGACCCTAGAGAACTTTGGATGACTCACCCTTGACCATTAACCGTCGTCAGTGACTGGTGGCTTGACCATCCTTTGCCTATGGTTTGGGTGGTTAACTGATGTCTCAGCCTGGCGAGCCACATTTGAGTTATGCTCCCTCGGCTTCCAGACAGCATGAGTAAGAATCCTTGACTGACTGTTGGAGTTCACTTCTCGCCTTCGCTTGTGATGCTCATTGGTATTAGACCTTCTATCAGGCCATGTTAATCGACTTGTCACAGGCACCCTAGACGAGGGTGACCTAGGTTTGTTTTCATGACGTGAACTTCCAGGATGTCCTCGAGTGTCGCTATGGAACCTCTCTCGGTCCCTTCCTATGTCTGTCTTGCATTTAGGGCATAATCCTTGCTTGATCAGCGCCAGTTAAGCCTCCCGCAACTCCTTTTCTAAGTCATCCTTAAACCTTGGAGTTTCCTTAACCATTGGCTTCTTTCCTTCAGCCTTGCTTTCTCTGTTAGCTGAAGTATCCTCAAAATCAATTCTTCTCCGTGGCCTGCTGGCCATTGAGATTTCGACTATGTTACTGCTGACCAAGGCTGGGAATGGATCACTGTCAACGTTCATCACCTCTTTCTTCTTCTCCGGGAACTTCCATGCCCCCTTCTCGATCTATGCCTGAATCACATTACGAAAAACAACACAATTATTAGTTGCGTGATTCCAGGAGTTATGATATTTGCAATACTCTCGACCTTTGATTTCATCAGCTGAAGGTATTTTATGTACCCCAGTGACTTTGATAATTTTATCAGACAACAGGTGGTCAAAGATTTGCTCTGCTTTACTTATATCGAAAGCATATTGTTTGCCAGCCTCAAAGATATTCCTTTTGGCTGAAGATGATGAGGGTTGAACACCGCTAACAGTCTCTAAAGGCTTAGCTAAAGCTTTACATACATATGGTTTTTTTGAAATAATTTCAACAGTATCGACCTCTAGGTCATCATATACTGTATCAACCATGTGTATTTCATAATTAGGGTCCTTATAATAGGTCCCCCGAGAGGAGTTTTTCCTCTCGTTTTCCTCTCGTAAGATTTTTTCATACTTGGTAACCCTATCGGCTAATTGGAACAAATCTCCAAAATGAGTACCCTCGAACTTCTTTCGTAATTCAAAGTCTAAACCGCTAAGGGCCAAGTTGACAAATTCTTCTTCAGGCAAAGTAAGTTGGCACCTATTTCGTGCCTTCTTAAACCTAGCCAAAAAATGTCTCAACATCCTCATTTGGCAACTGATGGATCCTAGATAGGTCGGACATAGAGACTTCTGGTTCTGTCCTATAGAACTGATCATGGAACACATCCTGCATCTGTTGCCAAGTGTGGATAGAATTTAGTGGCAAGTTTAGATACCACTTGATGGCAGTCTCAGTGAGGGTGTTAGAGAATAGCTTCATTTTATACCAATCGTTGTTGCTGAGTGGCCCACATTTTAATGTGAAACGGCCAATGTGCTCAATAGTCGATTGGTTGCCTTCTCCTGAGAAAGTTGCAAAGTTTGGCACTCGAAAATTTTGGGGAAGATCCATCCGATCTATCCAGTCAGGAAATGGGTGCCTAAAAGTAGGTCGAGTAGCCCTTTTTAAAGTTGGTCCATACTGTTCTTGTATGACCTCAGGCAATTGTTCCCTAGTCATGACCATAGGTGGGACTTGGTTCTGAAAAGGGACATTGGGCCAAGGGTTATGTCCCTCTTGCCCCCCTGGGTTCGCAGCCTGAGGTGGCAAGACTTGAGGTTGAAAATGAAGAGGTCGACCATTAGGTTGGTCATGATTCCTCCATCTTGGTTGTTGATGACCATTCACTCCTTGCTATACTGGATGGACTTGTGGTGGAATTGGAGCTACTGGTCGAGGACCATTAACCATGGGATGTGGCTGGGCACCTCTTTCTGGTTGACCAACTTGTTGAGGAGGAAATTGATCCATGGGTCTATCATTCTAGTTTTCTAACCTAGGCGGCTAAGCAATAACCTGCCTATCAATACGAGTCACTAAGGCATTAATCACCTCATTCAGCTGTTGGAGCTGAGTATTAGTCATGTGGGATGAAGCCACCAATGGCTCCTTATTTTTGTTGATTTCCCAAGCGACTTGGCGTTGGGAAGCCTCCACTCTACTTTCAAATCGTGTCACCATATTGCTGACACTTTCGACCGCCATTTGGTGGCTGGCCTGATGTCCCTCTTCATGCTCAGACCAGGAATCTTTCATGATGGGAGCAGGCTGATTTTCTTCCTGATCTTCCCTTTGAGGGTTAGCTTGTCCAGCTGAAGTCTGAGTTTGTGACCTAGTCTCGACGACCATTCACAAATAAAACACAAGTCCCACCAGGCGTGCCAAAGTTGTTTGGCTCACAAAGTGGTCTGAGGTCGCTAACCAATGAACGGCTGACCTAGAACGCGGGCGTGCCAGAGTCCTGATGGACTCGAATATTTCTTGCCAAACTATTCCTATCGGGTCGGGTCACCGACCTAAGGTGATTCAGGCGAAAGTTGGAGAGTAGGAATGACCCTCTCCTTAAGGTTGCTATTGCCTTTAAGAAAGGACTTTAAACACTCAAGATAAACGTGAATTAGAAACAACTTAACTAGACAATAAATATACCTGAATCTGCAAACCTTTCTTCATTGAACTTGACTGATTACAATTATGAATGAATTACAAACTCTTGATTGAAATGGAAACTAAAGTATTAAATGCTGGAAGATGAACTAAGTACTAAACTAATAGTGTTAAGCTAAACTTGCTGAAATAAAAGCTAAGTGCTAAACTGAGCTTGATGAAATAAAAGCTAAGTGCTAAATGATAGGAATGCTAAAGGTTGAACTTTAGAAATGGTCTTGGACCCTTTCCTTGTGAAGCTTGAGTGGGTATATATAGAGGTTTCCACCTGGTGTTGTCCCTCTCAACCGTTTCTCTAGAAATTGATTGGTTGTAAACTGAAAGTGACCCTTCCTAACCACCTTGCTGAGCTGGTCAGGTTGACTGACTTGCACATCCTTCTATAGGCAAATTAAAGTATGTCTGACATAGTATTTTTAACTAAGTGGTGCCTTGTCTTTCATGCTTGATGATTTTGGTCTTCAAGCCATTTTCAGCTCTCTGCACCTGTCGTGTCTGGCTTGATTTGTACATTAGCCTGGAGGCATCTGATTACTGACAATTCTGACTCTCCTCGTCAGATGTAGGTGAGAACCTTCCAATTGTAGTTCTGAACTTCTGATATTGTCAAGTTGTCCTTTTCTATTTCAAGCTCTTTTCACGTTTCCAGACCTGACTTGTTGGGTTTTCAAATCATTGGGATTCCAGCCGATCTTCATTTGAATTACCCCAAAGATTCTTGAAGTGATTATGACCCGAGACCCCTAATCATAACCATATTTGGTCATGAGTCTTGATCATGGCCATAGTGACTAAAAATCTTGGTTAAGATTCATGATCATGACCATTATGACCGAGAGTCTTATAATCATTGTGACCGAGAAGAATAACGGTCCAGACTCTTGATCATGGCTGGTTATGAGTCTCTGGAGAGACTTTGGATAGCGACCATTATGACTGAGAGTCTCATGACCATGACCGTTGTGATTGAGAAAGTTATGACTGAGAGTACTTTGGCCTAAACTCATGACCATAGTGACTGAGAGAAATATGGCCTAAGACTCATGATCATAGTGACTGAGAGAAATATGGCCTAAGACTCATGATCATAGTGACTGAGACTCTCATGACCATAGTGACTGAGAAGATAGTGACTGAGAAGATTTTGGCCTAAGACTCATGATCATAGTGACTGAGACTCTCATAACCATAGTGACTGAGAAGATTTTGGCCTAAACTCATGATCATGACCATTGAGGCTGAGAGTCCCATGACCATAGTGACTGAGAAGATTTTGGCCTAAACTCATGATCATGACCATTGAGACTGAGAGTCCCAATTGTGACCGGTTATAAGCTCAAAACCTCATCTTAGCTTTAATGGCCTAAAAATTCCACTCTTCTTCCTTCTCAGCCTTAAATCGAGTCACTATGACTAGAAATTAATCTTTCGCTCTGATGATCGGACCTTGTAATTTCTGACCACGTGGCATGATTGCCTCGAATTATATTTTAGGTGTTAACACATATTATATACATGTTTGATGTGTATATTTAACTGTTCATATTATATACATGGTAGATTGTATTTCAAGAGATTTCATTTAATCTGGAAATTCCAGAGAGACAGAGCTCGAGACTGGTAGGTGAGAAGAAGAATGGAAATAACTTTTTTGTTTTTTTTTTGGAAAGGTAGAATGGAAATAACTTGGATAGAGAAAAGGAACTACAAAACTTGCAGGCCGATTCATATTGTCATCCCTTTCAACTATACTACCTAGCAATTCATTGGAAGTGAACAAGTTAATTTCATTGTAAGTTTGCGGAAGATTGCAAGAACTGCTTAGAAAATGCATATAAGTTATATAACATTAAAATTAATAATATTAATAACCGCTCTTCCCAGTCACTGTGTGTGTTCATATTATATTTCCTACATATTACGTGTGTGTGTGTGTATATATATATATATAGGTCAAAAGTAAAATTAGCAATTTATTGGAAGTAAACAAGTTAATTTCATAGTAAGTTTGACTTCAAAGTCTCTATAAATACCCTAACCCTATGTTCTCTTCATTTATCAAACATAAGAGCTACCATTAACATCTCTCATTTTCATTGTGAAAGGCAAGAAGCATTAAGACAGAAGTAGACACAGGTGATATGGCAGATCAGGGTGGTCAAGGTCCGTCGTCGATGTCCCAATATTCTAAGCCTGGGAGTGTGATTCCTCCGGATAGGAAGAAGGTGTCAACAATGGTGGGTCAGAAATTGGTGAAAGCTGTTATTCACTCTGGCAGCAAGAACAAAATCAAACCGTCCGGGTGATCATGCATGGTGATCCACAGAACTACTGCATAAATAGTCTTATATATATACACACACACAAATTATATGTACAATTGTTTTGTACTTAATTTATGTCATAAATCACTTCGTTGGTGATACAGTTTCGTGCATAGTGTTGTACTATTCTTTATTTATGTGTTCTCTTTCATTCATGATGGAATAAAATCTTCAATATGTTTAATTAACAGATCAACTCTGTTGTTTGATGTTGAGAGAGTCTTAAGTCCTATAGTCTCCTATATATTGTCCCAAACTCTTGTTTCAGATTTTTGTTTTTCGTCTACCTAATAGTTTAAGTTTTTACTTCATATATATGAGCACGTGATGACATCTAAGTTCAAGTTGTTAATTACTTGACCCTCACATCATTAAACCAAGGAACAAATTGGCAGGTGGTTTGACGTCATGAGGGTGTCCACCTAAAAGCTTAAATGTGTGTGATTGTGAGTGATTACTGGGTCCAGCCTTACTGGAATAGTAATAGATATGCAAGTACTTCGACCATAACAAGAATATGCACTTAACAATTTAAACTTTTATGTCAAATGACAACCGCTCAACCTTTATATTTTATCTCTCTCACACACACACACACACACACACACACACACACATATATATATATATATATATATATATATCATTGTAGATTAGTTTTATCATGTCAAATATTTTTCTTTTGGCTACTCTAACAATCATGGTCGAACAAGGATTTTTATACAGTAAATAATAATCTCCCTGTTCTTATATTGTTTCAACCAATGTTTGATAGAATTATTTATTGTACTTAACAGTTTATGATAAATTGGGGGGAAATCGACCATGTCAATTATTTTGCCAGTCCAAGTAGATAAACCAATTAATCATATCCAAAGATGTGATTTTGTGTTAATCATTCTTTTTCTAATTTAAGTAGGTCATGATTTAAAAGCAGAAAATCATTACCAATTTACTAGACTTGTTAAAAGTCATGACACATAGAAAAGGTGAAAGACATTGGAATTTTATGCTTAAACAATATTTTAACTGAGAGATTCAACACATTAATAACGTTGTGTAAATAACATTGCGCAAAGTAGTCATTTTTAAGATAACCGCATCCAATATGAGTTTAGGCCTATACAAACTTCCCCTATGAGCGCGTGCGGTGCCACGACACTATGCTATGCATACCCTTTTGATTACTCTGCACTCTGCAGCCATGTATAGCAGGTACTGTGTCAATCAATAAGTTTGGTTTGATGAATTTAAATTCATTTATTTGCATACCCTTTTTCTGCAAAAGTCTGACTTTACTAGAATCATTGAAATTGAAAAGGATTTCATGATCCCTGTTTTTGATGCTGACATGAGAATCACCACATGGCCAGTATTGAACTGGGATAGTACTGTGGCTTAAAGCAGCCGCAGCTGGTTAGCTAAAGCCCACTTTTGTCGATCTGGGAGTCCAAAGCCTGCGCACCAGGCTAGCAGGAAAGCCCACTTTGTCTCATAGGGTGGCTCGCAGAATTCAGCGAGCCAGCCCGTGATCGTTGTATATATATATATATATATATATATATATATATATATATTTTTTCCTAATGCAAAATGGCGCGGTTTTGCCTAATCCCTTTTTTGTTTTATTTCAAACGGTCCTGAACAGTGTGCTGAACATTGCCTTATATAGGCTATTTTGAGCTCTTTTTTAAAAAAATAATAATAATAAAATTCATTAAATAAAAGATATATTGTTTAGGCACTGTTTGTAAAAATAAAAAAAAAAATTTATTTGGGCCAAAAATAAATTATAAAACTTTTTTTTTTCCCCCTTAAATTTTGTTTTTTTTTTTAAAAAAAAAAAATTGTTTTAAATTTTAAATGTGTACCACAAATAGTGTATTTGGCCGTTAAGACACTGTTTGGCTGACGCAAATAATGCCTTAACGGTTATAATTTTTTTTTTAAAAAAGGCTAAAAATTCAAAAAAATTTAACTTTATTTTAAAAAAAAATTAATTAAAAATTTTAAATCACTTCTCTTCTATAAATTTCCCAACTCCTACCATCATTCATCACATCTAACCCATCTCTATTATCTAACATTCAACTTATTTATTATTCTATTTTCTCAATCTTAGCTATTATTTTCAAACTCATTTCGAATCCATGAATCATCTACATCCATTTTATTACAACACCCAATTCAACCCATCAAACAATGTGTTTTTTCCATTTCTTGAAGACAATATCAATTATTATGAAGGAGATTAATTCTTAATTTCCTTCTCATCAACCACCCCGACCTTCTTATCAATCATTCCAAACTTCTCATCAATATTGTGGTACTAGTGTTCCACAATCAAGTAACTCAAAACCCTAACCAAAACAACCAGCTGTCCAACATAATAATTGGATCAAGGCTGAAGATGAGACTTTATGTTGGGCGTGGATGTCCATTACCTCTGATGCGATTACGGGGGTAGACCAAAGTAAGAAGAAGTTATAGGCGCGAATCCTGGACTAATATGTACAACATATTGGTGTTCCTCCAACTGAGCGAAATGATGGAGGTTGGATGAATCGTTGGTCGATGATCCAACAAAAAATCAGTAAATTTTCTAGGTGCATGACTACCATCAAAATGAATAGTCCATGTGACTTCAACAGTGATGATATGGTGAGTTATCTATTGTTTAAATATAACTTGTAAATATTTTAAATAGTCGGCTTTTAATTTTTTGTTAATTTTTTCGTGTAGATATATATAGTAGCTAAAGACCTGTTTCTTAGCCAAACAGGTGATGAATTTAAGTTCAAAAGTTACTGGAAGATATTGAAGCATAACAATAAATGGCATTCACATTGTGTCGAACAAATTTGCATATTCATATTTGGCATATTTTGGAAAAATTTAAAACTTCACTAGTTAATTTTGCATATTTTCAATTATGTAAATTTTTTCAAAATAAAAGGTTTGACTGTGATTTTTTATGGTCCAAAATACCCTTCTTCAGTAAAATGACAAATTGCTAACTCTTGGTGTTTTTTTTTCGGCTGGGTTCCTCTCTCTCCACTCTCTTTCTCTCTCTCTAACAGTCTCCAACCGCCATCCTCAATTCCCTCCAACCATAACCATTATCTAATACAATAACGACCAAAATCCAAACATCCAAAATAAAAAGTGATGAAAAAACACGTACCCATGGGCATCAATCACACCCAATTAGGCAAAATCACACATACACGCACAAAATCTTCAAATTTTAAGAATTACCCAAAAACCAAGTTCAGTTCTGGTGAGCTCCAAGCTTATGCAAAACACACTTCAATTTGGTGCATTCCTTTTCGGCGAAACCCATTTCAGTCCGGTGGTTGTGGTCCAAATTTTCGTTCGATTCATTCTCGCCGAGCATCTGCATCACTGCTGCCATCATCCAAGCTCGCCGTTTCCGGCTGGACTTGCTTCCTCCTTGCTCGTCGCCGGTGCTTCCTCCTTGCAACTTCACGCCGAACAAACCCACATCCAGCCAGCCTTGCGTCCTTCTTGCTCGCCATCATCCTTTCCGCCGTCCTCGTGTTCGCCGGTCACATCCTTGCTGGCTGTTGTGGGTTTGAAACACTATTACTAGGTGGGGGAATAATGTAGGATATGATTTGGAAAGGGTAATAAAGAAGAAGGGCATTTTGATTCATAAAAAAATTTAAATAGTATTTTTGTATAAATTTATAATTAGTTTAAAAAATTTAGCAGTGAAATCTATTACTTTAAAAAAGTTAGCATATTTAAAAATAAGTAAAATTAAGTTGTGAAATTTTAAAATTTTTCATTATTTTGCGGGCCTAAGCAGCTAAACCAATCATATCCAACGATGTGATTTTGTGTTAATCATTTTTTTTTTTCTAATTTAAGTAGGTCATGATATAAATGCAGAAAGTCATTACTAATTTATTAGACTTGTTCAAAGTCATGCATTGAGACATAGAAAAGGTGAAAGATAATGGAATTTTATACTTAACAATATTTTAACAGTGAGATTTACCTGGGTTAAAAAATAATAATAAGAAAGAAATTAAAAAGTAATAATGGATAAACAAAATATTTTCTCTATCCCTCTGTTTTCGGCGATATTTTTTCCCGGTCAAGACACCACCACGAAATTGGACATATTCCGGCCAACGACGGCCACTATGAAGGCATGAACTGACGAGATATTCAGCAGATTCTTTTCATTTTTCTCTCACTATCTCCCTCTTCTTTTACAGGTTACTTTCTCTCTATATGAGTGCAAGCCTTCACTCTCTCTCTCTCTCTAAGATCACTACCAGAACCACAAAGTTTAATCATAAAAAAAACTAAAATAATAGTCATCAAAAAGTTCATTAATAGAAAAAGAGTATCAGAGAAGTTATATATATATATATATATATATATATATATATATATATATATATATATCAATGCATGTATATTTTTTAATCAAGTATAGAGACGAATTGATATCCAAAGTAAACACTAGGAATAATGATCCTAAAAGACTTTGAATCGAGGGTTTATGGGTTCTTTGATCTCGTTGTTATTGTTGATAATTCAAGGATTATCACTTCGAATTGACAAAAAAAGAATTGATAAATTCACTCTGAATCACCGGAGGGGTTATCACGAATTTCAGGTTATGGTGATGGTCCCGGGTGGGTACTGGGTGGTGGTGATGGTTGGAGGGTAGGCTCAACACCACTCCTTCTCACCGGCAAGCATGGAGTCCGGCACTGAACTGACCGAGTGTAAACTCGTAACAGAAATAATTTATTTATAAATTTTTGGCAAATTAATTTTTCCGTCTCACTTCATAGACTCGACCTATGCATTTACCAAATATCAAAAAATAAAAAATAAAAAATTAATTTACCTAAAAAAAATTATATATATATTACCGTCAAAACAAACTGAGCCAAAATAGTTCAAAATTAAAATATATGAGTATATCTTTAGGAATTTACATGAGTATTGAAATCCAATCTGGTTTGATTTGGTTGATTGGTTGGGCTAGGTGAATCGGTTCTTTCAACACTTCTTTTTTATTAATAATCCTAGTGAGGGAGGGCAGGTGGCATTTGGGTCTTCTGTGATGATTTATTATCTTTTAGCATTAAATTAATTGACCAATGTTCCACATATGTTCCAACATTTTCAATTTCACGTTCCTTCTCTCACAGGGAATACTAATCTAATGGGATTAAAAGAATGGTAAGACTAGTCTCCACCGTCAGATTTGCATACTTTTCTTTCTAGTTCTTGAAAAGCATTATTATATTTCTCGGAAAATGAATTTAAATTACTCACAGTAAACACATTCACTAAATGAACCGTTTTTAAAACATGGCTCAAAAACTTGGACAGTTCAAAGAATTCAACGTAACTTTTCTTTTAAGTTGGGAAATATAAACAAAAGCAGTATAATGGTTGGAAAAGAGAGGGAAGTGACAGTGTAAACCAAAACAATAACGTATATGTTTCTACTTCAATCCTAAGAAGCATACAAGAAAAGAGTGCAAACATGCATGCATTGCTCATTAAAATTTCCGTTAATTTTCTCTGAAATTCTTACTAACTTACCTCTCATATATGACTCTGTCAAAGTAATTGCTATATCAATTAATTAATAATCTTGATTAGATGAATGTTAAACCATTATTTATGTGCATACCCTTTTCCAATAACATTTTCTCACCATCCAATCGAATCATTGAAATTGAATGTTTGATAATATATACACACACATATATATATATATATATATATATGATTTTAGTGACACATATAATTGATCATGCATGATTCTGTTTCTATATTGACATGCATGGACATGATAGCTACTTGCATTAACTAGAGACAAATCTCGAGACTGGTAGGTGAGAAGAAGAATGGAAATAACTTGGATAGAGAAAAGAAACTACAAAACTTGTTGTCACCCCATTCAACTATGCAAATTAATTAGCAAATTTGCGGAAGATTGCAAGAACTGCTTAGGAAAAGCATCATCTAACTAAAAAATCCCACCATTCTTCCCCTCTCACTCTCTCTGTCCATATTATATCCCGTATAGATTAGGTAAATATACACACATATATGTGTGGTCAAAAGTTGAACTCGAAGCATAAATTTTTATTAAAGGACATTTTTTTTTTTTTTCTTTTCTCTTTCCTGATAATTTAAATAAAAATTAAGGAAACCCATGTTTAATGGAATATTTATCTAAATCATTTCAACAATCACTCTAAATGTTGTTTTTTTTTTATTTTTTTATTTTTTAATTTTATAGAGAGAGTATTTCAATTCGGCTAACCTTGGGAGTGAGTTTATTCAAATAAATTATTGTTAATTAGGTGTTTCTTTTCTAAATTGTTTATTTTAATTACTCGGATATTTCAGCAAAGACCTATGTGGGGATGCTAGCCCAAATTTGAAATTCCACGTTCACTCGTTATGAAATAAGAGTTACACGGGGTGCGAAAACAATCAGTTGATTTTAATTGTGATTAACTCCTTTAACGACCTAGATCTGATTATTAGGTCAACTTGCTTAATTTATGATTGATTAAATTATATGACTAATTTAAACATTCACATTCACAAATATATGAAAAGTAAAGCAAGTTAGAGTTAGAGAGATTGCACCAGAATTTAGCGAGGAAACCCCAGTTGATAAAATACGTCAACTGTTATAGGAAAATCCTTGTCGACTGTGCAGTCCAAAGTAAACCAATCCACTATGTTTGAGACAAAGTATATCGAACTTTGACTCTGGCTCACACCCTATCGTTCTACACCACATCAATCGCTGACGATCCTCTGGCTTTACGACTCCCCGTCCAACGGCAACTTGATCTCAGGCTTACACTTGATATTTATAGAAGAGTAGCAGGTAAATTAGATAGCACTCCACGAATGCTCCAACCTTTCCAAAGTGTGACTGCGTTTACTTTTGTTCTTCAAGATCTGAACTTAATTGTAGAAGAATTAAATCCTGCTGATCATCCGGAATATCAGAATCTTCAATACAGCTCCAATTCCGATGAGATAGAGAACAACACAATTAAATCACTTATGAATATATATGTGTGCTCTCAGAAACAAATTCAGAATAATTAGATTTTATTTTTTGAATTTTTCTTTCTAAAGGCTTTCACAAAATATATAATTGATTTTCTCTAAAGTCGTGTGTCAACCAATGTACATGACATGGTTTATATAGAGTTTTGAAAGTCCTTATCCCTCAGAAAATATGATAAATTTCCTGCCTAGGACTTGGAAGAAAGTTGGAATTGAAAAGGAAACTTTCAGCAAAAAAGAAACTAAAATCCAAGTGCTGCTAGAAGACCTTGAACCGGTTCAAGATGACCAGTCTTGAAATTTTGCAATATTTTGCAAGTAAACTTGTTTCAAACCTTCCAGAACCCTTTTTAACTGTTCTCACTACCTCTCAACCTTCTTAGAGCATCGTTCTCATTATCTTAGAATGTAGTTTATCATGAACACTTGATGTTTGACTTTCTTCTTCAAATCTGCATCCAATCTTCAATCTTTGAAATTTTGAACCGAAAAATTACAACTCGATCGGACTTGTTTTGACAACGAAATGAGCCAATTACAAAATATATATCTCACAATCTCCCCCTTTGGTAATTTCGTGACAAAACCCTAAAAACAATTCAACAATCTACCCAAGCAGGAAAGTAAATTACATTGATTGTTAAAGGGAATAAAATGCAAATTTTTTTCTTGAATCTCATGAAGCTTCACACATTTAAATTTGCACATTAGCTTAAACACAACTACCCATGAAGCTTAATCGCTTAATCAAGAAAATAAACACAAGTATAAAATAGCAAAGCTAATAATGCCTGAATGTCAATGCAATGGAATACACCTCAATCAACAATAGATCTCTCTCTCAATGCAAAAAGTTTTCTCTCCCCCTGAATGATAAGTATCTAAACTCTCTCCCCCTTTTTGTCACAAATTAACAAGGGCTACAAGGAAGAAAAATTCTAGAAGTAGGAAGCAACCAACCATATAGATTTTGTAAATTGAAACCAATGAGATTGTAGACTCCACAAGATTATATGTATCAACAGAAATAACCAAGATCAATTCTTTTAAGTTCCACAAACTTAGTAAGTGTAGTAAAATCACCACCAAGTTCCAAAAACATATGATCTGTCAATTATTCAGATTTCAGATAATAACTCAATGATATTACATATCCTTAGAAATTAAACAATCAACATGTGCAAAAGATATATATATATTTTTTTATCTCTTTGTGCTCCATTTTTTTTCTTTTGGTACATTGGCGGCGTTCACGCTTATGGGCAGCCAGCTCTTTCCCTTATTCCCATTTGTTCGAGTCAAGGTAGCTTTCGGACAATTCCCAAAGGTAGCCTTTTCCATCTCACCTTTTTCTAAACAGCAAATTTTTCCTTTCTATTTAAAAACTTTTTTCATTTCAAGCTGTTTCAATTTTGTTTTCTTTCACTCTTTTTGTCTAAAACACATAAAGCAAGTTTAAATTCCAAGACAATGATCAATCATATCAACATTATCTTTGACCAAAACAATGACATCTCAAGTACATGTACTATGAATGATTCATTTACTATACGAAATAAGTAAGCAAAACTAATTTCATCAATTCATTACCATTGTATGTTTTCCACAGATAATCCATGTGTCATTAAACTCCTTGTGTTTAACATACTCAATCAATATGGTTTGTTTAACTTCCCAAAAACATAATCTAGACTCTCAAGATATGCATGAAGATCCTTTCTAGACTATGTCTTTGCAATGCCTCTAATCAAGACAACAGACACCAATAGATTTCCTAAAATGAGAAAACTTAGAAGCATCTAATGGTTTAATGAGAATATCAGCCAAATTCTGATCAGTATGCACTTTTTCCAAAGACACAACATTTTGTTCAACAAGTTCCCTAAGAAAATGATGTCGAATGTCAATGTGTTTAGTCCTAGAATGCAAAACTGGATTCTTTAAAATATTAATTGTACTAGTATTATCATAAAAGATAGAAATAGTACCTTGATCAACTCCATAATCCAGAAGCATCTGTTTCATCCAAAGCAATTGTGTGCAACAATTTCCAGCAGCAATGTATTCAGCCTTATAAGATGATAAAGATATGCAATTTTGTTTCTTGCTGTACCATGAAACAAGATTAGTACCAACAAAGAAACAACCACATGAAGTACTTTTTCTATCATCCTTGTTTCCAGCCCAATCAGCATCAGTATAGCCTGCAATCTCAGAGTTAGACTCAGAAGAATAACACAATCCATAATTCAATGTACTATTGACATAACAAATAATGCGCTTGACTGCAAGAATGAGTTGTTCTCTAGGATCAGTTTGATACCTAGCACAAACACATACACTAAATGAAATATCTGGTCTAGTTGCTGCCAAATACAACAAGCTACCAATTATACTCTTATACAAGAAATGATCAACCTTGTTAGGATTAGAGTCTCTATCCAATTTGGATGAAGTACTCATAGGAGTTTGAATATGCTTTGAATCTTTCATACCAAACTTCTTAACTAGCTCATTTGCATACTTTGATTGAGATATAAAAATCACATCATCAAGTTGTTTCACTTGGAGACTTACAAAGAAAGTCAGTTCACCAACCATGCTCATTTTAAAAGTTTTATTCATATCTTTAGAAAAAGTATGAACAAGGTTATCACATGTAGCACCAAAAATAATATCATCCACATATATTTGAGCAATAAGAAAATCTTTTCCTTTCCTGAAAATAAACAATGTTTTATCCGCTCCTCCTCTTCTGAAACCCTTATGCAATAGATAAGAAGTCAACTTCTCATACCATGCTATAGGTGCTTGCTTTAAACCATAAAGAACCTTTTTATGATGAAAAACAAAATTAGGATTATGTGGATCAATAAAATCTTTTGGTTGTGCTACATAAACTTCTTCCGATTCAACCCAAAAATGACTTGCAATCTTATTCTCCTGAAGCATAGTACGAGCCATTCCTGCGATTGTCCTATTTTTCCTTTCCACTACACCATTCTGTTGTAGTGTTTTAGGTGCTGAAAATTCGTACTTAATGCCATTCTTATCACAATATTCAATAAACTCCTTAGGTTCGAATTCACCTCCATTGTCGTTTCTAATCCGATTAATTCGATATTCCTTCTCATTTTGAATAAGTTGCCAAATAGACCTGAAATTTACAAAAGTATCAGATTTTTCTCTTAAATATGTAACAAAAGTAAATCTAGAAAAATCATCAACCATAACAAGCAAATATCTTTTTCCTCCAATGCTATCAGGTGTTATGCGACCCATCAAATCCATATGAATCAACTCTAAAGGTCGAGTAGTGACTTTATGAATAAGTCTCTTATGTGACACTCTAGTTTGTTTTCCTAATTGACATGGACCACATATTTCATTCTTAGACATCTTCAATTTAAGCAAATCTCGAACAAGATTATTATTAGACAAATTCACTAAATCATTATAATTCACATGTCCAAGTCTTTTATGCCATAAAACAGCCTCATCAGTAACTGCAGAAAAACACATAAGTAAAGGATCTGAAAATACAGCATAGTAATTATCAGAAGTTCTAGTTCCTTTCAAGATGCATTCATATTTTTCATTAGTTACCCTTGTTGAGTAAAATTGACTTGAAACTCCTCATCACATATTTGACTAATACTCAACAGATTAGTACCTAAACCTTTAACATATAGAACATTTTTTAACTCCCCAATTCCTGAAAATTTGATCTTACCTTTACCACTTACAGTAAAAGCTTTACCATCACCAAAAGTAACAGCACCAACTGAACATTCCTTAAAAGTGGTAAATAATATTTTATCCCCTGTCATATGTCTAGAGCAACCACTATCCAAGTACCAACCACATGGACCAAGTGCTCTAAGTGTTATGTGCATAGCAAGGCATTTAAAATTCTCTTCCTTTACCTAAACAATTTTAGATTCATTATGCAATGATTTTCCTATTGTTCTAGGCAAAGTGTCACAAGGCTCAACAGTCCTAATCCTCTTCTTCCTCAATTTTGAACTCTCCAATTTTTTTAAATTCTTTCCTAGTTCAATTTTTCTTTTCTGACACTTATACTTGATATGCCCTTTTTCACCACGAAAATGACATGTTGAAATAAGTTTAGGAGAAATAAAAATAACACAAAGTTTGGTTTCAATTTCCATAAAAACATCTTTCGATTTTTTAAAATAGAAATCCTTTGAAGTTGATGCCAAATCTTTGTTACTCATAATATTCCCAACCACTTCTTTCAACTTATCAATTTTGCAAGTATCAATATCAATTTTCTGAAAAGACTGTTTTGATTTAACAAATTCACTACTCAAATTATCAATTTTAAGTTCCAGTGATTTATTAAACAAATTTACCATCTTAAGCTCATTTTCCAATAAATCAATCTTATGAAGAAGATCTAAATTTTTAAGGCCAATTTCTTCCAAATTTTTATTAGAGACAGAAACTTCTAACTTATAAATATCTCTATCAAGTTCCGCAAGATTCAATTTCTCTAACAAATTTTCAAAATCCTTTTTTAACCTTAGACGACTCAATTTGCATGCTTGTGACATAATCAAACACAGGAGGTAAAGACAACACATCAACAGATGAATTTTTAGATATGATACAAAAAACAATAATAAATCAACAACTATGATCTACTCTGTATATCGAGTAACCCTTCTCTGATACCAAATTGTGAAACAAGAGTTACGCGGGGTACGGAAACAGTCAGTTGATTTTAATTGTGATTAACTCCTTTAACGACCTAGATCTGATTATTAGGTCAACTTACTTAATTTATGATTGATTAAATTATATAACTAATTTAAACATTCATATTCACAAATATATGAAAAGTAAAGCAAGTTAGAGTTAGAGAGATTGCACTAGGATTTTAGTGAGGAAACCCTAGTTGATAAAATACGTCAACTGTTATGGGAAAAACCTCGTGGACTGTGCAATCCAAAGCAAACCAATCCACTATGTTTGAAACAAAGTATATCGAACTTTGACTCTGGCTCACACCTTATCGTTTTACACCACATCAACAGCTGACGATCCTCTGGTTTTGCGACTCCCCGTCAAACAACAACTTGATCTCAAGCTTACACTTGATATTTGTAGAAGAGTAGCAGGTAAATCAGACATCACTCCACGAATGCTCCAACCCTTCTAAAGTGTAATTGCGTTTACTTTTGTTCTTCAAGATCAGAACTTGATTGTAGAAGAATTAAATCCTGCTGATTATTTGGAATATCTGAATCTGCAATACAGCTCTAATTTCGATAAGATAGAGAATAACACAACTAAATAACTCATGAATATATATGTGTGCTCTCAACAGCAAATTCAAACCTTGTTTCGAACCCTCCAGCAATATTTTGCAAGTAAACTTGTTTCAAACCTTCCAGAACCCTCCCTAACTGTTCTCACTACCTCTCAAGCTTCTTAGAGTATCGTTCTCATTATCTCGGAGTGTAGTTTATCATGAACAGTTGACTTTTGACTTTCTTCTTCAAATCCGCATCCAATCTTCAATCTTTGAACTTTTGAACTGAAAAATTACAACTCGATTGGACTTGTTTTGATAACGAAATTAGCCAATTACAAAATATATATCTCACAATCTCCCCTTTTGGCAAATTCGTGACAAAACCCTAAAAATAATTCAGCAATCTACCCAAGCAGGAAAGTAAATTACATTAATTATTAAAGGAAATAAAATGCGAAATTTTTTCTTGAATCTCATAAAGCTTCACACATGTAAATTTGCACGTTAGCTCAAACACAATTATCCGTGAAGCTTAATCGCTTAATCATGAAAATAAATACACGCATAAAATAGCAAAGCTAATACTGCCTGAATGTCAATGCAATGGAATATACCTCAATGAACAATAGATCTCTCTCTCAATGCAAAAAGTTTTCTCTCCCCCTGAATGATAAGTATCTAAACTCTCTCCCCCTTTTTGTCACAAATTAACAAGAGACACAAGGAAGAAAAATCCTAAAAGTAGGAAGCAACCAATCATATAGATCTTGTAAATTGAAACCAATGAGATTGTAAACTCCACAAGATTATATGTATCAACAAATAACCAAGATCAATTCTTTTAAATTCCACAAACTTAGTAAGTGTAGTAAAATCACCACCAAGTTCCAAAAACATATGATCTGTCAATTATTCAGATTTCAGATAATAACTCAATGATATTACATATCCTTATAAATCAAACAATCAACATGTGCAAAAGACAAATTTTGTTTATTTATTTTTATCTCTTGGTACTCCATTTTTTCTTTTTGCATATTGACAACTTTCACATTTATGGGCAGCCAGCTCTTTCCCTTATTCCCATTTGTTCGAGTCAAGGTAGTTTTCGGACAATTCCCAAAGGTAGCCTTTTCCATCTTACCTTTTTCTAAACAACAAATTTTTCCTCTCTATTTAAAAACTTTTTTCATTTCAAGCTATTTCAAATTTTTTTTTTTCTTTCACTCTTTTGGTCTAAAATACATAAAGCAAGTTTAAATTCCAAGACAATGATCAATCATATCAACATAACATGGTTATGTGGACCTAGTCCTACCAGGGAACAACAACTACTATCCAGTTATCCATCTTAGACGATATACCCACCCTAACCATGGTCCTGAGATGCAAACCCATACCATGGCATCATAACATAAATATATAAAGTCCGTATAAGCCTAATACAACATATCATCCATCCAGTATAGTGGCCTGATATATGTATAACAATCCATCCAGAAACCAAAATCAGTCATTCAATTATTTTATTGACATGACACAAATATGAGTAGGACTTAACCTTTATAGTTAATCCATACCTTAATTCAAATTAGGTAGGACTTAGTATTTGAACTAATTCCTCCCTAGTATGTCACTGTCCCATACCGGTGCATACAATCCTTCAATTAGCATAATTGACAAAACAACACTAGGTATTCATCAACCATTCTCCAAAATATGCATCAATATAAACTAATACATATATAATGATATTAGGTATTCATTATAGAACCTAGAAATCATGTTCCAACTATTTAAATGGCTAAAATAAATTTAAGCATTTAAATCCTCCAAATCGTTCATAACTTGATACAATTAAAAACAAGTTAAATACCAATTTATTCCAAACTAAGCATAGTTAATTGCAAGTAATTCCCTACACTTAAAATTCGGTTTAAATATGATTAAACAGTATTAAAACATATATAAAATAATCTCCAAGTTCCAGTATATAAGTTGATTAACAACCAAAGTGCAACATGTAGGATTTTTCCCTAAGTTCATACTGTCCATTCCCTAATCCATTTATGAATTATTGTTTCCCTATATTTTTACAGGTCCATAGCACTTATCTACACCATTTACTGCAATTTAAACGGACTAAAAATACCCTACACAGTCCAAACACAGCCTAAAAACCAAAAATACGCAATTCTGGACAAGAGTAGGCTCTCACAAATTGAGAGCCTGCTCCATTAACATAAGAGCCGGCTCCCTGACCTTGGGAGCCTGCTCTGTGGAGCTAGGAGCTGGCTCTGCACTCCTTGGAGCCGGCTTCATTGCTGAGGGAGCTGGCACTCTCCTTTTGGGAGCCTGCTCTCTCACCCCTGAAGCCGTTCTGCGTCTCTGCTTCGTCTTCCTCGCCTCCAGCGATTCCCAGGGCCTTTGTAATTCTTTTAATACTTGTTCCAGTGTTCAAATAATGTTCCAGATTATTTATAAGTCATCTTTATGCATTAACAACATCAATTACATAAAGCTTACAAACAAGGATAGAAAGATTCAATTTGAAAACTTAAAGAATTATCAAATCAATTTATTTCAACGAAGTTAATTACAGTTTAAACATGCAACAAAGATATGTTTTAGCATTAATTAAACTCCTGGAGTCTACCCAGGCATGCACATAACACAAGTTTAAGGGAAAGAGATAGAATAGAGACTTGTCTCTGATTTCAGTTTAGAAATCTTAAACCGTCGTCTCTAGCAACTCCGGTGACCTTAGTTGCTTTTACTGACCTCTACTGCTCCTAGTTCAACCCACGAGCATGCGTCAACGATTCTTCCTTGATTCAGCCCTTAACCCCAACCAAAACCCTAACTTTTCTCTCTCTGTTCTCTCTCAAACCACCCTGCTCTTTCTCTCAGCTTTCACTGTTCGTAAGTAGAGTTTTAAAAACCCTTGCAGACTATTAAACTGTTATATTTATAGACCACTTAGGTTAACCTAATTCTAATTACGTAGGGAATGCAAAACACACAAGTTGGCAACACCGTGAATCATAAAACCCTAATTAATCTAATTAACGCATTTAAATAATTAAAATAATTAAGAATACAATTAAGTCAATTAAAGAAAAACAAAATACAATTAAATAAACAATTAAATTAAACAATTCATTTAAATAACTTAATTCACAATTAATTCAAATAAACAATCAAATAAATAATTAAATAATTAACAATGCAATTAAACAATTAATTAAAATATCACGACTATCCTTTTAAAATTAGGGGTATTACATTCTTCGCCCCTAACAAAAGGAATTCCGTCCTCGGAATTCGCTCTTACCTTCTTCCAATATTTTAGAAAACTGCGAGCGAATGACATCCTCCCGTTCCTAAGTAGACTCAGCCTCATTGTGATGACTCCACTGAACATGCACCAAAGGAATAACCTTTTTATGAAGGATTTGATCCTGACTGTCGAAAAAATGACACGGTGGCTCCAAATATGTTACATCCGGCTGCAACTCAATCTCCCCAACATCGATATGCTGATACCGATCCTCATCTCGCAGAAATTTCCGCAACATGGAAGCATGGAACACATTGTATACGAGATCTAAATTATCCGGAAGTGCCAACCGATAAGTTATAGCGCCAACTCGATCCGTAATCATGAATGGATCGACAAACTGCTGTGACAACTTCCCTTTCTTCCCAAAGCGCATTACGCCTTTCATAGGAGATACCCTAAGTAAAACTTGATCCCCAATCTGAAACTCCAATGCACGAGTACGACGATCTGCGTAACTCTTCTGCCGACTCTGGGTAGTGCGCACACGATCCCTAATAAGAGCAATCTTTCAAAGGTATCCTTAATGAACTCAGGACCCAAAAATCTGCTCTCACCAACCTCCATCCAACAAACAGGCGATCGACACGGTCGACCGTACAATGCCTCAAATGGTGCCATACCAATAGTCTTCTGGAAACTATTGTTATATGCAAATTCCACAAGTGGCAAATAATTCTCCCAATGGCCCTTGAAATCAAGAACACACGAACGAAGTATATCCTCCATGATCTGATTAACCCTCTCAGTCTGTCCATCAGTCTGAGGATGATAAACAGTGCTAAGATGCAACACTGTACCCAAAGTCTGCTGAAAACTCTTCCAAAATCCTGACACAAAGCTTGAATCCATGTCCGATATAATAGACAACGGAATGCCATGCAACTTTACAATCTCTAAAATATAAAGTCTCGCCAATTGCTCCGAAGTGAAGCCAGTGCGAATAGGCAAGAAATGAGCTGATTTAGTTAACCTATCCATGATGACCCAAATGGAATTGTGATCCTTGAAAGAATTAGGCAATCCCTCCACAAAATCCATAGAAATGCTCTCCCACTTCCACTCTGGTATAGGTAGTGGCTGTAAAGCTCCTGGCGGCCTCTAATGATTAATCTTAACCATCTGACAAGTACTACACTGAGAAACAAAAAGAGTAATGTCCCTCTTCATACGTGCCCACCAAAACTACCGCTTCATATCCTGATACATTTTATCCCCTCCTGGATGAACAGAAAACTTAGAGTGATAAGTCTTAATCATCATATCCTTCCTCAAATCATCCGCAGAAGGTGCTACTAAATGTCCCTTGTACCTCAAACCTCTATCAGCCCCAACATAGTAAAATAGGACCTCCCCAGAAGTGATCTCTGCAACCTTGTCAATGCACTGCTGATCCGTGAGTTGC
The DNA here is from genome assembly GCF_030987335.1 of Cornus florida. Lineage (NCBI taxonomy): Eukaryota > Viridiplantae > Streptophyta > Magnoliopsida > Cornales > Cornaceae > Cornus > Cornus florida. The sequence continues at coordinate 76,623,521 of NW_026775579.1, read as the reverse complement.
GCCTTCAAAACTTTGTGAATAATCGAAGGTGTAACTACCATACAAGCCATGAAAGCATCCGACAACTCATCTACCGTCTTCAAAGCATTCCACTCAGTAGCGAATAGAGCAGAAAGACTAGCAACAGGTCAGCGACTGAGTGCATCTGCCACCATATTCGCTTTCCCGGGATGGTACTGTATACAGAAATGATAGTTTTTCACAAACTCTAACCATCGGCGCTGTCTCATATTCAGTGAACAAATATTGTAGGCTCTTGTGATCACTAAATAATCTGAAGGATTCTCCCAACAGATAATGCCTCCAAATGCGTAATGCAAAGACCATAGCTGTCAACTCCAAATCATGTGTTGGATAATTAAGCTTATGAGACTTAAGTTTTCGAGACCCATAAGAAATTGGTCGCTCCTCCTGCATCAAAACACATCCAAGACCTAGTAAAGAAGCATCTGTGTAGACAAGATACTCTATCCCGCTCTGCGGAGTAGACAAAATGGGTGCAGAAGTCAACTTGCATTTTAGCTCATCAAAAGCTTTTTGACAGTGGTCATCCCACACAAATTGTACCCCTTTCTTAGTTAGGTTTGTGAGCTATCCCACTATCTTCGAGAAGCCCTGGATAAACTGAGGATAATATCCTGCCAATCCGAGAAAACTCCGAATCTCAGTAGGTGAAATAGGCTGTCCCCACTCAACCACGGTTGAAACCTTGGCTGGATCTATTGCTATTCCCCTTTCTGACACCACGTGACCCAAAAACTTCACTTCCCATTGCCAAAATTCACACTTCTCGAACTTGGCATATAACTAGTGTTCATGAAGCGTCTGTAAGATTATGCGAAGATGTCTAGCATGATCATCCTCTGACTTTAAAAAAATCAAAATGTCATCTATAAAGACAATGACAAATTGATCTAAGTTAGCCCTGAAGACTCGGTTTATTAAATCCATGAAAACTGCTGATGCGTTAGTCAATCCAAATGGCATGACACGAAACTCATAAGATCCATATCTAGTGAGAAACGTTGTCCTTGGAACATCCTGCTCCTTAACCCGAAGTTGATGGTATCCAGAACGCAGATCAATCTTGGAGAAGTATGTAGCTCTCTTTAACTAATCAAAAAGATCATCAATCTTAGGTAGAGGATACTTGTTACGAATAGTAACCTTGTTCAACTCTCTGTAATTTATACACAAGCAGAGCGAACCATCTTTTTCATTCACAAACAACACTGGTGCTCCCCAGGGTGAAGTACTCCTACGAATGAAACCCTGGCTGAGTAATTGCTGAATCTGATCCCTCAGCTCTCGTATCTCCACTGGTGCCATCCTGTATGGTGCTCTAGCAATAGGTGTAGTGTCTGGAGCTAAATCAATCATAAAATCGATCTCTCGACTAGATGGCAACCGTGGAATCTCCTGGAAAACATCTAAAAAGTCCTATACAATTGGTAGGCGATCCAATGACACAGTAACCTTCTCCTACATTTCTTCCTCCACATGGAATAAATAAGTTCTACTGCCCCCATTAGAACGTGGCATAGCGATGACGTACATATCCTGACCAGGTATGGTGAACACAATAGACCTATCGTAACAGTTAACTTGGGCATGGTAATGAGATAACCAATCCATCCCAAGTATCATATCATAAGTATGCATGTCCATGACCAATAGATTGGCTAGAAAACTGAGTCTACCAATATCTAGTATCACAGGCCCATCACTCTCATGTAAAATGGCTATATCGCCCAAAGGTGGAGAAATACCCTAAGGTCTATTGCATACCCGTGTCATCATCCCATGTCGTTATCCCAGATAAAGTAACAAAAGATCTAGCTACAAATGAGTGTGTAGCACCCGTATCAAATAAAACATGCCCCAATGAACCATAAATAGGAAATATACCCTCAACAACCTGAGGTGCCTGAATATCCTGTGGCATGAGGTTATGCACCGTACAATAGTGCAACTATTGTGGTGCCTGTCCCTGAGTCTGTGGCAGTGCCGGTAAAGCTGGATATACCTGTCCCTGAATCCGTGGAACCTGTGGAACGGGTAAAGGTACTGGTGCCCTCTGTTCCTGCTGCACATGTTGTCCCTGTCCCTATCCTGCTTTAGGACACTGCCTTGAAGTATGACCATACTCTCCACAAGTTGTAATACCCCTAATTTTAAAAGGATAGTCCTGGTATTTAATTAATTATTTTATTGCATTTTTGTTTGATTAAATTGTTTAAATTGTTTTGTTATTTATTTTATTTAATTACTTTATTGTGTATTTAATTGCATTTTTGTTTAATTAGTGGTTTAGTTGAATTAATTGTATTTTTGTTTCATTAATGTATGCTTATGTGGAAAATGTATTTAAATTGTCTTATTTATTTTATTTAAATTAAAATAGGTTTTATTCTTTTGGCCGACTAGGGTTCAGTTTAGGGTTTTAAGTAGACTTAGGTTTATTCATGCCTATAAGTATAGTGTTATAAGTTTGCAAAAAGGGTTGGAAAAACCCTATTCACGTACCTAAGATATAGAGAGAAACAGAGAGCGATTGTGAGAAAAACAGAGCAATTGCAGTGAGGGTTCGGCTGTAGATTAAAGGTTGGACTTAGGAGGAGGGAAGGTTGAGCAGTAGGAGGTTAAGTTGACAATAAACGGACGTCATCAGAAAGCTTAGGAAGACGGCGACAAGGTTTTGATTTCAAAACCGCACAGGCAAGTTCTTTTCTTTCTCTCTCCCATTAGCCTGTGTTCGATCTGTGCATACCTAGATAGTCTCTAGGGTGTTAATTGAATATTAATTGAATCTTTCATGCTTATTATATGCCAACTTGATTATCTATATGTGTTTTAATATAATTTGTAACTGTTCTTGCAAGTTGAAGTCCATGTTCTGTGCTAATGCATAATGAATCAATAGCGGTTTTAATCACTGTAGTTATTTCCAACTGTTGTAAAAAAATCATTGGGATGCTACTGGATTTATATTAGACTGTTAAGATCAATTTTGAGGAAGAACAGAAGGGTAAGAAGAGGCCGGAGAAGAAGCAGATGGTTGGAAACGGAGCAGTACTCTCAAAGAGGGAGAGAGCCGGCTCCATGAAGTTGGGAGCCGGCTCGCCCCTTCGTAAAGCTGGCTTCAAGGGCTAGGGAGCCGGCTCGATGGTGCTTAGAGCCTGCTCTATTGGTTAGAGAGCAGGCTCCCTTGGTTGGCCTTGGTTTGGACGCATTCCGGAACTGTTTTGGGCACTGTTTTGGACGTGTTTGGGATTCTGCATTGTTTCAAGGACTAGACTGAGAAATTTAAAAGTAATTTCAAGGGATTTTAAACTCTCTAATTGCATAATTTGATCCATAGAGCAAATAGAATAAATAGTCTAAAAATAAGCAACTTTGTACGTTATTAACGGAAAGGAAGGACTAAATTGTTTAATTTTGCTTTAACAATTTAACGGATTGTAGTATGGACTCTAAACATGATATTATGCTGTGTTATGACCCACAATGCATAATTTATCTCTATATGCTAAGGGTGTTCACAGTGTGGAACTTTTAAGCAATGTCGCACACTTTTTACGGATATAAAGTATTTAGTTGTTTAAACTTATTTGAGCAACTTAGATGACTGGAATATGATTTCTAAATTTGTTTTGGATGCATAATAGGGTCTTATACATATTAGATTTTATTATGTTTCTCTTGGATTTTAACTGAAGAATTATTAAAAATATATTCTGTCAATTACATGGAATTATGGGTTGGATTGTAATTGCTGAATTATTATATTAAATTATATCAATTATCTGGATTTATGTATTGAATTATAATTGCTGAATTATTATTAGATTCTGTCAATTGTCTGGATTTATGTGTTGGATTATAATTGCTGAATCATTACATTAAATTCTGTTAATTATCTGGATTTATGTATTGGATTATAATTGCTGAATTATTACATTGAATTCTGTCAATTATCTGGATGTTGTGGATTGTATGCACCGATATGGGATGGTGGCATACTAAGGATGGGTTAGCTCAAAACGCTAAGACCTACCCTATTAGAATAAGGGAATGGATTGTAAAAATTGAATCCTACTTATAGTTAGGTCAGATCAACTGAGAAAGTTGAGTGACTACATGGATTAACTGTTGTTTGTAGTTAAGTCATATTAACTGAATAAGTTAAGTGACTAACTAGATTTTAAATCGTATATCAGATCAATGAACAATTGAATGACATACTCTGGTTTTGGATGGACTTTGCATATATGATTATGGTACCACGTGATAAGCTTGAGTCTCAGGCTCGTTGGTTAGGATGCGTATATATAATGGATGCGTAGCTGGCTATGATAGGTCTAGGTATACATGCCCACCTTTGGGTGCGTTTTTGCATGTTGCCTTCTATTCAGGTTGAGACCCCCTTTGTAGTTCAGTGAGTGCCCCTTAGTGTGGCTATATATATATATATATATATATATATGGACTAGATAGATATTGTGAGATATCTAGGATGTATCTGCGTATCGGGTCACTGTATGGATTGCTGTTAGATTAGAACTTGTTCGTAGGCCTGACCCACTCTTATATTTTTCAGGTATCGGACGGTTCCAGTCTTAGGCTTGATCGTGCTGAGCAGAGATTATCCTTTACTTTATTGATGACGTAGGAGTTCATTCCATGCTTTAGATTTGGATTTGATCTTCAGTTGTTTACTTATCATCTGAGATTTTATTTAGGGGTCCACTAGATGGATTCCCGAGTTGTACTCTTAGAGGTTGTGGAGAGTTGGATTATTTTAATCCTTAACTTTGGAGGATTTGTATTTAATGATTCTTTCAGCTTTATTATTTAATTCTTATTTCATTTCGTATTATGTGTTCGTTTATATATTAATTGTTTGATATTCCCTCGAGTTTGGGTTTGGGTCTGATCAACCAATGTCTCTGATTCGAGGGATATCACACAAGTATAACAACTACCTGGAAAGTACCAAACGGCCTCTTATGTCGGGTAGCCGGTGGCTGTCCCTACCCTACCTGTGGTCCCCCATTCTGCTGCCTCTGAATAGGTGCCCCATTCCGGTAAGCATCTAAACCACGTTGTGTTTCTTCCAAGGCTGTTGTTCCTGAAATTTGCCCTTGTCATTCTGTCAGTGTCCACTACCATTCCCTTTCTCAACTGACTGATTTACAGAGTCTCTGTCACCCCGCTTCTCACTCTTAGCCTGTCTGAAATCCATGGTCAACTGATACTGTTATAGAGCGGCGTCTACCACCTGAGCATAAGTAGTGTAAGCTAGACTACCTATAATAACGCGCTTAATAGACCACATCAGTCCTTTAACGAAACTATTGTGCTTCTTCTCCTCTGTATCCACTTCTTCTAGAGCAAAAAGAGATAAGCGTGTAAACTGCTACTCATACTCCGCCACTGTCATATTTCCCTGCTGTAGATTAAGGAACTCTGTCTTCATAGCTGCCCTGACTGCATAAGGAAAGTACTTCTCATCATAACGTGAACTGAACTGATCAGAAGTCAATGACATCCTCGATCTCCTCTGCAGTGGTAACTGACTCCCACCACTGTAGTGCATCTCCAACTAGCTTGAAGGTAGCAAGCATCTGCTTCTGAACCTCCATGCACTGAACCAAGCGAAGATGTCGTTCAACATCCTGTTTCCACTGGTGAGCTGTTTTCGCATCGGTAGAGCCTGAAAACTCAGGTGGGTTCCCCTTTGTGAAAGAACTCCTAGCCTTTTCCCAAGAATCAGTCTGAATCACTGGTGTTGGTATAGGTACTGGTTATACCTGAGGCTGATTCCGAAGTGTAGCGGTTACCCCTGCTTCTATAGCCCGAGCAATGAGGTCATTGAGATGAGGAGGATACTTTGGATCTCTACCCTAATCCTAAGTCTGCTGAACTCTCTCATACTCTTCGTGTAACTGACCATCACCATCCTGAAACCCAGGCATTTGCTGCTCGTCCTCCATTTGTTGACACTGTAGAAGATCTTGCTCCCTACGTGCCGCTTCCCTTCGTCGCTGATTGTTCCATCTGGTTCTAGCGTTAGCCATTCTGTGAACACAGAAGGACAGACATTAGTACGATATAAACCGAACCGTAAAGGAATACAACGAATCCTAAACTTAAGCTCTAAACAAGAGAAAACGCTACGCGAAAGTTTTATACGATAGAATCCGAGAAACACTTGAACCTAGAGTGCTCTGATACCAACTGTGATACCCCTCGAATTCGAGACATGGGTTAATCAGGCCCAAGCCCAAACCCGAGGGAATATCAAACAATTAATATATAAACGAACACAAAATACAAAGGAGAATAATAAGAAATAAATAATAAAGCTGAAGGAATTCTAAATTAAAATCCTCAAAAGAAAATAATGTATTTAAAATCCCATAATCCAAAACCTCCATTAATTTAACAACTCGGGAATTCATCTGGTGGACCCCTAATAAAATTCCAAACTGGAAAGGAAATAACTGAAACAATATATAAAGCTAAACATGGAAAGTAGTCATACGTAGTCGGAGGAATGAGTGTTTATATCTGCTCAACACGACCAAGCTCTAACCCTTGAACTAACGAACACCTGAAAAATAAGAGAGTTGGTCAGGCCCACATGCAAGTCCTATCCTACTACGATCCATACAGAAACCCGATATGCAGATACATCCTAGATAGCTCAACAATAACTAGAGTAGTCCATATATGTATAAGTACACACTATAGGACGCTGAGTAGAGATACCATACAAATCGCACATAACGTGGTCATGTGTACCTAGACCCACCAAAAAACAGTAACTATTGTCCAGTTATCCATCCTAGGCGATATATGCACCCTAACCATGGTCCTGAGACTCAAGCTCATACCATGGCATCATAACATAAATATATAAAGTCTATATAAGCCTAATACAACATATCATCCATCTAGTATAGTGGTCTGATATATGTATAACAATCCATCCATAAACCAAAATAGGTCATTCAGTTATTTTATTGACATGACAAAATATGAGTAGGACTTAACCTTTATAGTTAATCCATACCTTAATTCAGATTAGGTAGGACTCAGTATTTGAACTAATCAACCCCTAGTATGCCACCATCCCATACCGGTGCATACAATCCTTCAATTAGCATAATTGACAAAACAACACTAGGTATTCATTAACTATTCTCCAAAATATGCCTCAATATAAACTAATACATATATAATGATATTAGGTATTCATTATAGAACCTAGAAATCATGTTCCAACTATTTAAATGGCTAAAATAAATTTAAGCATTTAAATCCTCCAAATCGTTCATAACTTGATACAATTAAAAGCAAGTTAAATACCAATTTATTCCAAACTAAGCATAGTTAATTGCAAGTAATTCCCTACACTTAAAACTCTGTTTAAATATGATTAAACAGTATTAAAACATATATAAAAGAATCTCCAAGTTCTAGTATGTAAGTTGATTAACAACCAAAGTGCAACATGTAGGATTTTCCCCTAAGTTCATACTATCCATTCCTTAATCCATTTATGAATTATTGCTTACCTATATTTTTACAGGTCCATAGCACTTACCTACACCATTTACTGCAATTTAAACGGACTAAAAATACCCCGCACAGTCCAAATGCCGCATAAAAACCAAAAATACGCAATTCTGGGCAAGAGCAGGCTCTCACAAATTGAGAGCCTGCTCCATTAACATGGGAGCCGTCTCCCTAACCTTGGGAGCCTACTCTGTGGAGCTAGGAGCCGGCTCCACACTCCTTGGAGCCGGCTCCATTGATGAGGGAGCTGGCTCCCTCCTTTTGAGAGCCTGCTCTCTCACTCCCTGAAGCCGTTCTGCGTCTCTACTTCGTCTTCCTCACCTCTGGCGATTCCCAGGGCCTTTGTAATTCTTTTAATACTTGTTCCAGTGTTCAAATAATGTTCCAGATTATTTATAACTAATCTTTATGCATTAACAACATCAATTACACAAAGCTTACAAACAGAAAGATTCAGTTTGAAAACTTAAAGAATTATCAAACCAGTTTATTTCAATAAAGTTAATTACAGTTTAAACATGAAACAAAGATATGTTTTAGCATCAATTAAACTCCTGGAGTCTACCTAGGCATGCATAGAACACATGTTTAAGGGAAAGAGATTGAATAGAGACTTGTCTCTGATTTCAGTTTAGAAATCTTAAACCGTCGTCTCTAGCAACTCCGGCGACCTTAGTTGCTTTTACTGACCTCTGCTACTCCTAGTTCAATCCACGAGCATGCGTCAATGATTCCTCCTTGATTCATCCCTTGACCCCAACCAAAACCCTAACTTTTCTCTCTCTGTTCTCTCTCAAACCACCCTGCTCTTTCTCTCAGCCTCCACTGCTTGTAAGTAGAGTTCTAAAAACCCTTGCAGACTATTAAACTGTTATATTTATAGACCACTTAGGTTAACCTAATTCTAATTATGTAGGGAATGCAAAACACACAAGTCGGCAACACCGTGAATCATAAAACCCTAATTAATCTAATTAACACATTTAAATAATTAAATAATTAAGAATACAATTAAGTCAAATAAAGAAAAAAAAATACAATTAAATAAATAATTAAATAAAACAATTCATTTAAATAACATAATTCACAATTAATTCAAATAAACAAGCAAATAAATAATTAAATAATTAACAATGCATATAAACAATTAATTAAAATATCAGGACTATCCTTTTAAAATTAGGGGTATTACAGTTGTTGTCTCATATTAGATCTGGACAAACACGTACTAGACCTGTTTAGCAGCTCCATTTAACAACTTAAACTTCCACGTTAGACTGAAATGTGTTTGACCTGTTATAAGTAATATCCATTAGTAAGCACAATCCTTTATAATTTTTGATTCGGGATCACACCAAGCGTCACCCTAAGTGGTGTCAAAGTCTGAGTTGTTATGGGCCTTCCCATTGCTAGGGGGACAAATGGACTGATGGTCTAACCATAACGAAGTCGTCCTGCACCTAACAGATTAAGCTTTAATTTGGATGTAGTACAAATAGGCAACAACTAGAATCCAAATTAAAGATTAATCTGGCATGGTCTTCAACCAAGTACATGTATATCTAATAGTTTAAATTTTAGTTGAATGAAAAATACGGACCAACTACATGTATATCTATACTAGGGGTGGCAAACAGGCGGGATAGGTTGGGTTTGGGTAGGGTCAAATATAGGAGGGTTGAAAATGAATTGTAGCCCATAGCCAACCCGTTTGTAGTGTGTCAAATATGGGTTAGGTTAACCCATAAGTCCCAATGACCTATTTTCATCCTTTTATTCTTTATTTTTATTTTTTTTTGTTTTGAAAATAAAGAAAAAAATACATTTTACTATTAGTTCCATCTTGCTTTACTAAACTTTAGGAAAAAAAATAATTTTAATTGCTATTTAAGTGGGTTGAAGGCAAGTAATCTGGGTACCCATATTTAACCCATCTTGACTCTCAAATTAACTAGTAAAAATTATCCAATCCATTTTGATCCACTTTAAATATGGTTCATCCAAAATCGTTAAAAAAACAAGTAGATATGAGTGGATTGATGGGTTGCGAGTCATTTTTTGACCCTAGTCTAAGATTGTATATTATTATTCATTGTACTAAACCATTTATGATTGGCTGGAATGCCACTTCCTCAATTATTTTGCTAGTCCATGTAAATAAATCAATCATACCAAAGGATTTGATTTTGTGTTAGTCATTCTTTCTCGAATTTAATTAGATAATATAAAAACAGAAACTCACCAAAGAAACTGTTTTAATACCAGACTTATTCAAAGTCAATCAAGACAGATTGAATTTTATACTTAACAATATTTTAAATGTAAGGAAGAGATAGTTAAGACCTAAGTCACATAAAGAAGAAGCGAGAGAGTGAGATCGGCAGAATTAAGTTATAAATAATGAGCATTTGAGCCAAAGCGCGTGCGGAGCGTGAGAGTGGGAGCGCGCTCGGTGCGTATAAACGACACCCGTTAAAAAGGATTGTGTGACTTAGGTCAAGACTATGGAAATTCAGTATGAAAATGTGTATTATTTTTTTTATTTATAAATTGCATTGACACTCCTTGAAGTTTCTGTCATCGCCACTGAGCGGTTGGTCAACAAATTTGTTTACACCCCCTGAAGTTTTAAAGGTCATAAATGCCCCTAAATTTTTAATTCAATTTTATAAAATAAAATATATATATCAAGCATGTTAAATGACAAAAATAACCCCCCCCCCCCCCCCCCCCCCGGATCTCCTTTTGTTTGGCTACTGTTGGGTTTGGATGTGCAAGCTATGCTTTGCAGCAAGAATCTATGCCCTATGGAGAGAACGTAATGTCAGACTCTTTCAGGGCAAGACCTCGACAACTAATTAGGTTCTCAACTCAATTATGGATTGGGTTCGCGGTAAAATAATGAGCACAAAATGAAAATCCTCAACGAATGCACGCCATTAGGGTTATGCATGATTGGGACTTGCCTCCTTTGTCCATCAAATCAACTGATAGTGCTTCTTCTACGCAGATGAATGGTGCTCTGGATCAAACAGAGCATAATTCCTCTGTGCTTGTTCAAGAAGAAGTTGTTTAGGGTTTGGGCTTAACTTGTTGGGTTGGGTCAAGATTGATGTAGTTCATGTAAGGTGTATGGGCCTAATGTATCATTGGGCCAGTCTTGTAAATTCTTGTCCGTTTCTTCAATAAATTTGTTTTACCTTCCCAAAAAAAAAAAACAATAATATATATAATTAATGTATTTGTATTTTGTAAGAAGCATACATGCATGTCGTGCAAATTAGACACTAGACATGTATTCCTGACCTTTTCCTTGCGAGTTTCAAGTTGCATGCGAGCATTTTCCTTTTCACTTACCTCATGACTCTATCAAAGTAATTACAATATCAATTAATTAATAATCTTGATTAGATGAATGTTAAACCATTAATTATGTGCATACCCTTTTTCAATAACAATTTGACACCATCCAACCGAATCAATGAAATTGAATGTCTGATACTATAAACTCTTTTCATTTTAAAATAGTTGGTACTTTGATAATTATGACTCACAAGTTTCAAAGTACGTACCTAACTATTTTGGGACGGAGGAAGTATATATATATATATATATATGTGTATGTATATGATATTATGTTTCAAGATATTTTACTTAATCTGAAAATTCAAGAGAGACAAAGCTCGAGACTGGTAGGTGAGAAGAAGAATGGAAATAACTGGGACAGAGAAAAGAAACTACAAAACTTGCAGGCTGATTTATATTTTCACCCCTTTCAACCAAGTAAATTAGCAATTCATTGGAAGTAAACAAGTTAATTTCGTAGAAAGTTTGCCGAAGATTGGAAGAACAGCTTAGGAATGCATCTAACCAAAAAAAAAAAAACCACCGTTATTCCTGGTCACTCTCTCTGTTCATATTATATACAGTATATATATATATATATATATATATATTACGTACATATATATGTGTGTAAACATATAGTCCAAAGTAAAATTTCGCCACCACCCAATTGAATAATTGCATTAGGGAGAGCCAAATTATTGGAAAAGATTGTATTTCAAGAGATTTATTTTAATCTGGAAATTCAAGAGAGACAGAGCTCGATCGAGACTGGTAGGTGAGAAGAATAATGGAAATAACTCGGATAGAGAAAAGAAACTACAAAACTTGCAGGCCGATTCACATTGTCATCACTTTCAACTAAACTAACTAGCAATTCATTGGAAGTAAACAACTAGTTTCATAGTAAGTTTGCGGACGATTGAAAGAACTGCTTAGAAAATGCATATATATAACATTAATAATAATAATAATAATAATAATAATAATAATAACCATTCTTAATTCCGAGTCACTCTGTGTTCATATTATATATACTATATATTACGTAAATATATACATACACACATATATATATATATGGTCAAAAGTAAAATTAGCAATTCATTGGAAGTAAACAAGTTAATTTCTAGTAACGAAGATTGCAAGAACTACTTAGGAAATGAATCTACAAAAATAAAAACTACCACCATTCTTGCTGGTCACTAACTCAGTTTATATTATATACATGTGTGTGTGTGTGTGTATATATATATAGTCAAAAGTAAAATTTTCGTGTATACCTTTTTTTTTTTGTAATTTAAATAAAAAGAAAGTTTATGTTTAATAGACTTATGGTAATCTCATTTCAACAAATTCCATATTTCACACACAGCTAGCCCAAATTCCACATTCACGCGTGACACCAACACCAACACCCACACCCACACCCACACCCACACCACCATGCAATATCAACGTACGTACACTAGAGAAAAAGTATGAGTTCAAAGTCTCTATAAAAACCCTAACCCTATGTTCTCTTCATTTGTCAAACATAAGAGCTACCATTAGTATCTCTCATTTTCATTTGTGAAAGGCAAGAAGCTTTAAGACAGAAGTAGACAGAGGCGATATGGCAGATCAGGTGGGTCAAGGTCCGTCATCGATGTCCCAATATTCCAAGCCTGGGAGTGTGATTCCTGCAGATAGGACGAAGGTGTCAACAATGGTGGGTCAGAAATTGGTGAAAGCTGTTACTCCCTCTAGCAGCAAGAACAAAATCAAACGGTCCGGGTGATCATGCATGGTGATCCACAGAACTACGGCATTTATAGTCTTATATATATATACTCTATATGTATAATTGTTTTGTACTTAATTCATGTCATAAATCACTTCTTTGGTGATACAGTTTCGTGCATGAGTGTTGTACTATTCTTTATTTATGTGTTCTCTTTGATTCATGATGGAATAAAATCTTCTATGTTTAATTAACAGATCAACTCAGTTGTTTGATGTTGAGAGAGTCTCAAGTCCTATAATCTCCTATATATTGTCACGGGCTTCTGTTTCTGGTTTTTGTTTCACATCTACCTAATAGTTTAAGTTTTTAGTTCATATATATGGTCACAAGTCATTAATTACTTGTGACCTAAGGGTTAATCGTTGGCGGATGGTTGAAGTTGAAGAAGATTTCTTTTGAGTTGTTGCAATTCTCTGCATCACCATCTACTTTCTTTTGAGTTTAGTGTAGTTCTCCCTTTGAAGCTTGTCCTCATTAGGTAGTTCTAACTGGTTGGCCGGCTTATGCCTGTTGTATTTCCTTTTGGTGTTCTTTGAATACTTCATGTACATTCTTCACATTCATCTATATATACAAGCTTACCTTTAAACTAAAAAAAAAAAGAAAAAAAAGTCATTAATTACTTGGCCCTCACATCACTAAACCAGGGAACAAATTAATAGGCAGGTGGTTTGTAATCACGAGGGTGTGCACCTAAAAGCTTAAATGTGTGAGTGATTACTAGTCCAGCCTTAGGAGAATAGTAATAGATATGCAAGCTAGTACTTCGACCGCAAGAATATGAACATAACAATTTAAATTCTTACGTCAAATGACAATATACGTGTCATGAATATCATTTCTATCATGTCAATATATATCTATATATATATATATATTGGGTTAATTACAACAACACCCCTCCTGAAGTTTGCCGTATTGACAAGCATATATAAGTTAGCCATTTTTTGAACACTCACACCTCCTGTCAGAAATTTAATCCAAACAAGCCCTTAAATGTTGTGAAAAGACGAGTTTGCCCTTCAATTAAATATCAATTATTAATCTAAAATATCAAAACATGTATATGACAAAATTACCCTTTTTAAAATCATTGGTTTCTCTCTCTACCCTCTTCTCCGGAAAAAAAACCCAAAAATTTTGCTCTCTATCTCTACCCTCTCACCTTCATGAGAAACCCACCGATCTCCTGGATTTCTTTTGATACTACCAGAGTGAGCTTGCCACCAAAGATTGATTTTTAGCTTGGAAAACTCACTGTTCACCAATGATGCATCATCATAGTCGCAGAATCCGTCGAACACCTGTTCCCAGTCCACACCCTCAACATCTGCATGCAAACAATTGGGTCTTCGTGCCCATCTTCATACCTCATACTCCGGCCAACCTTTGGCTCCATTCTCAAGCTCGAAGGCCCTACCGTCCTCTATCGCAGTATCATCGCCATGGGTTTCGGTGTCGAAATTAGGGTTTTGGGGTTTGAATTAGGGTCGATGAGCACGAGGCTGTGAAGATATCAGGGCTTCAATTTTGATAGAGCAATGGAAATTTATGGTTTGCAGAGAGGGATTGCGCCGACGATGGTGGTTTGGCAGCCTTTATTCCACCGCCAATTGTTCCTTTGTTTCTTCGAAGTGATGGTGGGGTTATGGATTGGTGGTGGCGGTGGGTGTGGCAAGTCTTTGGAGTGGTGGCGGGGCTGTAAAGTGGTGGTGGTGGGGTTGTAAAGTGGTGGTGGCGGTTGTGGTGGGCCTGTGATATGGTGGTGGTGGGGCTGTGATATGGTGGCGGGTGTGGGTGTGGGTGTGGCAGGGCTGTAAAGATGAGAGGGTAGAAAGAGAGGTGTTGGTGGAGGTGGCGGTGGCGGTATAGTGATGGTGGCTATGGTGGTGTGCCGCCAGTGTTGGTGGCGGTATGATAATGGTGGCAATGGTGGTGTGCCGCCAGTGGAGGTGCAACCACCCTATTTTTCTCCCATTTTTTCTCTAAATATATATATATATAAATGTATACATACACATATACATATATATATATATATATATAAGAGTCTAAGAGGAGATGATATACATATATTTATACACACACACACACACGTATATGTATTCAGTGTATACTGTTGTAGTAATAAAAGGTTAAATTTGTAATTTTAAAATTTCAATGGTTTAATCGACAAGTCAAAGGGCAAATTGGTCATTTTCTTATGTGTCAGGGGGTACAAATGGTATCAGGGGGTGTTTTGTCAACTTTATCAAATTTCAAGGGGTCTTATTGTCTAAAAAAATACTAGCTTATATATGTCTGTCAATACGATAAATTTCAGGGGGTGTCGTTATAATTAACCCTTTTTTTTTTTTTTTTGGCTCCTCTAACAGTCATGGTCGGATTTTTACAGAGTAATTAATAATCTTCCTGTTATTATATTGTTTCAACCAATGTTTGAGAGCATTATTCATTGTACTTAACAATTAATGATTAATTGGGGGGAAATCGACCATGTCAATTATTTGCTAGTCCAAGTAGATAAACCAATCATTCATTTTCTAATTTAAGTAGGCCATGATATAAAAGCAGAAAGTCATTACTACTTTTTCAAAGGCATGCGTGACACATAGGGTTGAGCAAATAATCCGTCAATCCGTTAATCAGGTCCAAACCAATCCGATCCATATGGTTTGGTTCAATTTTAAGATCTCATGGTTCGGTGATGGTTTAAAAAAATAGTAATTTGTTATTCGCGATTCGGTTAACGGATTGAGCCCTGAAAAAACCAATCCGAACTGATCTAAACCGTTGCCTAAATAATATATTAATATATTATATATATAACTATATATATACAATATTGAATATACTTACTGTATTTCTATTTTTTTTATTCATTATTCTATTTGGAAAATTTATATTTCCAGTTATTAAGTATATAATTTACAAACTATTGCTATTGTTGTTATTTGGTATATGATTTACAAATTTTATTTCTATTAGTGTTAGCATGTTACCTGGTATATGATTTATAAGTCTATTTTATTTTTCTAGTTTTAACTACTAGTTTTTAATACTAATTTGAGATTTTAATGGCCATAAAGTGTAATTATATTGGGTTATTTAAAAAGCTCAATCCGCTCAAACCGATCCGATTCGATCCGTTATTTCACGGATTGGTTTGGTTCGGATTGAAGGTCCCCACGGATTGGTTCAGTTTCAAAATTTTTCAATCCATAGGGATCCGTTCGGATTAAACTTTACCCCAAACTGAACTGATCCGATTCGGGATCACCCCTAACACATAGAAATGGTGAAAGACAATGGAATTTTAAACTTAACAATATTTTAACAGTGAAAATTATCTGGGTTAAAATAATAATAATAATAAATATATTTTATCAGAATGATTCAACACATTGACATCATCGGTAAACTCCACATTTCAAAAAATGCATGTTAAATTCACAAATTTTTCAATACAAATGTAGGCCTATACAAACGTCTATGTATACCCTTTCGATTACTCTGCAAACATATGTAGTAGGTAATGTGTCAATCAATAAGTTTGATTTGATGAATGTCAAATCATTTATTTGCATACCATTTTTCTGCAAAAGTCTGAGTTTACTAGAATCATTGAAATTGAAAAGGATTTCCTGATCCCTGTTTTTGATGCTGACATGAGAATCACCAGATGGCTTAGTGGCTTGTATAAGGTATTGAAATGAGATAGTACTGTGGCTAAGTGGCTTGCTAAACCGTTGATAATAATGACATTAAGTATTTTTTAACCAACAAAATAGCACGAGATAATACTACTTTAAAGGTTCCCCTTTTTTTTTTTTCTTTGGTGTTTTGTTGTCGTACAATATGTACGAAAATATATAATATTAAAACGTAACAAAAATAATTTATTCATCAATTTTTAACATATACGTTCCACCCGATGGACTCCACTTATACATTTGTCAAACACCAAAAAATCAAAAATACGTTATACCTGAAAAAAATATATTAAAACGCAACAAAAATAATTTATTCATCAATTTTGGACAAATTATTTTACATGACTTTCCAAATTCGATCTACTTTGATTTGGTTGATTGGTTGGGCTATGTACGGACAGGTCCTTGAGGGCATTTGGGTCTTCTGTGATGATTTATTATCTTTTAGCTAGAAATTAATTGACAGGCCGATGTACCATGTTCCGACATTATCAATTTCACATTTCTTCCCTCACAGGAAATACTAGTCTAATGCGAATAAAGAATGGTAAGACTGGTCTCCACCGTCAGATTAGCATACTTTTCTTTCTATTTCTTGAAAAGCATTATTAAATTTCTCCGAAAATGAATTGAAATTACACAGAGTAAACACAAAACCAGTATAATGGTTGGAACTTGGAAAAGAGAGGGAAGTGACAGTGTAAACCAAAACAATAACGTATATGTTTCTACTTCGATTGTAAGAAGCATACAAGAAAAGAGTGCATACATGCATGCAATGCTCATTGAAATTTCCGTTAATTTTGTCTGAAATTCTTACTAACTTCCATAAATTAATTGAAAAGGATTATATTTTAAATAAATTATTGTTAATTTGGTGTTTCTTTTCTAAATTGTTTATTTTAATTACTGGGATATTTCAGGAAAAACCTCTATGGAGATGCTAGCCCAAATTCCACTTTCACGCGTGACCCGTAAACCGTCATTGAGTTTGAGTTCCTACACCCACACACACACACGCAATTTCAAGAGAAAAAGTATAACATAACACTCTATAAATACCCAATGTTCTCTTCAATTGTGAAACATACGAGCTACCATTAATATTTATCATTTTCATTTGTGAATTGCAATTAAGAAGTATTCAGAGCTAGAGAACTAGACAGACAGAGGAGATATGGCAGATAAGGGTGGTCAAGGTACGTCGATGTCCCAATATTCTAAGCCAGGGAGTGTGATTCCTCCGGATAAGAAGAAGGTGTCAACAATGATTGTTGAGAAAGTGGTGAAATCATGTAGCAGCAACAACAAAATCAAGCCGTCCGGCTGATGCTGATCCAGAGTACTGCTGCATAGTCTTGTATGCTATATACATATATATATATTTATATGTATCATTGTCTTGTACTTTGTCATAAATCACTTCTTTGGTTATACAGTTTCGTGCATGAATGTCATATTATTCTTTTTTTTATATGTTCTCTTTGATTCATGAATAAAATCTTCTATGTTTAATGAACAGATGAATTTGGTTGATTGGTGTCAGAATATCTAGTCTTATAGCCTATGTATTGTTAGAGATTGTTGTCTCATATCAGATCCGGACAAATACATACTAGACTTGTTTTGCAGCTCCACTTTACAACTTAAACTTTTACGTTATAATGAAATGTGTCCGACCTGTTACAAGTGATATCCATTTGTAAGCCCAATCCTTTATAATATTTGATTTGGGGTCACACAAGTGTCACCCTAAGTGGTTTCCAAGTCTGAGTTGTTATGAGTGTTCCCCTTGTTAGGGGGGACAGATGGACTGGAGGTCCAACCATAACGAGATGGTCATGCACCTAAGAGATTAAGTTTTAATTTGGATGTAGTACAAATAGGCAGCAACTTGAGTGCAGTTTGTGTGTTGTTTCCCCTCTTTAGGGCCCCATGTACATTCTCTTTTATTATATACAAGCTTACCATTAACCAAAAAAAAAAAAAAACTTGAATCCAAATTAAAGCTTAATCTGGCATGTTCTTCAACCGAGTACATGTATATCTAAGAGTTTAAATTTTTGGTCGAATGGAAAACACTGACCGACTACATGTATGTCTATATTAGGGGTGGCAAATGGGCGGGTCGGATTGGGTTTGGGCATGGTCAAATATGGATGGTTGAAAATGGATTGTAGCCCATATACAACCCGTTTGTAATGGGTCTAATATGGGTTGGGTTAACCAATAAGACCCAATGACCTATTTTCATCTTTTTATTCTTTCTTTTTTTAGATATAGAAAAAATACATTTTACTATTAGTTCCATCTTGTTTTACTAAACATTAGGAAAAAAAATAATTTTAATTGCTATTCAAGTGGGTTGAAGGTAAGTAATATGGGTTGAATATGGGTACTCATATTTAACCAATCTTGACTCTCAAATTAACTGGTTAAAAATTATCCAACTCTTTTTTGATCCACTTTAAATATAGTTCACCAAAACTATTTAAAAGCGAACAAATATGAGTGGATTGATGATACGTTGTGAACTATTTGCCACCCTAATCTATACTATATATTATTATTCATTGTACTTAACCATTCATGATTGGTGAGAATGCAGCATCCTCAATTATTTTGCCAGTCCATGTAAATATATCAATCATATCAAAGGATTTGATTTTGTGTTAATCATAATAAACTCACCAAAGAAACTGTTTCAATGCTAGACTTATTCAAAGTCGATTAAGACAGATTGAATTTTATACTTAAACAATATTTCAACTATAAGGAAGAGATTGTCAAGATTATGGGAATTCAGTATGAAAATGTGTATGTGTGTGTGTGTGTTTTTTTTTTTTTTTTTTTTTTTTTTGGCATATTGCATTGACACCCCCTGAGATTTTTGTTAACGCCACTTAAAGGTTGGTCAACGACTTTGTTTATATTGGCACCCCTGAGATTTTAAAGGTCATAAATACCCCTCAATTTTTAATTCAATTTTATAAAAAAAATATCAAACATGTTAAATGACAAAAATAACCCCTCGATCTCCTTTTATTTGGCTACTATTGGGTTTGGATAGGGCTGTAACTCGAGGAGGTTGGGCGGGTTTGGGTATAACTTGAGCCTACCCCACCATATGAAATGCTAAACCCAAACCCAACCCTAACCCTATCTTTAACCATAACTACTCAACCCGAGCCCAACCCATCGTTCTACTTTTAAATTCGGGCTTGTAACTTGGACTTAAATTTCGTGTTAAAACTTCGGGTTAATTCGAGTTACTCATATGGCTAATTTTCACACCGAAAATTTAATATGATATTGAATTAGTTTTATATTAAATTACTCTTAAACAAGAAAAGAGTTTTATATGATATTGAATTAGTTTCATATCAAATGGCTAGAATGGAGTTTGGAAACATGACAAAATACAGCCCATTCATCAGCTCCAACACCTGGTTTTTCCCTACAGCCATCCTCAACCTCCTACCACAACTACAAAACATTGGCTCATTACCTAACCCAAACCCCAACAACAAAGATAAATTCATTTGGCTCCCATCTAATTCCAATCAATTCTCTATCTCAAAGACAATGAAACACTTCATCCAGCAACACCCTACCTTACCTTGGCCTTATCTGGTCTGGTCCAAACCATCCATTCCAAAACACTCTTTCACACTTTGGGTTGCCATACAACACAAACTTCCAACACTCAACCGAAGGTGCACAGGACACATCAACTCAACATTGTGCATTCTATGCAACACTGAAGATGAATCCCATGATCAGCTATTCTTTTCTTATACATTTGTCAAACCCTTGAGGAGCTTTTTACAAGCAAGATGTGGTTTCTACACCCAATCATCCTCTTGGGCAGAATTTATTGTTTGGGCATTGTACCTTTGGAAGGGGAATTCAAAATTCAATAGCAATGCAATATCCAAGTTGGGACTAGCAGCCCTTGTCTATCATATTTGGATTGAGAGGAACAGCAAAATCTTCAAAAAGAGAACACTCTGTGCTAATTCAATCCTTCACTAATATTTGGAGACAGTTCGAGCAAAGCTACTGACCTTTACAATCACTAATTCACTACACACTACCAAAATTGCTTTAGAATGGAATATTTCTGAAGCAGTGATTCATCCTCCTACAAAACCACCTGACTTGAATTGCTGAAACTCTTCACCACTGCTGGATATTAGCTCCCTGATCACCGCATTGTTGTGTCGTTCAATTTCACACAGTACTATTGTTGGGCTGCTGTCTACAATGTTGTTTGTTCCCATTGAGCCTCTGGGCTTTGTTTGTATAGTTCTATTGTGTTAGCATTGGGCTAACTACTGGGCTGTATCTTTTCTCCATTTTAATATTAAATTTATCTTTCAAAAAAAAAAAGGTTCAAAAACTTTTTTTAGATATTTAATAAATTACAAACAAATTCTTAGAAAATTAAGTCTCCTAATTATTAACATACAATAAGTTAAGATTTAACAAAGGAAGTTGAAAAGAAAAAATGTAATCATATTTTAAATATTATATATAATGTATTTTAAAGTAAAAATATATATGAAAATAATATTATAATTCGGGTTCAGGTTGGCTCGGGTTGCTAGCACTTCAACTCAAGCCCAACCCTAATGCAATTCAGATTGAGATTTTTCAACCCAAGCCCAACCTTATTTTTAAAAATGATTGTCCAAGCCCACGAAAAATCGGTCTGGGCTCAGGTTGGGCTCGGGTTTCCCAAACCAAGTTGCACCCTTAGGTTTAGATGTGCAAGTTATGCTTAGTAACAAGAATCTATGGCCTATGGAGAAAACTTAATGTCAGACTCTTTCAGGGCAAGACCTCGATAGCTAATTAGGTTCTGAACTCAATTATGGAGTGAGTTCACAGTAAAATGATGAGCACAAAATGGAAATCCTCTACGAATGCGTGCCATTAGGGTTATGCATGATTGGGACTTGCCTCCGTTTATCAAATCAGCTAATAGTGCTTCTTCGACGCAGATGAATGGTGCTCTGGATCAAACAAAGCATCACTCCTCTGTGCTTGTTCAAGAAGAAGTTGCTTAGGGTTTGGGTTTAACCTTTTGGGTTGGGTCAAGATTGATGTAGTTCATGTAAGGTGTATGGGCTAATCTTGTATATTCTTGTCCGTTTCTTCAATCCCAAAAAAAAAAAAAAAAAAAAAAAAAAGAAAAAAAGAAAAGAAAAGAGTGCATTCATGCATGCCGTGTAAATTAGACACGAGTCATGTATTCATCGCCTTTTCCTAGCGAGTTTCAAGTTGCATGCTAGCATTTTCCTTTCCACTTACCTCATGACTATGTCAAAGTAATTACTATATCAATTAATTAATAATCTTGATTAGATGACTATTAAACCATTAATTATGTGCATACCCTTTTTCAATAACAATTTGACACCATCCAATCAAATCATTGAAATTGAATGTATGATAATACATACACTCTTCGTTTCAAAATAGTTGGTACTTTGTCAACTATAACTCACAGTCTCCAAACTACCGAACTATTTTGGAATGGAGGGAATATATATATGTATGTATGTATATGATTTTATGTTTCAAAAGATTTCATTTAATCTGGAAATTGAAGAGAGATCGACAAAGCCTAAGACTGGTAGGTGAGAAGAAGAATGGAAATAACTCGGATACAAAAAAGAAACTACAAAACTTGCAGGCTGATTTATATTTTCATCCCTTTCAACCAAGCAAATTAGCAATTCATTGGAAGTAAACAAGTTAATTTCATAGAAAGTTTGCCGAAGATTGCAAGAACTGATTAGGAAATGCATCTAACTAAAAAAAAACCACCATTCTTGGTTGTCACTCTCTCTGTTCATATTATATACACTATGTGTGTGTGTGCGCGCGCGCGCGTATTACGTACATATATATATGGTCAAAAGTAAAATTAGCAATTCATTGGAAGTAAACAAGTTAATTTCATAGTAAGTTTGCAGAAGATTGCAAGAACTACTTAGGAAATGAATCTATCAAAAAAAAAAAAAAAAAACCACCATTCTTGCTGGTCACTACCTCTCTGTTCATATTATATACATGTGTGATGTGTATATTTAACTGTTCATATTATATACATGGTAGATTGTATTTCAAGCGATTTCATTTAATCTGGAAATTCAAGAGAGACAGAGCTCGAGACTGGTAGGTGAGAAGAAGAATGGAAATAACTTTTTTTTTTTTTTTTGGAAAGGTAGAATGGAAATAACTTGGGTAGAGAAAAGGAACTACAAAACTTGCAGGCCGATTCATATTGTCATCCCTTTCAACTAAACTACCTAGCAATTCATTGGCAGTGAACAAGTTAATTTCATACTAAGTTTGTGGAAGATTGCAAGAACTGCTTAGCAAATGCATATAAGTTATATAACATTAAAAATAATAATATTAATAACCATTCTTCCCAGTCACTGCGTGTGTTCATATTATATATCCTACATATTACGCGTGTATATATATATATATTGGTCAAAAGTAAAATTAGCAATTTATTGGAAGTAAACCAGTTAATTTCATAGTAAGTTTGCAGAAGATTGCCAGAACTACTTAGGAAATGAATCAAAAAAACTAAACAAAAACCACCATTCTTGCTGGTTACTATCTCTGTTCATATTATATAGTCAGAAGTAAATTTTCGTATATAATTTTTTTTATAATTTAATTTTTTTTTTTTTTGTAATTTAAATAAAAAGAAAATTTATGTTTAATAGACTTACCATAAAAAAATAAAAATAAAAAATAAAAAAAAAAGACTTATGGTAATCTCATTTCAAAAAATTCCACTTTTCACAAGCAGCTAGCCCAAATTCCACATTCACGCGTGACACCACCACCAACACCATGCAATATCAACGTACAGTCAGAGAAAAAGTATGACTTCAAAGTCTCTATAAATACCCTAACCCTATGTTCTCTTCATTTATCAAACATAAGAGCTACCATTAACATCTCTCATTTTCATTTGTTAAGGGCAAGAAGCATTAAGACCGAAGTAGACAGAGGTAATATGGCAGATCAGGGTGGTCAAGGTCCGTCGTCGATGTCCCAATATTCTAAGCCAGGGAGTGTGATTCCTCCGGATAGGAAGAAGGTGTCAACAATGGTGGGTCAGAAATTGGTGAAAGCTGTTACTCCCTCTGGCAGCAAGAACAAAATCAAACCGTCCGGGTGATCATGCATGGTGATCCACAGAACTATTGCCTAGATATATAGTCTTATATATATATACTCTATATGTATAATTGGTTTGTACTTAATTTATGTCATAAATCATTTCTTTGGTGATACAGTTTCGTGCATGAGTGTTGTACTATTCTTTATTTATGTGTTCTCTTTGATTCATGATGGAATAAAATATTCTATGTTTAATTAACAGATCAACTTGGTTGTTTGATGTTGAGAGAGTCTTAAGTCCTATAGCCTCCTATATATTGTCACAGGTTTTTGTTTCGGGTTTTTGTTTCACGTCTACCTGATAATTTAAGATTTTAGTTCATATATATGGGCACGGGATGGCATCCATGTTCAAGTCGTTAGTTAATTACTGGGCCCTCACAACATTAAACCAGTGAACAAATAGGCAGGTGGTTTGACGTCACAAGGGTGTGTACCTAAAAGCTTAAATGTGTGTGAGTGATTACTGGGTCCAGCCTTAGGGGAATAGTAACAAGTATGCAAGGACTTCGACAGTAACAAGAATATGCACATAACAATTTAAACTTTTACATCAAATGACAATCGCCCAACCCTTATCATATATATCATTATTGATTAGTTCTATCATGTCCATATATATATATATATTTATATATGTATATATATTTTTGGCTACTCTAGCAATCATGGTCAGATTTTTACACAGTAATTTCTTATATTATTTCAACCAATGTTTGATAGCATTAGTCATTGTACTTAACAATTTATGATAAATTGGCGGGAAATCGACCATGTCAATTTTTTTGCCAGTCCAAGTAGATAAACAAATAACATCCAAAGATGTGATTTTGTGTTAATCATTCTTTTTCTAATTTAAGTAGGTCTTCATATAAAAGCAGAAAGTCATTACTAATTTACTAGACTTGTTCAAAGTCATGACACATAGAAAAGGTAAAAGACAATGGAATTTTATACCTAACTATATTTTAACACTGAGATTTACCTAGGTTAAAATAATAATAATAATAATAAATATACGTCAACAGAACGATCCAACACATTAAAAGTATGGTGTAAACTTGACATTTCAAAAAATACATACTAAATTCACAGATATTTTAAGACAATCGCATCCAATGTGAGTGTAGACTGTTTAAGGCGCCTATACAAACGTCCCTTATGGGTTCGGTGCCACGACACTATGCCATGTATACCCTTTTGATTACTCTGCAGCCATATATAGTAGGTTCTGTGTCAATCAATAAGTTTGATTTGATAAATGTTAAATCATTTATTAGCATACTTTTTTGTTGTCCAAAATATGATCTAAGTATACTATATACTATAGTATTATTTATTTAAATATTATCTGAAAATATAACGTATATATGTGTATAATTATTATAATATATATATATATAATTTGTTATAATATATAGTTTAATATAATAAAATAAAACCTATAAAATAAAAGAACCTGATTAAAAGCCGAGGTTAGAATTTGATTCTATGTCCTTAAGACAGATTCGCCCCGCTATGGTGCTAACGGACTCAGTGGTGTCTATCTCCCAGGATACGACGACTTGTCTTCCTTCGATAGTAGTACTGCAAACCAAAGGAATAGGTGAACCGACTCAATGTAGTACTCTCTGACTCAAACTCGGACTCGGAGTGACTGACTAAGGCTCGAACCCAAATACTAAGGCTCGAACCCACAGAATAAAGAGAGAAGGAGGAAGAAGAAAATTCAGAAGAAGAGATGAATTCTCTGAATTTTGTGTGATTTGCAAATGATCCAAAGGGGGTATTTATAGGTAGTAAGGTGCCATTTCGGGTGGGTGCAACCATGGGTTATGATGGTTCGGAAAAAGGTGTAACCCTTTGAAAAAAACTAAAAAGTGATTTTTTAATTTAAAAGGTGTAACCCTTTAGAAAAACTAAAATATGGTTTTTTAATTGAAAATGTATAACCTTTTAGAAAAACTAAAAAGTAGTTTTTTAATTCAAAAAACCAACCACCCAAAAAACTCACCCATTTGTGAAACCCATTTAAATAAGCCCAGCCCACAAATAGGCCCAATCCAAAATTTCATTTAATAAAAGGAATAATCCGGACTTTATAATTGGGCCCAAGCCCAAGCCCAAATCCAAGCCCAAGCTTGACTTATTTAAACTTCAATTGGTTTCAACATTTTTTCCATTTAGGCTTTTCAAACATCTCACTTTAGATCTAATTTCTCATTCACCCGGAAACGGATTTGAGAAAGTAAATATACCATGTTCATCTCCTTGCGAAGAGGAACGCGTTGGTCTATAGATCCGCAAAAAATTCTTAGTAGAATCTATTCCAATTCTCATCCAAAGTTTATATTTTTAATGCCTCCATTTCCAACACCTTTTTCAGCAAAAGTCTGACTTTATGTACTAGAATCATTGAAATTGAAAAGGATTTCATGATCTCTGTTTTTGATGCTATCATGAGAATCACCATATGGCCTATATAAGGGATTATTATATATAAATAGTGTTAATAATCTATATTTATTATTTAATGGAGTCAAAGTATTATAGCTTCAAAAAATATATATATATATATGAAAAAATATTGTTTACTCTCACAGAGATACTACATTTAAGCATATAAGTGCCACTTTTTGTGCATTAGGTATCACTTTTTTGTGTGAATAAAAGTGATACCTCTGTGCCTAAAACAAAAGTGGTTGTAGGGGAAGTATCCCACGTTGACACATGGCATCACAGGGCGTAGACAAGTACATAGTTATCACCCACGCCTCGGCACTCTGCTTCTGCTCGAAGGCAAAGATCATGGTCGAGGTAGAACCTGATCACGCACGTGTTCCCCTGCAACACTTAAAAATCACATGCATTTATTGTTTCCCAGCTACTGCCGCTTTCAAAGGGATGTGCATTCAATGCGACAGTAGCATCTTTTGGACAAAAGGACCATCGTAGCCCTATATAACGTTATAGAGTCACATGACTATCTTAGTGGATCTAGCACTAAAGCACCCAAGAGCCAGGAAGTGAAAGAGAAATGAGGCTATAAAAGGAGAGGACTCACGCCAATAAAATGGATGATACAATAAAAGGGATGATATCAAACTACAAAGTAAAAATGGAAGATGAATATTCTTCTCCTCCCTCGTCTTGGCATGAGTCCTCTCCTTTTATAGCCTCCTTCCTCTTTCACTTCCCGCCTCTCGAGAGCTTTAGTGCTAGATCCACTAGGATAATCATGATGACTCTATAAAGTTATATAAGGCTACGATGGTCCTTTTGTCCAAAAGATGCTACTGTCGCATTGAATGCATATCCCTTCAAAAGCGGCAATAGCTGGGAAGCAATAAATGTGATTTTTAAGTATTGTAGGGGAACACGTGGGTGATCAAGTTCTACCTCGACCATGATCTTCGCCCTCGAGCAGAAGTAGAGTGCCGAGGCATGGGTGATAACTATGTACTTGTCTACACCCTGTGATGCCATGTGTCAACGTGGGATACGTCCCCTACATATAGTCCCCTTGTGCATATGCGCTGCCAGGTGGCAGGGGGTGCGTGCAGAAGATGGAAAGGCGGTTTCGCAGAATGTGTAAGGGTATGATAAAACAATTAATGCCACCGTTTTAAAAGTGACTAACGGCGTACGGCGTGAAAAATCATCATAGGGTGTCGGTTCACATATCGATGTAGGGCCCTTTATAAGAAGTTGGAAGTGTATGGTTTAGGAAGAAAGCCTGTGTGGGTTGATCAGAAATTGTATATCAGTGCATGTGAGAGAATAACTCAAAGGCATAAGATTACTGATAGAGAGTTAGGAAAGCGGTAGATTTCTGTGTTCTTGTTAAGAGAAAATGCCGCCAAGAAAGGAACTAAGTAAGAAGGATGAACCACCACCGAGGGTTCCGCCAGAGACAGAGTGGTATCAGGCACTAATTTTTGGTGAGGTGGATTTCTTCTAGTATCAGTAGGAGCGTTTCATGGAAGAAGGGGGCTCAGCATCTGCATCGGCAGCAATGGAGCCGGAAGCAAAGATTAAGGCAAACCCAACCGTCCCTAGAGGGTCGGTGATGAGATTTAACATAGAAAGAGGGTTTATCCCATTTTCGTTTATCGATCTAATGTCGCATTACAATTTCGGTGGGGCATAGGATGAGTGGACGGATTATGTGTTTGCAAAGCCGGCAAGGCTACAGTGATTGCAAACGGCAAGGTTAGACAACTCTTTTCATTTGTTTAGAACAATGTCGCTGCCATGAGATCATAATGCGGTGGAATTGTTGATGTCAAGGTGGAGTACTGTGACACACACCTTTGTTACCTCGTGGGGAGAAATGACGCCCACGCTCAAGGATGTGTGTTAAATATATGGGTTATCCTTCGAGGGTTTAAAGAACCCAGGTGCACTGGTGTTGAATGAAAGTGAGCAACGAATAGCTACCGAGCTACGTCTAGCGGTGGAGGAGGCTCAAACTTATGGCTCCAAATTTGGAAAAGGAGGAGTAGGGCTCCCCGAGAGGAGAAAGGGCGCTAAAAAATGCACTTTTGGAGCTTGGACACGTATGGCGAGCTGTTGGGCTTGTTGTCTATCTGTTATGTTGGTTGGCGAGATTGGTGTTGGAAGGGTGCCCGGAGGACACTATACATTCGCGATTAATTAATATGGCTGTGAAACTATCACAAGGCATCCCGTTACCCTTATCACTTCTTTTTTTAGGGTCACTATATCGTAGATTGGATATGGTGACTAAAGACTCCATTCGCTTAGTGGGACAGTTTGCCATTCACATTTATGCATCGAGTATGTTCTTGCAATTGTTTGCTTATGAAAGATATCCTAGTTATGCTCCCCTTCCTCGAGGAGTGCCTACGAATGTAGGGATGTGAGCTTTCAGGTCTTGAGGTGGAGTTACTCAGCTTGGTTTGACAAATGTGATTGACTTGAGTCATGAATTCTCGTGGCGTCTATATGTAAAGAACATTCCCGGAGTGGTGTCGTTGTTGGCATATGCTGAGGAATGAGAATATGTGTTAGCTGGTTCGGAAGAGATTAGAGATGATCTGCTGATATTTTTAGCCTTTATCACACCTGGGCCGTTACTAGCATTGCTAGAGACAACGACCTCAGTCGAGGCATACAACCCTCGATGGGTAGCTTGACAGTTTGGATACGACCAAGAAGTTCCACAGCCCCAGGTAGTGATTTGTGAGGCTGGCGATTATCAACGAGGTTTTCTAAGGTTCTTGGAAGATCATTACAATATATTGATAGAAGGCGTGGGTTGTTGGTATTGTCCATCGCAACGTTGTCAAGGACAAATAACCTTGCAGTATATGACTTATTGGAAATTGGCCTTGGAGCATTTTAGGAGGTTTTGTGACTCTCCAACGGAAAGGGCGCCGACGCGAGCTGTTCGGGCGGAGGACCTGTCGCAAAGGTTGCCTCGAGAGGGTAATAGGGGAAATTTTTCACAATTTGCACCATTGTATTTGCAAAGAGCAATTGAAGAGGAAAGTGAGTCCGATGAGGGGGAAGGGGAGCTTGATGAAGGCGTTGGCTAAGTGAGTGCCAATGTGGAGCAAATAACAGAACCCGCTTCAGAGAGGAATATTGGAGCGAGTTCATCATGTAAACGAAGGGGGCCCGCAACATGCTTGAGGACTCAAGCTAAAGTGGCGAGGGTAGAAACAGAGGAAGGCGGGCCTGGAGCGGTGACTGAATCCAATGTAGTGGATATAGGACAGCTATAGGTGAGTGTAGGACAACCCAATGCGGAAGGTGTTAGTAAAGAGATGGGGGTTAGAACTGTGAGGAGAGGCCAGTATGGCTTAATGGAGTCCTTGTTGATTACTGAAAGGATGGAGCTGAGACAGAGAGTTGCAGCCACCAGAAGCGAGATACCTATAGAGGTAGGGGTGAGCATCGGTGTTGAAGGTGAGTTTTTAAAATATCATCCCTTTAACTTTGGGAAAGTGTTAGAGTCTTATGATTATGCTCGCGATAGGCCTATGTGGCCTGTTAAAGAAAATTATGGTAAAGCTTTATTATGTCATGAATGTCTTAGAGCAGGTACATTGGAGGGCAATGAAGGCGGGCTCGAGGTAATAGGGGAAGAGGAGGACTCGCCAGATCAAAAACAGTATAACCCCGGTGAAGTGGAGATGCATGAAAAGGTGCGGACACCTATAGAAAGCAGGCAGGAGCTAGTTGAGGTGGAACTAAGGCTAGAAAATGAATGAAGGTCGATGCTAACAGAAGCGACCACTATGGTACAGAGAGAGGAAGAGAGGTGAGAGGAGACAGTGGTTGAAGAAGCCATGGTACTTGCTAAAGAAAGGACATGACCTAATCTTATGACCCCGAGCGCAGCAGCAGATACTAAAGAAGATGTGGGGCCACTAGTAGTAGCAGTGGTTGTAGAAACACAGGGTGATGCAGCTGTAGTGAACATAAGGCCAAGTAAGCCTGTTGTAGGCTTAGCCAAAAGTACTAATGAAGCTGTGAGTGGGGTATTAATGGCACTAACTGGAGAGTTTATCGGTATACGAATTCTGCAGGAGTTTATTCCATTGTTAGAACAGGCATTGCAAAATCGTCAAGGTATAGCCGTGGCATTGTCGAAGCGACATGTGTCGAGCTGGCGTGGGGCCTATGAACTGTTGGGGAGGATTCTTCAAATATTTACAGAGATAGTAGCGGGAGAAAGTCTAGACGCGCTGATTCAGGAGGCCCATGTGATTGTGGAAGACCTTCAGTGGTTCCAAATCGAGATGGGGTGGCTGGTGAGAAGGCTGAACATAGCGGAATGGCTCGTAAGGCAGCGGTAGATTGCTCCTTGAGTGAGAGAGCTGGATGCTCGTATTAAAGAGACGAAAGCCAAGTTAAAGGAGCTCGAGGAGGAAATGGTGAGCTTGAGAAGGAAATGGTGACTTTGCAAATAGTGATGGTGGAGACCGATGGGGACATCGACCTTTTAACTAATTGGCAATGAAAATATCTGAAAATTACCAATATGAAATTAATGTGGGTTAGTTTTGTATGGGTACATGGGGGTGTAAGGTTGTTTTTGATGTAAACCGTGGGGGTTGTGAATAAAAATGTCAACTATCATTTTGTGCTAAGTAATAAATAAAACAATATTTTGTGGGAGTCAAGAATCTTTGTGTGTGGTCTGAAAATTACTAATTGTTGAAAATTTGAGAAAAATTAGTGTATGAAACTCGATCCTGCTTGAGGGTAGGAACTCAAGGAAAGTAAGAGAGGTAGTGAATCTCGAGCTGTCCTGAGTGTCAAAAGTCGAGAAAGGTGATCAAAGGTGGGCTTAAATCTCGAGCCTTCCTGAGTGTAGGAACTCGAGGAAGGTGAGATAAGTATTGTTGCAAAGATCTCTAAAAAAAAATTTTAGGTGTAGAAACTCAAGAAATATTTAGGGTATGGCCTGGTGGCCAACCACTCTTTCTAAGTGTTGAACTCGAGAAATGTGATAAGGGGTGTGCTTAAATCTCAAGCCTTCTTGAGTGTAGGAACTCGTGGAAGGCGAGATAAATATTTTTGCAAAGACCTTCAAAATTTTTAAGTGTAGAAACTCGAGAAATATTTGGAATATGGCCTGGTAACCGATCACTCTTTCTAAGTGTTGAACTTGAGAAAGGTGATAAGGGGTGTGCTTGAATCTCGAGCCTCGCCGTGTGTAAGAAATCGAGGAAGGCGAGATAAGTATTGTTGCAAAGACCTCCAAAATTTCTAAGTGTAGAAACTTGAGAAATATTTGGGGTATGGCCTGGTGGTCGATCACTCTTTCTAAGTGTTGAACTAGAGAAAGGTGATAAGGGGTGTGCTTGAATCTCAAGCTTTCCTGAGTGTAGGAACTCGAGGAAGGCGAGATAAGTATTGTTGCAAAGATCTCCAAAATTTCTAAATGTAGAATTAAACTCGAGAAATATTTGGGATATGGCCTGGTGGCCAATCACTCTTTCTAAGTGTTGAACTCGAGAAAGGTGATAAGGGGTGTGCTTGAATCTCGAGCCTTCCTGAGTGTAGGAACTCGAGGAAGGCGAGATAAGTATTGTTACAAAGACCTCCAAAATTTCTAAGTGTGGAAACTCGAGAAATATTTGGGGTATAGCCTTGTGGCTGATCACTCTTTCTAAGTGTTGAACTCGAGAAAGGTGATAAGGGGTGTGCTTGAATCTCGAGCCTTCCTGAGTGTATGAACTCGAGGAAGGCGAGATAAGTATTGTTGCAAAGACCTCTAAAATTTCTAAGTGTAGAAACTCGAGAAATATTTGGGGTATGGCTTGGTGGCCGATCACTCTTTCTAAGTATAAATACATGATCTGTCCATTCATCCCATGCCCCACCGGAATTGTAATGCGGCATTAGATCAATAAACGAAAATGGGATAAACCCTCTTTCTATGTTGAATCTCATCACCGACCCTCTAGGGATGGCTGGGTCCTCCCTAATCTCTGCTTCCGGCTTTATTGCTGCCGCTGCAGATGCTAAACCCCCTTCTTCCACAAAGTGCTCCGACCAATACCAGAAGAAATCCCGTTCACCAAAAAATGGTGCCCGATACCACTCTGTCTCCAGTGGAACCCCCGGTGGTGGTTCATCCTTCTTACTTAGTTCCCCCCTTGGCGGCATTTTCTCTCAACAAGAACACAGAAGTCTACCATTTTCCTAACTCTCTATCAGCAACCTTATGCCTTTGAGTTCTTCTCTCACACGCACTGATATACAATTTTCAATCAACCCACACAGGCTTTCTTCCCAAACTATACACTTCCAACTTCTTATAAAGGGTCGTACACCGATATGTGAACCGAAGCCCCATGTTGATTTTTCACACCATACATCGTTAGTCACTTCCAAAACAGCGGCATTAATTATTCTATCATGCCCTTACACATTTTATGAAACTGCCTTTCCATCTTCTGCATGTACCCCCCTCCACCTGGCAGCGCACGCCCGCAGGGGGACTAAATGTAGGAGATGTATCCCACGTTGACACATGGCATCAAAAGGCGTAGACAAGTACATAGTTGTCACCCATGCCTCGATACTCTGCTTTTGCTTGAGGGCAAAGATCATAGTCGAGGCAGAACCTGATTACCCACGTGTTCCCCTACAACACTTATAAATCATATTTATTGCTTCCCAGCTACCACCGCTTTCGAAGGGATGTGTATTCAATGAGACAATAGCATCTTTGGAACAAAAGGACCATCGTAGCCCTATATAACTTTATAAAGTCATCATGACTATCCTAGCGGATCTAGCACTAAAGCTCTTAAGAGCCAGGAAGTGAAAGAGGAAGGAGGCTATAAAAGGAGAGGACTCACGCCAAGAGAATGGAGGAAAAGATTATTCATCTTTCATTTTTACTCTGTAGTTTGATATCATCCCTTTTATTATATTTAATCCAAGTGTAAATATAAAGAACCCTTACAGTGGTACTTGATGTACAAAAAGTGATACCAACGTGCACAAAAAGTGGTACATATGTGCCTAAAAATGGTACCGTTGTTAAAGTGAACAGTGTTTTTTCTTCTTTTTTTTTTTCTTTTTTTTTGAAACTATTAGACTTTGACTCCGTCAAATAATAAATATAGACCATTAGCACCATTTGTATGTAATATTATATTGAAATGGGATAGTACTGTGGCTTAAGGGCTTGCTAAACCAGTAATAATGACACATTGAACTCTACTGAAATAGCTAACAAACTAAGAATTACTTATTATTTATTTTTTCGAGAACTAAGGATTAAATATTTTTTTAACCAGCAAAATAGCACACGGTAAGTTTACTTTAAAGGCTCCGCTTGTCTGACCGTAAAATATTTTTCGAAAAATAATTTTTTTTTTTTTTTGATGTTTTGCTATCGTAAAATATTTATGAAAAAATAGAATTTATTCATCAATTTTCGGCAAACTATTTTACACGTTCCACCCGATGGACTCGACCTATACATTTGTCAAACACCAAAAAAATAATATATATATATATATATATATATATATATATATATATATATATATTATACTTGAAAAAATAAAATATTTATGAGAAAAATAATATTAAAACGTAACAAAAATAACTTATTCATCAATTTTCGACAAGTTATTTTACACGCCTCACCCGATGGACTCGAACTATACATTTGTCAAACACCGAAAAATAAAAAATTAAATATTTTACCCGAAAAATTATATATATTATATATATATATATTTTTCGTCAAAACAAACTTAGCCTAAATAGTTAAAAATTAAAATATATGAATATATCTTTAGGAATTTACATGATAGTATCCTTTTAGCTCAAGAGCTCCTCAATGGCTATCATAGGCACTCAAGTTCTCCAAGATGTACCTTAAAGATTGATATCGAAAAGGCATTTGACTCAGTTTTATAGGAGTTCTTATTTGATTCCTTAATGTTGTTTAAGTTTCCTAGCACCTTCATTAATTGGATACAGACATGTGTTTCCACTCATTCCTTCACCATTTCTGCAAATAGAGAATTTAATGGATATTTCAAGAGTATCAAGGGTCTGAGACAAGGGGACCCTCTATCCCCATTTCTGTTTGTGATTGTAATGCAGGTATTCTCCTGAATTGTTACCAAATTCATAAGGGAAATGCATTCAAGTTTCATTGGAGATGCAAACACTTTCATCTTACCCACCTAATTTTT
Organism: Cornus florida; assembly: GCF_030987335.1. NCBI lineage: Eukaryota > Viridiplantae > Streptophyta > Magnoliopsida > Cornales > Cornaceae > Cornus > Cornus florida. The sequence goes on along the minus strand of NW_026775579.1, from coordinate 76,589,178 downwards.
ACTGATAACCTAATGTTGTTTTCTCATGGCAGCCTTGAGTCTTTGCAAACCCTGAAAAATGTCATTAAGACCTTCTCATCCTTATCTAGCCTCCACATAATTATAAACCAAAACAAAAGCCATGTTTTTCTATCTGGTGTCAATGAAAACACTAAAGCTGTTATCCTATCTCTTTTTGGGTTTCATAAAAGTGAACTACCTATTAGATACCTTGGTGTTCCACTTGTTCCATCTATGCTGAGGGCCAATGATTGTAGAGCTCTAATTGACATAATTACTTCTAGAATTAGCCATTGGACAAGTAAAAATCTCTCTTTTGCTGGTAGACTACAACTCATAAGATCCATTATTTTCTCAACACAAATATACTGGAGCTTAAAGTTCATTTTACTAGCAAGTATCACTCATGAATTGGAAAGTATATTTGGTGCCTTCCTCTGGTCTAGTCCTATACTGAAATGTTCTGGGACTAAAATTGCTTGGCAGAAGTGTTGTCTCCCAAAAAGAGCAAGTGGGTTGGGGTTTCCTAATCTTTCTACTTGGAATGAAGTTGCAATCATGAAACAATTTTGGAGAATAATCAACTCAAAAGATATATATGTTATGGGTGCAATGGACAGACAATTACCTGTTGAAGGGCAGAAGTATTTGGGAGGTCAAAGTTCCTGGCCAATGCTCTTAGAGTTAGAGAAAGCTCCTCGGCCTTATAGAGAGCATCAAACCCCTTGTCAAGCTAGAAATTAGAGATGGAAATACATCCAATTTCTAGTTTGACAATTGGAGTCACTTAGGTCCACTGTATCGACTAATCTCCCCACAACAGCTACTCCATTCAGGACATGACACCAAAACCAAACTCAGTACCTTTATTGGAAATTTGACATGGATTTTTTTGACCTCTATCCTTACCATACTGATGAGCGCTGAATATTGTATATTCGAGCCCCTAAATATACGTATGTTAAGACCTAAAGTATACTTCTATCCATTGTTAGACTGATTTATGTTTATTGTGTGTTTATAGGTACTTTCCCAGAGAAACAGTTAAAACCGAGACTTTATAATGAAAAGACTGATATCGAAGCTTACAGAGTCGTTGTCGGTCATTTAAAGCAAGCCGAGAGCTTAAATGGTGAAGTTTGGAAGAATCCAAGTACCAAAGCTCGAGCCTAAATTCTGAGGCTCGAGCCCTGCAAGAAAAAGAAGAAAAATCAACAAAGCATTAAACCTGGTACCTCCAGAGCTTGAACCCTACATAGTGGTGCTCGAGCCTTACCCAAGGGTACTCGAGCCTTTGCCTACAAGCTCGAGCATAAGGCGTCAGAATTTGAAGAGTTGATTTCAAGAAAGACCAAGCTCCCAGGGCCTCGTGGCAGACCTCAAGGATCGAGCACTGTCATTCAAAGCTCGAGCCCTGAGCCCCAAAAGCTCGAGCTTTGTACCTAAAGCTCGATTCCTATGAAGCTAGGATCAAGCAATGTTAAAAGAAGAAGACCCAAAAATATTCTATGTTGTTAGTCACTAATTGACTCTAGAGGGGGGTGAATAGAGTCAAGGAGCAATTTTTTCAATTTAAAAATTATATTTCTACCAAACTGTTGAATATCAGTTTATTGAAATATTCAAGCAAAATAAAGCACAAAAATAAGAGAGATAGAGATAAGAGATTGCAAACAATGACTCGGTGATTTAGCGAGGTTCGGAAACTCCTACTCCTCGGCTCAAGATCCCCCTTGAGACTTCCCAAATTCACTAGAGCTTCTCCTTAATGGTGGAGAGCAAACCTTCACTTTTGAAACAAGATCTTGCTTCTCTTCTTTGCTAGGAGAACACCCTTCTCCTAGGCTTTCTTTTGGGTTACACCAACCCTTTACAATAGCTTTGAAATTTGAAGAAACAAGTGTACAAGAATCTCTCAAAGATAGATTACAGAGTTTAGCTCACAACTATAGAAAAGATGAATATACGTGAAGCTCAGAATTACTACAGTGATATGAAATAATAGAGAGGGAATGAAAGCTCAGAAAACTTCTTTAATGCTTTTCAAGGAATGATAGAATGTTCTCTGTTAAAAAAGATCGTTTAGTTTGAAGACCAACCTCAGTATTTATAGAATAAACAGAGTTCAATATAGCTGTTAGAGGTTGTTGAGAACATTTAATGAAAATGTTTACGTTACAGTTCAAAACCCTAAAGAGAGCCGTCTCTTGAAAACCAAAGAGCCTGCTCTTTGTTCATTTTCCTTGGAAAGAGCCTGCTCAATAAAAACGTGAGCCTGCTCTTTATTTTGAAGATCCATTTTCGTAGCTTTCTTGGAACAAAAAGAGCCCTCTCTTTCTTTTGATTGAGCCCTCTCTTTTTCTTAAATATTTCTCAAAGACTTACTGGAGTTAAAGAAAAGAATCTTCTCAGAGCTCACTGAATAAGAGAAAAGAGCCTTCTCTTTGTTTTATGGAGCCTTCTCCATCTCACATTATGATACTTAATATGAAATTCTTTAAGTCCTGTGAATGTGATCATGAGCTGATTTTATTTTCTTTGAGAAATAAAATGGGAATGCAATGCATGGATTGAATTTTGAGCTTCAAATATATTCAAATTAACTTTGACATTAAATCTTAAGCTCTCACCATCTAATCTACCCTTTTCTTCAATCTTTGACCATTATCGGTTAGCCTTTGATGGAGTACTTGAATAATCTTTGAATTCTTGCAACTTAAATGCTTTCTTGAATCCATTGCTTGAGTACTTGGAATGCTTCTGGCTCAATATTGAGGATTGAATTAATTGATCAACTATATAGCACTCAAGGAAAATATTAGTACATAAACATCATTAATGGTTTGTAATCATCAAAATATAAGATTGACCTTTAGATTAAATCCTTAGGCCAACATATGTGTTGATGGAAAAGATGCTTCGAAAAATAGTTAAACAAATTTAACTAAGTACAAAAGTGAAGATCGAGCACCATTCCTTGAAGCTCGAGCCATATTTTAAGAAAACTTGAGCCACTACAAGAATTAAGGGTATTGGTGACAGTCCTTTAGGGACAATAAAAAAACTGTCCCTAAAAGACCCCTTTTGGGGACAGTCCTAAAAGTTCCGTCCCTAAAAGACCCCTTTTGGGGACAGTCATAACCTTTCCGTCCCTAAAAGACCAAAAAAATGAAATAAGCCAGTGGAACCAAAATTTAGCACCATATTTAGTGAAATTATATTTTTTTTAATAAAAAAAATATCAGAAATAGCTTTTTGGGACGGTAAACTGTCCCTAAAGACATTACTTTTTGGGCACAGGGCACAATTCATAGGTCCGTCTCTAAAGCCCAAAAAAAATTCTCCCAAATAAATCTGCTCGCGGGAAATATGGCGCCAAGTGATTTTATGGTAATGTGAATTTTTTGTAATAAAAAAAAATTGAAAAAGCTTTTGGGGACGGTAAATTTACCGTCCATGATTCGCTAATAGTAAATGCCCTTCATAAACGACATAGTTTTTGTCTATTAAGTATATACATCTCTGCTCTGTCTCAAGTCGAAGTTCTACAATGCCCTAACCCTCTCTCTCTCTCTCTCTCTCTCATGGCACCTGTAATAACCCTAGTTTTCAAAAGGATAAGATTGGAATTTAAATTTGTTTCTATGTGTCAAATTGTTTATTGAATAGTGGTTTATTTTGTTTTACTTAAATGAATTATTTTTTTTTTTATTGTTTGTGTTTGAATTAATTAATTTATTTAAATTTGATTTTGCTTTTCTATAGTTACATTAATTGTGTTTATGGACTTAGTGTTTAAGGATTTAATTGGCATTATTTGAATTAGTTGCATTTATTACATTAGTGGATTTAACTTGTGTGAAGGTGTGTCCTTAAGTGTTTTTATAATTTTTCTTTATTATTATTATTATTTTTTATATAATTGGGTAATTAAGTTAAATAAGTGTTTTTATTTCGTTATTTATTTACAGTCTTTTGGAAGTCACGTATGTAGGTGCCGTAGATGACAACTGTGGTTTTGTTTCTATGGGCCGACTGGGGTTGGAATTAGGGCTTAGTCTTTAATTGGTTATGGACTAGGGTTACGGTAATAAGCTTATAAATATAAGCTTTACAGTGGTTTAGGGTTTTAAAGACGTGAGCATAATGGTGGTAAAACGGAGAGAGTTACAGAGGGAATTACAGAGAGAGATAAAGGGAGAAAGTCTACGGTTTTGCCTTAGGCTAGGGCTGAACCAAGGAGGAGGAGAAGCAGAGGTTGGCTTGTGGGTAAAACCAAGAGCAACAGAGGTGGAACGGTCGTCAGAGATTTCATCGGAAAATTCAGAGACGGTTAAGGCAAGTTTTTTCCTTTCTCTCTCCCGTTGCTTGTGTTCTGTGCATCCTTAGACTGTCTCTAGGTTTTAATTGATCATTAGTTAATTTATACATGCTTGTTATATGCTAAATCAAATGTCTATATATGTGGAAGTAATCTGTTTTAGTTCTTGTACCTCTGGTTTCTAGTTTGGAATGGAAGCATGTTTAATCGGTTAAGGTTTTGAATACTGTATTTGAATTGAACTATTGTGAACAAGGCATAGGGTTGTTGTTGGATGTTTCTAGGACTCTTAAGACCAGATTTAAGAAGCAACAAAGGGGTAGGAAAGGGTTAGAGATGGAGCAGATCGTCGGAGACGGCGAAGGAACAAACTGGGGCTCTCAAAGGGGAGAGAGCCGGCTCTCCCATAGAGAGAGCCGGCTCTAGGCAAGGAGAGCCGGCTCTAGGCAAGGAGAGCCGGCTCTAGGCAAGGAGAGCCGGCTCCCCCTTGTGGGAGAGCCCGCTCTAGGCAAAGTGGAGCCTGCTCCACTTGTTTTGGGAGCAGGCTCTTTCTTTTTGTGCGTACACTGAAGCAGTTGCGCCTTGTTTGGTCCAACTGTGGGTTTTTGAACAATGTCTGGGCTGCTGTGATGATTTTAAACACTAATTCATTGAGTATTAAAGCCCTAAGATGCATTAATTTGTTTTTATGCTAATGTTTTAAACAATAGGAAAATCTTAAGTAAGTCGCAGGCTGTTTAAGGACTTAACGGACCGGAAGGATTTAATTGTGCAAACTTTGTCTAGGAATAAAAAAGGGTTGGAACATGGATTCCAAACAATATTATCATGTTTATTAGAGCCTCACATAATAAATTATTGTCTTAGTACTATTGGATTTAACAGTAAGAGGGAAAGTGCAGCGGTGCAGGCTGTTAATGGAAGGAACGAATTTAATTGCCTAGTTTAATTTCAGTAATTTAACGGAGTATATTTATATTTAAAAATCTTGTTCTGGTGGCATGCTAGGATTATTTAATTAACAAGTGTGATCTATGCATATCCTGGATGTTAATTGTTAAAATACTAAATATTTTTCTGCAATGCATGGATTTAAGCTTGGAATTTTAGTTGCGGTAATTTTAAGCATTACACTGCAATTATTTGGATTAGAGTTTGGACTTCAATTGGATGTTGGCTTGGAATTAATTGAAGAATTAAATATATTTTTTATCAATTACCTGGATGGATGCTGGAATTTAACTTGACGAATTAGTAAACTTTGTCTCGTTTGATTACATGGATGGATTCTGGATTTGTAGTTGATAACTTGTTTAAATTATGTGTTTATCAACTATATGGATAATGTGGACTTTATTTGATGTACTGCTTATAATGTTGCATCATTTACGGATCATATGCATAGTATGTACCGGTATGGGACGGTGACATACGGAGGGACGGATTAGATCAAAACGCTAATTCCAACCCATTCATACATATGGAATGGATTAACTAAAACAGTTAAATCCTACATGGTTTCATGTCCTGTCAACTAAAATAGTTGAACGACATATTGGATGGTTGTTTATATTTTCTGTTAATAGGAAGGATAAGGATTTAATTAAAATATTTAAATCCTAATTATATGTTGTGTTTTGGCGACGAATAGTTGACCGGCTCAACATTGTATTTGGATGGGTGGTATATACACTAATTTATGTTAGTCTGTGCGGCTGAACAAGCTGAACGACTAGCTGGATTTCTTATGGTTGGATAGGATCGGACTTTATATATATAGTTATGATACCGCGATCTAAGCTTGAGTCTCATAGTCGACGGTTAGGGAGCGTATATGCAGTAGGATGCATAGCTAGCTATGTTGGTTGAGGTATACCCTGTTAGGCTTAGGTAGTCATGCCCACTCAGGTGCGTTTTTGCATGTTGCCTTCTATTCAGGTTGAGACCCTCAGCATAGTCTAGTGAGAATCCTGTAGTGTGGTTATATGTATATATCTATTTACGGACTATATAGATATGGTTGAGACATCTAGGATGTATCTGCGTATCGGGTCTCTGTTTGGATTGTAGTTAGGATAGAACTTGTTCGTGGGCCTGACCCACTATTATTTTTTCAGGTAACGGACGGTTCCAGGTCTTAGATCTTATTCGTGCTGAGCAGAGATGACTTCTCATTCTTCCAACGACGTAAGCGGTTCCTGTATGGTTTAGCATTGGATTCTTTTTCGGTGGTTCATTTCTCAGTGATGATTTTATTGGGGGTCCACCATATGGATTCCCAAGTTGTATTAGAAATGGAGAATTTGGATGTATCAAAATAATTCTTTATTAATTTAATTTTATTCTGAGGTTTCAGTTTTTGGTTTATCAGTCTAGTTTCTTTTCAGCAAATTTTTATTTATTCCTATTTCCTTAATTGTATTCTGTGTTCGATTATTGCTAATTTGTTTGATATCCTCGGGTAGTCGGGCGTGGGCCTGGCCAACCCACATCCGGAAATTCGGGGGTATCACAGCACCTCTGGGGGCAAACGATTCTCTCTCATCAGCGATAGCAAAGGGATCGTATCTAGGGTTTCGACCGCCGTCTCGCGGTCGCTGATTGTACACCAAAGCAAACAAGCTACATCGGACGCAGCCTACGTGACCAAACGCCTTGTGAAGAGCACTGGAAAGGTTGTTTAGATCGTCGGCATGACGTTCCTCATCCTCTTCTTGCCATTCATCATCGAGATAGACCATGAACTACAGCTCTATGAGCTCGAGTTGTAGCAAGCGAGTCTACTCGGTGCCCCACTCGTTGGGTCAACTCAGAAGTGAGATCTGATTCATTGATTGGTCCCTCCGATAGTCATCTCACATCTCAGGTAGAGTTTCTTAAGATTCATGTTGGTTTCTTTGGTTGGAAGCTGGAATTTTTTTATTTAATTTTACGTGTTTTGAAAATTTTCTGAGCTTCCATTTGAGTATTAGGGATTTACAATGGAATTCTTAATTTGTCTCAGTGTTGAAATTTAAAGTTCATTATTATGTTGCAAAAAAGATATCAGATCGAAGTCCAATTTCGCTTCTTTTTTTTTTTTTTTTGCTTTCGATTAAAGCCCCCAATATCTCACTCTCACTCGCCTCAATCTCTCACTCAGAGGCAATCCTTTAACAGGTATTTATTTATCTATCTATATATATATATATGTATGTACATATATATATATCACACACAAGCACACACTCTGAGAGTATTTTAGTTTATTGATTTTGGGTCTTTAATTTTCTTTTTTTATTTTACTTTGGTATGGTGTTGGTGTATGAGATCTGATGTTGTAGATGTGTGGCAGTGTTTGGGTATTTGAGATATTATTTTTCATGTGTGCGCATATATGTGTGTATGAAAGTGCAGATGTGTGGGTTGTTCTAGGTGCTATTTTTATAAATTATTTTGATATGGTGTAGATGTATGAGATTTGATGTGTGGGTTGTTCTAGGTGTTATTTTCTTGAGTCATGGAGAATAAAGAAAATCAATTCATACCGTCTTTATTCCCTGTTTGCTTGCTTAGGAAACAGAGAAAAAGAGTGAAAAAATAAAAAATAAAATTGTGTGCTAGTCTTTTTGGAAATAACCTATGTCCCTTGGGTAGATATTTTTAAAAACAAAAATAAAATAAAATAACATTCCAATTTGTTGAGGGCTAAAAAATAAAAAAAAAATTATAAAATCATACTCTCTTAATGCGGAACTACCAACAGAATTATATAAAAAGAGGTGAAATTACTTTTTTTTTTTCTTTTGTCTATTTCATAGTTCATTTTATATTTTTTTATTACAATGTCATGTGTTTGCTAGGATCCTGCAGAAATTTTTTATTTGTTGATCTAATATCTAATCTTCTTGCCTCAAAAATGTTACCTTCTTATGAAAAACCAAAACCATTGACCGAGTTTTTTCTGCCTTCTCACATACAGAATTTAGTTCCCCTCTTCAAGTAACCCCGCTGTTCAGATCTTTAGCTGTAGGGATTCCCAGCCCAAAATTTTCAGAAAGCGTAAGTTATCTATCTTATAGTTGATTCTACCACTGTTATTTTTATGAAGAGTAGTACTAGTAGTAGAACTTTGTCACTGCTGATTACTGAACCAGTAGTAGTAGAAATTATATTTTCATTGTCACTTTAGTTTTGGTAGCGGTACTTTGTAAGATTATGAGTCTTGTTACTGATTATCATGCTGCTACTGTAGTACTAGGACTTGTATGTGCTGATTTAAAACCACTACTAGGACTTTTGAGTGTACTGATAGTGAAGCCGACTACACTAGCATCATAGGAAAAATATGGTAGCATTAGTAAAAGGAAAAACTTGTAGCCACATCATATTATCTTACATTATGCAAACATCAATGTGAAAGAGAAATGTGAGGGTTTCTGAAGGTTTATAGAGATGTGAGGGAGAGACAGGATAAAAATGGGGAGTAGGGAAGTAAAGGATTGTTATGGCTTAGGACCTTTGGGTGTGAGCAGGGAAGTTTAAAATGAAGTAATTGTAACAACAACAACAACAACAACAACAACAACAAAAAAAAAAAAAAAAAAAATAGAAATCTAAACTCAAAATTCTGAACTTTCACTAGAACTCTATTCTTTATTTTAACTTCGATATCTAGGTAACATACATATATATGAGTATCTTTTTTCTCTCCATCAAGGTTTTATGCCTTGTGTTGGTGTATCATTTTTTATTAATAATGATGTGAAGGGTATTTGAATTGCTTAACATTTGGGTATCATTAGTATTGATTGGTCGCATATTGGTGTGTGAATTCACCATTTTCCTTGTAATATGACTTCAAATTGCATGTCTGTTACTCCAATAAGAGCATAAACACAGTCCTTTCTTTTGTTAGAAAAACCATGTCTGGATCAGGTCAAACCTCTGGTTTTCACAGGCCTTGATTAATTGTCAAGAAGGTCTTGGCCAAGCCTCAAAGTGAAGGCGATGGTGCTGTTGTTAGGAAAAGCATTGGAAGGTACTCTAATTTTCTTCATTTTTTTTTATCAATTCTTTGGATATTATGTCATTTGGGTATTGAATTTCTGGGTTTTCTCAATTTTGATTCATGAACACTTGTTATTTGAACGATTTGTCTTATGGGTTTGAATTGTTTTGTGTGTTTTATGCATTTTGATCCAATAGTTCTTGTTGCTTAGGTGTTTTAGTTTTTTCATGTTTATATTGATTGCTTATAGGTAATTGATGGGGATTTGACTTTTCAGGTCAGAATTGAAGTATTTGGAACCTTTTCTCACGTTGGATGAGTTTGCAGGTCAAATTTGATGATCACCTATTTAATCATGGCACTCTTGATATCCATTCTAATGTAATATGACCATACTGTCCTTGATCATACAGTGTCACCTCTTACTGGATTTCTTGATGGTTTAATTAAAATCCTCATTTTTTTTTCTATGTTTTTTATTTAAAAAGAACCCTATTTGTGCTCATTTTCTTGGATCCTGAATTGCATGCTAATTTTGTAAGTTTTGAGACTGTAACATATATGTTGCAGGAGCTCTTTTTTTTTTTTTAAGCTACAATCTGTTTGAAAATTTGCTTGTGAGAAGGTTGAATTGTTAGATACTGAACATGGGTTTTAATGTTAATTCTTAGACATGACTAATTTGGTTTTTTAAATAAAGATGGAGGCAAAAGTCATTTCAAGAGAAATTGGTGTTTATGTTGATTAAAGGACTTCGACAGTTGAATATTGTGGTCTGGAATAACGATACTATCTTTTACGAACGACTCCATTGGCAGTGAGTATTGCAATCTTTTAATTTTTTTAATTTCTCGATCTCTGCACTCGGTTTTATCTAAAATCTAGTGATCTCTCTGGTGTTTTATTTAATTCTAGGGTTCATTTACAAAAATCCTTTCTCAAGGTTACAATGACTGCCCTGGCCACTTCAGACTAAAACTGGCTGGTATAATCTTCTTGATTGAAGATCATTACTTCATGATTAGCTCAGGTTTGGTGAATTCTAAAATGTAGTAATAAATTTGAACAATAATGTTGGTTAAGCTTAAGGTCAAATTTGAAGAAAGTTTTTAATGGCCATTTCAAGAATAACATGAGATTTTCACTGTCAAATGTCTTTGTGGAACTTGGATCATATATCAAATAGTAGTGATTAATATAGTATATACTTTGTTTTTTTGGTTTGAAGACATAGTTAGATGGTAAAATTGTCTCATATGTAGAGCATGACCATATTCCATAGAGTGGTTATTTTATTCACTTCACTAACTGTATGTTGTTTATGAACATTTCTTCCTATTCTAGAATATTTTGTTCTTTAATTGAATTGTGTGCAGAATTTGATTGAATAATACATCTTAATTTCACTACAACTCTAATTATTTTGACAGTTCTTAACATTTTCGAGATGCACTAGGGTACATGACTTTATGGCAATATGGCTATAGGTTTTTCAGAATAGGACATTAGAGAGAGGCACTGCATTCAGTTCCTTACCATTCTTTCTTTAAAGCTTTAGCATTAATTAAGTTAGTAATATACATGCAACAGTGAGAATAGTGTTACAAGAGTGTAAGTTGCCTACTTTCTGTGATGATTTTAGTTATTTACATGCTTGTTATGTACCTTATTACTTAGCGATAGTGCTGATTCATGGTTTTCATTGTATAATGGTGTGATAACAAAGTTTCCCTTCTACACACAGTGATCTTGGAAATGCAAATTTATCTGGTCAACTAGTTCAGCAGCTTGGTCAGCTTTTGAATTTCTAGTACTTGTGCTGATCATAAGAAGAGTAGTGAGCAAAATGGTTAGTTCCAATCCAATGAACCATTACATCACCATTAAATATTGTCTCATTTATATTTTATCTTCATCAATTTGATTATCGGTAATATACTAGCTAGTGTTATTGTTCAGTTTTTATTTGTTTGCTTTTTCAAATTGTAGATGTTTAAAATGGGGACATACCTCTTAGGAAGGTGCATTTCAAGGTTGGTTGATTTAAAATACCTAGAAATTTTGGCCTATTAATAGAATCTTACTTTTTAATAGCTTTTTTGTCACTATATTTTGGAACTTACTACTCTATTTGGATTTTAGAAATTAAAACATAACAAGAATTTAAATTTCAAAATTTTACAATTTTTTCCAGCTCTAGATAGTTATTAAAAATGGAGAAATTAAGCAATTTAGTCATTTAGCTATTTTTTTTTTCTTGAATTAACCATTAATAACAAAACATAATGTACAAATTAGAGACCCCACAATAGCTTCTTGTCAATTAAACTAGTAGTTTTAGCAGCTCCACACTTCCTACCAACTTATAATTTTGTGATGTAGACTCATAATACTACTATTTAAGGTAAAGAATTTAGTAATCTGAAATAACTATAAGTTTGTTGTTTGAAATATTAACCATATTGCCCATTTAGGTATATCAGTTGTACAAATAAAACCATTAGAATATCTGGTATGAGGATGGAAATTTAAGGAATTAAGAGTAATAATGTGAATTTGAGAGGACAAATGATGGTGAAAATTGTTAATACTAATCAACAAATGATGGTTCTATATACTTCTTATGTATCTATAATTTCAACTCTAATGCGAATTTTCTTTTCAATACTATCATTCAACTAGTATACTTGATTGACTATTAATACCATAATCAAATCATGAAAAGAAGCATAAATTTCATATTTAGAAATGAATGAGCATTAAAAATGAGGATCACCTGGAGAAAGTTTTCTGACTTTTTGGAAAAAGTTGCAGTATTGAGGTGCAAGATCCTGGATGGAAAAACGTTTCAACTTTGATAAGGTCTGGATCAACCTTTCCCAACGGTCCCTCATTGTTTCATATGCAAAATCAAATTTCAGAAGTTTCAGAGCTCTTAATTGAGTATCACGTGAGATGCGCAATTCTGAGAAGATCATATAAGTTATCATTCTTTAGTATACAGCCTCATCATTTCCCAATGCCCACCTGAAGAAGGAACAACAATGTGATGACTTGAAAAATATACTTAAATTTTTAATCATGTATATAACATAAAGATGTCACATTTAGCCTTTCTTATTTTTCACTATTTTTTTTTCTCACTTTCCTAATTTGTCTCACTTCTCTTGGATTCAAACATATAGGAGATGCATGGAAGATGCTATTTGGAACGGCTGGAGCAATGATGCCTGACTATGAGGATGTTGAAACCATTTGATGTTAAGGCTGCTACTATTTGGAGTGGCTAGAGCAATGATGTCGGACTATGAGGATGTTGAAACCATTTGATGTTAAAGCTGCTAGCAAATATTTTGTAGTTTTTTTAAAAAAATTCGAGATTTTTATAGTTTCATTATGAAATTAAGAGCTTGAAGTTTTTATAGATTTTATAGCGCTAGTGTTATAATTCTTTTTCTGAACTTGATATTGGTATAAAACATATTAACTGTGTTCTTTTTATTAAGAATTTGTCCCATTTGATTCAAAAATGTTGCATACACAATCTCCCTTTTTTTTTTTTCCTTCATACCTTAGACTTGCAACATAGAATGTTTTAATCATACAAATCAAACCGAGCCCAAAATAAAAACATAATAATAAAAATAAAAAATCAAACGAGTATTAGGGATAGTTTTTAGCTGTCGCAAATTTAAAAATAAATAAAAGGATTATGTATTCCCTAATACTATATGTATTGGGGATAGTCACCAAAACTGTCCCTAGTATATAAATGATTAGTGACGGTTTTTACTGTCCCTAATGCCTTTTAGGTATAGTATTATTTGGGACAGTAGTACCATCCCTAAAGGTCGAGTTTTTTGAGGACAGTCATTTTTTACCGTCCCTAAAGATCTTTGGGCACGCAACAATTAGGGACGGACGATTTTGATCATTAGGGACGGTCTTGGGAGTTTTAGGGACAGATTTGACTGTCCCTAAAAACCAAATTTCTTGTAGTGAGCTTTGCTCCCAAAGCTCGAGCCTAAGCCAAATAGCTTGAGCTCTACTCTTTAAGCTCAAGCCTTCCAACACAGATTGGATTCACAAGTTACGAGGATTATTCTTTCCCAAGTAATAAGTCATTAATTCTAGATGGGCTAGAAAACCTAAAAGCCCACCAAACCCTTATTTCTTCTATAAAAGACGGCTTAGGCCTTGATAAAAGCGGTTCCTTATTCTCATATTATTTAGAAGGTTGATATTGTGGTGACGGCTTTTAAGGTTTCCAGAACCTTAGAATGTAAAGATTATGAGAAGAGAAGTGTCGTCCGTGACGATGAAGATGACAACAACACATATGATATTTTGCATCGTCATGAGTAGCTAATTCCTCTCTTAGGGCACTGATGTAACCCGATCTAAGTACTATGGTTTGATTATTTTAATTCTGGGATATTTTTAATATATTATATTTCTGATTACATGATTATTATGAGCAATTGAGACAACTCAATTGGATTTCAAAGTTTTAAATAGTTTCTGAAAAGTTATTACCTTGTCTTAGATATAACTGTTCTTAGACTATTCTCACTCCATTCTTACTAGACGGTATCTGGCAGAGCCTTACCAGACATAAGAATGGAGATCATGTAATGGTGTTCCAATGTTTTTTATAAATGAATGTTTTCATAGTCTATGCTTAGGAAAGATGGATTATTTGTAAAATTAGTTAATGTAGTTAAATTAGGTAGGCAGATAGTCCATGCTAACCGCAGATAGGTTATAGTTAATGAAAATTTATAAAACATCCTTATTTAAAACTGAATTGAACGAATGTTATTGAGTTCAATTCATTTGAAATTTAAATTGTTAAATCCCCAGAGTTAAACAGTTAGTATGAAGGTTGTGGTGAAGTCAAAACCTTAAGACTTTTTTATTTTAAATTCAATTTAATTTTATTTTATGTTCGTGACAACCAACCAATCAATCAATTCAACCAGTTACCTGTAAACCAAGAAATAAATCAGATTAGTTAAGAATAAAACAAAGAACACTTATCTCCCTGTGGGATCGACACCCTCTATATAGTACTATCCTACAAAGATTCGTGCTATTGCGAATGATAATAAACTGAACGCATCACTACTTCCTCCACTTCAGCCCTTCTCAGCACTGCTACCCCCCAATCCACAAAGAAGGGACAAATTCATCTGGATACCTTCTAATTCTGCCACATTCTCCATAGCTTCAACAATGAAATACCTAAATAAAGATCTGCACTCTCTGCCATGGACTCACCTGGTATGGTTCAAGCCTTTAATCCTGAAGCACTCCTCACTCTTTGGGTTGATATCCCACACTGACTCCCAACCTTAGACAGAAGGTGCACTTCACACATCAATGCCACAATTTGCATCCTCTGTAATACTGGATTGGAGTCCCATGACCATCTTTTCTTCCAATGCTCATTCACTAAACCTTTATTGTCATTTCAACAAGCAAGATGTGGGTTCTACATCCAACCATCCTCATGGTCTGATCTTATCACTTGGGCCTCTCACCACTGAAAAGGCATGTCACAATTTTATAGTAACTAAGTTTCCAAATTAAGTTTGTCAGGTCTGGTTTACAACATTTTAATTGAGCGCAACAGAAGGATCTTCCAGAAGAAGCAACTATTTGCCAATACAGTCCTGCATCTCACTCTTGAATCCATTCGATCTAAGCTCATACTCTCACCAATCACTGATTCTCACAATACTAGTACGGTTGCATCAGAATGAGAGCTTCTCGAGAATGATGTACATCCACTAGCGAAACCACCAGATCAAAGGCTCCGAAACTTGAGGCATGCTGCTGGGGATTGATCCCCATGATCACCGGATTGAATGGAGGTCCATAACGGTCTTGTGGAGCATTTAAACATTGCTATTGGGCTGGGTGTAAATGGGTCTTGGGCTTCTTTGCACTTGGTTATCTTATTTGTAACCTTTGGGCTCGATACCTTAGTGGGCTTGTATTTTGTTCATATATATATATATATATATATATATATATATATATATATATATATCTATAAATTGAATTTTAACTTCCAAAAATAAAAAATAAAAAAAATTACATGACTATCCAAATTCCATCTCTTTTGATTTGGTTGATTGGTTGGGCTATGTAAGGACATGTCCTTTTGAGGGCATTTGGATCTTCTGTGATGATTTATTATCTTGTAGCCTGAAATTAATTGATCTGCCGATATACCATGTTCCAACATTTTCAATTTCACATTTTTTCTCTCACAGTAAGTACTAATCTAATGTGAATAAATAATGGTAAGACTAGTCTCCACCGTCAGATT
Source organism: Cornus florida (assembly GCF_030987335.1). Taxonomy (NCBI): domain Eukaryota; kingdom Viridiplantae; phylum Streptophyta; class Magnoliopsida; order Cornales; family Cornaceae; genus Cornus; species Cornus florida. The sequence goes on along the minus strand of NW_026775579.1, from coordinate 76,573,530 downwards.
TGCATACTTTTCTTTCTAGTTCTTAAAAAGCATTATTATATTTCTCCGAAAATGAATTGAAATTACACACAGAAAACACGATTCACAAAATGAACCCATTTTAAAACATGGCTCAAAAATTTGGACGGTTGGAGAATTCAACGTAACTTTTCTTTTAAGTTGGGAAATATACACAAAACCAGTATAATGATTGGAAAAGAGAGGGAAGTGACGGTGTAAACCAAAACAATAATGTATATGTTTCTTCTTCGATCGTAAGAAGCATGCAAGAAAAGAGTGCATACATGCATGCATTGCTCATTAAAATTTCGGTTCATTTTCTCTGAAATTCTTACTAACTTACCTCTCATATATGACTCTGTCAAAGTAATTACTATATCAATTAATTAATAATCTTGATTAGATGAATGTTAAACCCATTAGTTATGTGCATACCCTTTTTCAATAACATTTTCACACCATCCAATGGATCAATCATTGCATTAGGTGAGAAGAAGAATAGAAATAACTTGGAAAAGATTGTATTTCAAGAGATTTCATTTAATCTGGAAATTAAGGAGAGACAGAGCTCGAGACTGGTAGGTGAGAAGAAGAATGGAAATAATTTGGAAAGAGAAAAGAAACTACAAAACTTGCAGGGGCCGATTCACATTGTCATCACTTTCAACTAAATTAATTACCAATTCATTGGGAGTAAACAAGTTAATTTCATAGTAAGTTTGCAGAAGATTGCAAGAACTACTTAGGAAATGAATCTAACAAAAAAAAAAAAAAAAAAACAAACAAACAACCACCATTCTTGCTTGGTCACTCTCTGTTCATATTATATAGTCAAAAGTAAAAATTTCTGTGTATAATTTTTTTTTTTTTTCTTTTTTGTAATTTAAATAAAAAGAAAATTTATGTTTAATAGACTTACGGTAATCTTTGTTTAAATAATTTTTTACCATTGAAAAAAAAAAAGAAAAAACAACTTGTGGTAATCTCATTTCAACAAATTCCACTTCTCACACGCAGCTAGCCCAAATTCCACATTCACGCGTGACACCAACACCAACACCCACACCACCACCACCATGCAATATCAACGTACACTTAGAGAAAAAGTATGACTTCAAAGTCTCTATAAATACCCTAACCCTCTGTTCTCTTCATTTATCAAACATAAGAGCTACCATTAATATCGCTCATTTTCATTTGTGAAAGGCAGGAAGCATTAAGACAGAAGTAGACCGAGGTGATATGGCAGATCAGGGTGGTCAAGGTCCGTCGTCGATGTCCCAATATTCTAAGCCTGGTAGTGTGATTCCTCCCGATAGGAAGAAGGTGTCAACAATGATGGGTCTGAAATTGGTGAAAGCTGTTACTCCCTCTAGCAGCAAGAACAAAATCAAACAGTCCGGGTGATCATGCATGGTGATCCACAGAACTACTGCATAGATATATAGTCTTATATATATATGCACTCTATATGTATAATTGTTTTGTAGTTAATTTATGTCATAAATCACTTCTCTGGTGATACAGTTTCGTGCATGAGTGTTGTACTATTCTTTATTTATGTGTTCTCTTTGATTCATGATGGAATAAAATTTTCTATGTTTAATTAATAGATTAACTCGGTTGTTTGATGTTGAGAGTCTCAAGTCCTATAGCCTCCTATATATTGTCAGGCTTTTGTTTCAAGTTTTTATTTCACATCTATTTAATAGTTTAAGTTTTTAGTTCATATATATAATCACTTAATGACATTACAAGTTCAAGTCGTTAATTACTTGGCCATCACATCATTAAACTAGGGAACAAATAGGCAGGTGGTTTGTAATCACGAGGGTGTGCACCTAAAACCTTAAATGTGTGTGAGTGATTTTTGGGTCCAACCTTAGGAAAATAGTAATAAATATGCAAGTACTTCGACCGCAGCAAGAATATGCACCTAACAATTTAAACTTCTACCTCAAATGACAATATACCTGTCATATATATCAATTCTATCATGTCAATATATATATTAGAGTAGCCAAAATATATATATATATATATATATATATATATATATATATTGGCTACTCTAACAATTGGTCGGATTTTTACACAGTAATTAATAATCTCTCTGTTATTATATTGTTTCAATGTTTGATAGCATTATTCATTGTACTTAACAATTTATGATTAATTGGCGGGAAATCGACCATGTCAATTATTTGCCAGTCCAAGTAGTTAAACCAATCATATCAATCATTCATTTTCTAATTTAAGTAGGTCATGATATAAAAGCAGAAAGGCATTAGTAATTTACTAGACTTGTTCAAAGTCATGCATGACAGAAAAGGTGAAAGACAATTGAATTTTAGCATAATGATTTATTTGGGTTAAAATAATAATAATAATAAATATATTTTAGCATAATGATTCAACACAGTGATATCATTGTGTAAACTCGATATTTCAAAAAATGCATGCTAAATTAACAAATTTTTTTAAGACAATCGCATACAATACGAGTGTAGGCCTATGCATGCAAACGTGTATGTATACCCTTTTGATTACTCTGCAGACATATGTAGACTAGTAGGTACTGTGTCAATCAATAAGTTTGATTTGATGAATGTTAAATCATTTACGTACCCTTTTTCTGCAAAAGTCTGAGTTTACTAGAATCATTGAAATTGAAAAGGATTTCATGATCCCTGTTTTTGATACTGACATTAGAATCACCAGATGGCTTAGTGGCTTGTATAAGGTATTGAAATGGGATAGTACTGTGGCTAAGTGGCTTGCTAAACCGTTGATAATAATGACACATTGAACTCTACCCAAATAGCTAACAAACTGTATTAAGTCTTGTTTTAACCAACAAAATAGCACATGATAATACTACTTTTAAAGGTTCCGGTTTTTTTTTTATTTTTTATTTTTTGGTGTTTTGTTGTCATAAAATATTTAAGAAAAATTATAATATTAAAACATAACAAAAATAATTTATTCTTCAATTTTCGACATGTACGTTTTATCCGATGGACTCGACCTATACATTTGTCAAATATTAAAAATAAAAAATATATTATACTTGAAAAAAAAATATTTACAAAAAAAAAATATTAAAACGTAACAAAAATAATTTATTTATTAATTTTCGATAAATTATTTTACACGTCTCACCCGATGGACTCGACCTATAAATTTGTCAAACACCAAAAAATAAAAATAAAAAATATTTTACTTGAACAAATATATATATATATATATATATATATATATATATTTCCGTTAAAACAAACCGAGCCTAAATAGCTAAAAATTAAAATATATGAGTATACCTTTAGGAATTTACATGACTATCCAAATTCAATCTTCTTTGATTTGGTTGATTAGTTGAGCAATGTACAGACAGGTCCTTGACCGCATTTGGGTCTTCTGTGATGATTTATTATCTTTTAGCCTGAAATTAATTGACCGGCCGATGTACCATGTTCGGACATTTTCAATTTCACATTTCTTCTCTTACAGGAAATACTAATCTAATGCGAATAAAGAATGGTAAGACTAGTCTCCATCATCAGATTTACATACTTTTCTTTCTATATCTTGAAAAGCATTATTATATTTCTCCGAAAATGAATTGAAATTTTACACAGTAAACACAAAACCAGTATAATGGTTGGAACTTGGAAAAGAGAGGGAAGTGACAGTGTAAACCAAAACAATAACGTATATGTTTCTACTTCGATGGTAAGAAGCATACAAGAAAAGAGTGCATACATGCATGCATTGCTCATTAAAATTTCCGTTAATTTTGTCTGAAATTCTTACTAACTTCCATAAATTAATTGAAAAGGATTATATTTCAAATAAATTATTGTTAATTAAGTGTTTCTTTTCTAAATTGTTTATTTTAATTACTGGGATATTTCAGGAAAAACCTCTATGGAGATGCTAGCCCAAAATTCCACGTTCACGCGTGACACGTAAACCGTCATTGAGTTTGAGTTCCTACACCCACCCACCCACCCACACACACACACACACACACACACACACCAACATGCAATTTCAAGGGAAAAAGTATAACATAACCCTCTATAAATACCCAATGTTCTCTTCAATTGTGAAACATAAGAGCTACCATTAATATTTATCGTTTTCATTTGTGAAAGGCAATTAAGAAGTATTCAGAGCTAGAGAACTAGACAGACAGAGGAGATATGGCAGATAAGGGTGGTCAAGGTACGTCGATGTCCCAATATTCTAAGCCTGGGAGTGTGATTCCTCCGGATAAGAAGAAGGTGTCAACAATGATTGTTGAGAAAGTGGTGAAATCATGTAGCAGCAACAACAAAATCAAGCCGTCCGTCTGATGCTGATCCAGAGTACTGCTGCATAGTCTTGTATACCATATATATATTTATATGTATCATTGTCTTGTACTTTGTCATAAATCACTTCTTTGGTTATACAGTTTCGTGCATGAATGTTATATTATTCTTTTTTTATATGTTCTCTTTGATTCATGAATAAAATCTTCTGTTTGATTAACGGATGAATTTGGTTGATTGGAGTCAGAATATCTAGCCTTATAGCCTATGTATTGTTAGAGATTGTTGTCTCATATCAGATCCGGATAAACACGTACTAAATATGTTTAGCAACTCCACTTAACAACTTAAACTTTTACGTTATAATGAAATGTGTCTGACCTGTAACAAGTGACATCCATTAGTAAGCCCAATCCTTTATAATTTTTTATTCGGGGTCACACCAAGCGTCACCCTGAGTGGCGTCCAAGTCTGAGTTGTTATGGGTCTTCCCATTGTTAGGGGGAACAGATGGACTGGAGGTCCAACCATAACGAGATTGTCCTACACCTAACAGGTTAAGCTTTAATTTGGATGTATAGTACAAATAGGCAACAACTTGAATCCAAATTAAAGCTTAATCTGACATCGTCTTCAATCGAGTACATGTTTATTAAAGAGTTTAAATTTTTGATCGAATGGAAAACATGGACCGACTACATGTATATGTATACTAGGGGTGGCAAACTATCGGGTCGGGTTTGGTCATGGTCAAATATGGATGGGTTTAAAATTGATTGTAGCCCATATTCAACCCGTTTGTAATGGGTCAAATATGGGCTGGGTTAACCCATAAGACCCAATGACCCATTTTAATCCTTTTTATTCATTTTTTTTTTTTTAAAATAAAGAAAAAATACATTTTACTATTAGTTCCTTGTTTTACTAAACATTAGGAAAAACATAATTTTAATTGCTATTCAATTGGGTTGAAGGTAAGTAATATGAGTTGAATATGGGTACTCATATTTAACCCATCTTGACTCTCAAATTAACTAATTAAAAATTATCCAACCCATTTTTGATCTACTTTAAATATAATTCACCCAAAACTATCAAAAAATGTGCGAACACGGGTAGATGGATGGGTTGTGAACTATTTTGCCACCCTAATCTATACTATATATTATTATTCATTGTACTTAACCATTTATGATTGGCGGGAATGCAACCTCCTCAATTATTTTGCTAGTCCATGTAAATAAATCAATCATATCAAAGGATTTGATTTTGTGTTAATCATTCTTTCTCTAATTTAATTAGATAATAAACTCACCAAAGAAACTGTTTTAATACTAGACTTATTCAAAGTCGATCAAGACAAATTGAATTTTATACTTAACAATATTTCAACTATAAGGAAGAGATTGTCAAGATTATGGGAATTCAGTATGAAAATGCGTGTGTGTGTGTGTGTGTTTTTTTTTTTTTTTTTTTTGGGGGGGGGGGGGGGGGGGGGGGGATTGACACCTCCAGAGGTTTTTGTCAATGTCACTCAACATTTGATCAACAACTTTGTTTACGTTGGCATCCCCTGAGATTTTAAAGGTCATAAATGCCCTTAAATTTTTAATTCAATTTAAAAAAAAAAATATCAAACATGTTAAATAACAAAAATAACCCCCTGTTCTCCTTTTATTTGGCTACTATTGGGTTTGGATAGGGCTGCAACTCGGGCAGGTTGGACGGGTTTGATGTATAACTTGAGCCTAATCCACCATATGAAATGCTAAACCCAACTCTAACCGTATCCTCAACCCTAACTACTAACCTCGATCGCTTCTACTTTTAAATTCGAGCTTGCAACTCGGGCTTAGATTTCGTATTAAAATTTTTGGTTACTTCAGGTTACTCATATGGCTAATTTTCACACCGAAAATTTTTTATGATCTTGAATTAATTTTAGATTAAATTACTCTTAAATAAGAAAAAGGTCAAAGATGTTTTGTAGATTTTTACTAAATTACAAACAAATTCTTAAGTCCCCTAAATGTTAACATACAATAAGTTAAGATTTAACAAAGAAAGTTGAAAAGAAAAAAGGTAATCATAGTTTAAATATTATATATAATGTATTTTAAAGTAAAAATGTATATGAAAATAATATTATAATTCGGGTTCAAGTTGGCTCGGGTTGCTAGCACTTCAACTCAAGCCATTTTTCAATTCAAGCCCTACCCTATTTTTAAAAATGATTGCTCAAGCCCGTAAAAAATTGAGCTAGGGCTAGGGTTGGGCTCAGGTTTCCCAACCCAAATTGCACCCCTAGGTTTGGATGTTCAAGTTATGCTTAGCAACAAGAATCTATGACCTATGGAGAGAATGTAGTGTCAGACTCTTTTAGGGAAAGACCTCGACAGCTAATTAGGTTCTCAACTCAATTATGGAGTAAGTTCGCAGTAAAATAATGAGCACAAAATGGAAATCCTCAACGAATGCATGCCATTAGGGTTATGCATGATTGGGACATGCCTCCTTCGTTCATCATATCTGCTGATAGTGCTTCTTCTACGCAGATGAATGGTGCTCTGGATCAAACAAAACATCACTCCTCTGTGCTTGTTCAAGAAGAAGTTGTTTAGGGTTTGGGTTTAACCTATTGGGTTGGGTCAAAATTGATGTAGTTCATGTAAGGTGTATGGGCCTAATGTCCTATTGGGCCAGTCTTGTATCTTCTTGTCCGTTTCTTCAATAAATTTGTTTTGCCTTACAAACAAGAAACAAAATAATAATAATAATATATAATTAATGTATTTGTACTTTGTAGGAAGCATACAAGAAAAGAGTGCATACATATATGCATGTCGTGTAAATTAGACACGAGACATGTATTCCTAACCTTTTCCTAGCAAGTTTCAAGTTGCATGCCAGCATTTTCCTTTTCACTTACCTCTCATATATGACTTTGTCAAAGTAATTACTATATCAATTAATTAATGGGATAATTCCATAAAAATGGAATTTTGTAGGTCAAAGGCCAAAAAGATGGAGTCAAACTTCCATTTTCCAAATAAATGGAGTTTTATGAAAAGCTGAGGTGGATATGGAAACTTATTGTGAAATGACCTAACTGCCATTTCTCTCTTCAATAGCGGTGAAGATGGGCTCATATCTGCGACGATGAGCTTTGAATTGGTGATGAATAGGATTAAACGATCGAGCACGAACCGACAATGATGAACTAACTCAAAAGCAACGATGATGGCGACGATTGAGTGTTCTTACCGGCAACAAGCAAGGATTGAACTTACCAATGAGACGCGAGTTTGAGCCTGGTCTGGACGACGACGGAGCAGCATGGTTGGGTCCGACAGCATAGGTGTGGTCGCATGAGATGTTATCAGGGATGGTGATGGAGAAAGGGACGTGCCATGTGTTTTTGATATGTTTGCAACAGTTGGGTCAGTGAGCAGTGTGTATGGTATCCCATCTCTCTCGATTGGAGAAGATGAATGCACAGTACCATTTTTTTTTTTTAAGTAAAGGAATTGAATGTGGGGTACCACCGGGAGTCAACCCCAGGTTGCTGGATTCAAAGTCAGTCCACTATACCATGGAACCCACAATACACATCCGAGGCCGACAGATCGCCTTCTTGCTCGCCGACTAGACTTGCAGACTAAAAACAGAAAGGCCAAAACACCAGGGTTGATGAAGGGTAACTGCCAAAACGCTCTTGGGCAGACCTATTTGCTGCCGGTGTTGATAGGGGAATTGGGCGCATCAATTCCAAAAGAGCACGCGGGCAATCACAAAGAGATATGAAGAGAGAGAAAGGGCAGTTGGGTCATTTCGCAATAAGTTTACATGTCCATCTCAACCTTTCATAAAACTCCATTTATTTGGAAAATGAAAGTTTGACTATATTTTTTTGGTCTATGACCTACAAAATTCCATTTTTATAGAATTATCCTTAATTAATAATCTTGATTAGATGAATGTTAAACCATTAATTCTGTGCATACCCATTTTCAATAACAATTTGACACCATCCAATCAAATCATTGAAATTGAATGTATGATAATATATACACCTTCCTTTTCAAAATGGTTGGTACTTTAGCAATTGTTACTCACAGTCTCCAAAGTATCGAACTATTTTGGGACGGAAAGAATATATATGTATTTATATGATTTTATATTTCAAAAGATTTCATTTAATCTGGAAATTCAAGAGAGATCGACAAAGCTTGAGACTGGTAGGTGAGAAGAAGAATGGAAATAACTCGGATACAGAAAAGAAACTACAAAACTTGCAGGCTGATTTATATTTTCATCCCTTTCAACCAAGCAAATTAACAATTCATTGGAATTAAACAAGTTAATTTCATAGAAAGTTTGCCGAAGATTGCAAGAACTGCTTAGGAAATGCATCTAACCAAAAAAAAAAAAAAAAAACCCACCATTCTTGCCGGTCACTCTCTCTGTTCATATTATATACACTATGTGTGTGTGTGTGTGTGTGTGTGTGTATTGCGTACATATATATATATGGTCAAAAGTAAATTAGCAATTCATTGGAAGTAAACAAGTTAATTTCATAGTAAGTTTCCAGAAGATTACAAGAACTACTTATGAAATGAATCTAAAAAAAAAAAAAACCACCATTCTTGCTGGTCACTACCTCTGTTCGTAATATATACATGTGTGATGTGTATATATAACTGTTCATTTTATATACATGGTAGATGGTATTTCAAGAGATTTCATTTAATCTGGAAATTCAAGAGAGACAGAGCCCGAGACTGGTAGGTGAGAAGAAGAATGGAAATAATTTTTTTTTTTTTTTTTGAAATGTAGAATGGAATAACTTTGATAGAGAAAAGGAACTACAAAACTTGCAGGCCGATTCATATTGTCATCCCTTTCAACTAAACTACCTAGCAATTCATTGGAAGTGAACAAGTTAATTTCATAGTAAGTTTGCGGAAGATTGCAAGAACTGCTTAGAAAATGCATATAACATTAAAAATAATAATATTAATAAATAATAAAAATAAAAAAAACCACCATTCGTGCTGGTCACTATCTCTGTTCACTTACAAGACTTGTTTTATTTATTACTGGTGAGAGTCTATTTGTTGCCAGGGAAAATCTATTTTCCACTGGTGGTAAATAGAGTCGAATCGATCGATTAGACTTCTAAATTCAACCAGTTGCACTTCCTGCATCGAAACAGGTATCAGGAAAAGTAGAACTAGTTGCAATTTGAAGTAGAATCGGTTGCACTTGCCTGAATGTGCGAAAAATCAGATTTTGATAATTTTTTAATTTCCTGTTTTTACCCAAACTTGTAGAGCAGCCCTTGTACGATTTTGAAAACTATTTTTACCTATTGTAAGGACTTTCGAAGTCTATATAAATTCTCTTTCTCTAATGATTAATATTGGTTTCAAAGAGTAAAATATTTTGGCTATGGGGAGCTTTTTCAGAGATATTTTTTATTCAGAAAATTAATTTGATTTTTTTTATTTTATTTTTTAGAGTACACACTATTACACTAGAGTGATCTTGGGGTGGTGTTCTCTATCTGATCAGAGTTCAAGCATATTTGAGATTCAATCAATTTCGTTCAAAAAAAATGCAAGGTTTCTATTTTTATTTTCTATCAAATTTAGATTTGAAGAACAGAATGAAGCGATCACACTTTGAAGGAATCAAGCTATGTTGTCCAAAAATATGGTCTAAGTATACCATATACTATAGTATTATTAATTTAAATATTATCTGAAAATATGATGTATATATATATAATTATTATTATAAAATAATAATCTATAAATATATAATTTCTTATAATAAATAGTTTAATATAATCAAATAAAAACTATAAAATAAATGAATCTGATTAAAAGTCAAGGCTAGAATTTGATTCTATATCTTTAAGACAGATTCGTTCTGTTATGGTGCTAACGGACTCAGTGGGGTCTATCTCCCAGGATACAACGACTTGTCTTCCTTCGGTAGTAGCACTGCAAACCAAAGGAATAAGCAAACTAGCTCGGTGTAGTACTCTCTGACTCGAACTCGGACCCGAACCCAAAGACTAAAGAGAGAAGAAGGAAGAAGAAAATTCAGAAGAATAGAAGAATTCTATGAATTTTGATGTGATTTGCAAATGATCTGAAGGGCGGTATTTATAGGTAGCAATGTGCCTTTTTGGATAAGTGCAACCATAGGTTATGATGGTTCAGAAAAAGGTGCAACTCTTTGGAAAAAAACTAAAAGTTAGTTATAATTTAAATTCAAAAAACGAATTTTAATTTAAATTCAAATATTAACCACCCATTTGTAAAACCCATTTAAATAAGCCCAGCCCAAAAGAATAACCGGACTTTACAATTAGGTCCAAGCCCAAATCCCAAACTTAGCTTATTTAAACTTCAATTGGTTTCAACATTTTTTTCATGTGGGACAAGCACTTTCCATATTTTGCATATCCATTTAGGCTTATCAAAACACCACACTTTGGAGCTAATTTCCCATTCACTCGAAAACGGATTTGAGAAAATAAAAATACCATGTCATCTCCTTGCGGGGAGGAACGTGTTCGTTTATAGATTCACAAAAAATTCTTAGTGGAATCTACTACAAATTTCATCCAAAGTTTCTGTTTTGTATGCTTCGTTTCCAACAATCCCCTACACGAATAGAAATTGGCGTAATTTGCAAATGATGAAAATGTAGACACTAAAGAGAGTACTATTGGAAAGTTACTGTATCAGGATAGGTAACTTTTGGCCTTGAACCTTCCCTAGTGTATTATTATCGGATTTACTAGCTAACTAGTGAACATGATGTCTTGAACTGTTCAGCCATTGATGTAAATCAAGACAATAGCAAACACACAGTTCCTTCCTGTACAAAGTCGGTTTTAACGGTTATATTCATATGGCCTTGAACAATTCCTAGCATTCCATAAGTGCTCTAGAAAACTTAGCCTTAGAAGTTCTCATAAAAGCGGCCCCACTTCACACTCATATACGTGACTTCTTATTACGAGTATCCTACTATACCCTACTTGAATTTTTAAGGTATAAGAGTCATTAAAAGCATAGCTTATCTTAATCATCGTTGTAGGTATCAATGCTCATCATAGAAATGGGTAGAAGATTAATTCTTCCCAATGCTTCTGGTGAGCCATTCAGAATTTATGTTCTCCCTTTGAAACTAGATCTTGAGATCTCCAGTCAACTAGGTTGGGTTTTGTAATACCCCTAGTTTCAAAAGGATATAATTGGTAATTAATTATTTTATTGTATTGTATTTTAGTTGTTTGTGTGTGCTTAAGTGTTTTTAATAAATTGTTTAAAGGTTTCTAAATTAAAATTTTGACTATTTGCTTAATTGTTTAAATGCTTAATTGGTTAATTGAATTATTTGTTTTAATTGAATTATATATTTCGTTGGTATTTGAATGTGTAATTAAATGTGTTGTTTTAATTATTTACCTTTAAAATGAGATTGGGCTTGGATAGGATTAACGAACTGTTTGAATAACGTAAATGAGTACAGTTTTTACCCATGGAAGTATATACATGTATATATGGGTATATGTATATAGGGTAGTTGTAATTATTTATATTTATTAATAATTAAACTGGTATTGTTTATCATAATTTAATATATGTTATAATTTAGGGTTACGTGTATATTCTCACGTATTTAGCCGACTTGGATTATAACTTTTATGGTTGTTCTTTTCTTTCTAGGATTAGAATTAGAATTAGGGTTTTAGTTTTCTAAACCTATAAATATATCATTAGACGTCGGCTTAGGGTTAGGAATCAATAAAACTTCATTCACAAACACTCGTTCACAAACAGAGAGCTATAGAGAGAAAACAGAGAGGGAGATTTTAAGGAAAAGAGAGGGATTTGCCGTCAGGGTTCGGCTGTGGATTAAAGGATGGACCTAGGAGAAGGGAAGGTGGAACAATAGGAGATAATCAGTTAATTGGACGTCGTCGGTAAATCTGGGAAGACGACGACAAGGTTTTTATTCAAAAATCATAGAGGCAAGTTATATTCTCTCCTCTCCCTTTGGCCTGTGTTCTGTGCATTCATAAATGTTGTCTAGGATCTTAAACGGATATTAAATGGATCATGTATGCTTAGTACAACTTAAATTAACTGTTTGTATGCGTTGGTGTTAAACTGAAATTGTTCTTGTAAGTTTGGTGTCACTTTATTCTTTGAGCATATGAAATCTATAACGATCTTTATCTCTGTAATTGATCTGAACTTTTATGAACAAGTGATGGGGATGAGATGGGGTATAAATAGGACTCTTAGGTTTAGTATTAAGGTGAACAGAGGGTCGAGAATGGTCGGAGACGAAGCTAGTAGTCAGACGGAGCAACAACGGAAGAGAGAAGGCTCTCAGAGAGGGAGAGCCGGCTCTAGGATACAAAGAGCCGGCTCCCATAATATTAGAGCCGGCTCTAAGGTTATGGGAGTTGGCTCTAGGCAAGTTGGAGCCTGCTCCATTTGTTTTGGGAGCAGGCTCTGTGATCCTATGTGTGTACTGAAGCTGTTTGTGCGTTGTTTGGTTCAAACTGTGTTTTTCTCCATTGTGTTTGGGTTAATATGATGGTTTTAAACATTAATTCATGGAGTGTTAAAGGCCTAGGATGCATTAATTTATTTTTATGCTAATGTCTTAAACCGTAGGAAAATCTAAAGCAAGTCGGAGGCAGTTTACGGACTTCACGGACCAGAAGGATTTAAATGTGCAAACTGTGTCTAGAAATTAAAAAGGGTTGGAACATAGATTCCAAACAATTACCATGCTATATTAGAGCCACCTTTAATAAATTAAGGTCTTAGTACTCATGGATTTATCCATAGGAAAGTATATAACGGTACAGGCGGTTAACGGATGGAAGGGGTTTAAATTGCCTAATTTAATTTAGCAATTTCACGGAGTGTGTATATATTTATAAATATTATTTTGGTTGCATGCTAGGATCATTTAATTAACAAGTTTGATATATGCATATCTTGGATGTTAATGGTTGAAATGCTATATTCTTTTCTGTAATTACTTGGACTATGGATTTGGGTTTTAGTTGTTGGATTATTAAACTGTTTATGCAATTACTTGGATTAAATGCTTGGATTTTAATTGCTAGATTATTAAATTGTTTATGCAATTACTTGGATTATGGATTTGGATTTGTATTGCTGGACTATTAAACTCTTTTAGCAATTACAGGGATGGTATTTTGGGATTATAGTTGATGTACTGTTTCAATTATGTTTTATCAACTATTTGGATTATGTGGACTTATGTGATGTACTGATTTAGTTGTTGCATCATTTATGGATCATATGCATGGTATACTCTGGTATGGGACGGTGGTATACGGAGGGATGGATTAGATCAAAACGCTAATTCCAACCCATTCATACATACAGAATGGATTAACTAAAACAGTTAAATCCTACATGGTTTCATGTCATGTCAACTAAAATAGTTGAACGACATATTGGAAGGTTGTTTATATTTTCTGTTAATAGGAAGGATAGGGATTTAATTAAAACATTTAAATCCTAATTTTATGTCGTGTCATGGCAACGAACAGTTGAGGGGCACTACATTGGTTTGGATAGGAATTTATATATATAAGTTATGGTACCGCGATATGAGCTTGAGTCTCAGAATCGTTGGTTAGGGTGCGTATATGCAGTGGATGCGTAGTTGGCTGATAAGCGCCGAATATTTCATATTCAAGCGCCTTTATTTGCATTAGTTAAGTTCATTAGTTGATATTAATGCATAGTTTAGCTTTATTTGTTTGCTTTCATCTTCTTTCAGGTCGGTCTCCCCAATTATGGTTAAAGAAAGCGGTTTTGACACTCTTTTGAAGAATCGAAGCGCGTCGTTGCTAGGGACCGTTATCTAGGCCAAGTTCGTGAACCATCATGTGCACAAATGTTGTGGCATTGATTCCAGTATGACGATTGTGTCGTCGGGCCAATCCAAAGTGGCCAAAGAGAAGACTGCAGGCCATGAGCACAGGCCTCCGCGGGTGCCTGCGGAGCTCCAGCGATGCGCCCGCCAATAGCTCACCTCACTGCCTTGTTTCGCCCTCCCGCCGGAGCCTCGCGGGCGCCCGCCGACCTTCTGAGGCAGTTCACCTGTTCCTGTTTTTCAGCATTTTTTGTCCCCTTATCATCTTTTTGTTAGGTCTAGCTTCATGTAGAGGTGGATTTTTGGGATTTTGGGGTATGGTGAGTAGGTCTTGATGGATAAGAAGAGAGAGGGGAGGCCATATCTCACACACATGATTAGAAGAGCAAAAAGGCTCTCACTTGGGAAGTTCTAAAAAAAAAAAAAAGAGGTGTTCTTGGAGAAAAAGGTGCAGAAATGGAGGGATCCTCTTCTTCCTCTTCATTCCTTGTACCATTAATGGGTAACTAAACCTCCATCTAGGGAGGTGATGAAGCTCATCCTTGTAAGCATGCTTTAATTTTGATTTATTTTGGGGAATGTAATGTATGTATGGACTAAGTTTCGTAATCTAGAGCATTTTACAATATGTAATGAATATTATTTCTTATAAATGATCATGTTGAATCAATTATCTTGTCTTAGATCATTTGTTCTCATGGTTGTATGGCTAGTAGTTCCATAGTGACAATGGAAACAAGATTATGGAATGGTTTTAATGGCATGGTTTTTGAGAAATTTGTTAATCCATAGCTTAAGGCTTTCTTTTGATGGGTTAATCTTGCATCTTGATTCCATGTGCTTTTACCATTTAATCTAGGGTTTGATAATCTCTAGCTTAGCGAGCATGTCTAAGGTTACACTATAGTCTAGGTAACTCAAGCATGTGAAGCTTTGATAGGTTATTCCTACCTTATGATTATTTGAATTTATTGAAGATATTGTAGTAACCGTGTGTTGCTATGTATCATGGTCACATATATATATTAATTCCCCAAATCAATCATATTCTTAGCATGTGTAAAAGGTTGGAGTAGATTCACTTCCCTAGTCCTCTTTACTTGTATTTCATCTCCTTTAAATTCCTGCAAGCTCTTATTTTATGCATCTTAATTTCATAGCTTAAGTGACAACCAACAAATCCTCTATGAACACCCCATATCATTCTAAAAAGACTATAGACACTTAGGTTACCATAGATTAGCGCAGTCCCAGTGGTTCAACTTACACGACCAATAGCCCTATTTTACAATGATTTGTGCTATTGCGAAGGTTGATTTATTATAGATCGAATTCTCAACCGATCAATTTTTGGCACCGTTGCAAGGGACTTGCACACGGTTTAGCAACTGAAGTTCTAGGGTGAATTTTGGATTGATTGTCAATATTGTGAATTGTGAATATTTCTTGTGTAATTTGACCATCTTGTGTTATAAGTGAGATTCTAGGGACTCAAGACTCGTCGAGGAAAGCTAGCTAATTTGTAAGTCTAGAGGACCCCAGGTAAGTCTCTTAACCTTCTAGTTTCGACATTGTGAATATTGTGCATGTATTAAATTTAGTGATAATTTAGTTTTAAAGCCCTTGTTGAGGCTATCATCTTGTTTAAATTTTGTGTACAAGCATCGATCCTTGTCATGGCCATTTAAATTCTGTCTTGATAATTGAGGAGAATGGGAACATCGTATGTGGAGTTGTGAATGATGAATTGTTGTGATGATTGTGTTGTGAGTCGTTGATGTTTGGCCGTAGATCACTCTCCCTACCAACTCTTGACTTGCCAATTGACATAAATTCACTTGAAAAAACTCTTAGACGAAACCTTAGGGAATCTTCTAGTGTAAGAGAACTTGAAATTGAATTTAACAAAATGGCTGAAAATGTAGGAGATGTCATAAATGAGGGAATTAATAATGATAGGGCCGAAATTCCAAATGTAGAGCCAATGACTCTCAGGGACCATTTCATCCCTACCACTTATGCTTATCCCTCTTGCATAGTGATGCCAAACATTGATGCGGCTCAATATGAGATCAAATCAAGTACCATTCAAATGCTTCCATCTTTCCATGGCCTTGATAATGAAGATCCGTATAAGCATCTTGATGAATTCCTTGAAATCTGTTCTACCATCCGGTTAAGAGGTTTCCCTGAGAATGCACTCCATTTACATCTTTTTCCATTTTCTTTAAAAGATAGGGCAAAGTATTGGTTGAACTCACTCACTCCAAATTCCATCACTTCTTGGGCTCAATTACAGCAAGAATTCCTTAAGAAGTATTATCCAGTAAGTAAAACCAACCAAATGAGGCGTTCAATTCTTAGCTTTTCTCAAACGGATGGAGAACAACTCCACGAGACTTAGGAAAGGCTACAAAATCTTCTTAGAAAATGTCCGCATCATTTGATTCCAAAATGGCAATTAGTGCAAGCTTTCTATGCTGGCTTGACCGAACCCCAAAGATTCATGGTTGACTCTTCTTGTGGTGGGATGTTCATGTCCAAGAATGCGGATGAGGCTTGGACCCTACTAGAGAATTTAAGCGAAAATTCACTTCAACATAATTCTCGTAGAACTCCGACCGCAACCAATGCAAAGAACACCAACCCTTATCAACCAAAATCAATAAGGGAGGAATCATCTCAAGTGGATGCTATAGCTCATAAATTCTATCAATTGATGGCACCACATCTCTCTCCTTCATTATCTCAAAATTCGGCAAGTTCGGTATGCTCATCATGTACTAGTCCATTCCATCTCACGGAAGATTGCCCCACACCGGAGCAATTTCCCAATCCAAATCAAGAGCAAGCAAATGCCATGTTCTCAAGGCCCGGGAATAATCCATATTCCAACACTTACAATCCGGGTTGGAGAGATCATCCGAATTTTTCGTGGCGGCAACAAGCCCCACAAAATTCCCAATTCCAACATCAAAGGCATCAAAATCAACCCTCTCCTCAATATCAAGGTAAACCATTTCAAGCCTCTTCAAGCTACCGACCTCCGTACAATCCAAATGTCTCACATCAACCTCCGGTGTACCCAACTGATGAAATTGTGGCTACAAACAAGCAAATGATGGAATCATTAAACAAGCAAATTATGGATTCCAACAAGCAACTCTTGACATCTTTACAGCCTACTCTTCAAATGGTTCACTCTCATACTCAATCCAAGGCTAAGCTCGAAAATCAAGTGGGCCAAATAGCTAACTCTGTGAACCAATTGCTTCAAAAGGACAAAGGTAAGCTTCCCGCTCAACCATTTGAAAATCCTAGAGGAATGTATGGGATTGATGAAACCCCTCCATCGAGTGGGCCGAGTCATGAGCATGTTTAAGCAATCACCACCCTTAGGAGTGGTAAAGTGGTTGACAACAAGGTTGATGGAGACAAAAATGAAAAAGAACCTCCTTTGCAAAATCCAAATTCAAGCTCTTCCAATCAAATTCCAAGCTCTTCTCGTCCAAATACCATTCACAGAAATCCCACACATGTTAACCCAAATGTGGAAACTACTTATGAGCCAAAAGCTCCGTTTCCTCAACGTCTTCAAGTGTCAACACATATTGGGAACAAGAATTGTAAAATTCAAGACATGTGGGAAGTTTTTAAGCAAGTGAAGATCAACTTGCCCCTCTTGGATGCTATCAAGCAAATCCCTCCCTATGTAAAATTTCTCAAAGACTTGTGCACTCAAAAGCGCACTTCTAAAAATCATTTGCCAAAAAAAGTGAAGTTAACTGAAAATGTTAGTGCTATCATTCAGCACAGCACTCCTCCAAAGTATAAAAATCCGGGTGCCCCCACAATCTCTTGCGTCATTGGTGACAACAAAATCGAGAGGGCCCTTCTTGACTTAGGAGCTAGTGTGAATTTAATTCCATACTCAGTTTACTTACAGCTTGGTTTGGGAGATCTAAAGCTGACTTCCGTGGTTTTGCAACTTGCCGATAGATCGATCAAGCATCCACGAGGCATTCTTGAGGATGTTATCATCCAAGTGGACAAATTCTACTTCCCGGTAGACTTTGTGGTTCTTGACACCGAACCGGTCCGTGATCCAAAAAAGCACATTCCCGTGATCCTTGGTAGGCCATTCTTAGCTACGGCTAATGCATCAATTAATTGCCGAACCGGGGTGATGGACATTACTTTTGGAAACATGCAAGTCAAACTCCACATCTTTCATGAAACTCAACATCCTTCCAATGAGGATAATTGTTTCCTTATTGATGTCATTGATGAAGTGGTCGAAGAATCTCTCCCCTTCATTCTAAGCAAGGACCCCCTTGAAATTTGCATGGCTCATTTCTACTTCTCAAACTTTGACATTGATCAATCCATCCAAGAAGTTAATTCTTTGCTTGATGTTGATGCTATCATGGATATTACCCCTTGGAAAATTCTAAAAGAGCCGCTTCCTCAGCTCTCCACTACTCCTCCAGTCCCATCTCTGAAAACTCCACCACAACTTGAGCTTAAGCCGCTCCCGGCCCATCTCAAGTATGTATTCCTTGGTTCAAATCAAACTCTCCCGGCATCATTGCGTTAGACCTTCTAAAGGACCAAGAAACCAACCTTTTAGCGGTGATACAAGAGTACAAAGAAACTATCGATTGGGCAGTAGCTGACTTGAAAGGAATTGACCCCTCCATTTGTATGCACCGCATTTATATGGAGGAGGACGCAAAGCCTACTAGAGAGGTTCAACGCCGGTTAAATCCTAACATGAAGGAAGTGGTAATGAAGGAAGTGATAAAATTGCTAGATACGGGAATCATCTACCCCATCTCTGATAGCAAGTGGGTAAGCCCCACGCAAGTTGTCCCCAAGAAATCCAGTCTCACCGTTGTTGAAAATTCAGCGGGTGAGCTCATGCCACAACGAACCACCACCGAGTAGCGTGTGTGCATTGACTACTGGAAACTCAATTCGACAACTAGGAAAAATCATTTTCCACTCCCATTTATTGATCAAATCCTAGAAAGGCTAGCCTGCCAAAGCTACTATTGTTTTCTTGACGGTTATTCAGGCTATAACCAAGTGGCAATCGCCTCCCAAGATCAAGAGAAAACAACATTCACATGTCCCTTTGGAACTTTTGCATATCGACGCATGCCTTTTGGGCTATGCAATGCTCCGGCAACGTTTCAAAGGTGCATGATGTCCATATTTTCGGTTATGGTTGAAAAGTTCTTGGAAGTCTTCATAGACGATTTTTCTGTCTTTAGCTCCTCCTTCGACTCTTGTCTCCACAATCTATCTCTTGTACTCCAAAGGTGTAAGGAGACAAATCTCATTCTAAGTTGGGAGAAAACCCACTTCATGGTCCAAGAAGGCATTGTTCTAGGACATGTCATTTCTAAACGGGGAATTGAGGTGGACAAGGCAAAAATTGAGTTAATCTCTAATCTTCCGCCTCCGAATTCCGTCTGTCAAATCCGTTCCTTTCTTGGCCATGCCGGATTTTATCGTCGCTTCATCAAAGACTTTAGCAAAATCTCACAGCCCTTGTGTAATCTCTTAGCCAAGGATGTTCCATTCAATTTTGATGAAGCGTGCATGGAAGCTTTCATTAAACTTCGCACTCTCCTCTCATCTGCCCCAATAATGAAATCGCCCAATTGGTCTTTCCCTTTTGAGATCATGTATGAAGCATCCGACTATGCATTAGGCGCGATTTTGGGCTAACATGTGAACAAGCTCCTATATGTCATTTATTATGCTAGTCGAACTCATTCTGATGCTCAATTAAATTACACCACTACTGAAAAAGAGTTGTTAGCTGTAGTTTATGCCTTGGATAAATTCCGCTCCTATCTTCTAGGTTCCAAGGTCATAGTCTTCTCAGATCATGCCGCCCTTCGGCACTTGTTAGCAAAGAAAGAGACCAAACCCCGCTTGATTCGATGGATACTCTTACTTCAAGAGTTGGACATTAAAATTCGGGACAAAAAAAGGGGCAGACAATGTTGTCGCCGATTATCTCTCCCGCTTACTCATTGAAAAATCTTCAGATTTCGCCGTCGTCCGTGATTCCTTTCCGGATGAGCAACTCTTCCAGATTTCCCATGCAAATCTTCCATAGTTTGCGGATATTATCAACTACCTTGCGGTAGATAAAATTCCAACTCATTGGTCCAAACAAGAGAAGGACCGGTTCTTCTCCCAAGTCAAGCATTTCTTCTGGGAAGATCCGAAACTATTCAAGTATTGCCCGGACCAAAGCATCCGGCGATGTATTCCTGAAACTGAGACCACAAGCATCCTCAATTTCTGTCATACTCTTGCTTGTGGAGGCCATTTCAGTGCCAAAAAGACCGCTTACAAAGTTTTTCAAAGCGGATTCTATTGGCCCTCCCTGTTTCGAGATGCATACAATTTCTGTAAATCATGTGAAAGATGCCAAAGGCTCAGATCCATGTCCCGAAGAGACATGATGCCCCTTACTCCCATCTTAATAATTAAAATTTTTGATATGTGGGGAATCGACTTCATGGGACCATTTCCACCTTCTTATGGCTATGAGTACATCCTTGTAGCAATGGATTATGTTTCCAAATGGGTGGAAGCCGCGGCTACCAGAACCAGTGATCATAAAGTCATGATCGAGTTCATTCAATCTAACATCTTTAGTCATTTTGGTACGTCCCGAGCAATCATCAGCGACGGAGGATCACATTTCAGAAATCGTTATCTTAAATCCATCCTTTCTAAGTATTTCGTCATTCATAAAGTTGCTATACCCTACCATCCTCAAACGAGTGGTCAAGTAGAGGTTTCTAACCGGGAGATTAAGTACATTTTGGAAAAAACGGTTCGACCGGACCACAAAGATTGGTCGCTAAGACTAAAAAATGCACTTTGGGCTTACCGGACGGCTTACAAGACACCCATTGGCATGTCGCCATATCGACTTGTCTTTGGCAAAGCGTGTCATCTCCCGGTAGAATTAGAGCACCGTGCTTTTTGGGCCATAAAAAGGCTCAACTTTGATCTCAAACAGGCCGGCTCTAATCGTGTTTTGCAATTAAATGAACTCGAGGAAATGCGTAATGATGCGTATGAAAGTGCTAAAATCTATAAGGCAAAGGCCAAAGCATTCCATGACAAGCACATTGTCAATAAGTCTTTTACCCCAGGATAAAAAGTTTAGCTCTTCAATTCCCGCTTGAAACTCTTTCCCGGTAAACGCCGGTCAAGGTGGGATGGTCCATACCTCATCAATTCTGTCTTTCCTTATGGAGCGGTTGAGCTTCAAGATCCTGCTAATGGATCATTGTTCAAGGTTAATGGCCAATGCCTTAAGCCTTATATTGAGGGCCTAGTCCCAATACGCAAAGTAGAGAAAGTTTTATTGATGGATCCAGTCTACGAGGACTAGTGCGTGATTCTACTATGTCTAGCGATCGACGTAAAACTTAGCACTCATGGGAAGTAATTCTTCCAATTGCTGAGCTTCCGTTCGCTATTTGTCCAATGTCAAGACATTCCCGGGACACTTTGACCAAAATTATGTTTGTTTCCGGAATTATTTCCTCAAGTATTCTGGTGGTTACATTTGGAAATTTTCATTATGACAATATCTTTGTTCAACTTCGAGGAATATTCGAAGTCGTTTGGACACGTCTCCCGTTCTATCCAAAGTTTTCATCGTAGGACTGTCGTGGTGAATTAGTTCGTTCCAGTTCATTCTTCGCAGTCATCAAGATCCCGTTGATCTCCAATCTATGCTGGAAGTTCATGTGCTTCCGTCCGTGGGTTGACCAAACCTGAAAATGCTGCACATGGCAGCATTTTATGAGGTCCCGTGGGCGCCCGCCGCTCCACCGCGGGCGCCCGCCAAACTAGTCAGTGCATTCATGTCATCCGCGGGGGCCCGCGGAGCTCTCGCGGGCGCCCGCCGCCCATCGATAGCAAATTAAATGGGCTTCTAAGCCCATTTCCCCCCATTTTTATTTCCTATAAACCCTCCTCTCTCTCTCACCCTGCGCCCCCAACCTTCATTTCCCCCTAAATCTCTCACTCTCACTTCATTATCATTGATCCTCCTCCATCCTAATCTCCATCCAACTTTCTCATCCTCTTAATCTTCCATCCCCAAGCCCCAACAAGAGAGTTTTTTATTCTTCAACTTGAGGTAAGTCTTCTTCTTCCTTTCTTTCAATTTGTGGATCAATGGAGGCCGGGATTGCATGTATGGAGGGTTGGTGATTGTTGGGTTGTGATTGCATGTCCCTTTCAGATGCAAAAATTTTTGGAATTTTCACCTTTCTAACCTCATTTTGCTCTCTTCTAATTTTTGCTGCATACCAGGTGTTTGACAAAAGTCTTGAACCAAATTTCTTCATTCCCATGGCTCCTAGGGTTATTTCCAAGTGTGCTAGGTCATCCGAGGGCCCTTCTAATGCTCCTCCGCCCACAAATTGGGCTGAATGGCCAATTGAAACCGAAGCTCGTTTCGACATTACACCTACTTTCGAGACCCATGTGGAGACCACATGGTCCGTTCGCGAATTGAGGGCTCGTGGCCTATCTTCTATTTTCAAACTGCGCGCTCATTCTTACTTCCCTCGTGTGGTCCGTCTGTTCTACGCTAACATGGTCCACTCATGTAAGGAACCGGACAAAATTAAAACCACCATTGATGACTATGATTATGAATTCGACCTCAATGACCTTACTATGGCTATGGATTGCCCCTTGATTTCGCCAGTGGATGAGGTGGGCCTCCCCCTTTATATTGAAGGTCCCGATCAACCTACCTTAGCGGACATTGTGGGAGAAATTTGTCATGGTAAATTCACCGGAAACAAAACCACAAGCACCAATAAATCTTTCTTACCTTGCCGGCTATGGTTTCTCGATTCGGTCCTAGCCAAGAACATCTTACCCATACTAGGCCATTCCGAGCGAAAGGGGAAATTTTTGAAAACCCTTTACTATACTGAAAAGGAGTGCTGGTTTTGTGTCCCACAACTTGTCTAGGACCAATTGCTTAAAATCTACAAGAAATTAATCTTGGTTCGGTCGCGCACCACCACAACCTGGGCATTCCCATTTCCATACCTTATTACAAGGTTATTCAAAAATATGGGGTTCCGAGCTCCCCTTGGTGAACAGAAAGAGAAAAATGTGTTGCACTTCATCCTTGGGGTCTGGAAGTCCAGCACAGCTCAACTTCAGACGTCTTGTCAGACCCGCATTGGTGACGCGTTGGATTGGGGTGCTCCAGCCCCCCCTGTGGCTCATGCTCCTCCTCCTCCTGATGCCCCCGCTTCTCCAGCCACCACTTTTGTCTCGCCGCCAGATGTCATGACTCGCGCCGACTATCTCGCTTTGGATGCTCGTCTCGATACTTTTTCCTTGCGTTTTGATGCTATAAAGGGTGTCGTCCAGAAAACCCAGGCGAATCAAGAGATTTTGCAGGCTATGCTCCAGTCATTGATTGACCAGGCGCCGGGCGCACCTGGTGCTTCCTCCTCAACGCCGATGGAGGATTGATTTCCTGTTTCTCGTTTTATTTCCCTTTTGCAGTAATATTACTTTTAGACTTCTTCTGGGCCGCGTTTGGCATTTCTTTTCCCGTTCTTTTAAACTTTTAACTGCATCTCTATTGTTAGCTTGCGTGGATTTTAGCTTTGAAATAAATTGCAGTTATCGTTAGTCATTTTGGATTCATTTGATTCTTGCTCTGTATAGATGCTTTTGACAGGTGTTTGATTTCAAGTTTGGGGGAATGCTCGTGCACTTCACGAAGTGGCCTATTTTTGCACCGCCACTCCAATCCTCTCAACTTGGTACTATTATTCCAACCCCCATTTGTTCATTCTCTTGTCCCTTATCTTCTCACATTAAGGATAATGTGACATTCAAGTTTAGGGGTGCATGCATGTTACTACATTCTTGATGCATGTGTATGTTATTATAGTTTTGATGATTTTTGGTCATTTTTTATGTTCATAAGTTAATAAAATCATATTATTTAAAGGAAAATTTTTGAAGGTTAAAGCATGTGCTTAATACTTTGTGTATAGAAGCCAAGATAATTTTTGAAAATAAGGAAACTGTTGAAATAAGCATGTTGATTCATAGTTGGTTTGTATAATGACTTCAATTAAATTCTTGTCGGATTTCATACTCTTTTATACTTCACATTGCACATTTGCACACCGGAAACCTAATTGTGAGGTATACAATCCAAATTGACCCTGATCGGGACTCAATGATCTGAATTGATGACCCTAATGAATGATTACCCTTGGTATCAAAAAAAAAAAAATTTAATCAATGACCAGTTAAAGTTCGTAGCCTTTCCAACTTGAGTTATTAAGCCCTAGGAGTGTTTCTACACTTAGCACCCTAAAGCCATCTGGTTTGGGAGTTGTTGGCCTAACACTTGTTACATGGGTTGGTTAGAAAGTTTAAAGGACTTAGACATTGCACGGTCATGCAAAGATAAATAAATTTGGTTCGTCGAAGTTCGTAGCCTTTCCAACTTGAGTTATTAAGCCCTAGGAATGTTTCCACATTTAGCACCCTAAAGCCATCTGGCTTGGGAGTTGTTGGCCCAACACTTGCTACATGGGTTGGTTAAAAAGCTTAAGGGATTTTCGACATTGTACAACCATAGTATGTTTCATTTTGAATTAGAATAAAATTTTCAATAAGCAACAAAAGTTGTATTGTGAATAAAGTTATGCCTTGGGGACCTCATTTAGAAGGAGATTTAAGGATTTGAAAACGTGTTCTTGAGATTGGTAGAAGAGGGTAAAAGCTGCATATTGGGAATCTGGCTCACTTTCACTAAAGTTAGAGTTTATGTTATTCAAGAAATGACAATTGAAGTGTTTATATAGACCTTGATGATCGATGCATTTAAGTTGAACTTGTTTTGCCATTTTGTGTGCTAAGGCTTCATATATGCAAGGTAGTCTGCTTAATGTCTATCTTCGAATGTTCTGTGTTCCAAATCATAGTTGAGCTTTGTCAATATTTTTGTTTCATGATAGATGCATAATGCTAGCATTGCATTGATTGGCATTTTTATAGGCTCGTCATTTTGTTTTGCTAAGGGACTAGCAAAATGTAAGTTTAGGGGTGTGATAAGCGTCGAATATTTCATATTCAAGCGCCCTTATTTGCATTAAATAAGTTCATTAGTTGATATTAATGCATAGTTTAGCTTTATTTGTTTGCTTTCATCTTCTTTCAGGTCGGTCTCCCCAATTATGGTTAAAGAAAGCGGTTTTGACACTCTTTTGAAAAATCGAAGCACGTCGTTGCTAGGGACCGTTATCTAGGCCAAGTTCGTGAACCATCATGTGCACAAATGTTGTGGCATTGATTCCAGTATGACGATTGTATCGTCGGGCCAATCCAAAGTGGCCAAAGAGAAGACTGCAGGCCATGAGCACAGGCCTCCCCAGGCGCCTACGGAGCTCCCGCGATGCGCCTGCCAATAGCTCACCTCACTGCCTTGTTTCGCGGCTCCTTGCACAGCAGCCGCAGGAGCCCCCGCGCCCTTCCGCGGGTGCCCACCGCCCGCCAAACACTCCAGTACCATCTCGCGAGCCACAACTTTCGCGGGTGCCCGCCGGAGCCTCGCGGGCGCCCGCCGACCTTCTGTAGATAGTTCACCTGCTCCTGTTTTTCAGCATTTTTTGTCCCCTTATCATCTTTTTGTGTGGTCTAGCTTCATGCAGAGGTGGATTTTTGGGATTTTGGGGTATGGTGAGTAGGTCTTGATGGATAAGAAGAGAGAGGGGAGGCCATATCTCACACACATGATTAGAAGAGCAAAAAGGCTCTCACTTGGGAAGTTCTAGAAAAAAAAAAAAAAAAAAAAAAAAAAAAAAAAAAAAAAAGAGGTGTTCTTGGAGAAAAAGGTGCAGAAATGGATGGATCGTCTTCTTCCTCTTCATTCCTTGTACCATTAATGGGTAACTAAACCTCCATCTAGGGAGGTGATGAAGCTCATCCTTGTAAGCATGCTTTAATTTTGATTTATTTTGGGGAATGTAATGTATGTATGGACTAAGTTTCGTAATCTAGAGCATTTTACAATGTGTAATGAATATTATTTCTTATAAATGATCATGTTGAATCAATTATCTTGTCTTAGATCATTTGTTCTCATGGTTGTATGGCTAGTAGTTCCATAGTGACAATGGAAACAAGATTATGGAATGGTTTTAATGGCATGGTTTTTGAGAAATTTGTTAATCCATAGCTTAAGGCTTTCTTTTGATGGGTTAATCTTGCATCTTGATTCCTTGTGCTTTTACCATTTAATCTAGGGTTTGATAATCTCTAGCTTAGCGAGCATGTCTAAGGTTACACCATAGTCTAGGTAACTCAAGCATATGAAGCTTTGATAGGTTATTCTTACCTTGTGATTATTTGAATTTCTTGAAGATATTGTAGTAACCGTGTGTTGCTATGTATCATGGTCACATATATATATTAATTCTCCAAATCAATCATATTCTTAGCATATGTAAAAGGTTGGAGTAGATTCACTTCCCTAGTCCTCTTTACTTGTATTTCATCTCCTTTAAATTCCTGCAAGCTCTTATTTTATGCATCTTAATTTCATAGCTTAAGTGACAACCAACAAATCCTCTATGAACACCCCATATCATTCTAAAAAGACTCTAGACACTTAGGTTGCCATAGATTAGCGCAGTCCCAGTGGTTCGACTTACCCGACCAATAGCCCTATTTTACAATGATTCGTGCTATTGCGAAGGTTGATTTATTATAGATCGAATTCTCAACCGATCATTGGCTATAGTAGGTTGAGGTGTACCCTATTAGGTCTAAGTACTCATGCCCACCTTTGGGTGCGTTTTTGTATGTTGATTTCTATTCAGGTTGTGACCCCTACTGTAGCTCAGTGAATGTCCCTTAGTGTAGATATATATATTTTACGGACTATATAGATATGGTTGAGACATCTAGGATGTATTTGCGTATCAGGTCTCTGTTTGGATTGTAGTTAAGATAGAACTTGTTCGTGGGCCTGACCCTCTATTATTTTTTCAGGTATCGGACAGTTGCAGGTTTTAGAGCTTGTTCGTGCTGAGCAAAGACGGTTACTCATTCTTCCGACTGCATAGGACTGCTGTTCTATTTTGGTTTCTGGGATTTTCTTCCTAGTTTTGTTTTCTTCAATTTGGTTTTGAATAAGGGTCCACGTAGTATGGATTCCCAAGCTGTATATGATGGAGGATGATTTGTATCAGATGATTTTGTTAATTAATAAAATTTTTGGTTTATGGTTTTAATTCTTTTCAGCAGTTTTATTTATTCTTGTTTTCTTAATTATATTATGTGTTCGTTTATTGCTAATTGGTTTGATATCCTCGGGTAATCGGGCGTGGGTCTGGCCAACCCGCATCCGGAAATCCGAGGGTATCACAGTTGGTATCAAAGCACTCCAGGTTCTAGTGTCCTTAGGAGTGTTTTCGTTATAAGACTTCCGCGTTGCGTCTCTTAAAAACTTAGAGCCATATTAGGATTCGTTGTACTCTCTTTACGGTTCATTAGGAAGAGTGGATGTCAATTATATTCCATAATTATGGAATGGTTGACACTAGGAGGAGGATAGGGTCCACGACGAAAGAGATACGGACCTAACGGAGTAAAGGAGTATGTTGTCGATTTCGTTGCCAGAAGCAAAACTTGGGATCGAAGGTAGTTCCGAGGTTGGCATTACTTAGAAAGTTTACACCAAGGAAGGAGTAAGGTGTAGGTGTTAGGTCACCGCATATCAAGGCCAACACAACTTCAGTTGTTCTCAAAAAGGAGACAAGCGAAGAGTAGGAGTCTGAAGATTATCCTAAGAGAGGAGATTTCGGCGTATCCAAGAAAAGGGATATTGAAGTTTGAGGATGAAGGATCGCACGAGTGTGTTCTCATTCACCAGTAGTATAGTGAATGATACTAATAGGGTTGGGGTGAACCAATCTACATATAGTTAAAGTTTCGTATCGTCTCTACGGGAGTTATTTGACAAGTACTCTTCTGGAGGGTTGGAAATGATGGAGTTCCTATCAGAACGAAGACGTGATTTTATATCACATTCCGAAGCGTATGGGGATTAGGTTGTGACATTCTAAGTAGCTTTGTAAAGCCATGTTAGATGGTTTGCATTCCACGTATAAGGAGTATGATGGTTAAGACTTTGGATATTTGCTTAGGCAAACGATTGTGTAATTAAGCTATGTTTAACAGATCGGTTTCAAGGTTGGATGATTACCAATGAAACTACGAAATGAACTTTTGTGACCTAATTTGGTAACTTGAGTTCAAAGGAGATTTTCTTCTCTGGAATGGAGTATGTCTTAAGTAGAATTATATTTTGGTTGTTTGTGTATTATGTGTATCTATGTGTTTCATCTTTGATTGTTATATGTTTTACATTTTGTCAGTACGTGTTTCATTTATGTTAATTAGTCCGGATTGGGAATATGGATTGGTTGCGGACAAAAGTATGTGATCAACCAACTATTATTTTAATGACATGGGTAATAGCGCTATGTACACTAGGATTTGTGAATGTATGGTCATAGGATTGGGTAGAAATACAAACTTCTAGCCAATCTATTGGACCTGGATATGCATCAATATGGTATGCTATTTAGGATGGGATATTTAAGCTTCAAATAATCTAAAAGGATTAGTTTAATATGCTATATGCTAGGTAAGGATTCATTTTTATAACGCTATATTAATGGTAATCGTTAATGCTTTGGGGATTCGTGAGGTTGTGGTAGGTAAAAATCACTGTAATGCCATTATGGTTCGGATGGAGGATTTTGTGCTGATAGGTACTTATTGGAATGACGCCGAGGGAGGATAGTGGCCTGATGAAATCTTCATCAATCTATTCGTAACCAAGACATTATTTGCGAGGGTTTCATTTAGAGGAGTGGCTGGTGTGCACTTGGAGGAGGAACTAAAGTTTCTACAGTGTATAAAATGTGGAAATTTTTTTTTAAGGGTTATCTTTCGCAACAAGTAGCTGTTGCTCCGACGATGATGACTATATGAAGGATGGGAAAAGTTTTATATTAATTGAAATGAGATAAGAAGTTAACTTGACACTTATCTATAATAGAGAAATAAGGTGTGTTAAGGATAGGAAGGTGAGACCGAACACCTATATAAGGAAGCGATGTACGGTGTGTGTGAAAAATTCATAACGAGTTGACCTTCGATGAATGGAATTACCGGTTAATTTTATTATCGGTAAGTTTATCATTAACTGGTGATGCATAGATACAGTTGCAGGGTTAGCTTTTGACAATGCTTCAATGTAAGCAATGGGTACAGACGGAAGTTGGAGGTACCAGACCAGTTGGTACTTTCTGTAGACAAACGGGAAGGAGGATATAAGGACTGAGATTCACATCTCTTAGTTCTTTATTTATCCCGGTGCAACATAAAATGCTTCATGGTATGAAGCAGTTGTTTGGAGGATCGGCAAACAGAGGGACGTGGTGATTTGGATACCATTTCTAATATGATCGAGATGGATCATTCGAGATTACGAGACCTTTGTAGACATTTTCTATACTCAACTAATAGACCCTTTTCACGGATTTGGATGAAGGGTTGCTAACTTTTACAAAGGGTCAGGATTTGGTTGGGATGTTGGTTCGTTTCTTTATTAAATAAGCTAAATTTTGGTTTATTATGAACTGGTAGATCATCAGTTCGTATGAATAGAGGGGATTACAAGACGACTTAGATGCCTCAATGTGGTGATTCACATTTTTGCATTAAATTCTGTCCGAGGGAAAGGAACAGGGAGGTGGATGCTCTCAACAACCGATCGGATATTCATATCCTGCGATTCATTGTTGAGTTCACAGTGGCAGTTTTGCTTGTATAGCAATGACACGGGTTGTTATCACAGAAATTTTGGAACTCAACTACAAATACTGGGTTTAATCTTTATGGAGGTGTTACTTTACTCATCTATAGTTTAAGGTACTAACGGCAGAATTGTAGTTTTTATTAGTGTTTTCCGAATGAATGCGATTTCAAAAATCGACACTTCTTCTCAATGCACTCGTATGGTTCTACGGAACATCGCGACATCAAATGTCAGTTCTAGTGATCAGGTTTGGAAAAAAAAAACATGTATATTACTGTCGATACGAGTAACACCTGTTAGAAAGGTGGACGATATATAACCGGAGATCGTTGGAGATCTTTGCCACTGCCTAAATCAAAATGGGAGTGGGAAACAGTTAATTGGGCTATCTTCTATATCAGAAGCAAGGTGCGTTATTGAGGAAGGTCAAATTTTTTTATATTATTTGTGTAAAAATACGACTTGCGTGTTGAATAACTATTTGGGTTTCCTTTATATCGGACACATAAATTTTCGTGGACGATTTGGAATTCAGTGGAGCTCCTACACAGAGGCTGCGTCCACAATGGAATGGAAATGAATTTTAAATGAAATTAATTCAGAATTTCGTGAATTCCGAGGACGAAATTCCTTTTTGTTAGGGAGAAAGAATGTAATACCCCTAATTTCAAAAGGATATAATTGGCAATTAATTATTTTATTTTATTGTATTTTAGTTGTTTGTGTGTGCTTAAATGTTTTTAATAAATTGTTTAAAGGTTTTTAAATTACAATTTTGACTATTTGCTTGATTGTTTAAATGTTTAATTGGTTAATTGAATTGTTTGTTTTAATTGAATTATATGCTTCGTTGGTATTTGAATGTGTAATTAAGTGTGTTGTTTTATTTATTTATCTTTAAAACGAGGTTGGGCTTGGATAGGATTAACGGACTGTTTGAATAATGTAAATGGATACAGTTTTTACCCATGGAAGTATATACATGTATATATGGGTATATATGTATATAGGGTAGTTGTAATTATTGGTATTTATTAATAATTAAACTGGTATTGTTTATCATAATTTAATAAATGTTATAATTTTAGGGTTACGTGTATATTTTCACGTATTTAGCCGACTTGGATTATAACTTTTACAGTTGTTCTTTTCTTTCTAGGATTAGAATTAGAATTAGGGTTTTAGTTTTCTAAACCTATAAATATATCATTAGACGTCGGCTTAGGGTTAGGAATCAATAAAACTTTATTCACAAACACTCGTTCACAAACAGAGAGTTATAGAGAGAAAACAGAAAAGGAGATCTTAAGGAAAACAGAGGAATTTGCCGTCAGGGTTCGGCTGCGGATTAAAGGATGGACCTAAGAGAAGGGAAGGTGGAACAATAGGAGATTGACAGTGAATTGGACGTCGTTGGTAAATCTGAGAAGACGACAACAAGGTTTTTATTCAAAAACCATAGAGGCAAGTTCTATTATCTCTCTCTCCCTTTGGCCTGTGTTCTGTGCATTCGTAGATGTTCTCTAAGATCTTAAACAGATATTAAAAGGATCATGCATGCTTAGTATAGCTTAAATTAACTGTCTGTATGCATTGGTGTTAACCTGAAATTGTTCTTGTAAGTTTGGTGTCACTTTATTATTTGAGCATATGAAATCTATAACGATCTTTATCTCTGTAATTGATCTGAACTTTTATGAAAAAGTATGAGGATGAGATGGGGTATAAATAGGACTCTTAGGTTCAGTATTAAGGTGAACAGAGGGTCAAGAATGGTCGGAGACGAAGCTGGTAGTCAGACGGAGCAACAACGGAAGAGAAAAGGCCCTCAGAGAGGGACAGCCGGCTCTAGGATGCAAAGAGCCGGCTCTCACTTTATTAGAGTCTGCTCCAAGGTTATGGGAGCCGGCTCTAGGCAGGTTGGAGCCTGCTCCACTTGTTTTGGGAGCAGGCTCTGTGATCCTATGTGTGTACTGAAGCTGTTTGTGAGTTGTTTGGTTCAAACTGTGTTTTTCTCCACTATGTTTGGGTTAATGTGATGGTTTTAAACATTAATTCATGGAGTGTTAAAGGCCTAGGATGCATTAATTTATTTATATGCTAATATCTTAAACCGTAGGAAAATCTAAAGCAAGTCGGAGGCAATTTTTGAATAGGGGTCCACGTAGTATGGATTCCCAAGTTGTATATGATGGAGGATGATTTGTATTAGATGATTTTGTTAATCAATAAAAGTTTTTGGTTTATCGTTTTAATTCTTTTCGGCAGTTTTATTTATTTCTATTTTCTTAATTGTATTCTATGTTCGTTTATTACTAATTGGTTTAATATCATCGAGTAATCGGGCATGGGCCTGGCCAACCCGCATCTGGAAATCCGGGGGTATCATAGGTTTCCATTAAGATGACTCGTTAGCTTTCGGGTTTAATCCCAATCCTCTCAATGAACTATACACTTGCTTTCTTGTCAAACCTTTTGTAAACGAATCCGCTAAATTATCTTTTGACCTGATATAATCTATTGAGATTATCTCACTTGAGGGTAATTGTCTAACGGTATTATGTCATCGATGTATATGTCGAGACTTACCGTTATACATATTACTTTGTGCCCTTCCAATTGCTGATTGATTATCGCAATGTATACATATAGCGGGCATAGGTTTAAGCCAATTTGGAATGTCTTCTAAGAAATTATGAAGCCACTCAACTTCTTCACTAGCTTTATCCAAAGTATTAAATTCAGATTCCATAGTGGATTTAGCAATACACGTCTATTTTGAAAATTTTCAAGATATAGCACCTCCTCTAATAGTAAAGACATAGCCACTTGTGGATTTAGAATCCTTCATATCTAATGTCCAATTAGCATCACTGTATCATTCAAGTACTACTGGATATCTAGAATAATGTAATCCATAACTTATGGTATATCTTAAATACCTTAGAACCCTGATTATTACAGTCAAATGGTTCTTTCCTGGATTACTTGTATATTTACTCAATTTATTAACTGAGTATGCTATGTCTGGTCGTGTGCAATTTATCAAATATATTAAGCTTCCTATAATGCGAGAATACTCAAGTTGTGATATGTTAGGACCAGTATTTTTTGATAAATGAAGATTTACATCAATAAGAGTCTTTACAAGACTACTATCTTCTTTATTAAACTTTTTTAATATTTTCTCAATATAGTAAGATTGAGATAATACTAGACCATATGATGTTCTAGAAATCTTGATTCCTAGTATGACATCAGCTATGCCTAAATCTTTCATATCGAAATTTTTGGTCAACATCTTTTTAGTAGTTTTGATTATAACATTATTACTACCCATTATTAGCATATCATCCACATATAGGCACACAATGACATATCCATTTAAGTGTTTTTCACATAAACACATTTATCACACTCATTAATTTTAAAACCATTTAAAAACATCACTTTGTCAAATTTTTCATGCCATTGTTTAGGTGTTTGTTTCAATCCATATAAGGATTTTACAAGCTTGCACACCTTCTTTTCTTTTCCTGGAACTATAAAACCTTCAGGTTGTTCCATATAGATTTCCTACTCTAATTCACCATTCAAGAATGTAGTCTTAACATCCATTTGATGTATTCCTAAATTTTGCAATGCCGCAATAGCAAGTAACAATCTAATGGATGTTATTCTTGTGACTGGTGAATATGTATCAAAATAATCCAAGCCTTCTTTTCGCCTGTATCCCTTAGCAACAAGCCTAGCTTTATATTTATCAATTGAACCATTAGGCTTCATCTTCATCTTGAAAATTCACTTATACCCTAAAGGTTTAGTACTAGTTTGAAGATCCATAAGCTCCCAAGTATGATTTTGCATGATGGATTCAATTTCACTATTTATGGCTTCTTTCCATAAAGGAGCTTTAGGAGAAGACATAGCTTCCTTATAGCTCTGTGGCTCATTCTCCAATATATATGTCAGAAAATCAGGACCAAATGACTTAGATGTTATAGCTCTTTTACTACGTCTAGGTTCTTCCTTATTTTCATCATCTATAGACTCTTAGTCTATATTCTCTTGTATATTGCTATTAGCAATATCATGATTTCTTTTAAGAGAATTTTTACAAGGAAATATATTCTCAAAGAAACAAGCATTCCTTGACTCAATAATTGTATTGACATGGATGTTAGAAATGTCTGATTTATGCACAAGGAAACGATATGCACTACTATTCTATGCATAGCCTATGAAAATACCATCAAAGGTTTTTGGTCATATCTTAACTTTCTTAGAAGTAGGAACCGCAACCTTAGCTAGACACCCCTACACTTTTAAGAATTTATAGGAAGGTTTTTGACTTTTCTATAATTCATAAGGTGTCACATTTGTTTTCTTTTGAGTTATTTTGTTGAGAATATAATTAGCAGAAAGCAAAGCTTCCCCCCACAAATTCTAAGTTAAACCAGAACTTATCAACATTGCATTCATCATTTCTTTTAAGGTACGGTTTTTGCGTTCAGCAACACCATTCTGTTGAGGTAAATAAGGAGCGGTAGTTTGGTGAATAGTACCATGTTCTGAGCAAATGTCAGTGAATAGTGATTCGTATTCACCAACTTTATCACTTCTAAATACCTTTATCTTTTTGCCAAGTTGATTCTCAACCTTATTCTTGTAATGTTTAAACATTTCCAAGGTTTCATCTTTACTTCTTAACAAGTATGCATAATAGTATCTTGTGCAATCATCAATAAAAGTAATAAAATACTTTTTTCCATCTATGTTTAACACAGATTTAAAGTCACAGATATCACTGTGAATTAACGTTAGAGGTTCAGTACTTCGCTCTATAAAGTGAAATAAGGTTCTAGTCAGCTTTGCTTCTGCACATGTTTGATATTTTTTATTTAAATCAATAATAAATTTAGGTATAGAATCTATATTAATTAATTTACGAATCGTAACATAATTAACATGTCCTAACCTACCATACCATACATCAGATGACTCGATCATATAAGCAGGAGCATTAGCTTTATTATTATTAATAACTTTGGGTACAACAGTCATTACATTGAATTTAAATAATTCATTACTCAGGTACCCTTTGCCCACATACACCCCATTCTTAGTCAACACAAACTTATCAGATACAAAGACCAGCTTGAACCCATTCTTGCTTATGAGTGATCCAGAGACCAAGTTCTTCCTAATGTCTGGTATATGCAGCACATTATTCAAAGTGAGCTCTTTCCCTGAGGTCATCAGCAACTTAATCTTTCCTTGTCCTTTAACCTTTGTAGAATAAGAGTTCCCCATGTAGAGTTGTTCTTCATTATCTATAGCTTCATAAGTAGTGAAAATCCTCTTTTCTAAGCAACCATGACGAGTAGATCCTGTATCCACCCACCAT
This sequence comes from Cornus florida, assembly GCF_030987335.1. NCBI lineage: Eukaryota > Viridiplantae > Streptophyta > Magnoliopsida > Cornales > Cornaceae > Cornus > Cornus florida. The sequence goes on along the minus strand of NW_026775579.1, from coordinate 76,537,922 downwards.
TCTCTATTATTGCTCACAAGGTTGATTTCAGAAACCACAGCTGAAAGATTTAATTATAACACATCACCTATTAGCTTATCTTCCTCGGTAATGTGCACCTCAGTGGTCTTTTTCTTGGAGTTATGTTATGTTTTGCGGTTACGACAGTCTTTAGCTCGATGTCCTAACTTGCCGCATATGTAGCACTTCCCAGTGAACCTCTTGTAGTTTCCTTTGCTGGAACCTTTTCTAAAGTGCTTCATCTTCTTATTTTTTAGCCCAGCTTCCACTACATTTGCTTTTAACACCATTGAAGATTTCTCAGCTTTCTTTTCAGAAGTGCGGTTATCTTCTTCAATTCTAAGCCTGACAATCAAATCTTCGAGCCTCATTTTATTGCGCTTATGCTTCAAGTAGTTTTTGAAATCTTTCCAAGTAAGTGGCAGCTTTTCAATGATTAAAGCTACTTGAAAAGATTCACTTAAAGTCATCTTCTCAGCATGTATCTCATGTAAGATTAGCTGAAGCTCCTACACTTGGCTCATGACAGTCTTGGAGTTTACCATTTTGAAGTCCAGAAATCATCCGACTACGAACTTCTTCAAGCAAGCATCCTCTGTATTATACTTCTTGTCTAGTGACACCCATATCTCTTTAGCAGTATTTATTAGACTGTACACATTATATAAAGTGTTGTCCAATCCATTGAGGATGTAGTTCTTGCATATCAAGTCTCTATGCTTCCATGCATCAATAGCTTAGCTTGGTAATGTCAGTCTTACCCTCATCTAGCACTGGGGCAGTCTCAGTTAGGTACTTGCTTAAATTCAGAGTTGTAAGGTAGAACATCATTTTCTGTTGCCACCTTTTAAACTCCGCCCCATTAAATTTTTCGGGCTTCTCCCCATGACTAACGGGAACATTTGGCATAGTGGTACTTGTACTTGCCATTCGTCTGTTATATATTAAATATATAGACCACAGTCAAATTTATAGAAATAAAAATAACAACAACAATATTTAAATAATTAAACTATAGTATAAGCAGGTTCTGTCTTAAGATTGTTGTCCAAAAATATGGTCTAATTATACCATATACTATAATATTATTTATTTAAATATTATCTGAAAATATAATATGTGTGTGTGTGTGTGTGTGTGTGTGTGTATAATTATTATTATAAAATAATAATCTATAAATATATAATTTCTTATAATAAATAGTTTAATATAATCAAATAAAAACTATCAAACAAATGAACCAGATTAAAAGTCAAAGCTAGAATTTGATTCTATATCCTTAAGACAGATTCGCCCGTTATAGTACCAACAGACTCAGTGGCGTCTATCTCCCAGAATACAATGACTTGTCTTCCTTCGGTAGTAACACTGCAAACCAAAGGAATAGGCGAACTGGCTCAGTGTAGTACTCTCTGACTCGAACTCGAACTCGGACTCGGACTCGAACCCGAACTCAAAGACTATAGAGAGAAAGAGGAAGATGAAAATTCAGAAGAAGAGAAGAATTCTCTGAATTTTGGTGTGATTTGCAAATGATCCAAATGGGGGTATTTATAGGTAGCAAGGTGCCTTTTCGGGTGGGTGCAACCATGGGTTATGATGGTTCAGAAAAAGGTGCAACCCTTTGGAAAAAAACTAAAAGGTGGTTTTAATTTAAATTCAAAAAACTAATTTTAATTTTAATTCATATACCAAGCACCCATTTGTGAAACCTATTTAAATAAGCCCAGCCCAAAAACAGGCCCAATCCAAAATTCTATTTTGTAAAAAGAATAACCGGACTTTACAATTACGCCCAAGCCCAAGCCCAAATCCCAAACTTGGCTTATTTAAACTTCAATTGGTTTCAACATTTTTTCCATGTGGGACAAGCACTTCCCACATTTTGCATACCCATTTAGGCTTATGAAAACACCACACTTTGGAGCTAATTTCTCATTCATCTAGAAACAGATTTGAGAAAATAAATATACCACGTCATCTCCATGTGGAGAGGAACGCGTTCGTCTATAGATTCGTAAAAAATTCTTAGCGGAATCTACTCCAAATTTCATCTAAAGTTTCTGTTTTGTATGCTCCGTTTCCAACAAGATATTCGTGGAGTATTCATCTACCAGCGATACTTCTACAAAGATCAAGAGTAAGCCTGAGGTCAAGAGCTGATGAACGGGGTAGTCACAAAGCCAGGGATTATAATTAGCAATTGGTTTTTGGTAAAACGTTAGGGTGAGGCTGAATCAGAGTCAACTGTATTTTGCTTCAAACACAGTAGATCGTTTCGCTTAAGACGGTAAAAGTCTCCATGGTTTTCATTCCTGTTAGTCGGATTTCTACACACTAAAACTCGGTATCATCTCTTAAACTGTATTTATTTTACTTGTACTTTATTTTTACTTTATTGATTATTTAATTTACTTTTATTTCAGTAAATTTAATTTAAGTAAAAAATACATAAATGAGAAAGTTAAACGAGGTTATTTTTAATACAAACCTTTACATCAATTTTTCATAGCGCAACTTACACCATGTTGGGTTCACCTTGTCTGGACTAAACCATCAATCCCAAAACATTCATTCACATTATGGGTTGCCATTCAACACCGCCTTCCAACTTTGAACAGACGATACACTGCCCACATCAATGTGACAGTACGCGTTCTATGCAGCAACGAATTGGAATCCCTAGATCACCTATTCTTCAAATGCACCTTTGTCAAACCCTTGTGGACATTTTTACAAATAAGATGCAGGTTTCATATTCTGCCCTCCTCATTGTCTAACCTAATTGCTTGGGCATCACATCATTGGAGAAGAAGCTCTGGATCCTATAGCGTCACAGTCTCTAAATTAGGACTGGCCTCACTCGTCTACAATATCTGGAATGAACGCAACAGAAGAATTTTCAAGAAAAAATCACTCCATGCGAACTCAGTGGTTCATCGAGTTTTGGAACCAGTAAGATGGAAGTTGCATTCCACGATGATCACAGATTCTTCGAATGCTAGCAGAATCGCTGCAGAATGGGAACTCCCTTCTCCGGCCACAAAACCACTGGCGAAACCGCCAGACTTCAGTGAAGGAAATTGACGAGATCTTCTCCATGAGGTTCGCAGCAGAGACTAGTTGCCTCCGACGGTCTTCTTTTGATTCTTGGGTTGGCTTAGTTGATTGGGCCTTGGGACCAATCAAATGTTTGGGTTGTAACGTTTTTGGTTGCATTGGTTAGCATTGGGCGTACTCCTTGTATTGCTGCTTCTTATTTATAAAATTTGAATTTACCTTTCAAAAAAAAAAAAAAAAACTCACACTATGTTCTGCGCATTTTCAATTTTACATTTCTCACTCACAGGAATTACTAATCTAATGTGAATAAGAATGGCAAGACGAGTCTCCACCATCATATTTGCATACTTTTCTTTCTAGTTCTTGAAAAACATTATTATATTTCTCCAAAAATGGATTGAAATTACACGATTCACTAAATAAAACGATTTTAATAATGGTAGCTCATAAAAATGGTTAAAAATTTTGGACAATTCAAAATTTCAACATAACTTTTCTTTTAAGTTGGGAAATATACATCAAACCAGTTCAATAATTGGAAAAGAAAGGGAAGTGACAGTGTAAACACAAAACAATAACATGTATAATGTATTTGTGTACTTTGTAAGAAGCATACAAGAAAAGAGTGCGTACATTCATGCATTGCCCATTAAAATTTCGGTTAATTTCCTCCAAAATTCTTTCTAACTTCCATAAATTGAACACGATTTTCATAACTTATATGCAAGTTTTTGTAGAAACAGCATTAACGATTTTCATAACTTACGGATTCCTCGAAATTTCCATATAAGTTAATGAAGGTTATGTTAATGAAGTTCATGATTTTCATAGCAAGTTTACGGAAGAGTGTAAGAACTGCTTAGGAATTGAAATGCTTCTCCAACTCTTGCAGAAGAAAGTTGTGTAATGACTTTTTCCTTTCATATTGAAATCGCTAACCATGTACCAATTAGGTTCCTAGCATTTTCACAGTTTGCCAATATATTGAGAAATTATTATATTATCAAAGATTATATGAAATTATTATATGATGGAAGAATATGTGATCATGTTCAATCAACCTGACACATAAACAAAAATGATCAAATATTTGAAAAATGTAGTATTCTTTTGGGGCCCACTTGGATAATGTGGAAGGTTTGAACATGAGATCCATCTTATAAGACTTATCAATAAATGGAGAGTTATGGGTAATGTTATGGTGATGCTTATGTAACTGCCTAAAATTGCAGCTTCATATCAATCACTAACATACTTCGTTTTTCATTTAAAGACTCATTGATGCCAAAAGGGCTTTGAACCATTATTTCTCTTGTGGGTGTACCAGATATTTGTTAATGAAGTCCTTATTTAGTCGTGTAAATTATATTCCTAACCTTTTCCTAGCGAGTTTCAAGTTGCATGCCAGCATTTTCCTTTTCACTTACCTCGTGACTCTGTCAAAGTAATTATTATATCAATTAATTAATAATCGTGATTAGACGAATGTTAAACCATTAATTCTGTGCTACCCTTTTTCAATAACAATTTGTCACCATCCAATCGAATCATTGAAATTGAATGTCTGATAATATATATATATATATATATATATATATATATATATATATATATGTATGCATGTATGTATATGATATTATATTTCAAGAGATTTCATTTAATCTGGAAATTCAAGAGAGACAAAGCTCGAGACTGGTAGGTGATCAGAAGAAGAATGGAAATAATTGGGATAGAGAAAAGAAACTACTAAACTTGCAGGCTGATATATATTTTCATCCCTTTCAACCAAGCAAATTAGCAATTCATTGGAAGTAAAAAAGTTAATTTCGTAGAAAGTTTGCCCAAGATTGCAAGAACTGCTTAGGAAAATGCATCAAACCAAAAAAAAAAGGGAAAATTACATATAAATGGAGTCAAAGTTCCATATTTACTTAGAGACTGAGTCAAAGTTTCATATTTCTCTAAAATGGATTGCTGAGGTGGCACATGGTTTTTTACTGTTTAGAAATTGTGGTGCCTAAAATACCCTTCCGCGAATGTACTACTTTTTCTTCGAAGGTACTACTTTTTTGAACTGAAGGTACTACTTTTTGGCGTCCAGGTACCATGTTTTTTAAACACCCGCGAAGGTACTACTTTTTCTCCGAAGGTACTACTTTTTTGAACTGAAGGTACTACTTTTTTGCACTGAAGGTACTACTTTTTTGTTAGGGAAGGACATTTTAGGCATTACAATTTTCTAAACAGTAAAAAATCATGTGCCACCTCAGCAATCCATTTTAGAGAAATATGGAACTTTGACTCAGTCTCTAAGTAAATATGAAACTTTGACTCCATTTATATGTAATTTTTTCAAAAAAAAAAAAACCACCATTCTTGCTGGTCACTCTCTCCGTTCATATTATATACACTATATGTGTGTGTATATATATATATTACGTACATATATATGTGTGTATATATATATATAGTACATCCAAAGTAAAATTTCGCCACCACCCAATCGAATCATTGCATTAGGTAGAGCCAAATTATTGGAAAAGATTGTATTTCAAGAGATCGATTTCATTTAATCTGGAAATTCAAGAGAGACATAGAGACTGGTAGGTGAGAAGAAGAATGGAAATAACTTGGATAGATAAAAGAAACTACAAAACTTGCAGGCCGATTCACATTGTCATCACTTTCAACTAAACTAACTAGCAATTCATTGGAAGTAAACAAGTTAATTTCATAGTAAGTTTGCAGAAGATTGCAAGAACTACTTAGGAAATGAATCTAACAAAAAAAAAAAAACCACCATTCTTGCTGGTCACTACCTCTGTTCATATTATATACTGTGTGTGTGTGTATATATATATAGTCAAAAGTAAAATTTTCGTGTATACCTTCTTTTTTTTTTTTGTAATTTAAATAAAAAGAAAATTTATGTTTAATAGACTTATGGTACTCTCATTTCAACAAATTCCACATTCACACGCAGCTAGCCCAAATTCCACATTCACGCGTGACACCAACACCCACACCAACACCAACACCCACACCACCATGCAATATCAACGTACGTACATTAGAGAAAAAGTATTGAGTTCAAAGTCTCTATAAAAACCCTAACCATGTGTTCCCTTCATTTGTCAAACATAAGAGCTACCATTAATATCTCTCATTTTCATTTGTGAAAGGCAAGAAGCATTAAGACAGAAGTACACAGAGCTGATATGGCAGATCAGGGTGGTCAAGGTCCGTCGTCATTGTCCCAATATTCTAAGCCTGGGAGTGTGATTCCTCCGGATAGGAAGAAGGTGTCAACAATGATGGGTCAGAAATTGGTGAAAGCTGTTACTCCCTCTGGCAGCAAGAACAAAATCAAACCGTCCGGGTGATCATGCATGGTGATCGACAGAACTACTGCATATATAATCTTTTATATATATATATATATATATATATATATATATATATATACTCTCTATATGTATAATTGTTTTGTACTTAATTTATGTCATAAATCAGTTCTTTGGTGATACAGTTTGTGCATGAGTGTTGTACTATTCTTTATTTATGCGTTCTCTTTGATTCATGATGGAATAAAATTTTCTATGTTTAATTAACATATCAACTCAGATCTTTGATGTTGAGAGTGTCTCAAGTCCAATAGCCTCTTATATATTGTCGCGGGCTTTTGTTTATTTTTGTTTCACGTTTACCTAATAATTTAAGTTTTTAATTCATGTATATGGGTAAGGGGATGGCTTCCAAGTTCAAGTTGATAATTACTTAGCCCTCACATCATTAAACCAGGAACAAGTGGTTTGACGTTTTGAGGGTGTACACCTAAAAGCTTAAGTGTGTGTGAGTGATTATTGGTCGAGCCTTTGGGGAATGGTAACAGATATGCAAGGACTTCGACCGTAACAATTTAAACTTTTACGTCAAATGACAATCGCTCAACCCATATACTTATCGTATATATCATTATTGATTAGTTCTATCATGTCAATATATATATATATATATATATATTTATTTATTTATGGCTACTCTAACAATCATGCAAGGTCGGATTTTTACACAGTAATTAATAATCTCCCTGTTCTTAAATTGTTTCAACCAATGTTTGATAGCATTATTCATTGTACTTAACAATTTATGATTATTTGGCGGGAAATCAACAATGTAAATTATTTTGCCAGTCCAAGTAGATAAACCAATCATATCCAAAGATGTGATTTTGGCTCCGTTTGTTTGTATGTAACATATTTTTCAGAAAATATTTTTTTTATTTTTTAGTGTTTGGTTGTCATAAAATATTTACGAAGAAAAAAATATTAAAATTTAAGTAAACTAATATATCTATCAATTTTGACAAGTTATTTTACATACTCCGCCCGATGAACTCGACCTCAATCTCGACATAAACTTTTGTCAAACACCAAAAAAGTAAAAATTAAAAAAATATTTTACCTAAAAAATATATATATATTTTTTTAAATATATATATTTTACGTCTATTTCGACGGAACCGGAGCCATTGTGTTAATCATTCTTTTTCTAATTTAAGTAGGTCATGATATAATAGGAGAAAGGCATTACTAAATGTACGACTTGTTCAAAGTCATGACAATACAAAAGGTGAAAGACAATGGAATTTTATACTTAATAATATTTTAACACTGATATTTATCTGGGTTAAAATAATAATAATAATAATAATAATAAATATATTTTAATAGAATGATCAAATATATTGATATCATTGTGTAAATTTGACATTTCAAAAAATGCATGCTAAATTTAAAACATTTTTAAAGATAAGCGCATCCAATATGAGTGTGGGCCTTATATAAACGTCCCTTATGTGTGCCATGCCGCGACACTGTGCTATGTATACCCTTTTTTATTACTCTGCAACCATACATAGTGCGTGGGTACCGTGTCAATCAATAAGTTTGATTTGATGAATGTTCAAATCATTTATTTGCATACCATTTTTCTGCAAAACTGTGTGTTTACTAGAATCAAGAATCATTGACATTGAAACGGATATCATAATCCCTGGTTTTGAACCCTGGCAGTAAAGTAGAAACTTTCTACCATAGTTTTGCGCTATGGTAGAAAGTCTATTTTCTATCACGGTTTATAACCGTGGTAGAAAGTGTTATATAATTTTTTTAAAAATTAATGGTGTAACTCTAATGAAGCCTCTTTTTTTTTCTTTTTTTTTTTTTTTTTTTTTGTACCTACTACTGCCCTTACAATAACCCTAGAAAAATAAATAAAAAATAACATCATAACCAAAATAATTTACAACTGACCAATAACATCGTGTATATATATATATAACCAATTCCAAATCATTATTTTAGACAAAAATTAACCATATACAAATTTCAAAGAAGTACATGATCCACACCTTATATATTTACTTAACCAAAATAAAACAAAAATTCTTTATATCTTCTTGCAACTTCTTCATGAGTCATACAAAAAATATAGTGGCAACAAAAAAAAGTAACGGCAACCGCAACCCGCAATCCTAGCTTTGACCTACAAAGATGTAATAGTTGAAGTAAGAGAATTAATGTAAAACAAGTTGTAAAGTTGCCAAAATTAAACCAAGCAAATCAAGCATTATAATAAAGGTACTTTGAAAGATCTACTTTTCATATTATCTCAAGCAAAGCAAGTATTAACGTGGTCTTAACTCAAGCGAAGCAAGTTCAGTGTATCAAGGAAATAATCCCAGGATTAAAGCTTAAGCATGGCTTATTTAATAGGTGATTGAAAATACTCAAAGACAAAGTAAATTTCCGATCTTAACTATGTTGCTAAAATGTCTTAACTTATAAAATAGCTTCCCACAGAAATGGTCCTTTGTCTTGATAAAGCTTAAGATGCAAGAAGAAGCTCCCCAACTACCCCTAACATTCCTCCCATCCTAAAAGAATTTAGGGAATGATTTGTTATATGTGCTAAAAGAATAATAATAAGATTCAATTCGTTTGAACTTATGTATCACATTTAGTGATTATGTAAGTTTTTTTTTTTTTTTCTTTCTATCATATGAATCAAGGAATATCTTAGTTTTCTTTGTGTTTTTTCATAATATAAATATATTTTTTTCGGTAGGTAAATTATACATCCCTATTCGTTTCGTTGGGGACTCGAATCCTCAACTTTTGTATTTAAAAGGAGGAGCTAAGTCTTTATATATGTTTTTTTTTTTTTTTTTTCACGTTAATTAGGATATGATTATATAGTTCAAATACAATATAAAAAATTTCACACAGCTTTTTATTGATACATGTCACAAAAATGTATCATATGTTTATTGTAAGTCCATTTGTCTCTAGTATTTTTTTTGTTTTGGTAAGGGCCATTTGTCTCTAGTTGCTAGTGCTTGTATTATTCTACTTGTTGCCATGTGTTATTGCTTGACTATAACAGATTGTGTTCCTCCCTCCTCTAATAGAGCTTGTTTGGACATGCTTTTATCTTAATACAACTTACTTAACTTACCAAAAACAAAGAAACAAACATTGTCTAATCCACACATAATGTCGACAGAAAGGAGAATCAGTAATTTAAGATGAACAATTGCATATATGTTATGGGTCCTTAGGTTCTTTTGTTTACCATGCCTAAACGAAATGATCGGCACATGTTCTAGGTTCACTGAGAAACTTGTGCAATACGATTTTTTGTGTATGATTGTATATGACCATGTGGTGATGCTACTGATCGCCACCATATCACTAGAGAATACAGATGTGACTATAGCACTCTTTTTTCAAGGTAATTAATCCACCCCATTTTTTCTTACATCAATCATATGCATATAATATGAATAACAACTAATACATAAAAAAAAATTAAGTTGCCAACTTGTATTAACTCCTTAAACAACATATCAACAACTTCTCCTCCACAACAATCAATCAAAACCTCCACATAAGATGATCCCATACTCCCATACTTTCAACATTTTAAAACAAGAAATAAAAATGGCCTCCACACGGGCCGATGTACCAATAAGGTAATAAAGTTCAAGATACACCACAAAATTGGTCACTTAAAGGCATGTGACCCCCCCCAAGTATGAATATAAAAACCATTAAAAATGTGCAATCATAAAAGAATTTTATCGAACATAAAGACCATATAACTTACAAATTTTGATGTACTTGATAGGCCATGCAATCGACGCTCCCGTTGTTGTCTTTTCCCACTCCCTTTGGAAGACTACATTTACAGATATAATAAAAATCAAATTAGAAAGCTCTCTAAATGTATCAGGAATTGAACCATAAGCTCCTGCTATTTCTATGGGGATTTATATTAAAATGGAAAGAATTGCTGGAAGTTGAAGCTCCTCCAAAAACCATGGACTTTTTCAAGGTTTATTGGAGCAGGACCACTGAATTGGTTGTAGCCTTATAACTAAGGTTTAGACTTTTGAGTCCAACCAATCCATCTAAACTGTAAATTAATCAGAAAATAAAATTTTGAGACAAGTCCGACAACTCTTAGCATACCAAGACCATGAAAAGTGGGCAAAGGATGGTTGAACAGGCAGAAAATTACAGATTCTTCTATTATTTTTTATTTTGCCTTATCTATCTCTCTTGACAAACTTAGATATTAATTTGTTGATTAAATAGAAACAGGATGAATTTAACCATTTGAATTATATATCAACATTCAACCACTCCTTATATATATATATATATATATCCACCATAAAAATATGGATTATATACAGCAGCATGTAACTAATAAGCAGGAAAAGAAAGAATATTAATAGTAAACCAAAAATTATAAGAGCACCTTAATGCTAGTAGCTCCTATGATGATGATGGGTCATCTTGGTTGCGAAAACCTTTAACCTGAAACACCAAATAGTAGTCCAAAGACCAATTTTATCAGAACTATGGGTTATACTTACCCAGCAATGGCATGATGAACATTGCACCTCAGAAGTCAGAAATAAAGGAGGGAAAAAACACCTACCTCCTATTGCAAGCAGTGTTCGTCCTCCAGAAGGTGGCCTACAAGGTATGAATAACTACTCAAATTTGGGTACCTGCAATAATATTGCAGAACCAGACACTTCAGCTCCCACGAGAAAATGAATATAATGTGTTTGATCATGTTGAGTATTCTTAATAATCCCATTGAATCTCTAGAAATAGAGGTGAGAGAGAAAGTATTGGAGCTTCATTTAATTGATCCCACACCTACGCAAGGTGCCCCAGCCCCATACCAGAGGTGTCTTTCCCCTCCAAAAGCACAATATCCTAGTTGCTGCTTAAGGGCCCTTACTTGTTGGGACCAAGATTAATAATTTTCATGCGCGTTTAATGGTAGACATTTTGAATTTCATAATCATGAAATGATGATTTACACATACAGAGGATTTAGACATACTGCATTCACGCTATAAATACTAACAACATGTATAAATTAACATAAGTTTTGGACAATAAAACATTCTCTTGAATGGTATATCATCCCCTTTCAAAAAAATTTCAAGGGTTCAAGCCACACTGGAGGCATGTATGTGAATAAATTTACCTACCAACAAAATAAATATATAGTCTACCAAAAAAACAATGTGTGTAATTTATTTTTGAAGAAATCGTAAAAATTTCCAGCAATTAACTGAGAAAATCTTTTCTTTGTTTGGTAAGTGATGCGCTAGTGCTAGATAATTAACTGAGAAAATCATGTTTTATAAGAAATTACTAATTTCACCAAAAAAGTGAAGGGGAAAATCACAACTCACCTTCAATCAGGACTCTGTTTTTGGAGGCGATTGGGGAGGCTGAAATGATTTGCACTAAAAATTTCACTTAATAGGATTTAGTTGGCAAAACAAGAATTACAGAAATTTATTAATTGATTTAGAAAAATAAAAATAAAACAAAACCAATACATACAAGTTAGCAGCTGCAGAGAGAGGGCTTGAGAGTTGAAATACAGCGGACCAGAGGCTGAAGCTTGCGAAAGGCGAACCCGAACTGGAACAGCGGGCGATGGAAGCTAAAGGATATGGGTTTTGATATTTTGAACAATCTCTTCATCGACACTACGCCACAACTCCCGCTTCTGGGTGGCCGATGTGGATTCGGTGGTGCGACCTCGCCGGAGACGCTTGAGGGTTTAAGGTGGATCTGGAATTTGTTGGTGGGTGTTTCAAAATCATCATCGTCGTCGTTATTCAAAATCATATCTGATATGCCGATATGGGTTCTGATTCTTGTAGATTTTGTACTTTGCAGTTGCAGAGAAAGAGAGGGCCGAGTTGAGAACGATAATAGAGATGGAGGCGATTGGGGAGGCTGAAATGATTTGCCCTAAAATATTGTATTGGTGGGACTGTACATGTGAGTAAATATATTTTTAAATTTTTTTTTAAGAAACTAGAAGCCGTGTACAAGGGGTGAAACTAAATTCACTTTCTATCACGTGTAGAATAAATTACCATCATAGTTTTTTTATTAATCGTGGGAGAAAGAAGGGTGAAACTAAATTCACTTTCTATCACGTGTAGAATAAATTACCATCATAGTTTTTTTATTACTCGTGGGAGAAAGAAGGGTGAAATAAATTCACTTCCTTTAAAACCGTGATAGAAAGATCACCTAAATTATATTTAAAATAATTCACTAATAATCGTGATAAAATAATATACTTGTTATAACGATTATTTTAAAATCGTGATAAAAGAATATACGTTCTACCACGGTTTTAAAATAACCGTAGTAGAAAAACACGCCTAAGTTATATTAAAAATAATTCACTTTCTACCACAGTTATTTTAAAAAATATACTACCATGATTTTTGATTAACCGTGGTAGAAAGGGTCTTCTATTACGGTTTTAAAATAATCGTGGTAAAAAATATATTTTCTATTACGATTATTTTAAAACCGTGGTAGAAAGGATCTTCTACCACGATTTTTTTAAAACCATGGTAAAAAAAGTATGGTAAAAAAATTGTTTTTCTTGTAGTGTACTGTGGCTAAGGGGCGGCTTGCTAAACAGTTGATAATAATGATACATTGAACATTACCCAAATAGCTAACAAACTGGATTAAGTATTTTTTTTAACCAACAAAACTAAAGGTTCCGTTTTATTTTTTTTTCCCTGGTGTTTTGTTGTCGTAAAATATGTATTAAAATATATAATATTAAAAATGAAAAAAATAATAATATTAAAATGTAACAAAATTAATTTATTCATCAATTTTCGACAAATTATTTTACACGTCTCACCCGATAAACTCAACCTATATATTTGTCAAACACTGAAAAATAAAAAAATATTTTACTTAAAAATATATATATATATTTTCCGTCAAAACAAACGGAACCTAACTAGCTAAAAATTATAATACATGAGTATACCTTTAGGAATTTACATGACTATCCAAATTCGATCTGCTTTGATTTGGTTGATTGGTTGAGCTATGTACGGACAGCTCCTTGACAGCATTTAGGTCTTCTATGATGATTTATAATCTTTTAGCCTGAAATTAATTGACTGGCCGATGTACCATGTTCCGACATTTTCAATTTCACATTTCTTCTCTCACAGGAAATACTAATCTAATCCGAATAAAGAATCTCCACCGTCAGATTTGCATACTTTTCTTTCTATTTCTTGAAAAGCATTATTATATTTCTCCGAAAATGAATTGAAATTACACACAGTAAACACAAAACCAGTATAATGGTTGGAACTTGGAAAAGAGAGGGAAGTGACAGTGTAAACCAAAACAATAACGTATATGTTTCTACTTCGATCGTAAGAAGCATACAGAAAAGAGTGCATACATGCATGCATTGCTCATTAAAATTTTCGTTAATTTTCTCTGAAATTCTTACTAGCTTCCATAAATTAATTGAAAAGGATTATATTTCAAATAAATTATTGTTAATTTGGTGGTTCTTTTCTAAATTGTTTATCTTAACTACTGGGATATTTCAGGAAAGACCTGTGTGGGGACGCTAGCCCAAATTCCACGTTCACGCGTGACACGTAAACCGTCATTGAGTTTGAGTTCCTACACCCACCCACACATACTGACACACACACACACCAACACCAACATGCAATATCAAGAGAAAAAGTATTACTTAACCGTCTATAAATACCCAATGTTCTCTTCAATTGTGAAACATAAGAGCTACCATTAATATTTATCATTTTCATTTGTGAAAGGCAATTAAGCAGCATTAAGAGAGAACTAGACAGAGGTGATATATATGGCAGATAAGGATGGTCAAGGGTCGATGTCACAATATATTAAGCATGGGAGTGTGATTCCTCCGGGTAAGACGAAGGTGAGCACACAGATTATTCAGAAAGTGGTGAAAGCTGCTACTCCCTCTAGCAGCAAGAACAAAATCAAACCTTCCGGGTGATGGTGATCCAGAGAAGTACTGCGTAGTCTTATATATATACTATATATATGTATCATTGTTTTGTGCTATATGTCATAAATCACTTCTTTGTTGATACAGTTTCGTGCATGAGTGTTTGTACTATTGTTTATTTGTATCTTGTGTTTGATTCATGATCGAATAAAATCTTCTATGTTTAATTAACTGATCATTCCGGTTGATTGATGTTGAGAGTGTCCAAGCTAGTCTTCTAGCTAGCCTATATATTGTTAGAGGTTCTAGTTTCAGGTGGGATCCAAATAGCAGGGAGGGTCTTGGCCTGGTTTGTCAGGGAGAATCGACAGGTCCACCTACTAGTTTAATTTTTTTAGGTAAGATAACAAGAGTTCGAACTTGTTGTAAGTGGTATTTCACTCAATCCTTAATAGTCCTTGATCTAATATCACACCAAGTTTTCATCTGAGTGGCGTCTAAGATCGTGTTGTTAATTACTTGATTCCCACCATTATCTAGAGAGACCAGATGAACAAGTGGTCTGACCATGACAAGGGTTCGCCTAACTATTTCAACTTTTGTGTCTAAGTCGTTACCGGGTCTGACCTCCCACCGTTAGGGAAATAGTCACAGATAAGCTGTGGTGTATGATTATATCAAGTGCGTGTATTTAACAACTTAAACTTTTAAATCATTAATTACCGGTTACTTTTCTAATATATATATATTAATGCTACCTTGTCAATTTTATGAGGATCTCTCTTCTTAATACTTTTCAATGAATGTTTGACGAAGGCACATAACAATTTATGAACGGTCGGAAAGCGACCACCTCAATAATTTTGCAGATCCAAGTATATAAACCAATCATATCCAAGGATTTGATTGTGTGAATCATTCTGTTTCTAATTTAAGTAGCTCATATAGAAGTAGATGCTCACAAAAGAAAGTGTATTAATTAGTAGACTTTTTTTTTTTTTTTGGTTAAAGTATTAATTAGTAGACTTGTTCAAAGTCAACACACATATAAAGGTTAACGATACTGTAATTTTATACCTAATAATATATTAACAGTGAGATTTACCAGTTGTGAATTAAAAAAAATAATAATAAAAAAATATATATTTTAACGGAAATTGTCAAGACTATGGAAATTCAGTGAAAATATGAGTTGTGATACGATTAAATAGCAATACGATTTATGTAGTCAATTAAAAAATCAAACATTGTAACATCTACCTATGAGGCTTGAAAAACCAATGAACTATGTTTGCCTTTTCACTTAATTAATATAGTGGGTCCAACGTTTGATTTTTGGCAGAGTAGGCCAAAATGGTTGTTTGCTTTTTCATTTCAACCGAAATTATGGACCGAAGCACATGCATCTGTGTGTGAGATTCACTCACTGGCGTCTCACTATTAATAATCAAACAAATGCAAGTGACTCGGCCCAATACTTAGGCCTAAAAGCCAAGCCCACACGATCTACAACAAACGAGTTTATGTTGTTTGTATCTATGGGCCTGGGCCATTTATTGGTCCAGAAAAAAGAATCCAAACAAAATTGTTGACATGAATCATCATCTTAAAGGATATGAACCAGCTTTCTTTGATCTCCCACTCAAATATGGGCCCAATGTTTTTGTTGGCAAGAGCTGCATTTGAGAAGGTCATCATTAATAATAAGATTGCCATGTTAATGAGATACTAACCAAAAAAAAAATGAGTGTTTTATTGTGTGATATAGAAGCTAAAATTAAAATTCACTAGTTGCGGAAATATACGAGAAGTATTTAATCAGCAATTCCATTATCCTTTTATTTGAACTCCTTTTTCAATAAGACAATTAATCACCAAAAACATGGTCATTTTTTTCAAAATTTTCACATTTTTAGAATAGTAAGATAATGTGATGATTAGCTGTTATTAAATTTTATCATTTGCTCGTCTTCATTTTGATTTCTTTCTTCGCTTTTAAAAGAAACACGAGGCAAGGTTTTTTTTTCCCTATCCTTTTAAATATTATTATTATTATTTGTGTACAATGAACCTTAATTTATTTTGATCTCACTTAATTCAAATGCACTACAATATTTTAATACCTTAAATTAAATTTTATTTTTTATTTTAGGATAAAGTACAAAGACACCCCCTGAAGTTTGGGGTAAGGTCAAGCAAATGAAAGTTTGCCTGTTTTTGGACAACCACACCCCTTTATGAAATTTGCCATCCAGCCAGAGCCTCAATATATATGAAAGTCCATTTTACCCTTTACTATTTTATTAATTTTAATTATAAAATATCAAAATACTTAAATGACTAAATTGCCCTTTTCATCTATATATATATATATATATATAAAGAATTTTTCAGTGGGATTGTTCTTACTATTCTTTGAAGATTTTATGATTAATGATGAAGGGTTGGGTGATGGAAGGCTATCATAGAGATACAATTCATAAATCCGTGTGTATACCAAACCAAGAGATTGAAGGGTTGTATACCAGTTACCAAATCACAAATATACAAATCTATACATACATATATATATATATATAGATTGTTCGAAACCCTAACCCAGTATTTTCTATCTCTAATTAACCTTGTTGATGCCAAAAATCTACACGTTCCGGAGTCGGTGGCAATTCCTACAAAACAAGATAAGTGATAGCCAGCGTAGTGTCGGTCGGGTGCACTCCGACAGTCAAGTTAGTACTTAACGATCTAATATCCGATAAGGATTATATATAAAAAATTTGGCGTACCTTTTTAGGTTAACCGATCACTTCTTTTATAGAAGGACGTGATGGTAGTGGTGGTTGAAACGAGATTCTTCCTGATTCAAGATGATATCGTTTCCTTCTTACAGGAATGGTAACTCTGGTTACATATAGTAACCAGATATTTTGTATGATTTCATAGAGATTTTGGGTAAGATAAATCCCTTACCCTTATCTTATTTCTCTTTTGACTTTGAGTTGCCTATTATTTTTATCCTTATCAGTTGCCCCCATTCTCATGCTTCCTTGTCAAGCATCGAGAATGTCAAAGTATTTTTTTTTAGTGACGTCTCTTTGGCATAAATCAATCTCTTTTTAGATTAACCCTTGTTGGGCGACCTTTTTTTGATTGATCTCTTAAGATTTGCCCGAACTTCATGAGCTGGGAGAGTAGGCTTTCTTAAGCTGAATGAACTTACCTTTTAAAAAAGGGAAGTATATTTACGAGTTTTACTCAGCTCGCCCCTTAAAAAGGAAAATATATTTTACGAGTTTCACTCAGCTCACCCTTTAAAAAGGGAAGTATATTTTACAAGTTGATTTTTGATTTCGACCCCTTTTAATATGGAGGACAGCAATCACGAGCTTCTTTCAGCTCGGGCCCTTATAGTACGGGGCACTTTTATATCAATCCCTTATAATATGGTGAATGGCAATTACGAGTTTCATTCAACTTGCCCTTTAAAAAGGAAAATATATTTTACGAGCTTCACTCAGCTCGCCCTTTAAAAAGGGAGGTATATTTTACAAGTTGATTTCGACCCTTTTTAATGCAGAGGACAACAATTACGAGCTTTATTCAGCTCGAGCCCTTATAATACGGGGTACTTTTATATCAATCCCTTATAATACGGGGATGGCAATTACGAGCTTCATTCAACTCGCCCTTTAAAAAGGAAAATATATTTTACGAGCTTCACTCAGCTCGCCCTTTAAAAAGGGAGGTATATTTTACAAGTTGATTTCGACCCCTTTTAATACGGAGGACAACAATTACGAGCTTCATTCAGCTCGGGCCCTTATAGCACGGAGCATTTTTATATCAATCCCTTATAATACGGGGATAACAATTACGAGCTTCATTCAATTCGCCCTTTAAAAAGGGAGTAGGTTCTCCAAGCTTCATGAACCTATCATTTTAATATGGGAGGTTCATTATCCTGAGTTTCGTCATCTCATCTTTTTAATAAGAGAGACTAATTTTCGATAGTTGCGTGAGCTCATCTATTTAATAAGGAAGACTGATTTTCCAGAGTTTCGTGAGCTTGTATCTTTAATAAGAGAGGTTAATTTTCTGCCCCCATTCCCAAGCTTGCCTTTTATGCGCAAGGAGCACTAATGTGTACAGTTTGAACGGATAATATATATATATATATATATATCAGAATTAGTACAATGAAGGCAAAAACTTATCATTGAGCATCATATGACCAAAATCATCCATGGAGCTAGCGATTATTCTTTAAAATAAGAAATTTTTTAAAAAATTTTTTTTTTAAACCCTGTGAACAGTACCCGCGGGTACTATTCATGTGAATAGTACTCACAAAATAATTTTTTTTTTTAAAAAAAAAAAAAAAAAAAACCCCCTGTGAACAGTACCCCGCGAGTACTATTTATGTGAACGGTACTCACAATTTTTTTTTATTTTTTATTTTTATTTTTTCCCTGGGAACTGTACCCGCAAAGCGTAGTATTCTATCGAAGGGTTCTCGGGTGAACTACATCATTATGTAGGTGAATAATATTTTGCAGACAATTGGAAACACATAAAAAATTGTTTCTCTTTAAATCATGTGAGGAAGTGTAGACATATATTTTGATATACGCGTAATGCATGAAACTTACCCGGTTAATAGCGATGATGAAGCGGTCGGGTGGGGCTTTCCAGCAATTTTACCGGATTGAGCAACTGTACCCTTGCTTTTGGCCACGCAATCCATGAACTGTTCTCTTTCTTTTAGAGAAAGCCAGATTGTAAAGGGACTGAATTACTTTTAAGTTTTGTCGTAGATTTCCCTTGTATGAACCATGATTTGTTGGGACTAATATACGTTCCCACAGACGGCGCCAACTGATGATGCCAAAAATCTACACGTTTTGGAGTCGGTGACAATTCCTACAAAACAAAAGAAGTGATTACCGGCGTGGTGCCGGGCAGGTGCACTCCCACGGTCAAGTTAGTACTTGACGATCTAATATCCGATAAGGATTACATATAAAATTTATGGCGTACCTTTTTAGGTTGAATGATCATTTCTTTTATAGAAGCATTATGGTAGTAGTTGTTGAAGCGAGATTCTCCCTGATCCAAGATGATATCGTTCCCTTCTTACAGGAATGGTAACTCTGGTTACATATGGTAACCAGATATTTTTTATGATTCCATAGAGATTTTGGGTAAGATAAATTTCTTACCCTTATCTTATTTCTCTTTTGACTTTGAGTTGCCTATTATTTTTATCCTTATCAAACCCTTTATTCCATCCCAAATCATGGAGCTCTCTGCAACAAGGTCGGAAGCGACGTCGAGGCCAGTTCTAAGGGTTAGAAGTCTTGAAGAGCAGTCACTCGCTTCCAAGACTGAACTATCGTCGATACTTCTGGGTCTCACCGGTCACCACGTTTGAGCTTCGGTCCCTTTATTGATCAGGCAATGGATGTTTTTGGTGTCAGGGTCTTGAATTGGTTCCCAAATCGAAACCCATCTAATGAAACCAGGAGAACACTGGGTTATTGAGTTTGGTGAAAAGATAAGCAAATTTTTCAATTAATTCAGATCGAGGTTTGATTGGGGTGGGATTAAGATTGATTCAGAGGTTTGATTTGAGGTGGGATTGAGATTGAGATTGAGATTCAGTCGGAGAAGAAAAGAAGAAGAAGAAGGCGAAGGAGACAGCGGCGGAGATAGCGACGAAGGTGGTGAGGATGAGAGAGATGATGATGACAGCGGTGGTGGTGGATTTTGAGGGAGCAGTTGAGGAGGTGTCGATGTTGAAGGAGAGAAAAGCTATGGTTTGATTTGGTGGATCTTCTTCTTCATGGGTTTTGATTGGTGTCGGCAAGAGGTCGTCTTCTTTAATGGGTTTAGAGATTTCAAGAGAATAGACTTTTTTTTTTTTTTTTTTAATGCATAAATTGTTCATGGAGGTAGATTGGTCCAATATATTAAATAGTAAAGTTAAAAAGGTTCCCTAGACGGTCAAAGGATAATTTGGTCAATTTTTAATGTCAGGAGTGTCTTTGTCTATTTTTGAACTTTTAAGAGGTATTTTTGTCCAAAATATAGGTATATTTCACCTGTGTATTTTTTTTTTTTTTTTTTTTTTTTTTTTGACAAACTTAAGAAGTGCTAGTGTACTTTACCCATTATTTTAAATGACGTGGACGGTACCTAGATCGACTTGGCATGCATCACATGGATGTTATGATGTCAAATTCATACAAATCATTGTTATATATTCATGAGTGAAAATCACCTCTAGTCAAACAGTGTATCATTTTTACCATTTTTGAATAAGTGGAGGAGAATTGGCCACATCAATTAAAAATCTTGGGTAACTAAATTTTCATCACCCTTGTATTATATATATAAAAGCTTTAAATATTGTATTCCATATATATAAACACATTTAAATATTGTATCTAAAATACACTTGTCCTCTTCCAAAATGTGTCTTTTTCCTTTTTCTCTCTAAAAGCTTTATCAGCTTCCATTATTGGACTCTCCAAGGACTCACAGTAACTTTTGAACTTTAAAGTTTCACTTTAAAACCCAACACATACTCTAAAAATCCATATAATTTCACTGGAGTATTATGCAGAAACTCCAGAGTATCATCCATAGATCTAAGCTTTATTAATGTAAATCTTGATTTTTGGTCTGTTTTTTTTTATCTGATTAAAGAGCACAAACACCACTGGTTCACACTCTTTTTAGTAGGATTTTGTTGGGATTCTATGTATAACGTAAGTATGAAATATAGTTAGTACTGCTTGAGATACAAAATACGTATTACTTGGGATGTTAAGTAGGATTATGTTGGGATGTTACGTACAACTTATATTAACTTAAATTACAAACTGTTGACTTATAATGACTTAAATTACAAACTGTTTGGGATGTTGTGGAGTACACAAATAATTAAACAAAAAAATCATGTCAGTCCAGATATTGCTCTGTTCTAATATTGCTATGTTAATTTGGAATAAAATGACCTCGTATACGGAGAAAGGGAAGTAAAAATTTATGGAAACAAATGAATGGAGAAATTTATGGAAATAAAGGAATTGGGAAATATTGGAACAGAGTAACATCCCAAACATCTGGACTGACATCTGAATTTATGGAAACAAATCTTTGGAATAAAATGACTTAGTATATGAAGAAATGGAAGTAAAAATTTATGGAAACAAATGAATGGAGAAATTTATGAAAACAAAAGAATTGAGAAATATTGGAACAGAGCAACATCCCAAACATCTGGACTGGCATTTGAATTTATGAAAACAAATCAATGGTCCTTCTCGCGTTCCAAATCTCTAAGCAAACCGCAAAATCTAGGTTGTTGAAATATTTTAGAAAGAAATCAAAATCTGGGTTGTTGAAATGGCAAAATTTTGTCAAAATCAATATTTTGGGAGAGAAGAAAATGACGAGATTTGAGTTGCTGAAAATAAAAAAGGTAAAAAAAAAAAGAATATTTGTGAACAGTGTATATATAAATATAATTTGTGTATAAAACAAATAAACGAAGTGATCATGGATCAATTCACTCTCAAACACGTCAAGGAGTGGACTTAAAAGAGCCGGCCGACAACGAACAATGACAGTACCACAAAGAATATGGGGGGACATTATTATTCCATAGAGTACGTGGGGCCCACCTACACTATCATCTTCTATGCTCCTGCCACGTGTCCCCATTCAAATACTAGGAATGTGAACTGAGTAAACCTTCCAAATTAACATCAACTTTTTCTCTTATTGGCAAAGTCAATGCAACAGATCGACGAGCTAAGAAGGTGTTGACAAGTCAATGGTGGAGCTCAGCGGAGATGAGAACATCAAGATGCAATGCAAAGGTAATTTCCGCCATTCCTTCACTTTTTCTGGAACAATTTTTTGTAACAGAAAATAATTTAAAAATTCGTTCCACTTAATCATTTTTCATATTTACTTTTCGAAAGTTAAAAAAATTAAAATAAATAAAAAATTCAAAAGAAGTAATCCTACTCTGAAATCATGTTAAAAGTAATTTACATATATAAATTTTCAAATACAATTAATACAAATAAATACATAATAGTCTTGTTAGCATTAAAACTCCTAATTTAGAACCAAAAAAAAAAAAAAAAAAAAGGTCTTTTGGACCACCATGATATGTTTGTGGTGGCCAACCATATAAGATGTGGATGTGGTTTTGAAGTTTGAAGTTTAAACTTTGACCTTCAAAGTTCTGTACTCTGTTTTTCCTTTTCTTGTTTTTTGGTTTCAATACTCTATTTTTTAAATGGATCTCTTGAAAAAAAAAAAAAACCCGATAATTTAAACCAAATAATTCATTTACATTGGCTAAAATATTTAAATTAAGACGTACTCTATAATTTAAACATCAACCAGAATAAAATTTTGATTTGGAAACTCAAATGAACAGAACTTTAAATTGGTAATCATCTTGTGGATCCCCTCCATTTTCTGTCGTGTCACCATCATCTGTCATTTTCATTCTAAAATTCTGATAAAAAATCTCCAGTTCATCATCAGCTGTAAATTGACTGTAAAATGGTTGGTTGGTCCCAATTAATTACTATGTTGAAAAGTATATTTCAAAGGTACATCAGTGACAGTTCAAAGCTGTCAAAAAAAGGCGCAAAAAAAAAAAAAAATAAATAAATAAATAAAGAAAAAAAGAAAAGAATAGTTACTATGTTAATTTGCTTATAGAATTCAACCTTTTCAAAATTGACTTTTATATCATGTTATTACCGGTTAATATCATGATTTTTATCAAATATATATATATAATCTTAACGAATAGACAGCACTGCTTAAAAGTTTAATTTTTTATTTATTTTTTTAATTAAATGACGGTGGCCGATCCGTTACACTTAAAAGAGATGCATTTGTCGTTGATATTCAGACCCTACAGTATTGAAGCCATTGGTAGTTTGTATTACAAATCATTGAGAGGGAGAAAAGGGGGTCCCACAGAAAACCCTGGTCCCACAATTACTAGAAGATCATGACTCATGAGACTTTGTGGGACTACTATCATAATTCTTAATCACCAAGTCACTGTCCTAAGAAGATCCATTGGAAGCATCAATCAAACATGGTTGGGTACCTGTGTAGGTTCTTAATTTGATGCTTTCATTTTCACATTCTCATTATAAAACCCTTTCCCTTTTCACTTACAAATCACCCAAATTTAGAGATTGAGAATTTGAGATAAGAGAAGATGGAGGGGTTGAGACCACGTGAGGTAATGGTTCGAGCCATGGCCGGACCAGAGTCGATCAAAGTGAACCCAAGTGAAGGAGTGATACGGTACAAGACTCAGCCAAAGTTCAAAGGCAAGAGCAAGAGTTTTCTTCCACCAAAGAGAGGCCTAATAAAGAAGACAGTGTTTGGAGAAATAGTCCAATTTATTGGCTCTTGTCTCTGGCGAGCCCTCGAGTCATTTTTCAGCCTGAACCTCAAGTGACCACCATGTCCAACAAGAGTAATTTCAAAAAGAACAAGAACAAGATCTTTGTGGACAAAGATGGGACTGATCAATCCAATTAGTCAGGCTGGTGGTTTGTTTGTTTTTGTTTGTTTGTTTTTTATTTTGTTTTTCAAGTTGGTAGTTGAAAGACGTCATTTCCCCAATCCAATTGGTATTCTTGGACCAAAATTGGATTGGGCCATATTATCGCTATCCTCGTCAGGAATAGCATCATCAGTATTGGCATTATTGTTGTCATCAATCATCGTGTATTCAATCTTTCTTTCTTTTTTAATTTTAATATAATATGTGGTCCTTTTTGTTTTGCTTTATATTAACTTGGGCTATTTCCATGATTGAGTAATTGGGTTGCAACATTGTACTTTTCACGGAACTAAAATTATTTATATTGAACTAAAAGTCTACTTTCAACAAATTTAAGACAGCCTAAAGGCTACTTTAATTGGAAATTTTATGATTCATTCAACTGGTATATATTTTACCTTCATTCGAAATTTAAAAGTGGTGTATAATTGTTACCTTAGATGAAAGACCTTCAATTTTTCACAGAGAAGACCAATTACGAGTTGCACAATTACTTATTCTTCAATAAAACATTTGAACTCAAATTGTTTAATGAAATAAATCATTTAGAGTAGGGACCGAAAAATTATGTGAAGGGGGGCAATAATGTAATTTTCTTTTATAATTTCAGGGTATATGAAAATTACGTAAGTATATAATTCAAAAAAAAAAAAAATCACTAGTATTTAATACTAAAAATATATATACATTTGGGCGTTTTGCAATAAACCCTTCAACAATTTTTGTTAAAAAAACCTCTAATTATTTGAGGGGATAACCAAGCGGATGGAAGATCAAGCCCCAATTTTTTAGACTAAAATGCCCTTATTCCTATTATATAGGGCAAATTGCATAAAACCCCATCTACTGTAAATTTTTGGCAAGAAACCCTCTTGAAATTTTTGTTATCAGCATCACTTAAATATAAATTTAAGAAAGTTTAGGTTTAATTTAAAATAATTTTCATTTTATGTTTCTTTTCCTTTTTATTTTTTAGAAATAAAAAATTTAAGAATATTTTGAAAAATTGTTCTAAGATACTTTTATTTTCTTATAGATTCACCATTTAAGTTTTTTTTATTAACAGTATGCCAAATGAGTTATTTTTATTAATTTTAATTTAATATTAAGAGGCACCATTTTATTAAATTTGTATTAAGGGGCATTTTAGTCATTATAACACCACTTCGCAACAAATTGTATAGTTAGGGGGATTTATGTCAACTTTTTTCTTCAAGAGGGTTTCTTACCAAAAATTTAAAATAGAGGGGGTTTTATGCAATTTATCCTATATAATAGTAAAAAAGGGTGTTTTTGTCTAAAAAATATGGAACCTGATTTTCCATCCACTCTATTACCCCCTCAATAGTTGAGAATTTTTTGACAAAAAAATTAATTGAGGGGAATTTATTGCAAAACGTCCAAAGTCATAATTTTTGTTAATTCTCCACCATTACACTTTTGATATTTCACACAATTGATGCACTTAAACTTCATAATTGGATCACATTTCAAAATTTTCTTAAAACACTCTTGATCGAATTCCAATTAATTCCAAGAATCATGTATATAATTAATATATAATCATGCACAAGCAACTTGAAAACCAAGCAAATCTAATATGATCTTAATATGAAAGATAAGTGCATCATAAAATAACAAACAACAAAATTAAGGTTACAAATTAATATAAAAGTACGTTATTCTTGTTTATACAGAAAACCAAGCAATGCCAGATTTCATAACAAGAATATAATCAAACATTCAAAAATTAAATTAGTCTAATATGAAAGATAAAAGCTTCATAAAAGAACAACCAACAAAATTTGATTGAGGCCATGTGGAAGGTGTGCACATGATAGATATAAATTTGTAAGACTATATGAACAAAATGATAGTTGAAGGGTATGGTGTTGAGGCATATGGTGACGTAGAAAGCCCCCTTGTAATGATGTCATGTTGATGTTTTTGTAAACTCTTAAATTTACAGCTCGACAACTTCATATCAACCATCATGTTGCGAAATAATACAAAAAAAAAAAAAACCACTAAAAAAAAATCAAATACATACACACGCACTCACAAAAGAACACACAAATTTTACTTGGTTCACTCAAAATTAGGGTTACGTTCAAGGATTGTAGGGATTTTTTATTTTTTCCTATGATGATAAAAAAAATAATAGTTGATACAGAAAGTTCAAAATGAATAAATACTCATACTAGGGCAACATAACAAATGCGACGGCGTCCTCAAGTAAGCAAAAGAAGGAAAAAAAAAAAAAAAAAAAAAAAAAAGAAAAAGAAAAATAAAGGGTCGGGATTATTAAAGAAAAAGAACATCATTTTCTTAAAAATGGGCTTTTTGTGGGCTTGTCTAGGCTTGCATCTGGGCCTTTTGTTTTGTTGGCTGCTTTGGATTCTGGGCCTTTTCCTTGTATGCTTCTTTTAATACATAATTTACCAATATATATATATATATATATAAACCAACATCAACAAGCACCCTTCAACTGAATAAAATAACCAGCTATAAAATTATGAAAGATAGAAATATAATGAAGTGTAGATTTTTATTTTTTTAAATCATATCTAAACAATAGTAACAGAATACTTATATTTAACTCAATATATGAATTGTTAGGATTTAATGTGGCGGAGAGTAGATGTACGTTATATTACATCACGACTTCCAAGTAGATGATTCGCTCAAGATTATGTGGAGTATTTGATGAAATCTTCCAATCGCTTAAAGTAGGTCCCACGTCCAGTCAGTGGGCTTCCGTGGTGGGGGGTTTCCTAGCTAGTCCTCTTCGTCCGACAACTTCTGTCCTCAACAAATTGGCTTTATTTTTTTCTTCCCTTCTCTTTCGTGAAGCAATATATTTATGATGTTATATTTACAGGGGAGGACTAAACTATATTTCATGGCCCCAGTTTATTGACTTAATTTACATCGATGGCTAAGCAATGTACATATGATGTAAAATTGCACACTTTCACTCGATGCATTCCTTCACACACACACACACACAAGGCAGGAAATTAACATGTAGCTAATTACGGCCATCACAAATAAATAAATAAATAAATTATACTACTGCGGTGAGTGAGGTACACCATACACTACCATACACTCAGCATAAACAAAATGTTCTCCTATCAAGACAATAAGAAGATTTTTGTCGCCGAAGATGATCGAGAGACTGCAAATTGGGTTGGTTACAGCTGTCATTTCCCCAAATCCAATATTATGGACCAACAACGTTGGACCATAATCAATATTATGTTTTTGTCTTTGTTATTGTCGTCATCACAAATAGGATTGTTATGGTCAGGTATCCAAGATTGATCTTATTTTATTTTTAGCATGTCATTGTTTTTGTCATGTATCCAAGATTGATTTTATTTTAGTTTTAGTATGTCGTTTCTTTAGTTTTATTATTATTTTAAGCCATTTCCATGATCCAGTGACTGTGTTGGATATTTGTACTTTTTTTTCTTTCTAAACGTATAGTATTGAAATTGAACCAAAGTATTATTATAGGTTTTATGATCAAATTCAGATCTTATATTAAACAATTTAAAGGACTGATAAATGGGATGGTCAAGATATGTTTCTTCTTTGGATTCCCAAATAAAAAAGAAATAAACACAAATTAATGTTTTTATCATATTCCTTACTATTGCAAATGATTCGAATTGTTCATAATAGTTTTAATTTCATGAATGTTCACAAGGAACCATAAGGTGTACCTTGAATCCACGAGAGAAAAGGAATGATATATTATTAATTGAATAAATGATTCTTATATCCACATTACAAATAATTTATAATGAAAGAAAACCGTAATCAAATTAACTGTAATACAAATTGTTATAACATAAACAAACATAATCCTTGCATTACAAATAATTTATAATGAAAGAAAACCGTAATCAAACTCACGAATTCTTATAACATAAGCAAACATAATTCCGGAAGAATACTAATACTAATAAATAAGCCTAAAAACAAATTTTTTTCTAAAAAATTTAGAAACTTAATTAAATAAAATTACTAAATATAAAATATGAGTGCAATCGGAACTTGTTTAGACAACAAACAAAAATCTCGAAATATTGGATAGGCTTTTTATAGGACAGAAAAATCCCGTTTTAAAGTCCTAAACGATGGTATTTCACCAAAAAAATAGGTTACCTCCTGGAGTAGCGATGAGTCTTACTCGTTGGGCCGTTTTTAGTCAAAAAAATCCTCCAGTCGGGTAAAAAACAGACACTTCATAATTAACCCAGAAAATCTGTCAAGATGCCTGTTTAGTCCATGGCGATCCAAATGAGCCATATATAAAGGCTTCAGCAATTAGTTTTAAATCTAATTCAAGTTGATTTATTAGAAAACATGCTAAATTCGAACTTAAATTTCAGAACTCATGCAGTGCTCAATCAAACTTCATTTCTATATGGTCATATAATCTCCTAATGCATGACTAATTTACGTTCATGTTGAACCTATGGTTTATAGGTTTTCTTTTCTACAATTTTGACAATTTAAGTTTCGTAACTATTTAAAATACAAAAGTAATAAAAAATAAAACATACCATATTAAAAAATTATATTTTACAAAAATTATGCTTCACGAGTTCACAAAAATAAGTCCAAGGGTACTTGCAAAGAACTCAAACTGAACTCGATTTTAATTTTTTTAACTCATAAAATTTTTTAATATATTTTTAAAAACACACAAAAATGGACCTAACTTTTAAGCATTGAATTATAATTTCTGTCAAAGTAACCCAAAATCAATTAGAAGAACCCTCTGGTTTTGCTTGGTGACGTTTGTTTTAAAGGCAATAGACCAATGAATATAGGATGAAGAAAACTAACAAGAAATAAAATATATGAAAAAACTAAAAAATTGTTTCCAACCAAAACCTATCATGGTGGCATTCTCAAAGAAATTTTCTAAGCAGTTCGATAGAGAGAAATGGTCCCTCAAAAATGTTCAACCATAAAAAGGGGTGTGAAAAGAACTAAATGAGCAAGTCTAATGATATAGCTACAAGGAATTAAATGTTCAACCATAAAACGGGAGAGGCTTTTGGTTCATTCATCATTGGTGCTATTAGTTTATGAATGAGTCATATATATATATTTGGAATTGTGACACTTAAGTATGGGAGTGTGATTCCTCCGGATAAGACGAAGGCGAGCACACAGATTATTCAGAAAGTGGTGAAAGCTGCTACTCCCTCTAGCAGCAAGAACAAAATCAAACCTTCCGGGGTGATAGTGATCCAGAGAAGTACTGCGTAGTCTTATATATATAATATATATACTATATATATGTATCATTGTTTTGTACTTTATGTCATAAATCACTTCTTTGGTGATACAGTTTTGCACGAGTGTTTGTACTATTCTTTACTTGTATCTTGTGTTTGATTCATGATCGAATAAAATCATCTATGTTTAATTAACAGATCATCCTGGTTGACTGAGAGAATATCCAAGCTAGTGTCTTATAGCCTATATATTAATTGTTAGAGGTTCTTGTTTTAGGTGAGATCCAAATGGCCGGAGAATCCGCAAATCCACCTAATAGTTTTAGTTTTTAAGTCAGATAACAAGAGTTCGAACTGGTTATAAGTGATAGTACAGAAGCTCAATTCCATGCATCTAATATCACACCAAGCATTCACCCGAGTGAGGTGTATGAGATTGCGTTGTCAATTAATTGATCCCCCACCAGTAGCTAGAGGGAACGATGGGCAGCTGTTCTGATAGTAACAAGGGTGCAATTAACTTTTTAAACTTTAGTGTTTAGGTCGTTATTGGGCCTGGCCTCTCACGGTTAGGGGAATAGTTGTTAGAGTTGTACTGCACAATCAACCGAATTTGATTCCAGTTGTTGTGGA
Organism: Cornus florida; assembly: GCF_030987335.1. Lineage (NCBI taxonomy): Eukaryota > Viridiplantae > Streptophyta > Magnoliopsida > Cornales > Cornaceae > Cornus > Cornus florida. The sequence goes on along the minus strand of NW_026775579.1, from coordinate 76,507,964 downwards.
GAAATGCAAAATAACAACGCACGCTGTTCGAGGAATAATCAAGCAATCACAAAGGAAAAAAAAAATCGCATACAAGAACACAAGATATACATGGTTCACCCAAATCTTAGGGCTACGTCCATGGAGCACACCGAACAAATTCACTATGAAAAAGATGAAGAATTACAAGGAGAATTTTTTCTCAATCTCTCTCAATTGCTCTCTCTTGTACTGACACACATTTATCTCTAATTTTCACCCCTATTTATAGAGTCCCAAACTTGTTCTATAAGAACTTGCCTTTTGTAGAATCCAAAATCAATAAGGAAATTAAATCAGATAAGGAAACTGAATTTTCCTTAAACCAATAAGGAAGTCAAATCAGATTAGGAAACTGAATTTTCCCTAATAGATTAGGAAACTGAATTTTCTCTAAAATTCAGTACTCTTGAAGTTTCCATATAATTAAATCTTCTTAAAAATCTTCCACTTAATCAGATTCCACAAAACCACAACAATCTCCCACTTGGAGACTGGAGCACTTGTAAACCCATTCCATCTTCTTCTTATGCATGTCACATACATGCTGGTGCGCTTTTCTCTGTCTTTAAGCTAGAAGACCGACTGAAGTTACGCACAACTTTAGTTTCTCCATGATCACTATCTTGGTCAACATATCAGCCGGATTCTTGGTATCAAGTATTTTCTCAAGTGTCAACACCCCATCTTCTAACAAAGATCTGATAAAGTGATATCGAAGTCCTATATGCTTGGTCCTTGAATGAAATGCTGAATTCTTTGCCAGATGTACTGCAATTTGACTATCACTGTGCAAAACATTCTTCACCTGTTCGAATCCCAACTCTGTTAACAAACCTTGTAACCAAAGCATCTCCTTACTGGCCTCTGTCATTGTCACATACTCTGCTTCTGTAGTTAAAAACGCTACAATCCTCTGTATTTGCGAAACCCAACTAACTGCAGTTGTACCTACCATAAACACATACCCGGTAGTACTTCTTTTATGGTCCACCTCACCAGCAAAGTCTGAATCTACATAACCATGTAGCTTTATTTCACCCCTTATGAAACATAAGCATCTGTCTGTGGTATCCCGTAGATATCTCAATATCCACTTTACTGCTTCCCAGTCTCCCACTGCATATGCAATGTCTGGTTTTGTGCACACCATGACATACATCAAACTTCCAATGGCTGAGGCATATGGAATTTTAGTCTTAAAGTTTTTCTCATCATCTGTCTTCGAACACTGATCTTGAGATAATCGAAAGTGATTAGCTAAGGAAGTACTCACCGCCTTAGCATTATTCATGTTGAACCTCCTCAGAACCCGTTCAACGTACTCAGCCTGAGACAACTGCAAAGTACCTTTATGTTTGTCTCTGCTAATCCTTAACCCAAGAATCTGCTTCGCTGCACCAAGATCCTTCATCTCGAATTCACTAGACAACTGCTTCTTCAATTTGCTAATTTCTTCAAAATCAGAACCTGCCACTAACATGTCATCAACATAAAGTAGAATGATAATGAAACTTGACTTGAACCTCTTGAAGTAGCAGCAGTGGTCAGCATTGTACTTATTATAGCCATGTCGCTTCATAAAACCATCAAACTTCTTGTACCACTGCCTCGGGGCTTGCTTCAAACCATATAAGCTTTTCTTCAACTTGTACACTAGTTTCTCTTTCCCTTTGATTGAGAAACCCTCCGGTTGTTGCATGTAAATCTCCTCCTCAAGATCACCATGGAGGAAAACAGTTTTGACATCTAACTGCTCGAGGTGCAACCCTTTTCTGCAACAATGCTAAGAGCTGAGCGAATAGTACTCAGTTTCACAACCGGGGAAAAAATGTCTGTGTAGTCAATGCCTTGCTTTTGGTGAAAGCCTTTGACCACCATTCTCGCCTTGTATCTCTTGGAACCATCATGTTCCTCTTTCACCCTGTACACCTATTTGTTGTGAAGAACTTTCTTCCCCATGGGCAACTTGGATAGTTCCCATGTTTTGTTAGAGACAAGGGACTTCATCTCATCTTCCATTGCAAACTCCCACTTGCTAGTATCTTCAACTTAACATGTTTCATCATAGCATTCAGGCTAACATATAATTCAAATATTTCCTATTCGGTACATGAGGTCGCGTAGACCTTTTGGGTGCAAGCATATGAGTTGGAATCTGCGGTGAACTATACTCTGTGAAATCTGGCTAAGAATCCTCATCTGTTTGCTCCGCATCAATGCTTTCTGGATCATCATCCAACTCAACAACCTCAGACTTACTTTGTACAGGACTAGTTAACTGTATTGCATCTCTATCATTATACATCACCTTCTCGTTGAAAATCACATCTCTACTTCTGATGATTTTCTTTTTCTGATTATCCCAAAGTCGATAACCAAACTCATCTCCACCATACCTAACGAAGATGCATTTTAGTGACTTGGGGTCGAGCTTTCCCCTAGCATGGTCACTAATATGCGCATATGCAATATAACCAAAAACTTTCAACCATGAAAGATTTACCTCTTTGCCACTTCATACCTCTTCTGATATTCGATGCTCCAAAGGCATCGATGGTACACGATTTATTAGGTAGGATGTTGTAATGACCGTTTCTGCCCAAAACTGTTTGGGTAGACCTGAATGTATGCGCATGCTTCTGGCTCTTTCTATCAATGTTCGGTTCATCCGTTCTGCCACCCCATTCTGTTATGGGGTTCCTTGCACAGTCCCTCTAATCTGATCCCATTATCAAAACAGAACTTCTTGAATCCAGTGTCTTCATACTCACCACCATTGTCGGATCTCAACCTCTTAATTTTCAAACCTGTCTCATTCTCCACCATGGCCTTCCATTTCTTGAACACATCAAATACCTCAATTTGTGCTTCAAAAAATAAACCCATACCTTCCTCGTGTGATCATCAATGATAGTCACGAATTAGGATTTTCCGCCAATGGATAAAACAGTGGTTGGGCCCAAACATCTGTGTGAACTAACTCAAGTTTCTCCTTTTTGAGATCTCTGCCACTCTTCTTGAAACTGACCCTCTTCTACTTGCCCATCACGCAACTCTTACAGAAGTCAATATTAATTGCCCGTATGCCTGGTAGTTTCCCCTTCGAGTGCATAATCTTGAGCCCCCTTTCACTTATGTGACCTAGTCTCTGGTGCCAAAGGTTGTGATCTTCTCTGTTTTCTGCAACTGCCATATACCCACAAGCACTGGTAGTTATGTAGAGAGTGCCAGATTTCTTACCATGTACAATGGTCATAGCGCCTCTAGAAACTTTCCACAAGTCTCTATTGAAGGTTGTAACAAAACTTTCATATGACAATTGTCCTACCGAAATCAGATTCTTCCTTAAGTCAGGGATGTGTCTCATATCCTTTAACTTCCAAACTGACCCATTTAACTTGATTTGCACTTCACCCTTGCCAATGACGCTGCAAGGTTAGTCATCACCAAAATACCCTTTACCAAGGTTACTCGGTTCATAGCTATTAAATAGCTCTTTGTTTGAGGTGCCATGAAACAATGCGCTAGAATCTAAAACCCATGACTCTATCTTGCTCTCCAAATAGCATATCAATGCATCTGATTCTTCTGAGACAAAGTTTGCTTCAGTTTTTCTTTCGGTTCCCTTCTTTTGAAGTCTGCAATCAACACGGTAATGTCCCTTCTTTCCACAATTCCAACACTCAACGTCACTGAGATCTGTAGAATTCCTAAAATTTTGAGACTGTGTTCTTCCATTCCTTGACTTGAATCTGCCTCTATTTCTATTACTGTTGTCCTTCTTTTTGTTTGAACCCTTGCCTCTGCTTTCAACATTCAATGTCGAACCACTGGTGGAAACCCCTGCTGTTTGCTTTCTGATTTCTTCAGTCAGAATCATGCTCACAACTTCATCAAACTTCAACTTGGTCTTCCCTGCAGAGCTACTGATCGCTGCAACTGTGCCACTCCAACTCTCGGATAACTGCCCTAGAATTAGCAGTGCTCGGACCTCGTCTTTGAAGTCGATATCAACAGACTCAAATTGCCCAACTATCTCATTAAATGCATTTAAATGTTGGTTGAACTTACCACCTTCGACCATCTTTATGTTGAACAACTTCTTGATCAAGTGTATTTTGTTCGCTGTAGAAGGCTGTTCATACATACTAGAAAGGGCTGCTATGAGAGATTTCGTCTTCTTTTCATTCTTGATATTAAAGGCAACTGACTTTGACAACGTCAATTTGACGGTGCCAAGAGCCTTCCTATCAAGTAATTCCCAATCTGCATCATTTGTATCCTCTAGTTTCTCTCCTAAAGGTTGATACAGATTTTTCTGAAACAAGAGGTCTTCAATTTGCATCTTCTAGAAACTAAAGTTTGTGACATCGAAATTCTCGATCATAGATATGGATACCTTATCTTCTGATGTCATTACTCCCACTCGAATGGGCAGATCTGATCGAAAGACTTTCAGAATTTCGTCAAACACCTTCTGTGCCCTAGGTTCTCAACCAAAGGCTCTGATACCAGTTCTTAGAGTTGCACTGCACAATAAACTGAATTTGATTTCAGTTGTTGTGGCGGAAACGTAAAATAACAACGCACGCTGTTCGAGGAATAATCAAACAATCACAAAGGAAAAAAAAAATCACATACAAGAACACAAGATATACATGGTTCACCCAAGTCTTAGAGCTACGTCCATGGAGCGCACCGAACAAATTCACTATGAAAAAGATGAAGAATTACAAGGAAAATTCTCCCTCAATCTCTCTCAATTGCTCTCTCTTGTATTGGCACACATTTATCTCTAATTTTCACTTATATTTATAGAGTCTCAAACTTGTTCTACAAGAACTTGCTTTTTGTAGAATTCAAAACCAATAAGGAAATTAAATCAGATCAAGGAACTAAATTTTCCTTAAAACCAATAAGAAAGTCAAATCAGATTAGGAAATTGAATTTTCTCTAACATATTAGGAAACTGAATTTTCCCTAAAATTCAGTACTCTTGAAGTTTTCGTATTATTAAATCTTTCTAAAAATCTTCCACCTAATCAGACTCCACAAAACCACAACAATAGTGACAAATAGCATGTAGTCTGATTATAACGAAAGCGTACACCTAACAACTTAAACTTTTGTTTAGAATAGCACATTACACTTAATATATATATATATATATATATATATATATATATATATATATATATATATGATTATTATTATTATTATTATTATTTTATTTTTTTATTTGGTAAGAAAAACAGTCATGCCATACGGCATCTACAAACACAGTCATAAACACCGTACAAAGGCAAACAAATCAAGAAGCAATACAATAAAAACTGAAGAACAGGCCTCCGATTTGTTGAGAAACAAGCCAAAAAAACACCAGCAGACCACCTACGGAGAAGAGCAGCAACGGGAATAACCCAAAAGTCAGGTCATCATCAAGACAACAGCTCCAAAACTGCATTCACAAGGCGCCGCAGACTGGGAAAAAACCACTCAAACCCCGCACAAAAAGGCGAGGACACCAAAATCTGACATAGATCAGGAATCTAGCCGGAAACAAAACACCAAATCCACCCCGTCGAGCCAAAAGCAAGCCAACCAGGAGCAAATCTAACAAAATAACAACAAAACGGCGTGAAATCCACCCACCGATTGAACTTATTACACCACACCGAGTTTATTTATCGGTGAGAGGCAAGGATCGGCCCCTCCCCACTATGTATGATTATTTATTAATGCTATATTGTCATTTTTATGAGGATGTATCTCTTTATACTTTCAATCAATGTTTGACAAAGGCACTTAGGCACATAACAATTTATGATCGGTGGGAAAGCGACCACCTCAATTATTTTGCAGATCCAAGTTTATAAACCAATCATATCCAAGGATTTGATTTTGTGTTAATCATTCTGTTTCTAATTTAAGTAGCTCGTATAGGAGTAGATGCTCACAAAAGAAAGTGTATCAATTACTAGCCTTAAGTTCAAAGTCAAGACATATATAAAGGTTAACGACATTGTAATTTTATACCTAATAATATTTTAAAAGTGAGATTTACCAGTTTGTGAATAAAATATATACGTATATACATATATATTTTAACGGAGATTGTCAAAACTAGGGAAATTCAGGGCTAGTTTGGTGTGGTGGAATGAAATAAAAGAAAGTGAAATGGAATAATTTTTTTTCCATTCTTGTGTTTAGTGCCAATTTTAAAGTTAGAATCATCATTCTCCACTATTCTTGGAGAATGGTCATTCCGTTAAAATCATTTCACATTCCAACAAAAGGAATGACCATTCCATTCCCTACTCATTCCATTCCCACCTCCATTCTCATTCTATTTCAATTCATTCCACCACACCAAATTAGCCCTCAGTGAAAATATGTTGAGTTTGTGATACTATTAAATGGAGTAATGCGAATTATGTAGTCAATGAAAAAATAAAACGTTGTAACATCTACTTTTGAGAGGCTTGAAAAACCAATGAACTATGTTTGCCTTTTCACTTAATTAATCTAGTGTGGGTTCAACGTTTGATTTTTGGCAGAGTAGGCCAAAATGGTTGATTTGCTTTTTCATTTGAACCGAAATTATGGACCGAAACACATGCATCTGTGTGAGAGATTCACTCACTGGTGTCTCACTATAAATAATCATACAAATACAAGTGATTCGGCCCAATACTTGGGCCTAAAATTCATTGTTCTTTCTATCAAACCCAAGCCCTTATGATCTATAACAAAAGAGATTAATGTTGCTTGTATCTATGGGCCTGTGCCATTTTTTGGCCCAGAAATAATAATCCAAACAAAATTGTTGACATGAATCATCATCTTAAAGGATCTGAACCAGCTTTCTTTGGTCTCCCACTCAAACATGGGCCCAATGTTTATGTTGGCAAGAGCTGCATTTGAGAAGGTCATAATTAATAATAAGATTGCCATGTTAATGAGATCCTAACAAAAAACACAAAATGAGTGTTTTATTGTGTGATATAGACGCTAAAATGAAAATTCACTAGTTGCGGAAATGTACGAGAAATATTTTATGAGTAATCACCAACTTCATTATCCTTTTATTTGAACTCATTATTCAAACAGACAATGAGACAATTAATCACCAAAAACATCTTCATTTTTTTTCAAAATTTTCACATTTTTAGAATAATAAGATAATGTGATGATTAGCTGTTAATAAATTTCATCATTTGCTCTACTCCTCTTCGTTTTGATTTCTTTCTTTGCTTTTAAAAAAAACACAATTAATCACCAAAAACATTGTCATTTTTTTCAAAATTTTCACATTTTTAGAATAATAAGATAATATGATGATTAGCTGTTAATAAATTTCATCATTTGCTCTGCTCCTCTTCACTTTGATTTCTTTCTTTGCTTTTAAAAAAAACACAATTAATCACCAAAAACATTGTCATTTTTTTAAAAAATTTCGCATTTTTAGAATAATAAGATAATATGATGATTAGCTGTTAATAAATTTCATCATTTGCTCCTCTTCGTTTTGATTTCTTTCTTCGGTTTTAAAAGAAACACGAGACAAGGTCTCCTTTATTTTTATCCTTTTTTAAATTATTAGTAGTATTATTATTATTTGTGTAAGTACCTTAATTTATTTGGATCTCATATTTCAAATGCACTACAATTTTTTAATACCTTAAATTAAAAAAAAAAAAAATTCTTATTATAAATGACGTGGACGGTCGAATACGATACCTGATCGACTCGGCATGTCAAATTCATTCAAATCATTGCTCACTGTCTAACCATCCACAAAACCAATATCACCAAATTCAATTGCATATAATGTGAAGACATGTGTGAGGACTTGCCTTTCGTGCCAACAAAACAAGACAGAGGAACAGCATCCATTCATTCCTATATTTTCAGTCTGGAACACGCCAAGGATTGGACTTAAAAGGCCGGCCGACAATGAACAACGACCTGGGGCCCACCTTCACTATCACCTGCAATGGTCCATGAAGTACGTGGGACCCACCTTCACTATCACCTTATATGGTCCTGCCATGTGTCCCCATTCAATAAATAATATGACCCTAAACCTTTCAAATTATCATAAACTTTTTCTCTTTTTGGCAAAGTCAATGCAAACGAATGAGCTAAGAAGGTGCAGACAAGTCCATGGTGGAGCTCAGCCGAGATGAGAACATCAAGATGCAATGCAATGCAATGGTAATTTTCCCCATTCCTTCACTTTTTCTGGAACAAGTTTATTTGTAACAGAAAATAATTTTAAATTTCGTTCCACAGAATCGTTTTTTATGGAGTATTTATTTTTGAAAAGTTAAAAAAATTAAAAAATAAAATAAAATTCAAAAGAAGTACTAATCCTACTCTACTCAAATCATGTTAAAACTAGTTTACTCAAAAAAAAAAAAAAGAAGCTTTTAGAAATGATGTAATTTTATAAGAATTTTTCAAATACAATTAATACAAATAAATACATAATAGTCTTGTCAGCATTAAAGCTCCTAAAAAAAAAAAAAAAAAAAAAAAGTGTCTTTTAGACCACCATATAAGATGTAGTCATGTGGACGAGGTTTTGAAGTTTGAACCTTGGCTTTCAAAGCTCTGTGCTCTGTTTTTCTTTTTCTTCTTTTTTTGGTTTCAATACTCTGTTTTTTAAATGGATCTCTTGAAAAAAAGTGGGGAAAAAAAAAAGACTTATAATTTAAGCCAAATAATTCATTTACATGGGCTAAAATATTTAAATTAACATGTATATAAACATCAACCAGAATAAAATTTTCATTTGGAAACTGAAATGAACAGAACTTTAAATTGGTAATAATCTTGTTTATCCCCTCCATTTTATGTCATGTCACCATCATCAGTCATTTTCTTTCTAAATTTCAGATCAAAAATCTCCACTTCATCTTCAGCTGTAAATTGACTGGAACAAGCCCCTTATATACGGAAAGGGTTAGTTGGTCCAAATTGATTACAATGTTGAAAAGTATATTTCAAAGGTACATCAAAGACGTTTCAAAGATGTCAAAAAAAGGCAAAAAAAAGAAAAGAAAAAGAAAATTACCCTGTTAATTTGCTTATAGAATTCAACCTTCTCAAACTGACTTGATTATATCATGTTTTTACCGGTTAATATCATGGTTTTTATCAAATTTATATATATAATCTAAACGAATAGACACCACTACTTAAAAGTTTAATTTTTAATTTTTTTTTTTTTTTTACACTAAATGACGATGTTTGATTTAGTTAATTATGTTTTTCGTTAATATTCAAACTCCCTCGTGTGTTCAACTATAAAAAGAGACAGGATATTATTTCAACCCTAATCAAATTGTGGTATTTCCTTGTGGGTAATGTCTAGGAAGTTTTCATGTTGCCAAAGAGTCCAAATTCAAGAGTCCTCGTAGCAACTTCCAAGCTAGAGTAATGACTTTATTACGTTCAATGTGAAAAAAAAATAGTCATTGTGTAACTGAAAATGTACCAATTGAAAAAATATCTATCAGGCCCAATCCTACAGTACTGAAGCATTGGTGGTTAGAAGTACAAATCATTGCGAGAGAGAGAGAGAGAAGGGGGTCCCACAGAATAAACCCTGGTCCCACAATTACTAGAAGATCAGGACTCATGAGACTTTGTCGTACTACTATCACAATCCTTAAATCACCATGTCACTGTCCTGTGAAGATCCATTGAAGCATCAATCAAACATTGTGGGGCCTGTGTAGGTCTTACAACTCTTAGTTTGATGCTTTCATTTTCACACTCTCCTTATAAAAAAAAACCCTTTACCTTTCACTTCCAAATCACCCAAATTTAGACATTGAGAATTTGAGATAAGAGAAGATGGAGGGGTTGAGCCCACGTGAGGGAATGGTTCAAGCCATGGCCGGACCACAGTCGATCAAAGTGAACCCAAGTGAAGGAGTGGTCTGGTACAAGACTAAGCCAAGGTTTGAAGGCAAGAGTAAGGGTTTTCTTCCACCAAAGAGAGGCCTAGTAAAGAAGACAGTGTTTCGAGAAATAGTCCAATTTATTGGCTCTTGTCTACAGAGAGCGCTAGGGTCATTTTTCAGCCCTGAAACTCAAGTGACCACCATTTCTAACAAGAGTGATTTCAAAAAGAAAAACAAGAACAAGATCTTTGTGAACAAAGATGGGACTGATCAATCCAGTTGAGTTACGTTGGTGGTTGGTGGTTGGTTTGTTTTTGTTTTTTTGTTTGTTTTTGTTTGTTTTTGTTTTTCAAGTTGGAAGTTGAAAGACATCATTTCCCCAATCCAATTGGTATTCCTGGACCAAAATTGGATTGGGCCATATTATCGTTATCCTGGTCAGGAATAGCATCATCAGTATTGGGATTATTGTTGTCATCAATCATCATGTATTCAATCTCTCCTTCTTTTTCTTTACTTTTTAATTTTAATATAATATGTGGTCCTTTTTGTTTTATTTTATATTAACTTGGGCTATTTCCATGATTGAGTAATTGGGTTGCATCATTCTACTTTTCACGGAACTAAAATTATTTATATTGAACTAAAAGTCTACAAATTTAAGACAGCCTAAAGGTTACTTTAATTGGAAATTTTATGATTCATTCAACTTAATTGGATGTACAAAAATATCATGAACTATAAATTATAAATTTTAAGGTGGTATATATTTTACCTTAATTCATCTTAAGTAAGACAAATTTAAAAGTGGTGTATATTTGTTACCTTCAATGAAAGGCCTTCAATTTTTCATAGAGAAGACCAATTACGAGTTCAATTTTTCATAGAGAAGACCAATTACGAGTTGCACAATTCTTCAATAAAACACTCCAACTCAAATTGTTTAATTAAATATTAATCATTTAGAGTAGAGATGGATCCGGAAAATTATGTGAGGGGGGCAAGAATGTAAATTTTCTTTTACAATGTCAGGGTGAACCCCCCAGGGCGCCTTTCTTTTCCTTTCGAGCGTTTTGCAATAAACCCCTCGGCAATTGTTTTGTCAAAAAAACCCCTTAACTATTCGAGGGGGTAACTGAGTGGATGGAAAATCAGGTCCCAATTGTTTTAGACTAAAATGCCCTTATTCCTATTATATAGGGCAAATTGCATAAAACCCCCTCTACTTTAACTTTTTGGCAAGAAAGCCTCTTGAAATTTTTATTATTATAGCATCACTTAAATATAAATTTAAGAAAGTTTAGGCTTACTTTAAAATAATTTTCATTTCAGGTTTCTTTTCCTTTTTATTTTTTAGAAATAAAAAATTTAAGAAAATTTTGAAAAATTGTTCTAAGATACGACTTAAGTTTTTTTTATTAACAGTATGCCAAATGAGTTACTTTTATTAATTTTAATTTAATATTAAGGGGCACCATTTTATTAAATTTGTATTAAGGGGTATTTTAGTCATTATAACATCACTTTGCAACCAATTGTATTGTTTGGAGGGTTATGTCAACTTTTTTCTTTAGGAGTGTTTCTTACCAAAAATTTAAAATAGAGAGGGTTTTTTGCTATTTGTCCTATATAATAGTAAAAAATTAAAAGTGTTTTTGTCTAAAAAGTATGCGGCTGTCTGTTACCCCCCTCGAATAGTCGAGAATTTTTTGACAAAAAAACAGTACGTTCTTCTTGTTTAGAGAGAAAACCAAGCAATATCAGATTTCATAACTAGAATGTAATCTAACATTAAAAAATTAAACTAGTCTAATATGAAAGATAAAAGGTTCTTTAAAGGAAAAGCAACAAAATTTGATTGAGGCCATGTGGAATGTGTGAACACGATATGAATTTGTAAGACTTTATGCAGAAAAGGATAGCTGAAGGGTATGGCGTTGAGGCATATGGTGACGTAACAAAGTCCCTTGGTAATGATGTCATGCTGATGTTTCTGGAAATTCTTAAATTTACAGCTTGACAATTTTGTATCAACCAATATGTTGCGAAATTATACCGAAAATACAAGAAATAAATCAAGCATACAAACAAAAAGACACAAATTTTACTTGGTTTACCCAAAATCAAGGCTATATACAAAAGTTGTAAAGATTTTCACTATAATGATAAAAAATCGCTACCGATATAAAGAATTCATAATGAATAAATACTCTCGCACTAAATGCAGAGGCATCCTCAAGTCAGCAAAAGAAAGAAAAAAAGGAAAAAAAGAAAAGAAAAAGAAAAATAAAGGGTGAGTGCGGATTATGAAAGAAAAAACACATCATTTTCTTAAAAATGCGCTTTTTGTGGGCCAGTTTAGGCTTGTGGTTGCATATGGGCCTTTTGTTTTTGTTGGCTGCTGGCTTTCTTTTTTGGATTTTGGGCCTTTTCCTTGTATGCTTCTTCTTTTAGTATATATTGATTTAGTTATAAACCAACATCAACAACCACCCTTCAAGTGAATAAAATAACCAAGTTTAAAATTATGAAAGATAGAAATATAATGAAATGTAGATTTTTAATTTTTTAAATCATATCTAAATAATGGTAACAGAATACCTAAATTTAACTCAATACGTGCACTTGGGGTGGCAAATTGAAGGGTTGGGCTGAGTTGAAAATGGGCAAGTCAAACATTAATCAAGACTCATATTCAATCCGTTCAAAACGGTTAAAAATAAACGGGTCAAAAATATATAGGGTCAACCAGTTATGACTCGTGGACCCATTAAATATTTTTTTTTATAACTATTTTTTAAATTATTTTTTAAATTTTTAATTATTTTTAAAAAATTTTATTTTAATTATTTTTTTTAGGTTTTTTAAATTTTTTTATTTTTAATTTTTTTTTTCGAAAGGTTTTAAAATATTTATCGACTCATTTTTTAGAGAGAAGTGAAGGGAAGAGAAGAAATTTTTAGAGAGAGGGGATTGATGAGAGACAAATTTAGAGAGAGTGGATCATTAGTGAGAGAATATTAGAGAGAGAGAAATGAGTTGAGTGCAATATAGAATATAATAGATGTGTGTTGTGTATTTATTATGTAATACTCCTAATTTTAAAATGATAGTCCTGATATTTTATTGAATTGTTTAATTGCATTTTTAATTTATTTAATTGGTTATTTGTTTGTTTGTGTGTTTGAATTAATTGTGAGTTTATTTTATTGGATTTTAATTATTTAACGGACTAAATTGTAATTGTGAATTTTGACTTAATTGTTTTTTTTATTTTATTTTATTTGGTGAACTGTTGAATTGATTAATTGCTTTTCTTTAATTAAATTGAATGTTATGTGTGTAAATACGTTAGAAGACTTCGATTAGGGTTTTGGTTAAGCCGACCTCTAATTTCTGTCTAATATTAGGACTAGAATTAGGGTAACCTAATGGGCCGTCTTTATCTTATATTAGAATTAGGGTTAGTGTTTGCTTAAACCTATAAATATAAGTAATAAAGGGGCTTAGGGTTTTAGAATAAAGGAATTCACGATTGTGGAGGCAGAGAATGAACAGATGAAGATTACAGTAGGTTTTTGCCGGAAACTTTAGGGAAAATGACGGTCTGAGACCTAAAGGCAAGTTCTAGCCTTATCTCTTTCCCTTTTACTCGTGTTCTTTGCATGTCTAATGCAACTCCAGGAACGTATAAGGATTAAAAGTAAACTGGTTTGCAAGTCTCTATTGTTTTAAAACTGAACGTAGCCATGAATTATACTGCTTGCTTTATGATCTTTCGTGTTTTAACTCATAAACAAATTCACAGAACTGGATGTATAATAAATGTGAGTTGATATAAACAGAGTTAAATCAGCTTGTAACACTGGAAGGTATTAATCCAGTTTGCATGTTTAGGTTCGTCTGTAACGGTCTATGTTTATATGTTTCGTTTTTGTTTATTTGAATTCTTTCTTATAGAACTCTGTTCTAATTAGAGTGGATCTAGGATTAATGGTTTTTATAATATCTGGATCATTGGAACTTAGTTTTATTCAGTAAAATCATTAGAGTTGAGGACTAATCAAACTAGATGTCACCGGAGAAGATATAGTGGAAGAGAAGAAGTAGAGAGGAGGGGAGGAGGTTGGAGGCGGCTCTATAAAAACATGGAGCCGGCTCAAAGTAACTTGGAGGCGGCTCCAAGTGGTTTGGAGTCGGCTCCATCTTGTTTGGAGGCAGCTCCAACTTGGTTGGAGGCGGCTCTTTCAAGGTTTCTTCAGTTTTTTTTGGTTTTCTGCGATTTTCTGGGCTACTGTGGTTGGATTTTTAAAGTTGCAGATTGAATTAGGAGTTGTTCTAGGGGTGTACAGTGATATCTAAACCCTTATAAAAGCTTCAGGAGGTATGGTAATACATAAGATACCATAGGAAGCTAATGTAGAAAACAGTAGGGAATTCTATTGAAAGTCTAAGTGTTGGCTTGGATGCGAATGTTTCAGGTTGCTCATGTTAAATTAGCAATGGACTTAAGGAATATATGGTTTGAATCATATCATAGTGTTATAAAAATAAGCATGCCAATTACTGGAACTTAGTTGCTCTGTTATGCTTAATGGAACCCAGTTGCTAAATATACAGTATTGTGTCTTATAAACTTACTGGATATCTTGAAATAGTTTAAAATGAGCATGTTAATTCTGATAATGTTATTATTATGCTCATAATGGATTATAGAATGGATTATACCTATTCTCTGTATTTTAATCTTATTGGAGAATCAGGTATCGGTAGAACAGAACAAGCATGTTATACACATATTCTGGTTATACATGTGATGGACTCTTGTTATTTTTGCTATGGATTAGTTCGTATTTACATATATATTTGTATTATCATCTACTGGATGGATAGACTGTATGTACCGGTATGGGACGATGGCATACTAGGGATGGATTAGTAAAACACTAAATCCTACCTATTTTGGAATGAGTTGGATTAACTATAAAAAGTTAAGTCCTACTTATATGGATGTCTATGCACCGGTATGGGACGGTGGCATAATAGGGACGGCTCAGTTCAAAACATTGAGATCTACCTATATTGGGGATGGATTAGTTCAAACACTAAGTCCTACCTATATTGAAATAAGATGGATTAACTACAAAAGTTAAGTCCTACTTATAACTAGGTGTCAGGTCAATAAACTTTTTGAATGACACACTTAGAACGGACTTTATATATTTATATTATGGTATCGCGATATGAGCTTGAGTCTCAGAGTCAACGGTTAGGGAGCGTATATGCAGTAGGATGCGTAGCTGGTTATGCTGGTTGAGGTATACGTTGTTAGGTTTAGGCACTCATGCCCACCTTTGGGTGCGTTTTCGCATGTTGCCTTCTATTCAGGTTGAGACCCTCTTCATAGTCCAGTGAGAGTCTTGTAGTGTGGATATATTTATGTATGGACTATTAGCTATTGTTGAGTTGATTAGAATGTATATGCGTATCGAGTCTCTGCTTGGATTGTAGTAGGCTAGAACTTGTTCGTGGGCCTGACCCACTTCTATTTTTCAGGTACTTATCAGTTCCAGACTAGACTTGATTGAGCTGAGCAGAGACTACTACTCACTCTTCCGACGACGTAAGATTTCTCTCCATGGTTTACTTTGGATGTTCGTTAGTTAGTTTTTATTTCAGTTTGGTTTTATTAGGGGTCCACTGGAGATGGATTCCCGAATTGTTTAAACTATTGAAGGTTTTGGATTACCGGATTTAAGTATTTATTTTTTAAAAGGATTTTATTTTAGTTTCTTCTAGCTGTTAATTATTTATTTCTTATTTCATTTTGTATTCCGTGTTCGTTTTAAAATATTAATTGTTTAATACCCCTAATTTTACAAAGGATAGTCCAGGTATTTAATTAATTGTTTAATTGCAATTTTAATAGTTTACTTGTTTAATTGCTTGTTTACTTGAATTATTTGTTATTATTTGACTTATCTGAATTTTTGGAATTATTTGACTTAGTTGTGATTATTTGAATTACTTGAATTAAATTATTATTATTATTATTTTAATTGAGTTATGTTAATTGGTTTAAGTATTTAAATGCGTTAATTGGAGTTAGGGTTTTAGGTTTCACGGTGTAGCCGACATTTATATCATAGGTTGGTTTATGGGCCGGGTAAGTCAGTTAGGGTTTAATGGAACCTAAGATTAGTGGCCTATAAATATACGAGTAATAATCTGTCTAGGGTTTTATAACCCTATTTACAGTTGTGGAGGCAGAGAGAAACCAGAGGAGAAAACACATAGGTCGCTGGAGAAATTAGAACGACGTCGGTGTAAGGCAAGTTCTAATCCTAACTCTATTCCTTAGGCTTGTGTTCTTTGCATTCTAACGCAATTCCAGGAACGTATAAGGATTAAAAGTAAACTGGTTTGCATGTCTCTGTTGTTTTAAAACTGAACGTAGCCATGAGTTATACTGCTTGCTTTATGATCTTTCGTGTTTAACTCATAAACTAATACACAGAACTAGATGTATAATGCATGTGAATTGATATAAACAGAGTTAAATCAGCTTGTAACACTGGAAGGTATTAATCTGGTTTGCATGTTTAGGTTCGTCTGTAACGGTATATGTTTATATGTTTCGTTTTTGTTTATTTTAAATCTTTCTTGTAGAACTTTGTTCTAATTAGAGTGGATCGAGGATTAATGGTTTGTACAATATCTGGGACATTGGAACTTAGTTTTATTCAGTAAAATCATTAGAGTTGAGGACTAATCAAACTAGACGTCACCGGAGAAGACATAGTTGAAGAGAAGAAGCAGAGAGGAAGAGAGGAGGAAGGAGGCCGCTCCATGGAATCATGGAGCCGGCTCAAAGTGCTTTAGAGGCGGCTCCAAGTGGTTTGGAGCCGGCTCCATCTTGGTTGGAGGCGGCTCCAACTGGTTTGGAGCAAGCTCTCTTCAAGTCTTCAGTTTTCTGGGTTTTTGGGCGACTGTTTGGGCTGCGGTGTTTGGATTTTAGGATTTTCAGATTCTGGAGGAAGCTATATTTGGGTGTTTAGAGATGTTCAAAGTCTTGTTAACACTTCAAAGAATGGATTAATGAATAATAAACCAGTAGGTGTTTATAACTTGAACAGTGGTTAGTCTCGACAGAAATTGTTTTACTTCAGTGCAGAGAAATTTTAAATAACTGAACCTTTATTTAATCATTCTCTGGGAATGGAAATTTGTTTTATTTGATGTTATTAATAGTGGACAAGCATGATAATTAATATAGTTTTATTATACTTGTCATAGATATATAGACGAGGAGATAAATTATCTGCATGCTCAAGGTAGGATAATTTGTAACAGAGATATGGGATGAACATGATAGTTTATCTGTTTATTTTATGTTCATCATGGAATTAATTGATATGTCTTATGATTTTAAATTTATCAGTTACTGAACTAAGCATGTTAGTCTATAGTTCTTTTTATACTTCTTATGGTTCAGTTGCTATGTGCATTGACTATGTATTCTATCAACTGTTGGATGGATTGGATTGTATGTACCGGTATGGGACGGTGACATACTAGGTTTGGATTAGCTCAAATTGCTAAGTCCTACCTATCTTGGAATAAAGGTATGGGGTCATTAAATAGAATCCTCCTTATATATAAGTCTGTACAGTTGATTACGCTGAACGACTTTCTGGATATTTTGTGGATGGTTATGAACTGATTTTAGATATATTTTTATGGTACCGTGACATGAGCTTGAGTCTTAGAGTCGACGGCTAGGGAGCGTATATGCAGTAGGACGTGTAGTTGGTTATGTTGCTTGAGGTATACCCTGTTAGGCTTA
Source organism: Cornus florida (assembly GCF_030987335.1). NCBI lineage: Eukaryota > Viridiplantae > Streptophyta > Magnoliopsida > Cornales > Cornaceae > Cornus > Cornus florida. Next base: position 76,490,183 of record NW_026775579.1, on the reverse strand, counting down.
GGTAGTCGTGCCCACTCAGGTGCGTTTTGCGTGATGCCTTCTACTCAGGTTGAGACCCGCATCATAGTCTAGTGAAAGTCCATAGTGTCGATATACATATATATATATATATATATATATATATATATATATATATACGGATTATATAGCTATTGTTGAGTTGGTTAGAGTGTATATGCGTATCGAGTCGTTACTTGAATTGTAGTAAGATGGAACTTGTTCGTGGGCCTGACCCACTTCTATTTTTCAGGTACTCGTCAGTTCCAGACTAGAATTGATAGAGCTGAGCAGAGACTACTACTCACTCTTCCGACGACGTATGATTTCTCTCCATGGTTTACTCTGGATGTTCGTTAGTTAGGTTTTATTTCAGTTTGATTTTCTTATTAGGGGTCCACTAGATGGATTCCCGAGTTGTACCCTTGGAGGTTTTGGAGTTGAATTATTTAAATCTTTATTATGTGGGATTTTAAGTATTTAATTTAAATGATTATATTTGAGATTTCATTCAGCTTTAAACTTTTATTTCTTAAATTTATTTTGTCATCTGTGTTCGATTATATATTAATTGTCTGATATCCCTCGGGTTTGGGCCTGAGCCTGATCAACCCGTGTCTCGGATTCGAGGGGTATCATACAATCATCGGATGAGTCGCATGAACACATGTTCTTTGATTGCCCATTCACGAAACCTATCTGGAGTTTCATGCAAATCAAATGCCGACTTTGTGTTTCACGTCTCTCTTGGAATGACTTCATTACTTGGGCATCAGCTCGATGGAGAAGGAGGAATCTGTAAATCTCGACCAACTTACTGGTCCTCTCCACCGTCATCAACCGGATCTGGACTGAAAGGAATGATAGGATCTTTCGAGGGCAGAGGAATTCGCAATAAAAAATTCTTAGGTCTTCCATGGATATGATAAAACAAAGGCTCATCTCGATGCCGGTAAAGGACTCTGCTTTTGCGAGGAGGCTTGCTCTAGACTGGGACCTTCCTTCGTCCTTCATTCGACCGCCACCTGAGCCGGACTGAATCTTCGAGGCTCTGCCTCTGTCTCTTATCACACCGACTGTGTTGTTGACTTAGACAACAATATTCTAGGGTTTTTTTTATTATTTTTTTATAAGAATATGATTGTTTTCTTTCAACTGCATCATGGGATAGGCTTTGTAGTTCTGGGCTGAGTTTCCCTTTGTTTTTGCTCTTATGTGGGCTTCGGCCTTTGTACAGTTTCATCTTCAATATATTACCTTATTTTTCGAAAAAAAAAAACTTTTATCCTCAGCAAATTGGATTTATTTATTTTTTCTTCCCTTCTCTTTCGTTGAGCAATATATTTATCATGTAGTAATATTTACAGTGGAGGACTAAGCTATATTTTATGGCCCCATTTTATTGACTTAATTTACATAGATGGCTAAGCAATGTACATATGACGTAAAATTGCACACTTTCACACAAAAAAAGGCATGAAACATGTAGTTAATTAGGGGTGGAGTCAGCGTTTGAAAATAGGGGAGTTAAAGAAAAAATTTAAGTAGAGAATTTACTAAAAAAAAAATTCAAGCAGAAAAGATGAAAACACCAAAAATAATACCACATCATGCCAAACAGTTCCTAGGTCTTCTTCAATCTTTTAATTCTAATTTGTTTGTAGGCTTGTTTTTTGGGCTAAATCATTTATCATTTATGTTTTATTATGAATTAGACAGTTTGGATTGTGCTAGGTTATGACTAATAGAAAATAATAGTACTAATTTTTTTATATTTTATTTTTAAAACTTGGGCTATAGCCCCGGTTAGCTTACAGGAAGCTCCTGTAGTTAATTATGGCCATAAAAATAAATAAATAATCAAAAATAAAAATCGTATTACTGCGATGAGTGAGGTACACCATATACTATGCATAAACAAAATTTTATCCTATCCAACAAGCATGCTTGCAAGGACAATAAGAAGATTTTTGTGGCCTAAGAGCAAGAGGTGTGGGCAACCCAAGTTATCTATCTACTTTTTAAAAAGTAGAGTGTTACGTAAGTCAAAAAAGTGATAATTTGGTACTCTATTTTTTTTAATTTATATGTTCCATGGTGTGGAACCCGATTATCTCATTTTCTATTTCTTATTTTATTAATATTTTATTTAAAAATAAAATAAAAAATTTGACAATACAATAGATTGTCACTGTAAGGCTCACAAAAAATTTGGCAATCCAATACACAGCAGCTGCAACCAATTAAACAAAGCAAAAAAATTGTAGAGTACTCTCCAAAGCGCACTCTATCTGTGGACAATTCAATAAATTATCACTGTAGAACCCACAAAAATAACACTTTATTTCTTCGTGCATGCCCCCCCTCCCCTCCTTCACGGACACTAAAACCCTCTAAAACACCTTCCACCCCGGATGCTCTAAGATAAGACTGCAAACTCGGTTGGTTAAAAGCTGTCATTTCCCCAAATCAAGGACAATAAGAAGATTTTTATGGCCGAAGATAAGACTGCAAACTCGGTTGGTTAAAGCTGTCATTTCCCCAAATCCAATTGCTAATCTTGGATCAACAACGTTGGACCATAATCAATATTATGTTCTTGCCTTTGTTGTTGTTGTGATCACAAGTAGCATTGTTATGGTCAGGTTTCCAAGATTGATTTTATTTTATTTTTAGTACGTCATTGTTTTTGTCATGTATCCAAGATTGATTCTATTTTAGTTTTATTATTATTTTAAGCCATTTCCATGATCAAGTGACTGAGTTGGATCTTTGTACCTTTTTATATTTTTTTATTATTATTATTTTTTTAGACGTACGGTATTGAAATTGAACCAAAGTATTATTATAGCTTTTATGTTCAAAATTCAGATCTTATATCAAACAATTTAAAAGAGTTATCAAACAATTTCAAAGAGTTTCTTCTTTGGATTCCCAAATAAAAAAGAAATAAACACAAATTAATATTTTTATCAGATTCCCTAATATTGCAAATGACCGAATTGTTTGTGATAGTTTCAATTTCACATTATTTGACGTTCCAAAAAATCACAAGGTGTACCTTGAATCCATGAGAGAAAAAAGAATTCACAAAGAAACATAATGATATATTATTAATTGAATTAATGATTATGATATTTACATTACAAATAATTTATAATAAAAGAAAATCGTAATCAAACTAACTGCAACACGAATTCTTATAACATAAGCAAACATAATCTCAAAAGATCAACAGACCCGTGACCTAGCGGTATAAGGCTCCTACTTCTCAAAGGGAGGTCAAAAGTTCAAATCTCAATGGAGGCAGTGTGTGTGAGTCCCAACTAATAAAATAAAAAATAAAAACATAATCCCTAAATTAGTCGTGCGTAGCAATGAGTCTTGCTTGTTGGTCCGTTTCCAGTCAAAAACCACTTTAGAATAAATTCAGAAAATCTGTCAACATGCCCGTTTGATCCCTGACGGTCCAAATGAGCCATATATAAAAGTTTTAGCAATTAATTCTACATCATATTCATGTTGATTTATTAGTAAACATGCTAAATTCGAACTTATATTTCAAAACTCATGCAGTACTCAATCAAAATTGATTTCTATATGGTCTTATAATCTCCTAATGCATGACTAATTTAGGTTCAACATGAACCTATGATTTATAGGTTTTCTTTTTTATAATTTTGACAATTTAAGTTTGGTAACTAATTAAAATACAAAAGTAATAAAAAAATAAAGCATACCATATAAAGAAATTATATTTTAAAAAAATTATGCTTCATGAGTTCACAAAAATAAGTCCGAGACTACCTTGCGAAGAACTCAAACCGAACTCAATTTTAAATTTTTTTTAACTCATCAAAAATTTGAATATATTTTAAAAAACACACAAAAATGGACCTAGCTTTTAAGCATTGAATTATAGTTTATGTCAAAATAACCCAAAATCAATGAGAAGAACCCTCTGGTTTTGCTTGGTGACGTATGTTTTAAAGGCAATAGACCAATGAATATTGGATGAAGAAAACTAACAAGAAATAAAATATATAAAAAAACCTAAAAAATTGTTTTCAACCAAAACCTATCATGGTGGCATTCTGGAAGAAATTTCCTAAGCAGCTCGATAGAGAGAAATGGTCCCTCAAAAATGTTCAACCATAAAAAGGGGTGTGAAAAGAACTAAATGAGCAAGTCTAATGATATAGCTACAAGGAATTAAATGTTCAACCATAAAATGGGAGAGGCTTTTGGTTCATTGGTGCTATTAGTTTATGAATGAGTCATATATATATATTTGGAGTTGTGATAATTATATGCGCTGCATTTTGATCAAAATGTTAAACCTAATACATCTCAGTTGTTGGATATTACGAAGGAAGACCTGCATGAATCCATTTATCTGACATTCAAAGATAAATATTCCCTCCGTCTTAATTTAAGTGTTGCTTATAGGAAATAGTAATTTTTAAAGAAATACGTAAGACATGCATTGTCTCCATGAAAAATTTTTAACTTGCCCTTTTAATTTTTGAATATTTAGATTGAAATTTTAACCTTAAAAGATATATAAAAATACATGAAATATATTGTTCGAAATATGAATTCGTTTAGCTAACATTCAACGATAAATATTTTCTCCGTCTTAATTTAAGTGTCGCTTATAAAAATTTTTAAGGAGGCACGTACGACATGCATTGTCTCCATGAAAAATTTCTAACTTGCCCTTTTAATTTTTGAACATTCAGATTGAAATTTTAAATTTAAAAATTATATAAAAATATATAAAATATATTATTCAAAAAAAAAAAAAAGAACACTTATTTTGATACCGGCAAGAAAACAAATAAAAGATGATACTGATTTCTAAGAGGGGAAGACTGAAGAGTAATTTGCAAGCTCAATGATTTGATAGAATGACAAGTTAAAACTTTTTCTTTTTTCAGTAATGAATTGAAATGAATTTTACAATCCAAATGGTGTCGGCAATGGGACCCTCCAAATCATACTATTTTCACATCCGAAGAATTTGAAATTTTGTTAGTATCTTTCAAGGAAATTTTTGTAACGTACAAACTTCACGGGCCTATCAGTTATCAGATTAGATGAAATGTCATAATTGTCATTGCATCACAGTTAAATGAAGATAAAATGTGTCTTTTATAACCCCGATTTTCCGAGAGTGGGTGGTTTGAAAATTGAATAATTTAATTTGAGAGAGAGTGTGTGTCCCACAGTATATGCACAGCCCAACACTTTTTTACCTTAGAAGATCATGCAAACTTGGGTGTTGTTTACCATAGCATGCATGTTCAGTTGATGATGCAGGTTTTTTTTTTTTTTTTTGACCTTAGCCTTTCCGTATCCAATTCAAATCTTTTTCGGTAACAATTTTACATAATTTTTTAGGTCAGACAATTTTGCTACTATAATAAAGAAATTTCACTAATAAAGTGTGAAATTCACCAATAGATAGTAAAAATTTGAGAGAATATCATGCAAAATTTGGGTGTTGTGCACCATAATCTAGTCAGACATGCATGTGCTGCTGCTGATGATGCAGGTTTTTGTTGACCTTAGCGTTTCCAAATCCAATCCAAATTCTCTATCATAACAATTTTATATAATTTTTTAAGGTCGGAGAATTTTACTACTATAATGATAAAATTTCAATAATAAAGTAAAATTCAACAATTGCAATATATAGTTAAAAATCAAGAGAAGATGAATGGAAGGGTACGAGCCATGGCCAGATAAGAGTTGACCAAGGTTAAGGTGTGGTCCAAAACACGATTGAGCCATGGTTCAGGGGTAAGACTAGGGTTTGCTTCCACCAAAGAGAGGACCAGTAAAAAAAAAAAAAAAAAAAAAAAAAGAGTTTTTGAGTCCAAGTATTGATTCTTGTCCCCGGCCGGCAACTGGGTAAGACTAGGGTTTGCTTCCACCAAAGAGAGGACCAGTAAAGAAAGAAATAAAAAAAAAAAAAAGAGTTTTTGAGTCCAAGTATTGATTCTTGTCCCCGGCCGGCAACTCACAAGGCCATGTTTTACAACTGAATCTCAAGTGACCATCCCGTCCAAAAAGCATGCTAGCAAGGACAGTAGGAATATTTTTGTGTCCAAAGGCGGGACTGCAAATTTTTAGCAATAATTAACCCAATCCAATTGGTAATCTTGGATCATAATCTAGAGTATGTCGCTTAATGTTGTTATTAATTGTATTGTTGTCATCACAAGTAGCATCATCATTTGTTGTCCTTGTCATGTTTCCCACCGACCAAAGTACTCATGTCTTATAAAACACCATATCATGGAACCAAATCCACTCCCCATATTATACATTATACATAATCAAGGGATCGAAAATTATATTGACCTCCCGGAAGTTAAGTCAAATTACATAGACCTCTCTCATTATTTGACAAATTATAATAACCTCCCACATAATGTGTTACCTTCAATCCACAAGAAAAAAGATAATTCGTAGAGGATTCTGGTAATATATTGGTAATATATTAATAATTGAATGAACGATGTGCTACTTATAAATAAGAAAACCTAAGAGCATTTAAAAAATAAAGATAAAAAAGGACCCTAAATACATAAGAGCATCTCAAACAGTTTGTTAAAACACTCTTTTGGATAAAATATACATGGTCACGTATGATGTGTAATTTTTTTTTTTTTTTTTTTTTTTTTTTTTTTTTTTTTTTTTTTTTTTTTTACTTCAGCAGCCTGTTAAGATATATTGCCTCTTTCTCATTCCCTTGACAAATCAACCGTATATTAACTGGGTTTGTAAAAATTATGTACAGTCCAGATATAACATAGGTTGGTTGTTATTGGGGATATATTTTTACTATAAAATAACTACTTAAGTTAAAATTAAATAATTCAAATTTTTTGTATAAATTTGTTATGACACATCAAATTTACACAAAAAAAAAATATATATATATACACAACGGTTAGAGATACTCTAAGAAAACTTATAAAAAACAAACATTCTCTAAAAATTCTGTAAAAATAAGGAAAGAAACATAATTAATAAAAATTACTAAACACCAAAAAAAGAAAGTAATTCGAATCCGTTTAGTCTTTTAATGAAAATTATGAATATTCGGTAGGTGATATCTACACTCCACTTTTCAACTTTTGCACCACAATCTTAAATGAAATGACAATTCTAACCCTAATTTTACAATTAAATAAGTATTACTTTTTAAATGACAAAACTATTTTTTTAGATTTCCTCTACTTATTTCTAATATTTATTATTTTAGGCCTCTTTTGATAAGACAAAATTTTAATTGAATAATTTTTTTTTTTTACGGGACCAAGAAATAAAAATTTATGTTGAATAAATTGACTCTTTTGACCGGACCAAAAAAATTAAAAGTAATCATTAAAAAAATTATCTCTTTTGACATGAAAAAAGAAAATTGGAAAAAAATATTTATTGAAGAAATTATCTTTTTTGTCAACATTCCCAAAAGAAAAAGAAAAAAAGTATGAAAAGAAGAGGATTAAATTTTTTATTTTTTATCTTTATTGAATAAATTATCTCTTGATAAGACCCAAAAAAAAAAGTTATTTTTATCTAATAAATTATTTCTTTTGACAGGACCCCTAAAAATTATCAAAAAAACAAAGTTACCTCTTTTGATTGAAAAAAAGTTAACTTTGTTGAATAATATCCCTTTCAATTGTACAAAAAAAAAAAAAAAATCATTATGGAATAAATTATTTCTTTTGACTGTCAAAAATTAAATTATCAGTATGGAATAAATTATTTTCTTTGAGAGGACCATTGGAAATAACAAATTGAAAGGAAAAAAAATAGTAAATAAAGTAAAGAAGGTAAAAATATGTTAAAGTTGAATAAATGGTACTTATGACATTATAAAATAGGGATAGTGCATTAATGAATTTAAGGACTTCTTGTCATTTCTTTTAAAATAAAAAGATAAATGTAATGCAATTGGAGAAAAGTGGAGTAAGAATATTGCAATTTTCGAGCCCTAAATGTTTGAATTCGACAAAAGGCACATTAACCTCAGAAGCAAAGTTGTTGATTTTTGCGAGTTGGGCTGTTTCTGGTCAAACTAGACTCTTTTTGGGTTAAAAAATGAATTCATCAAAATCATTTGTAAAAAACCGGGTTAGCCCACCTATTTGACCTTTTGACGATCTAAACGGATTTCAAAATTTTGAGCAATTTGTTCGGCATCAGATTGCGGAACAAAATTACATCAACCTCTTTCTTTGTTTGACAAATTATAATAACCTATGACGTAATATTTCCCCGACAAGTTCGTACGTAATAAACATAACATATTAAGAAATGATATTAAAAACTTATAAAGAAATATATATGAGGAGTTACAAAATTAAAGTGACTCTACTTGTAAACAACTCAAACTGAGTTCGATTTCAAATTTATAACTCAGTCACAAATTTGAATGTAATTGAAAAAAAACACACACACAAATGAACCTAGTTTTGAAGCTTTGAACTTGAAGGGAGTTCCAACTGTGCATGAACCTAGTGTCATTTTCTGTTGAAGGTGAAAAAACTTTGTCACCCACTGTGTTCATTATACCCGACAGGGTTTCCCAACTGTTGTCCAAATTAAGATAGTAGGATAATTCATATGAATCATATCTAATGAGAATCAGAAGTCAATAGCAAATGAAGATGCACTATTTATTTCATCTGAATCATATCTTGCGAGAATCATCAGTACAAAACAACAGATTTAAGGACTAGAAATAAAGAAACATCAAAAATGAAATCTATTTCGAATCTTATAAAAAAATTTGTTTGACGAGTTTACAAAATTAAGCTGACTCTACTTGTAAACGACTCAAACTGAGTTCACTTTCAAATTTTTAACTCATCACAAATTTGAATGTATTTGAAAAAAAAAAACAAACACACAAATGAACCTAGTTTTGAAGTTGAAGTGAGTTCCGAATGTGCATGAACCTAGTGTCATTTTCTGTTGAAAGTGAAAAAACTTTGTCACACACTGTGTTCCCAACTGCTGTCCAAAAATAGTATGATAATTCACATGAATCATATCTAATAAGAATCAGAAGTCAATAGCAAATGAAGATACCCCATTTATTTCATATGAATCGTATCTTGCGAGAATCATCAGTACAAAATAGCAGATTTAAGGACTAGAAATTAAGAAACGTCAAAAGTGAAATCTATCTAGAATCTTATGTTGATCCCCTGCAACTTAGCTACATTCACATCTTCTTATAACTGACACGTGTCCTTCATATTGATTGTGCTTCTAGAAAAATATTTGTGGGGTGGCCCGCCCACACCAATCACTACATTGGTCTGTTCCTGAACCCACCAAAGTAACTGCATTTTTATAATGTTACTACTTACAATATATATATATTGATTGTGCTTGTAGAAAAAATACTTACTTCCCTCACAAAGCTAATTTCTTTTACTGTCATTAACTTGGAGGAGACTTTTGAGTTCTTTCATATACAAATGATGTGGGATCCATCTCACCTATTGAATGCATCATGTGGTAGCCGGGAGAGTCTTGAATCATCCTTCGTTCCTCCAACTCAGATAAAAAAAAAGACAATATTAGTGGCGTGGCCCGCCCACACCAATCACTACATAGGTCTGTCCCTGAACCGACCAAAGTAACTGCATTTTTATAATGTTACAACTTACAATATATATATATATATATATATATTGGTTTATCAGATGTTTCAAAACACCCACCCCTAGGGGGTCCTACACTAACATGGATCAGTAGAAGAGGTAAAGAGTAAAAGCATGAGTTAACTCCTCTCTATAAGTATCCACAATATTTCCTTTTGGTTTGTGGAATACTACAATAGGGCATTGAGACGTCTGACATGGAAAGAGAAGAGATGGGAGACAATGTGGTGAACCCAGGTGAAGGAGCGGCAAAAGGGTCAATGTCCAAATATTCTAAGAATGAGAGCTTGATTCCTCCAAGGAAGAAGCTGGTGAAGGAGATGATGGCTGAGAAAGTGGTGAAATCTGTTGCTTCCTCTACAAACAAGTACAAAAACAAGCAAAAGATCAACCACGATGATGCTGATACTGCCTAATCATATATGTACCCTATATATATATATATTATAACATTGTCTTGTACTTTATGTCATGAATCACTTCTTTGTCTATAGAGTGATTGATTAACGAGTGTTGTTGTACTATTCTCTATTTATATGTTTTCTGCAATTGATGAATAAAGTCTCATATATATATATATATATATAATTTTTTTTTTTTTGGGGGGGTTGGGGTAATTAAATTTTATTAAAAGAGAAAAAACAATTTATATATATATTTGTATATATATTCTCTCCTTACATGTCCCATATGATTTAATTCCCGTCTTTCATACATATATATATATATATTTTCGATAATTTTTCATATATATATATATATATATATATATATATATATATCGATTTCTTTAAATATGAAAATGTTGTTCTAAGCTTTGACAGGATGCAATGCCCATATATCAAGTGGGCTAGGGCTGCTAGCTGAGTTCTTTGCTACTTGGGATGCATCAAGCTAGTGGCATGGTGGTAAGAAAATTAAACTCTTCTCCAATTATCTCCACTGCCGGAAATTTGTCACTCTTCTTCTCTCAATGGTTCTTTTATATGTTTTCTTTTAGCCATTCGAAAGAAAAGTGGCCCGAAAATGCTACAGCCACCTTAAACAAACCATATTCGTTTTTTAAGTAAAAATTACAAAATAATAATTTTAAGGATATTGAGTGAGATTGTCACGCCTTCAAGATTCATGAAAAACCTATAAAATAATACAAAGCAATTTGGATTAAAGCCACAAGGGAAGGCAAATTAATAGTAAATAGTACGTTGCAATATTTTAAAGACTGATAGAGAGAGAGGGAGAGAGTGTTTTTGTCCATGGTGGGGCAATAAATTTTCTTGTCGAATTTGTGTTTCAACAAATCTTAGTTTATTTACTTGTTCAATATAGATTTCGGGATTCAACAAATCTTAGTTTATTTACTTGTTCAATATAGATTTCAGGTGAATGAGAAGTTAGATTCAAAGAAAAAGTGAGACACTTGTTCATGATTTAAAGAGGTTAAAAATAGTTTGTCCACGTAAGAAGTTTGAGAAAAATTTGATCTACATATGTTAAGATTGTGCACATATATAATTCTTTTAAATAAAAAGAATTGTTCTTTTTAGCCAAACATAGTTCTTGAACTTTATTAAAAAGAATTATTTTTTTGGGTAAATAAGTTGTTGTTTTTTTTCGTTGTGCAGCCCTCACAGATTTTTTTTTTTTTTTTTTTTTTTTAGCATTGTTTTATATTAGAAAGAAATAAACACAAATAAATGTTCTAACAACATTTTCTACAAGTTTATTTATTTATTATTTTTTGAAAGGTACATTTTCTACAAAAATTGCAAACGAATCGAGTTTTTATGATGAGTTCAAAGTCAAATTGTTTAAAATTTGGTACTTATTGATTTATTAGTAAACGTGCAATTGAAATTCAAAGTTGGTTCTAGAAGAATAGAGCTCATTTAATTAGTAAAGGTCAAACAATTTTCAACTTGATTTCTATAGGCTCATATAATCTCGTAATGCTTTAGAGCATCTCCATCTATATATTAAAATATTTTTTTGTGTAAAATATATACTGTCATTTATGATGTGTAAATTTTTTTCATTTCCAAGTGTTAAGATACATTATCACATCACTAACGTGTAAAAGAGTCGTGTAAAATACACAATCTTTTTACACGGCCAAATCAATATATTTCCTTTTTCATCCCTCTTTCTCATTCCATTAGAGAATCAACCATATATTATATTTCCTTTTTCATCCCTCTTTCTCATTCCATTAGAGAATCAACCATATATTAAGTAAGTTTGTAAAAATTATATGGGTCCTCGCAATGACACATGGTTGATCGTTATTGGGGGATATATTTTTACATAAAAGGTATAAAACAACCGTTTGAGCTAAAATTAAATAATTTAAAATTTTTGTATAAATCCATCATGACACATCATATTTACACAAAAAAATATATACACCGCTATTGGAGATGCTTTTAGCAATAACACAGGCTAAGACTTTTTACACGTGATTTGTAGGTTTTCTAATTTATAATTTGACAATGTTACCTATTTAGTATATATTAAAAAAAGGGGGAAAAAAAAAAATACAATGACACCTCCTTAAGTTTGGGATAAGGACATATATATACAAGTTGTCTTATTTTTGGATAATGACACCCCCTTGTGAGATTTGTAATCCAAACATAGCCTTAAAACATGTGAAAAGTCAACTTTACCCTTCACTATTTTATTAATTTTAATTGTAAAATATTAAAATAATTAAATAACTAAATTACCCTTTTCCTCTCTCTCTCTGTATATATATATATATAGACACACACACACACATAACCACACACCAGTCACCACCACCCGCCTGAAGAGCTCTGCCACCTCCATCACCTATCTTCCTTTCCTGCACCACCACTTATCTTCCCCTTCACCACCATCACCATCGAATCGCAAATCAGAGATGGGCACCGAAGAGGAGCTTTGCCATTGCCACCGCCACCGCCACCTCTTCTACTTTGCAGGTGACGTTCGCCTAAGCGTGCTCATCTGAACCTTATTGCCTTTGTTGTCCGATTTGAGATGTGGGCATCGCCTCCTCCATCTGAATAGAGCCCTTTCCATCGTCGAGTACTCTAACCACGAGACCCATCTCACCCGACTCTCTATTCAAGAGGTTATCGCCTCTACCATTAGATTAAAGCCCTTTCCCGTCGATCACAATACAGGATCTCCTCGTCGTTCCGTCCATGTCCCTCCGGTTTAAGCTTAGAGGTCGCCAGAACAGTACATCGATTTGGATCTTTCAACCTTTGCCTGTTTGGCCACGATGATAGAAGCTTACGTGAACTAATGGTCTCCTCGGTTGATGATTGTTGAATTTGCCTGTGTGAACTGGGTTAAGAGGTTGCCGGTGTGAACTTGGGGGGGGGGGGGGGGGGGGGGAGGGGGGTGAAGTGAGCAGATGAGGATATTGCTGCTTATGATGATGACGATGGGGTGGTGGTTGTTGAGGCTGAAATTCGCGCAGTCCGATACGATACCGTTTTCCTGTAAGGAAGAGAGGAGAAGATCGATGAACCTTGACGGCACCGGTGTGGTGCCTGCCAAGAGCTCTCCAATGATTAAATTAGTCACGGAGGTCTAAAAAGAAGGCAGGGATTAATAATAGTTTTTACGTCGTACATTCTTTAATGGCTTGATGCCCTATTTATGGTTGTCGATTGGAATCAAAATCGTTCCGCTGATATAGATGGTTGACCTTATGTTCCGCTTGTGCGAAATCATAGGAGATTTATTACTAGATTTGTCGGGATATGATTTAATCCTTTTGACCTCCTCTAGTTATAGTAAGATTATTCTTACTTGTTGAACCACGTCAGATTTGATTTCATTAATCTTGATAATGAAATCTAATCAATCTTATCGAGGGTAGGGTAAGTTTATATTTTTCCCTATCAGTTGCCCCCTATTCCCAAGCTTGCACGTCTAGCTTTGGGAATGTAATAAATAATAATAATACTTTTTTTTTTTCCAACCCCGGTGAACAGTACTTGCGGGTACTATTCACATAAATAGTAACTTAGGGAATTTATTTTATTTTATTTTTTTAATACCCCTGTGAACAGTACCCGCGGGTACTATTCACATAAATAGTAATTTAGGGATTTTTTTTTTTTTTTTTGCACCCGAGGGAACAGTACCCTCAGGGTACTGTTCCTGAATAGTTTTTTTTTTTTTGGCACCCGAGGGAACAGTACTCGAGCATGAACAATACCCGCGGGTACTGCATGTTCATGAATAGTAATAATAATAATATTTTTTTTCCAACCTTGGTGAACAGTACCCGCGGGTACTATTCCCGCGGGCACTATTCATGTCAATAGTAACTTAGGGTTTTTTTTTTTTTTTTTTTTCATCCGAGGGAACAGTACTTTTCCTTTTATAAGGGAATAAATTATACGAGTTTCGTCCCTTTAGTAAGGGAATTGAACTTTACGAGTTTTACTCAGCTCACCTCTTTAATAAAGGATTTTTATTTACTATCCCTTATTGTAAGGGGATATTAATTATGGGATTCATCCAACCCAGGTCATTGTAGTACAGGACATTCATTTATTATCCTTATATTACAGGAATATGGATTACGGGATTCTTTCAACCCGAGTCCTGATAATACAAGATACTTATCCCCTATAGTTCAGGGATATGGATGACGGGATTCATTCAACCCGGGTCCTTGTAATACAGGACACTCATTTACTATTTCCTTATAGTACGGGGATACAGATTACGGGATTCATTCAGCCCGGGTCCTTGTAATACAGGACACTCATTTACTATCTCCTTTTAGTACGAGGATACGGATTACGGGATTCATTCAGCCCCGGTCTTTGTAATACAGGACACTCATTTACTATCCCTTATAGTACGGGGATACGGATTACGGGATTCATTCAGCCCGGGTCCTTGTAATACAGGACACTTATTTACTATCCCTTATAGTACGGGGATACTGCACGTATAAACTAAAAGGAATTTTATTAAAGACTATCATTATTAAAAACAAAATAACACGTGATGGAGCTACCCTCCATTTAAAATGATTAACTAAGATGCCCCCAGTCTTTATTGTGAATGACTTGATAAGGCTAATTCCAGCCGCGAGACAATTTCTAGTCGGTATATTCATCTGAGTCATTCTCATGATATGTGCTGTCACTCTGGCTGAAGAACGATTTCTTATATTTGGTATTATTTTCATCCCTGGCGAGAGGGGCTGGCCTCTTCTTGTCCTCTCCTTCCTTCCTTGCACTCATGGTGTCTTCAACGTTGATGTGTTTTTGCGCTCTGACTAGCAACTCTATCATGCTGGTGGGAGGTTCTTTTGATAAGGAGAACAAGAATCTGGAGGTTTGGAGTCTTCCTATGAAAGCGGTCAAAGCTACCTTGTCGTCCGCCTCTTCTACCTGCAACATCTCTATGTTGAATCGGGTGATGTATTCCCGAATCGACTCTTCCTTTTATTACTCCACGGTAAACAGGTAGGTAGCCGGCCTCCTATGCCTCTGACCTGCAATGAAGTGGCTCACAAATTGCTTACTCAATTCTTCGAAGGTGTTGATGGTTCCTGGCTTCAACTTGTTGAACCAAACTCTCGCTGATCCCTTAAGTATAGTGGGAAAAGCTCGGCACATGATTTCATCTGGCACAACGTGTAACTGCATAAGAGCTTGAAAAGTTTCCAAGTGATCGAGGGGATCTTTGGTCCCATCGAAGCTTTCGAATAAGGGCATCCTGAACTTGCTAGGTAGTGGACATTTCATAACGGCGGGGCTGAAAGGCAAGTTAGTCCTTTGTACCAGGTCATCTACGGCGGCAGGACCTTTCCCTTTCATAGCCTGTATTACATCTTCCATTTTCCCTTTGAGATCCTAGATCTGCAAGTCGAGATGGGTAACTTTCTTTGTCTTTTCCTTAAGACAGAAGGCTATGCTTTCAGGAGGTCGGGAACTCCGTAGGAAAGATAGGTGAACCACCTCTCTATGTCGGGTTCCCACCTGGTTTTGTTCCACTTCAGTCTCATTTTGGGGGGAATGATTATCCCTCTCTTCAAGATTTTCATTACCTCTGTTTGGACTTGAGAGATCTTGTCCTGGAAAGTTTTGTTGAGCCGGTGGAACAAGGTGTTGTAAGAGCGTTGCATTTTGCTGGATCAACTGGTTCATACCCTGACTCAGAGTTTGAACCTGTAGTTCCAACGCTGCAAGCCGTGCCTGGTCGTTTGGGGCATCCAGGTTTTCACCCGACTCTACCCTTTGACCAGATCCCTGCGACGGTGTTCCTTCGGTAACCATATCGGACTGCAAACGTATATACCCAACAAGTAATTAATTGATTCAAGGTAATCGTGATTCCCACAGACAGCGCCAGCTGTTGAGGCTGAAATTCGCGCAGTCCGATACGATACCGTTTTCCTGCAAGGAAGAGAGGAGAAGATCGATGAACCTTGACGGCACCGGTGTGGTGCCTGCCAAGAGCTCTCCAATAATCAAATTAGTCACGGAGGTCTAAAAAGAAGGCAGGGATTAATAATAGTTTTTATGTCGTACATTCTTTAATGGCTTGATGCCCTATTTATGGCTGTCGATTGGAATCAAAATCGTTCCGCTGATATCGATGGTTGACCTTATCTTCCGTTTGTGTGAAATCATAGGAGATTTATTACCAGATTTGTCGGGATATGATTTAATCCTTTTGACCTCCTCTAGTTATAGTAGGATTATTCTTACTTGTTGAACCACGTCAGATTTGATTTCATTATCCTTGATAATGAAATCTAATCAATCTTATCGAGGGTAGGGTAGGTTTATATTTTTCCCTATCAGTGGTTGTGGTGGCTAAGCTGTGATGATGATGCGACGGTAGCTGTGGTGGCGGTATATATATGTAATGGTAGTGGTGATATATATGTGTGTGTGTGTGTGTATGCATGTATGTGTGTATATATATATACATACAGAGAGAAAGAGAGAGAGGGTTCTCAGATGGGTTGTACTTTAGAGGGGGTTAGGTTAGGGTTTGATCAAACGGTATTTAAGTCAATTAAAATGTCAATTTTATATCAAAGGGTAAAATCAAGTGAATTCACCATTGTCAATGTCTTTTTGTCATTTTTTTCAAACTTGAACCGGTGTCATTGTCCAAAAATAGAAGAATTTGTATATGTCTGTCCTTACCCCAAACCTCAGGGGATGTCATTATACTTTATCCTAAAAAATAATAATAATATGTAAAATGTAACATATATATTACGAAATATTATTCAAAATTTCTGAAGAAATATGTTTAGTGACTTCACAAAATTAAGCTGACTCTAATTGCGAAGAACTGGAAAACACACACACATAAAAATGAAACAAGTTTTTAAGCATTGAACTTGAAGTCAGTTCCAAATATGGAAGAACCGAGTTTCATTTACTGTTTTATTACCATGTTGAAAGTGAAAAAACATTGTGTCTCACATTGTGTTCATTGTGCCCAACAACACGGTTTCCCAAATGTTGTCCAAATCTAGTATGACAGTTCATATGAATCATATCTAATGAGAATCAGTACAAAATAGCAGATTTAAGAACTATAAATATTGAAACGTCAAAAAAGAAATCTATATAGAATCTTAGTTTGATCCCTTACATCTTTTGCTACATTAACATCTTTTAACCCAACTCCACTTCCATAAATAATCTAGTTTGAGTTCCCATCACCACCACAAAGCACACACATGATCCATTCTAAGGGACCTTCAATATGATTTGAATCCTTAGCCTCAGATTGAGCAAAAATAGCTGCAATGAGAAAGGAGAAGGGAGACGTAATGACAGAGGACGAAAAGTATATGAGGGGAAGAATAAAAAATAAAGTTTATAGGTAAATATGGAAATTTTTATCAATTCCCACAATCATTAAATTATAGGGTAAAGTGGCCCCCTAAACTTTCAGGCATTTGCACAAAACCCCTTGATTTAACAAACGCTCCTTGAACAATTAAAAAGTTGCAGTTGAGGACAACAGTGAAATTTCTGGTACCCAAAAAAAAAAGATTACTAAATTATTCTTTAGTGAAACTAAAGTCGTTTTGGTGCTTTATAAACTTGTGCTGCTGATGTGTCAAAACAAAATTTCAATAACCAATAAGAATTTGACAAGTCATCGTTTTATCACAAAACAACACCCCACACTTTGCGTGGAACACCTGTTCCCCACCTCATTTTAGTACTCCTTCTTCCATGCTCATAGCCGCCACCAACCCTCTGCCACAAATTCTTCTTCCCCAACCACCTCCACTGTTCACAACCGCCCCCAACCCCTTCTGGCCCAACTCCCTCTCCATTTTCCTTCTTCTCACAACACCCCGCTAACTCAAGAACCAAACCTTGAGAGCCATAAAAATGGATTTTGCCGTAACTTTTCTCCCTCTAACCTTAATCTATCTCCTCACCGTCACGGCGCCAATGATCTCAGGCTTCTGATTTGCATTTCTAATCGCATCTTCAATATATTGATTGACTACATGTCTCACCAAACACCACTCTCTCTTGGCCGTTAAAACCCTCTTCAGCGTCAAGAGACGCTGAACCTTCCTCGGTGCCAACAAACTCCCTCTCTCCACCTAACCCAACCAGTCCATTACAGCTAAGAAAACGATCAAATCCTCTATCTTGTCTTTGCACCAACCGGTAATTGATTTGCATGGTGGTCGCCGACGACGGCTTGGACCACATCGCGAGGGATATATTCTTAGTACTGCTGATGTATCAGTAGATCTAGAGCGGGAATGAGATCGCTAATCAGAACTTGATCGAAGTTAACAAAGAAATTTGAATTTCTGGATTTCTATGATGAAACAAGAGGGAAATGGAAGCATTTGACTCTTCGCCATATTCAATTGTTCCAAACAAAGATGGCAATTTGGTAGGGATATGATTTAAACTTTTGATGACCGATTTGGGGTTCAATTTGGGAAAAAAAATTAGAAAGTATCATCAATTTGGAAAATTTTGTTTTATGTTCTCCACATTTAATTGTTCCAAACGTTCCAAACAGAGATGATGATTTGATAGTGTTGGCACAAAGTCTTTAGCCAAGAACAATCTAGTGATTTTGATGATTACAAACCATTAATGGTGTTTATGAATTAATGTTTACATTGAGTGTTATAAATAAGTCATATTCCAATAGTTACCTCAATGAAGCAATAAAGATCATATTAACGAAAAACAATGGATGCAAAGAAACATGAAGTTGCAAGGAACCAAATTCAAGTCCATCCAAAAATAGCTTGGATTACAATAAGCAAACAAGCAACTCAAAGAAAGGAAGAAAGTAAGAATACCTCCAAACCTAAATGATCATGGACAAAACTTGAAGAAAGGGGTAGATAGCTTGGTGAGTGTTTATGATTCAATGTCAAAGTATTTATGAATCCATTTAAAGCTCATCTCTTATAGGACCATGTATATCATATCATCATTCATATGTTTTTATATCCATTAGCAATAGAGTATGAATGTCATTATATATATTTCTGATATGAAGTCATTGTTAAAGAATGAGTTAATTCAAGTTTGCATAAGGTTGGAAAGAACTCATCACTTGAGCTAGAAATGCTAGGACCATGCACATCAATCACATGATTCATATTGGTCACTAAAATATAAAGGTTAAGGCATATGAAGCCTTTATTACCATGACTTGGTAACAGACAATTAGGACTCTTTAATGCACCTCATGAAAAAATATGTTTTTGGCTAAGTATGAAAAATAAATTTTGAAATAAAGATATTTTCAAAATATTTTTTTCTGATAATTACTCCTTATACTTCAAATAGCTTAAACTGAATTTATGGAATTTTTCATCATTTATACATTGGCCTACACGGAGGATCGAGTTTTACAAAAACTGTCGGGAACCACATTTTGTACTAAAACTGATTTTCTACATTTTGATTTAGTTGGATTTCAATTTTTTTATATTTTTTATTAAATCCAAATGGGGATTACTTCTTTATTTGCATTGTAAACTTAAGTAAATGGACATATAAATACTGTAAAAACATTTACTTAAATGTTTGTCATATGACCAAAATAGAAAAATAATTTTATTTTTTCATTTGACAGATCAGATCAGTCATACTATCGATAGGATGCCAAAACAATGAACTTGCATCTTTGTGGTTTATCATGTAACCAATCACTTCACCATGTAACCGATCAGATAAGTCCAAGCGACCGCACAGATGGTTCATATGACCGATCAGATGACATTTAGATCTTATCCTATAGATCACTTCACCAATGTAACCGATCAAATGACTCCAAGTGTATGCACAGATGGTTCACGTGACCGATCAGATGGACTGAAATTTCAGATCTGGAAACTGATTTCACCCCTAAAGGCTATATTTTTCAAAGGAGTTATAAATACATAATGTTCAGACATTGTGGGCATGTATCAAAGAGAAATAGGGAAACCTTCTTGAGTATCAAAGAGTTTTTGTTCTTTATCTTCTTCATCCTCTCATACATATTATTCATAGAGTATTGTGCCTCATTTGTATTCATTCATACTCTAGTTGTGAGCTTTGATTTGCATATCAATCTTTGAGAGATATATTATTGTGCAACAACTTTCTATCTACAATCAATTGTAAGGGTTGGTGTAACCCAACAGAAATCTAAGAGAGGATTGTTCTTGTGATACCCCCTAATTTCAGAACACGGGTTAATCAAATTCGCGCACAAAATTAGGGGATATCAAAACAATTAAATATTTCAAATAAGCACAGATTACAAAAAGAATTAAAAATAATAAATAACTCGTTGAAGAAAACTAATAAATAATAATTTTATTAATACTTCTCCAAAATTATAGCTCGGGAATCCCGTAAGGACCCCTAAAAACATTATCCAATAATTCAGTCAATTATAAATAAAATAAGTCTATCATCCTACTTTGGAATAAACTGAAAAAGTAGATAAGTCCTCCAGCTGCGGATCCTCAACCTTGAGACTTGAACCTCTAATAACTTAAAAGATAAAAATAAGTGGGTCAAACCCATGACCAAGTTCTCTCTACCACGCCTCTGAAAACCAATAAGCAGCTCATCTCTGATCAAAACCAAACATAATAAAATTTTTATCTTTAATATATAATGATACATATATATATAAATAATTATATATAGTACACTAATCACATCCATTAATAATCAATTAAAATAAGACAATTAATCTGAGCACTCAATTAAATCAAAAAAAATATTTTAAAATAAAATAAAAGCAATTAATGCTAATTAAATCAAACAAATTATTTAAAAATAAAATAAGAGTAATTAATCCCAATTAATAAATCCTTTAAAATATCGGGGTATTACATTCTTCCAGCTTAACAAAATGAATTCCATCCTCGTAATTCACGAATCCATAAAATGAAAACTTTAATTATTTAATTTCAAATTTCTATGTTCCCTTTATTCGTGTGAAAATTAACCCGTCCACACATATTCATAATTAGCAGGCACATCTTGTAATTTATTAAGAATGTACTAAGCTAATCTATGCGCGTTGCATTTCTTTGCAACTTAATCTCAATTAAATCAAACAAATTATTTAAAATAAAATTAGAGTAATTAATCCCAATTAATAAATCCTTTAAAATATCGAAGTATTACAATTCTCTTAGCAAGAAGAATTAGAAGCAGTGTGCTTCTTGTATCGATTTGCTCTCCACCCGTAAGGAGGTGCCATAGTGGGATTAGGGAAGTCTCAAGAGGGATCTTGAGCCGAGGAGTAGGAGTTATAGAATCTCGCTAAATCGTTGTGTTAAGTGTTTGCATTTCTCTTCCCTTTTATCTTTTACAATTGTGCTATTAATTGCTTAAGTTTATATTCTAATTATTGCATAATTGTTATAAAGTGTTTATTAAAATTTACTAAACAATTAAAACCGAAAATTGGCCACTGTTTGCCATAAACTCTATCCATCCCCCTCTAGAGTCAATACTTGGGTAACAGATAGGGATAGGATTTCAACATTCGATAATTGATTGGGGGATCAATTTGGTGATCTCTTCAATTTGGGAAAAAAAAAAAAAAATGAAGGAAAGTATCATCAAATTTGAAAATTTTGTTTTATTTATACATTTAACAGTTGGGATAACAAGGTAGCAAGGGTAGTTTCGTCATTTTAAAATTACAGCCTATGCATGTGATGATCACGCACCTATTTAGCCGGAGGAACCAAATAAAACCTTGCCGGTGGGTAATTTTTGCAACAATTTTAATAATTTAGGGGGTTAACTGTAAAAATAAAAGTTCAGGGGGTTTTTAGGGAGAGAGAGTAAAGTTTAGGGTTTTTTTTTTTACACTTTACCCTAAATTATATTCAATAATTAAGGGCTGGTGTAATGATAATGATATAGGAAAATAAAAAACATGGAATGTCAATGGAAGGGAAAGGGGAAATAAAAAAAGTTGAGATAAAGTATAAAAATCTTTTGGCGCATTATTAAATCTCTCTATTTTTTTTGTTGAGGTTATAATATATCTTATTTATATAGTTAAGAGGTCGACTGAGGTTTCAACAAGTAGAAAAGCCCCAAAATTATTTATTTATATAACTTGCCTTAGGTTCCACCAAAGGTTATAACCAAATAGTATTTGTACGCCTTTTAAAGAAGAAGGTCAAAAGTTCAAGTTTCCGTATAGACGCACATATAACTATGTAAGTCTGTGATTGTATAGAAAAAGAAAGAAAAAAAAAAATTTAGGTGAAATATTTTATGTGGGTAAGTGGACCCATCTCATTTATTAAAGGGTAAAGTGCAAAAAAACCCCTTGAACTATTGGCCATTTAGCAGAAAACCCCCATGATCTAATAATTTGGCATACAACCCCCTGAACTAACCATTTTGTTACAATTAACCTAGTTCGGTGATCAGCCGGTTGAATTTGACCGTGAAGAAGCACATGACGGGTCACGTGATAACCCAAATTTCTTTAAATGACCACACAACCCTTTATGAAGCTAAAAGACCACAATGCCCCTTTTATGTTTCTCTCTGTATTATATCCAGCCTGTATAAACGTATATATTATATCCATCATGAATACATATATATATACACACACATAAACACACACACCCTCATCGTCAACCACCACCCCCATCATCATATTCAACCCAAACCACAGGGACTGTTAAACATGACCCCAAAACAATTTATTGTTGCTACTTCATGACCTTTAATTTCTCCCAAAAATAAAAAAATAAAAAAAATTAGAAGTTGGGTCAACGCATCCTTTACTGAAAATTCCTAATTTTTTAGAACCTTAAATTGAGAAAATCCCAAAAAAACTCACTCCATGGACACATCAAAACATAAAACGAAAATTTCTAAATCATTGTGCCCCAAAATTCCTTGGCTATTGGTAGAGATGGACGACGGAGCAGAGCTTGGGGCGGTGAGCAGCGGGCTGTGATGGTGAACTCATGGCGGCTAGCTCGGCTTTGATGGTGTCAACTATGATAGAGGAGGCGGTGAGCTTAGAATGGGGAGGTCGGCGGATAAGGCGTAGCTCGGCAGTGCTCGGAACCTTGAGCTCAGTGTGCACGGCCAGTGGAGACGGCTGGTTTAGGACAGCAGCAAATTAGCGACTAAAGAAGTCACGATTCTGGTGATGGGCTGGTATGAAGAAGCTCGGTCGTGATTGGGTTTGATGGCGGCCGGCGGGATTGAACGGCTGCGAGGTTGGCTTCGAATGATGGCGGCCGGCGGTTGAAAGGACGGTGGAGTGAACTCATCAGCGATGGGGCGGTTCGCGGCGTGATGGCACATTGTTAATTTTTAGTGGATTATAACCAATTGGGAGGTATAACATAGCAGCAATCCGA
This sequence comes from Cornus florida, assembly GCF_030987335.1. Lineage (NCBI taxonomy): Eukaryota > Viridiplantae > Streptophyta > Magnoliopsida > Cornales > Cornaceae > Cornus > Cornus florida. The sequence continues at coordinate 76,466,597 of NW_026775579.1, read as the reverse complement.
GGCTTACCAAAAACCGATCTACGATTGCCTAAAGATCTCCCCGATCCTTCACCTCACTTGTTGGTTCACACATTCGACCCAAGCAGTCATCGTTTTGAGTGGATGTTTGATTGTGGTGCTGTGTTAAAGAAGCTATGGTTCACAAGTCTAAACTAGCCTTAGAAGGTGTTCAATTATCACTCCTTGATAATCCTACAAATGATTTGTTTACAAAGGAGAACCAAGCTAAGGATGAGTACCATGATGCTCTATCTTCTCAAGAGATTCTATATGCTCAAAAGTCCAGAATTCATTGGCTCAAAGATTGTAATACCCTAAATTTTGTAAAGGATATAATTGGAATTTATATTTTTATTTTTTTATGCATTTTAGGTGCTTACGTGACTATATGGGTTATGTGGTTTCTATTTTGTATTTAATTGGTTAATTGTTTTCTTTACTTGGATTGGTTGTGTAATTGATTATTTTGTTTTTGTCTAATTATTTGCATTAATTGGTTAATTGTTTTTTTTTAATGTTCTTTTATTTAATTAAATTAGTTTTAAATTTTTAAATGTTTTGTTAGGTTAAATTATTAATGTATTTCATTTTAATGTAAATTAGGGTTTTAGTTTGATGGACCACGTTATTGGGCTGATTAGGGTTTAGTTGGGTGTCCATCTCTAATACAAATAGATGTAGGTTATATATGCCTATATATATTGTTATAAATCTGCTTAGGGTTAAAAGCACCAACCCTATTCACGAACAGTGAGCATATAGAGGGACGTGAAAACAGAGAGAGAAAACTGTAAGGAAAATAGAGGGATTTGTTGTTAGGGTTTCTACTGCGGATTAAAGGATAGGCCTAGGAGGAGGGAAGGTTGTATAATAGGAGATTGACAATGAATTGGACGTCGTCGGAAAACCTTAAAAGACGGCGACAAGTTTTTTATTCAAATACCACAGAGGCAAGTTCTTCTACTTTCTCCTTCCCTTTGGCTCGTGTTCTGTGCACCTAGATAATCTCTAGGGTTTAATCAATCAGTAACTAGAATTTACATGTTTAATATATGTTATATTAATGATCGGGTTGTGTTGAAATCAAAACTGTTACAATTTCTACATGTCTCGTTTCAATTTTCAGTTCTTTAAGCATGTTGCTCTGTTGTAACTTTAGACTTTGTAATTTATTTCATCTACTGCAAACAAACCATGGGGATGTCATAGGGATTTATATAGGATCCTTAGGTTCAGTGGTGAAGAGGAACAGAGGGTTTGGAAGAGAACTGAAATTTCTTAAATTAGTTTCAGTGTTGTTCTTCAAACATATTGGTTTAATGGCTTGTTTAATCTCTGTAATTGTTTTCAAATGGTTGTAAACAAATCATGGGAATGATTCTAGGCTTAAATAAGACTCTTAAATTAGTTTTAAAACCAAACTGAAAGGCAGCAACTGGCCGGAGTTGGAACAGAGGTCAGAACGAAGCTGAAACGGAGAAAGCTCACAGAGGGAGAGAGAGAGCCGGCTCTGGAATGCCAAGAGCCAGCTCCCACCTGTTTAAAGCCGGCTCCAAGGTGGTTTAGAGCCGGCTCTATGCTACATTGAGCTTGTTCCATTTTTCTAGAGCAGGCTCTTTCCTGGTTTTGTGCGTACATGACCTTTTTAGCTACTGTTTTAAGCACTTGGGGTTCCTGAACAGTTTTAAAATTATAATGGGCTTTTTAGTAATTAATTTAACATATAATCAAAGTCTTAGATTGTATAAAATACCCTCTTTGTATTAATGGAATTAACAGTGCACTAATTAACAACTTGCGCGCTGTTAACTACCGGAAGGAAGTTAAATTGCCTAAGTTCAATTTGACAATTTAAGGTGCTACAATATGATTCTAAATTAAAGTTTAGATGTATGATGGAGACTTTTAATTAACAAAATTAGACTTGTAGCATTTTGTGGCTTTGTGCTAAAAGATTAAACCGTATACTAGTATACAACTTAGCACACAGTTACCGAAAGGAGAGAATTAAATTGCTTGAATTAATTTGGCAATTTTATTAGACTATAATATGATTGAAAAGAACTTATTTTAATGCATAATAGAGTCATTGACATATTAGATGTGATCTACGCATGCTATGGATGCTAGTTGTTGAACCTTTAAACCGTTTCCTGCAAATACATGGTTTAACTCTTGGATTTAAATTGCTGAAACTATAAATAGTCTTCTGTAATTTTTGGGATGGTTTAGAATGTAAATTGCTATACTGTTATTTATAGGTTGTAATTTACATGGTTTGGATGTCAAATTGTGGGATCTAGATATTATCATATAAGTAGTTGGATTATGGTTTTTAACTGTAATTGCTGTAGTGTTGTATAAACTATTCTGCAATTACCTGGTTTTTGGTTTTAGTTATTAAATTGCTGTACTATTATTGATAGTCTGTAATTTTTACATGGTTTTTGATTTAAATTGCTGAATAAATATATTCTGTCAATTACATGGATATGGAGGATTGTATGCACCGGTATGGGACAGTGACATACTAGGGGACGGTTTAGCTCAAAACGCCTAAACCTAACCTAATGGATTAAAGGAATGGATTTAAAAATATTGAATCCTAATTGTGTTAAGTCAAATCAACTGCAACTAAGTTGAGTGGCTTCCTGGATTAATGGATGATAGTTAAGTTATATCAACTGAATAAGTTGATAGACTAACTAGCTTATTTATTGTATGTCAGTTCAATAAATATTTGAACTACATACCCTGGTTTTGGACGGACTTTATATATATGTTTATGGTACCACGAGATGAGCTTGAGCCTCAGACTCGTTGGTTAGGGTGCGTATATGCAGTGGATGCATAGCTGGCTATAGTAGGTTGAGGTGTACCCTGTTAGGTCTAGGTACTCATGCCCACCTTTGGGTGTGTTTTCGCATGTTGCCTTCTATTCAGGTTGAGACCCCTACTGTAGTCCAGTGAATGTCCCTTAGTGTGGATATATATATATGTATGGACTAGATAGCTATTGTTGAGATATCTAGGGTGTATCTGCGTATCGAGTCACTGTTTGGATTGTAGTTAGAGAAGAATTTGCATGTGGGCCTAACCCACTCTTATTTTTACAGGTGTTTGTTAGTTCTAGACTTGGAGCTGGATCGTACTGAGTAGATACAGTTATTCACTCCACCGATGACCAGGGTTTTATTTCATATTTTGGACTTGGGATTCATTTCCAATCTTTTGAGTTTAGTGAGATATTTTAGGGGTCCACTAGATGGATTCCCAAGTTGTAATAGAAATGGAGAAGTATGATGTATCAGAATCATTCTTTGTTAATTAAATTTTATTCTGAGATTTTTGGATTATTATTCTAGTTTCTTTTCAGCAATTTATTTATTCTTGTTTTTTTATTTGTATTCTGTGTTCGATTATTACTAATTGATTTGATATTCTCGGGTTATCGGGCGTGGACCTGGCCAACCCGCATCCGGAAATTCGGGGGTATCACAAAGATAATGATCGATGTTCAGCCTTCTTTTATTCCAAGATGAAGCAGCACAATCAATTCAACGCAATTACATCTGTGGAAGATCATACTGGACAAGTAAAAACTCAAACAGATGAGATAAAAAAGGTGTTTGTGGATTATTATCAAGGCTTGTTTCAAGAGAATAATACTGCTTGTGCATTTAAAGCTACTCCGAGACATATTTAACTCTTGATGACAAATTGGTTGTAGATACTCCTATAACAGATGAAAAGATCAAAGCTGTGGTTATGAATTTCAAACCAGATAAAGCCCCTGGTCCAGACGGCTTCCCAGCTAGGTTTTATCAATCATTTTGGTCTATTGTCCAACCTGAAGTTAGTGCAGCAGTCAAATATTTTTTTCATTGAGGGTTCTATTCTAATTGGGGTGAGCAGTTCCTTCCTCACTTTGATACCTAAAGTAGGAAATGCAATCAATCCTAAAGATTACAGGCCTATTGCTTTATGCAACCTCAGTTACAAAATTATCTCCAAAATTCTGGCTGCTAGACTGGCTTTGGTTTTTCCTAATTTAGTGGGATTGGAACAAAGTGCCTTTATTAAAGGCCAAAAAATTCAAGATGCAATCATTATAGGACACGAAATGGTTAGTGAATTTAAATCCAAACATCATATCATGGCCTTAAAAATTGATATTACTAAGGCATTTGATTCAGTTTCTTGGAGTTTCCTCTTGAAGACTCTTATCATTTCTGGTTTCAGTCTTATTTGGATCAAATGGAACCTTTTTGCATTCCACTAGATACTCAATTCTTGTGAATTAATCTCCCACTGGTTTTATCCAACCTTCAAAAGGATTAAGGCAAGGATGCCCCCTTTCACCTCTGCTATTTATTTTGGTAGTTGATCAATTATCTCAGCTTATTAATACTTCTATTTCAGAGGGGAGACTTACATTGTCAAATACTGCCTTGAAAGCAAAATCCACATGTTGTCATACTTTTTTTGCTGATGATCTTTTGATTACTTGCAAAGCTTCAGTTTCTAATGCTAGAACACTTAAACATATTTTCAAGATTTTTGGGGATGCTGCTGGTCTTCATATCAATTATCAGAAAAGTAGTGTTATCTTTTCCAAGTTTGCCAGAAGAAAGAGATCAATTTTGAACATGCTTCAATGCAAGGATGATGTCTTTCCTTTCAAATATTTGGGGTTACCATTGAGTTCTACTGGTTTCAGAAAATTCCATTGTAATGCTCTTATTGATAAAATCTCCAAAAAGCTCTCTCATTGGAGTACTAAGTTGTTATGTACTGCAGGTAAAGCTAAGCTGATAAAGTCGGTTATTACTCTTACATGTCTTTACTGGTGCAGCGTTTTTCAACTTCCTATAGCAGTCATCAATCAAATTCAAAAGATGTGTAGAGATTTTGTTTGGGGAAGCAGGGAAAATATGAATAAACTTCATCTCTTGAGCTGGAATATGATATGCAGGCCCAAAGATGAGGGAGGTTTGGGTATCAGGAAATTGAAAGATCTGCAGGTCACTTCTCAGTGTGTCTTGGCCTGGGATTTCCTATTAAGCAAGGATAGGCTTTGGATATCTTGGTTTCATCACAAGTATACAACATCTTCTAATTTTTGGAATGTTATTCCTAAGATTTCACATTCAATCTTGTGGAAGAACATGATTAATGTTAGAGAAACTTTGCTTAATGCAATTCATTTCTCAATTGGTGATGGGTAGTTCTTTAAAGCTATATCAGATCCTTGGTGTGAGGGGGTGACTTTATTGCAGAAATTTGGCTATAGAATTGTCAGAAGGTTGGGTTTCACATGGAATTCATCATTGTCGTAACTAATGATTGATGGTGGATGGAATTTTGAATTATTATAGGAGGATATTTTTAAACCTATTAGAGATTATTTGTGTACATTGACAATTCACTTTAGAACTGATAGGTTACTTTGGAATGGAGGAAATTTCACATTCAAAAATGTGTGGGAAAGCTGTAGAGTCATAAATCCAGAGGTTAATTGGTCTAAAATTTGCTGGGGCAAAGCTAGACCGAGGTGGTCAGTTAATGGTGTCTTTCTGTTCCAAGATAGACTACCGTCTATGTATAATTTGCAGAGAAGAAAGGTGCAATTGGCTCCAAGATGTTCTCTTTGTTTACAAGGGATTGATACCAAAAATCATTTGTTTGTTCAATGTCCATTTGCAAGGAATTTCTGGAAATGGTTGGCAGACACTCTTGATTGGAGGACTGATTTTTGCAGAAATTTGGCTATAGAATTGTCAGAAGGTTGGGTTTCACATCGAATTCATCATTGTCGTAACTAATGATTGATGGTGGATGGAATTTTGAATTATTATAGGAGGATATTTTTAAACCTATTAGAGATTATTTGTGTACATTGACAATTCACTTTAGAACTGATAGGTTACTTTGGAATGGAGGAAATTTCACATTCAAAAATGTGTGGGAAAGCTGTAGAGTCATAAATCCAGAGGTTAATTGGTCTAAAATTTGCTGGGGCAAAGCTAGACCGAGGTGGTCAGTTAATGGTGTCTTTCTGTTCCAAGATAGACTACGGTCTATGTATAATTTGCAGAGAAGAAAGGTGCAGTTGGCTCCAAGATGTTCTCTTTGTTTACAAGGGATTGATACCAAAAATCATTTGTTTGTTCAATGTCCATTTGCAAGGAATTTCTGGAAATGGTTGGCAGACACTCTTGATTGGAGGACTGATTTTACTCTTTTGAACTCAATGGATGATTTGTTGACTTGGTTTTTGCAGCAGAGTAGCAAAATGGTTCACACTATGCTAGTTGCTGGGCTTTGGGGTATTTGGCAAGAGAGAAATCGAAGATTTCATGACCACAGTTCTAGGTCCACCTCTGAGGTGGCTCGACAAATTTTATATGAAGTTCTTGATGTTTATAATGTCCCTAAGGGGGACATTATTTAGCATTATTTGTTTACATTTCATTTCTGTTTCATTCTGAGGGAATGCCCTCTGTGCGCCTGTAAATACTTTTTCTTTCTTTTATACAAACCCAATTATGAAAAAAAAAAAAAAAGAAAAAAGAAAAAAGAAAAAGCTATGGTTGCTGAAATTTTTAGTGAAATGACATAGTTTTATACAGGGATAAAATTGAATTTCACTATTTTCGTTATAACTAATTGGCCGTAAATGTCACATCGAGGGTTAATTACAAAAATTCAATAGTTCAAGGAGATAAATTGTAATTCAAGAAAGTTAATTGTAAATGGTCAATACTTCAAGGGTTTTTTACACTTTACCTTTTATTAAATGGATCACCTGGTGAGAGAGCCTTCGAATCTTCACTCGTCCTCCAACTCAGACAATTTGTCATTTTCTGCACAAAAAATACTTTAATACCTTTTGGATTATCGATGAAGTGGTATCGGGTTTAATTTTATAATTTATGACACATAGTAAAAGCATGAATTGGCTCCCCCTCTATTAAAAAGCATTTTCTTTTTCATTTGTGAAATACAAGAGGGCATTGAGAGGGAGGGACTAAAGAGCCAATGTCCAAATATTGTAAGAGTGAGAGCATGATTCCTCCAAAGAAGCAGCTGGTGAAGAAGATTATTGCTGAGGAAGTGGTGAAATTTGTTGCTTCCTCCACCAAAAAATACAAAAACAAGCACAATATCAACCCTGCTGATGGTGCCTAATCATATATGTACCCTGTATATATATATATATATATATATATATATATATATATATATATATATATATAATATATCATTGTCTTGTACTTTTTGTCATGAATTCCTTGGCAATAGAGTGATTGGTTCTTTAACTAAAAAAAAAAAAAAAAAATAGAGTGATTGGTTAACGAGTGTTGTACTATTCTCTTTTTATATGTTTTCCGTTATTGATGAATAAAGTCTCTTAAGGCCCGTTTGGCATGCGTTTTACTTTAGGCGTTTTGTTTTTGGCTAAAATAGAAATAGCGTTTTTACTATTAGAGTGTTTTGGCAAAAATCGGAAGCACGTTTGGGAACGATGTTTTACTGTAGAAATGTCGGAAACAAAAATATGCAAAACACGTATGGTAAGTCATGCGTTTCAAGAATTTTAAAAACAAAATACGTTTGGTAACTCCAACTGTTATAAACAAAATAAAACAGAAATAAAAAATATGTTTGGTTATCATTGTTTTTAATTTATTTTTATAAATTTTAAATTTATTTATAAATTTATTTCTATATAAATAGTCTATATATTTTTAATAAATTTATTGAAATTTGAACACACAAACATATATATATATAACCAAAGTGTAATTACGGAAGCAACTGCTTTAGCGAAAATGTAGAATGTTAGTTCTAATAATTGAACCAATAATTTCAACCATTTTGCATCTTATCTTGATCTGAAACTACACTTCAAGTTATTTGAAATTTCTTGGTATAGTTTGTTCCTTTGGTGATGATTGTCTATAGGTTTGTATTTCATTCATTTTGCTCATTTTTCGCATTAGCGAAAGAAGAAAAAAAAATACTACACAGCTCTGATAATAATTTTCGACTCTTGTAAATCTGCACTGGTGGGAATTTAACTCCAAAATACAGATTCTTGCCTTCTCTTTTGTAAAAAAATGTAAACCCCCACCAAATTATATATATATTAATTTTTGCAAGAACCTATTTACAAGTTTTTTGCAATAACCTATTTCAAATTTATTATCATTATACCTGTATAGTCCAATTCAATATTAAAAATAAATAATCTCTAGCCACATTTTACTATACTACATGAGAGTCAACATTTGTAAAAAAATTTGCAATAACCTATTTACAAGTTCTTTGCAATAACCTACTTCAATTTTATTATCATTATACCTGTATAGTCCAACTCAATATTAAAAATAAATAATCTCTAGTCACATTTTATTATACTACATGAGAGTCAACATTTGTAAAAAACATTTGCAATAACCTATTTACAAGTTCTTTGCAATAACCTGTTTCAATTTTATTATCTTGATACATGTATAGTCCAACACAACATTAAAATAAAAACAAACTCAATTGAAAGCATAATTGAAATAGAGTGTATAACATTTACAAGTCCTGAAATATTCAACCAACAAATTAAACACATTTAAGTTGTACATAAAATGTTTGGAACAAAGTATTAACAATACGTAGTTGTCACTAAAAATTAATAAGAAGTTCATAAAGTGGATAACAATGGCAACGACACATCATCTTAATAACAGCACATGTGGCCTTCAAGAGAGCATCAACATACTTCATATCTGCAATAATAGCATTTAAGTTGAATTATATATCTGCAAAAAATATTTATATTACATATATATATTGCAAGCTCACAATAGCAACAAATATATTACATATAAAAGAAAAAATATACCATCACCTTCAGAAGGATCAAGAGTGCTGAAGAGAATTCCAAATCTGATTAGCAATAGTATTACACAATTGATCCATTTCTCGAAGCTGAGCCGAAGGCACATGCTCAACAATCTCATCATCTTCACCATCACTTTGAGGAAGATCATTACCATCAAATATGTCATCAGGCTGATGCTGATTTTTGATAAAATTATGTAATGTGCAACAAGCCATTACAATCAATACTTGTGTTGAAAACTTATAAGGAGGCATTGCCCTCAAAATAGCGAATCTCATCTTCAATAACTCAAAGCATCGCTCAATTATATTTCTCAAAGATGAATGCCTATGATTGAACACTTCCTCCTGATCACGAGGTTGTCTAGTCCTACGGTATTCCTGAAAGTGGTAAGTATGACCTCGAAATAGGGCCAAATAACCAGGCTTATTGGCATACCCTGAGTCCACCAAATAATACTCACCTGCCATGTTTAGAATACATAAAGATATATACAGTATGATAAACTAACCATATATTAAGTGAATTTATAAAAAATATTACCTGCTGGTGGAGCTGGAAAGTTCATTGCCTCATTTTCAGTACACTCATTTAGGATTCTCGAATCATTAGCTGAGCCTTCCCACCCAGCTAGCACATATGTGAACCTTATGTCAAAGTCACATACAGCCGTTACATTTTGTGTGGTATAACCCTTTCTACCACAAAATGGAAGTTGTGTACTTGCTGGCAGAGTTGCAGGAATGTGGGTTCCATCTATAGCTCCCACACAATGCCTGAAGTAAGGGTAAAACCTAGAAGACTCTCTAATCTTATTCGGAATCACAGAAAAATTAGGAGGGGTAATGATATGGGTGCCCAACTGACATACTGCATGCAACACAGCATGGAAGTGTCTAGAAATGGTTTCAGTGGAGTGTTGAAATCTCTCTGCTACAACACGATTCCTTTGATTATGAGATAAAGTGAGCAAAAAGATTGTCACTTGTTCATAAACAGTTAAAAATTTAGAATCCTTCAGCCCTATACCTTTCAGGGTACTACACAATATTCTAAAAACTTCAGGGTACATCCTAAAATTTTCATAACATCTTTCTCTATGGCCGTTTAAAATCTCCATAACATATGTTTCCCCTTGTAAAATGGAATCCCTACAACGCCTCTTTTGATAGAAGTTCTGCTCTTCTAAAAGAGTAGCAAATATTAAGACACTCTCATTATCCTCCTCATCGTCAGATAATTGAATTATTCTTCTTATATTGTTCCACACATCCATTGCCCTATTTAAAGATTTAATACAAGCAAAGCATTTAAGTTAATAAGCAAATCAATTAAATAATAAACAAAACATTTAAATAATAAAACAAACATTTAAATAATGGTATTAAAGTATTTAAGTACTAACAGGCATCACTAACAGGCATCCAAGAAATAAAAGTATTTAAGTTATTATAGCCATCCAAATGTGAGATAATAAAAGTATTTAAGTTATTACAGCAATCCAGATATGAGATAATAAAAATATTTAAGTTATTACAGTAATCCAAATGTGAGATAATAGAAGTATTTAAGTTATTACAGTTATCCAGATGTGAGATAATAAAAATATTTAAGTTATTACAGTCATCCAAATGTGAGATAATAAAAGTATTTAAATTATTACAGTCATCCAAATGTGAGATAGTAATAAGTTAAACGATGACACAAAACACAATCATCCATAAAGAAAAACTCAAACATTCAGTGCCCAATCAATTCTTACATCCTCAGGTGGCGAAAGAAAAAATTTCTGCCACTTCTCAAAATCATGTAATAACTTCGATACCTTAGCGAATTGGGCCATCTCAATTCCAGGTATTTTTTGTAAAAGGAGCATGGAGGCGTCAAACATTTCATAATCTCTATCCTTTTTTGAGGGAGAGAGAACTTCATCATCTCCTTTCTCACATGAAGATACACGAGTAGAAGTAGAAGATGTTTTAGCTGCTTTCTCTATTGCAGCTTCCATTCTCTCAGCTCTCCTCTCAGAATTCTCATTCATGTTTGACAAGAGTGCAGCTATACCAGGAGATAAAGTATCTCTTTTGGCTTTCTTACCTTTACGTAAAGGTGGGGGACTGACCTCACAACCCTCTTCCTCATCATCGTCATCATTGGGAGTGGGCAAAATGATTGTGGGTGGTGCTATAGTGGATGGGTGGGCATGCATCCCTCTTGCATATGTGTCCCCAAATATAGTCGACATCTTGTCAAAATGCTTACATCCATACTTTTTATACTTATTTGCATTCGTAACAACCTACAAATTTTGTTACAATATTAACCACATAACCAATAATATACAAGATTTTATTATTTATTTATGACTAATAATTAAATTACTAACCTTGCACAACCTGTCCCATCTCTCTTCCTCAACTATAACCATGCCCGTCTCATGGTTATATCTCACGCCAGTCTCCGATAATAATTTCTTAAACTCAGTATAAATTTTCCTCAAACCATTAAACTTATTCCGAAGTTGGGTTAAACCAAATTTTCTCCCCGTTTAAACATTCATTTGTTTGACTAAATTACTCCAACCACTTTTACTAAATGTTGTGCCACTACGATTATTAGCCTTAACTTCTTCCACCATAATATTCACGAATTTTTCAATGAATGACTCATCCCATAACAATTTTCCATCGTTCGTAACTTCAACCACTTCTTCAACTGTAAGAGAATCACCGCATTGTTCCACATTCTCAACATTCATATTCATCTAACATATTAATAACAACACTATAATTAATAACAAAAAAAAATAATATTAAACTAGGAAAAACTATTGATGGTATTAAAGTTACTCTATCACAACTACTGATTCATGAATGTTTATACTATTAGAATATGTTTATTCCCCTTTTATACATTTGCTAGAAAGAGCTTATGATTTTAGGTTTTACTTAGTTCATAGGCAACGTACATATAGTTAATATGGCATAAGTGCTGGAGAAGTTCACACATTTAATAAAGAATACTGAATCAAAATATAAAAAATAAAGAAACACAATTTCAACTATGGGTAATCAAGAACAACACAAAACATTAGTGGTAAACTAAACAGGATTATATCATGACACTAAGCAATAGATACAATCTAACTACACAGAAATAAAAAGATGAAAATGAGTGTAATTTACGCTTAAAAATTAAAAAATAACAGGTGCATAACAATAGGAATCGAAACAGTTCTCCAAGCCAAACCTTATCTAGATAACCCACTTAGTTAAAATAACACATGCTCCTGAACAAAAAGATTAGATGAATATAAATCACTATTCTCATAAGTGTTTTTTTTAAACTAATTTCTATTTTTCACAGTAAGGGTGTACAAGTGTACAACATGGAAGATAAAATTAAAGAAAATAATACAATAATTTATTATACTATATATACTATACTTACTGTATGTTTTGTACACATCAAGTTTTGAGTATTTACCTTTGAAAATTTTACAAAATCAATTTCTTCAAACCCAAACGATTCCAAACCTGAAATTACAAAAAAAATTATTCAATATTCTACATGCAATTCAATAAACACGCATATATCATCTAGTATTCAAATTTCCGATAAATACTTAAGTTCTTAAACAATTACAAAGCTAACCATTGTCATCTTTAAAGTTAACCATTGATCTTGAATTTGAACCAAAGACAAAAGGTGAGTATAACAAGACCATCTTGCAATCAATCATAAAAAATGATATCAAAGTCATGAATTCTCTCTTCCCAAATTGGTAAATGAATTCTTCCTCACATAATTGGCACCCACAGAGTGTCACATATTTGTGATTTAGCCATACCTAAATCAATATAGAAATCAAGAAACTAATTTAAACGAAATAAAGATGTCTAAAAATTCAAAAATAAAAAAAATATTTCGGATAAAAAATCATGATAACATGATTGTAACGAGGAACGAAAAGTTCCGATGCACTCTGGCGCAAACTAATAAATCAAACGAAGATTTTGCACATACACATGCATATATACATATAAAGATATATATATAGAGAGAGAAGAGGGTTATACTCTTACGAGAAGAGAGCGAATAATCGAGTGTTGTAGAGGGCAATTGTGCGGCTCTGTGAAACCGTGAGTGGGGGAGTAAACGGTTGCGAAGAGGAAGAGAATGTTGTGGTTTATATAGCCGCAATTGGGTAGATAGATTTGTATTGAATCCAAGGATCAATCCAATTCCATTGAGAAAATTGTAAATCGATGAACATAAGGGACCCCAAATCATTAAAGCCTGGACGTTTGAAAAATTAGGCACACAACACTACATAATGAACCTGGGTTTCATAGCTTTAAATTATAAGGACTCAACATCAGCATCAAAATGTGAGACCTCATCGGCTTATATTAAATATCCTTCTTTTTATAATTACCATTGTATTAGAAAGCATTCAAAAGTTTGAACGCATCCCACAAAAACAACAAGGACTAAATAGGACCCTCAACCCCACAATATGTCTCAGCTTAAATTCAATATCAACAGCACAGTCTGCACGGCACAAATCCAAGTATAGAGTATCAACTTTACCACTTAGCACCCAATTAATTTATTATTTCAGAAATAAAAAATTGTGGTAATTTTAACAGGATAAATCAGGCATCTTGACCGCTTTAAAAAAGATGAAGCTTTCCGTTCCGCATCAAAACTAGAATTCAAGATCATTATTAGATCCACACACAAAAATAAAGAATGCACATGCCAAAATCGTAACCATCACAGAATACAATCAAGTAGCATAAGCAGCACCCAAGTAGCATAAGCAATAAATTGAAAAACAAAAATTGGTAAGAAGCAGCACCCAATTATATATAAAACCTTGCCCATTTCAGCATTCTTTTTAAGAAATTCATAAATCTAACCCATTTCCTGCCCCCGACAAGCAATGGAAAAAAAAAAATTGCGAAAAGAAAATGGATCAATTCTACTCATCGTTCATATATAGATAGGACTCTATTTGTTTATATTTCTTTCTTCATTTTCTGGTGTAACTGATCCATTGTGTAAGAAGCAAATTCTTTTTCTGCCAAACAAAATTGAAGTGCCAAATTCATAAATTGAAACAAAAACCAAAACATTTCAAATAAAAAAATCTTTGATAATTTCACAATTTGGATGAAAATTAATTTCGGAAAAGTAATTCACAGATCAAGTACATGAACAAATAGAACCTCCCCAATATCATATCGCTACAATATTCGAGTCAGCATAAATACATATACAAAAGAAGCAAATTTTCCATAACATGAACAACCTCAAAAATAGATAGGACTTGAAATCAGAGTCAACGAGTCATACAATTTAATTTTATGTAAATTAAAATTAGAGAAGATAATAATGAAGAGCAGCAAGATATGCATAAGGAGTTGGTTTCGAATTACCTTCGTTCCAGCTTAGAATGAAATTGCAGACGAGAGAAAGACGCTGAATATTGGAGAACACACACAATCACACACACACATATATATATATATCTATGTATATTTATAAAAACTTAGAAATAGCCTGCCAGAAAAAGAAATCCTTAATACAATAGAAGTGTTGCAGACCCACAACTAGATGGTCCTTTAAATGGATATTGTCTGGGGAAAGAGGTTTTTGGAAGTAAAACAACATCAAAGGAAACTTTAAACAGGAGCGAAATAGAAGAGATAGAGAGAGAGTACTCACAGTATCGCAGTCGCCTCTTCTCTAGGGTTTCAGAGGAGAGAGAAAAGATCGGGCCAAATGTTGCAAACGCGTTTTAAACTTACTTCTTCCGCTACAGTGCTAGACCCATTTACTTCAACCGCTACAATGCTTATTATTGGGCTACAGTTCAGAAACAACAAAAAAACACCGTTTCGGTGTTTCACTTTTGGGCCCAAATTGTGTACTGTTTAAAACAAAACAAGTGCTACCAAACATGTTTTTGGGCCTGAAATGGAGCCCTATAACAAAAACACCAAAGTAAAACACATGCCAAACAGGCCCTTATGTTTGATTTTTTTTATTTTTTTTGGTAATTAAAATTATCTTTAAAAAAGTGGGTGTGGATGAGGTTTTTGTATTAGAAAAGAAAAAATAGTTTATATTTGTTTTTGCTAATTATAATATATATATATATATATATATATATATATATATATATATGATTGGTGGGTGTACTATATAAAAATAAAATCAGTCAATTCCAAATATCCAGTAAACCATTAAGTCCGACTAAAACCTTTAACATGGTTCCAACTGCTACAGTAAGATCCACTTTAGTCCAACAAGGCTACTCTGTTCTCACCTCTCCCAAATTGGTGGGTCATGGGTGTTGTACTATATAAGTGGGGTAGATTATTGGTGCCAAAAGGTAGAATTTCGCCCATCCTCTTTATCCCCTTCTTTCTGATCTCACTAATGATACCTCTTCCTCTCCAAAAATAAAAGATCTCAGCTAGTGATACAGTATTTGAGTTTGAGGAAGTTGTTGAACTTGTTAAGATAATCAGAATTGAAGAAATCTCAACAATCTATGAATCAGTTAACCCTACTAATGTCCACGATAATGATAATTTGTTGATTTTGAAAATATTTTTTCGTTTTGATGAATTTATTAGGGTTAATTACATTCACACCCCCTGAGGTTTGCTTTATTGACAGTCAGATGAAAGTTGACTCCTTTTTGAACAATAATTACCTCTCAGGTTTGATAAAGTTGACAAAGACACCCCTCCCACATCTAATACATAGTGAATTAACATTATTGCCCCTTGACTTGATAATTAACTTATTTTGACCTTGGAATTACATTTTTAACCTTTACTACTCATTTTACTGGACCAAACCACCCTTACCCTTACCTTCATATCACAGACGCCGCCGCCACCACTCCACAGCTGCCGCCACCACCCATATACATCCATCACGAAATCCCAGCTTAATCAAGTCCAAATCCACATACAACATACAAAAATAAATTCCATAGACACTCTATATATATATACAAAAATAAATTCCATAGACACTCTATATATATATATATGGAGTGTCTATAGAATTTATTTTTGTATGTTGTATGTGGATATATATATTCACATACAACATACAAAATATATATATATATATATATATATATATATGTATGTATATATATATTCCATATTCAAAGAGAATCAGAAACAAAATATATATATATATGTATATATATATCCCATATTCAGAGAGAATCAGACACAAATATATATATATATATATACACACACACAACAAATTATACCAAGTCGGAGGTCTCTGAAATTTTGGTGGAATTGGGTGCGTGAGTTTTTCTGTATATGTAGATTAGCAATTGGTGATGGTGGTGGCAGTGTGTTGTGGGGGTTTGTTTGGGTTTGACGACATGGTTGAGTATAAATTTTTTGAGTTTTTGTGTGGTGGTGGTGGAAATGGAGAAGGGCGATGGCGATTGACTATGCCCAGAATAACGTCGACTGCGAATCACACTGCTTACACTGCAACAATATTGTGACAACGCCCGTGAAGAAGATGACGACGTGGGCTGGTGGTTGCGTTCTGGGTTTGTTGGGAAGAAGATGAAGGTACATAGGTGGTGCAACCCGACGCGCATTGACGGTGAGTAGGGGTGCGTGATGCCCCTTCCGGCAAAGGTTAGGGCTGGAAAAAGGGTGATCCAACCCAATAGTTCCATCCCTTTCCCTTAGATGACGATGACGTTCTAAAACCTCCGGCGCCGAAATTCAACTCAATCTGAATTGAGTGATCTGGCTCACATCATACACGTTTGTTGCTCGTCTTCAACACAGACAAGAACGACGATTTGTTACGATTAAGGCGGCGGTTTCACAAGGTGGCCATGGCGGGAGTAGGTGGCAGTGGCCATTGTGGTGAAGGCATATAGGAGTTTTAAGAAGTGGCGTTAATAGTGGTGGTGGCCGAGTTTTGGGAGGCGGTAGTGGTAGGTGAGGGTGAGGACTTGTTTGGCTGCAATTTAATACTGTTGAGGGGTATTTTGGTCATTTAAATACTCTGATATTTTAGATTAAGAATTATTATTTTATTGAAGGGCAATAGTGTCATTTTACATCTTTTTAGGGGTTGTTTGGCTGCAATTTCTGATAGGGGGTGTGAGTGTTCAAAAAGAAACTAACTTTCATCTGGCTGTCAATAGTGTAAACCTTAGGGGGTGTGAGTATAATTAACCCAATTTATTAATATTTATTTTAGAATGAATTTTATGCATTGGGATACCATTTTGAGAATAACAGACTTCGTGTATGAGGAGGGGTTATTCTTAAAATAAAAAAGAAAAGTATAGGATTTTGATTAGGATAATAAAAGCATGTGATTAGAATAAACATATTTGAATTAAAAGCCAGCTCTATATAAATAAATAGATCCTCTCTAATTATAGAAAAATATTTAATTGAATTGAAAATTAAAAAAAGTTTGATTTTACTCAAATTGAAACTTTGCTGTTTAGAAAAACTTATTTGACCTATCTATCTCTGTTTATTTGCCTATCTGATTCGATTATTTGTTTCTGTTTGATGCTCTATTGGGCTTGTTGGGCCTCAGGTGTCCATTATGTATGGGCTTCCATTGTTCGGCCTCTGGCCTATTTGGCTAGTCATAGCCCTCCCCTTGTGCATTTTTCTATATATATATACTTGCTTGAAATTTCCAAAAATAAATAAATTAATTAAATTAAATTACATTACCAAATAAAAAGAAAAAAAAAAAACGTGAGAGAAAATTCCAGTGTTTTGTTGTTGATGTTACAAAATTTGATGTGGTGAAGATAACATAAGAGAAAACGTTGATGAATTAGAATTCTAAGAAAGTGAAAAAAAAAAAAAAAAAAAAAAAAGAAAAAAAAGTTTTAAATTAATTAATTAAAATAAAAAACAAACGTCATATGCTTTCTATTTGTTAGATTATATTATGCATTATAATCTAAGATTAGGGTTAGGGTTAACCGTCTTCACCTACCCTTATTACCATATAGAAGATTACCTTATATGGGGTTTACTTACTCTCAACACATGACCTCGCTGGTATTATTTACATCAAATCAATACAATATACAGTTTCTCTCCCTCATTTCTAACACTATCAGTTGATATAGATTTGATGATGATTTTTTTTCTTTTAAACTCAATTCACGTACACGGCTATAGTGCCTCATAAAAATTATTAGTGTACACAGAATTTACCTATGAATATCAACATACCTTATGAAATAAGTTTCTAAAGGAATGGTAGAGAAGAGGATAGAGAGTGAGACAAAAATATGAATGAATTGAAAAAAAAAAAAAAAAAAAAAGTTAAAAAAAGAATAGGAAGAGTCTCAATTTAATAGGGAAGGACAATTATGGTATTTAAAATGATAAGAATTAAAATTGCGTGGTGTAAGATTTACTTATAATTTTATTTAGAAAGAGTGTGAAAGTGGAGCGGGAGAGTATCAGCTCCCAATATTAATATTCCCTACTTAAATGTTCCACATGATTTAAGCCTCCTATCTTTTCATCAATATTTCAGTTTCTTTAAATATGAAAGTTTTGTACTAAGCTTTTTATATACAGGACGCAGAGCACATACAAGGAGTTGGCTAGGGTTGGAAGAAAAACTCTTCACCGATTATTGCCACCGTGTGCCACTTCCGGAAATTAGTCACTCCTTTTCTCTCTATTAATGGTTCCTTTACTTTGTTTTCTTTGAGCCATTTGAAAGAAAAGTGCCCGGAAAATGCCAAAGCCACCTTACACAAACCATATTCGTTTTGCAGTAAAAACGTATATAAAATGATGTTTTTAAAGTAGGCAGACTCAGAAAATTAATAATTTTAGTTGGGCCAATAGTGAAATTTTGTATCTACTTCGGATATGGTTTAACGGTTTACTTAGTCTCCACTGCCCCTGTAGTGACTTACCTGGTCCGAGTGGGGAGGTGCCCTTCCGGATCCTAGGGGATTAGTAGGGTTGTTGAGGGGTCCTAAGTAGGGGTGGGCAAAAAATCGGTGAATCCTATCCGATCCATACGGATCTGATCAGATCGGATTGCTAGTCCCACGGATCGGTGGTAGATTCAAAAAAATTGACTATCAAAAATACGATCCGATCCATGAATCCGATCCGTGGCCAATCCGTAATATATATATATATATATATATATATATATATATATATATATATATATATATGAACTCTTAACATATGTTCTTTCTGTTTTCTTTTTTTAGTAAGTAAGACTTTTTATTTAATCAAAACCTAAACCGAGCCAAAGATGAAAGAACTCTAAAGAAGAGCATAGAGAAAAGCGGTCGCCTTACCTATTATGCATTTAAATTGGTTTTATCTATATTCGTTATACTGCTTTGTAAGTGGATATGAAATTGGTGAAAATAGACTATTTTGAAAAATTCAGTCGGCGGATTGGATCCGATCCGATCCGTTATTTCACGAATCCAATCCGATCCGATCGGTTGGCTAACGGATTGGAGGCGGATTCAAAATCTTCCAATCCGTTGCGAGCGGATCGATGTCTAATCCGATCCGATCCGATCCGATTCGTGACCACCCTTAGTCTTAAGGGCTCGTGTCATCCCGAACACGCTACGCTAACATAAAAAATAAAAAATAAAAAATAAAAGAGTGAAATTTTGTAAGTATATAGTAAGGTATAATAGTTATTAAAAAATATTATACCCTGCTAATTTATCACTCGCGCCTAATTTTAAGAATATCAGATGAGATTGTCACACCGTCAAGAGAGTTTTTGTCCATAATGGGGGAAATAGATCTCCTCGTGGAGTCTATGTTTCAACAAATCATAGTTTAGTGAGATAACAAGGTGAGGAGGCCCAGGACGACATGGGCCGGATCTGACTTGCAAGCACGACATCCGGTCCGTATAGCTGGGTCGGCCCATAAAAAGACACTGCCATATGGGCCGAACGCGAATAAGCCCATCAAAGGTGACCAGGACTTATGGAGGAACAGGCCCAGATCCAGCAATCCGTCAATATTTGTAAATATCTAGTAAATATCTATAAATAGGAGGAGGAATGGAAAGAATGGGAGAGATCTTTTGTTGAAATGTAAGAATTCTAGAGAGAGAAAGAGAGTATGAATTTCTTGCATCTTCAATTGGCGCCGTCTGTGGGAATCGCATGGAAGTTTGGTTGATCAATGAGGAATATCGAGTGGATTCAGACCAATTCGGTTGATCGAGACTCGATCTTTGGGATTTGGATCCAGATCTGAGCGATTGTGACCTACTCTGGAGGAATTACAGTCCTTGAAGCTTTGGCAGAAGTGGCTTCAGATCTACGCAACAACGAGTTGTTCGATTGTGGCAGGATCTGACGGATTTAGAGTTCAGACAATTCAGATCTCGTAAACGGTGAGCATAATTCGGAGAATTCGAAACCAGATCTGAAAAATTCCCACTCACGAAGCTCGGATCTACTCGCGAACTTGAGATTAATGCCTTTACTCCGTTCAGGAATAATGATAGGTGAAAGCTCCAATCCGATGGAAGCTGTCCAGCAAACAAAGCTTGAGGAGTTGATGAACTTGATTGAAGCTCTCAAAAAAGAGAATGCAGAATTGAAAGCTGGAATGCAACATCGGCAAATACCTGCGGTTTCGCATCCACTTCCGGTCGGTGAAGGAGGTGTTCAATCTAATATCGCGCGTCAAGGCGAGCAGGACGAGAACAATCAGTCAGCTCACCACCGTGATGAAAGGATGATGGACAATTTGCCGCCAAATGTTCGTCGAGTTGAGGATCACGAAGGATCGACTCACGTTGATCCGCGACATGAGCAGATTAGACGGAATGAAGCCATAACCTTCGACCCGCATCGGGAAAGGTTCGACCGAGAGGAAGTGATAGAGGTTGATCGCCGTCGAGTAGCGTCGCCTTGGCAAAGAGAGTTCATAGAGGAACGGTCGTTTGATCCGTTTTACCGGCCTTCCATGGCTACTATCACTCATCGCGGTTCGGAGGGCAGAACCGTAACTCACAGAGCTACCGCTGGACTCCATAGAGAGAATGAAGCTCTCCGATCCGCAGCTCGGACGGTTGATTCACCATTCACCGACGAGATCTTGAATGCCCCGCATCCAAGGAAGTTTGCTATGCCAGTCTTTATTCTGTTTGACGGAACAACCGATCCGATCGATCATGTGTACCATATCCAGTTGAAAATGGCCCTGAATACGGAAAACAACTATTTAATGTGCAAATGTTTCCCTACAAGCCTAGCCGGACCGGCGCTCAGCTGGTTCAAAAACTTGCCTAGGAGCTCCATTGGTAGCTTCAGAAACCTGCGCGATCGGTTCATAAGCCAGTACTATGGGAACAAGCGCCCGCCGAAGGACATCTCGAGCCTATTCACGATGAGGCAGCACAAAGATGAACGTCTCCAGGCTTTTCTTACCAGGTTTAATCTCACTAAGAGTATGGTGATCGAATGCCACCCTTCTACAGCAGTTTAAGCCTTCAAGTTAGCCATGACACGTGGAACTCCGTTTCACACCAGTCTGGTAGTGAACACGCCGACTACTATGGATGAACTCAATGAAAGAGCCGATGGCTTTGTGCGCCTAGAAGAAGAGGAGGCAGCTAATGCTCGGACAGCGTCGCTCGTGTCGACCGAGGAAAAGTCCAAGGCAAAGATCAGGCAAAAGCAGGCTCAGCCGCAACGTCAGACCTCTTGGAAGGCAGAAAAAAGGTCCAGGGAGGAAGAGCTGATTACTCCGCTGAAGGTCACTCTGGCGAGGCTGTATCAGGAGAACAAAGATAAGTTTCATCCACCACTGCCAATTAGGCAACCCCTCGAACAGAGGGATCAGACTAAACATTGTGCTTTCCATTCCGATTTCGGTCATCAGACTAACGAATGCAGGAACCTGAGGAGGCAAGTGGAGATGTTGATAGCTAGAGGGGAGTTCGCGAGTTATGTTCAAGGCTCGACGATAGAGCAGAATCGACCGGTGGAACAAATAAAAAGGAGTCATAAACAAAGCTCCCACAATTCACAACCAGTTCGTATAATCAATGCTATCCATGGTCGACCCGAGCCTAGTGAAGAGTCAGATGAGCTACTTCGGGCGCGCCTGCGGTAGGCGCAGATGAAGAAAAGGGTCAGCAGTATGAATACTCTACACCAGCAGAGCCCGTCGATGCAGATAAAGTTTGACTGGACAGACCTGCAGCGTGTTCAACTGCCCCATGAAGACCCGTTGGTAGTCAGTTTGACAGTGGCGGACTGCTTGGTGCGCAGAGTTCTGATCGATCCTGGGAGCAGTGCGAATGTCATGCCGAGGGACACATTTGATAGGCTCGAGATTAAACCAGAGAGGCTCAAGCCCACTGGAAATCCCTTGTTAGGGTTCGATGGGAAGAGGGTGGAGCCCGTCGGGATGGTGGAAGTAGAAGTTCAAGCTGCAGAACGAGCTCTTATGGAAACTTTTGTGGTTGTAGAAATTCACCCCTCGTATAATCTCCTGATGGGAAGAGGATGGATTCACAGAGTCCAAGGTGTACCCTCAACTCTGCATCAGGTCATGAGGTGCCTCGGACCCGATGGAGATAAAGTGATAGACATTCGGGGGGATCAGGTTGCAGCCAAAGAGTGTTATTCCGTCACACTAAAGTATGCTGGGAAAGGGAAGGCGCCCGTCCGTTCGGCAAGCCCCAGATAGTAATTACAGGAACCTCCGCCCGAGCAGAACAGGGTGGAGGAGTCAGTCGACTTGACCGAGGAGCCCCTTCTGGATGTGCAGATCGATCAGTCCAGGCCAGAACGAACTACCAGAGTAGGTATAAGACTGACCAGAGAAGAGCAGCAAGAGCTAGTGGATTTCTTGTCCCACAATGCCGACGTATTTGCATGGAGTCACCTAGACATGCCTGGAATTAGTCCCTCCGTGTCCTGTCATTCCCTGAATGTCAATCCCAATTTCAAACCAGTGAAACAGAAGCAGCGAAGATTTGCTCCAGAACGTAATCAAATCATAGCGGAAGAAGTCGATAGGCTGCTTGATGCGGGATTTATCAGAGAAGTGCACTACCCTGATTGGTTGTCCAACGTCGTTGTCGTGCAGAAGAAGAATGGGAAATGGCGAGTATGCATTGATTTCACCAATTTGAACAAAGCCTGTCCGAAGGACAGCTTCCCGCTGCCTAAGATTGATCAAATGGTGGATGCCACCACCGGGTATGAGCGTTTAACCTTTCTGGACGCTTATTCAGGTTATAATCAGATCCCTATGGACCCCGCAGATGAAGAAAAAACTTCTTTTGTCACCGAGCGAGGAACATACTGCTACAAAGTTATGCCTTTCGGACTAAAGAATGCGGGAGCAACTTATCAAAGACTTGTTAGCAAAATTTTTAAGAATCAAATGGGAAAGATTGTGGAAGCCTATATTGATGATATGGTGGTAAAGAGTAGGAAGAAGGATGATCATCTAAAGCATCTGCAAGATGTATTTGATGTACTGAAGCGATATGGGATGAGGCTCAATCCAACCAAGTGCTCGTTCAGTGTGAGTTCCGGACAGTTTCTGGGACACGTGGTCAACCGCAGAGGCATCGAAGTTAGCCCCGCTCAAGCAGAGGCTTTGATTAAGAATGCCGAGCCAAAGACGATCAGAGAGGTGCAAGCCCTCACAGGACGAATAGCTGCATTAAGTCGATTTATTTCAAAATTGTCAGATCACTGCAAACCGTTCTTTGACATGATTCGGAGCCATGGAAGGCAGGTCTGGGGGGATGAGCAACGACAAGCATTGACTCATTTGAAGGAATATATGCAGAATCCACCAGTCCTGTCAGCCCCAGATCCGGAAGAAAAGTTATTTCTATATCTTGGAGTATCTGGTGTCGCGACAAGTGCCGTTCTGATTCGTTGCAAGGAAGGGGTGCAATACCCGATATTTTATGTAAGCAAAACAATGACAGAGGCAGAACAAAGATACTCAAAGGCCGAACGGGTGATACTTGCACTTGTAAATGCAAAAAGAAAGTTGAGGCATTATTTCGAATCCCACCCCATAGCTGTTCTAACAACTTTTCCAATCAGAACGCTTATGCACAAGCCAGAGCTCTCGGGCAGAATGACAAAGTGGGCCATAGAGTTGAGTTCATTTGACATAACGTATGAGCCGAGAACAGCTGTCAAAGGGCAAGCGGTGGCCGATTTCCTGCTAGAATGTGATTCCGAGGATACGGAAGAAGACCTTAGATGCGGCTCTTGGAAACTTTTTGTGGATTGCTCCTCTAACCAGATGGGGGCTGGAATTGGGATCAAACTGCAAACCCCAGAGGGTACTTCCTTGAGTCAAGAACTCAGACTTGAGTTCCGAGCCACCAATAATGAAGCGGAATACGAGGCGTTGCTAAATGGGTTAAAGTTGGCCAGAGAGCTACAGATCAAATGTTTGACTGTGTATAGTGACTCGCAGTTGATTGTTCGGCAGGTAAATGGTGAGTACGCGACCAAGGATGACACGATGGGGGCATATCGTTCTGCCGTTCTGCATAAAGCCAAGGACTTTGCAAAGATTGAATTCATACAGTTACCGAGGGAACAGAATGCAGATGCGGACCGGTTAGCATGTAGTGCTTCGAGTTCCGATGAAACATTGGCGAGGGTGATTCCAGTAGGAATACTGACCCAGCCATCTATTTTCGAAGAACCCTTGGACTCTGACCCTTGGCAAGTCAACGTCATACCGTATGAACCGAGTTGGATTGACCCCATCATTACTTATATTCGAGATGGCGTTTTGCCTATGCAGAGGGATGAAGCTAGGAGACTCAAAAAGAATGCTGCAAAGTACGCCATCGTGCGTAACCAGCTGTACAGAAGGTCCTACTCTGGCCCATACTTGAAGTGTGTCACCCCCGCGGAGTCGCAGCAGGTATTGCGAGCTATTCATGAGGGTGTGTGTGGCAATCATTCTGGGGGGCGATCGTTAGCGCATAAAGCAATGACACAAGGGTATTTCTGGCCAAACATGTCAAGAGATGCGGAGGAGTTCTCTCGAAGGTGCGATAAATGCCAACGATATGGACCATTGATCCACCAACCACCTGAGGAATTGCACGTAATGGCCTCGCCATGGCCTTTCGCGCAATGGGGGATGTATGTGGTCGGTCCTCTGCCAACTGCAAGAGCTCAGAACAAGTATGTGTTACTGGCCACGGATTACTTCACTAAATGGGTGGAAGCAGAACCATATCCTAGCGTGACTCAGACTCATGTGAGACGATTTATTTGGAACAATATTATCTGCCGTTTCGGCGTTCCAAGATCAATAGTCATGGACAATGGCACAAACCTCGACAGCAGGCAAGTAAGAGAGCTGCTGGAGGAGTATGGAATCAACCAGAAGTTGGCTGCAGTAAGTCATCCTCAGGCCAACGGACAAGCAGAAATCACAAACAGAACCATTTTCGCCTGCATTAAGAAGAAGCTGGAAGACCATAAAGGGAAGTGGTTGGATGAGCTCCCGAACGTTCTATGGGCTTACAGAACCACCCTAAGGCGGCCGACTGGGGAGAGCCCGTTTGCAATGGCATATGGTACCGAGGCAGTTATACCGGTTGAGCATTTGGTCCCCACTATCAGAAGCTTAGCATGGAGTCGAGATCAGAACGACAAGATGTTAAGATTGAACCTCGATATGATAGACGAAAGGAGGGACACAGCGGCTATAAGGTTAGCATCGTATCAGCAAGTATTGGCGAATAGTCACAACAAAAGAGTAAAACACAGGGATTTTGCCCCTGGCGATCTGGTTCTGAAAAGAAAGGTGGGGATGGTCAAAAAAATGATGCCACCCTGGGAAGGCCCATACAGAATTGCAGAAGTCATAGGCAAGGGAGCATATACGTTGGAAACCATGGCGGGAAGGTTGGTCAGCAAGCCCTGGAACGCCACGTCTCTGAAGAGGTACTACCAATAAAAGCTAAGTTTCGGCTTTAATTGGATGTTGTTTGTTGTCAATCAAATACGTATGAATGTGCAAGTTACTGAAGTTTACAAAAAATAACTTTCTTTTCCAACGGCCTACTAAAAAATGAAAAGCCAAGTGGCAAGTGGCTTTCTAGCCGAGCGCCAGGCACTTAAGCAAGATAAGTGGCAGCTGGCACTATAAGCCGAACGCCAGACACTTGCTAAAAATTTAAAGCCAAGTGGCAAGTGGCATTCTAGCCGAGCGCCAGGCACTTAAGCAAGATAAGTGGCAGCTGGCACCATAAGCCGAACGCCAGACACTTGCTAAAAAATTTAAAGCCAAGTGGCAAGTGGCATTCTAGCCGAGCGCCAGGCACTTAAGCAAGATAAGTGGCAGCTGGCACCATAAGCTGAACGCCAGACACTTGCTAAAAATTTAAAGCCAAGTGGCAAGTGGCATTCTAGCCGAGCGCCAGGCACTTAAGCAAGATAAGTGGCAGCTGGCACCATAAGCCGAACGCCAGACACTTGCTAAAAAATTTTAAAGCCAAGTGGCAAGTGGCATTCTAGCCGAGCGCCAGGCACTTAAGCAAGATAAGTGGCAGCTGGCACCATAAGCCGAACGCCAGACACTTGCTAAAAATTTAAAGCCAAGTGGCAAGTGGCATTCTAGCCGAGCGCCAGGCACTTAAGCAAGATAAGTGGCAGCTGGCACCATAAGCCGAACGTCAGACACTTGCTAAAAATTTAAAGCCAAGTGGCAAGTGGCATTCTAGCCGAGCGCCAGGCACTTAAGCAAGATAAGTGGCAGCTGGCACCATAAGCCGAACGCCAGACACTTGCTAAAAAATTTAAAGCCAAGTGGCAAGTGGCATTCTAGCCGAGCGCCAGGCACTTAAGCAAGATAAGTGACAGCTGGCACCATAAGCCGAACGCCAGACACTTGCTAAAAATTTAAAGCCAAGTGGCAAGTGGCATTCTAGCCGAGCGCCAGGCACTTAAGCAAGATAAGTGGCAGCTGGCACCATAAGCCGAACGCCAGACACTTGCTAAAAATTTAAAGCCAAGTGGCAAGTGGCATTCTAGCCGAGCGCCAGGCACTTAAGCAAAATAAGTGGCAGCTGGCACCATAAGCCGAACGCCAGACACTTGCTAAAAATTTAAAGCCAAGTGGCAAGTGGCATTCTAGCCGAGCGCCAGGCACTTGCCATAAACAAACACACGGCAAAGCTAATATAAAAGAAAAGAGAGAAAAGGTATATATGTATTGAAAATAGGTTGAACAGAGCACAACACAAAGGGAAAAAGAGTTCTGTCATTTCATTGATATTAAGCATTGAGTTTACAAAAAGTGAGATGTCCATCGTTACAAAAAGGTATGGAATCGAAGAGTCCAGAGGAGCCCTAGCTAGATGCCTCAGTACCAACAGCATCCTGGTTGTGCCGACCCGCCTCCTCGGTCCCATCAGCCGTCTCACCTTCACGAGGTGGGGAATCAAGACGAATGACTGAATTGTTCGGCTGGGGCTCAGCGTCAGCAGTGGCTATGGAAGGTACCACAGTTGACGATTGAGGAGCGGTCAGAGGCAGAGCGGTAGGAGGAGCTGTAATGATCCTTGAGGAAGCAATGTCCTGGCACTCATCGAATATGCACTCCGCTTCGGTGGGTTCTGGGTCTACATAGACCCCCAGAGGTTCGATCCCTAAATCCTTGTCGACCTCATCTGGAGTGGAGCTGGTCTGTCCCTCATCCGGAACTCGGTCGGCGAAACCTTCTCGGAATCCTTAAGCATATCTAAGAGCACCGACCCTTGAGAACCGAGCGTGAAGAGCCAGCATCCCACCGCTCACTCTGCTGATCGCATCGATCAGAGCGGTACGCTCGTCCAGAGCTCTCTTCTCAAAAGCCATCCGAGCAGACTGTTCATCAGCCAGAAGGCGTTGGAGCTCTGCCTTTTCGTCTCTGATTGAATCACGCTCAGTCTGCCAGACGCTCTTTTCAAGCTGGAGGGCATCCTTTTCATCCTGAAGAGAGTCATTCTCCTTCTTCAGGACATCTCTCTCTTGTTCAGTTTTTTCAAGCCGAGCCAGTACCTCGGTATTCTTGATGGCGAGAAGGTCGTTTTCTTTATTAGCCACCTCCAGGCTATCAGAAAACTTACGAGCCCTGGCGTTCCCCATCTCCACCTGCTTCTGCATAGCCATCATTCCGAACAATGTCTGCATAGATGTACATTAATAACGGTTAAGCCAATAGTCAGGTCGGGCGAAGGCAAGACCAAATAATATGAGAGAATTCATGAGTTGGAAAATAAAAGTCACCTCCATAGCAGATTGGGGAAAGCGGCTGAACACATCCTTTTGGGATAGGCCCTTTGCCGCCTCAAGGTCTTTCGGAGTCCACATGCTCCTATAGTACGCCATGGCGGTCTGGCCATCCTTCAGCAAGGTCTCATTCGGTTTCACGAACGTCCCATCCGTTCGGGTGTACCGAGGGGCCCATGGCGGTAAGGTGGGGATAGAAGGGGGGCCTGAAGCAGAAGCAGAGGCACCAGCTGCAGTAGGCCCGGAGGGAGCAGGAGCTCTGATCGCACGATGCAAGAGAGCACCCGGCCCGGAGACCCGGGTCCTTCTTATGAGAGGTTCCTCCTCAGGATTGACTCCACTGTCAGGATGAGGCCTTTTGCCTCGTTCTTTGTCCCGAACGCCCCCCGCGGCAGCAGGAGCTGTGGTAGTTTGGGGAGACGCGCTCGGGTTGGCAGCAGGGGTGCTGACAACGGAGTTAATAGCCACTGTGCTCGGGATATTGTCAGAGATGGTGGCTGAGGAAGAGGCTGATGCTGGAGAGGAGGTCGCCCCAGCAGCAGGAGTGGCTGGGGGAGTATTTTTCTTCTTGCCAAAAGAAGGAATCTGAAGCCTGCTCATGTTGTAGCCGAGTGATGAGAGCGCTAAGAGGTTGTCTGAAGTGAGGAGATCTGGGCAGGAAGGAATATCGTTCAGAACGTATTTCTTCAAGTAATTACTCCTATCCCTGCAAACACTGTAGCTCAAGTCATCACAAGGTATTCCTAAGGAACGGCATAAGAAAGTACAAAAACGGGGAACGCATGTTTCGCAGGGGCAATCATGTTTATGAGATTTGAATTTCTTATAGGAGGAAACAGAACAGACACCAAAGGCGCTCGGGATTGGGTAACCCTCTGCAGCCGGCGAAGACCAAGCCCCACTAATGCCCACGATGCTATCCCTCCAACCCTTTTCAGATTTTATTGTGTCCGTACATATGAACATCTTCTCGAACGGGTAGAGGTGGTAAAAGGGTTCGTTAGTACGGATCTTACTGACCTTATAACACAGAAGAAGATCTATGAGGTCAAGGTCCAGATTTCTGTCACGCATCAACAGGAGCATAACGGATATGATTCTAAAGAAATTGGGGTTTACCTGCAGGGGGGATATCCCCAATCTATTGAAGACATAACTAAAGAAAGGGTGCAGAGGGAACCTAACGACATTCAATTGAAGGTTCGTGAATAAGACTTCGCCGGGCAGGAGGCTGGCACCGGTCATAATGTTAACGTCCTTAGGGCAAACCCTAACTTCGATGTTGTCAGGAAGTCTAAGTCTCATACGAAGAACATCCAGATCTACAACCATGGTGGAAGTGCTTGAAGGATCTAAAAGGGGGTAAATAGAAGCCTGCCGAAAGTAAAAAGGAACAAAACTAACCTCCGAGGACTGCAAGATCGCTGGAAGAATGACTCTTGAAGGATTTCACCAGAAAAAGCTTAGCACTGTTCTAAAAAAAGAGAGATTTGACTGATGATGGAGACGGTAAAAAGGCGTGAAGTGGTATTCTAGAGCCTTATAAAGGCGAGGGAGGCCCGAAGGCCGAAGCGTCAGGAAGGCGAGAAATTCATCGAGCCCCGGAACATTGATTCTGGATCTGACCGTCCGTTCCCCCACGTGGTTTTCTCGAGCCGTCAACGTCATGATGAGACGCCATCAATAATTACCCCCTTATTAAATAAGGGGCAATTATGGGGGCAGTTGAGGAGGCCCAGGACAACATGGGCCGGATCTGACTTGCAAGCACGACATCCGGTCCGTATAGCTGGGTCGGCCCATAAAAAGGCACTGCCATATGGGCCGAACGCGAATAAGCCCATCAAAGGTGACCAGGACTTATGGAGGAACAGGCCCAGATCCAGCAATCCGTCAATATTTGTAAATATCTTGTAAATATCTATAAATAGGAGGAGGAATGGAAAGAATGGGAGAGATCTTTTTGTTGAAATGTAAGAATTCTAGAGAGAGAAAGAGAGTATGAATTTCTTGCATCTTCACAAGGGATGGTAGATGCTGAGTTCTTTGTCAGAGAGAGAGAGAGAAAGTCCATTGTGGGGCAATAAACCTCTGTTTATGGAGTCTATTTTTCAACACAAATTTTCATCTTTTTAGCTGGAGCACATCTTAAGAGCTCATACCCTTGACTTAATAGTCCCACATTAAAAATAAAAATTCTTTTGAAAGTGAAAAAAATAAATAAATAAAAATTCTCATATTTTATTTGAATTAGCTATGATGGTTTGTCTATATATATATCTTGCACTTTGAAAGCCTAAAAGCCACATCAATAATTTCGCCAAAACAATAACGTATATGTATGCACTTCGTAAGAAGCATACAAGAAAAGAGTGCATACATGCATGCATTGCTCATTAAAATTTCGGTTAATTTTCTCTGAAATTCTTACTAACTTCTATAAATTAATTGAATACTATATATTTTCATGTCGTGTAAATTATTAGACATGAGACATGTATTCCTAAATTAATTGAATGGAAATAACTTGGATAGAGAAAAGAAACTACAAAACTTGCAGGCTGATTCATAGTGTCATCCCTTTCAACTAAACTAACTAGCAATTCATTGGAAGTAAACAAGTCAATTTCATAGTAAGTTGAGGAAGATTTCAAGAACTGCTTAGAAAATGCATGTAACATTAAAAATAATAATAATAATAATAACCATTATTCCCAGTCAATCTGTGTTCATATTATATATACTATATATTAGGTGCATATATATATATATATATATATGGTCAAAAGTGAAATTAGCAATTCATTGAAAGTAAACAAGTTAATGTCATAGTAAGTTTGCAAGAACTACTTAGGAAATGAATCTAACAAAAAAAAAAAAAAACCATTCTTGCTGGTCACTACCTCTGTTCATATTATATACATGTGTGATGTGTATGTGTATATATATAGTCAAAAGTAAATTTACGTGAATTTTTTTTTTTAATTTACTTTTTTTTTTTTTTTTTGTGTGTAATTAGAATAAAAAGAAAATTTATGTTTAATAGGCTTATGGTAATCTCATTTCAACATATTCCATATTTCACATGCAGCTAGCCCAAATTCCACATTCACGCGTGACACCCTACACCGACACCAACACCCACACCACCACCATGCAATATCAACGTACGTAAACTACAGAAAAAGTATGACTTCAAAGTCTCTATAAAAACCCTAACCCTATGTTCTCTTCATTTGTCAAACATAAGAGCTACCATTAATATCTCTCATTTTCATTTGTGAAAGGCAAGAAGCATTAAGACAGAAGTAGACAGAGGTGATATGGCAGATCAGGGTGGTCAAGGTCCGCCGTCGATGTCCCAACATTCTAAGCCTGGGAGTGTGATTCCTCCGGATAGGAAGAACGTGTCAACAATGATTGTTCAGAAATTGGTGAAAGCTGCTACTCCCTCTAGCAGCAAGAACAAAGTCAAACCGTCCGGGTGATGCTGATCCTGAGAAATACTGCATAGTCTTGTATAATACTGTCTGTATCAATGTTTTGTACTTCATGTCATAAATCACTACTTTGGTGATACAGTTTCGTGCATGAGTGTTTGTGTTATTCTTTATTTGTATGTTGTGTTTGATTCATGATCAAATAAAATCTTCTATGTTTAATTAATTAACAGATCGACCCGGTTGATTGATGTTGAGAGTGTCTAAATCTTATACACTATGTGTGTGTGTGTGTGTGTGTGTATATTGTTAGAGGTTCTTGTTAATTTCAGGTGGGATCCAAATGGAAGGGTCTTGAGCTGGCTTCTAGATCGGTTTACCTAATAGTTTAAGGCAAGAGTCCAAACTTGTCACGCGGGTTAATAGAATAAGTCTAATTATTGATTGTCGTTGATTTGATGTCACACCAAGAGCCAACTCAAGTGGTGTTTGAATTCGGGTAGTTAATTATTTGATCCTTCCACCGCTAGTTAGAGAAATAGATAAGTGGTCCGACCGTAACAAAAACTTAAACTTTTATATTGTGTGTTAATGAGTACTGGCCAAACTCAGGTGGTCAAACCATAACAAAAGCATGCACCTGACAACTTAAATTTTAATGTCGAACGATAGTAATTACACCTCTAAATATATATATCATTATTGATGAATGCGTGACTGCAACAAGCGTGTCCAACAAGGAGTCTTATGTTTGAGTTTCAGTACCAAACAATTTATGATTAGCGGGAAAGACACCACATCAATTAGTTTGCCGGTCCAAGAAATGGACCAATCATACAGAAGGATTTGATTTTGTGTCAATCATTCTTTTTTTCTAATTTAATAAACTGTATTAATTGACGACATTGTAATTTTACACTTAAAAATATCTTAACAGTGAGATTGACCTGAAAAAAGAAAAAGAAAAAAAAAAGGAGATAGATATTTTAAGGAAGATTGTCAAGGCTGCGGAAATTCAATGAAAATATGTTAACTTTTTTTTTTAGGTAAAAGAAAATATGTTAACTTTTGATATTATTAAATGGAGAAATACTATTTATGTAGTCAGTGGGAAAATGAAACATCTTCTTTTTATTTTTATTTTTAGGATCTTATTCAAATCTCTTACTTATAATGGATCAAGGTAAGATATCTACATTTTATAACTCATTCTGTTTTTGTGCATCAAAGTTGAATAGAGAGGGTCAAAGGAGGGTTGTGGTGGATTAGATCACACCCATAGGAGGGTTGTGGTGGATTAGATCACACCCATAGGAGGCTTGAAGGAAGTGGGACATAAATAATTTAAATATAAAAGAATAGTAGTAACCTAAGTCACATAAAGTGGGAGCGAAAGCAAATTCAAAAGCGAAATCGCGAAAGTGGCAAAATTAAGTTACAAATAGTGAAAATAGAGCGAGAGCATACACGGAGCGCTCGGAATGTGAGAATGGCACCCATTGAGAAGGATTGTGGTGCATGTATATATAGAAAGAAGAGTAGGTGATAAAAGTTTTATTTAAATTATCAAACCATCTATGGATATAAAAATGAAAATTAAATTGTACAAAAGGGATTATCTCATATGGATTCATTTGAGCCTATGAGAACAATGAGGAGAGAATAGGTGTGATTGAATTTAATTACATATTGTTAATTTTTTTTCACTTAATTAATTTAATCGGTCCAAAATTTTATTTTGTATTTATTTTTTCATTAACGAGGAACACACACTCTCCCCATCTTTTGAAAGGAGTGTCCGTTCATTGCTTTTCCATTTTATAGGTCCAAATTTCAACCGAAGAGCTGGG
Source organism: Cornus florida (assembly GCF_030987335.1). Lineage (NCBI taxonomy): Eukaryota > Viridiplantae > Streptophyta > Magnoliopsida > Cornales > Cornaceae > Cornus > Cornus florida. The sequence goes on along the minus strand of NW_026775579.1, from coordinate 76,433,057 downwards.
CCGAACCACATGGTGGAACTCAAAGAGTGGAGTTGGGCCTATCGAATAGTTGGACCAAATAACATAGTGAGACATTGAGACTCGGGAGCCATGAATTTTAATGTAATTTTTTTTCTTCCTGACTCTTTGTTCCCCAAGTCGGCCACTGCAATGATATTTTAGATAGGTTTTTGGCAATTTATTAGGAAAAGATTCTAAAAGACAATTCAAAATGACCCTTTTATTATCGGTAATACTTTCTCAATTTTTAAGGCAAAGTTCCGTTCAAGCTTTTCATAAAAGTAAACTGAATAAGGCAAGAAGTTGAATTCAAGTTTCCATGAAAGTAAAATGTAGATAATTATTTTTTTTTCCTTCTTTTCAAAAAAATATATAAATATATAAATATATATAAATAAATAAAGGAAATGAAAAAAAGTTCCCATAATAAAAATTTGGAAAGAACTCCATAGTTGATATTATGTAATATATTGTTTCCTTAACTAAAATTAAATAATTATAAGTTTTTACTTTATAAAAATAAGAAAAATGCTATACTTCACTAATTTGGTTTGGTGTGCAAGAATGGAATGGAATACAATTTGGAATGGAATGAAAATAAGAATGGAATGAGTATTACTATTCTAATGTTTGGTGTGACACAGTAAATCGTTATGGAATGTAATGATTATTACCATTCTATTATTTGGTTGACTATCATCAAATCTGGAATGGAATGATTTTTCTCAAAAATGCTCTTTTCATTGGCTTACATTACTTTTTAATTCTAACGATAAATTATTGACTATTATAAGATGCCCATTACTGTCATTGAAAAAAATAAAGAAAAATCTTAAAATAAAATAAAATATTATTTTTAATGAGATATTAATCTTAATAAAAGACTGCAAAAGAGAAAATATCTAAATTCCCAAAGGACGAAAGCACAAAACCGTAGCCACTGTGATTGAATACTTAACCTAAAAAGTTGATGTAAAGGTTAAGAAATAAAAATATATATATTTTTAATGATATATCAATCTCAATAATATATAATAAAAAATATATATATATTTGAAATCAAAAAAACAAGAGAACGACCAATCTATACTTGTTAGGTAAGTCTTTCTTTTTTGCATGCCATAGTACATGATGGATGTATAATTTAAATATCCATAATTAAGGGAAGATTGCTAAATTAACGTACTATTGAAATAATCTCTGCAGATTACGATAAGGATTACAGATTGAGATAGGCTTTACAGATTACGATAAGGATTAAGTCTACAGATTACAATAAGGTAATTCTACGTGACATCTTAACCTAAGCCCTATAAAAAAGGCATTGTAATCAACGTTTGGAGGTACGCAAAAAACCCTAACTCAAGTTCTTAATTTCTCTTAAGAGATTAATTCGCACATTGACTTATTCGTCGGAGCCTACTCCACCAGTAACACACCGGTGCTTGTAGGATCACCTTTTCTTCTCTCTGTCCAGGAAGTTAGATTAGATCCGGGTTACGCAGAATCCATCATCAACAGTTGGCGCCGTCTGGGAACGATTTTAGTTCTCTAAATAAAGTATGGTTCGATTGCGATCTGGTCTGGTTGCTGGTGAATACGAAGCGTTGCAAACTTCTGATCAAAGGGACTCGACGAGGCAACCCCCCGCCGTCTCAAACGATCAGGAACGCGTCACAGCGTTGCAACAATATGTTTAAACCTTAAATAAGGGAATGAACCAATTAGTCCAGAAAAATTCAATGATTCTACAACGCTTAGCCGACCTTAATGAGGTGGAGAATAATAAAGTACCCAATAATGACTCCCGTAGGATTGACAACGACGCTGAGCTTAGTCAAATAGGGGGTCAACAGAGAAGCCATCACCATCGGTCTCTTAAACAGAATAATACCAGGCTCCGTGCAGGTACCTCTGGTTGTGTTGGTGACAAGACTGAAGACTTCACTTATTTCAATCTATAGATGCAAGATCTGAGAACTAGGGTCAAAGACGTCATGCAAGCAATGAAAGGGAAGGGCCAGGCCACAGTGAACGATCTGGTACAGAAGACCAACCTAGTATTTAGCCTCGCTGTTATGTTATGAGTTGTCCTCTACCTAGCAAATTTAAGATGCCAACTCTTGAGAGCTTCGATGGGACGCGGGACCCTCTCGATCATTTAGAGACCTACAAAGCTCTTATGTATTTGCAAGTCGTACCGGATGAGATTATGTGCAGGGCTTTCCCTACCACACTAAAGGGTTGAGCTCGTCTTTGGTTCAATAAATTAAAGCCAAGCTCCATTGAAATCTTTAATGAGTTGAGCAAACAATTCATTGGACACTTCATCGCTGGGCAGAGGCATAGGAGACAGCAACACACTTATTGAATGTGAAACAGCAGAAGGGAAAGTCTCTCCGTGGTTACATAAGTCGTTTTAACGCTGATATGCTGCAGGTAGAAGATGTGGACGATAAGGTTGCCCTCACAGCCTTTATGGGAGGACTACAGACTTTTAAGTTCCTATTTTTCTTATCAAAAGAAGCCCCTACAAGCATGACAGAGTTGATGGTTAGAGCGTGGAAGCACATGAATGCACGAAAAAACAAAAATGGTGAAGATAAGAGGTCGGAGAAGAAGAGGCCAGCACCTAACACTAGGGAGGAAAAGGAATCGAAGTACAAGAAATTCTCAAACAACCAGGCTGACAGATCGTCTCACCGCCCAGTGAGCCCAGGCAGGTATAATAACTATACCCCCTAAATACATCTGTAGAGCCAGTCTTTCTGCAGATTCAAGATGACGCATCATTGAAATGGCCGCCAAAGCTAAAAGCTGATCCAACAAAGAGGTCTCTAGGTAAATACTATAGGTTTCACCGGGACCATGGACATAATACAGAAGATTGTTTCAACCTCAAAACCAGATCGAGAACCTTGTTCATAAAGGTCATTTACGTAAATTCACAACTAGAAATGGAAAAGGAGGCTCCAACCCAGCCTGGGAGGGCCGAGATGATCGCCCTCCTCAACACCAACCAATGGGTGAGATCAAAGTTATATCGGGTGGCTTCGCTGGTGGTGGTGAGACAAGTTCGGCTCGGAAGGCTCATGCTAGGAGAATTCGGAATTTTTCAAAGGTGAATGAAGTTGGAATGACAAGTCCTCCAACAAAATTACCTCGAGTTGAGGAGTCGGTCATAACCTTTTCTGAAGAAGATGACAAGGGAATTCACCAGCCCCATGATGACCCTCTGGTAGTTTCCATGGTCGTTGCTAATTTCACTGTTCGACGAATACTGATAGACAATGGTAGCTCGGCTGACATACTATTTCTTAGGGCGTACGAGAAATTGAAAATTGGCCGAGAGAAGCTCCGACCCATGAAGTCACCACTGGTGGGATTTTCAGGCGACAAAGTATATCCACTGGGGGCAGTTACCCTTCCAGTTACTGCAGGAGCCAATCCAAAGCAGGTCACTGTAATGGTGGACTTTGTAGTGGTGGACTGCCCATCATCATATAATTTTATCCTGGGGAGGACAACATTGAATACCATGAAAGCAATCACGTCCACTTACCATCTCCTGATGCGTTTCCCAACTGAATATGGTATGGGAGAGCTAAGAGGGGACCAAACAATAGCTCGCGAATGTTATGTCGCCTCTCTCAGAAAACAAAATTGCAAGAGGCATTTACGATTGAAGGGCTGGAAGGGAAAGATAGACCAGACTTTCATAGAGCGGAACCTACAGAAGAGCTAGAAGAGGTCATCCTTGGTGATGGTGAGCCCGAGAAAAAAGTGAGTATAGGGTCTTTACTCCCCCCAGGTATCAAAGATGAACTTACTCAATTCCTCAGGAAGAATCGAGACGTATTTGCATGAAGACATGCCGGGTATAGACCCCACTATCATGGAGCACCGCTTAAATGTAAATCATGACTTTAAACCTGTCAGACAAAAGAGGAGGACTTTCGTTCCAGAAAGGAATCAGGCTACATCAGAAGAGGTGCAAAAACTCTTAAAAGTCGATTTTATTCACGAGGTGTACTACCCCGACTGGCTGGAAAATGTGGTCTTAGTGAAGAAGGCAAATGGAAAGTGGAGGCTGTGTGTGGATTTCACCGACCTTAACAAAGCTTGCCCGAATGACAGCTTTCCTCTCCCAAGAATCGATATGCTCGTTGAGGGAATGGCTGGACACGAACTATTAAGTTTCATGGATGCATATTTTGGATACAACCAGATATCTATGTACACCTCAGATAGAGAAAAAATGGCCTTCATCACTGATAGAGGTTTGTACTGTTACAAAGTAATGCCGTTTGGGCTCAAGAACGCTGGTGCAACATACCAAAGGCTAGTGAATGCAATGTTTAAGCATCAAATTGGTAGAAACATGGAGGTATATGTTGATGACATGTTGGTGAAAAGCTTAAAAGCTGAAGACCATTTGACTGACCTGCAGGAGACCTTCGAGGTACTTAGGAGGCATAAGATGAAACTCAACCCCAGCAAGTGTGCCTTCGGGGTTTCCTCAGGAAAGTTCTTAGGATATATGGTAAGCAGAAAAGGAATTGAGGCCAATCCAGAAAAGATCCGAGCAGTCATTGACATGAGATCGCCAAGATCAACCAAGGATCTACAATGACTAACAGGGAAGATTACTGCCTTGAGTAGGCTAATCTCTCGGTCAACTGACAGGTGTCTACCTTTCTTTCGTGTGCTAAGGAAGGCGTTGGAATAGACCCCAGAGTGTAAGCAGGCGTTCAAAGAACTAAAGCAATACCTTAGTTCTCCCCCACTAGTGTCTCGAACCATACCGGGAGAGGAACTATACATATACCTTGCAGTCTCCACGACAGCTGTCAGTTCAGCTCTGATACGAAAAGAAGAAGGGGTCTAAAGGCCAGTATACTTCGTGAGCAGAGCACTTAAGGGTGCGGAGGAAAGATATCCAAGGATGGAACAGTTGGCATTTGTTTTAATTGTGTTCGCCAGGAAACTGAGACCATACTTTCAAGCGCATACGATAGTGGTCCTAACAGATCAACCCCTTCGACAGGTCCTACATAAGCCAGAAAGCTTTGGTCGACTGATAAAGTGGTCAGTAGAGTTAGAAGAGTTCGACATTCAGTATAAGCCAAGAACAGCAGTAAAGGCTCAGGTGTTGGCTGATTTCTTAGCTGAGTTTACCCCTCAAGAAGAGGAGAAACAACCCCAATTTTCGACAGAACCAGGTTTAAGTGAGCAGATGGGCCCAGAAGTAGTCTGGGACTTGTTCGTGGATGGGTCATCTAATGTTCAGGTTAGCGGAGCCGAGCTTGTTCTTGTCTGCCCAGAGGGAGAAAGTATACAGTACGCACTTCGGTTTGGTTTCAAAGCAACCAACAACAAAGCAGAGTACGAAGCCTTGATAGCAGGATTAAAAGTGGCAAATGCCCTAAGGGTTGAGCAATTAAATATGTACACCGACTCCGAGCTGGTCGCTGGACAAGTTCAAGCGGAATATGAGGCACGAGACGAGAAGATGAAGAGTTACCTACAAAAGGTGAAGGAATTAAAGAATCACTTCCAAAGATTCTCAATTCATCAAATACCACGAGAAGAGAATGGGAAAGCAGACACTTTAGCCCAGCTAGCTACTGCATTGAACCTGAGATTAAGAAGAATATACCACTGGAATATTTGGAAGAACCATCTATATCTCAGGAGAGACAAATTGAAGTGCAACAAGCGATATTGAGTGTGGAATGGGCAGATCCTATCATCAGATATATCAAGGATGGGGTGCTACCAACAGACCGAGCAGAATCTCGAAAGGTCAAGATGCGGGCAGCTAGGTATACGCTTATCAAAGGGGTGCTCTACAAGAGAAGCTTCTCCATGCCGTATTTACGATGCGTTTCTAGCGAGGAAGCTGACTACATTTTAAGGGAGATCCACCTAGGAGTTTGTGGAAACCATGCTGGGGGTAGGTTACTTGCTAACAAGGCCATCCGACTAGGATACTATTGGCCCACCATGCAGAAAGATGTACTTAATTTCGTTAAAAAGTGCGACAAGTGTCAACGATTTGCCAACATCCCGAGACAACCATCAGAGGAGATGACTCCCATGTCAAGACCACACCTCTTTCCCCCTTAAAAGAATGAAGGGTCAGCTTCATCTTCTTCCCTCGTAAAAAGATGAGGGGTTAACTACTTCCCTTGTTAAAGGGTGAGCTGAGTGAAGCTCATATTAATCTACTTCCCCTGTTAAATGGTGACCTGGGTGAAACTCGTATTAATCTACTTCCCTTGTTAAAGGGTGAGATGAGTGAAGCTCATAGTAATCTACTTCCCTCGTAAAAAGATGAGGGGTTAACTACTTCCCTTGTTAAAGGGTGAGCTGAGTGAAGCTCATAGTAATTTACTCCCCCTGTTAAAGGGTGACCTGGGTGAAGCTCGTATTAATCTACTTCCCTTGTTAAAGGGTGAGATGAGTGAGACTCATAGTAATCTACTTCCCTCGTAAAAAGGTTGAGGGGTTAACTACTTCCCTTGTTAAAGGGTGAGCTGAGTGAAGCTCATAGTAATCTACTTCCCCTGTTAAAGGGTGACCTGGGTGAAACTCGTATTAATCTACTTCCCCTGTTAAAGGGTGATCTGGGTGAAACTCGTATTAATATACTTCCCTTGTTAAAGGGTGAGATGAGTGAATCTCATAGTAATCTACTTCCCTCGTTAAAAGGTGAACTGGGTGAAGCTCATAGTAATCTACTTCCCCGATGAGTGAAGCTCATAGTAATCTACTTCCCTCGTTAAAAGGTGAGCTGGGTGAAGCTCATAATAATCTACTTCCCCTATTAAAGGGTGAGCTGAGTGAAGCTTGTATTCATCTACTTACCTTATTACGAGTTACGTGGAACTCGTCTTAATCTACTTTCTTTATTAAAGGGACAAGCCGACTAAAGATGTCAATAAAATCAAGTATAAAATAACGGTAGCATGCCAGCAGGGCAGCTTGCCAAATAATGGGAGCATGCCAGCAGGGCAGCTTGCCAAATAAAGGCAGCATGCCAGCAGGGCAGCTTACCAAATAATAGGAGCATGCCAGCAGGGCAGCTTGCCAAATAAAAGCAGTATGCCAGCAAGGCAGCTTACCAAATAAGGGCAGCATGCCAGCATAACAGCTTGCCAAATAAAGGCAGCATGTCAGCAGGGTAGCTTGCCAAATAACGGCAGCATACTAGCATAACAGCTTGCCAAATAAAGGCAGCATGCCAGCAGGGTAGCTTGCCAAATAAAAGCAGCATGCCTGCCAAATAAAGGCAGCATGCCAGCAGGGCAGCTTGCCAAACAACGACAGCATGACAGCTTGCCAAATAAAGGTAGCATGTCAGCAGGGCAGCTTGCCAAATAACGGCAGCATGCTGGCAGAGCAACTTGCCAAATAACGGCAGCATGCTAGCATAACAGCTTGCCAAATAAAGGCAGCATACCAGCAGGGCAACCTGCCAAATAACGGCAACATGCCAGCAGACAGCTTGCCACGGCAGCATGGCATGGCATGGCAGCTTGCCACATAACGGTAGACTACCAGCATGGCAGCTTGCCACATATACGAGCTGCCAATGTGGCACTACGACAAATATACAAGCTTGCCAATATACGACAAATATATTAGCTTGCCACATATACGAGCTGCCAATATGATACTATGACCCCCGACTGTATTCGCGAAATGACAATATAAGTCAGGCTAATGGACAAGGCTCTGCAATTCTAACTATATATTATTGTGTGATATTTTGGAATTAACGTTCCGGTGGTTTGACAAGCAATCCTCCGAAACGGGGGGCAACTGATGGATGTATAATTTAAATATCTATAATTAAAGGAAGATTGCTAAATTAACGCACTATTGAGATAAGCTCTGCAGATTACGATAAGGATTACAGATTGAGATAGGCTTTACAGATTACGATATGGATTAAGTCTACAGATTACAATAAGGTAATTCTACGTGGCATCTTAACCTAAGCCCTATAAAAAAGGCAGGGTAATCAACGTTTGGAGGTACGCAAAAAACCCTAACTCAAGTTCTTGATTTCTCTTAAGAGATTAGTTCGCACACTGACTTATTCGTCGGAGCCTACTCCACCGATAACACACCGGTGCTTGTAGGATCACCTTTTCTTCTCTCTGTCCAGGAAGTTAGATCAGATCCGGGTTGCACAGAATCCATTATCAACAGTACAGAGTTTTTTTTTCCACAATCAACGAGGACTTTAAATTGAAATGAAATATTAAAGTTGAATCGAGATAAAACAAAACAACTATGAATACTAAATGGCCAATGATATACATCACTCATTCTAAAAAGGATACTATTTGTAGTTACAACAACAATGAATGACATTTGATCAACTCAAATAAAATTAAGGGAATAAATAAATCATCAACCCAACAAAAAAACCTAGTAATATTTCGAAGTACTTGTGTAAGAAGAAGATAAAGAGATTAATACATACTTATCAAAAAAAAAAAAAAAAAAAAAAAAAAAAAAAAAAAAAAAAAAGATATTGAGATTAATATCTGCAATTTGGTCGAAGGTTATGCAACTTTTTATCAATGACAGCTCTGAGTATATTCGGGAAAGGGGGAAGGTAAAAGACCTTTACCACGTCTAATAAAGAATCTCGAGAAATGTGAAAAATAGAATGTGAAAGATTTTTGGTCTATGCGAAATATTTTTGCCTTATTGGAATGTGATGAAGAGCTTATTGGGAATATTACAAAAAATTTTAATCATACTATGGAATGGAATGGCCATTCCATAGGTTTAATAATAGAATGGATTTTCATTCCATTGGAATAGTCATTCCATTCCATTTCATTCTTGCACACCAAACAAATGAACGGTTTGAATGGGCATTCCATTCCATTCCATTCCAGCATGTCAAAGGTAGCATTAGCGCTTTGTGCTTTAAAAGTAATTTTTTTCATATAGAAAATAAATTAATATAAAAAAAATAAAAATAAAATAGCAAAACTTACTATTATAGCATCCAAACCCTTATATAACTAAATAACTTCAATTCAATTGTGCCAGGGAGACCCTTTTTATTAAATCTTTAAATAATTAAAATTAGAAGTTATAATTTTTTTTAGCATGAATGAGTGGTCTCTTTTTTGTTAATAAAAACCCCTTTCTATTAAATCATTAAATAATTAAAACTAAAAACTACAAATTTTTTACCATAAATGAATAGCCTCTTTCTCAACAACAAGAATCCAAATTTATATAATTCCCTTAAAGCTTTTTATAATTTTATTTTGATTTGGTAATATATATATTTATAATACATATATAATAAAAAAAATATATTAGCAGAGAAAAAAAAAATAGAGATAAAGAGAAACCTACTAGTTCTTTCTTTTTCCTTCAATTAACAATTCGTTTAGTTTGCTAAAATATAAAGCACAAATGTATAAAAGAAAAAAAGTGTAATATGTATTAAAATAGAAGACATTAATGTTTTTTTAGTTATCTTCAAGATGTGTAGCATTCTCTAAAAATAAACGTGTTAAAAGAGACAAAGTTAGGTGAATACCATATATGAACATGGCAGCTCGATCTAAACGAAAAAAATAAAAAGTGGCCTTTTCAACAATATAAATAGAAATAGTCACAACTCACAAACAAAATATACAAATATATATATATACACACACACAAATTTATAATAACAAAAGTTAATAAAACTAAAAAATAATTAAAGAAAAAATCATAAACATTGATTTAAAAAATCCAAATTCAATACTCTTACAAAATTTTTAATAAAATGAAAGTGTGTTCATATATTGAAAGTATATAATGAATATGGAATTGAGAAGAAAGACCCGTGTAAACTTGTAATGAGAGGGAGAGGAGAATACTTGTTAAAAAAAAGAAGATAAAAGATAATATATATATATATATATATATATATATATATATATATATGGAAAGTTTTCGCAACTTTCCCAAACTAAAGGGAAAAAAAAAATTATTTAATGATACAAATTTTTAGGCTAAATATTAAATTTCTATATTGGTTACGATGTATTGGAAAACGTGAATAAGGACTAGAAAAATAAGGAAAAAAAAAAGTCATATAATAATAATAATAATTTTAGAATGTAAAATTAAACGTAATAATAATAATAATAATAATAATAATAATTTTAGAATGTAATAATAATAATAATAAACGTGAATGAGGTTGGAGAGAGAAAAGATTAAAATAATAATAATAATAATAATTTTAGAATGTAAATATTTGAAGCCTAATAAAAAAATCTCAAGGAGAAAGAAAAGAGAAAAAAATAAGTTATTTTAGGATATAAATCTTTGGGGCTTAATATAAAAATTTTGTATTTATTGGAATTTAATAATATTAGGAAATAATTATAATATAACTTAATATAAAAAAAATTTTAAAATTTTGGAACCTTTTTATTGGCTGGCGCCTTAAGTAACCGCTTAAGTAGCCTAAGCTTGGATTTATAGTCTTGTATAAAAGTTAAAAACTATTCTTGTAGACTATTAAACAATAATTTTTTGGTCCATACGTAACTTGTTAGATTGGTTTGGATATTTTCTTTTTTTTTTTTGGTAGAGATGATATATGGTGGCTCATCTAGTATCGAGAAACTTGCACATTAGCACAGCCACTTTTAGTTAGTCACCCATGGGCCATGGTTCTCAAAACCAGTTAATGTTTCTCTTCTTGGAGTTGATGAGAATTTTGGATGCTTGTTAGCCGGGGAAAAAACACAGAGAACAGTGTAATTGGAATTTTGGAAGAGATGAATACCAGAGGAAGTTTTTGATAAATACACCCTAGTAAATAGTGTTGTAATTAATAGGATAAAGAAGAAACACATTGTAAAACATGATGTTAGAAAATTGAATGACAATATAAACACCAAGTAGAAGTAGAGAAAATCAATGCACCTTATTTTTTATTTTTATTAATTTTAAGGAACCTGAATAATCTTAATATAAATTTATAAATATTTGAAACTAGAATGACAAATCATCATCATCGAATTAGCAAAGAGAATTTTGAAACTAGAATGACAAACCATCCACAGAATTAGCAAAAAGAATTGACAGGTAATAGGCTCTCTGCATACACTACTGCATCATAGATAGGCACCTTTAGGAGGCCATGTGGTACAAGATCTCTATATGATCTCTCACTTGTGTTGTATAAAAACAAAATTGAAACCGACCGTGTTCATAAGAGTTTCATTATTATTTAACAAATCCAATGGCTTTGCATAAAGTGAATCTGGGAATTCCAAATGAACTTTAGTCCAAGACTGCTCCACTCTGTATTCCTTCATTACCCAAAATTCATCACTGTCAGGTACTTTTACACAAAGACATCCTCCAAATACCCTTATTCCGCACATTTTATGAACACTGGTGAAGAAACTAGGTAATGGAATTTCTGAGAGTTTCTCACCCACCAAATCAAAAGCAGCAATCTTTGATTTCCTGTTCGAATTTATATCTAAACAAAACCAATTAATGGCTCCATTTAGCATCATCCCACGAGTGGGATAAAAACCTATTTTTAATAGTCTTAAACCTTTTTCCAAAAACCAGCTCTTAGTGAATATATATAGACGCTCTGTCTACCTAATTTCACCAGTTTGTAATCATCAGACAAACTTTCATATCCAAATCCACATACCAAGGAAGGGGAAAGTATATTGTAATATGGTATTTGCTTGGACTCCCTTGTATAAAAATTGAATATTACATATGATAGACAGGATAAAAACCATATGCATACCAATCCATTGCAACTGCCAATGATTTCCAGAAACTCAAGGTTTGACGTCAATACTATTATCAATATTTTCTGCCACAATGACGTCATTGTGTGTTGATCCGAGGTCTACAGTGTATAGATGATAGAAATTGATCCGCTTTGTGATTGATTTTGATTGATTGAGGTGAGTTCTACTGAAGTTGGAGGAGTTGGAGATCAAAGAAAGCCATGATTTGGAAACACACTTGAATCGTATCAGAGAATTCATAGGCAATTTTAATAATATTTCGACAAAGGAGATGACGAGGAATATAAGGCATTAATGTTGTTGTAATCCCTTTGCCCTTCAACTCATTGCTTTGTCTGATTTCTTTTTCTTCTTCTTCTCCAAAACAGAAGCAAGGAAGCCGAAGCAAGAAGCGGCGAAACCAAGCCATAACTTGCAGTGATAACTAACTCTCAGTTAATTCAATTTAGAAAAGATGATAGATTATAGATATATATTTAAATATATCCTCATAGTGAATATAATTGAGATCTCTCTTCTTATATGAAGCCGTGAAAAGCCTCTATCTCTTCCGGGTGGGTGATAAAGTGATTATGATTTGCCACTTCCGCAACACCAAGAACATAGGGTACAAGTTGGGTTGGTTGAGAATTTTCGGCTGGGCTTGTTAGCAACTAAATTCAGGTTGGACTCGGGCTGAAAATTTCCAGCTAGAGCCCTATTTTGGGTTGAGTTCGGTTTGGGCTCCAGCCCAATCCAAAACCCGAAATAAATATTATACAATTTTTGTAATTTTTTTAAAAGTACATATTAAATCTGATGTCTTTATTTTATTTTTTTAATCCAAGGTTTAATATATTAATATCATTATTAAACCCTTTAGAAGAACCCTACCTCATCCCCACTTCCTTCACCACCGTCCATCATCTTCATTGCTCCTATCTGAGATTGTTTAGGTAGGTATTTTCTTTTGGTTCGAATCCTTCTCTTTTGTTTTCTTTGAAATTGTGTTGCTAAATGCAACAAATTGAAGATGGTCTCAAGATTTTTTAAAAAATAAAATAATTATTATAAGAACCTAATTACTTTAACAAGCTAGAATCTTTTAGATAAAAAAAAAAAAAAAAAAAAACACAGAGGCAAGAGAGTGTGTGTGTGTGTGTATATATATAATGGACTATTTAAAAAAAAAAAATTGAATGGGCCATTTCTTAAATTTTAACGAAATATATAGGTAGTTATACAAATAAAAAAAATTCCAATGGGGGAATCCGCCCCCATTGTTCCTATGGTAGGTCCGTGGCTGGCTGCAAGATTCGGACATTTCAAACGGCACACTAAAATTAAATTATTGGGCGTCTCAAAATTAAATCGCCCAAAGTTGTCTATTAAAATTAAATCATTTGGACTGTTAAATTTAAGTAAGTGGCTCAGTAATGAGTAAAAAATAAATACCCATTAAATGGTCAATAATAATTGGTGGTTTAAGATGTCTTAACCGCTCCTCTGTTTTATTTTCTCTCACCTCTGTGCTTCTCTTTTTCTTTTTCATTTAATTTTCATCTTTTCTCCTTTTTTCGATATTGTCTCTCTTGTCTGTTTTCTCATCTCTTGCCCTTTTTTCTCTCTCCTCCCTCTCCTCCCTGCCTTTTCTTTTTTTAATCAAGGGAGTTATATATAGTAATATATATTGGTATATATGTCTATCTCTATCTCTATCTCTATCTCTATCTATATTATTATTAAAAGGATAAAGGGTTTCAATGCAATATAGACAAATATAATTAAAGAAGGAAAGATATATAAAAAATGAAATTTATACAAAATTATTTTTATATTTAGTTTTTTTATAATAGTCCAAGTTACCCGATTTTTTTTTTTTTTTTTTTTTTTTTTTTGGTCTAATTTACCAAATTCACTTATATATTTGTGAATTCAATTGCTTTTAAATAATAATAGGTAATTGCTCTTTATACTATTTTACACTAATTTAGATAGGTAATTGTTTTTTAATTTTTTAATTATCTAAGTTACCAAATAGTTTTATTGCTTATATTTTAATTATTTAATTGTCTAAGTTACCGGGAAAAAAAAATTTGTCTAAGTTACCAATAAATTCAGTTATATGTTTCCTTTTATATAATTAAACATTATATATTAAAATGTTTCCTTTTTTAATTAGACAATTTGTGATAGTTTGATAGAACTTTCAGATTTGAAAATATATTAAATATTATATAATAAAGTGTTGTATATTTTTATATATTTCCTTTATATATTTTCTTTTCTAATTCTTTTTTAATGCAAGAGTAGCATTTAAGCCGAACAGGCCAGTCGATGCTAACCCAAGTGCTCATTGCCTTTGATGGCTTTCAAGTGGACTAGGCTAGAATTGCGACACTCAATGTCAAAAGAGTTTTTGTGTTGCTAGGACAAATTCGGCCTACGCCGATGAACGCACCTTGTGTCTATGGGCCTGGGCCGTCCGTTCTTTGCTTCTTTTTTTTTTTTTGTTTTTTCGAAAGGTCCGTTCTACTCAAAGATGGGTCCAATGTTTATGTTGGCAAGAGCTGTGCATTTGGGAAGGTCATCATTAATAACAAGATTGCCACTTTAATCTACTGCAAAAAAGAAAGACAAAGGGGTTAGTAGTGATAGTCAATGTTGGCGTTTGAAAAAAAAAAAAAAAAAAAAACAGTGACGAAAAAATGATTGTTTTGTTGTGTGATATAGAAAGTTCATTTGTTGCGGACAAATACGAGAAACATTTAGTCAATAACTCCATTATGCATTCATTTGAACTCATTCGTTCAATTAGATAATCACTAATATAGTAATACCATTATCATTTTCATCAAAATTCTCACATTTTTAGAATAATAAGATAAGAGCCTTGCAGCCTCTAATAATAATAATAATAACATAATAAAACTTTCCAAACAGTCCACACCATCCACAAAATACATGAATTTCATATTCAATTGACTTAAAGTCATATATCAAATCTTTATTTATTTTGTCCAATGGCAATTTTCATTCAAAGTATTTAAGTTCCAGTAACTTATTCTTTTGCAATACTTTAATTATGCTATTTTGATTCAAAATGCTTATTTTTATTCAATTGAATTCCATGGCAATCTTTGATCAGATTTCTGTCATTTAAATTCAGCTAGTCATTATTTTTCATACAATTTCCATTCAGCCAGTTCTTTTAAAATCTATTTTCATTAGGCCGTCTTCTTTTAAAGTCAATTTAAAATTCAGCCCATTCATTTAAATTACTTTATTTTAAATTGCATTTTTATTCTTTAAAATTCCATAAAAAAAGTCCTAGCATTAAGGTAGAAAAAGAATCCAACCGAGAGTTCTTTCTATTCTCTCTCCCACACATTCGCTTGAAGTCAACCACCAATTAAAAGGAATAGTTGGCGTTCAATCATATTTTGAGTATTTATACTTTGGCACGTCTGCAAAGTCCATCGGCTAATATGAACACAAAAATCCGCAAACAATCCCAAAACATATGTTTCATTCTTAAAATAGATTTACCATTTTTTATAATATTACTAAATTGTGATTTTGACATTTATTTTATTAAGTAATTTCACTCTAATTTCGAAGTACTCTTTCATTTTTTAATAAAAATATATTTAAAAATTAGTTCTTATCAATCCAATAAAAAATAAATAAAAAACTTACCATCATAAAATATTAAAATTTTAAAATACGCAGACAAAATTTGAGATAGAACGAGTAACACATGTAGGTTTTTCAAGTCAAATTGACATCTGATCCATTTGTCAATTCAATCAATTCCATTCATATCATCATCACTGTAGTTTTCAGTTTTGAACACATTGAGGATATTGAAGTCCAATTTGGACCTAAAGGAGCCGCCGGACAACAAACACCGACCAATCAATCTTAATGTACCACAAAGAATCTTTGTGATGATTCATGAAGTACCTCGGACCCCACCTTCACCATCACCTTATACGGTCCTGCCATGTGTCCCATTCAATTAATATGACCTAAACTTTTCAATTTTTTTACTTTTGTCTTTTTGCCAAGTTAATTCTCACCTCTTCAGTTTTGTGTGGCGTGTAAAAACAGGGAAAATAATAAAGTTATTATATATCAATGTTTTGTGAAGCTCAAAATATTTAAGTCATTCGTGATAACATAATTGGTGTAAGGAGAAAGTTCAGGTTCAATTATTGCGTACAGTGAAAGCTTATAATGGCTTGTTTATAAAGTTATAATTTTGAGCCTATAAATAAATATGTCATTTGTATATACTGCTTGGTGCGACATACTTAAATGAAATGCTTTCATTTTCTCTCTCTTTATCTGTGTGTACTTTTTATTTCTCACGAAATATTACTATATATATATATATATAGATATATACACATATATATATATTTATTATACGTTATCAGCACGAACTCTATTTATCTCAAATTTGAAGAAAAATTTCTCTCTCCTTTTTTTTATCTCAACTATATATCTTTTTTGTGATATTAGTTTTGATAGATTGTTGGACTTGTAAAATTTATCGAAGAAAATTATACTTCTAACTTCAAAAGGTAAGAAAATTTTAATTATGGATTATTATTCATAAAATATATTTATTCACTTAAATGATATATATGCTCACATTATAGTCGGTCTTACCACCTTTATTATTTACTAATTATGGTCGGTCTTACCACCTTTATTATTTAATAATTTATGACCGATTTTATCGCCTTTATTGTTTAATAATTTATTCACTATGGCTGGTTTTACCACCTTTGTTATTTAAATAATTCATATTATGTTATTATTTCATTTAGTGCCATTTTATTTATTTATATACTATTCTAAATTATATTTTTATATTATTACATCTAGTTATTCTGAAAATGTCAAACTTGACAAAACTGAAATTCGTGGCTTTGATATTTCTGGCAAAAATTATTTATCTTGGATTCTGGATGCTAAAATCTATTTAGATGTCATGGGTCTTAGAAACACAATTAAAGAAGAGAATGATGCATCATTACAAGATAAAGCGAAGGCCATGATTTTCCTTCGGCGCCATATTAGTGGGAGCTAAAAACTGAATACCTCACTGAAAGAGATCCACTGTGTTTGTGAAACAATTTGAAAGAAAGATATGATCATCAAAAAACAGTTATCCTCCCAAAGGCTCGGGCTGAATGGCAGCAACTGCGGTTGCAAGATTTTAAAACTGTGGCTGAATATAACTTTGTCTAATTTAAAATCAGCTCTACATTGAAATTGTGTGGTGATATCATTACTGATAAACTTTTGTTGGAAAAAACATTCACCACATTTCACGGCTCGAATGTGCTCTTACAACAACAATATCGAGAGCGTAAATTTAAAAAATGTTTAGATCTGATATAATGTTTACTTGTGGCAGAGCAAAATAATGAGCTTTTGTTAAGAAACCACCAGTCTCGTCCAACTGGATCGACATTGATCCCTGAAACATATGTTACCCCATCCCGTGGTCGTGGACGTGGTCGTAGTGGTAGAAATGGCTATAATAATGAATATGGTCGTGATAAAAATAACTATCACAATAATGAATATGGTCGTGATAGAAATCATTCTTATTACCGTGAAGGATATCAATCCTCACACCATATCCCCAAAATAGAGATTATAATGAAATGAAACAAGTAAAAGGGAAGAATGTGGCTTAACCTCCCAAGGTACATGATAATACTTGTTATTGGTGTGCCATTACAGGGCATTGGCAAAGCATTTGTTGTACACCTAAGTATCTGGCTGAACTTTACCAAGCCTCAATGAAAGAAAAGGAGAAACAAAAGGAAATGAATTTTATTGATCATAATGAGCCAGTTGACATCACAAATCTGGAAATGAATTTCATTAATTATAATGAGCCAGTTGACATCACAAATCTGGATGTATCAGATTTTTTTTTTAAAACCGTAATGGAAAGATAGACTTCCTGATTGGTGATGGAAATGTCCACACTAATTAATCCTATTTTCTTTTCATGTTCTGTCTACTATACTTTTGTTTTCTTTGTATTAAAGTTTTTATCTTCTAGTTTTTATTAAAGTTTCTTTTGTTATAGATGTTTCTTTTTTGATAAAGAAATTTGCATGAATAGGAATGGATCTGACTAGTTCCAAAATAAATGATGAATACATATGCCTTGCAGATAGTGGAACAACACATACAATCCTTCGAGATCAAAAATATTTTTCTCACCTAACTCTGACAGATGCTAGTGTTAGTACAATATCAGGTCCCACCGACTTGATTGAAGGCTCCGGACGAGCCAAAATCATTTTACCATATGGAACAAGATTACAAATCAATGATACCTTATATTCTACAAAATCTCGGAGAAATCTGTTAAGTTTTAAAGACTTGCGTTGTAATGGGTATCATATTGAGACCGCAAATGAAAGAAATGTAGAATATCTCTACATTACTTTCATTACCTCATGCAAGAAGCAGATATTAGAAAGACTCCCTGTTTTCTCTTCTGGATTATACTATACAACCATTAGAACAATTGAGTCCAATGTTGTGATACATAAAAAATCTTGTGACCCAAAACTTTTTATACTTTGGCATGATCGACTTGGTCACCTGGGGAGTACAATGATACGTTGAATTATTGAAAATTCACATGGACACCCACTAAAGGATCAAAAAATCATCTTACCAAATAATTATCTATGCACCACCTGCTTACAAGGTAAGTTGATTATCAGACCATTCCCTTCAAAAATCATTGTTGAATCTCCCCCATTTTTACAACGAATTCACGGGGATATATGTAGACCAATTCATCCACCTTGTGGACCATTTCGCTATTTTATGGTATTAATTGATGCCTCAACACGATGGTCATATGTTTGTCTACTTTCTACTTGTAATGTTGCATTTACTAGATGACTAGTGTAGATTTATCAATTCTGTCGTTATTTTTCTACACTTCGTGTAAAAATAAGAAAAACCTGCAAAAACTAAATTAAAGATGGTATAAAATAAGCAGGGTCGAACCATACAAGATTTAAACTTGTGAATCAAAATTAAAACCAAAATTTAAAAGAAGAATAACTTTAAAATAATTTAATGATTTTTTCTAATGAACTAAAAATAAAATAAATAAATAAGACAAATAAATTATGATCAATTAATAAGAAAAGTCTCAAGGAAAGAATCCACCACCACAGCTTACTATAAATAAATTAGTATATTTCTATGTATGTAAATTTTCCTATTATAAGTAAATCACTTCACCAGTCCAATTACAACTTAGAAAGATAAAGGAAAATAATAACGTGAAATAATAATTGCTTGAAAACATATTTTACTTAATCTGATATATCTTTGGTAAATAGAAATAGGCATTTTCAGAATTACCACTAATTGACAAACACGAAGAATCCTCTTTCTAAATTTTTTTATCAAAATAAGAATACAGAATAAAAGAGTAAAATAATGTTCTAAAGAGAAAATTTCATAAAAGAATTAAACTAAATTTACTTATATTTCAGCCATGGTGGCTTCATCACTCCCTTGAGAAGGGGTGTTTAAGCTAGCATAATAAGAAAACAAAATAAAAATATAAAAACAAACTTCATAACAAAAATTATAAGAAATAATTTGAAGACAAAAATCCTCTCTAACTTTTATTATTTTCTATCACTCACAATGTACATCCAACCTCCTCTACATATGTCCCTATTTATAGAGTTTAGAATGGAATGATCGGGAGGAGAAAATTCTAATTACAGAAGTGAATAAAATAAAATCCTCCTAAAATCTTGCTGCTTTCCAATTTGGCTTGATATCTTTAACTTGACGTGCTTTCCAATCTTTCTTGATATATTTTCCAATTTGGCTTGATCTTTGCTGATTTGATGTAAACTTGCTATTTTTGTCTCTTTTCTTCTTATTATGAATTCAGCCCCTACAAAACATGAAAAGTAGGGATAAGAACATTTATCTAATAAAAAATATTAATTAATCATTTATTATTAAGTATAAAATAACAATTTTTGTGCACTTATCAAATTACCCCCAAACAAGCTTTTGCTAGTCCTCTAGCAATTAAAGGTAAAAAGAGATAAGTTTACAAAATTGTTACTTTAACTAACTCCTGACTAAAAATATGCCACTTCCGCAGGCTACTTTCGATTGCATTTACCATTTGCAATAAGGCCTTAAACCCCTAGGTTATCCTAGTGGACGAGCTATAGCCTCGTGAGGGTTTCCAGATATGATACCCACAAATATTCAAAATGATGCACACATTGCACTTAGCTCAATTACATTAATGGAATCAGAAACGATTGCATACATATTATCATCAAGTTAGTTATTATGACAAGTATAAGAAAGATTAATATTCTCAAGCAATCACAAACCTCTAATTACATGCAATAATACTATGGCCCCCACACAAAGTTCAATTCAACATATTTCTAATAACAAGCAATCCCTAGTTTCCTTTTGAAGTGAACTCGCATCCAATTATGTGTTTTACCCTTTTGTCCTTATATTACACATCACAATAGCTTCAACTCATTAATATTCATTTCCAAGTTAGAGTACCCAAGGCATGAATTCATGACTTTACTTATGCATGCGAATTTTTCATCTTTCTTTCTTCCATCTTTTTTTTTTTTTTTTTTGAAGATGGCAAGCTGTACAATGTTTAAGTTAAGCTTTCTAGATGACCCATGTAACGAGCTTTAGGCTAATGACTCCCAACCAGACAGTTTTAGGGCATTAGGTGTAAAAACACCCCAAAGAGCTTATTAACTCAAGTCAACTAGGCTTCGAACCTAAACTTTCATTTTTTTCCTTACCATCCACTTTTTGACGCGAACACTCACTGCTTACTGAGGCAAGAAGCCCGGTTACTTCGTGAAAGGTATTAACTAATCATGCATTTTTCTCCATCATCATGCCAAGGACATCGACTTTTCAAGGTCTACTAACTCGTATCCAACACATGTAATATATCACATAAGGTTGGGCCTGTACCCCACAAAAAGATACTAGTGTGCATCTGTGAGAAGTGAAGTACGCTAGGGACTAATTATTATTAACAATAGTCAAACTGGATAATGATGTGCACCACATATACCAAAACGTGAATTAAAGATTCAAAACTGCCCTAAAATACCAATTCTCAATCATACATGAACAATAATTCACCCAAATTTGACATGACATACAATTTAACTTATAATTTCCATAGAAACAAGATCATTGCCCTACCCCCAAACAAAAGACAACACTGTCCCTAGTGTTGGCACCAAAGAATATGGAAACTAAATGGACAAGTATAGGTGGAGATATATATAGAAACATTGGAACATATTACCTCACTTGTTCGATGTGGAGTACAATTTCTGCAAAAAGAGGGTATGGAAAACAATCGAAAACCATATCAGATAAATATAGCACCCCCAAACAAAATATAACCATATTCAAATACGAAACAGCTACGGAGCTAACGAGTAGGAGGGAGATACAACTGGTGAATACTTGAAAATCAATCCAAGGTAACTGAATAGACACAACCGGCTGGGTTGCCTCCCAGGAGCGCTAAATTTAACGTCTTCAGCCAAACACAATGGGGGAAGTTCCTGTGATACCCCTCGGATCTGGGACACGGGTTAATCAAGTCCGACCCGAGTCCGAGGGATATCAAACAATTAAAGTATTTTAAATCGAACATGGAATACAAAATTGATTTAAGAAATAAAAAATTTAAAAGCTGAAAGGAACTAGGAATAAATATCTTCTAAATATAATTATAAAAATCCAAGCTTCAAAACCTTTGTAAGTTTACAATTCGGGAATCCATCTATTGGACCCCTTATAAAATTCTCAAATAGGAGTTTAAATCATAGAAATAATTTCTACAGCTAACATAGAAAAGATTCCTACATAGTCGGAGGAATGAATATCTGTATCTGCTCTGCACGTCCAAGCTCTAACCCTGGAACTGTCGAACACCTGAAAAATAAAGGAGTGGGTCAGGCCCACATGCAAGTCCTGATTTACTACAATCCAAACAGTAATCCGATACGCAGATACATCCTAGGAAGACTCAACTATATCTAGAGTAGTCCATATATGTATATAGTGCACACTAATAGGACGCTCGCTAGTCCAATAGGTTTGTCTCAGCCTGAATAGAAGGCAACATGCAAATACGCACCCTAAGGTGGGCATGAGTACCTAGACCTACCAGGGAACAATACCTATGTCCAGTTATCCATCCCAAGCGATATACGTGCCCTAACCATAATCTTGAGACTCAAGCTCATACCATGGCACATAAAATAAATATATAAAGTCCGTACTCCTAATACAAATTATCATCCATCTGTATAGTGGTCTGATATATGAAGCACAAATTCATCCTGAAACCATAGTAGGTCATTCACTTTATTTGATTGACATAACACAAGTAGGTGATGGACTTAACATTTATGGTTAATCCATTCCTTAATCCAAATTTGGGTAGGACTTAGTGTTTTGAACTAATCCATTCCAATATAGGTAGGTCTTAGTGCTTTGAGCTAAGCCATCCCTAATATGACACCGTCCCATACTGGTTCATACACATTTATTCAAGTAAGACTTAACCTTTTTATGGTTAATCCAACTCATTCCAGATTAGGTAGGATTTAGTGCTTGAACTAATCCATACATAGTATGTCCCCGTCCCATACCGGTACATACCATCCTCCAATTAACATAGTCGATAAAACAGTAATAGATGCAAACCAACTATACTCCAGAATAAGCATTTATTATAACCTATCAAGTTTAGGATCAAATTATGCACACAATATAAAGTTCAGAAATCCTAAACCAATTCCTTTAAGCTGATAAAAATTTACTGAGCATTTAACTCCTCCAAACTGCGTAGTTAATTGAACCACACTATATAATCAATATCCATCCTCCAAAATATGTATCATTATAATTTGATACATATATATCAATAATAAGCATTCATTATAGAGCCTAAACAAAATCAATATTCCAGTAATGTAATCTGCAAAATAAGTATAAGCATTCACATCCTCCAAGTTGTCCGTATCTGTCGTAGTTGAATAACAAGGTGAAAATTAACTTGATTCAACACAAATTCAGTTAAATTTAAGTAATTAATGTTACTTATAATCCTATTTATATATGTTTAATCCTAATTAAATCATATACAAACGATCTTCTAAATTCTCTAGTGTAAACAGTTTAATATTCAAGGTGCAACCGGTAAATTCCTTGCCTAACTGTGCATTGTCCAATCCTTAATTAAATTATGAATTTATGTTTCTCTATTGTCTAATGGATCTACAACACTTGTATCCATCCACTAATTCAATTCAAACCATTTAAAACACCCCACGCAGCTAAACAGTGCACTAAACCAAAACTGAGCGCATCCGGGTGAGAGCACTGCTCAAATTGCCTCAAGAGCCGGCTCTGGACTATCGGAGCTGGCTCCAAAACAGCCAGGAGCCGGCTCCAATCCTTTAGGAGCCGGCTCCAAAGGCTTAGAGGCAGCTCCTAGGTTTTCTGGAGCCTGTTCTTGCTCCTTTGGACACCATCATCTGTTCTTGCTTCATCTTCTTCGACTCCGGTAACTAACAGAGCCTCTGGAATGTTTTAATCAGTTGTTCTAGGGTCCAATCAAAGTTATAGATTAATCCTAACCCCCTGATATGCAACCATGATTTGAACTAGACTCAAGTTTGGAAGTCATAATTACAGAACGTTTAAATAGCAACCTTAAGCAACTTATAACAGATTTATTTTGTAAAAATCAAAACTGTTTTAAGATCTTGTTCTAGGCTTTAAACTCACTCCTAGATTAGTTACAAAGCATCCCACATATAATTTACAACCTTAGTTTACAACAACCTGAATCACACTATAGAAAAACAGATTAACAGAGAAGCAGAAATAGGCAAAACAATTATCTTACGAGTATTTAAACCAGATTCTTATATGCATAAATCCATGATATTATGTTTGTTTACAATTGTTTTAGCCTTTATTAAGTCCCTGAAGTCCTCCTAGGCATGCACAGAACACAGATTAAAGAGATAGAGCAGAACAGAAACTTGACTCTGATTTCCGATTGAAAATCCAAAACTGTTGTCTCTAGCAACTTCGGCAATGTCAATAGTTGTTATCAACCTCTGCCACTCCTAGTTAAATCCAGAACTCCTCCTTGATTCCCTACCTTACTCTCTTAAAGTTCTCTCTGTATTCCCTCTGTATCCTTATGTACGTGAATATAGTGAATATGGTTTACAGGAAACCCTAGTAGACGTATACTTATGTATTTATAGGCTTAAGTTGAAACCCTAATTTAAATCCTAAACCAAACCCTAAATTAAATCCTAAACCAACTATATGTCGGCTTCAATCCTAAACACGACGTAAAACATAAAACCCTAATCACCAAAACAGTGCATTTACATAAACACGTAAAGAAACAAACCCAAATACAATTTAAGCAATTAATTAAAGAAAACACAATTTAAAACAATTAATGAAAGAAAAACACATTTAAGTTAATTAAAAATAAAACAAATCAAATGAGCAAATAATTAATTAATTAAAACAAGCAAATAATCAATTAATTAAATAAAAATAATTATATTAAATTACAGGATTGTCCTCTTAAAATTAGGGGTATTACAGTTCCCCTAAAAAAGATTAGTCCGAATAGACCGGATTGACGAGGAAAATGTCCTCAATGACATGAGCCTCAAACTCAAGGAAAGGTTTTAAACGATGACCATTGACTTTAAATAACTTTCCAGTTTTGGGATCTTGTACCTCAATTGCACCATGGCTAGCAACATGGTGTACATAAAATGGACCAGACCATCGTGACCTCAACTTCCCAGGAAACAATGCAAGACGGGAGTTATACAAAAGAACCTTTTGGCCTTGGAAAAACTCTTTTCTTAAAATTTGTTTGTCATGTTCCAATTTAGTCTTAGCTTTATAAATCCTCGAACTCTCATAGGCATCATTTCTGAGTTCTTCCAACTCATTAAGTTGAAGTGTCCTACATTCACCAGCTTGATTATAGTCAAAGTTCATGGCCTTTATGGCCAATAAGCACGATGTTCTAATTCGACATGCAAGTGACAGGCTTTGCCATAGACCAATCGGTATGGAGACATTCCTATAGGGGTCTTATAAGCAGTACGATAAACCATAAAGTATTAACCTAGGTTTGGCATCTTTCTTGGAGAGAAAATGTCTTAACGCAGCATGATCGGTATAAATGATGACCTTAGATCCTATCAAATAAGAGTGAAATTTGTCAAATGAGAACACTACCGCCAATAATTCTTTTTCAGTGGTTGAGTAGTTGAGTTGGGCATCATTCAGAGTCTTACTAGCATAGTAGATGACATAGGGTGCTCTATTAACTCTTTACCCTAAAACAACCCCGACTGCATAATCTGACGCATCACACATGATCTCAAAAGGTAGGTTCCAATCAGGTGACCGAATTATAGGTTTAGTAATGAGTGCGGTTTTTAATTGCTCAAAAGCAGAGTGACAAGCATCGGTAAACTCAAATGGGGCATCCTTAGCTAGAAGATGGGTCAAAGGCCATGCTATCTTACTGAAGTCTTTGATGAAACGCCTATAGAAACCAGCATGACCTAGGAAAGCTCGAATGTCGCAGACAGTTTTGGGAATGGGTAAATTTGAGATAAGATCATTTTTTGCTTTATCTACCTCGATTCCAGCACTAGAGATGGTATGACCTAGGACAATTCTTTTTTGGACCATGAAATGACTTTTTTCCCAATTAAGAGCGAGGTTAGTATCACGATAACGCTGAAGCACGAGAGTAAGATGGTGTAGACATTGTTCAAATGACGAGCCAAAGACAGAGGAGTCATCCATGAAAATTTCTAGAAACTTATCAACCATGTCACTAAAAATACTCATCATGCACCGCTGGAATGTAGCCGGTGCATTGCATAAGCCAAATGGTATACGATAATAAGCAAATGTACCAAATGGGCAGGTGAAAGTGGTCTTGTGTTGGTCATCAGGGTGGACAGGGATTTGATTATAGCCAGAATAACCATCTAAGAAGCAATAGAATGACTGACCGACCAATTTCTCTAATATTTGGTCAATAAATGGTAGAGGAAAATGATCCTTCCTAGTTACACTATTGAGCTTTCGATAGTCGATGCAAACTCGCCATCCTATTCGGACACGGGTAGGAACTAACTCATTGCGATCATTGGGAACGACAGTAATGCTGGACTTCTTAGGAACCACTTGGACTAGACTTACCCACTGGCTATCAGAGATTGGATATATGATACCGGCATCAAAGAGTTTGATAACTTCAGTACGGACAACTTCCTTCAAGTTAGGATTCAGTCTCCTCTAGGGTTGCTTACAGGTTTTAGCATCGTTCTCCAAATAAATACGATGTTGCACTACTAAAGGACTAATGCCTTTGATATCATCAATAGACCAACCTATAGCTTCTTTATTCGCCCTAAGCACCTCAAGTAGTTGGGTCTCCTAGTTGTGGGTGAGGTCAGAGGCTATCACCACAGGAAAAGTATTAGATTCACCTAGGTAAAAGTATTTTAAAGTCTCAGGGAGAGGCTTTAATTCGACCTTAGGAGACTCTTTTACTGTTTCAGATTTAGGGTTATTTGGTGAAGACAGTGATTCAAAGTGGAGTCGGTACTTGGGTGTGTCAAAGATTGGAGTGGGATCTAATAAGGCATTGACCTCTCCAATATAATTATCCTTGACGAGCACTGAAAAGTGCACATTTAAACCCGTTAAGCTTAAGCATTCTAGTACCTTTATCTATCTTACTTTGCCGTTTTAGACTTATTACGTGTTATTTATATTTTCAGGCACTAATCCCAAAATTGAGCTAACTCAGCCAAATAAGAGCTTAATTGAAGCAATCCTGAGATAAACCAAAGGAGGCAGCAAAGTGGAGAAAGAAAGGAGCAAAAAGGAATTAAGTTGTGCAACTGAAAAGTTCGATCGATCCAACTTAGAGTTCGATCGATCGAACATCTATGATCGATCACAGTACTTCTCGATAGATCCAACCTTGGCCTTTGCTGAAATTCCAAGTTCGATCGATCCAACATCACCTTCGATCGATCGAACCCTATTTTGTCCTATTCAAATGATTGATCTTATCCACAGCTATACGCCTACCAACCACTTTTGTCCTTTTCCCCATAAATATCTTCGAAATATCTCAGCCTTGTCCTTATCCGGAGGAGTCAGACCACTTCGATCGATCCAAGATGCAGTTCGATCGATCGAACCCATCTTCGATCGATCCAAGTTAAGGTTCGATCGATCGAACTTCCTCCAGCGAGAAAAAGTTAAAGTCCAGCTCATTTATTCCGTCCTTCACCCAATCATTGGAGAATATGCCTTGCACGACCACAGCTCATCATAGGGTGTATTTGACCTACCTATATAAGGAATATGATACATTTTTTGGAGGGGAGCCTAGAGTTTCTTGTCACACATTGAAAATCATCTTGGAGGCTATTCTTAGAGAGGAAGAAGGGAGGAAGCTAGAGCAACCATTGGAGGAGATCTTCATCTACAAGGAGTAGCCATGGAGTTAGCCCTTGAGGGTTGGATCATCACTACCATGAGTGGCTAGACATCTTCTTGGAACTAGAGTTAGCCCCAAACATGCTTTCTATACTCTAATCTTGTGTATTATTGAGGGATTAGTGTTGTATGATACATCTTGATATTCATGTATATATAAATCTTGATTATTTCATGGTTTGTATGGTTTAATGCTTCCAATTGACTATTCTATTCTACCCATATGTCTATGTATGCTAGAGTAGGATATTCATGTGCTTATCTCTAGATTTAGTGTTTTTGATGCATGTCTATGTGTATTGATACTATAGATCTAGAGATTATCAAGATGATATGCTTAATGAATGCTATTTTGGTTCATTTGATGGTTTATGCCTATTCTTGATGGTTTGTGCCTCTCCCCTAGTCTAGATAGCTTTATTTTCATGCTAGTAGTGTAGATTTAGTGTAGTGGTAGTATAATGTTAGATGGGAGGACAATCTACTCTTGATGTTTGATGTTCCATGCTTGTGAGTCCAAATGGCATATTCCTCTAATATTGTGTTGCATGTGGATTGTGAGCTTAATGAAGGATTAATGACTTGTTTTGATCTATTGTGCTATCCCCATATTGTCTAGACAATATATGCTCTATTGCTTAGATATATTGTGCTCTTCACATAATGTTTAGACAATACTTGCTTGATTTGTCATCCTTGCCAATTGAATCAACCTAATGCACACACACCCTTATCATATTGCAACACATCCATTACCCTCAATTGATCACTTGTTAGTAGTATAGAAAAGTATTGCTTGGTGGTGATCTCTACACCCCAAGACTTCTCTCTCTCTTGTTTACCTCATATTATTTTATTTAGTTGAATTCAATTTAGCTTAATCAACCAACCAACCAACCAATTGTGTGATCACTTGACTTACTAACCCTAATTACCATAGTTTCACAATTCGATACACTATCAAATCCCTTGGGACGATCCCTACTCGCCCTATCTATATTTTATATAGAGAAAGGTAGTAGTGGCTTTTTATAAATGTAAAACTTGGCCACCTCCTAAACACACACAACTCTCAAGCTTGACTTGGTATCGCGACCCTTGTAAAGGACCGGTCAATCCTCATCAAAATTAGCACCAAAATAAGCTAGACATTGGTGGAGTGGATCCTCAGGGTAGGATTGCTCAAAGGTTTTAGCGATTAACGACTCAACGAGACAAACTTCTTCAATAAAATCTGAGTCTGGGGGTTGTTTCATCAAACTAAACACATTCACTTCCACTTTCATATTTCCAAAGGTTAAGGTCATATTCCCATTTCTACAATTGATCAATGCATTGGCGGTAGCTAAGAATGGTCGACTTAAAATGATGGGAATCTATTTACTCTGGGTAGGTTGGGTATCTAGAATAATGAAGTCGACTAGATAATAAAAATCTGCCACTTTGACAATCACATCCTCAATGATACCCCTTGGAATCTTAACTGATAGATCAGCTAATTGGATTCTAACATCAGTTTTTCGTAAATTATTTAATCCTAACTCTTGGTACACAAAATAAGGTAACAAGTTCACACTAGCACCTAAATCCAATAGGGCCTGGTCAGCAAAAGTTTCGCCAATCCTACAAGTGATAGTCGGACTACCAGGGTCTTTATGTTTAACCATAGCTTGGTTTTGTAAGAATGAGGAACAATGTTGGGCTATGAAGGCTTCCTTCGGGATGTTGGTTTTCCTCTTAACTAAGTCTTTGATGAACTTTGCATAAGAAGGAATTTGCTTAATGGCAGTGAGAAATGGAATATTAATCTGAAGATTTTGAAAACTTTTTGAGATTTCACTGTATTGCGAATCCTTTTTATTGTTAACCAGTCGGGAAGGGAAAGGTGCAGGTGGAACATATGGCGGAAGAGTAGGATTATCAATTTGAGAATCTTGGTCCTTTTTGGCTTTTGGAGGGTTTGATGGACGAGACTCTGATGGTTCATGTTCATGTTGGGTGGGTAGCTCAACCTTATTATTAATTTGTTTCCCTGACCTAAGCGTGATGATGGAATTCACATAGCCATTTGATTGGTCAGTGGAAGAGGAAGTTTCAATGTGATGAACCCCTTTGACTTGAGGGTTGATTTCAAGTTCGCTAGGCAAGGTACCTCTTTATCGTTTAAACAAAACGGAAGTGAGTTGACTCAACTGATTTTGCATGGACTGTTAGAATTGCAGTTGGTTCTGAGTCAAAAGGTCAAAGTGACTTTCTAGCTTTTGAATTCTCTGAGTAGATTGCTTATTTGATTGGTCGAGATTAAGGGCAAGCATCTTCAGAGTGTCCTCATAGTTGGAAACATGTTGGTTCTGTGGGATAGGAGGAACGTAATTGCTCATGGGATCAAGTGCGAGATCACGATTGTTACTCAACTGGGTGTTTGGTGGGAAATGACTTTGAGGAACGGGCAAACCTTGAGATTGAGGTTGCCCATTAGAATTACCTTGGAAACTGGTTGACCACCTAAGTTTTGGGGAGGCAAATTTTGTCGCCAAGAAAAATTAGGATGGTTTATAGTATCAGGATGGTAAGTTTGGCTAAAGGTATTAGCCGTCGGTCTCCTATAGGTATTAAAGGCACACACTTGAGCATCTGAAGGTTCAGAGGTAGAATAGACAGGACATGTTTCAGCAGGATGAGATGAACTAGAACACACATTACATTGCGCATTTGTGGACATGAGGGCAAAAGCATAGAATTTTTTGGTCAATTCTTTTACTCCTTCAGTTAGACTGTGCATCACAGATTTCAATTCATTCTCAGGTTTGATCTCATAACAAGAAGATGTTTTATTGGTTTAGTTATTCCTAGAAAATTCATCAGTATTCGAATTCCAATTTTGGGCATTCTCAGCTAGTTCCTCTAAGAATGTATAGGCTTGGTCAGGGGTTTGGGCCTTGAATTTACCTTAGTGCATAGACTCGATCATGGTTCGGTTCATAGGTGAAAGCCCCTTATACAAAAATTGAACTAGCTGGGCTTTATCAAAGCCATGGTGTGGGCATTTAAGAATTAAATCATGAAAACGCTCCCAAGTTTGGTGAAATTGTTCCTCATTTTTCCCTCTAAAATTGCTTATGGAATCTCTAATTGACTCTGTCTTTTGCATGGGGTAAAATTTGTTCATGAATTTCTTGGCAAGTTCATCCCATGAACTAATAGAATTTGGAGAAATGGAGTTTAACCATGAGGTAGCCTTATCTTCTAGGGATAGAGGAAAGAGACGCAATTTGACACCCTTTTCATTCAAATTCTGGTTTTTAAAAGTGTTGCAAATAGTTAAGAACTTTCCTAAATGGATATAGGGTTGCTCACTTTCAAAGCCATGAAATTTGGGTAAAAGGTGGATAGTAGCAGGTCTAATCTCAAACTGGGGTGCTTCAGTTGCAGGGAGAACTATGCAATTGGGTGGGTTGGCTATGATGGGTGCAAAGTAATCATTCAAAGTTTTAGATTCAGCCATTAGAAATTGATGAGTGGGTGAAGAGAACAAGAGGGGTTTCTCTAACTCAAAGAGTGAAGGATCACTAGAACAACGGATTAAATGTTTGTTAACCTGCAACCACTTGGGCATAAACACACAGACAATTCCATTTTTTTTTTTTTTTTTTTTTTTTTTTTTAGAGAATAAGTCAAGTTAAATCCTAAAAGAGGGTTAAACACGGGACAGAACACACAAACCACACAAAAAAGTTTGGCTTTTTATCTTGAGCTTAAATGCAAGAGTGATGAATTTTTAAATCTAATCGTAAAAAGAATTAATAGGGTGGTATCCAAATTAAGTCTCCCTAATTAGACAACTCCTACTCTTTTCCAGATTGAAGTTGAGAGATTACCAGTTGTATCTCCCTCCTACTCGTTAGCTCCGTAGCTGTTTCGTATTTGAATATGGTTATATTTTGTTTGGGGGTGCTATATTTATCTGATATGGTTTTCGATTGTTTTCCATACCCTCTTTTTACAGAAATTGTACTCCACGTCGAACAAGTGAGGTAATATGTTCCAATGTTTTTATATATATCTCCACCTATACTTGTCCATTTAGTTTCCATATTCTTTGGTGTCAACACTAGGGACAGTGTTGTCTTTTGTTTGGGGGTGGGGCAATGATCTTGCTTCTATGGAAATTATAAGAAATAATTTGAAGACAAAAATTCTCTCTAACTTTTATTATTTTCTATCACTCACAATGTACATCTAACCTCTTCTTCAAATGTCCTTATTTATAGAGTTTAGAATGGAACGATCGGAAGGAGAAAATTCTAATTCCAGAGATGAATAAAATAAAATAAAATCTTCCTAAAATCTTGCTGCTTTCCAATTTGGCTTGATATTTTTGACTTGACGTGCTTTCCAATCTTTCTTGATATATTTTCCAATTTGGCTTGATCTTTGCTGATTTGATGGAAAGTCAAATTTGAATTTGACTGATCGTATAATCTTATAAACTTGTTATTTTTGTCTCTTTTCTTCTTATTCTGAATTCAGCCCCTACAAAACATAAAAAGCAGGGATAAGAACATTTATCTAATAAAAAATATTAATTAATCATTTATTATTAAGTATAAAAATAACAATTTTGTGCACTTATCACTAGACTTCGTGCTCAATCATCAAATGACGGGTACACTTTCCTGATTACCCAATTAAGACAATCCATCTTGATAATGCCGCTGAATTTTTTTCTCAAGCTTTTGATGATTATTGCATGTTAGTTGGAATTAATATTGAACACTCTGTTGCACACACTCATACTCAAAATGGTATGGCCGAATCTTTTATTAAAAGATTTCAGTTAATTGGTCGTCCTTTACTTATGCGAACAAAATTACCTATTTCTGCCTAGGGTCATGCCATATTACATGCTGCATCATTAGTTCGTATATGACCAACTGCTTATCATAAGTACTCACCAGTGCAACTTGCTTTTGGTCAACAACCAAATATCTCTCACATATGAGTTTTTGGTTGTGCTGTATATGTTCCAATTGCACCACCCCAACGTACTAAACGTAGACTTGGAATTTATATTGATTTTGATTCTCCATCTATTATTAGATATCTTGAACATCTGACAGGTGATGTCTTTAAAGCACGATTTGCTAACTGTCATTTTGATGAGACTGTTTTCCCACCATTAGGGGGAGAAAAGGCACAGTAGCAACGTGATCTTACTTGGAATGCCCTGGAATTGCCCTATTTTGATCCTCGCACAAATCAATGTGAACGAGAAATTCATATGATCATTCACTTGCAAAATATTGCAAATTAATTACCTGATGCATTTACTGATATAAAGAAAGTGATCAAAATAACATATACCAGCTGCAAATATTCCAGCACGAATTGCTGTCCCTGAGGGACCTACTGTCAATAGTGCAATAGATGCATCTAAAACACGCCTGAAGCGTGGCAGATCAATCGGTGCAAAAGATATTGTTACGCGTAAGAGGAAATCACAAAAAAAGCTGGCTCTCCTGAAGAGGCCACAAAAGAAGCAACAGATATTATTGATCAATCTGAGATAAAAGTCTTTGATAAGGTAGAGGCTCTTGATGAGTCTCAGGTACCTAAAAATGATGAAATAATAAATGTTGATGAGGCAAAAGCAACAGATGATGATATGGCCCTTGATGAGGCACATGTCCTTGATGAGGCATTGGTACCTGAAAATGATGAGATCTCACTAAATTATGAAACAGGATGGAATAGAAATGAAATTGTTGTCAACAACATATTCTCATATGTAGTTGCTCTTGATATTGATAATGAGTATTTGGAACTTCAAAACGTCGAAGAATGTCGACGAAGAAATGATTGGCCAAAATGGAAAGAAGCGATATAAACAGAGCTAAATTCATTAGCTAAACGTGAAATATTTGGACCAGTGGTCCAGACACCTGAGGGTATAAATCCTGTTGGGTACAAATGGGTGTTTGTACTAAAACGTAATGAGAAAAATGAAATCGTGAGATACAAAACCCGACTGGTAGCTCAAGGTTTCTCATAGAGACCTGGTATTGATTATGAGGAAACATACCCCCTGTGATAGATGCACCCACATTTAGATTCATAATATATTTGGCAATCACAGAAAGATTGCATATACATCTAATGGACGTGGTTACAATATATTTATATGGATTACTAGATAGTGATATTTATATGAAAATCCTAGAAGGATTTAAAATGATTGAAACAAAATCACATAATATGTACTCGATAAAATTACAGCGATCCTTATATGGATTAAAGCAATCTGGACGAATGTGGTACAATCGCCTTAGCGATTACTTACTCAAAGAAGGGTATGTAAACAATTATATTTGTCGATGCACTTTTATTAACAAATTAGAATCTGGTTTTGTTATTATTACAGTATATGTTGATGATCTGAATCTTGTGGGAACACTAGACGGGATCGAAAAGACGGCCACTTATTTAAAGAAAGAATTCGAAATGAAAAATCTCGGAAAGACAAAATTCTGCCTTGGGCTGCAGATTGAACATTTTTTGAGCAAGATTTTCATCCATCAATCAGCATATACAGAAAAGATTCTGAGACGTTTTCATTTGGATAAAGCCTATCTATTGAGCTCTCTAATGATTGTCCGATCACTTAACATCAAGAAAGATCATTTTCGTCCTAGAGAGGATGATGAAGAACTCCTTGGTCCTGAAGTGCCCTATCTCAGTGCGATTGGAGCTCTTTTATATCTTGCAATTTCCAGTCAATTTATTAGCACGGTACAGTTTTGCACCAACTCGTACACATTGGAATGGAATCAAACACATATTATGATATCTTCGTGGCACAATTGATATAGGATCGTTTTATTCAAAAGCATCAAGTTCTTAATTAGTTGGATATGCAGATGCCGGCTATCTTTCTAACCCACATAAAGCCTATTTACAAACAGGATATGTGTTTACATGTGGCGGCACAGCTATATCATGGCGACCTATGAAGCAAACAATGATTGCAACGTCTTCAAATCATTCTAAGATACTCACAATTCATGAGGCAAGCAGGAAATGTTTTTAGTTGAGGTCAATGATCCAATATATTCGAACAACATGTGGTCTCTCATCAATAAAAGAAAGTCTAACAGTATTATATGAAAATAATGCGGCATGCATTGCACAGATGAAAAAAAGGTATATTAAAAGTGACAAGACAAAGCACATCTCACCAAAATTCTTTTATGTACAATAAACTCCAGAAAAAGGGTAATATTGATATTCAGAAGATACGTTCATGTGAAAATTTAGTAGATCTATTCACTAAAACGCTTCCAACTACAATATTCAAGAAGTTGGTGCACAACATTGGAATGCGTCAATTAAATAATCTTCAAGGTTGAACTAATGAGGGGGAGTAATTGATCGAAAAGGTATTGGCATACTGAACTCTTTTTCCTTCATCCATGTTTTGTCCCATTGGGTTTTCCTAGCAAGGTTTTAATGAGGCAGTTTTAATCTATGCAATACATAAGAATACTGTACTCTTTTTCCTTCATTAAGGTTTTGTCCCACTGGGTTTTCCTTAGTAAGGTTTTCATGAGGCATATTCTTAGTGTAGTATTGTGGACTAAAGGGGGAGTGTTATATATCAATGTTTTGTGGGCCCCACAATATTTAAGTCATCCATGATGACATACTTGGTGTAGGGAGGAAGCTCAATTGTTGCGTACAGTGAAAGCCTTATTATGGCTTGTTTGGGAAGCTACAATTTTGAGCCTATAAATAGGCCATGTGTATATATTGCTTGGTGCGACACACTTGAATGAAAAGCTTTCACTCTCTCTCTCTCTATCTCTGTGTGTGCTTTTTATTTCTCACATAATATTACTCTCTCTCTCTCTATATATATATATATATATACACACACACATATATATTTATTATAAGAGTAAAATAATTTCGACTAAGTGAGTTTTAAGAAAGTGGAACTGAGGGCATTAATATTTGAGATGTTATGCTTAGGTCAGCTCTAATTTTTATAAAATTAGTCAAATTTATCATTTTTTCCATTATTATTCTTAAAAAAAATATAAAAAAATAAATCGTAGAATTGAGACAAGATGAAAACATGAAGATGCAATGGTAATTTCCACCACTCCTCTTGTAATTTAGGAAAAAAGTGTTTGTAACATAAAATAATTTAAATTTTGTTTGACTTGATCGTTTTTTAAATTTTTTTTTCAAAAGCTAAATAAATTAAAAAATAATAAAATTTAAGAGAAGTATTCCTGGTCTGAAACTATGTTAAATGTCATTTACTCTAAAATATATATATATATATATATATATATATATATATATATATATAAACTTTTAGAAATAATGTAATTTTAATATTTAAATTTTTGAATAGCAAGAACTTCTTTATACATGAGTTGACTTCCAATACTTTAAATATAGAATAGTCTTGACAGCTATAAAAATTCATAGTTTAGAAAAAAAAAAAGAAAAAAAAAAAAAGAAAAGAAAGAACAACAATCTATTAGACCAATAATGATAGGGTCAAGTGCAAAAAACAACCTTATAGTATGCTTACAGTGTATATTGGATCCATCCCGTGCAAAAAACACCCCTAAACTATGACATTTGTGCAAATAGGTCCAATTTTTTTAAAAAACTGGACTAAAATGCCCTTAGCAACACATTTTATAATATATATATATATATATATATATATATATATATATTTGTGAAATGACTAAAATATCCCTCAATTTATTGTAAATTTACAAATTATATATATACAGATCCATATATATGCACATATATAGACAGACATATATATATATACACACACACACACACACACACGTCGCCGGGGAGGGAGTGAGAGGTTGATGTCGACGTCGCCGGAGAATGGAGGAGATAAAGACGGAGGCGACGACAGGGAGGGAAAGAAAGGAACAAGTCGATTGGGATCGCTAGCAGGTCTCGGTCGTCCCCTACTGCCTCGGCGGAGACCTTAACATCCTCCAGTATCGATAAACTGACCACGTCTTCTCTCCGGCGGTCATCTGATTCTACCTGATCGAGATCGTTTGCGCTCTCAAACACCTCCATACCATGGGCATCATCTATCGTGACCTCAAACTCGAGAACATTCTCATCCAACAATGGGGTCACATCACCCTCACCGACTTCGACCTCTCACGAATGCTCATTCACAGACCCGTTAACACATTCTCCGACCCAAAACTGAAAAACCCAGTTGTACGCCGAAGACATTGCTGGAATTTCTCGGTTCTTCCCAATTGCCATTCCGGATAAGAAGGGGCTGAAGAAGGTGAAGAACGCGCGGATCTCGCTGGTGAATTGCCAAAAACCGAGTTTCGCGAGTGGAGAACGATCCAACTCGTTCGTTGGCACAGAGGAATACATGGCGTCGGAGGTGGTGTGTGGAGAGGGTCACGAGTTCGCCATTGATTGGTGGGCCCTCAGGGTCCTCACGGCCCAGCCTCTTCCCTACCATCCTAACCTCTACCTCTCCCTCTGTGATCTGTTTGGTAGGGATATTTTTGAAAGAGTAAAAGGGTAAAATAATCAATATATTAATTGAGGGGTGTTTTCGCACAAATTAAAAAGAATAGAGATATTTTTGCACATCTTTTTAAATAAGAGATAAAAGTGTTATGAAATATATACTTGGGGTGTGTTTTTTGCACTTTCCCATAATGATATGATATGGTTGTGCATTGGTAGCCAACTGTTTCAAGATAACATCCTATTTGAATGAAAAGTGAAATATGACATATGAGTTAAATATTCGCACTATTTAATAATTTAAAATTTTAGTGGGATTACAAAATCACCGACCCATTATGCTTGATATAAGAACCTACGACACAACTGTACTCTGTTTTTTCTTTTCCTGTTTTTGGTTTCAATACTCTCTCTTTTGTCAATGAATCTCTTTAGTTTTAAAACACCACAATCAACTTTACTACAGACCACTTGAAATTTTACCATGCATAATGAGAACCCTTTTACAAATCAGATCAAATTCTTCACTATCATAAACAATTTTGTATTCAAAAAATTATTTTTTGGTGAAAAAATGATCGTGGGTTACCCTGTATGGGAATATTTTAAAAAAAATAATAATAATAAAATAAAAAGAAAAAAACCATGGCCTACATAGCCGGTTTTGGTATATAATTTGATCTCAGCCAAATAATTCATTTACATGGGCTAAAATATTGAAATTAACACGTATAATATAAACATCGACCAGAAAAAAAATTTCATTTGGAAACTCAAATGAACAGAACTTTATATTGGCAATTAAAAGTTTGGGTAGCTGGAGAAGACAACCATGAAACAATTGAAAACCTAGACCATAAACAAGTCGACGAGGGAGGTTGCATCACACTTCACAACTGTCTTGTCGATCCCCTCTCTTTTCAGCCGTATATGTCATAACCAGCAGTCATTTTCATTCTAAATTTCTGATAAAAAAATCTCTACTTCATCTGTAAATTGACTGGATCAAGCCCCTTTATTAAAGAGTTGGTAGGTCCCACTTGGTTGAAAACTAGATTTCAAAGGAACATCAATGCCCTTACATAACCGCCCCCGGCCCATACCCTTATCCCCGTCCCCGGCCTCCTTCCCGATTAACATGTATATTTTTAAATATATATATAATTTTTTTTATTTTTATAAATATACTAAATCTAATTTAATAATAAATTATTATATGTAAGGGTATATTAATAATTTCACACTTAATTAGAGTGGAGTGGGAGAATTTTACCCATTCCCCGCCCCTGTTGGGTTTTTAAAATTTATCTCCATTCCCATCCCTATTTACATAAAAGGATCCCATCCCCACTATAAACAGGTCAGGACGCCGGGGGGTCCCACCCTTACAAAACATTTTACATTCAAAAAGGTAAAAAGAAAAGTCGCTTTGTTAATCTGTTTACATTTAAATAGAACTCAATCTTTTCAAAGTGACTTGGTTATATCATTTTATCGAGTTTAATATTTTGAGTTTTATCGGATCTGAATATAAAGTATATTGAACTTATAAGAACGAATAAACAGTACTACCTAATCAACCCCTAATCAATTCTTGGTATTTTCTTTGTGGGTAATGCCTAGGAAGTTTCCATGTTGCCAAATAAGGACGAATTTAGGATTTTTCGATGAGGTGAGCTAATATAAACATAAATTTAATAACAAAATTTCTTAAGCAAAAAAAATAAATAAAAAATTATAACATAGTATAGATAAATATTTGAATTCAAAGATTACAAAATATCTATCTAAATTGTGCTCGACAAGTCTTTAAAAACTTGAATTCGTCAATAATAGACTCCAAATCAATTTTCCAAACAAGCTTTCATTCAAGGTTGATGGTAATGCAGTCAGTAAGAAATTCATCTCTAATCCTACTACGCATTGCCGTTTTAACACATTTTATACTTGGGTGAGAAGCTGAGGTGGACCAATACTATATATATATATATATATATATATTGGGTGGGTTGTAGCCCACCTTTACCCACCCCTTTGTCCGCCTTTATTGCCAAAGAGTCTACATTCAATAGTTCACATAAATTTTAAACTAGAGTTAATTCTCACGGTCATATTCCTAACGACGCTATGAGCATTGAAAATAGGAGTGCTGATTGATGAAGGGCAACACTTGATTGGGAATGAGTGTGCAAGATTACTAAATGGTATATCTTCAAAATTTAGATAGATAGACTCGGTTTAGTTCGAGAAGTTTATCGCTAGTGCTGAACTTGACTATAAAGAAGAAAATTGGCCATTCTTACATAAATTGATCCAAAGTTAAAATCATTTCTTAAAGTTAAAGATAAGTCGAAATTAGTTAACACTTAACTCAGATACGACAAGTTGTGCAGACTGACTAGATTTATGCGCTAGTAAAAACAATGTGTTGTACCGCATAGGCCGCCTCGCTCCACTAAAACTCTAGGCGCATGACCTAGCCTACTTTATTATGTTCTCATTGAAAAAACATTAAAATAAATAAATAAATAAATAAATAAAATAAAAAATAAAATAATGTCATTGTCTAACTGAAAATGTCATGTACTATTGTGGTCCAAACTGTTCGTAGTTTGAAGAACAAATCATTTGAGAGAGAGAGAAGTGGGTTCCAGAAAAAACCCTGTCCCCACAATTACAAGAAGATCATGACACTCGAGACTTTGTGGACTTATCATGTGCATTATCATACTCCAGTCACCAGGTCACTGTCCTTAGAAGATCCATTGGAAGCGTATATCACCAATCAAACAATGCGGGGGTATAGTAGTTTATACCATTTGTAGGTTTTACATTGACTCACCAGCTCTTAATTTGATGCTTTCATTTTCACTTTCTCATTATAAAACCCTTTGCCTTTTCACTTACAAATCACCCAAATTTAGAGATTGAGAATTTGAGATAAGAGAAGATGGAGGGGTTGAGCCCATGTGAGGAAATGGTTCGAGCCATGGCCGGACCCGAGTCGATCAAAGTGAACCCAATTGAAGGAGTGGTCCTGTACAAGACTGAGCTAAGGTTCGAAGGCAAGAGCCGTTTTCTTCCACCAAAGAGAGGCCTAGTAAAGAAGACAGTGTTTCGAGAAATAGTCCAATTTATTGACTCTTGTCTCTGGCGAGCCTTCGGGTCATTTTTCAGCCCTGATCCTCAAGTGACCATCATGTCCAACAAGAGTGATTTCAATAACAAGAACAAGAACAAGAACAAGAACAAGAACAAGGTCTTTGTGGATAAAGATGAGAATGATCAATCCAATTAGTTAGGTTGGTGGTTCGTTTTTTTTTTTGTTTTTTAAACTTGTTATGTTGGTGGTTGAAGTTCATCATTTCCCCAATCCAATTGGTACATTCGTGGACCAAAACTGGATTGGACCATAATCAACCGCTGCTGTTGTCATTGTTATTTTCGTTATCATTGTAGGAATAACATCATCAGTTTTGGCATTATTGTTGTCATCATTTATTCACTCTCTTTTATTTTTTATTTTTATTTTTTTAATGTAATATGTGTTCCTTTTTATTTAATTTTATATTAATTTGGATTTTTGCATGATTGAGAGTAATTGAGTTGCATCATTGTACTTTTCACTGAACTAACAACATTTTCACTGCATGCAATTGAAGCATTAAAATTGTAAAAAAATAATTTACAAAATTAAATTAAATTATTTTTCTAGTTTCACCAATTTTAATTTTAAAACTTTAATTTATACAGTTGAACACAACTTTGATTATAACTTTCTCATTTTATTAGAAAGTAGATTCTGCCGTGTATTCTTCTTTAGTTAACTTTTTAAAAAGTTTAAAACACTTGTCTACGTAATTAATCCCAAGCAAATTTAAAATGATCAAAATGAAAGATAAATGCATCATAAAAGAACAAAGAACAAAGAACAAAGAACAAAATTTTAGTGAGGCCCACTTGAATATATAATGTGGAAGGTTTGAACTCGTAATACTAGCGTGGTGCACGTATATATAGAATGAAGATTAGGAGATAAAAGTTTGATTTAAATTATTAAACCATCTATGGATATAAAAATGAAAATTAAATTGTACAAAAGGGATTATCTCATATGGATTCATTTGGGCCTATTCTATGAGAATAATGAGGAGAGAATAGGTGTGATTGAATTTAATTACATATTGTTAATTTTCTTTTTAGTAGGTGTGATTGAATTTAATTACATATTGTTAATTTTCTTTTTAGTTAATTAATTTAGTCGATCCAAAGTTTTATTTTGTCAAGAGCTGTAATTTTTTTTTTCATTAGCAAGAAACACATGATAGGCCAAAATTGCTCAAATTAATCATATGAAAGTAGATGAAAAGAGTGTCCGTTCATTGCTTTTCCATTTTATAGGTCCAAATTTCAACCGAAGAGTTGGGCCGAATCACATGGTGGGATTCAAAGAGTGGAGTTGGGCCTATCGAATAGTTGGACCAAATAACATTGTGAGACTCAAAGATTAGAATTGGGCCTATGTAACATTGTTCGAAATAGCAAGAGTAGCATTTGAGGAGGTCATGATTTATAAGCAGAAGAAGCCAGTCGAGGCTAAACCAAGTGCTCATGGTCTTTGATGGCTTTCAAGTGGGACTAGGCTAGAATTGCGACACTCGATGTCTGAGTTTTTGTGTTGCTAGGACAAATTCGGCCCAAGCCGATGGACTCACCTTGTGTCTATGGGCCTGGGCCGTCCGTTCTTTGCTTTTCCACTCAAGTATGGGTCCAATGTTTATGTTGCCAAGGGCTGTGCATTTGAGAAGGTCATCATCAATAACAAGATTGGCACTTTAATCTACTTTTAAAAAGAAAGATAAAAGGGGTTTAGTAGTGATATTGTTGGCGTTTGGAAATGAAAATTTAGGAAAAAGAAAGAAAAACAAAAAAAAAGTAACAAAAAAATGATGTTACGTTTGGTGTGCAGGAATGAAATGGAATGAAATGCCCATTCCAATCATTCATTTGTTTAGTATGCTACTTAAAGTTGGAATGCCATTCCATTGGAATGAAAATTCATTCAACAACTAAACCTATGGAATGGTCATTCCATTCCCAAGTAATTTATTTTAAAAAATCGATTTCCCAAAACACCCTTATATTCCAAGTCTAAAAACCACCATTACCTTCCACCATAATCATCTCTGCCTTTCACCAGCACCACCACTACCACTGCCTTCCAACACTACCGACTTTCGCCATCGCCCACCACTTTCCACCACCACCACTGCCATTGCCCACCACTTTCCACCACCACCACTGCCATTGCCTTTCACCACCTTCCATCACCACCGCCGCCGCCATCGCCTTTCACCACTGCCACCACCTTCTACCACCACCACAGCTACCGCCTTTCACTACCACTACTACCGCCACGCCATAGCCCTACGCTGCCACCACCGCCGCCTTCCATCACCACCACCGCCACCGCCACCTTTCACCACCATTGCCACTGCCACTGCCTTCAATAATCACCAACGTCGCCGCCATCGCCTTCCACCACCACCATCGCCTTCTACCACCACCACCACCGCCACCGCCACCGCCACCACCTTCCACCACCGCCACCACCACCTTCCACTACCGCCTTCCACCACTACTATAGTTATACCACTATCTCCTTCCACCACAACCACCACACTACTGCCACCGCCTTCCACCAACACCACTGCCACCTTCCACCACCACTGCTACCACCAATTTCCACCATTGCCACCACCGCCGCCTTTCACCACCACCACCTACACTACTACCGCTTTTCACCATCCACCACTGCCACTGCCATTGCCACCATTTATTTTTTTTAAATTATTAGAGAATATCATTTTGTTAATTTAATTTAATTTATTTGTTACTAAGAGGGATATTTTGGAGAATTCAATTAGAAATTTATTCTATTCTAAATTTTAAATTGGTCCAACCAAACATTAGAATGGTTATTATTATTCCATTCCTACACATTTCATATTTACAACCAAACAACAGAATGAGAATGACCATTCCATTCCATTCCTATTTGCATTCCATTTTCACTTACATTCTATTCAATTCCTGCATACCAAATATAGCATCATTTGTCGTGTAATATGGAAAGTTCATTTGTCGCCGAAAAATACGAGAAACGTTTAATCAGCAACTCCATTATCCATTCATTTGAACTTTTTCGTTCAATCAGATAATCACTAATATCATTATCATTTTTTTCTCTTCAAAATTCTCACTTTTTAGAATAATAAGATAACAGCCTTGTAGCCTAATAATAATAATAATAATAATAGAGGCAAAAAGTGAGTATGTGAGTGTGTGTCTTGTTAATATCAATAAGAATAATAATAATAATATAATGTGATGTTTAGGGATTAATAAATGGCTAAATTTCACTTATTCTGAGGATTGTTAATACTCCAAATAAAAAAAATTTTTATGTTTTCATAATCTT
The DNA here is from genome assembly GCF_030987335.1 of Cornus florida. Classification (NCBI taxonomy): domain Eukaryota; kingdom Viridiplantae; phylum Streptophyta; class Magnoliopsida; order Cornales; family Cornaceae; genus Cornus; species Cornus florida. The sequence goes on along the minus strand of NW_026775579.1, from coordinate 76,389,542 downwards.
ACTTACCTCCTCTATTAGTGGCAATAGCAGAACCACAAATATATTCTGGGCTAGTACTACTATATTTTTTTTATATATATTTTATTTTATCTTTTTCTTCGAGGCTTAAGAGTCAAGCCCCCTTAGCCCCCCTTGGAAGTTGGATCCACCCTATTTAGTGATCATTGTCCAACTTGATAAATGTAATTTTTTTGTTTTACTATTTTGTCTATAAAATATTTATTGTCATTTTAGGCATTAGAAGTGCAAAATTTATAAAATAACATTAGCAAATTTTGATTATCTATATCAGGTGCCTAAAGGTAAGAAAGAATTGTTATACAAATCAAAACAACAGTGAAGACAAATAGAATTATGAAATCCCAAAAGTTTTGTCATTTGAAAATAAACACTTGAAGATGTAATATAAGAACCAAAAATTTGAACAAAAAAGCCATTCACTAGCGAAAAATAAATAAATACACTCTAATTTGGATGTACTCTTTCATATTTTAATAAAAATATATTTAAAAATTAACTCTTATCAATATAATAAATAAATAAAAATTAAAAACTTACCATCATAAAATATTAAATTTTGAAAATACACAAAAATTTTGCAATAGAAAGAAGTGTGTTTTTTCAAGTCAGTCTCAAAAATTGATATCTGATCCATTTGTGAATTCACTCAAATCCATTCATCTCATCATCACTGTCATTCTATATTTGGATCCCTCGAGGATACTCCATTAAAGTCCAATTTGGACTTAAAGGAGGCGGTCGACAATAAACAACGGCCAATCAATTTTTGAGGCACCACGAAGAATGTTTGTGATACTTACAATTCAGAAGTACCTCGGACCCCACCTTCATCATCGCCTTATACGGTCCTGCCATGTGTCCCATTCAATTAATATGACCTAAAACTTTTCAATTTCTCTACTTCTCTCTTTTTGGTTAAATAATTTTGATTAATTTATATGAGTTTTAAGTAAGTGGAGTTGAGTTATTTTATATTTGAGACGTTTTGTTTACACTAATTTATATAAAATTCGTCAAATTTATCCTTTTCATATTATTAATCTAAAATACAAAAAAGTGTAGAAAAGTGCACGATAGAATTGAGACATGATGAAAATATGAAGAGGCAATGGTAATTTCCACCATTCCTTCTGGTTTTTAGAAAAATAAGTGTTTGTAACATAAAATAATTTAAATTTTGTTTGAATTGTTCGATTTTTAAATTTTGTTTTTCAAAAGCTAAATAAATTAAAAGATAGTAAAATTCAAGAGAAGTATTTGTGGTCCGAAATTATGTTAAATGTCATTTACTCTAATATATATATAAACTTTCAGAAATGATGTTTTAATATTTAAATTTTTTAATAGCAAGAATTTTTTTAAACATGACTTGTATAGAATAGTCTTGTCAGCTGTAAAAACTTATAGTTTAGAAAGAAAAAAAAAAAAAAAAACCAATTTTTATGACCAATAATAACATGGTTGTGCATGGTTGCAGATTCGTAACAAGGAATTTGTTTCACATTAAAGTGAAATGGCATATATGAGTTGAATGTTAGTATCACTTAATAATTTAAATTTTTTAGTTGGATTACGAAATATTCGATCCGTTATAATTGGTATCAGAACCTACAACCCAACTGTGCTCTGTTTTCTGTTTTTTCTTTTTCTGTTTTTGGTTTCAATACTCTGTTTTGTTAATGAATCTCTTCAGTTTTAAAACACCACAATTAACTTTACTACAGACCACTTGAAATTTTACCATGCATAACAACAACTATTTTACAAATCAGATCAAATTCTTCACTATCATAAACAATTCTAAAATATTTAAATTAACATGTATAATATAAACATCAACCAGAAAAAAAATTTCATTTGGAAACACAAATGAACAGAACTTTAAATTTGCAATTAAAAGTTTGGCTAGCTGGAGAAGACAGCCATGAAACAATTGAAAACCTTGACCATAAACAGGTCGACGAGGGAGGTTGCATCACTCTTCACAATCATCGATTCCCTCCATTTTCAGTCGTATATGTCATCATCATCATCAGTCACTTTCATTCTAAATTTCTGATTAAAAAAAATATCCACTTCATCTTCAGCTGTAAATTGACTGGAACAGGCCCCTTTAGAAAAGGGTTGGTTGGTCCCAATTGGTTGAAAACTAGATTTGAAAGGAACATCAATGCCCTTTCAAAACATTCAAGAAGGCAAAAAGAAAAGTCACTTTGTTAGTATGACTAATTACCCTAAAAGATGACATACCATTAATTTAGTCATCTTTAATATTTATTTCAGTTGTGTAAGAAATCTTCTCTTGTTTTGTTATTGATTACAAAAAAAAAAAAAAAAATTCAAAACCAATTTGCTGAGAAAGAAGAATAGCTAGGAAGCCCCCCACCTCGGAAGCCACTGACTGGACATGGGACCTTTCTTTAAACAATTGGAACATTTCTTCAACAACTCAGATAAAGATTTAGAAAGCCCCCACAGTTTTTCAAGTTAAGGCATTGTACCGTATCAGATGGTTCTTAACACATATGGGCGATCATTTACGTGTTAGAAAACATCTGATATGGTACAACATTAACTCTGTACTTGCACTGAATTTCAACACTTACTCCACGTATTAAGTTAAATTTAGATACTCTTTTACATATGACTTAAAAATTTAAAAATCTACACTTCATTATATTTCTATCTTCCAGAATGTTAAAGTTGGTTATTTTATTCAGTTGAAGGGTTTTTGGGTGTTGGTTTATTTATATACTGTATATATTTGGGTAATTAATCAATTTGTATTAAAAGAAGAAGCGTACCAGGAAAAGGGCCCAAAATCCAAAAACAGCCAACAAAACAAAAGGGCCAGATGCAACCACAAGCCTTAACAGACCCATAAAAAGCTCATTTTTAAGAAAATGATTTGCTGACTTGAGATCTGATAAATAAATTTCTAAATAATATGTGGTCCACTTAAATGGGGTTTAGTTTAGCAATACATTTAATCAACTTAATTTACATGGATGGCCAAGTGTTACAAGGATTATTTGTCCCGAATTCAGATGGGAAGTGGTTGGATATAAATAGGTGAGTATACAGTATTATTTAACAGTTTGAATTTTTTTATAAATGGATAAGCACTCACCGTTACAGGTGGTATCAAAGCCAGACATAATTCTTGATCCGGTGCCACGCCAAGTGCCGGGCCGAAAAGGCGTCAGGGTGAGCACCCTGAGTAAGCAGGGTAGCCTGACTGTAATGAAGGCGTTACGAGTTTGGGTGAAGGAGAATATTACAAGGGTCATTTATCCCACATCGAATCCGTATAGAAAAGTGATTGTATATAAATGAGTGGGTATATAACACTACTTAATAACTTAAACATTTCACACACACACACACACGGGTTTAAATAGAAATTCCACTCCCAAAAACTCCATAATTTAGCTCCCCTTTGCAGCCTTTTTCCCTCTATTCTTTGTTTTAGCACAGAAAGGTAGGTGTCTTTTTTTCTTTATTGGAGCATTACAAATTGAGAGCTTTTACCTTCATATTTTATTAAATTAAAAAAATTATCAATATTCCAAGCAATTACGGCCAGCACTGTTTGTTTTAGGTGTTCCAAAGAGAGAGCACTCATTATATAAAGATTGTGATTTCTAAACCTTTTTCCTTTAGAGATTGATTTAAGTAGATCATCCACTAATTAATACATATTTCATGCCTCTAATGTTTCTGTGTCCCTCCTTTTTCTTTACTCACTCTCTTTATCTCTGTAGTTAATTATGACCAACACATTCAATCTATCAGCATTATCTACAAACCATTCTAATTCACATATATAATTGGTAATTAAATTTAAAATATAATTAAAGACTTTTGGAGTTCCCACATCCATTCAGTCTATCAGCATTATCTACTCTAAAATATACATGCATACTTTTTTTCCACACTAATTAGCATGTGAGCAATTACATATGTGCATATATATATATATATATATATATATATATATCAAGTGCCAACAAGCATGCTTGCAAATTTTTAGCTTGGTCGGTTGGTTAAAGCTGTCATATCCCCAATCCATATGGTAATCTTAGACCAACAACGTTGGACCCATAATCAATATTGAGTTCTTTATCTTTGTTATTGTTGTCATCACAAATAACATCACCATTGTTGTCATTGTTATGGTCACGTATCCAAGACTGATCTTATTTTTATTTTAATATGTCATTGTTTTTGTCGTGTATCCAAGATTGATTTTATTTAAATTTTAGCTTGTCGTTCTTTAGCTTTATTATTATTTTAAACCATTTCCATGATCGAAGGACTGGGATGGATCTTTGAACCTTTTATTCTAAACCTACATATTGAAATTTAAACAAAGTATTATTATAGCTTCTACGATCAAAATTCAGGTCTCATATCAAACAATTTAAAAGACTCATAAATGGGAGGCTCAAGATATGTTTCTTCTTTGGATTCCCAAATAAAAAAGAAATAAACACAAATTAATGTTTTTATCAGATTCCCTGCTATTGCAAACAAATCGAATTGTATTCATGACAAGTTCAACTTCAAGTTGTTTGAGATTTGATTGGTGTTGATTTATTAATAAACATGCCAAATTTAACTTAGATTCCATAACTCATGCACTCAATCAACTTTATTTCAATATGTTCATGTAATCTCGTAATGCATGACTAATATAGGTTCAACATGAACCTGAGGTTTCTTTATTTATAATTTTGACAAGTTTCCTAAACCATTTAAAATACAAAAGTGAATTAAAATCATAAAATCCTCACTACTTTTAAATTTTGATTATAAAACCCCAACCTATTTAAGAAAACTCTTACATCTTTAATTTTTAATTCAACATTAAATAACAAGGTTAAATTTGTCAATTCATAACCTGGTTAATGGGTCAGATACGAATATTGGGGCAATGTGGTCACTTTTTAAAAGTGTTGGAATTTTCTAAAATAGGTTGGAATTTTGTAATCAAAATTTGAAAGTAGTGGGAGTTTTATGATTTTAACCCAAATTAAAAAAATTATGATTCACGAGTTCACAAAAATAAGCTGAGTGTACTTGTAAAGAACTCAAACCGAACTCGATTTTAGTTTGTTTAACTCATAAATTTTTTGAATATATTTGAAAAAACACACAAAAATTGAACCTACTTTTAAGCATTGAATTATAATTTCTGTCAAAATAACCCAAAATCAAGAGCCCTCTGATTTTGCTTGGTGATATATGTTTTAGACCAATGACTATAGGATGAAAAAAACTTAACAAGAAATAAAATAAAAAGTAAAAAATAAAAAATTGTTTTCAACAAAAACCTATCATGATGGCATTCTCGAAGAAATTTCCTAAGCAGTTTGATAGAGAGAAATGGTCCCTCAAAAATGTTCAACCATAAAAAGGGGTGTGAAAGAACCAAAGAGCAAGACTAATGATATAGCTAGCTACAAGGAATTAAATGTTGAACCATTTTATGGGAGAGGCTTTTGGTTCAGTGGTGCTATTAGCTTATGAACAAGGCATATATATATATATATATATATATATATATATATATATTTGAGTTGTGATATTTACATCTATTTTGATCAAAATGTTAAATTTAATAGGCGCTAGATTCTATGGAGGTGATCTACATGAATTCGTTTCTATAGCATTTAAAGACAGATAATAAATCAACTCGATCAACAATTCGATAGAATTGTAAGTTTAAATGTCATTTTCCTTCTTTTTGTAATGAATTGAAATAAATTTTTATGGCGGTATCTCTATTTTCACATCCCAAGAATTTGAAATTTTGTTAGTATTTTTCTAAGAAATTTTCGTATCGCCAAAGACTCCAAACTTCACGTGCCTATTGAATATCAATCTAACTTGAGCTATTATTAACTTTATTATTATGTTCCAATTGAAGATAAAAATGTCACTGCATAACAGTTAAATGAAGATAAGGTGTGTCTTTTGTGACCCCAATTTTCCAAGAGTGGGTGGTTTGAAGATTCAATAATTTAATTTAAGAGAGAGAGTAGATCCCACAAAATATACGTAGCCCAACACTATTTTACCTAGAGGATCATGCAAATTTTGGTATTGTGTACCGTAATCTAATTAGGCATGCATCTCCTGTTGATAATGTTGGTTGTCGTTGGCCTTAGTCTTTTCGTATCCAATCCAAATTCTCTACGATAACAATTTTATTTAATTTTCTAAGGTCGGAAAATTTTGTTACTATAATAATGAAATTTCACAAATAAAATGAAATTCACTAATTGTAAAAAATAGTTAAAAATGGGGAGAAGATGGATGAACGGATTGAACCCATGTGAAGAAATGGTACGTGCCATAGCCAGATAAGAGTTGACCTAGGTGAAGTTGTGGTCCAAAACAAGATTTTTGTGTCCAAAGAAGGGACTGCAAATTTTTAGTAATAATTTACCGAATCCAATTGGTAATCTTGGATCATAATCAAGAATATGTTGCTTAATGTTGTTATTGTATTGTTGTCATCACAAGTAGCATCATCATTTGTTGTCGTTGTCGACATTGTCATGTTAATTTCCACCGAGATTCATTTTATGAATGGGTTGAAACTGACGAAAAGTATTCATGTCTTAATTATAAAACACCATCATCATGCGGGACTATATCCTCTTCCCTTTCTATATATTATATAATCAAGGAAAAATTATATTGACCTCATCTCTCCTTGGTTGACAAATCATAATAACCTCTCACGTAATATGTCCTTGTTATATTTATTGTAATTTATTGACAAAACAATAACGCAGTAAAAACAAAACTATCATTTCATTTATCATCTTTTCTCTTCATCTTGTATTTGTTCTAGTCTTCCATTCTAAGGATTGATTTAGGGTTTCATTACACCTAAATTAGAGCATATATAAATATTCGTCACATGATCGAGCTTGAGCGTCGATTGAGCTATCTCACTGTGCGAACATGTTCACTATTTTGTGGAATTTGGCTTTTAAGGTTAAATTTGTCTTCACAATAACTAAAAGGACACTTTAGGAACTTTAAATTATAAATTTACATACATCTACAATCACAAAGGTTGATTGTGCTGACATCAACGCCAAGTTAACAGAGAGGAGGTTGATTGTGCTGACATCAACGCCAAGTTAACAGAGAGGAGGTTGATTGTGCTGACATCAACGCCAAGTTAACAGAGAGGTGGTCCATGTTATCAATATTTCAATTTTAAGGAAGATTAATATAATTTGTCAAATACAAAGAGAGATCCATATAATATAATTTAATTGAATCTTAGAAAAGATCAATTTACTATTTTTAAAAAAAATCACTAGTGTAACATACTATATCACAATGTCACCGTCCCACATTTATAACATTTGTACAACAACAATGTACTTGCATCCAATGACGGACCGAATGAGGGCATTCATCCCTATTGAATTTATTTATATTACATACATATAAAAGAAATAAACACAAATGAATGTTCTTATTAAATTCCCAATAGAGTTACAAATGAATCGAATTATTATAATGAGTTCAATTTGAAATTGTTTGAAATTTGATTTGTGTTGATTTATTAGTAAACGTGCTGATTTTGAACCTCTTTTTTTTTTTTATTTTTTTTTTTTTTTGAACTTGGTTATGCAATGTGCCAAATGAGGATGTTCAACTTGATTTGTATAGACCTATGTTATCTTGTAATAAGCTCGACTTGAACACATGATTAAAAGATTTTTTGATTTATGATTTTGACAAATTCGTAACTATTTAGTATACAAAAGTAAAAATAAAAAAAACATAACATAACATAACATATAAAGAAATAATATTAAAAATTTATAAAGAAATATATTTGAGGAGTTTACAAAATTAAGCTGACTCTACTCGTAAACAGCTCAAACTGAGTTCGACTTTAAATTTTTAACTCATCACAAATTTGAATGTATTTGAAAAAAAAAAACACACACACACACACACAAATGAACCTTGTTTTGAAGCATTGAACTTGAAGTGAGTTCCAAATGTGCATGAACCTAGTGTCATTTTCTGTTTTTATTAGCATGTTGAAAGTGAAAAACTTTTGTCACACAATGTGTTCGTTATACCCGACAGGGTTTCCCAACTGTTGTCCAAAAATAGTGTGATAATTCTTATTAGCATGTTGAAAGTGAAAAACCTTTGTCACCACACAATGTGTTCGTTCTAGCCGACACTAGGGTTTCCCAACTGTTATCCAAAAATAGTGTGATAATTCATATGAATCATATCTAATGAGAATCAGAAGTCAATAGCAAATGAAGATACACTATTTATTTCATATGAATCATATATTGCGAGAATGAGTACAAAATAGCAGATTTAAGATATTCTTAAGGACTAGAAATAAAGAAACGTCAAAAGGGAAATCTATCTAGAATCTTATGTTGATCCCCTGCAACTCAGCTACATTCACATCTTCTTATAACAGACACGTGTCCTTCATATTGATTGTTTCTTTTACTGTCATTAACTTGGAGGAGACTGAGTTCATTCATATACAAATGAGTGGGATCCCTCTCACCTATTGAATGCATCATGTGGTGGGAGAGTCTCGGGATCATCCTTCGTTCCTCCAACTCAGATAAGTAAAGACAATATTAATGGGGTGGCCCGCCCACACCAATCACTACATAGGTCTGTTCCTGAACCCACCAAAGTATAATTAGTTGGTCAGATGTTTCAAAACACCCACACCTAGGGGTTCCTACACTAACAATATATATAATTAGTTGGTCAGATGTTTCAAAACACCCACACCTAGGGGGTCCTACACTAACATGCATCAGTAGAGAAGAGGTAAAGGGGTAAAAGCATGAGTTAACTCCTCTCTATTAATATCCATAATATTTCCTTTTGGTTTGTGGAATACTACAATAGGGCATTGAGACGTCTGACATGGAGAGAGGAGAGATGGGAGACAAGTTGGTGAACACAGGTGAGGGAGGGGCAAAAGGGTCAATGTCCAAATATTCTAAGAATGAGAGCTTGATTCCTCCAAAGAAGAAGCTGGTGAAGGAGATGATGGCTGAGAAAGTGGTGAAATCTGTTGCTTCCTCTACCAACAAGTACAAAAACAAGCAAAAGATCAGTCCTGATGATGCTGATACTGCCTAATCATATATGTACCCTATATATATATATATATATATATTATAACATTGTCTTGTACTTTATGTCATGAATCACTTCTTTGTCTATAGAGTGATTGGTTAATGAGTGTTGTTGTACTATTCTCTATTTATATGTTTTCTGTGATTGATGAATAAAGTCTCATATATATATATATATATATATATATAGGGCGGTAATTAAAATTCTATACTTAAATGTTCCATATATATATATCAGTTTCTTTAAATATGAAAATGTTGTTCTAAGCTTTGGTTGTTACTTGGGATATATCAGTTAAGCTGCTAGTGGCATGGTGGTAAGAAAATTAAACTCTTCTCCAATTATCTCCACCGCGAGCCACTGCCAGAAATTTGCCACTCTTCTTCTCTCAAGCACCATGGAGTATACTTTGGTTCAAAATTAGAGTGGGTCTCACTAAGTTGACAGACATAGTATAATTATCAATTGTATATTTATCAATTCAAAACAATTGAAAAACATAGTATATATATTTACTAGCTTGCTCAAAACAGATTTCGAGTGAAAGAGAAGTTAGATTCAAAGTGAGATATTTGATCACGATTCAAAGAGATGAAAATGAGTTTGTCCCACATAAAAAACTTTGAGAAAAACTTGATCTACATATATATGTTAAGATTGTGCACATATATAATTCTTTTTAATGAAAAGAATGGTTCTTTTTAACCAAACATAGTTCTTTCCTAGGCTTCACATGCACCTTTGGAAGGGCAAAACTTCATACCGTTCTTCATCTTCCTCACGTTTGGCATTGGCTACACTTGTGTACAATGTTTGGGCAGAACGAAATCGCCGAATCTTTAAGAAGAAAAAACGTACTATCTGCAAATTCACTTCTACATCCTTGATCGAATCAATCAAGCTGAAGTTGATGATCGATCCTCCAATCAATAGGACCATCTTCACTGACTGGGGAAATCACACGCTCCATGTTTGTTGGGCTGGGCTTGCTCTTCTTTGGGCTGGGTTTGGTGTATATGAAACTGAGCCTCTCTCGCAGACTCAACTTTGTAATTATTACTTATTCCAATATACTACCTTTTTCCTTTCCCAAAAAAAAAAAAAAAAAGGTTCTGCTTCTTTGTTTTCTTTAAGCCATTTGAAATAAAAGTGGCCGGAAAATGCCACAGCCACCTTACACAAACCACGTTTTGTAGTAAAAATATACTTATATATAAAATGATGATTTTAAGTAGGGACAGTCCCATAAAATTAGGGGGGGAAGGGGGGTAATAGTGGGATTTCTTAATAATTTTAGTGGGGGTAATAATGATTTTTTTTAAGTATATATCAAAATAAAGAAATTAGTAGGGTATAATATTTAAAAAGAAAAAAACTTAGTGGGGGCAATTTCCATTTGCCCCCACTGACTTACCACTAGGCCCGTGCTTGATTTTAATGATATTGGGTGAGATTGTCTCACCGTCGAGAGAGAGTTTTTGTCCATGATGAGGCAATAAATCTCCTTGTGGAGTCTATGTTTTAACAAAAAAAAAAAAATGGTTTAGAGACATGATAAGGATTTATTTAAGCAAAATAATACTTCAGTCGAGGACTTCAAGTATGAAGTCCTTTGGCCCAAGTACTTTTACATCCGTTAGATGTAAGTGTTTCACACCTGTATTTGAGTCCAACCACTTGCATCTAACGGATGCAAGAGGCTCTGTGAAGGACTTCAATTAGACTCTTAAGCTTATATAGCATGATTTTTAATTCTATCTTGCCACTTTGAAAGCTAAAAGAAATTTCAATTATTTTGCATAAATAAACCAGTAATATGAAAAGGATTTGATCTTGTGTTAATCAAGCTTATTCTATTTTAAATGGATCACAGAATAGAGTTTTTCTGCATTGAAAAGTCATTGAAATCATGAGAGATATAAATGGTGAACATAAATGGCACATATATTTTAGCAGAGAGAGTGGTGATGGCTATAGGAATTTACTGAATATAAATTGTGACTTTATTAAATGGTTTAATATTACTCATCTAATAGATGCAAAATAATTAATTACGAGAGGATTTTTGTAGTTGAATTGAGTAAAAAAAGAGAAAATTATATTGAAGAAAAAATATTTTTAACTAACTATTATTAGAGAAATTTACTCAACTCAATGTTCAAAAAGATGTAACCATTTGTGTAATAAGATTGAAATTTGGAAGGAAAGGAAAATTTCCTCTCCCCTTCAGCTTATCAGAACATTCTTCTAAAAGCAAATGTATACCAATTTTAAAAACCTATTAAATAAAAGAGCAATCACACCGGATTTCAAACTCTTGGAATTCTAAATAGAGTACAGTTGGTCACAGGTCTGGCTCTTTTAATTTATGAATTATGCATGATAGACTGTTGACGTTTATTATTTTAATTTTTTTTAAATCCGTTTATCAGTAGTCGGAAAGTGACTTTAAGTGTGAAAAACAGTAATACTATTATATTATAATAATATAATATATTATATTTTATACAAAAGAATAACAAAATTATTATTTGATAAAATTTGGTCAAAAAATTTGTCACAAAGAAAATGCAATGTAATTGACTACACGTTAGGGGTGATCAATGTAATAAATATCCAATGATTTAGTCATGTATAATATGTCCAAACCTCAGAAGAGGTTAATACGATAATTAACCATTAACTTATTTCTATGCTGTCTTTGAGTGTTGGATATCCAATTGAATAGTAGATGCTTCCCAATTCAGTTAAATAAGAGCCTCCCCTAGAACTTGGAGTGTTCAGACTCGAATCTCTACACTTACTAACATAATATAACATCAAACACTTATTATCTTGAATATATATATATATATATATATATATATCCAATTGAATAGAAACAAAAAATACTGTCAGTTTAAAAAAATTGAAGAGCAAAATAGTAATTGTAGGAACATGTAGTATATAGCTTTGAAGTTTGAACTTTGGATTTGATCACAAATCTGTACCCTGTTTTGGGGTTCAGTGCTCTGTTTTCTCATTGAAACCCTTAAGTATTAAAACAGCACAATTAACATCACCATAAATCACTTTAAAAAGGAATAGATGCATTACCCAGAACAGAAATATTCTTTCAAAAATTTATTTTTTTGTATAAAAAAATTGACCGTGAACTGCATGGCCAATTTGATTACATGAGAGTTAAATTCTTTTCAATACGCATTAAATAAGACCACACTGAATAATGATTTTATATACATTTCACCGTTGAACAAAATAATTTAAATATCATAAAAGTTTAAATTAATTTAAACTTTTACTACATAAGAAAAGTTTATAGTTAAACTTTTCTAAACCTTTAGAATTACAAAATTTAACCAGCCACGGATTTGTACTCATAAAACTTTCGTTTTGCCAATACAAAGTAGTCGAACAATTCATTTATATGACTACAATATGTTCATTGAAATGTATAATTTAAACATCAAAGAGAATGAATCTTTCATTTCAAAACTGGAATAAGTTTTGGTAATAGAAAATTTGGAAACTATTAAAAAAAACCCTTCCATAAAGAGGTCCACGAATAGTGAAATATTATCTTGTGGAAATTCCATTTTTACCCATGTCATTGTCACCAGCACCAGTCACTTCATCCTCAGCTGTTATTGACTGTGGAAAAGCACCATTCAAGACAAGATTGGTGGGTCCCAATTGATCTTAATTGTTTAAAATAAATTTCAAAGGATTATCATTATCAAAGCTGTCACCACTATTGATTTTCACCATTCTTGACGTGGCTTCACTTTTGATGACATCTTTATATTCTGATTTCTCATCAACATTTTAACATTTGGAGTATTAACTGTGAATTTTCTTTCTTAGCAAACACAGTTAAATTGTATTTGGCAGATTTTCTTTCTCTAATGAAATGAATTAACCCAAAAGAAATGGTGTCACCAAAGCAATGAGACCCTTGAAACCATTCTGTTTTTACACCCCAACAAGACTTGCTTTTCGTCTCAAAATATCAATTTGTTATTGTGAAAAAAAAGAAAAAAAAAAAAAAGGGAAAGCTAAAAAGATTTGATGGCTACTTTTAGCTAAGAATTATTAAATCTACAAATTAATTGGCGTCCTTATAATTATTGGTGTATGTGGTGGTGGTGATGGAGGTGACAGTGTTGTGGTGAGGTTGAGGGAAGTGGTCGTGGCAGTAGGGGAAGAGGTGGGTGGTGGTGACGGACTGACAGTGGTGGAAATGACATAGTTAAAGTTTAATCAGATTAAAAAAATTATAATTATTTTTTTTTTAAAAAAAGTATTTAATATAGTCATTTCAGAATTAATGACTAATTAAAAGAAAGACAATTACCTAAAATAACTATTGTTTTAGTATGATTAAATCTTAAGGGGAGTAATTAAACACTATTATGTATATATATTTGGAATAGTGATTGGTAGATTCACCAAATATATATATATATTTGGAATAGTGATAAGTAGATTCAGCATTCTGATAGAAATACTAGATGTAACACATCTTAAAGACTTAAACGTTGGGTGTTATAAATGGAGATCCCACATGAATCCGTCTTTATGGCATTCAAAGACAAATAATACGTACGGTAAGTGGAACCTCCAAAGAGATTTCCATATCACCGAAGAGTCCAAACTTCACGTGCCCATCGGATATCACTCTTAACCTGAGCTATTATTAACTTTATTATGTTCCCATTGAAGTTGCATAGCACTTAAATTTAAATAAGATGTCACTTTTGTGGTCCCAATTTTCCTAGTGTGGGTGGTTTGATGATTGATAAATAATTTAATTTAAGAGAGAAAGTGTGTCCCACGTAATATACATAGCCCAACACTTGATTACTTAGAATATCATGCAAACTTGAGTATTGTGCACCATAATCTAATTAGGCATGCATCTTATGATGAAGATGTAGTGGGCCCATCAATCAAGGATTATTTGGCTCATCTTTGTGCAGGTTTTTCGTTGAGCTTAGCCTTTTCGTATACATTCCAAATCCTCTTCGGTAACAATTTTATATTATAATGGTGAAATTTTATCAATAAAGTAAAATTCACCGATTAGAGTTTTGCTTCCACCGTGGACTAGTAAAGAAAAAAAGTATATGAGTCCAATTATTTATTGCTTATTGTCGCCGGCAACTCACGAGGCCATGTTTTACACTTTTACCCCTGAATCTCAAGTGACCATCCTGTCCAAAAAGCATGCTTGCAAGGACAAGAAGAAGATTTTTGTGTCCAAAGATGGGACTGCACATTTTTAGCCATAATTTACCCAATTTAAATGAAATCTTGGATCATAGTAAACTGTATGTTGCTTAATGTTGTTATTGTACTGTTTTCAACACAAGTGGCATCCATCATCGTTGTCGTTGTCGTTGTCATGTTTCCCCTGCAATTGGTTTTATGACTGGTTTGAAACTAACCAAAAGTATTCAAATGCAATTATACTGTATACACTCTCACTTAATTAGAATCACAACAACGTGCCACACATGTGAACTTCAAATAGAAAGATTAAAATGCTCTTGTAACATCCATTTATCAGTCTCTTATACAACACCATCATCATGTGGAATCATATCCTCTCCCCTTTCTACATTAAATTTAGGGAGGGAGGTGGAGGAGATACACTATCCATTTTATCCTCCAAAGTGAACAGTGAGGGTTTGAGTTTTTTTAAAAAAATAAAAACAGACGTGTGTGTGTGTGTTTTTGCTTATATATATATATATTGACCTCTCCAATGTTGAGTCAAATAACACGGATCTCTCCCCTTGACAAATTATAATAACCTCTCTTATGTGTCTTCGGTATACTTATTGTAATTTATTGACAAAACAATAGATGCTGAAAAGACAAAATTATCCATTCTCATTTACCGTATTTTCTCTTCCTCTCGTATCTATTCTAGCTATTCTTCCATTCTAAAGATTGACTTAGGGTTTCATTACACCTAAGTTAGAGCATATATATATATATTGGTCAAATGAGGGAGCTTGAGTATTGATTGAGTTTTATTATTATTTTTTTTTTCAAGGTAATAAGTGTTAGAAGTTAAATTAGTGAATGCAAAGGGTCGAAACTTTGAGCTATTGAGATGTTCGAAAATGTTCACTATTATGTGGCATTTGGCTCTAAGAGGGATGCCAACAACAATGATGATTTTGAGCCCCATTCTCAAGAATTCCTAGACCGAATCAATTTAAAGAACTATACCGGCTATACACATACTCGAGAGATTGGAGATTAACCAACTATATAATATATTAATCAAATTGAACCATGAGTTAACTCATTTGGGATTGCTTCTTTATTGTTTAAAAATATTTTTATTTTAAAAATTTGCATTTAGATGTATTTGGTTAATGGTTATCAAATTTGTTTGAATGAAGCTAGAATTTGAAGCTTACAAAACTATGTTGTGAGTAGAAGTTGAATATTTTAGCTAATTCTTTGTAGTTAGACAATTTTGTTTTTTTATTTTTATTTTTAATAAAGACAATTACACTTCTTCTTTCATATAGTTGCCATTATCAAATATGATAACATTCTATTAAAGAATATTATTGAAAAATTAGCAACGCTCCAAAATTCAACCCTAGCGCTCCACTTTCTTTTATTATTAATTGAAATGACAATTTTACCTTCATACATCTGCAACCAAAGTCAAGAGAACTAATTCTGACAGAAACTGTCCCTTTTATCACCTAATTGACAAAGCTAAATCGGCTATATTTATTTATTTATTTATTTATTTTTGGGCATTATTTGGAGTAGAATAAATATTTTAAACACTCACAACCAAAAAGTTGAGGGATCAATGGCCTATCATTTGATTTATTTTTTTTTATTTCTCAACCTTCAATAATCAATAATACTTTTGTAGGTAAAGAACAAAAAGGTTACAGGAAAACTCAGAGTTTTATCTTTGCTTCTATTTGGTTTATGACTATAACAACAGATGAAATGGGTCTATGCAGATTTGTCCGGCAAGCATGGGGAATGTATACACACAGGAGTTCTTGGCTTGGAAAGGAAAGAGAAGTGGGAGGGCAAAATTGTCAATTTATTTAATAAAAGAAAAAGGTAGAGCCCCACAGGCAAAAATTGGAGCGCCAGTAGCACCACCCTAAACGAATATTGTTTTCAAATAAATTTAAAAATAATTTAATTATGAAAAGTACTTATTATAATGTGTCACGAAACACCTAATATCCTTTTTAATTATTGCAATTATTTAAAAATTCTATTGATAAAAATTTTAATTTCTTTCCTTTGATTTCCCAGATGTGGATGTCAATATTTCATATTATTGGCTTTTTTATTTATTTATTTTTTTCATGGCTCTTTTTATTCCAAAATCCTTGTTTCTTGTTTATTTTTAAGAAAGACAACTCATCACCATTAACAACTAGATGAATTGATTTGGAAGAGTAAAGGACAGGCAGCATTTTGAAATTATGGGTTGATCCCAAGTTCTGATATATTGCTTTCGATTTTGTATACCCCACAAGGTAAAATAATGTTACCAATTGAGGGTGTTTAAGTAATTTTACTTAAGTGAGTAAGGTACGTTAAATTTGTATTCACAACAACTAAAAGCGCACTTTAGAAACTTTAAATGATGTAATATGATTACAACAGCAATGTTTAATGTTTAATTTAAACTTTAAACAAGAAGATTGTTTAATGTTTAATTTAAACTTTATATAATGAAAGGGTAAGATTATCATTTTATAAAATATGATGAACCTATTTGTCAGAAGAAAAAAATAAGTTCAGAAAGTCTGTTAAGCGCACACGTCAAATCTCAATAGAGGTTAAGTATTAAACATTAAATAATCTATTCGTATGTAATTTATCAAAAAGTTAAGAAATTTTTTTGTAATTTACCAATATTTAATATTGCACACCTATAAAAAGAAATAAACACAAATGATTGTTCTTAGTGAACCTAGTTTTGAAGCATTGAACTTAAAGTTAGTTCCAGGTGTGAATGAACTAGTTTCATTTTCTGTTTTATTATATGTTGAAAGTGAAAAAAGCTTTTGTCACACATTGTGTTCATTATACCCGACAGGGTTTCCCAACTGTGGTCATATTTAGTATAATAATTCATAGAATATCTAGTGAGAATCTGAAGTCAATTGCCAATTAAGATACTGTAATTCAAATGAATCATATCTTTTGAGAATCAGTACAAAATAGCAGATTTAAGATACTCCTAATCAGAACTAGAAATAAACAAACGTCAAAAGGGAAATCTATCTAGAATCTGATGTTCTTTTCTTTTCTTGTAGAATCTTATGTTGATCACTGCATATCTTCACATCTGAAAAATGAAATAAAATAAAATAAAATCTTCAATCTAAGATTTAGAGAGCAAGAGAGGGGTTGAGAGGAGAGAGAAAGAGGAAAAGAGAAATGTGACAAATGACGTGTTTTAATATTAGTTTTTATATTAATTTTGGAGAAAGTAATAAAGAGATATCCTCAGGAGACATCTCTCAAATCGTGAACTTTCTATCTCTGATCTGAACCAAACCACGCAGTCACCATGGTTGGCCACTTGCCCGTGCCATGCTTGATTACTCTGGGGCGAAGGATTCTTGTTATTCCTAAGCTCATCCATGCCAGCTTATATTGACCATGCATATTTGTATATTCTTTGGATATTGTTCCTGATTTTGTATCATCTTCATAACCAACAATTGAGGTTTTAGGTTTTGTTTAGTTCACCACGGAATAATCATAAATATATGTTGGATTTAAAAAAAATTAGAACAAATTAATAAACCAAGAAATCAATCTAGGAATCTATTGGGTCTCTCTGAAAACTAATTAAGGTTTTAGATTTGGCAAAGGGTCATGGCGTCTTAGCCGACCGACCATGACAAGGAAGATGGCGATCTTAGATCACTCTTTACATAAGGAAGACAGAGAAGACCATCTTCAGTTCGTTCCAATTCCAACTCCAACACTGAAGAGACGGGCGTGATGAAGTTCATCAATATCGATCTCAACCTTCCTTCCCCGAAAGTCACCTAATCTTGCCAGAAATATCGTTGTCGACTCCATTCATTATTTATTTATTTTTTTTGTTTCCAAAATTAATCACTTTTTTCTTTTATTTATATATGTGTGTATATATTACCTTTAGCACAAGTTGAAGAAGTGAGTTCTGCAAGTAAATTTAGATATGAAAGTTACTGAAAAGGGTTAAGAAAAATTTGGTCTTAGTATTTAAGATTGAGAGAGAGAGAGAGAGGGGTTGAGAGGAGAGAGAAAAAAAAGAAAAAAAAAAATGTGACAAATAACATGTCTTAATGAATGACGTTTTTTAATATTAACCTTCAAATTAATTTTAACGCCGTAGAAGGAATGCTTCCCTCACAAAGGTAGTTTCTTTTAGTAACTACTTTGAGACTTTTTTTTAGTTCATTCATATACACTACTAACCCATACTCCACAATTTGAGTTCCCACACCCACACCCACACCCACATGCATAACCCATTCAGGTGCAAGTGGGACCCATATCACTTATTGAATGGTTTATGCGGTGGACCATGGAGATAGTATGAAACACCCAATGTATTGTATATGATAGTGTTTGGGATCTTTGATCCGTCCTCCAACTCAGATTATATATTATCTTATGTACGAAAAATACTTTGATATTGAAGGAATATTCATGACATGGAAGATTAATTTCTGACACGTAGTAATAGATCCTCGACTCAAAAAATATTTTGAAAAGAGATGGCTTTGAAAACAGTAAAATAAAATAAAATAAAAAATCAAAATACCATAATAAACAAAAATAACTTTAACATTAATTGATATTTTAATTAAAAATTGTTCATACTTTCATTTCAATTAATATTTTTTTAGGCAATTACTTCCATTTGGATTATTATCAGGCTAACATATTAGAAAGATTTTAGATATGCTATTTAAATAAAGAAAATTTTAGTGGGGCGATCATAATGTAGAGTGTTTTACCCAAAAATTGGTAGGATATTACTACAATTTTAGCAAAATTTTAGATCCATAATATAAATAAAGAGAAAATAAATGCAATTTTATGATGTTATTACTTGGTTGATGACACTAACAACATGGTATCGGTATACCACTTCCTGAAATGTTTCGAAACACCTAGTATTAGACCAACATGCATAAGCAGAAAATGTAAAAGTGGAAAAGCAATAGTTAGCTCCTCTATAAATATCCATGGTGTTTCCTTTTCATTTGTGAAATACAATATTAGGGCATTGAGTCAGAGAAGGAGAAAGGAGATCGAGATGGCAGATATGGAGTCGAACAAAGGTGAGAAAGGGGCTCAAGCGTCAATGGCCAAATATTCTAAGAGTGAGAGCTTGATTCCTCCAAAGAAGAGGCTGGTGAAGGAGTTGATAGCAGAGAAAGTGGTTCAGTCTGTTGCTTCCTCTACCAACAAGTACAAAAACAAGCAAAAGATAAACCCTACTGATGCTGATAGTGCCTAATCATATATGTACCCTAACTATATATATATATAAATATATCATTGTCTTGTACTTTATGTCATGAATCACTCCTTTGGCGATAGAGTGATTTGTTAGTGAGTGTTGTATTATTCTCTATTTATATGTTTTCTGTGATTGATGAATCAAGTCTAGTAAGTTTTTTTTTTTTTTTTTTTTTTTGGTAATTAATATATATATATATATATATTCTCTACTTAAATGCTCCACATGATTCAAGTCTGCTATCTTTCATTTACTAAGCTTTAGCAGGATGCAATGCACATATAAGGAGTTGGCTAGGGCTGCCAGCTGAGTTCTTTGTTACATGGGATACATCAAGCTAGCTAGTGGCATGCATGGTATATATGATAAACTCTTCTCCAATTATCGCCACCGTGCGCCACTGCCGGAAATTTGTCACTCTTGTTCTCTCTATCGTCCTTTTTCTTTGTTTTCTTTAATTTAGCCACTTGAAAGAAAAGTGGCCCGAAAATGCTACAGCCACGTAACTTATACAAACCATATTCGTTTTTGTAGTCAAAATGCAAAACATGATTTTAAGGATATTGGGTGAGATTGTCACACCTTCAAGATCCATGAAAGTCCTAATACAAATTAAGCTATTTTGGATTAGAGACGTAAGGGAAAGGAAATTGAAAGGGCTCGGTATGGGTTTGAACATTTTTTTTTTTTCGGTAATTAAGGTTTGTACATTTTTCCTATTTCAATATACTCAACTTACCTTCCAAATATATACGTATATATATATATAGTTGCAATTTTTTAACAACTGAGAGAGTTTTTGTCCATGGTGGGCCAATAAATCTCCTTCTCCAGTTTGTGTTTCAACAAATCTTAGTTTATTGAGATGATTAAGAGTTTCTTTAATTCCATCCTAGACTTTGGAAGACTCAAAGCTAGCTGTTGGAAAGTGAGTACCATGGAGCATACTTTGGGTCAAAATTAAAGTCGGTCTACTTCCCCCCAGAAAAATAAAATAAAATAAAGTAGGTCTTACAAAATTTTTGTGGTTGGTTTAGATAAGATTACGTTTCTCTCCAAAAGTTGATACACATTCAAAACAATTTTCGGGTGAATAAGAAATTGGTTTTAAAGTGAAAACATTTAATCATGATTTAAAGAGGTGAAAATGAGTTCCCCATATAAGATTGAGAAAAACTTGATGTACATATATATATATATATATGGAAAAAACACGTGTGATGCATGTGATGAATGCTTTGTAACTTATAGAATTTTTTTTTCATTTTTTTTTTTTAATTGTTGATTTGAAACTTGTAACAATAAATCTTACGAAAAATTGCAATTTTTAGTAACTCTTTTTATATTAATTAATAAATAATTTTTTATATTAATAAATAAAAACAGAAATATTTAAAATTGATAAAATAGATAATTTTATGTTAGAGTTTTATAGAAATTATTTTACTTTCTGTAAAAATATTCATAATAAATAGATAAATACATGTTATATGTGATAAAGTTTTATAGAAACTATTTTATTTTGTTTAAATATATTCTTGTCTAATTAGATTTTATTTTATTAAAAAACTCAAAATAAATAGACAATGTGATCGAGTTTTATAGAAAATAAAATAGCTAATTTGTGCTAGATTTTATAGAAATTTTTTATTTTCTTTAAAAATATTCTTGTTTAATTATATTTTCTTTTATTAAAAAAATCTCATAATAAATAGATAAATTGTAATATGTGTTAGAGTTTTATAGAAATTCTTTTAAAAACTCTTTTTATATGAATTAATAAATATTTTTATATATTAATTCTTGTCTAAATAGTTTACCTTTTTTTTTTTTTTTAAATGATAATAAAAGGTAATTTGTGGTAGAGTTTTAGAAAAATAATTTTATTTTTTTTATCAATTAAAAAATATTTTTTATATTAATAAATCTTGCCTAATTAGATTTTCTTTTATTAAAAAAACTCATAATAAATAAATAGGTAATTTGTGTTAGAGTTTAATAAAAACCTTTTTAAAAACTCTTTTTATATCAATTAATAAATATTTCTTATATTAATAATTCTTGTCTAATTAGATTTTCTTTTACTAAAAAACTCATAATAAATAGATAAATAGGTAATTTGTGTTGGAGTTTTATAGAAACTCTTTTAAAATCTATTTTTATATCAATTAATAAATAATTTTTTTATTAATAATACTTGTCTAATTAGATTTCCTTTTATTAAAAAACTCATAATAAATAGATAAAGAGATAATTTTTGTTAGAGTTTTATAGAAACTCTTTAAATATATGTGATAGAGTTTTATTGAAAATAAAATAAATAATTTGTGATAGAGTTTTATAAAAAAAAATTTATTTTCTTTACATAAATCATTTTCTAATTAGATTTCATTTTATTAAGAAACTTATAATAAAAGCTAATTTGTGGTTGAGTTTTAAAAAAAAATTATTTTATTTTATATATCAATTAATAAATATTTTTTATATTAATTATTCTTGTATAATTAGGTTTTTATTTATTATAAAATTCTTAATAATAAATAGATAAATAGGGTAATTTGAATTTTATTAGGTAGATTTTAGAGTTTTATATAGTTTTTTTTATTTATTTATAAAAATTCTTTTCATATCAATTAATAAATATTTTTTAATAAATAAATAAATACTAAAACTCTTTGTACATTTAATAATATTATAGATAAAAACTATTTTTATATCAATTAATAAATATTTTTATATATAAATAAATAAATACTGAAACTCTTTGGCAGAGCTTATGTGTTTTATTATGAAATTCTAGACTTCTGAGTTTGTTTAGAATTCTTGATTTAAAAAAAAATACTAAAACCTTTAAAAAAAATATTAAAACACTTTCGCAGAGTTTCTGTATTTTACTCTGCAATTCTGAATTTCTAGAATTGTCAATTTTGGTACCCGTTTCTCCTTTCTCCATTCTTCAATTTATAAGCTTATTAGATTAATAGGATGATGATATGTGTCCTCTCCTGATAATCAGATAATGACATAATCATAATTGAGTTAGTTATATTATGATAATTATCCATAAAAAATAACTATTCTTTTTATATCAATTAATAAATATTTTATTATGACTGATTTTAGCAGGTAATTTTTAGAATTTTATAGAAACTATTTTTACAAAAACCTTTTTATATCAATTAAGAAATATTTTATTACAATTGATTTTATTAGGTAATTTTTAGAGTTTTACAGAAAATATTTTTATATTAATTAATAAATATATTTTTTATATAAATAAATAAATACTGAAACTCATAATAAAAGCTAATTTGTTATCTGTGATAGAGTTTTAAAGAAAATAAAATAGTTAATTTGTGATAGAGTTTATGTAATTTGTATTACAGTTTTATAGAAACTCTTTATATATATTTTTGTTGAATGTGATAGAGTTTTTTTCAAAGTAAAACAGGTAATTTGTGATAGATTTTTATATAAATTATTTATTTTCTTTAAATATATATATCCTTATCTAATTAGATTTTATTTTATTAAAAAACTCACAATAAACGGGCATTTGTGGTAAAGTTTTAAAAAAAATATTTTATTTTTTATATGAATTATTAAATATTTTATATTAGTAATTCTTGTCTACTTATATTTTCTTTAATTAAAAAACACATAATAAATGGATAAACAGGTAATTTGTGTTGGAGTTTTATATAAACAATTTTAAAAAATTATTTTATTTTCTTTAAATATATCCTTCTTTAATTAGATTTCCTTTTATTAAAAAAATCATAATAAATAGATAAATACAGGTTATATCTGATAGAGTTATAAAGAAAATAAAATAGACAATTTGTGGTAGAGTTTTATATAAATTATTTTATTTTCTTTAAAAATATTCATAATAAATAGATATATAGAGGTTATATGCAATAGAGTTTTATAGAAAAAAAAATATAGCTAATTTGTAGTAGAGTTTTATAAAAATTATTTTATTATTTTAAATATATTCTTGTCTATTTAGATTTTTTATTGAAAATCTCATAACAAATAGATAATGTGATAGAGTTTTATAGAAAATAAAACAACTAAATTATGGTATATATTTTATAGAAATTTTTGAATTTTTTAAAATATATTCTTATATAATTAAATTTTCTTTTATTAAAGTAACTTAAAATAAATAGATAAATTGGTAATATGTGTTAGAGTTTTATAGAAAATCTTTTAAAAACTCTTTTTATATGAATTGATAAATTTTTTTATTTATTTCTGTAAAATATTCATAATAAATAGATAAATACAGGTTATATGCGATATAGTTTTATAGAAAATAAAATAGCTAATTTGTGGTAGAGTTTTATAGAAATTATTTTATTTTGCTTAAATATATTCGTGTCTAATTATATTTTATTTTATTAAAAAAATCATAATAAATAGGTAATGTGATAGAGTTTTATAGAAAATAAAACAGCTAAATTGTGGTACATTTTATAGGATTTTTTTACTTTTTTAAAAATATATTCTTGTTTAATTATATTTTCTTTTATTAAAAAAACTCACAATAAATAGATAAACAGGTAATATGTGTTAAGAGTTTTATAGAAAACCGTTTAAAAACTCTTTTAAGATGAATTAATAAATTTTTTTTATATATTAATAATTATTGTCTAATTAGATTACCTTTTATTAAAAAAAAAAAAAAAACTCGTAATAAAAGGTAATTTGTGGTAGAGGTTTTGAAAAATTATTTTATTTTTTATATCAATAAAAAAATATTATTTATATTAATAATTATAGTCTAATTAGATTTTCTTTTATTAAAAAACTCATAATAAATAAATAAATTGGTAATTTTTGTTAGAGTTTAATAGAAACTCTTTTTAAAACCCTTTTTAGATCAATTAATAAATATTTTTTATATTAATAATTCTTGTCGAATTAGATTTATTTTTATTAAAAAATTCATAATAAATATATAAATAGGTAATTTGTGTTAAGTTTTATGGAAACTCTTTTAAAACCTCATTTTATATCAATTGATAAATAATTTTTTATATTAATAATACTTATCTAATTAGATTTTCTTTAAACATATCTTTGTCTAATTAGATTTCATTTTATTAGATAACTCATAATAAAAGTTAATTTGTGGTAGTGTTTTAGAAAATTATTTTATTTAATATATTAATTAATAAATATTTTTTATATTTTATAATTCTTGTCTAATTACATTTTCTTTTATTAAAAAATTCATAATAATAAATAGATATAAAATTTGAATTTTATTAGGTAGATTTTCGAGTTTTTTTTATATAAAAACTATTTTACAATCAATTAATAAATATTTTTTATATAAATAAATAAATACTCAAATACTGAAACTCTTTGCACATTTAATAAAAGAATAGATACAAACTATTTTTGTATCAATTATTAAATTTTTTTTTATGTAAATAAATAAATACTGAAGCTCTGAGCTTCTATATTTTATAAACAAAAACTCTTTTTATATTAATTAATAAATAATTTTGATATAAATAAATAAATATTAAAATACTGAAACTCTTTGACAGAACTTGTGCGTTTTACTCTGGACTTGTCTCTGTAATTCTAGATTTCTAAAATTCTCTATTTCTGTACCCCTTCCTCATTCCTCCATACCTCTATTTATAAGCTTCTTAGATTAATAGATGATAACATGTATCCTCTCCTGATAATAATATAATTATAATTGGGCCGGGCCGGTTATATTGTGATACTTATCTATAAAAAATAACTATTTTTTTTATATATCAATTAATAAATCTTTTATTGTGATTGATTTTATTAGATAATTTCTATAGTTTTATTGAAACATTTTTATAAAAGACTTTTTATATCAATTAATAAATATTTTATTGTGATTGATTTTATTAGGTAAATTTTAGAATATTATAGAAACTATTTTTATAAAAAATTGATTTTATTAGGTAAATTTTAGAATTTTATAGAAACTATTTTTATATCAACTAATAAATATTTTTTTTATGTAAATAAATAAATATTGAAATACTGAAACATTAAAATTCATAATAAAAGTTAATTTGTTATATGCGATAATGTTTTAAAGAAAATAAAATAGTTAATTTGTGCTGAGTTTAGATAATTTGTGTTAAAGTTTTATAGAAACTCTTAAAACATATTCTTGTCTAATGTGATAGAATTTTACTGAAAATAAAATAGGTAATTTGTGGTAGAATTTTATATAAATTATTTATTTTCTTTAAATATATATATCCTTGTCTAATTAGATTTTTTTTTTTATTAAAAAACTAATATTAAAAGGTAATTTGTGGTAGACTTTAAGAAAAATTATTTTATTTTTTATGTCAATTATTAAATATTTTTTATATTAATAATTTTTTTCTTGTTATATTTTCTTTTATTAAAAAACTCATAATAAATAGATAAATATGTAATTTGTGTTAGAGTTTTATATAAACTATTTTGAAAAATAATTTCATTTTCTTTAAATATATCCTTGTTTAATTAGATTTTATTTTATTAAAAAACTCATAATAAATATATAAATACAAAATATATGTGAGTTTTTAACAAAATAAAATAGATAATTTGTGGTAGAGTTTTATAGAAATTATTTTATTTTCTAGAAAAATATTCATAATAAATAGATAAATACAGGTTATATGTGATAGAGTTTTATAGAAAATAAAATAGTTAATTTGTGGTAGAGTTTTATAGAAATTATTTTATTTTGTTTAAATATATTCTTGTCTAATTAGATTTTAAATATATTCTTGTCTAATTATTAAAAACTCATAATAAATAGATAATGAAATAGAATTTTATAGAAAATAAAATAGCTAATTTGCGATAAATTTTATAGAAATTTTTTTATTTTCTGTAAATATGTTCTTATTTAATTATATTTTCTTTTATTAAAAAAATCCTAATAAATAGATAAATAGGTAATATGTGTTAGAGTTTTGTAGAAAATCTTTTAAAAACTCTTTTTATATGAATTAATAAATATTTTTATATATTAATAATTCTCGCTTAATTTGTTTACTTTTTATTAAAAAAATCTCATCATAAAAGGTAATTTGTGGTTGAGTTTTAGAAAAATTATTTTATTTTTTACATCAATTAAAAAATATTTTCAATATTAATAGTTCTTGTCTAATTATATTTTATTTTATTAAAAAAATCATAATAAATATATAAATTGGTAATTTGAGATAGAGTTTAGTAGAAACTCTTTTAAAAACTCTTTTTATGTCAATTAATAAATAGTTTTTATATTAAATATTATTGTCTAATTAGATTTCTTTTTAGTAAAGAACTCATAATAAATAAATAAATAGATAATTTGTATTAGAGTTTTATAGAAGATCTTTTAAAACCTCTTTTTATATCAATTAATAAATAATTTTTTATATTAATAATAGTTGTCTTATAATAAATAGATAAATAGGTAATTTGTGTTAGAGTTTTGTAGAAACTCTTTAAATATATATTTATCTAGTGTGATAGAGTTTTATTGAAAATAAAATAGGTAATTTGTGATAGAGTTTTATGAAAATTATTTTATTTTTTTTAAATATGTCCTTGCCTAATTAGATTTCATGTTATTAAGAAACTCATAATAAAAGCTAATTTGTGGTAGAGTTTTAGAAAAATTATTTTATTTTATGTATCAATCAATAAATAATTTTATATTAATAATTCTTGTCTAATTAGATTTTTTTTATTAAAAAATTCATAATAATAAATAGATAAATAGGTTAATTTAAATTTTATTAGGTAAATATTAGAGTTTTATGGACTTTGCCAATGCTGAGAAGAAGGCTTCTAATGCAGCTCTGAATGTAAAGATAGCCTCTGAGGCTAGGGATGTTTATAAGAATCACTTGGCAGCATCTGAAGCTAAGGTGGAGGCATTGGAGGCATTGGAGGCTGAGAACCATCATTTGAAGGATGCGATTAGCACTTACATCACTACTAGGAAACAGATGCAAGGACGTTACTCCACCTTGGTATGCTTATCCAGCATAAAGGCCTTCAAATTCGGCTTCAACCAGGGCTCAGGTGATAAATTGATGGACCTAGATGTTTTGATGCTGACATGGAAGTGTCCTTCAGCACAGGCCCAAGAAGCTGAGGTGTTATTCGCTGACCAAGAAGAGGATCATCCAGCTCCAAGTTCGTCAGCTCATCCATCTTCAAACCCATTAACTCCACTAGCCTCAAGTAGCGCTTCCTTCTTCCTCCATGCCTCTATTTATAAACGTCTTAGATTAATAAGATGATGGCATGTGTCCTCTCCTGATAATGATATAATCATAACTGGGTCGGGCCGGTTATATTGTAATAATTATCCATAAAAAATAACTATTCTTTTTATATCAATTAATAAATATTTTCTATTGTGATTGATTTTATTAGGTAATTTTAGAGTTTTATAGAAATTATATTTATAAAAATTATATTTATATTAATTAATAAACATTTTTTAATATTAATAATTAAATACAGAAATACTAAATATTGAAATACTGAAACACTAAAACTGTTTGCATATTTAATAATAGTATAGATATAGATATAGATATCATAAGATTGTGCATATATATAATTCTTTTTAATAAATAAAAAAATGGTTCTTTTTAACCAAAGATATATAGTTCGTGGACTTTATTAAAAAGATTTTTTGATTTAGGTATGAGTTTGTTAGAATTTGGCCCATGAAAAGATGAATGGAAAGGAAGGGATGAGTGAGGCATCTATAAAGACGGGAATCTGTCTCCAATTATTGATTCTCGTATTGCACACAACTCACTGGGTTATGTTTAGGGATGACAATTTCCTCCAATCCACCGGGTTTCCGCTCCTAATGGGATGATTTGGTAGCTCCATAAATGGGTTTGGGGCAGATATGGTAAAATAATTGAAAACCCGAAGCGGGTTTGGGGCGAGGGCGGATTTAGTGATGCCCCCGCCTTGCCCCCGCCCCAACCACGATTATATATATATATAAAGTATATATTTAAGTTAAGTGTCCATTAATATATTTTGACTAAATATTCACTAGAATCACTACTTATTAAAATTCTACAATTGTGCACGTGATTCAATCTTCAAGAATCAATCAACGATTCAATTGGTATGACTAATTGTTTAACGGGGCGGAGTAGGGTTTAGGCAACTCCACCCCAACTCCGCCCCGTTGCCATCCCTAGCCATGTTTAATCCCTGACCATCTTGTCCAAAAAGCATGCTTGCAATCACAAGAAGAAGATTTTTGTGGCCCAACATGGTACTGCAATTTTTAGGTAGGCAGATTGTTTAAAACAGTCATTTCCTCCTAATCCAATTGGTAATCTTGGACCATAATCTTGGACCAACATTGAACCATAATCAACACTATGTTGCTTAATGTAGTCATCACAAGTAGCACCATTATCGTGTGAAACCTTATCCTCTCCAATTCCATACTACTGTCTTGTGCCCATTTTATCTACTTATTAAATACTTTTACATCACATATACAACATTCATACAACGATGTTGTAAGACATGCAATCAGAAATGGACCTCCGGTCTCTGGCTGTAACGACCCACTCCACCACATGGTATGATTTTATCCGCTTTGGACCTGAGCCCGCACGGTTTTTGTGATACCCCTCGGATCCGAGACACGGGTTGATCAGGCCCAGGCCCAAACCCGAGGGAATATTAAACAATTAATATTTTATAATGAACACGGAATACAAAATAAATTAAGAAATGAAATTAAAGCTGGAAGGAACTAAAAATAGAATCCGCAAAATATTATAATTATTAAAATTCATCAAACCCAAACTCCAAAACTCTATCAGTTTACAACTTGGGAATCCATCTCTAATGGACCCCTATTAAACATCCAAACGGAAGATAGACCAACTGTAATAAACGTCCAGAAATAAAACTATAGAGAGAGCCCTACATCGTCGGAAGAGTGAATAGAGACCTCTGCTCAGCACGAACACGTTTAAGCCTGGAACTGTCGTGTACCTGAAAAATAAAAGTAGGTCAGGCCCACGCGCAAGTTCTATACTATTACAATCCAAACAGAGGCCCGATACGCATGTACATCCTAAACAATTCAACAATAGCTAATAGTTCGTAAATATATATATATATTCACACTAAAGGACTCTCACTGGACTACAGGCCGGTCTCAACCTGA
Source organism: Cornus florida (assembly GCF_030987335.1). Classification (NCBI taxonomy): domain Eukaryota; kingdom Viridiplantae; phylum Streptophyta; class Magnoliopsida; order Cornales; family Cornaceae; genus Cornus; species Cornus florida. The sequence goes on along the minus strand of NW_026775579.1, from coordinate 76,359,597 downwards.
ATAGAGGTAACATGCTAAAACGCACACGAAGTGGGCATATGTACCTATACCTAAACAGGGTACACCTCCAACCATCGTAGCCAGCTACATATCCCGATGCATATACGCTCCTTAGCCATCGGTCCTGAGGCTCAAGCTCATACCGAGGCACCATAACAGTACATATACAAAAACCATCCAAAATCCCTGGTATTGCCGCTCAACAAGTAGTTGCCATGACAATACAAATCCACGGGACTTAACTTTTAGTTAATCCCATCCTTATTCCAAGTAGGTGGGTAATGGTATTGTTTTAAAAACCAAACCCATCCTTAGTATGCCACCATCCCATACCGGTGCCTACTTTCCAATCCTCCAGTAGTCAATAATACCAATAAATCAAGTATATATCAACTAAATTTCAACATCCAACATTCAATGTTAGCAGTGATAAAATAAGCATTGATAAACAGGGTCACAACAACAACATATACATGCCCAATTTAAGTTGTTCCCTTTAGTCGATATAAAGACAGAATTAATTAAAACTTCCATTTAACACCTTATAAATGACATACAGATATGTAGGGTATGTATCACAAAATCCTAACCTCCACAGTTGATACTAACTGTGGTAATGTAAGCATCAAAACAATATTCACAGTATGTATGTAGACATGCTCAAATTATAGTGTTCCACAAAACCGATCTAGTGTTAAACTCAAATCCTCCTACTATTTAAGTTCCAACAGTTGCTATTACAGAAGTTAAGATAGCTATCATTTAGACCCATCCTTCCAATAATTTATACTAGCAGTGGTAAGGAAAAACGTGAACCACAGAACCACAATGCATCCACAAACATGTTTAGTTTAGGTTGAACAAGCATACAACACTACTGTAACTACCAGTTTCATAGCAAAACAGATATCATTTTAGTTTGGTTTAATCTTCATTAATCCTGGAATCATTTAAGAGTGCAAAGAGTATGAAGTCTAAGGGAAAGAGTAAGGATAGAATCTTGCCTCAGAAACTTTTGTTCAAAGTTTCAACGTCGTCTTCTTAAAAAATCCCGGCGAGTTCCAAAACCCGGTTACTGTTCACGGGTACAAAACACTATTCCTGAACTCAAAATCTAATCTACACCGTTCAGATTGTGCGACACTGAGTCATGAACCTATCCTCCAAATTTCAGCTCGATCGGACCACGGACGAAGCGGGATCGGATGTTTGATGAAATCTGGGCAGAATGGAAAAAAACCTGTGCTACCCGGTTACTGTTCACGAGTACGAATCACTGTTCCCGAGGTCAAATCTAATCTCCACCGTTCAGATTGTGCGTCACTGAGTCATGAACCTCTCCTCCAAATTTCAGCTTGATCGGACCACGGACGAAGCGGGATTGGATGTTTGATGAAATCTGGGTAGAATGGAAAAAACATGTGCGACCCGGTTACTGTTCACGAGTACGAATCACTATTCCCGAGGTCAAACTCTAATCTCCACCGTTCAAATTGTGCGTCACTGAGTTGTGAACCTCTCACCCAAAATTCAGCTCGATTGAACCACAGACAAAGCGGTATCGGAGTTTTGATCAAACCTTGGCAGAATGTGAAAAACTGCATTTTTCCTTCTCCACTTCCACAAAACGTGTGCTTTGTTTAAAAAAAACCCTACACAGACATCTACCTTATACTTATAGAGTTTTCCTAAACCCTAGGTTCATTTAAGTCCAACTCACAATCCTAACCGGCCCATCCAATTAACGTAGAAACCTACGACGGCTATAATATAAAACCCTAATTTATACTGTAATTAAAACCCTAGTTAGATGTATTTACCTAATTACCCTATTCACCATTAAATACTTAACAAATAATCTAATTGAACAAAATAATAATTAGTAAACCCAATTAAACCAAATAAGACACACATAAAATAAGACACACATAGAATAATTAAACCAATTACACTTAAACCATTAATGCCAATTAAATAATTAAAACACTAACAAGTAATTCCAATCAAATAATTAAACCAATTACACTTAAACCATTAATGCCAATGAAATAATTAAAACACTAACAAGTAATGCCAATTAAATAACTAAAAATAAATATCATTTAAATAAATTAAATCACCACAAAAGAAAACAATTAAGCACCTAATAAAAAAAATAATGACACATAATCAAATAAAATGCACTTAAATAATAAATTAAATACCATTAAATACTAGGAATATCCTTTTAAAAATTAGGGGTATTACATTCTTCCCCCCTAACAAAAGGAATTCCGTCCTCAGAATTCACTCTTACCTTCTTCCAATATTTCAGGAAACCGTGAGCGAATGACATCCTCTCGTTCCCAAGTGGACTCAGACTCATTGTGATGACTCCACTGAACACGAACCAAAGGAATAACCTTATTACGAAGAATCTGATCTCGTCGGTCGACAATACGACATGGTGGCTCTAAATAAGTTGCATCCGGCTGCAACGCAATCTCCCCAACATCGATATGCTGATACCGATCCTCATCTCGAAGAAAATTTCCGCAACATGGAAACATGAAACACGTTGTGGACGCGATCCAAAGTATCCGGAAGTGCCAACCGATAAGCAACAGCTCCAATGCGATCTGTAATCATAAATGGACCAACAAATCGCGGTGACAACTTCCCTTTCTTCCCAAAACGCATAACACCCTTCATAGGAGACACTTTGAGTAGAACCTGATCCCCAACCTGAAACTCCAAAGCCCGAGTACGACGATCAGCATAGCTCTTCTGCCTACTTTGGGCAGTACGCATGCGATCTCGAATAAGAGCAATCTTTTCAGAGGTATCCTTGATGAACTCAGGACCTAAGAATCGATTCTTTCCAACCTCCATCCAACAAACAGGTGACCAACACGGTTGACCGTACAATGCCTCAAATGGTGCCATACCAATAGTCTTCTGGAAACTATTGTTATAAGCAAACTCCACAAGTGGCAAATATTCCTCCCAGTGGCCCTTGAAATCCAGAACACACGACTGAAGCATATCTTCCATAATCTGATTCACCTTCTCAGTCTGTCCGTTAGTCTGAGGATGATAAGCAGTACTAAGGTGTAACTCCGTACCCAAAGCCTGCTGAAAACTCTTCCAAAATCCAGATACAAAGCTCGAATCCCTATCCAATATAATAGACAATAGAATGCCATGTAGCTTCACAATCTCTGAAATGTAAAGCCTCGCCAACTGCTCCGAAGTGTAGTCAGTGCAAATAGGCAAGAAATGAGCTGACTTGGTCAACCTATCCACAATGACCCATATGGAATTATGCCCCTTGAAAGAATTTGGCAACCCTTCCACAAAATCCATAGATATGCTCTCCCATTTCCATTCCGAAATTGGTAGTGGCTGTAGAGCTCGTGGCGGCATCTGATGATCAATCTTAACCATCTGACAAGTACTACATTAAGAAACAAAAAGAGCAATATCCCTCTTCATACCTGCCCACCAAAACTGCCGCTTCATATCTTGATACATCTTATCGCCTCCTGGATGAACAGAGAACTCAGAGTGATGAGTCTCAGTCATCACATCCTTCCTCAAATTATCAGCAGAAGGTACCACTAACCGTCCCTTGTACCTTAAACCTCCATCAGCCCCAACATAGTAGAATGGAACCTCTCCGGAAGCTATCTCTGCGACCTTGTCGACACACTGCTGATCGGTGAGTTGTGCTTGTAAAACCTTGCGAATGATGGAAGGTGTAACCACCATGCAAGCCATAAAAGCATCCGACAACTCATCCACACTCTTTAAAGCATTTCACTCAGTAGTGAATAGAGCAGAAAAACTACCAACAGGTCGGCGACTGAGTGCATCCACCACTACATTCGCTTTCCCTGGATGGTACTGTATAGAAAAATGATAGTCTTTTACAAACTCCAACCACCTGCGCTGTCTCATATTTAGCTCCCGCTGAGTGAACAAGTACTGCAGACTCTTGTGATCACTGAATAATCTGAAGGACTCACCCAACAGATAATGCCTCCAAATACGCAAGGCAAAGACCACTGCTGCCAACTCCAAATCATGTGTTGGATAATTAAACTCATGAGGCTTAAGTTTCCGAGATCCATAAGAAATCGGTCGCTCCTCCTGCATCAATACACATTTAAGACCCTGCAACGAAGCATCCGTGTAAACAAGATACTCTATCCCACTCTGCGGAGTAGCCAAAACCGGTGCAGAAGTCAGCTTCCTTTTCAGCTCATCAAAAGCTCGCTGACAGTGTTCATCCCACACGAACTGTACACCCTTCTTGGTCAGATGAGTGAGTGGTCCTGCTATCTTGGAGAACCCCTGGATGAATCTCCTGTAATATCCTGCCAGACCGAGAAAACTCCGAATCTCAGTAGGTGATGTAGGCTGTCCCCACTCAACCACCGCTGAAACCTTGGCCGGATCCACTGCTATCCCCTTTTCTGACACCACGTGACCCAGAAATTTCACCTCCCGCTGCCAAAATTCACACTTCTCGAACTTGGCATATAACTGGTGCTCATGAAGCGTCTGCAAGATTATGCGAAGATGTCTAGCATGATCGTCCTCCGACCGAGAATAGATTAAGATGTCATCAATAAAGACAATAACAAACTGATCCAAATAAGCCCGGAAGACTCTATTCATTAAGTCCATGAATACTGCAGGTGCATTAGTCGTCCCAAACGGCATAACTCGAAACTCATAAGAACCATATCGCGTGAGAAATACTGTCTTAGGAACATCCTGCTCCCTGACCCTCAGCTGATGATACCCAGAACGCAGATCAATCCTGGAAAAATATGTGGCTCCTCTTAACTGATCAAACAAGTCATCAATCCTGAGCAAAGGATACTTGTTACGAATCGTAACCTTGTTCAACTCCCTGTAATCTATACACAGACGAAGCGAACCATCCTTCTTCTTTACAAACAGAACCGGTGCTCCCCAAGATGATGTACTCCTACGAAAAAACCCTGGCTGAGTAACTGCTGAATCTGATCCCTCAGCTCTCTCATCTCTACCGGTGCCATCCTATAGGGTGCTCTAGCAATAGGTGCAGTGCCTGGAGCTAAGTCTATCACAAAATCGATCTCGCGATTAGGTGGTAACCTTGGAATCTCCTGAAATACATCCGGGAAATCCTGTACAATCGGTATGTTATCCAATGACACAGCAATCCCCTCCTCATTTTCTTCCTCCACATGGAACAAATAGGTGCTACCGCCCCCTTTAGAACGTGGCATAGCTATTACATACATATCCTGACTAGGTATGGTAAAAATAATAGATCTATCAAAACAAACAACTTGGGCATGGTAGTGAGACAACCAATCCATCGCAAGTATCACATCATAAGTGTGCATGTCCAGGACCAATAGATTGGCTAGAAATCTGAGTCTGCCAATATCTGGTGTCACAGGCCCATCACTCTCATGTATAATAGCTGTATCACCCAATGGTGTAGAAATACCCTGAGGTTTAGTGCATACCCTCGTCCTCATCCCAGACAAAGCAACAAAAGTCCTAGCTACAAATGAGTGTGTAGCACCCGTATCAAATAAAACACGTCCATGCAAACCATGAATAAGAAACTTACCCTCAATAGTCTGAGGTGCCTGAACATCCTATGGCATGGGGTTATACACCCTGCCATAGTGCAACTGCTGTGGTGTCTGTCCCTGAGTCTGCAGCGGTGCCGGTAAAGCCAGATGTGTCTGTCCCTGAATCCGTGGAACCTGTGGAGCTGGTAGAGGCACTGGCGCCCTCTGTCCCTGCTGCACATACTGTCTCTGTCCCTGTCCTTGTCCTGCTTTAGGACACTGCCTGGTGGTATGACCATACTCTCCACAAGTGTAACAACTACCCTGGAAAGTACCAAATGGCCTCCTCTGTCGGTTAGCCTGTGGCTGACCCTGTCCTACCTGTGGTCCCCCATTCTGTTGCCTCTGAATAGATGCCCCATTCCGGTGAGCATCTGAACCACCTTTGTGCTTCTTCCAAGGCTGTTGTCCTTGGAACTTGCCTTTGTCATTCTGCCGGTAACCATTGCCATTCCTCTTTTCAGCTGACTGATTAGTAGAGTCTTTATCTCCCCGCTTCTCACCACGAGCCTGTCTGATGTCCACAGTCAACTGATACTATTGTAGAGCGGCGTCTACCACCTGAGTATAGGTAGTATAGGCTGGACTACCTGTAATAGCTCTCTTGATAGACCACATCAGTCCCTTGACAAAACTGTTGCGCTTCTTCTCCTCTGTATCCACCTTCTCCGGTGTAAAGAGAGACAAGCGTGTGAACTGCTGCTCATACTCCGCCACTGTCATGTTTCCCTGCTGCAAACTTAGAAACTCGGTCTTCATAGCTGCCCTGACTGCATAGGGAAAATATTTCTCATCAAAGCGAGCACTGAACTCATCATAAGACAATGTCATCCTCTCCTCTGAGGTGGTAACTGACTCCCACCACTGTAGTGCATCCCCAACTAGCTTGAAAGTAGCAAGCATCTGTTTCTCAACCTCCGTGCACTGAACCAAACGAAGATGACGTTCGATGTCCTGTTTCCACTGGTAAGCTGCTCTCGCATCGATTGAGCCTGAGAACACAGGTGGACTCCCCTTTGTGAAAGAGCTCCTAGCCTTTCCCCAAGAATCCGTCTGAACCACTAGTGCTGGTACAGGTGCCGGCTATACCTGAGGCTGATTCCGAAGTGCAGCTGTTACCCCAGCCTCTATAGCCCGAGCAACGAGGTCATTGAGGTGAGGAGGAATCTCTGGATCTCTGACCTGGTCCAGAGTCTGTTGAACATTCTCATGTTCCTCCTGAAACTGATCCATGTCATCTTGAAACCCAAGCCTTTGCTGCTCTTCCTCCATTTGCTGACGCCGTAGGAGATATTGTTGCCTACGTGCCGTTCTCCTTTCCTTCCTAGTTCCTTGCATGTTCTGTCCATTTCTAGCGTTAACCATCTGTTAACACGAAAAGACAGACGTCAGTACCCTTTCTATACGAACCATAAGGAATACAATGAATCCTAACTTAAGCTCTATTCAAGAGAAAACGTTACGCGGAAGACTTAATACGAAAACATCCTAGAGACACTTGAACCTGGAGTGCTCTGATACCAACTCTGATACCCCTCGGATCTGAGGCATGGGTTGATCAGGCCCAGGCCCAAACCCGAGGGAATATCAAACAATCAATATTTTATAATGAACACGGAATACAAAATAAATTAAGAAATGAAATTAAAGCTGGAAGGAACTAAAAATAGAATCCGCAAAATATTATAATTATTAAAATCCATCAAACCCAAACTCCAAAACTCCATCAGTTTACAACTTGGGAATCCATCTCTAATGGACCCCTATTAAACATCCAAATAGAAGATAGAACAACTGTAATAAACGTCCAGAAATAAAACTATAGAGAGAGCCTTACATCGTCGGAAGAGTGAATAGAGACCTCTGCTCAGCACGAATACGTCTAAGCCTGGAACTGTCGTGTACCTGAAAAATAGAAATGGGTCAGGCCCACGCGCAAGTTCTATACTACTACAATCCAAACAGAGGCCCGATACGCATGTACATCCTAAACAATTCAACAATAGCTAATAGTTCGTAAATATATATATATATATATTCACACTAAAGGACTCTCACTGGACTACAGGCCGGTCTCAACCTGAATAGAGGTAACATGCTAAAACGCACACGAAGTGGGCATATGTACCTATACCTAAACAAGGTACACCTCCAACCATCGTAGCCAGCTACACATCCCGATACATATACGCTCCTTAGTCATCGGTCCTGAGGCTCAAGCTCATACCGAGGCACCATAACAGTACATATATAAAATCCATCCAAAATCCCTGGTATTGCCGCTCAACAAGTAGTTGCCATGACAATACAAATCCACGGGACTTAATTTTTAGTTAATCCCATCCTTATTCCAAGTAGGTGGGTAATGGTATTGTTTTAAAAACCAAACCCATCCTTAGTATGCCACCGTCCCATACCGGTGCCTACTTTCCAATCCTCCAGTAGTCAATAATACCAATAAATCAAGTATATATCAACTAAATTCCAACATCCAACATTCAATGTTAGCAGTGATAAAATAAGCATTGATAAACAGGGTCACAACAACAACATATACATACCCAATTTAAGTTGTTCCCTTTAGTCTGATATAAAAACAGAATTAATTAAAACTTCCATTTAACACCTTACAAATGACATACAGATATGTAGGGTATGTATCACAAAATCCTAACCTCCACAGTTGATACTAACTGTGGTAATGTAAGCATCAAAACAATATTCACAGTATGTATGTAGACATGCTCAAATTATAGTGTTCCACAAAACCGATCTAGTGTTAAACTCAAATCCTCCTAGTATTTAAGTTCCAACAGTTGCTATTACAGAAGTTAAGATAGCTATCATCTAGACCCATCCTTTCAATAATTTATACTAGCAGTGGTAAGGAAAAACGTGAACCACAGAACCACAATGCATCCACAAACATGTTTAGTCTAGGTTGAACAAGCATACAACACTACTGTAACTACCAGTTTCATAGCAAAACATATATCATTTTAGTTTGGTTTAATCTTCATTAATCCTGGAATCATTTAAGAGTGCAAAGAGTATGAAACCTAAGGGAAAGAGTAAGGATAGAATCTTGCCTCAGAAACTTTTGTTCAAAGTTTCAACGTCGTCTTCTTAAAAAATCCCGGCGAGTTCCAAAACCCGGTTACTATTCACGGGTACGAAACACTATTCCCGAACTCAAAATCTGATCTGCACCGTTCAGATTGTGTGACACTGAGTCATGAACCTATCCTCCAAATTTCAGCTCGATCGAACCACGGGGGAAGCAGGATCGGATGTTTGATGAAATCTGGGCAGAATGGAAAAAAAAACCTGTGCGACCCGGTTACTGTTCATGAGTACGAATCACTGTTCCCGAGGTCAAACTCTGATCTCTACCGTTCAGATTGTGCGTCATTGAGTCGTGAACCTCTCCTCCAAATTTCAGCTCGATCGGACCACGGACGAAGCGGGATTTGATGTTTGATGAAATCTGGGCAGAATGGAAAAAATATATGCGACCCGGTTACTGTTCACGAGTACGAATCACTGTTCCCGAGGTCAAACTCTGATCTCCACCGTTAAAATTGTGCATCACTGAGTTGTGAACCTTTCCTCCAAAATTCAGCTCGATCGGACCACGGACAAAGCGGGATTGGAGCTTTGATCAAACCTTGGCAGAATGTGAAAAACTGCGTTTTTCCTTCTCCACTTCCACAAAACGTATGCTTTGTTTAAAAAAAACCCTACACAGACGTCTACCTTATACTTATAGAGTTTTCCTAAACCCTAGGTTCATTTAAGTCCAACTCACAATCCTAACCGGCCCATCCAATTAACGTAAAAACCTACGACGGCTATAATATAAAACCCTAATTTATACTGTAATTAAAACCCTAGTTAGATGTATTTAACTAATTACCCTATTTACCATTAAATACTTAACAAATAATCTAATTGAACAAAATAATAATTAGTAAACCCAATTAAACCAAATAAGACACACATAAAATAAGACACACATAAAATAATTAAACCAATTACACTTAAACCATTAATGCCAATTAAATAATTAAAACACTAACAAGTAATTCCAATCAAATAATTAAACCAATTACACTTAAACCATTAATGCCAATGAAATAATTAAAACACTAACAAGTAATGCCAATCAAATAACTAAAAATAAATATCATTTAAATAAATTAAATCACCACAAAAGAAAACAATTAAGCATCTAATAAAAAAAATAATGACACATAATCAAATAAAATGCACTTAAATAATAAATTAAATACCATTAAATACTAGGAATATCCTTTTAAAAATTAGGGGTATTACAGTTTTGCTCTTGGGCTTTATCCCAAAAGGCCTCATACCAATTGAAGATAACACCACCACATATAAGTATTTCACCTTTCCCTTATCCAGGCTATGCGGGACTGTACACCCATAACTCGCCAGTGTGGTAGCCTGTCAGTGTCTCTTACACCCGCCCACGGTACACCCACTCACAGGGTCATCACAATCCATCCCCCTTGGAGGCCCGACGTCCCCGTCGGCACACTTCCGACTAGGTCAGGCTCTGATACCATTTGTAACGACCCACTGCACCACATGCTATGATACTGTCCGCTTTGGGCCTGAGCCCGCACTTTTTTACATTTGGGCTTCACCCCAAAAGGCCTCATACCAATTGAAGTGACACACTTACATATAAGCACTTCACGTTTCCTCTACCCAGGTGATGTGGGACTGTGCATCCTTAGCTCGCCAGTGTAGTAGCCTGACAGTGTCTTTCGCACCCGTCCACGGCACACCCGCCCACAAGGTCATTACAATCCACCCCCCTTTGAGGCCCGACGTCCTCGTCGGCACACTTCCGGCTGGGTCAGGCTTTGATACCATTTGTAATGACTCACTCCACCACATGGTATAATATTGTCCGCTTTGGGTCTGAGCCCGCACGGTTTTACTCTTGGGCTTTACCCCAAAAGGACTCATACCAATTGGAGATGGCATACTTACATATAAGCACTTCACCTTTCTTCTACCCAGGCGATGTGGGACTGTGCACCCACAACTCGCTAGTGTGGTAGCCTGACAGTGTCTCTCGCACCCGCCCACGGCCCACCCGCCTACAGGGTCATCACAATCCACCCCCCTTGGAGGCCCGACTGGGTCAAGCTCTGATACCATGTGTAACGACCCACTTCACCACATGGTATGATACTGTCCGCTTTGGCCCTAAACCCGTACGGTTTTGCTCTTGGTCTTCACCCCAAAAGGCCTCATACCAATTGAAGTGACACATATACATATAAGCATTTCACCTTTCCTCTACCCAGGCGATGTGGGACTGTGCATCTGTAACTCGCCAGTCTGGTAGCGTGAGAGTGTCTCTCGCACCAGCCCACAAGGTCATCACACCCGCACACCCCCACTGATTTGTAATGAGAGGAGGAGGGAACGTAATGATAGTGGAGGAAAAGTATGCAATGAAAGAATGAAGAATGAAAAATAAAAGTTTATAGGCAAATATGGAAAATTTTACCAATTCCCACAACCCTAAAATTATAGTATTCAATAATTACGGGACTGGTGTAATGATAATGATATAGAAGAATAAAAAACGTGAAATGTCAAGGAAAGAGAGGGAAAAACAAAAGTTGAGATAAGTATAGTAATCTTTTGGGCCCATTATTAAATTTCTCTATTGGAAGGAAATAAAATTTTTATTGAGGTTATAATTTATATATATATATATATGTGTGTGTGTGTGTGTGTGTGTGTCTATTATCTATTTAACTATTTATTATGAGTTTTTTAATAAAAGAAAATATAATTAAACAAGAATATATCTAAAGAAAATAAAAATTTTCTATAAAATCTACCACAAATTAGCTAACCTCTAAAATTTACCTAATAAAATTTAAATTAACCTATTTATCCATTTATTATTATGAATTTTTAAATATAAGAAAATCTAATTAGACAAGAATTATTAATATATAAAATATTTATTAATTGATATATAAAATAAAATAATTTTTCTAAAACTTTAACACAAATTAGCGTTTATTATGAGTTTCTTAAAAAAATGAAATCTAATTAGACAAGGATATATTAAAAGAAAATAAATAATTCCTATAAAATTCTATCACAAATTACCTATTTTTTCTAAAACTTTACCACAAATTACCTTTTATTATGAGTTTTTAATAAAAGGAAATCTAATTAGACAAGTATTATTAATATAAAAAATTATTTATTAATTGATATAAAAAGAAGCTTTCAAAGAGTTTTTATAAAACTCTAACACAAATTACTTATTTGTCTATTTATTATTAGTTTTTTTTTTTTTTTTTTTTTTTTTTTAAATAAAAGCAAATCTAATTAGACAAGAATTATTAATATAAAAAATAATTATTAATAGATATAAAAAGATTTTTTATTAAACTTTAACACAAATTACATATTTATTTATTTATTACAAAATATTTATTAATTGATATAAAAAGGTTTTTATAAAAATAGTTTCTATAAAACTCTAAAAATTATCTAATAAAATCAATCACAATAAAATATTTATTAATTGATATAAAAAGAATAGTTATTTTTTATGGATAATTATCACAATATAACCGACCTGGCCAATTATGATTATGTCATTATCGGGAGAGGACACGTATCATCATCCTATTAATTCAAGAAGCTTATAAATAGAGACATGCAGGTAGGGGTACAGAAATTAAGAATTTTACAAATATAGAATTCCAAAGAGAAATTTAGAGGGGCATAAACTCAGACTAAAATATAAAACTCTGCCAAAGAGTTTCAGTATTTATTTATATATATAAAAAATTTATTAATTGATATAAAAGGAGTTTTTATCTATAAAAAAGGAGTTTTTATCTATAAAATACAGAAGCTCTGCCATGAGTTTCAATATTTATTTATTTATATAAAAAAAATTTATTAATTGATATAAAAAGGTATTTATTTATTTACATAAAAAAATATTTATTAATTCATATAAAAAGGGTTTTTATCTATACTATTATTAAATGTGCAATGAGTTTCAGTATTTATTTATTTATACAAAAAAATATTTATTAATTGATATAAAAATAACTTTTTTAAAAATATAAAAAAAAACTCTATAAAACTCTAAAATCTAACTAAAAAAATTCAAATTAACATATTTATCTATTTATTATTTTGAATTTTTTAATAATAGAAAATTTAATTAGTCAAGAATTATTAATATAAAGAATATTTATTAATTGATATATAAAATAAAATAATTTTCCTAAAACTCTACCACAAATTAGCTTTCATTATGAGTTTCAATAAAATTAAATCTAATTAGACAAAGATATATTTAAAGAAAATAAAATAATTTCAATAAAACTCTATCCTAAATTACCTATTTAATTTTCAATAAAACTTTATTACATTAGACAAAATTCTAACACGAATTATCTATTTATCTATTTAGTATGAGTTATTTAATAAAAGGAAATCTAAGTAAACAAGAATTATTAATATAAAAAATAGTTATTAATTGATATAAAAAGAGTTTTTAAAAGAGTTTCTATTAAACTTTAACAAAAATTACCTATTTATTTATTTATTACGAGTTTTTTTTATAAAATAAAATCTAATTAGAGTAGAATTATTAATATAAAAAATATTTTTTAATTGATATAAAACACAAAATAATTTTTCTAAAACTCTATCTTACATTACCATTTATTATGAGCTTTTTTAGTAAAAGGTAATCTAATTAGACAAGAATTATTAATATATAAAAATATTTATTAATTCATATAAAAAGAGTTTTCAAAAGATTTTCTATAAAACTCTAACACATATTACCTATTTATTTATTTATTATGAGTTTTTTTAATAAAAAAATATAATTAAACAAAAATATTTTTAAAGAAATTTAAAAATTTCTATAAAATTTACCACAAATTAGTTGTTCAATTTTCTATAAAACTTTATAATATTATCTATTTATTATGAGTTTTTTAATAAAATAAAATCTAATTAGACAATAATATATTTAAACAAAATAAAATAATTTTTATAAAATTCTACCACAAATTAGCTATTTTATTTTCTGTAGACTTTTTCACATATAACCTGTATTTATCTAATTATTATAAATATTTTTACAGAAAATAAAATAATATTTGAAAAACTCTGCCACAAATTATTTATTTTATTTTATTTAAAACTCTATTACATATAACCTGTATTTATTTATTTATTATTAGTATTTTAATTAAAGGAAATCTATTTAGATAATGCTATATTTAAAGAAAATAAAATAATTTTTAAAAAAAGTTTATATAAAATTCTAACACAAATTACCTATTTATCTATTTATTTTGAGTTTTTTTAATAAAAGAAGATATAACTAGACAAGAATTATGATATATTTAAAGAAAATAAAATATAACCTTGGGTCTTTCAAAAAACCACAAACTCCATATAATAAATTTTTATATCAATTTCAATCTAATGTATGATTAGTATAATTGAATTTCTATTTGAAAAATTAATATAATGGAATTTCTTTTGTAAATTTAAAATTATACTAAATTTCTAATTACCTAATAAAATTCAAATTACCTAAAAATATTCAAATCTATACTATTATATATATATATATATATATATATATATATAAATATTACCTAATAAAATTCAAATTACAAATTACCTAATAAATTTAAATAATCTAAAAGAATTTATTATTTTGCAAAACTCAAATAATTAGTATTAAAATAAAAAAATTATTAATTAATAAAAAAATAAAATATAAATATTTCAGTATTAATATAAAAACCTTAAAGAATTTATTACTTTACCAAAACTCAAACTCTACCACCATTTTCAAAATATTTTAGTATTTATTTATTAATATAAAAAAAATTTATTAATTAATATAAAACGAGATATGCAATTTTTTTGTAAGGTTTTTTGTTACAAGATTCAAATCAACAATTAGAAAAAAAAAAATAAATAAAAATATGAAAATAAAAATTCTAGAAGTTATAAAATATTTACCACGTGCATCGCACGTACTTTTTCCTAGTATATATAAATTTGGGGCCTTTTTATTCGTTGTAGGCTTCAGGCGACTTTCTAATTCGTCTAAGACTCCACCAAATGTTGTAACTTGGTGGTATTTCATGGCCTTCTAAAGAAGAAGGTTGAAGATTCTAGTTCTGGTAGGAACATGTAGATATGTGAATATTTTTCTTGCCAGTTAATAAGAAGAAGAAAAAAAAAAAAAAAAAAAAAAAAAACTATTATTAAATCGATCACACAAAATATTGTCTGCGAGCAAGCATACCCATCTCATTTATTGAATGGATCACGTGGTAAGATGTAACACCCCGTAAATTATTATTATTATTATTATTATTATTATTATTATTATTATATATATGGACACATATTATTATATAGGAGTTATCTTTTAAAACAAAAAAAGGATAAATAGGTGATTGTATTTAAATGGGGATAACAGAGTTATCATTTAATTTTCAAAATTTAATGTACTTTGAAAATTAAAAGAGGTCTTATTGAACTCAACTATTGGATATATATATGGATATATCTAGACTTAGTTGTGTATTCAGTTTTTTTTATCTACGTTGCTATCCCGAGGATTATTCTTTGTTGTGGAGCAAAGAAAAGCTCAAGTGGTGATTGCAATTCAAGCAAGTTAATTCTTGCTTATAACTCTGTATTTATTTATATTTTAATGGTTAGATTATTAAATATGATTTAATTGTAGAACTCATGATAATTATTTCTAATTGTAAATATGGAGATTATACAAGGAGTTATTGAGTGATTAGGAATTTTATTTGATTCATTATTTCTTTTTGTTTAATTGGAGTTGCAGAGTAGCATAGATTTATGCTGATGGATTGTGGGGTTATTTAAAGGAAATTTAGTAATTGGGTTTAATGATAGTTTTTGTTTTTAGTGTTAATTTAGTAAAGGAGATATGAAAGAATAAGGCAAGGAATCCGTAGAAGCCCGGAAGGCGGAGAAAAGAATTGGAATAAATAATGGTAATGATGATGTGGTGGGACCCAGTAAAATTTAGTAAAAATCCAAATCTTTGGCTTTGGCTGCATGAGAGTTTTTATATTAGTAAAAATCCAAATCTTTGGCTTTGGCTGCATGAGAGTTTTTATTAAGTAATCAGATGCAATGCTGGCTAGGGTGACTGGAATCATAAATTCAGATCAGAAGAACTAGCTTACGAAGTAGGGATTTCTTTGGGAATACGAAAAGGATCTAGAACAATGAAATCGATTAGTAACAGTAATTTAATACAAAACAATAAGAAATAGGTTGTTACAGTTGACGTTATGTTTGAGTGGGATTCATGGATTTGGTTTTAGTTGTTTATTTATGGAGTATTATATATAATTAATGGCAGAACAATTTTGAATGATATTGAGGTTGAAATTTAGAATATAGTTTTGTAATTTATTCTAATTAGGACTATGCGTTGGTATTAATTAATTAATTAATTATTTAGTGAATGATTAATTAAGGTGTTGGATAAACTCATGATATTATGAGTAAAAGTTGATTAAGTATATTTAGTGTTTAATTAAAGAGATTAAACTAGTTGGAGCAGTAATCTGCGACTTACCCAATGATAAGTTTGTTGAGCGCAATCAGGGATTGTCTCCGGGAGTGAAATACTCTTTTGTTATGGCTATTGGGCTAAAGGTGCCCTTAGTATGTGGACGTGGTTAGGGGTCATCTGGGTGAGTAGACGTACAACCCAGCCATATGTGTGTATTTGGTAGTCAGGGACTATGCAATTCACACCATTTATTCGGAGTGGAGCCAGGGGCTAATGTGAGGTATTGGTATTAGAACGACAACTGGTTGAGGGGAACTAGGGGCTCATGTGAGGTAGGTGAAATTTTAGTAATTTAAATTCTAGATGGGTTACAGGTTCACAGTTTGAGTTAAAGTTATAGAATGACAATAATTAGTAAATCTTTTCGAGGTCACTTATTTAAGTACATATATACGGATTATAAGTAATGATTGACTTGTTGAACGACGATAGTGTTTAGTAATTTCTTGCTGAGCTTGTGAGCTTACCCCTTTATTACTTTCAGGTGCACATGGATTTAGCTTGCAATGGAGGCTCAATGGGAGATGGAGATTTTCCGGATTTTCCACATTTTGGTTTTATTTTTGTTTCTTAGCAAACACTTTGTATTAAGATTAACTTAGTTGGTAGAATTTTAAATTAGTTGGGGATGTAATAGATTTCCTTTGGATTGATGGATTTTTAAATAAAATGTTTTCTTATTGATTTAATCATGGATTATGGTGGATGTATGATGTAAGTCACGTACTAGATTTTAGTATAAGACAAGGGTTCTTGTGTTAGAATTTTTGGGGCGTGATAGTTTGGTATCAAAGCAAAGGTATTAGATTGTTTTGGGACATCGAATTATAACTTGGCAGATTTGATAGAGTA
Organism: Cornus florida; assembly: GCF_030987335.1. Lineage (NCBI taxonomy): Eukaryota > Viridiplantae > Streptophyta > Magnoliopsida > Cornales > Cornaceae > Cornus > Cornus florida. The sequence continues at coordinate 76,342,443 of NW_026775579.1, read as the reverse complement.
TTTTGACGACGGCCGTTCCAATACGCCAAACTAAATGTAGTGAAAGTGTGGTTCAAGAAAAGCCTTTTATGTCAAATTTAAATTTATAAAAACCACTACCAACACCACTACTAACGTAGCAAGAGTGAGTAGGGATCGTCCCAAGGGATTATACGTGTTGGAATTTCAACTTCGACTCTAGCGTACCAAATGATTGCAAAAGAGAATTGGGTTGGTTGATTAAGCTAAATTGAATTCAACTAAATAAAATAATATGAAGTAAACAAGAGAGAGAGAGAGGTCTTGGGGTGTAGAGATCACCACCAAATAATACTATTCCAAACCATAATCAAGTGACTAATGAGGGAAATGAATGTGTTGCAACAATGTTGTGTGTGTAAAAGACATTCAATTGGTAAGGGCGACTCAACAAGTGCAAATTGTCTCAATCAACATGTGTGAGGCCACAATACATCTATTGGTAGAGGAATATATTGTCTAAACATCATGTGAAGATAACAAAATAACAATTCAAGTCATTGAACCTTTCATTAAGCTCATAGTCCAAGCAATCCATAAGGATGATTTAGTTAAACATGCATTATCTAAACATCATGTGAGAGGTACAAAATATCTATTGGGAGAGGAATAAATTGTCTAAACACATGTGAAAGATACAACATATTATAACTAGTCATTAATCCTTCATTAAGCTCAAAATTCCATTACACCACAATATTAGAGCATATGCTTTTTGCATTCAAAAGCATGGAACATCAAAAAACAAGCACGAATTGTTTCCCCAACTAACACTACACTACTTAAAAGAGAAGCACAATCCATCAAGGAATAAGTATGAACCATCTAGAGACATAACAAGAGCATTACATTAAGAACTTCATATTTTGACAATCTCAAGATTAAAGGTATTAATACACATAGACATGCATCAATAACATTAAATTTAGAGGTGAGCATCTACTTTAGCATACATAGACATATAGATAGAGAAAATGATCAATTAGAAGCATTAATCCATAGAACTCAATGAATAATCAAGATCTTCATAAGTTTAAGAGTCAAAATATGTATTACAACACAAATCGCTCAAAATTACACAAGATTAGGTAAAGAAAGCATGTTTGGGGCTAACTCTAGCCCCAAAAGGATGTCTAGCCACTCATGGTAGTGATGATCCAACCCTCAAGGGCTAACTCCATGGCTGCTCCTTGTTAGTGAAGATCTCCTCCAATGGTTGCTCTAGCTTCCTCCCTTCTTCCTCTCCAAGAATAGCCTCCAAGATGATTTTCAATGTGTGACAAGAGACTTACTCAAAAAGTGTATCATATTCCTTATATAAGTAGGTCAAATACACCCCATGATGAGCTGTGGTCGTGCAAGGCATATTCTCCAATGATTGGATGAAGGACGGAATAAATGAGCTGGACTTTAAATTTTTCTCGCTGGAGGAAGTTCGATCGATCGAACCTTAACTTGGATCGATCGAAAATGGGTTCGATCGATCGAACTGCATCTTGGATCGATCGAAATGGTCTGACTCCTTCGGATAATGACAAGGCTGGGATATTTTCAAGATATTTATTGGAAAAAAGACAAAAGTGGTTGGTAGGCATACAGCTGTGGATAAGATCAATCATTTGAATAGGACAAAATAGGGTTCGATCGATCGAAGGTGATGTTCGATCGATCGAACTTGGAATTTCTGCAAAGGCCAAGGTTGGATCTATCGAGAAGTACTGTGATCAATCATAGATGTTCGATCGATCGAACTCTAAGTTGGATCGATCGAACTTTTCAGCTGCACAACTTGATTCCTTTTTGCTCCTTTCTTTCTCCACTTTGCTCCCTCCTTTGGTTTATCTCAGGATTGCTTCAATTAAGCTCTTATTTGGCTGAGTTAGCTCAATTTTGGGATTAGTACCTGAAAATATAAATAACACGTAATAAGTCTAAAACGGCAAACTAAGATAGATAAAGGTACTAGAATGCTTAAGCTTAACGGGTTTAAATGCGCACTTTTCAGTGCTCATCACACCCCAAAACTTAAATATTGCTAGTCCCTAACAATGAACTAAGAAGTAAAGGAATGAAATAAACAACTATACAAGTATAAACTGGAAAGCAAGTAAAATGATAACACCATTTTCGTAGGGAACACGATTGCATTTAGCATATGCAACAAGCCTTTTAAACCCCTAGGTTACCCCTAGTGGACGAGTAAAGTCTCGTGAGGGTTTCCAGAAATGGTACCCACAAACATTAAGCTCATTCTTTCAAAAGAGGCACCAATATTACAAACAAGCATTGGGAGAAAACTACCTCAAGTATGCAATTTTTCAACCGTTTCTAAGCAATCTCCCAAAATTTCAATATCAAGCAAGCAAGTATGGTCGTCCACATATCAAGAAAATGATCATGAAAATCGAAACAAGTCTAGAATCCATGTGAGAGGTCCGGCATTAAGTGTGTTGCTATCTTAGCCAACTAGAGAAGTAATCACATCCTTATCCTCAAACTAGCACACAAATTTAGTACCGATCATCAAGATAAGAGAGTGGACCTTTTATTAAAGCTTTATTGTTCTAGGTGCGCTTATTCTTTTCACTCCATTTTTTTTTTTTTTTTTAATTGAGGATCAAAGATGGAAATATTGTGCAATGTGTTGATCTCTTAAGCTTTCTAGAAGATTCATGTAGCGAGTTTTAGGTCAATGACTCCCAAACCAGATGGCTTTAGGGCATTAGGTGTTAAGACACCCCAACGGACTTACAAACTCAAATCAACTAGGCTACAAATCAAGACAACAACCATCTAATCATTTCCTACTTCTCACCTTTTGGGAGAAGTCCTCACTTTTATTACTTTTGCAACTTTTTTTTTTTTTAATCAATTATTAATCTAGAGTTTGGGCCCTCCACCTTTCGGCGCGAGAAGTTCACTGCTTAATGAGGCAAGAATCCCGGCTACTTAATGAAAAGGGGTTGTTATCCACCTTTATCAAGAATGAAAACTTTCAATGCACTACTAGCCCAATTGGGATATAACCAATTCAATAATCAACAAAGCATGTACCCCACAATTGAATGCTAGCGTGCACCGGTGCTAGTGTAGAATCCTAGATGAATCTCAAAACAATCATAGAATCAAGATGATGTGGACCACAAGTGCAAGCATGATATTAATCTTTTGAAAAATTTACTCCTAAATGGCATCCTCAAGGCATACAAAGAGTATTGGACTCTCAAGTCAAGCAATTTTTAAATTTTAAGCAATATAGTCCTCAAAAGATCAAAATCATAGCTAACATCAATCTCAAATCTCAATCATGCATTTAAAGCTCAAATCTTAAGTGGAATGCAACAAGACACCTTACCCCCAAACTTAAACCGCACATTGTCCTCAATGTGTAATGAGAACAATGGAAAAGATGGAAAGAGTATATCGTGGTGGTGTAGACATGAAACCCGGTCATGATCCAATTCGAAAGACGTCTCCCCCAAACTTGGAATCAATAACCTACTTAAATAACCACGCTAGCAAACTCACATCAAATATCAAATGGGATAAGAATAATCAAATCAAGTATTCTAAGGCAATGTAACACATGATGCAAGAGAGATATAAGATCAAGCCTAAAATAAATCATAAAGTATGCATGACTACACATAAGGGCACAATGGTGATCTTTTTATATTTTTCATTTAATGAAAGCAAGTATATACAAAATGCAAGAAAAACAAAGAATAAAATGCATGAACAAAATATAAAAAGAAAATTAAATAAGGCAAAATGTAATGAAAGAATATGTTCAATGTAAGAAATGAAAAACAATATGTGCAATGTAAGAAATGAAAAGGAACATGTACAATGCAAAAAAAAATGGAAAGAATATGTACAATGCAAGTATATACAAAATTTTCTTACCTTTTGTTTTTCATTATTATTTATTTTTTTAATATATATGTGAAAACATGCAAAGAAAAATGAAAAATGTAAGAAATATGCAAAATGGGTGCTAAATTTAACGTCTCTAGAAAGACGGAATGCTTCTTTGAAAAACCGTCTTTTTTTTTTTATTATCATTTTTTTAGACAAAACAAATATGTACACAAATAAAAATAAAAAGGTAAGTAAATAAAAATGTAAGAAAATAAGGAATGCAAAGATTTTTTTTTTTTCAAGAAGTTAGAAGAATTAAAAATTAAAGTTAAACAAAATATTTTTGGATTTTTGGAAATAAGATAAAAAGAAATAAAATAAAATAAAAGAAAAATGTTTTTTGGGATTTGATTTTTTTTTTTTAATTTTAAATATAAAAATAAAAATAAAGCTTGGAAATAAAAGTAAAAATGAAAATAAAATAAAAATCTTTTTGGAATTTTTGAAAATAAAATAAAATTAACAAAAATATTTTTGTGTTTTTAACAAATTTCCAAAAATTTCTTTTTTTTTTTTTTAGTCAAGAGAGAGAGATAACTAAATGAAATAAAATAAAATAAAAAAATAAAATAAAATAAAAATAGAAATAGGAAAAAGTCAAAAAGTGAAAGGGTCAAAGGGGCAAAGCTGTGATCGATCGAAGATGAAGTTCGATCGATCGAACATAGCTGTGATTGATCCGAGATGAAATTTGATTGATCGAACATGTAAAATTTTGGAGATCCCGAGAGCATGCATTTTGGAGTTTGGATGCAGGTCCTTAATTTTTCTAAGTGTTGGGTGCAAAATGAGAGCTGGATCGATCGAGTCCATAGTTGGATCGATCGAAGAACAATTCGATCGATCGAAGGTGCTCTTGTGATCGATCGAACTGGCACCAAATGCCTAATTTTGAACTGAAAGTGCAGAAAATCCTATGCTAAGCCCCAATGATGGTAACAAGAATGAAAATTTGAAAAATAGATGGAAGAATGTACACAAGAATGAAAAATAAAAAGAAATAAGGGAGGAATAGAGTTGTGAAACTCTACGAATACTAGTGTTTAATGTCTCTAGCAAGACGTTAGGTCAACTCACTAATCAAATGAATCAAAAACTGGATATGAAACATCCTTATTGACCCTCTTTTCACTTTTCTCATTTAATGTCCCACTTATGACAATAAAATCATCCTCCAAAAGAATGACTTGAAAAGAAATAAAAGAGATGATATTGTTTCTTTCATCCACGGTCTTGAAAACAAAATCAATCATGGTTAGGCTTGCCTCTTTGTTGTGTTCTTGAAACACATTCAAATGATCATCTATATTGATAATTGGTGAGGCATTGTCTTTCAAAGACTCATTTGGATTAATAAGAAACACCCTCTCTTCATCCCTCTTCTCCTCCTCATAAATTACCATTTCCTCACCTTCTAAGTAAACTAAGGAGTCCATTAGAGAGTTTTTTTCATTTTTAGAGCTTTTAAAGTCAAAATCACAATTTTTATACATTTCCAAAAGACATTCCTTAAGAGGGTCATTAGAGATAATAGAAGGAAGGCCCTCTTCAACAAGTTCCTCCTCCTTCTCTCCTACCTCAAGTGTGGTCAACATCTCTTCACTCTCTAGAGTAGCCATGTCCGAGATAAAATCATAATCAAAACAAAGAAAGTCCTCATTAATCATGTTATGTTCTATTGGATTAGCCACTAACTCACTTGCCACTTCCTCCTCTATACAAGATAGAGTGCTAGGCATTAACTCACTTGTTTCATTCTCCTCACTCTTATCATCCTCATCTATATACATTGAAGTTCTTGCCATTTTTTTATTTGCCTCTTCCTCCTCCTCTTGATGAGAAAGAGTATTTGCAATTTGCTCAACTTGAGCTTCTAAGTTGGCTAAAGTTTGAGAATGAGAATTAATAAGTGAAGTGTGTGAAATATGCACATCAAGTAAAGCTAACACTTTTTCTTCAAATCCGGGTGAGTACTTAGAAGGTGGTGGAATTGATTCATCATAAAATGGTGGTAGAGGGCAATAGTCATAAGAAGGATTAAATGAGTGATCAAGTCCATAATAAGATGATACATGAAATAAATTGGACTCAATCTCATAAGGATTAAAATGTGATGGAGGAGCATAAGGTGAAGGGATGTAATTCCCCCCCAAACTTGGATCAAACAATTCCTCCATTCACAATTAAAACCTAAATGCAAGAACAAAATTGGCCTTAACAAGGGCCTATGCTTGGACAAAAATTTAGCAATAAAATGAGCCTCAACAAGGGCTATCACAAGCATACAAAGAAGTGAAACAATTAAAATACAAGAGTTCCAAGAATTGCTCACAACGGTCCTTTAGCACTTCAACTCCAAATTTAGCTTTTAAGCTCCAATGATTGCTTTAAGTTCCAAAGTTCGCCTTCCTTGTAGTCAAGTACCTAATTGAACAAATAATAATGAGAATCAAGAGAAAATAATATACAATGGAAAATAAAATAAAAATAGAAGCAATCTAATGAACATTATTGTCTAGTTTAATTCCAACAAAACCGTTAATCCCCGGCAACGGCGCCAAAATCTGACGACGGCCATTCCAATACGCCAAACTAAATGTAGTGAATGTGTGGTTCAAAAAAAGCCTTTTATGTCAAATTTAAATTTATAAAAACCACTACCAACACCACTACTAACGTAGCAAGAGTGAGTAGGGATCGTCCTAAGGGATTATACGTGTTGGAATTTCAACTTTGACTCTAGCGTACCAAATGATTGCAAAAGAGAATTGGGTTGGTTGATTAAGCTAAATTGAATTCAGCTAAATAAAATAATATGAAGTAAACAAGAGAGAGAGAGGTCTTGGGGTGTAGAGATCACCACCAAGCAATACTATTCCAAACCATAATCAAGTGACTAATGAGGGAAATGAATGTGTTGCAACAATGTTGTGTGTGTAAAAGACATTCAATTGGTAAGGGTGACTCAACAAGTGCAAATTGTCTCAATCAACATGTGTGAGGCCACAATACATCTATTGGTAGAGAAATATATTGTCTAAACATCATGTGAAGATAACAAAATAACAATTCAAGTCATTGAACCTTTCATTAAGCTCATAGTCCAAGCAATCCATAAGGATGATTTAGTTAAACATGCATTATCTAAATATCATGTGAGAGGTACAAAATATCTATTGGGAGAGGAATAAATTGTTTAAACACATGTGAAAGATACAACATATCATAACTAGTCATTAATCCTTCATTAAGCTCAAAATTCCATTACACCACAATATTAGAGCATATGCTTCTTGCATTCAAAAGCATGGAACATCAAAGAACAAGCATGAATTGTTTCCCCAACTAATACTACACTACTTAAAAGAGAAGCACAATCCATCAAGGAATAAGTATGAACCATCTAGAGAAATAACAAGAGCATTACATTAAAAACTTCATATTTTGACAATTTCAAGATTAAAGGCATTAATACACATAGACATGCATCAATAACATTAAATCTAGAGGTGAGCATCTACTCTAGCATACATAGACATATAGATAGAGAAAATGATCAATTAGAAGCATTAATCCATAGAATTCAATGAATAATCAAGATCTTCATAAGTTTAAGAGTTAAAATATGTATTACAACACAAATCCTTCAAAATTACACAAGATTAGGTAAAGAAAGCATGTTTGGGGCTAACTCTAGCCCCAAAAGGATGTCTAGCCACTCATGGTAGTGATGATCCAACCCTCAAGGGCTAACTCCATGGCTGCTCCTTGTTGGTGAAGATCTCCTCCAATGGTTGCTCTAGCTTCCTCCCTTCTTCCTCTCAAAGAATAGCCTCCAAGATGATTTTCAATGTGTGACAAGAGACTTACTCAAAAAGTGTATCATATTCCTTATATAAGTAGGTCAAATACACCCCATGATGAGCTGTGGTCGTGCAAGGCATATTCTCCAATGATTGGATGAAGGACGGAATAAATGAGCTGGACTTTAAATTTTTCTCGCTGGAGGAAGTTCGATCGATCGAACCTTAACTTGGATCGATCGAAAATTGGTTTGATCGATTGAACTGCATCTTGGATCGATCGAAGTGGTCTGACTCCTCCGGATAATGACAAGGCTGGGATATTTTCAAGATATTTATGGGGAAAAAGACAAAAGTGGTTGGTAGGCGTACAGCTGTGGATAAGATCAATCATTTGAATAGGACAAAATAGGGTTCGATTGATCGAAGGTGATGTTCGATTGATCGAACTTGGAATTTCAGCAAAGGCCTAGGTTGGATCTATCGAGAAGTACTGTGATCGATCATAGATGTTCGATCGATTGAACTCTAAGTTGGATCGATCGAACTTTTCAGCTGCACAACTTGATTCCTTTTTGCTCCTTTCTTTCTCCACTTTGCTCCCTCCTTTGGTTTATCTCAGGATTGCTTCAATTAAGCTCTTATTTGGCCGAGTTAGCTCAATTTTGGGATTAGTGCCTGAAAATATAAATAACACGTAATAAGTCTAAAACGGCAAACTAAGATAGATAAAGGTACTAGAATGCTTAAGCTTAACGGGTTTAAATGCGCACTTTTCAGTACTCATCATATTTATTACTCATGATTTAGGGATATATGGACTAGATAGATATTCCTATGAGATGTTATGACATGTGATCAGAGTGTGCAGTGGAAGCATAGGTAATTAGGAAGTGGTTATAATATTTTAGAATATGAGAGAAGTTTTAGAAATTTATGAAAGTTTTATAAAATTGTATAGAATGGCATGTCCTATACGAAATTTCTAGAGCGTTAATCTTCTCATATCTTTAGATTCATCTAAGTTATTCAATTGAGAGGAGATTGTCTATATATTACGTCATTACAGGATGGAAACAAGAGTTCGGAAGTTTGAGTTGAAATTATTATTCTAGAAAATTTCGAGGACGAAATTTCTTTTATGGAGGGTCGAATGTAATACCCCGTAAATTATTCTTATTAGATATATATATATATATATATATATATGGACACATATTGTTATATAGGAGTTATCTTTTAAAACAAAAAAAAAAGGATAAATAGGTTATTGTATTTAAAAGGGGATAACAGAGTTATCATTTAATTTTCAAAATTTAATTTACTTTGAAAATTAAAAGAGGTCTTATTGAACTCAACTATTAGATATATATATGGATATATCTAGACTTAGTTGTGTATTCAGTTTTTTTTATCTACGTTGCTCTCCCGAGGATTATTCGTTGTTGTGGAGCAAAGAAAAGCTCAAGTGGTGATTGCAATTCAAGCAAGTTAATTCTTGCTTATAACTCTGTATTTATTTATGTTTTAATGGTTAAATTATTAAATATGATTTAATTGTAGAACTTATGATAATTATTTCTAATTGGAGATATGGAGATTATACAAGGAGTTATTGAGTGATTAGGAATTTTATTTGATTCATTATTTCTTTTTGTTTAATTGGAGTTGCAGAGTAGCATAGATTTATACTGATGGATTGTGGGGTTATATAAAGGAAATTTAGTAATTGGGTTTAATGATAGTTTTTGTTTTTAGTGTTAATTTAGTAAAGGAGATTTGAAAGAATAAGGCAAGGAATCCGTAGAAGCCCGGAAGGTGGAGAAATGAATTGGAATAAATAATGGTAATGATGATGTGGTGGGACCCAGTAAAGTTTAGCAAAAATCCAAATCTTTGGCTTTGGCTGCATGAGAGTTTTTATTAGGTAATCAGATGCAATGCTGGCTAGGGTGACTGGAATCATAAATTCAAAACAGAAGAACTGGCTTACGAAGTAGGGATTTCTTTGGGAATACGAAAAGGATCCAGAACAATGAAATCGATTAGTAACAGTAATTTAATACAAAACAATAAGAAATAGGTTGTTACAGTTGACGTTATGTTTGAGTGGGATTCATGGATTTGGTTTTAGTTGTTTATTTATGGAGTATTATATATAATTATTGGCAGAACAAATTTGAATGATATTAAGGTTGAAATTTAGAGTATATTTTTGTAATTTATTCTAATTAGGACTATGCGTTGGTATTAATTAATTAATTAGTGAATGATTAATTAAGGTGTTGGATAAACTCATGATATTATGAGTAAAAATTGATTAAGTATATTTAGTGTTTAATTAAAGAGATTAAACTAGTTGGAGCGGTAGTCTGGGACTTACCCAATGATAAGTTTGTTGAGCGCAGTTAGGGACTGTCTCCGGGAGTGAAATACTCTTTTGTTATGGCTATTGGGCTAAAGGTGCCCTTAGTATGTGGATGTGGTCAGGGGCCATCTGGGTGAGTAGACGTACAACCCAGCCACATGTGTGTATTTGATAGTCAGGGACTATGCAATTCACACCATTTATTCGGAGTGGAGCCAGGGGCTCATGTGAGGTATTGGCATTAGAACGCCAACTGGTTGAGGGGAGCCAGGGGCTCATGTGAGGTAAGTGAAAATTTAGTAATTTAAATTCTAGATAGGTTACAGGTTCACAGTTTGAGTTAAAGTTATAGAATGACAATAATTAGTAAATCTTTTCGAGGTCACTTATTTAAGTACAGATATACGGATTATAAATAAGGATTGACTTGTTGAATGATGATAGTGTTTAGCAATTTCTTGCTGAGGTTATGAGCTCACCCCTTTATTACTTTCAGGTGCATATGGATTTAGCTTGCAATGGAGGCTCAATGGGAGATGGAGATTTTCCGGATTTTCCACATTTTGGTTTTATTTTTGTTTCTTAGCAAACACTTTGTATTAAGATTCACTTAGTTGGTAGAATTTTAAATTAGTTGGGGATGTAATAGATTTCCTTTGGATTGATGGATTTTTAAATAAAATGTTTTCTTATTGATTTAATCATGGATTATGGTAGATGTATGATGTAAGTCACGTACTAGATTTTAGTATAAGACAAGGGTTCTTGTGTTAGAATTTTTGGGACGTGACATAAGAAAACCTTGAAATTTACATTCGGTCCTACAACTCAAACAATTTATCATTTTCTACACCAAAAATACTTTAATACTTTTGGAATATGGATGAAGTGGTAATTTCTGAAGCGTAGAGAACTCTGTATCACTGTCTTGTACTTTTTGTCATGAATCACTTCTTTGGCATTAGAGTGATTGGTTACTGAGTGTAGTACTACTATTATCATCTATTTATATGTGATTGATGAATAAAATATATATGATCGGTGGATGTGATATGATTTAATTAAGCCTCCTATCTTTTCATAAATATTTTAGTTTCTTTAAATATAAAATTGTTGTAGTATTAAGCCTTTATATACAGGACGCAAAGCGCATATAAGAAGGTGGGTAGGGCTGCTAGCTGAGTTCTCTGTTACTTGGGATGCATCAATTCAGTGCCATTGTGGATCGATTATTGCCACCGTGTGCTACTGCCGGAAATGTGTCACTCTTTTTTCTCTCTATTAATAGCTCCTCTTCTTTGTTTTCTTTTAAGCCATTTGAAAGAAGTGTTGCCGGAAAATGTCATGGCCACCTTACACAAACCATATGATGGGGCCGGGCGGAGTCAGGATTCTCGATTTGGGGGTTGTAGTAGTAATATAAAATTCAAATTTAAAAATAAAATAGAATAAAATAATTGTAATTATCTTAGTTTCGGCCCATTTTTAATGTACATTTTTAATGAGTCGAGAAAAATAATTGGAGATAAGATTTATTTAGTCTTGATAAATTATGTTATCAATTGTCACTTACTCAAAAACAAAATGTTATCAATTGTGTTGCATAACCACTAACAGGTCACTGACCTAACGGTATCAGATTCTTACCTCTCAAAAGGAAGTAAGGGGTCTAAGTCTCAGTAGAGACGTGTGTGTGAGTACCAACTAAAAAATAATAATTTGTATTGCATTATTTTTCTTCTCCTTTCAAATCATAAAAAATAATACACGCACACACGTGTATATATAAATGGAGTATTACTATATTGTAGAAAAGACTACAACAGCACTTTCTTTTTATTAGAGCATTTCCAGTAGTAGTGTGTTAAAAGACCTACACAATGTTTAAAACCTTTTTTTTAATCTTCGAGAGTATGTTAAGATACATTGCCACCTTACCAATATATAAAATTGTTATGTATTTTGCACAACGCTTTTACATATCCACAACATATTTTCTCTGTCCTTCATTTTTCTTATTTTATTAACTAATCAATTATATGTTAAGTATGTTTGTAAAAGTTATGTGGGGTCTTGGACATTACAAGTAGCTGGTTGTAGAGGTACAACTTAGATTGGGCAATCCAAACCCAACCCGAGTCTAGCCCGATTTTTTGCGGGCTTAGGCAATCATTTTACAATAAGGATTGGGCCAAGTTCAAATATCTCAACCCGAATTTAATTAGGGTTGGGTTTGGGTTGAGGTGTTAGTAACCCAAGCCAGCCCGAACCCAAATTCTAATATTATTTTCATATATATATATATATATATTTAATTTTAAATACAGTATATACAATATTTAAAGTATGATTACCTTTTTTTTTTCAACTTCCTTTCTTAAATCTTTAACTTATTATATATTAACATTTAAGAGAAATAATTTGCTAAGAATTTATTTGTAATTTATTAAAATTTTTAAAAAAATTATAAATATATATTATTTTATTTAAGAGTAATTTAATCTAAAACTAATTTAAGATCATTTTAAATTTTCGAAGTGAAGATTAACCATATGAGTAACTCAAATTAACCGAAATTTTTAACCCGAAATCTAAGCCCAAGTTATAAGCCCGAATTTAAAAGTGGAAAGATGAATTGGGTTCGGGTTGAGTAGTTAGAGTTAAAGATAGGGTTATGATTAAGTTTGGGTTTAACATTTCATATAGTGGGTTGGGCTCAAGTTATACTTCAAACCCGCCCAACCCACCTGAATTGTAGCCCTAGCTGGTTGTTATCGTCAGATATATTTTTACACAAAAGGTATAAAACAAAGAATGTAGCTAAAAATAATTAGTCAAAAATTTTGTGTAAATTTATTATAACACATCATATTTATACAAATATATATATATATTTATATAGAGAACCATTTTTGTGTATAAAAAATTGGGGGCTCCTTGTTGGGCTGGGCTTGTTCTTCTTTGGGCTGGGTTTGTTGTGTATGAAACTGAGCCTCTCTCACAGACTTAACTTTGTAAATTTGTAATTGTTACTCATTCAATATATTACCTTTTACCTATTAAAAAAAAAAAGAAAAAAAAGAAGGGTTCTGCTTCTTTGTTTTTTTAAAGCTATTTGAAAGAAAAATGGCCGGAAAATGCCACAGCCACCTTGCACAGGCCATATTCGTTTTGGAGTAAAAATGTACTTATATAAAATGATGATGTTAAGTAGGGACAGTCCCATAAAATTCTGGGGGGAAAGGGGGCAATAGTGGGATTTCTTAATAATTTTAGTGGGGTAATAATGAATTTTTTAAAGTATATATATATCAAAATAAAGAAATTAGTAGGTTATAATATTTAAAAAGAAAAAAAATTCAGTGGGGTCAATTGCCATTTGTCCCCATTGATTCAGTGGGGTCAATTGCCATTTGTCCCCATTGACTTACCACTAGGCCCATGCTTGATTTTAATCAGGTTTACAATTCGGACGGGTTTAAGATATAATTTGAGTTCAACCCACCATATAAAATGTTAAACTCAAGTCTACTCCAACCCTAATCCTATCATCAACTTTAACTACTCAGCCCAAACTCAACCCATCATTCTACTTTTAAACTCGAGTTTAAATTATGAGTAAAAACTTTCGGTTAATTCGGGTTACTCATATAACTAATCCTTACACCGAAAATTTAATATGATCTTAAATTAGTTTTAGATTAAATTATTCTTAAATAAGAAAAATGTTTAAAGATTTTTTTGTAAATTTTTAATAAATTACAAACATTTTTTTAGAAAATTAATTCTCCTAAATGTCAATATTCAATAAGTTAAGATTTAACAAAAGAAATTGAAAAGAAAAAAAGTAATCATAGTTTAAATATTATATATAATATATTTAAAAGTAAAAATATATATTCAAATGATATTAGAATTTGGGTTCGGACTCGCATGGGTTGTTAGGACTTCAATCTAAGTTCAATCCTAATTAAATTCAGGTTGATATTTTTTAACCATAACCCAATTCTAATTGTAGAAATGATTGTCTTAACTCGTAAAAAATCGGACTGGGTTCGAATTGAGTTCGGATTACCCAATCCAAATTGCATCCCTAATTTTAAGGATATTGGGTGAGATTGTTACACCTTTCAGTGATAGTCTTTGTCCATAATGAGGCAATAAACCTTCTTGTGGAGTCGATGTTTTAACCGAAAAAACATAGTTTCAAGAGGATGGTAAGGATTTATTTAAGCAAAATTATACTTTAGCTGTTGACTTGAAGTCATTTGGCCCAAATACTTTTGCATCCGTCAGATGTAAGTGTTTCACAGCTTTATTCGTGTCACGGCCCAATTTCAATAAAGGGTTTTCTCACCCAAAACATTACAAGGCATGACTAAAACTTAGATCTCATCATTTAAAAAAATGAAAACAATTAATTGACTTATTTACTAGAAATAGATAACCGTATATATAAGCAAAAGATAAGGTGTTCCATATGAACAATAACAAACAAAATTCAATAGTTACATTATTTCATTAAAAAATGTCATGCATACAATAAAAATCAACTAAAACAATTATTAAGTAAGCTAGACATCATCAATTTTGCTCCATAAGCGCCTTATCTGAAATGTTTAAATAAAAGGTGAGCTCACAGCTCAACAAGTAAACTCTTACTATGCCTTACAAACATTTGTACAACATATCATAGCAAATAATACTTTATTAACCTTTTCCTCCCTTAATTTTATTATATGAAGTAATTAGCTTCCTAGCTTAAATAATTAAGATACCATTAACCTTCCGATAATTAATCAATTACATTCACAAGTACTTGCTTGAATTCCGTTATTTCAGGTAAGGAACGAATCCAACACATAGGTAAGGAAAGAATCCAACATTTTAGTATGTAGTAAGGAACAACAAATCAAGCCAACCAATAATAGGTAAGAAACTAATCATGCCATCACTTCCAATTATGAAATGAGTACAACTACTAAAATAATTATTTAATTACTTAAATTATAACTTCATATACCCCTTAGAATCTAACATAATTAAAAAAATAATTATTTAACGATGATTCTTAATTCTCCCACTAAGATTGAATGTATTTTTTTTTTTTTGAAACCGATTAATCAAATAGACCCAAAACCCATCTAATATTTTAATCCCACTTTGTATATGAATAATCACACCCCATAATAAAATTGTAAGTAGCTATTAGGAGATTCTGTGAAATTTATAGCTATATTTATCTTATTTTTCATAGGTAAAACAATATATACAACTATTAAGTACTAATTTAAAATCGGGTACCCAATCAACTAGTCCGGAGAAAATAGTAATTTAATCTCCATAGTTTTTGCTACCATTTAATTTCATATACCTTCCTCTTTGATGTCAGCACACCCAAAATTCAAATTAATTTAACCTTAGTATGGTCTATGTCGTGGCCAGTTGGAGATATTGTTGCCATCGTTAGAGAGAATCTTAATATATGATTCACATTCTTTTTTTTAAAAAAAATAAAATAAACTATGCATTTATCCTTTCATAAATCCTTCTTTATCCATATATATTTAGAAAATTAAATAAAAAAAATCGTGGACGTTACAATTTGAGTCCCACGGATGCAAGAGGTTGTGCCGAGGACTACAGTTTTGAGTCCTTGGCTTATAGGCACGATCTTTAATTATATCTTATCACTTAGAACTTAGAAAAGCTAAGGGTATGCTTCGATTGAGAGATTTGGAGGGATAATAAGAGAAAAGAAAAGAAAAGAAAGAAAAGGATAGTGTAAATTGTGTTTAGGTAGATTAAAATAAGAGAAAAGAAAAGACTGTCCCTTCATATCTCTCCTTTTCTATCTCTCCAAATATGAGAAGATAGGGAGAGAAATGATAGTGTTTAAGTAGTATTTTAATAATTCCGAAACTACCCTCAACAATTAAAAGAAAGAAATTATTTTTCCACTCATATTCCATTTATTTTAAAAGATATGATAGTAATTTCATTGTTATTATTTCTTTTATTTTCTACTCTCTATCATATCCAAACAAGAATACTATACTTTCTTTTCTATCTATCCAAACATAAATATAAATTATTGTTATCTTCTTCTTTTTTTTTTTTTTTTTTCATAACTAATACTATCATATTTTTTTTTTTCTCCTAATTATCCAAACGCACCCTAATAAATAAACTAATAATATAAAAATAAATTTTTTTTTTTGGATGATGTGAGAACCCTCGCAACCACATGCCCTTTGGGTGTGTAGCTACCTGGTAAACTTTCGTTCTCGACGCCAATCTCACATTATAAGTAGCGAGTTAAGTAGAAGGTAATAATGAAAGTGGTAAGGTTGGAACCTTAGACCTATAGGTATCTAGGCTAACACCTTACCAACTTAACCAAACTCCCAAACTCCCGGAGCAAACGGATTTGATCTTGTGTTTATCAAGTTTATTGTATTTTAAATGGATCACAGATTCACAGAACAGCAGAAACGCACCAGAGAAGTTTTTCTACATTGAAAAGTCATTGAAATCATGAGAGATATAAATGGTGAACATAAGTGGCATATATATTTTAGCAGAGAGTGGGGATGGCTATGGGATTATTTTTAATTTTTTTTTCCTAATGGCTTTGGGAATTAAAGAGAAAATTATATTGAAGAAAAATATTTTTAAATAACTATTATTAGAGAAATTTACTCAACTCAATGTTTATAAAGATATACTCTCCATCTATCCCATATAAGTAGTATATTTTCTCTTTTTAGAGTGTCCCAAATTTGAAAAGTCAAACAAAATAAATGACATTTTTTTATAATTACCGTTCTAACTTTTCAAAAATCTTATAACTTGGTGTTATAAATATTTAATATTTAAAGAACAATTTAGTAATTTGAAAGGGGACAATGCATTAATTGCATATTCCCTTCAAAAATTATAAAATCAAAGATAGATAACTAATAAGAGACAAAGTAACCATTTGTGCAATAAGATTGAAATTTGGAAGGGAAGGAAATTTTCCCTTCCCCTTCAACTTACCAGAACATTCTTCCAAAAGCAAATACGAGACTTCTGTGAAATTTGAAGTGCTTAGGCTCAAATCTCTACACCTACTAACACAATATAACATCTAGCATTTATTATTTTGAAAAATTTATATATATATATATATATATATCGAATTAAATAGGAATAAAAATAAACATAAAATATTTCTTAGGTTTAAAAAAAATTTAAGAGCAAAATAGTCATGACCATGCACCAATGGTATGTTTGTTGTGGGCCAACCTTGTAAGCGTGGTCCGCGTGGATGTAGCTTTGAAGTTTTAACTCTGTTTTCCCTTTTCTATTTTGGGGTTCAGTGCTCTGTTTTCTCAATGAAACCCTTAAGTTTTAATTTATAGATAAATTATACTGATTTTTTTTTTTTTAAATTTGCAAAATTATACGCGGATAGACTTTGACGTTCATTATTTTAATTTTTTCTAAACCCATTTATCAATAGTCTGAAAGTGATTTTAAATGTGAAAACACCAATACTATTATATTATAATAAAATAATATATTGTATTTTATACCCAATAATAACAAATTTTAAATTTTACAAAATTTAGACAAAAAATCTGTCAGTAAGAAAATACAGTGTAATTGCTTACACTGTAGAGGTGATCAAAATAATAAACATTAAACGATTTAGACATGTATAATATGTCTGAACTTTAAAAGAGGTCAATACTACAATTTACTATTAACTTATTTATAGGTTGAATGTTGGATATCCAATTGGATAACATATGACTCGTGTGGAACTTGCACCGCTCATGTTCGAGTCCCTACACCTACTTATATAATGTAACATCTAATCCTTCTTACCTTGAAATATATATATATATACATATATATATATATATATATATATATATATATGGGTAAAGTGCAGAAAATATTCTTGTAGTATGCTTACAGTGCATATCGCACCCCTCACGTACAAAAAACACCCCTAAACTATGACATTTGTGCAAATAGGTCATTGTTAGACATTTAAGATAATATTGGACTAAAATACCCTTATTGATAAATTTTATAAAATATATAAAAATAATAATATTTTGTGAATGTACCCAAAGCAACTCACCAGAAGTTAAATAAATAAAAAATAAAAAATACCAAACCAAAACCATCTTTAACTCCAATAAAGTGAATAGAAAAAAATTAACAATTTCCCAAAACCCAATTACAGAATTCAATTGAAGAATTGAACAAGTTGCCGCAATCATCACCGTCCTTGGTGCCGTCAACATTTAGTGCACCGCCGATTCAGTTATTCATTCATCCTTGCCGCCGCCGATTCATCTTTGATTGTTGTTGAACTCACATCGTCGTTGGAGTCGCGACTATTACAATTGCTGCTCGTTGCTGCCGTTTCGGTAGGCTTAGTGCTTCATCACTGGTTCCGTCCGCTTCATCGCCATTCATCGCAGTCAACAGTCCATGCTCGCCGGAAAAAAACAAGTCCTCCATGCTCGCCGATAAATACAATCCCGCGACTCGCCGGTAAGTTCAGTCCCGCTGCTCCTTTCATTGTTGCCGTCTCGTCTTGACTCAATTCATTGTTGTCGGTTCATGCTCGGCTATTCAATCCGCTATTATTCCAAACCACCACTTTGATTCATTGGCCTAGACCCACGACGAGGACGGCGGTGAAAAACAGTGGGCCTTGTTCTTACATAAACGGCGGTGAGTTTGGAGGATGCGCTACTCTGAATGGCGGCGAAGCAGCGGTGAAGACCGGCTCGTAACAGGATTTCGTCGTTGCATATCCTTTGCCCACTGCTACGACGTGCTCGACAGCAAAAACAGGGAGCAGACTGAGCAATAGTGGAGGTGGTAGTTGAAGTAAGAGTGTACGCTGTTGTGTCGCGGCGGAGATATGAGGCATCGTTGTCGTTGAAGTGCTTAGAGTCGTTGGTCTCTTGTTGAAGAAGCTCGTTGTGTCAAGCGCATGGTTTGGACTTTGGACCACACACTAATAGGTGCCGTTACCCTTCCAAACTCATTTTCACGGTTGGAAATAATGGAGCTCACAGGATAGCTTGCTGGAGTTCCTCGCTGGAATTAATGGAGCTCACGGATATTTTTGGAAGTGTAAGGTTTGATATGGGCATTTTGGAAAGAGTAAAAGGGCATAATGGTCATTACCATGTTAAATTTATGGAAAAAATATTTTGAGGGGTTTTCTGCATAATGTTAAAACATTAAGGGTGTTTTATGCACAATTTTCAAAATAAGAGTGTAAAATGCTACCAAAAAGTATATATTAAAGATGTTTTTCGCAGTTCACCCATATATATATCTATGTCGAATAGAAATAAACAGAAAATACTGTCAGTTTAAAAAAAATTAAGAGCAAATTAGTCATTGTAGGACCATGCACCAATGGTATGTTGGTAAACTTAAGGGTTTCATTATTCTAAATCTGTACTCTGTTTCCCTTTTCTGTTCTGGGATTCTGTGCTCTGTTTTCTCAATGCAACCCTTAAGTTTTAAAACACCACAATTAACATCACTATAAATCACTTTAAAAGGAATAGATGCATTACCCAGAATTTTTCTTTCTATACATTTCACCGTTGAACAAAAGAATTTAAATATCATGAAAGTTCACTTTTACTACATAAAAAAAAAAAAATTATTGTTAAACTTTTCTAAACATTAAGAATTACAAAATTTAACCAGCCACGCATTTCTACTCATAAAACTTTCGTTTTGCCCATCTTTGGCCAATACAAAGTTGTCAAACAATTCATTTACATGACTACAAAATTTACATTGAAATGTATAATTTAAACATCAAAGAGAATGAATCTTTCATTTCGAAACTGGAATGAAATTTTTTGTAACAAGGTCCACGAATAGTGAAATATTATCTTGTGGAAATACCATTTTTACCCATGACATTGTCACCATCACCAGTCATTTTCATTTAATTTTGTAATCACTATGGTCACTTCATCCTCAGCTGTTATTTACTAGAAAAACACCATTCAAGACAAGATTGGTTGGTCCCAATTGATCTTGTTTAAAATAAATTTAAAAGGAATATCATTATCAAAGCTGTCAGCATTATTGATTTTCACCATTCTGGATTTTTTTTTTTTTTTCCTGGCAAACTGAAAGATCGTATTATCATCAAAGCAACAACTACATGCGGAGGAGCACGCTTAAAACAGAGAGACAATAACATAAATATGTGCGTGCTATCTGCCTAATTAGCTCTACCATGGGAAGACTTGGAGCGTTCTCATTACAAAAACAGAGAATAAAAAATGGCATAATGCGACTAACAACATCCAGAAGGTACACGAAATCTGCGACCGCAGTAAATGTGAGATATTATTTATTTATTGGCAATTATTGTAGACATAACAAGTCCAAGTTGAGTTGTACTTTATGTTACTTGTCCTACAAGTCATCGAGGTCAACATGAATTACACAGCTGGGAAGGAGTTCATACTTACCATACTTGAAGAGTTTGTGATGAAAAGAGTAAGGACACTACATTAGGAAGAAATATGAACAAGGTTGGACATTCTACACTTTCCAAATTAGTCTACAATTTTCGTACAATGAACCAAGGCTGAAAGAATTTGAAATACACAAGTCTGCCAACTTTGAACCGATTCAGCTTCCTTGAACCGGTTCAAGATGTTCAAGTTTGACATACTGCCAAACTT
Source organism: Cornus florida (assembly GCF_030987335.1). NCBI lineage: Eukaryota > Viridiplantae > Streptophyta > Magnoliopsida > Cornales > Cornaceae > Cornus > Cornus florida. The sequence goes on along the minus strand of NW_026775579.1, from coordinate 76,321,597 downwards.
GAACCGGTTCAACTTTCCTTGAACCAGTTCAAGATGTCCTATATGCAATACAATTACAGTTTCCTTATTCTGATTTATTTCCCAGTTGGTTTAGAATTGTACCAAATCCTATGCACGAAATTTACCTTATTTTCAAAGGGATTAGGTCATTCTATAATCGATATAAACCATGTCATATACATTGGTTTATTCACGGCTTTTACATTCTAATTCAGATATTATTCAAAGCCTTAGGAAGATTATTTGTGCAGAAAATCAAAGTTGATTTTTTTAATATCTTTCTAGAACACATACACATATTCACCTAGATAGGTTAGAGTTGTAGTGTTCGAATCCTGATCGTGATCATACAGTCGTATTAACATCGATCAGACGAAGCAGATCTTCTTCTACATCATTCAGACGATTGAAGAACAGAAGTAAATGCAGTCACACTTTAAAAGGATTGGAGCATTCGTGGAGTGCTGTTTGATCTACCTGTTACTCTTCTACAAATATCAAGTGTCAGTCTGAGATCAAGTTGCTGTTGGATGAGGAGTCGCAAAGCCAGATGATCGTCAACGGTCGGTGTGGTGTAGAACGATAGAGTGTGAACCAGAGTCAAAGTTCAGTATACTTTGTTCCAAGCATAATTGATTGGTTTACTTTGGACTGCACAAGTTTACGAGATTTTTCCCACAGTTGACGTATTTTATCAACTGGGGTTTCCTCACTAAAATCCTGGTGTCATCTCTAACTTTATACTTTACTTTATTTGCATGTGATTAACTGTTTAATTGCTAAAACATAAAATAAGTAAAGAAAGGACACAGATCTGTTTTATAAAAACAAACAAAAACTTTTCTATATACATTCCGCTGCGTACGACTCACAATTTGGTATCAGACCAGATCTCTATACACTGAGTTGATCCTTGTTGGAAAGTTTTGTTTTGTGTTCAAAAATTATACATTGAAAGAAGGCGGTTCTAATCAACGTGGTCCTTTATTTGAAAGAGATAATTACAATTTTTGGAAATCAAAGATGAGAGCCTATTTGCAAAATTCTGGTGGTAAAACTTGGGCAATAGTTGAATCTGGCTATACACCTCCTACAGTAGATACAACTGTGGATGGTAAAATAGTCAAAGAGTTAAAATATACTTTTGCTTTTACTGCTATTGAAACTGAGCGTAATGATGCTAATGGCAAAGCTTTATATTCAATTATTAATTCTGTTGTTCCATCTGAATATGCTAGAATTTCTGATTGTAAAACTGCTAAAGAAGCTTGGGATATTTTGCAGGTTACTCATGAAGGAACTTCAAAAGTGAAGTTGTCCAATATTCAGTTGCTCTCTCATAAATTTGGCAACATCGTGATGAAAGAAGATGAATCCTTTTTTGACTTTTATTTTAGTCTTCTTGAAATAATTTCTGAACTGCGTCACTTAGGAAAAAAAGTTAGTGATAAAAAAATCTGTGAGAAAATCTTAAGGTCTTTACCTAAAAGATTTCAGATTAGGGTTGAAACCATCTCTGAACATTGGGATTTGACTACTTGTAGAGTTGATGAGATGGTAGGTTCACTAAAAACTTTTGAGATACAGAATTTTGATTTAAATCAGAAGGAGAAAAATCTTACTTTAAAATCTACACAGGTTGAGTATTCTGTGAATGATGACTCTGATGATGATATTGCATTCTTGTCAAGGCAATTCAATCAGATTTTGCAAAGGCAACAGAGGAGAAGGAATAACAACAAGGCTAATCCTCAAAATTTTGACCAAACGTCAAAGTTTAGATTTAATGAAAAAAAAGTAGAAGAATAAAAAGAAACGGAATTTACTTGTTGGAATTGTGGTGGCAAAGGTCATGCAGCCAATGTTTGTCCAAGTCCTAAGAAAGAACAAAATGATAAGAATAAAGGAAAAGCAATGAAAGTTTTTATGGTTAAAAATTCTACTTTAAGTGATAGTGATTCTCCTCAAGATGATACTAGTGATCTTTCATATGTCGCTTTTCTTGATAGGGGTCCTCATGTCGTTCATTTATCTAACTTTGACAGTTCAGATAACGAAGAGAATGAAGTTTATGATGAACAGACTGAAGAAGCTACAAAGGACGATGAGAAATTGAAGAAGATGGTCAAAGAAACCATTGAGACCAAACAGGCAATTAATAAGCTAGCAAAGGAGCTTATCCAAGCAAAAGGAGAGAATGGAGATCTAAAGAAACAGATTGCGGAAGGCAAACAGAAGGCTGTTGAAAGAGAGACAGTCATCACTGAGCTTGAGAAACAGATCATCATTCTTGAGGATAAGGTAAGTGCTGCTAACTCATTAAAGGAATGTCTTACTCTGAAAATTGATTATCTTGAAATTGAGTTGAAATCTGAAAGAGATAAATTGAAAGGGTTCAATATGGGTCAAAACAGTTTGAATAAGATAATCAACATGGGTATGTGAAGGATAAAACAGGGTTAGGATTTGTTAAAGGTTCTCCTTGTAATCAAGGTAAAACAATGTTTGTCAAACCTGCTATTATGCCTAAACCATGTTTGCCTGATGCATCACATTCTGCTATATCTTATGTGCCTAAATTGTTACATTGCACTTTTTGTGGAAAAAATGGACATAGGTATAACTCATGCTTTCATAGGAAAAAGAAAGATTTTTCTAAAAATGAGTCTCACAATTTTCATGCTAAAAACAAGGTGCATTCTAAAGGGAAAAAGAAATTGTCACCTAAGGTTTCTAGAACTGAAATTTTGCCTAAGAAAGAGGTAAAGAGAGGAAAAGAATTTCAGGAAGTGAGAGTGAGAACTGTTTGGATCAAAAAGTCTGATTTGATCAAGTATGTGCCTGTTGAGTCCTTGGAACAAGTTTTCAAAGGGACTTTACCTTTAAACTAAGTCTTATTAAATTTAGTAATCATGGCTTGTGTTTAAAAGAAAATTTTGTTGCCATTGGATCACTTGCTAGGGTTTGGTTAGGGTTTTGAGTTTCTGATCATAGTCTTCATGAAATATCTGTGAAAATTCTTTCATTGAATTTATGATCTATCTTGAATACAAATTTGGACACATGATTTTTGATTAAAAATAGATTCTTGGCTTGTAATCTATACAATGAAAGTTCATTTGCATTGATTAAGGGATGTTTATGTTTTAATCTCTTAAGTTCATAACCTTTGTGCACTGGTCCACATCTGAAAAATTTGTTTGAAAATCTTTAATTTGTTGACTAGGGTGTATTGATCATAAAAGGTATAAAGGTTATTGTTAAAAAAAAAATAAGAGCTTTAAAAACAAAATGAAAAATTCAGTTTGAAAAAGAAAAAGAAAAAATGCTGAATTCTCTGTTTAGGAAAAGGCTACCTATTGAGATGTGTTTGAAAGCTCCCATTAGATTTTGAAGAGGAGCTAAATGAGTAAAAAAAAAAGGTGGAGACAAGTTGAATTGGGGAATTGATGTCTGCTTTTTAGAGTGAAAGCCACCTAACTTAGAAAAATTGCTCAAAGACAATTTTATCTTGATACTTTTCGATCAATATAGTTTAGACAATGTTTTATTGATAATTGATTGGAAAATTGAGGAGATGGATTGCACACACACACACTTGAACTTGCTAGATTGATTTCTAACTGTTTCATTAATATTTGCAAGTAAAAATTCATGTTGTGATTACTTCCTGAGAAGTGAAATTGTCTAACTAATCTGTGGTGTCAAGAATTTTGTTCATAGATATCTTTATAATTCTCTGGGAAATTGGATCAGGTATGGACTTGAAAATCTTTGGTTAAATTGCTCAATAATTTGTGGTTTGTTTTATTTTATTTTAAAAATGAAAAAATAAAAAAAAGGAAAAAACTGAAAAAAAATTCAAAAAGATTTTTGTTTTTAGCTTATAGTTTTTTTTTTTTTTTTTTTTTTTGGGTTGATTTGATCATGGAATGTATTCAAAAAGTCCAATGAAAATTTCTGGAAAAGTTCAAGTTGAAATAACATACTGTCATGTTCCTACCGGTCCCCAAAGCATGTGACTGACCATCTTGAACCGATTCAAGTCTTGTGCATTAAAGTGCACTGCCCTTCCTGAACCGGTACAAGAAGGTTGAACCGGTTTAAGAGCACGGGCTTTGGTTTTTAAAACAACCTTCAGGCCTCATTTTTGCATACCATCCTCCATCTCTCTTGCTCTCCTTCACTCCAAATCCATACACCACTCACATATATATATTCATATGCATCATATCAATTTCTTGTCGTTCATCCATGATATATAATTGATCATTACATAGTCTATATGAAATTGCAAACAAGAATTGAAGATTGTAAGGGTTAAAAGTTGACAAATGGGTTTGGATGAGTTATATGGAGTTTGGGATTAGAACTTAGAGGATTGGTTAATCTTTTGCATTGTTTGAAGAGATTGAAGCTTGATTGTACTTGGGGAATACTACTTTGCATTTGTTGATTGATTTTGGGGAGAAGTAAAGATCAAAACAAGGTTTTATACAAACACTTTTGGGGTTGCACACCAAGTGTTTGATAAAATTCCTGAACGAGTTTCAAAGCTTCAAAGTGAGAAATTTTGTAAACAACATGCCTCCTAAATTGTCTAAAGAAGCTAAAGGAAAAGGAATTGCAAATCCTAGACCACCAAAAGGGTCTAGAACCGGCATTTCTGTTCAAGAACCCCAAAGTGGTTCTTAAGCTCCAAGTATGGCTCATATTCGTTATCCTTCCGTTTCTAGCACTGGAAGGATAGAATTTACAGCATCACATTTCTATAATGAAGAGGCTTGGAGAGTGTATAACTCTGTTTACAAGGATGGGCCAATCAAAATAGAGAGAAATGTTAATATACAGAAGCTACAAGACACTGCAGGACAAGATTTAGTGAACTACATCAAGGCTCATTATTGGCTTTATTTCACTAGACTCAGCAACGGTGTTTATTGTCCGGATATGATTAGCTATTTCTATGCTAATATCCGTGAAGTTTATGAATCTTACTTCATTGTATCTCTGTTTGGAGTTGATCATACTATTGAAAAGGAGGATATTGAAACTATCCTTGGTCTTCAGGACAGTTGTCTTTTGAGTGGACATACTCTCCCTTTGACAGTCTCGGGTCCTGATTTTTCCCGGATTGTTCCAAAGATATGTGTGTTGAACTTCTCACTGAACCGAGATAGTATTCCAGCTCGATTTCTGACAGATGAATCTGCTTTCTTTAATCTGTTTGTTGTGGCAAATCTGGGCTACTTTGGGAAGAAGGATGAACTCTCCCTTAAGTGCGTACAAGTGCTTTATTTTCTTGCTAATAATGAGTATATTATGCTTGGAGAGTCTATTGTGCAGCTTATGATAGCTCATTACAAGAAAAACTCGCGCAAGTACTCTTCTCCCTTCCCAATGATTATCATGGAAATTCTGAAAGCAAAGAATGTGCCAATTCCTCCAAGGGCTAAGCATAAGCCTATCATGATTGAGTTAGACCCTCGCACTTTGCACAAGTCAAAAACTGCTCGTGAGAATGCTAGAAGGGCGAGGAGATCTGTTGAGGAGGGGCCGTCACAAGGTTCAAAATTTACTCAGCTATTTTCTACAAGAGAGACTTTCATGAAAACTGATGCCAACCTCATGTATTCCCATCTACTTCAGCATTAGAATTCATTATTTGAGAAGATGATGGTTGAGATCCGAGATCTCAAATTACAGGTAGCTCAGTTGAGAGGACAGCCATCTGGGGTTCCAGATGAGGATGTCTGCAGGCCTGTGCCTCCAGATCCGTCTCTGCAAGCTGAAGATGAGGGAGATGATGAAGAGGGGGCTGAATATACAGATGAGGATGAGGAGGATGAGGATGAAGAAGAAAGTAACGAAGACTAGAGATAATGTTTTCTCTGAGTGGTTAAGGGGACATGGTGCTACTTTTATTGATTATTCATCATGCATCATGACATCATGTTTTGTTTTAATTATTGCACAACTTGTCTTTGTTTTTGGATATTCCTGGAATATGCTTTCATAGCCTTTATTATGCTTATCTGGATTATGCTTTCCTTGACTTCTTTGAATTAGAATTTACTGTTTTAGTATTCTTTTCATTTCTTTGTCAATTTGTTACAAAAAGGGGGAGATACCTTTCAATGAAGATGAAGATAAAAAATGAAAAAAAATTAGATATTTACTTCAGGGGGAGTTTTTAAATTCTTATTTATTAAACTTCACTGGTAGTTGTTGCTTGATAGTGTGCAGGAAACAGGTCAAGTTTTGAATCCAAGACGAACAATGTTCCTAATACCTTTAAGCAAATCATGTAATTTACTTTTCTGCTTTGGGTAGATTGCAAATATTGTTTTTAGGGTTTTGTCACGAAATTGCCAAAGGGGGAGATTGTGAGATATTATTTATTTATTGACAATTATCGTAGACATAACAAGTCCAAGTTGAGTTGTAATTTATATTACTTATCCTACAAGTCATCGAGGTCAACAGGAATTACACAACTGGGAAGGAGTTCATACTTAACATACTTGAAGAGTTTGTGATGAAAAAGGTAAGGACACTACATTAGGAAGGAATATGAACAAAGTTGGATATTCTACACTTTCCAAGTTAGTCTACAATTTTCGTAGAATGAACCAAGGCTGAAAGAATTCAAAATCCACAAGTCTGCCAACTTTGAACCGGTTCAGCTTCCTTGAATCGGTTCAAGATGTTCAAGTTTGACACACTGCCAAACTTGAACCGGTTCAACTTTCCTTGAACTGGTTCAAGATGTCCTATATGCAATACAATTGCAGTTTCCTTATTCTGATTTATTTCCCAGTTGGTCTAGAATTGTACCAAATCCTATGCACGAAATTTACCTTATATTCAGAGGGATTAGGTCATTCTATAATCGATATAAACCATGTCATATACATTGGTTTATTCACGGCTTTTACATTTTAATTAAGATATTATTCAAAGCCTTAAGAAGATTATTTGTGTAGAAAATCAGAGTTGATTTTTCTGATATCTTTCTAGAACACATACACATATTCACCTAGATAGGTTAGAGTTGTGGTGTTCGAATCCTGATCGTGATCATACAGTCGTATTAACATCGATCAGACGAAGCAGATCTTCTTCTACATCATTCAGACGATTGAAGAACAGAAGTAAATGCAGTCACACTTTGGAAGGATTGGAGCATTCGTGGAGTGCTGTCTGATCTACCTGCTACTCTTCTACAAATATCAAGTGTCAGTCTGAGATCAAGTTGCTGTTGGACGAGGAGTCGCAAAGCCAGAGGATTGTTAGCGGTTGGTGTGGTGTAGAACAATAGGGTGTGAGCCAGAGTCAAAGTTCAGTATATTTTGTTCCAAGTATAGTGGATTGGTTTACTTTGGATTGCACAAGTCCACGAGATTTTTCGACGTATTTTATCAACTAGGGTTTCCTCGCTAAAATCCTGGTGTCATCTCTAACTTTATACTTTGCTTTATTTGCATTTGATTAACTGTTTAATTGCTAAAACATAAAATAAGTAAAGTAAGGACACAGATCTGTTTTATAAAAACAAACAAAAACTTTTTTATATACATTCCGCTGCGTACGACTCACAGTAAATAGCACCATACTAGACGTGTGATCCCATCCCAACAACACTCCAAGATGCAAAACTATGGCATCCCTCCATTCCGTTTGAATATGAATGATACGGAAACGGGAATAGCCACATACGGTCGTCATACCGACTAAATAGGTTGACACCCAAACCACGCACACAGACTAGATGAGAAGGAAACAAAACGACAACACACCAAAAATATATACACCCAATAGCCAACCCAGACACAAACACCCAATAGAGATCACGAGGAGTGAACAAACACAGAAAAAAACCAACAAAAGTTTCCACGCAAACAAGGAAAGAAACCCAACAGAAGGAAACGAAAACAGAATCGGAATAAGGACAACCCTGACAAGCAGAGAAACTCCTACAGAGAGGAGGAAAAAATCATTTTCACCATTCTGGATGTGGCTTCACTTTTGATGAGATCTTTATATTCTGATTTCTCATCAACACTAACATTTGAAGTATGAACTACGAATTTTCTTTCTTAGCAAACAGAGTTAAGTTGTATGTGGCAGATTTTCTCTAATGAAATGAATTAACCCAAAAGAAATGGTCAAGGCAACGAGACCCTTCAGACCATTCTATTTTTACACCCCCACCAAGACTTGCTTTTTATGCATATAGTAAATAACGCGTCTCAAAAAATCAATTTGTTGTTGTGAAAAAAAAAAAAAAAAAAAAAATCCAGAAAGGTAAAATGTGTATGGACCAGGTGTTGTTGGAATCACATGGTGAAAAAATAAAGAGGGGCAATGATATCATGCTAATACTTTTGTAAATGCTTAAATTGCATTTGATCTATCCATACAGTGCTCTTAATCATGCTAAACCTGGATTTTGTGTAGGGCTTTGAGCCAATGTGAACAAGAACTTTGTTAATCAAGTCATTATTATTTATTAACAGACAACGGCCTAGAGGATTTTGAGCCTCGTAAAAGCATGTGTGTGAGTACCAACTTAAAAAAAAAAATGAGTTATTAGTATTATTTAACATCTAATCAATTGTTTATGGACACGAATAATTAAGGGTGCAACTTGGGTTGGACAACTCAAACCCAACTCGAGTTCGTTTATATTTTTGTGGACTTGGATAATTATTTTTACAAATAGGGTAGGGTTTGGATTGAAAAATCTCAACTCGAATTTAATTAGAGTTGAACTTAGGTTGAGATACTAGCAACCCGAGCAAACCTGAACCCTAATTTTAATATTATTTATATATATATATTTTAATTTTAAATACATTATATATAATATTTAAACTATAATTATAATTTTTCTTTACAACTTAATATTATAAAAGAAAGACAATAAATAGGTGAATTATTATTATTATTTTTTTCATAAGTTATCTCTTACATTAACTGGAAAACATGTGGGGCTTAAATCTTTTTTCTGGGTATTTGAAGAAATATTCCAATTGCTTGAAGTAAATGTCCCACGTCTTAGGAAGTGCGGGAGGCTGCTTCCTAGTCTTCTTCGTCCAATGACTTCTGTCGTCGTCAAATTATTTGTTTAGAAATCAATTAGGTTTGTAATATCTCCACAATGACAGGTTTGAATCTCTTGAAGTGAAATTTAACAAAGACTCCGAGCATATCAAGTCACGAAACTTTTGTTTAGCAACAAATTTTTTTTGTTTCTATTCTTATAAATTAGTTGTAAACGGTGCTACAAATTTTGGGTTTGCTACAGCTGGGAGGAATTATGTTGCTATCTTTCAAATTCCTGTTTTAGTCAATGTTAATGACAGTTTTGCACACTTTTTTTTTTTTTTTTGTCAAACAATGTATATATGATGTAATATATACAGTGGACGGGATAAGAAATGTATATATATGATGTACAGTAGTAATATATAGAGTGGAGGGATAAGATATTAAGAAATGTATATATGATGTAATATTGCACTTTCGCAAGAGAGCGCTGATACATAAACCTTAGCTTTTTCCCTATAAAGTGGTGGTGATTTGATTGAAGTGTGTGACTGATGTTTCTTAGAAAGTTTTGGATATGATAGATATTGGATGTGTTGCTAGTCTTTAGTGTGATAATGTCTTATTTCAATAAAAGTTATTTGAATAGAAGTTGATCTACGCACTTTAAAAATTACTGATGATAAAATAATAAGTTATGTTTTATTGAGTTGGCACATTTATAACATGACACATCTTGCACACTCAATACTTATATTTGCTCATGGTATAGCTACCCAAACTTTGAATTATCAAAGTGAAATGAGAGGTTCATTCTCCCAAATTATTTTATGAAGAAAAAGTGAAATTCATAAATTTAAACTTCTTCAACTTCGGATTCTTTTGTTTTATGATGAAATATATATATATATATATATATATATATATATCTAAAAGGTCATTATTTAGTGCAGGTCCGAACAGATTTAACCCACGTGTACTCGCATTGACCATATAGATGAGGGTCAATTTTTTACTTAAAAAATAAATTTTGGAAGCAAAATTCCAGGTACGCATCTATTCCTTTTTAAAAAAAAAAAAAGTGATTTGGTGTAAAGTTAATTGTGCTGTTTTAATAAGAGATTCACTTAGAAAAGTAGGTTAAGAAATACTACAAAAAATATAAGTAGATTTTTAAATTATTTTATATAATATATGTAAAATATTGAAAGCTAAATCAATCAAACCTATATCACTGCAACTCCATGCATGTTACTGTATTTTCTTTTGAATATTTTATAATGTGAGGGAAACCAATCATATATTGATGAGAATTTGGAAGGTTTAAGTTGGTCAAATGGATGGGAACACATGGTATGACTGGAGTGGGTGAATAAATACCATCTATCTATACCAGATTATTTTTCGTACTTCTTTTCGATGGTTCGTTGGTGGGTCATTGTCGGCACTCGAATAAGTCCAAAATGGACTTGGATTACACGTCACCATACTCTAAACTGAAAAGAACTGTGTGTGTGTGACTCACATGCAATCAAGTTTTGAATAAAATCTTTCCTTTTTCGTCAAATTAAATACTCCCTGTTAATTATTTTTAAATTTTATACTCCTTCCATCTCAATTAAATATTCACCTTTTTACTTTTATCGGTCTCAAAATAAATATTTCATTTAAAAAGTCAAAACACTATTTTTATAATATTATTAATTTAACCTTCGTACAGTAAGCATCTAAAAACTAAATCATCACATCATGTGGATTAACTATTGACATATTTAATAATGTTAGAAACGGGGGCATTAAAAACATAAACTTTGGATAAGATTTGGAATAAATTCCGCTAATAATTTTTTGCGAATTTCTAGACGAGCGTATTTCTCTTCGTAAGGAGATGAACGCGGTATATTTACTTTCTCAAATCTGTTTCTGGGTAAATGAAAAATTAGCTCCAAAGTGTGGTGTTTTGATAAACTTAAATGGGTATGCAAAATGTGGGAAGTGTTTGTCCCACATGAAAAAAATGTTGAAACAAATTGAAATTTAAATAGGTTGAGTTTAGGATTTGGGCTTGGACTTGGGCCTAATTGTAAAGTCCAGATTATTCTTTTTTGGAATTTTGAATTGGGCCTAATTTTAGGCTGAGCTTATTTAAATGGGTTTCACAAATGGGTGGGTTTTTTGGGTAGTTGATTTTTTTGAATTAAAAAAACTATTTTTTAGTTTTTCTAAAAGTTACACCTTTTAAATTAAAAAACCATATTTTAGTTTTTCTAAAGGGTTACACCTTTTAAATTAAAAAATCACTTTTTAGTTTTTTCAAAGGGTTACACATTTTTCCGAACCATCATAACCCATGGTTGCACCCACTCGAAAAAGCAGATTGCAACTTATTTGAATGGATGTGTCTATTAGTGAACAGACACCATGTGAACCATTGCAACCTATTGAAATAGATGTGTCTAGTGGTGAATAGATACCATGTGAACCATTGCAACCTATTACAATGGTTGTGTCCAATAATGAAGAGATACATCCAATCCGAAAAAGGCATTTCTGTTTCTATAAATACCCCCCTTTGGATCATTTGCAAGTTGTTCATTTTCATTTTCTTCTATCTCCCTCTCTAAACTTGAACCCAACCCAAGTGGGTTCAAACCATAGATTAAGTGGTCCAAACCACTTAGACACTAATCCAATTTCATCGAGCGATATTAAGATTGGTCCGAACCATTTGATTCGAATTACACCCAATTCAGCATTTATATAGCATAGATGCATTTTTGAGTCAGAAAGAGTATTACACGAAGAAGGTTCGCCGTATCCACAAGTTTGTAGTGCTGCTACTGGTGGATGTAGACCGTTGTATCCTGGAAGATAGACGCCACTGAGTCCGTTAGCACCATAGCGGGGCGAATCTGTCTTAAGGACATAGTATCAATACTAACATCGGTCCAGGTTCTTTATTTATAGTTATTATTTCATTAATTTATTTTGCATATTTAATTAAATATAGAGTTGTATATTTAATTAATGATTTCTTAGCATATTGTTAATTATCTCATGACATATTAGTATAAGGTTTGTTATATCTTAAATGTCACATGAAGTATATATTTTTACCATCAAGCTTAAGACAAACTCGTTCCTTGGGTAGGTTTTATTATATGCTTCTATTTAAGATATAAATAAGTAAATATCATACTAATAGTTGAGATATAATAAAATAATATTTTATACATTATTATATGATAATATGCTAAATATTGATGTGTTCAATATTATATGAAATTGAAACATGTTATATAAGTAGACTATTGAATTATTTATATATATATAATTCAATATTGGTTGAATTATTTTAATTTTGTAATATGATATTATGAAGTATATGACATTACCTTAAACATGTGCCAATTAGAGGTGAAAAAAGGTACTTCGTTACTTTTATCAATAGTTGCACAAAATACTGTTATGTATATTTGCTACGAAGTAAAGATAAACCTTAAAAATGTTTAAACATTACAAAAGTGAGGTTGAGATTTTGTGAATACAAAACATCATGTGCTGATATTTGTTTAGAATACGGTATCATTCACGAAGAAATGATGAATGTTATATTGATAAGTTCTGGTTTAACTTAGAATTTGTGGAGGGAAGTTCTGCTTGCTGCAAATTATTTTACTCAATAAAATACCTCTAAAGAAAACGAATGTGACACCATATGAATTATGGAAAAGTCAAAAACCTTCTTATAAATTCTTAAAAATGTAGGGGTGTCTAATTAAGGTTGTACTTTTTCCTAAGAAAGTTAAAGTGAGATCTATAATGTGGCAACCTTGTGGGTGGGTGTGCCGTGGGCAGGTGCAAGAGGCACTGACATGTTATCACATTGAGCAAGTTACAGGTGCACAATCCTACACCACCTACGTAAAGGAAAAGTAAAGTGATTTTATGTAGTGGTGTTATCTCCAATTGGTACGAGACCTTTTGAGATAAAACCCAATAACAAAATCGTGCGGGCTTGATCCCAAAGTGGACAATATCATACTATGTGATGGAGTGGATTGTTACATAAAACCTTTGATAGGTTATAACATCAGTGCATATCATTTTCTTGTAGGCTAGAACGTCTACATCTTTTGGTCCTAATTTTCTAATATGTTTATTAGAGAATGAGTCACAAATCTTTTTTCTTAAATTAATTATGTGATATAATTAATCATGTGATATAATATGAAACTATATTGTTATGTAAGTTAAATATTATTTTTACAAAAGTTTATTATTTGAGATTATAATATTGAGATATGTAGTTGAATTACTTAGTATACGTAGTAATTTAATTTTACAATATAGCTTATTTAATGTGTGATATTATTAATTTTGTATGAGTTCATGACTGGTTTGTATATTTAATATAACAGACAAAAATTGATTAGTCCAAGTATGTCAATTCTTCCAATAGTCAAGGGAGAAAGATCTATACTTGTATCTAAGACACGTATAGCTGTGAGTGGGCTAAATAAGAAAAGATTTTCTGACAACTCTAGAGAGTTTAATAAAAAATGTTATGGATACACTAAGCTAGTACACTGAGACAAGCTAAATCAAACTAGTTAGCTCTAATGTACAATTTAGCTAAAAGCTAAAATGTTACTGAGTTGCAAACAAGGTAGCTTAGTTATAAGCTAAAATGATTAATGAGGTGCACAGAACCTAAGAGGAAGATGGAAAATCTGTTAGTTTGTTCTAGCTCTCAACTTGGTAGTAAAAAACACGAGGGTGATGAGTAGCTATTTTAGCCATAAGCTATTTGAGTTATTCATCATATCTGCTCATGTAAGAGGGAATAATACTACTTGTAAAGTAGTAGTTTTTGAAGAATATTCTTCAAAATAAATTATTCTACTACTAAGGTAGACTACTTAGATAAGTGTGTACTAAAGTTATGAACTACTAGAATTGATAACTAAACAAACTAAACTTCAAGCTAGCAGTAATAGCTGAAAAGTGGGTGCTCATCATAACCTAGTAGTGAAATATGAGAAGAGTGTACTTAATCTAAGCTAGTAATGATAGTTAAAAACTCACTTTTAACTAGTAATGATAGCTGAGAAGTGAGTGCTCACTCTGTGGTGATTGTATCCAAAGCTTAAATAATAAGACAATTATTTGCTTAAATAATTGAGTTATGTGATGTGTGACACATAAAAGGTTATAATATGTTAATATGACTGATTTAATATGAACCTAAATATGAATAACTCAATTTATAAATATAAAAGATGTAAAAGCAAATATTAATTAGAGCCCATTGTAATTAATATCTTTAGCATTAATTCACGGTAATGTCGGTAAATTATTATAAGAATATGTTAAAAATAAAGTGAGTACATATGCACTAGAGATTGTTATATATGCTTGTTGAGAAGCGAATATGGAACCTTGAAAAGGTAGATGAGGTGAAGTATTTAATATATGGTACTTTCATAGTTGAAAAATCATAATAAATACAATAGAGATAAAATTTCAGGATTATCCCAAAGTTGTGGGGAGATATTATCGATAGATGAAATTTGTTACGAGTCACTCATCTTAACAGAAATACTTATAAATGTGGGGAGTTCCAAGTCCTAAGAGCTTTAGGATAGAACCAAAAATCATTTATATTATTATAACAATAGTGCATATTATTTCCTACGAGGAAGATATTATGGAACAATTAGAAGAGTTCTTTTTTCAGTTGAAGTGCTGAGTTATTTGTTCCAGTTGAAAAGTCAAGTGTGCAAGCTTATAAGTCCTTGAATGGATTAAAGATACTACTGAGATAATGACATAAATGTGATGTGTAAGTCATTTTATACCTTAAAAAATAAATGATATACTGATTGGTATATTTGATATGAAAGATTTAACATCTGATAATATAGTATATTCTCAACACAGTGAGATTGAGATAATACTAGTTATGATAACAAAAGCCTAGCTAACTTTTGTAGATGTAAATCTAAAATATAAATACTAGTCAAAGTATATCATTGGTTGAGATTGCAAAGCATCTTAATAACTGTGTTTAATTGCACATTTTTAATCCAGGATCGGATCATTGAAAAATAATAAATTGGGTAGTTGAGATACACCCTAAATCCAATATTGTATAAATCGAGGTATCTAACTAAATTGAAGGTGTAACAGTGATACAATTTGGATATGGGATATTAAAGACTTCAAATCCAATAGTGGATATGTCTTTTATATTAAAGGTGTAGTTGTATATTCTTAATATAACTCAAAGTTAGAAACTTTGAATAAATCAAATAGGAAAGTCGATAGACTTCACCTAGAGGACATTTCAATGTAAGTCTACACCTGTGCCACTAAAGAAAATGATATTGTTAACAATAAGCAATTTTAGGGCACAAAGTATACAGTTGCTCTCACCTGGAGAAATCTCTGCAGAGTGTAATATTTCTAAACACAACCTTGTCGCCACATATAAAATTAAGGGTTGTACTAGAGAGCAATTGTACAGATCATCGAGGGGAATGGGATTAAAAGTTGAAAGCTAACGAGTCACCTTAATGGAAACCCAACCTAGTTGACTGGAGATCCCAAGATCTAGGTTCAAAGGGATAACAAAAATTCTGAGTGATTCACCAGAAACACTGGGAAGATATAAATCTTCTGCCCATTTCTATGATGAGACAGTGCTACCTACAGTGAGGATTAGGATAAGCTACGCTTTTAATGACTCTTATACCTTGAAAATTCAAGTGGGGTATGGTAGGATACTCTTAATAAGAAGTCACCTATATGAGTGTGAAGTGGGGCCGCTTCTATGAGAACTATAAAGGCTAAGTTTTCTGGAGCATTCATTGAATACCAAGAGTTGTTCAGGGACAAAATGAACACAACAATGAGAACCAACTTTGTGAGGAAAGGTACTGTGTGTTTGTTATTGTCTTGGTTTACATAAAAGGCTGAACAGTTCAAGACATCACGCTCACTGGTTAACCAGTAAATCCGATAGCAATACACTAGGGAAGGTTCAAAGCCAAAAGCTACCTATCCTGTTGCAGTAACTTTCCGATTATACTCTCTCTAGTGTCTGCATGATCATCTTTTATATTTTACACAAACTTCCATTCATGTGGGGGATTGTTGGAAACGGGGGCATTAAAAAATATAAACTTTGGATGAGATTTGGAATAAATTTCGCTAATAATTTTTTGCGGATCTCTAGATAAACGTTTTTCTCTCCGTAAAGAGATGAACGTGGTATATTTACTTTCTCAAATCCGTTTCCAAAATGAGAAATTATCTCCAAAGTGTGGTGTTTTGATAAACTTAAATGGGTATGCAAAATGTGGGGAGTGTTTGTCCCACACGAAAAAAATGTTGAAACAAATTGAAATTTAAATAGGTTGAGTTTAGGATTTGGGCTTGGACTTGGGCCTAATTGTAAAGTCCAGATTATTCTTTTTTGGAATTTTGAATTGGGCCTAATTTTGGGCTGGGCTTATTTAAATGGGTTTCACAAATAGGTGGGTTTTTTAGGTGGTTGGTTTTTTGAATTAAAAAAACTACTTTTTAGTTTTTCTAAAAGGTTACACCTTTTAAATTAAAAAACCATATTTTAGTTTTTCTAAAGGGTTACACCTTTTAAATTAAAAAATCACTTTTTAGTTTTTTCAAAGGGTTACACCTTTTTCCGAACCATTATAACCCATGGTTGCACCCACTCGAAAAGGTACATTGCAACCTATTGGAATGAATGTGTCTATTGGTGAACAGACACCATGTGAACCATTTCAACCTATTGGAATGGATGCATCTTTTGGTGAACAGACACCATGTGAACCATTGCAATCTATTAGAATAGATGTGTCTAGTGGTGAACAGACACCATGTGAACCATTGTAACCTATTGCAATGGTTGCGTCCAATAATGAAGAGATACACCCAATCCGAAAAGGCATTTCTGTTTCTATAAATACCCCCCTTTGGATTATTTGCAAGTTGTTCATTTTCATTTTCTTCTATCTCCCTCTCTAGACTTGAACCCAACCTAAGTGGGTTCAAACCATAGGTTTAGTGGTCCGAACCACTTAGACCCTAATCCAATTTCATCGAGCCATATTAAGATTGGTCCAAACCATTTGATTCGAATTACACCCAATTCAGCATTTATATATCATAGATGCATTTTTGAGTCAGAGAGAGTAGTACATGGAGAAGGTTCGCTGTATCCACGAGTTTGTAGTGCTGCTACTGGTGGATGTAGACCGTTGTATCTTGGGAGATAAACGCCACTGAATCCGTTAGCATCATAGCGGGGCGAATTTGTCTTAAGGACATAGTATCCAATACTAGTCTCGGTCCAGGTTCTTTATTTATAATTATTATTTCATTAATTTATTTTGCATATTTAATTAAATATAGAGTTGCATATTTAATTAATAATTTCTTAGCATATTGTTAATTATCTCATGACATATTAGTATAAGGTTTGTTATATCTTAAATGTCACATGAAACATATATTTTACCATCAAATAATTCATTCAATATCAATATAATAAAAAATATTAAAATTCATATTCTTAAAAAATTAAATTATCGAAAAAAATACATTTGTTTTGAGACGAGGGAGTATTTCGTTAAGGAAGTTACATTCACCTTTTGTTTTATTTTTTTTTTTAATTTTTTTTTTTTAGAGTTTGTGTGATTATCTTTAGGAACATTCGGATGAGTAACTATTTTTTTTTTTTTTCCCATATATCAAATTAATTTTCTTAATAGAATACTCAATTCAACTATCCCAAAAAGCCCATCTCATAATTAATTATGTTGCATCTATTAAATAAATCTTGTTATATCATTTAATGAATTTCAATAACTTTGAAGTGTAAAAAAAACTTTTAGCTTTAGTTTTTGTGCTTTTCTAAGATCCATTTAAAATAGAATAAGCATGATTGGCCCAAAATCAAATCCTTCCATATTATTGGTTTATTTGGCAAAATAATTGGTGATGCTTTTAGGCTTTGTAGTGCAGGCTAGAATCAATGTCTTAATCATCTCAATAAACAATAATTTGTTGAAACATAGACTCCACAAGGAGATTTACTGCCCCCACCATGGAAAGAAACTCCCACTTTTGTTAAAATATTGTAAATATTTGTACCCATTTTTCCCTTCCTTCTAGATTTAATCCAAATTGCTTTCCCCAATAATAATAATAATAATCTCAATTGCTTTATGTTTTTTATAGGACTTTCATGGAACTTGAAGGTGTGACAATCTCACCCAAAATATCCTTAAAATCTTTATTTTATATTTTTACTATCAAAGAATATGGTATGTATAAGGTGACTGTGTCATTTTCCGGCCACTTTTTTGTCAAATGTATTATAGAAAACAAAAAGAAATACCATCAAGACAGGAATTATGGGCAATGGTGGTGACACTAACCGGAGAAGAGAACTTTCACCAAAAACTCAGCTCAGTATCACGTCTCGTGCCTTGAATGGCTCTTGAACGTGTCAACTCCGCACGAGAGCTTGAAAAGGTCGAGTCTTTGACATTAGACACTATAACTAGACTTTAATAATATGGAACAAATTAGTAGATCAATAGTACAATACCCACCAATCATAAATTGTTTTAAAGCATATATATTGATATATTTAGCAAAAACAAATAGTATGAAACATAGATAGTTAACTTTTTATTCATAAATCACAGAAAACATATAAATAGAGGATAGTGAAACTCATTAACCAATCACTCTATCACCAACCAAGTGATTGAAGACATAAAGTACAAGACAATGATACATATAAAGTTGTAGGGTACACACACACACACACACACACACATATATAAGATTAGGCTTTATGAGCATCACCATTAGGGTTGATCTTGGACTTGTTGGTGGAGGAAGCAAGAGATTTCACCACTTTCTCAGCAATCATCTCCTTCACAAGCTTCCTCTTTGGAGGAATCAAGCTCTCTCTCTTGGAAAGTTTGGACATGGACGCTTTAGCCCCTCCCTCGCCTGTGTTCACCACCTTATCTCCCATCTCTCTCCTATCTCTATCTCAATGCCCCCTCTTGTGTTTGACAAATAGAAAGGAATGCTACGGATATTTATAGAATGGTGAACCCATGCTTTTCCACTTTTCCTCATGCATGTTGTTGTGCCATAACAAAGACTTTAGTACACCGGTGATTACTAATACTTGTATCATATTATCCCAATGTCATCAATCAATTATTTATACACTGTCACATAAATAAAAATAAATTTATATTAGTGAGTCATATTAATAAATATCAGAATTTAAACAGTCCGAAACATAAATTATTATTATTATTTTTCTTCTGAAAATTAAAGCAAACACATACTCAACTTCTCCATTTAAGGGGGAGAGATTATCCTATATGTTGAACTAAAAACCTTTTAGTAAAGCCATCGATTTGCAGAAACATTAAAATATTTTCGGTGTGGAATATGATACATACTTTTAAATGGAAGATCGAATGGTCCCACTTGCACTTGAATGGATCATGTGGGTGTAGGTGTTGGGAACTCAAATGAAATGATCATTTATGTGTCGGCCTGGGTGTGGAGTGGTGGGGTTAGCTTTGTATATGAATGAATGAAAAAGTTGGACAAATTACTGATCCTACTCAGCAGCTCAAGCTAATAATAATAATAATAATAATAAATATTTGTGCTCAAATAGCTCAATACAAATGGTAAAACACATATATTTGAAATAGTGTAGACACTACCAGTGAGTCAGAAATAACTTAATTATATATAAAAGATATTTTGTATTAAATGTTAGGGGTTTCGAGTCTTTTAGAGGGCATTTGTGAATGTGTGCAAATATTTATCTTTAAAAAAGTAAAAGGGGTTGCATCACTGATAAAAGAAATTTACAGACCAACACCATGGCTGATATTGAATTTCTGAAAAGAAAAAAATAAAGAAAAAAGATATTGCAAAATACTTTTTTTTTTTTCCTGATTTTTGGCTTCAATAAATGATTGTTGTTGGCCTTTTTATTTATTTCTTGTCGTTCAATAATTCATAAATGCTTCTTGTACACAAATAACCAAAAAATTCTACTCAGTATAGGATAGTTTTTTTTTTTAACCAAAATTTTCTGCACTCTCTTACGTATGGTTTGTCTTTATTTTCTTGTAATTTAAATTAAATGCGAATGATGTCAATTACTATTCCAATGATTTGTAGATAATTCTGATAGATATATTGAATTTGATGGTGAAGTGGGTGAGTAAAGAAAAAAGAGGGACGCAACGACGTTAGAGGCATGCATGTGCATTATATATGTGGCACCAAAAAGCTTTCTAAGAAGGGTATATCAGTGGAACACTTAAATAAAATCTCTACCTCTCTAAAAGTAAAAGGATTAGAAATCACCATCTTTATATAAAAACAAACAGTACTGGCCGTAATTGATTGGAAAATTGATAATTTTATATAAATTAATAAAATATAAAGGTTAAAACTCTCAATTTGTAATGCTCCAAATAAAGAAAAAACAGACACCTACCTTTCTGTGCTAAAACAAAGAATAAAGGGAAAAAGCTGTAAAGAGACCGACCTAGACTATGGAGTTTTTGGGAGTGGAAATTCTATTTAAACCACTGTGTGTGTGTGTTTGTGTGTGTGAAGGAAAGCATCATGTGATGAAGTGTGCAATGTTACATCATATATACACGATCAACCCTTACATCATCCATAAAAAAATAAAAATATCGTGTGCAAAACTGTCATTTAACATTAACCAAAACAAGATTTTGAAACAGGAATTTTAGCAACATTAGACCAATTTATTATAAGAATAGAAACAACAAAAAAACATTACTATTTTTTTTTCACCAACAAATGAGAATTAAGACTAACATAAAATGAAAGGGGAAACACAAGATCGAGCATGTAACAATCAGTGGGGCAAATACTCCAATCCAAATCATCACATTTGGCTTTTAAACATTCTCGCTCAATAAGTGAGTTACAACATTTCCTCCACCAAGAACACAAGCAAGGGAAGATCCCAAACAATCCCTCAGGAGAGAAGAAACGCCACTGAAAACAACCATAAGAGCATCCACTGAGGCCTGCAACTTTATCACTTGTTGACAATTTCCTTCAACTAAGAAAAACAAGGGATTCTCTGATGTAGAATTGATTACTGAAGTCTTTATGTCCCGTTTAGACTGCCAGGGCCAAACGGGCATGCTGACAGATTTTTTAGACTAATCTCGAAGTGTGCATTTTTTACCCGACAGAAGAGTTTTCTTTACTGGAAACAGCCCAACAAACACAAGTCACCAATACACTGTGACGTAACGTGTTTTTTGGCGAAATACGATCATTTAGGGCCTCAAAACGAGATTTTTTTTTGGTCCGAAAGAAGTCTGGCGAATATTTCGAGATTTTTGTTCATTGTCTAAACGAACTCATATTGCATTCATATTTTATATTTAGTTGTTCTATTTTATTAGGTTTCTTTATCTATTTTTTCAGAATTTTTTAGAGAAACTTTATTTTTAAGCTTATTTTCGGCTTTTAAGTATCCTTTCGAGATTCGTTTTCTTTATGTTATAAGGATTCAAGTTGCAGTCAGTTTCCTTATAGATTAGGGTTTTCTTTGATTAATTAAAAATATGTATAATACGGAGATCAGAATCATTCATTCAATTATCAAATAATATATCAGATTTCTCTGAATTATCTTTTCATTTTGTGGATTCAAAACACCTACCGGATTTAAAGTAATGATGCAGGCAGATTTCAAATTTATACAAGGGAATTTTTGTTTTTCAGAAACTTTCCATATTTTGAAAGTGTCCTTATTTTAAGTAATTTTCTTATTTTCATCAACTTTTCTTTTTAAGTAGTTTTATGATTTTCAGCAGTTTTCTTATTTTGGTTTTATTTTATATTTGGTAGTTAGCTAATAAAACTTGGATTGGGGAAGAAGAAATTCTATATAAAGCCTTGTAATTTCTAGGGTTCAATTAGTTTAAGTTGAAAAGATTATTTTTACAGCAAATAAAATTTGCTTTACAATTTCTCCTTTTCTCTTGCATCGTTACTTTTCTATTTCGCTTCAAAATTGGTATGAAGACAATTTGATCATTTCCTCTTGGTAAGGTGGCATCAGGTAACATGTTCCTCGTAAACAAATTTATCGTTTCAGCTTACATCAGTTGGTATCATAGGCTTGTCTTTTCCAGGTCTGATGGCAGATGAACGTGGTGACGGCAACCTCGTTGGTGACAAAGATTGACAGAGAGAGGCTTTTTCGAGGACCGAATTCTAGGACTTTCTATAGACAACCCAACAGGCATTGCAAGAAATTCAAGCTCGCGTTGGGTCCAAATCAGAATCAAAATTACAACAGCGTGTGAAACATTGACGAAGATCGTGTTAGTCCTTTTTGGAATCGCAATCCTAACCCGTGCGCGTAAGCAACCAGCCTACGAGGAAGACTTTAGTGATGATGACTACGTTAAAGAGGTGCTTGGGGAAAATAAAGGGGCTGGAAGATATCGAGATCAAGGAGATCGTGATTCTAGGAAGTTTCGTATGAAGATAGATCTCCCCAGTTTTAACGACAATCTTAATATTGAAGATATATTGGATTAGTTGGTAGAAGATGAGAGATTCTTTGATTACTTGCATATCTAAGAAGATAAGAAGATGAAACTAGCACTACAAGAAATTCGGGTTTTAGGGACAGTCTATAAAATTGTCCTTAAAACCTTCTTTTTTAGGCACAGTCTTAAGAGACTGTCCCTAAAATCGTATTTTTTTGGCACAGTCCTTTAGACTGTCCCTAAAAACTACTTTTGTGGCACAGTCGTTCAGACTGTCCCTAAAAACTTAAAAGGCCCGTCCCCAATTCCATAAAAAATTGTTCGACAAAACTTGGCATTTAATTCCTTATTTGGCGTTTTTGTTTTGCCGCTTAATGCATTTGTGAGAGAAAAATTATAATATATAAAATTATTTTATTTAATAAAATACTGAAAACTACGTCGTTTAATTTTATTACATCCTATCCATATACCTATCATCAGTTCTAACCCGCCTCAAGCCCTCATTCCCTCTCTTCCACCTCTTCCACCCTCGCAGAATACTGAAGCTCTTCCACCCTTGCAGACCACCGTCGCAGAATATTGAGGCTCTTCCACCCTCTTCCAGTAGCACAGGCTGAATGACCCGATCGTTCCAACATCGACTCTTACTCTTCAGGTACAACAATATTTTTATTTTTTCAAAATTTTAGGGATTATGCCTCTTTCTTCGATTTTCAGAGAACCCCATCTTCGATTTGACATTCATATAACCCACTTCGGTTTAATGATCCTCACCCTAGTTTTGGTCCATTTTTCTTTTGATTGTTTCAAATCTGGGCACATATATATGGTATTTACAATTTGTGTTCATTTTAGGGTTTGGAAAATTATTTGTGTGTTTATTTTCGGTTTCTGATTGTTTTTGGCTTTAGTTAATGGTTTATGGTCTCAGAGGTTAATTATTATTATTATTTTTTTCTGAACTTGTTTTTTATTTTTTATTTTTTTTATTTAGATCTTACAAAATGCCGGTGATTGGATGGCGTTTCAAAGACTTCGTCCTATGTTTTTTTCTCTATTTTTGGTTGATTTTCGGATAATTTTGGCCTCTACTATATTTTTTTTGGGCTTGAAATTTTTTGTCTGAGGGATTGTTTGTTGTTTATTTGTGTTTGAAGTTTGATTGTACATTTGTCTCTGTTACAGTGTGTGTAGTGTGTGTTTTATTTTGGTTGAAGCTTTTTGTGCTCTGTTCTTCTGTCCTTTAGATATTCAAATACTCAGTTGATTTCGTAATAGCTTCCTTATTAAATAATTAGCGTACCTCTTAATTAATTCTATACCTCTTTTTTCAAATTTTAAACAATTATTCGCCTGGTATGTATGAAAAAAAAAAAAGGGTCGAATTTGAAACGTGGCATCGTGATACTGGAAAGCCTAAGACAATATATACTTTAATTAGGGGGGGGAAAAAAAAAAGGTTTTAAGTAATGTTTTGTAGATTAAGACATTTAATAGTTAAATGTACTTTTGAAAGTGAAACTACTTTTTGATTTGTAAAAGTTAAGTTTGTGATACTAATATTTGTGAATTCACTTTGACAAAATTTGAATCCTGGGTTTTATTTCTATTTTGTTTATTGTATTGTGTTCAATTTAGGAAAAAAGTCACATTTGCAGAAGCGATTCTTTGTTGCTTTGAAGAGAATCTCGGGCTTAGAGGAGGCTATCAGAATCAAGAGGTACACTATTGTGATGGAACTTTATAAACCCTTATTATATATATATATATATATATATATATATATATATATATATATATATAAAAGATAATAGTCGCTGATTCTACATTTCCAATTTGGATTCTTTCATGCATGTTTAGTAGTTTATGGTTGTGACAAAATTTGGTTTATGGTGAACTCATTCTTTTCATTGATTTTGAATTTGTCGAGTTCGGGATTTTAGCTTTTTCATACATTAATTTTGATGGCCTTTCTTCCTTTTTGCCCTTCTCTTTTGGTACTTATTTAACACTTAGTGCTGCATATATCAGTTAGGCTTTGTCCAGTCCAAGTAAACATCAAGTGGGCTATGTTGGGAATAATTAACTCCCTCCAACCCACTCAACGGTCAGCTGTTGTTGAGAGTTAAATCCCTCCTTTATCACACACAGGAGAAGCATCATCACATCACATTAACACAAGCATATATAGAGATAACAATCATACACATCCACGCACAACACAATATTTTACATGGTTCACCCAACTCTAGAGTTACATCCATGGGAGAGAGAGATTTCGCTATTATGAATCAAGAAAGAGAATATACAACCACATGTCAAAACCCCACTCACTCATTCATCATCTTTTTTGAGGTTACATGTATACACTCAGGAATTACATATACTCTCCCCTTTCCTCACAACACTCACCCTTAAACCCCTTACATTTTCTCTCTTCTCTTTCTCTCTCTCTAAACCCCTCATACCCATCTTTATTTATAGAGTCTTCAAAACTCAATTCCTTGTTGGATAAGTATTCTTCAAATCCAGTTTCTTGTTGGACAAGGATCAACTTACCTACAAGAAGTTACCATATCCATCTTCAACTCTAAAATAGTAGGTAAAACTTCTTTCCCAAATCTTTAGGTTTTTTCCCCAAGTCTTCTGGATTCCAAAACTATTCAGGAAACTATTTCTTGCAGCTTCCAAAACGAAAAAGGAAATTAATTTTCTGCGCACAAATTTTGAGCCACAAACCTAACAATCTCCACCTTAGCTCAAAATTCAATCTTCACGTGCTTCTCCATAACTCCACCTCGAACAAGGATTTCTTCATAACTCCACCTCAATTAAAGATTTTCTCCACCTCAAATAAAGTATTATGATGAACTTGAGAAACACTCTAACAGGCTATTATATTAGGTTTTTGGAGGTAAAAATTTGTGGTTGTATATATTAGTGATGATTTTGAGATAATTCCTAGATATCTTTACAATGGTGTGATTCTTCAAAGAATTGTGCATGGGTCGGTTACAAGAGCATTCCTTATTTCTTGTTTGTATATATTGTTCTCCCATGTTGGGTTCGTAGGGGTCTGTGGCCTTGCTATATATAAGTGTTTAATGCTATATAAATCGATGTATTTTACTCTATTTATTATATTTAATTTGATACAAAAAAGAATCAAATATAAAACCTTATTTGAAGTCTTAACAATCTACATACATGTATAGGGTTTGCAAAACAAGTCTGTGTTTTGTGTATATATATTTATGTATATGATGTGAACAATGTTTAGAATGCTTACAATTAGCTTCCCAACTGCTGGGTCCTTAATCTACCCCTCTTGTAACGACCCACAATCGCAGGAACTCTTACATGAGTTTGTACTCTCAATCATTGAATCCAGAGTGGAGTATACAAACTCATGATGAGAGTGTACTATTAATACTTTATATGTGTGTATATAGCAGTGATCAATTCAATTAAAGAATAATATTAATATATAGTAAGGAGTCCTAAAAGAAATGTTTAATGCTGTTTGTCTTGATAAATTTTGAATGAAGAGGATCTTATGTCATACTATATTTTTGGTGACTTAGGTATCCAAGTGAAGCTGACAAGCATTTGTTGTCTCGACAGATTGGTTTGTCCCAATATCAGGTACTCATTACCATCTTTTTGCATCAAATTTGATGTGTCATATTCATATTTATGTGTGTGTGTGTATATATATATACTAATAATTCTGAACTACTTTGTCTTCTTTTTTTTTAGCTTTTTTTAACTTTTGATTTTGAATTATATATTATTCGACTTGTTCTTTTATTAACTCTAGGGGTTGTTGCTTCTTTGGGTACCTTGTGAATGCATCCCACATTTCCTTGCATGCACATAGCCGTGATATATATATAGTTGGTCATGAATGAATGAGAGAGATTATTTTGTATCTCTAATAAGCATAATAATAGTGAAAATTGAAGATATTGATTTGTTCTGTCTTGTTTTTTAGAAGACACTTCTCAAGAATTCTGAAAACCGAATTAGACCATTTTCTGGAAATCGACTGTTTTTTTTTTTTTTTTTAAAATTAATTCAGTTTTCTGAACACTATATTTTTAGAAGTCAACGAAACGAATATTTGTAATTGTGTACTCTTTTCTGTTTTCCAGTTATTTGATATGATGAACAGATAAGTGAATGAAACAAGCTCTATAAAAACATGTTTGGTTTAGTCTTAAAACATAATTCTCATAGAATTATAATATACTATTATATCTAAAATTTCCTTTTTTATAACTTAATTTTTAGAAATTTCCTTTAGAAAACTTTCAAACCAAAGAATTTGAGCTGTTTAATGTTTTTTTAGTTATCCTAGAAATAAAAAACTAGAGCAATTAAGCACATCAAATTTATAAGAACTCTATAATTAGTTTCCAACATTTCCTTATTGTTTCCTGCATTCTTACAAAGCCATTTCCACATCAACTTTGGTCTTAAAACAAATAACAAGGCGTTGACGTTCTTTAATCCCAGCATTTGAAACAATATCTTTTTTGAATAACTTAAAAGAAACTCATTTAACAGATCAAATGTATCAAACTTTTGTTGTTTGATATGAACAAGTAAAAAAAATAAAAATATTGCTAGGTGACTGAAAAATTATGCTATATATCCACATGTTTAGGGATCAAATTCTGGAACCACACTAGTTTGTGCCAGTAGGTAGCAGTTTGTGGCGGAGTGATGGTTTGCAGGGTGTGTTTGAGGGAATAGAATTTTGTAGGTGATGGAGTTCATTGTATGAGGTCAGTGGTGTTGAGGTTAGGTAGTGGTAAGCTTGAGATGTTTAAGGACAGGAGTTACTCATTCAATATGTTAAAGGAAATAAAAGATGTTAAAACAGAGTTTTGGATTTAACTATTTTAATGGAGATTGAGAAATGTAAGAGATAGAGAGAGAGGGGCATGTAGGAGTTTCATGGTTTTTTATTTATTTTTTTATTTTTGCGAGAAACTCACACACACCATATTCACAGAAGGCGCTTGGTAATTTCATGGTGAGTAGAAGGTAGAAGAAGATAATATGATGCATATATGTTATTCCATGCAACATGTACATCCCTATATCAGCAACAGCAGCAGCCGCCACCATAGTTCCACCAACAACAGTCTCCATCAGATTCCCAACAGTAGCGAACCGCACCAAACTGGCATCAATAACCTCCACCACCTCCAACAGACTCTCATTTTTAGCAGCTGCCACCAACAAGGTGGCACCAGCAAGCACCACCACAACCACCAACAGAATGAATAATGGATTTTGAAGAGGATGGAACAATATTTTGTGCTACCAGATGGTGTAAGTTTTAGTTTAGAAAACTGGAGAGCAGTTTTAGTTTTTGTTTAGAAAACTGGAGATTTTATGGATCTTGAATATATATATTGTGGATTTATTTTATTTTATGGCCAATAATATCTTTTTGAATGTTATTGTGGATCTATTTTATTTATATTTTGCATGTATTCAGAATGGTTAAACCCACAAATCAAGCATAAAAATAAATAAATAAATAAAATAAAATAAAATTTATGTATTAGGAACAGTCTACCAGTCCCTAATACAATAATTATAATTTAAAAATCATGTATTAGGGACAGTTTATCCGTCCCTAATATAATAATTTTAATTAAAAATAATGTATTAGGGACGGTCTATCCGCCCCTAATACTATATGTATTGGGGACAGTCCCCAAAACTGTCCTTAATTCATATGTTATTAGGGACAGTCAATATCGTCCCTAATAAGTTTTAGGGATGGTATTATTTGGGACAGTCAGTATTGTGCCTAAAGGTCTAAAGTATTTGTCACGGTCAAATTTGACCGTCCCTAAAGCTCTTTTGTCATGCTACTTTTAGTGACGGACCAATTTAACCTTTAGGGACGGATTTCGAGGTTTTAGGGACAGTTTGGACTGTCCCTAAAACCCGAATTTCTTGTAGTGTAATGGCATATAGGCTCAAGGGAGTAGCTTCTGCGTGAGGGGAACAACTTCAAGTTGCTCGCGCACAGCAAGGGAAGATACCAGTATGCTCTTGGCAGAAGATACAGTGTTTGATAAAGGGCAAATTCCTGCCACCAAATTATGAGCAGACTCTATTCCAAAAGTATTAGGATTGCAAACAGGGAAGTCAAACGTTTCAGGCCTATACGGAAGAATTCAATCAGTTGATATCTCGGAACGACCTAAAGGAAACTGAGATGCAACGGGTTGCTCGTTATCTGAATGGTCTGCAATATGCCATTCATGATAGGGTATCAACATAGATAATTTACACTTTAGCAGACTCCATGAATGAAGCAACTAGGGCAGAGGCCTTTTTAAAGAATGCAAAAACACTGGCTGGCTCCAAGAATTACTTTGATTTGACGCATTCAGCGACGAACAAGGCAAAACAACCCATGTTTCTCAACCTTCCGTTCCAGCAGTACCTGATTCGGCTAGTACCAATACTCAGCCAAAGAAGACCAGAATAGCTCTTATAACAAGTCAGAATACATCCAAAAATAATCCTTACAGTCGGTTAGACCCCATTAAGTGTTATCGATGCGGGCAGCAAAGACATCGATCTAATAAATGTCCCCAAAGGCGCTCAGTTAATTTAATAGAGCCTGGGGGTGAGGAAAATCAAGATAGAAAAAATGACGAAGGATTTCCTTTATACGATAAGAAAAAGGTGATCGGAGAAGATGTGGGGGATCAACTCTCACATTTTCTAGTTGTGCGGCTGTTACTTGCCCTGAAAACGGAAGAGCAACCACAAAGGCACAATATATTTCAGACATGGTGCACTATCAATAAGAAAGTCTGTGATGTTATTATTGATAGTGGCAACAGCTATAATACCCCTAATTTTCAAAATGATATAATTGAATTTTAATTATTTATTTCATATGCATTTTTAATTGATTATGTGGCTATGTGCTTATGTGGTTATGAGTTTTTTTAAGTTTATTTGATTAATTTTTATTTGAAATATGTGAAAAATATGTGATTTAATTGTGTATTTTAAATGATTAATTGTTTTATTCTAATTTAAAAAGGAGTTGGATTTGGATAGTAGTAATAGATCAACCAATTAGGTCGCATGGACTACTTGGATATGAGTTGTTATGGGTACGGATATTTACCCATATATAGATGGTGGTATATACATATATATATTTGAGTATATATGTATATAAGGATAGAATTATATTATTATTATTAATTATTTATTATTAATGGTAACAATAATAATATTAGGATGGTTAATATTTTATATAATTATAAATTGTATTATAGTTATATATATGTATATACGTATATAAAGTTAGTTACCTTTTTACTTGTTATTATTATTATTATTTTTATTTGCTTTTATTTTATTTAGCAGACTTAGATATTAGGTGGGATTAGGTTATGTTGTATTAGTATATATATATATATATATACATAGTGATAGTCTACCAAAGGGTTTAGAATTCACACCACTTTTTAGAGACAGGGAGTTTGAAAGAAAACTGAGAGAGGAAGCTAGGGTTTTGGCCAAAGATTGAAAGGCTGAACCAAGGAGGAAAGAAGAGGGTTTGTTCGTGGGTAAAACCAGGAGCAACAAAGAGGGTTCGACGGCAACCAAAGTTGCCGGAAAACCAAGGAAGAAGAAGAGAAGGTTTCAATCTGAAACCTTAAGGCAAGTTCTTCTTTTAACTCTTTCTCTTTGATTTCGTGTTCTATACATGCCTAGGTTAATTTCAGGATTAAATCAGATATAAAATTGACATTGTATGCATGCTTGAATTGAATTAAAACTAATTTTAGTGGTGGATATGTGTTATTGTTTGATCTTGAATTTTGTCACATAGAAACTTGTTTTAATTCGTGTAAAAGATGCATAAAGAGTTCTTATAATTATTAGGATTGATTTGGGACTTAGAACAAAGGTTTAGGACCCTTAAGGGAGGTGGTCGGAGTGATCAGAGGCCGTCGGAGATGAAGAAGATGAATGGAAGCGGGTTGAGAGCCGACTCCCAAGGGTGTGGAGCTAGCTCCCTAATGAAAAGTGACGACTCTCCAAGTGAGAGCCGGCTCCATGGAAGAGGGAG
This sequence comes from Cornus florida, assembly GCF_030987335.1. Taxonomy (NCBI): domain Eukaryota; kingdom Viridiplantae; phylum Streptophyta; class Magnoliopsida; order Cornales; family Cornaceae; genus Cornus; species Cornus florida. Next base: position 76,290,781 of record NW_026775579.1, on the reverse strand, counting down.
CCGGCTGCCTCAGGCCAAGAGCATGCTCCATTGAGAGTAGAGCATGTTCCATTGAGGACTTAGCATGCTCCATCACTGGGAACTTGTGGATTTTGGTTTTTAAAGGTTCTGTTTGACTGTTAGGGTGGTTCTAATGATGTTTAATTCAGTGTGGGTGATTTATATGAGTTAAATAAATTAGACTAATAACCAGAATGCATAATCTATGACTATATGCTATGGACTTGAATAATGTGAAGTTTTAAATAAATTTGCATATTGTTAACTAAGGATTTAATTGCTTAATATTAATTTAGCAATTTAAATGGGTGAATATTGGCATTAAACTAATTTAATCAATTAATCTGATTTAAATAGTTTAATTACGTCCTGGAGGTTAAAATAAACTATTTGAGATGCATGTTAATTTATTATATTGTAAAAATTAAATGCATGCTACTTAGAGTTATTTTTTTGATTAAATATATGCAAGGATGATATATGTGATTTTTATCATGTTATTTTGGATTATTTGATGTACTACTTTGTTTGTTGCATCATGTATTAGATTGTGTGGTTTAATGCACCGGTATGGGACAGTAGCATTCTAGGAATGGATTAACCAAAGAAATTAAGTCCTACCGATTTTTGTATAAAGGAATGGATTAACTAAAATGTTAAGTCTTACTTATATTCGTGTCAGGTCAACTGAATAAGTTGAATGACCTATCTGGATTACTTATGGATGGATATGATGGATTATATATATATAATTATAGTGTCATGATATAAGCTTGAGTCTCAGGATCATGGTTAGGGTGCATATATTGCCTAGGATGGATAACTGGATATAGTAGACATATGGGTGCCCTGGTAGGTCTAGGTACTCATGCCCACTTTATGTGCGATTTGAATGTTGCCTTCTATTCAGGTTGAGACTGACCTATAGTCCAGTGAGCGTCTTATAGTATATATCTATATATGTATATAGACTACTAGCTATTGTTGGATTGACTAGGATGTATACGTGTATCGGGTCTCTGCTTGGATTGTAAGAGAGTAGAACTTATTTGTGGGCTTGATCTACCATTATTTTTCAGGTGTTCATCAAGAGTAGAGGTTGTTCGTGTTGAGCAGGGATCAGTCTACTCCACTCTTCCAGATTATCTACGTAGGAGTTTCCTTTATGTTTCAATGTTCTAATTTAGACAGTTATTGTTGTCACTTGTTCAGTTGGGATTTTCTAGGAGTCCACATAGTATGGATTTCTGAGTTGAATTATTATTAGAGGATTGTATGTATCAAAGTATTTTATTATTTATGAAAATTTATTCTGAGGATTTTATTAATAGATTATCGTTTTAGTTTCTTTCATCAATTTATCTATTCTTAGTTATTATATTTGTATTCTGTGTTCAATTACTACTGATTTGTTTTTGAATTTCTTGGGCGTTCGGGCGTGGGCCTGGCCAACCCGCATCCTGAAATCTGGGGGTATCACAGCAGCTAGAATATTGTGTTAAAGGCGATGGTCTGAAAGTTAGAGCTGAAAGAGGAGAAGCATCCGAGTCCCTTATGTTGACCTTAATGGCTCCATCCAAGGATAATCTAGAGGTTTTGATGATGACAAACCATTAATGATGTTTAAGGACTAATGTTTACATTGAGTGTTATAGATTATTCATATTCAAAGGATGACCTTAATGAAACACGAAAGATTATTCCAAGTATTCCATTACTCAAGATCACATCTATGGAAAGCAAAGGAGATAAAGGAACACGAAGTTTCAAGGAACCAAATGCAAAGTCCATCCAAAGATAGCTTGGATTACAACGAGCGGGTGCAAAGATCTTTCAAAAATTTGGCATAAGCCGGAATTTGCTTAATTGCATCCAAAAACAGAAGATTGATCTCCACTTGCCTAAACACATCAATGATTTCATTAGTCTTGGTCTTTTGTTTGTCAAGAGAAATGGATCCTTTTAAGGCATCCGAAAATGGAGTTTTAGGCTCAAAAGCTTTTTTAGAATTTTTCTTTGAAGAATCTTCAACACAAGAATTTTTCAAGCTGTCATAAGAATTTTTCAAATCATCTTTCAAAACTTTGTTTAAATCATTTTCCATTACTTTTTCAACAAAGGGGTCATGCACATGCAATGAAGGAGGAATAGGATGTGAAACGGGATAGGTCACCTTTGGTTGCACTGGTTCACTCTCTTCATTGGACATACTCACTTGGTTGTCCACAATTCTCCCACTTCTCAAGGTTGTCACTGCATTGACATGTTCAATTATGTGACCATCCGATAAAGAATGAGTCTCCATAACACATTTTTGCTTTGGTGGTGTATTTAAAGGCATCTTCCCTTTCTCTCTAGCATTCAAAGTACTAGCTATTTGCCTAACTTGAGTTTCTAGCTTAGCAATGGATTGGGAATGGGAATGAAACAATTAAGTGTTCGCCTCTAGAGTACCTAGAGCGGTCAACACTTTCTCCTCAAAAGCGGGACTCCTAGAATTTCCTTAGGGATACGACGATTGGTTAGGGAAATGAGAATTAGAAAATTGATTTCCATGTGATGATTGACAAAAAGATCTAAAACCTTAGGAACTTTGGCTTTGCATTAGAGGTGGAATATACTTGTTTTGAAAACCACCTTATGGAGGGTTTGAGCTTCCCCTTGGCTTTTCCATGAAAAGCTTGGATGGTTCCTCTAACTTAAATTGTAATGAGTGCCATAGGGATTATTCCCTTGGTTGACAAATGTAGCATTGACTTGCTCATGGTTTTCACTTTGTACATATCCATGGGGACAATTGGAAGTAGAATGTAAAACACTTGAATAAGTCATGCAAGATTCATTAGATGCACGATGAGAATGGTTAGGGGATGAAGACATTTGATTTGCCGAAGTTTGGTTAATAAAAAATAGATCAAACCTTTGAGACAAAGATTTCATCTCGGCGGCTACGTCATTGGAATTGTCAACTTGATATAAGCCAACATTCTTCCTTCCACCTAAATTTCTACCATTTTTAGAGGATAAAGATCTATTCATTGAATTCTCACTCATACTTTCATACAATTGCCACATATCATCCTCATGCTTATCAAGATAAAAACCACCCATAGATGCATCAACCATACCCTTGTGACTATCCGGTAAACTTTCAAAGAAATATTGAACTAGTTACCACTTAGGTATGTTATGATATGGGCACTTCCTAAACAAGTCATTAAACCTTTCCCATACCTCATGAAACATTTCCCTATCCCCTTGAGAAAATTCACGAATAAAAGTTCTCATGGCATTGGTATTTGAAACCGGATAGTACTTATTCAAGAATTCTTGTTGCATTTCTGCCCAAGAAGTTATCGAAAAAGGCCTAAGATTGTTGAACCAATATTTTGCCTTGTTCTTAAGGATAAAAGGAAAAAGTTTGAGTCTTAACACTTCTTCTGGCATGTCCATGTATTTCACGATGGAACACACTTCAAGAAACGCATCCAAATACTTATAAGGTTCTTCACTTAGAAGTCCATGATAGTTGGGAAGCATTTGAATGGTTTGTGGTTTAATCTCATGGTGATGTGCTCTAAATGGGGGCAATTGAATGCAAATAGGTGTATTATATTCATTAGGTACATAATGGTCTCTTAAAGCAATGGGAGGATTCACAACCGGCGGTGCTACTCGAACACCTTGATTGCCTTGCATAATGGGAGGTTATGGAGCAAAAATTGGCCGAGGCATTCCCAATGAAATTTGGCCTTGTTGTTGTGGTGGGATGATGGTCTAGGCATACCTAATGGTACTTGAATATTTTTATGGTGCACATTAGGGTGGAGGATTCCTTGTTGGTCTATGTGACTAAGGTCCTCCACATGGTCGTCATTCAATTCCTCCATTGGTAAAATGGAGTGATGAGAACTACCTCTTCCCCTAGAATTACGAACAACCGATTCAAGATGCAAATTAGGAGGGACAAGAGTAGGATTTAATGACCTACGACCATGCATGCACTCGCAAAACAAATAACAAGCAAATAACAATCACTTCACCCCCACAACAAATCAATCAACAAACATTCTCCACATACATTGATCCCATACTCCCATATTTGAACAATATGCAAAGTAAAAGTAAATTGCCTCCACGCGGGCTCACGATTTATCTATAAAATGAAAAACTTGCCACCACGCGGGCCGATGATTTAACTAGAGATTGAGTTAGAAAGATCTCACAAATTGTTTAATTAGGTTATAAGGGTAATTTAATTATAAAATTTTAATAATGTTAAATTAAGGTTTATTTACTTTTAGATAGTCACGTTGGGGGATTAGCCGACTTAGTTATATAATTAATTATATTTCTTTTTCCTTCTCTTAATATAATTAAAATTAGGGTTTGTGTTTGTATAAGTCTATATATATACCTTTATACGTCTGCCAAGGATTAAAAAAAACCCTATTCACATATACAGAGAGGCAGAGAGAAATAACAAAGAGGTTTGAGAGAAAAAAAAACAAAGAGAACCAGTTAGGGTTTTGGCTGAAGGTCGGACCAAGGAGGAAGGGGAAAGTCTGCTTGTGGATTGAACCAGAGCAGTGGGAGGTCTGATGGCAGTTTGAAGTTATCGGCAAACTCAGAGACGACGGTGCAAGGTTTCAAACTGAAACCTAAAGGTAAGTTTTATATCTAACTCTCTCATTTAGGCTTCGTGTTCTTTACATGCCTAAATGATTCCAGGAGAAATTTAATGATTAATTTATCTTTCACGCATGTTAAATTTGATTATAACAGTATGTGGGTTAATAGTTTTGATTTGCTTGAACTTATAATTTCTTTCATGGTTCTTTGTTTAAATTAATTTTAGTGATATATTATGGACTTTTAAACTTGCTGGGACAATCTGGGACTTAGCTATGACTACTAGGAACCTTAACAGAGAGGAATTGGATGTAGGAAAGTTGCCGAAGGAGTAGAAGACGAAGTAGAGGAGGGAGAGAGCCGGCTCCCACGGAATGGTGGCGGCTCCCTTTAGTGGGGAGCCAGCTCTAGGCTGTTGGGGAGGCATCCTCCTAACCAAGGGAGCCAGCTCCATGAGGGTGGAGGCGGCTCCCTTTGTTAAGGAGTCGACTCTTTGCTGAAATTTATCTTTTTAAGTTTTCGGCGATGGTTTTGCTACTGTAGTTGAGTTATAAGTTCCAGATTCAATTAGGAATTGCTATGGGAGGTTTTAAGTAGCTTACAGGGACAAGTTTTAAATCCAATATGTATAAGAAACTTGTTATTGCTAGAGATTTTAAACAATATGAGAATTTTAACAAATTTGCATATTGATACTGGACATGGTTATATAAATTACTTAGCTTTATTATAGCAATTTTCTGTGAATGATAATACAGTAGAAAGAATGTAATAGCAGCATATTATGATCATGTATATTACACATTTGAATTAGGCTCATTGGGGATGAATTGATGTTTAAATGTATTTTTAATTAAATTCATCAATTATTGGATTTTGCAGAGTATGATCAAATAAGCATGTTAATTTATATATTTCTATTATGCTTATTATGGATTAGTTGATGTTTACAATTATTATCTATATTATCAATTGTTGGATGTTTGGATTATATGCACCGGTATGGGACGGTAGCATATTAAGGATGGATTAGCTCAAAACGCTAAGTCCTACCTATTCTGGAATAAGGGAATGGATTATAAAATTAAATCAAACTTATATTTAAGTCAGATCAGCTAAATAAGTTGAATGATTAACTGAATTTTTTATGGATGGATAGGATAGGATTTTTATATATATGATTATGGTACTACGATATGAGCTTGAGTCTTAGAATCAATGGTTAGGGAGCATATATGCATTAGGATGCATAATTGGCTATGATAAGTAGCGGTGTACCCTGTTAGGCTTAGGTACACATGCCAACTTCAGGTGCATTTTGCATGTTGCCTCTACTCAAGTTGAGACCCCCTTTTGTAGTCCAGTGAGAGTCCTTAGTGTAGATATATATATATATATATATATATATATATATGTACGGACTATATAGCTATTGTTGAGTTGTTTAGGATGTACATGCATATCGGGTCTCTGTTTGGATTGTAGTAAAGTAGAACTTACTTGTGGGCCTGACCCACTCTTATTTTTCAGGTGTTCGTCAGTTCCAGGCTTAGAGCTTGTTCGTACTGAGCAGATATGGTCACTTATTCTTCCGACGACGTAGGATTTCTTTTCATGGTTTAGCTTTGGATTTCATTTTAGTTGTTTACATTTCAGTTTGGTTTTTATTAGGGGTCCACTAGAGATGGATTCCCGAGTTGTTTAAGTATTGGAGGTTTTGGAATGTTTTAAGATGTTATAAATTTTATTCTGAGGATTTTATTAATCAGATTCTTTCAGCTTTATTATTTATTTTTTATTATTCTTTTATATTATGTGTTCATTTAAATATTAATTGGTTGGTATCCCTCGGATCTGTACTCGAACTTAATCACCCGTGGCTCTAGAATCGAGGGGTATCACAATTATTTGGTTATTTGATTAAAAATTGAAATTATGTGCTTAAATGTTTTATTTGAATTAAATGATTAATTGACTTGTTTGTTTAATTATAATAAATTGTTGATTAAATGTTTATTATATTATATTATATTATATGGATAGTAGCAATGGACTAACCAATTAGGTCTCACGGACTACTTGGATAGGAGGTTTAATGGGTACGGATAATTACCCATGAATAGTTATATATGTATATATATATATAAGGAAAGTAATTAATTAATTAATATTATTATAACAGTAGTAGTAATAATAAATAATCTGATGTATATTTATATATTTATATCGTGAGGATATATATAGATTATATATATACATAACATATTTTTAGTTACCTTTTAATATTTTATTTTTATTATTTTTCCTCATTAAGTTGATTTAGTTTGGGAAAAGGATTAGGGTTATATTATTCCCTATAAATATATAACTATATGGTAACAAAAGGGGGCTAGAAAATATTCACGTAAAACATTTTAGAGGAAAAAGGCAGAGAGTTTAGAGAGAGAAAGAATGAAGAGAAAAGAAGAGAAAGAGGGAAAAGGAGGTTAGGGTTTTTATTAAAATCCTTAAGGCAAGTTCTATTTCTTTTCTTCTCCTTTGATTCATAATCTATACATATAATGATCCGAATCCGTGGGTCCGAACCATTAACCGGATCCTTATCCAAACTTGAGGTTACCTAAGTCAATCCTGTCATATCTAATGCCGAGACATCATTTTTAAACCACAATTATGCTTCACAAAGGCTCTACAACAAGCATCATCATTTCGGTCGACCGAAATGGGGCTTTGGTCGGCCGAAGTGACCCCTTCTATACCGGTTGACCAAACTACTCATTTCAATCAACCAGTTGTGATCCCTACAGTAGCTGAGGTTACTGGTTGAATCGGTCGGCCGAAACAGGTATTTTGACTAGCCGAAATGGCTCTGCAATCTTGTTTTCTGCTACTGGAATTGCTGAAAATGAGAAAATGTGTAATGGCTTAGGGGAAGTCTTAGAAGCTGATCTAAAACTATTTTTGACACATTGCAAAGTGATATATTAAATTCCATGATTAAAAGCACCAACAATTTATCACATTGCACTTCATTCCCATTCATTTTAATAGATGATAACCTAGTCTTTACACTTAATCTAATTTACAACATAATACTGTCAAGAGTACATAGTTACATTTCAAGGCCATGCTATACAAGCTGAATTATATCCTTTAGGTGAGACTTTACAATAGAGTGGCCCAAAATACAAAAGACAACAAAATATACTTTTAGTCTCCTCATGCCTATGGTGGATTGTCATCCGTCACCTCATTTTTGTGACCTGAAAAATGTTAATATGATGGGGTGAGCATAAAGCTCAGTAGAGAGTGCCTAAAACGCACCCCTTAACGATACCATGAATCCAAACAAAGAACGACACATAGGAAAATGGGTCATATTCATTTTGGGGAAAATAATATATCATCACACATCTTTCCACACAATCCATACACAATGAATATAATGCTCTACAAATCCAAGAGATAAAATGTCACTCCCATTTCCAAGTCTTTTCCCAAAACAATTCACCTTCCTTTCCGAAAACACTTTTCCTTCTTTTCCAAAATAATTTTTTTCCCTCTCCTCACCCCATGGTAATGCATGATCATATATGCAATTCAATGTCATGAAATTCCATGCTTTAGAATTTTAATAACATAACATGCTTTGAAAAGAATTCAACACTATAGGTGGGGAAATCTTGTCACTTAATAAATATAGCAATTTACTCAAAAAGAATCATGGTATTACATACATTGAACACCAATTTTCACAACAACTCACATAATCATAACATTCAACACATTTCATTACATAATACATGGAGATCATGCTTAAAAGTATAAAGCAAACATGTTAAATCACAATTAGAAGATTTATTCACAAAAATCCAAGGAGTACTTGCAGTTTAGAAACCCCTACCTCCAATTTGTATAAAAGCCCCAAAAATCCCTAGATTTTCGACATCAAAGGGTTGGCCAAGCAAGGAATTGCTTACATCAACACGTACATCTCGACAAGCAATCAGATTTGCCGCAAACGGCTCCAACAAATTCCCACAAATGACGGAGAAATCAAGGCTTGAATTTTGATGAAGAAAGAAAAAGAAAAATAAAGAGAAGAGAGGGGGGGAGAACCTTACGGGAGAGAGAGAATTATGAGGCCTCAAATGGCTCCTTGGCCACTAATCAAGAAAGTGGGGTCCTACTTCTAAAATATCTTCCCACTTGAAACCATTTAATGTATATATGTGTATATTAACTCATAACCACACAATTTGACACACTACCATAAAATTATGTATAAAACAATGATACATGAAGTGCAATGGACCCACGACGCAACCCCCGTACATAACGATTCACGTAGTGGGTCCCACCCGGGACTTTCCATTCCGAAAACGGAAAAAAATTATGAAATGGCAACCGGTGCATTTTCAAGAGTCCTGAACTCAAGAAAACATTCCAACTAACTCACGAACACACCTGGCACACCCCACGGTATCCGGTACGCAAAACAAGAAAATACCAAAATACCCTCGGGAAATCAAAAAATTCCAAAAAAATGGAAAATTGAAAAAATTAGAAATGTCACAATACATGCTAGATTAGTTCCAGGAATTTAATTAAATTAATTAAATATAATTGCATGAATAAAATCTAAAATTATTGTTCATGTGTTTATATTAAGGAGTTTGTGTTAATTTTTCATGTTGTAATGAACCTATATGCATGTTTTAATCGGATCAAAATATGAATTAATTATGTATTTATTGTGTGTTCTTGATTTTAGGTGATTTTGTAAATTAATACATAATTCTTTGTTTTAATTGTTGGGGCTTGTGTATCTTTGTAATATATAACATTGATAATCATATGAGATTTAGATACATCAATTTAGGACCCGAATGGATGAATTGCAGGTCTGAAACATTAGTCGAGATGAAGAAGACGACCTGTTTCGGTCGACCGATGGAGTGTATCGGTCGACCGACGTGGGTGTTTCAGTCGACCGCATTAGGGTATCAGTCGACCGAAATTCCCTATTAGGGCAGCTTATTTTTGTTGTCTATTTTGTTATTTGTTTTAATACTGTAATTGGTATTTGGCTTTTGGGTTAAGTGGTTATTGGTATTTGGATAACGTTGCATTGTTACGTATTTGTAAAAATATACCGTACATTTAAAATTGTTTAAACCAATAGGTTAATAATGTACTGGTTAGATGTTGCACCTTTAGCATGAATATTAATAGAATGTGTAGCGTGTTATATGGTTAATTAATATAATCACTTTTGGACACTAGTTAGTCGTCGGGTAGTTTTACCACTTTAGTGAAAAAATAAAGATAATGTTTAAATTGGTAGTAACTTGGTATTTAATTTTAATACATGTAGTTTCATTAATAAATGATTTTATTTAATTATTAAATTGTAAATCATTTTTGGGATAATGTTATATGTTATTAATTAATTTGATATTATTAATTATGATTTAATTATATGAGTGGATGTCCTTGTGATCTATAAAAATGGTCTATGGCTGTGGTATTTAATCTATCTCTGATTTATATATTGTGGATGAGATTAATGTTAGTATGGAATGTGATCATGGAGGTAGCTAAAAAGTTAGGCTCCTTGATAATATATTAATATGGTTATATTATGGATTAATTCATCAGGGACGGATTAACTAAAAAGGTTAAGTCTTACATATTCATGCATAAGAGAATGGATTAACTAAAATGTTAAATTCTACTTATGTTCGTGTTAGGTCAACATCATAATTGGATAAGATACCATAGTTTACTTTTATGGTTAGATCAGACGAATTTTATATATATATGGTTATATGCCATGATATGAGTTTGAGTCTCAGGATCAGTGGTTAGGGTGCGTATATTGCCAGGGATGTGTAACTAGATATAGTGTAATTGTGTGCCCTGGTAGGTCTAGGTATTCATGCCCACTATATGTGCGTTTTACATGTTACCTACTATTCAAGTTGAGGCAACCCTACAGTCTAGTGAGGTTCATTTAGTGTGCAAATATATATTTACGGACTATTAGTTATTGTTAAATTAAATAGGATGTATATGAGTTCTGTGTCTTTATTTGGGATATAATAGATTAGAATTTGTTTATGGGTCTGACCCACCATTATTTTTTATGTGTTCGTCAGTTCTAGGCCTAGGGATTGCTTGTGCTGAACAGAGACGATCTATTCACTCCTCTGACTCAACGTAGGATTTCCTTCTTTATGTTTTAGTTGGATATTATTTATTTCAATTGGATTTCGGGTTCGGGGTCCACATAATGGATTCCCAAGTTGTAATTTTAATTAATTACTGGTATTAAAGGATTTAGTTTATTGGAGGATTTTTATTGGATTAATTAATGAGGACTTATTATTTAGTATTTTTTTAGCTTTATTATTTATTCTTATTTTTTTTTGTACTCCATGCTTGTTAAATACTTTAATTGTTTGATATTCCTTGGGTTTGGGCTTGGGCCTGATCAGCCCATGTTCCGGAGTAGAGGGGTATTACACTGATGGTTGGAGAAAAGGTGTCTGATATTCCTTCTATAATTCTAACAGTGTTACAACCTATGCTTGAAGAATTTCGAGAGATTATTCCAGATGAGATTATTCAAAAGGATAGTCTTGCGACATATTCAGCACCACATAGATCTTGTGCCTAGTGTTAGTCTACCGAATTTACCACACTATCGTATGAGTCCAAAAGAATGTAAGATTCTACAGGACCAAGTTGAGGAATTGGTTCAAAAAGGTATGGTGAAAGAAAACATGAGTCTGTGTGTTGTTCCAACTTTGTTAGTAATAAAGAGGGATAGTAGTTAGCGTATGTGTATCGATAGCAGAGCCATCAACAAAATCACCATCAAGTACAGATTTCCTATTCCACGATTATATGATATGTTGAATATGCTGGCTGGTTCAAAACTCTTTTCAAAGATTGATTTGAGAAACAGCTACCACTAGATTCGTATGAGACTAAGGGACGAATGGAAGATCGCTTTCAAGATAAAGGAGGGTTTGTATGAATGGATAGTGTGATACCCCTCAGATCCGAGACGTGAGTTGATCAGGCCCAGGCCCAAACCCGAGGGATATTAGACAATTAAAGTATTTTAAAACGAACACGGATTACAAAATAATGAAGAAAATAAATAATAACGCTGAAAGAATTCTAAATTAAAAATCCTCAAACTATAATTATTAAAATCCGATAATCCAAAACTCCATAAGTTTAACAACTCGGGAATCCATCCTTGTGGACCTCTAATAAAATCCCAAACTGAAACTAAAATAACTGAAATGAAACATAAAGCTAAACATAGAGAATAGTCCTACGTAAACGGAGGAGTGAGTGTCTGTATCTATTCTGCACGTCCAAGCTCTAACCCTGGAACTGACGAACACCTGGAAAATAAAGAGTAAGTCAGGCCCACATGTAAGTCCTATTCTACTACGATCTAAACAATAATCCGATATGCAGATACATCCTAGATAGCTCAACAATATCTATCTAGTCCATACACATATATATCCACACTAAGGGACATTCACTGGACTACAGTAGGGGTCTCAACTTGAATAGAAGGCAACATGCGAAAACGCACCCAAAGGTGGGCATGAGTACCTAGACCTAACAGGGTACACCTCAACCTATTTTAACCAGCTACGCATCCACTGCATATACGCACCCTAACCAACGAGTCTGAGACTCAAGCTCATCTCGTGGTACCATAAATATATATATAAAGTCTGTCCAAAATCAGGGTATGTCATTCAAATACTTATTAAGATGACATACAATATACAAACTAGTTAGTTACTCAACTTATTCAGTTGATATGACTTAACCACCATCCATTAATCCAGGAAGCCATTGAACTTAGTCGCAGTTGATCTGATTTAGTCACAATTAGGATTCAATATTTTTCAATCCATTCATTTAATCCGATAGGTTAGGTTTAAGCGTTTTGAGCTAAACCATCCCTAGTATGTCACCGTCCCAGACCGGTGCATACAATCCTCCATATCCTTGTAAATTACAACACATGCATAATAAGCTAGTAATTTACAATCCAAACCATTATCCATATCATTACAGAAAAGTATTTAAAATTTCAGCAATATAAGTCCCAGCATTAATTCATGTAATTGCACTAGAGAATTTGATATTCCAACAATTAACATCCAGAGCATGCATAGTTCAAACTTTAAACATAAAATGATCTATCATGTATCCAATATAAGATTTATAATCTTATTTACAATTCATTATGTTGCCCAAAATTTAACTAAACAATTTGGTTCTTTCCATCCATTATCAATATGCTAAGTTGTATGCTTTTATACTAATTCATCCTTTAAATAATTTATAGAAATTATTTTTAAATCTATTTTGTCTAATTCCTTAAGCCTAAGAGATGTATTACACACTCTAGAACCTTCCCTAGTCCATTTAACCCATTAGATATAATTAAAATAGGTTTTTAAAACAAATCTGGGCATTAAAAACCAAAACACCAACTGAGCAAGCTAAGTTACAACTGAGCAGCCTTAGTTGCTAACTGAGGGGGCTCAATTGCGAACTAAGGGGGCTGAATTGCTAACTTAGGCGCCTCAGTTGCGAACTTAGGCGCCTCAGTTAGTGATGGGGTCTTCTTCTTCGTCCGTTCAGCCTCTGTAAACCCTAAAATTTCATTGTTAAGGCCCCTAAGTTTCAACCTAAGTCTCATACGTCCATACTAAATTATTTTAAGTGTTTTAGTAGGCAAAGATTCAAGTTAAACTACCAATCATACACAAAGATCCAAGAAAATAATGAAATCACAAACAAATATATATAACCATAAAACTCTCAGTTTCAGTCCGTTAAGCATGCATGATTACTTCGTTTTATCATTAGTTAAACCCCCTGGAGTCTAGCTAGGCATGCACAGAACACAGATTAAAGGGAAAGAATAGAACAAAGAGTTGCCTTAAGTTTCAGATTTGAAACTCTAAACTGTCGTCTACTGAATTTTTCGATGAAGTTTCCGACTATTGTTCCACCTCCGTCACTCTTGGTTTAGTCTTAGTTGAAACCCACAACCCTAGCTTCCCTCCTTGATCCCTCTCTGTAAGCTCTCAAGTTTCCACTCTCTGTTTTCTTAAAACCACAACAGTTGCTCTCTGTATTTTACTACTATATGGGTTTTGTTTTAAAACCCTAGGTAGAACTCGTACATGTATATTTATAGGCTTAGTAATCCAACCCTAACCCTTGTATAATGTGAGCCCTAATGCAACACTTAATCCGCCCAAGAATAACCTAAATTATAACCTATGTCGGCTAATACGTGAAAATACAGAAAAACACAATTCTAATTTAAACCAAATTAATTAAATAAAGCCAATTTTCAAATAAGGCAAATAAAACATCATAATACAATTTAATTTAAACAATTTACAATAAAACAAAACAAAACACTTTAATCAATTAATTAACACAAAATCAAATGTAAATAACCATAAAAGAAACACACAATTAAAATAACCAATAAAATAACACGCAAATAAACAATTAAATAAAAGATTAAACAATTAAATAAATGACAGGACTATCCTTTTAAAATTAGGAGTATTACCGATAGTGATGCCGTTTGGGTTGTTTAATGCTCCAAGCACTTTTATGAGGCTTGTGAATCAGGTATTGAAACTTTGTATTGGCAGATTCGTTGTTGTTTATTTTGATGATATCTTAATTTATAGTCAGTCAGATACGAAGCATCAATCGCACTTAAGGGAGGTACTGAAAGTTTTGCAGGCCAACAGGTTGTACATCAATATGAAGAACTATAGTTTTATGACCCACATTTTACTGTTTTTGTGTTTTATGGTGAGTGCTGTAGGCATTCGGGTTAATAAAGAAAAAGTTTGAGCAATTCGAGAATAGCCCATGCCAAATACAATAGGCGATGTGCGCAGTTTTCATGGTTTAACAACGTTTTATCGGAGATTCATCAGAAATTTTAGCAGTATTGTTGCTCATGTTACGGAATGCATGAAGAAGGGTAAATTTAAATGGGGTGAAGAGGTAGAATAGAGTTTTGCGCTGATAAAAGAAAAATTGTCCAATACACCTATTCTAGCATTGCCAAGCTTTGAGAAATTGTTTGAGGTTGAGTGTGATATCTCAGTTGTCAGAGTTAGTGTTGTTCTATCCCAAGAAGGCAGACTAATTGCGTTCTATCATGAAAAGCTTAGGGATGTGAGGAAGAAGTAGACTGCCTATGAGGTTAAGTTCTATTCAGTGGTACGTGCATTGAAGGTTTGGGAACATATCCAGTGCAGAGAGAGTTCGTTATTTATACTGATCATCAGGCTTTGAAGTTCATCAACAATCAGAATAATATTAACCAGATGCATGCCAGATGGGTTTCTTTTCTACATCGATTTACCTTTTCATTAAGGTATAAATCAGGATAGCAAAATAGAGTCGCTGATGCATTTAGCTGAAGAGCAACAGAGGCCAAACCAACGAAGAAGACGAAGCACAAATGAACCGAGCCGACTCAGTTGCTGCGACTTGGGTTTTTGGTTTTTAATGTCCAGAATGTGTTTAAATCTGTCTTAATTAATATTAATGGGTTTAAATGGACTTGGGGAAGTTCCATAATGCGTAAAATACGTATATATGCTAAAGATATGATTAAGTTGAGTGTTAGACAACCTATACGTTGTTTCATTGGATAAATGGATTAATTTAATTGTCTAAATAATGTAAATCAACGCTTAAGTAATTATTAAATAATAATTATGAACCTTGTATAATTTATCTGAGATGTAGGTTAATTACTTAGAATGTAAGTTAACTACATGCTATTTAAATTATTATATTTGTTTAAATAGATGCAAATGAAGTTGTTAAATGGATGAATTGATTAATTTAATTATTTTAACAATTGAATTAAATGTTTAAATGATTTTATTCATGATTATGAGTTTTGTATAATTTATCTGAGATATAGGTTAATTACTTGAAATGTAAGTTAACTACATGCTATTTAAATTGTTGTATTTGCTTAAATAAATGCAAGCGATTATCTGTATGATTTATATCATGCTATGTATAGATTAATGGATGTACTATATTATTTGTTGCATCATTTATTGGATTGTATGGTTTAATGCACCGGTATGGAACGGTGGTATTCTAAGGACAGATTAACCAAATAAGTTAAGTCATACCTATATATTTATGGATTGTATGGTTTAATGCACTGGTATGGGATGATAGCAGTCTAGGGACGGGTTAACCAAAGAAGTTAAGTCCTACCTATTTATTTATAAGGGAATGGATTAACCATAGAGTTAAGTCATTCTTATTCATATCAGGCCACTGTATCAGATGGATGATATTTGTTTTGTTCGGATCTTTATATATATGATTATGGTGTCATGATATGAACTTGAGTCTCAGGATCATGGTTAGGATGCGTATATTGCTTAGGATGGATAATTGAATATAGTAGACATCTGTGTATCTCGGTAGGTCTAGGTACTCATGCCCACTTCATATGCAATTTGCATGTTATCTTCTATTCAGGTTGAGGCAGACCTATAGTCCAGTGAGCATCATATAGTGTGTATTTATATATATTTACAGACTACTAGCTATTGTTGGATTGACTAGGATGTATACGTGTATCGGATCTCTACTTGGATTGTAGTAAACTAGAACTTATTTGTGGGCCTGACCCACTTTTACTTTTCAGGTGTTCATCACAAGTAGAGGTTGTTCGTGCTAAGTAGGGATCAGTCTACTTCATTCTTCTGCTTCTATTTACGAGATTAGTTTATGTTTCAATTTGGTTTTTTCTAGGGGTCCACGTAATATGGATTCCCGAGTTGTATTATTTTAAAGGATTAATTGTATCAGAAAAGATTTATTAATTAATGAAAATTTATTCTGAAGTTTCACTATTGGATTATCTTTTAGTTTTCATTTCAGCATTTTATCTCTTCTTATTTATCCTTTTGTATTATGTGTTCAATTATTACTGATTTGTTTTTGATATCCTCGGGTATTCGGGCGTGGGCCTGGCCAGCCCACATTTGTCCATGGACTTTGTCCTTGGACTTCCACACACTCAACGAGGGGCGGATTTAGTTTTTGTATAGTTATTGATCATTATTTGAAGATGTCTCACTTCATAGCTTGCAAGAAGACTTCTGATGCTACACATCTTGCAAATCTGTTCTTCGAGGAAGTTGTTCGTCTTCATGGAGTTCCTAAGTCCATCTTTTCAGATAGGGACACCAAATTCCTATCCCATTTCTGGAGGACTTTATGGAGGCATTTTGATACATCTTTGAATTTCAGCAGTACTGATCATCTACAATCTGATGGTCAAACAGATGTGGTTAATCGGACTTTGGGCAATCTGATTCGTTGTTTTTATGGTGAAAAACCAAAACAGTGGGATTTTGCATTATCACAGGCAGAATTTTCATACAACAGTTTGGTTAATCGGTTAACAGGTAAGTCGTCTTTTACTATTGTTTAATGTCATCCACCGAAACATGCGCTGGATTTGGTCCCACTTCCGAAGCTGCCTGAAAAGAGTGTTGTTGTATAACACATGGCTAATTGCATCCAAGCCATTTAAGGTGAGGTTCGAATGGATCTTGAACAAGCCAATGCAAAATACAAGGAAGCAGTAGACAAGAAGAGACGAATTCATAAAGGAGATTTAGTTATGGTGTTTCTACGCAAGGATTGGTTTCCTATTGGTACCTACAGCAAATTGAAGAACAAGACATATGGGCCTTATCATATTCTGAAGAAGATTAATGATAATGCTTATGTTGTTAAGCTTTCCGAAGACTTGACTATTTTTCCTACATTTAATGTTGCAGATCTATTTGAGTATTTTTCGCCATATGAGACGCGCTCTTTCAGTCTTAACTAGAGGATGAGTTCTTTTCAAGTTAGGGAAACTGATGTAGAATTGATTGCTGAAGCCTTTATGGCCCTTTTGGACCACCAGGGGCCCAAAAGGGCATGCTGATAGATTTTTTTCTTTCTTTCAAGAAGATTAAAAAAAGGGGACAAATCAATCAACAGATGAACTTTGTTTAATTCACTTATAATAAAAAGACATTTTAATCGTATTCTAAACACCTTTTAATTATTACCTCAACACCCTTTAATCATCTCAACACCTTTAATCTTTATCTTAACACAATTTAATAGTTTTATCAATACCTTTAATCTTACTCTCAACACTTTTTAAATTTTTTTTTCTCAACACCTTTAAATCGTGTTCTTAACACCTTTAATCTTGTTTTCAATACCTTTAATCTTGTTCTTAACACCTTTATTATTTTTCTCAACACCTTTAATCTTTTTCTTACCACCCTTTAATCTAGTTCTCAACACCTTTAATATTACCTCAACACCTTTAATATTTTTCTCAACGCCTTTAATCTTTTTCTTAACACTCTTTAATCTTATTCTCAACACCTTTAATATTATCTCAACACCTTTTAATCTTGTTCTCAACAGCTTTAATTTTGTTCTCAACACCTTTTAAATTTATTATCAACAACTTTAATCCTTACCTCATGACCATATAATCTTTACCTCAGTACATTTTAATTTTTTCTCAAACTCAAATCTGAATAATTTGGGAAAGAAATAAAAGTCTACCACAAAAACATGAACTTTATCTCTCACATATTATATTATGCGGTCACTTTGGCTTCAAATGTTTGTCATTATTTTACGAGATGGTGATGAGAGAGGCACTGAAGGAGAATATTTTGTTTTCCTCTTTTTTTTTTTTTTTTTTTTTTTTTGGGTAGTTTTCTCTTTTCTTTCTTTTTTGGTAATATTTTTTACCGTAACGTCGTTCCTTTTTTTCGTCTCACTAAAAAATTATCCTTTTTGAAAACATACATTTTTGCACCATAACATGGGTACAGCAAGACTCATTTACAGCAGAGGCTCCTAGTCGATAAAAGAAGAAGCTGTACAAGGAAAAAGACTCAGAAGCCCAAAAAAAGGACCGCAGACAACAGAACAAAAATACTACCACAACCTTAAACAGGCCCACAAGAGCACATTTTTTAGAAAAGGGTAAATTACATTCACTTCTTTTAAAATTTCATTAATATACACTAACTTTCTCCCTGTCCCTCATTTGGGCTAAAGATAGTTAGCTACAACTTGACACTTTTTAGACAATTATACCTTCAAAGTTTGGTAAATTGAACAATGACACCGGCCCCAAATCAAGGTAAAATTACTTTATTGCCATTGAACTTATGAATTGACTTATTTAAATTATGAATTTACAATTTTAACATTCTCAAAGCGTTTTAATGAACAAAATTAACCTTCACACTACAACTTTATTTTGACAATTATGATCATTGACCTCGGGGAGATACCATATCCACACTCTTTTTATTATTATTATTTTATGTGACCTTTATTTACCAATAATCTCTCATTAGTCCTAAACTACTTATAATAATTGACGAATAACTAAATAATTATTATTATTATTTTTAAAGGGAATAACTAAAGACTTTGGACCACGTGATTGTAGATAATTTTTTTTTTATTTTTTATTTTTATTTTAAATCTTGACAAGAAACTCATACACCTAACAAACTCATTGTATTATTATAATTAGTATATATATTATATACTGCTACAAGTATTACTACCTATTCACAAAAATATTCATTACCTATTTTTTATATAGTTCTTGGATTTGTTACGGATTTTATTTATGCTATTAAACATATGTGGATTGAAAACTATGCCAAAATGATGATGTTATTATTTTTTCTATCACTTCTCAGCGTCAAAATTTTTATTTCTAATCAGAGGTTGAAAAAATTTAAAATTTAATAATGTTATCAATTAATAAATTTTGCACCTTAGCAATACAATTGATTATTCTTCTTTGAAGAGTAATATGACTTTTTCATTTTGCGAACATGGTGCCTTTTGTTGACAAACTATAATTTGTAATTAATTTGATATAGTGTAAATTGTGGGATGTAATTAACTTGTTCATAAGCATCTTAATGGACAAAATTAAAATGATTTGAGAAGGTCAAATAAGTCAATTCATAATTCAAATAAGTCAATTCATAAGTCAAATTAAGGACAATAAGCTTGGTACTTTTACCTTAATTTGAGGTGTGATTGTTCAATTTAATTTACCAAACTTGGAGATCTCAATTTACCACCACTCTCTTTTTCAGTCATTAAAAATATTGCAACTACTGGCCACTTTCGATTTCCTTTCCCTCATGCTCTAATCCGAATTGCTTTATATTATTTTATACGACTTTTATGCGACAATCTCACCCAAAATATTCTTAAAACCTACCATTTTATATTTTTACTACCAATCAAATATGGTATGTATTCAAATTTTGGAAGTAGGGTGTGTGCGTAATTGCTTTAATTTTTAAAAAATAAAAAAAATTTAATCGGTATATATAAGCGGACTGTGTCATTTTCCGGCCACTTTTCCGTCAAATTTCTTATAGAAAACAAAAAAAAAAATACCATTAAGACAGAAAAGAAAAAAAGGAGTGACAAATTCTAGACAGTAGCAGTGGCAATAACCACAGAAGAGAGCTTTTACCAAAAACTCAGCTTAGTGTCGCACTTGAATGGCTCTTGACCATGTCGAGCACTGCAGGGGAGCATGAAAAGGCTAAATCGGTGACATTAGGGACTATAAGTAGACTTTAATCATATGGAACACATTAGTGGATCAATAGTACAGCACCCACGTACCAATCATAAATTGTTTAAAAGCCTATATAATGATATAATTAGAAAAAAAACAAATAGTATGAAACATAGGACACTATTTATTCATCAATCACAGAAAACATATAAATAGAGGATATTGCAACACTCGTTAACCAATCACTCTATCACCAAGGAAGTGATTGATGGCGTGAAGTACAAGACAATGATATATAAAGTTATAGGGTACAATATACGTATATATTAGGCATTATGAGCATCACCAGTTGGGTTGATCTTGTGGTTGTTTTTGGCAGAGGAAGCAACAGAATTCACCACTTTCTCAGCCATCATCTCCTTCACAAGCTTCTTCTTTGGAGGAATCAAGCTCTCATTCTTAGAATATTTGGACATTGACCCTTTTGCCCCTCCCTCACCTGTGTTCACCACCTTATCTCCCATCTTTCTCCTATCTCAATTCCCTCTTGTGTTTCACAAACGAAAATGAAATATCAGGCATATTTATAGAGCGGCGAACCCATGCTTTTCCACTTTTGCTCATGCATGTTGGTGTGCGAAGAAAAAGACATTAGTACCACCAGTGATTATTAATATCATATTATTATAATATCATCAACTAATTATACTTTGTATTTTCCAAAAAAAACTAATTATACCTTGTCACATAAATAAAAATAATTTATTTTGATGAGTGCTATCAATAGATCATTGTCAGAATTTAAATATTTAATGAATCTTTTTTCAATTTTTTTTTTATATAAATTAAAATAAATACATTTATATTTATATATTTTTAATGAGACTTGAACCGTCAACCTTTTTTTTTTTTTTTTTTAGCTGGCATTAGAAACTCTCCCAAGCAATGTCCTTTAGGGACCCAGTCCAAGCTACAAACCTGGAGTGCACCTGTCGCCCATCGAATATCAACCTCTCTTCTTGAGAAGCAGATGTTATACAATTGCACTGTAACCTCTTTGGTAAGGTCTTCGATATTTTAGAAAACATTAAATATTTGTCCGTGTAGAATAGCATACATCATTTTAGTTGAAAGATCGAATGGTCCCACTTGGACTTGAATGGATCATGTGGGTGCAAGTGTTGTGAACTCAAATTAAAAAAGATCATTTATGTGTCGGCCTGGGCGTGAAGTGTGTGGTCAGCTTTGTATACGAATGAATGAAAAAGTTGGTCAAATTAAGGACCCTCTTTTGTGTGTGTGTAGCACCTAGCAGGTCGAGCTAAAAATCAAGAGCCACACAATGGTATAACACATACATTTGAAACTGTGTAGACACTGCAAGTGAGTCAGAATTAACTTCACAAAAATGTTCTGCCCTCTCTTACGGTTTGTTTTTATTTTCTTTTATTTTAAAAAATAATAATAATAAAGAAATGCCAATGATCGATGTCATTAGGATGGTTTTGTAGATGATGATAGATTGAATGTGATGGTCACAAGCTACAGATAAAAAAATAAAATAAATAAAAAAATAGGTGGGTGAGTTGAGAAAAAGGGGGAAGACGACGACATGTGGACAAGACACAACCCTGACTTTACCATAAAAAGAGGTCCACGAAGGGTGAATCATCTTGATGAAATTCCAATTACCCATGTCATTGTCAATCTCACCATCACAGTCATTTTCATTGATTTTTTTGAATCACAATCGCCACTTCATCCTCACCTGTTATTGACCGTGACAGCACAGCAGTCTTGAAGACAAGATTGAGTCCCAATTGATCTCGTCTAAAATAGATTTCGAAGGAATATATTATTGTCGTTTCAAACCTGCCATAAAGAAGAAGAAAAATGGTGACGACTTTGATTTATTTTTGTTGAATTGCTTTCATTTCAGTAGAATTGGACCACCTCAAAATGACTTGGTAACTTGATCAATCTTGATTTGGCTTCATCTTCGATATCTTTGGATTTAAATTTCTTACCAACATTTTAACGTTGGAAGCAATCACTACGAATTGAGAAGGATCCTCTAATTTTGTTTAGTGGTATATGTTAAAGGCTATCGACCAAAAAGAATCCTAAAAAAATAATAAATAAATAATAATAATAAATGTTCAACTATAAAAAAAGTCTCACTTTTTTTCTTTTTTCAATTGAACCACACTGTTACACTTTTAATTAATAGGATTGAATTTCTTTTGAAATGGTGTGAAAACCCTCCAAACCATTCTCTATTTTCACATCCCATCAACTTAGAAATTTTGTTAGTATCTTCTGGGAAATTTCCATATCTCCAAAAGAGTCCAAACTTCACGGTGCCTCTCCAATATCATTCTCTAACTTTAGGTCTTATTAACTTTATTATGATAAATTGGAGATAAAATGCCATTGTTTAACAGTTAAATGAAATAAGGATGTCTCTTTTGTGGCCCCAATTTTCTAAGTGCGGGTAGTTTGAAGATTTTTTTTTCTTTTCTTTTGACCATATAGTTTGAAGATTGAATCATTTAATTTAGAGACATCAGCCCCACAGTTAATTACTAGAAGATCATGAAATTTGGGTATTGTGTAATCAATTTAGAAGATCTTGCAATCATAACCTAAGTTCAGCCTTGGCATATTTTGTGGAAGGAATAGATATTATCGTGCATTGAGCTAATTAGAGTTGTATATGATGTGAATACGTTAGCACGTGTTGTATTCGTACGATTCTAATTAGCCCGATGAGCCGACTACTTACTTTTATTAAAGATTCATTGGGCCCACCAATTCTCTTTGATGCTTTCATTTTTACAATTTTCTTATAAAAAACCTTGGCCTTTCCACTTGCAAAATACCCAATTTATAGGATTGAGACAGAGAAGATGGAGGGTTGAACCCATGTGAGGAAATGGTCCGAGCCAAGGCCAAAACAGAGTCGGTCAAAGTGAAGCCAGGTGAAGGAGTGGTCGAAAGCAATATTGAATCTCAATTCACAATGCAGTCCAAAAAGCATGCTTGCAAGGTCAAAAAAGAAGATTTTTTTGGACCAACATTGGACATCAAATAGCATCATCATTGTTGTCATTGTTTTATCCAATTTTGATTTTATATTGTAATTATGAATATTTTTGTACCTATCTAGTACTCCGTATTAAAAAAAAAAAAAAAGAAGAAAAAAACAGAAAAAGAAAACACAACATATTAAGAAAACACAACATATTTAAGAAATTCTATTAAAATTTTATAAAATATATATTTCATGAGATCACAAAATTAAGCTAGTTCTTAAGCATTGAAGTTGAAGTCAGTTCTAAAAGTGAATGAACCTGGTCTCATTTTCTGTGTTCATCCTACCCAACATATATTTTTCAATTGTTGTCCAAATCTAGTTCACGATAATTCATATAAATCATTTATATTGAGAATTAGAAGTCAATAGCAAATTAAGATACCCTAATAGCAAAAAGGGAAAATCTATGTAAAATCTTATTTTGATCCCCTGTATCTTGGCTAAACTCTTATCTTAAAACGGACACGTGTCTCCAGATTAATTGTGCTTCTAGAAACACTTCTCTTCCAAGTTTCCTTCTCAATGACTCTATTCTAAATTTAGTTAAATGTTCTCACTCAAAATATTATCTCACTCTCTTAACTACTGGAAAGCAACTTCTCTTTTAGAGAGAGAGAGAGAGAGGATTCTAGAGAGAGAAAACAGAGGAGAAGCCGAGATGGTGGCCGGAGTGGTGAACCCAGTTGAGAAAGTGGTGGAGCCATGGTTTAGACCCAAGAAAGTAAGTGTCATTCCGGCAAAGAGGAGATCGGTCAAGAGGATGATGTTTGATTCCATAGTCCAATCCGTTGCTTCTCTGTTTCATACTTGCTCTGACTCTGAAGCTCCCCTGTTCAGCTGCTCAAAAAAGGTCTTGCCAAACAAGACCTTAAATGCTCAAATGGATGAGAAGAAGAAAAAGAATAATAAAAAGGGTATCTTTCCTTTCTCTTGATGAGCTTATGCGTCATTAAAGATTGTATATTTTTTGTTCATTTTTCATCATCTCTGCATTATGTTGTAGCAGAGTTTTTCTTGATGATTTTTGTTGTATTTTGTATTCTTCTTATCTTTAATTTATTTTCATAGTTTATGCTAGGTTGAAGTCAAGCCCATATAAGAAGATTCGTAATAACATGAAAATTCATTGAATCATTGTTATTGGGTCGTATAAATTTGAAATTCTTTAATTCGAAAATTTAGTTCAAAAGTTACATAAAATTTATTTATTATTATTTTACTGATTCTAATTCTAATATTGAGACTTCAATTTAATAAAGTTGAACATGGCATAGAATTTCCTTTTTATCCAATTTCCATTAATACAAACGAGTCAAAGTTTGTATCACTCTTCATAATCACGATTATTATTATTATTATTATTATTATTATTTTTAAACACGATAGGCAATTCAGTCACAGCTGTTATTGATTGGGATAGCAACCTTGAGCACAAAGTTTGTTGGTCCTAATTGATCATGTTAAAAATGGATTTCAAAGGAAGGTCATTGTCGTTACAAGGCTGTCAAAAGGAGGAAAAAAAAAAAAAAGAGAGACATAGAGGTGACTTTTGTTTCTTTTTGTTAAATTGCTTACATTTCAATAGAATTGGACCATCTCAAAATGAATTGCTAACTTACCATTCAAAAAACAAAAAAATGAATTCCCGACTTGACCATTATTGACGTGGCTTTTCATCTTTTGAAATCTTCAACACCAAAAATCAATGAGAAGAGGCCTCCTAAAAAGGAGGTACATTGTCGAGTGATTTAATTGGTTAAACATCTAATTTTTTGAACGAATATGTTTGAGTTCGAGTTCTGGCTTTTTTTAATTTGTTAGGAAGAAAATAATAATAATAACAATAATAATAATATCATATTGTCCAAAATAGTGGTCTATATACCATATATTATAGTACTATTTATTTAAATATTATGTAAAAATATAGTGTTTATATATATATATAATAATTATTATAAAATAATAATTTATATATATAATTACTTATAATATAAATTTTAATATAATAAAATAAAAACTATAAAATAAAGGAACTTGATTAAAAGTCGATGCTAGAATTTGATTATATGTCTTTAAGACAGATTCGTCTCGCTATAGTGCTAACGGATTAAGTGGTGTCTATCACCCAGGATACGACATGACTTGTTTTCCTTTGGTAGCAGCACTGCAAACTAAAGGAATAGGCGAACCGACTCGGTGTAGTACTCTCTGACTAAGAATCGAACCCAAATATTAGGACTCGAACCCACAGACACTTATAGAAGAAAAGAGAGGAATAAGTTAATTCAAAAAGGAAAAGAATGATTTCTGAATGGTGTGATAGCAAATGACCCCAAAGGGGGGTATTTATAGGTAGCAAAGTGCCTTTTCGGGTATGGGTGTAACCATGTGTCATGTTGGTTTAATATTAGTTGCAACCCTTTGGAAACAAATGCAACTCTTTGGAAAACAGAAAAGAGATGCTTCCCTTTGACAAAAAAAAAAAAAAAAAAAAAAAAAAAAAAAAAAAAAAACCCACACTTTTCAATCAAGCCTAAAATTAAAGACCCAATTTCGTTTAGTAAAAAATTAGCTACATTTTTCAATCAAGCCCAAACCCAATTTCGTTTAATAAAAAATTAAACAAAATTTAAAATTAAGCCCCAGCCTAAGCTTGGACCGGGTCGGGCGGGGCACGCGCATGTGTGGTAGATGGTTTGAGCCCAAGCTTGCCTAGGTCCTCCCCCTCTTAAAAACTTGGGTGTCCTTGGGCCCAAACACAAATCTCATACTTGGCTTATTTAAATTGAAAATGGTTTCAACATTTTTTTCATATGGGACAAACACTTCTCACATTTTGCAAACCATTTAGGCTTATCAAACACCTCACTTTAGAGCTAATTTCTCATTCACCCAGAAATGGATTTGAGAAAATAAATATACCACGTTCATCTCCTTGGGGAGAGGAACGCGTTCGTCTATAAATCCGTATATATGTATATTGATGGTTATATTATGAGTTTATCATGTCTAATTGCAAATAGTAGCTTAAGATGATGCCTTTAGAATTTTCTCGAAAATTAGATGTTAGGGAGCGTGTCCCTTGCATTGTTGACACGGGCTATACTTATGAAGCCAAAGAAATGTAGTACGTGTATGTACCTAACATTATTCCTACTAAGTATTGTAACTCACCCCCTTGTTGATTCCCCTTTTAAGTTGAAGCAGTGATTTGATGACGACACTTCGTCTTTACTTGTTTTTAGATGATCTATTTGATGTTAATGTATTTTTGTGAATTGCCATTTCATAATATGGCCATTACCTTGGATCTTGTAATTTGAGATGATGAACATACTTACTTAATTGTAAATTCACTTAATGTGAATGATTCATTTTTTATAAATTATGTAATTGAGGCTATAAGGCCATTCATTATTAATATATGGATTACATTTTTATACACATTCAATGTATGATTTCACACACTCTTTGTTCACAATTATCATTGCCATGCGTAGACGTTTAGAATAGACTTACTTATCATGTTTGAGCATTGGGCATACTTGGGAGCCTTTTGGTTTGAAGCTGTTTTTACTGTTCACTAGAGGATTTCAGCTAACTTCGAGCACTCGCAGACTAGCTCTAAGCACTCGGAGCTTATCAGACCCATGTATGCGTGCACAGCATTGCGCGCGCATATAAGCTCGCAGGACACCATGCCTTCCAAACGTTTGTAGCTCCTTAATTCTTTGGCAAATTTTGGATTTTTCGTTTTAAATCCGGAATTTAATGTTTATTTTTCACCATTCATGTTTTGTGATGACTCATTAGCCTATTGTGGACCTATATATTATTAAACTTTTATGATGTCAAATGACCATTTTGACCTTAGCTTCCATATTTCTAACTCGGTATCGGGTCGAGGTTTTAGGGACCAATGTAGTTAGTGCATCGGATCATAGGATTTGAGGCGTTACACATACATTATGATTTAAATAGTAATTAATTTAATTTAAATTCAAATTGAAAACTATTGTGTTGAATACATGATTTTAGTACCAAAAATATTTAATTATTTTATTAAAAAATCAATAAAATGTATTTTTTTTCTTTTTATAAAATATTATGTCTAATTTTTTAAGGGTACATATGAAAGTTTGCTTTTTACACTTAAGGTATAAGTGAAGATTTTAGTAATTTAGTACTTCGTGGAAAAAAATTCTCTTTAGTAGAACTTATTGGTCTTTTTTTAAAAAAATATTTAGGACATATTGTTGGAAACGGCATTAGAAAACGCAAACTTTGGAAGGATTTTTAAAAAGATTCCGCTAAGAATTTTTTGTGAATCTATTGATGAGCGCGTTCCTCTCTGCGAGGAGATAAACGTGGTATATTTATTTTCTCAAATCCGTTTCCGGGTGAATGAGAAATTAGCTCCAAAGTAAGTGATTTATAAAGCCTAAATGGGTGTGAATAAAGTGGGAAATGCTTGTCCCACATCGAAAAAGTAGCAAAGCAATCTTGAGAATATATATGTCTAGTATGGGATTTGGGTTTGGGCCCAAGGGCACCCAAGTTTTTAAGAGGGGGAGGACCTAGGCTAGCCTAGATCCGAACCAACTACCACACGCGCGCCGGCCGCCCGGGCTAGGGCGGGGCGGGGCTTGTGAAATGGGTTTAACTTTTTACCCAAAGTTGGAATGGGCCTGTGTGGTTGTAATTTTATTTTGATGCTGGACTTATCAAAATGGGCCTTTTACTGGGCTGAATTAATGGCCGAGTTGGATTATTTGCTTGCTGGACTGGACGAAATTAAAGGGCTGGGCTGGATCAGAATTTGAACCAAGAGTTGCACCCTTTACAAATTAAAAAACCACCAACAGTTTTTTAATTCTGATTGGTCAACAATGGTTGCACCCATTCGGAATATGGGTGCACCCATTCAGAATAGGCACCAACAAGCCTATAAATACCCATCATTGTCTTCATTTCAAAACACACCAAGTTCAGAAATCTTCTTCTCTTCTTCTGAATTTCTTCTTCTAATTCTTCTTTGTTCGGTTCAGCCACTGGTTTGGGTTCAACCTAAACTGGTTTGGATTGGGTTCGAACCTTGGTTTCCAAGTTTCGGTTCAATCTTGGTTTCCAAGTTTCGGTTCAATCTTGGTCTCCGAGTTAGGGTTCAATCCTGGTCTCCGAGTCTGAGTTCAACAGAGAGTACTACACCGAGCTGGTTCGCCTATTCCATTGGTTTGAAGTGCTACTACCAAAGGAAGAAAAGTCGTTATATCCTGGGAGATAGACGCCGAAGAGTCCGTTAGCACCGTAGCGGGGCGTATCTGTCTTAAGGCTATAGAATTAAATTCTAGCCTCGACTTTATCAGGTTCTTTTATAGTTTTATTTTCTTGATATTAAACTATATAAATATATATATAGATTATTATATTATTTACAAATAATATTTAAATAAATTATACTATAGTATATGATAGATAATTTTTTCAACACATATTTGTTTTTTTAATGAGAAAATAAGACTTCTTGTTATTTTATTTTAGTTTATTTTTATTTGTGTAATCAATAACAACACTAGATAAGGTATAATATGTGTGTGTATGTATATATATATATATATATAGGTGAAATTCTACCTATAACTCAGAGATAATCACTAAAAATTTGTTTAGCAAATTTTTTTTGTTGTTCAAGTCTTTCAAAATGTACTTCAAAGATTGTAACGTTGTGGATGCCCCAAATAAATCAAATACCCATGGGTGTGGAAGAGTATCCCACAACTAAGAAAGTTATTAAGAAAGGCATGGGTTAACATTGGCACATTGATGATGGCTTAAGTATTAACTGTTGGTCTGATAATTGGCTGCCTAATATTCACATTCTCTCTGTTTCTTCTAAGCAAAAAGGAGCTCCTTTTTCTACTGTTGCTGACTTAATTAACCACTCATCATATAAGTGGAACATTGTCTTGGTTGATCATTTTTTTAACCTAGAGGATAGGAAACAAATTTTGCAAATTTCTCTAAGCTTAATGGGCGGTGTTGATTGTAAGGTTTGGGGTGCCTCTAAAAATGGTTGTTTCACAGTCAAGAGTGCATATTACTTTGTTGTTTATCTCTTAAATAAAAAGTCTTGCTCTGCTTCGGATGAAGGGTGCAGCTTTGAGGCAGATAAAGGTAGCTTGTGGCGTATGGTGTGGTATGTTCGTGCTCATAGAAAAATTAAATTCTTCTTATGGTAGAGCCTGTTGGGAAATGTGCAAGTTTTAAAAAAAATTCGAGGGATTTTCTTTCACAAATCTTGATTCATCACATAGAGACAAGTTTTATGCAAAAATAAAATATGATGAATCATTCAATTAATGAATTGAATACTTACATCAAAGGTCTGAGTAAACCTTTAAATCTTTCCTCTAAAGTGAATGTTCTCACTTATTGTAGATCCCTTAGTAAGATATCTTTTCCTTGGATCTCCATCTTCTTGGTAATTGTTATGCCTTTAGAAGTCACTCATAAGCCTCCATGAATGACCTTGGAAAAATAGGCTTGTGGCAGCCTCCATTAGATGAGAACATTAACCCTAATTTTTTAGAAAGAGAAAATTTATTCCTTTTTTTCTTCTTCTAAAAATCACCATCAAAATATACATAGACCATGTATATTTATAGGCAACATAAAGGTAAAGAAAAGGAAACAACGAATCCTTCTCAATCTCTAATTTACATGTCTCAAATCTAATATGATTCCAATATCAAGTTGGGCTATGAGTGAGAATCCATTCGGCCTATTATTTTATTGGCTACAATGAATTAATAATTGGCCAGGTCCATAGACCCAATTCAATTAATTTATAAATTAATTTCTACTCCACTAAAAGAAATTAATTGAACTCCAATTAAATAATAAATAACCTCTAAGTCAATATTGCACTTTGACCCATCTATGCATAATTAGTTATCGAATAAATAAAGCCATCAATCCGATTACTTAATTAATATATTTATTTTGGTACCATTGATTATTTCTGGCTCGATCACAATAAAACATTTGTTTGACAAAAATAATAATTTAATAAATAAATATATAATAAATCATTTTGTCTAAAACCACGAGAAGGCCTTCGAATTTACTTTGTAATCAACCATAATCAATACAAAATAAATACAAGTAGCAATGATGCAAATATTGAAAATATAACCTTCTCACTATTAATCACATAACTACCCAAAGTGTCGATCTAAGGATCTCGAAGAATCCGCCGACAAATCAAAGTAATTATTAATTAATAAAAGAGTCTATAATTTTCTCATGCTTAAGAGTCAAATGCCATGACGATGATAGGGAGCATTGCATACGACAGCTCTCGCAATATATCTCAACCTAACGCGGATCCAGTTCAAGTCTTAATTAATTATGAGTCCATCCATAATTACCGACTATGAACAATTTATAATTACTATTTATATATTATGCATTGATTGCCATCACTTACATATATATATAAATATTTCTTGTAATCACAGGGACACTATCAATTTCATAGTGAATCGAAACATAATACATTGAATTCACCAATTATATAAATTATAAATATTTCAGATATGTCAGGAACATATGTCACTATAATCCAGATAGGAATTTGCTATGCCAGGGCATATAAATCCCAACAGAGCCTCCATGAAAGAATTCCGGTGAATAAATCCCTTTTTGCCTGTGGGTCATTTGAGATATTTTCTTGTCCAGTTTACGAGTTTCTAGTTGAGACAGTGGACCACCTCCTATGTACCTATCCTTTTGCTACTCTTGTGAGGAAGTTTAGTCCCCTCAGGTTAGATTTTAGTAAATAACATCCATCTGTCTGGCCAAAAAGGGGGTCCTCCATGTGTGATCGTTGGCTGTCATACGGGGCTTTTCTAGACTGTATTGGCAGCTGTTTATATACGTTGGACTATCTGGAAGTGTCCAAATGATATGGTGTTTAAGCAATTCAGGTGGGACCCTTTTGATGCTGCCTAACAAGATCTTGTTACTTTTCAGGAGTTCTAAGATGTGTCTCGTCAAAACCTCGTAATGGCCCTTCCTTATGCTCTTTCTTTTTTTTTCCTCCGATGGGGTGGTTAGTGCCGGAAGAGTGTTGCTTTAAACTCAATTTTGACGCTGCTTTCAACTATTCCAGAGGTACGTATGGTGGCAGCATGGTCCTCAGCAGGCACGAACCCAACGTGGGATACTGGATTTTTTATATTTTTATTTTATACCTTATGTTTTTTAGAATTTATGAAGATGTCCCTACTAAAATTACAATTTGCCCCCACTGAATTTTTTCTTCTTTTTTTTTTTTTGCAATTTTATACTTTATATTTTTAACAATTTATGAAACTTTCCCCACTAAAATTACAATTCGGCCCCACTGATTTTTATTTTTATTTTTTTTATACTTTATATTTTTTAAAATTTATGAAAAAAAAAACCCAATTGAAATTATAAAAATGGGCCCATTATATAAGTTTATCCCCACAAATTAAAAGTCCGCCCCCTTCACAAAATTTTTTTGGTCAGTCACTGATCCTTAGGAACCATCTTGGTCACCCTCTCAAGGTAGCATCTGTGTTTTTGACAAATGTTTGCAACCTTTTGTTGGCTGAAAGTTTGGTCCTGCGAGAATCCCTTGTTCTTCTTAAATGTTGGGGTTACCATATTTCGGTAGTTAAAGGAGATTGTCAGCCCGTGATGAAGTTACAGGCCTAAGTGGATGCTCTTATGGTTGTTTTCAATGATGTTTCTTCTCTCCTGAAGATTGTTTGGTATCTTCCCTCGCTTGTGTTAGATCAATAAATGTTTTAAAAGCTGAATGTGGTGATTAGAGTGGAGCATTTGGCTCGAGTGATTGTTACATGCTCTCCTCCCTGATTGTGTTTCCCCTTCCGTTTTGTGTTAGTCTTCTCGTTTGTTGGTGGAAAATATATATATATATATTTGTTGTTTCTATTCTTATAATAAATTAGTTGTAAAAAGCGTTACAAATTTTGGTCCGCTACAGTTATGTTGCTAATTAACATCTTTCAAATTCCTGTTTTGGTTAATGTTAAATGACAGTTTTGCACACGGTATTTTTATTTTTTTATGCATGATGTAAGGGTTGATCATGTATATCTGATGTAACTTTGCACACTTCATCACATGATGCTTTCCTTCACACACACAAACACAGACACGGTGGTTTAAATAGAACTTCCACTCCTAAAAACTCCATTATCTAGGTCGATCTCTTTACAGCTTTTTCCCTTTATTCTTTGTTTTAGCACAGAAAGGTACGTGTCTTTTTTTTCTTTATTGGAGCATTACAAATTGAGAGTTTTAACCTTTATATTATATTAATTTAAATAAAATCATTATTCCAAGCAATTACGGCCAGTACTGTTTGTTTTTATATAAAGACGGTGATTTCTAAACCTTTTCCTTTTAGAGTGGTAGAGATTTGATTTAAGTGTTCCACTAATATATGCTTCTTACTTCTAAGAAAGCTATTTGGTGCCATATATATATATATATATAAGCACATGCATGCCTCTAATGTCGTTGTGTCCCTCTTTTTTCTTTTTTTTTCTTTACTCACCCTTTTTATCTTTCTAGTTACGTTACATCTCACCATCACATTCAATATATCTATCAGCATTATCTACAAACCATTCGAATAGTAATTGACATCATTCGCATTTAATTTTAAAATACAATAAAATAAAGACAAACCATACAATGAGAGAGTGCAGAAATTTTTGGTTAAAAAAATAAAATAAAATAAACTATCCTATACTGAGAAGAATTTTTTGGTTATTTATACAGGTACAAGAAGCATTTATGATTTTTTGAAGGCCAAAAAAAAAAAAAAAAAAGTATTTTGCAATATCTTTTTTCTTTCCATAAATTTAATATCAGCTATGTTGTTGGTCTGTAAATTAATATCTATTATCAGTGATGCAACCTTTTTAATTTTTTTAAAGATAAATATTCGCACACAATCACAAATGCTCTCTAAAGGACTCCAAACCTGTAACATTTTATACAAAATATCTTGTATATATAATTAAGTTATTTCTGACTCACTGGCAGTGTCTACACCATTTCAAATATATGTGTTTTACCATTTGTATTGTGCTATTTGAGCATAAATATTTATTATTATTATTATTATTATTATTAGCTTGAGCTGCTGAGGAGCTCATGACCCACATACACAAGACCATGAGAGGGTCCTTAATTTGACCAACTTTTTCATTCATTCATATACAAAGGAAACCCCACCACTCCACGCCCAGGCCGACAAATAAATGATCATTTAATTTGAGTTCCCAACACCTACACCCACTTGATACAGTCAAGTGCAAGTGGGACCATTCGATCTTCCATTTAAAATTATGTATATCATATTCCACACCAAAAATATTTTAATGTTTCTGCAAATCGATGACTTTACTAAAAGGTTTTTAGTTCAACATCTAGGATAATCTCTCCTCCTTAAATGGAGAAGTTGAGTGTGTGTTTGTTTTAATTTTTAGAAGAAAAATAAATAAATAAATAAAATAAAATAAAATTACGTTTCTGACTGATTAAATTCTAATATCTATTAATATGACTCACTAATATAAATTTATTTTTATTTATATGACAGTGTATATATAATTGATTGATGACATTAGGATAATATGAACAAGTATTAGTAATCGTCGGTGTATTAAAGTCTTTTTTATGGCACAACAACATACATGAGGAAAAGTGGAAAAGCATGCGTTTACCACTATAAATATCCGTAGCATTCCCTTAGATAAGGTGGTGAACACAGGCGAGGGAGGGGCTAAAGCGTTCCATGTCCAAATTTTCCAAGAGAGAGCCTCCAAAGAGGAAGCTTGTGCAGGAGATGATTGCTGAGAAAGTGGTGAAATCCCTTGCTTCCTCCACCAAGTCCAGGATCAACCCTAATGGTGATGCTCATAATGCCTAATCTTATTTTATATACATGTGTGTTTGGGTACCCTATAACTTTATATGTATCATTGTCTTGTACTTTTTGTCTTCAATCACTTCGTTGGTGATAGAGTGATTGGTTAATGAGTGTTTCACTATCCTCTATTTATATGTTTTCAGTGATTTATGAATAAAAAGTTTACTATATATGTTTCATACCATTTGTTTTTGCTAAATATATCAATAAATATGCTTTAAAACAATTTATGATTGGTGGGTATTGTACTATTGACCTACTAATTTGTTCCATATGATTAAAGTCTAGTTATAATGCCTAATGTTATAGACTCGGCCTTTTCATGCTCTCGTGCGATCTTGACACGTTCAAGAGCCATTCAAGGCACGAGACGTGACACTGAACTAAGTTTTTGGTGAAAGTTCTCTTCTCCGGTTAGTGTCACCACCACTGCCCATAATTCCTGTCTTGTTAGTATTTCTTTTTGTTTTCTATAATACATTTGACAAAAAAGTGGCCGGAAAATGGCACAGCCACCTTTTACATACCATATTCTTTTGATAGTAAAAATATAAAATGAAGACTTTAAGGATATTTTGGGTGAGATTGTCACACCTTCAAGTTCCATGAAAGTCCTATAAAATAACATAAAGCAATTGGGATTATTATTATTATTATTATTTGGGGAAAGCAATTTGGATTAAATCTAGATGGAAAGGAAAAATGGGTACAAATAGTTACGATATTTTAATAAAAGTGGGAGTTTCTGTCCATGGTGGGGGCAGTAAACCTCCTTGTGGAGTCTATTTTTCAACAAATTATTGTTTATTGAGATGATTAAGACATTTGATTCTAGCCTGCACCACAAAGCCTAAAAGCATCACCAATTATTTTGGCAAATAAACCAATAATATGGAAGGATTTGATTTTGGGCCAATCAAGCTTATTCTTTTTAAAATGGATCTTAGAAAAGCACAAACACTAAAGCTGAAGTTTTTTTACACTTCAAAGCTATTGAAATTCACTAGAGATATAAAAAGTGAAAAGCAATGGCATACTTAAGCATATTTTAATACAGAGAGTGAGTGATCTTGCGCATGGCTATGAGAATTCAATGAAGTGATTTAATTAAATGATATAACAAGATTTATTTAATAGATGCAAAATAAATATTTATGAGATGGGCTTTTTGGGATAGTTGAATTGAGTATTTTAATAAGAAAATTAATTTGATATGGGGGGAAAAGAAAAAAAAAAAAGAGTAACTCATCCGAATGTTCCTAAAGATGATCACACACAAACTCTCTAAAAAAAAAAATTGAAGGCAGTGAATGTAACTTCCTTAACGAAATATTCCCTTGGTCTCAAATTAAATGTATCTTTTTGATAATTTAATTTTTTAAAAGAGTGAATTTTAATATTTTTTATTATATTAATACTAAATGAATTATCAAATATGTCCATAGTGAGTTCGCATGATGTGATGGTTTAGTTTTTAAAAGCTCAATGTACAAAAGTTAAATTAATAATATTATAAAAATAGTGCTTTGACTTTTTAAATGAAACATTTATTTATTTTTGAGACAGTTATAAATAAAAAAAAAAGTGAATATTTAATTGAGACCGAAGTAATATAAAATTTAAAAATTACTAACACAGAGTATTTAATTTGACGAAAAAGGAAAGATTTTATTCCAAACTTGATTGCATGTGAGTCACACACACTCACAGTTCTTTTCAGTTTAGAGTATGGTGACGTGTGATCCAAGTCCATTTTGGACTTATTAACAAGGGAGTGCCGACAATGACCTACCAACGAACCATCGAAAAGAGGTACCAAAAAGAATCTAGTATGGATAGTATTTATTCACATACTCCAACCATACCATGTGTCCCCATCCATTTGACCAACTTAAACCTTCCAAATTCTCATCAATTTATGATGAGTAATGCTATTTTACCCGACTTGAAAATAACGATAAAACACCGACATACTTACATGGCAGGTCACGTGTTCAAATGATTATCCAATTAAATCAAAATATACAACTCTGGCCAAAGCACCAACGGCGAACAAACCGGACCATTGAAGAACGGCATGAAAACGATCTCTCCGTTTCTCTATGCTTGAACCTTGGACCTATGTTTAAGCTACTTGAACGGCTTTAACTCCTCTCCAGACCCTGGAACGTTGTCTTCCCCGATGAGTTCACTGGTGGACTATCGACTGCTACGCCTCGGACGATGATGGTAGATTTCGATGCTTGGCGCATTGGGCTCCTTTCCAATATTGTTACCGTCAAATTATTGAACGGTACTGCCTTCTGCTTCACCCCTCAGTCTAGGAGGATTAGGGTTAGGGTTTTGAGTCTGGTTCTTTCTGATAAAATTAGGTTCTGATTTGGATTTACTTTTTGAAATTCAGTGATAGCCGAGGAAGATTGTTGTGCTCGTGACCGGAGG
Source organism: Cornus florida (assembly GCF_030987335.1). Classification (NCBI taxonomy): domain Eukaryota; kingdom Viridiplantae; phylum Streptophyta; class Magnoliopsida; order Cornales; family Cornaceae; genus Cornus; species Cornus florida. Next base: position 76,253,896 of record NW_026775579.1, on the reverse strand, counting down.
ATGACGATGAACAGCGATAAGCGAGACGAGGTATCTTCAGATCAGGAACTGGTGGCTCAGAGATTGGTCAGATGAAAGAGTTCGTAATTATTAGTCCTGCCACGTTAGGTTTGTAATTATTACGTGTCCTGGTCACTGTTCCACGTTGGTCGGTTTTATAGTTGTTAGATAAAACTCGTCAAAAATATCATTATTGATTTATGATTGGTTTACCTCACATCATAAAATATTCAAAAGAAAAGAACATGCATGGAGTTGCAGTGATATACGATTTGGTTGATTTAGCTTTCAATATTCTATATATATAAAATAAGAATTTAAAAATATTCAAAAGAAAAGAAAATGCATGGAGTTGCAGTGATATACGTTTGGTTGATTTAGCTTTCAATATTTTATATATATTGATTTATAAAAATCAATATATATAGAATATTGAAAGCTAAATCAACCAAACGTATATCACTGCAACTCCATGCATTTTCTTTTCTTTTGAATATTTTATATATATATATATATAATAATTTAAAAATCTTTTTGACCATCGCTATCTTCTATTGGAATTAGTGCATTTGAATTTAATTCAAAAAAAAAAATAGTTTAATTATGTTATGTGGTATGAAATTGGTGTATTGAAAATAATAATACATCGATCATAAACTAACAATATTTTGAAATGTATTTTGTAAAACTAAACTAAAAATAGTTTGATTTTAAAAAGTCGTAAGTTATAATTGTTTAAAAAAATATTTTTAAATTTTTAGAGTTTTTGAAAACCATTTACATAAAATTCACCAATCAAAAATTTTCATATTCATAGGGTACACTCATAAAGTTAGGACCACTCGTGTGCAATTTATTGTCCAACCAAATACAAATTAACCTATCGTTTGCCCTTATGTTTCTTCCCAATGGCAAATTAAGATACCCTAATTGCAAAAAGGGAAAAATCTATGCAAAATCTTATTTTGACCCCTTTCGCTAAACTCTTATCTTGAAACGGACACGTGTCTTCAGATGCTTCTAGAAATACTTCTCTTCCAAGTTGTTGTTGTTGTTTTTTTTTATTATTATTTTATTTATTTATTTATTCAATGACTCTATTCTAAATTTAGTCAAATGTTCTCTCAGTCAAAATATTCTCTCACTCTTTTAACTACTGGAAAGCAACTACTCTTTTAGAGAGAGAGACGATTATAGAGTGAAAAAACAGAGGAGAAGTAGATATGGTGGCCGGAGTGGTGAACCCAGTTGAGAAAGTGGTGGAGCCTAAGGTGGAGCCATGGTTCAGACCCAAGAAAGGAAGTGTCATTCCGGCAAAGAGGAGATCGGTCAAGAGGATGATGTTTGATTCCATAGTCCAATCCGTTGCTTCTCTGTTTCATACTTGCTCTGACTCTGAAGCTCCCCTGTTCAGCTGCTCAAAAAAGGTCTTGCCAAACAAGACCTTAAATGCTCAAATGGATGAGAAGAAGAAAAAGAAGAATAAAAAGGGTATCTTTCCTTTCTCTTGATGAGCTTATGCGTCATTAAAGATTGTATATTTATTGTTCATTTTTCATCATCTCTGCATTATGTTGTAGCAGAGTTTTTCTGGATGATTTTTGTTGTATTTTGTATTCTTCTTATCTTTAATTTATTTTCATAGTTTATGTTTGGTTTATAAATTTGCCTATCATTCGCAAGGTTTTTCAATTTCACTATTGCTAGATTTGGGGTTTCAAAAATTCCCAAAACCATGAATACAAATGAATGGTATGGGGGGAATTCCATAATTTATGAAGACCCAGAAGTTGAAGTTTGACATTCTCTGTTAATTTTTGCTTCCTCCAAATATATATATATATATATAATAAAAATAATAATCATTGATATTCTCTGTTTGGTTGTCAGTTAGAAAGAATGAGAAAACATTTTGAGAATTTCACTTTCCTGTGTGTGTTTCTGGAACCAAAAGGTATAAAAGATTGATAAAATTCTATTTCCCTTTTCTGGGGGTCCACACATTTCCGACTTTGAATTCCAAAACATTTCCCCTAGAAAAAAAATTCTCAACACCGTTAAGAGTTTGTTGGATAACTATTTTCGTTTTGCGGTTTTGTTTTCATTTGAAATAAAAATAATGTTTTTGTTCAGAGGTGTGCAATATATAAGCATGTTTAATAAAAATATATATATATTAAGATCGAGTAATATAATAATAGTTTTTAGTCATAATCTCGAATTGTCGGTGCTAGAATGCAAACAATTCTGGTGTGAGTATCAACTACAATGATGTATGATTTAAATGAAAAAGTAATACTTCAAACTTAAATTACATGGAGATCCAAGTCCAAGTCGGCCGACACGACCAAACTAAAAAGACGAGGATGATAGGATTCACCTACTTCTATCATATGTCCTCACCAATTTGAGTGACCCGACTTAAAATTCCAAATTCTCACCAACCTTGCTAAAGTTTATCTACCACACATTTGATAGATAAAGAAAAGGTGAAGTCAAGCCCATATAAGAAGATTCGTAATAACATGCAGATTCATTGTTATAGGGTTGATTGGTGAAGTTTATATCTATTCAGTTGTATAAATTTGGAATCTTATAATTAGAATTAATTGAATTAGAGTAAAAATTAGTTCAAAAGTTACATAAAACTTAATTATTAATTTTTTTTTCAGTTTTACTGATTCTAATTCTAATATTAAGACTTCAATTCTATAAAGTTGAACATAGCATAGAATTTCCTTTTTATCTAATTTTCTTTAATACAAACGAGTCAAAATTTGTATCACTCTTCATAATCACAATTATGATTATTATTATTATTATTATTATTTAAACACGATAGGAAAATCAGTCACCGCTGTTAATTGATTGGGATAGCAACCTTGAGCACAAAGTTGGTTGGTCCTAATTGATCATGTTTAAAAAAGATTTCAAAGGAAGGTCATTGTCGTTACAAGGCTGTCAAAAGGAGGCAAAAAAAAAAAAAAAAAAAAAAAAAAAAAGAAGAAGAAAAAAGAAAAAGAGACATAGAGGTGACTTTTGTTTCTTTTTGTTAAATTGCTTACATTTCAATAGAATTGGACCATCTAAAAATGAATTGCTGACTTGACCATTATTGACGTGGCTTGACCTTTTGAAATCTTCATATACCGATTTCTTATCAACACCCAAAATAAAATTTGAAGAGCCCATCAAGTAATTTAATTGGTTAAGCGTCTAATTTTCTGAACGAATGTATTCGTATTTAAGTTCTTATACATTTTTTTAATTTGTTAGGAAGAAAAATAATAATAATAAGAATAATATCATGTTGTCCAAAATAGTGGTCAATAAAATAAAAACTATAAAATAAAGGAACCTAATTAAAAGTCGAGGCTAGAATTTGATTCTATATCCTTCAAATAGATTCGCCACGCTATGGTACTAACGGATTTAGTGGCGTCTATCTCCCAGGATACGACGACTCGTCTTCATTCGGTAGTAGTACTGCAAATCAAAGGAATAGACGAATTGGCTCGGTGCAGTGCTCTTTGACTTGAAGTCGGACTCAAACTCACTGACTAAGGATTGAATCCAAAGACAAGGGTTCAAACCCACAAACACTTATAGAAAAAAAGAGAGGAAGAAGTTAATTCAGAAAGGAGAGAATGATTTCTGAATGGTATGATAGCAAATGACGATGCAACCATGGGTCATGTTGGTTCAGTACCAGTTGCAACCCTTTGGAAACTGATGCAATTCTTTGGAAAATAGATGCAACTTTTTGGAAAAGAGATGCAACCTTTTGAAAAAATAAAAAAAATAAAAAAAATAAAAATAAAAATCTAAAATTAACCACACTTTTCAATCAAGCCCAAAATTAAAGGCCCAATTTTGTTTAGTAAAAAATTAACCACAATTTTCAATCAAGCTTAAGCCCAATTTCGTTTAATAAAAAATTAAACGGATTTCACAACTAAGCCCAGCCCGAACCGGGCGAGGCGCGCGCGTGTGGTAGATAGTTTGAACCCAAGCTTGCTTGGGTCCTCCCCTTCTTAAAAACTTGGGTGTCCTTGAGCCCAAACCCAAATCCCATACTTGGCTTATTTAAACTCAAAATGGTTTCAACATTTTTTTCATGTGGGACAAGCATTTCCCACATTTTGCAACCCATTTAAGCTTATCAAAAACCTTACTTTCGTGCTAATTTTTCATTCACCTGGGAACGGATTTAAGAAAATAAATATATCACGTTCATCTCCTTGTGAAGAGGAATGTGTTCGTCTATAAATCCGTGTATATGTATATTGATGTTTATATTATGAATTTATCATGTCTAATTGCAAATGGTAGCTGATAAGCACTGAAAAGTGCGCATTTAAACCCGTTAAGCTTAAACATTCTAGTACCTTTATCTATCTTACTTTGCCGTTTTAGACTTATTACGTGTTATTTATATTTTCAGGCACTAATCCCAAAATTGAGCTAACTCAGCCAAATAAGAGCTTAATTGAAGCAATCCTGAGATAAACCAAAGGAGTGAGCAAAGTGGAGAAAGCAAGGAGCAAAAAGGAATCAAAGTTGTGCAGCTGAAAAGTTCAATCGATCCAACTTAGAGTTCGATCGATCGAACATCTATGATCGATCACAGTACTTCTCGATAGATCTAACCTTGGCCTTTGCTGAAATTTCAAGTTCGATCGATCCAACATCACCTTCGATCGATCGAACCCTATTTTGTCCTATTCAAATGATTGATCTTATCCACAGCTGTACGCCTACCAACCACTTTTGTCCTTTTCCCCATAAATATCTTCGAAATATCTCAGCCTTGTCCTTATCCGGAGGAGTCAGACCACTTCGATCGATCCAAGATGCAGTTCGATCGATCGAATCCATCTTCGATCGATCCAAGTTAAGGTTCGATCGATCGAACTTCCTCCAGCGAGAAAAAGTTAAAGTCCAGCTCATTTATTCCGTCCTTCACCCAATCATTGGAGAATATGTCTTGCACTACCACAGCTCATCATAGGGTGTATTTGACCTACCTATATAAGGAATATGATACACCTTTTGGAAAGGGGTCTAGAGTCTCTTGTCACACATTGAAAATCATCTTGGAGGCTATTCTTGGAGAGGAAGAAGGGAGGAAGCTAGAGCAACCATTGGAGGAGATCTTCACCAACTAGGAGCAGCTATGGAGTTAGCCCTTGAGGGTTGGATCATCACTACCATGAGTGGTATAACTCCGTACCTAAAGCCTGCTGAAAACTGTTCTAAAATCCAGATACAAAGCTCGAATCCCTGTACGATATAATAGACAATGGAATGCCATGTAGCTTCACAATCTCTGAAATGTAAAGCCTCGCCAACTGCTCCGAAGTGTAGTCAGTGCAAATAGGCAAGAAATGAGCTGACTTGGTCAACCTATCCACAATGACCCATATGGAATTATGCCCCTTGAAAGAATTTGGCAATCCTTCCACAAAATCCATAGATATGCTCTCCCATTTCCACTCGGGAATTGGTAGTGACTGTAGAGCTCCTGGCGGCCTTTGATGATCAATCTTAACCATCTGACAAGTACTGTACTGAGAAACAAAAAGAGCAATGTCCATTTGCGAATGATGGAAGGTGTAACCACCATGCAAGCCATAAAAGCATCCGATAACTCATCCACACTCTTCAAAGCATTCCACTCAGTAGTGAATAGAGCAGAAAGACTACCAGCAGGTCGGCGACTGAGTGCATCCGCTACCACATTCGCTTTCCCTGGATGGTACTGTATAGAAAAATGATAGTCTTTTACAAACTCTAACCATCTGCGTTGTCTCATATTCAGCTCCCGCTGAGTGAACAAGTACTGCAGACTCTTGTGATCACTGAATAATCTGAATGACTCACCCAACAAATAATGCCTCCAAATACGCAAGGCAAAGACCACTGCTGCCAACTCCAAATCATGTGTTGGATAATTAAGCTCATGAGGCTTAAGTTTCCGAGATCCATAAGAAATCGATCGCTCCTCCTGCATCAATACACATCCAAGACCCTGCAATGAAGCATCCGTGTAAACAAGATACTCTATCCCGCTCTGCGGAGTAGCCAGAACCGGTGCAGAAGTCAGCTTCCTTTTTAGCTCATCAAAAGCTCGCTGACAGTGTTCATCCCACACGAACTGTACACCCTTCTTGGTCAGATGAGTGAGTGGTCCTGCTATCTTGGAGAACCCCTGGATGAATCTCCTGTTATATCCGGCCAGACCGAGAAAACTCCGAATCTCAGTAGGTGATGTAGGCTGTCCCCACTCAACCACCGCTGAAACCTTGGCCGGATCTACTGCTATCCCCTTTTCTGACACCACGTGACCCAGAAATTTCACCTCCCGCTACCAAAACTCACACTTCTCGAACTTGGCATATAACTGGTGTTCACGAAGCGTCTACAAGACTATGCAAAGATGTCTAGCATGATCGTCCTCCGACCGAGAATAGATCAAGATGTCATCAATAAAGACAATAACAAACTGATCCAAATAAGCCCGGAAGACTTTATTCATTAAGTCCATGAACACTGCAGGTGCATTAGTCGTCCCAAACGGCATAACACGAAACTCATAAGAACCATATCTCGTGAGAAACGCTGTCTTAGGAACATCCTGCTCCCTAACCCTCAGTTGATGATACCCAGAACGCAGATCAATCTTGGAGAAGTATGTGGCTCCCCTTAACTGATCAAACAAGTCATCAATCCTGGGCAAAGGATACTTGTTACGAATCGTAACCTTGTTCAACTCCCTGTAATCTATACACAGACGAAGCGAACCATCCTTCTTCTTCAAAAACAGAACCGGTGCTCCCCAAGGTGATGTACTCTTACGAATAAAACCCTGGCTGAGTAACTGCTGAATCTGATCCCTCAGCTCTCTCATCTCTACCGGTGCCATCCTATAAGGTGCCTTAGAAATAGGCGCAGTGCCTGGAGCTAAGTCTATCACAAAATCAATCTCACGACTAGGTGGCAACCCTGGAATATCCTGAAATACATCCGGGAAATCCTGTACAATTGGTATGTTATCCAATGACACAGTAATCCCCTCATTCTTTTCCTCCTCCACATGGAACAAATAGGTGCTACCGCCTCCTTTAGAACGTGGCATAGCTACTACATACATATCCTGACCAGGTATGGTAAAAATAATAGATCTATCAAAACAATCAACTTGGGCATGGTAGTGAGACAACCAATCCATCCCAAGTATCACATCATAAGTGTGCATGTCTAGGACCAGTAGATTGGCTAGAAACCTGAGTCTGCCAATATCTAGTGTTACAGGCCCATCACTCTCATGTATAATAGCTGTATCACCCAATGGTGTAGAAATACCCTGAGGTCTAGTGCATACCCTCGTCCTTATCCCAGATAAAGTAACAAAAGTCCTAGCTACAAATGAGTGTGTAGCACCCGTATCAAATAAAACACGTCCATGTAAACCATGAATAAGAAACTTAACCTCAATAGTCTGAGGTGCCTGAACATCCTGTGGCTTGGGGTTATACACCCTGCCATAGTGCAACTGCTGTGGTGCCTGTCCCTGAGTCTGCGGCGGTGCCGGTAAAGCCAGATGTGTCTGTCCCTGAATCTGTGGAACCTATGGAGCTGGTAGAGGCACTGGCGCCCTCTGTCCCTGCTGCACATACTGTCCATGTCCCTGTCCTGCTTTAGGACACTGCCTGGTGGTATGTCCATACTTTCCACAAGTGTAACAACTACCCTGGAAAGTACCAAATGGCCTCCTCTGTCGGTTAGCCTGTGGTCCTCCATTCTGTTGCCTCTGAATAGGTGCCCCATTCCGGTGAGCATCTGAACCACCCTTGTGCTTCTTCCAAGGCTGTTGCCCTTGGAACTTGCCTTTGTCATTCTGCCGGTGACCATTGCCATTCCCCTTTTCAGCTGACTGATTAGCAGAGTCTTTATCACCCCGCTTCTCACCACGAGCCTGTCTGATGTCCACAGTCAACTGATACTGTTGTAGCGCGGCGTCTACCACCTGAGCATAGGTAGTATAGGTTGGACTACCTGTAATAGCTCTCTTGATAGACCACATCAGTCCCTTGACGAAACTGTTACGCTTCTTCTCCTCTGTATCCACCTCCTCCGGTGCAAAGAGAGACAAGCGTGTGAACTACTGCTCATACTCTGCCACTGTCATGTTTCCATGCTGCAGACTTAGAAACTCGGTCTTCATAACTGCCCTGACTGCATAGGGAAAATATTTCTCGTCAAAGCGAACACTGAACTCATCATAAGACAATGTCATCCTCTCCTCTGGGGTGGTAACTGACTCCCACCACTGTAGTGCATCCCCAACTAGCTTGAAAGTAGCAAGCATCTGCTTTTGAACCTCCGTGCACTGAACCAAACGAAGATGACGCTCAATGTCTTGTTTCCACTGGTGAGCTGCTCTCGCATCGGTGGAGCCTGAGAACACAGGTGGACTCCCCTTTGTGAAATAGCTCTTTGCCTTTCCCCAAGATTCCGTCTGAACCACTGGTGCTGGTACAGGTGCTTGCTGAACCTGTGGTTGGTTTCGGAGTGCAGCTGTTACCCCAGCCTCTATAGCCCGAGCAACAAGGTCATTGAGGTGTGGAGGAATCTCTGAATCTCTGTCCCGACCCTGAGTCTGTTGAACTTCCTCCTGCTCCTCCTGAAACCCTGGCATTTGCTGCTCTTCTTCCATTTGTCGACGTTGTAGACGTTCCTGCTGTCTACGTGCCGCTCTCCTCTGTCGACTGTTCATGTTCTGTCCTCTTCTAGTGTTAACCATGCTGTTAACATAGAATGACAGACATCAATACGAGTTTAAACGAACCGTAAAAGAATTCAACGAATCCTAAACATAAGCTCTATATAAAAAAAAACGCTACGCGGAAGTCTTAATACGAAACGTCCTAGAGACACTTGAACTTGGAGTGCTCTGATACCAACTGTGATACCCCTCGGATCCAAGACACGGGTTGATCAGGCCCAGGCCTAAACCCGAGGGAATATCAAACAATTAAAGTATTTTAAAGCGAACACAGATGACAAAATGAAACAAAAGTGATGGAATAAAACTGCAAGTAACATTAATTATAAAATCCTCCATGTATAACTGAAAATTGAAAATCCAATCCTCCAAAACTTCAAGGTTACAACTTGGGAATCCACTGATGGACCCCTAACCAAAAGTTCAACTGAAACTGAAAACTGAAATTAGATAATGCTAAAAATATCGAGAGAAGTCCTACGTAATCAGATGAAAGTGAGACTATCCTCGACAAGCACGATCAAGCTCTAAGGCTGGAACCGTCCTGTATCTGAAAAGAATAATAAAGGAGTGGGTCAGACCCACGAGCAAGTTCTAATCTAACTGCAATCCATACAGTGACCCGATACACAGATACACCGTAGACACCTCACAATATCTATCTAGTCCATACGTATAAATATATCCACACTAAGGGACATTCACCAGTCTATAATAGGGGTCTCAACCTGAATAGAAGGCAACATGCGAATACGCACCCAAAGGTGGGCATGAGTACCTAGACCAAACAGGATACACCTCAACCTATTATAACCAACTACGCATCCACTGCATATACGCACCCTAACCAACGAGTCTGAGACTCAAGCTCAACTCGTGGTACCATAACCATATATATAAAGTCCGTCCAAATCCAGGGTATGCAGTTCAACTATCTATTAAACTGTCATACAATAAACCAACTAGTTAGTCATTCAACTTATTCAGTTGATATGACTTAACTACCATCCGTTAATCCAGGAAGTCATCCAACTTGTTTACAGCTGATCTGACTTAGTCACAAATAGGATTCGATATCTTTCAATCCATTCCATTAATCCATTAGGTTAGGTTTATGCGTTTTGAGCTAAACCGTCCCTAGTATGTCACCGTCCCATACCGGTACATACCATCCTCCATATCCATGTAAATTACAACATATATAACAGTTCAATAATTTACAGACAAAAAACTACCATCCAAACAATTGCAGAAAACTATTTAAAGCTTCAGCAATTTAAATCCAAGCATTTAACCATATAGTTGCAGGAGACGATTTTAACAAATCAACAACTAACATCCAGAGCATGCATAGACCAAATTTAATATGTCAGGGACTCCATCATGCATGTGAATAGGTTAAATAATCCTATTATTAACCAATAAATTGCTAAAACAATTCAGAAGATTGTTTAAATATTTCATCAGTTTAAATCCAAACATTAGCCATACAGTTGCAGTAAACAATTTAATAATTCCGCAACTAGCCTCCTAAGCATGCATAGATCAAAATTAATAATTAAATGACCCTATCATGCACTTGAATGCATTCTAAAACAAGTTTTATAAACACATTATGTTCTATCAGATTGTTGAATTTTAATTCAACAATTAATTCAATTCCATTTGTTAAGTGCCTTAATTTTTACACTGTTTATCCCGACAACTTAGAATTAAACTTTACTCAATTTAGGGTCTCAATAACACTCAAAATTCATTCCTTGATCCCTCTGTAAAGTTCCAAATTCATTCAAACAGTCTCCATGCTCCAACAGTGAACATAGTATGTAGAAAATTAAAAAAAATCGTAAAAGAAATTAAAAATAACAAGGGAGCCTGCTCCAGAATTTGGAGCAGGCTCTTTTCCAGCCTAGAGCGGCTCTAGGACTTCCTAGAGCCGGCTCCACTTTGTTGTGGGAGCCGGCTCCCACTTCCATGGAGCCCGCTCTCACCTCCTGTGTGAGCCTTCGTCCCCGGTGCGTGTTTCAGCTCTTGTGCTCCTTCTCCGGCTTATTCCTAACCCCCTGTTAGTTTTTAAAACCAAACTTAGGACTCGTAATTTAGTCTAGAAGCATTCCCCAAGATTGTTTACAATAGTTTTGAAAGCAATTACAGAGTTTAATCAGGCCATTTAAACTAGCGTTGTTGAAGAACGGCACTGAAACTAAATTGCAAGATCAGTTTTATCCCAACCCCTCTGTTCTTTCTCCAATCTAAATTTGAAGTCTTAACTTACATCTAGTATCCAGTCAGACCTTGGTTGATTTCAGTAAGATTCAAAATAAAAATTAGAACAGTGGGACGTTATGCCAAAACAGAGTCAAGAAAACATACGCGCTATAATTGTTTTGTAAATAAATTTCACAGATAAAACGATAAAGTAAAACATATATAAAACATGCATGGTTCAGTTTAAGGCCAATTAATCTCCTAGAGATGTCCAGGTGCACAGAACACAAATCAAAGGGAAGGAGGAAGATAAGAACTTGCCTGTGATTTCAATTATGAAATCCCTGTGTCGTCTCTAAGTTTTCCTGCAATTCTGAACGCCGCCTGTAATACCCCGTAATTTTAAAGAATGTATTTAAATTAATCTTGTGTTAGGTTAATTAATTTTATTTATTTGTGCATACTACATTATTATATTAAGTTCATTTAATTGTGCATGTAAATTAATTGTGTATGTTAAAATAGTAAATTTATTCATTTAATTATGCATGTATTATTATTAATACTTTTATTTGTTGGTTATGCTTATATTAATCAATATTAGTTAATTAAAGTATTATTTGTGTTATATAGTATTATGATGATATAATGTATTATTTTGTAATAATAATAATTATATTAGTTTAATAATAATAATAATAATAATAATAATATAATAATAATTATAAAAGTTTATTAATAATAATATTAGTAATAATAGTTATAATAATAATAATAATAGTTATAATAATAATAATAGTATTAATTCAAAGTCATGATGAAATTAGAGATTAGGATAGGATTGCATCAATGGTTATGGTTGGAATTGAAGCCTTATGGTTGGGAGGATGGTTAGTTGATGAAAAAATAAGATATTTGTAATATTTATATTATATATTTTGTATATAAATTAACTAGCTTGCCTTAGAAGAAAATAAAGGGAGTTAGAAGCAAAGTATAAATTCTAGAGAGCTATTTTATAAGAGTGAAAGGAAAAGAGAAAGAGAAAGAAGCTTGGACCGGTGTAGGCAATTTTACCCGACTACGCGCAGACCGGCGGATTTATTTTAAATCCAAAAAGGCAAGTTATTATCTACTTTTCCCCTTTGAATTAATAAATTAATTGTTTAGCTTATTTTTATGCATAGAGCCAAGGTTAGGAGGTTAATAAATAATTAATTTTATTTTATTAAATTAATGGAATTTTAATTATATAGGATGGTATATATTTATTAAATGTCCTATGAAATTCATAATGGCTAAAAATAATTAAATAAGACTTTAGGGATTTTTCTAGAATTTTCTAGATTTTTCCGAGCATTTTCTGCAATTTCCGGCGAGTTTTTCGGTCGCCGGCAGTGGGGGAGACGACCGGAGTGATCCGGTGCGACGCGGCGCACCATAGGAGGGTGTACGCGCGCATCCTGGCCATTAGTGGAGTCTGATTTATCCGGTGCATCGCGGTCCATGATACCGCGGTACACCCGGATCTGTGGGCGTTGGATGGAGGGAAGATAGGGTGAGATGATCCGGTGTGACGCGCATGTAGGAAAGGTGATGCAGCCAACCAACCGGAGGACGCCACATCAGCGGGAAGCCATCAACGCGCGCGTGGCAGCGCGTGCGCGCGCGTGGGACTCTCCAGACGCGCGTGGGAGCGCGTGGCTGATGCCAGACGCGCGTGGGAGAGTGGGGAAGGTTGGGCTGCGCGTGGGGAGGCTCTGGGAGGCGCGTGAGGGCGCGTGTGGGGTCCCTACAGCTGCTGGAAATTACCAGAATACCCCTAGGGCCTGTTTTGTAAATTCCAGAACCTTAAACTTGGATTTTTAGGTACTGTGTTGGTAATTACGGGTTTAACGGGCCACGAAATTATTATTTTAACACCCGTTACTTATTCTTATGACCGATTAATCTTTTCTAAGCATTTATTGGCTCGTTCTCAGTACGGATACTAATGTGGTTTATTTAACGACATTGTTAAATATAAATAGTGTTATTATCGTATTAAATGGTATCAAACATTACTGTTAAATTAAATAAGGCCATGGTTTTAGTCAGATAAATTATCCATGATATCTTATGGGATGTTTATACTGTTAATCGTATATAAACCATGATTATTATGCTGTGTGCATTGCAGGGAATAAATGGACTGTTTATTATGTCGCATTTATATTATATGGATGTGTTGCCATATAGAACCATGTGAGCTGACTAATAAGTTTAGACTCATTTATACCTTATGCATTCGTTGCGATAGACAGATGTGTGGCTGTCGGGGTATGTGGTTTAATATTATTGGCATGTGTTGCCTAATTGACATTCTCGGTATATTTATTAATATTGTTGGCATGTGTTGCCTAATTTATATGCTCAGTATATTCATCAGTACTTTGCGAGGTGTTATCACTGTGTAGTTCGTTATAGTCTGTGTTGTCAGTACCGTGCACCATGTATAATAGCTGATTTTCCGGGTAGGGAAAGGCGACACTTGACCACCTAGTGTGAGTCTAAGTGATCACCGTCTATTCTGGTTGAGGTCATGTTATACATCGGATAGTTCCCGTAGGATGTATACAGATATAGTACTCATCCGATTCATAATGATTAATTTATTTGATTCTCTGATTTGGGTCATAGTAGAGAGGACTTGCTCGTGGGGTTGACCCACCATTGTTGTTATTTCAGGATACGGTCAGTATCCGTTTCAAGGCTGAGGTTAGCAGTGTGGGACCATCATCCGAACTCATCTACTCTTACGATCCAGTGCAGGGTAGAAGTTTTATGTAATACTTCAGTTTCAGTTTTTATTTACTTTTGACGTTGAACTCTCAGGGTTATATTTAGGGATCCCTGACGTAGGATTTCCAAGTTGTAATGAAGTACTGTATTAAATAAAGGATGGATGGATGTTGTATTATTTAATGTTTTCTTTCCTGTCTAAATTCTTTCATTTCCATCATTTTGTATTCCATGCTTGTATATTGCCAATTGTTTTTGATATCCCTCGTTTTTCGTGTATAAGCCTGATCAACTTATGCGTGGAAAATGTGGGGGTGTTACAGTTGGTATCAGAGCATTCCAGGTTCGAGTGTCTTAGGGATCTGTGATTACTATACTTTCGCGTTGTGTATTCTGATAATTAGAGCCTAAGTATTAGGGTTCTTTGTATTCTTTTAGTCGGTCCATTATAATGTACTGACGTTAGATTTTTCTGAATTTAAAAGAAGGATGTCTCGGGGTGGGACAAGGAATGCGAACCGTCATCGCAGTATTTCCCCAACTCCAAATGAGAATCAGGAATTTTCTCCTCAAGTTGCTGACATCATTGCACGAGCTGTGGCAGCAGGAGTAGCATCTGCTCTACGAAACCAGCAACCTCCTCCGATAGTACCTGTTCCTGAACCAGTGGCACAGCCAATGTCATGGGACAAAGTTCATCCGGGGAAATCCACCAACGTTTGCGGGGTCCACAGATGTCCTGTTAGCATATCAGTGGAAACAGGAGAGCGAGCGTCATCTTCGGATGGTAATCTGTACTGAAGTGCAGAAACAGATGCTGGCTACGTTTATGCTGATAGGCAATGCATTGCAGTGGTGGGAGTCTATTACTACTGTCGATGAGAGGACCAGATTGACGTATGCTGAATTTCAGACTCGCTTTGACGACAAGTATTTTCCTATGTCAGTAAGATCAGCGATGAAGACTGAATTTCTGGATCTGCAGCAGGAAGATATGACTGTGGCTGAGTATGAACAGAAGTTCATTAATTTGTCATTATTTGCACCAGAGGAGGTCAATACGGAAGAAAAGAAGCGAGACCGCTTTGTGAAGGGGTTGATATGGCCGATTAAAGTGGTGATCTTAGGTAGTCCGGCATATACTACTTATATCCAGGTGGTTAATGCCGCCTTACAGCACTGCCAGATGAGGAGTGATTACCGGAAGTCCAAGGGAGATAAGCGGACTAACCGAGACTACCAGACAGTGGAGAAAGGAAGCAGCAGTGGTGCCAAGTCCAATGATCGGGGCAGATTTCAAGGACATCAACCTTGGAAGAAAAACAAAGGAAACCCAGATGTGCAGAGGGATGGAGTCCCTAATCAGGGTAGACAAGGTGGGATACCTCAGACCGGACAGGAACAGTGGTCGGGAAATCAACAGAGAAGGCAGGCAGGTCCTTTTACGGGACGTTGTTATCACTGTAGAGAGATTGGGCATCCGGCCAAGATGTGTCCCAAAGCTAAACAGGGACAGTATGGGCAGCCGAGACCTAATCAGCCGTTTCCTCTACCGGCCCCACCGATGCCACGTGGGCAAGTTCAAAATGTTCCGGCACTTCCAGCACCACCATTTCCTCCGGGGCAACCTCCACAGCAATTGCATCATGGCAGAGTTTATAACTTCATGCCACATAATGCGCAGGCTCCTCAGGCTATTAAGGGTATGTTTTCTATACATGGTCGAACTGCTCGTATACTGTTTGACACTGGTGCATCACATTCTTTTGTGTCTAGATCTTTTGTTATCTTATCTGGTATGACGACTCAGTTATGTGACCAACCTCTTAATATTTATACACCATTGGGAGTTGGCGCAATTTTACGAGAGTATAGCGGTGATATCCTTATAGATATGGGCCGGCTTCGATTTCTTGCAAATTTGTTAGTGTTAGATATGCATTCGTATGATGTTATACTTGGGATGGACTGGTTATCTCAGTACCATGCTCAGGTTAACTGTTACGAAAAGTCTATTGTATTTTCCATACCAGGACAGGAGATGTATCTTCTTGTTGTACCACAACCTGATAGAGGGCCTAGCACTTATTTATTCGTTCTTGATGAGGACTCACAGGAAGCGACTGCGGTATCTCTTGACAGCATCCCGGTAGTACAGGAATTCCAGGATGTATTCCAGGAAATTCCAGGCTTGCCACCGAGTCGAGAGATAGACTTCGTTATTGATTTAGCTCCAGGCACTACGCCTATTGCTAAGGCGCCGTACAGAATGGCACCAGTGGAGATGCGAGAGTTGAAAGATCAAATTCAACAGTTGCTCAGCCAGGGATTTATTCGCAGGAGTACTTCACCATGGGGAGCACCAGTACTGTTTGTCAAGAAGAAGGATGGATCTCTTCGTCTTTGTATTGATTACAGAGAACTGAACAAGGTCACTGTTCGCAACAAGTACCCGTTGCCCAGAATTGATGACCTGTTTGATCAGTTGAAGGGAGCTACTTACTTCTCAAAGATCGATTTGAGGTCTGGTTATCATCAGCTACGAGTCAGAGAACAAGATGTTCCAAAGACAGCATTTCTCACGAGGTACGGATCTTATGAGTTTCGTGTTATGCCTTTCGGTTTAACGAACGCTCCAGCTGTCTTTATGGACTTGATGAATAGAGTATTCAGAGAATACTTAGATCAGTTTGTCATTGTTTTCATCGATGATATTCTGGTTTACTCTAAGTCGGAGAAGGACCATGCTAGACATTTACGCACAGTATTGCAGACACTTCGAGAACATCAGTTGTTTGCGAAGTTTGAGAAGTGTGAATTTTGGCAGAAAGAGGTTAAATTTCTGGGTCATGTAGTGTCAGAAGAAGGGTTAGCAGTAGATCCAGCCAAGGTTGCGGCCGTTATGGAGTGGGGACAGCCTACCTCACCGACAGAGATTCGCAGTTTTCTGGGATTGGCGGGGTATTATCGCAGGTTCATCCAGGGATTTTCCAAAATTGCGGGTCCACTTACTCATCTGACTAAGAAGAATGTACCATTTGTATGGGATGATTCTTGTCAGGCTGCTTTTGCTGAATTGAAGAGTAAGTTAACTTCTGCACCTGTCTTAGCCACACCTCAGAGTGGAATCGAGTATTTAGTATTTACCGACGCTTCTCTGAAGGGTTTGGGTTGTGTGTTGATGCAAGACGAGCGACCAGTTTCTTATGGGTCTAGGAAGCTTAAGCCTCATGAGCTTAATTACCCGACTCACGACCTAGAGCTCGCCGCAGTGGTTTTTGCCTTGCGTATTTGGAGACATTATCTTTTGGGGGAGACTTTTCGATTGTTTAGCGATCATAAGAGTCTACAGTATTTGTTCACACAGAGGGAACTGAATATGAGACAGCGCAGATGGTTGGAATTCGTGAAAGACTATCACTTCTCTATACAGTATCATCCAGGGAAGGCGAATGTTGTAGCAGACGCACTCAGTCGCCGACCCTATGTCAGCCTTTCAGCTTTGTTTACAACAGAGTGGGATGCTTTGAAAACGGTTGATGAGTTAGCAGACGCTTTTATGGCATGTGTGGTAGTAACTCCTTCTATCATTCATCAGGTCATTCAAGCGCAACTCTCAGATCAACAGTGTATTGACCGGGTTTCGGAGTTAGCCTCCGGAGATGTTCCTTTTTATTCTATAGGGACTGATGGAGGATTGAGGTACAAGGGACGTTTAATTGTGCCTTCAGCTGATAATTTGAGAAATGTTGTGATGAGAGAGACACACACTTCTCAGTTCTCTGTACATCCAGGGGGAGACAAGATGTATCAGGACATGAAACGCCAGTTTTGGTGGGCCGGCATGAAAAGAGATATAGCTATCTTTGTCTCTAAATGTAGTACCTGTCAGATGATTAAGATTGATCATCAGAGACCGCCAGGATCGTTACAGCCACTTCCCATACCAGAGTGGAAATGAGAGAGTATTTCCATGGACTTTATAGAGGGATTACCTACTTCACAGCATAATCACAACTCTATTTGGGTCATTGTTGATAGATTGACCAAGTCCGCTCACTTTCTGCCTGTTCGTTCAAACTTTACGTCAGAACAGTATGCTAAGCTTTATATTGCAGAAATGGTGAAACTTCATGGTGTACCATTGTCCATCGTATCAGATAGAGATCCGAAATTTGTATCAGGATTTTGGAGAAGCTTTCAGCAGGCTTTGGGTACAGAACTATATCTTAGCACTGCTTATCATCCTCAAACAGATGGACAGACTGAGCGAGTTAATCAGATTTTAGAAGACATGTTGCGGGCATGTGTTCTTGATTTTAAGGGCAATTGGGAGGAATATTTGCCGCTTTCAGAGTTTGCTTATAACAATAGTTATCAGAAAACTATTGGTATGGCACCATTTGAGGCTTTGTACGGTAGACCGTGTAGGTCTCCTGTCTGTTGGCTTGGAGTTGGTGAGAACAGCTTTTTGGGTCCTGAATTTATTAAGGACACGTCAGAAAAGATCGCTATCATTAGGGATCGGATGCGTACAGCTCAAAGCAGACAGAAAAGTTATGCTGACCGTCGAACTCGTGCTTTGGAGTTTAAGGTTGGTGATCAGGTTTTGCTTAAGGTTTCTCCTATGAAGGGAGTAATGCGGTTTGGGTCAAAGGGTAAGTTATCGCCTCGTTTTGTGGGTCCTTTTATGATTACAGATCGGATTGGGGCAGTAGCTTATCGTCTGGCTCTACCAGATAATCTTCATAGGGTACATAATGTTTTTCATGTATCTATGCTGCGAAAATTTCTACGGGATGAAGATCGATACCAACACATTGATGTGGGTGAGATTGAGTTGCAACCCGATGCAACCTATTTGGAACAACCTTACTGTATTCTCGATCGTAGGAATCAGATACTGCGCACGAAGACTATTCCATTAGTACGTGTACAGTGGAGTCATCATAATGCTACAGAGTCTACTTGGGAACGGGAAGATATTATCCGTGCCAAGTATCCAGAACTTTTTACTACAGGTATGTAGTGAATTTCGGGGACGAAATTCCTTTATTAGGGTGGGGAGAATGTAATACCCCGTAATTTTAAAGAATGTATTTAAATTAATCTTGTGTTAGGTTAATTAATTTTATTTATTTGTGCATACTACATTATTATATTAAGTTCATTTAATTGTGCATGTAAATTAATTGTGTATGTTAAAATAGTAAATTTATTCATTTAATTATGCATGTATTATTATTAATACTTTTATTTGTTGGTTATGCTTATATTAATCAATATTAGTTAATTAAAGTATTATTTGTGTTATATAGTATTATGATGATATAATGTATTATTTTGTAATAATAATAATTATATTAGTTTAATAATAATAATAATAATAATATAATAATAATAATTATAAAAGTTTATTAATAATAATATTAGTAATAATAGTTATAATAATAATAATAATAGTTATAATAATAATAATAGTATTAATTCAAAGTCATGATGAAATTAGAGATTAGGATAGGATTGCATCAATGGTTATGGTTGGAATTGAAGCCTTATGGTTGGGAGGATGGTTAGTTGATGAAAAAATAAGATATTTGTAATATTTATATTATATATTTTGTATATAAATTAACTAGCTTGCCTTAGAAGAAAATAAAGGGAGTTAGAAGCAAAGTATAAATTCTAGAGAGCTATTTTATAAGAGTGAAAGGAAAAGAGAAAGAGAAAGAAGCTTGGACCGGTGTAGGCAATTTTACCCGACTACGCGCAGACCGGCGGATTTATTTTAAATCCAAAAAGGCAAGTTATTATCTACTTTTCCCCTTTGAATTAATAAATTAATTGTTTAGCTTATTTTTATGCATAGAGCCAAGGTTAGGAGGTTAATAAATAATTAATTTTATTTTATTAAATTAATGGAATTTTAATTATATAGGATGGTATATATTTATTAAATGTCCTATGAAATTCATAATGGCTAAAAATAATTAAATAAGACTTTAGGGATTTTTCTAGAATTTTCTAGATTTTTCCGAGCATTTTCTGCAATTTCCGGCGAGTTTTCCGGTCGCCGGCAGTGGGGGAGACGACCGGAGTGATCCGGTGCGACGCGGCGCACCATAGGAGGGTGTACGCGCGCATCCTGGCCATTAGTGGAGTCTGATTTATCCGGTGCATCGCGGTCCATGATACCGCGGTACACCCGGATCTGTGGGCGTTGGATGGAGGGAAGATAGGGTGAGATGATCCGGTGTGACGCGCATGTAGGAAAGGTGATGCAGCCAACCAACCGGAGGACGCCACGTCAGCGGGAAGCCATCAACGCGCGCGTGGCAGCGCGTGCGCGCGCGTGGGACTCTCCAGACGCGCGTGGGAGCGCGTGGCTGATGCCAGACGCGCGTGGGAGAGTGGGGAAGGTTGGGCTGCGCGTGGGGAGGCTCTGGGAGGCGCGTGAGGGCGCGTGTGGGGTCCCTACAGCTGCTGGAAATTACCAGAATACCCCTAGGGCCTGTTTTGTAAATTCCAGAACCTTAAACTTGGATTTTTAGGTACTGTGTTGGTAATTACGGGTTTAACGGGCCACGAAATTATTATTTTAACACCCGTTACTTATTCTTATGACCGATTAATCTTTTCTAAGCATTTATTGGCTCGTTCTCAGTACGGATACTAATGTGGTTTATTTAACGACATTGTTAAATATAAATAGTGTTATTATCGTATTAAATGGTATCAAACATTACTGTTAAATTAAATAAGGCCATGGTTTTAGTCAGATAAATTATCCATGATATCTTATGGGATGTTTATACTGTTAATCGTATATAAACCATGATTATTATGCTGTGTGCATTGCAGGGAATAAATGGACTGTTTATTATGTCGCATTTATATTATATGGATGTGTTGCCATATAGAACCATGTGAGCTGACTAATAAGTTTAGACTCATTTATACCTTATGCATTCGTTGCGATAGACAGATGTGTGGCTGTCGGGGTATGTGGTTTAATATTATTGGCATGTGTTGCCTAATTGACATTCTCGGTATATTTATTAATATTGTTGGCATGTGTTGCCTAATTTATATGCTCAGTATATTCATCAGTACTTTGCGAGGTGTTATCACTGTGTAGTTCGTTATAGTCTGTGTTGTCAGTACCGTGCACCATGTATAATAGCTGATTTTCCGGGTAGGGAAAGGCGACACTTGACCACCTAGTGTGAGTCTAAGTGATCACCGTCTATTCTGGTTGAGGTCATGTTATACATCGGATAGTTCCCGTAGGATGTATACAGATATAGTACTCATCCGATTCATAATGATTAATTTATTTGATTCTCTGATTTGGGTCATAGTAGAGAGGACTTGCTCGTGGGGTTGACCCACCATTGTTGTTATTTCAGGATACGGTCAGTATCCGTTTCAAGGCTGAGGTTAGCAGTTTGGGACCATCATCCGAACTCATCTACTCTTACGATCCAGTGCAGGGTAGAAGTTTTATGTAATACTTCAGTTTCAGTTTTTATTTACTTTTGACGTTGAACTCTCAGGGTTATATTTAGGGATCCCTGACGTAGGATTTCCAAGTTGTAATGAAGTACTGTATTAAATAAAGGATGGATGGATGTTGTATTATTTAATGTTTTCTTTCCTGTCTAAATTCTTTCATTTCCATCATTTTATATTCCATGCTTGTATATTGCCAATTGTTTTTGATATCCCTCGTTTTTCGTGTATAAGCCTGATCAACTTATGCGTGGAAAATGTGGGGGTGTTACACCGCCAAGCTTCCTATAACTCTGTCTCTAATCCTTACTCAACCTCCTTGGTCCTCTCCGTACAAATCCTCTTAAGCCTCACTCTGTTTTCCCACAACTGCTCTCTGTTTCTCTCTCTCTGTATCTCATGGTCTGTGTTGTTTTTTACAGAAATTCAGGTTAATTATTCTCAAACCCTAAACCACCGTGACACACATACTTATAGGCTTAGTGATTAAACCCTAATCCATATAACCTTAAGCCAAAGCCCATCTCGGCCCATAAACCGACCTAAGATAAATACCTACGTCGGCCACCTATGTAATTGCAACCCTAAATTTAACTGTAACTTAAAACAGAATTAAATGAAAAAACAATTACATAATTAAATCCACTTAACTAATTAATTTCAATTAAAAACCCAATTAAATAATTAAAAACACTTAATTCAATTTAAAACACATGACACATAGGTAAACAATAATTAAACCAAATAATCACATAAACAATTTAAGTCAAAGTTCAAATAACCAATTAAATAAAAATGCGATAAAGATAATAAAATAAAGTTTTAAATATGTTAAAAAAAATGCCGAGACTATCCTTTTTAAAATTAGGGGTATTACATTTAGACAATATATTCCTCTACCAATAGATGTATTGTGGCCTCACACATGTTGATTGAGACAATTTGCACTTGTTGAGTCACCCTTACCAATTGAATGTCTTTTACACACACAACATTGTTGCAACACATTCATTTCCCTCATTAGTCACTTGATTATGGTTTGGAATAGTATTGTTTGGTGGTGATCTCTACACCCCAAGACCTTTCCTTCTTACTTACTCTTTATCTTAATGCATTTTAACTAATTCTTTTCTAGAAGTAGTCAACCAACCCAATTCTCTTTTGCAATCATTTGGTACGCTAGAGTCGAAGTTGAAATTCCAACACGTATAATCCCTTGGGACGATCCCTACTCACTCTCACTCTTGCTACGTTAGTAGTAGTGTTGGTAGTGATTTTTATAAATTTAAATTTGACATAAAAGGCTTTTCTTGAACCACACATTCACTACATTCAGTTTGGCGTATTGGAACGGCCGTCGTCAGATTTTGGCGCTGTTGCCGGGGATTAACGGTTTTGTTGGAATTAAACTAGACAATAGTGTTCATTAGATTGCTTCTATTTTTATTTTATTTTCCATTGTATATTCTTTTCTCTTGATTCTCATTATTATTTGTTCAATTAGGTACTTGACTACAAGGAAGGCGAACTTTGGAACTTAAAGCAATCATTGGAGCTTAAAAGCTAAATTTGGAGTTGAAGTGCTAAAGGACTATTGTGACCAATTCTTGGCTCTTTTGTATTTTAATTGTTTCACTTCTTTGTATGCTTGTGATAGCCCTTGTTGAGGCTCATTTTATTGCTAAATTTTTGTCCAAGCATAGGCCCTTGTTGAGGCCAATTTTTTCTTGCATTTGGGTTTTAATTGTGAATGGAGGAATTGTTTGATCCAAGTTTGGGAGGGAATTACATCCCTTCACCTTATGCTCCTCCATCACATTTTAATCCTTATGAGATTGAGTCCAATTCATTTCATGCATCATCTTATTATGGACTTGATCACTCATTTAATCCTTCTTGTGACTATTACCCTCCCCCACCATTTTATGATGAATCAATTCCACCACATTCTAAGTACTCACCCGGATTTGAAGAAAAAGTGTTAGCTTTACTTGATGTGCATATTTCACACACTTCACTTATTAATTCTCATTCTCAAGCTTTAGCCAACTTAGAAGCTCAAGTTGAGCAAATTGCAAGTACTCTTTCTCATCAAGAAGAAGAGGAAGAGGCAAATGAAAAAATGGCAAGAACTTCAATGTATATAGATGAGGATGATGAGAGTGAGGAGAATGAAACAAGTGAGCTAATGCCTAGCACTCTATCTTGTATAAAGGAAGAAGTGGCAAGTGAGTTAGTGGCTAATCCAATAGAACATAACATGATTAATGAGGACTTTCCTTGTTTTGATTATGATTTTATCTATGATATGGCTACTCTAGAGAGTGAAGAGATGTTGACCACACTTGAGGTAGGAGAGAAGGAGGAAGAACTTGTTGAAGAGGGCCTTCTTTCTATTATCTCTAATGACCCTCTTGAGGAATGTCTTTTGGAAATGTATAAAAATTGTGGTTTTGACTTTAAAAGCTCTAAAAATGAAATAAACTCTCTAATGGACTCCTTAGCTTACTTAGAAGGTGAGGAAATGGTAATTTATGAGGAGGAGAAGAGGGATGAAAAGAATGTGTTCCTTATTAATCCAAATGAGTCTTTGAAAGACAATGCCTCACCAATTATTAATATGGATGATCATTTGAATGTGTTTCAAGAACACAACAAAGAGGCAAGCCTAACCATGATTGATTTTGTTTTCAAGACCGTGGATGAAAGGAACAATATCATCTCTTTTATTTCTTTTCAAGTCATTCTTTTGGAGGATGATTTTATTGTCATAAGTGGGACATTAAATGAGAAAAGTGAAAAGAGGGTCAATATGGATGTTTCATATCCAGTTTTTGATTCATTTGATTAGTAAGTTGATCTAACGTCTTGCTAGAGACGTTAAACACTAGTATTCATAGAGTTTCACAACTCTATTCCTCCCTCATTTCTATCTTGCATTTTGATTCTTGCGAAATCTAGATACTGTTTTTGTGGTTCATATAGATTAGAAGGAACTGAGTAAGGGATTGCATGAGCACTCAAGTCATTTTGAGCATTTATGCATAATTTCAATCGATCCAAGTTTTGGTTCGATCGATCGAAAATTGGTTTGATCGATCCAACTATGGACTCGATCGATCCAGCTCTCATTTTGCACCCAACACTTAGAAAAATTTTGGACCTGCATCCAAACTCCAAAATGCATGCTCTCGGGATCTCCAAATTTTCAAAAGTTCGATCGATCGTAAACCATTTCGATCGATCGAACTACCTCTCGATCGATCCAACATGTGGTTCGATCGATCATGAGTCCCAACACTTAGAAAAATTTTGGACCTGCATCCAAAATCCAAAATGCATGCTCTCGGGACTTTTCAAAATTTTTCATGTTCGATCGATCGAATTCCAAGTTCGATCGATCCAAGGTTCCAACACATATCAACTCTTGAACCCTTAAACTTGTACATTCTTTATCCTCTTCGATCGATCAAAATCTTTCTTCGATCGATCGAAATTTGCATCTCATAAATTTAATTCCCTTTGATTTTTCAAAATTTATTTCAACAACAACAAAAAAAAAAAAAAAAAAAAAAAAAAAAAAAAGAAAAAAGAAAAAAGAAAAAATGCCATTAAAAGTGGAGACCTAAGTTCAATCGATCGAACTCTGCATATCGTGTTTTTAAAAATATAACCGAGTTGGATCGATCACTTTGGATCGATCCAACTTCAAAAAGAAATCAAACCCTAGTCTCCCTCTTTTCTCAATCTCATCTCAATCAGGCCAACCTCCATTCCAATCATCTTCCCCATCTCCGGCGAGCCATTTCCTGCAAGGTAAAGCCTTATTTTCACCGCGGCGTCGCACCCTCTCTCTCATCTCATCCCTCTCGGTTTTGAGGTAATCCGCGAGCCATTTCTTGATTTAAAAGTTTAATCAATGCATGATTCATGATTTTCTATATTGATTTATGTTGTATGTGTATTAATCATCCATTTTGAAGCATCAATTTCTTGATTATGGTATACATATTCACACATGCATTCGGCCGAACCAAATTGGGGATTTTTTATTTGATTTGGCATTTGGGGAGTGTTTGGGTGTTGAGGATGGGATGTTTAGTGTGTAGATGGGCCCACAAACACGTTTGTGTGGGCCCCGTGCTCTAGATCTCACAGATCTGTGACTTTTCAAATTCGGCATTCGCACAGTTCGATCGATCGAACTTGTGCTTCGATCGATCGAAGTAGTGAACTTCATTTCACTACCTTCGATCGATCCAATCTTGTGCACTTTCATGCTTCGATCGATCCAAGTGTTTGATTGATCCAATTCACTTCGATCGATCCAACTTTTGAACATTTTTCACTTCGATCGATCGAAAATTTCTGTGATCGATCGAACTTAAAGTTCGATCAATCGAACTTTCACAGATCATACATACACACTCCATTCATCTTGTGTCGTCTTCATGCTATCTTTATATGGACAATGCCTGTGATATTCCACATTGGATGCATTTCATACCTACATTGCTTAGCATGATTCACATATCATCATCATCATAGATTCATGTCATCCGTATTTTGTCTATCTTATTTGACATACATGTTTCTATTATGCACTTAAATTCTTATATATCTGGCACTGACTTATATTGAAATTTTCTTGTCTTTTTGCAGATCATGCCTCCGCGGTACAAGAGTACAGCCAGGAGATCTTCGGGGCCACAGTGACCCCGCAGACATATACAGCCCAGGATAGAGATGGTTGCAGAGCCATCTCATGCTCAGGCGTAGCCCGCACAGGCTACTCCCCCTCAGTCCCCATCCCACGAGGCTGAGGAGGGAGCTGACCACATGCCATCTACATCCCAGGCTCCTCCAGCCTTCACACCATCACCTTCTCCTGTGCGCCATCAGGCAGATGCAGTCGCCATGCCATCACCACAGCCACCTCTACCGGCTCAGCGCCGTGACTAGTTGCTGCCGAGATATGCAGCTATGACCGTGGCTCAGGAGTCATACTTCGATACTGCGTACTTCTCCGAGTCTATCCTGACCCGGTCTGGCTATCAGGATATCATGCAGCGGGGCCTCTCAGCCATCTTTGCCCCAGTCACTGGCCTTATATACCCGCAACTGGTGCGGTTATTCTTTTAGCATCTCCGGCCCTCGCCACGATCTACCGCAGAGATGATCACTACATTAGACGGCCACGAGATTGTCATCACAGTTGACACTCTAGCACGTGCTTGCCGGTGCCCACACCGGTGTCCACCTGAGCTTGCAGAGACATACCCGAGGCTGCATAGGCCTTCATTTTTTGACATGGCTGTCTCCTTGACAGGCCATCATGCCGGTGGTCAGACATTCGCCACCAGGACTTTCTTGCCTGACGACCTCTGGTTCATTGACATAGTTCTTTTCCAGAACATTTATATGGCGGGCCACAAGATCCAGAGGCGTCATGACTACTTGACAGCTCTTTACGCTTTTTACACGGGCTGCTGGGTATCTATCCCAGTCCTCATCTGGAGCGTGATGAGGTTACTGTATGATTCTTTCATTTCCAGGAAGGACCCTAAGCGGTCCAAGGTCCTGCCCTTCGGACATCTCATCACGCAGATCCTTCTTGACCAGCACTACAGAGTGCCCCCAGATGAGGAGCCCCTTGCACGGTCCAGCTTCTATAGGAGGAACGACTGGAATAAGAGCTACAATGCTCTTATTCGGAGTCTTCAGGAGCCAGCTGTAGAGGCAGCAACTGAACTGGAGGAGGACGTAGCAGCCGTGCGAGCCAACATCACTGCCCACCGAGTTGAGTTCACCTCTTTCAGGGCGGATGTCCATGGCTTGCTTTGCCGATCTCTCCAGCCGACTCCCCGCACCTGCACCTCCAGCCACTGCAGATCTTCACGATCAGGCCTCCTGAGACTCCACTTCCAGTTGTTTTATGCTTTCATTTCTTTTATTCTGGATCTGTATTATACTGTCACTGTTACTGTATTATACTTTGCGGCCGGTGTGTCGGCTTTATTATTTTATTGATGTACCTGCACTTTATATTCTCTATATACTGCTTTTTGATTATGGATGTCTCTTAGTATCTCATATTTGTATGTTTGACTCCATCAGGTACACCACAGTGACTTCAGTGAGAGAGTGCTGCCTAATTTTTCAGGACCACTCTTACACCTCTCTCTCTATTCTCTATTTATCCCATTTTACACTTGCATGTCCACTGTGCACTGATTATCCTATCTTGTTATCTAATGAGTTTATCCGAGTGCAAACTTTTCAGGACCATAGTTTATCCCAAGTTGGGGGGGCCATACCACCCACTTTGGATACTTCTATCCCGATCATTCATGTCTAAAGCACTGGTATACTCTTTCTTTTGTTCTCTTCACACATTGAAGACAATGTGCAGTTTAAGTTTGGGGGTATTGGTGTATATTTCAGTGTTACTTTAAAATTCAAATTTTGAGCATGTCTTGTGTATTTGAGGGATATTTCTATACTTGGTCCATTTCTAGCTATGATTTTGATCTTTTGAGGATTATATTGCTTAAAATTTAAAAATTGCTTGACTTGAGAGTCCAATACTCCTTGTATGCCTTGAGGATGCCATTTAGGAGTAATTTTTTCAAAAGCTTGATATCTTACTTACATTTGTGGTCCACATCATCCTGAATTTGTGATTGTTTTGAGATTCATTCTAGGATTCTACACTAGCACCGGTGCACACTAGCATTCAATTGTGGGGTACATGCTTTGTTGATTATTAAATTGGTTATATCCCAATTGGGCTAGTAGTGCATTGAAAGCTTTCATTCTTGATAAAGGTGGATAACAACCCCTTTTCATTGAGTAGCCGGGATTCTTGCCTCATTAAGCAGTGAACTTCTCGTGCCGAAAGGTGGAGGGCCCAAACTCTAGGTTAATAATTGAATGGTTAAAAAAAAAAAAAAAAAAAAAAGAAGAAGAAGAAGAAGTTGCAAAAAGCAATAAAAGTGAGGACTTCTCCCAAAAGGTGAGAAGTGGGAAATGATTAGATGGTTGTTGTCTTGATTTGTAGCCTAGTTGATTTGAGTTTGTAAGTCCGTAGGGGTGTCTTAACACCTAATGCCCTAAAGCCATCTGGTTTGGGAGTCATTGACCTAAAGCTCGCTACATGAATCTTCTAGAAAGCTTAAGAGATCAACACATTGCACAATACTTCCATCTTTGATCCTCAATAAAAAATAAAAATAAAAATAAAAATAAAAATAAAAATAAAAATGAAAAGAATAAGCGCACCTAGAACAATAAAGCTTTAATAAAATGTCCACTCTCTTATCTTGATGATCGGTACTAGATTTGTGTGCTAGTTTGAGGGTAAGGATATGATTACTTCTCTAGTTAGCTAAGATAGCAACACACTTGATGCCGGACCTCTCACATGGATTCTAGACTTGTTTTGATTTTCATGATCATTTTCTTGATGTGTGGAGGACCATGCTTGCTTGCTTGATATTGAAATTTTGGGAGATTGCTTAGAAACGGTTGAAAAATTGCATACTTGAGGTAGTTTTCTCCCAATGCTTGTTTGCAATATTGGTGCCTCTTTTGAAAAAATTAGCTTAATGTTTGTGGGTACCATTTCTGGAAACCCTCACGAGACTTTACTTGTCCACTAGGGGTAACCTAGGGGTTTAAAAGGCTTGTTGCATATGCTAAATGCAATCGTGTTCCCTACAAAAGTGGCGCTATCATTTTACTTGCTTTCCAGTTTATACTTGTTTAGTTGTTCATTTCATTCCTTTACTTCTTAGTTCATTGCTAGGGACTAGCAATATTTAAGTTTGGGGATGTGATGAGCACTGAAAAGTGCGCATTTAAACCCGTTAAGCTTAAGCATTCTAGTACCTTTATCTATCTTACTTTGCCATTTTAGACTTATTACGTGTTATTTATATTTTCAGGCACTAATCCCAAAATTGAGCTAACTCAGCCAAATAAGAGCTTAATTGAAGCAATCCTGAGATAAACCAAAGGAGGGAGCAAAGTGGAGAAAGCAAGGAGCAAAAAGGAATCAAAGTTGTGCAGCTGAAAAGTTCAATCGATCCAACTTAGAGTTCGATCGATCGAACATCTATGATCGATCACAGTACTTCTCGATAGATCCAACCTTGGCCTTTGTTGAAATTCCAAATTCGATCGATCCAACATCACCTTCGATCGATCGAACCCTATTTTGTCCTATTCAAATGATTGATCTTATCCACAGCTGTACGCCTACCAACCACTTTTGTCCTTTTCCCCATAAATATCTTCGAAATATCTCAGCCTTGTCCTTATCCGGAGGAGTCAGACCACTTCGATCGATCCAAGATGCAGTTCGATCAATCGAACCCATCTTCGATCGATCCAAGTTAAGGTTTGATCGATCGAACTTCCTCCAGCGAGAAAAAGTTAAAGTCCAGCTCATTTATTCCGTCCTTCACCCAATCATTGGAGAATATGCCTTGCACGACCACAGCTCATCATAGGGTGTATTTGACCTACCTATATAAGGAATATGATACACTTTTTGGAAAGGGGTCTAGAGTCTCTTGTCACACATTGAAAATTATCTTGGAGGCTATTCTTGGAGAGGAAGAAGGGAGGAAGCTAGAGCAACCATTGGAAGAGATCTTCACCAACTAGGAGCAGCCATGGAGTTAGCCCTTGAGGGTTGGATCATCACTACCATGAGTGGCTAGACATCTTCTTGGGGCTAGAGTTAGCCCCAAACATGCTTTCTTTACCTAATCTTGTGTAATTTTGAGGGATTTGTGTTGTAATGCATATTTTGATTCTTGAACTTATGAAGATCTTGATTATTCATTGAGTTCTATGGATTAATGCTTCTAATTGATCATTTTCTCTATCTATATGTCTATGTATGCTAGAGTAGATGCTCACCTCTAGATTTAATGTTATTGATGCATGTCTATGTGTATTAATGCCTTTAATCTTGAGATTGCCAAAATATGAAGTTCTTAATGTAATGCTCTTGTTATGTCTCTAGATGATTCATACTTATTCCTTGATGGATTGTGTTTCTCTTTTAAGTAGTGTAGTGTTAGTTGGGGAAACAATTCATGCTTGTTCTTTGATGTTCCATGCTTTTGAATGCAAGAAGCATATGCTCTAATATTGTGGTGTCATGGAATTTTGAGCTTAATGAAGGATTAATGATTAGTTATGATATGTTGTATCTTTCACATGTGTTTAGACAATTTATTCATCTCCCAATAGATATTTTGTACCTCTCACATGATGATTAGATAATGCATGTTTAACTAAGTCATCCTTATGGATTGCTTGGACTATGAGCTTAATGAAAGGTTCAATGACTTGAATTGTTATTTTGTTATCTTCATATGATATTTAAACAATATATTCCTCTACCAATAGATGTATTGTGGCCTCACACATGTTGATTGAGACAATTTGCACTTGTTGAGTCACCCTTACCAATTGAATGTCTTTTACACACACAACATTGTTGCAACACATTCATTTCCCTCATTAGTCACTTGATTATGGTTTGGAATAGTATTGTTTGGTGGTGATCTCTACACCCCAAGACCTTTCCTTCTTACTTACTCTTTATCTTAATGCATTTTAACTAATTCTTTTCTAGAAGTAGTCAACCAACCCAATTCTCTTTTGCAATCATTTGGTACGCTAGAGTCGAAGTTGAAATTCCAACACGTATAATTCCTTGGGACGATCCCTACTCACTCTTGCTACGTTAGTAGTAGTGTTGGTAGTGGTTTTATAAATTTAAATTTGACATAAAAGGCTTTTCTTGAACCACACATTCACTACATTCAGTTTGGCGTATTGGAACGGCCATCGTCAGTAGCTTAGGATGATGCCTTTAGAATTTTCTCAGAAATTAAATATAAGGGAGCATGTTCCTTGTATTGTTAACACGGGTTATACTTATAAAGCCAAAGAAATGTAGTACGTGTATGTATTTAGCATTATTCCTACTGAGTATTGTAACTCACCCCCTTGTTGATTCCCCTTTTAGGTTGAAGCAATGATTTGATGATGACGCTTCTTCTTTACTTGTTTTTAGATGATGTATTTGATGTTAATGTATTTTGGTTGCCATTTCATAATATGGCCATTGCTTTGGATCTTGTAATTTGAGATGATGAACATACTTAATTAATTGTAAATTAACTTGATGTGAATGATTCATTTTCTATAAATGATTCATTTTAATGTATGGATTACATTTTTATGCACATTCAATGTATGATTTCACGCACTCTTTGTTCACAATTGTCATTGCCATGCGTAGACGCTTTAGAATGGACTTACTTATCATGTTTGAGCATTGGGCATACTTGGGAGTCTTTTGGTTTGAGGCTGTTTTTACTGTTCACTAGAGGATTTCAACAAACTTCGAGTGCTCGTAGACCAGCTCTAAGCACTCGGAGCTTATCAGACCCATGTGTGAGTGCACAGCCTTGCGCGCACGTATGAGCTCACAGGACACCGTGCCTTCCGAGCGCTCGCAGCTCCTTCTTAGGCACATTTTGGATTTTTCGTCTTAAATCCGGAATTTAATGTTTATTTTTCGCCATTCATGTTTTGTGATGACTCATTAGCCTATTGTGGACTAATATATTATCAGACATTATGATGTCATATGGGATCAGGATTTTAGGAACCATTGTAGTTAGTGCACCGGATCATGGGATTTGAGGCGTTACACGTACATTATGATTTAAATAATAATATTTAATCTAATTTAAATTCAATTTGAAAATTATTGTGTAGAATACACGATTTTATTACCAAAAATATTTAATTAATTTATTAAAAAATCAATAAAATGTGTTTTTTTTCTTTTTATAAAATATTATGTCTAATTTTGTAAGAGTACATATGAAAGTTTGCTTTTTATACTTAAGCTATAAGTGAAGATTTAGTAACTTAGTACTTCATGGAAAAAAAAATTCTCATTAGTAAAATTCATTGGTCTTTTAAAAAAAATGTTTAGGACATATTTGTTTTTTTAATGAGAAAATAAGACTTCTTGTTATTTTATTTTATTTGTGTAATCAATAACAACACTAGATAAGATTTCACATGTATAATATGTATATATATATATATATATATATATATAGAGAGAGAGAGAGAGAGAGAGGTGAAATTCTACCCATGACTCAGAGCTAATCACTAAAAATTTGTTTAGCAAAATTTTTTTGTTGTACCAGTCTTTCAAAATGAGGTACTTCAAATATTGTAACTTTTTGGATGCCCCAAATAAATCAAGTACCTCATGGGTGTGGAAAAGTATCCCACAACTAAGGAAGTTATTAAGAAAGGCATGGGTTAACGTTGGCACATTGATGATGGCTCGAGTATTAACTGTTGGTGCGATAATTGGCTGGCTGATATTCACGGTCTCTCTATTTCTTCTAAGCAAAATGGAGCTCCTTTTTCTACTGTTGCTAACTTAATTAACCACTCATCGCATAAGTGGAACACTGACTTGGTCGATCATTTTTTTAACCTACAGGATAAGAAACTAATTTTGCAAATTTCTCTAAGTTTAATGGGCGGTGTTGATTGTAAGGTTTGGGGTGCCTCTAAAAATGGTTGTTTCTCAGTCAAGAGTGCATATTACTTTGCTATTTATCTCTTAAATAAAAAGTCTTGCTCTGCTTCGGATGAAGGGTGCAGCTTTGAGGCAGATAAAGATAGCTTGTGACGTATGGTGTGGTATGTTCGTACTCATAGAAAAATTAAAATTTTCTTGTGGCAGAGCCTCCATGAAAGAATTCCAGTGAATAAATCCTTTTTTGCTCGTGGGTCATTTGAGAAATCTTCTTGTCCAGTTTGCGAGTTTCCAGTTGAGACGGTGGACCACCTCCCATGTACCTATCATTTTGCTACTCTTGTGAGGAAGTTTAGTCCCCTCATGTTAGATTTTTGTAGTCAACATCCATCTGTCTGGCCAAAAAGGTGGTCCTCCATGTGTGATCGTTGGCTGTCGTCCGGGGCTTCGCTAGACTGTATTGGCCTGGCTGCTTATATTTGTTGGACTATCAAAAAGTGTCAAAATGATATGGTGTTTAAGTAATTCAGGTGGGACCCTTTTGATGCTGCCTAACGAGGTCTTGTTGCTTTTCAGGAGTTCCAAGATGTGTCTCATCAAAACCTTATGATGGCCCTTCCCTCTGCTTTTTCTTCTTTTCCTCCGATAGGGTGGTTAGTGCCGGAAGAGTGCTGCTTTAAACTCAATTTTGACACTGCTTTCAACTATTTCAGAGGTACTTGTGGTGGCGGTTTGGTCCTCAGCAAGAAGGACCCAACTTGGGACCGGTGGGGGCATCTGCCCCCACTGAATTTTTTTTTAAATTTATGAAGATGTCCTCATTAAAATTAGAATTTGCCCCCATTGGATTCTTCTTTTTTTAATTTTTTAATTTTATATTTTAAATTTTTAAGAATTTATGAAAATTTCCCCACTAAAATTACAATTCGGCCCCAATGAATTTTTTTTTTTTTTTTTTTGCATTTTATACTTTACATTTTTTAAAATTTATGAAAAAAACCAATTGAAATTATAAAAATGGACCACTATATAAGTTTGCTCCCACAAATTAAAAGTCTGCGCCCCTCACAAAATTTTTTGGGTCGGTCACTGATCCTCAGGGACCATCTTGGTCACGCTATCAAGGTAGCATATGTGTTTTTGACAAATGTTTGCAGCCTTTTGTTGGCTGAAAGTTTGGTCCTGCGAGAATCCCTTGTTCTTCTTAAATGTTGGGGTTACCATAATGCAGAAGTTGAAGGAGATTGTCAGCCAAGGGATGAAGTTACAAGCCTAAGTGGATGCTCTTACGGTTGTTTTCAATGACGTTTCTTCTCTCTTGAAGATTGTTTGGGATCTTCCCTCGCTTGTGTTAGATCAATAAATGTTTTAAAAGTTGAATGTGGCGATTTAGAGTGAAGCATTTGACTCGAGTGATTGTTACATGCTCTGTTCCCTGATCATGTTTTCCTTCCGTTTTGTGTTAGCCTTCTCGTTTGTTGGTGGAAAATATATATATATTTGGTTAATGTTAAATGACAGTTTTGCAAACGGTATTTTTATTTTTTTTATGCATGATGTAAGGGTTGATCATGTATATCTGATGTAACATTGCACACTTCATCACATGATGCTTTCATTCTCACACACAAACGCACACACAGTGGTTTAAATAGAACTTCCACTCCCAAACTCCATTATCTAGGTCGATCTCTTTACAGCTTTTTCCCTTTATTCTTTGTTTTAGCACAGAAAGGTAGGTGTCTTTTTTTCTTTATTGGAGCATTACAAATTGAGAGTTTTAACCTTTATATTATATTAATTTAAATAAAATCAATATTCCAAGCAATTACGGCCAGTACTGTTTGTTTTTATATAAAGAAGGTGATTTCTAAACCTTTTCCTTTTAGAGAGGTAGAGATTTGATTCAAGTGTTCCACTGATATGTGCTTCTTAGAAAGCTTTTTGGTGCCATACCATGCATGCCTCTAATGTCGATGTGTCCCTCTTTCTTCTTTACTCACCCCTTTATCTCGTAGTTACGTTTCGTTTTACAATCACATTCAATATATTTATCAGCATTATCTACAAACCATTCGAATAGTGATTGACATCATTCACATTTAATTTTAAAATACAATAAAATAAAGACAAACCATACGTGAGAGAGTGCAGAAATTTTTGGTTAAAAAAAAATAATAAAAATAAACTATCCTATACCGAGTAGAATTTTTTGATTATTTATACAGGTACAAGAAGCATTTATGATTTTTTGAAGGCCAAAAAAAAAAAAAAAAGATAAAAAAAAAAAAAAGGGTTTTTTGCAATATCTTTTTTCTTTTCATAAAGTCAATATCAGCTATGTTGTTGGTCTGTAAATTTCTTTTATCAGTGATGTAACTTTTTTAATTTTTTTAAAGATAAATATTCGCACACAATCACAAATGCCCACTAAAGGACTCAAATCCGTAACATTTTATACGAAATATCTTGTATATATAATTAAATTATTTCTGACTCACTGGCAGTGTCTACACTATTTCAAATATTTGTGTTTTACCATTTGTATTAGCTATTTGAGCATAAATATTTTTTATTATTATTAGCTTGAGCTGCTGAGTAGCTCATGACCCACACACACAAGACTACAAGAGGGTCCTTTATTTGACTAACTTTTTCATTCATTCATTCATATACAAAGCTAACCCCACCACTCCACGGGGCCGACACATAAATGATCATTTAATTTGAGTTCCCAACACCCTCGCCCACATGATCCATTCAAGTGCAAGTGGGACCATTCAATCTTCCATTTATAAGTCTGTATCATGTTCCACACCGAAAATATTTTAATGTTTCTGCAAATCGATGACTTTACTAAAAGGTTTTTAGTTCAATATATAGTATAATCTCATGGAGACGTTGAGTGTGTGTTTAATTTTCAGAAAAAATAAATATAATAATAATAATAATTTTGATAATTTTGTGTTTCGGACGGATTAAATTATGATATTTATTAATATGACTCGTTAAAATAAATTTATTTTTATTTACGTGACAGTGTATATATAATTGATTGATGACACTAAGTTAATATGATATTAGTAATTACTGATGTACTAAAGTCTTTTTCATGACACACCAACATGCGCGAGGAAAAGTGAAAAAGGATGGGTTCACCACTCTATAAATATCCCAAACATTTCTTTTGTATTTGTGAAACACAATAGAGGGGAGCATTGAGATAGAGAGGACAGAGATGGGGGAGATAAGGTGGTGAACACAGGCGAGGGAGGGGCAAAAGCGTCCACGTCGAAATATTCCAATAGAGAGACCTTGATTCCTCCAAAGAGGAAGCTTGTGAAGGAGATGATTGCTGAGAAAGTGGTGAATCTCTTGCTTCCTCCACCAAGTCGTCCAAGATCAACCCTAATGGTGATGCTCATAATGCCTAATCTTATTTTATATATATGTGTGTTTGTGTACCCTATAACTTTATATGTATCATTGTCTTGTACTTTATGTCTTCAATCACTTCGTTGGTGATAGAGTGATTGGTTAATGAGTGTTTCACTATCCTCTATTTATATGTTTTCTGTGATTTATGAATAAAAAGTTTACTATATATGTTCATACTATTGTTTTTGCTAAATATATCAGTATATATGCTTTAAAACAATTTATGATTGGTGGGTATTATACTATTGATCTACCAATTTGTTCCATATGATTAAAGTCTAGTTATAGTACCTAATGTCACAGACTCAGTCGTTTCAAGCTCTCGTGCGGTCTTAACACCTTCAAGAACCATTCAAGGCGCGAGATATAACCCTGAGTTGAGTTTTTCGTAAAAGTTCTCTTCTCTGGTTATTGTCACCACCACTGCCCATAATTCCTATCTTGCTGGTATTTCTTTTTGTTTTCTATAAGACATTTGACAGAAAAGTGGCTGGAAAATGACAAAGCCACCTTATACATACCATATTCTTTTGATAGTAAAAATATGAAATGATGATTTTAAGGATACTATGGGTGAGATTGTCACACCTTCAAGTTCCATGAAATTCCTAAAATAATATAAAGCAATTTGGATTATTATTATTATTCTTATTCTTATTATTTTTTTTTTTGGGGAAAGCAATTTGGATTAAAGCTATAAGGAAAGGAAAAATGGGTACAGCTAGTTACAATATTTTAATAAAAGTTGGGAATTTCAGTCCATGGTGGGGCAGTAAATCTCCGTAGTCTATGTTTCAACAAATTATTGTTTATTGAGATGATTAAGACATTTGATTCTAGCCTGCACTACAAAGCCTAAAAGCATCACCAATTATTTTGCCAAATAAACCAATAATATGGAAGGATTTGATTTTTGGCCAATTAAGCTTATTCTATTTTAAATGGATCTTAGAAAACCACAAACACTAAAGCTGGAAGTTTTTTCGACACTTCAAAGTTATTGAAATTCATTAAAGATATAAAAGGTAAAAAGCAATGGTACTTAAGCATATTTTAATAGAGAGGGTGAGTGCTCATGGGTTCAGTGAAGTCATTTAATTAAATATTATAACAAGATTTATTTAATAGATGCAAATTAATTAATTATGAGATGGGCTTTTTTGGGATAGTTGAATTGAGTGTTTTAATAAGCAAATTAATTTGATATATGGTTAAAAAAAAATAAAAATAAAAAAGAGTTACTTATCTGAATGTTCATAGAGATCTAACCATCAATTAATATCAGGATCACGCAAACTTTGAAAAAAGAAGAAGGTGAATGTAACTTCCTCAACCAAATATTCCCTACGTCTCAAATTAAATATTTTTTTTCAAGAATCTAATTTTTTAAGAGGATGAATTTTAATATTTTTTTATTATATTAGTAGTGAATGAATTACCAAATATATTTATAGTGGGTGTACACGATGTGATGATTTACTTTTGAAAACTTGTACTAAATTGCCTAATTTGATAATTTTTAATTAGTTATTTATATCAAATACAAATAAGTAGAGGGCTCTATTTCCTTATTTGTTACATAACTGACCAATTAAAAAAGTAGGTCTAATAGTTCATTGCATTGAGTGCAAGAATAATTTTCCTTTACTTTTAGAAGCTCAGTGTAATAAGGTTAAATTTGTAATATTACAAAAGTTGTACTTTAACTTTTTAAATGGAACATTTATTTTGAGATTATTTGAGATAGCCAAAAAATAATAATAATAAATAAATATTTAATTTGAGTCGGAGGAAGTATAAAATTTAAAAAAAATGTATGTCACACAATCCTTCTTAACCGGTTTCACGCTTTGCGCATGTTCTGATTCAAATTTTTACTATTTATAACTTAATTATATCGTTTTTTCATTCCCGCTCTCACTTTATATGCTACTTAAAAAATAAGTAATATTTAATTCGACAAAAGAAGGAAAGATTTTATTCCAAACTTGATTGCATGTGAGTCACCATGCAATCAAGTCCATGGTGACTTAGAGTTCTTTTCAGTTTAGATTTTATTCCAAATACAGTATTACTTAAAAAATAAGTAATATTTAATTCGACAAAACTCAAAGTTGTTTTCAGTTTAGGGTATGGTAACGTGATCCAAGTCCATTTTGGACTTATTAACAAGAGAGTGCCGACAATGACCAACCAACGAACCATCGAAAAGAGGTGCGAAGAAAAGAATCTAGCATACTATTATTATTCCACCTTCTTCAACCTTACCATGTGTCCCCATCCATTTGACTAGACCTCCCAAATTGGTTTAGCTCATATCCTAAAACATTCAAATTCTTTTTGACCGTCGCTATATTCTATTGGAATTTGTGCATTTGAAGAAAAATTAGTTTAACTATATTATGTAGTATGAAAATAAGAACATTGAAAATCATATTTTGAAATGTATTCTCTAAAATTGAATTAAAAATAGTTTAATTTTAAAAAATCATATGTTATGCGAAGTAATTGTTTAAAAAATCATTTGACCAATCTAAAACTTCCACATCCTCAACTCTTGAAACCGCCACATTTTTGAGAGAGCGGGAGAGACTTTGATCTCTCACTTGACTTTTTTTTCTCTTTTTTTTTTCTTTTTTTGTACTTTTTAACTTATTTATAATTGGCCTTTAAAAAGTGTTCCATATCCAACTGAATAAAAACAAAAAATAAATATAAAATGGTCTTTGTCAGTTGAAGAAAAAAGAGTCTTAATTAAGGGCAAAATAGTCTTTGTAGGACCGCCTATGGTATGTTTGCGGTGGGCCAGCCTTGTAAATGTGGATATAGTTAGGGTGGCAACGAGGACGGGTTTGGGCGGGTGTACCCTCCCCCACCCCCACAACCGTTTAAAAATCATACACACGTCTCCGCCCAAAATCACAAAAACGGGAGTACTTTCCACCCCATTCCCGTAACCGTTTAATATTTTTACCCCCGCAGGTATCCGTCCCGCCTCGTTTAAGACCATAATTTATTTATTGTTGAAATAAATTTACTCTTTTTTTTTTCCCTCTCATCTTCAATTATTCACCATTACAAATTTCTTTTTAATTAAATTCATTTTGTACTTTAATATTGTTATATAGGGTACTAAATATATAGTGGGAAATATATATACTAATGAAATATGGATACTTAAGTAATTTGTTTATCTAAACGGGATTGGGTGGGGCGGGGCGACCTCATCCCACCCCTGCACCAAACCCGTGTGGGTTTTTATTACACCAAACCATCTCCGTCCAAATAAGTAAAACAATTTTTCAAAATCGTCAAAAACGATTTGAGGTGGGGCAGGTAACCGTGGGAGCGGGTCAAATTGACATCCCTGGATATAATCTTGTGGGCCTATTCTTGCTTTGAAATTTGAACTTAGGACTTGATTTGAATCTCTACTCTGTTTGTCCTTTTATTAATTTATTTTAAGTATTTCTTAACTACTTTTCTAAGTGAATCTCTTATTAAAACAACACAATTAACTTTACCCCAAATCACTTTTTTTTTTTTAAAAAAAAAAAAAGCAATAGATGCATACCTAAATTTTGCTTTCATAAAAAAATTTGGAAAGTAATATTCGCACTTTAATTTTATATCATTGCACACCACCTTTCTTTTTCTTTTAAAAAATGATTTAAAAAAATTTAATAATCTCATTAATACATATCTCTTATTTTATAATATCATAACTACTATTTTTACCATAAATATAACTTTCCTTTTACCTTTTACTTCGTTTAATATTTTCTTTTTATTTTTTTCTCTTGACTAAAAGAGCTAAAAAGTCCACCATTTTAGTAACAAAAATATAAAGAGTACATATCAAAGAAAGCCCTAGTCGTTTGTCTTTTCTGCATGTATTCTCACTCTAGAAAAGGAATCTTGATAGTTCTTCAATTCTTTTTCTTTTTTTTCCCCCCCTAACAACCTCTGTTCTTTGTTTGGAGCTCTTTTTCAGTTAAAAAAAAAAAAAAAAAAAATCAAAGAAAATAGTGGAGGGGACTTTTGGGAGATTCTCTCCGTTGTCTTTCCACCCAATTTTCTAAAAAATCTCAAAAGCGATCAAGTACCAATTATTATTGGCACACTATATCACTCGTTCTCTTTTTACTTAAAATTATGATATTTGGTAAACATCGAAGAAATTGTAATTTATTTATTGAGTTAGGGTTAGAGCCTAGAGGTGTCATATTTTTTTTTAATATTAGAATGTAATAGTAGAAAAGTGGAGTGCGTAAATATTTGGAACTACAAATTTTAACAAGCCACATATTAGAACTCGTGTTATGTTTGATTGCATAGAATTTGAGTTTTGAAATTAGAATTGAAAAAAAAAAAAAAATTAATTAATTATTATAATTTTGTCAGTTTTTTTTTTTTTTGATTTTTTTTCAATTTCAATTATAAGGTTTCAGTTTCATTCAACCGAACATAACCTCAAAAAAGTTTCGTATTGCCCCATTTTTGGCCCGTACAAATTAGCCAATCAATTCATTTCCATGGCTACAAAATTTACATTAAAATGTTTAATTCAAACATCTAAGGAGAATGAACCTTTGATTTTACTTTGATAATTCAAAGTTTGGAAAGTTGGACAATGAGTAGATATTAGGTGTGCAAGACGTGCCATGTCATAAATGTACTAACTCGATAAAAC
The DNA here is from genome assembly GCF_030987335.1 of Cornus florida. Lineage (NCBI taxonomy): Eukaryota > Viridiplantae > Streptophyta > Magnoliopsida > Cornales > Cornaceae > Cornus > Cornus florida. The sequence goes on along the minus strand of NW_026775579.1, from coordinate 76,212,883 downwards.
ATGACCTATTATCTCGTCATTAGTAATTTTATAATTATGTGTATCAACTTTTTTTGAAATAAGACATTATCATTAAATGAGTACATCAATAATATGACAGATCTGACACATCTAATATACACATCTAATATCTACTCCTCGACGTGGACACACAACCCTGAGAACATTGTAGACCATACCATAAAAAGGAGGTCCACGAAGAGTGAATCATCTCGATGAAATTCCATTTTTACCCCAATTATAATGTCTAAAATAGATTTCAAAGGAATATAATATTGTCACTTCAAAGCCGTCATGGAGAAGAAAACAATGGTGATGACTGTGGTTTATTTTTATTAAATGGCTTACATTTCAATAGAATTGGACCACCTCAAAATGACTTGTGAACTTGACCAATCTTGATTTGGCTCCATCTTCGATATCTTTGGATATAGATTTCTCATCGTGTTAGAAGTACTCATTACGAATTAAGAAGGATCCTCTAACTTTGTTTAGTGATATATGTTAAAGGTTATCGACCAAAAAGACCCTTAAAAAAAAAAAAAAAGCACCAAAAAAAAAAAGAAATTAAATGTTCAACTATAAAAAAAAAAGTGAGGCTTTTTTTATGAACAACACTCTTACATAAATTGAATTGAATTTCTTTGGTGTGAAAACCCTCCAAACCATTCTCTAATTTCACATCCCATCAACTTAGAAATTTTGTTCGTATCCTCTGAGAGATTTCCATATATCCAAAAGAGTCCAAACTTCACGTGCCTCTCCAATATCATTCTCTAACTTTAGATATTATTAACTTTCTTGTGATTGGAGATAAAATGTCATTGTATAACAGTTCAATTAAATGTCATTGTATAACAGTTCAATTAAATACGGATGTCTCTTTTGTGGCCCCAATTTTCTAAGTGTGGATAGTTTGAAGATTTCTTTTCTTTTCTTTTCTTTTGACCAAATAGTTTGAAGATTGAATCATTTAATTTAAGAGAGAACAGCCCCACAGTTAATTAATAGAAGAATATGAAACTTGGGTATTGTGTAATCAATCTAGAAGATCATGCAATCATAATCTAAGTTCAGTCTATGCATATTTCGCAGAAGGAAAAAATATTAAGTGAGTTGAGTGCATCGTGCGAGTTAATCAGACTTGTACATGATGTCGCTAGCACATGTTATGCATGTACGATTCTGATTAACTTGGTATATGGTGTACTGAATACCTACCCCTATGAAAGATTCACTAGGCCCATCAGGATGCTTTCATTTTTACATTTTTTCAAATAAAAAACCTTGGCCTTTCCACTTGCAAAATACCCATTTTATTAGACTGAGATAGAGAAGGTTGAACCCATGTGAGGAAATGGTCCGAGCCAAGGCCAGAACAGAGTCGGTCAAAGTGAACCCAGGTGAACTAGTGGTCCAAAGCAAGGTTGAATCTCAATTCACCATGCAGTCCAAAAAGCATGCTTGCAAGGACGAAAAAGAATATTTTTTTGGACCAACATTGGACATCAAATAGCATCATCATTGTTATATCCAAGATTGATTTTATATTATAATTTTAAAATTTTTTTTACCTATTTAGTATTAAAAAAAAGTAAAACGCAACATATTAAGAAATTCTATTAAAAATTTATAAAGATATATATTTCATGAGTTCACAAAATTAAGCTAGTCCTCAAGCATTGAAGTCAGTTCCAAAAGTGAATGAACCCGGTCTCCCGGTCTCGTTTTCTGTTTTTATTAGTAATTACCATGTTGAAAGTGAAACAATCAAATGTGTTCAACTAATTAAGATACCATAATAGCAAAAAGGGAAAATCTATGTAAAATCTTATTTTTATCCCCTGTATCTTGGCTAAACTCTTATCTTGAAACGGACACGTGTCTCATCGATTTAGAAATACTTCTCTTCCAAGTTTCCCTTTTTTTTTTTTTTTTTTTGGTTCTTTTTTTTTCTCTCCTCCACAATGGCTCTATTCTAAATTTAGTTAAATGTTCTCCCACTTAAAATATTCTCTCACTCTTTTAACTACTGGAAAGCAACTTCTCTTTTAGAGACAGAAAGGATTCTAGAGAGAGAAAACAGAGAAGAAGCAGAGATGGTGGCCGGAGTGGTGAACCCAGTTGAGAAAGTGGTGGAGCCATGGTTCAGACCCAAGAAAGGAAGTGTCTTCCCGGCAAAGAGGAGATCGGTCAAGAGGATGATCTTTGATTCCATAGTCCAATCCATTGCTTCTCTGTTTCATACTTGCTCCGACTCTGAAGCTCCCCTGTTCGGCTGCTCAAAAAAGTTCTTGCCAAACAAGACCTTAAATGCTCAAATGGATGAGAAGAAGAAGACGAAGAAGGAAAATGGTATCTTTCCTTTCTCTTGATGAGCTTATGCGTCATTAAAGATTGTATATTTATTGTTCAATTTTCATCATCTCTGCCTTATGTTGTAGCAGAGTTTTTCTTGATGATTTTTGTTGTATTTTGTATTCTTCTTATCTTTAATTTATTTTCTTAGTTTATGTTTGGTTGATAAATATGCCTATCATTCGCAAGGTTTTTCAATTTTACTATTGTGAGATTTGGGGTTTCAAAAATTCCCAAAACCATGAATACAAATGAATGGTGGGTGGGAATCCCATAATTTACGAAGACCCAGAAGTTGAAATTTGACATTCTCTGTTAATGTTTGCTTCCTCCAAAAAAAAAAGAAATACGATAACAATAAATATAAATTATAATAATCATTGATATCCTCTGTTTGGTTGTCATTGTTAGAAAGAATGAGAAAACATTTTGAGAATTTCACTTTCCTCTGTGTGTTTCTGAAACCAAAAGGTATAAAAAATTGATAAAATTCTATTTCCCTTTTCTTGGGGTCCACACATTTCCGACTTCGAATTCTAAAACATTTCCTAGAAAAAAATTATCAACAACACGTTAAGGGTTCGTTGGATAACCATTTTCGTTTTGGGTTTTGTTTTCATTTGAAATAAAATATTGTTTTTGTTCTGAGCTGTGTTAAGTTGTGATTGGAAGAATGTTTAGTACCATAAATTTTGTTGCAAGATTTATAAAAATAATAATAATATAAAAGCATGTTTTGTAAAAAAAAAATTGTACCAAGATTGAGTAATAAAATGATAATTTTTAGCCATGACCGTGCAATTGCCGGTACTTAACACAGACAATTCATATGATTTAAATAAGAGTAGTGCTATTTCCCTCAACTGGTAAAAAAACTTACAAAAATATGACACTAACATGTATGTTATTGTGTGGGCCAGTTATTTATTTCATTTTTTTTTTTAGGAAAAATTACATATAAATGGAGTCAAAGTTTCATATTTACTTAGAGGCTGAGTCAAAGTTTCATATTTCTCTAAAATGGATTGCTGAGGTGGCACATGGTTTTTTACTGTTTAGAAATTGTGGTGCCTAAAATACCCTTCCGTGAAGGTACTACTTTTTCTCCAAAGGTACCACTTTTTTGAACTGAAGGTACTACTTTTTGGTGTCCAGGTACCATGTTTTTTAAACACCCGCGAAGGTACTACTTTTTCTCCAGAGGTACTACTTTTTTGAACTGAAGGTACTACTTTTTTGAACTGAAGGTACTACTTTTTTGTTAGGGAAGGGCATTTTAGGCACCACAATTTTTTAAACAGTAATAAACCATGTGCCACCTCAGCAATCCATTTTAGAGAAATATGGAACTTTGACTCAGTCTCTAAGTAAATATGAAACTTTAACTCCATTTATATGTAATTTTCCCTTTTTTTTATATCTCTCCACCAAAGCAAGCATCATCTCTCTTCCAATCACGACAAAGTCTAATCGTGCCGGTTTATTCATCAAGTCTCTAAATTCAACATTCTCAAAGTTGCTACTTTGATTTTTTTTTTTTTTTTTTCCTAGGCATAAAACTAAACTGAAATTAAATAATTCTCTATACCACTCAAATAGCTAATTCTAGAAAGAAATAATAATAATAATAAAAAATACATATAATCAATGATCTCAAATTCAATTTAGGCATGTATTATCCAAATTCAATTCAGGAATAACCTTCGATTCGATGTTGTTCAAGTTGATTTTGATGTGATTGTTTGGGCTCCGGGTGGTGTCGAATTCGACGGCGAGAATTAGGGTGAGACAGTGGTGTTGGAGAAAACATTGAGTACTGGTCGGAGATATCGCCGACAGGTGAGGTGGAGTTGGAGATATCGCCGACAGGTGAGGTGGAGTTGGAGACAACGAAGGTGAGGCCAAAATTAGGACTGAAACTGATCTCTGATAAGGTGAAGACGACGAAGAATGTGGAGAAGGAATAAATGACGGTGAAATTATTTTCAGTTTAGTTTTATAGCCCTAATTGCTTTAGAACGTGAATTGATTTTTTTTTCAATGACAGAGAAATTGGAATATATCTCTGAGATTTTGGGATAATTTCGCCGGCAGAGATGGATCTTTATCACCAGGTCGTGGCTATGACCAATTATTTCAAATGAACAGCAACAAAAGAGAGAATATTTTGTGATTATTACGTGGTATTACTTGACTTGCCATTTTAATATTTTTTATTTGTGTCGGTTTTAAGTCGTTAGATAGATAATGCCAAAATTAACATTTTTCTTTAAATAAACAAGCAATACTTCAAACTTAAATTACATGCGGATCATGGAGATCCAAGTCCAAATCGGCCAACACGACCAATCAACGAGTCATTTCAAAGGGTATTAAAAAAACTTGGATGATAGTATTCACCTACTTCTATCATGTGTCCCCACCAATTTGACTTAAACGACTTAAAACTCAAAATTCTCATCAACCTAGATTGCGTTTAGTAACAAGAAACGTTTTTTTTTATTTTTTGTTGTCAGGTTCTAAAAAGGCCAAACAAAAACAAAAAAACATGTTTAATAATGTGTTTTTGTTTTTCTATAATATAATACGTTTTCCATTTTTGTGAAGAAAGGAAGAAACATAAAAAAATGTATTTCTCAAATTTTCGACACTATTGAGTAAAAACGTTTTCACTATTATTATTACATATATATTGTTCATTTCAAATAAAATGTATGTTATTCATGTTATACACTAATGCTATATATTAAATGTTAATAAAATTATTTTTTTAATATTATATTATTTATTATTGTAAATTATTTTTTATTTTACAAAAATATTTTTTTAAAATATAATATATTACATAATAGTGTAAATTATTTTTTGGGACAAAAAAAATTATGATTTATTATATATTTATTATTTATATAATATTATTAAATTATTATGCAACGGATATAATATATTATTATATACCATATCTATATTATATTATATTATAGTTATATTATTTAATATTTTTTATTTATTATAATATAATATATGTTAAATATATTATATATTTTATAATAAATGTATAGATGATGCATATGCATGCACTTATATACAAAATTGGTGAGAGTGTTTTTGTCTTAATATATCTTATTTTGTACTTATGTATCGGGTATTATTAGGATTTGTGATTTTAAATTGAATATTATATTTTATTATCTGTATTGGATTTTTTAATATTTGTGAAATAATTGAATTGCTTAAATATTTAAAACTTTTTTGTAAAAAAAATTAAAATAAAAATAAAATAATTAAAAAATGTTATGTAAATCTGTAACAAATATGTATTATTAACACTGTTATTATTTTCTGTTTTCAAAATTGTGATAGCAACAAGTGTTAATAAACGTCATTTTTGCTTTTTATTGTTACTCCAGAAAACAAAATTATGTTTCTGCTTTCTTAAGACTGCAAAAACAGAAAACGAAAACGTTACTAAACGCACCCTTAGTTATCTGTTTATCTACCACACATTTGATAGATAAAGAAAAGGTGAAGTTTCATAGTAATAACACGAAGATTCATTGTTGTAGGGTTAATCGGAGAAGTTTATACGTATTCGGTTGTATGAATTTAGAGTCTTATAATTAAAAGAGTTAATTACACTCACACCTCCTGAGATTTGTCATACTGACAGCCAGATGAAAGTTAACCATTTTTTGAACAATCACACCCCTTCTCAAAAATTTGATCCAAACAACCCCTTAAAAGATACGAAAAGGCTATATTGCCCTTCAATATTTAATTCTTTCTAACTATAAAATTTTAAAATGACCAAAATACCCTTGACAGTTCAAAATGTTCTCTAACCCTCCCTTGTTCTGTTGAGAGACCCCATTCTCTCTCCCTTTTTCATTTCCTTCGACCACCACCATCATCAGAGAAGCACTGAAATATACAATCAATACATACAGTCTCACACATAGATATACAAAATGGCAGTCAGTCATTTTCCCATCCTCTCCAAACTCTAATTTATACACAAAATCATATATATATATACACATCTATATATCTATATCTATATACACACAACAAAATTAGGCACCGATGACAATGGAGTGACCTGAACTCCTCATCATCATTGACCAATTTGTCTCTGTATCCCTCTACCTAATTGATGATGGCGCAACCACCACCATCGCCGCGGTAGCTACATCTGGTCCACTACTATCCTTATAATCTTCCTCCTCCCCGTTTCTCTGACCCAAAGGCCGTTGTTGTTCCTCGGAACCGTCAACGACAACCTAGTTAATGGCGATCTTGCATGATCGATTCTTATGTGCCAGGCTTCCCGTCGCTCCGCAGCCGTGCACCGCCATGGCATGATCTTACCAATAAATTCCATTTTATTGTTATTATTTTTATATTTTTCTCATGGTCCTTTCCTTAGAGTGTATGTGTTGTTGCTATATTTTCCTAAATTGCCAAGCATGACTATATTTTTATTTATTTTTTTCCCTGCTTTCTAACATCTTGAACTCTTGACATGGGGACGATAGCACAAAAACAAAAGTAAACCAATAATCTAAGGGCACGTTATTGACTTATTGCTTCTTCTGTTTTTTTACTTTTTTTTCTTTCCCAATAATGGCAACATTTGGTTTGATCAAAGATGGCTCAAGCATACCTTCTCAAAAAACAACGATGGCTCAAATATTACTCTCTGGTAGACATCTTTTGCTTCTGATCAACACTTGGATCACCTTCCTATTTGTAAAGATTTTGTTTGTATATGTATGTGCATATATTAAATTCTGAATGCTGGGCTTCGTATTCAAATTAATTTGCACATGGATTGATTTAATGTTGAATAGGGTTCACTCAAACTGTGATTTTATTGGTGATGGATTGTGATGGTGGTAGCAGCTGCAATGGTGGTGGAGGTGGAGACAGAGGAAGAGAAAGATGGTGGGCAATTATGGGTAGAGAGAGATAAGGAGAGAGAAGCTGAGGGTTAATTTAGTCTAATAAAATGGTTTAGAAATGTTAAAGGGTGATGGTGTTAATTTTGTGTTAGATGTGGTAGGGGTGTCTTTATTAATTTTATCAAATATGAAGAGTTGTGATTGTTAAAAAAATAGGCTAACTTTTATCTGACTGTCAATAGAGCAAATTTCAAAAGATGTCACTGTAATTAACCCTAATTAAAATTAATCGAATTAAAGTAAAATTTAGTTTAAAAGTTACATAAAATTGAATTAAATTTTTTTTTTTCAATTTTACTGATTCAAATTTTAATATCGAGACTTCAATTCTATAAAGTAGCAAACAATTTCAATTTTGTCCAATTTTCATTGATACAAACGAGTCAAAGTTTGTATCACTTTTTATAATCACGATTATTATATTTTATTTTATTTTTAAACACGGTAACCAATTCAGTCACAGCTGTTATTGATTGGGATAGCAACCTTGAGCACAAAGTTGGTTGGTCCTAATTGATCATGCTTAAAATAGATTTCAAAGGAAGGTCATTGCCGTTTCAAAGCTGTCAAAAGGAGGGGAAAAAAAAAATAAGAGAGAGAGAGAGGTGACTTTTGTTTCCTTTTGTTACATTTTATTTTTTATCCATGATGTAATGGTTGGTAATTTCTATATGATGTAACATGGCACACTTCATCGCATGATGCTTTCTTTCACACACACAGTGGTTTAAAAATAACTTCCACTCCCAAAAACTCGATAATCTAGGTCGATCTCTTTACAGCTTTTTCCCTTTATTCTTTGTTTTAGTACAGAAAGGTGGGTGTCTTTTTTAATTTTTTTTATTTATTTATTTATTGGAGCATTACAAATTGAGAGTTTTAACCCTTATATTTTATTAATTTAAATAAAATTATCAATATTCCAAGTAATTACGGCCAGTACTGTTTGTTTTATATAAAGATGGTGATTTCTAAACCTTTTCCTTTCGGAGAGGTAGAGATTTGATTTAAGTATTCCACTTACCACTGATATATGTGTTGGGAAACGCGTTAATTTTAAAAACTTTTCGAGAAATTTTAATTCATAGATTATGATTTATCACATAGAGACAAGTTTTATGCAAAAATAAAACATGATGTATCATACAATTAAAAGATTGAATACTTATATCAAGGTTTGTATAAACCTTAGATCTCTCCTCTAAAGTGAATGTTCTCACTTATTATAGATCCCTTTTCCTAAACACCTTTTCCATGGATCTCCATCTTCTTGGTAATGGTCTTGCCTTTAGGAATCACTCATAAGCCTCCATGAATGACCTTGGAAAACTAGGCTTGTGGGAGCCTCCATTAGATGAGAACACTAACCCTAATTTTCTAGAGAGAGAAAATATATTCCTTTTCTTTTCGTAATAATCAAAATCACTCCTAAAATATACATAGACCATGTAGATTTATAGACAACATAAAGGTAAAGAAAAGGAAACAACTAAACATTCTCAATCTTTAATTCACATGTCTCAAATCTAATATGATTCCAATATCAAGTTGGGTTATAAGTGAGAATCCTTTGGGCTTATTATTGTATTGGCTACAATGAATTATTAATTGGCCCGATCCATGGACCCAATTCAATCAATTCATAAATTAATTTTTACTCCACTAAAAGAAATTAATTGAACTCCAATTAAATAATAAATAATCTCTAAGTCAATATTACACTTTGACTCCTCTATGCATAATTAGTTATCGGATAAATAAAGCCATCAATCCGACTACTTAATTCATATATTTATTTTGGTACCTTTGATTATTTCTGGCTCGATCACAATAAAACATTTGTTTGACAAAAATAATAATTTAAATAAATAAATATATAATAAATCATTTTGTCTAAAAGCACACGAAGGCCTTCAAATTTACTTTGTGATCAACCATAATCAATACAAAATAAATACAAGTAGCAATGATGCAAATATCGAATATATAACCCTCTAACTATTAATTACATAACTACCCAAAGTGTCGGTCTAAGGATCCCGAAGAATCCGCTGAACAAATCAAAGTAATTATTAATTAATAAAAGAGTCTATAATTTTCTCATACTTAAGAGTCAAATGCCATGACTGTGATAGGGAGCAATTGCATACAACGGCTCTCGCAATATATCTCAACCTAACGCGGATCCAGTTCAAATCTTAATTAATTATGAGTCCATCCATAATTATCGACTATAAACCATTTATGATTATTATTTATATACCATGCATTAATTGCCATCACATACATATATATAAATATCTCTTGTAATCAAATGGACACTATCAATTTTATAATGAATCGAAATATAATACATTGAATTCGCCAATTGTATAAAACATAAATATTTCAGAAACGTCAGGAACATATGTCACTTTAATCTAAACAGGAATTTGCTATGCTAGGGCATATAAATCCCAACAGCTCCCACTTGCCCTCATAGCCAATTCAAATTGCACCTAACTCCAATGTTATCCAGATGATGATCAAAATTATTGATCAATGACACATTTGATAATGGATCAACAAAGTTGTGTTCCAATGAAATGTTTTAGCTACAAGTACATTTTCTTGCCAGACAATACCATGTAGAACATGATACTTCTTCTAAGTGTATCTTGTTCCTCTATAGAACCTTGGGTCATTGGTTTGGACTACTTCTGCACTATTGTCACAACATAGCTTAATAGGCAGGCTAGTATACTCCACAACCTCTAAATCAGTGAAATCAAACCAATAGGCTTCCTTTGCCGCCTTTAAGGCTGCAATATATTCCACCTGCAGGTTTAAGTCAGCAGTTGAAATCTGCTTAACAATCTACCAACTGATCTCCCTTCCATTAAGTGAATATACACTAAGTCATGAACCTCATAATATCTACTTCTGATTGAAAATCAGAACTATCATACCTGACTAGGACCATATCATCACATCCATAAATGAGTATGATATTCTTGGTTCTCTTTAGGTACTTAATGGTATTTTTCACAACAGACCAGTTATCAAGTTCAGGATTGGATTGATATCTTTTGACTATCCCTACTATGTAGCGGATGTCCTATTTGGTATAGACCATGGCATATATAAGACTTCCATATGCCAAAGCATATAGTTCCAGACTCATTTGCTCAATCTCCTCTGCTAGTCTTGGAAAACTACTTACTAGAGAGAGCAATCCATATCAATAAAGCAAGAACTCATTCTTTGAGTTATGCATACCAAACCTGGTCAAAACTTTATTAATGTAGGATTATTAAGATAAGCCTATTTTCCTTTTAACCTGATCTTGCAAAAGCTTGATCCTAAGAATATAGCTTACATCTTGAAAATCTTTCATTTAAAAGTAATTGAACAACTACCTTTTTATCGATGACAAAACTTCCACATCATTCTAAATGAGTAGGATGTCATCAATATATATAGAATCAGAAATATAATGACATTCCCTTGAACACTTATGATTTATTCACTAAGAAATCTTCTGATATCTTTTTGTAGATTAACTTGCCTTCCATAGGAATCACCCTACTAAAAAGTTCTACAAGATCCCAGAATTTATTAGAATACATAGATTCCAACTCTGATTTCATAGTAACTCGCCAAAACAATTTGTATCCATATCGGTTCACGTTTCCGTGTAACTTACTGGGTCCAACTCATGTTTAACAGGGATGTTCATAATGGTCTCACCTAAAAACATGATTCTATCGGATTGGATGATAATCCTCCCACTACATTAATGTACCGATGCAGGAATCTGTGTACTAGATGATGCTGACGCATCAATAGGGAATTCATTTATTATTCTCAATCTCTATAATAAATGTGTTCACATGTGGTACATCTAGTACTCATACCATATTCTCTAACATTATGCTACTAGGTATGTAATTCATAATATGATCCTCCTATAGATAAACAGTGAGTGTAAACAATCAACTTTTATCATTGAGATCATAAAATAATCCATCCTAGTGACTTTTAGAGTGGCTATCAAATCTATCATGCGTATGATCTGTTTTCAACTTACTTGTCCATATCAAGCGCACATGTGCAAGACTACCCAATATGTGCATGTGATTCAAACTAAGATTTAGTCAAAAACACAGCTCAGCGGTATCCTTGAGACAGACTAAGATGGAATGTAGTTCATAATGCGCATCGATGTCATTAACGTTAAACTCTTAAATGAAAGAGATAATATAGCATAACTGATCATAAATCTAACCATGTTAAGTGAAATTATGTTATTCCTATTTGACACCTAAATGTATTTAGCGTCAATTGCGGAAAACTGGTACACAACACCCTCATTGACCATATAGTCTTTGCACTATCCCAAGAAATACTCATATCCTCGATCAGATCGAAGTGTCTTGATAAGTTTACCTAATCTGTGCTCCATATCAGTCTTGACCCTCTCGGAATATACCAAAAGTATAAGACTTGTGTTGCAACAGGTAAATTTATCCAAAACGTGAGTAATCTTGCTTGGATGTTCACAAGACCACACGTGTCCGTGTGTACTGACTCAAATTGTTCTTTATGTCTATTTCATTTGGCTGATTAAGCCCTTAGAGTTATCTATCATTCAAAACAGGATTCACAAGTTTGGTTTAGGCTCCTCTGCCTCACTAGGTAATAAACCTTCTTTGACCAATCTTTAAATCTCATTTTCATTGATAACAACCCAAAAATAGACATTAAAAATACAATGAGTCAGGAATAACAAATTTTCTCTTAACATTCAATCTAGAAGATGCAACATTAGTTTTTACATCCTGCAAATCTTAAGAGTTTGTGATTATAGTATATTAACCATCTTTCAATGCACCAGAAGCAATCGCACATCTATTCAATTTTATAAAACCAGTTTTACAAAATAACAACACAGTTTTTATAAACCAAAAGTGAAACAAGAATTAGATTGCGTTTAACATCTATACATAAAGATAGTTCTCTAATACTAATATCCTCATACTCTCTAATTTCAGATATAATACTCCAACTGACTTAGCTACAACCTTGACATCAGGTTAAAAGACAAATATATATCCATATCATCGAGGCTTCTGGATTCCTGAAATCCTTGCAACGAATTGCAAACATGTTTAATGGCTCCAGAATCTATCCATCAGGAATTAATAGATACAACTACATAACATGGCTCAATGATTAAATATATATTTTCCTATGCCACGTCATTGCTTAGACAGTTCGTCCTTGAGTGTCATAGTTAGCGGCAAAAGAAACAATTTAATTTGCCCTCAACATACACTGCCTTATTCACCTTTAACCTTTTGGATACCCATGTTTTGTGCTAGCCTAGTCTTATTATCATCCTTCTTCTTTGCTTTGCCCGTCCATTTGGGCCTAGAAGAAGATGGTATAGACTAGGTTAGATTGATAGGAACGCCCATACTCTTGATTATTCCTTCATCTGTTACCAATTCTATAAGAATATCAGCGAGTGTGAACTCAAAGTGATTCCTTATTTAGGTCACTCTAATAGAGTCGAACGAGTTTGGTAACAAGGCAATAATCATGTCAACTTGAAACTTACCACCCAAGTCAGCCCTATTGATCTCCAGCTAATTTTAAATAATAAACAATCATTTTCCAAAATTCGATTTCATACTGGAGTTCCTTAGGCTATCTTGATGTTATTCAAGTCTGGCATAGTACTTTGGCATACTCTCTATCTAATCTCACCAAAACATCTTATTGACATTTAACATGATGCTTGAAGAAAATAAAATAATGTAAATGTTAGCTTTGGAGCGTATTCGAGGTAAACTCTAGAATATTGCACCAAGTCATCTCATTTACCTTATTTCACTTATTCAAAGCATTAATGTTCTCTTGGGTATCTTAAAGTAAAAGGATTAGGTTTAGGAATAGTAAATACATTTGTACCCTTACGTTGTGAATAAAATATCTAAGTTCCTTTCCCAGTCAATATTAATGAGGTCCAGTTACATTGAATATGTAAGCAAGCAGATAAACTGGATTAGACATAATTAATCTGAATATAAATGCATTCATACAACATGCAAGGTGAATTATTAATATTGTCATGCATATTTAAAATTAAAATGAGTTTGTTAACTACATAATATAATAAATCTCAATCGAACACGAGATCATTATCATTATTGGTGAACAATCCCTTTTAATTAATGCGAGTCTCTCAACTCTGTAGCATAATAAATCAACCAAACAATATGTCAATAACTTATCATGTTGGAGGAGTTCATTATTACTATTGTTGAGATTCATTTACTATTAGGTGAGCACTTCTATTAAAATAGTATGTGGGTCCCTTAATTACTGCATGAAAAATCGGATAACCAATATGCCAATAACTTATTCGGTTGGCGAAGTTTATTATTGCTATTGGCGGGCAAATCCCATCATCTCCATATCTCTTAAGATAATGCCTTGTCTATCTATATGAAATGATTCCCAATTATGTTTAGCCTTTCTAAAATCACCTAGTGTAAACCACTCCGTTGGGGAGCTAACACTATTGATTTTAGATTGAGTGTATAACGTTATTAATGCTCTAATGAAAAATAAAACATTAAATATCTTGTCATTATAATCTAGACTCTTTAAATCATGCGTAGGGCCTTATTTTTAAAGATCTAATTACAATGAACATTTAATATTATTATTTTCATAAGACAACCATTCTTGTAATATTAAGACTCTTCAAATCATGCGTGGGGCTTTATTTTTGAAGATCTAATTACAATGATTTTAATAACGAAGGCCATGGGGTAATGTATAAAAATCCCCACTCCCACTCAATTTTTAATTATTCATAATTAGGGTTTTGAATTTATCTATTTACATGATATAATGCATGCAAAACGTCTGGATTTTAATCCAATTAAATTTAGAAAATATTTGGACTTTAAACGATTCACTAATATTTAATTTGAAGCACACTTTAAAAATAATTTACAAAAATAATTTTTCGTTTCCCAATAAGTGCTCTCAAATTAATTAGTAATCAAATCCAATTAATTTTCATAATTTAATTAATATAAATCAAGTCATTTAATTAAATATCATAGATCCAATGCATAAATAATAATAATAAACAATTAACTATTCCATGCATCAGTTAAATAAATAAATAACAGACAGAAGGAATTTAAATGGCCAATGGATTCAGCTTTTAACATTTATATGCTCTAAGTAATGCGCGAGGGTCTATCATAGGCTTGTATACACCTGCAAGAGGCTGTAACTCGATCCCACGCGCCACCGGACACAATTGGACGCCTCAAAACTCATCTAATGCACCTGCACGCGCTGAGAGGAGGTAGGAGAGTCTGTCACGCGCTCCCACGCGCCTTCACGCGCGTGGGAGCACTTCCACGCGCCTGCACGCGCGCGTGGAAGAGGTTAGCTTGTGCTGGCGCGTGCTTCTCACACGCCAGCAACCGATTGACCCTGGCGCGCGTTCCTCACGCGCCAAGTGTATTATATTGGTGCTGCACTTGATTGCAGCCCTTGATCCAGCGGCTGTGGATCCGGTTGCATGGTCTCGCGTCGCACTAGATCCCAGTTCTTACTCCGGTGCCTGTGCTTGCCGCCGGTGAATTTTCGTTCGCCGGAAAATCGCCGAAAAATAATAAAAAATTATGAAAAAATTAAATAAAGCTCAAAAAATTCTGAAAAATTCCGGAAAAATTTCAGAAAATTCCCGAAGCCTAATTTAACCCTTTTGGACCTTCTTGAAGCTTCATAGTATCCTTTGACGAAGATTACATGGCTTTAAAAATATTTACAATTTGAAATACAATGGAAAAAATTAAATTACATCATTGAACTTTCAAACGGCTAAATCAAAGCCTTAATTACATTCGTCCAAAGATAAAATTACATTAACTTAACCTATAAGCTTCATTCATGGCCCAACCATGCATCATCATTCATTCACAATTATTCATACATCATCATGTATAAATAAATATCAACATATTAAATTATACATCAACATACATCAATAAAAATATATATGAATATAATTTTGGATACATGAATGATAATTTTCATAAAATCATGATCTCTAGTAATGAATCAAACCATGCTTTGATACCACTGTTGGGAAACGTGCTAATTTTAAAAAAATTTCGAGGAATTTTAATTCATAGATTTTGATTCATCACATAGAGACAAGTTTTATATAAAAATAAAACATGATGTATCATATAATTAAAAGATTGAATACTTACATCAAGGTTTGTGTAAACCTTAGATCTTTCCTCTAAAGTGAATGTTCTCACTTATTGTAGATCCCTTTTCCTAGACACCTTTTCCATGGATTTCCATCTTATTGGTAATGGTCTTACCTTTAGGAATCACTCATAAGCCTCCATGAATAATCTTGAAAAATTAGGCTTGTGGGAACCTCCATCAGATGAGAACACTAACCCTAATTTTCTAGAGAGAGAAAATATATTACTTTTCTTTTCCTAATAATCAAAATCACCCCTAAAATATACATAGACCATGTAGATTTATAGGCAACATAAAGGTAAAGAAAAGGAAACAACTAATCCCTCTCAATCTCTAATTCACATGTCTCAAATCTAATATGATTCCAATATCAAGTTGGGCTATGAGTGAAAATCCTTTGGGCTTATTATTGTATTGGCTACAATGAATTAATAATTGGCCCGGTCCATGAACCCAATTCAATCAATTCATAAATTAATTTTTACTCCACTAAAAGAAATTAATTGAACTCCAATTAAATAATAAATAACCTCTAAGTCAATATTGCACTTTGACTCCTCTATGCATAATTAGTTATCGAATAAATAAAGACATCAATCCGACTATTTAATTAATATATTTATTTTGGTACCTTTGATTATTTCTGACTCGATCACAATAAAACATTTGTTTGACAAAAATAATAATTTAAATAAATAAATATATAATAAATTATTTTGTCTAAAAATACACGAAGGCCTTCGAATTTACTTTGTGATCAACCATAATTAATACAAGTAGCAATGATGCAAATATCGAAAATATAACCCTCTAACTATTAATTACATAACTACCCAAAGTGTCGGTCTAAGGATCCCGAAGAATCCGCCGAACAAATCAAAGTAATTATTAATTAATAAAAGAGTCTATAATTTTCTCATGCTTAAGAGTCAAATGCCATGACTGTGATAGGGAGCAATTGCATACAGCGGCTCTCGCAATATATCTCAATCTAACGCGGATCCAATTCAAATCTTAATTAATTATAAGTCCATCCATAATTACCGACTATGAACTATTTATGATTACTATTTATATATCATGCATTAATTGCCATCACATACATATATAAAAATATCTCTTGTAATCAAATGGACACTATCAATTTTATAATGAATCGAAATATAATACATTGAATTCGCCAATTGTATAAAACATAAATATTTCAGAAATGTCAGGAACATATGTCACTTTAATCCAAACAGGAATTTGCTATGCCAGGGCATATAAATCCCAACAATATGCACATGCACGCCTTTTACTCACTCACTTTATTTCTGCAGTTACGTTACGTTTCTCCATCATATTTAATATATCTATCAGCATTATCTACAAATCATTCGAATAGTAATTAACATCATTGACATTTAATTTTAAAAGACAAGAAAATAAAGACAAACCATATATACGTGAGAGAGTGCAGAAATTTTTGGTTAAAAAAAAAAAAACAAAAAAAACTATCCTATACTGAGTAGAATTTTTTGGTTATTTATACAGGTACAAGAAGCATTTATGATTTATTGAAGGCCAATAAATAATAATAAATAAATAAAAAGGCTAACAACAATCATTTATTGAAGAAAAAAAAAAATTTGAAATATCTTTTTTCTTTTCAGAAATTCAATATCAGCTATGTTGTTGGTCTGTAAATTTCTTTTATCAGTGATGCAACCCTTTTAACTTTTTTTAAAGATAAATATTCACACAAATGCTCTCTAAAGGACTCGAAACCCCTAACTTTTAATTTATAAAAAATATCTTTTATATATAATTAAGTTATTTCTGACTCACTGGGCAGTGTCTACACTAGTTCAAATATATATGTTTTACCATTTGTATTGAGCTATTTGAGCATAAATATTTATTATTATTATTAGCTTGAGCTGTTGAGGAGCTCATGACCCACATCCACAAGACTACAAGAGGGTCCTTAATTTGACTAACCTTAATGGGCACAAATCCTCTGCTGTGAGCTTTAGATGTTGTCCCTTGCTGTGAGTTTTAAGTGGCCTATATTTTGCCATATTATTCTTCATTTAATAGCTCTTAAGGCAGCGTTTGAGTGGAATTGAGACAACATTTGGATCCTTTTTCACCACCATTTATAAGTATCTTCACACACAAATAAGTTATGCACATAATACAGACTAAGTAATGTCACATACAAATGTAACTCAATTCAATATACTGTGTTTGGCAATTACACCATCATTTATAAGTCATTTATAAGTATCTTCACCCTTAAATTAAAGTATGCACGTAAATGGTAATGTTACTTTTAGACTCCTGTGATGTTACTTTTTAGATCATGTGATGTTACTTTTTAGATCTTGTGATGTTACTTATAAATGGTGGTGAAATGTTACTTAAATGGTGATGTTACTTTTAAACTCCTGTGATATTACTTTTTAGATCTTGTGATGTTACTTATAAATGGTGCTAAAATGTTACTTATAAATGGTGGTGTAATTGTCAAACACGGTCTTAATTGTCAAATGGTGGTGAATGACGTGGCCAAACATAAACCACATAAGAACTTACAGCAGGGGACAGCTTGGGAATCTACAACAGGGGATTTGCGCCCAACCTTTTCATTCATTTATAAACAAAGTTAACCCCACCACTCCACGCCCAGGCCGACACATAAATGAACATTTAATTTGAGTTCCCAACACCTACACCCACACGATCCATTCAAGTGCAAGTAGGACCATTCAATCTTCCATTTAAAAGTATGTATTACCTTTGTTCTAAAAATGATGTCCTGTTTTGAAAATCGTGATTAATGTTTTAAGAATCATATAAGTCACTATTTTCAAAACATGATATCATTTTTAGAACAAAGGGAGTATTATATTCCACATCGAAAATATTAATCGATGACTTTACTAGAAGGCTTTTAGTTAATATATATTATAATCTCTCCTCCTAAATGGAGAAGTTGAGTACCTGTTTGCTTTAATTTTCAGAAAATAATAATAATAATAATAACTTTATGTTTTGAACTAATTAAATTCTGATATCTATTAATATGACTCATTAAAATAAATTTATTTTTATTTATGTGACAATGTACATATAATTGATTGATGACACTAGAATATTATGATATTAGTAATCACGGGTATACTAAAGTCTTTTTCATAGCACACCAACGTGCATTAGGAAAAGTGGAAAAGCATGGGTTCACCACTCTATAAAAATCCGTAACATTTCCTTTCTATTTGTGAAACACAAGAGGGGAACATTATTGAGATAGAAAGAGAGAGAAATAGGAGATAAGTTGGTGAACAAAGGTGAGGGAGGGGCTAAAGTGTCCATGTCCAAATATTCCAAGAGAGAGAGCTTGATTCCTCCAAAGAGGAAGCTTGTGAAGGAGATGATTGCTAAGAAAGTGGTGAAATCTATTGCGTCCTCCACCAACAAGTACAAAAACAACTCTAAGATCAACCCTAATGGTGACACTCATAATGCCAAATCTTATATATATATATTATATATATATATATATATATATATATATATATATATATGTACCCTATAACTTTATATGTATCATAGTCTTGTACTTTATGTCTTCAATCACTTTGTTGGTGATTATAGAGTGATTGGTTAATGAGTGTTTCACTATCCACTATTTATATGTTTTCTGTTATTTATGAATATAAAGTTTAGGGTTAATTACAACGAAACCCTCGAAAGTTTGGGGTATTGAAAGGTATATATAAGTTAGTCATTTTTTGAACACTCACACCCCCTGTCAGAAATTTAATCCAAACAAGCTCTTAAAAGTTGTGAAAAGACGAGATTGCCCTTTAATAAAATATCAATTATTAATTAAAATATCAAATATATATATATATATATATATATATATATATGACAGAATTACCCTTTTTAAATCATAGGTTTCTCTCTCTACCTTCTGCTCTGAAAAAAATATGGTCGTAGCGGGGTTGTAAAGTGGTGGTGGCGGGTGTGGCAGGGCCGTTGAGTGATAGTGGGGCTGTGATGTGGTGGTGGCCAGTGTGGCAGGGCTATGATATGGTGGTGGCGGGGCTGTGATATGGTGGTAGCGGGGCTGTAAAGTGGTGGTGATGGGTGTGGGTGTGGCGGGGCTGTGAAGATGAGAGGGTAGAGAGAAACATTGGTGGAGGTGGCGATATGGTGATGGTGGCTATTGTGGTGTGTTGCCAGTGTAGGTGACAACTCTGACCTTTACCATCACCAAGTCCAATTCGGATGATGATGGGCAACGACGAATTTCAGATGATGGGTGGTGCAAGGCAAGTGACGAGTGATGGACGTCGAGGTTGTAATCCGACATCTTGATGGTGATGGGCGACGACGAATTTCAGAATTTTCCCTTTCTCTATCTAAAAAACCTCACCGACATACCACCAATTTCAAAAACCTTTGGTGCCTCGCCGGTCCAACACCAACCACTCCCTCCCCGGCGATGCCTTCGATGTCTTCGTCCGCGCCAAGACTGTCATCTATCTTGCCTGCCCTACCACCGTCTCCTGTGCCGATATCATCGCAGTCGTTGCCCGAGAGCTCGTCACCATGATGACTCACCTACCCTGTAATGAACCAGTAATTTTCCTTCTTTTCCATTTCTCAAATTTTAAGGATAATTTTTTCCGTTGATTTTTTTTTTTTCAGAATTTTTTTTTTTTCCGTCATTTTTCACTATCTTTTCATTTTGCGTAACCTATTGGGCCGTGCTCGGATTTGATTTCGGCCTTACATGCATTCATTTTACTTGATTTTTATGTGATCCACATTTTTACTTTTGTAGAAAAGCATGCTAGATATTTACTTTTGCCCGTAGGGGTATAAATACAAAGATTTTTGAAAATTATTTTATTTACTTGGGGTATTTTTCGTAATTATCTTTTGATGAAATTTTGTATTTATGGTTCTTTTAAATGCATCTTTTGAATGGCACTTTATTTTGGGTTTTCTGAGAAATTCACTTTTTGAGTTATCTAGTGGAGGAGCATTTGTGTAATTATTGTAAGTTTTCGGAAAAGTTTCTTGTTTTGGGTTCAAACCTTCATGATGGGTTTCTTTTCACTTTTTATTGACTCTGGCACTTCCGGAATAGTTTTTGGAATTTTATTTTATTTATTTTGAATTTTCGAACCCTATTTGTTGTCAATCTTGCCTAGGGCATATCTCCTCGCTTGGGACACTATTTTTGACCCCATTTATTCTGTTGACCTTAAGATTCCATTTCAAAACTTTTTTATTCATAGATCATCTACATTTAAGCGCGTCTTCATTTATTTCAATTTTTGAACTCGGACGGGGCCCGTTCGGACTTTTCGGGATACATTTTTGACCTATTTAGGGTTAGTGGATGAGAGAGAAAACATTTCTAACTTTTTATTTCCTAAAGTAGCAACCACTAGCCTCCATTAAAGAACCTTAGAGCTGCCCCTTCTCTCTCCTCTTTTCATCTATTTCCTCTTTGATTTTCATTTTCGCGGTTCATACTTTTTTAATTTCCTCGACAACGCGGTCATTTCTATCTGATCGGTTTTCGATTTGCAGCACTTTGATTTTCGGGCTGAGAGTTCAAGCTTGGATTTGAGTCTTCTCATTTAAGGATTCTTGCTCTCCTTGTTGTCCCCATCAAAACCCCGAAGTTTCATCGCATTTTGTGAAGTTTGATTTTGGTGGGATTTGAGATTTTCATCTCAAGTGAGGTAGAGGGTGTTTCATGTTTATAATCTTAGTGTTTTATATGTTTTTGAGGTTTATATAACTTGTATGCATGTTTAAAGTTTAGATCTAGAAATAGTTGTAATTTTAATTAAATGTTAATTTAATTTCATAGTTGAAGCATACTTAGATTTAATTAAGATTATGATTTTTGAAAAGCCCATGACTTGTAGTTCATCATATATTATTTTTTAAATTTTTGAATAACTTTTGAAATCTAGAAATTTTTAATTAATTAAGTTAATTAAAAATTAATTAAGTGTTGTAGTGGCTTAATTAGACTTTTGATTTGATATTTGACTTATTCATGATATGTTGCTTATCATGTGTAAATTTCATGTCATTTGGTGATGTTTTGCAACCTAGAGAAATTAATTAATTTTTATTTAATTAGTTTCCATTTAATGAAATTATGATTTATCTGTACCTTTGATGTTTTCAAGGCCTATTATATTACATGTCATGATAGTTGAGGACTTATGGCATGTCTTGTGTGTTCCCACATCTTGGTTGTGTGTGGTATTTGATTATGTGCAATTAGTATATGTGTATATACTTGTGGTGCACAACTTGTTGATTTTGGAAAGCTTGTAGGGACGTAAGTTTATGTGATGGCTAGGGTTCGGTTCTAGTACGAGGACACGGTCTCTCTTAGTCACAAGTGCGCATTAAGTAAAGCTCCTTGAGGGTCGCAATTACCCAGAACAGCTTGCTCGGTCTTATGACCGCATGTCCTAGTCCTTCCACTTGTTTGATTTCGCATTTTAAATTTCAAGTTGTTTACTTTGTGAATTTATATTTTGTTATTTGACATTTGATGTTCATGTTGTTTAGTTACTTATATATTGTGGTTTATGATGTGGATGTTCTAATGTAACTTAGGATGATCCCTTAGTCTCATATTGGACATAGATGTTAGGTGGTATGAGCCACATTGATTGATTTATATCAACTTATAAAGACTTGCAAAATTTTAGGTTATATGCATGTTTATTTCTTACAAGTAAACTTGTTTACTCACCCTCATTGTTGGGACATTTTTTTTAAGTAAAGAACCATGCTTTAAGTGTGTACAACATCCTTGAGCTTGCTTGTGACTTGATGAGATTGGAGTATTTCCATTCATGCACTTACTAGCATGATTTTGCTTTATTTTGGGTTTATTATGTCAAAACTTGTAACTTCTATTTGAGATATGTAATAAGAACCTAAATGCATCCTTTGAGACTTATTTGACATGTATGAAATGAGGCCAAAGGCCAAGAACCTCTTACTTTACTTTTACGCTATTTGATATTATGCTTAAAAATGAGAAAAAATTAGAAAATGCGAAACTTTAGCATGATAATTTCAGCTTGGATGGTGGGAATTGTGTTTTATCATTTTTCATAGTGTTCTTATATTATATATGACGTGTGGCTAAGGGTCAAACAATTCTTTGAATACATCTAGGATGGTTGACTTCAAATTTTGCATAAAAGGACCATTTTTCATGATTTTGGGACTTGGGCATGTCATAATTTACATATGGTGTAGTTTCAGGCCATGCATCATTGAGACGCATTTTATTATGTATATTACACTTCTTAGAATGTTCATATTGCACAAAATATCATGGTTGTATGTTATGGTTGATGGTAGGCTTCAAATTTCCCATTTAAAGCATTTTTGAGGCTTAATAGGTCGGATTTTGCATTGAACATAATTGGGGGACCATTCCTACACAATTTAAAATACTTATTACATTTGCATGCACAATCATTTTAACCCACAACTTCATATTTAGTCATATGAACATTTGGTTGCTTTCATTTTTATATTTTTTGCAAAATCTTGTTTAGGGGCATTTTGGGGATTTTCCTTCGAAAATAAATTCCGGTCTTGACATGGTCACTTAGAAAATATGATTTTAGTGGAGGGTTTCTTCACAACTTTTTTCCAAAAAATGTCGTTTCAACCTCCAAAACCCCGAGTCAACTCTGATTTCCTGGTACGCACTTCTTCAAGAAAAAAAAAAGTGTAATCCCAAGGGCATTTTGGGAATTTCACATCAAAAATAAAATTTTCTTTCAACATGGTCAGCTTGGAAAAATTATTTGAAGGAGGGTTTCTTTTTTGTATTTTTCCAAAAAAAGTAGTTTCGGGGTCCAAAATCACATTTAAGTCTGAATTTTTTGGCACATAGCAGGTGGCAGCAGCCCCTTTGGCCGCCGTGATGTTGATTTTTCGTCGAGTCTTTTCTCCCTCTTCCGGACTCCGTTTTGGGTGAACTTTTTTTTTAACTTCGTTAATTTTTCGCTATCTATCCAATGGTGTGCTCAGTAGTACCCATAACTTTCACAAAATTATGATTTTGCCCAAACTTGTCCGTTTTTAAAACTTCAAAACTTCACAGGTGGTATCTGAGTGTCTAGGTTCGAAAATTTTGGACGACGTGTTTGGGTGCATATCATGCTTTTGTTGACTTGTTTTGATACATTTACATGTTTCTTAATAACATGCTTATGTGCTTATGTGACAATATGCTTAGAAACTTTATTTTAACTGTCTTAGCATAACGTATTTGTCTAGTTACTTTAACGCGTTGTGTATGATTTTCTACCTTAGCACATTATATATATATTGCATGTCTTAGCATGTCTACGTGCTTATGTGGCAATTCGTTTAGAAAATTTCATTAATTGCCTTAGCATGTTATATATGCTTAGTTGTCTTACCATGTTGTATATGCTTATTTACCTTAACATGATTGTATGTAACATGTCTTCATGCTTATAATTTCTTTTGCATATGTTGACATACTATGTGTTTACGTGCTTCTTGAAAATATGATTGATGTAATGACATGTTTACGTGCTTAGGTAACTATGTGTTTAGAAGAATTCGATAATCATTATAGCATGACTTGTATGTTGCATACAATAGTGTGCTTTACATTATTTAGCACTTGTATGCTTACGTGCTCACTTGCTTAAGTATTTTGAAAATCTTTTTGTTTAACATGTATGCTTGTAAGCTTATATGCCTAGGTGTTTAAGGTTTCGTCGTATGACTTAACATGATTTAGGTACCTATATGCCTATGTGTTTAATATGATTTAACATTCTTTAATTGCCTTAGCATGTTATATATGTTTTATTGCCTTATCGTGATGCATATAGTTATACCGTCATACCATCATGTCGTCATGCCTTATGTCCTTTTTATGCATTCATTGACGTGCTACTTGTTCTATGCATTCACAGAGTGACTTGCTTTTGGTCACCATAACCTGTACTGTTACTGGCCTTGTCTTTCGCACTTGTAGCATCATGGTTAGGACGACGGGTTTTGAGCCATCTTCATGCATCATAGTTGCTTAGTCTTTATATACTTACGTGCTTACATGATTATGTGTTTAAAAGCATTATTATGCGTGTTATGTGTGTAAGCTATTTGTCTAGTATGATTTAAATTTTTACGGTACTGAGCATGACGTATGATGTATGCTAAATTAGACCTTTATATACTAGTCACCACTTGCGTTGTTTGCCTTGATTTTATCTACTTGTTTTATGATAGAACATGTTTGTATGAACTATAAAATACTTGTATAAGTATATTGTTTTGTTGTCATGTTGTATGCTATGTTAGTATGCACAATTTAGTTAAGTACCTTTTTGGCATAACACTTAGAACCTTAAATTGATATTTGCACAAGCATGCTAATTGATGGTTTTATGCTATTACATGTTATATGTCTTAAATTTATGGACTATGTTAAATGTTAAACATGATTAAGTGTTAAATATTCATGCTAACTTGTGATGAGTTGTGAGCATATTAGTACTATTTGAGTTGTTTATTTTAACTATTAGCTAATTACAATGTGATGAAGCATACTAGCTGTTATGTTTGCATTATGCTATATGATAAGTATGAATGTGTTCAGCATGATAAGATTTCTTTTTGATAAATCACTTAGGATATTAAGATGCCATTATATGAATACGCTATTTGGTAGCCTTAACAGCCGTATGTTACGTGTTTCCCGCCTTATGATGTATGCTAACCGATCAGCATGATTAAATATTAATGCGAATGTTGACTTGGTGTTAGTTTATGAACATACTAGTCCTTGCTTACCTTGATTATTTTGATTTATATTTACTCGTTATGTGAAAGAGCATGTTATATTTAGACTATTTGTTACTTGCAAAAGTATGTGATCTTGTTGCCATGTTGTATGCTGAATGTCTAGTATGCCTATATATATAAATGAATGTATTTGACATGCTTAACCTGATTGTAGTAACAGTATGAGTTGTAGTCTAGTGCAGTATTTTGTTATAAAATTCTATATATATGAGATGCATATGATTTTGGTGGTCTTCAGATTAGTTCGTATTCTATTTAATTTTGAGTATTGTTGTATACTGTCATCCTTACATGTTTATATGTCTTATCATTTTGAGCATGCCTTAGAAACATGTTTAGGATATGTGACAACGTTGTAGTTCGTGTGATGATATAGATGATGCGTTTTTCATATACTATATATATCTAACGTGTTGGTATCATAAGTGACGCATGACGGGTTCTTGCTTATTTGATCACTATGTGATTGATGGATTATTCGATTTTCCGTATGTGTATTGTGTACTTAGTATTACAGTATTACTTGGTTTATGTATTTTGATGTTGTGAGTATATGCTACGTGGTTGTTAAATGCATACATAGGTGCATTGGAGTTGCATACATAGTGTGCGGTTACCTTGAATTTGTAACCTGGTCACTATTTGTATTCATCTGTTTCAAGACGAGGGACACGGTCCCGAGTCATCTATTTCTACTATCATTTTCATCATGACCTGGGTTCATAACTGCATACCTCTCATTCCTGCACCATTATTATAGGGTTATGTGATATTGGTTGTCGGGACTGTGATGTGTGAGCTACATAGTGGACTTATGTTTTGAGGTTTTAGTTGTTCGTGATTGAGATTTGATTCAGCTTGATGACTTTTGGGTGTGGCCTTATGGTGGTTTGTTTTAGGATAGTGTTTGTCACAGTTTCATGATCGTTCATGGTTTCTTTAGAGAGTTGGTTTTTGAACTATTTTGGGAGACTTGTCGACACTTTTGTTTTCTGATTCGTTGGGGATTTGTCACATTGATAATAGGTGACTATTTTGTGATGACTGCTCTATTCGATTCCCTTTAAAGAGATTTTGTTTAAATGATGGATTCGAGGTGTGATGCTCGTTTTGGAGACATATTGTATTAAGAAAACTTTGTGTAGAGGATTTTTAGTGTATTGTCTTGTAGTGAGGGTCATTGCGACTTGGGAGATATTGTTACCTTTCTGATTTTGTGAAGTTCGATTTATTTCGGTTTGAGGACACAGACTTGTTAAGCTTTGGATTCGTACATGGGAGTTGTTTTATAGTAATGTTTTGAGGAGCCCGTGATTTGATCAAAGTGACTTGATTTAAAGATTCAATGATTTGGAGTTGTCATTTTTTTGAGTATTGAGGATTTAGAGCCTTAAGCGTAGCGGTGCCTATGACATTGTTGTCAGAGTTTTGGGATTGGCCAAGTAGACTAGCCGAACATCTTTGGACCATACCTCAACTCTAATAAAATGCCTGGTTTCTGTGATGCTTTTGGTAATGAACATTTTCAGCATTGATGTCATTTGTATCGGATGTTGGGGCAGGTTGTGAGTTAGTGTCTTATATTGTCATGCTACCGTACCAAGTTGTGTGTTATGCGCTTGTACTAATTGCCGTCGATATTACCTTACTAACGAGTAAGTGTGGACAGGCACTAGACACTGTCGTTACCTCGAACTTGAGTACGTCGTGGGCGGGTTCTGGTCGCTACTCATTCTGTCATGTTGCCTTTAGCTAGGTGTCTTGATTCGATGTGTTGTTGTTCGGAGTTCTTTTGGTGATGGTCATTGGATTTGTGTGTTGATTCATTTGGAGATGTGTTTTCACGACTCGGTGGTTTCATGTCCTTTCGTTTGATCACATGATTTTTGGAGCTGTCCTTTGAGACTTGATGATATGTTTCTAGATATGACTTGGTGCTTGGTTCTGGTTTTGTTCTCCATAGGATGTGCCTGATTTTGCGGACGAAATCTCTTTAAGAACGGTAGGTTGTAATGACTCGGTCATTTTCCTTCTTTTCCATTCTCTCAAATTTTACGAATAATTTTTTCCGTTGATTTCTTTTTCTGAGTTTTCTTTTTCCGTCATTTTTCACTATCTTTTCATTTTGCATAACTTATTGGGTCGTGCTCGGATTTGATTTTGGCCTTGCATTCATTCATTTTACTTGATTTTTATGTGATCCACATTTTTACTTTTGTAGAAAAGTATGTTAGATGTTTACTTTTGCCCGTAGGGGTATAAATACAAAAATTCTTGAAATTTATTTTCTTTACTTGGGGTATTTTTTGTAATTATCTTTTAATGAAATTTTGTATTTAATGTTCTTTTAAATATATCTTTTAAATGGCACTTCATTTTGGGCTTTCTGAGAAATTCACTTTTTGAGTTATCAAGTAGAGGGGCATTTGTGTAATTATTGAAAGTTTCTTGTTTTGGGTTCAAACCTTCATGATAGGTTTATTTTCACTTTTTATTGACTCTGGTACTTCCGGAATATTTTTCAGATTTTTATTTCATTTATTTTGAATTTTCGAACCCCGTTTGTAGTCAATCTTGTCTGGGGTATATCTCCTCGCTTGGGACTCGATTTTCGACTCCGTTTCTTCCGCTAACCTTAGAATTCCATTTCAAAACTTTTTCATTCATGGACCATCGGCATTTGAGCGCGTCTTCACTTATTTCACTTTTTGGACCTTGACAGGGCCCGGCCGTCGTTTCCTTCGCCTAATGCGCCGCCGTCTCCTGTGCCAAGCTCCTCGCCGGTGCTGGTGGTGGTGTTGTATATATGTCTGTGTTTGTATATATATATATAGATATATAATTTGTAAATTTGCAACCCTTCGTCTTCTGTGATGTTCAACAATCCTTCGTTTCACCAGTTATCGCCCAAGAACGATGTGCAGAGTTCAGTTTGGTCTTCCATTACAAAAGCCCTATATTTTAGAATTGGGGTTTTGATCGTCAACGCATAGAGATGAGATGAGATGAGAGTAAAGCTATGTTTGTCTTTGAAAGAGAAATGAAAGAGAAAGATCAGATGAGATGAGATGGTAGTTTGATCATTTTAGGTGAGGATTAAAATATATTTTAGGGCATATTAGACATTTCATGTCACTTAAGATTGTGTTTGGCTCATTTTTTTTTAAAATGAGGTGTCATTGTTAAAGCTTGCAAATCTGGGGGGCCTCATTGTCTAAAAAAATGTTAACTTATATATGCATGTCAATACGGCAAACCTCAGGGGGTGTCGTTGTAATTAACCCTAAAGTTTATTAAATATGTTTCATATTATTTGTTTTTGCTACATATATCAAAATATATGCTTTTAAACAATTTATGATCGGAGGGTGTTGTACTATTGATTTATTAATATGTTCCATATGATTAAAAGTCTACTTATAGTGCCTAATGTCACAAACTTGGCCTTTTCAAGTTCCGGTGCGATCTTAACACATTCAAGAGCCATTCAAGGCACGAGGCGTGTAACTGAGTTGAGTTTTTGGTAAAAGCTCTCTTCTCCTATTATTGTCACCACCACCGCTGCCTAGAATTTCTTTCTTGGTGGTATTTCTTTTTGTTTTTTATAAGACATTTGACAGAAAACTGGCCGGAAAATGACACACCTTAAACATACCATATTCGTTTGGTAGTAAAAATATAAAATGATGATTTTAAGGATATTTTGGGGGAGATTCAATGAAAGTCTTATACAATAATATAAAGCAATTGGGATTATTATTATTATTATTATTATTTTTTGGGGAAAGCAACTTGGATTAAATCTGTAAGGAAAGGAAAAATGGGTACAAATAGTTACAATATTTTAATAAAAGTGGGAGTTTGTGTCCACGGTGGGGCAGTAAATCTCCTTGTGGAGTCTATGTTTCAACAAATTATTAATGTTTATTGAGATGGTTAAGACATTTGATTCTAGCCTGCACTGCAAAGCCGAAAGCATCGCCAATTATTTTGGCCAAGCGGTATCTCTTGTGTTTTTAAAGAGAAGTCAAGTATCCAAGTTTTAGAAGAAATATGTGTGTGAGTATTAATTAATATATATATATATATATATATATATATATATATATTTTGCTAAATAAACCAATAATATGGAAGGATTTGATTTTGGGCCAATCAAGCTTATTCTATTTTAAATGGATCTTAGAAAATTTAGCACTAACGCTAAAGCTGGAAGTTTTTTTACACTTCAAAGTTATTGAAATTCATTAAAGTTATAAAAGGTGAAAAGCAATGGCATACTTGAGCATATTTTGATAGAGTGAGTGCTCATGGGCATGAGAATTCAGTGAAGTGATTTAATTAAATGATATAACAAGATTTATTTAATAGCTGCAAAATAATTAATTATGAGATAGGCTTTTTGGGATAGTTGAATTGAGTGTTTTAATAAGAAAATTAATTTGATATATGGGGAAAAAAAAAAAGTTACTCATCTCAATATTCATAAAAATCTCACCATTAATTAATATCACTATCATGATCCTCGACGAAATATTCTCTACATCTCAAATTAAATATTTCTTTTCGAGAATTTAATTTTTTAAGAGGATAAGTTTTAATATTTTTTTATTATATTAGTAATGATGAATTATCAAATATGTTTATAGTGGGTTGTGATGATTTACTTTTTAAAAATTTAATGTAATAAAGTTAAATTGATAATATTGTAAAAAGTAGTATTTTAACTTTTTAAATGAAAAATTTATTTTGAGATACTGCCAAAAAATATTATATATTTTTAAATTATATACTTGCTCAGTCTCAAATTATAAACTTGATTGCATGTGAGTCTCGTAACGTGATCCAAGTCCATTTTGGAGTTATTAACAAGGGAGTGCCGACAATGACCAACCAACGAACCATCGAAAGGTTAATAATATTTTGAAACGTATACCATGTTTGATGTGTCGCCATCCATTTGACTAAACCATCCAAATTCACACCAATTTATGATTGTTTCATATCCTAAAAGATTCAAAAGCTTTTTGTCCGTCGCTATATTCTGTTGGAATTAGTGCATTGGAAGAATAATTAGTTTAACTATATTATGAAGAATTAAATTGGTGCATTGAAAATAATACCGCGTCGAATAAATTAATAATATTTTGAAATGTATTTTCTAAAACTGAACTAAAAATAGTTTAATTATAGAAAATCATATGTTATACGTAGTAATTGTTTAAAAAAGAATAATTTCAAATTTTCAGAATTGTTGAAAACTATTTACAATCAAATGTTTTCATATTCATAGAGTACACTCATAAAGTTGGTACCACTTGTGTGCAATTTATTCTCCAACCAAATACAAATTAACCTACCCTTTGCCCTTATGGTCCATTCATTTGACCAATCTAAAACTTCCAAATCCTCAAGTCTTGAAACCACCACACATCTGAGACACCTTTTTTTGGTACTTTTTAACCTATTTATAGGCTGCCTTTAAAATGTTCCGTATCCAATTGAATAAAAACAAAAAATAAAAATAAAATGGTATTTCTCAGTTGAAGAAAAAAGAGTCTTAATTAAGGGCAAAATAGTCTTTGTAGGAGCACCTACGGTATGTTTGTGGAGGGGACCTTTCAGAGATTTTCTCCATTGTCTTTCCACCCGATTTTCTAGAAATCTCAAAAGAGATCAACCACCGACTATTATTGGCACACTATAACTCTCTTTCTCTTTTTCACTTTGAATTATGATATTTGGTAAACATTGAAGAATACTTATTAACACTTATTGGATTACAAGATATTTGATATAATTATATATAATACCCTTTCTTTTTTCTGTTTTTTTTTCTCGCAAAATCATGACTCTTATGATTTTATTGTCCCAAAAAATTACAAAAGCTCAAAATGTTAATAGGAGAGAAAGAGGGGAGATGAAAAGATCTTTTCATAGAAGGATAGTTGTAGCATCTGAGAAAAAATTGTAATTTATTTAATTATTAAGTTAGGCTTAGAGGTGTCATTTTCTTTAATATTAGAGTGTAATAGTAGAAAAGTGAAGTGCGTAAACATTTGGAACTACAAAATTTAACAAGCCACATATTAGAACTCATGTTGTGTTTGATTATATAGAATTTGAGTTTTGAAATTAGAATTGAAAAAATGTTAAGTTTAATTTTGTGAGTTTTTTTTTTTTATTTTTTTATTTTTTTAATTCCATCAATTTCAATTATAAGGCTCATTCCATTCAACTGAACATAACCTCATAAAAGTTTCGTATTGCCCATTTTTGGCCGGCACAAATTAGCCAATCAATTCATTTACATGGCTACAAAATTTACTTTGAAATGTATAATTCAAACATCTAAAGAGAATGTACCTTTCATTTTACTTTGATAATTCAAGTTTGGATAGTTGGACAAGGAGTAGACACCGGATGCGCAAGAAACATAATCTAAGTATCTTATCATCAATAATTTTAAAAGTGTGTGGATCAACTTTTTTTTGAAATAAAATATTATCATTAGGTGAATACACTAATAACATCGTGTACCTGATACATTCAATATTTGTTCCTCAAGCGCAGCTGCGAGACCATAGAAGGACCTTACCATAAAAGAGGTCCACAAAGAGTGAGTCATCTCATGAAATTCCATTTTTACCCATGTCATTGTCAACCCATCATGACAGTCATTTTCATTGATTTTTTTTCATCACAATCGCACTTCATCATCCTCAGCTGTTATTGACAGGGACAGCACAGCAGTCTTGAAGACAAGATTGGTTGGTCCCAATTGGTCATGTCTAAAATAGATTTCAAAGGAATATATTATTGTCGTTTCAAAGCCGTCATAAAGAAGAAAAAAATGGTGACGACTGTGGTTTATTTTTGTTAAATGGCTTACATTTCAATAGAATTGGACCAATCTTGATTTGGCTTCACCTTTCATATCTTTGGATTTAGATTTCCCATCAACATTTTAACGGTAGAAACACTCACTACGAATTGAGAAGGACCCTCTAACTTTGTTTAGTGGTATATGTTATAAAGGTGATCGACCAAGAAGAACACTAAAAGAAAAAAAAGGAAAAAAGAAATTAAATTTTCAACTATAAAAAGAGTGAGGCTTTTAGTTTTAGCTCGAAGAATCACTTTTTCAATCAATCGGACAACACTGTCCCACTTGTAATAAATTGAATTGAATTTCTTTTGAAATGGTGTGAAACTCTCCAAACCATTCTCTATTTTCACATCCCATCAACTTAGAAATTTTGTTAGCATCTTCTGGGAAATTTCCATATCTCAAAAAGAGTCCAAACTTCACGGTGCCTCTCCAATATCATTTTCTAAGTTTAGGTATTGTTAACTTTATTATGATTAATTGGAGATAAAATGTCATTGTATAACAGTTAAATGAAATAAGGATGTCTCTTTTGTGGCCCCAATTTTCCAAGTGTGGATAGTTTGAAGATTTTTTTTTTCCTTTCTTTTGACCAAATTGTTTGAAGATTGAATCATTTAATTTAAGAGAGAACAACCCCACAGTTAATTACTAGATGATCATGGGTATTGTGTAGTCAATCTAGAAGATCATGCAATCATAGCCTAAGGCCAGCCTATGCATATTCCGTGAAAGGAATAGATATTTAGTTAGTTAAGTGCATCATGCACCGGGCTAATCAGAGTTGTACGTGATGTAAATACATTAACACATGTTGTGCACGTACGATTCTGATTAGTCCAGTACGGTGCACCAAATACCTTCGAAAGATTCACTAGGCCCACCAGCTCTCTTTGATGCTTTCATTTTTTCAATTTTCTTATAAAAACTCCACTTGCAAAATACCCAATTTATTAGATTGAGATAGAGAAGATGGAGGGGTTGAACCCATGTGAGGAAATGGTCCGAGCCAAGGCCAGAACAGAGTCGGTCAAAGTGAACCCAGGTGAAGGAGTGGTCCAAAGCAAGATTGAATCTCAATTCACATTGCAGTCCAAAAAGCATGCTTGCAAGGACAAAAAAGAAGATTTTTTTGGACCAACATTGGACATCAAATAGCATCATCATTTTTGTCATTGTTATATCCGAGATTGATTTTATATTATAATTTTGAAAATTTTTGTACCTATTTAATATTATAAAAAGTAAAACACAACATATTAAAAAATTCTATTAAAAATTTATAAAGATATATATTTCATGAGATCACAAAATTAAGCTAGTTCTTAAGCATTGAAGTTAAAGTCAGTTCCAAAAGTGAATGTGCCTGGTTTCATTTTATGTTTTTATTAGTTTTTATCAGGTTGAAAGTGAAAAAACCTTCGTGTCACACAGTTTCCAAATGTGTTCATCGTACCTTCGTGTCACACAGTTTTCAATTGTTGTCCAAATCTAGTTTTCATATAAATCATTTCTAATGAGAATGAGAAGTCAATAGCAAATTAAGATACCCTAATACCAAAAAGGGAAAAATCTATGTAAAATCTTATTTTGATCCCCTGTATCTTGGCTAAACTCTTATCTTGAAACGGACACGTGTCTCCAGATGCTTCTAGAAATACTTCCCTTCCAAGTTTGTTTGTTTGTTTATTATTATTTTTTTTTTTCAAGTTTCTTCTCAATGACTCTATTCTAAATTTAGTTAAATGTTCTCTCAGTCAAAATATTCTCTCACTCTTTTAACTACTGGAAAGCAACTTCAAAATAGAGAGAGAACACAGAGATGGTGACCGGAGTGGTAAACCCAGTTGAGAAAGTGGTGGAGCCATGGTTCAGACCCAAGAAAGGAAGTGTCTTTCCGGCAAAGAGGAGATCGGTCAAGAGGATGATGTTTGATTCCATAGTCCAATCTGTTTCTTCTCTGTTTCATACTTGCTCTGATTCTGAAGCTCCCCTGTTCGGCTGCTCAAAAAAGGTCTTGCCAAACAAGACCTTAAATGCTCAAATGGATGAGAAGAAGAAGAAGAAGAATAAAAAGGGTATCTTTCCTTTCTCTTGAAGAGCTTATGCGTCATTAAAGATTGTATATTTATTGTTCATTTTTCATCATCTCTGCATTATGTTGTAGCAGAGTTTTTCTTGATGATTTTTGTTGTATTTTGTATTCTTCTTATCTTTAATTTATTTTCATAGTTTATGTTTGGTTGATAAATTTGCTTATCATTCGCAAGGTTTTTCAATTTCACTATTGCTAGATTTGGGGTTTCAAAAATTCCCAAAACCATGAATACAAATGAATGGTGTGTGGGAATTCCATAATTTATGAAGACCAAGAAGTTGAAGTTTGACATTCTCTGTTAATGTTTGCTTCCTCCAAAAAATATATATATATTATAATAATAAAAATAATAATCATTGATATTCTCTGTTTGGTTGCCAGTTAGAAAGAATGAGAAAACATTTTGAGAATTTCACTTTCCTCCGTGTGTTTCTGGAACCAAAAGGTATAAAAGATTGATAAAATTCTATTTCCCTTTTCTGGGGGTCCACACATTTCCGACTTTGAATTCCAAAACATTTCCCCAAGAAAAAAATTATCAGCACCGTTAAAGTTTGTTGGATAACTATTTTCGTTTTGCCGTTTTGTTTTCTTTTGAAATAAAAATAATGTTTTTGTTCCAAGGTGTAATATAAAAGCATGTTTAATAAAAATATGTATATTAAGATCGAGTAATATAATGGTAGTTTTTAGTCAAAATCGTGAATTGCCTTGCTAAATGCAAACATTTCTTTAGAAAGTGTGAGTCTTAAACTACCTGTGGATCAAGGAGATCCAAGTCCAAGTCGGCCGACACGACCAAACTAAAAAGACGAGGATGATAGTATTCACCTACTTCTATCCTGTGTCCTCACCAATTTGAGTGACCCGCCCGACTTAAAATTCCAAATTCTCACCAACCTTGCTAAAGTTTATCTACCACACATTTGATAGATAAAGAAAAGGTGAAGTCAAGCCCACATAAGAAAATTCGTAATAACATGCAGATTCATTGTTATAGGGTTATTGGTGAAATTTATATGTATTTGGTTGTATAAATTTGGAATCTTATAATTAGAATTAATAGAATTAGAGTAAAATTTAGTTCAAAAGTTACATAAAATTTAATTTTTTTTTATTTTATTTTTATTTTTATTTTTTTTTTCAGTTTTACTGATTCTAATTCTAATATTGAGATTCAATTCTACGAAGTTGAACATAGCATAGAAATTTCTTTTTATCCAATTTTCTTTAATACAAATGAGTCAAAGTTTGTATCACTCTTCATAATCACGATTATTATTATTATTTTTATTTTTAAACACGATAGGAAATTCAGTCACAGCTGTTATTGATTGGGATAGCAACCTTGAGCACAAAGTTGGTTGGTCCTAATTGATCATGTTTAAAATAGATTTCAAAGGAAGGTCATTGTCGTTACAAGGCTGTCAAAAAGAGGGAAAAAAAAAACAGAGAGACATAGAGGTGAATTTGGTTTCTTTTTGTTAAATTGCTTACATTTCAATAGAATTGGACCATCTCAAAATGAATTGCTGACTTGACCATTATTGACGTGGCTTCAACTTTTGAAATCTTCATATACCGATTTCTTATCAACACCCAAAATCAAAAGCCTTCCTAAAAAGGAAGGACATTACCAAGTGATTTAATTGGTTAAGCTTCTATTTTTCTGAACGAATAAGTTCCTGTTTGAGTTTCTATATATATATTTTTTTATTTGTTAGGAAGAAAATAATAATAATAATAATATCATGTTGTCCAAAATAGTTACAAATAAAATAAAAACTAAAAAATAAAGGAACCTGATTAAAAGTCGATGTTAGAATTTGATTATATATTTTTCAGACAGATTTGTTTCGCTATGGTGCTAACGGATTCAATGGCGTCTTTTTCAAGATACGACGACTTGTCTTCCTTTGTTAGTAGCACTGCAAACCAAAGGAATAGGCGAATCGGATCAGTGTAGTACTCTTTGACTCAAAGTCGGACTCGAACTCACTGACTAAGGATCAAACCCAAAGACTAGGGCTCGAACCCAAAAACATTTATAGAAGAAAAGAGAGGAAGAAGTTAATTTAGAAAGAAAAATAATGATTTCTGAATGGTCTGATAGCAAATGACCCCAAAGGGGGGTATTTATAGGCAGCAAAGTGCCTTTTCGGGTATGGGTACAATCATGGGTCATGTTGGTTCAGTACCAGTTGCAACCCTTTAGAAACAAATGCAACTCTTTGGAAAATATATGCAACTCTTTGGAAAAGAGATGCAACCTTTTGAAAAAAAAAAAAAAAAAAAACCTAAAATTAACCACACTTTCAATCAAGCCCAAAATTAAAGGCCCAATTTCGTTTAGTTATAAATTAACCACAATTTTTTAATCAAGCCCAAGCTCAATTTCGTTTAATAAAAAATTAAACAGATTTCACAATTAAGCCTAGCCCGGACCGAGCGGTTGCGCGCCTGTGATAGATGGTTTGAACCCAAGCTTGCCTAGGTCCTCCCCTTCTTAAAAACGTAGGTGTCCTTGGGCCCAAACCCAAATCCCATACTTGACTTATTTAAACTCAAAATGGTTTCAACATTTTTTTCATGTGGGACAAGCACTTCCCACATTTTGCAACCAATTTAGACTTATCAAACACCTCACTTTGGTGCTAATTTTTTATTCACCCGGAAACGAATTTGAGATTAAATATATGTAATACCCTGATATTTTAAAAGACTTTTAATTGGGATTAATTAGTTTTATTTTATTTTTTAAATGATTTGTTTGAGTTAATTGAGGTTAATTGTTTTTATTGTATTTTTAAATGATTTGTTTTTATCTAATTGAGTGCTTAGATTAATTGTCTTATTTTAATTAAATTATATTTTGTGATTGATATGATGATTGTTTTGTGTGTGTTTGATTATTGATTGAATTGTTGGTATTTTTGTTTTATTTGTATGATGTGACTTAGTTGTAACTTATTA
Source organism: Cornus florida (assembly GCF_030987335.1). Classification (NCBI taxonomy): domain Eukaryota; kingdom Viridiplantae; phylum Streptophyta; class Magnoliopsida; order Cornales; family Cornaceae; genus Cornus; species Cornus florida. Next base: position 76,175,406 of record NW_026775579.1, on the reverse strand, counting down.
TTTTGTTTATGTGCTTAGTGTAATTAGCTATTTTAATTTAAGTGTTTATTAAATTATTTGATTTATTAAATTAGTTGGTTTAGGCTTAAGAGGAGTTGGACCAAAGGATGTGGTCTTGGGCTTAGATGAAGCCTTGTTGGGTTAATTAACAAAGGCCCACGATTATGTAATTATTTAAATGATCACTTTTGTATAATTATAAATATATATATATATATATATATATATATATATATATACAATTATATATATATAAATATAATTAATTAATAAGTGTTATGGAATGATATATATATATATATATATATATATATATATATATATATATATATATATATATGATTTAATTAATAATTATGGAAGGTATATATCTGTATATGTAATATAATATATGTTTATAAATATATATTATTTAAAGATTATTATTTTATTTGAGAGTCCTAGTTGGAATAGGATTTAGATTTTAATGTGTATAAATATACACATGAGACTTTAGGGTTAAAAAGTTTGTCACGTTAGAAAAAAATGAGAGAGAGAAGAAGAAGAGAATGTTGATAAAGAGGAGGCCGGATTGGAGAAAAAGGATGTCGAGATTGGAAGAGTTTTGAAGCATCAGTTTTGTTTCGAAACCTTCAGGCGAGTTCTTCTCTAACTTTCCTCTTAGAACTCATAAAAATTTCACCTTGAGTATCAAGGCTTTAATTAAATTTATTTGTTTAAAATAATGGTTAGACCGGAATAATTAAAAGCATTTTCTATTATATTTGATTTTTTGAATTATTGGATTTTAATTAATATATATAGGTATTGTATATATATGTTAAAATCAATTGATAGGTTGATCTATGATCCAAGAGGTTTAACTAAGGTTTCCGGAATTTTGTGGTATTTTTTAATATTTTTTTTAGGAATTTATTTGAATTATTTTTCCTATATTTGTTTGGAAAAAAAAAAATTATATATGTATATTCTGTTATATATATATATATAATGAGGTTCTGTAAGGGGCATAGCAACAAATAGCGAGCAATCCAGTGGGGTGCGGACCATATTAATAAGGTGGGCATGCATATCTCAGCCATAAGATTGGGTTGACCAGAGGAAACAATCTGGTGCGGCTCAGCGTTTGTATGCTATGGTGCGCACGGATCTGGGCCATTGAAGAGGGCAGATTGGTTCAGTGCAGCACACCCGGAGGGATACGGTGCAACCGGCGAATGGGGACGCGCCGCGTCACCAAAGAGAACAGCCAGCGCGCATGGCGCGTCTCAGCGAGTCCCAGCGCGTGCCAGACTGTGTGCACGTGTGTCAACTCCCAGGGGTCTCGTGGGAGCACGTGTGCGTGTGGAAAAGGTGGTAGATGCGCATGAGGATTGTTTGGGCGCGTGTGAGGGTGCGTGGGGAGGTGTTTGGAGTCCCGGAAAGGTCCTGTTAAGTCCGGAGATGTCCCATAATTGGTTTCAAGTTTATTACTGCTGGAATCAACCATAAAATGATGTATTTTTAGGTATTTGAGGGATGTATGATACTACTACGATATTTAGTTGCGTTTAATTGACGTAGTTATAATTAATTAATAAATTGGTTATGGAAGAAAGTGTGTATATATATATATGTGTATATATTTTCTATGTATGCATATATATGAATTAAGTAATATGATTAGTATGGAAGGAGGTATATATATATGTATTGATATATATATCTATTTACCCTATAAAAGTATATTCTAGTTGTATTTTTTATATACACTTTTTGGTAATAATAATATATACTCGATTTTAATATTTTATAAGCATCGTTTCAGTTTCAACCAAGTTGTTGTTTGAAACTACACGACTGTGTTATATTTGGATTTTTAATATACGCTTTTTGATAATAATAATATATACTCGATTTTAATAAGCATCATTTCAGTTTTAATTAAGTTATTGTTTGAAACTACACGACTGTTATAAAACTGTATTATATTTGAATTTTTAATATACACTTTTTGGTAATAATAATATATACTCAATTTCAATATTTTATAAACGTCGTTTCAATTTTAAGTTGTTGTTTGAAACTTCACGACTGTAGAATCCTATTGGTTACAACTTCTATAATGTCTTTTATATTCAGATTTTTCATATATCCGTATATATCTCTTCTATATATCTTATATAAATGATGTCTAAGTTGAACTCATGTTGCAAACTATCTCTCTCTTTCTACGTGTCTATGCAAAAAGTTCTTCTCAAAGGCTTTTTTCTAATGTTCAAACGACAACTTTGAAAAACAGGAGAGTGATGATTCTGTTCATATGCATCAATTACAAGTTGCAAGTCACAGCCTTATTTTTTGGAAGGTATGTTTCTTGTTAATATATATGTATAATATTTATTATTCATTATTTTATTTCTCTTCCAATGTTTTTAATGATGAAATCTGTCTGTCATGTGTTATTAGAATTTTACGTTGTGAGGTTCAGATGATTTATGATAATACACAATACATATTAACATTATCCATCTTAAGAAAATAGATAACGCTATTGAGTCACAGATGAAGATGAGTTTCTCATGACATGAGATCTTGGATTTTTTATTATTTTGTACTATTATTGCGCATAATGTATATCTTAAATTCATATGGCAATTTTTTTTTTTAATTTCTTTTTAAAATTTTAAAGTGCTCACATTATAGAAGGGTTGCAATATCAAAGCACTGGATGTGATGAGGGGCGAGAACTTTAAAGCACTAAAACAAAGAAAAGATTATGTAATGTTTGTTGTTCTATTATTTTAATATTTTTTTTAGTTATTTTATGTAGTAAATCCTATGAGAATAAATTATATAAATATTTTATGAATTATTAATTATATATTTTTATTTGCATTTTAAAATTCATTCTTTTCTGTTTCGAAAGTGACTGGTGAATCATTTCCCTTTCTTTGCCAATCTTAATGATCACTAGCAATGTTGCACAAATTTTTAATATTTTTACACATTTAAACTATTATTATTATTTTTAAAATTTATAGCTTTATTTGGATTTATAAAATTTATATACATTTTAAAGTACCTATAGATCTTTTAATTTAAAAATTATTTATTTGAATTTTTATGCTTTAAGAGTTACCTTTTTAAAATTAGATTTTATAATAATTGGCTGCTAACTAACTGTTATTTAAGAGTTGTCCTTTTAGATTTCTTTTTAATGGTTATTAAAACAATTATTTTAATAAATAATTATTTTCGTGACTTTTCATGTTTAGATTTCTTTCTAATGATTATTAAAGCGTTTATTAATAAATGTGACTTTTCATGTTTTAGATAATATTTCTAGATTTTTTTTTTCATTGGCAGGCATGAACAATTATCCATGAACTTCTTTATTTCTTCAAAGTATTAAAAGGATTTTCTTTGTAATTTCATAAAGTTGATTCTAATATATATATACATAATTTTTTATTTTTGAAGGCAATTTTTTTACACTTTTCTTTTATATGTATAAGTAAACAAACACAAACTCTCTTTATCTCTTTAAAGTTTTTTTAACTAAATTTTGAAGGTTGTTATGATTTCATAAATTTGTTAATAATGTAATATATATATATATATATATATACACACACATAATATTTCATAATGTTTACAAACATTATATTTACGTGCAATGCACGTGATTTTTTCTAGTATATATATATAGATGATTTTGAATAATCAGGGATTATTTTGGAAGGTGTTGTACATATATATATATATAACAATATACGTGTATATGTATATATTATTTAAGATGATTAATTTTGGTATATCTGGATAGGCTGGTTATTATTTAATGATATGCTTATTGTATGCATAAGATGTATATATATGATTTAGCTTATTAATTAAGTTTAAGCTTGGTACATGGTTGAATTATAGGCATGGATGAGTTGCCAAAGGTTTAAATATATTGCCTTATTATTTGTATGAATAAAATACATAAATGGGAAGTATAGATGAATTACTAATTAAAAGTATAAATATATATACTTGAGGAGGTACGGTTGAGTTGTCAATATATAAATAAATATATTTATAATGGCATGGTTGAATTGCCTATGCATAATTATAATACTATATGTTAGGTGGTTAATATAACATCTATGGTTATTGTATGTATAGGTTGGATTAGGATTAGATATTCTTAAATTAGAATAGTCTAATACTTCTTGGTTAGTGTATTATTTTATACATATTAATAAAATAATACTGGTGGAAACATGGATGATTTGTCAAAACTTAAATTTTGGATATGTGATTTAAATAATTAAAATCATTATCGGATTTTGGGATTAAATATAATATTCTTTTTATTATAATTTATTGTTTAAATGAATAAACAACTGACTAGGATAGGATTAAGGTTAAAGGAGTTTCTTTTTAAAAGAAATGGTGGATTGGTTTAGGAATGATTATTATTTTAATCGTTGTTTAATAGGTATAGAAATTTAATAAACCTATTAATGGATGTAGTTAGTATAATATATATAATTCTATATAGATATATATATCGTGCTTTATTAAACTTAAAACTTTATTAGGTTTGGTTTTGATCAAAGATAATCTACTTATTGGTTTTCAAAGGTGTGGTAGAGAGAACTTGCTTGTATGGTTTAACCCACGATTTATTTTTCAGGTTATTAGAGATTCTAGTCTCGAGGTTGAAGATTCGCAGCTGGGAGACTATCATTCAGCTATTCATCTTGTGTACTTTTAAGTAATATTGAATTATTGGATAATGTTTTAAGGGGTCCTGGAGTTACAGGATTTCCAAGTTGTAATTGTTGAAGAATTATTAATTAATATTTATTTATTAGTTTTCTTCAGCGGTTTATTTATTCTTTATTATTTATCTTTGTATTCTGTGCTTGTTTAAATACTTTAATTGTTTTGATATCCCTTGATTTTGTGCACGGATTTGATCAACCAGTGTTCCAAAATCAGGGGGTATCACAATATACCACGTTCATCTCCTTGCGAAGAGGAATGCGTTCGTCTATAGATCCGCATATACGTATATTGATGTTTATACTATGCGTTTATCATGTCTAATTGCAAATAGTAGCTTAAGATGATGCCTTTAGAATTTTCTCGGAAATTAGATGTTAGGGAGCATGTCCCTTGCATTGTTGACACGGGCTATTCTTATGAAGCCAAATAAATATAATACGTGTATGTAGCTAGCATTATTCCTACCGAGTATTGTAACTCACCCCCTTGTTGATTCCCCTTTTAGGTTGAAGCAATGATTTAATGACGATGCTTCTTCTTTACTTGTTTTTAAATGATATATTTGATGTTAATGTATTTTTGTTGCCATTTCATAATATGGTTTGTGATGACTCATTAGCCTATTGTGGACCTATATACACTACAAAAAAAAATGACTTTTTATCACAGTGAAAAAGACTTTCTACCACGGTGTAGAACCGTGGTAGAAAAGTCGTTCTTTCCACCACGGTTACGCACCGTGGTAGAAAGTCTATTTTCTACCACGGTTTCCCACCGTGGTAGAAAGTGTTAAATAATTTTTTTTTTTTTAAATAATAGTTTAGCCCCTATGAAGCATCTTTTTTTTTCTTCCTACTACTAGCCTTACAGCTTCACCGAAAACAAACCCTAAATAAAATAAAAAATAGCATCATAACCAAAATAATTAACAACTAACAATAACATCATATATATATATATAACTAATTCAAAATCATTGTTTTATATAAAATTTAACCATATACAAATTTGAAAGAAGTACATGATCCACACCTTATATATTTACTTAACCAAAATAAAACAAAAATTCTTCATATCTTCTTACAACTTCTTCATGAGCCATACAAAAAATATAGCGGCAATAAAAAAAGTAACGGCAACAGCAACCCGCAATCCTAGCTTTGACCTACCAAGATAGTTGAAGTAAGGGAATTAATGTAAAGCAAGTTATAAAGTTATCAAAATTAAACCAAGCAAAGCAAGCATTATAAAAAAAGTACTTTGAAAGATCTACTCTTCGTATTAACTCAAGCAAAGCAAGTATTAACATAGTCTTAACGCAAGCAAAGCAAGTTCAGTGTGTCAAGGAAATAATCCCAAAGCAAGTATTAACATGATCTTAACTCAAGCAAAGCAAATTCAGTGTCAAGGAAATAATCCCAGTATTAAAGCTTAAGCGTGGCTAATTTAATAGGTACTACAAGAATTATGGGTATTTGTGACAGTCCTTTAGGGACAGTACAAAAAACTGTCACTAAATATACCCTTTTTAGGCACGGTCATTGTTTTACCGTCCCTAAAAGCAAAAACTCAAATTAAAACGCCAAAATTGATTGCGGAAAAATTTAGCACCAGTACCTTATTAAAATGAAATTTTTTTTATAATAAAAATTAAATATAAAATGGGCTTTAGGGACGCTAAATGAACTATCAATAATTCTCTATTCAGAAACGATATAGTTTTGGCCCATTTGTATATATAGATCATAACCCACTGACAACCCTCTACATCTCTCACTTTGTTCTCTCTCTCTCGATGCCCTAGCTTTCTCCTGCCGCCCCCCTCTTTCTTCTCTGAAGTCTGAAGATGATGACCATACCAATGCCGATGGCCTTATATCTCACTCAGTAATCTATGTAAGTAGAAGTACTCAAAGACAAAGTGAATTACCATCATATGATATGTTCAAATCTGGTTTTTTAGTTATAGCTTCAGGTTGTATGTTTTTAGTTATAGCTTCAAGTTGTATGTTTGTTAATATCCATAGATGAGCCATTATTGGTTTTTTAGTTAATAACACGCTCTCTTTCTCTATTTTCGTATCTCCTAAAAACCCTTCTTTGCACCTTTCTAACAAATCAACAAAAATAAACAAAGAAAAATCTCAATCATATGCATATAATATGAATAACAACTAATACATAAAAAAAAATTTAAGTTGTCAACTTGCATTAACTCCTTCAACAACAAATCAACAACTTCTCCTCCACAATAATCAATCACAACCTCCATATACGATGATCCCATACTCCCATGCTTTCAACATTTTAAAACAAGAAATTAAAATGGCCTCCACACGGGCCGATGTACCAATAAGGTAATAAAGTTCAAGATACACCACAAAATTGGTCACTCATGTGACCCCGAGTATGAGTATAAAAAGCATTAAAAATGTGCACTCATAAAAGAATTTGATCGAACATGAAGACCATATAACTTACAAATTTTGATGTACTTGATAGGCCATGCAATTGACGATCCCGTTGTTGTCTTTTCCTAGTCCCTTTGGAAGACTACATTTCAAGTACATGCAAATCAATTAAAAAAAAATATAACACCAAAATACACCCTAAGTGGAGATAGTTAAATGAAAAAACTCAAAAATAAGGGGCATTATAAACAAATACACACAAAATCAAGATCACAAAACATTATTAAAACATCTTTGCATGATCATGTGAGAAGTACACAGAGAATCCATGGAATGAGAAGCCCTTTCAACACCACTGGTTTGGATTGAATTGTAATTGGGAAAGCTTTGAGCTGAAAGAGTTTCAACACCACTGGGGTGGATCATATTTTAATGAATAATTATGCTTTGTGGCTTAGTGTTTTACAGTTTTTAGTTTTTATATTACTAATCATCTAAATTTTGTTTTTATATCCATGAAATAAGGGAAGGGGTGGGCTTCCATCAGGAAAGAGGTAAGGTAAGTCCATAAAATACAAAAGAGAGACAGTATTGATAGAACAAAGAGATAAGTTTTGCACTTCACAAAATGTTATGCTTCATAAATATTTACATATATGACAAGCCAAGGCAAAACTATATAACAAGCTAACACCTTCAAGCATGAACACAAAACATATTCCACCCAAAAATAATTCCATTCATAGAGTTCATGTTCTTCACTTAGCATCAGCACTTCCACCAACTCGGGTGTCATTACCTGAAAATATTAAAGGGTAAAACTCCTCCCAGTAGAGAACGACTAACAGTTATCACCAAAAAGCTTATTGAAAGTGCTAAATCATGAAACTTCTTAATTAAAATGATGATTCCTTGGGTGTTGTACTATTGCCCCTTTCCAAGCATAGTAATATCATTTTATTTTTTGAACCGGTTCTATTTTCTGCACAAAAACAGCACTCGGGAAAAATAGAACCATCTGCATTTTAAATAGAACTGGTTGCACTTCCCTGAACCAAAAAGGAAAGTTTTTATTTTTACCAACTTCCATTACCTTTTAAGTTTGAATTAGAGAGGTTTTAGCACAAAATTCAAGGTATTTTCTAACCCTAATAGGACTCTCTAATTCTCTATATAAACTTACAGTTACATACAATTAATCACGGTTTTTGCGTTAAAGATTTCAAAACCCTATAGAGTCTTTTTGTGTGAGTTTCAGAGTTTTTTACTTCTCTGTTTTTGAGAGCACACACCTATATATCGAATAATTTAGAGAACTCAACAAAATCTGACCTAACGTACCATTATAAAAACTAGACTCATAATGATATATGAATATTAAATCTCCAGAATTCAAATCAAACATTATACTAAAAAAAAGTTCAAAACTGGTCATCTGCTGAAAAAGTGAAGGTCTGTGCCTTAAAAAATACCAAAAATGACAGCTTATAAAGTATTTTCTTGCAAAATGAACTTTACTTATAAATTCAATGTCATAAGGTTTAAATGTTTTTTTCTCAAATTTAAATAAAACTAAATCACGATGAAAGTGGCAGTGTCTGGTACAAAACTGAAGCAGTAAGAACTAAGAATAGCTTGTGAAATTCAGTTTATGTATTAAACCAATTCTAAAAATCACAAAGTTCTGTAGGGACAGTTCTAGGTCCTGCCTCGACTCAACCCAATAAAGGCTTGTCCCAACTATTTTGGACCAGTTAAATGAAGTCTTTTTCCCAATTCTGCCATAAGTTCAATTCTATCTCGTTTAATTGAACAAATTTATTTGGATTTGGATTGATATTTACCACAGTCGTGCATCATCAATCCCAGCGGGTTAAGGATGTCTAATGGATTTTTGCCATTCTTTCATATTTACTAATAATCATACACCAACTCAACAAATTCTTTTTACAACTATTTGGGGTCTGCTAATTAATAATAAAGTAAATTCTCAAAACAATATAACTCTAGAACCATTCACCTCAAATAAATTGATACAAAACATAATATTCCAATAATAAAAGTATAAAAAATGACACTTAAAAAAACTGCAGAGCTACTCAAAGTCAAAGTTTTTAACCGTCTCCAAAGTATGAAAGAAACCAAAACCCAAAACCCCCAAAAGTATATATGTGAAAAAAAAAAAAAATCCCATATTCATGGGAAAACATATTGATTCAAAATTTTCATTTTCATGATACCAAAAAAAAAATAAATAAATAAATAAATAAAAATAATAATTGTTAAAGCACAAAAAAACCTTTTATTGCAAAAAACCCTTTTTGTTTTCCTCAAAATACTTACCAGTATTAGCAATATATATATATATATACCTCATATGCATACGACTGTGAGGAGAAACCCAACTAAAATGCAATAAAGGCTTCAGCAGCACTTGTTGAGCAAAGGAAAACTAATGGGTTAATGAGTTAATTACCTTTTACATACTTGGGTACCAAATGAATGAAACCCTAAAATGCGAATTTTCAATTCATTTTCTTTTCCACATTTTCCCAGCAACCAAACGAGCAAAAACATTCAAGAACAAAAGAGAAACAGCATTCAAAGATTAGACAAGTCCCTAGTCTTACCTTCACGCTTATCCTCCTGCGAAGAGAACTCTTCAATCTCTTCATCGACACTACGACACAACTCCCGCTTCTGGGTGGCCGATGTGGATTCGGTGGTACGACCTCGCCGGAGACGCTTGAGGGTTTGCGGTGGATCTGGAATTTGTGGATCCGGACCCATCGTGGGTGATTCAAAATCATCATCGTCGACGTTATTCAAAATCATATCTGATATGCCGATATGGGTTCTGATTCTTGTAGATTTTGTACTTTGCAGTTGCAGAGACAGAGACAGGCCGAGTTGAGAACGAGAATAGAGACGGAGGCGATTGGGGAGGCTGAAATGATTTGCCCTAAAATATGCCCTAAAATATTGTATGCGGGTGGACTGCACATGTGAGTAAATATATTTTTGTATATAAAATATATATATATATTTTTAAATTTTTTTTCAAGAAACTAGCGAGAATAAAATCGGCGTAGAAGCAGGTGAAACTAAATTCACTTTGTGCCTACACCGTGGTAGAATAAATTAGTATCACGGTTTTTTATTAACCGGGTAGAAAGATCACTTTCTAAAAATTAATAAATTAATAAATGCACTTTTTATACAGTTTTAAAATAACCGTGGTAAAAAGACTGCCTAAATTACATTCAAAATAATTCACTTTCTACCATGATTAATTTATAACCGTGGTAAAAAGACCCACATAAATTACATTAAAAATAATTCACTTTTTACCACGGTTATTTTAAAATCGTGGTAAAATAATATACTTTCTGTCACGGTTTTTTATTAATCGTGGTAGAAAGGGTCTTCTACCACGGTTTTAAAATAACTGTGGTAAAAAATATACTTTCTACCACGATTATTTTTAAACCGTGATAGAAAGAGTCTTCTACCACGATTTTTTTAAAACCGTGGTAAAAAAAGCATGGTAAAAAATTATTTTTCTTGTAGTGATATTATCAAACATTATGATGTCAAATGACCATTTTGACCTTAGCTTTCCCATTTTGAACTCGGTATCGGGTCAGGGTTTTAGGGACCATTGTAGTTAGTGCACCGGATCATAGGATTTGAGGCGTTACACATACATTATGATTTAAATAATAATTAATCTTATTTAAATTCAATTTGAAATATTATGTAGGATACATGAGTTTAGTACCAAATATATTTAATTATTTTATTAAAAAATCAATAAAATGTATTTTTTTTTCTTTTTATAAAATATTATGTCTAATTTTGTGAGGGTACATATGAAAGTTTGCTTTTTATACTTAAGGTATCAGTGAAGATTTAGTAATTTAGTATTTCATGGAAAAAAAAATTCTCATTAGTAGAACTTATTGGTCTTTTAAAAAATATATATATTTAGGACATAGTTGTTTAAATTCTCATTAGTAGAACTCATTGGTCTTTTAAAAAATATATATATTTAGGACATATTTGTTTTTTTAATGAGAAAATAAGACTTCTTGTTATTTTATTTTATTTGTGTAATCTATAACAACACTAGATAAGATTTCACATGTATAATATGTATGTATGTATGTATGTGTATATATAGGTGAAATTCTACCCATGACTTAGAGCTAATCACCAAAAATTTGTTTAGCAAAATTTTTTTGTTGCACAAGTCTTTCAAAATGAAATACATCAAAGATTGTAACTTTGTGGATGCCCCAAATAAATCAAATACCTCATGGGTGTAGAAGAGTATCCCACGACTAAGGAAGTTATTAAGAAAGGCATGGGTTAACGTTTGTAATGACCCGGTCATTTTCCTTCCTTTCCTTTCTTTCAGATTTTCACGGATAGTTTTTTTCCGTTGATCTTTTCCTTTCTGAGTTCGGTTTCTTGCCACTTACTGTCATCTTAAGTGCTCATGGATGGTTTCCGAGACTCTTTCTCTTGGATTGACGACTTCCTTTGAGGATCGAGTCATTTTCACATTTTCACTTTTGTGACATTATTCATTTTTCGTCTTTTTCTCGGTTGTCACTTTGTTGGCATAACCTCACTTTTCGTGTTCGGATCTGATTCCGGTTTTGCATGCATCCACGATATTTAAATTCCATGCTATGTGTATTTTTACTTTTGTAGAAAAGCATGCTAATTGTGTACTTTCTTCCTTAGGGGTGTGGATTCACACTTCTTTGGAATTTTCCTTTCTTTTGGGGTCATTTGTGTAACTACTGTAAAGTAATTATTTTTCGTCTTAGGGACTATTTTGTAATGTAATTTGGAATATTATTTTCAAAAAGGACCTTTTTGTAATTTTTGAAAAGTATGACAAGTGTCACACTCTCATTGGTCCACTTGTTAACATTTGTGTGGAAACGCTTTGATGCCTTGGATGAGAACATGTGGAGGGTGGAGATTTAACCACTTATTGACCTAGGATAGATACACTTGTTGGCTTGGATGGTTGACAAGTGTAGGCTTGGGATTAAGCCTACAATGGATGCTTGGATGAGTGACAAGTGTATGCTCCAAATTAAGTCTTGCAATTACTTTTTGGGCCACTTTGAGATTATAATTTTAAAGAAGGGTTTTTGTGCAATTGACCATAGATGTGCGTGTTGATCACAGTGTAGGATCACCTAGTGAATGGAGGATTTCTAATTCCTCCACTCACACTTTTTCACATTATGTCATCAGCTTCCTCACCACAAACCGTAGCCTCCATGGATGGAGCTTAAAGCCTTAAGCTTTGACCTTGATTTTTGAGAGTCTTCCATTGATTTCCAAGCTTAACCTTGGGAATACTTTTTGTTCCCATCATACTTCTCTTCATAACCCTTGAAATGTTTGCCATCTTATGTTGATTTGCCTTGGATTCTAGAGAGACACTTCTCTAGTGAGGTAGGGGGTGTAATAATTTATTTTCCAAGTTGTTTTACTTGCTCTTGTATAAAATATAAGTTGTATGCATAACTTTTGTTAATTTGAGAAATTTGAGATTTATCATAGCTTGCATATAACTTATTTTAGACTTGGTAAATGGCATGGCCATGAGTTGATCTCTGTTATATATTAAATTGGGAAGATTTAAATAAGGCTTCAAATCTAGAGATTAAATGGATTTAATTTGATTTAAATTCCAGTAAATTGTGTTTGACTTGTATTCCATTTTAGACTTGATATATAGTATGACCATGACTTAGTGCTTGATATATATTAATTTGAGATTATTTGAACAACTTTTGAAATCTAGAGATTTAATTGATTTAAATTAATTAAATTCTACATGATGGTATCTTGCTCACTTTGCACTTTTGATTTGATATATGTAATGACCATGATATGTTGTTTAACATATATTAATTTGAGGCTAATTGGAATTGATTTTAAATCTAGATAATTTAATTATTTTATTTAATTAAATTCTATCTAATTGTTTCATGAATTTAATTTTGTAGTAGAAGTTGTTTCTATATATAAATCATGGGTTTGGACTGGTTGTGTATTCACATAGTTGTGTTTTGAGTATTGGATAACATTGTTGTTATATTTATATTCATGAGAATATGTTTTCTTCATGGAATATATTGTTACCTTGTGTAATGAATTGGACACTTTGTAATTGACATTATATATGCCATTTTAGAAATTAAACTCTAAGGCATGGATTATGTGGTTTCAACCTACTTGTGCATGGAAGGTGTTTTCGTGCATTATATAAATTATGTATAAGTTGTGAACTTATTTGGTTTATTTTGGAGTCTTGGGACATTGTTGTTATAAGTGATATGGCTAGAATTTGGCTCTAGTGCGGAAGGTATGAGTTCTCCCCAATTAAGATAGTACGCACTGGGGGTGGTATGACTCGCGGGTTAGTGCTCGGAATAACCATTGAGGTCTCGGCAGAATTCCGAGCTTAGATGTCCAAGTCTTCCACTATTTGGTTTCCCGTTCAATTCTAAGTTAACAATCATGTTTATTTGTGACTTGTGATTTTGGTTATTGGCGATTTTGATGTTGTTAAGTACATCAGAGCTTTATGATTTTAACGAATCATTTTAAATTTCGATGTTGTTAAGCACATCTGTGCTTTATGATTTTAATGAATCATTGTAAATTTTAATGTTGTTAAGTACATCTATGCTATATTGTTCAAATACAACTTAGGAATGATCCTATAGATTCATTTGGAACATAGACGTTATATGGCATGACCCACTTTTGTCGTTTTCATATTTTAGGTTTCAAGTTGATAACCTTTAGAATCTATATCTTGTTGCTTTGTATCGTATGTCCTTATGTTGTTTAGAATTGCATGAAGGGTGTAAATTGTGCTAGAAATGAGCTAAGGTAGCTTAGGATGCTCTCTGAGTCTCACATTCGACATAGATGTTAGGTGGCATAATCCTCTTGAACTGTTTCATGTTAGTCTAAAAATCTCTAAAGAAATCGAGTTTACGCATGCTCATTCTCTACGAGTAAACTTGTTTACTCACCCCGAAGTTAGTAGGGGGCTATTTCAGGTACGAAGACTTGGTGTGTGATGTTCATCATTACTTGGATGATAGTTGACTTGAAGGCTTTAGTTCTTGTAAAGGTTGGCTTGAAATGCCATTTGTACCCTTAATTGTCAAAATGTGTATTTTTGATTCGATATATGTAGTGTGTACATGAGTACACTCTTTACAATGTATTTGACATGTATGAGATGAGGCCGGAGGCCAATGACATGTATTTTGTATCCTATGTAATTTATGACTTCATGAAATATTATGAAATTATTGAAAAATGTTGAGTTATTATTTCACCATGTTTGCATCGGGTGTGGAAATTTCATTTTGATTCTTCCGTAGGATCTCATTAGTCATGTATGAAGTGTGGCCAAGGGCAAAACGGTCATTTGATGTCATTCGTTAATTTTGGATTTCAAAAATTCAATTTCAAGTTCACTTTCACTTTTTGGCCGTTGGGGGGGGGGGGTCAGATTTTGACTCGACCATTTCCGGGAGCCACGGACCATTTCCACGCGCTCAAAATCACTATTTACTTTTTCGTGCATGTCGTTTTCATGAAAAATCCTTTCGTTTGTATTTTGTGCCTCCTATGGACTCATTTCACCCATTTGTTGAAAAATCTTGCTTAAGGGCATTTTGGGGATTTCTTTTTAGGAAATAAATTCCGTTCTCGACTTCGTCACATAGAAAATGTGATTTTAGGAGGAGTTTCTTCTTCATATTTTTCTAAAAAATGTTATCTTGACCTTAAAAACTGCGCTCCAAGTTCAATTTTCTGCTAAAAACACTGTTTCTGCATTTTTTGAGGTTCCAGCCCACGCCACAGCCGTCTTTGGCAGGCCGCCGCAGCTTTTGGGCGGGTGCTCGTGGGTTTCTACCACAATTGGTGGGCCCCCGCAGCTTTTGGGCGGGTGCCCGCGAGTATTGTTCCTGCTCCAGACACCTTTCTTCAACTGGCCATATCTCACTCATTTTAACTCCGAATTGGTCTATTCTTGAGTCTAAACTGACCGCCTAGAAATATGCTTTTTAATGGTACCAATTAGAGCTTTAGATTCCATTTTTAGCTGAAGTTATTCATATGTTAGTTAAGTAGTGTCAGGATTTGGTTCGAACCGGGATAGGGTTTCTCTTCCTATGACTTCAGGACTTGGTATCTTTTCCGTCCGAATTCTGAATCAGGTGATTCTTGAGTCTAACTTTATTAATTTTTTGTTATCTTTCCAATGGTACCAATTTTAGTTTCAGATTTATCTCTTGGCTCAGGATATCCTTGTTTTAGTGAGAGGGTGTCGGATTTAGTTTGAACTGAGATAGTGTTCATCTGGGATTTCTCTTCCTTGGCCTTGGGACTTCATGTGAAGTTACCAAAGGATGTTTTAGGATATTTTAGATCTAATTTGACTTGTTGAAAGTTAAATCCCTTCATCTTAGGGTAAAATGACCATTTTACCCCTGGCTCTTCTCTTGTAGGGTTTTGATGCCCTTCTCTTCATTTTGTTTCTGTTGAGTTTCGAAACTCTTTGAGAGTCCATTCTTGTGCCCTAGAGATGACGTACATCTCTAAGGACTTGTCTTTGTTTTGCTTCCGCACTTTATTCATTTGAATTCCGTGGCTTCATAGGGAGTAATCGTGGTGCCTAGGGATGGCGTACATCTCTTGAGGCCATTTTGCTTCTTTTGCTTTCGCATCTTGGATCTAGTTTAGGTCATCACAGGACATACTGGGTTGAAAAATCCAGGGTCGCCACAGGTGGTATCAGAGTTCCTAGGTTTGAATACCTTGTACGATGGGTTTTGGGTGCATATCATACTTATGTTGCCATGCTCTATGTGCTTATATGCTTCATGATAACATGTTTTGGTTTGATAACATGTTTATGTGCTTATGTGCTATATGTGGTATGCTATCTATATAGCTTGCTTGGATTCCATTGTAAGGAGCATGACATATGATGTATGCAAGATGAGATTTGTATATGTATAACTGTGTTACATATTCAGCATGACACGGGATTGGTCATTGAGGCACGAGTTGAGGTTGATGGTGATTGAAGTCACAGTCTCGTGGTAGTATAGGTTGTTGTCGACTTGGTATTGGTTTTGAGGTAGGTGGTAAGACACCTTTTGTTTAGACTTTCGTGAGGTGAGTCATTTGGCGTTGCCGTAGTGCTGGATTTATTGGTTTTAAGCCATGATGAGGTTATGGGCCTCTTAGGATTCTTGATTGTTCGAGATGATTCCTCTAGGATTGCGATTTTCGTGGGCGGGTACGTTTGTGGGCGGGTGCAGGGCACTGTCATGCTACCGTACTGGCTAGCTACAAGTGCAGTTCGGATGAAATCAATGTTGGTTTTGTTGTGATAGGCGTTGTCCTTTTGAACGATGATGATGATGTTTATTTTGGGGGATCAGCTGTAGTGATTGATTTGGTTGTTGTTGGTATGGCTATAGATGCCCTTTTCCTTGAGGAATCCTTGCGTGATGATGCTTTTGGGATCAGGTTGATTGATTGATGTTTGGGTAGAGAGAACATTGCACAGTTAGTGTCACTTGTAGTGTCACCTCTAGATTTGGAGTTGGATTGTTAGAGTCTTACCATTGTGGTAAGAGCTCACATTTGTTTTGAGACAGGTTGTTGTCGCATTGGTTTTCGAAGTCAGTTTATGGATAGGACTGGTCTTTCTTTTTACCTAGACACTCTAGGACACAATGTCCGTAGGGTTCATTGTTGAATCATTTTTATCTTCTGCAGTTTTGTTTACTACCATGTTAGTAGTATGATTTATAATGTTGTGATGCATAAGTAGATGGAAGTGTATCCACATTTGTTTACTTGTCGTGTGGCATTAGCATGACTTCTTTATATGCTTTGAGATGCCATGTTGTTACTGTGCTTTAGTAACATGATATTGTGCTTATGTGGAGACGTGCTACATGTACCCTTGATTTTTAACTATGTGAGTTGATTTATTTATTTGGTAGTTGCATTCCTTGTCATATGCATGACTTCTATATTTGATTCTCCCTTTTGTTCCCTTTTCATGTTTGTAGTGTTGACATTTGTGAGAGAATAGGGTTTCTTCTCTTTCTTGGTTTCGAGTAAGGGACTTCACATGGGGTGAGTCTCTTCTCTTCGTTGCCTTGTGCACGGTTTTGGGGTTGGTTGGTTCGTGAGGATCACCATTGTTGTCTTGAGTCCTTGGAGAGGATTTGGTTGATTTTAGTCGACTTACTTCCATGTAGGAGGTGAAGTCCTTGACCTTGTTGTCTTTCGTTTCAGAGATTGAGTCATGGTGTTGTCCTTTTTAGGATTGGTGGTTCCCTTTCTTTCGTGTCTTCCCTTAAGGAGTTTTACTGTGGTTGTTGACGGGTTGTGGTGCTCAGTGTGAATGGATTGGTGAGAGATCATTTTACGGGGACTTGTGTCCATTTGATTGAGGATTTGGTTGACTCGATGTGAGTTAAGCTGTTTAGGGATGTCTTTTGGAGACTTGTTTCAGTTTTGGAGACCTTGATGTGGTTGACTCTTAGGAGGAGTTTTGAAGGATCACTGTTGGATATGGCTTGTTTGTGGAGTCGTCTTATCCTAGTTGTGGCTAGGTATAGTTTTGAGGAATCGTAGTTCCAATGGTTGTTTATGGATTGATGGAAAATTGAGGAATTTTGATTTAGCTTGGTGTTGCCAAGCACGGTTTCGAAAGATTCGTTTTGTGACCTTAGTTGTCAGGATTTTGATGTGTGTGCCACTTGGTGGACTTGTATTTCAAGGATTTAGTTACCCATGATAGGTATGTGGATCTGATGTTTGATTACGGTGTGGTCTTGTAGTTGATATGTTTAGGGAGATATGAAAGACTTTCGATGAAATGTCTTGTAGTTACGTTCGATTTGATTTTTGAAGGTTTTAATTTGCTTGTCAGACTTTGGATTTTTGATTGATGTTGTTATGGAAGTGTTTTAAAACATTGGAGTTGTCAGCTTTGTTGTATTGAGGATTTAAGGCTTTAAGCGTAGCGGTACCTATGGCTTTGTTGTCAGGGTTCGGGATTGGCCAGGATGGTCTGGCCAGACGTCTTTAGACTATATCTCAACTCTCACAAAATGTCTGGCCTCCGTGATGCTTTTAGTAATGATCATTTTTGACATTGATGTCATTTGTATCAAGAGGTTTCATGGGTAGACCTAGTGGGGGCAGGTTATGAACTAGTGTCTTATACTGTCATGCTACCGTACAAAGTTGTGTGTGTGGGCGAGTGGTAGTAGCCGTCGATGCTACTTTACTGACTAGTAAGTGTGGACGGGCACTAGGCACTGACATTGCTACCACATATTTGAGTACGTCGTGGGCGGGTTCTGGTCGTTATTCGTGCTGCCACGTTGTCCTTGTTCGGTACCTTGATTCGATATGTAGGTATCTTGGAGTTCTTTTGGTAGTTGTTTTTGGTTCCTTATGATGGTTCATCAAGAGGGATGCTTTCGATTGTTGTCTTCTGTTCCTTTGTCTGACCTTGGGTTCTGTGTGTGAGTTCTAATTTGTTGTGTGGCCGAGTGGTCACTTTCCTTTTTGAGAGGTTGTCCTGTCGTGCGCACGTGGGTGCGAATGACATTGGTTTATACTTTGTCTTTCAGTTCTGCGATTGCTTTTATAGCATGTTATGTGGGATACTCGGAAATGTACCCCGTAGTTATCCTGGTTCCACCTTTTGTTTTGTTGAGGCTAGATTTCGGGGAAGAAATCCCTTTAAGGTGGGAAGGTTGTAATAACCCGGTTATTTTCCTTCCTTTCCTTTGTCTCAGATTTTCACGGATAATTTTTTTCCGTTGATCTTTTCCATTCTGAGTTCAGTTTCTTGCTACTTAATGTCATCTTGAGTGCTCGGAGATAGTTTCCGAGACTCTTTTCCTTGGATTGACGACTTCCTTTGAGGACCGAGTCATTTTCACATTTTCACTTTTGTGACACTATTCACTTTTCGTCTTTTTCTCGATTGTCACTTTGTTGGCATAACCTCACTTTTCGTGTTCGAATCTGATTTCGGTTTTGCATACATCCACGATATTTAAATTCCATGCTATGTGTATTTTTACTTTTGTAAAAAAGCATGCTAGTTGTGTACTTTTTTCCTTAGGGGTGTGGATGCACACTTCTTTGGAATTTTCCTTTCTTTTGGGGTCATTTGTGTAATTACTGTAAAGTAATTATTTTTCGTCTTAGGGACCATTTTGTAATTTAATTTGGAAGATATTTTCAAAAAGGACCTTTTTACAATTTCCGAAAAGTGTGATAAGTGTCACACTCTCATTGTTAACTTGTTGACATTTGTGTGGAAACACTTTGAGGCCTTGGATTAGGACATGTGGAGGGTAGAGATTTAACCACTTGTTGACCTAGGATAGGTACACTTGTTGGCTTAGATGGTTGACAAGTGTAGGCTTGGGATTAAGCCTACAATGGATGCTTGGATGAGTGACAAGTGTATGCTCCAAATTAAGTCTTGCAATTACTTTTTGGGCCACTTTTGAGATTATAGTTTTAAAGAAGGGTTTTTGTGCAATTGACCATAGATGTGTGTGTTGACCATAGTATAGGATCACCTAGTGAGTGGATGATTTCTAATTCCTCCAGTCACATTTTTTCACATTATGTCATAGCTTCCTCACCACAAACCCTAGCCTCCATGGATGGAGTTTAAAGCCTTAAGCTTTGATCTAGATTTTTGAGAGCCTTCCATTGATTTCAAAGCCTAACCTTGGGAATACTTTTTGGTCCCCTCATTCTTCTCTTCATAACCCTTGAAAGGTTTGCAATCTTGTGTTGATTTGCCTTGGATTCTAGAGAGACACTTTTCTAGTGAGGTAGGGGGTGTTATAATTTATTTTCCAAGTTGTTTTACTTGCTCTTGTATGAAATATAAGTTGTATGCATGACTTTTGTTAATTTGAGAAATCAGAGATTTATCATAGCTTGCATATCAGTCATTTTGGACTTGGTAAATGGCATGGCCATGAATTGATCTTTGTTATATATAAAATTGGGAAGATTTAAATAAGGCTTCAAATCTAGAGATTAAATGGATTTAATTTGATTTAAATTCCAGTAAATTGTGTTTGACTTGTATTCCATTTTAGACTTGATATATAGTATGACCATGACTTAGTGCTTGATATATATTAATTTGAGATTATTTGAACAACTTTTGAAATCTAGAGATTTAATTGATTTAAATTAATTAAATTCTACATGATGGTATCTTGCTCACTTTGCACTTTTGATTTGATATATGTAATGACCATGATATGTTGTTTAACATATATTAATTTGAGACTAACTGGAATTGATTTTTAAATCTAGAGAATTTAATTATTTTATTTAATTAAATTCTATCTAATTGTTCCATGGATTTAAT
Source organism: Cornus florida (assembly GCF_030987335.1). Lineage (NCBI taxonomy): Eukaryota > Viridiplantae > Streptophyta > Magnoliopsida > Cornales > Cornaceae > Cornus > Cornus florida. The sequence goes on along the minus strand of NW_026775579.1, from coordinate 76,154,730 downwards.
TTTGTAGTAGAAGTTGTTTCTATATATAAATCATGGGTTTGGACTTGTTGTGTATTCACATAGTTATGTTTTGAGCATTGGATAACATTGTTTTTATATTTATATTCATGAGAACATGTTTTCTTTATGAAATATATTGTTGCCTTGTGTAATAAGTTGCACACTTTGTAATTGACATTATATATGCCATTTTAGAAATTAAACTCTAAGACATGGATTGTGTGGTTTCAACCTACTTGTGCATGGAAGGTGTTTTCGTGCATTATATAAATTATGTATAAGTTGTGAACTTATTTGGTTTATTTTGGAGTCATGGGACATTGTTGTTACAAGTGATATGGCAAGAGTTTGGCTCTAGTGCGGGAGGTATGAGTTCTCCCCAATTGAGATAGTGCGCACTGGGGGTGGTATGACCCACGGGTTAGTACCCAGAATAACCATTGAGGTCTCGACAGAATTCTGAACTTAGATGTCCAAGTCTTCCACTATTTGGTTTCGCGTTCAATTCCAAGTTGACAATCATGTTTAATTGTGATTTGTGGTTTTGGTTATTGGCGATTTTGATGTTGTTAAGTACATCCGAGCTTTACGATTTTAATGAATCATTTTAAATTTCGATGTTGTTAAGTACATCTATGCTATATTGTTCAAATGCAACTTAGGAATGATCCTATAGATTCATTTGGAACATAGACGTTAGGTGGCATGATCCTTTTGAACTGTTTCATGTTAGTCTAAAAATCTCTAAAGAAATCGAGTCTATGCATACTCATTCTCTACGAGTAAACTTGTTTACTCACCCCGAAATTACTGAGGGGCTGTTTTAGGTACGAAGACTTGGTGTGTGATGTTCATCATTGTTTGGATGATAGTTGACTTGAACGTTTTAGTTCTTGTAAAGGTTGGCTTGAAATGCCATTTGTAGCCTTAATTGTCAAAATGTGTATTTTCGATTTGATATATGTAGTGTGTACATGAGTACACTCTTTACAATGTATTTGACATGTATGAGATGAGGCCGGAGGCCAATGATATGTATTTTGTATCCTACGTATTTTATGACTTCATGAAATATTATGAAATTATTGAAAAATGTTGAGTTATTGTTTCACCATGTTAGCATCGGGTGTGGGAATTCCATTTTGATTCTTTCGTAGGATCTCATTAGTCATGTATGAAGTGTGGCCAAGGGTCAAACGGTCATTTGATGTCATTCGTTAATTTTGGATTTCAAAAATTCTATTTCAAGTTCACTTTCACTTTTTGGCCGTTCGCGGGGGGGGGGTCGGATTTTGACTCGGCCGTTTTCGGGAACCGCGGACCATTCCCTTGCGCTCAAAATCACTATTTATGTTTGCATGCATGATCGTTTTCATGAAAAACCTTTTCGTTTGTGTTTTGAGCCTCCTGTGGACTCATTTCACCCATTTGTTGAAAAATCTTGCTTATGGGCATTTTGGGGATTTTTTTTGGAAAATAAATTCCGTTTTTAACTCCTTCACATAGAAAATGTGATTTTAGGGGGAGTTTCTTCTTCGTGTTTTTCCGAAAAATGTCATCTTGACCTCATAAACCGCGTTCCAAGTTCAATTTTCTGCTAAAAACACTGTTTCTGCATTTTTTGAGGTTCTAGCCCGCGCCATTGCTGCATTTGGAGGGCCGCTGCAGCTTTTGGGTGGGTGCCTGTGGTTTTCTGCCGCAATTGGTGGGCCCCCGCAGCTTTTGGGCGGGCGCCCACGAGTATTGTTCTTGCTCCAGACACATTTCTTCAACGGGCCATATCTCACTCGTTTTAACTCCGAATTGATCTATTCTTGAGTCTAAACTGACCGCCTCGAAATATGCTTTTTAATGGTACCAATTAGAGCTTCAGATTCCATTTTATGCTCAAGTTATTCATATGTTAGTTAAGTAGTGTCAGGATTTGGTTCGAACCAGGATAGGGTTTCCCTTCCTACGACTTCAGGACTTGGTATCTTTTCCGTCCGAATTCTGAATCAGGTGATTCTTGAGTCTAACTTCATTAATTTTTTGTTGTCTTTCCAATGGTACCAATTTTAGTTTTAGATTTTTCTCTTGGCTCAGGATATCCTTGTTTTAGTGAGAGGGTGTCGGATTTAGTTTGAACCGAGATAGTGTTCATCTGGGATTTCTCTTCCTTTGGCCTTGGGACTTCATGTGAAGTTACCAAAGGATGTTTTAGGATGTTTTAGATCTAATTTGACTTGTTGAAAGTTAAATCCCTTCCTCTTAGGGTAAAATGACCATTTTACCCCTGGCTCTTCTCTTGTAGGGTTTTGATGCCCTTCTCTTCATTTTGTTTCCGTTGAGTCTCGAAACTCTTTGAGAGTCCATTCTTGTACCCTAGGGATGACGTACATCTCTAAGGACTTGTCTTTGTTTTGCTTCTGCACTTTATTCATTTGAATTCTGTGGCTTCATAAGGAGTAATCGTGGTGCCTAGGGATGGCGTACATCTCTTGAGGCCATTTTGCTTCTTTTGCTTCCGCATCTTGGATCTGGTTCAGGTCATCACAGGACATACTGGGTTGAAAAATCCAGGGTCGCCACAGGTGGTATCAGAGTTCCTAGGTTTGAATATCTTGGACGATGGGTTTTGGGTGCATATCATGCTTATGTTGCCATGCTCTATGTGCTTATATGCTTCATGATAACATGTTTTGGTTTGAAAACATGTTTATGTGCTTATGTGCTATATGTGGTATGCTATCTATATAGCTTGCTTGGATTCCATTGTAAGGAGCATGACATATGATGTATGCAAGATGAGATTTGTATATGTATAACTGTGTTTCATATTCGGCATAACACGGGATTGGTCATTGAGGCACGAGTTGAGGTTGATGGTGATTGAAGTCACAGTCCCGTGGTAGTATAAGTTGTTGTCGACCTGGTATTAGTTTTGAGGTAGGTAGTAAGACACCTTTTGTTTAGACTCTCGTGAGGTGAGTCATTTGGCGTTGCCGTAGTACTGGATTTGTTGGTTTTGAGCCATGATGAGGTTATGGGCCTCTTAGGATTCTTGATTGTTCTGGATGATTCCTCTAGGATTGCGATTTTCGTGGGCGGGTACATTTGTGGGCGGGTGCATGGCACTGTCATGCTACCGTATTGGCTAGCTACAAGTGCAGTTTGGATGGAATCAATGTTGGTTTTGTTGTGATAGGCGTTGTCCTTTTGAACGATGATGATAATGTTTATTTTGGGGGATCAGTTGTAGTGATTTATTTGGTTGTTGTTGGTATGGCTATAGATGCCCTTTTCCTTGAGGAGTCCTTGCGTGATGACGCTTTTGGGATCAGGTTGATTGATTGATGTTTGGGTAGAGAGAACATTGCACTGTTAGTGTCACTTGTAGTGTCACCTCTAGATTCGGAGTTGGATTATTAGAGTCTTTCCATTGTGGTAAGGGCTCACGTTTGTTTTGAGACAGGTTGTTGTCGTATTAGTTTTTGGAGTCAGTTTATGGATAAGACTGGTCTTTCTTTTTACCTAGACACTCTAGGACACGATATCTGTAGGGTTCATTATTGCATCATTTTTATCTTCTGCAGTTTCGTTTACAACCATGTTAGTAGTATGATTTATGATGTTGTGATGCATAAGTAGGTGGAAGTGTATCCACATTTGTTTCCTTGTCGTGTGGCATTAGCATGACTTCTTTATATGCTTTGAGATGCCATGTTATTACTATGCTTTAGTGATATGATATTATGCTTATGTGGAGACGTGCAACATGTACCCTTGATTTTTAACTATGTGAGTAGATTTATTTATTTGGTAGTTGCATTCCTTGTCATATGCATGACTTCCATATTTGGTTCTCCCGTTTGTTCCCTTTTCGTGTTTGTAGTGTTGACATTTGTGGGATAATAGGGTTTCTTTTCTTTCTTGGTTCGAGTAATGGACTTCACAAGGGGTTAGTCTCTTCTCTTCGTTGCCTTGTGCACGGTTTTGGGGTTGGTTGGTCTGTGAGGATCACCATTATTGTTTTAAGTCCTTGGTGAGGATTTGGTTGATTTTGGTCGACTTATTTCCATGTAGGGGGTGAAGTCCTTAACCTTGTTTTCTTTCGTTTCAGAGACTGAGTCATGGTGTTGTCCATCTTAGGACTGGTGGTTCCCTTTCTTTCGTGTCTTCCCTTGGGGAGTTTTGCTGTAGTTGTTGATGGGTTGTGGTGTTCGGTGTGAGTGGATTGGTGTGAGATCATTTTATGGGGATTTGTGTCCATTTGATTGAGGATTTAGTTGACTCATTGTGTGAGTTGACGTTGTTTAGGGATGTCTTTTGGAGACTTGTTTCAGTTTTGGAAACCTTGATATGGTTGACTTTTAGGAGGAGTTTTGAAGGATCACTGTTAGATATGGCTTGTTTGTGGAGTCGTCTAATCCTAGTTGTGGCTAGGTATAGTTTTGAGGAATCGTAGTTCCAGTGGTTGTTTATGGATTAATGGAAAATTGAGGAATTTTGATTTAGTTTGGTGTTGCCAAGCACGGTTTCGAGAGATTCGTTTTGTGACCTTAGTTGTCAGGATTTTGATGTGTGTGCCACTTAGTGGACTTATATTTCAAGGATTTAGTTACCCATGATAGGGATGTGGATCTGTTGTTTGATTACGGTGTGGTCTTGTAGTTGATATGTTTAGGAAGATATGAAAGACTTTCGTTGAAATGTCTTGTAGTGAGGTTCGTTTTGATTTCTGAAGGTTTCAATTTGCTTGTCAGACTTTGGATTCTTGATTGATGTTGTTATGGAAGTATTTTGAAATATTGGAGTTGTCAACTTTGTTGTATTGAGGATTTAAGGCCTTAAGCGTAGCGGTACCTATGGCTTTGTTGTCAGAGTTTGGGATTGGCCAGGATGGTCTGGCCGGACGTCTTTGGACCATATCTCAACTCTCACAAAATGTCTGGCCTCCGTGGTGCTTTTGGTAATGATTATTTTTGACATTGATGTCATTTGTATCAAGAGGTTTCTTGGGTAGACCTAGTGGGGGCAGATTATGAACTAGTGCATTATACTGTCATGCTACCATACAAAGTTGTGTGTGTGGGCGAGTGGTAGTAGCCGTCGATGCTACCTTACTGACGAGTAAGTGTGGGCGGGCACTAGGCACTGACATTGCTACCATATATTTGAGTACGTCGTGGGCGAGTTCTTGTCGCTATTCGTGCTGCCACGTTGTCCTTGTTCAGTACCTTGATTCGATAAGTGGGTGTCTTGGAGTTCTTTTGGTGATTGTTTTTGGTTCTTTATGATGGTTCGTCAGGAGGGATGTTTTCGATTGTTGTCTTTCATTCCCTTGTCTGACCTTGGGTTCTGTGTGTGAGTTCTAATTTGTTGTGTGGCCGAGTGGTCACTTTCCCTTTTGGGAGGTTGTCCTGTCGTGCGCACGTGGGTGAGAATGACATTGGTTTATACTTTGTCTTTCAGTTCTGGGATTGCTTTTGTAGCATGTTGTGTGGGATACCCGGAAATGTATTCCGTAGTTATCCTGGTTCCGCCTTTTGTTTTGTTGGGGCTGGATTTCGGGGACAAAATCCCTTTATGGTGGGAAGGTTGTAATGATCCGGTCATTTTCCTTCCTTTCCTTTCTCTCAGATTTTCACGGATAATTTTTTTCCGTTGACCTTTTCCTTTCTGAGTTCGGTTTCTCGCCACTTAATGTCATCTTGAGTGCTCAGGGATGGTTTCCGAGACTCTTTTCCTTGAATTGACGACTTCCTTTGGGGATCGAGTCATTTTCACATTTTCACTTTTGTGACACTATTCACTTTTCATCTATTTCTCGGTTGTCACTTTGTTGGCATAACCTCATTTTTCGTGTTCGGATCTGATTTCGGTTTTGCATGCATCCACGATATTTTAATTCTATGCTACATGTATTTTTACTTTTGTTGAAAAACATGCTAGTTGTGTACTTCCTTAGGGGTGTGGATGCACACTTTTTTGGAATTTTTCTTTCTTTTGGGGTCATTTGTGTAATTACTGTAAAGTAATTATTTTTCATCTTAGGGACCATTTTACAATTTAATTTGGAAGATATTTCACAAAGGACTTTTTTACAATTTTTGGAAAGTGTGACAAGTGTCACACTCTCATTGGTTCACTGGTTGACATTTGTGTGGAAACACTTTGAGGCCTTGGATGAGGACATGTGGAGGGTGGAGATTTAACCACTTGTTGACCTAGGATAGGTACACTTGTTGGCTTGGATGGTTGACAAGTGTAGGCTTGGGATTAAGCTTACAATGGATGCTTGGATGAGTGATAAGTGTATGCTCCAAATTAAGTCTTGCAATTACTTTTTGGGCCACTTTGAGATTATAGTTTTAAAGAAGGGTTTTTGTGCAACTGACCATAGATATGTGTGTTGACCATAGTGTAGGATCACCTAGTGAGTGAAGGATTTCTAATTCCTCCACTCACACTTTTTCACATTATGTCATTAGCTTCCTTACCACAAACCATAGCCTCCATGAATTGAGCTTAAAGCCTAAAGCTTTGACCTTGATTTTTGAGAGCCTTCTATTGATTTCCAAGCTTAACCTTGGGAATACTTTTTGTTCCCCTCATCCTTCTCTTCATAACCCTTGAAGGGTTTGCCATCTTGTGTTGATTTTCCTTGGATTCTAGAGAGACACTTCTCTAGTGAGGTAGGGGGTGTTATAATTAATTTTCCAAGTTGTTTTACTTACTCTTGTATGAAATATAAGTTGTATGCATGACTTTTGTTAATTTGAGAAATTAGAGATTTATCATAACTTGCATATAACTCATTTTAGACTTGGTAAATGGCATGGCCATGAGTTGATCTTTGTTATATATTAAATTGAGAAGATTTAAATGAGGCTTCAAATCTAGAGATTAAATGGATTTAATTTGATTTAAATTCTAGTAAATTGTTTAGCTTGTATTCCATTTTAGACTTGATATATGGTATGACCATGACTTAGTGCTTGATATATATTAATTTGAGATCATTTGAACAACTTTTGAAATTTAGAGATTTAATTAATTTAAATTAATTAAATTCTACATGGTGGTATCTTGCTCACTTTGCACTTTTGATTTAATATATGTAATGACCATGATATGTTGTTTAACATATATTAATTTGAGACTAATTGGAATTGATTTTAAATCTAGAGAATTTAATTATTTTATTTAATTAAATTCTATCTAATTGTTCCATAGATTTAATTTTGTAGTAGAAGTTGTTTCTATATATAAATCACGGGTTTGGACTTGTTGTGTATTCACATAGTTGTGTTTTGAGTATCGGATAACATTGTTGTTATATTTATATTCATGAGAATATATTTTCTTCATGGAATATATTGTTGCCTTGTGTAATGAATTGGACACTTTGTAATTGACATTATATATGCCATTTTAGAAAGTAAACTCTAAGGCATGGATTGTGTGGTTTCAACCTACTTGTGCATGGAAGGTGTTTTCGTGCATTATATAAATTATGTATAAATTGTGAACTTATTTGGTTTATTTTGGAGTCTTGGGACATTGTTGTTACAAGTGATATGGCTAGAGTTTGGCTCTAGTGCGGGAGGTATGAGTTCTCCCCAATTAAGATAGTACGCACTGGGGGTGGTATGACCCGCGGGTAAGTGCCCGGAATAACCATTGAGGTGTCGGCAGAATTCCGAGCTTAGATGTCCAAGTCTTCCACTATTTGGTTTTGCGTTCAATTCCAAGTTGACAATCATGTTTATTTGTGACTTGTGATTTTGGTTATTGGCGATTTTGTTGTTGTTAAGTACATCAGAGCTTTATGATTTTAATGAATTATTTTAAATTTCGATGTTGTAAAGTACATCCGTGCTTTATGATTTTAATGAATCATTGTAAATTTTGATTTTGTTAAGTACATCTATGCTATATTGTTCAAATGCAACTTAGGAATGATCCTATAGATTCATTTGGAACATAGACGTTAGGTGGCATGACCCACTTTTGTCGTTTTCGTATTTTAGATTTCAAGTTGATAACCTTGCAAATCTATATCTTGTTGTTTTGTATCGCATGTCCTTATGTTGTTTGGAATTGCATGAAGGGTGTGAATTATGTTAGAAATGAGTTAAGGTAGCTTAGGATGCTCTCTGAGTCTCACATTTGACATAGACGTTAGGTGGCATAATCCTTTTGAACTGTTTCATGTTAGTCTAAAAATCTCTAAAGAAATCGAGTCTATGCATGCTCATTCTGTACGAGTAAACTTGTTTACTCATCCCGAAGTTACTGGGGGGCTGTTTCAGGTACGAAGACTTGTTGTGTGATGTTCATCATTACTTGGATGATAGTTGACTTGAAGGCTTTAGTTCTTGTAAAGGTTGGCTTGAAATGCCATTTGTAGCCTTAATTGTCAAAATGTGTATTTTTGATTCAATTTATGTAGTGTGTACATGAGTACACTCTTTACAATGTATTTGACATGTATGAGATGAGGTCGAAGGCCAATGACATGTATTTTGTATCTTATGTAATTTATGACTTCATGAAATATTATGAAATTATTGAAAAATGTTGAGTTATTGTTTCACCATGTTTGCATCGGGTGTGGGAATTCTATTTTGATTCTTCCATAGGATCTCATTAGTCATGTATGAAGTGTGGCCAAGGGCCAAACGGTCATTTGATGTCATTCGTTAATTTTTGATTTCAAAAATTCTATTTCAAGTTCACTTTCGCTTTTTGGCCGTTTGGGGGGTCGGATTTTGACTCGGCCATTTCCGGGAGCCGCGGACCATTCCCGCGTGCTCAAAATTACTATTTACTTTTGCGTGCATGATTATTTTCATGAAAAACCCTTTCGTTTGTGTTTTGAGCCTCCTATGGACTCATTTCACCCATTTGTTGAAAAATCTTTCTTAAGGGCATTTTGGTGATTTATTTTGGGAAATAAATTCCGTTCTCAACTCTGTCACATAAAAAATGTGATTTTAGGGGGAGTTTCTTCTTCGTGTTTTTCAGAAAAATGTCATCTTGACCTCATCAATCGCGCTTCAAGTTCAATTTTCTGTTAAAAACACTGTTTCTGCATTTTTGGAGGTTCCAGCCCACGCTACTGCAGCATTTGGCGGGCCCCCGCAACTTTTGGGCGGGCGCCCGCGGGTTTCTGCCGTAATTGGTGGGCCCCCGCAGCTTTTGGGCGGGCGCCCGTGAGTACTGTTCCTGCTCTAGACACCTTTCTTCAACGGGCCATATCTCACTCGTTTTAATTCTGAATTGGTCTATTCTTGAGTCTAAACTGACCACGTTGAAATAAGCTTTCTAATGGTACCAATTAGAGCTTCATATTTCATTTGTAACTCAAGTTATTCATATTTTAGTGAAGTAGTGTCAGGATTTGGTTCGAACTGGGATAGGGTTTCCCTTCCTTCGACTTCAGGACTTGGTATCTTTTCCGTTTGGACTCTGAATCAGGTGATTCTTGAGTCTAACTTCATTAATTTTTCGTTATCTTTCCAATGGTACCAGTTTTAGTTTTAGATTTTTCTCTTGGCTCAGGATATCCTTGTTTTAGTGAGAGGTGTCGGATTTGGTTTGAACCGGGATAGGGTTCATCTGGGATTTCTCTTCCTTTGGCCTTGGGACTTCATGTGAAGTTAACAAAAGATGTTTTATGATGTTTTAGATCTAATTTGACTTGTTGAAAGTTAAATCCCTTCCTCTTAGGGTAAAATGACCATTTTACCCCTGGCTCTTCTCTTGTAGGGTTTTAATGCCCTTCTCTTCATTTTGTTTTCGTTGAGTCTCGAAACTCTTTAAGAGTCCATTCTTGTGCCCTAGGGATGACGCATATCTCTAAGGACTATCTTTGTTTTGCTTCCGCACTTTATTCATTTGAATTCCGTGACTTCATAGGGAGTCATCGTGGTGCCTAGGGATGGCGTACATCTCTTGAGGCCATTTTGGTTCTTTTGCTTCCACATCTTGTATCCGGTTCAGGTCATCACAGCACACACTGGGTTGAAAAATCCAAGGTCGTCACAACGTTGGCACATTGATGATGGCTCAAGTATTAACTGTTGGTCCGATATATTTATTGTCTCTCTATTTCTTCTAAGCAAAATGGAGCTCATTTTTCTACTGTTGCTGACTTAATTAACCACTCATCGCATAAGTGGAACACTGACTTGTTTGATCATTTTTTTTAACCTGCAGGATTGGAAACTAATTTTGCAAATTTCTCTATGTTTAATGGGCGGTGTTGATTGTAAGGTTTGGGGTGCCTCTAAAAATGGTCTTTTCTCAGTCAAGGGTGCATATTACTTTATTGTTTATCTCTTCAATAAAAAGTCTTGCTCTGCTTCGGATGAAGGGTGCAGCTTTGAGGCAGATAAAGGTAGCTTGTGGCGTATGGTGTGGTATGTTTGTGCTTATAGAAAAATTAAATTCTTCTTATGGCAGAGCCTCCATGAAAGAATTCTGGTGAATAAATCCCTTTTTGCCCGTGGGTCATTTGAGATATCTTCTTGTCCAGTTTGCGAGTTTCCAGTTAAGACGGTGGACCACATTCTATGTACCTATCTTTTTGCTACTCTTGTGAGGAAGTTTAGTCCCCTCAGGTTAGATTTTAGTAGTCAGCATCCATTTGTCTGGGCAAAAATGTGGTCTTCCATGTGTGATCGTTTGCTGTCTTCGCTAGACTGTATTAGCCTGGTTGCTTATATTTGTTGGACTATCTAAAAGTGTCAAAATGATATGGTGTTTAATCAATTTGTATGGTGTCAAAATGATATGAAAGTTTGGTCCTGCGAGAATCCCTTGTTCTTCTAATATATTGGGGTTACCATAATGCGGTAGTTGAAGGAGATTGTCAGCCCAGTGATGAAGTTACAGGCTAAAGTGGATGCATATATATTTATTTATTTGTTATTTCTATCCTTATAATAAATTGGTTGTAAAAAGCGTTACAAATTTTGGTCCGCTACAGTTATGTTGCTAATTAACATCTTTCAAATTCCTGTTTTGGTTAATGTTTTCTTTTTTTTTTTTTTTTTTTTTTTTTTTTTTTTTTTGGGTTAAAATGTTTTGGTTAATGTTAAATGACAGTTTTGCACGCGGTATTTTTATTTATTTTTATGCATGATGTAAGGGTTGATCGTGTATATCTGATGTAACATTGCACACTTCATCACATGATGCTTTCCGTCACACACACAAACACACACAGTGGTTTAAATAGAACTTCCACTCCCAAAAACTCCATTATCTAGGTCGATCTCTTTACAGCTTTTTCCCTTTATTCTTTGTTTTAGCACAGAAAGGTAGGTGTCTTTTTTTCTTTATTGGAGCATTACAAATTGAGAGTTTTAACCTTTATATTATATTAATTTAAATAAAATCAATATTCCAAGCAATTACGGCCAGTACTGTTTGTTTTTATATACAGATGGTGATTTCTAAACCTTTTCCTTTTAGAGAGGTAGAGATTTGATTTAAGTGTTCCACTGATATATGCTTCTTAGAAAGCTTTTTGGTGCCATATATATATATATATATATATATATATATATATATATATATATGCACATGCATGCCTCTAATGTCGCTGTCCCTCTTTTTTCTTTACTCACCCACTTTATCTCTTACGTCTCACTATCACATTCAATATATCTATCAGCATTATTTACAAACCATTCAAATAGTAATTGACATCATTCGCATTTAATTTTAAAATACAATAAAATTAAGACAAACCATACGTGAGAGAGTGCAGAAATTTTTGGTTAAATTAAAAAAAAATATACTATCCTATACTGAGTAGAATTTTTTGGTTATTTATACAGGTACTAGAAGCATTTATGATTTTTTTTTTAAAAAGAGATTTTTGCAATATCTTTTTTCTTTCCAAAAAGTCAATATCAGTTATGTTGTTGGTCTGTAAATTTCTTCTATCAGTGATGCAACCTTTTTAATTTTTTGAAAGATAAATAGTCGCACACAATCACAAATGCCCTCTAAAGGACTCCAAACCCGTAACATTTTGTACAAAATATCTTGTATATATAACTAAATTATTTCTGACTCACTGGCAGTGTCTATACTATTTCAAATATATGTGTTTTACCATTTGTATTGAGCTATTTGAGTATAAATATTTATTATTATTATTATTATTATTATTATTAATAATATTAGCTTGAGCTGCTGAGGAGCTCATGACCCACACACACAAGACTACAAGAGGGTCCTTAATTTGACTAACTTTTTCATTCATTCATATACAAAGCTAACCCCCACTGCAAGCCCAGGCCGACACATAAATGATCATTTAATTTGAGTTCCCAACACCTACACCCACATGATCCATTCTACTGCAAGTGGGACCATTCAATCTTCCATTTATAAGTATGTATCATGTTCCACATCGAAAATATTTTAATGTTTCTGCAAATCTATGACTTTACTAAAAGGTTTTTAGTTCAATATATAGTATAATCTCATGGAGACGTTGAGTATGTGTTTAATTTTCAGAAAAAAAAAAATTGATAATTTTATGTTTCTGACTGATTAAATTCTGACATCTATTAATATTTCTCGTTAAAATAAATTTATTTTTATTTATGTAACAATGTGTATATAATTGAATGATGACAATAAGATAATATGATATTAGTAATCAACGGTGTACTAAAGTCTTTTTCATGACACACCAACATGCATGAGGAAAAGTGGAGAAGGATGGGTTCACCATTCTATAAATATCCCTAACATTTCTTTTCTATTTGTGAAACACAATAGAGGGGAGCATTGAGATAGAGAGAGGAGAGAGATGGGAGATAAGGTGGTGAACACAGGCGAGGGAGGGGCAAAAGCGTCCATGTCAAAATATTCCAATAGAGAGAGCTTGATTCCTCCAAAGAGGAAGCTTGTGAACGAGATGATTGCTGAGAAAGTGGTGAAATCTCTTGCTTCCTCCACCAACAAGTCCAAGATCAACCCTAATGGTGATGCTCATAATGCCTAATCTTATATATAGATATATTTGTGTGTGTGTGGGTGTGTACGCTATAACTTTATATGTATCATTGTCTTGTACTTTATGTCTTTCAATTACTTCGGGTGATTGAGTGACTGGTCAATGAGTGTTCCACTATCCTCTATTTATATGTTTTCTGTGATTTATGAATAAAAAGTTTACTATATATGTTTCATACTATTTGTTTTTGCTAAATATATCAATATATATGCTTTAAAACAATTTATGATTGGTGGGTATTGTACTATTGATCTACCAATTTATTCCATATGATTAAAGTTTAGTTATAGTGCTTAATGTCACAGACTCGGCCTTTTCAAGCTCTCGTGCTGCCTTGACAAGTTTAAGAGCCATTCAAGCCACGAGATGTGACACTGAGCTAAGTTTTTGGTGAAAGTTCTCTTCTCCGGTTATTGTCACCACCATTGCCCATAATTCCTGTCTTGATGGTATTTCTTCTTATTTTCTATATGACATTTGACAGAAAAGTGGCCGGAAAATGACACAGCCACCTTATACATACCATATTCTTTTGGTAGTAAAAATATAAAATAAAGATTTTAAGGAAATTTTGGGTGAGATTGTCACACCTTCAAGTTCCATGAAAATCCTAAAATAATATAAAGCAATTTGAATTATTATTATTATTATTATTATTATTATTATTTTTTATTGGGGGAAAGCAATTTGGATTAAAGATATATAAGGAAAGGGAAAATGGGTACAAATGGTTACAATATTTTAATAAAAGTTGGGAATTTCTGTCCATGGGGGGCAGTAAATCTCCTTGTGGAGTCTATGCTTCAACAAATTATTGTTTACTTGGATGATTAAGACATTTGATTCTAGCCTGCACTACAAAGCCTAAAAGCATCTCCAATTATTTTGCCAAATAAACCAATAATATGGAAGGATTTGATTTTGGGCCAATCAAGCGTATTCTATTTTAAATGGCTCTTAGAAAAGCACAAACACTAAAGTTACACTTCAAAGTTACTGAAATTCATTAAAGTTATAAAAGGTCAAAAGCAATGGCATACCTGAGCATATTTTAATAGAGAGGGTGAGTGCTCATGTGAGTCACCCACTCAAAGTTGTTTTCAGTTTAGAGTACGGTAACGTGATCCAAATCCATTTTGGACTTACTAACAAGAGAGTGCCGACAATGACCAACCAACGAACCATCGAAAAGAGGTGCGAAAAATAATCTACTATACTATTATTATTCCACCGACTCCAACCTTACTATGTTTCCCAATCCATTCGACTAAACCTTCCAAATTGGTTTAGCTCATATCCTAAAACATTCAAATCCTTTTGACCGTCGCTATTTTCTATTGGAATTTGTGCATTTGAAGAAAAATTAGTTTAACCATATTATGTAGTATGAAAATAAGAACATTGAAAATCATATTTTTAAATGTATTTTCTGAAATTGAACTAAAAATAGTTTAATTTTAAAAAATCATATGTTATACGTAGTAATTGTTTAAAAAATCATTTGACCAATCTAAAACTTCCACATCCTCAACTCTTGAAACCACCACACATTCGGGGGAGAGGGAGAGATTTTGATCTCTCATTTGACATTTTTTTTTTTTTTAAACCTGTTTATAAGCTGCCTTTAAAAAATGTTTCATAACCAATTGAATAAAAACAAAAAATAAATATAAAATGGTCTTTGTCAGTTGAAGAAAAAGAGTCTTAATTAAGGGCAAAGTAGTCTTTGTTGGACCACCTATGGTATGTTTGTGGTGGGCCAGCCTTGTAAATATGGATATAGTCTTGTGGGCTTATTGTAGCTTTGAAGTTTGAACTTAGGACTTGATTTGAATCTATACTCTGTTTGTCCCTTTATTTATTTATTTTTAGTATTTCTTGACCTACTTTTACGAGTGAATCTCTTATTAAAACAACACAATTACTAATAACATACGCCTCTGCCAGGTTCAATTTTCAATATTAACTCGATATATGGTGCACTGAATACCTACCCTATGAAAGATTCAATAGGCCCACCAGGATGCTTTCATTTTTACATTTTTTTTCAAATAAAAAACCTTGGCCTTTCCACTTGCAAAATACCCAATTTATTAGATTGAGATAGAGAAGGTTGAACCCATGTGAGGAAATGGTCCGAGCCAAGGCCAGAACAGAATCGGTCAAAGTGAACCCAGGTGAAGGAGTTGTCCAAACCAAGGTTGAATCTCAATTCACCATGCAGTCCAAAAAGCATGCTTGCAAGGACAAAAAGGAATATTTTTTTGGACCAACATTGGACATCAAATAGCATCATCATTGTTGTCATTGTATATCCAAGATTGATTTTATATTATAATTTTAATTTTTTTTTATTACCTATGTAGTATTAAAAAAAGTAAAACACAACATATTAAGAAATTCTATTAAAAATTTATAAAGATATATATATTTCCTGGGTTCACAAAATTAAGCTAGTCCTCAAGCATTAAAGTCAGTTCCAAAAGTGAATGAACCAGTTCTCATTTTCTGTTTTTATTAGTTATTACCATGTTGAAAGTGAAACAATCAAATGTGTTCAACTAATTGAGATACCCTAATAGCAAAAAGGGAAAATCTATGTAAAATCTTATTTTGATCCCTGTATCTTGGCTAAACTCTCATCTTAAAACGGACACGTGTCTCCATATTCATTGTGCTTCTAGAAATACTTCTCTTCCAAGTTTCCTTCTCAATGACTATTCTAAATTTAGTTAACCGTTCTCTCACTCAAAATATTCTCTAACTCTTTTAACTACTGGAAAATTTTAGAGAGAGAGAGAGGATTCTAGAGAGAGAAAACAGAGAAGGAGCCGAGATGGTGGCCGGAGTGGTGAACCCAGTTGAGAAGGTGGTGGAGCCATGGTTCAGACCCAAGAAAGGAAGTGTCTTTCCGGCAAAGAGGAGATCGGTCAAGAGGATGATGTTTGATTCCATAGTCCAATCCGTTGCTTCTCTGTTTCATACTTGCTCTGACTCTGAAGCTCCCCTGTTCGGCTGCTCAAAGAAGGTCTTGCCAAACAAGACCTTATATGCTCAAATGGATGAGAAGAAGAAAAAGAAGAAAAAAAAGGGTATCTTTCCTTTCTCTTGATGAGCTTATGCGTCATTAAATATTGTATATTTATTGTTCATTTTTCATTATCTCTGCATTATGTTGCAGTAGAGATTTTTTTTTTTTTTTTTGTATTCTTCTTTATCTTTAATTTTTTTTCATAGTTTATGTTTGGTTGATAAATTTGCCTATCATCATTCACAAGGTTTTTCAATTTCACTATTGCGAGATTTTGGGTTTCACAAATTCCCAAAACCATGAATACAAATGAATGGTGGGTGGGAATTCCTAAATTTATGAAGACCCAGAGGCTGAAATTTGACATTCTCTGTAAATGTTTGCTTCCTCAAAAAAAAAAAAAATATAATAATAATAATAATAATAATAATAAAAATAATAATCATTGAGACCCTCTGTTTGGTTGTCATTGTTAGAAAGAATGACAAAACATTTTGAGAATTTCACTTTCCTGTGTGTTTCTAGAACCAAAAGGTATAAAAAACTGATAAAATTCTATTTCCCTTTTATGGGGTCCAAACATTTCCGACTTTGAATTCCAGAACATTTCCGTAGAAAAAAAATTATCAACGACACTTTAAGAGTTTGTTGGATAACCATTTACATTCTGCGGTTTTGTTTTCGTTCGAAAGGAAAATAATATTTTTGTTTTGAGGTGTGTTCGGTAATGATTGGAGGAATTTTAATATCGTAAAATTTTATGTAAGATTTTTAAAAATAAAAATATAAAACATATTTAATAAAAAAAATTGTAATAAGGTTAAGAAATAAAATAAATAATAGTTTTTAGCCGAATTGGAGTGCAAACAATTCTCTGAGAGATCTGAGTTTCAACTATAATGGTGTATGATTTAAACGAACAAGCAGTACTTCAGACTTAAATTGCATGTGGATCAAGGAGATCCAAGTGGCCGACACAACCAATCAACGAGTCATTTCAAAGACGTACTAAAAAGAAGGTGGATAATAGTATTCACCAAGTTCTATCACGTGTCCTCACCAATTTGAGTGACCCGACTTAAAGTTTCAAATTCTCACCAACCTTTCTACAGTTAATCTGTTTATCAACCACACGTTTGATAGATAAAAAAAAGGCGAAGTCAAGCCGATATTTAATTCGATTAGAATAGCTCCAAATTCATACAACCTAATACATACAAACTTCACCAATCAACCCTGTAAGAATGAATCTTCGTCTTATTACAAATCTTCTTATATGGGCTTGACTTCACCTTTTGTTTTATCTATCAAATGTGTGATAGATAAGGAGATAAACTTTAACCAAGGTTAGTGAGAATTTGAAATTTTAGGTTGGGTCACTCAAATTGGTGAGGACACATTATAGAAGTTGGTGAATACTAACATCCAAGTTCTTTTATAGTGTAAAATTTAATTCAAAAGTTACATAAAATTGAACTATTTTTTTTTTTTTTTTTGACTGATTCTAATTCTAATACTGAGACTTTAATTCTATAAAGTTGAACATAGCACAAAATTTCCTTTTTGTCCAATTTTCATTAATACAAATGAGTCAAAGTTTGCATCACTTTTTATTATCACGATTATTATATATATATATATTTTTTAATTTTTAAACACGATAGCCTTTAGTCACAGCTCTTATTGATCGGGATAGCAACCTTGAGCACAAAGTTGGTTGGTCCTAATCGATCATGTTTAAAATAGATTTCAAAGGAAGGTCATTGTCTTTTCAAAGCTGTCAAAAGGAGGGAAAAATATAAGAGAGAGAGAGAGAGAGAGAACTGACTTTTGTTTCTTTTTGTTAAATTGCTTACATTTCAATAGAATTGGACCATCTCAAATTGATTTGCTCACTTGACCATCATTCACGTGGCTTCAACTTTTGAAATCTTCATGCGACCGATTTCTTATAGCACTTTAACAAATAGAGTCTCTCTCTGTCTAAATAACCCAAAATCAATGAGAAGGGCCTCCAAAAACAGGAGTTTTTGGAGGATGTCATAAAGTGGTTTAATTAGTTAAGCGTCTAACTTTCTAAACATGTGTGTTTATGTTCAAATTTTTATTTTATTTTATTTTATTTGTTTTTATTTTTTATTTTTATTTTGTTAAAAAAATAATAATAATTATAATAACATGATGATGACATTCTTGAAGAAGTGGTCCTTCAATAATCAAAATGTTCAACCATAAAAAAGGGTTTGAAAAGAACTAAATGAGCAAGATTAGTGTTATAGCTACCACAGGGTATTAAATGTTCAATTATATATCGGAGAGGGCATAGGTCCAATTTATTGTTATGGCCACCAGCTGTTTGATGCCCTTTTAACCTTCAAATTACCGAATTACCCAAATTGAGAGATTTAGATAGAGAATAGAGGATGGAGGGGTTGAACCCTTGCATGTGAGGAACTGGTCCGAGCCAAGGCTAGCTAGACCAGAGTCAGTCAAAGTGAACCCAGGTGAAGGGGTGGTCCAAAACAAGATTGAGCCATGTTTCAAGGGTATGACTAGGGGTTTGCTTCCACCAAAGATGGGACTAGTCTAATTTACGTATAAAGGCCTCACATTTAAAAATTTGTCTAAAATTTCTTGAAATTTTAAAAATCTCAAAACCTGCCAGCATCCGAGTCATACATATTTAGCACGTATGATTCATATGGTCATATATCTAATTGCTTACAAGTACAATAAGAAGATTTTGGTGGCACAAGATGGGATTGCAATAGGCAGGTTGTGTCATTTCCCCAATCTAATTGATAATCGTGCACCAACATTGGACCATTATTATCAATAGGATGTTGCTTACCGTTCTTGTCTTTGTTATTGTTGTCATCACAAATTGCATCATCATTCGAATTGTCATTGTTATTGTCATGTATCCAAGATTGATTTTATTTTTTAATTTTGACAACTTTTGTACCTAAATAGTATTATGTCATTGTTATTATCATCTCTCTCTTTATTTACTTATTTATTTATTTATTATTATTATTATTATTTGAATAAATTACATTAATTTTCCGAATGTTAATTTGGACAAATTATGCCAACTGTTGAATGTTTATAACAAATCTAGTTATTAAGCATTAAACTTAAAGTCAGTTCCAAAAGTGAATGAAGTTAATGAACCTAGACGCTTTTTCTGTTTTATGAGTTATTACCATGTTGAAAGTGAAAAAACTGTGTCAAACAGTTCCAAATGCGTTCATTGTACCCAACATGATTTTCGATTGTTGTCCAAATTTAGTACACAATAATTCATATGAATCATATCTAATGAGAATTAAAAGTCAATAGCAAATCAAATTAAGACAC
Source organism: Cornus florida (assembly GCF_030987335.1). Classification (NCBI taxonomy): domain Eukaryota; kingdom Viridiplantae; phylum Streptophyta; class Magnoliopsida; order Cornales; family Cornaceae; genus Cornus; species Cornus florida. The sequence continues at coordinate 76,135,312 of NW_026775579.1, read as the reverse complement.
TCTACTTCATATGAAATAGCTGATACTCTAAATTCACATCTTCTAACGTACACGTGTCAGTCATATTAATAGTTCTTCTAGAAATACTTCTCTCCCAAGTTTCCTTCTCAGTGACTCAAATACTACCTCACTCTTTAACCACTCGAAAGCCGCCGCTCTTTTAGAGAGAGAGAGAGAGAATTCTAGAGAGAGAAAACAGAGGAGAAGCAGAGATGGTGGCAGGGGTGGTGAACCCAGTTGAGAAAGTGGTCGAGCCTAAGATGGAGCCATGGTTCAGACCCAAGAAAGGAAGTGTCATTCCAGCTAAGAGGAGATCGGTCAAGAAGATGATGTTTGATTGCATAGTCCAATCCATTGCTTCTCTGTTTGGTTCTTGCTCTGACTCTGAACCATCCATGTCCAACTGTTGTAGCTGCTCAAAGAAGGTCTTTCCAAATAAGGCCTTAGATGCTCAAATGGATGAGAAGAAGAAGAAGAATAAAAAGGGTATCTTTCCATACTCATGATGGGTTTATGTTTCATTAAAGATTGTATATATTTATTGCTCATTTTTCATCATCTCTGCATTATGTTGTAGCAGAGTTTTTGATGATTTGTGTTGTATTTTGTATTTTTGCTATCTTTAATTTATATTCATAGTTTGTAGATTGTGTTATTGGTTGATAATTTTGCCTTCCATTTCACAAATTCCCAAAACCACATTTGAAAAAGAGAGATTCAGGAAATGATCCAACCACAAAACTCGAGAGAAATGAATGGGGGAAGGGAATTCCATAAATTATCAAGACTCAGAAGTTGAAATTTTACATCCTCTGTTTGGTTGTCATTGTTAGAATGAATTGAGATAGAGAAAGGAAACATTTTACTTTTCTTGTGTACATTTTACTTTTCTTGTGTTTTGTTTCAAGAACCAAAAAGTAGAAAAGATTCAAAAAATTTCTAATTATCATTCCCAGGAAATTTTCAACAATTAGATCAAGTTGGATAAGATAAAGTACAGGAAAAGTTGTGAACAGACACCGGGGTGGTGGAAATGGTGAGCTTAAGTCACAACACTAATACAGTATACCTGAAATTGAGGCATGATGACATCTGAGTTACAGCTTATTTTTCAGACTCTAGTGACAGTGGCAGCCATTGTTTGGCTAGCTGGATAGTGGGCCACCACACTGCGCATGCCTAATCTTTGTGGGGTATTCTTTTGTCCCCCCCAAATATTTCCTTCCAACATAAATATAGCATTAATGGTTAAGCAGTTGACCTGATGCAATTACGAGGTTGAGGGTTTAGGATTGGCAATCCTAATGAACTTCTCTTTTTTGTGGCTAGCTTGTGCAAAGCCTAGACTCAACTTAAATGGGGATAATTATGGATGGAAAGCTCTCAATCTTATCATAATAAAATGTTATAGTGCAACACAAGGATGCTGCAATTAGATGCCTCCTCCAAAAGTTACATTTCTTTGCAGACTTTTGTAAACAATAGTAAATCCTTAGACAAAGGTAGATTTTTTTTTTTTTTAATCCTTCTGTTTTTGTAAAACTAGGTTTTTTTTAAGACATTCAATAAAATTATGCTTAAGGATGACAAGCACAAATTGGGAAATAAGTATAAAGTATAAATAAAATCATAGTGCTAAAGTGAAGACAAAAAAGAGGAGAGAGAAAAAAGTATGAGATATTCTCTTAGCTATAAGCACTAAGGAGTAGGATTAAGTGTAGCATTAGCTGTCTAACACATCTTTTAGGTCCAAAAAATTGACATCTTCTTGTTGTTACCGACAGATGTGAGATATACAGAAAATTGAACATTAACAATCACCAAGACCTAATACTTCTCCCTCTCACTGAGAATTGGGACTCTTTTATGCTTTAAGATCTATCACCGACCCAAAATAGTTATTTGTGTTAAGAACAATAAATAATAGTTTTTAAATTATTTTGAGACGAAAGGAATAACGTTGTTATAGATGACACTAGTGTAGTCTTAAGGGGGCATTAGAGAGTGGATTTAAGGTCATGCAATCCCTTGTGGGATATCAGGCTGGTGACACTGATGGCCCACAATTTACAAGCTCACAACAGAAGCCAGCTCTGAGTTGGCTATAGCTATACTAGTGCACTTGTATCTATAGAATTGGTAGGCAGTGACAAAGATGGATGCTAAAAGACACATAAAGATCCAAAGGAGTACTTACAGAAGGTCATATTCAAATCCACATGGCATTTTAATCGAATCTCATTCTGCCATGCCACCCTTTTCATCCCTGGATGCAGCTTATGATACTTCTTCTCCAAGTTTCTACCTTTTTTTTCACAGCTCAGAGATTCCTCCTCACCCTTTTGTCTGGAAAAGAAGTGCCCATTTTATATACACAGAATTGTTGTGAAAATTAATAATTCACTCCAAATTTGGGTTATGTTCACTATTATGAATAGCAAAATGAATATATACCACTGCCCTCAACTACTGAAGTAGGACAATTTTAATTAAGTTTTTATTATTTTATTTTTCTTTTTTATAATTTTAGGGAGAGTTTAATTTTAAGTAATTTTTTTTTTATTTTATATATTTTTAGTTTACTCAAGCAATTAGTTTATTTTTTTTTGTTATTAGTTTCTTTTATAGTTTTAGGATTTTATTTATTATAAATACAATGTACTTTGAGACAAGAAGGAATCAAACAATTTTATCAATAAAATATTATATTCTTTTGTGAATTTTCTTTTCTTTATGGATCCAAGGTATCCTATCTTGTGCATTTAAGATAGTCTCGTTTCTTGTGAATGTTTTAATTGCTTTCGCTTGGTCAACTGCATTGTTATACAATTAGGGCTACGTAAAAATTGAAAAAGTATAATAATACCCTCCAAGTTGGATCAGCAAAGTTGGACTAATATTTATAATATTATCAACTCCACATTTCCAATTGAGACTATATACTAAACTGACTTAACCGCAAGGTAATTAAGATGACGCTAAAGCCTCCAATGGAAGCAGAGCCTGTACAAGTGATATTATTATGTATTTCTTTTTAATGTATTAATTATGTTTTGTGTAGCTATTAATTGCCAAATAAATACAATTGCGCTTCTATTGATCAATACACGTTTATTTTAACCAATTATTTTTTTTATCAAATAGAATAATTTTCAAATAAATTGTTAGTATAGCATTAATATAATGAATGTGAGATGGGCTAAATTAACGATTTCGCTCTAGGTCTCAAACTGCATCATGCCGGCCTGACCATATATAGAGAGAGAACACACTGAGAAGGCAGGCCTACCTCTATTTACTGAGAAGGGCAGTGAGAGAATTCAAGAGAGAGATGGAGGTGGAGGTGGAGGTGGAGGTGGAGTCAGGTGAGAAAATGGTGGAGTCTGAGACAGAGCCATGAAGGTGGTCTGGTTCCACCCAAAAGGAAGCTAGTGAAAAGGATGATGTATGATTGCATTGTCCAATCTATTGCTGCTCTGTTTCCATCTAATGCTCACTCCTTGCCCTCTCAAGGATCCCTGTCTCTCCCTCCAAACAAAACATCAAATGCAAAGGGAAAAAATAAAAAAGCAGGCTATGTTTTAGCATTTGTTAAACCATATTCTTGAATAATTCAACTCAAGAAATTGATTTTAATTATTTGGAGTTGTTTAATAAAACACTGTTTCGCAAGTCCATTCATTGTAATATCACATTGTTAATTGTGTTAGAAAATAGCATTAAAGGAGATATTCAAGCCTTAAATTATATATTGATAGGAGTTATTCAAATTTATTTATTTATTTATTTTTATTTTTTCACTCATTCCTAATAACACCAATATTTAGGACCTGTTTGGCATATGATGTGGTTTTGGTCAATACCAAAATAACGGTTTTGTTGTAGGAGTGTTTTGGGTAGAAATCAGAACTATGTTTGGTAACGAAAATTTGTTTTGAGAAATTAAAAAATTTGCTTTAATTCTTTTGCTACAATATCAAAGCACACAATATCACTAATTTAGTGATATGAATTTAGGATAAAAAAATCTGATATGTTATGAATTATTCCAAACTAATATCAGTCATTCCAAACATGTATCGGCCCAAATTTAGTTACCTATATAAAAAAACAATATCATAACACATGTCAAACATGACTTAATGTGAAATGATAGTTTGATTCCCAAGAGGATAAAAAAAGAAAACGAAAAACAAAAAAGGCCTTACTTAGCCAAGCAATGGATTGATGAACACCTTGGATGAAAAAAAAGAACTTAAAAGAATCACATTGATAACATGATATCACTGACTAATTAAATATTGCCATATAGTGATAAAGACATACTAAATAAATATATTTTTTCTTTCCCAAAGGGGCCATGGTTGCAGAGTGGGCCTAAAAGTTAAGCCCGAAAGCCCAGAAAGATTTTGCCATACAGATTGAAAATCTTCGGATCCCCTTACAAACGATCTTCAGCGTTTAGGCTGTGAAGGAAAGAATCGAAGTGTTTTGCAATGGGCCTGAAGCAGCCCAGGAGCCACAGGCTGCTCTAATTTGTTTCCCTATTACGCAATACCCAACCAAGCAACTCCAGGATTTCTTTTTTATATGGTGTGTATATATATATATAATTTTATTTATTTTTAAATTCACTATTATTATTAGTGAAAATGTTACTGTATAACAAAATGAACTTATGAAACAACACTGCCATTCCACTTCCTGAGTTTGTAAAACTTCCATTAGGGTGATGCTCATCCAACTTTTAGGTTTTATAATTTGGTTGTGACAACTCACCACCAAAAATTAAAAAATAAATCCAGAAAGGAAAATCACACCGCATTCGGAACACAGATGTATAACGTACTCTAGCATATAACTTGCGTGTAAGAGAGAGAATTTTAAATAAAGAAGATACACAAATCTCTTAATTCCATTAACATCATATTTTTCTCTTTATTTCGAAATTTTCAATGTTCAATCTAAAACAATACAAATCATAGTATTTTTTTTTATATATATCAGGTTACAATAAAAACTGAGAATTGGGTCAAACCCACCCAAAACAAAACGAGCCAACAAAATTTGCCTAGTGTTGGCACCACAACTCAACAATTTTAATACAATTAAGAAAATAAATATAATGGGTTATTTCCTTTCTTTGCTTGTCTCTTTTATTATATACATACATACATACATACATATATATATATATATAGGGCTAAGTGCAGAAAACACCCTCAAGTATACTCTGAGTAACACTTTTACACCCTCAAGTATACTCTGAGTAACACTTTTACCACTTGCAAATGATCCAAAGAGGGGTATTTATAGAAACAGAAATGTCTTTTCGGATTGGGTGTATCTCTTCATTATTGGACACAACCATTGCAATAGGTTGCAATGGTTCACATGATGTCTATTCACCAATAGACACATCCATTCCAATAGATTGCAATGGTCTTTTTAATTATTTTATTCATATTCTTGATTATTCTTTGATGGGATTGTTTGAATTAATATCAATCTACAAGTGCTCTGTTCATTTTGTGGTTGTTGATATATGAACCAAGATGGCCCTTTCCATCCAAAAATTCACATTTTTTATCTGATATTGATCACAAAACCCAAACAGGGTCTGCTTCTTGGTCAGTCAATGTTCTACTCTACCAATGTGATGACAAATAATAATGGGTTTCGCAGATTTTTTTTTGGTCTTTTTACAAAATTTTGTATTTTTTTCATATATTTTATAAAATTGTTGACTAAGAGTACTTTAGTCAAGTTTGGTTTTAAATTTCCCAGAATGACTTGATTGCACCAAATTGAAACTTAAGGGGTGTTTTTTTACACGAAAGGGGTGTTACATGCATTGTAAGTATTTTTTAGGAGTGTTTTTTGTACTTAACCTTATATATTTATATGAATTGTTTGAAATTGTTGAAAGACAACCATGGTATATTCTTCCATCCAATAACTTAAAATTTGAAAATAAATGATTATTAACATGAGTATACTCAAGACTTTGAAGTGACACTCTCTTATATATGTATGGTAAGAGTTGTGATGTTCAGAAAAATAAATAAACAAGTAAAATAAATTGATATAGTGGCACTCATTTTTTAAGATGCCCCTGCCATGACTTGGGACACATGCAGGCACTGGATCAACTTCCAAAGAATGTTGACAGACTTGGTTCCTATAAAAATATTATCATCAACTAATTTTAAAGTACTATTCACTATAGAATTACAGATATATGACCATTTCCCAGATCTGAAATTTTGTTTAATTTCTAAATTAATTGAATGATAATTCTAAGAAAATATAAAGCATAAAAAAAAAAAAACACACGGAATCATTTAAAAAAATTCCCTCCTGAACTTCAGAAAAAGTATCTTATGAAGTACAATATCAACAAAAGAATCAATGTTGCCAAATAAAAATGAAGATATTTTTATTCCAATTTGCTTTCATCTTTAGTTTTTGAAACCATGTATATGTTGACTCAAATCATTCCGAAAGTGTCAAAATTGTGGCATGAAAGGATGAACATATGAGGTGAGTCTAGTGACTTGATCTAAACCATTAACCATTTTTGTTTCAAAATGTGGCTCCAACACTGTGAGCTAGTGTGCTTGTGCTGGTTGCAACCTACATGATCACAAAGACCCCACCTTGATTTACACACTCAAATTCCTCTCTCTCTAAAGTTGGAGAAGGCATGATCATAAATAAAGCAAAAGCAACCCACCAGCAGTCTTTTAGATGTAACCGTTGTACAACGGATTCAAACCCGGCAACCAAATTCAAATATCTGAAACACACTAAGAAAAAAAGCAGAAGTCACCCTAACTTTCCCTTTGCTTTCCAATTATATATATAAAAATATAGACATATAAACACACACACACAAATTAAGACTATGTAAAGTGTTTCTATAGTCCCAAATTGTCAATTTGTCTCTCAAACTCAAACCACCCCAAATCAATGGGTTCTTGTATTAGCAAATGCAGATCCAAGAAGAAGTACTCTGAAGAAGAAGATTGTGACTATGTTCAAGACAAACTGGTAATTTCACAAGCTCAAGTTTCTCCTCTTCCGCCACCACCAATTACTAAGAAGTACTCTCTGCCTCCATCTTCTCCTCCTTCATCCACTTCTTCCACTTCTTGCACCACTAGCAGCTCCTACTCATTGACCTCCTCTTCGTCATCCTCATCGTCATGTTCATCATCCATTTTAAGCTTGAAGGACCGGTCTTTTTCAAACGAGTTCTTGTGGTCCTGTGCCAAGGACAATCCACACATAATGCTCATTGATAAATCAGCGCCTACTAAAGTTCATGTCGCGAAATTGGCACCAGTGAAGCAGTCCATTCCACAAAGGCCGGTTAGGGCAACACCACAGAAGAGAGCTCGCGCTAGCTCACCAACTCTTACGCGACAGAAGAGCTTTCGTAAGGAGCCTGAGAAGCCCAATTCCCCATATTCGGTTTCTAGTAGGACTTTGAGGTCTCCATCTCCTAGTAGGAGGTTCAGTACGGGAGAGAATTGCAAAGGGGTTTTATCAAACAGTCCTAAAGAAAGTCTTGGCACGCGTTCGATTGGTTCTAAAGTGAGTAAGGTGAGTTCTGAAGCATCATCATGTGTGAGGAAGGAAACTGTTAGACCAGTTAGTCCAAGCAACAATACTATAAGTACTAGACATTGCAGTTGTTCGAGGAATAGAGAGAAATGTACTATTCAGATTGGTTCCAAGGTTGATGAGATTGCAGTTGAGGAAGTGGTGTCTAATGCAGATGTGGATCAAGCAATTCCAACGGAGGACATTAATAATCCTCTAATCGCATTGGATTGTTTCATCTTTCTGTAAGTCTGAGTTTGCATGCATGTTCAAATACATACTGATTGTTTTGTTCATAAATTCAGGTTGTGTTTTGTTTTATATATATTTTTGGCATATGATCATGAACAGATTTGAAAATGATCACCTAGATCAAACATTCAATATTGTCGCACCTTATTATTATTATTATTATTTTTTGAGAATTGTGACTTTTAAGTATTCATTTTATAAGAACATGTTGTTTGTACATATGGAACTAGTGTGTTGATCAGTATATTGTTATTTCTTCTCTTTTCTTTTTCCCTGCTTTTTTATTTTTTTGCATTCTCTCTCTAGTATATATATATATATTTCTTGTTTTCTTGTTGTTTGTACCTAAATTGGAGTTAGTTGATTGCATTAGAATTAAATGTGGATTGAGTACAGATCTGGAATTATTAGTGTAATTCAAGTGTAATTGTTCTTATACTTAATTAGATATATAGACATTAATGTGTTACTTAACAATAGGAACTTATATCAATAAATCAAGTAATGCACTCTTGAATTAGAAGGATGAAAATGGCCTAGAGGAAAAAAAAAAAAATTAAGACAAAATTGTGCAGAATATGATCCCAATCGGATGATAAACCAAGAGATGGATGAGAGAGTGGAAAAGAGAAGTCAATTGAAATATTAGTTACACGCTTGTAGCTAATTGCTCAAGTAAGAGATTGTAATAGGAGGAAAATCTTGGAATTTCAAGGAAATTCATGTGTAGAAATTAAGGACGAGTATAACCAATTTAATTCCATCTAAGCAAGCGAAAGAATCAAACTCTGCCATTTTTGCTGCTCTAAACTCTCTCTTTTCTGTAGATCTATCTATCTATCTTTCTTTCTTTTTTCTTTTCTTTTTTTTTTTCTTTTCTTCTTTCTTTCTTTCTTTCTTTTTTTTTTTTTTTTTTTTTTTTTTCAATCTTTTACTCTCATTATTACATGTAGTTGGCATTAGTATTGGGTTATGACTTTCTTTACAAATAAACTTATGGTTTGGAAGAAAAAAAATATGTGACTTTTGTGGTTGCAAAGAGAAAATGTGAGTGAAAATGGAAGAAAATTTTAATTTTACATAATATTGCCCTTCATTTTCAAATTTTTTTTTTAAAGGGATTTAATTCTAGCCCAATAGTAAAATATGAAAAAAAATTGCCACTTTCCTTTCCTTTTCTTTTCGGCTTCCTTTTTCTTATGTATTATTACTCTGTATTATAAAAGGTATAGAGGTTAGTTAACTTAGGTTGGATTGGGTAGGGTTATTACTGCGAGTCACCTTATGACCAATTGACTTGTCACATTTTTTTATCTTTGGTGGTGACAGCATTTTATTGAGATCAGCTTTAACTCACACAAAATGGTTCAACCCTTTAAATGAAGCGAGTTTTTTTTTTTTTCTCTCTCTCTCTCTCTCTCTATATTACACATAATAAAAAACAATCGGCAATTTAAGAGCATGCTTGCTTCAATTTTCGCAACATAATTCAGAAAACAAAAAAATATTCAAACAATCATAGAAGACAATTTAATTATCTGAAAATAATTAATTTTTTAATTGAGTTTTCAAAAACTTTTAAACAATCAATATTTTTTAATTTTTTTTTTTTTTTTCATGATCAGAAAACAAAAAATAGAGTCTTGACCAATGGAGGTTACCAATTTGAAATAATAAAACATGCTTTCCCATATGCTGAGGTAAAGTTGAATGCATCTTACTCTCTCCCGATGCCTCAATAATAGAAGTTCGAAAAATAGATTTGCCCTAATTTTGAAAATCAAGAAACTATTTGAATAACACTCAAATCAGGCAGGCCCTAAACTTTTTGATCACGTGACATTAGAGGCAATTATGATGCGTGCGAGGCCCCCATCCATATAATCTCTTGCCTACTCAACGCATGACACGTATCATGTTGAGGATTGATTGAATACATGGTAATTCCCATTTAGATAAAGGAGACAAGCTTTAGAGATACTGAGAAGAAGGGTACGTGTTCCAAAAAAATGGATAAAAACCATACGTTCACATGGACAGGTCTGTTCTTTTGTTCAGATTATGAAAGCTTCAATGTAGTATTCGTATAATCCAAGAACACTTCATTTGACGATGGTTTTCTTGTATTCTCATTTTGAGGGTATTTCAGGCAACATGGGCCCTTCCTGGTCCATATCTATTGTTCTTTGTGGAATTTGGGGAGACACAGAGGGTACTGATGTTGTGACAAACTTCATTTATCCCCACATGTAACACTGGATTCCAAATATTGAATGTGTTGAAACCATATAATTTTGACACGAATTGGGTGAGTATCAACTAATCGACATGAATTTCATAATTCAGTCTGTCTAATCTCTATTGGATAGTAATGACTGCATTATAATTCTTATTTCAGTTTATTTTATAATTTTATTTTTTTATTTTTTTTTATTTATTTTTTTTTCTTGAAAGTTCAAAGAAAAGTACATACTCACGAACCCATAGATACTTTTTCGTCTTTCAAGATATTGAGAGTCCAAGTTTTCGTAGGAACAAACTCACGATATAATCTCCAACCAGGGACGGATCCAGAAAATTATGTGAGAGGGGACGGACTTTTAATAATAAGAAGATAAAAAGATTCAAATTATATGGAGTAGGGGCAATAGTGATTATTTTTTGTAATTTTAGGGGGTCAATTTTAAAAATTTATAGAGATATAATTCAGAAAAACAAAATTGGTATGTAGGTAGTGGCTAAAAAATAAAAGAATAAAATTTGAGTGGGGGTGTAATTGCCCCCATTGGGTCTTCACTAAGTTCGTGTCTATCTTTAATATGGCTTGAACACTTAACCTTTTCTTCGAAAGAAAAACTCATATCATTTGAGTTTATGTTTATTCCATATGAGTCCATAAAATTATTTTAATTCAATCTAGTGTATATGATAATCACGCGAATGATGATGATAGGGTCCATAAAAATGTAGTAATCTTTGGTACAATTCTGTTGTGACAGACGCCTTGGTAAATTTCTGTCCCCTTACCACTAAGATGGTGCTCTAACTTGTCAAAAGTAAAATAACAGGATTTTAGCATTTTATATTTTTCTTTTTCCTATGAAAAGAGTCATGGTGAAGTCACTCTCGCAACAGTTCGTGTCCTTAACTATGGAATTGACAATAGTGTGATGTGGTGATGCCGATTCCATAATTGAGGGTACTATTACTCCTTTTTTATTATTATTTATAAGATCAATGTCAAGTGCAATGTATCAGGACAAGCCAATAATTAATTTAAGTAAACAATATGCTTGCGGTGTTGAAATCTTGCAAAAGTTTTTGGAAGGACTATAGTCTTGCGATATTTTCTCAATGTTCAAAGTAAGCAATCAATGGTTAAAATTTTACAAGAATCGTGCCTCAGTGGATCCTGTGTGTGAGTTTGTTAATTAGGTAAATAAAGGAGAAATCCCCTTGCTGTTACACGGCAACAAGTATAACAATACAGTTCATAAGGTAAAAAAATTCTCTTTTTCTTTTTTGATAGGCATGTCAAGTGCAATGTATCAGGACAAGCCAATAATTAATTTAAGTAAACAATATGCTTGCGGTGTTGAAATCTTGCAAAAGTTTTTGGAAGGATTGTAGTCTTGTGATATTTTCTCAATGTTCAAAGTAAGTAGTCGATGATTAAAGTTTCAAAAGAACCGTGGCTCGGTCGATCCTGTGTGTGAGTTTGTTAATTAGGTAAAAGAAGGAGAAATCCCTTTGCTGTTACACGGCAACACGTATAACAATAAAGTTCATAAAGGTAAAAAAATTCTTTCTTTCTTTTTTGATAGGCTGGAAGCCGTAAAATTTGTAATTTGGCAACAAATTACAGAATGATCATCAAAACACAACACTTTAATCGTGTAAAATAATTTATCAAAATTTATTAACGCTAAAGTTGGATGATTTAGTAGTGAATATTGTATAGATGGGTCCAAAGAACAGCCAAGTAAAGTCATATCAAAAGAGGACAAATATATATATATATATCCTGACACACACATGACCAATTTAGATGTTTCTTGATAGATCACGGGTGCGTGCACAATAGAGGATGAAGATCATCTCACATGAGGTGGAGTTATAGCCGTTTGGGAGGATGGCCCCATGTCCACGTCAGTGATCACGGGTGCGTGCACAATAAAAGATGAAGATCATCTCACATGAAGTTATAGCGGTTTGTGAGGATCATCTCACATGAGTTTGTTAATTAGGTAAATAAAGGAGAAATCCCCTTGCTGTTACACGGCAACAAGTATAACAATACAGTTCATAAGGTAAAAAAATTCTCTTTTTCTTTTTTGATAGGCATGTCAAGTGCAATGTATCAGGACAAGCCAATAATTAATTTAAGTAAACAATATGCTTGCGGTGTTGAAATCTTGCAAAAGTTTTTGGAAGGATTGTAGTCTTGTGATATTTTCTCAATGTTCAAAGTAAGTAGTCGATGATTAAAGTTTCAAAAGAACCATGGCTCGGTCGATCCTGTGTGTGAGTTTGTTAATTAGGTAAAAGAAGGAGAAATCCCTTTGCTGTTACACGGCAACACGTATAACAATAAAGTTCATAAAGGTAAAAAAATTCTTTCTTTCTTTTTTGATAGGCTGGAAGCCGTAAAATTTGTAATTTGGCAACAAATTACAGAATGATCATCAAAACACAACACTTTAATCGTGTAAAATAATTTATCAAAATTTATTAACGCTAAAGTTGGATGATTTAGTAGTGAATATTGTATAGATGGGTCCAAAGAACAGCCAAGTAAAGTCATATCAAAAGAGGACAAATATATATATATATATATATCCTGACACACACATGACCAATTTAGATGTTTCTTGATAGATCACGGGTGCGTGCACAATAGAGGATGAAGATCATCTCACATGAGGTGGAGTTATAGCCGTTTGGGAGGATGGCCCCATGTCCACGTCAGTGATCACGGGTGCGTGCACAATAAAAGATGAAGATCATCTCACATGAAGTTATAGCGGTTTGTGAGGATCATCCGATGTCCATGTCAGTGATTTTCATTCTTCTCCTATGTTGTGCACGCGACCGGATCCTCTCTCCACACCTCCACAATGAGAGTGGACATTGTTGCAAAGCGAGTCTAGTGGCCATTATTTTAAAGAAGTGAATAAGGATTAGACTTTCACCTCACCCAATTGTTGGCTTTTTTTACAATTAATATTCCCAACTTCTGTTTAATCTTTCTATTGGGATATTTACTGTGTCTCGAACCTCCTACAACACGCTACAAAGTAGAAGCCACTAATTTCATTGTGTTTTGTCCATTCTTCTCCTGTCTCTTTCTGTATTGATTTTTGTATAAATAACATATATTGGCCTGTGCCCTATTGTATCACATCTATCAATGGATTCAAGTGCCTCTATGCTTCTACGCTCACCATTAATGGAGCACAATGATCATAGAGACTACCAGAGTTCTTTCTCTGACTTGTCCATTTTGCTAAAACAAACCAACATACCAAAAGCATTCATGTGGCCCAAAGGGGATTTAGTTCATGCTCAAGAAGAGCTTAACGCGCCTCTAGTTGATCTTGAAGGGTTCTTCAAAGGTGATGAGGCGGGAACACAACGTGCTGCAGAGCTCATTAGGGCAGCTTGCTTGAGCCATGGCTTCTTCCAAGTCACCAATCACGGTGTTGATCCCGAACTACTTAGCTTAGCACATGAACATATAAATGCTTTCTTTAAGCTACCCATTGGCAAGAAACTAAGGGCTCAGAAGAAGCCTGGTAGCATGTGGGGCTATTCTGGTGCACATGCTGATCGTTTTTCATCAAAATTGCCATGGAAGGAAACATTTTCTTTCGGCTTCCATGAGAATAGTTCAAACCCTGTTGTAGCAAATTTCTTTCAATCTGCCTTGGGAAATGAATTTGAACAAACAGGGTAAGACCTGTTTTGCCTTTTTCTTTTCCTTTTTTGAAAGTTGAAGTAAACATGCACACACATAATATTGCCTCAAATAGGGCTCGGAGACTCAACCTCCTATTTGAAGGGAAGATATCGATCACAACATCTGTCAATGTGAATTTGGTTTGAAATTAGTACAGCATTAACTACATGTATTTGATTTTTTATTTTTATTTTTATTTTTATTTTTTTTATTTGCAGATTTCTTTTTCAGAAATATTGCGAGTCCATGAAGGAATTGTCTCTTGCAATCATGGAAATCTTGGGGATCAGCTTGGGGGTTGATAGATTGTACTACAAAAAGTTCTTCCAAGATGGTAGCTCTATAATGAGATGCAACTATTATCCTCCTTGTCAAGAGCCAGGGCTTGCCCTAGGCACCGGACCGCATTGTGATCCCACCTCCTTGACCATACTTCATCAAGATCAAGTTGGAGGCCTGGAAGTGTTTGTCAACAAGAAATGGCAGTCTGTTCGACCTCGACATAACGCCCTGGTCATCAACATTGGTGACACCTTCACAGTAAGTCTCCAAGAAAAATCAAATTATCTATTGATTAATTTGTGTTTTCTCTGTTATGGTGTTGGTACTACGCCAGATAACGAGATGATCAGAATGGTGCAGGACAACACCTTTTTTTTTTGTTTTCTTATTGTCAATTTCCTTACCGCCACAGTCATAGTTCTATACATGAATTATGGGAACATTAATTCACTATTAATTAATTAATTTATTATTATTTGAACCTGTTACGAGGGATTTTATCTCTTTGATGCAGTCATCCACTGCATGAAGCATAAACACCCTTCAATTATACAAAACCGTTTGGGGAATTGGTTTTAAAATAATTATATATATATATTTCTCAGTAAGAAAACACGCCCAATTGCCTAGAGGAACTCCAGCCTCACCTTTCACAGGGGTAGAGGGGACACAACTATTATCATTTTTCTAATACTTACTTTCCTCCAATACTTATTTCAATATATGTATATATATATACACACACACACACACCAAAAAATGGGTACTTGAAATGTTGATTTATAAGAGAAATTAAATATGATGATGGGCTTTATTATTAATTTGGATGAACAGGCATTATCAAATGGAAGATATAAGAGTTGTCTGCATAGGGCAGTGGTCAACAAATACAAGCAGAGAACGTCTTTGGCTTATTTTGTGTGCCCTACCCAAGACAAGTTGGTCAAACCTCCGCAAGATCTTTTGAGCAGAGAAGGGCCAAGAAAGTATCCGGACTTCACATGGTCGGATTTGCTCGCATTTACACAAAAAAACTACAGAGCAGATGATACTACCCTCCAAAACTTTACTGCATGGTTCCTAGCTTCCAAACAATCAAACTACTAGCTCCTTTAATTGAGTCTCTCTCTCTCTGTATATACTCCTAGCTGTATATCTTATGCCTAATGTAACTCTCAATCTATTGAAGTTACGACTGCAGTACTGCTATTATATGTCTTTCATATGCATGTAAAATTGAGGATGCGGAAGCTATGAAAAGTTCACGAGTTTCGTGGGAGAAATTTTGATCTATTATTAATAAATAATGGTGCTATGCTGAATGGTACCACCACTATTTTTGTATATGCAATGATGTCCTAAAAACAGTCTAATTTGTCACTCTCTAAAAATTACACACGCATACGCACAATTGATAACTACCAAAAAGCAGAACAGCCGAATTTGTTTTGACCTCTAAAAGAAAAATGTAAAACTATTCGTCATGCTTCTAAATAATGAAAATTGTTCGAAAGCAACATATCTCACACAAATAGTGAGTGAGTGTTGATTCGTTGTCCATTTTCAATTGGGAATGAGTTTTTTGATCAAAACGGATTTGTTGAATTTTACTGAAAAATTTGTTGTCATTCGTGTTCGGACTCCTGGCCATCCAAACGAGTTATATACATAGGATTCTAGTCATTTCTATATCAACAATGCAGTCTAATATTGCAAGGACTAAGATGATGTCATTGTAGTTGTGTGCAGGTCAAGTAAATCAGGGTTGAATAGATTTGGGAAGTTTGATCCAAGTAAAAATGGAATAACCAATTGTTTCTTTTCTTTCTTTTTCAAATTCGAAGACTAAATTTACCTAAATTCAATAAATAAATTCGTGTTCAGATATGTAATTTACTAGCAAAGCAGTGGTCCTTTTATGATAAAGATGTCTAAAACTAAGGTTAGGACTCCGTTTATAGGCTCCAAGGCTCTTGAACATAACAAACAGGTTGGGCCCAGGGCTGTAAAAAATGCATGGTATGTGATTCTGCATGTACTCTCACAATCTTAACTATTTCCTTGTTTTCCATTTTCTCATGCTTAGAAGTTGATTGTATGGAGGAGAATCTTAGGAGAATCTATGACATAGCGAAAATGATTAATACATTCACAAAAAATGAGAGTTATCTTGAATCTACAATAGGGTTCCTTGAATCTATAAAATAAAATTTATATAAAATTATGAAATTTTATTGATAAAATTGATTATTATTATTATTATTTTTTTCCGTACATGTTTTTATAATAAATAAAACCCTACAACTATAAAAGAAACTAACAACATTAACAAATACAAGGAAACAAAACTAAAAATATAAAGAAATTACTTAAAATTAAAATCCCTCTGCAAATTAAAAAATAAAAATAAATAAGAAAATTAATTACAAAAAATACTAAAATCTATCCTACATCACATAATCTTTTGATTCAGTTTGGTTCCATAGTTTTGGAACTGTTGCAATCTATTTAGTTCCAATTCATTTTAGACACAAGGGTTAATTTCAATCGGACCCTTCAAGTTTTGCCATTTTTCACCCTCAAACTTCTTTCGAAAATAATTATCAGTTAGGTTCATTTATGTTTTTCTATTAGTGGCTCCGTTAAATATATGGGAAAAGACAACTTTACCCTTAATTTTTTAATCTCATGCTTAAATGACTATAATACCCCTACACCCACCTACCACCACCACTATTTGCACCACCGGCGCTGCCATCACCATAACCGGTGACAGCCACCGCCATACTCATCCCACAACCACCAATACACCCATGTTATCACCACCACAGCTGGAATCGACACCGCTGATAGCCACCACCACAACCCTCAAATCGTAACCCCAAATCAAACCCACAACGGCTTATTAAACCCAAAAAGGACAGACATAGAAGATTGGAAATGCCGGCGGTGATGAACTCGATAAACAGACTTAATTAATATCATAAAACTAAACCAAAAGGGCGGATACAGTAAGGTTTTATTGGTGGTGTTGTGTGACTCAATCGGATATATCATTTTTTTCGCTTGCTCCTATCAAAGAAGGCGACTGGAATCAACACACAACATGAAGACCCAACTACTCCGATGAGTTTCAGAACGGTGACCATGGGTCTTCTCGATCTCTAATGAAGTGAAAGAGCAGAGAAGTAGGTCTGTTGTTACCGGTGGCAAAGAACCACGCTGATGGTGAGGACGACTTTGAACTAGGTGTGAACAAATTAAAGAGCAGCAGCTGTAATAGTTATCTATTCGGTAACGAGGAGCGGTGACAAGGATGGTGGAGCTTGTGATACCCCTCGGATTCGAGACACGGGTTGATCAAGCCCAGGCCCAAACCCTAGGGAATATCAAACAATTAAAGTATTTTAAAACGAACACAGATGACAAAAAGAACAATAAAGATAGAATAAAAACTGAAAAAAACATTAATTATAAAATCCTCCATGTATAACTGAAAATTTAAACTCCAATCCTCCAAAACTTTAAGGTTACAACTTGGGAATCCACTGATGGACCCCTAACCAAAAGTTCAACTGAAACTGAAAACTGAAAATAGATAATACTAGAATCATTGGGGAAAGTCCTACGTAATCCGATGAAAGTGAGACTGTCCTCGACAAGCACGATCAAGCTCTAAGGCTGGAACCGTCCTGTACCTGAAAAGAATAATAAAGGAGTGGGTCAGACCCACGAGCAAGTTCTAATCTAACTGCAATCCATACAGTGACTCGATACGCAGATACACCGTAGACACCTCACAATATCTATCTAGTCCATACGTATAAATATATCCACACTAAGGGACATTCACTAGTCTATAATAGGGGTCTCCACCTGAATAGAAGGCAACATGCGAATACGCACCCAAAGGTGGGCATGAGTACCTAGACCTAACAGGGTACACCTCAACCTATTATAACCAGCTACGCATCCACTGCATATACGCACCCTAACCAACGAGTCTGAGACTCAAGCTCAACTCGTGGTACCATAAACATATATATAAAGTCCGTCCAAATCCAGGGTAAGCAGTTCAACTATTTATTAAACTGACCTACAATAAACCAACTAGTTAGTCACTCAACTTATTCAGTGGATATGACTTAACTACCATCCGTTAATCCAGAAAGTCATCCAACTTGGTTACAGCTGGTCTGACTTAGTCACAATTAGGATTCGATATCTTTCAATCCATTCCATTAATCCATTAGGTTAGGTTTATGCGTTTTGAGCTAAACCGTCCCTAGTATGTCACCGTCCCATACTAGTACATACAATCCTCCATATTCATGTAAATTACAACATATATAACAGTTCAATAATTTACAGACCAAAAACCACCAACCAATAATTGCAGAAGGAATCTTAACAATCTAGCAAATAAAACCCAGTAGTAATCCATGTAATTGCATCGAAGAATAAACTATTCTAACAATTAACATCCAACACATGCATAGTTCAAATTTAATATGTCAGGGACTCCATCATGCATGTGAATAGGTTAAATAATCCTATTATTATCTAATAAATTGCTGAAATAATTTCAGAAGATTGTTTAACAATTCGGCAATTTAAATCCAAGCATTAACCATATAGTTGCAGGAAACGATTTAATAACTCAGCAACTAGCCTCCTAAGCATGCATAGATCAAAATTAATAATTAAATGACCTTATCATGCACTTGAATGCATTCTAAAACAAGTTCTATAAACACATTATATTCCATCAAATTGCTGAAATTTAATTCAACAATTAATTCAACTTCCATTTGTTAACAACATAGGAAGTGCCTTAATTTTACCCTGTTTGTCCCGACAATTTAGAAGTAAACTTTAATTAATTTAGAGTCTTAATAACACTCAAACTTTATTCCTTAATCCCTCTGTAAAGTTCCAAATTCATTTCAATAGTCTCCATGCTCCAACAGTGCACATAATACGTAGAAAATTAAAAAAAAAACTTAAAATAAATCAAAAATAGAAAGGGAGCCTGCTCCAAAATTTGGAGCAGGCTCTATTTCCAGCCTAGAGCCGGCTCTAGGACTCCCTAGAGCCGGCTCTACTTTGTTGTGGGAGCCGGCTCCCACTTCTATGGAGCCGGCTCTCACCTCCTTTGAGAGCCTTCGTCCCCGGTGCGTTGCTCCAGCTCTTGTGCTCCTTCTCCGGCTTATTCCTAACACTCTGTTAGTTTTTAAAACCAAACTTAGGTCTCATATTGATACCCAGTAGCATCCCAATGGCTTGATAATAACAATTAAAATCAATTACAGAGATTAAATTTGCTACCGAACTAACCCGCGTTAGGAACAAAACTGAAATTATAATTCTATTCCAACCTCTCTGTTTCTCTTCACAAACTGATCTTAGGAGTCTTATAACATCCCATTAACATCCCTAGGGTTTGTTTACGGAAGATAGAAGTAAGAATCGTAACTAAGATCTCAACAGATTATAATATGCTTTAATGAACAGAACTGGGAGCAACAATACACGAACTGTAAACAGATTTGAATTCAATGCAAACGAATCATCAACAAGCATACATTAAACACATAAGTTTCATTTACTAATTAGTTAATCCCTAGAGACTATCTAGGTACACAGAACACGAGCCAAAGAGAAGGAGAAAGAGAAGAACTTGCCTGTGATTTCAATTTTGAAATCCCTGTGTCGTCTCTAAGTTTTCTGGCAATTCTGAACGCCGCCAAGCTTCCTATAACTCTGTCTCTAATCCTTACTCAACCTCCTTGGTCCTCTCTGTACAATTCCTTTTAAGCCTCACTCTGTTTCCCCACAACTGCTCTCTGTTTCTCTCTCTGTATCTTTGGTATGTGAATAGGGTTTTTCCAACCCTTGATACAGATTATAACCGTATATATATATAGGCGTAAAAACATAAACCCTAATCCATGTTTAATCAGAGACAGAGCCCTAATTCTAAACCTAGTCGGCCCATGAAACTATCTCTGTTACGGCTTACCTATACGTGAAATTCCAACCCCAAAGTTAACTGTAACTTAAAACAGAATTAAATGAAAAAAAAAAAATTAAATAATTAAATCCACTTAACTAATTAATTCCAATTAAATAACCCAATTAAATAAATAAAAACACTTAAACAATAAAATGCCAATTAAATAATAAAAGATAACTTAATTATATTTAAAACACATGACACATAGGTAAACAATAATTAAACCAAATAATCACATAAAACCAATTTAATCAATAACCAATAAAACAAATGAAAAAAAAAATAATAAAATAAATAAAAATGCGATAAAGACAATAAAATAAATTAAGAGGCAATACAATAAATATTAAAAACGCCGAAACTATCCTTTTTAAAATTAGGGGTATTACAAAGCTCGATGACTGTTTCAGTGGTGGGTCTGGTGGTGGTGGTCATGGAGGTGAGGGTGGTTCTGGTGGTGGTGGTTGTGGGGGTGAAGGTAGGTCTGGTAGTGCTGAGGTGGCCACTGGTGGTGTGGTGCTTGTCGATGGCGCTGTGTGTGTGTGTGTGTGTGTGTGAATGTACAGTGATGTTCAACTGCTCCCAGTGAGCAAGAAATAATATACTCACTTTAAATTGTAACCTTAGAATCTAATTCTACGGTTAATTAAAAATATAGTTATTTTAAGAAATTGTAATTTTTCTAATTAAATATTAATTGTAAAATGACTATGGATAGTTTCTTTTTTTTAAAAAAAAAATTAATTAATTTTTTTTAATCTCATTAATTTTGAATTGCCACGGCGCCTTCCACTTCCATCACCACCACCTCCATCGCTGCCACCACCACCTCCACCACCGCTGGCGGGGTAGGTGGTGGCGGTGGTAGCTGTGGAGGCGGGCGACTGTGGGGTGGCAACAGTACCAGTGTAGGTTGTAACGACCCAGATCCACATTGATCCGGATCATTAAACGGGTCCTTACCCGACCCAAAACCATCCGAAGGTAATACGGTCTTTTCACGTTAAATTTAAACATTAATGTCTAAAAAGGGCAAGATGGTAATTTGCTACAATTCACATGGTTTGAGACCCAAAGGACATAAATGTCTTTTACTTGTATCGCATAATAATTAAAATAAGGTTCGAGGCAATATAGTCCTTTTAGTGGTTTAAATATAATTATTGCATTTTATTGGGTCATAAAGTGAATACTTGCAACATCAATTGAGTGCCAAAGTGTAATTAGAGAAATTAAATAGCAATTACATATAAAAGACAGAACCAGTCGACGTACAGACATTATACGTCGACTGGTTTGGGTTATGAACAGTGAGAACCCATTGCCGAGATACCGGTCGACGTATGGAATCTTTACGTCGACTGGTTTGGAACGTGTGCAACAAAAACTCACTGTGAAGATACCGGTCGACGTATAGGAAACCACACGTTGACTGGTTTGGAGAGTGTGCATCAATAACCCACTGACAAGATATTGGTGGACGTATGGGAAGCTACACGTCGACCGATTCTGGGAAATTCTCACTTCCACTTCCCACTATCCAATGAAAACCCACATACACCAACCTTTGGTAATTAACCACCCACACCATTACATTCACGTACATAATTAAATACGTTTCAACACCTAATACAACATCAACCACTACGTTATTAACGTAATTTGCCACACGTTATTTAAAATACACAAACTCATTTAGAGTGAGTAAAACTTAATTACAATTTCTCAATAGCCATATACAAATTGAACCTCAATACACCACACGTTGCAAAAATAATACATCTTGAGTTAGTACTTTACAAAAATTAGGTCCATTTACAAAAGATAACAAAAGAGACATTTCTCTACTCCAAGCTAAAGCTGAGGTGGATTACCGTCAGCTACTTTTTTTTCATGTCCTGAAAAAAATGATAATTATAATAGGGTGAGCGAATCGCTCAGTAGGTAGCACTTAAGACACGTCTCTTGTGTCCCTGTGAATCCAAAACAAAGCATAGGATGATGGGAATGAGGATCATATAATGTCGGGATAACACAACGTAACAACAAGTCTCATTATAAACAATAGCATGCTATGGGATGCAATACATGCCGATGTCGCTCCCCATTTTCTTTTCTCAAAACATCACTTTCAAGCTGTTAATATAATCCGTCCTTTGGTGACCTCGCAGCGACACGAGAGGAGGATTGGCTAATGTCCCTGACCTTTGGTACCCCCGCGGCATCATTATGGGGCTAGCTAGCTCAACCAAGCTAGGGTGACTCCCTAGTCCCCTCTAGACTATATTAACACTTCGGCCCTTTGGTACCCCCGCGGTGACCGGATTTTCACAAAACAATTCATCAACATACTTTCTCAAAACTCCCATTTTTCATTTCAAAATCAATTTTTCCCATTTCTTACCCAATGTAAATGCATAGATGCATTTATGTCATGCCAATGTTCATCATTTCACAATTAGCTCAAATTTAATTAGTAAAACACAATTCATAAGAATTTCGAAGGAAGCTACAACATGCTTTCATACAATAACATCTAGCATGATAGGCATATAAAGAATCAACATATAGGCATGCTCTTCACATAAATCATTTATCACACATAATTGCACAAAATTGACAAGTATATATCACAACTAATCAATTAGCTAGAAACTATACAAATTGAATATGCCAAACAATCATTTAAGAGAGATTAACTCACAAAAGCACAAGAACTCATAGATTAAGAGCCCCTACCTTGATTTTGAACAAAACCCTTAAAATGGATTCAAATTTTCGAAGTCCCTAGGGAGGCTTAAAGCTGAAATTTCTGGTACACACACGTAGAGCTCGTCGTGCTCTTCATTTTGCCTCAAACGGTACTCAAAAACTCTAAGGATTGAAGATGGAATCAAGCTTCAAAGATTTGAAATAAAATGAAAAAGAAAAAGTAAGAACAAGAGTGAGAGAGAGGAACTTACGAGAGAGAGAAATGAGAACGCAGAATTGTGGTCTCTAAACCACTTTTGATATAGTGGTGGGCCCTACAAATTTTATTTCTTTTCTCTTTATCTTTTACTTGAAATTTTACACCATATAAAATGTATCACCATTTAAATGTCACACCATCATATAAATTAAAATGCACTAAATGCAAATGGACCCAACCACAATCCCACACGCAAAACGTGAAAAGACATAAATACCCTTACTTTGACAAAATTCCGGGAAAATGGAAAGTGTCGAAAATCGGAAACGTCACATAGGTGGTGGTGGAGGAGGTGGTCTATTCCCTTTCTCTTTCATATTTTTTATATTAGTTACATGATTTGATAATTTTACTTGTCTTTGAATTCATTTTTATGCACACACATAAACATATTTTGAGAGTACAACATTCCTTTGTAATTGGATTATTCAGTGAGTATATTACTCCTTACTCACCAGAGAGCAGTTGAACATTATTTTATATATGTATGTGTGTGTATATATATAATTTGTAAATTTATAGAAAAATTTGGGATCTTTTAGTCTTTTAATCTATTTAAGGGCAAAATGTTCTTTTGACAAAGTCAAAGGGTATTAAAGTCAGTTTACATCATGTCAGAACTGTTAAAGTAACGGTTGGGGTGTTAGTGAAAAATGGAACAAAAGTTTATAAAGTAAGTGATAGTTATTTTCGACATATATTTGAGGGTAAAAAATAGCCAAACTTGAGGGGACGTGAGTGAAATTAACCCTAAAAACAAACAAATTCGTATGTGTGCACCCTCATGCTCTTAAATCTTTCTAATTGAGTATTAAAATATATTCCTAAACGTATTTTTCTTGTAAAGATCCTCCAAAGAAAATGTCTAAATGAAAAGTTTTGTGTATTACAATTAATTAAACATGTGCTGACATTAGTAAATGTGATCGTCTTCTCCTCTTTAATTCATATAAGGTATGTAAATGAAAATCTAAGGGTTATAGTCTAATAATTGTACTTTCTTACATTTTCAAGGGTTTAAATTCCCATAGGAACAATGTGTGTGATGTTTCTGATTTTCACCATTTTCTAATTTTTTGGAATTTTGTCGTTATAGGGGTATTTTTGTCTTTTTCCATTTTGCGTACCGGACACCGTGGAGTGTGCCGGTTATGTCCAAGTGTTGATTGGGGCATTTCGTTGAGTCCAGGACTCTATGAAATGTAAGGGTGGTTGTTTTTTCATTTTTTTATTTTTTGAGTCGGACGGTCTCGTGTGGGACCTGCTACCGGAACTGTTGCTTACGGGGATTTTAGTTAGGACCATTTGCACCATAATCATTTTTATTTAATGCATTTTATGTGGTGGTAATTTAGTATGTGTATGTGTATGTATATATTTGTGTGGTGTAAAATGAGGTTAAAAATAAAAGAAAAAAAGAAAATAAAATTCTAGGTGGGGCCCACAACCATTTAAAGTGGTCTAGAGACCACTTGGTCACTCATTTCTTATCACTCTCCCGTAGCTCTCTTTCTCTCCCTCTTCTTCTGGATTTTTTTTTCTTCTTTTAGGTTTCAATTTTCAATCCAAGATTTCTCCTTCATCCTTTGGAATTTTTGAGTGTCGTTTGCGGCAAAATGAAGCTCACAACGAGACCTTCAAATCTATACTAGCAATTTCAGCTTTTTGCCACTCTAGGAAGTCTGAAAATTGAGACCCATTTTGAGAGTTTTTGCATCCTAAGAGGTAGGGGTTCTTAATCCACAACTTCTTGCTCATTTGTGAGATTTTTTTTTTTTATGTGTTTTGCTGTATAACATGCTCAATTATGTTGAATATTCCTTTAAATGGCTTAATTGTGTATTTAAAGCATGCAATTATGTGAATTAATTGATGTGATATGTAAAAGCATGTTTAAGTGGTGAATCTCTATGCCTATTGTGTTTGATTTTGCTAAATTGTGTTAATTACTCCTTAATTGACTTGATTGTGTATATGAAGTATGTGAGTATGTGTATTTAATTGAATTGTATGAAAGAACATGTTTTATGTGCTGATTCTCTATGCCTATGATGTTTATTAACTTGCTAGAAACTTGTATGAAGGAGCATATTAATTGTGAAATAATAATTTTTGAAGGCATGAAATATACATGTATGTCATTGGGCATGAAGGAAGGGAAATGTTTTGAAATGAAAAAGGGGTTTTGAAAAATAAAATATAAATAAATAAAAATAAAAAATAAAAAATTGAGAAAAGAATTTTGTGAAAACCGGACGCCAAGGGGGTACTGAGGGTCTGTGGCGTTAATGTAGCCTAGAGGGAATTAGGGAGATCGCCCTAGCGTGGTTGAGCTATCTGGATCCCAAATGACGCTGCGGGGATACCAAAGGTTAGGGACAGTAACCAATACTTTTCTTGTCGCTGAAGGGTTACCGAAGGGGGTTATATTAACGGTTTGAAAAGTGAAGAATGGAAGTGTTTTTAAGTAAGGGGAGCGACATACATGGCATTGTATATCATGGCACGACATTGTTTATCATGAAATTGAAATTAATGTTGTATTCCTTTCCAACATAGTATGATCCATATTCCCCATTTTTATTCATTGTATGGATTCACGGGGTCACAAGAGGTGTGTCTTAGACACCACCTACTGAGCAATTTTCTTACCCCTTATATTTAATATTTTTTAGGACACGGATGGCAAGTGGCGGACGACGCTCCTCCAGAGGGTTTGATGGGTTAGTAGACTATTTTGACATACTTTTTAGTTATAATCTCATTTTATTATTATTTATTTATTATTACTTATTTTTTTTATAAAACTAGAATGACACATATAATATGTATTGACGTAGGAAAGAATGGTGTTGTCTCTAGTCGACATCAAATTCGGTTAAGGACCAGACTAACTGTTCGGACCTACGGGTTCAGGTCATTACAATGTGAGCGTCAATTTTTGTAAGGACTACCATACCATATTTGAACTTTTACAATAATTCTAAAATGATCTCAGATGAAATTTTCTATGAACTTTGAGAAAGACAAGTTCTGTTAATTTCTAGACTCCATCATTTTTGGGGCTAATAAATAAGTATTCTGAAACAATTTGGAGGGACTAATTGAAATTTTACCTAAATTTTAAAGAACACAAAATAGGTTTGTTTGCAAAAATTACTATTTTTGAGGGGCTATTTTGGATACACGAGGGGTGTCCTAAATTATGTTAACTAAAAAGGGACAGATGAAGTGGATTGGAAATAGGGGCCACACAGAAGAGTAAAGTCAGACGGCTAAAACCCGGAGACAAACAAACTCATTTGTTGTGATCCAATAGAGATCATAAAAACAGTGGAAGATTTGGAGAGGTGTCACAATCCTTATGAGAATCTAGCTTAATTTGTCAGTACACAAGATTTTGGAATTGAAATGAATCAATATAGAAAAGATAACAGGAGCGATATTTCGAGATTGTCGTTTTGCATATAGACATTTTCTTTTTGTAAGGTAGCATCACGGAATGACAATGTGGTCTGTTTAGTTGATTTGGGTTGCAAATTGTTTGTGAGCACCATCTTGGCTTTTAGTTACTTTCATTTCCTAAAAAATATCAATGCGGTTAGCTCAAAATTATTCACAGCTCTGCCTCCTACTTGAACACATGGTTGCACGTTATACCCTTGGTCAAGGGGACAAGTTTCTGTTTTGCACGTGACATGAGATTAAGAGCAACTGCATTGGAGTCGCGAAAGTTCAATTTTTGCGAGCCATTAGACTAAAGGCCGCGGAGCAGCCTAGCTAAATGGACTGGAGCCCACTAGTAATCGCGGGCTGACTCGCGGTATTCAGCGAGCCGGCCCGTGATCACTGTAATTTTTATTTATTTATTTTTTCTAATGCAAAACAAAGCCGTTTTGCATTAGGTGTTTTTTGTTCTATTCTCCAACGGCTATGCACAGTACTTAAGGCATTGTTTGGCAGAATTTTTTTTTTGAAAAAACCTAAAAATAGGTTATTTAGAGCTCTTTTTTTGGGAAAAAAATAAAATAAAATTCATTAAATAAAAAATATATTGTTTAGGCATTGTTTGTCCAAAAAAAAAAAAAAAATTGGGCTAAAAATAAATTAAAAACTTTTCTTTTTTCCCCTTAAATTTTGTTTTTTTTTTTATTTTTATTTTTTTGCTTTAAATTTAAATGTGTACCACACAAATAGTGTATTTGGCCGTTAAGGCACTATTTGGTTAACACAAACAGTGTCTGAACGGCTATAATTTATAATTTTAATTTATTATTATTGTTTTTTTTTAAAGTGAAAATTCGAAGAGTTTAATGGAGTGTATGTTTCTGGAAAGCAAAAGTTATTGACGTGACTCTTGAAAAAGTTGATGTGATATTTTTAAAGAGTCAAAATCTGAAAAGACGGTGCAGATGGCCTAAGTTCAAATTGATGGCCAAATAGTGTGTGTGTATGGATGAATGTTGGCAGCCGGAAATTATTACATTATTCAATCATTGCCGCTGAGTCACTCACCATTAAACAGCCAAATAATTATTATGTTAAAAATGTGAAAATTTTATTTAGTTTTTTTATTTACTGTTTAACGGTAATTGGTCAGAGCCATCTAAAAAATTTCTCTGACAATTAACTATATTAATTTATACATATTTATATTACGATGTTCTGAACAAGTGTTTATATTTTTCATTTTGAAAAGTCAACAAAGAAAAGATGTCTTTTGAAAACCAATCGTAAGTTTTGAAATTTCAAATTTAATAATAATATTACCACGGTCCCAATAAAATGTCTATTTTTTAGAATTTAATTTTTTAAAAAGACGATTTTTAGTATTTTTTTTAGTATTTTTTTTATTGTATTGATAGTTAATGAAATATCAAATTTATCTATAGTGAATCCATAATGACGTGATAATTTACTTTTTATAAATTTAATAAAAGAAGGTTAAAATAGTAATGTATATTTTGGGATAGTTAAAAATAAAAATGTGAATACTTTTTTTGAAATCGAGAGGTATGTATTTTTGAGCTAGAAGACTAGTTTTGAAATTTGAAATTTTTTTAAAGTCTTCTAAAAAAGTAAATATTAAATACACCATGCATACCGTGTCATTATTATACCTGACCAATGATCATGCATTAAAAAAAAAATAATAATAATAATAATAATAATAATAATAATGTTAACCATAACAAGATAATATCTACTTGAGGGGATGAGAGAACAGTTGCCCTTAAAAAGTTAGGAATATTTGATTGGGCGTGTATATTTATGACGTGGGGTTGGGGTGGGGTGGGGTGGTGTGGCGTGTCGTATGGAAAAGAGGGACCAAAATATTGTCTTATACTTTTTGATCAGTCAAAATAGCTCTCTTTTGTTTGCTACTCTTCCTGGGGTTTTTAGGTTTTGTGCTTGGGCTGGTTGGGGAGCTTTTCTCCATTTTATTTGGGCCTTGTCTCTAGTATTCTCTCTCACGCCCGTTAGCCCGTTTTCATTTTGAGCTATGCTATTCAAGACCGAGTCTTCAGCATAAGACTTGGGCCGAAACAATGGATGCATGGTCCTTCAGCCCAAAAAGATTTAAGCAGTTCGGCCTGAAAATAGTTTTCCTTTTATCTTTTCTACCTCTTGTACATTCTTTCTTTTTGGAGTATAAAATTCAATTTACAAGAAAAGAAAAAAGAAAAAAAAAAAAGAAAAAAAAAAGTACTTCTATATTTGAAAATGATAAGGGAAAATTACCACCAAGTTTTACATTTCTTTTTTTTTTTTTAATGAAAAACAAATTAGTCATAAAAAGTTTCATTTAAAGCCAATAAGTCTTACTTTTATTTTTATTATTATTTTTGCCTTCTTTACATTTAAATCCTAAACTACTTGTGTAGTATATTTTTCAGTCATACCCTTAATACTCAATTTGGTTTCCGTCCACTAATTAGACTTTTTGAGGGCAACTATTCTCTCATCCCTCAAAATTCCTATGGGGAGATTACCATATTTACCTACCACAAAGTGGTCTAGTGGCAGAAAGTTTGTTTCAATAACGTGGGAGAAAAAAAAAAACTAAAAAAAAACCGGAACTGAACAAAAACAGAGTCCCATAATTACCTTGGCTGATGTACCTCACCCAAAAGTGAAATCTAAGGGACCTAAAAATCCACCTAAAAGACATATAAGGATTCATTAAAAAAAAAAAAAAAAAGAAAAAAGAAAAAAGAAAAATCCCTCTATTTTTTCCCTGCCAACCATGTGTTCAATCTTTTATTTTGCAGCATTCAGAAACTACAAATTGTTCTGTTGCTAAAGTTAACTCTTGTAACAGAAACTACAAAAAAGAAAAAGAAAAAGTGTAATGGCCTACAATAGTACAACAATTAGTAGAAACACATTTTGAATATATAATCTAACACACACCTTCAATGAAGATATATATATGCACAAATGACAAAACAATCACCTTCCACCATCTATTTGCAGAGCAATATGCTCTCTAGTGCTATCATACGCACCTGTTGTGTTGCCGGTAACTCCAAATCTGTAAGTGTCCGATGCGTCACCTAGCAGGTACTCAGTTTCTTCAGATTTCAATTCATCGTTAACCCATGGATGTTTCTCCATCATTTTTAGTCCCTCCAGTTCCATTGCTACTTCTTTCATTGTCGGTCTCTCCTCCCCATTTACTCGTAAACACCTCTTTGCAAGAATAGCAACCTCTTTGAGTTGCTCAGTATTTTCCTCATGAACAATACTGCGCTCAAGAACTTCAAACAAGCGATCTCCTTTCAACGCAGAGAGAAAATATATAGCTAGGTTTCTCTCGTCCTCTGGCCTGTCAAAGGAAACTGCCTTCCTTCCGGTTAGCAACTCAACAAGGATAACCCCAAAGCTATAAACATCGCTTTTCTCTGTCAATTGACTTGTCTGCAAGTACTCGGGATCTAAGTATCCAAGAGTTCCTTGCACCATTGTGGATAACTGCATTTGATCAATGGGAACTAACCTCGATGCTCCAAAGTCAGACACTTTTGCAGTGTAATTGTCGTCTAAGAGTATGTTCGTAGGCTTGACATCTCTATGGATGATAGGAATCGAAGCTGCAGAATGCAAATAAGAGAGCACTCCGGCAGTTTCTACAGCGATCCTCAGACGAGTTTGCCAGGAAAGTGAAGTCGTCTTACTTTCATTATGTATGTGGTCATGGAGAGTTCCGTTCGTGATGAACTCATAAACTAATAAAGGGACTTCTGTCTCCAAACAACAGCCCAAAAGCTTGACCACATTTCTGTGATTGATTTGTGAGAGTACAATCACTTCGTTGATGAATTGTTCTATTTGGCTTTGATCCACTACTTTGGACTTCTTGATGGCAACTACTCTGTTATCGGTTAAAGTTCCTTTGTAAACTGTTCCATAACCTCCTCGGCCTACAATCCTGTCCTCGCTGTAGTTGTCAGTGGCCTTTTTGAGCTCTTCTGCTGTGAAAATTTTTGCTGTTTCGGTAGACCCTTCCCGTCTAGAGAGTTGTTGTTGCAACATTAAACCTCCATTTTGTTGAAAGAACTTCTCTTTGAGCCTAATGAGCTTTCTTTTCTTGATTCCCAAGTACAACCAAGTGAAGCCCACAAGTAGAACTGCAACACTAATTGCAATACCTGCATTTGAAATATTGAAAAGAATTTTTAGACTTCTATTTGATCAAGTCATTGTTTATCCAGAACTTAGAACATTTCAGAAAAGTAATGCATTAAGAACGCAAATCTCTCACTTTGGGGAATAATTATCTTAACCAAGACAAATTCCTTTGTAGTGTTAGTTTTGGAAGTAAAATTGCAACACTGTTCTTTAGTTTGACTCAGTCAAACCAACGACGAGTTATAATATGGTTGAATCTTACTTAGTCTATCACCATATTTTAGACTTTCATTAATGAGAACATGCGACAGGAAAATTTTGACAAAAGTTGAAAGGTAATGTTGAAAAACAATTAATTTGTCTCCCTCTAACTTCGATTTCTACGACATAGTAGAATTTTGAATGTTTCAGCATCGGACTTTCCAATAGACGCAATTTGTCAGCACATGAAAAATGAATTTTTTATCTGCACGAAATTAATTGGAGTTATGTGACTAAAATACACTCGCAAATCAATTGAGGAACTTGATAACGCACATACCTTGGGTATAATAGAAAATTTTCATAAATTCATATTTCACAATTTATAGACTAAGCTACACATTTGTTTGAGAAAAAATTAATGAAAATTTGGTTTTCCTCTGCCATTAACATCGAAGTTAATGGGGAAAAATAAAATAAGACTACCGAGTTTACTTGTTAGATTTGAATTTTTATTTTTCTTCACAATATCCATAACCAAATTTGCATGAATTTAAAGTGATTAAGCCGAAAAACTTACCTAGAACAATCTTAATAACCAGTAGTTGATCAGCAGTGCATCCACTTCCATCTTTTCTGCCGTCTCCATGGTACCCCTTGGGGCAAGAACACTTGTAACTCCCGGCTGTATTCTCACATTTCTTTTCACACAGATTGAGTGTTGGATCATTACATTCATCTGTATCTGCGTGACAATCAAAAGAGAAGTCAATCATCACATAAATTACTCTAGGTAATTTAACTAAAAGCAATGAACATATTTTACCCAATTACATGAATTTGATAGGTACCTTGACAACCATTGGGGAGATAAGGGTTTCCATTGTAACCATCGAAGCAACTGCAACGATAACCGGAACCATTATCAACCTCATAACAATTGCTATGATCTTTACATGCATATCCAGAGGATTTTCTTGCATCTTCACACGATGTCTCATTTCCAATCGCCCAATCAAGCACCACCGGAAGCTTTTCTACATTCTCCAAGTCACTAAGATTGTTCGAGGAGAAGTTGAACTTATCCTCTTCAACAACAAAGGCAAAACTGCAGGGGCTGAAATTCCACACTCTTTTATGATTGTAATAGCTTTCCAATGTCACTTCATAATAGCTTACTCCTTTGGGGATCGATGTTTGGCAACAACCAATTCCAGAGCACGACCCATTGGTGACATAGTCTATGCTGTCACATATGGACATGCAACCACTCGCGTATTCATTCTCACCTAGGTAAGCTTGAATTTTAGCGGAAGTGTCACAGCCAATTGCTGTGAACTTGTTTTTGGTACTAGAGATCCTGAATTTGGACAACTGGAGTGAGGGTACGTTATGTGAGATCTGTGAACCCGACTGGTTGTAGCAATCGCGGGCTATATACTGCAAAATGTTCAGCTGACCATTGAGTGAAATGTTGGTGACATCAATGGTACTATCTGTTAAGAAAGGTTTGGGAGGATTGAAAGTGTTGTTACAAGTTATGAGAAATTCTTCGTCGTAGTAGCAGCCCGGGTTTGTGCCAAATGGATATGGGATGCTAACGTTGCCACAGCTGTCTAGGCAACCCGGCTTTGCTTGACCGCTTCTTGGTGCTGCCATGGCTGCTGAAATAACTCCCAAAACCGTGAGTTGCAGAAGCAATTTTTTCAAGTCCATGGGGGCTTTGGTTTTTCAGATCAAATGATATGTTCTGCTGAGCACTTCAAATATTGGACTTTGGTCATTTATAGAATATACTTCACTGGCACACAAATTCAATGCACTGTGACAAAGAATAAGTCTATATAGTCTATATGGTACTAGATGAGACAGACTTCACTGAAAGACGACCAATTCAATACACTGTGACAAAGAATAAAACCATGTGATACTTGACGAGACGTACAACTAAAACCCCCTACTAGTTCGTTCAGTCTAATCAAAATTCACATTTAGGTTTCTTTAAATAAAATAAAGCATTGGACAAAACTTAATATCTGACTTTTTCTTTTCTTTTTTTTTTTTTTTTTGGTCTGGCAGACTTTTTGACTTGAAAATAAAAGTGATGGCCATTTTCCAAAATGATGAGGATGAGAAATGGTCCATGGATGTTTTCTATAATTATTTTTTGTGAAACCTGTAGTGATTTTGCCCTTGTTTTTTATTTTTATTTTTTTATGTGAACCCCAACTTTTTTTTTCTTTCTTTTTGATCTTACTGACTTTTCAAAATGGAAATAAAAGTGATGGCCACTTTGCAAAAAGACGAGGATGAGAAATGGTCCATGGATAATAAGCTATTTGTCATAATTATTTTTTGTGAAACGTGTAGCGGTTTTGCCCTGTCTTTTCTTTTATTTTTTCCTTTACAGAATAATTTTCAAAGTGAATAATTACCGCCAATAGTCCGACCAAACAACCTTCTATCTTTGTATGCATTATAATAAAATTTTCATAATAGTAGTGCCCTTTCTCTTTGTTGGTGTCAATCATCAATCGCGGAATCGTTATTCGGGTTCTTACCCCAATCCGAGGTCATCTAAGGCATTAAGGTCCTATCAAATGTCGATACATAATATATATAGGTCATCCCATGGTTTGACTATTAACAACACATAAGGGTTAGAACTGCATGTGGGTAAAGCAGCGTCAACCGACTAACAGCCTTATGTCGACTGGCTGGATCTACATGGTCGGCGGCTGACTGAGTTAGTCAGCCGGCCGAAACAATGCCTTTGAGAACCCAACTATTTGGAAAGGCTCGAAATGCACTGTCGGTCTACTGACATGCCTAGCCAGCCGGCCGACAGCCCTGAGAACTGCAAAACCTGCAAACTAAAACTCCGATGGTCCTGCAATCAACCGGGCTCGTTTGGTAGCCAAAATCCGTCATAAACTTGTCCCAACTCATTGCAAATATACTATAAGGTTCCGTAATCATAAACACTAGTAAATCATTCAAAGTATCCTATAGTCATCCCATCCATCCAAAATATAATAACATTGCTCATTTACATGCTCCGATGAACATTACATGAGAAATTCTTCAAAATACTACGAAATGAATATAGTTACTGTCACAAGATCACAAATTTACAAAGATATACAAACACAAGATCACCCAATCCACATAAACGGAATGCAATGCCATTGGGATGTAATGAGATACTCATGTCACTTTCCCATTTTCAAAATATTTCTGTTTCACCGTTCCAAACTGTTAATGCAATCCTACTAGGGGTGCAACTTGGGTTAGGTAACTCAAACCCAACCCGAGTTTAGCCCGGTTTTTCACGGGCTTGCGTAATTATTTTTACAATTAAGGTTGGGCTTGGGTTGAAAAATCTCAACCAGAATTGAATTAGAGTTGAGCTTGGGTTGAAGTATTAGCAACCCGAGACAACCTGAACCCGAATTCTAGTATTATTTTCATATATAGTTTTACTTTTAAATACATTATATATAATATTTAAACTATGATAACTTTTTTTCTTTTCAACTTTTTTGTTAAATCTTAAGTTATTGTATGGTAAAATTTAGGAGAATTAATTTTCTAAAAATTTATTTGTAATTTATTAAAAATCTACAAAAAGTCTTTAAATTTCTTCTTATTTAAGAGTAATTTAATCTAAAACTAATTCAAGATCATATTAATTTTCAATATAAAGATTAGCCATATGAGTAACCCAAATTAACCCGAAATTTTAACTCGAAATCTAAGCTCGAGTTACAAGCCCGAATTTAAAAGTAGAAAGATGGGTTGGGCTCGGGTTGAGTAGTTAAGGTTGATGATAGGGGTAGGGTTGGGCTTGGGTTTTGCATTTCATATAATGGGTTGGACTCAAGTTATACCTCAAATCTGCCAGAGTTGCAGCCCTAAACCTGACCCATAGCAGCTCAATGGTGTCATGAGAGAATGATTGGCTATTTATTCTTAACCACAAGGCAATTCTAGGGCATCATTTGGGGCCTAGCTAGCTCAACCACGCTAAGATCTATCCTTAGTTCTCTTTAGGTCACATTAACACCACGGACCACTAGACAGCTCCTAGGCGCTCGGATTTTCGCAAACCACTTTTCAAAATCTTTCCCCAAAATGAAATTTTTTTCTTTTTTAAAACAATTTTCCCATTTATTTCACAATGCTTGTGCATGAATGCTTTATGCGCTTCTAATGCCATAACAATATAAAATTTCATACACTTTATCTATATCATGCTTGCATACTTTGGGAGCAAATTAACACATTAAATTTCAAATAATCAACCTCACCTTCATAGCACATAAACATTTTAAGCATATGACACTTTAAATCTAACATGTTATTTCATAATATTTCAAGTAGGCATAGATATCAACTCAATCATCTCATAAAATACAAATACCACATTCGATACATATAAACCCCAAATCACTATAAACAATTTTACGTAAATTAAACATGCTAGGGCCAAATTATGAGGAATTAATTCACCGAAATTTAAGAATATGTGTATTAGAAACCCCTAACTCAATTTAGAGAAAAAATTTCAAAATAAATGCAAATCCTAAAAATCCATAGTGCTCCAAACGGGACATTGCTCCAATCAAAACAAAGCTCTCGTCGTGCTTGTTGACTTTGCCTTTAGTGGCAAAGCCAAAATCCTAATGGAAAAGGAGGGATCTAAGCTTTAAAGGGGTGAAAGAAAAAGAAAAAGAAAAGCTTGTGGAGAGAGGAAGAAGTGGCACAACAGAGAAGGGGAAAAAATGTTCATCAAATGACCATGTGTTCATTATAATTGTTCAAACAATTGGTGGGTCCCACAGGCCAAAATATCTTCCTTTATCATTATTACACACACACACACACACACACACACACACACACACACTAAACACATTACAACCACACATTTAAACATGTAACCATATCAATATACATCAAATAATAATGTATGAAATACAATGGCCCCAAAAAATAATACTCGTGCACGACAAAACCGGTTGCGGGTACCACCCGACCCAAAAATTTGAAAAATGCCAAAATGCTCAACAAAGTATTTCTAAAAGCCTCGAACTCGAAAAAATGCCCCAATAAACTCTCAGAACATACCCGACATACCTCACTGTGCCTAGCACGTAAAACGAGGCAAAAACTAAAATAATCCAGAAAAATAAAAAAATTCCAGAAAATTAAAAAATAGAAAAATCAGAAACATTACACATCGCACTAGGTCACCAAGCCTCGAGGGCTTAACCCTCGAGTATCCCGAGCCCTGGTATCGCACCAGGTCATTAAGGTCTCGACGGACCAACCCTCGAGGGAGCCAAACCTTGACATCACACCAGGTCATTAAGTCTCAAAGAACCAACTCTCGAGCAACCCAAACCCTGGCATCACACCAGGTTATTAAGCCTCAAGGAACTAACCCTCAAGCGACCCAAACCCTGGCATCACACCAGATTATTAAGCCTCGAGGAACCAACCCTCAAGCGACCCAAACCCTGACATCACACCAGCTCATTAAGCCTCGAGGGACCAATCCTCAAGCAACTCAAACCTTAGCAGTACACCAGGTCAATAAGCTTTGAAAACCCAATTCTCGAGCATCCCAAACCTTAGTACCATACCAAGTCACTAAGCCTTGAGAGCCCAGACCTCGAGTATTGCCAGCCCTAGCCCATACTAAGTTACTAGGGCTCGAAGGCTCAACATCCAAGTCCCTTTTAAGCCTCACAGTGCACTAAGGCATTAGAGCCCTATGGAGATCGCCTTTAAATTGCCATATCTTCATAAGTTCAAACATAGCATGAAACGAAGGTAGGGCGGCCTTCTCAATTATGTGGGATCTTACTTTGGGAAATTTTGAATGATCTTGGACTGGTGGATGAGAACTAAAGAAGTGCCTTCACTCCCAGCAAGGCCCGATCAACGAGATGATAGAAATATATACATTATGACAGCAAACTGATCGACGGATCGATTCTCAATTTTAAATCAACACATTTGCAATAGCACAAATCATTGTAAAATAGGGCTATTGGCCGGGTAAGTCGAACCACTGGGACTGCTAGTCTATGGCAACCAAGGTGTCTAGAATCATTTTAGAATGATAAAGGGGTTTATAGAGGATTTGTTGGATTGTCACTAAAACTAAGAATGTGAAGTTCATAGAATAAAAGCTTGCGAGAATTAAAAGAGATAAATTACGAGTAAAGAAAACTAAGGAAGTGAATCTACCTCCATCCCTATACACATGCTAGATTATAACTAATTTAGGGGAAAAATAATATATAATGGTCAAGAATTATATAGCAACACATGGTTGCCATATAATTAACAAGAAGTACATTGAATCACAAATAAGAATAATCCATCAAGGGTGAATATGTTTAGACTACCTAAACTGGAGTGCAGCTTAAACACACTTACTTAAATGAAAGATTATCAAGCCCTTGATAACATGATGAAGCACATGAAACTAGAGATTAAGCATAAACCATCAAAGGGATTGCCTAAGCAATGGTCTATCAAAGATATCTACTAACATGCCATTAAACCATTTTATAACCTTATTTCCATTGTCACCATGAAAATATAAGCAATATGATTAATGTAAGACATTATCTAGAACAAGATAATCAACTTAGAAAAATTATTCATATACATCAACATCCATTACAACAAATGAAGTGCTCTTGATCATGAAAAGACTATAGATTATACATTGTAATCCCCAAAATAGAACTAAACTAGAACATGCTTACAAGGGAAGGCTTCATCACCTCCCTAGAGGAAGAGTTAGTTACCCATGGATGCCCTAGAAGAAGGAAGAAGCTTGGATGCAACTCCCATTTTCGAGCTCCCCTTTTTAGCCACACAAAACTCTATCTTCTCCTTCTCCTTCTCTCCAAAAATCTTGCAAAAATATATGTATATTTGATATATGGTTCCCCCCTCCCTTTTTGTAGACAATATGTCTACCAAACCTCCTCAAAGCAAGGCTCAACTCCCACCAAAAGACATCTCCAACCAACTCATAAAAGAGGGAAATCCGAAGTTGAGAGAATCAAGGCACAAGTGGGTCTGCATGTTCCTTTGAGCGCTCGAAGAATGGGTTTCGGGCGCTCCAAGATTGCCGTGGACCATTCTGTCCTGATTTCAAGCGCTCGAAGGTTCTCCGAGCGCTCGAAAATGCATCAGAATGCATTTTCTTCTTCTTCTGCTCTGAATTCTTCTACATGGATTTAGCCTTGGCCTATTGAGAATCATTCACCCCTTTTTCATTGTAGAAGGACTTCGTAGACTTGTTTTAGCAAATTCCTCTTGGAGATTTCCGGATCCAAAAGCCCAGAATGATTTGCTTTTCAACAAGCCTTCTGAGCTTCCATTTTATTCCCTTTTTGCAGACAAACCTGAAAAATGCACGGAAACAAAGAACTGGAGAAAATATATACATATAAACCAAAAATGGACTTAATTAATGCAAGTAAGGGCGCTTGAATATGCAATATTCGGCGCTTATCACACCCCCAAACTTACATTTTGCTAGTCCCATAGCAAAACCAAAATGAAAAAACTCAACTAACGACAACTATTGGATTGCTTCCCAAAGAAAATAATATCAACCATGGCAAAATGAAATACATACATAGCTCAAATACAACTTGAAACAGACAAAGAACTGGAGACGGGGTTATTAGGCAGACTATCTTGCATATATGAAGCATTGATACAAAATTTTGCTAAACACGTTTCAACATACATGCATTAGCATCTTAGTCTATATAAATAACTCAATTGTCATCTCTTGAATGGAAATCAACTCTAACTTCAGTGAAAGTGGATTGGATTCTTAACATGCAGCTTTTACTTTCTTTTTCCAAATTCAAGACACAAGTCTTCAAATCATTGAGTTCCCCTTTAAATAAAGTCACTAAGGCATGAATTTATTTACAAAACAACTTTTGTTGCTTGCTGACAATTTATTATAACTCAAAAATGATACATAAAATGGTTGTGCAATGCTGAAATCCTTTAAGCTTTCTAACAATCCATTTAGCAAGCGTTAGGCCAATAACTCCCAAATCAGATGGCTTTAGGGTGTTAAGTGTAGAGACAATCCTAGGGCTTAATGGCTTGAATTGGCGAGGCTACAAACTCCAACGGACCATGTTTATTTATTTATTTTTTATATTATTTTAATTTTAGTTTTATTTTGTGAATGACCGTGCAATGCTTAAGTCCCTTAAGCTTTCTAACTAACCCATGTAGCAAGCGTTAGGCCAACAACCCCAAACCGGATGGCTTTAGGGTGCTAAGTGTAAAGACACTCCTAGGGTTTAATAACTCGAGTCAACCAGGCTACGAACTTAAGCTAGTCATTATCTTCTTTTTTTTATTTTTTTATTTTTATTTTTTATATATATATCATGCCAAATGTATCCATCCATTAGGTTCATCAATTCAGATTAACTAGGTCAAAATCAAGGTCAATCCAGTTGTATGCCTCACATATTAAGTTTCCGGTGTGCATCTGTGCATTGTGAAGCATAAAAGAGTATAAAATCCAGCGAGAATCTAATTGAAACATTTATACAGACTAAATTGCATCCACATGATCATTTCAAATTCACTTTTTTCTTTATTTTCAAAACTTAACAATTGCTTCTATACACAGGGTATTAAACATATGCTTCATCTCCGACAAGTTTCAAATTACACTATCACTGCTTTACAAAATTGTGATACCAAAAGTGCTACCAAAAATGCAATATTGCACCCCTAAACTTGAATAACACATTGTCCTCAATATGGGACAACAAGTAAATCAGAATAAGAGTAGAGAGGGTTAAATAACAATAATACTAAGTGGAGTGACGAAGGCAAAGGTTTCCATCTATGTGAATGCGCAAATGTTTCCCCCAAACTTGGACATGAAGACCTGTCAAAACAAAACTAATATACACATGTAAAAGCATAGGTCTCTTAAGAAAAAACCAAAACAGAGATAATAACACTAACATGAATTTTATTGAAAGATAAAAATCCATACAAAACACAAATATGCACACATTAGCCACAAGTTTAAAATGGATAACAAAATAATGCCAAAAGCGGTGCCATTTAGAGAGATGAAGTTGGTTCAAGAATTTTGTCGAGCAGGTGGTTTGCACTCTGCAAAAATTAGAGGCAAAGACAGTGAATGGTTCTTGAAAACCCAAAAAATTTTACCTGCAATTGACAATATACAAGCCCCAAACACATACCACACCTCTACACAATCAATCACATCCTCTATTTATACCAAAAACGTGAAAGAGAAAGAGAAAGAAGAAACTTACCCAAAAATGGAGAACCAAAAGGCCCTTGTGCTTGGTGGTAAGTGGTGGTGATGTGGAGAAGGTTGGAGATGAAGAAGTGAAGAAGAGGAAGGGGTGGAGAAGTTAGGAGAGGGTGTATGCATGGGGGGTCGTGGGGGGCAAGGGGAGAGAACGTGTGAAGATGAAAAGTGAGAGAGAGGAGGTCGTTTAAGAAGGGACCAAAATAGGACGAGCGCTCGTCTGCCTGGACGAGCGCTCGAAAACGGGGCAGTAAGGGTTTGTGGAGATGCGAGTGCTCGAAAATCATGGGACAAGTGCTCGAAAATGAGGCAGTTCCCCTTTTTGGAGCTACGAGCGCTCGAAAAAGATGGACGAGCGCTTGTAGGTGCCTTAGAAAAATTTGAATGCCTTAAATGCTGGATTTTTATGCTTAAACGAACGGGATCGGTACCGGGGTCCGAGAATTTGCCAATGTAGAACTTAAGTTCTTATGGACTCGGGTCACCTCGTAAAACTTTCGGAACGGGATTAGGAAAGTATTTGCAAGAAGCGCTATTTTTGAGGCCCAAATTTCCCGTGATGTTTGGATTTGTCGAGAAAATTGCCGAAATGACCTTGAAAAATTTCGAAAATGGTACCGAGATCTTAAAACGACTAAGAAAACCGAATGTGGTTTTGGAATACAACTCGAGACAATTCCGGAAGAGTTCACATTTTGGCTAAACTTAGCTAATTTCCGAAAAATTCTTGGTTAAGGCAACTTGGAAGAGGGAAGCTTGAAAGTTGAAAGAATTGTTTCCCATGAGTGCTAAATTTAATGTCAATAGCTAGACGAATCTCAAAATAGGGTTTACCCTACACCAAGTCTCTCTAGAGAGTTATACTTCCCCAAATAAGAAAGTTCTTTTAAAAGCGGAGGAGAAAGAACTTGAAGACAAAAGTTGAAAAGAGGTAAAGAAAAGACCTCAACCCACTCTTCTTCCTCGATGAAGAACTTTGGATTATTTAGGGGCTGTTTTGGATAATGTAAAGGTGGATCAAGTGAGGGCATATCAAGCAAAGACTTGTGAAGGGTCATATTGAGCACGGGAATGCTTGACAAATTATCTTTTAGACTTTCAACATCCTCGTCACACTTATCTGGCAGTTCGGGCTCAACAGCTTGAGATAACTCAAGTGAAGGAATGAGAGGAGGTGCAAGCTCCCAAGAGAGGGATACATTTGATGTTACCCAAAGAAGAGAGTGAATAGGTGGAGGAATATCAAGTAAAGAATTTACCTCCCAAATAGAATTGTCAACATCAAAATCCTCACAATTGAAATGAGACAAGCAAGCTTTTAGAGGATCCTCCATTGAAGGAGGTGCATCAAGCGAATGATTCTTTAGGGGCTGTTTTGGATTTTTAAAGGAGACAATCTCTTCATCATTATTTTCCTCATTTTTAACCACAAATTCTTCAATTTTTTGTGTGGTAACAATTTGATCTTTAACCACAATTTCTTCATTTTCACAAGTGGTAACCATTTGATAATTCTTATTATGAAGGTTACTAGGAGTAAGCTCATCATTCATAGAATTTTCTTTTGGATTGGCCACAAGTTTAATTGGAAATTCTTTTTCCTTTTCATCATTTAGAGCATTAACCATTTGTTGAATTTGGGCTATTTGATCATCTAGCTCAACTCTAGATTGGGAATGAGAATAAGTGGTGGGTTGCATGCTAACAGTGGCATCCAACATTTGCTTATTGGAATCCATCATTTGCTTGTTGATAGACTCTAACATTTGTTTGTTGGCTGCAATAAACTCATCCAATTGAGACGGTGGAAAAAGAGAAAAAGGCTGGAAATAATGATCATTGGGTTGAAAATTGGCGTGAAAATATTGCCCATGAGATTGTGTGGCTGAATTTCCCATGTCATGCCATAAGAAGTTTTGATGATCTCCCCAACCCGAGTCATAACCATTGAAGTATGGATCATTACCCGGTTCAAAGAAATTTGCATTGGAATCTCTTGTATGATGTGTATGACTAGAGCAAAATGCACAAAACTCATGTAGTTAGTAAAATTGAGTTGAAGGAAAATAACCCTCCATTTAGGACTAATTCAACCTCTTGTTGAGATACATAAATAAAAAAAATAAAAAAATAAAAATAAAAATTCACACATAACATATATACAACACAAAAACAGGATACACTTTAACCCTTCTCCAAAACATCCACATGTAATGATCCCTTTCTCCTCAATTATCAACAAGAAATAAAATAAATAGCCACGACAAGGACCGATGCTTTGCAATATGGAGAAACAATAAATAGTCTCGACAAGGGCTTCACAATTTAACTATCTCTAATTTAACCACATGCAAGCTATTCACAATTTCTGAAACTAGAACTTCGAAAACTTACCTGAAGTCCTCTAGACTTACAAATTTGCTAGCGTTCCCTCAGCGAGCATCAAGTCCCTAGTATCTCACAAACAACTTACAACACAAAGAT
The DNA here is from genome assembly GCF_030987335.1 of Cornus florida. NCBI lineage: Eukaryota > Viridiplantae > Streptophyta > Magnoliopsida > Cornales > Cornaceae > Cornus > Cornus florida. The sequence goes on along the minus strand of NW_026775579.1, from coordinate 76,092,546 downwards.
AGTCAAAACCGCACAAGAAATATTCACAGATCACAATATTAACAATCAATCCAAAATTAACCTTAGAACTTTTGTGGCTAAACCGTTTGCAGTCCCCGGCAACGGCGCCAAAAATTGATCGACGGATCGATTATCAATTTTAAATCAACCCATTTGCAATAGCACAAATCATTGTAAAATAGGGTTATTGGTCGGGTAAGTCGAACCACTGGGACTGCTAGTCTATGGTAACCAAGGTGTCTAGAATCATTTTAGAATGATAAGGGGTTTATAGAGGATTTGTTGGATTGTCACTAAAACTAAGAATGTGAAGTTCATAGAATAAAAGCTTGCGAGAATTAAAAGAGATAAATTACGAGTAAAGAAAACTAAGGAAGTGAATCTGCCTCCATCCTTATACACAGGCTAGATTAGAAACTAATTTAAAGGAAAAACAATATATAATGGTCAAGAATTATATAGCAACACATGGTTGCCATATAATTAACAAGAAGTACATTGAATCACAAATAAGAATAATCCATCAAAGGTGAATATGTTTAAACTACCTAAACTAGAGTGCAGCTTAAACACACTTACTTAAATGAAAGATTATCAAGCCCTTGATAAAATGATGAAGCACATGAAACTAGAGATTAAGCATAAACCATCAAAGGGATTGCCTAAGCAATGGTCTATCAAAGATATCTACCAACATGCCATTAAACCATTTGATAACCTTATTTCCATTGTCACCATGAAAACATAAGCAATATGATTAATGTAAGACATTATTTAGAATAAGATAATCAACTTAGAAAAATCATTCATATACATCAACATCCATTACAACAAATGAAGTGCTCTTGATCATGAAAAGACCATAGATTATACATTGTAATCCCCAAAATATAACTAAGTTAGAACATGCTTACAAGGGAGGGCTTTATCACCTCCCTAGAGGAAGAGTTAGTTACCTATGAATGCCCTAGAAGAAGGAAGAAGCTTGGATGTAACTCCTATTTTCGAGCTCCCCTTTTTAGTTACACAAAACTCTATCTTCTCCTTCTCCCTCTCTCTAAAAATCTTGCAAAAATATAAGTATATTTGATATATGGTTCCCCCCTCCCTTTTTGTAGACGATATGTCTACCAAACCTCCTCAAAACAAGGCTCCACTCCTACCAAAAGACATCTCCAACTAACTCATAAAAGAGGGAAATCCGAAGTTGAGGGAATCAAGGCACAAGTGGGTTTGCATGTTCCTTCGAGCGCTCAAAGAATGGGTTTCGAGCGCTCGAAGATTGCCGTAGACCATTCTGTCCTGATTTCGAGCGCTCGAAAATGCATCAGAATGCATTTTCTTCTTTTTCTGCTCTGAATTCTTCTACATGGATTTTGCCTTGGCCTATTGAGAATCACTCACCCCTTTTTCATTGTAGAAGGACTTTGTAGACTTGTTTTAGCAGATTCCTCTTGGAGATTTCCAGATGCAAAAGCCCGGAATGATTTTCTCTTCAACAAGCCTTATGAGCTTCCATTTTATTCCCTTTTTGCTGACAAACCTGAAAAATGCACAGAAACAAAGAACTGGAGAAAATGTATACATATAAACTAAAAATGGACTTAACTAATGCAAGTAAGGGCACTTGAATATGCAATATTCGGCGCTTATCACAAACCTTAAAATCACATTTAATGCTCTGACAGACTTGGCCAACCGACGGTCAAATATGAACAAAGAATATTTAATGCCCCAAATGGGAGAGACGCAACATAATGCATGGCTCGATAAGAGGATTTGACTTCTTAGGTTTCTAGGTCTATCATGACTACCCATGTGGTCATGGTTAGGAGCGAGACACATAAAGAACTGTTGGTTAATAATTAGCATGTTTCATGGTCTATAAATAGCACTATCGCATGAAAGAATAATAAGCCAGAAAAGGACTATCATCATAAATCTATATCTGCCCTACCTCCATCTCAATCTTAGAAGATCGGTCTTCTTCTCCTCCTCCACCAAACATCTTCTTTGTTTCCTTCATATTTATATCTTAGATATCACCCTTATACACTTGTTTATTATGTTACTAAAAAAGAACCCCTACACTCTTTTTTCTTTTCCTTTTTTATTTTTTTTCATAAAAAAGGTCACACAAACTCAATTGTCCTCTTGCTACTTAAACGTTTGGTTTAGTTGAAATGACAAAATAACCCATCCTTCGAGAGAGATCTCTAATCAGGTTTGAACTTTTAAAAAATTAGTATACAAATTGAGTTTCTTAAAAATATCGCAATTGACTTTTTTTTTTAATTCCCTTTTGTTGATTTCTTAAATTACTTTTCCATGTTGATTGAGGCTACTGGCAACGTGAGAGAATTTAAGCAAGCTGAAATAATTTTGAGTGTTTCATCCTTACTAAAAAACACATACTGTAAGTGTGTATTTACTTAAACTTAATTTTTAGAAGAAAAAATTGTCAGAAGAAAAAACTTGACAATTTGAGTTAAAATATTTGTAACATCAATTACTAGGACAGATAGATTATGTAATTCTATATGAGAACGCACTTTTAGGTTATTAGGGAGTGTGATTGAACAGCCTTCATTTGTGGACTAGTCTCCAATCTGTCACATCTTCTTACATGGAGTGCCGAATGCGATGATCAAACTTGATAGGATTTTTAAGCTTGGTACCAAGTTTGGTTTTAGAAGTAATTGATATATAATTACGATAGAAAGTGTTGGGTTGGGTTCCCTCCTAATTTGAAGAGGCCCAAGTGAAGCCCATATGGGTATGAAGCCCACATATAGATGAACACACACACACACACATATATATATGTATCTTATGATGCAGTGTGGTGAAGAAGAAAAAAGTGGAGGCGTCTTTTGCTGCTTCCGAAAAACAGAGAGAAAAAAATTCCCTAAAACAGATTATTCCAAGAACGACCAAATTTCATCAAGGATGTGGTCCGATCGAGTTGAAATTTGGTAGGTGGGTTTGCAATACAAGGCTCTACATTCTGAACGGTAGAGATTGGATTTCGAGCATTCTGGATCAATTTTTGGGTCCATGAATAGTACCTATGTTTTTGGTGAGATCTTTCCTTAATCTTTGATTAAAAGATATTTGTTGCCAAGAAAGATTATTTCTTGAGATTGATTACCTCTAGTTCTAATTAGAGAGAACTTTTGTACACCCATTATCTTGTTGATAGTGGAGATTTAGTGACTTCGGTCCCAGGGGTTTTTGCTTCCCATATCGGGGAGTTTTTTGCACGCTAAAATTGATTATATCAATTGTGTGTGTGATGTTGATTATATTTTTCAGATTATTGTGCTCTATTTAATTGCTTCCTAACAAATTTACATATAGAGGGATAATATATTTATTGCTGATTTAATTGTGAGAGATTCAGGTTGCTAGAATCAGTCCTTGAATTATCCCAACAAGTGGTATCAGAGCTTGGTTATTATTATTACTAAATTTCTTGTGTTAAATAATGGAAGCTAATTTAAGTATTGGTCACTTTGAATTACAACACTCGGAAAGGAAAAATGGAAGACCTTTTCTATGTGAAGCAATTTCATTTACCGGTGTTTGCTAGTGTGAAGCTTGATAATAAGTCTGATGAAGAATGGACATTACTACATCGACAAGTGTGTGGATATATTAGACAATGGGTTGATGATAATGTTTGGAACCATATTGTTGAAGAGACACATACACGCACACTTTGGAATAAGCTTGAGCAGTTCTATGCCCGGAAGATTGGAAATAACAAGATGTTTTTTGATAAAACACTTGATGACTTTGAGATACCAAGATGGGACTCCAATAACAGATCACTTGAACACTTTCCAAGGAATTATTAATCAGCTAGCTGGAATGGGTAGTAAGTTTGATGCTGATGTATAGGGGTTATGTGTACTTGGCACATTGCCGAACTCATGAGAGACCTTCAGAATGTCATTGTTTAATTCAGCTACGGATGGCTTAATCAATATGGATTTGGCTAAGAGTAGTGTTTTGAATGAAGAGATGAGAAGAAAATTACAGGGATCCAGTTCACAGTCAGAGGTTTTGGTTACAAAAAATAGAGGGAGAAGTAAGAGTAGAGGACAGAAGAATAAAGATAAAGGCAGAAGCAAGTCCAACAAGTTTGCTAATATTGAGTGCTATCATTGTGGCATGAAAGGGCGCATAAAGAAATATTGCAGAAAGTTGAAGAGAAACAACAAGGGGAAAGGGAATGAGAAAAAGAATGATGATGGCAAGGATATGATCGAGTTGCCACCACTACTTCCAAAGACTTCCTCATTGTTTATGATAATGATGCTATTAATATTCCATGCCAGGAGACTAGCTGGGTTATTAATAGTGGTGCCTCTATTAATATTCATGCTACATCTTGAGAGGATGCCTCTACATCCTATACACCAGGTGACTTTGGGACAATAAAGATAGGAAATGATGGCTTGGCCAAAATCATTGGTATTGGAGATGTGTGCTTGGAAATGAATAATGACACAAGATTGGTCATTAAAGATGTAAGGCATATTTCTGACATCTGCTTGAACTTGATTTCTACAGGCAAACTTAATGATAAGGGTTATTACAGCTCTTTCAGTAATAGCTAGTGGAAGCTCACCAGGGGTGCTATGATAGTTGCTTGAGGCAAGAAGTTTTCTAGTTTGTACGTATTGTAGGTAAGAATCTCCAAAGGCATTATTAATGCAATAGAGGGTGAGCACTCAGTTGACTTGTGGTCGAAGAGGCTTACTCACATGAGTGAGAAAAGCTTGACAATGTTGGCTAAAAAGAATCTTCTGTCAGGATTTAAGAATGCATCTTTGAAAAAGTGTACTCATTGTTTGGCAGGGAAGCAGAATAGAGTTTCCTTCAAGAGTTCCCCTCCTTTGAGAAAGCTAGGTATACTTGACTTGATACATTCAGATGTCTATGGTCCTATGAAGACGATGTCACTTGGTGGCTCTTGTTATTTTGTGACCTTTATAGATGATCATTCAAGGAAATTATGGGTATATACCTTGAGAAGAAAAGATCAAGAGTTAGATATGTTTAAACAGTTTTAGGCTTTAGTTGAGAGGCAGACTGGAAATAAACTGAAGTGCATCAGAACAGATAATGGGGGAGAGTACATAGGATAAACATGACACTAGTTGAGAGAGTAAGATGCTTTCTTTCACAGGCACAATAGCCAAGATCCTTTTGGGGTGAAGCTTTGAGTACAATTGTATATGTTCTTAATATCACACCATGTACTTCTCTTCAGTTCGATGTACCTAACAGAGTTTGGACTGGCAGGGATGTTTTTTATGATCATTTGCGTGTCTTTGGGTGTAAGGCTTTTGTCCATATTCCCAAAGATGAGAGGTTTAAACTTGACGTGAAGACCCGACAGTGCATCTTTCTAGGCTATGGCCTGGATGAGTTTGGCTACATGTTATATAATCTAGTTGATAAGAAAATAGTGAGAAGTAGAGATGCTGTGTTTATGGAAGATCAAATCATACAAGATATTGAGAAAATAGAGAAAACAACACCTCAATACGATGTTTGTCTGATTAACTTGGATTCAATTTCTTCGACAGATGTTCCAGCACATGTTAAACATAATGCTCTGGATGACCAGTAGGGTCCAGGTGACAGTGATGTTCCTTTACAGATTGAGATTGATCAGTTGCCAATACCAGAGACACCACCAGATGTTCCACTCAGGAGGTTTATCGGAGACTGACACCTTTCCACTCTATATTCTACAGATGAGTATGTGTTACTTACTGATGGGGGAGAACCTGAGTGTTATGCAGAAGCCATAGAAGATGAACATAAGACAGAATGGGTTAATGCAATGCAAGATGAGATGCAGTCATTACATGACAATCACATATTTCAGCTGGTGAAGTTGCCTAAAGAAAAATGAGGTTTGAAAAATAGGTGGATTTACAGGATGAAGCAAAAAGAACACACTTCACCACCACAGTACAAAGCTAGACTAGTTGTCAAAGGATTCAGTTAGAGAAAAAGCATTGATTTTGATGAGATTTTTGCCCCAGTTATGAAAATGTCTTCCATACGTGTGGTTCTTGGCTTAGCAGCTAGCCTAGACTTAGAGATTAAGCAAATGGATGTGAAAACTACCTTCCTTCATGGTGACTTAGAGGAGGAGATTTACATGGAGCAGCCAGAGGGTTTCAGGATGAAAGGAAAAGAGGATTATGTGTCAGCTAAAGAAAAGTCTTTATAGTTTGAAGCAGGCACCTAGACAGTGGTATAAGAAGTTTGAGTCAGTTATGAGGGAGCAAGGCTACAAGAAGATTACTTTTGACCATTGTGTATTTGTGCAGAAATTCTCTGATTATGATTTTGTTATTTTATTGCTATATGTTGATGATATGTTGATTGTTGGCAGGAATCTTTCAAGAATTAACAAATTGAAAAGGCAGCTAAGTCAATCCTTTGCTATGAAGAACTTGGGGCCAACAAAATAAATTCTTGGTATTCGTATTTGTCGAGACAGAAAAGAGAAGAAACTGTATATGTCACAAGAGCAATACATTGGAAAGGTGCTTAAAATGTTCAAAATGAATAATGCTAAAGTGGTAAGTTCTCCTCTTGCTACTCACTTTAAGTTAAGCACCAAACAAAGCCATTCCACAGATAAAGAGAAGGAAGATATGGAAAGAGTTCCATATGCCTCAGCAGTAGGAAGCTTGATGTATGCAATGGTTTGCACAAGGCTATACATAGCCCACGCAGTTGGTGTTGTTAACCGATTTCTTTCAAATCTAGGAAGAGAGCATTGGAATGCGGTAAAGTGGATTATGAAGAATCTTCGAGGCACTTCTAAGTTCAGACTTAGCTTTAGAAGTGGCAAACCAGTGCTAGTTGGCTATGCAAATGCATATATGGCAAGAGATGTGGATACCCGCAAGTCTACTTCAGGATATTTGATCACTTTCTCAGGTGGGGTTGTGTCTTGGCAGTCGAGGTTGCAAGAATGTATTGCACTTTCTACAACTGAGGCAGAGTTTATTGCAGCAACAGAAACTTGTAAAGAATTGCTATGTATGAAATTTTTTTTGAGAGAGCTTGGTTTTAAGCAACAAAAATATGTCTTCTTTTGTGATAATCAGAGTGCTATTCACCTTGCTAAGAATTCTACTTTTCATGCCAGATCGAAGCATATTGATGTGAAATACCATTGGATCGGAGACGCTTTGAATGACAAGTTGTTGGAATTTGAAAAGATTCATACAGATCGCAATGGCTCAGACATGTTAACAAAGGCTCTGGCAAGGGAGAAGCTTGAGATTTGCTGCTTGATCGCCGGGATGGCGAATCCTCTTCCTTAGTCGGGAAGGAGGAGATTTGTTGGGCTGGGTTCCCTCCTAATTTGAGGAGGCCCAAGTGAAGCCAATGTGGGTATGAAGCCCACATATAGACACACACACACACATATATGTATCTTATGCTGTAGTGTGGTGAAGAAGAAAAAAGTGGCGGTGTCTTTTGTTGCTGCCGAAAAACAAAGAGAAAAAAATTCCCTAAAACAGATTATTCCAAGAGCAACCAGATTTCATCAAGGGCTTCGAACAGCAGGCATTTGTGGTCCAATTGAGCTGAAATTTGGCAAGTAGGTTTGCAATACAATGTTCTACATTTTGGATGGTTGAGATTGGATTTCAAGCATTCTGGATCAGTTTTTGGGTTCGTAAACAGTGTTTTTGGTGAGATCTTTCTTTAATCTTTGATTAAAAGATTTTTGTTGTCAAGAAAGATTATTTCTTGAGATTGATTACCTCTAGTTCTAACTAGAGAGAACTTTTGTACACCTATTATTTTATTGATAGTGAAGATTTAGTGACTCCGGTCTTGTGGTTTTTTGCTTCCCACATCGGGGAGTTTTTTTCACGCTAAAATTAATTGTGTCAATTGTGTGTGTGATGCTGATTATATTTTTCAGATTATTGTTGCTTCCTAACAGATTTACACATAGAGGAGAATATATTTATTGTTGATTTAATTGTGAGAGATTCAGGTTGCTAGAATCAGTCATTGAATTCTCCAAACAGATAGATTATGTGTTTACTTTTTGAATCATATATATGTATATATATATAATTATATATCTACGCGCGTATGTGTGTATATAACTATATATATATATAATGATAGTTATTGTATATTGTTAACTAGTCCACACTTCACACCATGACGGGCACACACATGCACACTTATATACGGAGTATAATAATACATGTATATGATAGTTTTATTGTTAAACTAATACATACTTCGTCCTCAGGGGTATGACGACGGTGACAGGGATTCGGGAGGTAAGCCCTTGAGATCTCGTTTCTGAACTACACTACTGACTTGAATGGTACGTGTGTTGTAAAGCCGATAAACATGCTATAAGGAAAAAAAAAAAAAAAAAAAAAAAAAAAAAAAAAAAAAAAAATTAGTACACACTTCACACCACGACCACGAGCCATATTAGTGTTGAGGAATTTTTTAATAAAATTAAATAAAAAGTTATATTATACTTAAATACTATTAAATAATATTTAATATAATAATTTATTATATTTATATTGAATGTATAATTATATTTAAATTATCTATTTATGTTGTTATAAGCATTACATATTCTTTTACATTATGAAATGGTTAGATGTTTATCATTTTATACATCAAAAAATGGATATATATATATATATATATATATATATATATATATATATATATATATATATATATATATATAACGACCACGAGCCATATTAGTGTTGAGGAATTTTTTAATAAAATTAAATAAAAAGTTATATTATACTTAAATACTATTAAATAATATTTAATATAATAATTTATTATATTTATATTGAATGTATAATTATATTTAAATTATCTATTTATGTTGTTATAAGCATTACATATTCTTTTACATTATGAAATGGTTAGATGTTTATCATTTTATGCATCAAAAAAATGGATATATATATATATATATATAGTGTGACTGGTGAGTGAGACTTTAAAAGATTAGTTTTTCATCTCTCTATTCTACTCTTCCATATATGTATACGTGTATAGTGTATTTGAGAGTATTTTAAGGCCCGTTTGGGAAGTGTAGTGTGATATAGTGTACTGCTCTAGCCTAGAACAGAACAAGTGTTTTGTAGTGTGATGTTCTGAAATGAGAACAAAACATGTTTGGTGTTCCAAATTTGCTTTGAGAATTTTGGAACAAAAACATGGTAGAACATGTTTGGTAATGTATATTATTCTAAGAAATATGAGAATAAAACATGTTTGGAAGAGTAAAAGTGTAGCCAAAATCACTAAAAAAAAATCATGTAATATATATTTTTTTTAAGTGACAAATTCCAAAACTATAAGTTACCAAAAAAAATTGTTGGGTTTCCTTTGTTAAGAAATTACCAATAAAAACCTGTAAATATTACCAATAAATTTCATTGCATGAAATTAGCACGAGTGTTGGGTTTTTTTATATTAAAAAATTACCAATAAAAACCTGTAAATAGAAAATTTGCTTCTTCATAGTACATTTTTACTAAAAATAAAAAAACAAATTTAATCATATATTATATTATCTAATAATAAGTCACAATTATTTTCTTTCTCCATTTAAATTTAAATTTTTTAAATTTACAAATATAAAAAATGAGGATTCAAGCTATTTTGATATATATATATATATATATATATATATATATATATATATATATATATATATAGAAAAACAAATTTTATCATATATTATATTATCTAATAATAAGTCATATATTATATTATCTAACAATTTTTTTTTAAATTTCAGATAGACAAATATAAAAAATGAGGATTCAAGCTATTTTGCTATATATATATATAGCCGGAGTGACAGATCTACGCACCGAAGCTTTGGGTTCGCCGGAAAACGCAGAGCGGGGATAGAGATCATTTTCAACAACACACAAATCGTATTCGGTAATTTTTGGGTTGATCTACCTGTTTACCTAGAGAGAACTGATATAGAAGGAGGACTAGAAATAGTCAAATAAGATCAGAGAGCCAAAAGGGTCCTTTTCAATTAGCTGTAAAAAGCTAAGTCTGAGCTTATCTATGTATGAATCAATGGGGTTCTTGAGAGAGAGAGAGGGGGGCAAGTTCACAGATCTGCTAGATTTTGTAGTTTGCAGTTGCAGAGAGAGAGTGGGCAACTTCAGAATTGAGAACGAGAATAGAGATGGAGGTGGGTTTCGAACTTCTGATTCTTGTAGATTTTGTAGCTTGCAGTTGCATAGAGAGAGAGGGCAAGTCAGAGTGTTTTTTTTTCAGAAATTAGGGCAAGTCAGAGTGTTGTTTCAGAAATTAGGGCAAGTTCACAATTTAGAACGAGAATAGAGATGGAGGCAGGTTCACAATTAGGGCAATGTTCCACCGATTCTTAAATATGTGTTCTCAGAATTCCTGCACTTTGGGCTGTTGTTCTCCTTTCTACAGTGAATAATGGGCCACCAATATTTTGGGCACACTTTGGAACACCAATTTTTTGTTCTGGAAATTGGCCCATTCTATGAAATTGTTCTTGCACTGTTTAGTACAATACAGCCCATCTCCAAACAAGTTGGTGTCCTCAATAGTGTCCATTTGCACTGTAGGGAACAACCCATCACAACATAGAGCATCCCCCAAACAGGCAATTTACTTGTTGAGTTTGTAGGCAACAAGACACGAATTAGATCTAATCTTCCTGTAATTGTGTATATGGAGTAGACGTATCTTGGAGCCACTGTGAGTACAATTAGACCAACTCTTTCTAACCTATTTTATTATTGTCGTTTTACTTCTTAATTTTATTATTATATTAATGATCTATTACTGAATTATTTATATTGTTAAATTCTTGCTCGTTGTATTCATGTTGCTCAATTGATGTATTATTCAGTTTAATAAAAAAATTGCTATTTAATTATTTATTGATATTGTTGTTCATTTGTTTTGAATCATGATAAATAAATGTATGGATGTATTAATCTTTATATTATTTTATGAAATATGGAGAATTTTTCCACAACAATTAGTGGGCTCTCATCTTGTTTTTTCACCAGGTGATCTCAAGACTTCAGGGCTGTAGACTTCAAGAAGGAAATGTGACGTTGGACAGATTACCACTGGCTACAGAAGAAGTTTCTTATTTCACCAATCCCTTTGTTTATTGTTGTTTCACAGACTAAATGACCGAGTTTTGGAGAGGTTTTGGTGTACGCGTTTAGTTTGAGTATATAGCATTTACCTTCTGTTTTTTTTTTTCCCCTCACAATCACACAAAAAATAGGATTTCATTTGCACCAATTCATTCACTTGCCAACAACATAGAAAAAATATATTAAAAGATTTAATGATGTTTATCCAGATTAAAATCCAAATATAAATTTGAATAAAAAAAAGGTTCATATAATTAAATTATAGGATAATTTACAATGACAATCATGAGGTTTGCAATGTTGACAATCATATACAAATTAGTCTGTTTTTGAACAATGACAGTTCCGGTTAAATATGGGATCCAAATGTGAGATATAAATTTATAATTGACAAATTTTGTTGTCTAAACGATTCCTATTGAGTTGTAATTTTTCCATTCAAATTTTCAAGATTAAAATCGGAAGCGGAATTGGAGTGTTGTTCGTGATCGAGAACTTGATATACTTCGAAAATGTGAGAACAACACTTAAGAAAGTGTACTTAGAAGGTAAGGATACTTGCATGCAACATATGTTTTTGGAAACTTGAGCAATGCTGAAATTTTATAAGTTTAAAACATTTTTTCAGATTTGGCCAACTTGAACCAATTCAAGAGCAGTTAAACCAGTTCAAGTGTCAAAAGTTTATTAGCCAACTTGAATCGGTTCAAGACCACCTAAACTGGTTCGAGTCTTTCAACAGTTTTTGGAAACTTTTTTTCCTTTTTTTGTTTGACTTCCTGTTTTGCATAAACTTTTACCTTAATGGTTGTGCACGAAATTGACTTGTTTTTCAAGTACAATTAGGGTTTCTAAAGTCTATAAAAATATATTTTTCTCACTTAGGTTGATACGGCTTTTTGAATCAAAATTCTGATTTTCATTAAGAGCCTATTTTGTAAGATTTTTCTAAGAGCATATACACATTATACACGAGTGAATTAGGGTATTGTTCCTAACCTTATCGAAGTTCAAGCTATTGAATATTGCATCTATAACAATCAGAGAAAGCAGATTTTATTCTTTCTACAACAAATTCAGATTTGAAGAAGATTTTTTTATCACACTTTAAAAGATTAAGGCACTTGCGGAGTGTTGTTGATCTACCAGCAATCATTCTACAAGGTTTGAGGCATAAGTCTGAAGTCGAGAGTTGTTAGACAGGAGATCGCAAAGCCAGAGACGTTTAGCAAATTGGGTCTTGGTAGAGTGAAGGGGTGCGAGCCTAAGCCACAGTTTGGTATACTTTGCTTCATACATAGTGGATCATTTTACGCTCGAGAAATTAGGTGTCACTCTAACTTTACTTAATATTTTGTTATGTGATTGTTAATTAACCTGTAATTTTAGTTGAGTAAATTTGGGTAAAAGAGCATGTGATTAAATCCCTCAAAACGGTTTTTAAAACTCAACTTTCTACTTCCTATTCCGCTGCGCAACTCACACCAATGCAAACAGAGACTAAAAACGTGTAAAAAGTTTAATTTGTCCTCCATTATACTATTCATTCACATCTGTCCTTACGCAAAGCTCACCTCTCTCTCTTCTCTAGTCCTAACCCTTTTTTGACCTGCCAGATTCTCTCTTACCTAAACTTTGGATCATGACAAACTTTCTGCAAATTTCACTTTTGACGATGACCTCCACTACCGATCGTTGCCGACAATCAAAACAGCACTCAAACAGCACCTTTCCTCGCTCTATGCTCGCCGCTACTCCTCCCATATGTATGTCGGTATATACTATTGCAAGCGTATCGGCGTGTGCGGCTATATATATATATGTATGCAATTGAATTGAAAAAACAGAGCTTCGATTCCTATTATATGTGTATATATATATATATATATGTATGCAATTGAATTGAAAAAACAGAGCTTCGATTCCTATTATATGTGTATATGTATATGTATGCAATTTAATTGAAAAAACAGAGCTTCGATTCCTATTATATGTGTGCGGTTATATATATGTATGCAATTGAATTGAAAAAACAGAGCTTGGATTCTTATTATATGTGTGCGGTTATATATATATATATATATATATATGTATGTATATGTATAAGCAATTTTACTTTGTGTGTTCTAGTGTCTCTTTAGATCTCAAATTTGTTGTTGAAATCATGCCATTGATATATATATGTATGTATATATATGTAAAGAGCCAAATTGGATAATAGTTCTTTGCAACTTGGTTTTTCGACAATGCAATGGCGTGTGTATACAGGTACAAGTTTATAGAACGCTCCAAAAGTATAATCCACGTAGTACTTTTACTCCCTATTTAAAAAAATATGCAAAAAATACTCTTAATAATGTAAAAATACTTCATCTAACATAAATTATTGTTGTAATATCCGTTCCGTCCTTTTACTCTTTCGAAAATGTCCAAGGGGATATATATGCTACTAATCTCATAGAATAATGATGTTATGTGCACATTGCCTTATAAATATATTTTTTTTTTGAAACTTTTTTTTTTCTTTATATATCTCTAGATATATATATTTTTTTAAACTTTGAGAATTTATAGAATAAGGATTTGAATTTTTTGAGATTTCAGTTTACTCTTTTCTATTAATTTATTTTTTCTTTATTTTATTCTTTTTCTTACCAACACTATTAAAAAAAAGAAAAAAATTTCCAATATCAGTGTGCACTGGTTTTCGGAATTTGGAGCAGATTTGTTTTATTTAGTTTGTACTTTATTTTTGTTTTTTATTTTCTATTTTTATCTTACTTTTCTTTTATACTTTTATTTTTATTTTATATTTTTATCTTTACTTATCTATTGCTGGCGTCCTCCAATAGTGTCGGGTCATTTTATAAAATTATTTATTTTTATAAAATGGTTTAAGTAAGGTAATTTAGTCAACTTAGGGTTTAAATTTGTTAGAGGGACTTATTTGCACTAGATTGAAACTTTAGGATGTTTTTTGCACATGAGGGACATCCTCCAATAATGTCCTTTTCGGTCATTTTACAAAATTATTTATTTTTATATATTTTATAAAATGGTTTAGTAACGTAATTGAGTTAACTTAGGTTTTAAATTTGTGAGATGGACCTATTTGCACCAAATAAAAACTTAAGGGTGTTTTGTGCACGTGAAGAGTATGATATGCACAATAAACATACTTTAGGGGTACTTTTTACACTTTACCCATATATATATATATATATCAATGATCCAGAGATGGCTTTCAACACTCTGCCCCTTCTCTTTTTATCATCATCATCATCATCGCTATTTTCTTCTTCTTCAATTAGTTCTACTCGTATATTTAATTCAATGGTTGGTGGGTTTGGTATACGGGGTTAGTTGCGTCCATTAAAATGACTTAAAGAAGGTTAATGTGGTAATTCTGTGATTCAAATAGGTCAATTTATAAGTCAAAGGGCAATACATTAATTTATCTCGTGTTAGAGGGGTTGAGGTGTCTTTGTTAACTTTACCAAACTTAAGGGAGTGTTATTGCTTAAAAATGGGTTAACCTATATATGGATGTCAATTAGGCAAACTTTAGGGGATTTTAATGTAATTTATCTTAAATTATATCTCATAAAATATATATATATATATATATATATTAGTAGATTACGAGTTTACCCTTTTATCCATCACCTATGTTACAAGTTACAATACAAATTATCATATATGATTATATTTACTATATTATCACTTATAAATTACTTATTCACCACTTACCTACTCACAATGGGACATTTTACATATAATTCAATTCAGTACCCAATAATACAATTATTCTAATAAATATTAACTGCAATTTATCCTTATATCATTATTTGGTAATAATAAATATAATTAAAGATATTACTTTTTTCTAAGTGTTTAGACTTTAATCATCATCATCGTAGTTCAATAACAAAAAAAATAAAAATAGAAAAATAATAAAATAATTGGAGTGATTTGGAATTTCTCCGTGCCACCAGGCTACACACACGGAAAAAAATAAAAAGGGAAAGGGAAAAAATGGGAATGAAAAATATTTGTGTTGACTGAAAAGGGTATATGTCTTACAATTCCATATACTAATTTGTTAAAAAATAATAATAAATTATATTTCAATTGTTCGAATTATAGGAAGATATTGGGCCAGGGCGAAGCAGCTTGTCCCCTGTTAACACCCTAGGCTCAGGTTCATCTGGTCATCAACCGGGTCAGTCCAGTTGCTCCCAGTGCTAGCTCTAGGGCTTTGTCAGATGGCGGATATGATGGTGGGCTGTTGGGAAGCCTAGTCATTGGACGGTAAATGGGCCTGATATAATGTAACCAGATCTAATTTTGGAATTAATCGGACTAAATTCAGGTCTATTCAAGAGTTTAAATTCTCTAATACGACAAAAAATAAAAAATGGGATTATCATCTTAATAATCATCCTTCTCTTAAATTTCTGTCTGTCATTTAGTTCGAATCATTGACAAAGAGGATATAGGCTGAAAAGAAACATTAATATCATGTCAAATTCATGGTAAGTGTCTAATTGTGTAAATTGGGGAACAATACTTGCCTCATATCAAATCATTGATTGACGCAATGACAATGACAATAACATGCGTCGTATGCTCCTTGTATTTCATATGTTCCTTGTATTTCATACTGAACAAGGTTCCGTAAGAGCGTCTTCAATGAGCTCATCAAATTTGTCACGCGATTGTTGAGTCACGTTATCGTCTTTGAGAGAAATGTTAGTATTTTAGATTCTTCAATTTTTGACTAACAAAAATGTCACAATAGCTTTTCAAAAATAATAATATTTTAATAATTTTTAAATTTTAAGAAAGTAAAGAATTTGTATCTTAAACGAGTATTGAATAGAGTTTGGTTGAATGTGAGGTGAATGATGGCAGGAGTTGATAAATTTCAAAAGGTAAAAAGTAAGGGGCAAAAAAAGAAAAAAGAAAATCCTAAAATAAATATATATTTTTTTCTCCAATAAAGCGGTTTAGGCATAGTGTCTAATGGCTTTTAGGTTCAGTTTGGTCTAATGGAAAAAGGAGGAAAGGAAAGGGAAGGTGATGGAGGGTGATTAAAAAGGTGTGTTTGGCATAAATGGTGGGAAAGAAAGGGAAGGTGATGGATGGTTTTGGAAGGATAGCTCAAGTCATGAATAGTGCTTTTCTTAACCTCCCAAAAATGAGAGGAAATGGAAGGCTAGGGTTGATGTATTAGCTCTGATGTCAAAGTTACCCTTATACAAAATCAAGATTACACTTGATTTTAGGATTTAGTTTGCAAAACAAGAATTACAGACCTTGATTAGTTGATTTAGAAAAAAAAATTAAAACAAAACCCTTACATATATACAAGGTAGAAGTTGCAGCGAGAGAGGGGGGAAAGCTTGGAGAGTTGAGAGACAGTGGCTGAAGCTTGCGAACGGCGAACAGCGTGCCCGAACTGGAATAGCGGGCGATGGAAACCGAAAGATATGGGTTTCGATTTTTTGAACAATCTGAAATGATATGCTGATATGGGTTTTGATTTTGTAGTTTCCAGTTGCAGAGAGAGAGAATACAGATGGAGGCGGAGGCTGAATTGATTTGCCCTAAAAATATATATATTTTTTATCAGATGGAGGCGGAGGCTAAAATGATTTGCCCTAAAAATATATATTGTTTTATCAATATATAAGGCTGAAATGATTTGCACTTAAAATATATATTTTTTATCAATTTAATATAAAAGGGTATAATAGTAAATTTATATAAATAGTTTCCTTTCTTTTCTTTTCCCTTCTTTTCCTAAACATAATTATTATCCTTCCCTTTCTTTTCCTTCATTAATATATATTTTTAGAGCAAATCATTTCAGCCTCCGCCTCCATCTGATAAAAAATATATATATTTTTAGGGCAAATCAATTCAGCCTTCGCCTCCATCTGTATTCTCTCTCTCTGCAACTGGAAACTACAAAATCAAAACCCATATCAGCATATCATTTCAGATTGTTCAAAAAATCAAAACCCATATCTTTCGGTTTCCATCGCCTGCTATTCCAGTTCGGGCACGCCGTTCGCCATTCGCAAGCTTGGAGAGTTGAGAGACAGCGGCTGAAGCTTGCGACCGGCGAACGGCGTGCCCGAACTGGAATAGCGGGCGATGGAAACCGAAAGATATGGGTTTTGATTTTGTAGTTTCCAGTTGCAGAGAGAGAGAATACAGATGGAGGCGGAGGCTGAATTGATTTGCCCTAAAAATATATATATTTTTTATCAGATGGAGGCGGAGGCTGAAATGATTTGCCCTAAAAATATATATTGTTTTATCAATAAATAAGGCTGAAATGATTTGCACTTTAAATATATATTTTTTATCAATTTAATATAAAAGGGTATAATAGTAAATTTATATAATTATTATCCTTCCCTTTCTTTTCCCTTCTTTTCCTAAACATAATTATTATCCTTCCCTTTCTTTTCCTTCATTAGTCAACCAAACACGATGAAGGGTTAAAATTATTCTTCGTTTCCTTTCATTTCCCTTTCCCTTTCCCTTTCCCTCATAACTAATGTTATCCTTCTCCTTCAAACCCATCGTACCAAACATAGCCTTAGTTCAGTCAAGCGCAGATGAATAGGCAAAAAAATGCAAGTTCTGGGTTTGTAGATGCTATAAGAGATTTGACAAATGAACATTCTTTTATCTGATAATAACTTCGAGTAGATAATCCTCCCTCAACTTTCTAAAACCAATATGATTGTAGGTACACCATTGTGCAGAGTACAAGTGATCAAATCACACATCTTATTCATTTATTAGAAAAAATACATATATATTACACTTCTTATTTGTTAATTAACATAATAAAAGCCTGCAGTACATAATTTGAATTTAAAATGCAGTTGTATCATCAAACACAAAGCCATCATCTCCCGCCACCTACTGAAATTGTTACTTGATCCTTAATGCTATCATACCCAGCTATTGTATTACCACCACCACCATAACCGTGATCCTCCTCCTCACGGAGCAAGTACACTCTCTCCTCTGAAATTATATCGGCATAGTGCTTTTCCATTGTTCTCAGTCCCTCAAGTTCCGCTGCTACTTCCTTCATTGTAGGCCTTTCCTCGCCTTTTATCCTTAAGCACCTTTTTGCAAGATTAGCTACTTCTTTTAACTGCTCTGTATTAGATTGCACCAAACAATCGTCCAGGATTTGAAACAGGCGATCATCTTTCAACAATGCTAGAAAATACATAGCAAGACTTCTTTCCTCCTCTGGCCCCGTGTAAGAAAGTGGCATCCTTCCTGTGAGTAGCTCCACAAGAACTACGCCAAAGCTATAAACATCACTCTTTTCAGTCAATTGACTTGTATGCAAATATTCAGGATCTAAGTAACCAATGGTTCCTTGCACCATCGTTGATATTTCTGCTTCGTCAAGTGGGACCAATCTTGAAGCTCCAAAGTCGGACACTTTTGTAGTATAATTATCATCCAAGAGTATGTTCATCGACTTGACATCTCTATGAATGATAGGAACGGAAGTTGCATAGTGCAAATATGACAGTACTCCAGCTGTTTCTGCAGCAATCCTTAGACGGGTTTCCCAAGAGAGGACAGAGGTCTTTCCTTCGCTATGTATGTGGTGGTAGAGGGTGTCATTGGCGATGAATTCATAAACTAATAATGGGACTTCTGTCTCTAAACAACAACCTAAGAGTTTTACTACGTTCCTGTGATTAATTTGAGATAGTATAACCACCTCATTTATAAATTGTTCAATCTGACTTCGATCCACCATTTTCGACTTCTTTATGGCAACTATCTTGTTGTCTTGGAAAATTCCTTTGTAAACCGTACCATAACCTCCTTGACCTACGATCCTACTTTCATTGTAGTTGTTGGTGGCATTGTCAAGCTCCTTTTCTGTGAAGATTCTAATAGTATTGGCAGACAATTGTCTTTCAGAGAGTTGTTGTAGTAGCAAAAAACCACCATTTTGCTGAAAAAACTTCTCTTTGAGCATGATGAGCTTTCTTTTCTTGAATCCCCAGTACAACCAAATGCCTCCAATTAATAAAACTGCTAAGCCTGTACCAATACCTACATTTGACCAAAGAGTATACCGTTAAAACTCAACTCTTAAGTACCAAAAATAATTTTTTTTTTTTTTTTTTGAAGAATTAAATACTCTTCAATGCGTGATTCTGCCGGAGTAAAATTAAAACTATGGTTTGATTAAACAAAAACATTAATGGATCAATGATAGTTGATATCATTTTTTTTTTTTCTTTCTAAAATTTTAAAAATACAAAAAGACAAGTACTACATTTATCTATTGTGATGTCAGTGTTAAAACTCAACTCTTACGTACCAATAACATGACATTTTTTTTTTTTTTTGAAGAATAAAATACTCACGCATGGATGGTTGAAATATCAATGCGTGATTCTACCGGAGTAAAATTAAAACTATGTTTTGATTAAACAAAAACATTAATGGATCATAGATAGTTGATATCATTTTTTTTTTTTTTTTTAAAAAAAATTTTTAAATACAAAAAGACAAGTATTACATTTATCTATTGTGATGTCTATGGAAATGATCTCTGTATTAAGGTTGGAAGCAATTATCGTTGAGTGTAAGAATATATTGACTTACCAGCTGAGACCTTTATCAATAACAACGGGTCTAGAGTGCATCCCCGTCCACTTCTTTTGCCGTCCCCTTTGTGCCACTTTGGGCATGAACATTCATAACTGCCGTCAATGTTTTGACAACTATTTGTGCAGTCATTCAGGGTTGAATTCTCACATTCATTAATATCTGAAATTAATCAAACTGATAAGCATGGCCATAACAAAAGAACTTTTGAGCAACATATATAAGCAACAAGTTTTACTTGAAAACCAACGTGAGACCATGTTTGTTTCACAGTGAAATGTTTTTCGAAAATCATTTTCTGGTGTTTGGAAGATTTCAAAATTAGGAAATTATTTGTCATGTAAATCATTTTACGTCAAATGATTGAAAATGATTTACCCAAAAAGTTTTTATGAGTTGTTTTCTCCGGGGCTACCGTCGGTCATCCTTCGATACCATATTCTTCTACAACAGGTATGAGTCCCTCAAAGAAATTTTTCTTTTTTCAGGCCTTTCCATATAAATCCATAAATTTATACACAAAAATGAGAGGAGAGAAGAAGGGACAGTTTTGGGTGGAGGAGAGAGAAAGTACCGAGGAAAGAGAAATAGAGGGATCCTTTTGCATAGCGCTAGAGCTAGGGACGGTTTTGGTTTGAGAGAGCCCGTTTTTGCAGAGAGCGAAAGGAGAGAGTGAGTTCGGATGGAGGAGAGGAGACAAATTGTTTAACATGGAGGGGAGGGCTATTGTGTTGAAGATCTGCATAGTTGGGAGTTGACAAAAAGAGGCACCGAACAAACAGAGAGTTAATGGAGACTGATGATTCTTTCCTTTTGGTGAAAATATTTTAAACACCAAAAATGAAGGCAAAAAGCTTGCAATTGTTTTACATGTAAATATTTTTTCAGTAAAATATTTTACGTTGAAACAAACAAGTAATAATGTCAAAATTAAAGTACCTTGGCAACCATTGGGCAAAGGCAAATATGGGTTTCCTTGGTAACCTTGAGGGCAATTGCAGCGATAGCCTGGGCCATTATCGGACTCATTGCAGACGCTTTTCTCTCCACATGCATAATTTGTTGAGTTCTTCTTAGCCTCCTCGCAATTTTGATCACCTACTGCCCAGTCCAGCACAGTGGGAACAACACTTGTGTTTTGAAGATCCCTTAGATCGGCTCTGGAGAAGTTATAAGCCTCTTCTTCCACCACGAACGAATAACTGCATCGACTGAATCCCCATACCATGGTGTGGTTCGATATGCCTCCAACGCTGGTATTAAAGATCAAAAGCCCTTTTGGGATGAGGCTTTGGCAGCATCCTATACCGGAGCAAACCCCGTCGCTCACACTATCTTCACTAGCACAGAATGACATACATCCAGTCCTTACAAGGTTGTCTCCTTGGAGAGCTGCAACCATCGCGAGCGTGTCACAACCAACAGCAGTGAACTTGTTACGGGTATACGAAAAGGGGAAAGTTTTTAAACGAGTAAAAGCAGTGGTCCTGTATTCTATGTATCCCCGGGAGTCATAACAAGTTTGGGCTATAAAAGTATGGATGCGCAATTCATGAGCATCAAGGGATATGTCCAGAACTTCTATGTTAGAGGTTTGTAATTGTGGTATGGGCGGGTTGAAGGTGTGGTTACAAGTTATCAGAAAATCTTCATTGAAGTAACAGCCCTCGCTTGTGCCAAAGGGGTATGGAATGCTTACGTTCCCACAATATTCTTCACAATCGGATCGAATTGTTTGAGATGCTTCTGTTGCTAGTGCTGCTGCTGCTAACCACCATAGCAACACCATACACAGATGCTTCCTTTGCAAAGCCATGAGGCATCTATCTCTGACTTCTCTCGGTTTGGAGGGAAAGGGCAACTTTATTTCTCATTTCCCTTTTGAGTGTATATATATATATATAAATATATAGCTATGATACAACCTCTGAATGGAGTTAGTCAAACTTATGGACAATTAATGATTTTTTCATTTTTTTAATATAAAAACAAAGTTTATCGTGGTGACCCGGTCCACACCCTTACTCACATTGCCCCATTAAAAGTTGTCCAACTTTGACGCCATCTATGATTTTTCATATAAATAATAATAATAAAAAAAGCCAAGGTTGCCTGATTCCAATAGTTTGAATTTGACTTCATATAAATATTATTTATTTATTTATTTAAATAATTATTTTTAGACAGAATTGAAACAACCAAAATGCTGACGCCAGAATTTCTGATGCATGCATGGAAATGGGACCAATCTTCGTTTAGAATTGGAGAACATGATAATATGATACTTTTCTTTAAATATATTCGACAACATTTAAAGAATCTACAACACATATTCCATCCGAGTGAAGAAAAGAACCAAGGCCTAACAACTTAATCATGCTAATATGAACAATACTTACCTATTTATTAGTGAGTATAGTCTTGTAGTCCATCGTAAATGTAAATATATTCCTTAATCATAAGATTATAATAATAAATAAAAGAAAATAATTTTTGTACGAAATAGTTACAATGAATTACTAGACTTATTATTTTAATTGGTCAATTATACAACAAATAAGAAAATGGAACGTTCCACTTAGTTATATTTGATAGAAATAGCCAATTAAAAATTATTCTGTTAGACAATTTATTACAAGTGTTCGGTATGAGTATCACTACTCAAAAATAAATAAAATGAACTACAACCACTACAAATTTGAATTGCTACAAACACACGACTTTCATTAATCTACAAATGTCAATTACTGGTGAATAAGTAAATATTGTATATTATGATAAAGGTTAATATTTTTTAAAATGCAAAACTAAGTCATATGTATTGATAATTAACTTGTCTAGAACGTATTAATCTATGGTGTTATTTATTCAGTTTACCCTTTTGATTCGACTCATAGTACTTATTTTTAATTTTAGTTAAGCAAATTATTACAGTTTATCACTTATCTAATTATGCTGACCTAGATGACAAAAATATATTTGGACGAGCCTAATATACCGCATTATCGTTATGCCCACTCAAAAGTTGGGTGGGCATACCAATAATGCGGAGGACTTACCCATTATTTACTTTTAAATTACTACTGTCGCTCTGGTACTAAAGTGGTGTCTGAAAGTTTTTCGTAAACAATTTATCTATTAATTATTTTCTTTCTTTTAACATTTGTTAGAGATTTAAAATTAAATATTAAAGTTATACCATCTCCACCAATTTAGATAAAATGGTTGTTAATATGGTAATATATATCTTTATATATAGAGAGAGAGATGCCTCAATAGTTCAGTGAATTAGTGTTTTAGGTAAATTTTGGAGTGTCAGGTTTTGACTCTTTGTATCTACTAACCTAACTTCTAACATTTCTTGCTATATATATATATATATATATATATATATATATATATGTGTTTTTTAAAGTTAATTTTAAAATTTCCCATAAATAAAAATTTGGAAGCTGGTAACTTGTCATCATCATACATCATTTAACTTGTTATGATATTAATGAAGATGTGAACACGGAGAGAGGAGTATTGACTCACCCATGATGAAGTCTTTAAAATGACTTCTATGGTTATGCAAAGGAAGTCGCTATGACGAGGATGGTGACACCATACCTCTATCCGGCCTAAAAGGTAGAAAAACACTTTTATGTTATAATTCATTTGGTTAAATATTCTAAAAGGTAGAAAAACACTTGTATATCATAATTCATTTGGTTAAGTCTTCTAAAATAGCTTTCTTAAAATATTAGTTGGGCCAAGATTTTTTCTTTGTGGTAATGAACATTAGGGCTGCAAATAAACAGTTTGGACTGGACTCGTTAAAAATTTGGTTCAGGCTTGCTTATTAAGTAAACAAGTCAAATTTGAGTTCAATTTTTAACCTCGTTTAATAAACGAGCCGAGCTTGAGCAACACTGAGCTTCGCTCATGAACAAGCTCGTAATACTCATTTATATTATTATTTTACATTTAAGAGGTTTAAGCCCATATAAATATAAATTTGGCCCAACCCACCTGTATTCATTAATAAGGCCCAAGAATTATAAATTAAGTAGCCCATCATCTGAAAATGATTTAATCCCAGCCACAAGATTTTAGCACATCACGGTTCTCTAAAGATAAGAATAAACCTAAAACAAAAGTCTAGCGGCACGCCTCTTCTTCTTCAGCTCCACGATCTCGCCGGCAGCCCTCCACATGCTACATAGAGCGCTCTCTCTCCAACGGATCGTAAAGTATAGGAGGCAAAATATTGTAAGGTTTGATTTTATCTGAATATGATTTAATCCCAGCCACAAGTATATGATTTGTAGATGGAGTTACAAAATATTGTAAGGTTTGATTTTATCTGTAGATCGAGTTGATAAACATATTGTTTCTTTTTCTTTTTGTGGTTGAATTTCTTTCTCGTCGGTGATTAAAATCGGATTTCATGGAAGAAATCACAATAATTTCTTGAATCAATAGTTGTTGGGTCATTGGGTGCGCAACCGAGCTCGAGTCCGAACCGAGCCCGAGCTCATTGAATCCCTATCGAGCCGAGCCCGAGCACCTCTCTGAAGTTGACGAGTCGAGTCCGAGCAAGCCCAAGCTCGACTCCACTCGGTTCATTTGCAGTCCTGGGCACTAGCTCAAGTGGTATAAGCTATTTTTTCAATAATATATGTTGAGTATTAGAATTTCGGTCGAAGCATTATGTGTATCTACCTGTCTTCATTGTCCAAAAAAAAATCAGTGAAATTTATCCTTATTTAAAATAATAATAATAATTATTATTATTATAAGAATACCAATAAAACATATCACTAACTGGGAGGGAAGAGTTTCCGAAAAGTTAAAATATATAGATGGAAGTTTTCCTATTTATAATTAGTCATTAAATTAACTTTAGCACTACTAGCGTAAGCGCTCAAAAAATTATGAAATATTAGTAATAAATTTTAAAGGGTTAAGTGCAAAAAATTTCCCTCTACTATCGATATAGTGAATATTTGTGTGGTAAAAAACCTCCCTATACTATCAATTTGGTGCGATTGGGTCCCTAGTGGTGTAAAATGACGATAATACCCTCACTTCAATTAAATAAATTAATGATTATAATATAGGTCATGTAAAATGACCCTTTTGTCCAAATTTGTATAAAATGGGATTTGTTTGGCAGAAGGATAATATAAACCTCAAATTGTATAAAATTAGGATAACCTAAACCTGTATATAATTAAATCTAAAACCAAATATGCCCTTTTATATTTTAAAATATAAATAAATTTGTCATATATATATATGTGTGTGTGTGCGCGCGCGCATTACGGCAAATCTATGGGTTTTAAGCCCCCCCTCTCTTTGTGCAACTGTAAACTACAAGAATCAGAAGTTCAAAATCCATATATTTTAGTTTATCTATCTGCTGCAAGAATCAAAAATTCAAAACCCATATCGGCATCCACAATCACCTTTTGTAAACAACACCATTAGCAAACCCAAAAAACCGTGTAGTTGCAGGTTCTGTTTGGGAGAGCATAATGAAAATTGATGAAGTCGAAGGAGGTATCTAAGTCTTCAACCCAAAATCTGAATCTTGTGAAGAGGTTGTATCGGCAGCAACAAGATCGGACCTGATGGCGCACTACAAGAAATTCAGGTTTTAGGGACAGTCGAAACTGTCCCTAAAAGTACCAAATCCGTCCCTAAAAGTCAAATTGGTCCGTCACTAAAAGTTGCGTGCCAAAAAAGCTTTAGGGACGGTCAAAACTGACCGTCCCTAATACTTTTGACCTTTAGGGACAGTCCAAACTGTCCCTAATAGAACCGTCCCTAAAACTTTTTTAGGGACGGTCCAGACTGTCACCAATAAAGTATGAATTAGGGACAGTCATTTATTGTATTAGGGACGGATTGACCGTCCCTAATACATAATTTTTCAATTATAATTATTGTATTAGGGACGGTCAGGACCATCCCTAATACATTATTTTAATTATATATTTTAATATATTATTGTATTCGGGACGGTCAGACCGTCCCTAATACGTTATTTTTAATTATATATTTTAATATATAGTATTAGGCACGGTTGGGACCGTCCCTAATACATTATTTTAATTATATATTTTAATATAATATTGTATTAGGGACGGTCTGACCGTCCCTAATACAATATTATATTAAAATATATAATTAAAATAATGTATTAGGTAATACATTTTTTTAATTATATATTTTAATATATAGTATTAGGGACGGCCAGGACCGTCCCTAATAAATTATTTTTAATTATATATTTTAATATATAGTATTAGGGACGGTCAGGACCGTCCCTAATACATTATTTTAATTATAAATATTGTTATATTATTGTATTAGGGACGGTCTGACCGTCCCTAATACATTATTTTTAATTATATATTTTAATATATAGTATTAGGGACGGTCAGGACCGTCCCTAATACATTATTTTAATTATAAATATTATATTAGACCGTCCCTAATGTATTATTTGTAAATTATAATTATTGTATTAGGGACGGATAGACTGTCCCTAATACATTAATATATATATATATATATATATATATATATATATATATATATATTTATATATACATATATTGTATGCTTAATTTGTGAATTTAACCATTCCGGATACATACAAAACATATACAAAATAGATACACAATAACATTCAAAAAAATATTACTATTCATAAAATAAAATCAATCCACAATATATATATTCAAGATCTGTAAAATATAAAATCTCCAGTTTTGTAAACAAAAACTAAAACCGCCATGTGGTAGCACAAAAAATTTTTCCATCCTCTTCAAGATCCATTATTCATTCTGTTGGTGGTTGTGGTGGTGCTTGCTGGTGTGACCATGTTGGTGGCGGCAGCTGATATTGCCATCTTGTTGTTGGTGGCGGCTGCTGAAAATGCGAGTCTGCTGGAGGTGGCGGTGGTTGTTGATGCCAGTTTGGTGCGGTTTGCTGCTGTTGGGAATCTGATGGAGACTGTTGTTGGTGGAACCATGGTGGCGACTGTTGCTACTGCTGGAATTGGAAGAACCATGGTGGTGGCTGCTGCTGCTGCTGCTGATATTGGAGGAACCATGGTGGCGGCTATTGTTGGTACTGCTCAAGCATCTTCTCAAGTTTTTCCATTTTTTCCGCCATTTGTACACTTCTTTCTTTAGCAATTTCGGCCCTTTTCCTAGAAGCCTCATCACATGATGAGGAGGCACGCTGACGCTTTGGAGCCACGAAACCATGTCCGAATCCACGGTAATATCCCTTCCTTATGCCTGGTTGGTTTTGTACTATCTCAACATCATTTATGGATGGACTCGTACCATCAGAATTTTGAGAATTTTGTGCAAGCTTTTCTTTCATTGCATCCTGCAAAATATTTAAGTTCGCTATCAAATTAAAAGAATATGGCATAGGAATAAATCATGTGCAAGCTAGAATACTATCAAATTAAAAGATATGGCATAGAGGAAATGATGCTGACATGTAATAATAACTCTAACAAAAAGAAGATTCTATCCAATTATAAAAAAATAAGAAAATTATTTTACTTGCAATTTGCTGCTTTCAAAGACATATACATAGAACATTTCTTATATAATTTGCAATCCTAAAGTCGGTGTGTAAATATTAACAGTTACACAAATGTAATCTGTTGGCAAATAAAGAGTCAGCCGAAATGATGTGTTAAAGGAAAAAAAAGTGGGAAATGGATAAAGTGGGACACCAATCTCAACCAAACAACAGATGAATGAACAAGGCATAGCAAACCCGAAACTTTGAGAGCTGTGATTGGAAGGATAAGTGTCAAACTCAGACCAATCTAGTGATTGATTCCATAGCAAAATATTTCAGCAGAAGAAGATAGCAAAGACACTTATACTCAACAATTTAAGAATTTAACCAATAAAGAAAAGTCCCAATCTTACATGGGTGCGATCCAAATAAAATAGGCAGAAGAGACAACAATTTCTTCACACACTTGCTTTAATGAGATGACAAGAGACTCTGCATGACAAATCAGGACTTGCTTGATCTGATCACGTAACCAAATCTGTTGAGATTCAACTCGAAAGATCTGGAATTACAATACCCAAAAATTGGATACTTTATGCTCCTCATTGCTAGGTACTGTCAATTAATGAATATACATAGTATTACCTCTGCAGAAAAAATGAAGAAAGGATACATACATATATATATAGAGAGAGAGAGAGCGAGAGAGAGCAGGGCATATACGATCTTTATGTAATATATGAATCCCATAAAATGAATTTTAAACCCACCAAATAACCAAATGTATAATGTGTATCCAAAATCTATCTAGTATATTGAAACTCAGACTGGCATCACATGTGCAACTTGCTAGAGTTTCTGGATCACAACTGAATTGGCCAGCCCCGCCTGCTCTATTGTCTGTTCCAGATCAGTGAGTTGTTTGGATCACAACAAGGCACATGCGAAGGAGAGAATCATGCTCAAATGAACAGTGAGATGTGACATAGCTAATGCTCTCCCATAAGAACCTCTAATGACAACAGACTCCAAGTTACAATAATCCTATTATGAAGTCCCAAGATATAATGATATTTAGATAGTTTGTTAATAAGAAGCAAATTTAACTTTCTGTTCTGCAAAATCTGAAAAAAAAAAAAAAGAAAAAGAAAAAGAAAAAAAAAGTTACTATTTTGAGATAACCAAAATGGTGTGAGTCACAGTGGGACATGAGTTTCATGTCCACCACAAGTAGCCAGCTGCAGAAGTAGCCCAAATGACCTCTGTGTAACTGGAAAAGTGATTCATATTCCCGAATTAAGTATCATATAGTTCCTTTTGCTAGGTGATTGAGGTGAACTAGAAATAAAGTTTGTTGCAGGAGGATGTGATGAACAAAATTAAAGGGCAATAATACGTTAGCCTACAAATGCATGTACTCCATGAAGGGGATCCAGAAATTTTGAATCCATAAAATATACCCATAATATACCCATGTGCTGGATCAAAATCATTTATATGTTACCTTGAGGAGCAGGTAAGCTGCAAGACAACCCAAATCAGAATCGCTATATAAGATTGCAGACTTGATTTACTGATAGGCATATGAATTGTGCAAATTAAAATAAATATTAGTGGGTTAACCTTCCAATTCCAGAAATTTTCATTGGATGGTGAAAAGATTCTGAGAATATCATGAATAACTATGTGATAAAACTTATAATCTTGTCAGACTTTGCATAATTTGTTCTGCTATGAGACCCATCTGACGGAACTTATTTGTCACGTGATGACGACATGGTGACCATTCGCTGCGTGAGACCTATGGTAGTATAGCTAGTTAAGCAAGCCCTTAGTCACATTGGTAGATTATGCAAGAATTTGAACATTGTACTGATGTTAGCAAGTGCACAATGAGTACTCTCCAGCACTTCTTTCCCTTTTTTACCTTGGTGATATTATATGCTGGAATTAAGTGTAACCTAGCCCTTCATCATACTGGTAAAATATGTTTTAACTTTGTACTGATCTAAGCACACTTTTCAGCATTTTTTTAAAATTTTGGTACCTTAGTAAATATTTTATCTGAACATTTAAGGGTTCAGAGAGACCTATATATTTGCACATCTCTGTTGAAAAACTTGTTAAAGAATCAAATAGAGATGGTGACAGTTGAATAGAATGTCTGTATTGATGCATAATCTACACTTTGAATGAAAACATTGCTTATGCAAAATAGTTTCTTCATTTATGGATTTGTTCTTTTATACTGAGGTTAAGGTTCTGAATTCTGATAATCATGGAAGTCCATACTTTGGCTTATATTTTCACTTCTTCACATGAATACGAAGTACATGACTTAAATATTCAACTAAAATTTCCTCACTACGTGGTAAACTGTGTTCCTAGCTTTGTTTATTATTTATGTATTTTTTTGAATGATGCTGCGAGATCCAGAGTCATGACAGGAAATCATTTAGCATTAATTTGTACAAGACATGACACGCCTAGAAAGAGTTTATGCATCCAGATGCTGGGGAGCTATATGTAAGAATTGTAAATGTTTAATATATCATCACACACAAGTAAACTGAGCTTATGCCTATCAGTAAATCAAGTCTGCAATTTTTTTCCTCTTATTAAATGGTAAATTAATTTATAAAAAAGAGAGAATGTACAAGAGGGGAAAATTAACTCCAAACAACTAGCTATAAGTTGGGCAAGGGCAAGGGCAAGGGCAAAGCCAAAAATAAAGGCTACAAAACACTATAACTCAAGCCATCCAGAGGAAAATGAAACAGTTGCTTGTTGAAAATGAGATGGATGATAGAGGAAGACTAAGAACCGAAATACTCAGTTATTTGTGCCACTCTAGACCAAATCTTCGTATGACCAATTCTTGTTTCAATACTAGTTGCACCTATAGGCTATGACACATTATATACACACATAACATATATGTTATAAGACCCATTTTATTTATTTGCTTCTTAGATCCAAATAATGCAAGACATAGTAAATGGTCACTTAAAGGCATGTGACCCCATATAAACCACAAAAAATGGTCACTTACAGGCATGTGACCCCCTATAAACCGCAAAAATAGTATGAGATCCAAATTTCATAATCCAACATGCTAGCTTATAGTTAACTTACAAAATTCCTCTTAGCTTTCTCGTGTGCCCATCCACCTTGTTCCTTAAAATGTGTATCCTTGTACAAACGAATAGCAGGATCCTCTTCCCTTTCACCGTCCTCATCTTCTTGGCTCTATCTTTCTTTGACTTTGACCTATAGTACAAAGTAATAGTGACTATTAGACAAATATATAGTACTTGGGTGAGAAACTAAGGCAGTTGGGTGTAACCTCAGATGGTGAGACACAATTGTTTAACATTGTCATTCAAGAAGCAGGATTAGATGTTTCAGTTTTGACATCTGAAATGGAAATTTGATTTTTTTTTTTTTTTTTTTATGTTTCAAATTTTGATTAATACATACACATAATTCCAAAGGTGCTCAAACCTCAAAATCAAGACAATGATATATGCATCTACATGGTTGGAAATGATGTATTACCATAAATTTCTAAGAGAATACTCATCATTATCAAAACTTTCAATAATTAGGTCAATTAATTGAAGTACTAAGTAAAGGTTAGGTCTAAATTCTCTAGCATATACTTCCAAGCACAAAAATATAAATGAATACAAAGCCATGAAATAGATGCTAACACAAAAAGAACTTACATATATATATATATAATAAGGGTTTATAAAGTTCCATCAGAATACTGTACCTCCTGATTCTTATAGCCTCCTCCAAGCCCGAGATTCTCTTCAAAGCAACAAAGAATCGCTTCTGCAAATGTGGCTTTTTTCCTAAATTGATCACAATACAACAAACAAAATATAAATAAAACCCACATGAAATTACTTCATGCTTAGACAGAAACTGAGATGCAAAAAAGTATTGGGCTTAATCAATTAGAATAAGAAAACTTTCTTATGACACTCATCAATCCATGTTCACCTTTGCAAAAATAATGGACATACAGATAATTGAACCAGCACTGAGTCTTTAATTTGCAACAAAGAATGGTAAACTATATGGTGCAAAATTATCGTTGCCATTCACATAGCTACTCTAGCTAGGGTACACGAGATGATCACTAAGATGGTTATGCTTTTCACTACATGGATCAATTTTACTGTACGGTGAAGTTAATTAAATTTATGAAGAATGGGTTGCATGTATGAGGACCTAGAGCAAAACGTACTTAATCCAGTTACTTGGTTGTGTAGATCATTTATTGAATGAATTCAATTGAAAGTGGAGCCATCTTACAGATGCTGTTGTAAATCATGAAAATTATCACAACCAAAACGTAAAGATGCCACTGGATGTAAATTATGGTGAAGTACCTTATTTTTCTTAATGATCCTATTTAACAATTGAGGCATTCATATTATGGGGACTTCCAATCACATGTTAAGGTGGTGGTTCAACATGTGTAGTCAAGGATGGCAATAGGAAAGCCTAAGATATTGTTGATTGAAGTTCCATTATCTAGGTGTTGAAGGTTATTAATTTCCTGAAAGTGTCTCTGGGTTTCTGCTTGCTTTAGTTTTTCAGTGTCAAATATCAATAGAGCTTAATAGTTATTTTCCAGAGTAGGAGAGGTTTAACCCAAGTGGATCCTGTTTTTTTGGTCTAGCTATGGAGGACTTAATTGGTTTTGTGACCAAAGCAAGTCAAGAGGTGAAATAAACTAAGCTAGATGTGCTAATACAACTATATATGCCTACTCATGGGAGCCCTTTCCCTCACCTTTCCACACAGTAGCAAATAGGCAGATATCTATTTTAGCCATCTACTTTCTTAATGATCACAAAGGAATCTTAATCTATTGAAGACAAAAAATGTGGGAGAAAACTTATCAAAATTTATCAACAATAGGTTACACATCTGATAGTCCTGACTTAAACCCGCTTTTCCATTTGTCCCAAATCCTGTCAGGCAGTGGTATGATGGGATTTTTCTGATTGAGATGTGGCTTCGGATCATCTCAGACTAGAAATTAGGAATGATGAAAATTACTTCCTTATCAGGTTAGTTAAATGTTTTCATTTCCAGGTTTTTGGATTGCAGCTGTGAAGGTAGTAGGAAAAAACATTTAGTGATCTTTACAATGAGGGTCATAGAACTACAATGACCAAATACTAACAAATTAGGAATGATCTTATCACAAACTAAGTTGCCAGCATTACAAAATTGTGGAAGAGAACGTATGTATGGTTTCAAATTATACTTGTCTTTACTGAGATTTTTTTTTTTATCGGATAATG
Organism: Cornus florida; assembly: GCF_030987335.1. Taxonomy (NCBI): domain Eukaryota; kingdom Viridiplantae; phylum Streptophyta; class Magnoliopsida; order Cornales; family Cornaceae; genus Cornus; species Cornus florida. The sequence continues at coordinate 76,059,785 of NW_026775579.1, read as the reverse complement.
AGGTTGTCGTTGGTCATAGAGTAAATATCAGGACCAGGGAATTGGCCGTTGATCAGAATTCCCTACAATTGCAAAATAAAATAAAAAATCGATCAATCCTGGTGTTTGGAAGAAAAGAAAAGAAAATAAATAAATTGAAAATTGAGGATTGCTAAACCTGCTGACGAACTCCGAGTGGATAAATGTCACCGTAAGTGATGTTCCAGTCGAAGAACCTGTAAGGGTCTTCGGCGATAGCAACGGAGAAAAGGAAGAGAGAGGCGCAGAGACACCGGAGGAGAGAAACTCCGGTGAGATTTGGCAGCATTTTGAAGGAAAAGAATGGATGAAGATGAAAAGAGATGAGGAGAAGGGTTTGAGAGAGAAGAGGTCTCTCTTATTTGTGTAATGAATGAATGAGAGCAGAGAGAGTGAGAGAGGAGGTTACTTATACGATACGTATTGCTACGTGAACTGGTAACAGTTGGTAACTCGTTTTTGTATTTAAGCCGCGTGTGTAAAGGAACTATGCCAGAAGAAGAAGATATTGATATATTATACACAAATGCATATCTATTTGGAATGTGGGCAGTTTTTTTGCATCTCAGTTTCTGTCTAAGCATGAAGTAAAGCAGCTCGTATGCACTTAAACAAACTAAAGTCGCTCATAATCTCAGTAAAGACAAGAAAACAAAGAAATGGTATCAAAAGAAACTTCTTACATTTGGAAAGAACAGAAAAACAAGTGAGAAAAAAAACACACAGCTCTCACAACTGTAATAAGTAGAATGCATTACAAACTCTTAATATAAACCACTCTATCAAGCTTCCTCTTCCTGTGCACGGCACCGTGCTGCGCACAGGAGAGGATTCTGGTTCATCTCCAAACAAGGACAATGTAGACTGCGGTTGTCTTACGAACTTAGCATAAGAAAACCATACTGTATTAGTACTCTAAGAATTAAGTATAGTCCAAACTTTTAACGTTGTAATTAACCTAACCAGATTATTTACGTGACTAATAACTACGTTTATATTACCAAACAGTGCAAAACAAAAAAAAAAAAAAAACTGTAATCCAGGCGATATTAAAGTGATAGCTTAATAGAAAGTAATACTTTCTACTTCCCATTACAAAAATGATGTCAAATGAACTAAAAATCAAACATGTAGAATTACGCCCACTATTTATCTTTTAGAATCTCACACTCACTATAAGAGCACTTGTTTTCTCATTTACTAAAATTAAATAGCAGGTTATAATTCATAATATATATAAATTAAATCATCTTCGATAATATTGTCTACGAATGAAAATAAAGGATCTCACTGTACATCTTTTTACATTTTTATCTTTTAGTTCAATTAAGTCATTTCTGTGTCATTTTTTTTTTTTTTTTTTTCAATCAAGAACAAGATTAGACTCTATTGAGTTCTAAAGAATCTGTAAAGAAACATGTCCAATTAAACATTAATGTGAGTGATATTTTCTCACATTTCAAAATAAAAAATGTGAAGCGATTCAAGCCCCCACGAGAAGAAAGTGAGTACATAAGTTTTTTTCCCAAGATAATAATAATAATAATAAATAAATAAATTAGATGCGCTCAACCGTTGTGAAAGAAGCTAACATTGTTTCATTTCTAATCTCTTGGAATTGCTTCGTTCTTCACAAGATGAATTATAATCCTCCACTCAATACTAAAAAGCCTTCTGAAATTTTCTTAAAAACACAAATCAGAAAGAACACAAGAAATATTAGTGTCACCTAACCAGATTATTGAAGCAGACAAACACAAAATTAACAAGCTAGAATAAACTACACACTATCTTGGAATAGAATCCAATATACCAAGCTGCTCAGCTAAAATATCAACATCTTCTTCTTCTTCTACTTCACCATCCAGTAAACCAATTTCTTCTTCAATCTCCTCATTCATTAAATTTTCCCAAAATCCCTCATCAAGCACTTTATCACTACCAATTTTCTCCAGCCCAAAATCATGGAATCCGGAAAGGTCACCATAATCTTGAGGTTCTACTTTAATCCGAGTTCTTTCCATCCCAACTTGGCCTAATTCGTTGCCTCTTTCATTGCTTGGAACAGTGAAAAATGTACAATCAAACTTCAAACACAAATAAACAACAAACAATCCCTCAGACAAAAAAATTCAAGCCCAAAAAAAATATAGTTGAGGCCAAAATTATTCGAAAATCAACCAAAAACAGAGAAAAAAACAGGACAAAGTCTTTGAAACGCTGTTTAATCACCGGCATTTTGTAAAATCTAAATAAAAAATAAAAAACAAGTTCAGGAAAAAAAAAATAATAATCAACCTCTAAGACTATAAACCATTAACTAAAGCCAAAAACAATCACAAACCGAAAATAAACACACAAATAATTTTCCAAACCCTAAAATAAACACAAATTGCAAATAGCATATATATGTGTCCAGATCTGAAACAATCAAAATAAAAATGGACCAAAACTAGGGCGAGGATCATTAAACCGAAGTTGGTTATATGAATGTCAAATCTAAGATGGGGGTTCTCTGAAAATCGAAGAAAGAGGCATAATCCCTAAAATGTTGAAAAAATAAAAACATTGTTGTACCTGAAGAGTAAGAGTTGATGTTGGAACGATTGGGTCATTCAGAGGGTGGAAGAGCCTCAATATTCTGCAATGGTGGAAGAGGGTGGAAAAGCTTCAGTCTTCTGTGAAGGTGGAAAAGCTTCAGTCTTCTGTGAGGGTAGAAGAGCTTCAGTGTTCTGCGAGGGTGGAAGAGGTGAAAGAGAGGGAGTAAGGGCTTGAGGCGGGTCGTGGAACTGATGATAGCTAGGATATGATGTAACGAAATTAACGACGTAGCTTTCATTTTTTGTATTAAATAAAATAATTTTAGGGAATTAAGCGGCAAAACAAAGCTAGCGGCAAACAGGGAATTAAGCGCCAAGGCTTCCCGCACAATTTATTTGTGGAATTGGGGACGGGCCATTCGTGTTTTTAGGGACAGTCAAAATAACTGTGCCAAAAAAGTAATTTTTAGGGACGGTCTAAATGACTGTGCCTAAAAAAGAAAGTTTTAGGGACAGTTTTTAAAACTGTCCCTAAAGGACTGTCCCTAAAACCCGAATTTCTTGTAGTGGCGGTGAACGTATCAGCAACAAGATCGACGGCGAAACATACCGGTCATCTCTAAAACCTCTACATGCCCATGCAAGAATGAAATCGTGGCCAAGCTTGATACAGACCACCGTTGCCATCATTTAGATGCTCCATCGACGGTGAAACCACCATTAAAGCCGGCGAAAACAAACAGAAAGCTCTAAACTACAACAAACAGTTCAAGCAAATGAGACCCACTTCGGTGATCATCCAACGAGCTATACTTCCATGCATGTGTATTTAGTGAGCTTCAAAGCAACAACTGAACGCCGATGAACTCCATAACCAACGACGAGCTCCACGACTCACATGCTCTGATGAAGATGACAAATCACTGAGCTTCGGTGTACTTCTGGTCCCATGACCTGCATGCAAAAAGCCAATGACACACGGCGTGTTTCAGTCACTGCTCCTGTGAGCTGTACACCGGTATGCTTCATGTCCCTAGACGGCAATAAGGAACAAGCTCACGAGACCCACTTGGATGACAAACCGCAAAGCTCAAAACTGATTCTGACGAGTGAGCCATGACGTTGGCGACGACTGAATTAAGAGCAACCCAATTTCAGTTCGGCAACGTCCCAAAAGAACTCAACCCACTTCGGCAACATAGCTGAACCAACGGGAAAACACACATACTCCGACAAGCTTTCAAGCAACTGTGTTGGTTACGGTGACTGTGCTTAAGTCGCAAGCATCGGCAGTGATGGTGACTGTGCTACAATCAGAGACTTCAATGGAAACAAGTTGCAATTCAAATTCATCATTAGTTCGAGCTTATAGATTTTGATTTGTACTGAATTTAAAGAAATGTTAGCTTGGGTTGAAAATTTCGTGTGGAGACATTTTGTCAGTTTTCAGATCGACGATGTGCAGCTATGGATGACACGGGTTCTTATCATAGCCGCCGTCCACCGTTGCGAGCTTCGCTTGACTGAACTGAACTTCACCGGACTTGGAATTGCCATCCGACTTGGGTGAAACAAGCTTTAACAAGTTACATAATGTGTCTGTGTTTAGAGAGAGAGATAGAGGGTCTTTTATGCACAAATGCTGAGGGACTTTTATGCACAAATGGTGAGGGGCAAAATGGAAAACAAAAGGGTAAAATGGGGTTTTAAGTTTTACTTTTTGTAAAAAGTTGTCAGAGGGACCGGTTATGCACCTTTTTTGAATTTTGTGGACTTGCATACACTTTTTCAAAAAGTAAGGACTTGTTCTGCACAAAGTCTATATATCAGGGGGAGTTTTTTGCACTTAACCCAATTTTAAATCACAAAATTAGAGAGTGCACTAAAAATCAAAACAAATTTAATTCTACTCGACTCTAAACGAAAATCATATGAAATTAGAAAAATGATAAAAATTACTAGATTTAAATGTAACGTTGTTGAAATAGCCTTATGTCCGGTTTGAAAATGGCTCCAATCTTGTGAACAAATTAGGTTGCGCTATGCCGCTATATAGTACGTCTCAAGCTTTCGTGCCTATATATTTTAACTCCTTTCAATTTGAAAGTTTAGAATAATTTCTTTTGACAGTCACCGTATATTTCAACACCACCTATTCTTCATCAGTGTCTCCCCAAAGGCTTATTAGTGAGAACAACCAAACACCACCTAAGTTGCATGGCTCGGTCCAACTAAGGTTACAAGACTTCATAATCTTACCTCATCTTAGGTCGAAATAGTTAGTTACTAGACTAAAAAAAAAATAATAATAAAGGAGAAATAGTGCAATAATCAAGGTTCAAATACTAGCATGTACAATATTCATAGATAATTGCAAAAACAAAAATAAAATATGGACATTGAGTTCTGAAAATTGCAGCAACAAATTTGGAAAAAAAAAAAAAAGAAAAAGAAAAGGGATCCTGAAGAGAGGAAGAAAATTGCAGTTCAATGGAGGATATTGCTTTAACCAATACATCTGATTCGCCTTGATGTCGCCAGTTGCCAGTTGATGGGTTTATCCAACCCGTCTGACACCAAACCCACGCATAACTCGCTTAATGCGGGTTAATATGGGTTTATGACCTGTTTTTGAACCTTCCATTTCTGACCCGCCCAAGTCCACTCGTACCTGTCCATTTGCTACTCTCTCAAGCTCCATTGCAACTTCCATCATCGTAGGCCGTTCGTCCCCCTTCAATCTTAGGCAACTCAGTGCAAGGCTAGCAACTTCGCATAATTGATTTGCGTTATCCTCAGTCACCATTCGATCATCTAGAACAAGGAACAACTGATTTTCTTTCATTGAATAGATAAAATATGTGGCTAAGTTTCTCTCTTTCTCTGGTCTTTCTGAAGAAAATGCCTTTTTGCTCGTAAGTAACTCCACAAGCACCACTCCAAAGCTATATACATCACTTTTTTCTGACAAATGACTTGTATGGAAATATTCAGGATCTAAGTATCCAAGTGTTCCCTGAACCAATGTTGTCAACTGTGTTTTATCCAATGGAAATAATTTTGAAACTCCAAAGTCCGAGACTTTTGCACAAAAGTCGGTGTCTAAGAGTATGTTAGTAGACTTAACATCTCTGTGAATAATCGGTATGGAAGCTGCAGAGTGCAAGTAAGAAAGTGCTCGTGCAACATCTTTGGCTATCCTTAGACGAATTTCCCATGGAATCAAGGATGCATTGCCTACTTCATGCAGATGCTGATACAGAGTTCCGTTGGTAATAAATTCATAAACGAGCAAGGGGAATTCATTCTCTAAACAACAACCCAATAATCTTACTACGTTTCGGTGATGGATTTGGGAGAGCACAATTACTTCGTTAACAAATTGGTCAACTCGGCTTTGATCAACTCCGGAGGACTTTTTGATAGCAAGAACTCTGTTATCTGGTAAAATTCCTTTGTAAACTATACCAAATCCTCCTCGACCTATGATCCTACTTTCATCGAAGTTATTGGTTGCCTTCTTCAGCTCTGTTTGTGTAAATATTTTGACTGTACTTGGAAGCTGTTGTTGTAATATCAAACCACCATTTTGTTGAAAAAAAAATTCTTTAGATCGGACCAAATTTTTTTTCTTGATTCTCCAATACAACCAACAACATGCCACAGCTAACACCAAAATTGCTATGACAATACCTACAATTAAATTAAATATGTTACCAAAACCAAAGTATCGAAACAAAATGTAACTCGAAAGAAAGTTCATCAAGGAAAAACATGCCCCAAGTTTCAGTTATTGCAGCGACATTAATTAACACACACACTGCAGAAATTAGCTTAGTCACGTAAAGTAATCCGCAATTGCATTAAGACAAGGTAATCAAATGAAGGCTAAATTTGAATAGGAACTTTTTGTGAAACAGAGAAAAAATAAAATATTAACGAATTGTAAAAAGGGGTTTCTGAATTTTGAACTTTTATATTCAAGAAAGTTTACTAATTAATAGCGCGTATATATGCTCAAATCATGTACAATTTTCGAAATAAATAAATGATGGTCAACTTTAGTTATAAACTTTGCGGTTCTTTTCTAAAAAGTAAATAAGAACGTCAAAGAACTCACACCCATTTTGATCTCAAAAATACTTAAACTTTTGACCTATTTTAAAAAGTGAGAGAATTAATAAAAACTCGTGATAATAGATTTTATTATTATTATTATTATTATTATTATTATTATTATTTTTGAGAAATAGTGTCAACCAGTCCAAACATCAATATCCAATGGAGACTAATTTCTAATTTCTGACCATTTACAATGTATAAACATTCAATAAAAGACATTATTGAAGTTGGATTAGACTTGATTTGATACGAATTTGATAAGGCATTTTATGAATTGGTTTGATTCGATAATTCCATAAATTATTTGTGAATAAATCCATATGAAATGTGTAACTAATTAGATATCTGTTTGAATAACCCGATTCATTAACGGTATAATATATATATATATTTTTTTGTTAAAAAAAGAGTTTTCAAACAATAATTGGAAAGAAAGATTCAACTGAATCAACTAGAAATGTTCCCCAAGCACTCCAAAACAGCATAAAAAAACATTTCCTACGATTATTAGAGAATTTATTGAAGCTTCCAAGTTTGGTCTCTACTTACCAACAGTGGGCCATATTTTATTTGCAACGCATCCCTCGCCATTTCTGTTGCCATCCCCGTGATATCCCCTGGGACAAGAACAAGTAAAACCCCCATCCGTGTTTTGACATGCATTTATGCACGGATTGAGTTCTGGACTCGAGCACTCGTCGATATCTGCCAACAATTGGAACAAAATATATAAAAATCTTCTTAATTTCTTCAGCAAAGAGAAATAGAAAAGATAAAATCAAAATCAAAAATTAATTACATGTACCTTGGCAACCATTTGGAAGGTATGGATTGCCCTGATAACCATTAGAGCAATTGCAGCGATACCCTGAAATATTATCGGACTCATAACATTTGCTATTGTTTCCACATGCCTCCTCTTCACAAGTCCTGTCCCTAATTGCCCAATCAAGGACTAGAGGCAACTCCTCAATGTTGCTTAAATTGTAAAGATCGAATTTGGAGAAGTGATACATGCCTTCTTCAACAACAAAGGCAAAGCTGCAAGGATTGGAGCAAGGATTGGACAAGTTATTACTGCTCATATTGGGGTCTAAATTGTGCATGTTCCTCACACTCAAATGAAAATCTCCTACTTCTTGTGGAATGGGTGTTTGGCAACAACCGATACCAGAGCACGAACCATTGACCGCATCATCAATGGTGTCACACATAGACATGCACCCGGTGGAATACTTAGCTCCCAGAGAACCTCTCACGTATGCGTAAAAGTCACAGCCAACGGCCATGAACTTGTTTCTAGTATATGAGATGGAGTAATTGGACAGCCTCGTCCAAGCGTCTCTATTTCTGCGGCGGCCTGGTGTGTTGTCACAATCATATGCTACGGGGCTCGAGACCTGCAGCTCACCGTGGAGTGATATGCTAAGCACGGGAACGTTGCTTGTTCCCAAGAATGGTTTGTTGTAGTAGTCACATATTATGAGGAAAGACTCGTCTAGGTAACAGCCCTCGCTTGTGCCGAAAGGGTATGGAATGGTAAGGTTGCCACAGATGTGTGGGCAAACCGACCTATTGGTATAGAAGGTTGCCGCCATAGTTGAGGGCGGCAAGGTTGCCACAGCTGTGGCTGTTGCTGCAATTGCTGCTAATATTGCAGTTAACAGCAGAAAAAGTGGTAGCATTTTGTGAAAACTCATTGCTTTTCTCTCAGTCGAAGTTATTCTTTGTAGCATAATTTATGTAGTGTTATATCTATATATATATTGATATATTAAACCTTTAATATATTCAAAATTGAAGTACACCAAAGACGACTACAGAGGCAATCGTAGTTACTGGGAAAGCTTCACGAACCTTCCGAATTGGAAAAATGAAAGAATTGATGCCGATTGATGTGAGAGAGAGATAATTGTGATAAATACTTAGAGCAAGATTCAATTCTGTTTTAAATATTCACTTTGTCTATTGGAGTCGCAATTAACCATACTCCAAAGTCCAAACCTAAATATATATTGACAATTTCTAATATTTGTCTAATTAAGCAATACTTAAGTTTAATCATATAAGAATTACGAACCCATATTGCAATCTTGTAAAAGCCTCTTGGAAAACATCATTGGTCGTACTACAAAAACCCAAAGATTTTTTTTTTGTAGCATTATTCTTATGAAATTCGATTATAATCCTCTAAGCTGGGAGAATGATAGTCTGTCTGACCGTTTTTTAACACAAATGAGAGGAGACCACCTAAAAGAGTTTTTTTTTTTTTGAGATTTTAATCCTTTCAAGCTTTGTCCTATATTAGTTGTCCACTTTGAAAATTTTGACCTACTACCATCTTTTATCGTTGAGTTGTTTGAAGTTATTTTTACTCATATTCTTTTTATATATATTTATATACTATCCCAATTTTATATTAAATATTCACTTCAAGAATCTTAACTCAAAAAATATTATGAGTCAATATTTTCGAAATGTATAACTAATATGGGACGAAAATAATACTAAATTTTCGTCATTAAATTTAATATATTTTTTTCTATGTTGTGGGCTAGTGAATTAATGGGTGTAAACGGAATCCTGGGAAAACCATAATTCCATTCAGTCAAACAATTAAAAAGTCTACTAGCATGGCCCATGGCGTAGTGTGTAGAGGCCATAGACTAATGAACATATCACACACACACACACATATATATATATATATATATGATCCAAGAAGTGGGCGTTTAGACATTTATTTATTTATTTATTTTTATTTTTAAAACCAGCCAACAAACAAGTTTCCAAGAATTTGCAAGGTTACCAAAGCTTACAGTTCCCTCAAGTTTGATTTTCGTATTCACTCGATGCAAGAAAGATGTGACATTTCAAGACAAGCCTAGCCCGAGATCTAAGTCATAAGTCACATAACGTGGAAGTGAGAGCGAGAGCGAGAGCGAATTTAAGAACGAAAGCATGAGAATGGTAAAATTAAGTTATAAACAGTGAGAATTTGAGCGAAAACGCGCGAAGCGTAAGAGCGAAAACGTGTTCGGAGTGTGAGAGTAACACCTGTTAAAAAAGATTATTTGACTTAGGTTGAAACTTCAAAGACGTTTAATCAAGAAGAGAGAACTGAAATTATGAACTTACAATAGTGGACTGGGTTTTAGCCAGACAACTTTTCTTTAAAAATTGAAAATTATTCTAATAAAACTACATCAAACAAGTCTGGTATTAAAATTTTCCGCCAATTATAACAGGAGCAAATATGCTGCATGACACAATATATCTATATCTATATTTATAAATCTATTAAAAACACAGAGTTTCTATCATATTAATTTTAAGTTTCCATCGAATATGTATTGATTTTTTAAGGATTAATTACAACGACATTCCATGAGGTTTGTCATATTAACGGCCATATACAACTTCATCATTTTTTGAACAAAGACACCCTTGTGAAAATTTTGTTCCAAACAAGCCCTTAAAACATTATAAAAGACGAGATTGCCCTTTAATGTTTAATTCATTTTTATGATAAAATAGCAAAATTCATGAAAAGTCAACTTTGCCCTTATATATATACATTATTACATCTCGCCACCCACCATCCCTACACCACCGTAAGTTCCACCCTTCCACAATCTCACCGCCTCCTTCCTCCTCATTCTTTAATCACTATCACCTAATCCAAGACAACCTAAGAAAAACCCACCCATTTGATTTCACCCACACCATTCATCACTCACTACCTAGGGTTTCCAATAAAAACCCTCTCCTTATCTTTTAGAAACATAATCGGCGGTGAACTGGGGAAGTGAGCGACGACTGGTTGGAATCGACTATGGACAATTCGCGGCAGAGAGCATGGAACAGTTATGGACGAGCGGCGGGACAATGATGGGCTCAGTACGGCTGTAGGGAACTAAGTCGGCTGCTTTGGCCATGAATGACTTGCGGTTGTAACAACCCAAAAAGATACCAAAATAATAATAATAAAATATATAAAATTTCGGCATGACCTCCGCAAAAAAGTCCCTCTACAACCTGTTGAAATACATAAAAAAATGTAATGGCCTCACTGGCCTTAAAACTAACATATCCTGTCCCAATACACAATATAATTATTATATCACATTTCCAAAATGATTACATTCATATAAAAAGTCCCATTCCTCCATCTCATCCAAACAAGGAACATACCTTAGTTAAATTAAGTTACAGTCCATAAATGTAACTAAAATTTTAAAGTCCATAACTTACAACATTATACTAATTAAACTAAAGTTTCACAAAATAGTTAAGATTACATCTACAAAATATTAGAGTTCTAATACAAAAGATAGCAAAATAAAATAGATCTCCAAGCTCGTCTAAAATTATGGTGGATCGTCGTCTGTCACCTCTTTTCTGTGTCCTGAAAAATGTTTAAAATAATGGGGTGAGCATAAGCTCAGTAGGAAGTGTTTAAGACACACTTCTTATATCCCCGTGAATCCATATAATGAATAGATAAAAAGTGAACGGGATCATGCCATAGGGAAATGTACATTCTCAACCATAATAACAAGTATGTCGCAAATGTCAACCGATCATAGATTTACTACAATGCCATGAAGTGCAATCTTATGCAATTGCCACTCCCCATTTCCAAAACAATTCCGTTTCAACAACCAAACCGTTATTGTAATCCGACCCAAGGCACCTCCAAGGCGTTACGAAAGGGGGATTGACTAACTATCCACGACCACAAGGCACCTCCAAAGCGTCGCATCCGGCCTAGTTAACTCAACCACACTCCCTTCTAGATTACACTAACATCATGGACCACTAGGCGCCTCCTCGGCGGACGTTTTCGCAAACACTTTTATAAATACTTTCCCAAAAATTTATTTCCTTTGTTTTGAAAACATTTTTCCTTTTTTTTTCTTCCCGATGGATGCAAGAATGCTCCATGTTTCAAATCATCAACTCAACAATAATTTAATTTTTTTTTTTTACACATACTATCCCACATAAATTTCTAAAAACACATAACTAATGCTTTCAAGCAATCATCAATTTAACACGGTAAACATTTAAGACATGAATTTAACTTCATATAGGAATATATAATCACTACACAACAATTAACAAGTAGTCATGTATTCCATATCTAACTTCTAAACAATCTTTGCAAAGATTATACAAATTGAGCATGCTTGACATCAAATTAAGAAAGAAAACTCACAAAAGTACAAGAATTTATGCATCCGAACACCCCTACCTCACTTAGAAGAAAAAACCCCAATTTACACCCAAAAATTCGAAATCCCAAGTGTGGCCAAACGAAGATCGGCTCCGATCAAAACGTCGGCCTCGATGAGCTCTCCGACTTTGCCTTAAGCGCCAATATCAAATTCCTAAAGGTTAGAGAGATACCTTGGCTTGAATGAAAAGAAAAAAGAAAAGAAAAAGGAAAAAGTGAAGAGAGAGAGCATCTGGCCGTGAGAGAGAGAAATAATCTGAGTCTGGGAAATTGCCTTAAGGCCATTATAATAGATACATACTAATGGGCCCCACATATAAAAAAAACAAACAAATATCCTTTATTAACATTATATATATATACACACATATACACACACAAATCAGAATCATTATAGCGGCGGCAAGCTTGGGGCTTCGCTCGGAACGGTGAGGTTGGCTGAGATGGAGCGACGATAGTGGACTGTGTGTTTACGGCTGTGATGGACGGCCCGCGGCTCAACTGGTGGAGGGTTTGGCCGTGAGAGGAATTGCGGCGTGAAACAAGGGGGCAAGAATCGGCTGGCTGGCTTCACCGGTTTTAACCAAAGCGGTAAAAACCTCAGAACGGAGGACTCGATTGTGATGTGGCAGCTGATGGCGAGCTTGTGGCTTCGGATGATGGCAGTGGCGAGCTCGACAGTGGAGGGCTCGGCCGTGATGGGGAATGGCAAAGAGCTCGAATTCTAGCAAGCAAATTAAGACGGCCGAGAGGAAGATTTGGCAGCGGCGGAATGGCGGTGCAGAGAAAAGTCCGATGAGGAGGATGACGGGCTCGATTGAGGATGTTATGTCCGGTGAGCAAAGACGACAAGAATCCTTGAACATTGGCAGTAGGTTCTGTGCATTGTGGGTGTGATAGGGTGGTGGTGCATTCATTTAGGAATGGATGGTGGTGGCTATTGGTTTGGTTTATTAGTAGGATATTTTGGTCAACAAGAAAGAATTATATTAGATAAATTGGTAATTTAATGTATCAAGGGGTGTAATACCACAAGGGACAATAATGTCAATTTACCAGCATTGGGGTGTCTTTGTTAGCTTTATCAAACCTAAAGGGTTGTCTTTGTTCAAAAAACGGCTAAATTATATATGACTGTCAATATGACAAACCTCAGGGAGTGTCGTTATAATTAACTTTTTTTTAAAGAGTTAATTATCACATATTTATATATTTCCTTCCCAATTAAATTTCTTTTTCAATGTTCAAAGCTTTTAAGAAAGAGTTTCGTTTGAAAGTGTACCAACAAAAAAAAAAAAAAAAACAACCGAAAGTGTGTTTCAAGACTAATACAAAATCCAGTTTGCTTATTCTTGAAATGTTGACCATTGCTTGCAAACGGTCCTAATTAAAACGCGTTTCTTTTTTATCATTTTCTTGTGAAGTTTCCTTTTACTTTTATGTCACCCATTATCCAATTTTTCTCAGACGCAATTGACTCTTTCAGAGGGAAGGCAGCTATGTAACTTCCAGAGGAGACTCTCACATGGTGACCAAATGGGTGAATTGCCATATCGTTTTTTTTTTTTTTGATAGTTTCGACTAGGTCGAAAAAAACACAGTTTCGATTGGAAACAAGCGGGCGACCAAGATTTTTTTGGCCAAATTTCATTGTTTGGAATTGCAAAATTAGGGCTTTTTTGTGTTTAAGATTTGTTTAATATTTAGAGATTTTTGTTAATAGTCGACATGGAAAATTTAGTACTTTTTAAACGATTAATTTTCATATTCTAATTTTTCCTAATTTTCAGATATAGTTGAATTTTGGACTTGCTTTTAGCTTTCCTTGTACTGCTAAATTTCCTTCCTGTTATATTATCTTTATTTTTTACTCAGTATATATGTGCTGCAGAGAGCATAATTATTCATTTATGTGAGTTTAAGGTTGTTTATATTTCTTTCTTGAACATTCTCCACTTCGTCAGTTGGTAGAAACAAAACATTTAGTAGTAGTAATATTATTGTGATGCCCCTTTTTTGTAATCTTGGTTTGCTTTTAATGAGGCTGACTTGGAGAAAAAAATAAAAAAAATACGAAAAAAGAAAAAAAGAAACATTGTGCCTGCACAAAGTTTTGGCTGATTGAGCATTCTTTTGGTTCCGGTGAACGAGTGGACTGAGTAGCCGGACAAAGTAAATGTTTGACTCACAAAGTTGTCTAATAACTTCATACAACTACATGATCCTACTGAGTTATTAATCCAATTGCTTGTCCAATGCACTAGGGTTTTTTTCTTTTTTTTTTTCTCTTAAATTATTGTTCATATTTAAAATAAAAAAGAAGGTAAAGGCAGAATTTATTTTAAGCTACACATGTATGTCTTTTCTTATTACACTTTTTTTTTTTTGGCTGCATAAATGGGCATTGAACTGGATTGTGGAACCCGACAAAATTTTTTTTGGGGTTCCTCCTTTTGGGATTGTGGAACAAACCAAAAAGCCTTTTGGGGTCCATGTCTACCCGCGTGTTATGTTCTGCATATTCTATTATCAATGAGGCGTAGATGCCTCGATAAGCTAGTAAGTTAGTGTTTTGGATGAATTTTGAAATTTTAGGATTCGATTATCTGCATCTACTAATCTAACCTTTAACTTTTCTTGTCTTGTAAAAAAAAAAAAAAGTCATCAATGGGGCCACTATACATGAAGACTACTTTTGAGTCAAAGTTATTACCCTTTGACTTAGTTATTTATTTATTTGTTGCCTATATATTTAATCAAATATGAAATAAATATGTACAAAAATAATTCAAAAAAGACCATTTTTTATATAAAAAATATAATGAAAAAAATTAATCTAGAAAACTGTACAAAACTAAACTAATTATGACTTGAAATATTGCAAATAATATATCACATAAACTTAATAATTATGATTTCATGAATTAAAAAAATTCATTAATTAAAGAAAATAGAAGAATATAAACTAGTTAAGACATATATACATATATATATATATATATATATATATATATATATATATATATATATATATATATATATATTTGAAGTTAAAGAATACAAAGTGGTACCTCAAATTTTTTAAGTGAACAACTGATCTTTGCATTAAAACTTTAATAATTATTTTCTTTCATTTATTTTCTCTTATTTGATTTCTTTTACCTTCTCTCATAATTTAAACTTTTAAAATAAATAATAGTATTTAACATAGTAATATACATATATGATATATGTGTGCTTAGAATAGATGGTGGCGGATTGGTTATTTAATTAATTCATACACATTAGTAGTAGTTTCTCAACTTTAAAGTAAATAGCAAGAGTTCAAGTTCCTAGATATATATATCTATATACATATTAGGAGAAGAAACGTGCGATGCACGTGGTGAATATTTTGTAACTTATAAAATTTTTGTCTTCATATTAATTAATAAAAATTTATTTTATATTAATAAATAAATACTGAAATATTTTGAAATTGGTGATTGAGTTTAAGTTTCGTAAATTAATAAATTCTTTTATGTTTTTATACTAATACCGAAATATATATATTTTATTTTTTATTAAATAATAATTTTTTATTTTAATAGTGAAATATTTGAGTTTTGCAAAGTAACAAATTTTTTTAGGTAATTTGAATTTTATTAGATAATTTGAAATTTAGTATAATTTTTTATTTACAATAGAAATTCAATTATATTAATTTTTAATTAAATTTTAAAATAGAAATTCAATTATACTAATTATACATTAGATTGAAATTGATATAAAAATTTATCATATGGAGTTTGTGGTTTTTGGAAGACCCTAGGTTATATTTTATTTTCTTTAAATATGTAATTTGTAGTAGAATTTTATAGAAATTATTTTATTTTATTAAGATATATCTTTGTAAAATTAGATTTTCTTTTTTTAAAAAACTCAAAAAAAAATAGATAAATACAAGGGTTATATACTTATATGTGATAGAGTTCTCTTTTGTATTAATTAATAAATATTTTTTATATTAAAAAATAAATACTAAAATGTTCAAATTCTTTAACATTTATATTTTATTTATATGTATTATTATATTATTATATATTTTCTTTAAATATATCATTGTCTAATGTGATAGAGTTATAGAAATTGTTTTATTTTCTTTAAATATATCCTTATTTAATTAGATTTTATTTTATTAGGAAACTTATAATAAATAGATAAATACAGGTTAAATGTGATAGAGTTTTAAAGAAAATAAAATACTTAATTTGTGTTAGAGTTTTATTAAAATTATTTAAATATATCCTTATCTAATGTGATAGAGTTTCATTGCAAATAAAATAGGTAATTTGTGGTAAAATTTTATATAAATTATTTATTTTCTTTAAATATATATACCCTTGTCTAATTATATATATATTTTTATTAAAAACTCATAATAAAAGATAATTTGTGGTAGAGTTTTAGAAAAATTATTTTATTTTTTATACCAATTATTAAATATTTTTTATATTAATAATTCTTGTCTAGTTATATTATATTTTATTAAAAAATTCATAATAAATACATAAATAGGTAATTTTTATTAGAATTTTATATAAACTCTTTTTAAAAAATCTTTTATTTTCTTTAAATATATTGTTGTCTAATTAGATTTCCTTCATCAAAAAACTCACAATAAATAGATAAAAAAAAGTTATATGTGATAGAGTTTTAAAGAAAATAAAATAGATAATTTGTGGTAGAGTTTTATAGAAATTATTATATTTTCAGCAAATCTATTTATAATAAATAAATAAATAGATAATTTATGTTACAGTTTAATATAAATTCTTTAAAAAACACTTTTTATATCAACTAATAAATATTTTTTTATATTAATAATTCTAGTCTAATTAGATTTTCTTTTATTAAAAAACTCATAATAAATAGATAAATAAGTAATTTCTGTTAGAGTTTTATAGAAACTCTTTTCAAACCTCTTTTTATATTAATTAATAAATATTTTTTTTTATCTTAATAATGCTTGTCTAATTAGATTTTCTATTATTAAAAAAACTCATAATAAATAGATAAATAGGTAATTTGTGATATAGTTTTATAGAAACTCTTTTAAAAACTCTTTTTAGATCAATTAATAAATAATTATTTATATTAATAATACTTGTCTAATTAGATATCCTTTTATTAAAAAACACTTAATAAATATATAAATAGAAAATTTGAGTTAAAATCTTATAGAAACTCTTTAAATATTATATCTTTGTCTATTCTAATAGAGTTTTATTGAAAATAAAATTTGTGATTTGTGATAGAGTTTTATAAAAATTATTTTATTTTATATATCAATTAATAAATATTTTTTATATTAATAATTCTAGTCTTATTAGAATTTCTTTTATTAAAAAATTCATGATAATATATAGATAAATAGATTAACTTAAATTTTATTAGATAGATTTTAGAGTTTGATTGACATTTTTTTTTATCTGTATAAAACTCTTTGCATATCAATTAATAAATATTTTTTTTTATAAAAATAGATAGTTAAATACTGAAACTCTTTGCACTTGTAATAATAGTATAGATAAAAACATTTTTTATATCAATTAATAAATATTTTTTATATAAATAAATAAATACTTAAATACTTTGGCACAACTTCTGTATTTTACTTAGAAAATTAGGTTTTCTTTTATTAAAAAAGTCATAATAATAAATAGGTTCATTTGAATTTTATTAGGTAGATTTTAGAGTTTTATAGAAGTTTTTTTTCTATAAAAATTCTTTTCATATCAGCTAATAAATATTTTTTTTATATAAATAAATAAATACAGAATTACTGAAACTCATTCCACATTTAATAAATATTTTTTAAACAAATAAATAAATACTGAAACTTTAGATTTACTTTTATTAAAATATTCATAATAATAAATAGATAAATAGGTTAATTTGAATTTTAATAGGTAGATTTTAGAGTTTTATTGAGTTTTTTTTTTCTTTTATTATTATTATTTTTTTATAAAAACTCTTTTCATATCAATTAATAAATATTTTTTATATAAATAAATAAATACTGAAATACTGAAACTCTTTGCACATTTAATATTTTATTTTCTTTAAATATTTCCTTGTCTAATGAAATTTAATTTTATTAAGAAACTCATAATAAAAGTTAATTAGTGGTAGAGTTTTAGGAAAATTATTTTATTTTATATATCAATTAATAACTATTTTTTATATTAATAATTTTTGTCTAATTCAATTTTCTTTTATTAAAAAATTCATAATAATAAATAGATAAATAGGTTAATTTAAATTTTATTAGATAGATTTTGGAGTTTGATAGAGTTTTTTTTTTTTTTTTTTTTTTTTTTTTTTAAATATTTTTCATATCAATTAATAAATATATATTTTTTTAAAATATATACTTAAATACTGAAACTCTTTGCACATTTAATAGTAGTATAGATAGAATCTTTTTTTATATTAATTAATAAATATTTTTTTATATAATTAAATAAATACTGAAACACTTTGGTAGAACTTCTGTTTTTTACTTTGAAAATTAGATTTTCTTTTATTAAAAAATTGTAATTTGTAAAACGTGTTAGAGTATTATATAAAATATTTTTAAACTCTTTTTACATGAATTAATAAATATTTTTATATTTTAATAATTCCTATCTAATTAGATTAGCTTTTATTAAAAAGAAACTCTTAATAAAAGGTAATTTGTGGTCAAATTTTTAAAAAATTATTTTATTTTTTTATATCAATTAAAAATATTTTTTATATTTATAATTCTTGTCTACTTAGATTTTCTTTTATTAAAAAACGTATAATAAATAAATAGGTAATTTATGTTAGAGTTTCATATAAACTCTTTTAAAAACTCTTTTTATATCAATTAATAAATATTTTTTATTTTAATAATTGTTGTCTAATTACATTTAGTTGCATTAAAAAACTAATAATAAATAGATAAATAGGTAATTTGTGTTAGAGTTTTTTAAAAACTCTTTTAAAACCTCTTTTTGTATTAGTTAATAAATAATTTTTTTATATTCATAATACTTGTTTAATTAGGTTTCTTTTTATTAAAAAAAACTCTTAATAAACCGATAAACATGTAATTTGTGTTAGAGTTTTATAGAAACTCTGTTGATAGAGTTTTATGGAAAATAAAATAGGTAATTTGTAATAGAGTTTTATAGAAATTATTTTATTTTCTTTAAATATATACTTGTCTAATTAAATTTAATTTTATTAAGAAACTTATAGTAGAGTTATATAAAAATTATTTTCTTTTATATATCAATTAATAAATATTTTTTATACTAATAATTTCCAATTAGATTTATTTTATTAAAAAATTGATAATAATAAATAGATAAATAGGTTAATTTAAATTTTATAATGTAGATTTTAGTGTTTTATCATATTATTTAATAAATATTTTTTTACATAAATAAATAAATACTAAAACTTTTTACACATCTAATAATAGTATAGATAAAAACTTTTTTTATATCAATTAATAAATATTTTTTTATATAAATAAATAAATATTGAAATACTTAAACTCTTTGACAGAGCTTCTGTATTTTACTCTGAAATTCAACTCTTTTTATATCAATTAATAAATATTTTTTTATATAAATAAATAAATACTGAAACTCTTTGGAAGAACTTTGTTATTTTACTCTGAAATTCTAAATTTCTAGAATTCTCAATTTTTTTACCCCTTTCTCCTTCCTCCATACCTTTATTTATAGGCTTCTTGGATGAATATGACAATGACATGTGTCATTTTCTGATGGCATAATCATAATTGGGCCGGGCCTGTTATATTGTGATAATTATCCATAAAAAATAACTAAAAATAAGAGTTTTATATAGAATATGATTGATTTTATTAGGTAATTTTTAGATTTTTATAAAAACTATAATTATTCATAAATAAATAAAAAAAAACTAAAAATAAGAGTTTTATATAGAATGTGATTGGTTTTATTAGGTAAATTAGATTTTCTTTTATTAAAAAACTTGTAATAAATAAATAAATAGGTAATTTGTGTTAGAGTTTAATATAAACTCTTTTAAAAACTCTTTTTATATCAATTAATAAATATTTTTTATTTTAATAATTTTTGTCTAATTAGATTTACTTTTAGTAAAAAAAACTCAAAATAAATAGATAAATAGGTAATTTGTGTTTTAAAAACTCTTTAAAAACCTCGTTTTGTATCAGTTAATAAATAAATTTTTATATTAATAATACTTGTCTAATTATGTTTCCTTTTATTAAAAAACTCATGATAAATTGATAAATTGGTAATTTGTGTTAGAGTTTTATACAAACTTTTTAAATATATATTTGTTGATAGAGTTTTATTGATAATAAAATAGGTAATTTTTAATAGAATTTTATTAAATTATTTTATTTTATTTTCTTTAAATATATACTTGTCTAATTAGTTTTAATTTTATTAAGATACTCATTATAAAAGCTAATTTGTGGTAGAGTTTTATAAAAATTATTTTATTTTATATATCAATTAATAAATATTTTTTATATTAATAAATCTTGTCTAATTAGATTTTTTTTTATTAAAAATGGATAATAATAAATAGATAAATAGGTTAATTTAAATTTTATTATGTAGATTTTAATGTTTTATAGAATTTTTTTTTTTTTTTTTGTTGTTTTAGTAAAAACTTTTTTCATATCATTTAATAAATATTTTTTTATCTAAATAAATAATGAAACTCTTTACACATCTAATAATAATATAGATTAAAACTCTTTTTATATCAATTAATAAATATTTTTTAATATAAATAAATAAATACTGAAAACTCTTGACGGAGCTTTTGTATTTTACTCTGAAATTCAACTCAATTAATAAATATTTTTTTATATAAATAAATAAATACTGAAATACTGAAACACTTTGGCAGAGCTTCTGTATTTTACTATGAAATTCTGGATTTCTAAAATTGTCAATTTTTGTACCTCTTCCTCCTTCCTCCATGCCTCTATTTATAGGCTTCTTGGATGAAAGGATGATGACATGTGTCCTTTTCTGGTAATGACTAATCATAATTGGGCCGGGCCGGTTATATTGTGATAATTATCTATAAAAAATAACTAAAAATAAGAGTTTTATATAGAATGTGATTGATTTTATTAGGTAATTTTTAGAGTTTTATAGAAATTATAATTATCCATAAAAAATAACTAAAAATAAGAGTTTTATATAGAATGTGATTGATTTTATTAGGTAATTTTTAAAGTTTTGTAGAAACTATTTTTACAAAAACTATTTTTATATCAATTAATAAATATTTTTTTATATAAATAAATAAATACTGAAATACTGAAACACTTTGCATATTTAATAATAGTATAGATATATGTTTTTCTTTAGTATTATTTTTTAAAATTTTTTTCTATCAAAACATATTTCGTAACTCATGTCATTATCATACAGTTCAACTTTTTTATAATACAATCTTAATTTTGAAATGAATAAAGAAATACAATATTGTTAAACTAGTCTAACTCATATATCATTTTGCTTAATTGTTAAGACATTATTGGAGATGAAGATCGAACGCAGAGGGACCATTAACTCATTCATATTGAAGTCTTTGGAAAGACTTCTCCGATTATGCAGAGGAAGTCTCCATGAAGAGGTTGGTGACACTTCACAGTGATGTCTGGCCCTAAAATGGTATAGAAAAACATTTAAATGTTAGAAGTCATTTGGTTAAGTCTTCTTTGTGAGATATATATTTTATAATTGACAAATTTCGTTGTCAAAACAAGTCCGATCGAATTGTAAGATTTTAAGATTCATATGTCAATACATTTCGGGATGATGAGAACAACACTTTAGAAATGTAAGATAGTGTGTGAGTACACTTGGGAGGTTTAAAATTAAATTTTTGAGAAGACTTCACATTTTGCCCAACTTGAATTGCTTAAGTATGTTAGAACATGTTCAACTTTTAGGCCTTTTGATATTTTTCAAGTTTAGCCAACTTGAAGCAGTCTGAACTAGTTCAAATGTCAAAGGTGTTTTTCGAATTTCACTATTGGCCAACTTGAATCGGTTCAAGCACCCTAAACTGGTTCAGGTCTTCAGATCTTTTTGGTAACTTACTTTTTTGGTCTGTTTTGATTCCAATTTTGGGTAGATTTCTCTATATTTTATATGCACGAAATTTACTTGGTTTTAAAGTATTTTTAGGTCTTCCAAACTTTTATATAATCTCTCTTTTACTCAACATTAAGATACGGCTTTTTGGAATAAAAATTCATTATTTTGAGAGAGTCTTGTGAGAGAGATTTTTTTTTTCAGAAAATCAATCTTTATTTTTCTAGTTTTTGTTTTGAGAGCACACATATATATACAAGAGTGATTTAATTAGTAGTATTGTTCTCTATCTTATCATAATTGAAGTATAATTGAGATTCAGAAATTCTGAGAAGCGTGATTTATTTCTTCTACAACAAATTTAGATTCGAAGAAGAAGAATTTTCGATCACACTTTGAAGGGACCAAAACACTTGCGGAGTGTTGTTGATCTACTAATAATCCTTCTATAAGGTTCGAGACACAAGTCTGAAGTCAAGAGCTGTTGGACGGGAAGTCGTAAAGCCTAGGGTGTTGAGCGGATTGAGTCTTGGTAGAGTGAAGGGGTGTGAACCTCAGTCAAAGTTTGGTGCACTTTATTTCATACATAGTGCATGGATTGTTTTGCGCTTGGGATAGCAAACAAAACCCTGAGAGTTTCCTTGCTAAAATTGTGGTGTCATTTCTCTAACTTTACTTGCATTGCTTTTCAGTATTTATCTTTGGGTTGTGGATGTTTGATTGATCATGCATATTCTTGGTAAATTAACCAATCACAAAAATTAGACAAGTTGACCTAATAATCTCATGTAGATCATTTAGGGATTTAATCATAACTAAATCAACTAACAGTTTTCACATCGCGTAACTCACAATTAGTATGAGAGTGGGTTACTCGACATATTGAATAGATCATACTTGTTAATTTGTTGTGATTTTTGCGTCATGTTTGATAATTCATCTTCTGTTGATGTGTTATTTTTATCTCCTATTTTTTATTCTGTCACAAGCATGCATGTTGAGTGGTCTAAGTTTAAAAAGGGTTAAAAATTTGTTGGAGAAATTGAAACTTGCAGAACTTGATAAAAATATTTATAAGTTAGAAGTTTCTGTCTCTAATAAAAATTTGGATAAAGTGCACTAAATCCCCCTGAACTTTCTTCTCTTTCTCAAGAAACCCCTCTGAACTTTATGGAATACACTTAACCTTCTAAAGTATTCTATTTGTTGCAAAAATTTAAACTCTATTAGTTGGCCGTTTAAGAACTAACGATGGGAGCAAGCACGTGACCCATATGCCTTGGTCAAAATATATATTGCCATATATACCCTTATGACTGTCAAAAACCATATATATATATATATATATATATATATATATATATATATATTCATCATATTGCATTGTATCAGAGAACCCCCAAATTTGATGTAATATTTCCAATTTTTACGATTTTTTATTTTCCTAGAATTTTTCGTTTTACGAAGGGTATTTTTGTCTTTTCTCGTTGTGCATACCGGACACGTGTAGTGTGTCGGTTGTGTCCTAGAGTTGTTTGAGACATTTCATTGAGTTGAGAACTCTTTGAAATGCAAGGTTGGTCATTTATGCATTTTTCTGTTTTTCTGGCCAGACGGTCCAGTGTGGGACCCGTTGCCGGTATTGTTGCACACGAGAATTTTAGTTTGGTCCATTTGCATTCATGCATTTTATTTAATGTGCCTTATGTGAGTTTTATATTGTTGTGTATATATATGTGTATGTGGTGAGAATTAAAGTTAAAAAGAAAAAGGGAAAATAAAAAGAAAGTGGTGGGACCCACTATTATTCTTAAGTGGTCATGAGACCACAACTCTTGGTCTCTCATTTCCTCTCCTCTCTCCTGCTGAATGCTTGCTTCTCTCTCTTTCTGGAATTTTTTTTCTTTTTCTTTTACGTTTCAAACTTCAATCAAGATTTCTCCTTCATCCTTTGGAATTTTTAAGTGCCGTTTGCGGCAAAATGAAGCTCAAAACGAGACCTTCAAATCCATACTAGCAATTTCAGTTGCCACTCTAGGAAGTTCGAAAATTGAGACCCATTTTGATGGTTTTTACATCCTAAAAGGTAGGAGTCTCTAATTCTCATTTTTCTTGCACCTTTGTGAATTTTTTACTATAATCCATGTTAAGTATGTTTAATTTGAGTTGATTATTTTTTTAAAAATTGATTTACTTGAGTATGTGAAGCATGTTATTGGGTGTATTGTTGGATTTGTATAGAAAACATGTTTAAATGTTAATTATCCATGCTTATTATGTTGTTGAATTGGCTAGAAATGATATATGGAAGCCTAGGGAAATTTCCTTAGAATTACTTGTCATGCTTCATTATTGATTTCTATATGTTATTGTGTTGACAAAATTGCTAAAAATGACATGGAAGCTTATGAAAATTTTCTAAGAATTATTGTAAAGTATGTTTAATATGTTAATTTTTCCATACCTATGATGCTTAATAATTTATTAGAAATTTTGTGTGAAAGTATGTTAATTGTGTGATAATAATTCTCTCCATTTCCATAGAATTAAAGAGACATGTGATATGCATTCATAGCATGGGCATGAAAAAGGGTACAATGATTTGATAAGAATGAAAAAGGGGATTTTTATGGAGAATTTGATGAAACGGTTTTGAGAAAATCTGGTCGCCGCAGAGTCACTAAAGGGTCAGTGTGTTAATATAGCCTAGAGAGAACTAGGGAGATTGCTCTAGCGTGGTTGAGCTATCTGGGTCCCAAATGACGCTGCGGAGGTACCAAAGGTTAGGGACAATAGCCAATCCTTCTTTCGTGTCACTACGGAGTCACCAAAGGACGGGTTATATTAACAGTTTGTGAAGTGATGGAAGTTTTCTGAAAAATGGAGAGTGACATGCATGACATTGCATTTATGGCACGACGTTCTTTTGTTTTGGACTTGAAAATGTATATTGTATTTTTCCTGGCTTTGTATGATTCCAATTCCTATTGTCCTATTCATTGTTTGGATTCACGGGGCTACAAGAGGTGAATCTTAGGCACCACCTACTGAACAATTTGCTCATCCCATTTTATTTAACATTTTTCAGGGCCGGGAAAGGAAATAGTGGATGCTGATCCCTCTCAAACATGAGGAGGATTAGAGATCTATTTTGTTACCTTTTGTGTTTTAGCTAATCTTTGTAAAGTCTCAAATCATGGAAAAAAAAGTATTTATTTTTTTGTAATCATGGCCATGTAACATAACTAAGATACTTGACTATTTTTGGATGTAAATTGAGACTATGAAAATGCTTAAGTTGAGTGAGAGGTTAATGTTGTGTCTTTAAGAAATTAGTAATAGTTATATATGTGTAATGTGATACATTTTGCCATGAATTCGGAAAGGTTAGATAAATTCTGAAGGTCCAAGAGACCATTGCATTTTTTTTTTATGCATTTAAGCAGGTTGGCGTAAGACCCTTTTTAGCAGAGGTCATGTCGAATTTTTTTAAATTGGCATCAGTTTAGGGTCGTTACATTCGAGGCCCTAATTTTCAATCTTAGCAAATCCTCTCTCGTTCGCCAATGATTTTCAGCAAATCCTTCTCATTTGCTCTCAAATGTCCATATTCAGGCGACTCGCTGTCAAATCTCCATATTTAGTTTAGTTCCATTGCTCATCGGAAAGCTCACCGGCATCTTCCAAGTTCATCGCTACCATTGTCGTACTTCATTGAAGCTCCCGTGGGTTCATCTTTGCTTGCTGGCTGCCGTTTCACTGCCCCTATGGTTCAGCGCTGCCATCGGGTACAGTCATTGTGTTCGTCGGTAAGCTCGCCATCCCCGAGCACCTCTGTCACTACCGCTACAGAATAGACCCACCTTCCTTAGTCTTTGTTCTTTGCATTTCAGCATCATCCATTGAAGCATACTGTTATCACGGAGCACATAGGTTGCAGTTAGTCATGGTTGTCCCATGTGCAAAGCTGATCCTTGCTGTCACAGGTTCCGTCCTTGATTCTCACCGGTTTAAACCTAAAGGACTTATTTACAGACCAAAACAAGTTTTACTCTTCGTATTGATGTTGTCTTCAACAAAATGAGAGAAAACAAAACTCCTAAGGCTTAGGGTTTTGTCTATACCTTGTTGATTGAGACATGTTTCGGTCATTGTTTAGCGCTAGGCTGCTAGGCATTGTTTGGCACCATTTTGATGTTGCTGGGCATTGTTTGGCGCTGTTTTGATACACATGTTCTTACTGATAGGGTTAGGTGTCTAGGTGTCGCATGTTTATTGGTTCTACATACCCACATAAGTTCAAGAACAACAAAAATAGGTAAAACGACGCAGTTCAACTAAGGGCTAAATGTTCTTTTTCTTTTTCCATCAACGGTTGTTAACGGATAGTTAGTGCGTACAACAAAGTCATAGTTTAGGGGATTTTGTTTACTTGAGAGGGGTTTATTGCAATCAGGTCATACTTCAAGAGAGTTTAGTGCACTTTATCCTAAAAATTTAGAAGAATTTGGCCATAAAAAATTAAATCTTTTTCATAAGGTTGATTTTTTGAAAAAGAAACTTAAACAAATAAATAAATTTAATAAATTACTTTTCCAAGTTGATCTACCACACTCGAATGCATACAAGAATCCTCAAACATCAATCAGATTGCAGAGGACATCAGTCTCAGAATGATTTCCATTGGCAGTGCTGAAGATTCTAATAAAAACAAAACCGTTTTGAGTCATTTCCACGGGATATGATATCATTTTTCAAGTAGGTTTTATCCCCCGTGTGTGTGTGTGTGTGTCATATATATATGAAATATAAAATAAGAATCACAAATATGTTGTCGTTTTGGTGAACTCTGGGAAAATAATTAAAATATAATAACTCCCCTAAAAATGAAAAACTCTGAACTTTCTTCAGTTGCAACTAACCCCTCAACTATGTTAAATATGCAAATGAAGTCATGATGTCTAGTTGCTGCAAAAGTCTCTTTTGCCCTTAAATGCAATGACATTTTCCCATTATTATTTATTATTTTTTTGGAATGGTTCTCAAAGGGGTACATCAGGAGGACTTCCAAGGACCCATGGTATTACTTACTACTCTTTTTCAAGCACCCTTACAGTTCTAATAAGATCTGATGCACTAGTACTGGCATGATCGGTCAATATTTTTTCATGATTGTTCTCCAAAGCATAAATCTTCCATATATTTCAAGGATTTGTAAAAAAAGACCTGGCATTTAAATTTCTATACCGCATTTAGTTCGAATCATTGGCAAAGAGAGACGAAAAGGGTGAAAAACAAACATTAATCATATCATATGATCCATATCAACTACTCCACTTCCAAATATATATATATATATATATATATATATATATTGTTTTGAAGAAAAATAGTTTTGATATGTAAATGAATATTCTTTTCACATGGCAATAAGTGTCGGTAGACTATCCCCTCAACTTTCTCAAAAGCAATATTATTGCAATTATACTTAATTACAATATTGTGCAGATTACGGGTGATCCAATCATACATCTTATTCATTTATTGGAAAAAAAAAAAAAAAATTTACATATCTTATTTGTGAATTAACGTAATAAAACCCTGCAGTACATTATTTAAACAAATCAAATATAAAATGCAGTTGTATCATCATAAACAAAGCCATCATCTCCCATCACCTACTGAAACTGATACTTGATCCTTAATGCTATCATACACAGCCATTATATTGCCACTATCGCCACCATAACCGTGATCCTCCTTCTCACGGAGCAAGTACTCTCTCTCCTCTTAATTCAAACCGGCACTAACCCATCGGTGCTTTTCCATTGTTCTTAGTCCATCGAGTTCTGCTGCTACTTCCTTCATTGTAGGTCTTTCCTCGCCTTTTATCCTTAAGCACCTTTTTGCAAGATTAACTACTTCTTTTAGCTGCTCTGTATTTTCCTCTTGCACCACACAATCCTCCAGAATTTGAAATAGGCGATCATCTTTCAACGATATTAGAAAATACATAGCAAGACTTCTCTCCTCCTCTGGCCCCGTGAAAGAAAGTGGCATCCTTCTTGTGAGTAGCTCCACAAGAACTATACCAAAGCTATAAACATCACTCTTTTCAGTCAATTGACTTGTAAGCAAATATTCAGGATCCAAGTAACCAATGGTTCCCTGAACCATAGTTGATATTTCTACTTCATCGAGTGGAACCAACCTTGAAGCTCCAAAGTCGGACACCTTTGTAGTGTAATTATGATCCAAGAGTATGTTCATTAACTTGACATCTCTATGAATGATGGGAATAGAAGTCGCATAGTGCAAATATGATAGCACTCCAGCCGTTTTTGCAGCGATCCTCAGACGGGTTTCCCAAGACATGACCAAAGTCTTTCCTTCACCATGTATGTGGTGATAGAGTGTGTCATTGGTGATGAATTCATATACCAATAATGGAACTTCCGTCTCTAAGCAACAACCCAATAACTTTATCACATTTCTGTGATTAATTTGGGAGAGTACAACTACCTCATTTATGAATTGTTCAATCTGACTTCGATTTACCATTTTGGACTTCTTTATGGCAACTGTCAAGTTGTCTCGGAGAATTCCTTAGTAAACAGTACCATAACCTCCTTGACCGACAATCCTACTTTCATCATAGTTGTTGGTGGCATTCTCAAGCTCCTTTGCCGTAAAGATTTTAGCAGAATTGGCCGACAATTGCCTTTCAGAGAGTTGTTGTAGTAGCAAATAACCACCATTTTGTTGAAAGAACTTTTCTTTGAGCATGATGAGCTTTATTTTCTTGAATCCCCAGTACAACCAAGTGCTTCCAATTAATAAAACTGTAAGGCCTATGCCGATACCTACATTTATCCAAAAGAGTAAACTATGTTTTAATTAATGCAGATACCATATTACATTTTTTTAAGCCGTTTGATTTGGAGAGAACCCATAAAATAATAAAACAATGAGATAGGAATTGGAGACTTGCAAAAACTAAGATAATCCAATTTGTTATACAATTCCAAAGTTACTTTTATATAGTACTCTTCACTAGAAAGAAGCAAGAAGTCTGTAAAAATAGTATATATATAGCGACTATGGACCAGTCTAATCTGAGAAAAAACAAGTTATTATTGATTCTCTCTCTAATATATTTTAAATTAAAAAAGACACATATAACATTTATCTTTTATGTTTGGTGGTTGGTAGGGAGGATTAGAGTTTCCCTTATTTGGTTGGAAGGAAGGAAATAGAGGGAAAGAAGGGAATAGAGGGAAGAAGCAAGGAGAGCGATGGCACATCCCTCCTAACTCATGTTATAGAAAAGTAGTTTTTTTAAGGTCTAAAATTGGACTGGACTGAAGAGGGAGGTAAGAAAGAAACGTTACCGTACAACTATTTAATAGCAATTTTAACATTTAGTTACTTACAAAATTACTTATTAAACCTACCGAAATTCTTTCACACTTATAATAAGGGCATAATGGTGAAACAATATATAAAACCTCTCATTCCATTCCATCCCAAAAAAATAAATAAATTCCCATCTAACCTTTCTGCTATTCCTACAAAAAGTTAGAGAGACACATTCATAGGATGATTTCCCATTCATATGATGGTTCATCTATACCTCTCCCTTTCCCTTTCATCCACTTTTTTCATCCCTCCAACTAATTTCTGATAAATTTAAGCAATTATTGTTAAAAAGTTGACTTACCAGCTGAGACCTTTGTCAACAAAGACGGGGTCTAGAGTGCAACCCTCTCCATCTCTTTTGCCGTCCCCTTGGTATCACCTTGGGCAAGAACACTCATAACTGCCGGGAATGTTATGACAATTATTGGTGCAGTCATTCTGGGTCGAATTCTTACATTCATCAACATCTGAAAAATGATGAAACTAATAAATTAAGCATATGACCCTTAAAAAAGAAAGAAAAAAAAATTCTACTACTTATTCAGCAAACATATGGAAAAAGTTTTAGTTGAAGCTAGCTAGCCCAACATGAAATTAATGTCAAAAGTACCTTGACAACCATAGGGATTGGGCAAAGGCAAATATGGGTTTCCTTTGTAACCTTGAGGGCAGTTGCAGCGATACCCTGGACCATTACTGGACTCATTGCAGACACTTTCCTTTGGACATGCATAATTGGATGAGTTCTTTTGAGCTTCTTCGCATGTTAGATTACCAACTGCCCAGTCCAGCACAGTGGGAACAACACTTGTGTTTTGCAGAACACTGAGATCGGCTGTAGAGAAGTTATAAGCATCTTCTTCCACCAGAAAAGAATAACTGCATGGACTGAATTCCCATATCCTGCTGCGGTTAGATTGGCCTCGAACGCTGCTGTTAAAAATCAAAAGTCCTTCCGGGATGAGGCTTTGGCAGCATCCTATACCGGAGCAAACCCCATCACTTGAACTATTTGCACTAGCACAGAATGACATACATCCAGTCTTTATAAGGTCGTCTCCTTGGAGAGCTACGGCGTGTGCAAGGGTGTCACAACCAACAGCAGTGAACTTGTTACGGGTATAGGAAAATGGGAAGTAATTTAAACGAACAAAGGCAGTACTACTTCTAATTATCCCGCCGCTGGAGTCATAACAAGTACGGGCTACAGAAGTATAAATGCGCAATTCCTGAGCATCAAGGGATATGTTTAGGACCTCGATGGTAGAGCTGTTTCGTAACAGTGGTTTGGGAGGGTGAAGGTGTGGTTACAAGTTATCAGAAAAACTTCATTGAAGTAACAGCCCTCTCTTGTGCCAAACGGGTATGGAATTCTTACATTCCCACAATATTCTTCACAATCGGATCTAATTGTTTGGGATGCTTCTGTTGCTGTTAGTACTGCTGCTTACCACCATAGCAACACTATATGCAGATCCTTCCTTTTCAAAACCATGACGGTCTCTCTCTCCGTGGTTTATAAGTAATTAAGAATTATGAGATGTAGCTTTTTCTTTCCTCTGTTTGGAGGGGAAGGAGCATATATATAAACAACTTGTGTTTGACTTTATAGAAATATATTATTTATTTAATTTTTTGAATAATTAATTTTAAACCGAATGATTTCACCAAAAATGTTGACTCCAGAATTTCAAATGTATTGGATGTATTAAAGTGAGACCCAATCTTGGCTTAGAAATTTGACTGTTTCACTTTATTTATATTTGCTCTACTTTAATTACCAAAAACCTCAATTGAATAAAGCATCTATAATTTTTTAGTTATTTTATAAATTCTTCATGAAAACAAATTTGGAAGTCGTTAATCCAGTTTATATGTCCTTCACAACCACGTGTTTTCAACTAAACCTCTAATAGTTGGATTGCTTAACAAAGGGTGTTTCTTGACTCAGTTTTTTTCTCAGGATAAGAACACCATACAATGTTATCTTGGGATGGACTTTTGAGGTCCTCAGACAGAAGACAGTAAACCATATTACTTACCCGGTTTGCTCGTTAAATTTCCGAAAATAAAGAGACATAACAACAAAAAATAAATAAATAAATAAATAAAAATAAAAGTAAAAATCAAACTTGCTCTTATAATTGTCAAGTTACTTGTATAACTTGAGGAATTAAAGTCTATTTAAGAGAAAAGTATTTGGTCGCTATAATTAAACCCAAGACTTTTTACATTCACATCTGAGGTGGGGTAAGAATCACGTAACCAACTCAAACACGTTACATTTTCTTAATTTGTTCATATAATTTCATATACACAACCAATTCCACTGTGGTTATACATATAAATAAATAAATAAATAAATAAATATATATATATATATATATATATATCATTTTTTGTTTTGCGAATACCAAAATGATTGAAAGGGCAAACTGGGTTTGCACGTATGAATCTTTTGAACATGTCAACTATAGCGTCCCCAAATTATGTGGCCAATGGTGCACAAAAAATTGATTATCTTTTATTATTACCAAATAATCCTATGAGGATACATTACAGTTTATATTATTATTTTTTAATAATTATGCAGACCTTTAATTTTTCATTAAAAAATTATATTGAAGTTCGAATCTGGATACCTCATCATTAAATCTTCAATACTATTTTTTTCTATGTTGTGGACAAGTGAATAATTTTTATTTTTTATTTTTTTATAAATAATTCAGGGTATTCGAGGATTCGTCCCGACTAATCCCGAAGATTCAAAAAGCGCCTCTCTACTCCGGACCAGATAAATCGCTGAGTATGACAGCGGAGGCGTGGTCCCAAGTTATCATAAGCTCCTAACAAACACCTAAGTCCAAGTGATTTTACCATTAGGACAACCCTTGGGTTGACAAGTGAATTAATTGGTGTATATGGAATCCCATTTTCCAGCACTATTAACTGTTCTTTTCTTTCTTTTCCTTTTTTTTTTTTTTTATTTTTTTTTTTATTTTTTGTTTTTTTTTTTGCCTTCATTACTTACTCAAAAAATGATAGTTTAACGGGATAATAAACTAGTTGTCCTCCAAGATCTTACATGGCATATTAATTGCACTAACTAATTTTAGAAAAAATTAACCCTCATCCTCATCTTCTTCACCATTTTTTTTTTTTTTTCTATATCAGTTATTCCTTTGTACAATTCTTCTTTCTATAAAATACCTTTTTTTAATATTTTTTTTTTCCCTTTTTCTGATGTCTTCAATAAATATTATATATTGTTAATCTTTCAGAAAAAAAAAAATAATAATAATAATAATTATATCCTAAGGAAAAAAAAAAAAAATTAAAAAAGAGAATGTATTTAGAAGGTTTTAACACAATTATGGATGAATTCAAAAATTGTCAATATAGTGGACTAATATTTCTTTGACTGGGTTAATACAAGTAATAATATATATATATATTTTTTTTTGGACTAAAAAATAAATAAATAAATAAATTGGGTAGACTTGAGCCCACCAAAGCCCACCCTAGATCCGATAGTGGACATAGTTAAATTTATGTTTCGATTGAATTTAAGAGAATTAGAGCCGTAGAGGCAAGAAATAAGGATACTTGATTGGAAAATGATAAATATCATGACCCCTATTTTGATCTTGAATGACTTGCCGTAATTTTAGAAAGGAATAGTTCTACTAAAAGTGAGTTTTAATGGGCATTCACGATAAAAAAAAAAGAAAAAAAAAAGGGATAATTTCACTAACACCCCCAGTAGTTTGGTCAAATATCAGTCTAAAACATCTTTCAAAAATAACTATCACTCACATTACAAACGTTTGCTCTGTTTTTCACTCACACCCCAAAAGTTAATTGACAGGTATGTCAGACCACTTTTTACATGTAAAAAGACATTCTTACCCTTTGACTTTGGTTGTTGGAAACGGGGGCATTAAAAACATAAACTTTGGATGAGATTTGGAATAGACTCCGCTAATAATTTTTTGCGGATTTCTAGACGAGCGCATTTCTCTCCGTAAGGAGATGAATGTGGTATATTTACTTTCTCAAATCCGTCTCCGGGTGAATGAGAAATTAGCTCCAAAGTGTGGTGTTTTGATAAGCTTAAATGGGTATGCAAAATGTGGGAAGTATTTGTCCCACATGAAAAAAAATGTTGAAACAAATTAAAATTTAAATAAGCTGAGTTTAGAATTTGGGCTTGGGCTTGGACCTAATTGTAAAGTCCAGATTATTCTTTTTTGGAATTTTTTATTGGGCCTAATTTTAGACTGGGCTTATTTAAATGGGTTTCACAAATGGGTGGGTTTTTTGGGTGGTTAGTTTTTTGAATTAAAAAAACTACTTTTTTGTTTTTCTAAAAGGTTACACCTTTTAAATTAAAAAACCATATTTTAGTTTTTCTAAAGGGTTACACCTTTTAAATTAAAAAATCACTTTTTAGTTTTTTTCAAAGGGTTACACCTTTTTCCGAACCATCATAACCCATGGTTGCACCCACTCGAAAAGGCACATTGCAACCTATTGTAATAGATGTGTCTATTGGTGAACAGACACCATGTGAACCATTGCAACCTATTGGAATAGATGTGTCTAGTGGTGAACAGACACCATGTGAACCATTGCAACCTATTGCAATGGTTGTGTTCAATAATGAAGAGATACACCCCATCCGAAAAGACATTTCTGTTTCTATAAATACCCCCCTTTGGATCATTTGCAAGTTGTTCATTTTCATTTTCTTCTATCTCCCTCTCTAGACTTGAACCCAACCCAAGTGGGTTCAAACCATAGGTTAAGTGGTCCGAACCACTTAGACCCTAATCCAATTTCATCGAGCCATATTAAGATTGGTCCGAACCATTTGATTCGAATTGCACCCAATTCAGCATTTATATAACATAAATGCATTTTTGAGTCAGAGATAGTATTACACGGAGAAGGTTCGCCGTATCCACAAGTTTGTAGTGCTGCTACTGGTGGATGTAGACCGTTGTATCCTGGGAGATAGACGCCACTGAGTCCGTTAGCACCACAGCGGGGCGAATCTGTCTTAAAGACATAGTATCCAATACTAGCCTCGGTCCAGGTTCTTTATTTATAATTATTATTTCATTAATTTATTTTGCATATTTAATTAAATATAGAGTTGCATATTTAATTAATGATTTCTTAGCATATTGTTAATTATCTCATGACATATTAGTATAAGGTTTGTTATATCTTAAATGTCATATGAAGCATATATTTTACCAACAATCTTAAGACAGATTCATTCCTTGCGTAGATTTTATTATATGTTTCTATTTAAGATATAAACAAGTAGATATTATACTAATAGTTGAGATATGATAAAATAATATTATATACATTATTATATGATAATATGTTAAATATTAATGCATTCAATATTCTGTGAAATTGAAGCATGTTATATAAAGAGATTATTGAATTATTTAATATTGATTGAATTATTTAATTTTGTAATATGATATTATGAAGTATATGACATTACCTTAAACATGTACCAACTAGAGGTGAAAAAAGGTACTTCGTTACTTTTATCAATGGTTGCACAAGATACCGTTATGTGTATTTGCCATAAAGCAAAGATGAAACCTTAGAAATGTGACATCATATGAATTATGGAAAGGTTGAAAACCTTTCTATAAATTCTTAAAAGTGTGGGGGTGTCTATTTAAGGTTGTAGATCCTACTCTTATGAAAGGTTAGAGTGGTCCTAAAATGTGACAACCTTGTAGGTGAGTGTGTCGTGGACGGGTGCAAGAGGCACTAACAGGCTACCACACTAGGCGAGTTACAAGTACACAGTCCCCACACATAAAACCTTTGATAGGTTATGCTCATAACAGTATAGCATATCATTTCCTTATGCATAAATCATACAATGAAAATAAAGATGAGCTTAGAGGTAGTAAAAAGGTTAGAACGTCTAAATCTTTTATTCCTGATTTTCTAGCATGTTTATTGAAGAATAAGCCACAAAGCTTTAAGGAAGCAAATTCTTCGCTTAATTATTATTATTTCTTATATTAATTATGTGATATAATTAATCATGTGATATAATATGAAACTATATTGTTATGCAAGTTTAATATTATTTTTATAAATGTTTACTTTCATTTGATACTATAATATTAAACTATGTAGTTGAATTACTTAATGCGTATTGTAATTCAAATTTACAACATAATTTATTTAATATGTGATAGTATTGAATTTTGTATGAATGGACTAGTCCAACTATGTCAACTCTTCTGATAATCAAAGGAAAACGATCTATACTAGTGTTTAAGACACGTATAGCTGTAAATGGGCTAAATCAGAGAAAATTTTTCAATAACTCGAAAGAATTTAATGGAAAATGTTATGGATACACTAAGCAAGTACACCTAGACAAGCTAAATCAAGCTAGTTAGCTCTAATATACAATTTAGTTAAAAGCTAAAATGTTATTAAGTTACAAACTAGTTAGCTTAGGTATAAGCTAAAATGATTAATAAGGTGCACAAAACCTAAGAGGAAGATGAAAAACTGTCAGTTGGTTCTATCTCTTAACTTGATAGTAAAAAAACATGAGGGTGATGAGTAGCCATTTTAGCCATAAGCTATTTGAGCTATACATCATATCTGCTCATGTAGGAGGGAATAATACTACTTGTAAAGTAGTAGTTTTTGAAGAATATTCTTCAAAACAAATTACTCTACTACCAAGATAGATCACTTAGATAAGTGTGTACTAAAGCTATGAGCTACTAGAATTGCTAGCTAAACAAACTTAACTTCAAGCTAGAGGTAATAACCGAAAAGTGGGTGCTCATCATAACTTAGTAGTGAGATATGAGAAGAGTGTGTAATAATACTTGAGAAGTGAGTGCTCACTCTATGGTGATTATATCCAAAACTTAAATAATAAGATAATTATTTGCTTAAATGATCGAGTTATGTGATGTGTGACACATGAAAGGTTATGACATGTTAATATGACATGAATAACTCAATTCATAAATACAAGAAATGTAGAAGCAAATATTAATTAAAGCCCATATCTCTAGCATTAATTCACAATAACGTCAGTGACATATTATAAAAACAAGCTAGAGATAAAGTGAATACATATGCACTAGAGATTGTTAGACATGCTTCTTGAAAAACGAATATAGAACCTTGGAAGGGTAGATGAGGTGAAATATTTAATATATGGTATTTCAAGAGTTGGAAAACCATTAGAAATATATCATATATAAAATTTCAGGATTATCACAAAGTTGTGTGGGGATATTGTCCATAGATAAAATTTGCTATGAGTTACCTCACCAAATAAAAAATAGTTATAAATGTAAGGTTCTTAATCCTAAGAAATTTGGATAAAACCAAAAATCATTTATAGTATTATAACAATAGTGCATGTTGTTTCCTATGAGGAAAATATTATGGAACAACTAGAAAAGTTCTTTTTCCAGCGGAAGAGCTGAGTTATTTGTTCTAGTTGAAGAGTAAAGTGTGCAAGCTTATAAGTCCTTGAATGGATTAAAGCTAGTACCAAGACAATGACATAAATGTGATGTATAAGTCATTGTATGCCTTAAAAAAAAATTAATGATATACTAATTAGTATATTTGATATGAAAGATTTAACATCTAATAACATAGTATATTCTCAATAGAGTGAGATTGAGATAATACTAGTTATGATAACAAAAGCCTAACTAACTTTTGTATATGTAAATCTCAAATATAAATACTAGTCAAAGTATATCATTGGTTGAGATTGCAAGGCATCTTAATAACTGTGTTTAATTGAACATTTTCAATCTAGGATCGGATCACTGAAAAATAATAAATTGGGTAGTTGAGATACACCCTAAAACTAATATTGCATAGATCGAGGTATCTAACTAAATTGGAGGTGTAACAGTGATACAATTTGGATATGGGATATTAAAGACTTCAAATCCAATAGTGGATATGTCTTTTACATTAAAGGTGTAGTTGTATATGCTTAATATAACTCAAAATTAGAAACTTTGAATAAATCAAATAGGAAAGTGAATAGACTTCACCTAGAGGACATTTCAATGTAAGTCTACACCTGTGCCACTAAAGAAAATGATATTGCTAACAATAAGCAATTTTAGGACACAAAGTATACAGTTGCTCTCACTTGGAGAAATCTCTGCAGAGTGTAATATTTCTAAACACAACCTTATGACAATATATAAAATTGAGGATTGATGAGAGCTGAAAAGTACACATTTAAAACCCTTAAGCTTGAGTATTCTAGGACCTTTATCTATCTTATTTATCCGTTTTAGTACTTATTTGTGTTTTTATCTATTTCAGGTCAATAATGTTAAAATGGGCTAAAAATGAGTTCTTAAGGCCTTTTTGGAGTCAAACTAAGTCTTAGCGATGATCCGGAGCAAAAAGAGACTGATTTGGAGCAAAAAGAAGCTGATACTGAAAAGCTGAAAAGTTGGATGGATCGCAGAAAAGTTGGATCGATCGAACGTTTAGTTGGATCGATCAGAAAAGTTGGATCGATCGAAAAATAAGTTGGATCGATTGAAAATAAGTTGGATCGATCGAACTGGACATGCTGGCAGCAAGCTGTCACTTTTTCCGTGCGCGCCCAAAAGTTCACCTACCAAAAAGTTGCGGGATTAGTAATTTTGAGGCATATATTCTAGACTTAGTGACTAAGAAAAGGACCTTCTTTATAAAGGGAAGCAATCCATTTGTAAAAGAGGATTTTTTTAGGCTTTTTATCATTTTATTTTCTACATTGTAATTTTTATTTCTCTATCTAGAAAAGTTAGAGATTAGGGTTAGAAGAAAAGAGAAAAGTGGAGGCACATCTCAAGAACACATCTCTAAATCCACTATCTCTCCATCTCTAGAGCTTCAAAGAAGAAGAAGAAGATAGAGCCATGTTTGGAGCTTGATTCCATGACTACATCCACCTCCTCCATGATTGACTAGATCTACACTTAGGGCTTGGATGAGCCCTAAGTCTTGTGTAATCTAAACCCTTGTATTTCTATTTTTGGGGATTTTTATATATATTGTTGTGATTAGTGTTCTAGCCTTGTGAATTTCATGAATCTTGGTATATTTCTATGATTTCCATGATCTAATTCTTCCTATTAATTCTCTAGTTTATTTATATGTCTATGTGTGATTAAATTAGGAATTATGTCTCACATGATTCATATGGGTTAATTCTTCCATTGATTCTCTATTTTAAATACATGTTGTCTTATGTGTGATTATTTGGGGAATTGATCTCTACACTAGTTTTTCTATATTAATTGCATGTCTATGTGTGGTTGATTGAGAATCTAGTGATGGCTAGACATTAGTGCTTAATGGAATGCTCTTGTTATGTCTTTTGATGGTTCATACTTATTCCTTGATGGATTGTACCTCTCTCTTAGTTTATTTTCATGCTAGTAGTGTAGTTATAGTGTAGTGTTAGATGGGGGAGACAATTCATGCTTGTTCATTGATGTTCTATGCTTTTGAATGCAAGAAGCATATGCTCTAATATTGTGGTGTAATGGAATTTTGAGCTTAATGAAGGATTAATGACTAGTTATGATATGTTGTATCTTTCGCATGTGTTTAGACAATTTATTCCTCTCCCAATCGATAAATTGTGGCCTCTAGCATGATGTTTAGACAATACATGTTTAACTAAGTCATCCTTGTGAATTATTTGGACTATGAGCTTAATGAAAGGTTTAATGACTTGATTTGATATTTTGTTCTCTTCACATGTTGTCTAGACAATATATTCCTCTTCCAATAGATATATTGTAGCCTTTCACATGTTGTTTAGACATTATACACTTGTTGAGTCACCTTTGCTAGTCGAACCAATTTTGTTCACACCAATGTATTCCCCATTAATGGAAAGCAAGTGGTTAATTACATGAGCTTAGTGGTGATTCCAACACCCTAAGTCCTCTCTTCTCATCTCTTAAATCCCTATCTCTACTTAGTTTTATTTTTATTGCATTTTAATTAATTCTTTTCTAGAAGTAATCAACCAACCCAACTCTCTTTTGCAATCATTTGGTACGCTAGAGTCGAAGTTGAAATTCCAACACGTATAATCCCTTGGGACGATCCCTACTCACTCTTGCTATGTTAGTAGTGGTGTTGGTAGTGGTTTTTATAAATTTAAATTTGACATAAAAGGCTTTTCTTGAACCACACATTCACTACATTCATTTTGGCGTATTGGAACGGTCGTCGTCAGATTTTGGCGCCGTTGCCGGGGATTAACGGTTTTATTGGAATTAAACTAGACAATAGTGTTCATTAGATTGCTTCTATTTTTATTTTATTTTCCATTGTATATTCTTTTCTCTTGATTCCTATTATTATTTGTTCAATTAGGTACTTGACTACAAGGAAGGCGAACTTTGGAACTTAAAGCAATCATTGGAGCTTAAAAGCTAAATTTGGAGTTAAAGTGCTAAAGGACCATTGTGAGCAATTCTTGGCACTCTTGTATTTTAATTATTTCACTTCTTTGCATGCTTGTGATAGCCCTTGTTGAGGCTCATTTTATAGCTAAATTTTTGTCCAAGCATAGGCCCTTGTTGAGGCCAATTTTTTCTTACATTTGGGTTTTAATTGTGAATGGAGGAATTGTTTGATCCAAGTTTGGGGGGGAATTACATCCCTTCACCTTATGCCCCTCCATCACATTTTAATCCTTATGAGATTGAGTCCAATTCATTTCATGCATCATCTTATTATGGATTTGATCACTCATTTAATCCTTCTTATGACTATTGCCCTCCACCACCATTTTATGATGAATCAATTCCACCACCTTCTAAGTACTCGCCCGGATTTGAAGAAAAAGTGTTAGCTTTACTTGATGTGCATATTTCACACACTTCACTTATTAATTCTCATTCTCAAACTTTAGCCAACTTAGAAGCTCAAGTTGAGCAAATTGCAAGTACTCTTTCTTATCAAGAGGAGGAGGAAGAGGTAAATGAAAAAATGGCAAGAACTTCAATGTATATAGATGAGGATGATGAGAGTGAGGAGAATGAAATAAGTGAGCTAATGCCTAGCACTCTATCTTGTATAGAGGAGGAAGTGGCAAGTGAGTTAGTGGCTAATCCAATAGAACATAACATGATTAATGAGGACTTTCCTTGTTTTGATTATGATTTTATCTCGGACATGGCTACTCTAGAGAGTGAGGAGATGTTGACCACACTTGAGGTAGGAGAGAAGGAGGAGGAACTTGTTGAAGAGGGCCTTCCTTCTATTATCTCTAATGACCCTCTTGAGGAGTGTCTTTTGGAAATGTATAAAAATTGTGGTTTTGACTTTAAAAGCTCTAAAAATGAAATAAACTCT
The DNA here is from genome assembly GCF_030987335.1 of Cornus florida. Lineage (NCBI taxonomy): Eukaryota > Viridiplantae > Streptophyta > Magnoliopsida > Cornales > Cornaceae > Cornus > Cornus florida. The sequence goes on along the minus strand of NW_026775579.1, from coordinate 76,018,878 downwards.
CTAATGGACTCCTTAGCTTACTTAGAAGTGAGGAAATGGTAATTTATGAGGAGGAGAAGAGGGATGAAGAGAGGGTGTTTCTTATTAATCCAAATGAGTCTTTGAAAGACAATGCCTCACCAATTATCAATATGGATGATCATTTGAATGTGTTTCAAGAACACAACAAAGAGGCAAGCCTAACCATGATTAATTTTGTTTTCAAGACCGTGGATGAAAGGAACAATATCATCTCTTTGATTTCTTTTCAAGTCATTCTTTTGGATGATGATTTTATTGTCATAAGTGGGACATTAAATGAGAAAAGTGAAAAGAGGGTCAATAAGGATGTTTCATATCTAGTTTTTGATTCATTTGATTAGTGAGTTGACCTAACGTCTTGCTAGAGACGTTAAACACTAGAATTCGTAGAGTTTCACAACTCTATTCCTCCCTCATTTCTTTTTATTTTTCATTCTTGTGTACATTCTTCCATCTATTTTTCAAATTTTCATTCTTGTTACCATCATTGGGGCTTAGCATAGGATTTTCTGCACTTTCAGTTCAAAATTAGGCATTTGGTGCCAGTTCGATCGATCACAAGAGCACCTTCAATCGATCGAACATTGGTTCGATCGATCCAACTATGGACTCGATCGATCCAGCTCTCATTTTGCACCCAACACTTAGAAAAATTTTGGACCTGCATCCAAATTCCAAAATGCATGCTCTCGGGATCTCTAAATTTTCAAAAGTTCGATCGATCGTAAACCATTTCGATCGATCGAACTACCTTTCGATCGATCCAACATGTGGTTCGATCGATCATGAGTCCCAACACTTAGAAAAATTTGCAGGCCTCATCCATTTTTCAAAAATGCATGCTCTCGGGATCTCCAAAATTTTACATGTTCGATCGATCGAATTTCATCTCGGATCGATCACAGCTATGTTCGATCAATCGAACTTCATCTTCGATCGATCACAACTTTGCCCCTTTGACCCTTTCACTTTTTGACTTTTTCCTATTTCTATTTTTATTTTATTTTATTTCATTTAGTTACGTCTTTCTCTTGACTTAAAAAAAAAAAAAAGGAAGTTTTTGGAAATTTGTTAAAAACACAAAAATATTTTTGTTAATTTTATTTTATTTTCAAAAATTCCAAAAAGATTTTTATTTTATTTTCATTTTTACTTTTATTTCCAAGCTTTATTTTTATTTTTATTTCTAATATTTAAAATTAAAAAAAAAAAAATCAAATCCCAAAAACATTTTTCTTTTATTTTATTTTATTTCCTTTTATCTTATTTCCAAAAATCCAAAAATATTTTGTTTAACTTTAATTTTTAATTCTTCTAACTTGTGAAAAAAAAAAAAAAAAAAAATGAAAAACAAAAAGTAAGAAAATTTTGTATATAATTGCATTGTACATATTTTTTCCATATTTTTTTGCATTGTACATTTTCTTTTTCATTTCTTGCATTGCACATATTGTTTTTCATTTCTTACATTGAACATATTCTTTCATTACATTTTGCCTTATTTAATTTTCTTTTTATATTTTGTTCATGCATTTTATTCTTTGTTTTTCTTGCATTTTGTATATACTTGCTTTCATTAAATGAAAAATATAAAAAGATTCATCATTGTGCCCTTATGTGTAGTCATGCATACTTTATGCTTTAGTTAGGGCTTGATCTTATATCTCTCTTGCATCATGTGTTACATTGCCTTAGAATGCTTGATTTGATTATTCTTATCCCATTTGATATTTGATGTGAGTTTGCTAGCGTGGTTATTCAAGTAGATTGTTGATTCCAAGTTTGGGGGAGACGTCTTTCGAATTGGATCATGACCGGGCTTCATGTCTATACCACCACGGTATACTCTTTCCACTTTTTTTCCATTGTTCTCATTACACATTGAGGACAATGTGCGGTTTAAGTTTGGGGGTAAGGTGTCTTGTTGCATTCTACTTAAGATTTGAGCTTTAAATGCATGATTGAGATTTGAGATTGATGTTAGCTATGATTTTGATCTTTTGAGGACTATATTGCTTAAAATTTAAAAATTACTTGACTTGAGAGTCCAATACTCCTTGTATGCCTTGAGGATGCCATTTAGGAGTAAATTTTTCGAAAGATTGATATCTTGCTTGCATTTGTGGTCCACATCATCCTGAATTTGTGATTGTTTTGAGATTCGTTCTAGGATTCTACACTAGCACCGGCACACGCTAGCATTCAATTGTGGGGTACATGCTTTGTTGATTATTGAATTGGTTATATCTCAATTGGGCTAGTAATGCATTCAAAACTTTCATTCTTGATAAAGGTGGATAACAACCCCTTTTCATTGAGTAGCCGGGATTATTGCCTCATTAAGCAGTGAACTTCTCGCGCCGAAAGGTGGAGGGCCCAAACTCTAGGTTAATAATTGAAAAAAAAAAAAAAAAAAAAAGTTGCAGAAGTAATAAAAGTGAGGACTTCTCCTAAAAGGCGAGAAATGGGAAATGATTAGATGGTTGTTGTCTTGATTTGTAGCCTAGTTGATTTGAGTTTGTAAGTCCGTAGGGGTGTCTTAACACCTAATGCCCTAAAGCCATCTGGTTTGGGAGTCATTGACCTAACGCTCGCTACATGAATCTTCTAGAAAGCTTAAGAGATTAACACATTGCACCATACTTCCATCTTTGATCCTAAAAAAAAAAAAAAAAAAAATTGAGTGAAAAGAATAAGCGCACCTAGAACAATAAAGCTTTAATAAAAGGTCCACTTTTTGTCTTGATGATTGGGACTAGATTTGTATGCTAGTTTGAGGGTAAGGATGTGATTAATTCCTTAGTTGGCTAAGATAGCAACACACTTGATGCCAGACCACTCAAAAAAGGATTCTAGACTTGTTTCGATTTTCATGATGTGTGGAGGACCATACTTGCTTGTTTGATGTTGAGATTTTGGGAGATTGCTTGGAAATGGTTGAAAAATTGCATACTTGAGGTAGTTTTCTTCCAATGCTTGTTTGCAATATTGGTGCCTCTTTTGAAAGAATGAGCTTAATGTTTTTGGGTACCATTTCTGAAAACCCTCACGAGACTTCACTCGTCCACTAGGGGTAACCTAGGGGTTTAAAAGGCTTGTTGCATATGCTAAATGCAATCGTGTTTCCTACGAAAGTGGTGCTATCATTTTATTACTTTCTAGTTCATAGTTATTTAGTTGTTCATTTCTTTTCTTTACTTTGTAGTTCATTGCTAGGGACTAGCAATATTTAAGTTTGGGGGTGTGATGAGAGCTGAAAAGTACACATTTAAACCCCTTAAGCTTGAGTATTCTAGGACCTTTATCTATCTTATTTATCCGTTTTAGTACTTATTTGTGTTTTTATCTATTTCAGGTCAATAATGTTAAAATGGTCTAAAAATGAGTTCTTAAGGCCTTTTTGGAGTCAAACTAAGTCTTAGCGATGATCCGGAGCAAAAAGAGGCTGATCTGGAGCAAAAAAAAGCCGATACTGAAAAGCTAAAAAGTTGGATGGATCGCAGAAAAGTTGGATCGATCGAACTTTTAGTTGGATCGATCAGAAAAGTTGGATCGATTGAAAAATAAGTTGGATCGATCGAAAAAGTTGGATCGATCGAAAATAAGTTGGATCGATCGAACTGGACATGCTGGCAGCGAGTTGTCACTTTTTCCGTGCGCGCCCAAAAGTTCACCTACCAAAAAGTTGCGGGAGTAGATATTTTTTAGCATATATTCTAGACTTAGTGACTAAGAAAAGGACCTTCTTTATAAAGGGAAGCAACCCATTTGTAAAAGAGGATTTTTTTAGGCTTTTTATCATTTTATTTTCTACATTGTAATTTTTATTTCTCTCTCTAGAAAAGTTAGAGATTAGGGTTAGAAGAAAAGAGAGAAGTGGAGGCATATCTCAAGAACACATCTCTAAATCCACTATCTCTACATCTCTAGAGCTTCAAAGAAGAAGAAGAAGAAGAAGAAGAAGAAGAAGATGGAGCCATGTTTGGAGCTTGATTCCATGACTACATCCACCTCCTCCATGATTGACTAGATCTACACTTAGGGCTTGGATGAGCCCTAAGTCTTGTGTAATCTAAACCCTTGTATTTCTATTTTTGGGGATTTTTATATATATTGTTGTGATTAGTGTTCTAGCCTTGTGAATTTCATGAATCTTGGTATATTTCTATGATTTCCATGGTTTAATTCTTCCTATTAATTCTCTAGTTTATTTACATGTCTATGTGTGATTAAATTAGGAATTATGTCTCACATGATTCATATGGGTTAATTCTTCCATTGATTCTCTATTTTAATTACATGTTGTCTTATGTGTGATTATTTGGGGAATTGATCTCTACACTAGTTTTTCTATATTAATTGTATGTCTATGTGTAGTTGATTGAGAATCTAGTGATGGTTAGACATTAGTGCTTAATGGAATGCTCTTGTTATGTCTTTTGATGGTTCATACTTATTCCTTGATGGATTGTACCTCTCCCTTAGTTTATTTTCATGCTAGTAGTGTAGTTATAGTGTAGTGTTAGATGGGGGAGACAATTCATGCTTGTTCTTTGATGTTCCATACTTTTGAATGCAAGAAGCATATGCTCTAATATTGTGGTGTAATGGAATTTTGAGCTTAATGAAGGATTAATGACTAGTTATGATATGTTGTATCTTTCACATGTGTTTAGACAATTTATTTCTCTCACAATAGATAAATTGTGGCCTCTCACGTGATGTTTAGACAATACATGTTTAACTAAGTCATCCTTGTGAATTATTTGGACTATGAGCTTAATGAAAGGTTTAATAACTTGATTTGATATTTTGTTCTCCTCACATGTTGTCTAGACAATATATTCCTCTTCCAATAGATATATTGTAGCCTTTCACATGTTGTTTAGACATTATACACTTGTTGAGTCACCTTTGCTAGTCGAACCAATTTTGTTCACACCATTGTATTCCCCATTAATGGAAAGCAAGTGGTTAATTACATGAGCTTAGTGGTGATTCCAACACCCTTAGTCCTCTCTTCTCATCTCTTAAATCCCTATCTCTACTTAGTTTTATTTTTATTGCATTTTAATTAATTCTTTTCTAGAAGTAATCAACCAACCCAACTCTCTTTTGCAATCATTTGGTACGCTAGAGTCGAAGTTAAAATTCCAACACGTATAATCCCTTGGGACGATCCCTACTCACTCTTGCTACGTTAGTAGTGGTGTTGGTAGTGGTTTTTATAAATTTAAATTTGACATAAAAGGCTTTTCTTGAACCACACATTCACTACATTCATTTTGGCGTATTGGAACGGCCGTCATCAGATTTTGGCGCCGTTGCCGGGGATTAACGGTTTTGTTGGAATTAAACTAGACAATAGTGTTAATTAGATTGCTTCTATTTTTATTTTATTTTCCATTGTATATTCTTTTCTCTTGATTCTCATTATTATTTGTTCAATTAGGTACTTGACTATAAGGAAGGCGAACTTTGGAACTTAAAGCAATCATTGGAGCTTAAAAGCTAAATTTGGAGTTGAAGTGCTAAAGGACCATTGTGAGAAATTCTTAGTACTCTTGTATTTTAATTTTTTCATTTCTTTGCATGCTTGTGAGAGCCCTTGTTGAGGCTCATTTTATTGCTAAATTTTTGTCCAAGCATAGGCCCTTATTGAGGCCAATTTTTTCTTGCATTTGGGTTTTAATTGTGAATGGAGGAATTGTTTGATCCAAGTTTGGGGGGGAATTACATCCCTTCACCTTATGCCCCTCCATCACATTTTAATCCTTATGAGATTGAGTCCAATTCATTTCATGCATCATCTTATTATGGATTTGATCACTCATTTAATCCTTCTTATGACTATTGCCCTCCACCACCATTTTATGATGAATCAATTCCACCACCTTCTAAGTACTCACCCGGATTTGAAGAAAAAGTGTTAGCTTTACTTGATGTGCATATTTCACACACTTCACTTATTAATTCTCAGTCTCAAACTTTAACCAACTTAGAAGCTCAAGTTGAGCAAAGTACTCTTTCTCATCAAGAGGAGAAGGAAGAGGCAAATGAAAAAATGGCAAGAACTTCAATGTATATAGATGAGGATGATGAGAGTGAGGAGAATGAAATAAGTGAGCTAATGCCTAGCACTCTATCTTGTATAGAGGAGGAAGTGGCAAGTGAGTTAGTGGCTAATCCAATAGAACATAACATGATTAATGAGGACTTTCCTTGTTTTGATTATGATTTTATCTCGGACATGGCTACTCTAGAGAGTGAGGAGATGTTGACCACACTTGAGGTAGGAGAGAAGGAGGAGGAACTTGTTGAAGAGGGCCTTCCTTCTATTATCTCTAATGACCCTCTTGAGGAGTGTCTTTTGGAAATGTATAAAAATTGTGGTTTTGACTTTAAAAGCTCTAAAAATGAAATAAACTCTCTAATGGACTCCTTAGCTTACTTAGAAGTGAGGAAATGGTAATTTATGAGGAGGAGAAGAGGGATGAAGAGAGGGTGTTTCTTATTAATCCAAATGAGTCTTTGAAAGACAATGCCTCACCAATTATCAATATGGATGATCATTTGAATGTGTTTCAAGAACACAACAAAGAGGCAAGCCTAACCATGATTAATTTTGTTTTCAAGACCGTGGATGAAAGGAACAGTATCATCTCTTTTATTTCTTTTCAAGTCATTCTTTTGGAGGATGATTTTATTGTCATAAGTGGGACATTAAATGAGAAAAGTGAAAAGAGGGTCAATAAGGATGTTTCATATCTAGTTTTTGATTTATTTGATTAGTGAGTTGACCTAACGTCTTGCTAGAGACGTTAAACACTAGAATTCGTAGAGTTTCACAACTCTATTCCTCCCTCATTTCTTTTTATTTTTCATTCTTGTGTACATTCTTCCATCTATTTTTCAAATTTTCATTCTTGTTACCATCATTGGGGCTTAGCATAGGATTTTCTGCACTTTCAGTTCAAAATTAGGCATTTGGTGCCAGTTCGATCGATCACAAGAGCACCTTCGATCGATCGAACATTGGTTCGATCGATCCAACTATGGACTCGATCGATCCAGCTCTCATTTTGCACCCAACACTTAGAAAAATTTTGGACCTGCATCCAAATTCCAAAATGCATGCTCTCGGGATCTCTAAATTTTCAAAAGTTCGATCGATCGTAAACCATTTCGATCGATCGAACTACTTTTCGATCGATCCAACATGTGGTTCGATCGATCATGAGTCCCAACACTTAGAAAAATTTTCAGGCCTCATCTATTTTTCAAAAATGCATGCTCTCGGGATCTCCAAAATTTTACATGTTCGATCGATCGAATTTCATCTCGGATCGATCACAGCTATGTTCGATCAATCGAACTTCATCTTCGATCGATCACAACTTTGCCCCTTTGACCCTTTCACTTTTTGACTTTTTCCTATTTCTATTTTTATTTTATTTTATTTCATTTAGTTACCTCTTTCTCTTGACTTAAAAAAAAAAAAAGGAAGTTTTTGGAAATTTGTTAAAAACACAAAAATATTTTTGTTAATTTTATTTTATTTTCAAAAATTCCAAAAAGATTTTTATTTTATTTTCATTTTTACTTTTATTTCCAAGCTTTATTTTTATTTTTATTTCTAATATTTAAAATTAAAAAAAAAAAATCAAATCCCAAAAACATTTTTCTTTTATTTTATTCTATTTCCTTTTATCTTATTTCCAAAAATCCAAAAATATTTTGTTTAACTTTAATTTTTAATTCTTCTAACTTCTGAAAAAAAAAAAAAAAAATGAAAAACTAAAAGTAAGAAAATTTTGTATATACTTACATTGTACATATTTTTTCCATATTTTTTTGCATTGTACATTTTCCTTTTCATTTCTTTCATTGCACATATTGTTTTTCATTTCTTACATTGAACATATTCTTTCATTACATTTTGCCTTATTTAATTTTCTTTTTATATTTTGTTCATGCATTTTATTCTTTGTTTTTCTTGCATTTTGTATATACTTGCTTTCATTAAATGAAAAATATAATAAGATTCATCATTGTGCCCTTATGTGTAGTCATGCATACTTTATGCTTTAGTTAGGGCTTGATCTTATATCTCTCTTGCATCATGTGTTACATTGCCTTAGAATGCTTGATTTGATTATTCTTATCCCATTTGATATTTGATGTGAGTTTGCTAGCGTGGTTATTCAAGTAGATTGTTGATTCCAAGTTTGGGGGAGACGTCTTTCGAATTGGATCATGACCGGGCTTCATGTCTACACCACCACGGTATACTCTTTCCACTTTTTTTCCATTGTTCTCATTACACATTGAGGACAATGTGCGGTTTAAGTTTGGGGGTAAGGTGTCTTGTTGCATTCTACTTAAGATTTGAGCTTTAAATACTTGATTAAGATTTGAGATTGATGTTAGCTATGATTTTGATCTTTTGAGGACTATATTGCTTAAAATTTAAAAATTACTTGACTTGAGAGTCCAATACTCCTTGTATGCCTTGAGGATGCCATTTAGGAGTAAATTTTTCGAAAGATTGATATCTTGCTTGCATTTGTGGTCCACATCATCCTGAATTTGTGATTGTTTTGAGATTCGTTCTAGGATTCTACACTAGCACCGGCGCACGCTAGCATTCAATTGTGGGGTACATGCTTTGTTGATTATTGAATTGGTTATATCTCAATTGGGCTAGTAATGCATTCAAAACTTTCATTCTTGATAAAGGTGGATAACAACCCCTTTTCTTTGAGTAGCCGGGATTCTTGCCTCATTAAGCAGTGAACTTCTCGTGCCGAAAGGTGGAGGGCCCAAACTCTAGGTTAATAATTGAAAAAAAAAAAAAAAGTTGCAGAAGTAATAAAAGTGAGGACTTCTCCTAAAAGGCGAGAAGTGGGAAATGATTAGATGGTTGTTGTCTTGATTTGTAGCCTAGTTGATTTGAGTTTGTAAGTCCGTAGGGGTGTCTTAACACCTAATGCCCTAAAGCCATCTGGTTTGGGAGTCATTGACCTAACGCTCGCTACATGAATCTTCTAGAAAGCTTAAGAGATTAACACATTGCACCATACTTCCATCTTTGATCCTAAAAAAAAAAAAAAAAATTGAGTGAAAAGAATAAGCGCACCTAGAACAATAAAGCTTTAATAAAAGGTCCACTTTTTGTCTTGATGATTGGGACTAGATTTGTATGCTAGTTTGAGGGTAAGGATGTGATTAATTCCTTAGTTGGCTAAGATAGCAACACACTTGATGCCAGACCACTCAAAAAAGGATTCTAGACTTGTTTCGATTTTCATGATGTGTGGAGGACCATACTTGCTTGTTTGATGTTGAGATTTTGGGAGATTGCTTGGAAATGGTTGAAAAATTGCATACTTGAGGTAGTTTTCTTCCAATGCTTGTTTGCAATATTGGTGCCTCTTTTGAAAGAATGAGCTTAATGTTTGCGGGTACCATTTCTGGAAACCCTCACGAGACTTCACTCGTCCACTAGGGGTAACCTAGGGGTTTAAAAGGCTTGTTGCATATGCTAAATGCAATCGTGTTTCCTACGAAAGTGGCGCTATCATTTTATTGCTTTCTAGTTCAAAGTTGTTTAGTTGTTCATTTCTTTTCTTTACTTTGTAGTTCATTGCTAGGGACTAGCAATATTTAAGTTTGGGGGTGTGATGAGAGCTGAAAAGTACACATTTAAACCCCTTAAGCTTGAGTATTCTAGGACCTTTATCTACCTTATTTATCCGTTTTAGTACTTATTTGTGTTTTTATCTATTTCAGGTCAATAATGTTAAAATGGGCTAAAAATGAGTTCTTAAGGCCTTTTTGGAGTCAAACTAAGTCTTAGCGATGATCCGGAGCAAAAAGAGGCTGATTTGGAGCAAAAAGAAGCTGATACTGAAAAGCTGAAAAGTTGGATGGATCGCAGGAAAGTTGGATCGATCAGAAAAGTTGGATCGATCGAAAAATAAGTTGGATCGATCGAACTGGACATGCTGGCAGCAAGCTGTCACTTTTTCCGTGCGCGCCCAAAAGTTCACCTACCAAAAAGTTGCGGGATTAGATATTTTTGGGCATATATTCTAGACTTAGTGACTAAGAAAAGGACATTCTTTATAAAGGGAAGCAACCCATTTGTAAAAGAGGATTTTTTTAGGCTTTTTATCATTTTATTTTCTACATTGTAATTTTTATTTCTCTCTCTAGAAAAGTTAGAGATTAGGGTTAGAAGAAAAGAGAGAAGTGGAGGCACATCTCAAGAACACATCTCTAAATCCACTATCTCTCCATCTCTAGAGCTTCAAAGAAGAAGAAGAAGAAGAAGAGGAAGAAGAAGATGGAGCCATGTTTGGAGCTTGATTCCATGACTACATCCACCTCCTCCATGATTGACTAGATCTACACTTAGGTGTTGGATGAGTCCTAAGTCTTGTGTAATCTAAACCCTTGTATTTCTATTTTTGGGGATTTTTATATATATTGTTGTGATTAGTGTTCTAGCCTTGTAAATTTCATGAATCTTGGTATATTTCTATGATTTCCATGGTCTAATTCTTCCTATTAATTCTCTAGTTTATTTACATGTCTACGTGTGATTAAATTAGGAATTATGTCTCACATGATTCATATGGGTTAATTCTTCCATTGATTCTCTATTTTAATTACATGTTGTCTTATGTGTGATTATTTGGGGAATTGATCTCTACACTAGTTTTTCTATATTAATTGCATGTCTATGTGTGGTTGATTGAGAATCTAGTGATGGCTAGACATTAGTGCTTAATGGAATGCTCTTGTTATGTCCTTTGATGGTTCATACTTATTCCTTGATGGATTGTACCTCTCCCTTAGTTTATTTTCATGCTAGTAGTGTAGTTATAGTGTAGTGTTAGATGGGGGAGACAATTCATGCTTGTTTTTTGATATTCCATGCTTTTGAATGCAAGAAGCATATGCTCTAATATTGTGGTGTAATGGAATTTTGAGCTTAATGAATGATTAATGACTAGTTATGATATGTTGTATCTTTCGCATGTGTTTAGACAATTTATTCCTCTCCCAATAGATAAATTGTGGCCTCTCACATGATGTTTAGACAATACATGTTTAACTAAGTCATCCTTGTGAATTATTTGGACTATGAGCTTAATGAAAGGTTTAATGACTTGATTTGATATTTTGTTGTCTTCACATGTTGTCTAGACAATATATTCCTCTTCCAGTAGATATATTGGAGCATTTCACATGTTGTTTAGACATTATACACTTGTTGAGTCACCTTTGCTAGTCGAACCAATTTTGTTCACACCAATGTATTCCCCATTAATGGAAAGCAAGTGGTTAATTACATGAGCTTAGTGGTGATTCCAACACCCTAAGTCCTCTCTTCTCATCTCTTAAATCCCTATCTCTACTTAGTTTTATTTTTATTGCATTTTAATTAATTTTTTTCTAGAAGTAATCAACCAACCCAACTCTCTTTTGCAATCATTTGGTACGCTAGAGTTGAAGTTGAAATTCCAACACGTATAATCCCTTGGGACGATCCCTACTCACTCTTGCTACGTTAGTAGTGGTGTTAGTAGTAGTTTTTATAAATTTAAAGTTGACATAAAAGGCTTTTCTTGAACCACACATTCACTACATTCATTTTGGCGTATTGGAACGGCCGTCGTCAAGGGTTGTACTAGAGAGCAATTGTATAGATCATCGAGGGGAATGGGATTAAAAGCCGAAAGCTAACGAGTCACCTTAATGGAAACCCAACCTAGTTGACTGGAGATCCCAAGATCTAGGTTCAAAGGGACAACAGAAATTTTGAGTGACTCACTAGAAGCACTGGGAAGATATAAATCTTCTACCCATTCCTATGATGAGACAGTACTACCTACAGCGATGATTAGGATAAGCTATGCTTTTAATGACTCTTATACCTTGAAAATTCAAGTGGGGTATGGTAGAATACTCTTAATAAGAAGTCACCTATATGAGTGTGAAGTGGGGCCGCTTCTATGAGAACTATAAAGGCTAAGTTTTCTGGAGCACTCATTGAATACCAGGACTTGTTCAGGGCCAAAATGAACACAACAATGAGAACCAACTTTGTGAGGAAAGCTACTGTATGTTTGTTATTGTCTTGGTTTACACAAACGGCTGAACAGTTCAAGACATCGCGTTCACTGGTTAGCCAGTAAATCTGATAGCAATACACTAGGGAAGGTTCAAAGCCAAAAGCTACCTATCCTGATGCAGTATCTTTCTGATTATACTCTCTCTAGTGTCTACATGATCATCTTTTACATTTTACGCAAATTTTCATTCATGTGGGGGATTGTTGGAAACGGGGGCATTAAAAACATAAACTTTAGATGAGATTTGGAATAGACTCCGCTAATAATTTTTTGCGGATCTCTAGACGAGCGCATTTCTCTCCATAAGGAGATGAATGTGGTATATTTACTTTCTCAAATCCGTTTTCGGGTGAATGAGAAATTAGCTCCAAAGTGTGGTGTTTTGATAAGCTTAAATGGGTATGCAAAATGTGGGAAGTGTTTGTCCCACATGAAAAAAAATGTTGAAACAAATTGAAATTTAAATAAGCTGAGTTTAGGATTTGGGCTTGGGCTTGGGCTTGGGCCTAATTGTAAAGTCCAAATTATTCTTTTTTAGAATTTTTGATTGGGCCTAATTTTAGACTGGGCTTATTTAAATGGGTTTCACAAATGGGTGAGTTTTTTGGGTGGTTGGTTTTTTGAATTAAAAAAACTACTTTTTAGTTTTTCTAAAAGGTTACACCTTTTAAATTAAAAAACCATATTTTAGTTTTTCTAAAGGGTTACACCTTTTAAATTAAAAAATCACTTTTTAGTTTTTTTCAAAGGGTTACACCTTTTTCCGAACCATCATAACCTATGGTTGCACTCACTCGAAAAGGCACATTGCAACCTATTGGAATGGATGTGTCTATTGGTGAACAAACACCATGTGAACCATTGCAACCTATTGGAATATATGTGTCTAGTGGTGAACAGACACCATGTGAACCATTGAAACCTATTGCAATGGTTGTGTCCAATAATGAAGAGATACACCCCATCCGAAAAGACATTTCTGTTTCTATAAATACCCCCCTTTGGATCATTTGCAAGTTGTTCATTTTTATTTTCTTCTATCTCCCTCTCTAGACTTGAACCCAACCCAAGTGGGTTCAAACCATACGTTAAGTGGTCCGAACCACTTAGACCCTAATCTAATTTCATCGAGCCATATTAAGATTGGTCCGAACCATTTGATTCGAATTGCACCCAATTCAGCATTTATGTAACATAGATGCATTTTGAGTCATTGAGAGTATTACACGGAGAAGGTTCGCCGTATCCACGAGTTTGTAGTGCTGCTACTGGTGGATGTAGACCGTTGTATCCTGGGAGATAGACACCACTGAGTCCATTAGCACCATAGCCGGGCGAATCTGTCTTAAGGACATAGTATCCAATACTAGCCTTGGTCCAGGTTCTTTATTTATAATTATTATTTCATTAATTTATTTTGCATATTTAATTAAATATAGAGTTACATATTTAATTAATGATTTCTTAGCATATTGTTAATTATCTCATGACATATTAGTATAAGGTTTGTTATATCTTAAATGTCACGTGAAGCATATATTTTACCAATAGGTTTGACCCACTAAATTATTTCTTTAATAGTTAAAATTACATGTTTACCCTTATTTGACTTTAGTTTGACTATTCAAATGACATGTTTACCCTTTCTTTTCCATATACAAGAATAAATAAAATAGGTGATCAACATCATACAATGTGGTATTGAGGGCTATTATATGCCACACAAGTGTCCGGTTCTATATTTTTTTAAGGAAATTAATGAAATTTTAAGTAAGAAAATTTTATTTTATTTTATGGAAATTAATGAAATTTAAAAAGAGAAAGAGAAAAATAAGAAAAATTTTAAAAACTAAAATAGAATAATAAAATAAGAAAAATCACCCATTCATATATTTTTTTAAGGAAATTAATGAAATTTTATTTTTTTTAAGGAAGTTAATGAAATTTAAAAAGAGAAAGAGAAAAATAAGAAAAATTTTAAAAACTAAAATAGAAAAATAAAATAAGAAAAATCACCCATTCATATATATATTTTTATAATTTGAATTATATATGTTTAGGTTCGTGAGAATTGCTTATTGCATGTTTATGTTTTTTCAGATTGTTGGATTTGTATGATTTAGGAATTAATTGGTTGACAAAAATTTCAAATTTGTTATTCCATTTATTTTTGGAGGAGTGCTAACTGCTAATTAATTAGTTGACTTAGGAATTAATTGGTTGAATTTATATGTTTATTCAAAAATTCCAAATGGGTTGATTTAGGAATTAATTGGTTGAATTTATATGTTTATTTATTTTTGTTATTTTTTTTTTTTTTTCTGTTTATTGGTCCCCTCCCTCTCCGCTTTTTTTCTCTCTCTTATTTTTCTCTCTCTAATCTCTCCGGCCAGACAAGTCTCCGGCGCCGACACCATCAACGAAGACACCAACTCTCATGCCGCCACCTCCTGCAACCCATCTGGTGCATTCAGTTACATCCGGTAAGCCCAACTAATGTCGAAAACTCTTAATTAAACAGGTGGCCGGAGAGAGAGACAGAGAGATTGAGAAAGCGTAGGCATCGATGGTGGAAGTGAACCCATATTTGCAGACCCAAATTACAGAGGCACCGACGATGGTGCCAAAATAGTGGAAGAGAACCACTATTTGCAGACCTAAATTGCAGAGGCATCGACGATGAACCCATATTTGTAGATCCACTTGATCGGCGGTATGCAGTTGGATGGAAGGTATATGGATTTGCTCAGTGATGTATGTAGATGGCTCTGGAACTTGGGCTTGATGGTACGAAATTTGGACTCTAGAAGGTTTTGTGTATCTGTAGAGAAGAGATCGAGGAGCAACTGGGTGGAGTTAGAAATTCAGGAGCAGATAATTTGGATAGAGATAGAGGAGAGAGAAACAGTGTGTGTAGGGGTAAAGAAGTCAGTTATATTATCTAATATTTTAGAATAAATGTGATTAAAAAATTAGGGGCAAACATGTCTTTTCCTATGTTTTTAACGTAAACAATAACGGAAAAGCAAAAATGGACCTAAGTGATAGTTATTTTCGAAAGATGTTTTAGACTGATATTTGGCCAAACTACTAGGGTGTCAGTGAAATTATCCCAAAATAATAATAATAATAATAATTATTATTATTATTATTATTATAATCAAACTATGATTAAAATTATGATTTTGTTTTCATCTTTGCATCAATGAATGTAGCCTGTAACACACATAAGAAGAAAACCAAAATTAGGGTTTATTTTCATTTTTGCATCAATGAAGGTAAGATTGTACACACAAAAATTTCAAAGCATTGATAGTGAATTTGTCCATGGAGATAGGTTTTATTTTTATTTATGCATCTATGAAGGTAAGATTGTAAACACAAAAATTTCAAAGCATGGATCGTGAATTTGTCCATTGAGGTGGATGATAATTTGTTACAGGACCACTATTATCCCAATAAATTCTAAAAAAGATATCAAAAAAAAAAATCAAGAAAAATGGACCAAAGTCATATAAATCTTGAGTGGAATATCCAATTTTTGTTAACAACGGTTGAGAGATAATTCAAGCAATCCATAGTTGTTGTAGCCATAGTCCAGGACGTTTGGATTCTTGGGTAACCCTGCGATGCCGATGTATTTCCAACTATATTTGGTAACTCAAAATTGCAAAGAAGGTAGCAAAAAAGAAGGGAAAAACAGAGCAAGTTTAAAAGAGAGAGTAAAGTGGGCCAGGTAACGTTGGAGAAATATGGGATTAAAGTTGAAATGACAGTTTGTCACATAGTTCCTTTCAAGATACACATCTTTAATTCATGATGTGTATGCTCTATTGATTAGAGTTACAAAAATTCAAACATCAGAATACGTCAAAAAAAAAAGAAAAATAAAAAAAGACAAGCATATTCACAAAATCCTTGTTCTTAAAATTTTATTGTCAAAACTGTTAGAGCTTTTCTTATCAACAAAAAAAAATTCAAGATTTAAAAACATTCCAAATTAATTCTTAAAAATCGCATGAAGAAAAAAAAATTCAAATTAAACTCAAAACACACAATACAAATAGAAAAATAATAGTAAAAATTACCATCACTTTTAGCATCGATGTAGTTGAATGGCTCATGAAGTTTTGATAGTTTCTTAAATGCTTCTTGTGCTAACAAGATCAATTAATTTGTTCAACTCCACCATTTCTTCAACTATGAGATATTTTGTTGTTACATATAAATATCAATATTAAACCTTAAGGAGGGAGAAAATAATTAATACAAAGTGAAGAAATAATTGATGGAGGCTGGAAGTGACCCAACACGTTAATTGGGAAGAGAGAGAGGGGGGCAAATATATCTTTCCTAAACTAAAAGGGTAATTGTAGTATTTGAGAAAAAATAATTATTTATTTATAAAATTGCGTATAAAAGTGTCATTTCCTTTAAGAGTGCAATGTAATAGTAGAAAAAACATTATCCAAATATTACTTATTGTAAAAAAATTTTGGCTTTAATAATTATACAAAGATCAAGTTGTTTTGAATTTCTTCTTTATTATCACATATTTTGTTTATGATGATCATCTTTCTCCATCAAAGAACGCTAGCTTGGTTGCCATGTATGCTTAAATAAATTGTGATTGAACAGCCTTTATTCGTCGACTTAGTCCTGAAGATGTAATGCTGTGTTTGGTGTGCGGGACTGAAATTGAATGAAATGCTCATTCCAACCATTCTTTTGTTTGGTATGCAATTTAAAGTGGGAATATGCATTCCATTGGAATGAAAATTCATTCATGGAAATGAAAATCCATTCCACAATTGAACATATGGAATTATCATTCCATTCCCAAATAATTTTTTTTTCAAAAATTAAAAATTCTCAAAAAACCTTCATGTTCCAAATCCAAAAACCATCACCAACACCAACACCACTATTGCTTTCCACCACCACCGCCACCACCATTGTTTTCCACCACCACAACCATCGTCTCTTTTCACCACAACCACCTCCTTATTTCACCACCGCCACCTCTATTGCCTTTCACCACGTTCATTACCATTGTCACCATTATTGCTGCCTGCAACCACCACACCGCCTCATTTTCCACCGTAACCTCCACCCTGTTGCCACCACCACCACCGACTTCCACCACTACCACATTCGACCACTGCCACCTCAATTGCATTCCACCACCGTCATTGCTACCATCACCGTCACCATTACAACCACCATCCATTGCCATCAGATACCCCCAAATTTTCATGTGTAGGTTGGCCAGACCCACACCCGAAGACCCGGGGATATTAAAACAATTTAGTATATAAACGAACACAGAATACAAGAAAAATAAAAAAAATAATTAATTTGTTGAAAGAAATTCTATTGATAAAATAAAACTTCTTTACTTAATAAAATCCATAAATGTAGATCTCTAGAATACAACTTGGGAATCCTGTAAGTAAGGACCCCTAAACCAAAACTACTAATCCATCTGTTTATACATAAATAAATTAGCAGTTAACTATTAAATGTCAACACTACTTAGAAGTAGATGAGATGAGTAGATGAAAGACAAGTTTCCAAGCTGCGGATTCTCAACCTCAAGACTGGAACTTTTAATAACCTGAAAAATAAAGCGTGGGTTAAACCCACGAGTAAGCTCCCCCTACCAAGCTTCTGAAAATCGATAAATAAAACCTCTAACCAAAATCATCCTAATTGAAGTTTTAACCTTTAATGTAAAATGATACATATATATTATATATATAAATATATAAAGAACATGCTTATTAATATATTCCTTGAAATCCAAGATCATGAACAATGATAAGACTACATCCATATTTAAACTAACCATCAAGTACATTCCCCTTTGAAAAACGCATTTAAAACTCAATTCCATTATAAACAGTTATTTAATCATTTAAAATAAACAAATAATAATCTATGGAATATTTTCCTTCAATCCAAATCCTAATATCCACCGATGTATGAATTTATAAAGATCACATAGCAAAGGTCTATGCTTTGGCAATTCATTCATGCCTTCACTAATATTATTTTAATACTATAAAATAATATATTATCCTTTAAATATTAGTTTATTTTAATATAATAATATAAACACAATATCAAAATATCCAACTTATAAACGCAATATCTATAGATGAATATTTAATCATCCAATTTACCTAACAATCTATTTATACTTTGGTAACTCATCCACGCCTTGATAAATACTTATTTATGTTTTGACAAATCAACCATGCCTCTATAAGTATGTTGATTTATATTATAGTAACTCAACCATGCCTCTACAAGTAATTTATTTATACTTTGTCAAATCAACCATGCTTATTAAAAGACAATCTATTTATATCTTAGCAACTCATCAATGCCTCCAAAAGTATGTTGTTTTTGTCTATATTATTAATTAACAATTCATCCATGCTTTCCATGTATGTATTTTATTTATACAATTAATAAGGCAATATATTTATGCCTTTGGCAACTCATCCATACCTCCAATTTAACCATGTACCAAACTTTACAATTAACTATGAAATAAATCATACATAGGCACTCTGTCACGCTCCAAAAATTCTAACACAAGAACCCTTGTCTTATACTAAAATCTAGTGCGTGACTCACATCATACATCCACCATAATCCATGATTAAATCAATAAGAAAACATTTTATTTAAACATCCATCAATCCAAAGGAAATCTATTACATCCTTAACTAATTTAAAATTTCACCAACTAAGTGAATCTTATTACAAAGTATTTGCTAAAAAACAATAATAAAATCAATAAGTGGAAATCAGGAAAATCTCCTTCTCCCATTGAGCCTCCTTTGCAAGCTAAATCCATGTACACCTGAAAATAATAAAGGGGTGAGCTCACAAGCTCAGCAAGAAATTGCTAAACACTATCATCGTTCTGCAAGTCAATCCTTACTTATAATCCGTATATATATACATATACAAGTGACCACGAAATATTTACTAATCATCGTCATTCTATAACATTAACTCAACCTGTGAATTTATAATCCATCTAGAATTTAAATTACTAAAATTTCACTTACCTCACATGAGCCCCAGCCTCCCCTCAACCGGTTAGCGTTCTAATACCATTACCTCACATAAGCCCCTAGCTCCACTCCAAATAAATGGTGTGAATTGCATAGTCCCTGACTACCAAATACACACATGTGGCTGGGTTGTACGTCTACTCACCCAGATGGCCCCTGACCATGTCCACATACTAAGGGCACCTTTAGCCTAATGGTCATAACAAAAGAGTAATTCACTCCCAAAGACAATCCCTACTACACTCAACAAACTCATCATTGTAAGTCCCACCAACTTATTTAATCTCATCAATTAAACACTAAATATATTAGAATTATTCCTACTTATAATATCATGAGTTTATCAACTACCTTAATTAATAATTAATTAAATAATTAATTAATACCGACATACCAACTCATAGCCCTAATTACAATAAGTTGTAACTTATACTCTAATTTTAACCTCAATGCTATTAAATCTGTATACTGCCTACTTATGCTAACCAATTCATAGTCTATCATCAATACAAATTCAACCTTAAATATCTAATTCTAATGACTCCAAAATGTACCATAAACTATGGCCTTAAATAAAAGTTATATATATATATCAGTGGCTATTTTAATTCATGACATGCAAAACCTCAAAACCCATTTACTGCTAACCACCACCTTCATCTTAGTCTAAATCTAATTAATTCATTACTCTAATTAATCATGTACCCATCATTACATACATTCAACCCATTAGTAAATAACTTGCATTTCATGAGCTTTTCCTACACACCTACTGACATAGGTATATATATCCCAGGTGCATAAAGAGGCCAGTCTGAGAGACAAAAGTACGGACAGATGGTATCATTATTCTGGCGTGAAGCATGCAAGGATGCTCTTGTTTTAAAACCCTTTGATTTTGACTTCTAAATTGATTGTCAGTGGAAGTATGGACATTAAAAAAAAAACAAAACTAGCATTAACCCCAATTACTAAATTTCTTTTATATAACCCCAAAATCAATCCATATAACTCTATGCTAATCTGCAACTCCAATTAAACAAAAAGAAATAATGAAATAAATATAATTTCTAATCAATCAATAACTCCTTGTATAATCTCCATATCTCTAATTAAAAATAATTATTATGAGTTCTACAATTAAATCATATTTAATAATCTAACCATTAAAACATAAATAAATACAGAGTTACAAGCAAGAATTAACTTGCCTGAATTACAATCACTACTTGAGCTTTTTCTCGCTTCACAACAACGAACGAATGCGTAATAATCCTTGGAATAACAACATAAGTAAAAACTGAATACACAACTAGGTCTATATATATCCAATGGTTGGGTTCAATAAGAACTCTTTTAATTTTAAAAATAACTAAATGATAACTCTGTTATTCCCTTTTAAACACAATCACCTATTTATCTTTTTTTTTTTTTAAACGATAATTCATATATAACAATATGCGTCCATAAATATATATATATCTATATATATATATATATATATATATATATATATATATATATATATATATACTAATAATAAATTATAGGATATTACATTCTACCCTCCATAAAAGAAATTTCCTCAAAATTTACGTACCTTCATTTATAAAAAAATTCTCCTTCCACAAGTTTAACATAAAATCAATCTAATGAAGGTACAAGATTAACTCTCTAGAAAGTTATTTTAGGACATACAAAACATTCCCTTCTATAAAACTCCATAGATTTCTAAAATTTCTCTCATAATCTAAAATATTATAACCACTTCCAAATGAGTGCTAATAAGGCACCACGCTTACACTTCTATAATTATGTCCTACGCTTCCACTACGCACTCTGATCACAAGTCATAACATGATATCTATCTAGTCCATATATACTTAAATTATGAGTAAAAATACTCTATCAAATCTGCCAAATTAAAATTTGATGTCCCAAAAGAATCTAATACCTTTGCTCTGATACCAAAATGTCACACCCCAAAAATTCTAATACAAGAACCCTTGTCTTATACTAAAATCTAGTACGTGACTCACATCATACATCCACCATAATTCATGATTAAATCAATAAGAAAATATTTTATTTAAACATCCATCAATCCAAAGGAAATCTATTACATCCCTAACTAATTTAAAATTCCACCAACTAAGTGAATCTTATTACAAAGTGTTTGCTAAAAAATAATAATAAAATCAATAAGTGGAAATCCGGAAAATCTCCTTCTCCCATTGAGCCTCCTTTGCAAGCTAAATCTATGTGCACCTGAAAGTAATAAAAGGGTGAGCTCACAAGCTCAGCAAGAAATTGATAAACACTATCATCGTTCAGCAAGTCAATCCTTACTTATAATCCGTATATATATACATATATAAGTGACCATGAAATATTTACTAATCATCGTCATTCTATAACATTAACTCAACCTGTGAACTTGTAACCCATCTAGAATTTAAATTACTAAAATTTCACTTACCTCACATGAGCCCCTGGCTCCTCTCGACCAGTTGGCGTTCTAATGCCATTACCTCACATGAGCCCCTGGCTCCACTCTAAATAAATGGTGTGAATTGCATAGTTAGCTGGGTTGTACGTCTACTCACCCAGATGACCCTGACCATATCCACATACTAAGAGCACCTTTAGCCCAATGGCCATCACAAAAGAGTAATTCACTCCAGAATACAGTCCCTGACTGCACTCAACAAACTTATCATTGTATAAGTCCCACCAACTTGTTTAATCTCATCAATTAAACACTAAATATATTAGAATAATTCCTACTCATAATATCATGAGTTTATCAACCACCTTAATTAATACCAACATTCCAACTCATAGCCCTAATTACAATAAGTTGTAACTTATACTCTAATTTCAACCTCAATGTCATTAAATCTGTATACTGCCTGCTTATGCCAACCGATTCATAGCCTATCATCAACACAAAGTCAACCTTAAATATCTAATTCTAATGACTCCAAAGTGTACCATAAACTATGGCCTTAAAGAAAAGTTATATATATATATCAGTGACTATTTTAATTCATGACATGCAAAACCTCAAAACCCATTTACTGCCAACCACCACCTTCATCTTAGTCTAAGTCTAATTAATTCATTACTCCAATTAATTATATACCCATCATTACATACATTCAACCCATTAGTAAATAACTTGGATTGCATGAGCTTTTTCTACACACCTACTGACATAGGTATATATAACCCAGGTGCATAAAAAGGCCAGTCCGAGAGACAAAAGTACGGACAGATGGTAGTATTATTCTGGCGTGAAGCATGCAAGGATGCTCTTGTTTTAAAACCCTTTGATTCTGACTTCTAAATTGATTGTCAGTGGAAGTATGGACATTAAAAAAAACAAAACTAGCATTAACCCCAATTACTAAATTTCTTTTATATAACCCCAAAATCATTCCGTATAAATCTATGCTAATTTGTAACTCCAATTAAACAAAAAGAAATAATGAAATAAATATAATTTCTAATCAATCAATAACTCCTTGTATAATCTTCATATCTCTAATTAAAAATAATTATTATGAGTTCTACAATTAAATCATATTTAATAATCTAACCATTAAAACATAAATAAATACAGAGTTACAAGCAAGAATTAACTTGGCTGAATTACAATCACCACTTGAGCTTTTTCTCGCTTCACAACAACGAACGAACGCGTAATAATCTTCGGAATGGCAACGTAGGTAAAAACTGAATACACAACTAGGTCTAGATATATCCATATATATATCCAATGGTTGGGTTCAATAAGAACTCTTTTAAAAATAACTAAATGATAACTCTATTATTCCCTTTTAAAAACAATCACCTATTTATCTTTTTTTTAAAAAAAAAAGATAATTCCTATATAACAATATGCTTCCATATATATATATATATATATATATATATATATATATATATACTAATAATAAATTACAGGATATTACACACTCTATACAAGTTATAAGCATATAATTAATTTAAATAAACAACCAATTACGATTTCATCAACAACAACACCACCACATATATAAACATGATAAATATCAATTAACAACTTATTAGTTGATTATGTTATATTTATTTATTTATATATGTGTGGTAGTATATAACACGTTGGCGTGTATAACATAGGTTACACAATTTAGCCAATGTAATTTCCACTAAGTTATTAAACCAATCAACCACTACCATTTGTACTAAATAACACATCCAACAGTGGTTATAATAAATATCCAAATAACACATTACACATTCAGAATTATTTGGCCAAACCTAACCAATACAAATTATCCAAATTGGCTAAAACAATTATAGGATAAGATATATGTATATACAAATTTCGTGTTGTCTTCTAGGGTAAACATCTGTTTCACGAAATTTTTGTAAAATACAAAATTGTAGATTTTTGAATTTTCGTTCAACCCCTGTGAAATTTGAGCCTTTTTGACACTCGAGGAAATAGATACAAGCAGAATACTAAAACGGGTTCAAGTTTCCAAAATTGGAGAAAGTTTCCTAGTTGAAGAAGGATTCTTCATTTTCTTCTTATATATGTACAATATAGGTTAACTAACACATCATCTAATGTAAGATATAGGTTAACCTAAACTCCTATGTCCTAATGTCTAATTAATTAATTAATTACAATAGACTCATATAATCGTAAACATGATCAAACAATCACCACCCAATCAGATCCATAATTACAGAGGCTATATAACACGATTCAGCATAATCATATATATATATATATATATATATATATATATATATATATATATATATACACACGCGTCAATAATAGTCTACGACTCTGATACCCAAGGTTTAGAATTTATGGGTTTTGAGAGGAAAAATAGAAAAGAACTTGCCTGAAGGTTTCGAAACAAAACTGTCGTCGCAAGCTTCCCAGATCTGATCTGTTCTGCAACTCCGGCTCCTCGTCATCATCCTCCTGGCATGCTCCTCCTTGCTTCGGCCTCCCTCATTTTCTTTCTCCTTTTTTCTTTTCCTTTTCTTTTCTTCTTTCTTGACTCTTTCTCTTTTCAGCCGACCTTCTCTCTCTTTTTCTCTATTTTCTTTTCACGTAAAAATCCTCTCCCATTTCACATCTAACATATATATATATATATATATATACATAACTACTTATATATATATAATCCTCACACAATAAATATAAATAATATATATATATATATATATATATATATGCAATTTAAATCCTTATCCATTTAGGATTCTAATTATATTTATATACATAACACACATAAATATAAATATATACATATTATTCAATATATATTTATAAACTCTTTTTAACTGATACTTACCATATATATGCATATAATCCTATACATATATACTTACTACGTATATAAATTACATATAATAATTAGTCCATAATGTTACTATATATATATACATAATTCCTAACTTTATATGATTCTGACCTTACTAGTCATATACATAAATATATTCATGTAACTTAATTATCTCTATATAAATATATAGCTAGATAATTTAGAGAATATATATATATATATATATAATCACACATCCATGGGCCTTAAACCAACTCAAATCCTTTAAGGCTTCCTTTCTAGTTCAAGACCCAAATCCTTTGGTCAAATAATCCAAATCCAGTCTATTAAATTTAAACAAATAATTAAATAAATAAACACTTAATATTAAAACAACTAAATATATGTAGCAGATAAACAAATAAGAATTAATAACCAAGTCATACCATACAAATAAAAATCAACACGACGATAAATCAATCAACAATCAAGCATATACAGACACAATCATCATACCAATAAATCAAATAAACAAGTAAATAAATAATTAATTTAAAACAAACAAGTCCAATAAATCCATTTAAAGGCAATTATTTTAATTAAATAATTGCTCTAAAATATAAGAGTATTACAATCACCACCGCCATTTTCCACCACCGTCGCCTACACCTATAGCGCCTTCCACCAATGTCACCGCCACCTTCGTCGCCGCTTTCATCCACCACCACACGACACCTCCACCACTGCCTTCAGCCGTCGCCGCCACCTCCACCACCTTTTACCACTGCCACCACGGTCACTGCCACCGTGACCACTGTTGCCGCTTTCCACCACCACCACCTCCACCACCTTCTACCACTGTCACCTCCACCTCAACTACCACCACCACTAACTTCTACCACCACCGCCACCGCCACCGCCACCTCCACTTCCACTTCCACTTCCACTTCCATTGCCACTTCCACAATCACCTTCACAACTGTCGCCGCCTTTCACCGACACCACACCGCCACCTCCTTCCACCACCACCACTACTGCCACCACTGTCCACTACCTTCCACCACTTCTACCATTACTGCAATCGCCACCGCCACCACCACTGCTATCGCCTTCCACCACCACCACTGCCACCGTCACCGCCTTCCACCACTACCACCATCGTCACCTCCACTGCCTTCTACTACCACCACCACTATCACCGCCTTCCACCACAATTACACCACTGTCTTCTACCATTAACGCCACCTCCACCTCCACCGCCACCACCTTCAACCACTGTCACCTCCACCTCCACAGCCACCACCACCAACTTCCACCATTGCTACCACCTTCCACCACCATCACCCACCACCACCGTCACCTCCACTACCTTCCACCATGACCACCATCGTCACCTCCAAAACTATGGCCGCTTTCCACCACCACCACCACGTTGCCGTCGCCACATACACTGCCTTCCACCACCACTACCACCACTTCCACCATTACCGCCATCACTGTGATACCCCTCGGATCCGAGACATGGGTTGATCAGGCCCAAACCCAAACCCGAGGGAATATCAAACAATTAATATATAAACGAACACAGAGTATAAAATGAATTTAAGAAATAAAAGTTTAAAGTTAAATGAAATCTAAAATATAATCTTTTAAAGATAAATACTCAAATCCCAATAATCCAAAACCTCCAATAAATTTAACAACTAGGGAATCCATCTTTAGTGGACCCCTAATAATAATCGATCTGTAATACAAATAACTGATAGAACATCCAGAAGTAAGCTTTGGAGAGAAGTCCTACGTCGTCGGAAGAGTAAGTGATGGTCTCTGCTCAGCACGATCAAGCCTACGCCTGGAACTATCGAACACCTGAAAAATAGAAGTGGGTTAGGCCCACGAACAAGTTCTATCCTACTACAATCCAAGTAGAGACTCGATATGCATATACATTCTAACCAACTCAACAATATCTATATAGTCCGTATATATTTATATATCCACACTACAGGACTCTCACTAGACTATGCAGAGGATCTCAACCTGAGTAGAAGGCAACATGCAAAGCGCACCAGAGTGGGCATGAGTACCTAAGCCTAACAAGGTACACCTCAACCTAGCATATCCAGTTACGTATCCTACTGCATATACGCACCTTAACTGTCGACTCTGAGACTCAAGCTCATATCACGGTACTATAAAAATATATTTAAAGTCCTGTTCCATCCATAAGAAATCGAGATGGCCATTCAGCTTGTGCAGCTTCTTTGACTCAACATAGATAACAAGTAATCTATCTAGTCATTCAGCTTGTGCAGCTTCTTTGACTTAGCCTAAATATAAGTAGGATTTATTTATAATCCATTTCTTTATTCCAATACAGGTTGGATTTAGTCTTTTGAAACTAAACCATTCCTGGTATGTCATCGTCTCATACCGGTACATACAATACAATCCATCCAGCAGTTGATAATACAAATATATAAGTAAATACCAACTATTCCATAAGTCCACAATTGATAATATTATGTTAAATATAGGCATCAATTGTACCCTATTAAGCATGATAAAATTTTATAATTTAACAGGCTTATACATACTACTTTTCAAGATCCAATAATTGACCATACAGAACATACATGTAAACCAATTTATTCCAAGGAAGCACAACAGAGTATATAACTTCACAGGCTTAGTTTTCAAGACTCTGGAACCCAACATAACTATAGAACCATCCATGAAGATTGCTATACTAAGATTAAGCAATTTCAAATCCTTTTCTCCCAGGAACAGTAACTCAATTTTATTAAAATAACCTTCTGTTCAATTATAATCATTAAGACAAATAGAAACCTGTATATTTTCATACTTAAATAAGATTACTGAACCATATTCCCTGTAATCCATCATTGAGAATTATTGTACTAAAATTTAGCTGTTTAAACTCCTTTACATCCATGCACCGTAATCTAGTTTATTTTAACTCCGTCTACGGTTTAAGTAAAACACGCCTTTGGTTTAATTTTCATTAGCCTATTTATTGGAGTTTTAATAAAGCTTAGAACCTCTCTGACTACTCCCAACACAGCCTGTACTGAACCTATTACCTTTAAGATTTAAGCCCCGAAGCAATAGAGTTACTGGAACACAAAAGAAAACCAAACAGAAAACGAAAAAATAAAGAAAAAATAGGTGGAGGGCTCCAAAACAAGTGGAGCGGCCTCCACCTTCTTGGAGCTGCCTCTAAGAACACCTTGAGCTGGCTCCATGATTCCATGGAGCCGCCTCCTTCCTCCTCTCCTCCTATCTGCTAGTTTCCTTCAACTGGTTAAAATATAGTCTTAGTGTGTTCTAGAAGTAATTAATCTCTTTGTCTAACGATCCACCAAGATTTAAACCTGAATTAAACATTAAGGATCTAAAACAAACCATTTACAGTTTGTAACTGCTTATCACTTAAACCATTCAACCACTGTAATACAGATTACTTCTTGTGTTTTCCAACAGGTTCTAGACTATTTGAATTCTTAATATATCAATTGACATGAATTTAAAATAGAAGTTAAGTAAAGAAGAAATTAAAACCAACAATACACATCTTGTAACCACGTCCAGTTTAAAAACTCAAACATGCATACCAGTTGAATTTTAAACTTTATATAATCCTAGAATTGTATTAGAGACGCAACGAACACGAGCCTAAGGAAAAGAGTTAGGATTAGAACTTGCCTTACACCGACGTCGTTCTAAATTCCCCGGTGAACTCTCTGTTTCTTCCCTCTCTGTTGCTTCCCAGACTTCTCCAAAATTACTTCTGCCTTTACTATATCATGAATATAATCTTAAACCCTAGGCAAAGCGTTACTGGTATATTTATAGGTCACCAATCCTAGGTTCCATTAAACCTTAACTAATTTATCCGGCTCATCAAATAAAAACCTAACTTGACTATGTGTGCTACCAATTAACAAAACCACGTTAAAATAATTAAAACATTTAAGTTCAATTAAAACAATGAGTTACATAACGAAAATTAAATACACAATTAAACAGTTAACTAAACCCTAATGAAAACAAATTAATCATTTAAAAGAATTAAAATACAAAAATACAATTAATTAAATAAATTAAAACACCATAATGAAAACAATTCACAATTAAGTCAAATATCAGGCAAATAAATAAATAAATAATTTCAAATAAATTCAAATATTCAAATACACCAGCAATTAAACAATTTAAATTATTAAAAATACAATTAAATAATTAACCAAAATACCAGGACTATCATTTTTAAAATTAGGGGTATTACATTCTTCCCCCTAACAAAAAGAATTCTGTCCTCGGAATTCGCACTTACCTTCTTCCTATAATTCAGGAAATTGCGAGTGAATGACATCCTTCCATTCCCAAGTGGACTCAGACGCGTTGTGTAATACCCCTAATTCTCAAAAGGATATAACTGGAATTTATTTATTTATTTTATATGCATTTTAATGGATTAATTGATTATTTGATTTGTGTGCATTTGAAATTGTTATTTATTTTATTATTTGCGTAATTGATTAATTGTGAATTATTTATTTGTTTTACTTTAATTATTTAATTGTAATGGGTTATGTGTTTTAATTTAAATTGGTGTATTTGTGATTTAATTATTTGATTATTAGTGACTTAATTGACATGTATTTTTGGTAGCTTAGAGTATTTACGTGTGCTGTATTTATAATTATGTTTAGGGTTTAATTTATGTATAATGGGGTAGCCGACGTATTAATGGACTGGGATTAGGATTAGGGTTTAGAAGGAACCTATATATATATATAAGACAGTAGAGTCTGCTAGGTTACAAACCCTATTCACGACATAGTATCTTGAGAGGAAAAACAGAGGAAAACTAGAGAAGAGAGAAACAGAGAGGTTTGAGGGGAAAATACAGAGAGCTTTTAACTATAGACTGAAGGTGTGCCACAGAGGAAGGAAGGGGTTGATGGTCGAATAGAACTGGAGCAGTAGGAAGGTTGCCGATAGTCGTCCGTTCGTCGGAAACTCCATAGACGGCGGTGAAGATTTCAAACCGGAATCTAAAGGCAAGTTTCATTCTATCTCCTTCCTGTAAACTTGTGTTCTGTGCATTCTCTATAGTCTCCAGGAATCTAATTTAATTATTAAAATGGATGTTTATGCGTGATAGAGTCTCTGTACAATTTTAAACCCCTGTTCGCTTTTGAAACTATGAACTGTTGTGTTTTTGTTTTAAATTTTGGTCATTAATTTCACAAGAGAATTTGAGGAGTTTCTAAGATTTAATGAACTTGAATTGAACCCTAGGAATGTAAGAAAAATTCTAGAACGGAGGGTTGAACTTCGCCGGACGCGAAGAAGATAAACGGAGAAAACATAAACTGTTGCGTTCATGGTTTAAGCTTTTGCTAGGTAATTCATGCTGGAATTAAAGAAGTTTTTAGGCTTGTTAGGACTTAATTTGAACCTTAGAAATCTTTAACAAAAGGTGGGACAGAGGGCGGAGGCTTTGCCGGACACGAAGAAGGCAACACTGAGGAAGCAGAGAAGGAAAAACGGAGGCTAGGGAAATGGAGGTGGCTCCACACGTCAATGGAGGCGGCTTCATTGAAGTTGAGCCGGCTCCACAAAGAGTTAAGGTGGCTCAACTTAAAATTGGAGGCGGCTCCAATTTTATAAAGTGCCCAGTACGTGAATTTTGTGATTTCAGGGCTCTAGTGTGTGTTTAAACTTGGTTGGATGGATTTGAATGATGTAATTAAATAGGATTATACCCAAGAATGATTAATTATACCCAGGAATGATTAATTCATGTTAGGAACTTGATCAACTTGGGATTTAAAATTTAATTCACATGCGGTTTACGGCTTGGAAGAAATTAAATTGCTTGTCGTGATGTTTAAGCAAATTTAATGGAGAGGTTTTAAAATGATGTATTTAATTTATTAAAAGACCTAGAATTATTGGTTGAGGCTATGGGAGTGGATGTCATGACTTTTAATTATTAATTAAGCATGCAGTCAAGGAGGGTGGAAGGGTTAATTTATAGCGTGGTACTAGTAAATTAAACGAACTAAAATAAAAGTTGTTTTTGTGAAGTTATATAAATGAAATATATAATGTATGGGTCCCAGGAATGTTGGTTTTTACTATAGTTATAGACATCATGAAATTTAGATACTAAATTATATACTGTCAGGAGCAGTGGAAGTTGTAATTACTAGTCTCGCTTTAGAAAACTAAATGGACTAGCATAGAGGTGGTTTTAGCATTCAAATAAAATGTGTTTAGTTTTAATATCTGAGTATCATTAGATCATGCTTCGGACTTATAGTTAGGGATTAAATAGTCGCCATGAGAATTAAATATTAATTTACATGCCGACAAGGATTGAGAAGGATTTATATGCTAGTCTTTGTTTTAATAATGTAAATGAACTAGTATGGATGTATTGGTTGGGAATTCTAGAATAATGTGCAGTTTATAATTCTGTTATTCATTATATTATGTTATGGATGATAATTGCTGAACTGTCATAATTTCTGTTCTGTCAATTATATGGAAATGGATGGCTTAAATTGTTTATCAGTACTTTAACAATTTAAAAGGAGGATCTATGATTATAATCATATACTGGATGCATAATAGGATCTTGTCTATATTTGATTGCTATTATGTTTGTTTCTGGATATATTTGATGTTCATTTGAATGTGCATCATCTGTGGATCATATGCATGTATGTACCGGAATGGGACGGTGGCATTTGGAGGGATGGATTAGATCAAAACGCTAATTCCAATCCAATCATACATACGGAATGGATTAACTAAAATAGTTAGCTCCTACATGGATGCATGTCCTGTCAACTAAAACAGTTGAATGACATAATGGATGGTTATTTTATCTTTTTGCATTAAGAAGGAATTTATATATACATACTTATGGTACCATGATACGAGCTTGAGTCTCCTGATCACGATTAGGGTGCGTATATCGCCTAGGATTGATAACTAGACCTGATGATGTTTCCCTGGTTGTTCTACTCAGGTTGTGATGGATTATGTGGGCTGGTGAACGTCCTATAGTGTGTACTTATATCTATATGGACTACTTTAGCTATTGTTGAGCTATCTAGGATGTTTCTGCATATCAGGTTTATGTATGGATTGTAGTAGTATGGAACTTGCATGTGGGCCTGACCCACCCTTATTTTTTAAGGTGTTTGACAGTACCAGGTTTAGAGCTTGTTCGTGGGGATGCAGATACAGTCACTCACTCTTCCGACTGAATAGGATTTTCTTTCTGACTTTAGTTTTGGATTTTAATTCTGTAAAGTTTTATCATTTGGGATTATTAGGGGTCCACTAGTTGGATTCCCGAGTTGTACGGAATTAAAGGTTTAAATTTTATTAAACTTTTATTTGGAGGTTTTTTTTTTCGTATTTAGATTTCTACTCAGCTTATTATTTATTTTCTTTATTTCGTTTTGTATTCCTACTTGTTTACATATTAATTGTTTGGTATCCCTCGGATTTGTGCTCGGACTTGATCAATCGTGGCTCTAGAATCAAGGGGTATCACAGTTGGTATCAGAGCACTCCAGGTTCTAGTGTCCTTAGGAGTGTCTTTCGTTAGAAGTCTTCTGCGTTGCGTCTCTTAAACAAACTTAGAGCCATATTAGGATTCATTGTACTCTTTTACGGTTTGTTAGGAGGAGCTGATGTCAATTATATTTCATCCTTATGGAATGGTTGACACTAGAAGAAGGATGGGGTCCGCGGCGACAACGAATCAGACCCGACGGAGTAGAGGAGTACGTTATCGAGTTCTCTATCAGAAGCAGAACTTGGGATCGAAGGTTTAGTTCTGGTTGGCACTATTTTTTTAGAAGTATAAGCCAAGGAGAAATTTAGGAGTGTGTTTTAGGTCACCGTATAAAGGGACCAACACGATTTCAGTTGTTCTCCTAAAGGAAACAACCAAGGAATAGGAGTCCAAAGAGGATTCTGGGGGAGGAGATTTCAAGATACCTAGTAAAGAGGGTATTGAATCTTGAAAATCAAGGATTGCGCAAGGGTGATTTAGTTCACTAATAGTATAGTGAACGATACTGGTAGAGTTGGCGTGGATCGACCTACATATAATTAAAGTTTTGTGTTCCCTTAAAAAAGGTAGATAAAGAAACTCTTCAGGGGTTCAGGAATTGAATGGAGTTCTTCTCGGTACGAAGCAAATATTATATAGCATGTTTTGGGGAGTATGGGGGTTAGGTTGTGACGATCTAAGTTGCTTTATACAGTTACATTAGACGATATGCATTATGTGTATAAGGAGGATGAAGGTTAAACCTTTGGCATTTGTTGAGGCAAATGGATTTTGTTTTGAGCTATGTTTCGAGGTTAGGTGATTACCTCCGAAACTGTAGAAAGGAGATTGTGAACCAATCGGGTAAAGTTGATTTCTTAAAGAGATTTTCTTTGCTAGGAGGAACGATGTTTTACGTAGGCTTCTATTGTGTTTTATTGTGTTTGATTGTGTGTGCTTTATGTGTTTCCTTTTTGTTAATTATTCAGGATCGGGATTGCGGTTTAGTTGGGGACACAAGTGTGTGATCAGCCAACTACCGTTTTGGAAGAATAACGTTAGTTACGCTAGGATTTTGAGCTTGTGGTCATAGGATTTGGTAAGTATACATACCTTCAGCCAATCTAATGAACCTAGACATGCGTGGTTATGGTTTGTTTTCAGGATGGGATAAGTAAATCAGTAGTTCTAGTCAAATGATATAGATTCATTTGATAAACTGTAACGTCACGATGGTTTCTCGGAGGAACTAACTTGGCTGAATTATTTTTTTTTTCTCTCAGAAAATTTTAGACAGGTGTTCCCAAGACAGTAGGAGGATTTTGTATTGGGTTAAGTACTTGTTGGAACGACACCGACTGAGGATAGGATATGGATTAACTATTCATCAGTTTATCCTTCATTAAGAATTTGATTCATGAGGGCGTGTCGTTAGGAGGAGTTGCTGGGGTTGCATATCAAGGAGGAAGCAAGGTCTCTTCATTTGCACAAATAATATGGAATTTTTTATTTTTTTTTTTAGGTCACAGTTTGCAATAAATAGTTATTGCTGGGAATTGTTGACTTTTTGGGAGATATTCCTTGAAATTAGACAAGAAGTCTAACAGACACTTACTTGTGTTAAGGAAGTAGGATGTCAAAGACTTGCAGGTCAGATTAAACATCTAAATATGGAAGCTGGTGTTACCAGACTAATGATATGGTCGTTAGACAAATTGGAAGGAGGATGTGAGAACTGAGGTTCACAACTCTTAGTTCCTTGTTTATCGTGGAGGAAACATAATGCTTCACGGTTTGAAGCAGCTGTTTGGAGGACAGACAGGAAAAGGGGCACAGTGAGTTTGTCTCAAAGTCTGATATCTATTCGATAAATTCAGATGGACCATCAGAGATCGCTAGATCCTTGTAGCCATTTCTCTTACTAGAGAAGGAATGACAGAGTCGTTTCCACGGATTTGGTTGAGACATTGCTAATTCTACACAAGGGTCAGGATTCTGGTTGAGATATTGCTTGACTGATAAAATTATATCAGCTTCGTTTTGTCTATTTTGGAACTAGTAAGATATTAGTTCATAGGAATAGCACGGATCACGAGACGGCTTAGATGGATAGATGTGGTGATTCACGCTTTGTATTAAGTTTCGTCTGGTGGAAGTTATTGGGAGCATGCTAATCTTATCAACCAATTTGGTAATTGAACCTTCGGTGATTAGTGCGAAATTAGTTGAGTTTTAGCATGTGTGAACATAACACTTGCTATTACTAAGGAAATTGGAAAGGTCAACTTGGAGTGTTGGAGCTGACCCTGGTTAGCAAGATGGAAGATTGATACTTGGATGTCATTGGAGGTTTTAGCCTCTTCCTATGTCAAAATGGGAGTAGGACTCGGAAGGAGTGGATGGTTGGTCGAAATTACCAACATTGGTTGGAATTTTAATCCTCTATGGATTAAGTGTAGTGGATAGAGCAAGTTCGCTGGTGGATATTACTTCTAGTACTATTTTACTTGGAAGTTTCTTATCAGTTCTACATTGCACTGATAACGGAGTCATAGCATGTGGTTACTCATTATAGTAGATAAAAGGTGTTATGTCATAGGAATTTTCTGAAGATGTTGGAGCAACAACTATGCTTCGCACTTCTAGACGGGAATTTTGATCAAACTATTATCGTTGATCATGGAGGATATGTTTCGGACATTTCTCTTAAGTGTGAATGGGAAATTGAAAGTGTTACTTCCCTTTTTGGTTATTATCTGTGCTAGTATTGGCACAAGGAGGTTAGTGTGACCACGTTTGGGGTTTTGGATGCTACGTAGTGCAGCTCTCTCACTTGTTGGTCTGAAATGGAAGCAAGGTTATATAATAAGACCTTGACTTTATTTAAAGGATTTATCGGAGAGAAATGCTCTCTTTTATATAGGACTGCGCACGGTTTGGAGGCGGTAGTCAGATTTTATAAATAGTTGAACTCGTGCAGTAGAGTTTTATCAGGAACTGGTTGGTTAGAATGTCTTCCGTGTAGGAAGCAATGTGCTGTTTGGAGGAAGGTCAGTTTTAAATATTAAATTGACTTTTCACGGTTTTTGTTTCTCAGATTAGGCAGTAGCCTATAGTTTAGCGTTACCGATTTGTTAGGCGCTGTATGCCTAAGAATTTTGTGCGTATATTCTATGGCACTTGGAGCACTACGGATTGGTATCCTGGTATAGATATTAGGTAAGGATAATTTGTTGTGCAAAACAACCTATGTGTAGTTTGTGGTGTTTCTTAACTAATGGAACCATGCATTTTTTTTAAAGGAATGAGAATTCAGTGGAGCCCATAAACAGAGGAAAAAGTTCACAACGGAATGGAAAGGAATTTAAAATAAAAGAATTCTGAATTTCATGAATTCCGAGGACGGAATTCCTTTTGTTAGAGGGGAAGAATGTAATACCCCTAATTCTCAAAAGGATATAACTGGAATTTATTTATTTATTTTATATGCATTTTAATGGATTAATTGATTATTTGATTTGTGTGCATTTGAAATTGTTATTTATTTTATTATTTGCGTAATTGATTAATTGTGAATTATTTATTTGTTTTACTTTAATTATTTAATTGTAATGGGCTATGTGTTTTAATTTAAATTGGTGTATTTGTGATTTAATTATTTGATTATTAGTGACTTAATTGACATGTATTTTTGGTAGCTTAGAGTATTTACGTGTGCTGTATTTATAATTATTTTTAGGGTTTAATTTATGTATAATGGGGTAGCCGACGTATTAATGGACTGGGATTAGGATTAGGGTTTAGAAGGAACCTATATATATATAAGACAGTAGGGTCTGCTAGGTTACAAACCCTATTCACGACATAGTATCTTGAGAGGAAAAACAGAGGAAAACTAGAGAAGAGAGAAACAGAGAGGTTTGATGGGAAAATACATAGAGCTTTTAGCTATAGACTAAAGGTATGCCACAGAGGAAGGAAGAGGTTGATGGTGGAATAGAACTGGAGCAGTAGGAAGGTTGCCGGTAGTCGTCCGTTCGTCGGAAACTCCATAGACGG
Organism: Cornus florida; assembly: GCF_030987335.1. Taxonomy (NCBI): domain Eukaryota; kingdom Viridiplantae; phylum Streptophyta; class Magnoliopsida; order Cornales; family Cornaceae; genus Cornus; species Cornus florida. Next base: position 75,982,622 of record NW_026775579.1, on the reverse strand, counting down.
CGGGGAATCTAAAGGCAAGTTTCATTCTATCTCCTTCCTATAAACTTGTGTTTCGTGCATTCTCTATAGTCTCCAGGAATCTAATTTAATTATTAAAATGGATGTTTATGTGTGATAGAGTCTCTGTACAATTTTAAACCCCTGTTCGCTTTTGAAACTATAAACTGTTGTGATTTTGTTTTAAATTTTTGTCATTAATTTCACAAGAGAATTTGAAGAGTTTCTAGGATTTAATGAACTTGAATTGAACCCTAGGAATGTAAGAAAAATTCTAGAATGGAGGGTTGAACTTCGCCGGACGCGAAGAAGATAAACGGAGAAAACATAAACTGTTGCATTCATGGTTTAAGCTTTTGCTAGGTGATTTATGCTGGAATTAAAGAAGTTTCTAGGCTTATTAGGACTTAATTTGAACCTTAGAAATCTTTAACAAAAGGTGGGATAGAGGGCGGAGGCTTTGCCGGACACGAAGAAGGCAACACAGAGGAAGCAGAGAAGGAAAAACGAAGGCTGGGGAAGTGGAGGCGGCTCCACACTTCAATGGAGGCGGCTCCATTGAAGTGGAGCCAGCTCTACAAAGAGTTGAGGCGGCTTAACTTAAAATTGGAGCTGGCTCCAATTTTATAAAGTGCCCAGTACGTGAATTTTGTGATTTCAGGGCTCCAGTGTGTGCTTAAACTTGGTTGGATGGATTTGAATGATGTAATTAAATAGGATTATACCCAAGAATGATTAATTATACCCAGGAATGATTAATTCATGTTAGGAACTTGATCAACTTGGGATTTAAAATTTAATTCACATGCGGTTTACGGCTTGGAAGAAATTAAATTGCTTGTCGTGATGTTTAAGCAAATTTAATGGTGAGGTTTTAAAATGATGTATTTAATTTATTAAAAGACCTAGAATTATTGGTTGAGGCTATGGGAGTGGATGTCATGACTTTTAATTATTAATTAAGCATGCAGTCAAGGAGGGTGGAAGGGTTAATTTCTAGCGTGGTACTAGTAAATTAAACAGACTAAAATAAAAGTTGTTTTTGTGAGGTTATATAAATGAAATATATAATGTATGGGTCCCAGGAATGTTGGTTTTTACTATAGTTATAGACATCATGAAATTTAGATATTAAATTATATGCTGTCAGGAGCAGTGGAAGTTGTAATTGCTAGTCTTGCTTTAGAAAACTAAATGGACTAGCATGGAGGTGGTTTTGGCATTCAAATAAAATGTGTTCAGTTTTAATATCTGAGTATCATTAGATCATGCTTTGGACTTATAGTTGGGGATTAAATAGTCACCATGAGAGTTAAATATTAATTTACATGCCGACAAGGATTGAGAAGGATTTATATGCTAGTCTTCGTTTTAATAATGTAAATGAACTAGTTTGGATGTATTAGTTGGGAATTCTAGTATAATGTGCAGTTTATAATTCTGTTATTCATTATATTATGTTATGGATGATAATTGCTGAACTGTCATAATTTCTGTTTTGTCAATTATATGGAAATGGATAGCTTAAATTGTTTATCAGTACTTTAACAATTTAAAAGGAGGATCTATGATTATAATCATATACTGGATGCATAATAGGATCTTGTCTATATTTGATTGCTATTATGTTTGTTTTTGGATTTATTTGATGTTCATTTGAATTTACATCATCTGTGGATCATATGCATGTATGTACCGATATGGGACGGTGACATACGGAGGGACGGATAGATCAAAATGCTAATTCCAACCCAATCATACATACGGAATGGATTAACTAAAATAGTTAACTCCTACATGGATGCATGTCCTGTCAACTAAAACAGTTGAATGACATAATGGATGGTTGTTTTATCTTTCTGCATTAGGAAGGAATTTATATATATATACTTATGGTACCGTGATACGAGCTTGAGTCTCCTGATCACGGTTAGGGTGCGTATATCGCCTAGGATTGATAACTAGACCTGATGATGTTTCCCTGGTTGTTCTACTCGGGTTGAGATGGATTATGTGGGCTGGTGAACGTCCTATAGTGTGTACTTATATCTATATGAACTACTTTAGTTATTGTTGAGCTATCTAGGATGTATTTGCGTATCGGGTTTATATATGGATTGTAGTAGTATGAAACTTGCATGTGGGCCTAACCCACCCTTATTTTTTCAGTTGTTTGATAGTACCAGGTTTAGAGCTTTTTCGTGGGGATGCAGATACAGTCACTCACTCTTCCGACTAAATAGGATTTTCTTTCTGACTTTAGTTTTGGATTTTAATTCTGTAAAGTTTTATCATTTGGGATTATTAGGGGTCCACTAGTTGGATTCCTGAGTTGTACGGAATTAAAGGTTTAAATTTTATTAAACTTTTATTTGGAGGATTTTTTTTCGTATTTAGATTTCTACTCAGCTTATTATTTAATTTCTTTATTTCGTTTTGTATTCCTGCTTGTTTACATATTAATTGTTTGGTATCCCTCGGATCTGTGCTCGGACTTGATCACTCGTGGCTCTAGAATCGAGGGGTATCACATGTTGTGATGACTCCACTGAACACGTACCAAAGGAAAAACCTTATAACGAAGGATTTGCTCCCTATGGTCAACAATACGACCCGGTGACTCCAAATAAGTTATATCAGGCTGCAACTCAAACTCCCCAACATCGATATGCTGATACTAATCCATATCTCGCAAAAATTTCTGCAACAAGGAAACATGAAACACATAATGGACGCGATCCAAATTATCCGGAAGTGCCAACCGATAAGTGACAGCTCCAACTCGATCCGTAATCATAAATGGACTGACATCGCGGAGATAACTTCTCTTTCTTCCTAAAGCGTATTGCACCCTTCATAGGTGACACTTTGAGTAGTACCTGATCCCCAACCTGAAACTCCAACGCACGTGTGCAACGATCACCATAGCGTTTCTGCCGACTCTGAGCAGTGCGCATGCGATCTTTCGATCTTTAATAAGAGCGATCTTCTCAGAAGTATCCTTGATGAACTCAGGACCCAAGAATCTGCTCTCACCAACCTCTATCCAACAAACAGGCAATCGACACGGGCGGCCGTATAAGCCCTCATATGGTGCCATCCCAATAGTCTTCTGGAAACTATTATTATAAGCAAACTCCACAAGTGGCAAGTAATCCTCCTAGTGGCCCTTGAAATTAAGAACACACGACCGAAGCATATCCTCCATGATCTGATTTATTCGCTCAGTCTGTCCATCCGTCTGAGGATGATAAGCAGTACTAAGGTGTAATTCTATACCCAAAGCCTGCTGAAAACTCTTCCAAAATCCTGACACAAAGCTCGAATCCCTATCTGATATAATAGACAATGGAGTGCCATGCAACTTTACAATCTCTGAAATGTAAAGTCTCACCAACTGCTCCGAAGTGAAGTCAGTGCGAATAAGCAAGAAGTGAGCTGAGTTCGTCAATCTGTCCACGATGACCCAAATGGAATTGTGATCTTTGAAGGAATTAGGCAATCCCTCCACGAAATCCATGGAAATGTTCTCCTATTTCCACTTCGGTATCTGCAGTGGTTGTAGAGCTCCTGGCGGCCTCTGATGATCTATCTTGACCATCTAACAAGTACTACACTGAGAAACAAAAAGAGCAATGTCCCTCTTCATACCTGCCCACCAAAACTACCGCTTCATATCCTGATATATCTTGTCCCCTCCTGGATAAATAGAAAACTCAGAGTGATGAGTCTCAGTCATCACATCCTTCCTCAAATCTTCAGCAAAAGGTACCACTAACCGTCCCTTGTACCACAAACCTCCATCAGCCCCAATATAGTAGAATGGAACCTTTCTGAAAACTATTTCTGTAACTTTGTTAATACACTACTGATTCGTTAGTTGTGCCTTTAAAACCTTGCGAATGATAGAAGGTGTAACTACCATGCAAGCCATGAAAGCATCCGACAATTCATTAACCTTTTTCAATGCATTCCATTTAGTAATGAATAGAGCGGAAAGACTACCAACAGGTCGGCGACTGAGTGCATCAGCCACCACATTCGCTTTACCTGGATGGTACTGTATAAAAAAGTGATAATCTTTCACAAACTCCAACCACCTGCGCTGTCTCATATTCTGCTCCGGCTGAGTAAACAAATATTGGAGACTCTTGTGATCGCTGAATAATCTGAAGGACTCACCCAACAGATAATGCCTCCAAATACGTAAGGCAAAGACTACAGCTGCCAACTCCAAATCATGTGTTGGATAATTAAGCTCGTGAGGCTTAAGCTTCCGAGATCCATACGAAATCGATCGCTCCTCCTACATCAAAACATATCCAAGACCCTGCAAAGACGCATCTGTGTAGACCAGATACTCTATCTTGCTCTGTGGGGTAGACAAAACCGGTGCAGAAGTCAACTTAGTCTTTAGCTCATTAAAAGCTTTCTGACAATGTTCATCCCACACGAACCGTACACCCTTCTTAGTCAGATGAGTGAGCGGTCCCGTTATCTTTGAGAACCCCTGGTTAAACCTCCTATAATATCCTGCCAAACTGAGAAAACTCCGAATCTCGGTAGGTGATGTAGGTTGTCCCCACTCAACCACTGCTGAAACCTTGGCCTGATCCACCGCTATTCCCCTTTTTGACACCACGTGACCTAGAAATTTCACTTCCCGCTGCCAAAATTCACATTTCTCGAACTTGGTATACAACTGGTGCTTATGAAGCATCTACAAGACTATCTAAAGATGTCTAGCATGATCGTCCTCCGACCTCGAGTAAATCAAAATGTCATCAATGAAGACAATGACAAATTGATCCAAGTAAGCCCTAAAGACTCTGTTCATTAAATCCATGAAAACCGTTGGTGCATTAGTCAACCCAAACGGCATCACCCGAAACTCATAAGATCCATATCTAGTGAGAAACGCTGCCCTCGGAACATCCTGCTCCCGAACCCGAAGTTGATGATATCCAGATCGCAGATCAATCTTAGAGAAATACGTAGGTCTCTTCAACTGATCAAAAAGATCATCAATCTTGGGTAACGGATACTTGTTACGAATAGTAACCTTGTTCAACTCCCTATAATCTATACACAGACGGAGCGAACCATCCTTCTTCTTTACAAATAACACCGGTGCTCCCTAGGGTGAAGTACTCCTACGAATGAAACCCTGGCTGAGTAGTTGTTGAATCTGATCCCTCAGCTCAAGCATCTCCACTGGTGCCATCCTATATGGTGCCCTAGCAATAGGCGTAGTGCTTGGAGCTAAGTCTATCACAAAGTCGATCTCGCGACTAGGTGGCAGCCTTGGAATCTCCTGAAATACATCCGGGAAATCCTGTACAACCGGTATGTTATCCAATGATACAGTAGTCCCCTCCTCCGTTTCCTCCTCCACATGGAACAAATAGGTGCTAGTGACCCCGCTAGAACGTGGCATAGCAATGACATACATGTCCTAACCAGGTATAGTGAGCACAATAGACCTTTCCAAAATGAATAACTTGAGCATGGCAGTGGTAACCAATTCATCCCAAGTATCACGTCATAAGTGTGCCTGTCCAAGACCAAAAGATTTGCTAGAAATCTGAGTCTACCAATATCTAGTGTCACCGGTCCATCCTATATAGCAGTATTGCCTAAAAGCAAATATCCTAAGGTCTATTGTGTAAACGTATCACCAACCAAATCTATGGAAATTCCCTGTTTCTTAAAACTCCGTAAAGCAGAACACATAAAGTACACCAAAAAAAAAAAAAAAATACTCCGCAATCCTCCCATTTTTAAGTTATCATTCTATCATAGGAAGTCCTCCTTCCAAACCAAACCTACTATATCGACTTACACCAGTTCGTTTATAAACTCATTGATAATCATTCTGTCTCAACACAATGTACCACAAGCAAAATATCTGTTTGCCTGTTCAAAACCAATCACTCCACTGTGATAGCCATCTGTTAGCCCAACATACACATTCTAGTACAGCTTAATAAAACCATATGTGTATAAATCATAACAATGCCATCACAAAACACAATAGAGTAGCCAAAACCATTAGTTCACTTTATTAAGAACTTTTCCAAACCAAAACTGTCAAACAAATAACCGTAAGGTATTCTTTAACATAATCCTAGTGTATGTGATTAAATCCGTACTACATTCTTACTAATACCTCATCCATTACTAGTAATTATCAGTACTTTTAAAAGAGCAGTCACCCTTGAACTCCGATGCCCTCCATCTTGGATGCTCCGGTATCTCCTCCATCCTGATCTTTTTCGGGGTTTTCCTCTCCGCTTGGCTTAGCTTCGAGCACCACCGAAGTTGTGTTAGGTCCACAGTATGGTGGCCAATCCTGCACACAAGAAACTTTCCTTGACTTATACTCCGAAGCAACTCCTATTGGAATTAATTCCAATTCTGCCTTCTTGGTCGGCCTTCGTAGGGAAATCGTCGGAGTAGCCTTCCTTGGCCTTGGGCCCTTCTTTGCTTTCATCGCGGACCCCATCCTCTTCCTAATGCCAAACATTCTGCAAGTATAGAATAATCTTGACATCAGTACTTTCTAAACGAACTGTAAAGGAATACAATGAATCCTAAACTTAAGCTCTAATAAAGAGAAAACGCTACGCGGAAGTCTTATACGATAGAATCCTAGAGACACTTGAACCTGGAGTGCTTTGATACCAACTATGATACCCTCGGATCCGAGACACGGGTTGATCAGGCTTAAACCCAAACCCGAGGGAATATCAAACAATTAATATATAAACGAACACAGAGTACAAAATGAATTTAAGAAATAAAAGTTAAATCTAAAATATATTCCTTTAAAGATAAATACTCAAATCCCAATAATCCAAAACCTCCAATAGATTTAACAACTTGGGAATCCATCTCTAGTGGACCCCTAATAATAATCCATCTGTAATACAAATAACTGATAGAACATCCAGAAGTAAGCTATGGAGAGAAGTCCTACGTCGTCGGAAGAGTAAGTGATGGTCTCTACTCAGCACGATCAAGCCCATGCCTGGAACTACCGAACACCTGAAAAATAGAAGTGGGTCAGGCTCATGAACAAGTTCTATCCTACTACAATCCAAGCAAAGACTCGATACGCATATACATTCTAACCAACTTAACAATATTTATATAGTTCGTATATATTTATATATCCACACTACAGGACTCTCACTGGACTATGTAGAGGATCTCAACCTGAGTAGAAGGCAACATGCAAAGCGCACCGGAGTGGGCATGAGTACCTAAGCCTAACAGGGTACACCTCAACCTAGTATATCCATCTACGCATCCTACTGCATATACGCACCCTAACCGTCGACTCAAGCTCATATCGCAGCACTATAAAAATATATTTAAAGTCCTATTCCATCCATAAGAAATCGAGATGGCCATTCAGCTTGTGCAGCTTCTTTGACTCAACATAAATAACAAGTAATCCAGCTAGTCATTCAGCTTGTACAGCTTCTTTGACTTAGCCTAAATATAAGTAGGATTTATTTATAATCCATTTCCTTATTCCAATACAGGTTGGATTTAGTCTTTTGAAACTAAACCATTCCTGGTATGTCACCGTCTCATACCGGTACATACAATACAATCCATCCAGCAGTTGATAATACAAATATATAAGTAAATACCAACTATTCCATAAGTCCACAATTGATAATATTATGTTAAATATAGGCATCAATTGTACCCTATTAAGCATGATAAAATCTTATAATTTAATAGGCTTATACATACTACTTTTCAAGATCCAATAATTGACTATACAGAACATACATATAAACCAATTTATTCCAAGGAAGCACAACAGAGTATATAACTTCACAGGCTTAGTTTTCAAGACTCTGGAACCCAACATAACTACAGAACCATCCATGAAGATTGCTATACTAAGATTAAGCAATTTCAAATCCTTTCCTCCCAGGAATAGTAACTCAATTTAATTAAAATAACCTTCTGTTCAATTATAGTCATCAAGACAAATAGAAACCTGTATATTCTCATACTTATATGAGATTACTGAACCATATTCCCTGTAATCCATCACTGAGAATTATTGTACTAAAATTTAGCTGTTTAAACTCCTTTACATCCATGCACTGTAATCTAGTTTATTTTAACTCCGTCTACGGTTTAAGTAAAACACGCATTTGGTTTAATTTTCATTAGCCTATTTACTGGAGTTTTAATAAAGCTTAGAACCTCTTTGACTACTCCCAACATAGCCTGTACTGAACCTGTTACCTTTAAGATTTAAGCCCCGAAGCAACAGAGTTACTGGAATACAAAAGAAAACCAAACAGAAAACGAAAAAATAAAGAAAAAATAGGTGGAGCAGGTTCCAAAACAAGTGGAGCTACCTCCACCTTCTTGGAGCCGCCTCCACAAGTGGTGGAGCCGCCTCCAAGAACACCTTGAGCCGGCTCCATGATTCCATGGAGCCGCCTCGTTCCTCCTCTCCTCCTATCTGCTAGTTTCCTTCAACAATGCCTTCTCCGGTGAAGTATAGTTTTAACAGTTCTCACTGCTAAGGTTTCAATTGGTTAAAATCTAGTCTTAGTGTGTTCCAGAAATAATTAATCTCTTTGTCTAATGATCCACCAAGATTTAAACCTGAATTAAACATTAAGGATCTAAAACAGACCATTTACAGTTTGTAACCGCTTATCGTTTAAACCATTCAACCACTGTAATATAGATTACTTCTTGTGTTTTCCAACGGGTTCTAGACTATTTAAATGCTTAATACATCAATTAACATGAAGTTAAAATAGAAGTTATGCAAAAAAGAAATTAAAACCAATAATACATATCTTGTAACCACGTCCAGTTTAAAAACTCAAACATGCATACCAGTTGAATTTTAAACTTTATATAATCCTGGAATTGTATTAGAGATGCAACGAACACGAGCCTAAGGAAAAGAGTTAGGATTAGAACTTGCCTTACACCGACGTCGTTCTAAATTCCCCGGTGAACTCTCTGTTTCTTCCCTCTCTGTTGCTTCCTAGACTTCTCCAAAATTACTTCTGCGTTTACTATATCATGAATATAATCTTAAACCTTAGGCAGAGCATTACTGGTATATTTATAGGTCACCAATCCTAGGTTCCATTAAACCCTAACTGATTTACCCGGTTATCGAATATAAACCTAACTTGACTATGTGTGCTACCAATTAACAAAACCACGTTAAAATAATTAAAAAATTTAAGTTCAATTAAAACAATGAGTCACGTAATCAAAATTGAATACATAATTAAGCAGTTAACTAAATCCTAACGAAAACCAATTAAGCATTTAAAAGAATTAAAATACAAAAATACAATTAATTAAATAAATTAAAACACCATAATGAAAACAAGTCACAATTAAGTCAAATATCAAGCAAATAAATAAATAAATAATTTCAAATAAATTCAAATATTCAAATACACCAGCAATTAAACAATTTAAATTATTAAAAGTACAATTAAATAATTAACCAAAATACCAGGACTATCCTTTTTAAAATTAGGGGTATTACAATCACCACCACTGCCTTCCAACGCCACGACCTACACCACTATTGCTTTCCACCTCTACCATCATCGTCATTGCCATCTACCACCACCATCATGTCTTTAAAAAAAATTATAGAAGAGTGTAATATTTTTAATTTAATTTATTTGTCAAGAAGAGGGGTATTTTGGAGAATTTAATTTGAAATTCATTTCATTGTAAATTTTAAATTGATCAAACTAAACATTAGAATGATTATTATCATTTCATTTCTACATGTTTTAGATTTGTAACCAAACAATATAATGAAAATGACCATTCCATTCAATTTCCATTCTCATTCCTTTCCCACTTACATTTTATTCCATTCATACACACCAAACATAACATAACATCTTTCTTGTACGGAGTTAATGTGAATTAAATCAAATTTGAGAAGGAAAGCCTGGTACCATGCCTAGTCTTGAATCTTGGTTTTAATTAGGAGCAATTGTTATTACAATTAATATACTCTTTTGTACCAAAATAAATGTCTGTTTGAATTTTAATATATATTTTTTATTATATTAGTCGTGAATGAATTATCAAATCTATAATTGGATAAATTTTCAATTTGGGGTCAGTGCAAAAAACACTCCTGTAGTTTTAAAAATGTGCAAATAACACCCTTGGTGTTCAAACGCCATCCCTATAACTTCAAAATAGTGCAAATAAGGACTTTTTATCAGAGGGGTAGGTATAAATACGAAAAGACCCCACAATATTCTTTATTGAATAATAATAAATAAATAAATAAATTGGAGAAGTTAAAATTACCCAAATTCACATTGACCTAAACTACATCGCCTTGGGTAATGAAACTCAACACAATTACAAACTACATCGTTTGGCTAATTTCTATCAAACCCAATTAGGGTTTGACGGCACATGCTGACTCGTGGCCAGAACAAGGGGTGTATTTTGGAGACTATATCACAAAATAAGGCCTGTTGTCACGAACTTGAACCTTTCCAAGCTCCCGTGCGGCCTTAGACACTTTCAAGCCCCCTTGAAGCGCTAAGTCAACCTACCCGAGTATGCTAGCTTAGTGAAGACTAAGGCTAGACAAGTGTTTTGCTTTCTTGGGTGTGTAAGAAGAGATTAGGCAAGTGAGCAAGAGAGTTTGGGAATGTATAGAACTTATATTACTTGAGAGGAGAAGATTACAACTTGGTTGCTTAGTGAGGAGCAAATGAACTCCCACCTCCTATTTATAGGCCTTTGGCCTTACAAGAACAATTTAGATGTGTACAAATGTGTGGCCTAGAATAAGTGTCTAGAATCCTCCAAAGATATATCTACACAATTCTAAAACTATCTACAATATACAAGACAAGTCTAGAGAATTCTATACAACTCTAGAAAAGTCTAGAAAAGGCTAAACAACTCCACACTAATCTAGAGAATTCCATGCAGGCTCCATGTCATCGTCTGCTGGGCGTCTGCGTGGCGTAGCCTCTTGGTTGCGGGGTGTGACATTCTCCCCCACCTAAGCTCAAGACGCCCTCGTCGCGTCTTCTCACTTGAACCGCTGGATATGCTCCGCGAACTGGCAAAGGGTATCCTCATGTTCCTAGCTCGCCTCGCTATCTGGCAGGTTCTTTCATTTCACTAAGTACTCTGTATACTTGGGCACACCTCTCCTGTTCATCACATGATCCGCAAGGATGCAATCAACTTCCTTATCAAAGGATGTGACAACGGCCGTGGGTGTCCTATGTGATATGCCCCGAATAAAGTCTTCCGTGTGTTCATGATAAGGCTTGAGTATGCTGACATGGAAGACTGGATGTATCTTCTACTTGGGTGGAAGCTCCACCATGTAGGAGACCTTGCCTACTCGCTTGACAATGGGGAACGGGCCCTCGTACTTCCTTACTAGCCCCTTATGCACGCTCCGGAAGGACTTAAACTGTTGGGGTAGTAACTTAACCATCACCTGGTCTCCCACTATTTACTCCACCCGCCTTCACTTGGTGTCGGCCCACTTCTTCATCTTCTTTGCCACCTTGTCAAGGTACGCCCTAGCCAAGCCGGACTGCTCATGCCACCTCTTGGCAAATTTGTAGGCCGCTGGACTTTTACCATCGCAAGTCGAAGCAATGGCGTTGGGTGTCATAGGCTGCCGTCTGGTAACAACCTCAAATGGACTGTGATTGGTAGCCTCACTCCACTACAAGTTGTAAGAAAACTGTGCCACCCCAAGGAGTTTGGCCCAATCTCGCTGATTGGCACTTACATAGTGCCGCAAGTATAGTTCTAGGAGAGCATTGATGCGCTCCGTCTGCCCATCTGATTGGGGTGGAAACTCGTAGAGAAGCTGAGATCCATCCCTATCTTCTTGAAGAGCCCCGTCCAAAATCTACCCGTGAAATGCAGGTCTCTATCACTGACAATATTCTGCAAAACTACCCAAAGCTTGACCATATGGTCAACAAATAACTCTACTGCCCTCTCTGTTGTGCAGTCTGCTGGTGCGGGTATGAAGGTGGCATACTTGCTGAACCGATCTACCACCACTATAATGCTCCCACAACCTTCTGACTTGGGCAAACAAGTAATGAAATCTATAGAGACACTTTCCCATGGTCTTTCTGGAATAGGCAATGGCTCAAGTAGGCCTGCAGGATGCTGTTGCTCAATCTTGTCTTGTTGGCACATAAGACAAGTCCTCACATATGTCTCCATATCATCGCGCATCCGAGGCCAATAATATGAACCTTCAAGGAGTGCTAGTGTGCGTTGCATGCCTGGTTGACCAGCCCATTTGGTGTCGTGGCACTTCCGTATCAACTCCTTTCATAAGTTGCCCCACCTGGGTACAAAGAGTCGGTCCGCTTTAGTGAGAAGTAAATTATCCCTTAGCCAAAAGCGCCGAGTCTTCCCTTCCTTAGCCAGCTGAATAAGGCTTTTGGTTAGAGGGTCATGCTGCAACCTCTCCTTGATCCGCTCCACAAGAGGGTGCTAGGGCCGACTAATAGCTGCGAGCTCGGCCTTGCGACTAAGCGCATCCACCACAACATTGGCCTTGCCCTACTTGTATTCAAAATGATAGGTGAATTTCGCTAGGAAGTCCTGCCATCGAGCTTGCTTGGGGCTGAGCTTCTTCTGTGTTTGAAAGTAGTTGGTGGCAACATTATCCGTTTTGATCATAAATTGTACCCCGAGCAAGTAGTGCCTCCAAGTACGTAGGCAATGGATGACCGCCGTCATCTCTTTTTCTTGTACCGTATAGCGCCGCTCGATGTCATTAAGCTTACGGCTCTCATAACCTATGGGGTGTTCCTCTTGCATCAACACGCCCCCAATAGCAAAGTCTGATGCATCCGTGTGCACCTCATATGGCTTGGAGTGGTCGAGCAAGCTAAGTACCGGCTCCTCTGTAGCTGCTCTCTTCAAGTCATCAAATGCCCCCTGGCATGACTCTGTCCAACTCCAAGCACACGTCTTTTTAAGAAGGTCTATCAATGGGGCTGCTCTCGCCGAGTAACCCTTGATAAAGCAGCAGTAGTAGTTGACAAGCCCAAGAAATGAGCGTAGCTCTGTCACCTTAGTGGGCGGCTCCCACTCTTGAATAGCCCTCACCTTTGCCTCATCCATCATCAGCTTGCCATCCCGTATCTTATGCCCTAGAAACAACACCTCCTCTTGGGCAAATGAGCATTTCTTAGTCTTCGCATATAGGTCGTCTCCCGTAGGACTTGGAAGACCGCCCTCAAGTGCTGCACGTGCTCCTCTAGAGTGGTGCTATACACAACAATATCATCCAAGTACACCACCACAAAGTAGTCCAAGTAGGGATGGAAGAGCTTGTTCATTAAAGTACAGAAAGTAGCAGGTGCATTGGTGAGGCCAAACGACATAACAAGAAACTCATAAAGAGCCATACCTCGTCATACATGTAGTCTTAGGCTCATCCCCGTCCGCTTTTCGCACCTGGTAGTACCCCAAGCGTAAGTCTAGCTTAGTGAAGTAGCATGTCCACCAAGCTGATAAAAAAGATCGGCAATGAGAGGAATGGGGTTTTTGTTTTTGATAGTCACCTTGTTGAGCGCCTGGTAGTCGATGCACATGTGCAAGGACCCGTCTTTCTTCCTTTGGAACAGCACCGGTGCGCCATATGGGGCCTTCGAGGGTCGAATATAGCCCGCATCTAACAGTTCCTTGAGTTGCCTTCGTAACTCCTCCAACTCTGGGGGTGCCATCCGGTAGGGCACCAAAGCAGGGGGTTTAGAACCCGGTTCCAGCTCAATCTTATGATCCACCTCCCTCCTAAGTGGAAGCTTCTTGGGCAGCTCCTTAGGCATCACGTCCGTGTACTCGTCTAGCACGGCTCGTATCTCTTTAGGCACCTCTTCTTGTGGGGAAGGGACTAGCTCATCATCGGGCATCTCCATCAACGTAGCAAGATAGCTAGCCTCCCCCTTCCTGAAGCCCTTCTTGAACTACATAGCTGACAAGGCTTGGGCTTCTAACTTGGTGCCTCGCTCTACTGGCACCATGCATGCTGTGTTGCCTTCCATAATACACATAGTGTTAGCAAAAAGAATGGGGAAAGCTCTCACCTTGTCTAAGAACTCCAACCCAAGGACTAATTTGAAGTCATCTATGGGTACCACCAATAGATCTATGTGGCCACCCCACTCGCCAATGCATGCTTAGACCTCGTATGCCATGCCATGTATAGCCTTTGCCGCTGAGTTAATTGCCTTCATGGAGCCCCCTTCTTTACTATACTTGAGGCCCAACCTCTTGGCCTTATCAAGGCTCACAAAGTTATGGGATGCACCCGTGTCCACCAAAGCACATGTGGGTGTCCCATTGATGCTCGCCTCCACGAACATTAGCCCCTTAGCCGCCACCTCAGGGACTTCAGTTTTAGCCTTGATGGCATTAAGGATTTGTAGTGAACCCATTTGCACTTCCTCCTGTTATTACTCTTCGTAGCGGCTCGTCATGGCATTGAGGGTCTTCCGCTTTGGGCAATCTCTTACCCGATGCAGTCCATCACATATGAAGCAAGAACCTTTAGTCTTGGGTGCTCCTTCCTTATTCTCCCTTCCCTCTTTGCCACCATGGCCACTACCTGGCTTACGGGACCAATCCTTGTGGGGTGCAACGCCCTTGTCTCCCCCACCTTTGCCAGCATACCTCCCCTTGTCCTTGTCTTTATCTTTTGGCTTGGACGAGGGTTCTTTCTTGGAGCTGAAATCAATAAAGGACTCTGCATCTGCAATAGCCGTGGCAAGGTCTTGCACGTTGCGTCGCCTTAACTCCTTCTTGGCCCACAACTGCAAACCATCCATGAAAAAGAAAAGAGAGTCCTTGTCAGATAGATCCGGGATCTTAAGAGTCAAGTTAGTGAATTCCTTCTCATAGTCCCAAATCGACCCAACCTGTTTTAGCCTTCGGAGTCTGCCCCTGGCTTCATCCGCGGCATTCTTAGGATAGAAATGCTTCTTAATTTCCCTTGTGAAATTAGCTCAGGTATCAATAGAGACCGTATCTTTGCCCATGTCACCATACTTTTTCCTCCACCATAGCATGGCATGGTCAGTGAGGTAATGGGTCGCCGTACATATCTTGATGGTCTCATCTGTCATGCCCGTAGCCTCAAAGTATTGCTCCACGCTGAAGAGGAAGTTTTCTAACTCCCTCGCTACCCGGTTCCCACCATAGCACTTAGGCTTGGGAATATCAACCCGGCGTGCTGCTACCCCCGTAGTAGGTGTACCGGACGCCACCGCCCATTTGCACAATGCCCAGTCCGCTCGCATTTCCTCCATTTGCTCGCGGAAAGTGCCAAGCTCCTGATTAACATAGCTACATAGGGTGGCAAACTCGCCCAACATAAGTTCTCGAAGTGCTTGGAGCTCCTGCCAAAAGTCACCACTTAGGGCATTGAGTGACCCTTTGACAGCATTCTGAACCTCAGCGTCCTTCGACTCCAGCCCATCCATGCCCCGGTGAGCATCCTCAAGCTGCTCCAACACGTTGGTTATGGCCCCTCCATGTTTGCCATACGTGCCTCTAAGCCCGCCATGATGTCCTTTGACCAAGCCCTTGTCCTCACTCCGACTGGAGGGAGATTTGTTTCCCTTCCACGTAGCTCCTCCTCTTGGTTGTTAGTCACGTCTGATTGCTCCGCCATAGCTTATTCTACACAAGGTGTGATGCCTCATAACCTTAGCTCTGATACCAACTATCACGGACTTGAACCTTTCCAAACTCCCGTGTGGCCTTAAACACTTTCAAACCCCCTTGAAGCGCTAAGTCAGCCTACCCGGGTGTGCTAGCTTAGTGAAGACTAAGGCTAGACAAGTCTTTTGCTTTCTTGGGTGTGTAGGAAGAGATTAGGCAAGTGAGCAAGAGAGTTTGGGAATGTATAGAACTTGTATTACTTGAGAGGAGAAGATTACAACTTGGTTGCTTGGTGAGGAGCAAATGAACTCCTACCTCCTATTTATTGGCCTTTGGCCTTACAAGAACATTCTAGATGTGTACAAATGTGTGGCCTAGAATAAGTGTCTAGAATCCTCCAAAGATATAGTTACACAATTCTAGAACTATCTACAATATACAAGACAAGTCTAGAGAATTCTAGAGAATTCTATACAACTCTAGACAAGTTTAGAAAAGGTTAGACAACTCTACACTAATCTAGATAATTCCGGAAAGTTCCATACTTGTGTAGAGAAGTCTAGAAAGCTCCGGTCCATACAGGCTCCATGTCATCGTCTGCTGGGCTTCTGCGTGGCGCCTGCGTGGCGTAGCCTCTTGGTTGCGGGGTGTGACACTGTGCCTTCTTCAACCTCTCTACTGGATCAGCATTCCTATCAACAAAATAACTTTAATTATAAATTAAAATCTATCCGTCATGACATTCATTTTAATGAATATACATATATACATATATACAGAGTTGTTTTGCCGCCACAGATCGAAACGGCGTTGTCGCCGGCCAACGATCCATCGACTTCTCTGAGCCTTTCGTTTCCCGGAGTCGATTTAGGCGAGGTTTTAGATCGCGTAAAGGAATCAAATCAATCCACAAACCCGATTACCACCACCGCCACAACCTCCGACCACAGTGGTGATGATGCAAATGGATCAGGTGAATCAGCAGAATCAGAGTATGGACTTCATATCATCATCTCCGAGGATGCCGATCTCTATTCAGGAGAAGCGATATGGCGGAATACTGGCGGCGGAGATGCCGTCGCCGTCGCCGTCGCCGCAGGAGAAGATGAGAGTAAGAAATTGAGAAGCATGTGGATTCACAAATGGACGGACATACATCAAATTGAAGAAGAAGCAACAGAGCAATAATTCACCGTTCATCTCTCAAGATCAATACTTCAAATCATAATCTTTAAAATGCATTTGTTTCATAATTAAATAAATAAAACTTGGGTTTTAGCAACAAAGCAAGTTGCAAAGGAAGTCTAATTAATGATAATTTGAATTTATTTCTATTTCATTATTTCTGAATAATCTAGATTAATTGATTATAATAAATGATATAATAATTGAGTTTGTTTAAAAACTTGTATTGAAAATTTGAGTATCAGGATCTCAAAGTGTGAATTACTATTGTTCGATCCATTGGATCTTGAATTTTTAAAATTTGTTTATGTTTGAATAAGTTTCCTAATAAGAAAAATAAATCTACATAGGTCTTGATAGAATATGACCAAGTTTTATAAATTATAAGCATTATAATTATAGACATGGCGTATCCATTCCAGTTCACTCTAATATATCCGATATATGGTAATATATATATATATAGCACTTTTGCAAATTATATATAGCACTTTTATAAATTATTTTCATATATATATATATATATATAGCACTTTTATAAATTATTTTCGTGTTTTCAAAAAATCTCCCTGTATTTTAAAAGTATGCAAAAAAACTCTCTGTATTTTCAAATGGGTATTTTAGATAGTGCAAAATGGTAGTTTTGATATTAAAGGCCAATTTTTGGTCACATGCATAGCACATGCCAATTTTCTTGGTCAAAAGCCCTTATTTGCACTATTTTGAAACTACAGTGATGACGTTTGAACACCAGGAATGTTATTTGCACATTTTTAAAACTACAGGAGTGTTTTTTGCCCTTATCCCTTTCTAATTTATGCTAACAATGAAGAAAAATTTCAAAACAACAATAATATTAACATATTTTCTAAAGAACTTCCATAATATAATGTTTCTGGGGAGACTAGAACCCTACACCTTTCATTTTTGAAAGAAAATGAGACACCACTTACCCACAAACTTTGATCATCGTAGGAATATAATGATTTACTTTTTATAGGTTGAATGCAAAAAATTAAATTGGTAATGTACAAAATAATAATAATAATAATAATAAAATTGTCTTTTTACTTTTCAAATGAGGCATTTATTGTGAAACAGTCAAAAACAGAAACATGGGCATTTATTTTAGAAAGTGGGGAATATATGCCAAGTTGAAGTGCCCACTTCTTGAATCATGTATATAAGGGGTGAATTACATAAAACTCCCTAGATTTGTAGGGTTTTTGCACTAAATCATGTTTTATTTTTTTATTTTTTTGGGGAAAAAATCCTTAACTAATTGAGGATGTTACTTTTTGACTTATTACCAAAAATACCCCAAACATGTCAATGGGGTTTTATGTAAATTTGTTCAATTGTGTGAATTGAGGTACAATATATATTTTTTTGAATAATAATATTTATACTTTTTTTTTACAAGCTATACCATTCTTTAATTTAAGAAATGCATAAAATAATAATAAATAAAATTCATAGGGAGGGAATTGCGTAAAATCTTCTTGGCTATGTGGGAGTAGTTGAAGAGGGTTTTTTTTTTTTTTTTTTTTTTTGACAAAAAAAGGAAAAGAAAAAAAGAATAGTTTAATGCAAAACACTTGACCAAAAAGGAAAAAAAAAAAAAAAAATAGTTTAATGCAAAACGCTACTAAGTTTTAAGCAATTCACCCTATATATAAATGTACATGTGCGGGTATGTATAATATTTATATGTTAATTAGTCTACCCTCTAACAAAAAAAAAAAAAAAAAAAAAAAAAAAAAAAAAAAAAAAAAAAAAAGAATAGTTTAATGCAAAACGCTTGACAAAAAAAGAAAAAAAAAAAAAAAATAGTTTAATGCAAAACGCTACTAAGTTTTAAGCAATTCACCCTATACATAAATGTACATGTGCGGGTATGTATAATATTTATATGTCAATTAGTCTACCCTCTATACTGTCAGCATTTTTAGGCTCTGATCTTATTCACTCCGCGACTTGGAGGCTTCAAAAAAGAAAAATAATATTTGACGGACTGCCACTGCTTTCTTGTTTGACCAATCCTTATATTTGGAGGGGTTTTGGTGTAAACTTTTTGTCGGATTAAATGGCATTTATTTTTCCTTCACAAGGGCAGAAAAAATCTGTCTACACCAATTAATTGTCTTCTACATCCAAGTGTACATACCGGTTTATAGTCTGTACCTGTATTTCGATCAGTTTTAATTTGAAATTCCCCCCGAAACGAAAATTGAGCTTGCCCCCCAAAACTGCTATTTACATACTACTTCTGAAATATCCCTCTCTTTTCAAATAGCCAAATTGAACTCCAAGATGAAGTGAAACTGAGAAACAAGGCAACCAAGACATAAAAATAAAGATTTTGGAGAAGAAGAAGCTGAACTGAGGATGTTTTCTGGAGGGCAAAGGATCTCCTTGTTCAAAGAAGGTCCTTGTTCAAAGAAGGTCCATTCGGAAAATCACCATACATTCCAGCGAGAAGTTAAAATCTCCGAGAAGGAGAGATTAGCCCAAAAAATTTCCAGTCCGGCTAGAAGCTGAAGCTCTTATCATTTAATCCGGTATAATTTATACATGTTTTTTATGCACCATATTATTGCATCTTTCCAAAATCTTATTTGAGTTTCAATTTTCAATTTCTCCCCAAAAGGAAAGTTGACCTACCCAAAAACTCTGCTATATATACATGTCTGAAATATTAAATAGGAAATCCCTTTCTAAAATTTGAAATCCGGTGAAGAAACTCTCCCTAAAATTCTATTATCTATGTTTATGTGTAAAAAACTCTCTTAGCAAAGATTGAAGAGGCATAGCAAACAAAAGGAGATCTAGTCGGAAAAATCACCATATATTCTGTAATACTCCTAATTTTAAAAGGATAGTCTCGGTATTTAATTAATTTTTTTTTGCATTTTTATTTGATTTTTTGCGTATTTGCTAAATTATTTAAATTATTTTATTATTTATTTGACTTAATTGTGTGATTGTTTATTTAATTTCATTATTTGGTTAGTTTGTGATTTAATTGAATTAATGGTTATATTGTTTTATTATTTTATGCTTATATGGAAATTCATGAAATTGTAACTTAGGATTAAATGTCTTAATTCGTGTCTTCAGTTTTTATGTGTATAACAATAGGTTTAGGATTTTATATTTTTATGTAGTCGCCGACTTATAATTTAGTTTGGGGTTGGGATTAAGTTTTCGTGGAAGCTTATATATATACTGTTGTAATAAGATTTAGGGTCTTAGATGCCTATATATGAATTCTTGTTACGTTTGCTAGGGTTGGGAAAACCCTATTCACATAATAGTAACTTGAGAAGAAAAAACAGAGGGAAGCTTGAGAGGAAAACAGAGAGGGACCTGAGAGATAACCAAAGAGGCTAAAAGGGGAAGGAAGGGACTGCTTCTGGGTTGAACCAAGAGCAACGGAGGTGTTGAACGGCAATCTAGAATCTGTCGGAAAACTCAGAGACGGTGGTTTAAGGTTTCTAAACTGAAACCGAAAGCAAGTTTCTATTCTAACTCCTTCCCTTAAACCTGTGTTCTGTGCATGCTTGATAGTCTCCAAGAGTTACATTAAACTTAAAAACGGATGTGTATTGCATGATAAACTATACTGTAAACTATTATATGTTTAGTTTAACTGAAACTGTTTTTGCATAAACTGTTAGCAATAATGTTTTAATCTTGTCTCTGTTGCTTATAAACTTGGTTTATTCATGTCGTTGGTGCACAATAGTTTCTTCTAATTAATTTAGGATAGAGATTGAACCCTAGGAATGTTAATAAACACAATATAGCGGCTCTGAACTTCGCCGGAGGTGAAGAAGATGAACGGTTTTGAAGATACGGCTCTCAGAGAGAGAGAGATGGCTCTCTAAAGGAGGGAGCCGGCTCCCAACACCTTAGAGACGGCTCCCACTTGTGGGGAGCCAGCTCCCATGAGGGCAGAGGCGGCTCTCAATGTATGGAAGCCTGCTCTCGCCCTGAAACGCACATAAATTGTTTTTAGGGCTCTGTTTGGCTATCTGGGGTATTTCTAGGCTGTTTAAATTGTACTAAATGATTTAAATAACTACTATGGACCTATAAAAATACTGGGAAGCATTATTACATTAATGTATCAAGGGATGGAGCAACATAAAGTTACAGAAAAGCTTGCATGTTGAATATTGTTTTGTTGATTTATTTGCTTACTGAAACTTAGCAAATCTTTTGCATATGATTTAATAATGTTTAATCATATTTCAACAGTGTTGTAAGCATAGTGGGTTATCTACAATTAGCTATGCTTGGATTGGATTAAATTGATTTTTTTTTTTATATGTTGCAAACTGCATCAATTTAAGGATTGTTTGGAGGATTTAAATGCTTAGCTTTATTTTAACAATTTAAAGGACTGGAACATGATTTTTAGGTCTTATAATTAATGCCTAATATGGTCATATATGTATTAAACTTTATTTATGCATATCTTGGAGTATGGTTGATGAGTACTTAATACTGTTCTATTAATTATATGGATGTTGTTCTGGACTTTGGTTGATGAACCATGAAATTCTGCTTCTATCAAGTATATGGATTATGTGGATTTTGTTTTATGTACTGCTTTAAGTGTTGCATCATTTATGGATCATATGCATTATATGCACTGGTATGGGACGGTGGCATATTAGGGATGGATTATATCAAAATGCTAATTCCTACCTATTCATACATACGGAATGGATTAACTAAAACAGTTAAATACTACATATCTTCATGTCCTGTCAACTAAAACAGTTGAATGACATACCGGATGCTTGCTTTTAATTCTGCATTAGGAAGGATATTATATATATATATATATGGTACCATGATATAAGCTTGAGTTTTATGATCATGGTTGGGGTGCGTATATCGCCTAGGATGGATAATTGGACCTAATGATGTTCGCTGATAGGTCTAGGTATACATGACCACGCTACGTGCGATTTACATGTTACATTCTACTCAGGCTGAGACAGAACTGTAGGCTAGTGAGCGTCCTATAGTGTGTATTTATACATATATGGACTACTTTAGTTATTATTGAGTTATCTATGATGTATCTGTATGTCGGGTTTCTGTATGGATTGTAGTATGATAGAACTTGCATGTGGGCCTGACCCACCCTTATTTTTCAGGTGTTCGTAAGCTTAGAGCTTGATCGTGCTGAGCAGATACAGTCACTCATTCCTCCGACTACGTAGGATTGCTTTCCATGTTTAGCTTTGGATTTTGTTTCAATTGTTTCCTTTTCAGTTTGGAATTTTAGTAGGGGTCCATTAGATGGATTCCCGAGCTGTTTAATTAGTAGAGGTTGTTGGATTATTGGATTACAATTTTATAATTTTAAGGACTTTTAAAATTTAGAATTCCTTCAGCTTTATTATTTATTTCTTTAATTCATTTTTGTATTCCGTGTTCAATTACATATTAATTGTTTGGTATTCCTCGGATCTGCGCTCGGACTTGATTACCCATGGCTCTACAATACAGTGGTGATTATTGGTAATCAAAAAATTTGAAATCTGGGTTCATCACCTACTTTTTGTAACAGTATACAGATCACTTTATTATGCTTATAACTTATTTAAACATGTATCGTATATAAATTGCATATTGTATCAATATATTTTCTTAACACATTAAAAAAATTAACTTCCACAATTCAGTTTCACAATTCCTTAATTAATATTAAGAATCACAAATACTTTCTATATATATGTAGGAATATTTGCATATTCCATCATCTACTTTTTGTAATAACATACAATACAAAAGTTGGAGAGATCAAATTAATTATTATTCTCACAACTTTTTTTTTTTTTAACACGTATCATGTATGAATTGCATATAGTATCAACATATTTTTCTAACACATTAAAAAAAATTAACTTCCACATCAAATTATTATTTTCACAACTTTTTAAAACATATATCATGTATGAATTGCATATAACATCAACATATTTTCCTAACACGTTAAAAAAAATTAACTTCCACAACTTAATTTCACAATTCCTAAATTAATAATAAGAATCACAAATACTTTCAATATATATGTAGGAAGATTTGTATATTCCATTACCTACTTTTTGTAACAGCATACAATACAAAAGTTGGAGAGATAAAATTATTATTATCACAACTTTTTTAAACCTATATCATGTATGAATTACATATAGCATCAACATATTTTCCTAACACGTTAAAAAAATTAACTTCCACAACTCAATTTCACAATTCCTAAATTAATAATATGAACCACAAATACTTTCAATATCTATGTAGGAAGATTTGCATATTCCATCACCTACTTTTTGTAATAGTATACAATACAAAAGTTGGAGAGATCAAATTATTATTATCACAACTTTTTAAACATGTATCATGTATGAATTGTATACAACATCAACATATTTTCATAACACGTTAAAAAAATTAACTTCGACAACTCAATTTCACAATTTCAAACCTTAAATTAGTCAATTATTTCAAAACCCTAAAATTTCAAATAAATTTATATTTGGATACTGAACTATACCGATACATAATCAATGTTTAAGATTTGTAATTTTACTGAAAATGATTAGAATAATCAATGTTTAACATATAAGTGTATGTTGTATGGTTGGAGATCGTACTATTGATTTGACTGTTGTATTAGTACATGTGGTAAAAAAAAAAAAGAGTACATCAGTAACTTAGTTAACTAAGTTGCTGACTGGGTGCTGAGTTGGAGCTGATTAGGCAGTGATGTGGTAAAAAAGGCTGAGGTGGTTTGATCTCAGCTCTTGGATCCTCATTGGATAGAGTCCAGTGAGAGGTGCACTGGAGCAGATTCAGATCCCACCGCAACATCCTCTGCATAACAGTAGAAGTCCTTCAGAAGATTTCATTTTGGGTGAGTCAATGCTCTCTCTCTCTCCCGGTGTTCTCCAATAATACCATAACAAGCTAATTCACAATACTTTTTAAATTTTGAGTTTGACTAGTTTTATATTACCTTTATTCCAAAATAAATATTCATTTTGTAAAGAATAAAATATAAAAAAGAAAAACAAATAGTCTATGCTTGAATTTCTAAGCCTAGATAGGTCTCACTTAAAGTCATTCAATGCATTAGAAATTCTCAAGTTAACATTTTTGGTGATTTCACACAATCTAAAAAATAAATAAATAAAATATATTTCTATAAAATAGATAATCAAGTTATCTTTGTCCTTATTTACATACATACATACATACATACATACATATATACATACGCTAGTCAAAAGAGAGATGAAAAAAATAGAAAAACAATCAGTCCTTCCCCTTCTAACTGAGGAAAAACTAAGCTAGATCTGATAATTCTTAATTACTTGATCCAATAAGAGAGAAGAGCGCCTCATAAGTCATGACCATTAACAAAAAAAAAAAAAAAAAAAAAAAAGCTTCATAGCTTTGCAAAGGAAGCATCTGTATATGGTGTTGCTGCAACTTAAGCATCCCAAACAATTCAATCCGATTGTGAAGACTATTGTGGGAATGTAAGAATTCCTTAAACATTTGGCACAAGTAAGGGCTGTTACTTAAATGAAGATTTTCTGATAACTGGTAACCACACCTTCAACCCTCCTATACTATACTTACAAGCCTATATGAGTTTTAAGTGGAAGATTAAAGAAAATTTTGTATTTTTAGAAACAGATATGTATCTTTCTAACTTTGCTTATTTTATCAATTAATCAATTAATCGCATGTAAGATAAAATAAAGCAAAGTAATAGAGTTAGAGATGACACCAAGATTTTTAGCGAGGAAACCCCAATTGGCAAAATAAATTAATTGTTTGTATGGGAAAAACCTCGTGGACTATACAGTCCAAAGTAAACTGATCCACTATGTTTGAAACAAAGTACATTGAACTTTAACTCAGGTTTACACTCGATCGTTGTACCAAACACCAATCGCTGACAATCCTTTGGCTTTGCGACATTCCGTCCAACAGTACTTAACCTCAGGCTTACTCTTGATCTCTGTAAAAGGGTTGCAGGTAGATCAAACAACACTCCTCGAATGCTTTAACTCTTTCAAGGTGTGATCACTTTTACTTCTGTTCTTTAATATCTGAATTCGATGTAGAAGTAGATCTGTTTTTTTCTGATCGTTGTAGATGCAAGACTTTGATCATGATCAGGAATTGAACAACACTCGAAACTCACTCTTGTGTTTATGTGTGTGTTCTAGAAAGAATTACAGAGAAATCAACTTTGATTTTCTACAAAAATATCTCTTTAGAGTAAAGCCAGTAAAAGTTTAGAGAGATTTCACCAGGATTTTTAGCGAGGAAACCCCAGTTGATAAAATAAGTCAACTGTTTGTATGGGAAAAGTCTCGTGGACTATTAGGTCCAAAGTAAACTGATCCACTATGTTTGAAATAAAGTATACCAAACTTTGACTTTGGCTCACACTCTATCGTTCTATCAAACACCAATTGCTGACAATCCTCTGGCTTTGCAACTCCTCGTCCAACAGCAACTTGACCTCAGGCTTATGCTTGATATTTGTAGAAAAGTAGTAGGTAGATCAGACAACACTCCTCGAATGCTCTAGCCCATTCAAAGTGTGATCGCTTTTACTTCTGTTCTTCAAGATCTGAACTCGATGTAGAAGAATTAAATCCTACACTTCATACGGAATATCTGAATCTTTAATATAGTTCCAATTCTGATGAGATTGAGAACAACACTACTAAATCACTCATGAATATATGTGTATGCTCTCATAAATAAATTCAGAACAATCAGATTTGATTTTCTGAATTTTCTCTCTCTAAAAGGCTTTATCAAAATATAGAATTGATTTTCCCTAAAGTCATGAATAAACCTAGAAGACTAACAAGGTTTATATAGAGTTTAGAAAGTCCTAATCCCTCAAAAAATATGAAAAATTTCGTGCATAGGACTTAGAAAAAAGTTTAGTCCAAAAAGGAATCAAATAGAGCAAGAAAGGTAAGTTACCATAACTTGTTAGGGGTCTTGAACCATTTCATGAAAGTGGGAACCGATTCAAGAAGGCCAGAAATAAATTCGTGCATTTTTTTTTACTCTTGATCCTGTTCAAGAATTTGGGAACCGGTTTAAAATGGTCAGTCTTGAATTTTTTCAATTCTGTTGATGTTGAACCTGTTCAGTATTTTGGGAACCAGTTCAAGATGGACAGAATGTCAAATATTCTTTAAAACCTTCCAAAACTCTCCCAATGTGTTCTCACTACCTCTCAATCTTCCTAAAACATTATTCTCATCATCTCGGAGTGTAGTATATCATAAACACTTAAACTTCTTCAAATCCGCATCCGATCTTCAATCTTTGAAATTGTAAACCGAAAAATTACAACTCGATTGGACTTGTTTTAACAAAGAAATTAGCTAATTTTAAAATATATATCACACAATCTCCCCCTTTGGCAATTTTGTGACAAAACCCTAAAAACAATTCGGCAATTTACCTAAGCAGGAAAGTAAATTACAATGATTGTTAAAGAAATAAACCACGGAAATTTTCTTAAACATCATGAACTTCAACACATGTAGCAACCTGTAATCTGCACATTAGCTTAAACACTACGCGTAAAGCTTAATCAAGAATATAAACACAAGCATAAAATAGCAAAGCTAATAATGCCTGAATATCAACACAATTTAAACATGCAACGATGTAGAAAGTTCTCCCCCTTAATGTTAAAGTATCTCTCCCCCTGAATGATAAAACTCTACTCTCTCCCCCTTTTTGTCACAAATTAACAAGGGTAACAAGGAAAAAAATATCCTAGAAGGAGGAAGCAACTAACCATATAAATCTTGTAAATTGAAACCCATGAGAATATAGACTCTGCAAGATTATATGTATCAACCGAAATAACCAAGATCAATTCAATGAAGTTCCACAAACTTAGTAAGTGTAGTAAAATCACCACCAAGTTCCAAAAATATATAATCTGTCAATTGTTCGGATTTCAGATAATAAATCAATGATATCACATATCCTTAGAAATCAAACAATCAACATGTGCAAAAGATATATATATTTTTTTATTTCTCTATTTATGCTCTATTTTTCTTTTTGCACATTGGCGGCTTTCACTTTTATGGGCAGCCAACTCTTTCCCTTATTCCTATTTGTTTCGAGTCAAGGTAGCTTTTGGATAAATCCCAAAAGCCTTTTCCATCTCACCTTTTTCAAAACAGCAAATATTTTTCTTTCTTTTTCAAAAACTTCTCCATTCCAAGCTGTTTTTCAATCTTTTTCTTTTCTTTTCACTCTTTTGGTCTAAAACTCATAAATTAAGTTTAAATTCAAGACAATGATCAATCATATCAATATTATCTTTGACCAAAACAATGATATCTCAAGTAAATGTACTATCAATGATTCATTTACTATACGAAATAAGTAAGCAAAACCAATTTCATCGATTCATAGCCATTGTATGTTTTTCACAGAGAATCCATGTGTCATTAAACTCCTTGTGTTCAACATACTCAATCAATATGGTTTGCTTAACTTCCCAAAAACATAATGTAAACTCTCAAGATATGCATGAAAATCATTTCTAGACTATGTCTTTTTAATGCATCCAATCAAGACAACAGACACTAATAGATTTCCTAAAATGAGAAAACTTATGAGTATCTAATGGTTTAGTGAGAATATCATCCAAATTCTGATCAGTATGCACTTTTTCCAAAGACATGACATTTTGTTCAACAAATACCCTAAAAAAGTAATATCGAATGTCAATATGCGTAGTCCTAGAATGCAAAACTGGATTCTTTGAAATATTAATTGTACTAGTATTATCACAAAAGATAGTAATAGTACCTTGATCAACTCCATAATCCAGAAGTATCTGTTTCATCCAAAGCAATTGTGTGCAGCAATTTCCAGCAGCAATGTATTCAGCCTCACAAGATAATAAAGATATGCAATTTTGGTTCTTGTTGTACCATGAAACAAGATTAGTATCAACATAGAAACAGCCACACGAAGTACTCTTTCTATCATCCTTGTTACCAGCCCAATCAGCATTAGTATAACCTGCATTAATCTCAGAGTTAGACTCAGAAGAATAACACAATCCATAATTCAATGTACTATTGACATAACGAATATGCGTTTGACTGCAAGGATGTGTTATTCTCTAGGATCAGCTTGATACCTAGCACAAACACCTACACTAAATGAAATATCTAGCCTAGTTGCTGCCAAATAGAACAAGCTACCAATCATACTCCTATACAAGAAATTATCAACCTTGTTAGGATCAGAGTCTCTATCCAATTTGGATGAAGTACTTATAGAAGTTTGAATATGCTTGGAATCTTTCATACCAAACTTCTTAACTAGCTCATTTGCATACTTTGATTGAGATATAAAAATCCCATCATCAAGTTGTTTCACTTGGAGACCTAGAAAGAAAGTCAGTTCACCAACCATGCTCATTTCAAAAGTTTTACTCATATCTTTAGAAAAAGTATGAACAAGGTTATCACATGTAGCACCAAAAACAATATAATCCACATATATTCCCTTCTCATTTTGAATAAGTTGGCAAATAGACCTAAAATTCACAAAAGTATCAGATTTTTCTCTCAAATATGCAACAAAAGTAAATCTAGAAAAATCATTAACCATAACAAGCATATATCTTTTTCCTCCAATGCTATCAAGTGTTATGCGACCCATCAAAATCATATGAATCAATTCTAAAACTCGAGAAGTGACTTTATGAATAAGTCTCTTATGTAACACTCTAGTTTGTTTTCCTAATTGACATGAATCACATATTTCATTCTTGGGCATCTTTAATTTAGGCAAACTTTGAATAAGATCATTGTTAGACAAATTCACTAGATCATTAAAATTAACATATCTAAGTCTTTTATGCCATAAAACTGCATCATCAGTAACTTCAGAAAAACACATTAGTGAAGGATCTAAAAATAAAACATAGCAATTATCAGAAGTTCTAGTTCCTTTCAAGATGCATTCACTTTTTTCATTAGTTACAAAACACCCTTATTGAGTAAAACTGACTTGAAACTCCTTATCACAGATTTAACGAATACTTAACAGATTAGCAGCTAAACCTTTAACATATAGAACATTCTTTAACTCCCCATTTCCTGAAATTTTGATGTTACCTTTACCACTTACAGTAGAAGCATTACCATCACCCAAAGTAACAGTACCAACTGAGCATTCCTTAAAAGTGGTAAATGATGAGCGTTGAATATTGCATATTCGAGCCCCTGAATACGCATATGTTAAGACCTAAAATGATATATCTATACTGTTTTAGACTGATTTATGTTTATTTCATGTTTGTAGGTGCTTTCCCAAAGAAACGGTTAAAAGCGGACTTTTATGATGAAAATAATGATAATGAAATTTACCGCGTCGTTGCCGGTCATTCAAAGCAAGCCGAGAGCTTAAATGGTGAAGTTTGGAAGAAGTTAGAATCCAAAGCTCGAGCCTTGCACCTTCAGGCTCGAGCCTGACTAAAGGGTGCTCAAGCCTTGACCTTTAAGCTTGAGCACAAGGCGTCGGAATTTAAAGGAATTGATTTCCAAGCTCCCAATCCTCAGGTATCGAGCATTGACGCCTAGAGCTCGAGCCCACAGCCCCAAAGCTCGAGCCAACACCTTGGGATCGAGCACTATGAAGAAAGGATCGAGTACCATCAATAAAAAGACGTTCTAGACAAATTTTTCTCCCCGAGCTCGAGCCTGAGCTTCAAGGCTCAAGCATAAATCAAGAAGATCGAGCACCAACACTTCGGGCTCAAGCATGGCAAAAAACTCTAAACTTGCTTTAATATTTTGGCCATAAATTTTGACTTAGAACTTCAAATTAAGCAAACTTAGAGGGTTTAAAAAGAACACTCGAAGCCTGACGTTTTTATCTCTAATAGCCATCTCCAAATTCGCACTCTAAATGGGTCAAAATCCCATTATAAAGTCGGAATAATTTGCTGGCAGGTGATGCTCGAGCCTGAACCCAAAAGCTCGAGCCTGCACCTCAAAGCTCGAGCCTGGGACTCCAAAGCTCGAGTTTGGACGTCCTGGAAGTCGTAAATACATGTGAGAATTACCAAAAATCATATTTCTTTATTTCCTTATGGGCCCAATTGTTACCAAAAGCTAGAAAACCAATCCAAAGGGGATTGGGACTTGTTCTCTACTATAAAAGAAGAGGAGAAGGCCACAGAAAAGGATCCATTATCTCTAATATGTTGTCTTATATTTCTCTCTCACGGCGGCTTTTAGGATTTTGAAGAAGAAGATCTAAAGGAGTTTTGGCGATCCATGGCAATGAAGACCACAACAACATAGATGATATATTGCGTCGTCATGAGTAGCTAATTCCCATCTTAAGGCATTGATGTAGCCCGAATCTGAATATTATGGTTTGATTGTTCTACACTTTGGGAATTTAATTTATTTTATATTTTGATTGCATGATTTTGGGCAATTGCTTAATTCAATTGGTTTTGAATGATTACATAATTTTTGAATGATTAATACCTTGTCCTAGATTTAATTATTCTTAAATTATATTCAACCCATTCTTATGGACGATATCTAGCAGAGCCCTGTCGAACATAAGAATGGAGATCATGCAATGGTATTCAAACATTTTTCAGGAACGAATGTTTTCATAGTCTATGCTTAGGGAAGACGAGTTATATTGCAAAATTAGTTAGAAGTAGGTAAGTAGATAATTCGTGCCAACCGAAAAAATAGGTTATAGTTAATTGAATATGGAACATCTTTCTTTAAATCTGAATTAAATAAATGTTATTGAGTTTAATTCCATATGATACACAATTATTGAAATCCTAAGGTTGAACAGTTGACAATAGTATGAAGTTCGTAATGAAGTCAATCCCTAAGTATTTCTTCTCTTGATCTCAATCCTTTTATTCCATTTATTTTCTTTTACGTTATTAAATTGCAACACAACATAATAAATCAAATCTCTTTCTAAATTAAAATAGTATTAATTGAAGACTTGATAAACCACTATAGCCCTTGAGGTTCGACACCCTCAACATAGCCCTATCCTATAAGGATTCGTTCTATTGCGAGTGGTATTTTATTATTGATAAATAAAAACACACATCAGTAAACAATGTTCTATCCCCTGTCATATGCCTAGAGCAACCACTATCAAAGTATAAACCACATGGACCAAGTGCTCTAAGTGCAGTGTGCATGGCAAGGCATTTAAAATTCTCTTTCTTTACCCAAACAATTTTAGATTCATTATGCAATGATTTCCCTATTGTTCTAGGCAAAGTGTCACAAGGCTCAATAATCCTAATCATTTTCTTCCTCAAGTTTGAACTCTCTAAATTTTTCAATTTCTTCCCTAGTTTAATTTTTCTTTTCTGACACTTATACTTGATATGCCCTTTTTCACCACAAAAATGACATGTTGAAATAAGTTTGGAAGAACTAGAAATAATACAAGGTTTGGTTTCAACTTTCACAAAAACATCTTTAGATTTCTGAAAATATAAATCATTTGAAGTTGTTGCCAAATCTTTGTTACTCCTAACATTTTCTACCACTCCTTTCAACTTATCAATTTTGCAAGTGTCAATATTAACTTTCTTAAAAGACTATTTTGACTTAACAAATTCACCACTCAAATTATCAATTTTAAGTTCTAGTGATTTATCAAACAAATTTACCTTCTTAAGTTCCTTTTCTAGAAAATCAATTTTATGAAGAAGATTCAAATTCTTATGGCCATTTTTTTTTCCAAATTCTTATTAGAGACAGAAACTTCTAACTTATAAATATCTTTATCAAGTTCTGCAAGATTCAATTTCTCTAACAGATTTTAAAAATCCTTTTTGAACTTAGACAATTCAATTTGCATGCTTGTGACAGAATAAAAAAAGGAGATAAAGGCAACACATCAACAAAAGATGGATTTTCAAACATGATGCAAATAATACACAATAAATCAATAAATATGATCTACTTTGTATATCGAGTATCTCGTTCTGATACCAAATTGTGAAAATAGAGTTACGCGGGGTGCAAAAACAGTCAGTTGATTTTAATTGTGATTAACTCCTTTAATGACCTAGATCAGATTATTAGGTCAACTTGCTCAATTTATGATTGATTAAATTATATGATCAATTTAAACATCTACAATCACAAATATAAATACTATAAAGTAAAGCAAGTAAAAGTTTAGAGAGATTGCACAAGGATTTTTATTGAGGAAATCCTAGTTGATAAAATACATCAACTGTTTGCATGGGAAAAACTTCGTGGACCATTCAGTCCAAAGTAAACTGATCCACTATATTTGAAACAAAGTACACCAAACTTTGACTCTGTCTCACACCCTATCGTTATACCAAACACCAATTACTAACAATCCTCAGGCTTTGTGACTCCCCATCCAACAGCAACTTAACCTCAGGCTTATGCTTGATATTTATAAAAGAGTAGCAGGTAGATCAGACAACACTCCTTAAATGTGCCAACACTTTCAAAGTGTGTTCGCTTTTACTTCTATTCTTCAAGATTTGAACTCGATGTAAAAGAATTAAATCATGTTCTTCATACGGAATATCTGAATCTTTAATATAGTTCCAATTATGATGATATAGAGAACAACACTACTAAATCACTCATGAATATATGTGTATGCTCTCATAAATAAATTTAGACCAATCAGATTTGATTTTCTGAATTCTCTCTCTAAAAGGCTTTCTCAAAATATAGAATTAATTTTCCCTAAAGCCATGAATAAACCTAGAAGACAAACAAGGTTTATATAGAGTTTAGAAAGTCCTAATCCCTCAAAAAATATGAAAAATTTCATGCATAGGACTTAGAAAGAAGTCTAGTCCAAAAAGGAATCAAATAGAATAAGAAAGGTAAGTTACCATAACTTATTAGGGGTCTTGAACCGATTTAGGAAAATGGGAACCGGTTCAGGAAGGCCAGAAATAAATTCATGCATTTTCTTTTACTTTTGAACCGGTTCAGGAATTTGGGAATCGGTTCAAGATGGACAGTCTTGAATTTTTCCAATTCAGCTGATGTTGAACCTGTTCAATATTTTGGGAACCAATTCAAGATGGACATAATGTAAAATCTTCTTTAAAACCTTCCCAAACTCTCCCAATATGTTCTCACTAACTCTCAATCTTCCTAAAGCATTGTTCTTATCATCTCGGAGTGTAGTATATTATGAACACTTGAACTTCTTCAAATCCGCATCCAATCTTCAATCTTTGAAATTGTAAACCGAAAAATTACAACTCGATCGGACTTGTTTTGACAACGAAATTAGCCAATTATAAAATATATATCTCACATTCTAAACCAACTAAGAAGTTTCAAATAGAACATGAAATAAGTTACCCTAAACTGTATCAATAGTGGTACCGGTAGCCACATGTGGAACCGATTCCCAAAGGATAAAATGTTTTTCTTTAAAGTTATGGTTTTTGAATCGGTTCCCAACCTTTGGTACCATTTCCCACATGACAGAATCCTGAAGAAGGTTTTGAAAAACTTGGAAGGAATTCTATTTTGGTACGTAACTTGAATAATATACCATATAGGTATAATGTCCTAAGTGGGAAACAACTTCCTAAGGTGATGTTCTTTCCTTTCTCGACGATCTCAGTATATCAACTTTGAACAACCTTCCAATTCCGTAGTCAATCTTGATCTTGATATGGTAACTTGAAATTACAATAATTAGACTTGTTTTGACATCAAAATTTGCCAATTACAAAAATTATATGTGACGGCCCTGGTTTTTTAGCCAGCGCATCCTGTGATAAACCAAACGTAGATCTGATACGAATCCAGAATGCGGAAGCAAGAAACAAGACAACGGTCTCCCAAGGCACAACACACCTCTAAGACACTTTGATGACCTTCCATGAGGTCGTGGAACTCAATAAGAACTAACGCGGAAGTAAAAGATCAGAAATATGACAAATAAGCCCCTAGGGGCAAAATAGTCATTTTACATGGAAATGACATCTCTAGAATGTATATTATTCCTGAGACACATCCATGACTTCCTGTGAAGTCATAGAACTCAAAAGAAAGTAGCGAAAGCGAATCACAAGAAAACCGGACAAAAATAGCCCCAAGGGCAAAATGGTCATTTTTAAAAATATAGATTCAGGTACTACCAAGTACACCACTAGAAAGACAATGAAAAACTAATCAAGATGGACTCAAGAATCGCATGATTCGGAGTCCGGACAAAGGAGAAACGGTAAAACAAAAAAAAAACGGACGTACAAAGCAAAAAGGATAAACTGGTAATTATTCAGAATTATCCAGGTGTAACTGAGCACGCTGTTGGATAGATGACAAAAAATTAGTCAATTTCAAAAAAAAAATTTACTCGATTTGGAGTCCGGACGAGGGAGAAAGGTTAAAAACAAAAAGAGGGTCATGACAGCTATAGTGTTGTCGACCAACTGCTGCTGCAACTGAGAGTAAAAAGGGGCATCTAAACGGACTTTTTTGGAAAAACTCAAAGAAACCCCCCCCCCCCCCCCTAAAATTAAGTTTTCTACCCGGCAATGCAAACGGAAACAAAAAATATGCATCTTAAAATGCCCAGAATGCCCTAAGAAAATTAGGTCAAGAGGGTAAAAATCCTTCCGAACTGTTGCCCAAGGAAAGGAAATGGGGTTTCGAGAGGTTTTTAAATTGCCTAAGTTGAAAATCCAATCTTAAAATACACCCACAAGACCCCCGTAAGTTTCGGATTGATCAACACGTTTTTCAAAAAAAAGTTGATGAATAGTAACAAGTACTAAAATCTCAAGTTTTAAAGAAAATGGCATAAACCAGAAAAATGAACTTGGCGTTGGATTTTCGGATCCAAGACGACATTTTCTAGAAAAACACGAAGAAGAAACCCCCCCTCCCCCAAAATCGAGTTTTCTACCCTGCAACGTGGACGGAAAAAAAAAAAAAAAAAAAAAAAAAACACATTGTGAAATACCCGAAATGCCCCTGGATCAAAAAAGGGTAAAAACTCAAAAAAAAAATGTCACTTTGAGTTTTTATTTCATCAAGAATGGTATTGTGTGCCAAAGTGAACATGCAACCATACGTAATATGATAAAGAAGACGTACTACAATGTCCTACAACCTCATGACATGTTGTATATAAAATATGACCCTTCAATGCATGAAATCTCCTAACTTCCATAAGCAACAATGAAGTTAAAAATTAGCATACATATCACATAAGTGTCTTTGGCCCTTGGCCTCATTACATACAAGTCAAATACATTGCATAGAGTGTACTTATGTACACATTACATAAATGGAATCAAATATACAGATTTTGATAAATAAGGCTACAAATGGCATTTCAAGCCAACCTTTATAAGAATTAAAACCTTCAAGTCTACAATCATCTAAGCAATGATGAACATTATGAACCAAGTCTTCGTACCTGAACAAAACTCCCAATAACTTCAGGGTGAGTAAACAAGTTTACTTGTAGGGAATGAGCATGCATAGACTCGATTTCTTCACAGATTTTTACATTAACTTGAAACAATTTAAATGGATCATGTTACCTAACGTCTATGTTAAAGTGGGACACAGGGATCATCCTAAGCTACTCATGCAATTGAAATGAACTACCTCGGACAAGTATACATGCTCCAGTATGCTAAACAATGCCAAAACATGTTATACGACATTCAAGTATACATTTTCAAGTATACTAAACCATATTAAAACAAGTTATGCAACATCCAAGCATATCTACTCAAGTATACATTTAATATGGAATCTCGTATATCAAGTATAAAACACAAGTATACTAAGCTAATAGGATTATGCATAAGACAAGTATACATGGCATAAGTATACTAAATGCAATCTAAACTCATGGAGTAAGTATACAAGTTCAAGTATACTAAATATGATTCGAATACCTAAAGTAAACATCAATTCTCAAGCTACAAGTAATCCATAATTAACAACTTGAAATTAAATACGAAATCAAATAGTGAAAAGACTAGGACATGCGGTCGCTAGACCAAGTAAGTATTTTCGAGTAATTACGACCCACAAGGTACCACCTAATGCGCACTTATGACTTAGAAGACTCTTGTCTCCGTACTAGAGCCAAAGCTTAGCCATCACATAAATTATGTCCTCACAAGCTTTCCAAAATCAATAAGTTTAAAACTTCTACAAAATCAAATGCAACTTACAACATTCTATGCACAAGTAAGGTTGAATCCACACAAACTATGTCTTAGAATCCAAGTCTAAATAGCATATGACATGTCAAATCTTCAATATGTAATTATATACAAAATAAGAATATTTTGCAACAATTAAGCTACATTACCATCCTAAGCCACAAGTACTAAATAAGTTTCAATTTAGTAACAAGCTCTTAAGGTAAACAATTGTAATATTCTAGACAAGCTATATACCTACACAAGATATATTTAAACAAGCTTTGCAAATCAATGATATCCTATATCATGTTAAATCCAATTACCATTTTAAGAGGCCACAAGTACTAATTCTACATCTAGTTAGTAACATGCTCACAAGGTAATTAATTGCATTACATTTCAAAGGATTTTCAATCTAACATGAAGAGTCTCTAAATTTCAAATCAATCCCAAATAACTTCAAATTAATATATGTTAAACAACATAGCATGCTCATTACATATATCAAATCAAAAGAGCAAAATGAGCAAGACATCATCATGTAGATTTTAATTAATTTAAATTAATTAAATCTCTAATTTTTTAAAAGTTGTTCAAATGATCCCAAATAAATATATAATAAGGACTAAGTCATGGCCATGCCATATATCAAGTCAAAAATGGAATACAAGCAAGGTACAATTTAGTAGAATTTAAATCAATTTAAATTCATTAAATCTCTATATTTGAAAACTCATTTAAATCACCCCAAATTAATATGTAACAAAGATCAAGTCATGGCCATGCCATATATCAAGTCTAAAGTGAGTTATATGCAAGTTACAATAAATCATTTATTTCTCAAATTGATATAAAAATGCATAAAACTTGTATTTCACTACAAAAGCAATTAAAACCACTTAGAAAATAAACTATAACACCCCCTACCTCACAAGAGGATTGTTCCTCTTGAATCCAAGGCAAATCAATATAAAATGGCAAACCCTTTAAGGGTTATATAGAGGAGGATGAGGGGAACAAAAAGTATTCCCAAGGTTAAGCTTGGAAATCAATGGAAGGTTATCAAAAATCAAAGTCAAGGCCTAAGCATCAAGCTTCTCTAATGGTGGCTAGGGTTTGTGGTGAGGAAGAAAATGAAACAATGAAATGAAGTGTGAGTGGAGGAAATAGAAATCCTCCACTCACTATGTGATCTTACACCATGGTCAACACACACAAGTTTGGTCACTTGCACAAAAACCCTTCTTTAAAACCATAATTCCAAAGTGGCCCAAAAATAATTGCAAGACTTAATTTAGAGCATACACTTGTCACTCATCCAAGCCAACAAGTGGTCCAATCCTAGGCCAACAAATTGGTGATCTCCACCCTCCATGTGTCAAGAGATTAAGCTTCCAAGTGGTTCCACCAAAATGTCAATAAGTAGTTCCATAAGAGTGTGACACTTGTCACACTTTCCAAAAATTGCAAAAAGGTCTTTTTTCAAAATATCTTCTAAATTAAATTACAAAATGTCCCTAAGACAAAAAACTAATTACTTTATGTAATTACATTAAAATCCCACAAGTTAAGAATATTACAAAAATGTTATGCATCCATACCCTTTACAAGAAAAGTAAACACTTAGCATGCTTTTCTAAAAAAGTAAAAATACACATAGCATGGAATTTAAATATTGTGGATACATGCAAAAACCAGAATCAAATCCGAACACGAAAAGTGAGGTTGTGCTAATAAAGTGACAAATGGGAAAAAGACGAAAAGTGAATAGTGTCCAAAAAGTGAAAATACGAAAATGACTCGATCTTTAAGGGAAGTTGTCAATTCAAAGGAAAGAGTTTCATAAACCATTTCTGAGCACTCGAGACGACACTAAGTGACAAGAAACCGAACTCAGAAAATAAATTTCAATGAAAAAAATTCATCCGTAAAATTCTGAGGAAAAAGGAAAAGAAGGAAATGACCGGGTCATTACATTATATCTCACAGCCTCTAACATATTATACTTTTGTAGCCCGTACTTGTTATGACTCCCATACCACACTTACAAGTTCTTTTGTTATGGTCACGCTTTGGTAAACTTAGAATGATTAATTGCTTCTAACCTTGTCAACTGATAATCATTTCCCTACCGCTTACAACACAAAAGATAAATGTAATATTATTTATCAAAAAATAAAAGAAGATAAATGTAATATTCCCTACCGCTTACAACACAAAGGGTAAATTACATTTATCTGTCTTCTTGGTTGGGTTTAATTATTTTACCTCCCCTGTATTTTAAATAATTGTAGTTACTTCCTTCTAGTTAGATGTGTATAACAAATCGATCCCTCTCGTCAGTTTTACTAATGGTGAATGTCGATATGACAATTTTTTAGCATCATATGATAAATATGTCTTTTAGATTGTTATGAAGTCACTTTTCTCTAGTACTTGTGTGAAAATAAGTATTGAACAAAAGTGTCATAGCAATTTGTCATGTGAAACTAAAAAAACTCTACACATAAGAGTTGACCGACTCTTACCTTTTGTGAAATTGACGATATGGGTCAATTTGTTACACATATGTAACTAGAAGGAAAATGATTGTAATTATCAAAAATACTGGAGAGGTAAGAGAAATAAACCCTAACTATAAGGGAAACAAATGTAATTTACCCTTATACAAATTGATAAGCCTACTATCTACAGTTTTCACCACATAAGCATTTTTACCTTTGCCCCAAAACTATTTTTGTTAAAAACATAATTTCTTTTGTGCTACTTTCTTTGTAATTTATTCATAAACTCCATGTTTTGCAATATATAATTACATGAGTGTTTATGAAGAGAGTCATATAATAAAA
The DNA here is from genome assembly GCF_030987335.1 of Cornus florida. Taxonomy (NCBI): domain Eukaryota; kingdom Viridiplantae; phylum Streptophyta; class Magnoliopsida; order Cornales; family Cornaceae; genus Cornus; species Cornus florida. The sequence goes on along the minus strand of NW_026775579.1, from coordinate 75,943,583 downwards.
TGTTAAATCCGAAATTTAGATATATATATTTATGCATGTAATTAGAGTGATAACAGAAAAACAATAGTTAGTTGTACATATTTCTTTTGGTAAAATCCATCTCTATTCCCTTTCATCCCTTCAAAAAATTGGGCTAAACTTTTCTACACATGTAGGCTTTGGAACAACTATTAGTGTCTTGATCGCTATATGTTTATGGTCGTACCTGAGACATGAGAAGAGGCAAAAGAATAACATGAAACAAACATTTTTTAAGAGGAATGGAGGTTTGTTGTTGAAACAACAAATCTCTTTCAATAACGAAAGTGTTGTGCAAACAAAAGTCTTCAGGGCAGAAGAGTTGGAAAAGGCAACAGATAATTTTAATTAAAATCGAGTTCTAGGCAAGGGAGGACTTGGAACAATTTACAAAGGGTTGTTAGAAGCATAGTGGTTGTTAAGAAGTCTAATATAGTTAATGAAAATCAAATTGGTCAGTTCATCAATGAGGTTATTATCCCTTCTTACACAATTCAAAGGAATATTGTAAAATTGCTAGGTTGCTGCTTAGAGACTGAAGTTCCATTACTAGTATATGAATATGTCTCGAATGGCACCCTATTTGACCAACTGCACGTTCAGGGTTATATTCCGACAATGTCCTGAAATACTCGATTGAGAATTGCAGGAGAAATTGTCGGAGCACTTGCCTATATGCACTCATATGCTTCTAGATCTATCTTTTACAAGGACATCAAATCCAACAAATATTACTCGACGAAAATTACAGAAGTGTCTGATGTTGGACTTTTAAGTTCAGTACCCCTAAACAATACTCATTTGACAACATTGGTGGGAGGCACATTTGGTTACTTGGATCCTGAGTACTTTCAATTAGGACAACTCAATGATAAAAGTGACATTTATGCCTTTGGGGTCGTTCTTGCTGAATTGCCAACTGGGAAAAAAGCTCTCCTCTCTCCTCTGATAGATCTGATGAATGTCTTGTACTTAATTTTCGATCATCAATGAAACAAAATCGTATTATTAAAATTTTGGAGACAGTAATTGTTAATGATGCTAAGGAAGAGGAGATTCAAGTCGCTGCTACTCTCGCATAAAGACAACTAAAACTGAATGCAATGAAAAGGCAAAATATGAAAGAAATAGTAGCAGAACTGGATCAATTAAGAAAGATACAAGAACCGCCTTTACTTAAGCATAATAGCCCAAACAGCTATGCTTAGTAAGTGAAAGAATCTACTCTTACACAATGGAAGAACTTGAAGAAATGTTTAATTAATGATATGTCTAAGTTTCTCTCCTCCTCTCATTTTTTTTTTTATTTTTTTATTTTTTTCTCTTTCATTTCCAAAATAACAATATCGATTTAAAGATATGTAGGATAAATTTTCAATTTTAATTTAAGTACCTACCATATCTAGATAATTGTGAAGATTGTATGTATGGCTTCAATATTAGACTTTTTATTGATTTGCAGCTGCAGTATTTGTGGTTTAACACATCTAATTTTCACATGAAATTGTTCCTTTTTTTTGTTGCTTTTTCATTTTTGTACCATTAAATTTTCTAATCCCTCTTTATTTTTAGAAATACAAATTTATTTAGCGTAGTTGAAGGATCATGTAAATAAATGAGTTTAGAGCATCTCCAAAGCCGTCTATTTAAACATTCTTTTGTGTCTATTTAAACATTCTTTTGTGCAAAATATATATGGCTATGATGTGTAAATTTTTTTTTAGGAAAAATTCTATTTTAGTCTACTTTTCAACCATAAAGACAAAGAAGCATTAAAAAAAATTTATAAGACAAAGAAGTCCTATTTTACATAAATATTTCCAATCAAGTTCTAAACTAAATAGAATCCCTATTTTACCCTTTCCATATTCCCCCTCACTCTCAACCGCTTTCTCCCTTAAGCAATCGTCCATTGATTCCGGCAAAAAAATTAAATTCTATGTATAAATTCTATGAAAAGGTAACAAAGAGAAACTGGTATTTAATCATCTGTGACTAACCCATTAGCCTTGTTTCTGGATGAATTTAACAGGTTTCAGATCCCTCATCTCTGACCCAATTCCTTATTTTGTTATCCACGTATCAAAGGTGACATATATATTTGCGTACGTAAATTAGTTTAAATCTGTGACTTTTCCATATATTAGTGTCTCTGTACGCATAAATGCGAATTCCTTTCCATATCAGTCAAATTTAAATCTTAATAAGGTAAAAAAAATAATTAAAAAAATCTTGACTTAATTTTTAGTTTATTCAAACATAGCAATAGCATCCAAAAACAAGGCTAATATATGGTTAGTCACAGATGATCAAATACCAGTCTCTCTTTGTTACCTTTTCATAGAATTTATACATAGAATTTAGTTTTTTTTTTTTTCCTGGAATCAATGGACGATTGCTTAAGGGAGAAAGGGGTTGAGAGTGAGGGGAATATGGAAAAGGTAAAATAGAGATTCTATTTAGTTTAGAACTTGATTGGAAATATTTATGTAAAGTAGGACTTTTTTATCCTATAATTTTTTTTTTAGGACTTTTTTATGTTAAAGGCTAAGATACATTGGCACGTCACCGATATGTAAAATTGTTTTGTATTTTACAAACTTTTTTTACATAGCCATATCAGCATATTTCTTTTCTAGTCCCTTTTTCTCATTCCATTTACGAATGAACCATATATCAATTAAGTTTGTAAAAATTATGTAGAGTCCAAACATAACACTAGTTGGTTATTATTGATGTATATATTTTTACACAAAAAGTATAAAACAACTTGTTGCTAAAAATAAATAATCCAAAATTTGTGTCTAAATCTATTATGACACATTAAATTTACAAAATATATATATATATATACACAATGATTGAAAATACTCTTAGTCTGGGACAATGTTATCGATCACTTTGCATCACCATCATTATTAGTATATTACCATAGCTTTAGGTATTTTATTACTAAAAATTAATATCATATACGAAATATAAATTAATGGCCATTAAATATGTTTAAATTATTTGTACTATATAATCTGTCACAATAATTGTTGCTACATTTTAAAACTATATATTTATTTATTTTTTGGATAGGTTAAAATTGTATAAAAACGAAGAAAAAATTTACAGTATGCAAGGGGGATACCCCTCAAAAGAAAACAAAACAAATATTACAAGGCACAAAGCCCACTAAACAATGCCAGCCCATGAAACAGTCCAAAAGGACTTAACAAAGCCCAAGTGAAGCCCAGACGCACAGAACAGCCCACTATACCAGAGAAGCAGAGGGCAACTACCATACCAGAAATTCAAAACAGGGCAGGCTCATCAACAGCAATTAGGGCACATTCTAATCAATCAGATCATCAACCAAAATGGAAGAAAAGGTTTGCCAAGTTTATGTTTATATTTAACTTGTATTTTTGGAGTTTTTGAAAGCAAAAATATGGCGTGGAAGAAGTCATTTTGGTAAATAGATGTCACAATCACAATGACATTGCTTGATTGAAAGCAATAGAGGTGGAATTGATATTCACCCCCAATTCTTTAAAAATCATAAATTATTCTAACAAAACCACGTCAAATATTGAATTCTTTTAGATGCAAACAATTCTTAAAAAAAATTGTGTAAGTATTAACTAAGAAAAAAAATGACATCAAACAAGTTTGGTTCTAAAATTTCGGTCTCGACTAAAATGCTTGTTTGAGGATTGTGTGTTTTTAGTATCACAAATTTACTTTCAAGTTTTTTTTTTTTTGGTAAATAAAATTGTATTAAGGAACCAAACTGTGCAGTATACAAAGAGTATTCAAAGGAGCATACCCTGAAACAAAAACTAAACATACAAGCCTTGACTAACCCAACAAAAGAACAGGCCCAATACTAAGAGTTCTATTACGAGATAGACGATTAGCTCAGACAAAATTAGTGCTTTTGTTTCAACCGTGAGACTTGGAGCAATAATAATTAAGGATGGCAATTTTCCCGACCCGGTGGACGGGTTTCTGCCCCGCCCCGCACCGCTCATAATGAAGCGGATTTGGAAGTCCCCTAAATAAGTATAAGACGGGTATGGTAAAATAATAAAAAAAATTGAAACAGGTTTGGGGCGGATTTAGTGATAAACCAACCCCTCACCCGCCCCCGCCCCCGCCCCGATTTTATATGTACTTTTAAATTATTTATATATTTAATATTTTTAAGACCGTTGTTACTTTCCTGCAAGTATAAGTTAATATATTAATATTCACTACTTATTAATTTAAATGTTAGGATCAACTTATTTATCAATTCAATCTGAGCACATTTGTAATGTTTAAGTCTTTTATATATATATATATATATATATATATATATATATATATATATATAAAAGTGGTCATAAGACCACGTTTGTGTTTTGGTTCTCTGTAATCTCAATTCACTCTCTCTCCTGCTTCTATACTAGCAATTTCAGTTTTGAGCAACCTTGGGAGTCCAAAAATTGAGACCCATTTTGAGGGTTTGAGGTTAAAATTGGGAGTTTTGCTTAAAAGTGAGGTAGGGGGTCCTAATCCATGAGATTCTTGCTCCCTTGTGAATTATTCTTTGTTAAATATAGTTAAACATGCTTAATTTGAGATGAATGCCTCTAAAATGATTGATTTGATTTTGTATATGGAATTCATGCTTTTGTGTATATGTGGATTTATGTTAAAAGCATACTTATATATATATGCTGATTTGTGTTACAAGCATACCTAAATGTTGATTTTTCTATCCCTATCATGCTAGATCTCGATTGTATGAAAGCACGTGGTAGTTTTACTTGAAACTTTTGTGAATCATGTTGTATTAATTAAGTTGAGTTAGTTATGGAATGATGAACTTGGACATGGCATGATACATCCATGCACTACCATTGGGCATAAAATGGGATTAATGTGATTTGAAATGAAAAAGGAGAATTTTGGGAAGAAGTTTTGATTAAAATGGTTTTGAGAAAACTCGGTCGCCGCGGGGTTACTAAAGGACTGGTGTGTTAATATAGCCTAGGGGAAACTAGGGAGATTGCCCTAGCGTGGTTGAGCTAGCTGAGTTCAAAATGACGCCGGGGGGTACCAAGGGTTAGAGACACTAGCTAATCCTTCTCTCGTATCGCTGCGGGGTCACCAAAGGGCGAGTTATATTAACAGTTTGAAAGTGATGGATTTGAATGTTGAAAATGGGGAGTGACATCGGCATGTATTGCATTTCATAACATCATATTGTGCATGCTGAGATTGGATTTAATGTTGTACTTTCTCGACATAGTATGACCCCGATTCCTATTGTCCAATTCTTTATTTGGATTCACGGGGACACAAGAGGTGTGTTTTAGGCACCACCTACTGAGCAATTTTGCTCACCCTTTTTATTTAACATTTTTTTTTAGGAAATGGGAAAGAAGTGGCGGATGACATTCTACCACAGACTTAGTATGGATTTTGAGCTTATTTTGTTATTTTTGTACTTGGGTCTCACTATTTTTATAAGACTAAGCATAATGTATTTTGTACGACGACTTATGGACTTTTATTATAAGTATACCTGTGGGCTGTAACTTTTGTATAAGCTGTCTAAATGTTGTAAAATATGGACATTTGATATTAATCTTGTATTTTGGGACTGTAATTATGATATCTGGATGATATAGTATGTGGTTGTACCACCATGAAATGTATTATATGTTTATTGTGTTGGGACAGGTTAAAAATGCATTTAAATAGGTTATTGTAGGACGATTTTTAGCAGAGGTCATGCCGAATTTTTTTTTTTTTTTTTAATTTTGACATCATTTAGGGTCGTTACAACATTGGACTAGTTTTTTTTTTTTTTTAACTAAATAATAAAAATGGCATTACCTGCCCCGCCCCTGCAAATAAATGGAGCACACGGGGTGGAGTCGGTACTTTGTCTATCGAAATAAGAACGGGAATGATATACTAATTACAAAATCGTCCGGAGTAGGGATAGAGTTGGTATGACGAATTTTCAAACGAGACCCTACTCCACCCCGTTGCCATCCCTAACAACAATAGAAAAAAAATGTTAAAATAAAGCGAATGCATCAACAAGATCAAGGCACCACACTCAAATTTGCAGGGCAATTGCATTATCTGAAAAACTATGAAAGGTGAATTGACGTTTCTTTCAAAAAATTGGGAAGGTTTCAAGTTTTAGTGATTCCTTTGGCATAAGGACAACTACTTTACCTGACTGAGAAGATACGATTTTAGATTGACTCAGAAATGGAATTTAGGGTTTTCATGGGGTGATTGCACGAATTAGTAAACACCCTAGTATTTTGTTTCTTCCTAATACGATATTACAAAACTATGCAAGGTTAGTTTCGAAACATGAAATTTGCTAGTATGTTTTCAAGATAAATACAATGGATTATGTTAGGCGTTCATTTTAAAATGAATTAAAAAAACAAAAGGCTTTTAATCGATATACTTGTCATAAATTGCGGTTTGTAAAAAGAATGTTATTAACTAATTATTTATTATTATTATTTTTTTTATTGAAATATATTCAAAATGGGACAAGTATAGAAAACACCTCTAAAGTATACTCCGCGTAGCACTTTTTATCCTTTTATTTGAAAAAGTGTAAAAAAAAAAAACACCCTTAATCTTTTACTCTTTTGAAAATGCCTACTGGGGTATATATCCTACTAATCTTATAGTATATGGGTGTTATGTGCACATTACCTTATATTTATTTTGAAAAAAAACTTTTTTCTCTATATATATCTCTAAATTCTTTTTTTTTTTTTTTTTTTAAAAAAAAAAAAAAAAATTTGAGAATTTGTAGAACAAGAATTTGAATTTTTTGAGATTTCAGTTTACTGTTTTCTACTAAAAAGAATTTTTCTTTACGTTTTTTTTTTTTTTTTTTCTCTTTTTCGTACCAACATTGTTAAAAAAAAAAAAAAGGAAAAAAAAAAATCCCAATATTAATTTGTAGGTTTTCGGAGTTTGGAACAAATTTGTTTTCTTTAGTTTACACTTTATTTTCATTTTTTTTTTTTTTCTATTTTTATCTTTACTTTTCTTTTATACTTTTATTTTATTTTTTACTATTTTTATCTTTAGTTGTCCATTGTCGGTGTTTTCCAATAGTGTCATTTTCGGTCATTTTACAAAGTTATTTATTTTTATATATTTTATAAAGGATAGTACTTAGATCCTCACTAGTGAGGATCTGCAATATTCTCACCTCTTATGTGGTCCAATAAAAATAAAACACCTCATCTTTTGTTAAACTAAGAAAAAAAAATAAAGAAAGAGAAAATAAACTGGATCATACCCGAATGAGATCGGGTAAAAAGGGTTGAGTTTTATTTTTTTATTTTTTCTTTTTATTTTATTTCTGGGGTTCAATGTCTAGTTCGCTTAACAGCATAAGAAAACAAGTCCTCTCTCCTTGCCATCTTACCTCTCTCTTTACCATCTTCTTCCTCTCAAGTTTTTAGTCCTGGACATCAATCATTATTCAATTGCCAATGTGTTTCAGTATCTTATCAAAGCCAAGGAACATAATATTAGGAGAAATAAGGTTTTTGAATTTTGTGTTAATATGTATGTGAATCCTTAAATTTAGCACATAATCGTTTATGAAAAGCTCTTTTCTAGAAAAAGAATCCTAAATGCGTAAAAAAAAAAAATTAGATCATACCTCCTTAAAATATTCTTGGCAAATGCTGACAACTAGGACTAGAAACTTGAGAGGAAGAAGATGGTGGAGAGAAAGGCTGAAGGCTGGTGCCGAAAAGAGCCCACACTTTTCCAAACACAGAAAACCTGAAAAAAAAAAAAAAAAAAAAAAAAAAAAAAGGCCCTTTTTAACAGATCTGATTCGGGTTGGATCCGTTTTATTTTCTCTTTCTTTATTTTTTTTGACCTATTTAACTAAAGATGACATGCTTTATTTTTATTCCACCACATAAGAGGTGAGAATATTATAGATCCTCACTAGTGAGGATCTAAGTTTCTCTCTTTTATAAAATAGTTCAGTAACGATAATTTAGTTAATTTAGGTCTTAAATTTGTCAAAGACCTATTTGCATCAAATTGAAACTTTAAGGATATTTTTTGCAAGTAAGGAGCATCCTCCAATAGTATCCTTTTTGTCATTTTATAAAATTATTTATTTTTATATATTTTATAAAATGATTCAGTATTCAGTAAGGGTAATTTAGTCAACTTAAAGTTTAAATTTGTCAGATTGACCTATTTGCACTAAATTAAAACTTACGTGAGTAGTTTGATATGCACGGTAAGCATATTGGCTTAATCTTGGAATGTTAATCAATGCTTGCAAAACGGACCTAGTTAAAACGCGTAGTCTTGGACTAGTTGATCAATTTTACATTTTTTGTTTTTGCAGGTAAGGGTGTGATACTGCATGTAATCTTGGAATGTTGAACAATGCTTGCAAAACCGACCTAGTTAATCTTGTGAGTTTTCTCTTTGACTTTTACTCCCTAATAAATGTTGTTCTTTGCTCTTTTATTTCGGTCGCTATCTAATTTACCTTGATGCCATCGACATTCGACTCTTTGAGAGGGAAGACAACTATGTAATTTCCAGAGCAGACTCTTCCATGGTCTTTGTTTCATTGTGCCACCTGCATGTGTTTTTAACTTGGCAAATTACAACAATAATTTCCACTGAAATTAAACAGAAGTCAGATACTTAAAACAATAAATAAGAGGGTTCTATATATATTGTACTACATTAAACCAGAGGAAGTACAATATGAGATAAGCAATGAGCTGTGACGACCCTAACTGATGCCAAGAATTTTTTTTTTTTTTTTTTAAGTATTAGTTTTGAGTCGTTACAAATTTGGTATCAGAGCACAGGTTCGAAAACCTTTAGGACGACGGGTAGAGGCCTACTTAGGGTCACATGGAATGTTGTTTGTGTTGCTTACTTGACTACTTGCTACGTGATATTTTACTTAAATGAGCATGCTTAACTGCCTATGTGCTTACTGCTTACTTGTTTATGTTAAAATGTTTTTTGCATAGTCTTGCATGCTAAGTGTTGTACGGTATCAATTCTTGTTGAGTCGTCCACAGTCTTAGTGTCATGTTTCTGAATCGTTTTCTCGTTTTATAGCACGACGTCACGGCGTGAGGAACTTAGAGAAGTTGGCCCTAGGCCAACAAGAGGTGATGTTGGTGAGAGCTCCAGCTCCAATCCAGAGGAGCTAAATGATGATAACATGCTTCTTAGGGACTTGATTTCCCCAAGAGCTGTTCCCCCAAGAAGAGAGAATGTTGAAACACCCGTACCCTTAGAAGTGGGTGAAGGTTCTGTGGCTCTAGAGTTGAATCGATTGTTGCAAAATGCCGTGAGAGCAACTATTGTTGCTCAGCCGCAGTTGGTACCACAACCTACAGTTCGAGTTAAGGAGACTCCAGCTCAGAAGCGTCTCAAGATCATTAAGGGGTTTTCTCAGCTGATGCCGGTTATGTTTGAGGGCGGTGTGGACCCAATGGTAGCCGACAACTACATGGATCAAGTCGAAACTCAGTTGACCTCAATGGATGTGACAGAGGATCACTTGAAGATCATCCTAGCAACTTACAAGTTTGCTATGGATGCCAAGGTTTGGTGGAAGTCGATCACTAACCAGTACAAGATTGAAGAGATGAGTTGGGACAGGTTCAAGGAACTGTTTTATGAGAAGTACTTTCCGCTTTCCAAAAGATGGGAGTTACAAAACTAGTTTCATAATCTTATTCAAGGGAACATGTCAGTGGCGGAGTATGAGAACAAGTTCACCTCACTCTCCCGTTTTGCTCCAGAAGTGGTGAAAGATAAAGCTAACAAGACTCGGAAGTTTGTTTCCGATCTTAATGATCGGATGAGGCCGTTGATCATGGCACAGTTCATTAAGGTTTATTCTGAAGCAGTGGAAAGGGCTTTGATGTTGGAGGCTGATAATAAAGAGAAAGATGCAAAAAGAGAACAATGGAAGCAAAAGAGGCGTGCAAGGCTATCTTCAGAGGGATCTTCTTGGAAGAAGAACAAGGATGGTTCATCTCAGTTTCAGGGACAACAGTCTACAAGATCTGCTCCTACCACTCCTATGCCAACTGGATCTGACAGGAGTGTAGTTGTTTGTTATCAGTGTCAGCAGCCTGGGCATTACAAGTCCAGGTGTCCGATGAGATCGTCTTCAGTTTCGTCAGCTCTGAAGGCTTGTTATGGGTGTGGCCAGCAGGGTCACTTGATTCGTGATTGTCCAGGCCAGGGAGCAGGCACAAGTAGTGGCAGGGGGTCACGACAGAGGCCGTCTCAGTCGGCTACAGTTCAGTCAGGTTTCAGACCGCCGCCACCACAGCCTGCCATGTCTTCACAGGGTTCACGGTCAGTTAGGAGGGATACTCCTACTATGTCAGTGCAGCAGTCAGGTGTTCAGGTTGGCAGTCCTCAGGCACAGGTACCATAGGGACGTGTTTTTGCACTGGCACAGACCGATGCATCTTCTGGACCGTCAGTTCTTCGAGGTATATTTCCAGTGTTTGGTTGTTGGGCCCGTGTTTTGTTTGACTCTGGTGCATCTCATTCTTTCATTTCATCATCATTTGCACTTGCATCGAGGTTGGAAGTTAGTTTCTTGGAACGGGCGTTGAGTGTTGATACGCCAGTTGGGGTTTCAGTGTCTTTGAGCTGAATTATGTGGGAGTGTCCCATTGTGATAGTCGGGCGGACTTTCGTGTTTGACCTTATTCTCCTGGAGATGACTAGCTTTGATGTCATTCTCAGGATGGATTGGTTGGCTTCATTTCATGCCACGATCAACTGTTATAGAGGAAGGGTTACAGTTTGCACTTCCGAGGGAGACTGTTTCTTTTTCGTGGGAGATCGGAGTGATTCCCACATTTCATCGTTTTATGGAGTTCGTGGACGAAGTCATGGTGATTACTTCTTGGCTAGCCTTATAGCCGAAGAAGATGATGTTGGGAAAGAGGATTATCCTGCGGTTGTTTGTGATTTTCTGGACGTGTTTCCGGAGGATTTGACAGAGTTGCCTCCACACCGAGGAGTGGAGTTCTCTATTGATTTGATGCCAGGTACTGCGCCGATTTCTGTGGCACCATATCAAATGGCCCTAGTTGAATTGGAAGAATTGAAGAGGCAGCTTGATGATTTGAGGATGAAAGGTTTCATCCGATCGAGTGTGTCACCGTGGGGCGCACCGGTCTTATTTGCTAAGAAGAAAGATGGATCTTTGAGGTTGTGCATTGATTACCGGAAGTTGAATCATGCCACCACAGTTGGATAGGGTCCACAATATTTTCCATGTATCGATGTTACGGAAGTACGAACCGGATCCATCTCACATTTTGAGTTGGGTAGATGTGGACATTGATGAGGATGTTTCCTACGAGGAAGGACCAGTTCAGATTCTTGACACACAGCAGAAGGTGTTGAGGAACAAGACAATACCAATGGTGAAAGTCCTTTGGAGACACCATGGAGTCGAGGAGGCTACTTGGGAGCTTGAACAGGAGGTTCGGTCCAAGTATCCAGCGTTGTTTTCTTCCTCAGGTATGTCTTGATTTCGGGGACGAAATCTTTTAAAGTTGGGGAAAATGTAATGTTTGTGTCTTATATATGTATGTGGTGCATTTTGTTTATATGTGGAGTATTTTGAAACAAAAAGAAAAGGGAAAAGAAAAGAAAATCGGCGGGACCCACCACCCACTCAAACATATGGTTTAGAGACTTTTTTTTTATGCTCATTCTCTCTCCCCGCTGAATCCTCTCTCTCAGCCAGTGCTCTATCTCTCTGCCTTTTTCTTTTTCTTTTTCCTTTGCAACTTGAATCTTTGATTAATTCATCATCTCTTGGTAGATTTGGGTGCCGTTTGAGGCAAAACGAAGCTTGTGTCGAGCTCTACGCATCCATACCAACAATTCCAAATTTGGTGCACCCTTTGAACTTCAAAATTTAGGACCCATTTTCTAGGGTTTGCTCATTTTTGAGGTAGGGGCATCTTAATCCACTCTCTTCTTGTTCCATTGTTAGTTATGTTTTTTTTTTTTTGTTGTGCTAGACATGCTAAATTTGAGAATTAATTGCTTCAATGAGGTGTAAGTGATGTTTAGAGAAAATTCATGTCTTAGAGTTATGACTTGTCTATGTGAAAAGCATGTATAGATGATGGCTTTGTGGTGTTTTTTGTGAATTATATCTCTTTTATGTGCTAACATGCTTTACTTAGGGATTAATTGTGTTAATGATTATTTTAATGTTGTCTAGAGAAATGTATGTTTAAGCACATGTGATGTATTATGTGAAAAACATGCATATGTGTTGAGTTTATGTCTACTATGTGTAAACTTACTGAAAGGGATGTATGAGACCATGCTTAATTGTATTATGCCAAAATTTCACATTGTCATGATATTGAGATTATATGTACATTCTTGGACATGTCATTGGGATGCATGAAATGGGAGAATTTGTCTTGAAATGAAAATGAGGAATTTTTTTGGGAGATGATAGTTTTTGTGAAATGGTTTGGATAAACCCGGTCGCTGCGGGGTTACCAACGGGCCGGAGGTTAATATAGCCTAGAGGGGACTAGGGAGTCGCCTTAGTGTGGTTGAGCTAGCTGGGCCCCATAATGACACCGCGAGGTTACCAAGGGTCAGGGACACTAGCCAATCTTCCTCTCGTGTAGCGGCGGGGTTACCAAAGGGCAGGCTGTATTAACGTTTGAAAGTGATGGTTTTAAGAATAAAAATGGGGAGTGTCATTGACATGCATTGCATTGCATTGCATTGTTTATAATTGGAATTGAATTGTATGTTGTATTTGATCCCCTACGTTGTATGATCCCTATCTCCCGTTGGCCTATGCTTTGCTTGAATTCACAAGAACACAAGATTTGTGTCTTAAGTGTCTCTGCTGAGCTATATGTTCACCCCTATATCTATATATATTTTTTTCAGGTCTTGGAAAAGAACCGATGGACGACAATCCACCCCAACTTTGAAAGTTGCTAGGGGAGCATTTTCCTTGTTATTTTGTAGTAGACTACTCCTTTGTTCATCCCTCATTTTTGTAAAATTCCAAAGGTGTAATGATATAAATTTCTTTTGAAGAACCATGATCATGTAATACCCTTATGATACTTGATGACATATGGGATGCGAACTTGATGATATGTAACTTGTTGATGAATGGAAGGATAATCCTAACTTGAAGCATTGTCTAGATTAGTAGGTTGTATCATTATCTTTTGTTGTCGTGAATTCGGAATTTGAGCCATGACAGGTTAAAAACGCAATTAAACAAGTTGTGATAGGCCTATTTTTAGGGGAGGTCATGCCGAATTTTTTTGTTTAAAAAATATTAATTTTGAGTCGTTACACGAGCCTTCCTAAAATTTCGCTGCTGTCTTTGTTGCTAGTGGTGATACTATTAGCAGCAACACCAGCAAGCCGAAGCCACACAATCCAAGCAGCCAGGACCCGTTCAATATAATTTGAAGCAGGGAAAAAAAATTAAAAGTGATATTAATATTTAATATATTATATCAAATAACAGTGAACAATTTTTATTTAAAAATTACCCTTATTTGAAAAATATGATGGCAATTATAAGTACACTGTTGTACAGATTAACTGTGGTCAAATGAAAAATGATCAAATCATACATCTTATTCATTTGTTGGAAGAAAAAAAATACACATCTTATTTGTTTATTTAACATAATAAAACCGGTGCAGTACATAATTTAAACAGAAAATAAAATGCAGTTGTATTATCAAACACAAAGCCATCATCTCGGACCGCCTACTGAAATTAATACTTGATCCTTAATGCTATCATACCCGGCCGTTGTATTACCACCACCAACATAACCGTGATCCTCTGCTTCACGGAGCAAGTACTCTCTCTCCTCTGAATTTACACTGGCACCAACCCATCCGTGCGTTTCCATCTTTCTTAGTCCCTCAAGTTCCGCTGCTACTTTTTCACTGTAGGCCTTTCCTCACCTTTTAACATTAAGCACCTTTTTGCCAGATTAGCTACTTCTCTTAGCTGCTCTGGATTTCCCTCTTGTACTACACAATCATCCAGAATTTGGAACAGTCGATCTTCTTTCAACAATGCTAGAAAATACATAGCTAGACTTCTCTCCTTCTCTGGCCCAGTGTGAGAAAGTGGCTTCTTTCCGGTGAGCAGCTCCACAAGAAGTACACCGAAGCTATAAACATCACTTTTTTCAGTCAAATGATTTGGTTTGCAAATATTCAGGATCCAAGTAACCAACGGTTCCCAACACCATAGTTGATACTTGAGTTTCATCGAGTGCAATCAACCTTGAAGCCCCAAAGTCAGACACCTTTGTGGTGAAATTATCATCCAAGAGTATGTTCATAGACTTGACATCTCTATGAATGATGGGAACGGAAGTTGCACAGTGCAAATACGATAGCACTCCAGCAGTTTCTGCAGCAATCCTTAGACGGGTTTCCAGGGACATGACCGAAGTCTTTTCATTGCTATGTATGTGGTGATAGAGAGTGTCATTGGTGATGAATTCATATACCAATAATGGGACTTCTGTCTTTAGACAACAACCCAAGAGCTTTACCACATTCCTATGATTAATTTGAGAGAGTACAACCACCTCATTTATGAATTGGTCAATCTGAGTTCGATCCACCATTTTGGACTTCTTTATGGCAACTGTCCAGTTGTCTTGAAAAATTCCTTTGTAAACCATTCCAAAACCTCCTTGACCGACGATCCTACTTTCATCGTAGTTATTGGTGGCATCCTCAAGCTCCTTTGTTTTGAAGATTCTAATGGTATTGGCCGATATTTGCCTTTCATGGAGTTGTTGTTGTAGCAAAAAACCACCATTTTGCCTAAAGAACTTTTCTTTGAGCATGACGAGCTTTCTTTGCTTGAATCCCCAGTACGACCAATTGCCTCCAATTAATAATACTGCAAAGCCAATGCTGATACCTACATTTGACCAAAGAATAAACTATGTTTTAGTGAATGCAGCTCAACTCCTGTGTACCAAATTACATGATGTTTTGACCATTCTGAAGAAGAAATATACACACACATGGATCCATTTAAGCGTCCCGGCCGTTAGCCAGTTATGCAAATTGACAAACCAAATTGTTTTGCGTTGTTGTTGTTGTTATTTATTTATTTATTTTTTTGGTAAGTAAAAAAGAAGAGACCAAATTGTTTTGCGTTATATTGTCATGATGCGTATTTCTCCAAATAAATTTGATTATGCTGGAAATTATTTACTTAGTTCATGCAAGAAATATTGGACGCCAAAACAATAATAAATTCAAGTGATTATTTTGTACAAGTCCCAGTGTTTGTGTGTGTTTAAAAATAAATTTAAAAACATTAATTAGAAGTTCTAGAGACAGATCAAAAAAGATGAATTTGGAAGAGTGCCATTTCTCAAAACTAGCTACAACCCTCTTAACAACAAGGTTAATTAAAGTTTATAATTACCGCGGTACATATGATTACCTCGCCGATGATGAGAGAGACTGTATTGGTAGCAAAGTTGGGGGCTTTCGGCCCAAAGAGTTCTAACATCGTTATTTTGGTTTTATAAACCTATGAATATTTTCTATATAAAAACAATAGAAGTACAATGGATATTATTATCATTTCAAGCCATTGATAAATTGACAAAACTAACCAGGAAAGTCAGAATTATTTAGACATTGAACAGGCCAGTGTAATTCACCCAAACTTAATTCTATTAACAACAAACTGAAGCTAGGCCCTAGTTTGCAACCGGAAGCTAAGGAAGGTTAGGGCCCTATATGCATAACATGGGAGTTCTCAAAATTACAAAAAGACAGGTATTGCATATATGTTTTGCGACCCCAACTGTAAGGAAATGTTATGTCTCTCTTGATAAGGTTGGAAGCAATTATTGTTGGGTGTAAAAATATAGAGACTTACCGAGCGACACCTTTGTCAATAATAATGGGTCTATAGTGCAACCCTCTCCATCACTTTTGCCGTCCCCTTTATACCACTTTGGACACGAACACTTATAACTGCCGAGTTTGTTATGACAACTATTGGTGCAGTTATTAAGGGTTGAATCCTTACATTCATCAATATCTGAAAATGATGAAACTGATAATAAAGCATGACCATAACAAAAGAACTTTTGAGCAACATAGGAAAAAAGTTTTTACTTGTCAAAAATACCTTGGCAACCATAATATGGGTTTCCTTTGTAACCTTGAGGGCAGTTGCAGCGATACCCTGGACCATTACTGGACTCATTGCAGACACTTTCCTTTGGACAAGCATAATTGGATGAGTTCTTTTGAGCTTCTTCGCATGTTAGATTGCCAACTGCCCAGTCCAGCACAGTGGGAACAACTCTTCTGTATTGAAGATCCTTGAGATGGGCTGTAGAGAAGTTATAAGCATCTTCTTCCACCAGGAAAGAATAACTGCATGGACTGAAGTCCCATATCCTGCTGTGGTTAAATAAGCCTCCAACGCTGCTATTAAAGACCAAAAGCCCTTCTGGGATGAGGCTTTGGCAGCATCCTATACCGGAGCAAACCCCGTCCCTTGTACTATTTTCATCAGTACAGAATGACAAGCACCCAGCCATTATAAGGTCGTCTCCTT
Organism: Cornus florida; assembly: GCF_030987335.1. Classification (NCBI taxonomy): domain Eukaryota; kingdom Viridiplantae; phylum Streptophyta; class Magnoliopsida; order Cornales; family Cornaceae; genus Cornus; species Cornus florida. The sequence continues at coordinate 75,926,876 of NW_026775579.1, read as the reverse complement.
GGAAAGCTATGGCGTTGCCAAAGGTGTCACAACCAACAGCAGTGAACTTGTTTCGGGTATAGGAAAAAGGGAAAAATGGTAAAGTAGTATAGGAAATATTATCGTCTGTCGTGTGGCCCAGGGAGTCATAACACCTAATAGCTATAAAAGTATGGATGCGCAATTCATGAGCATCAATGGATATGTTTAGGACTTCGACAGTAGAGCTGTTTAGTAGCTGTGCTTTGGGAGGGTTGACACTGTGGTCACAAGTTATCAGAAAATCTTTATTGAAGTAACAGCCCTCGCTTGTGCCAAACGGGTATGGAATGCTTACATCCCCACAATATTCATCACAATCGGATCGAATTGTTTGGGATGCTTCTGCTGCTGCTAGTAGTACTGCTACTAAGAACCATAGCAACACCATATGCAGATGCTTCCTTTGCAAACCCATGAGGCCTTTTTCTCTCTCTCTGGATCAAGTAATTAAGAATGATCGAGATCTTGCTTTGTCTTTCCTCAGTTCAGAGGGAAGGACCGAATGTTGTACTATATTTTTTTCGTCTCTCTTTTTAGCATATATATATAAGATAAAGGTAACTTGAGATAGAAATATATATTTTTTATTTATTTTTAAATAATTATTTTTAGACAATATAAAATCGCTAAAAATGTTGACTCTAGAATTTTTTAATACTCTGATGTATTAAAGTGAAGCCCATCTTGACTTCAAAAATCTACCACATAAATTCTAGCACATACTTTTTTGTTTTTTTTTTTTTTTTTGGTTCATTACTCCATAATATTTTGTCCTTTACTCTTTTCAAATTAAAAGTTAAAAAAGTATTAGTATAAAACTAGTAACTCAAAGTTTAAAAAGTATAGTCAATTTAGCTTGTTATAATATTACTGGAGATGAGAACACGGGAAAGAGAGAGAGCGCGAGCATTGACACACCCAAAATGAAGTCTTTGGAAGGACTTCTATTGTCATGCGAAGGAAGTTTCCATGAAAGGATGGCGTCACCAGCATGGATATTTCTAGGATGGAGCTATATATATATATTTTGATATTTCTATAACGAACACTTCATATATATATATATATATAGATAGACACACGTGTTCATTAATAAAAATTACATCTTATTATTTTGGATACTTAGTCAATATTTTTTGGACACTTTGCCAATATTTAGATTGACACCTTTTGACATTTTAAATATAAGGGTACCCTATAATCTTGAAGTAATATGAACACATTATGAAGTGTTCAATGTTTTTCTTTAAGAAAAATTAACATTATACATATGATGAAAATTAAGCATAAAATTATATTTATTCATTTAAAACAAAAACATTATTGTGACAAAGTAGTATAAAATGGTATATATGATATAAAAATCATTACAGTAATGATATAATTTAATTTTTTAAATCATTTTAGAACAACGCTAATATAGAAATTAGAAATGAATTAAAGTTTTATAATACTACTACTCAAATTAATAGATGTATATATAAAAAATTCATATTTATATATATATAGCCGTGTCCAGTACTCGTGTCCTATTATTTTTTAAATTTAATATATTGGCGTATTCGTGTTATATTGTGTCCATGACAAAAACACGACGCGTCCTCTTGACAAATTAAACTAGCTGTTATAATTGTCGATTTACTTATAGAACTTGAGGAATTAAAGTCTACTTAAGAGAAACGTATTTGGTCTCTGAATACTTCTTGTTATAAACCCAAGTCTTTTTCCATTCACATTAGGTGTGGGACAAGAACCTCTAACCAACATAACCAACCCAAATACGTTAATTTTTTTTTAACTTTTTCATATAATTTCATATAAGCATAACCAACTCAACCGTGTTAGGTTATTTTATATATATATTAATTAGTAAAACACATGTGTGATTCACATGAATGAAAGTGTGTGCAGAAACTATAAAGTAAAAAAATTGTAAAGGATCAAAAATATATATAAATATAATTTTGCATTATTATTTAAAAACATAAATTATAAATAACATTGTGAAATATAAATAACATTATTATTTAAAAATTGAATAATATTATAAAAATATATTATTTATTGAAATAAATAACATTAAAAAATTTAAAATAAATTATAAAAAATTAAGTATAAAAATAATTTTATATATGGAATTCTTAATTTAGGATTTTATTGGTATATTTTGATATAGAAATGTTGTTATATATTTATTGAAATAAATTATATATTGCATTCTCTAATTAGATTTCCTTTTATTTAATTTACGTTTTTGTACTACTATATTATTAGTAGTAGAATTTATCGTCTTCTTAGATTTCCTTTTAATTAATTAAATAAATAAGTTTTAATATTATATATTTTATTCTCTAATTAGATTTCTTTTTATTGAATTTCAATAATTTTGTTGTTAAAAATTATATATTTGCTTCTCTAATTAGATTTCCTACTACTATATTACTATTATTAATAGTACGTCATCCTACTATTTTATTAAACAAGGTCTTTAATATTATACATTTTCTTCAATAATTTGATTTTCATTTATTGAATTTTAGTACTATATTAATATTTTTTAGTATTCATTATTTAATTAAATTTTCTTTTATTGACATATTTTTAATAATTATTTTTAGATTGAAAGAAAACACCAAAAATTTAACTCCACGAATTTCTGATGCAATGAATGTGAGTTGCACTGTGCAAAAATGGTACAAAAGTTTGATCTCAAATGAAAAACGTGGAGGGGATGAATAAGTTTAAGTTGCTCTTTCTATTGATTTTTAAATTATTTTAGTTTTTACTAAATTAAAACTAAATCAACCGCATAAATCAATAAATGAAGTTTAATTAGGATCTAAATCACACAATCCTTTTCAACAGGTATCGCTCTTGCATTCCGAATACGTTCCAGCTTTCATATTCCGTACACGCTTTTCCTCATATTCTCACTACTTATGACTTAATTTTACCGTTCTTACACTTCCGTTCTCACTTTATGTGACTTAGATTAGAATTAAATAGAAAAATATAACATGAAAACTCTTACAGAAAAAACCACGAAGGTTATCGGTCTTGTAAAAAACAATCCACTATTCCAAAAAAATGTACGCCTACTCTCTTGAGTTTCACATCCATTACGCTACTCTGACATGTTGGAAATATGCTAAGTTGCTAACCGGTTAAGAAATTTTGAAAATTGAAAAGTCAACTTTATTTAAAACCAAAATTTGAGAATCAAACATGGTGTGCATTTAGTTGTCATACCCATATATGTTTTAATTGATATGTTTTCACTCAAATCATCATTATTGATGTACTTTTTTTTTTTCTCGAATTACCAAGATTTAAAATGAAGAAAAAATTACAACTCTGATAATAGCGCTTTTTTGCAGCCAAATTTGTCAATCTAATAATCCTAGAAGTTTCTCACATTGAAGTAGGACACATATGGACTTAAAATTTTTATAAGATTCTACTTTTCTTTATTTATATTTTGTTGGACTCTAATTACTAAAAGACTCCATCGGAAAATAAAAATAAAAATTCTGTCACACCTTCCACACCATTGGAAAATTTTCTCTTTTATTAACTCGCATTTAAAAAATCTGACGGTCCTCAAACTAATTATGTAAATAGTAAAACTGTGAGATATTTTAGAGGCGGACTTTTCTGCCGCCAAAGAGTGTGAGTCTTTCAACGAGGATCACTTATTTAACAGATATGTACAGTGTCACAATCATACTGATGAATCGGTAGGCGAATAAAACGAGAGTCTTCAAGGAATTATTCCAACCACACCCGTTACAGCGTACGAAAATTAGATAGGTATATAGAAATGTTCCATTAATAGACTAGTGGAAATTTGGAAGGGTTGACTCCAAAGTTAGCATTGACTCTCCCAAAATTAAGTATTTGGAATTGTTTCGTTTTATTTATTTATTTATTTTTGGTTAATAAGGACTTCTATTGTTATGTAAAGGAAGTTAATATTATCAGTTAGCTTGTTTTAATCCCATTATTGGAGATGAGAACACGGAAAGATAGCATTGACCCACCCAAATGAAGTACTTGGAAGGACTTCTATTGTTATGCAAAGGAAGGTTGCCATGAAAGGATGGTGACGACACCACATCTCTGTCCACCCTTCAAAAGGAATACTACCGCTTTAAATGTTAATTAGTGGATTGAGAAACAGCCAAAGCGCCCTCTTGACAAATTAAACTTGCTCTTATAATTTTCAATTTACTTGTAGAATATGAGGAATTAAAGTCTATTTAAGAGAAAAGTATTTGGTATTTGGCCTCATGTCAGTATAAACTCAAGTTTCTTTCATTTACATTCGATGTAGGACAAAAATTTCTAACAACATAACCAAATCAAACACGTTAATTTTTATTAACTTTATCGTATAATTTCCTATACCCATAACTAACTCAGCTTCATTAGGTTATATGTATATATTTTGGTACACCACATGTGTGATGCACATTAGTGGAGGTGTATAACTCTATAAAGTAAAAAAATTGTAAGGGATAATATATATATATATATATATAGAGAGAGAGAGAGAGAGAGAGAGAGAGAGAGAGAGAGTTTTACATTACTAGTATTAATTAAGAACATAAATTATAAATAACATTTTGAAATATAAATAATATTATTATTTAAAAACATATAATTTATTGAAATAAATAACATTAAATTTTAAAAAAATTAAATATAAAAATAATTTTGTTTATAGAATTTTTAATTTAGGATTTTATTAGTATATATTAATATAGAATTGTTATTATGTATTTATTGAAGTAAATTATATATTTCATCCTCTAATTTAATTTCCTTGTATTTCATTTTAGTATTTTCAATTACTATATTATTATTAATAGTATTTCTCCTCTGATTAAATTTCCTTTTATTGAATTAAGTAAATAAGTTTTAATATTATATATTTTCTTCTCTAATTAGATTTTCTCTTATTGAATTTTAGTAATTCAATTTTTAAAAATGATATGTTTCCTTCTGTAATTATATTTCCTACAATATATTATTATTAGTAGTAGTATGTCCTATTACTATATAAAAATATTATATATTTCATTCAATAATTAGATTTTAATTTATTGAATTTCAGTATTTCCTGCTACTATATTATTTTTATTATTATTGGTTTATTCTTTAATTAGATTTCTTTTCTGTATTTTTTTCTAATTGAATTTTAGTATTTATTAATACTATATTATTGTTTTTATTATTACTATATTATATATTTCATTCAATAATTAGATTTTCATTTATTGAATTTCAGTATTTCATACTACTATATTATTATTATTATTATTATTGGTATTTCATTCTTTTACTAGATTTTCTTTCTGTATTTTTTTTTCTAATTGAATTTTAGTATTTCTTAATACTATATTATTATTATTACTATTTTCTTTTATTATAAAATAATTTACCAAAACTCTTTAATATACTGAAGCACAATAATGTACTAAAACACTTTGTACTTTTAATAATAATAGTATAGATATATCTTCTTCTTCTCTTTTTTTCCCAAGTACCAAAAAGATTGAAAGGGCAAACTAGGTTTTCATGACCTAATATTGAATCTTTTGAACATGTCAAATATTAGTACCAATACCAAAACGCTAAGGCTCTTTTTGGATACATAGGAGAAAAAAGAAAGAAGATTATAACATTATGATGTAGGACAAAATTCTGAATAGTTCTACAAGTTTGTTTTTCACTAGAACGGAGTATTTTTTGGGTAGAAACGATGCATTAAAAAAAAAAATCCACTAACTTTAGCTCTTGGGGCATGTTAGTTTTTGGCTAAAAACCTTATTTTAGGGTTCCGAAATTGTGTTTTATTATCTTATAAGAGGCCTGTTAATTATTTTGAGATTTTTGTTCGAAACCTTATGGAAGTTGAAATGCTCTAAGATTTTATATTTAATAGTTTTTTTTATTAGGTTTGGTTTTTTATTTTTATCATAATTTTTAGAGAGAATTTTTTTTAGGCTTATTTAGAGGATGAGTTTCCCTAGGTTTTTAGTTTTCTTCTATTATTTTTTTTCTCTATTATAAATAAGCATGTATTGCACACACAAAACAGAAATTCAACTAATTAATAATATTTTAATTGATTTGCAATTTTTATTCAACTTTGCAATTCAAAGTAACTGGTCATTGTAAACAATTTTATCGTTTTCCACCACGTCAAAGAAAGGAAATGATGACAATGATCTTTACTCATGTTTGAATAGATGAAAAAAGAAAAAAAAGAAAAAAAAACAGAAAGAGTAGTAAATGATAGTATTCTTATTTGAATGAGATACATGATAGAAAATAAAAGAAATGACACTAACTAAATTACTATCATACCCTTTTAGTTAGATATGACACGAGTGAAATAACAATTTCCACTATCTAATTGTCAATGACAGTTTCAAAATTTTAAAATACTACTTAACTAACTATCATTTTCGTTCCAATCTTTTAATGTTTGGAAGGAAATGATAAGAAGGAGTTTAAACAACCCAAACACAATCTACATTATTCTTTCCTTTCTTCCTACTGAATTTTCACTTTAGTAATAGTAAGTTTTTTGTTTCTTTATTAAATGAAATGTCCCCCTTGAAATTTCCTATTAAAGGTATCAATTTTGGATCCAATATAATAATTGTTCAATATATATTGTTATCATTCAATATATATAGTTATTTACTTTAGTTTATGTAATTTTTTTAAATGCCCCTATGAAATTCTCTCTTTCTAAAAAATTCTCTAACTTCTTTTTTTTTTTTTTTTTTTCCCTCTCTCTCTCTCTCTCTCTCTCTTTTACTTTTTTGTTATTTCAAGGTTTTTTATTCCTTCAAAACAAAATTCACTCACTTTCTTCAATACAACCCTAATTTTCCTCTTCAAAGTTCTTTCATTTTTATTTTTTTTCTCTTCTTAAATTTTTTATTCTTGCACGCATATATATATATATATATATATGTATATGATGTCTGTGTAATAATAATTTTCTCTCTTTTTTATTTTTTTCCCTTGTCGTTTGAATTTCACTGCAAATTTATAAAATTAATGTTCAAATATAATTAGTTAAAACTTTTTTATTATATATTTTTTTCAGAATAATGACATATATAGTATTTGAATTGAAATTATATTAATTTCTCCCTTGCTATTTTGCCGCATGTCAGTTGAAAAAAAAAAAAAAAAACAGAGACCATATGCACATTGAGCTCCCCCGAGTTCAATTCCTTGTTCCATCCTTGGTCTCTGTTCAATATGGGGAACAGTTCAAGCATCGAAACCAAAATTATGTGGCCAATGATGAAGAAGAAACAGAATATCTTTTATTTTTACCAAATAATCATTAGGACAAATTATAGTTTATATTATTTTGAAAAAAATTAGAAACAAAATTGTTTTAAAATGGCCTAAAAAAAACAAAAAAAAAAAAAACAGTAGAATAATGGCCAGATTTAAAACTTAAATGTTAATAAATGACCAATTGATGACTTATTAAGTAAAAACCCTTCTTGAAAGAAATTATTTTATAATTAGATAAATTTACCCTTATACATTAAACTCAATTAAAAACTGTCTTCAACTTAACATTGAAATGTCGAGGTTCTGTCTTCTTCTTCCTCTTCTATACTTTCCAAAAATATATCTAGGGTTTTTCAAAACTTAACCTAACTCTAACAAATCGCAACTAAAAAACTTAATTTGCTATGTAATTAGACTTTATATTCAACGTACTATTTCGATTTCATGTAAATTGGTGTGACTTGTGGTTAAAAGATTACATTTTTTGTAGTTTTGTTGTGAATTGTCTAAGAGGTTATTGGTTCCTTTATTATTTTGGGGGATAAATTGATGGTGGGTGTTAAGAAGAGATGATTTCTTTGTCTTTCTGAGATTCATCCTCTTTAGAGCTACCCTTACGGCTTTAATATAGTTTGCTATGATCAACCACACAAAACAATAAATGAAGTAAAGTTAGAAATTACATCAAAATATTTTATGTGAAATCTCTCACAAGAAAAAACTATGGAGATTATTGGTCTCAAGAAAAACAATTTACTATCTCGAAAAAATGTACATTCAAGACCAGTTTGAGATATATCACTCAGTTGAACTTTTTGTGACCCCAAACTATAGCAGGCAGACAGGATACAGGGTGGAAATATAACAACCTGTTAAGAAATTCTGAAAATAGAAAAATCAAATTTAAAACCTTATTTTGAGAATCAAACTTGGTGTGCGTTGTGTTGTCACATCCATATATGTTTTAATTGATCATGTCCTCATTCAAATCAAGTTATTAATATACTTATATTTTAGCTCCAATTATCAAGACTCAAAATTAAGAAAAAATTACAACCCTGTTTTTGCACCCAAATTTGTGAATCTAAATCGAAAAGTTTCTCACATTGAAGTAGGACCATCTCGACTTAAAAATTTGAGGAAATTCTACTTTTCTTTATTTATATTTTGTTGGACTCTAACTTCCAAAAGACTCCATCGAACAAAAAAAAAATTATAAAAATCTATCACACCTTACATAATTTTCTTTCTTATTAACTTGCATTTAACAGTTAACAGTCCTCAAACCAATCATGTAAATAGTAAAACTATGAGATATTTTAGAGCAGGACTCGGTAGGCGAATGAAATGGGGGTCTTCAAGGAATACAAATAATTCCAACGACAGCAGTTCCATTGTACTACTGTTTGGCGGTTTAGAGACGGACTAACAAATAAACTCAAATCTAATCAATGATAAAACCTTACAACGTGGCAAAATAGTGGCCATGCAAATTCCAACTGGACCAAATAGACACACGTCAGATGGGCTGAATCCAAGCTGGTCTTCAAGGAGTACAAATTCCAACCACACCAGTTCCATCGTACGAAAATTAGGTAGATACATAGAGATGTTACTTTAATAAACTAGTATTTGGAAGGGTTGACTCCAAAGACCTGTGGAGTGTGGGCCTTGAGAGCCCACTAATATGTGGCTCGTGGTGTAGAGTGTAGACTAATTAACATATATATATATATATATATATATATATATATATATTAATTAATTGTAATAAAAATTTCTCCTTATAAAACGAAGATTCCAAGACTTGGTAGTAAGACTAGTCCAGAAATGAAGGCTGCTCAATCACAATTTATTGTGACCTACTGTACACGCGTTCTCACATTGAATAGCATCATCCCTCTGTCACAATTGACCATTGATGCTACATTTCTTGGACTCAAATTGCCAAGTATAAGCTTATATTTAAGTTGTATTTTCGGAGTTTTCTGAAAGCAAAAATATTGTGTGGAAGAAGTCATTTTGGTAATTAGTTGTAACAATCATAGTGGCCATTTTGGAGACTGTTTGGCATAAAGACCTGACAGGCAGGCTGATATATTTTTTAGGATAGTTTCAACGAGCCCAAAAGGAACCATCCCCAATTGAATATTTTCAGATTTCCGTCACTAGTTTAAATGGACTATTTAGTAATTTTTAGTTTCATTAGAAAACATTCTCCATTCTGATAGTTTAATATTCACTAAAAATCTATCACACCTTCCACACCATTCTGGAACAAGTAAACTGGGCTCTGGGAAAGCCCTTTCCGTGAGCCAAAAGGCCCAAAAACACCCTATTAGCCTTGCGGAAAATGGGCAGGCCCATATGATCTCGCGGGGCGAGCTCACGGAATACCGTGAGCCCTAGCTCGATAGATATTTATTTATTTATTTTGGGCCTTAAAAGGCAGCAGGTATTTTTTTTTAAAAAAAAAAAAAACCCAAAAATGAGTGATTTTGAGGTTTTTTTTTTTTTTTTTTTAAATAAAATTAATCAAATAAAAATATATTGCCTAGGCATTATCTGTCCAAAAACAATTTTATTTGGGTCAAAAATAAATTAAAAAACAATTTTTTTTTTTTTTTTTTTTGTTTTTTGTTTTTTGTTTTTTCCCTTCAAAAATTGATTTCTTTAAAACCTTTTTTTGCTTTAAAATTTAAATTTCTGCCACAAACAGTGCATTTGGCCATTAAGGTACTGTTTGGCTGACACAAACAGTGCCTTAATGGCTATAAAATTAATTAATTTTTTTTTAAAAAATAATAATAATAATAATAATTCATTTCTCTTTTATAAATATCCCAACTCTTACCACCATTCATCACATCTAATCCATCTCTATTATCAATCATTCAAGTTTTTTCATCCTTTATTTTTTCAATCTTACCTATTATTTTCAAACTCAATCCGATCCATGGATCCTCGACATCCATATTACTATAACATTCAATTCAACTCATCAAACGATGAGTTTTTGCCATTTCTCAAAAATAATATCGATTTATCTTCCCAATCAGAACTACATTCTAATTATTATGGAAAAAAAAATCTCAATTTCATTCTTATCAACCATCCCAACCCTCTCATCAATATTGTTGTACTAGTGTTCCACAATCAAGTAACTCAAAACCAGCCACATAACAACTGATTATCTGAAATCCAAATTGGTTCAAGACCCAAAATGAGACTTTATGTTAAGCGTGGATGTCCATTACTTCCAATGCCATTACAGGGCAGACTGAAGTATGAATAAATTATGAGAGCGAATCTTAGAAATTTATCTACAACATCTTGTTGTTCTAACTTCACGAAATTCAAGAGCTTTGATAAATTGTTGGTCCATTATTTAATAAAAAATCAACAAATTTTTTGGGTTCATGACTAAAGTCGAAACGAATTGCCCAACGGCTTTGATACTAATAATGTAATGTCCCAAATTTTATTTTTATTTTATTTTTTCTAACTGTGCTCAAACTAATCATGTAAATAGTAAAACAATGAGATATTTTAGGGGCAGACTTTTTTGCAGCCAAGAGTGCGAGGCCTTCAACGAGGGTCATTAACAGATGTATACAATATCACAATCATTGGAGGACTCGGTAGGCGAACGAAACAGGGTTCTTCAAGGAATACAGATAATTCCAATCACACCAGTTCCATAGTACTTATTGTTTGGCGCTCTAGAAATGGACTAACAAATACATTCAAATTTAATTCATAATTAAGCCTTGAAACGTGGCATAATGGTGGCCATGTGTAACGGATCGGCGCTTGCCCATTTATCCAAAAGCTCGAACTGTTAGATAAGGCTGCATACCCACCCATTTATACCCAATCTCTTTCCCATCCGATTCCGATGTGGGACAAAATGACCCTTGTTACATTCTCTCCCACCCAAACTCGCAATGCCCTCGTTGCGGTTGGGCCACCCTGCCTACTCGGGATGACTCACCTGGACGCCTTCCGGGCCGGGCGCTTGGCATGGCACCGGATCAAGGACTGGGTCTGACTCTGATACCAACTGTAACGGATCGGCGCTTGCCCATTTACCCAAAAGCTCGAACTGTTAGGTAAGACTGTATACCCACCCATTTATACCCAATCTCTTTCCCATCCGATTCCGATATGGGACAAAATGACCCTTGTTACACCATGCAAACTCCAACTGGACCATTTGGACACAGTCAAATGGACTGAATCCGTGCCGGTCTTCAAGGAGTACAAGTTCCAACCACACCAGTTCCATTAATAGATATATATAGAGATGTTACATTAATAGACTAGCATTGGGAAGGGTTGACTACAAAGACCTGCGGAGTGTTGGCCTTGAGAGCCCACTAAAATGTGGCTCATGGTGTACAGTGTAGACTATTTAACATATACAGTAAATATTATTATTATTATTATTATTTTCTTAGTGCACTTATATCTGTTCCACAACACACACCATTTAAGTCAGGAGTGCGGTTGAAAAACGAGATTTCAAAAACTTACCTTTCAAACCCCTGCCAATGCCGCCGTTATTCCCTAAAAAGCACATATAAACATTACACACACACACGCACAAATAAGGGAAGTGGGGGCTGGCGGGCATGGCCCCCCTAATTTTTTGGAATTGTTTTTTTAGTATAGGTAAAAATAAAATAGTATATTATATATGGTATAAAATCTGTTCTGCCCCTCCCCCCCCCCCCTAAGAAAAAAAAAATTCTTTTTAATTACCATTTAACAAAAAATAGTTTATATATAATCTAAAAGAAAGTGATTTAATTGACTATTGTAGAACCCGATAAAAATTTAATGTGACTATTTTAAAATTTTAACTCAAACACCGTTCTTTCCATAATGTGACTATTTTAAAATTTTAACTCAAACACCGTTCTTTCCATAATGTGACTATCTTAAAATCTTTCCAACTTAAGCACGATTTTTTCCATAACCTTATTAGCCTAAAATTCTATCTTATACATGATTCTTTCTATCACTTTTTTTTTTTCTTTTTATTTATTTTTATTGGAATGCTTTTATAGGAATTCTATAAGAAATTAATTTTTACATATAACAAAAATTTCATTTAAAGTTTTGAATATCAACAAAAATCAATGATTTAAGAATCTAAATTCTTATTTTATTAATTTTTTTGTGTGTTTTTATATTTATTTATTATCATTGTTATTGTTTTGTCAAATTTTCAATTTTTTACTTTAAAAAAAAATTTATTTTTTTTGCTTTTTTTCTTTTCGGTAAATAAAGAGAGTTATTTAATTGAATTTTTTTTATAATTTTGGCATAAATCTTATTTGTATTTGTTCAGAAAGTTTGATAAATTTGTTTTTTAAATAACTAGGTTTTTTTTTTCCTCTATTTTCTTTAGTTATTTATTTATTTATTTTTTTAAAATTTAGATAGATATATTTTTGTATGAATATAATAAAGAGTAAAATATTTTTGCCTACGTAATATATATATATGTATATATATATATATATATATATATAGATATTAATTGTAATAAAAATTTCACCTTATAAAACAAAGATTCCAGGACTTGGAACTAAGACTAGTCCAGAAATGAAGGCTGTTCAATCACATCCCATTGCTACAGTGCTCGAGTTCTCACATTGAATACCATCATCCATCTGTCACAACCATTGATGCTACTACATTTCTTTGACTCAAATTGGAAAGTACAAGCTTATCCAGAGTATTTAAGTTGTATGTTTGGAGTTTCCTGAAAGCAAAAATATTGTGTGGAAGACGTCATTTTGGTAAAATAGTTGTCACAATATTACTGACATGCATGGTTCGAAGCCAAGCAAGGTGACATATTTGTAAGGATAGTTTCAGCGAGCCCAGAAAGGAACCATTCCTTATTGAAAACGGCCAAGATCAAGACTCGAGACTTTTTCTCACAATATATGTAGTACTCCTTTCGTCTCTAAATGTCATGTATTGAAAATTGTGAAGTTGTGAGTCACGATTCTTAATACATGACACTTACTATAAGGACAGAAGGAATAATTATTAGTGTTGAATATTTTCAAATTTTGGTTAGTAGTTTAAATGGACTAGATTTCCTTATATTGTTATATTTTCTATGTTATATTTTGTTATAAAGCATAAAATGCATGTGGAAAGAAAAATTAAACAAGTAAAACATATAAATATTGCGTGATTCAGTCAGTTGGACATACATCCACCACACAAAGAACCCGAAGAGTTACATATAATCTCTCTTTCATACTCAATACAATGGAGAAGAAACAATAAGAATGAAAATAGATAAAAAATAGTATGAAACAATAAGGATTTTCTCCATTAATTACTCTAATAATAGTAAATCTTCACTGATTTCTCTATTAAATTTTCAATACTCTAAAGTTGGAGTATGAATATCCAACTAGCCATTGAGATGGCGAGTAGTAGCAAGTGCCAATGATAAAGAGATAAGAAAAAAACGAATGACAATGCTACCAAACATCGGCAACCCAAACAAGACAACTAAAATTGCCGAAGACACCACAAAGGCAAAGAATAATGCTACCGAACACATCGGCAGTTCAAACAAGTCACAAATAGTATCGAGAAACCCTTAACAACATTTCAAATATTAAGGAAATACTCCAAAATAGGGGTCCGAATCTAGGAAGAGAAATTAGACACTAATACTATGTTGTAAAGCATAAAATATATGTGAAAGTGAAATTAAATGAGTAATATATACAACTATTACATGGTTCAGTCACAAGGGATTACATTCACGGTACAAAGAACTCAAAGAATTACATATTTTTCATTTAATCTCTTTTTTCATACCCAATACAATAGAAAAGAAACAATAATAATGGAAGAGACAGAAAATAGAAAACAATAAGTATTTTTCTTCATGGATTCCTCTACTAACATAAATCTTAATTCATTTCTCCATTAAATCTTCAATATATATACATGCACTGCAGAGAGCAAAATGATTCATTCACTTGAATCAAAGGCGGAGGCAGCATGTGCCCAGGGGGCAGCTGCCCCTGCCCATGCTGCTCCACTATCATTTTTTTTTTATACATAAATTATTAAAATTTGATAAAATGCCTCTCCTAAAATTAATAAAATGGGCCCTCTGCCCCTGAATTTATTATATTTTATTTTATGCGTATAATTTGTAAATATTTATAAAACACCCCCATAAAATTTATAAATTATACCTATAAAATTATCTATTTCTAAAAACATATTTAATTCTTTATTATTTTTCCTTTTTATTATTCAAATTTTTTTTTGTCATCTTCAAAAACTTTTGCATTCTCTTTCTACAATTAAAACCTATTTTTTCCTTCAAAATTCTCTCATATATTTTTTTTCTTTTTATTTAATTTTCTTCTTAAAAAATTCATTTTTCTTCCTAAAACTTTCTTTTTTTTTTTTTGCACTCATATATAATTTATGTGCAGTACCTTTTCTTTTTCTTTTTCTTTTTTCTCTTCTTATTCATTTTTTATTGGTTTATTGGCTTCTTATTCATTTATGCGTGAAAAAAAATATTTTGCTAAAGTGTTAACGTGGCTCCCGAAACAAATTCCTGACTCCGCCCCGGGCTCGAATTCAACATAATTTGTAGTTTTTTTTCGTGAACATTCTCCACTACGACAGTTGGTAGAAGCAAAACAATCACAAGTAATATTTTCATGATATATGCCCTCGTTTTTGTAATCTTGTTTTGTTTTTAATGAAGTTCACGGAGAAAAATAAAAAATAGAAAAAAATAATAATAATAAGAAGTGTCGGGTGGACCCTGGACGTGAGTCGCCAGACAAAGTAAATGTTTGATTCACAAAGTCGTGTAATAACTTCAGAGAAGATTCATTCTGCTTACAATTCTATCAATTTAATGAACAGAAGAAAATCCTTAGAATCTTCTTAGAAAAAGATTGCTGAAATAAAGTTTGTAAAAACTCTCAAATCATGATAAGAGGGCCTGACAACTTAAAATTTGGTATAGTACCGTATGTAATTTTTATTGTTTTGAAATGGTTCAAGGATATGTGAGGTTGCAAATTTAAATCAGAGAAGTATATATATTAGAAAGCATTTTGTATCCCAAAAACAAAAACAAAAAAAGAAAAAGAATACTGATAGCTAATTCTTATACTTTGGTAATTAAAATTTAATGAAGAATCAAACTGTACACAAAGGTATATTAGAAGAAAACCCAGAGCCCACAAGCTGTAATAACAGCAACAAAAAGGAAACTAGGGCTCGTATGTTTCGATGTAAAATATTTTTTTTGAAAAAATATTTTTATTTTTAACCTAAAATATTTTTTTTATTTTTACTTTGTCGGTATTTAATAAAGGTCTACTTCGAGGTTGAGATCGAATCCACTGAGCAGGGTATGTAAAATAACTTGTTGAAAATTTATGAATAAATTATTTTTGTTAAAGTTTAATATATTTTTTTTTCGTAAAATATTTACGACAACTAAACAATAAAAAATAAAAAAACTATTTTTGAAAAATATTTTACATACAAACAAATAGAGCCCAAGTGCCTAAAACAGAGAGAAAATGGTTTAAAAGCCCAACACTTAGACTGAAGTGTTTTGGTTGCTCCTCGTATTACAAAGATTAATAGTCTTATTGATATTAATATTATACACGGATTCAAACATATAAATTGACACTAAACGGCCACCATCAGAGGCCTAAATAAGAGCCTCAAGACAAAACAAACAAGCAAACTATAGCCTAAATCACACACCGACTTAAACATAAAATGACCATGACACTCAACATCCATCATCTACCGCTAACCGCGGATTGGTTCTCTAGACTACTAAATCCAGCTGTGGTGTTACCGCTACAAAACTCCATTGTATTACCTAACAGGAGCTCATTCTCCAAATCCGCTTCGCCTCCAGCCCAAAGGTGCTTCTCCACTCTTGTTAGTCCCTCGAGCTCCATTGCCACTTCCCTCATTGAAGGCCGTTCATCCCCCTTATATCTTAGGCAACATTGTGCAAGGTTAGCAACTTCACGTATCTGATTTACGTTGCCTTCATTCATGATTCGATCATCTAGAATAAGGAACAAGCGATTCTCTTTAACTGAACAGATGAAACACGTGGCTAAGTTTCTCTCATTCTCTGGCCTTTCAAAAGAAATAGCCTTTTTGCCGGTAAGTAGCTCCACAAGGACGACTCCGAAGCTATACACGTCACTTTTCTCGGACAATTGACTTGAATAAAAATATTCAGGGTCTAAGTATCCAAGTGTTCCCTGAACCATTGTTGTCAACTGCGTTTTATCCAATGGAATTAGTCTCGAAGCTCCAAAGTCAGAGACTTTTGCAGTGAAATTATTGTCCAAGAGTATGTTGGTAGACTTTATGTCTCTATGAATAATTGGTATAGAAGTTGCAGAGTGCAAATAAGAAAGCGCTTCTGCAGTTTCTTTGGCTACCCTTAGACGAATTTCCCATGGAATCGAGGATATACGGCTTACTTCATGTAGATGCTGATACAAAGTTCCATTGGTGATAAATTCATAAACCAGCAAAGGCACTTCAGTCTCTAAACAACAACCCAATATTTTTACCACATTTCTGTGGTTGATTTGAGATAGCACAATCACCTCATTAACAAATTGATCAAGTTGGCTTTGATCAATTCCTAAGGACTTCTTGATAGCAACAACTTTGTTTTTGGGTAGAACTCCTTTGTAAACTATACCGAATCCTCCTCGGCCTATGATCATGCTTCTATCGAAGTCATTGGTTGCCTTCTTGAGCTGTTCTATGGTAAAGATTTTGGCTGCCTCAACTGAGCTATCCATCCTTGAGAGCTGTTCTTGTAGTATCAAACCACCATTTTTCCGAAAAAACTTTTCTTTAAGTTGGACCAGATTTCTTTTCTTGATTCCCCAATATAACCAAGAACATGCCACAACTAATACCAAAATTGCTATGCCAATACCTACAATTAAATTAAATATGTAACCAAAATGAAATTAACGAAATAAAATGTAACTCAAAAGAAAGCTCATCAAGCAAAAGCCCAACATTTCAATTATTGCAGCGACATTGATTCACAGACTGCGATGCAATGAAGAAATTAGATACTCATGTAAAATACTCTACATTTGCATTAAGACAGTGATCAAGTGAAGGCTAATTTTGAATAGGAAATTTTTGGTGTAACAGAGAAAAAAATAAACGAATTGTAGAACAAACTTTCAATTTGAACTTTTATATTTACTTAAATTTTTGGTATGCTGGAGAAGAAATTCAGAAAATTTTGCCAATTGCATGTACTATATAACCTGAAATCACTACAATTTTCAGAGAGAAATGGTTGGCCAACTTTATGCATAAACTTTGTAGTTCGCCATGCTAAGAACTAAATAAAAACTGAAATAAAATTTGTCATGGAACTGGATTAAGTGTAAATACAGGAAAGCAAAATTGTCACTTGGCCATTAGCTCAGTTAGTATAACCTCTCATGGAGAGGTGATGGTTTGGAAAACCAAAGTGAAAATTTGTGTTAAAAAAAAAAAAAAAGAGGGAGAAGAAGAAAGAATGTACTCCCTTCCGCTCAAAATTCTTGGTCATTTTTCTATTGTAGGATATCCCAAAATATATTTCTCATTTCAAAAATAAATATTTTATTTTTTATAATATTTTCAAATTACCTTTTTCACATTGAGTTGATTAAACAAGTGCATAGTTGATTAAACTAATTACATTAAAAAATAATAAAAATTACTATCATAAAAAGTTGAATTTCTAAAGAAGCTCGGAATATGTTTGGCAGGCATGGAATTGGAGCTTTAAAATTGGTGAAATTAAAGAAAATCAGCACAGAAAATTAAATCAGAATTTTCTCTAATTTCAAGACTCCCAATTCCATACGGATTGAAATTTAAAGCTGAAAAGCAAAATTTACTACAGATTGAAATTTAATTTAGTTTCTACCCAACAGGCATTCTAACTGCATTAGGTCTGTAAATGGATCCAGGATCAAGGGCAATTTGGATCAGACATAATATAACTATTCTGTGATCCACTCCGGTTTGATATTCCAAAGCAATAACACAATACTAATTCGAATTTATAGTATTAACAATTTTGCATCAATCTGATAAGAAAGTAATTAAAGCTTTCAAGAGATAGTGTCAACAAGTCAAACCATCAATATCTAATGGAGACTAATTCGAATTTATTGTATTAACAATTTTGCATCAATCTGATAAGAAAGTAATTAAAGCTTTCGAGAAATAGTGTGAACAAGTCAAAACATCAACAAGTCAAAGATATGATCTGATTTGATAACCAGACAAATTATTTGTATTATTAATCAGATATTTAATTTGATAACCTAGTTCCTTAAAGATGTCATTTTTTTGTTAAAAGGGATTAATTTCAGAAGAAATGTCAAAATGATTCGAAAAGCAGGTACCTGGCTTGTTGAATGCTTAAATAATTGGTTACTCCTTTGTTTCAAAAATAGCAACATTTGGACAATAAGATTAGTGTTGATTTGGACTAGAAGGTGTTGAATGAGAAATATATCCATTATACTTTTATTATTATTTACCATTACAACATTTGGACAATAATCCATTTTCAAACTTATTAAGGACAAAATTGAGTTTTAAGTAAATTTCAAACATGAGATTAGCTCTGTAATAGCTCACAATAGTGACGAATTTTATGACCGGAAAATTAGTGTTACTCAGACCATAAGTACAGAGAAGTTCAGTGTTATTTTTGAAACTAGAAGGGCATTTAGTTGGGGAGGTCAATGTAATTTATTCTAAAATTAAACATTAACAAAACCAGATAAGATAATGATAGTAAAAAGGGAATTAGCTATAATTAAACCATCTATGCATAACTAGGTTACATTCTATGTAGTGTGGAGGAACTATTTTTTAAAACCGTTCGCCAAAATATTTTGTGTCAAAAAAATTACACAAAAAAAAAGGTTTTTGTTTTAAATAATTTTTATTGGGGAAAAAATTTCAACTAAAATAACTAGAAGAAGTCCCCAAGCAATCCAACGGAGCTTAAAGAACATTTTCTACAGACTGGTTATTAGGAAAAATTTATTCAAGCTTCCAAGTTTACTCTGTACTTACCAACAGTGACCTTTAGCCATATTTCATTTGCAACACATCCCTTGCCATTTCTTTTGCCATCCCCATGATACCCCTTTGGGCAAGAACAAGTAAAATTCCCTTCTGTGTTGTGACAAACATTTGTACACATATTGAGTTCTGGACTCAAGCACTCGTTGATATCTGCCAACAATTAAAACAAAATATTCATAATTTATTCAAGAAACAGAAAAAGAAAAGATAAAATCGAACAACAAAAATTAATTACATGTACCTTGGCAACCATTTGGAAGGTATGGGTTACCCTGATAACCTTCAGAGCAATTGCAGCGATACCCTGAAATATTATCAGATTTGTAACATTTGCTATTGTTTCCACATGCCTCTTCACAAGTCCTGCTCCTAATTGCCCAATCAAGCACCAGAGGCAACTCCTCAATATTGCTGAAATTGTAAAGATCAACTTTAGAGAAGTTATACTTGCCTTCTTCAACAACAAAGGCAAAGCTACAAGGATTGAAGTCCAACATCCTCATATGGCCATTCGTATTGGACATGCTTCTCACACTCAACTTAAAATCACTTACCCCTTGTGGAATCGGTGTTTGGCAACAACCAATGCCAGAGCACAACCCATTCTCCGAATCATTCATTGTTACACAAATGGACATGCAATCGGTTAAATACTTGTTCTCGACAAAATGCATCAGGTATGCATTGGTGTCGCAACCTATGGCCATGAACTTGTTTCTAGTATACGAGATGGAGTAATTGAACAGCCTCATCCAAGGGTCGTTGTGTCCCGAGCGGACTGATTTGTTGTAACAATCGTAGGCTATGGGGCTCAACACTTGAAGCTCACCGTTAAGTGATATGTTAAGGACGGGAAGGTGGTTCGTTCCTAAGAATGGTTTGTTTGAGTAGTCATCACATGTTATGAGGAACCACTCATCTAGGTAACAAACCTTGCCTATGCCGAATGGGTATGGAATGGTTAGGTTGCCACAGCTGTGTCGGCAACCGGGCAACCCTTGAGCTGATGTGGGTGTTGCTGCAATTGCTGCTAATGTTACTGTTAACAGCAGAAATAGTGGTAGCATTTTATGAAAGGTCATTTGCTTCTCTTTCTGTGAAAGTTGTTATTTGTGAATACTTTCTGAATTGTTATAGTGTATTTATATATATATATATATATATAAAATCTTAGCAACGAGAAAATCTACAATACACTGTATCCCAAAGTCTAATCGCACAATACCTCCCATATTTTTCTAGTAGACTTTATTTTTTGAACTGATCCTTATCCAAAATTTAATGAACTGACATTAGTCATACGCTGCCAAAGAAGACTTCTGTGAGAGTCCATTGATACTCCCATGGGCCATTGACACACTCGAACGCAAATTCTCTACACATGTAAGTTGAATTGATTGCAACCATTTTTAATGGGGAGAGGATTTATTCTCATCACTTTACTTATTATTTAATTTAATTTAATTTAATTTTTTTATTTATTTGTTTTTTTCCTTAAGAATGTTATATTAAATACTTGGAGGTGCAAAAATTCGAAGTCACGTTTACAAGAACAACGAAATCGAACCAGGCTTGGTTATGAAGGTTCAAAATGTTAGTGAGAACTGTAACCTTTAAGTCCTAGAGCAAAGTAAGTACATGAATTTTTTGTTAAAGTATCAAATATTTTCGAGAAAGAGACAACTGTTGGTATTTAATATGATTTTGAGAATTCAACAATAAACATAAATTTTGGATTAGATCTTATTTTTGAAAATTCATCACAAAACGATTTTAAACAAATAAATTAGTTTATTTTACAAAATTTATATAAAATAAAATTGCCAATAATATAGAAATATATTTTACACATCCATACATTTCTCTGAGTATCGTTCTTACAACGGACAGAGTGTAATGAATTTAAAACTATTTTCATTCTCATGACTGTTTGGTGTTTTGTGACAATGTTTCGAATATGCCACTATGTAATGGTTCAATTAAAGGATTAAAGAAAAAACAATATTTTTTTTTATATATATAAAATAATTTTTTTATATATATTTATTTGACACTTAATTTAAAATTGAAGGCTGACAATTTTTTTTTTTTTTTTCGGCATACGAGAGTGATAAATGTGAGTTCAAAAAACAGATCCATATCATATCATTCAATGAATGTGACAAATATGTCACTACATGGTGGTGACCAATTCGGTAGATACACTGAATGAGGGGGCTTCAAGAGGTGCTAATTTCAACCACACCAGTTCTAAAAATTTAGATAGATACATTGATGGCCCCATTGAACTATGGAACGCTCGACTCGATAGACCTGTAGAGTCTGGGCCGCTCCAACCAAACACTTCCAAGTGTGTGGGAAGGTGCATGCCATAAAAGTTTCTTGAGGTGGTCCCCAAATATTTTATTTTATTTTTTTTAGATTTTTATTTATGCCCCTCAAAATGGGTCAATTTGTGCCTCTCCTTCACCGAGAAAAAAAAAAAATTATATATATATACACACACACACACACATATATATAAGTTGTGATGCCAAAACTAACTGAAAATTCTAATTGGCTTCCAACTGCCTAAAAATTATGCCAACGAATATCAGCTCGAACACTTCTGACATGCTTTTAAAAGCGGAAATCCTATACAATGAAATTTTTTAAATTTATTATTATTAAAGTTTTTATCATAATAAATAGTTACTTCATATACATATAAACATTTGTAACATTCATTTTGTTTATGCTTTTAAAAACGGAAATCCTTTAAAATGAAATTTTAAATTTATTATTATTAAAGTTTTTATCATAATAAATAGTTACTTTATATACATATAAACATTTGTAACATTCATTTTGTTTATACCATAACTATCTTTCAGTTGAAAATGTTATCGTGGCCGACCCTAATGGAAAGGTGAGCGTTTCCAATTGGAAGGATAAACGTTTCCAATTGGAAGGGTGATATGCAAATAAGGTACAATCATGAAGCGACATGTTGCTTTATCAAATGAAGCCATTTGGTACAAGTAACTGCATAGGGAGGTGAGTCAGCTAAAGAGGGAAGAAATTACCTACAATTGCAAAGACGTGTTGTAACAACCCGAACACGGGGGTTCGAATCGCTAACCGGGTCCTTACCAGAACCCGAGATCGTTTAAGGGCATTACTGTCATTTTTAACGTCAATACATGATACACAAGTCGTTTACAGTACTCGAAATCACACACATCCCAGAAAGGTTACAAATACAGGTGGGGTAAAACAACGTCGGCCGGCTAAAACTGGAAGGTTGGTCAGTTGACTAAGTTAGTCAGCCGGTTGAAACGAAGGTTCTGAGAACCCAACTCTCTGCCTGGCCTTGAGATTCACTTTGCCAGCCTGCCGATAGCCCTGGAACTGAATAGGAATAGCAGGATGATGCATCCAAGGTCTCGAACATAACCAAGCTCAAATGTGAGCCAAGGTAAACTGAAAACATGTCCCAACTCACAACAATACAACATGAAATCTTATAATCATAGACATCAATAAAATTATTCAAAATAACCCATCTTCATCCCATTAATTTCAAATATATCAACATAGCCCTTAAATGTACAACCTTAAAACAAAATGAATTCCATTCATAGCATACATCCCTCAAAATACACTTATACATGCCCAAGGAACAAACATTGAAATGGGATTTAATTACAAAAGATAACAAAAATACTCCACTAATCCACTTAAGCTTGTGGAGGAGCGTCATCCGCCGCTTCCTTCCTGTGACTTGAAAATAGTAATATAAGGGGTGAGCACAACGACTCAGTAGGAGGTGCCTAAGACACACCTTTTAATAACCCCGTGAATCCAAACAAAGTGACGGACGTATATTTTCGGATATTATCGTTGTGGATACACTCCGTACAAAAATAATTTATTTTCCTACAATCACTTTATTAAAAGTGTACAATAATAAGCTGGGTCGAACCTAAGGGAATGCGTTGGTCAACTAATCTGAATCCAAGTTAATTTAAATCTTAACACAGTAAAAATTGGGTGGATTTGAAGATGGATTTAAACCAAAAATAATAAAAGACGAAAGATATGGAACCAACTTCATCACAAATCTCATAACAATGATTAATCAAATCTAAAATGGGAAAATTCAATATATGTATAATTATGATTTGTGTGGCTACAAACACACAACAATATCGCCAAGAAGATAAATGCATATATAACAAAAAACTAAGTATAACCCATCTTCGGTTGGCACGGACCGTCTACCTAACTACATTACTCTTAGGTTATAGTACGGTCCGTCTTCCCTAGGCATGATGTATCAAATCTCTTGAATTATATGCCATGAAAACAATTGCACAATCATCATTCTCATTGTCACTATAAGAATAATTTTGAGCTCACTCAAGATATATTTTCTATCTATATTATGCAACTATCAGCCATATGAATTAACACAATAAGAAAATCATTACTTGAATGTAATTAACATTAATCCCAAATCAGAAAAGCAAAACAAATAAAAATAAAATAAAATAAAGAAAATAGAAAAACAAACACTAAAGGGCAGGAGCCCCTTGGCTATGTTCTTCCCTCCCGAAGCAATATTCTTTATATTTTTCTTCCTAATTTTGCTCATTCTTTCCATCATTCTTCACTTTCCTTTTATATTTATTTCTTCTCATCTCTCTTCTTTTTCCCTTTTATATTTATTTCTATTCTTAGCAACTGGTGGGCCTATTTAATGACATGGCATTGGTGAGTCCAGATGATGATGTGGCAGGACGACCCCCACGACGAAGCGCTGATGTGGAATGATGACATGGCAGTTGACATTGACCAAAATATATACATATAATTCTACACCTTGGAGAATTGAACCTGAGACCACTGAAGAAATAGGCAAAGGACTTAGCTATCTTTGTTGAGCTGCTCCTTGTGTTTACATGTTGACTGAAAATACATATATATATATATATATATATATATATATATATATATATATATATATATATTCTTCTATATCACGTAGCCAACTTCCTATTGTCCACCAATTTTTTTTTTATATAATTTACCTATTTTTCTTTTTTTTTGATGGACATTACAAATAATACAAATAAATATAATAATCAACTAATTAGTTAAAATAAATAAAAATAAAATACTAACTAATATAAATTTGGGGATAAAAAATATATAAAATTTGAACTCATCACAAAACTTTTATGTTTTTTCATTCCAAGCTGTTAATGTAATCCGGCCCATAACAACTCTATGGCACCATGAGAGAAGGGTTGGCTAACTATCCCTGACCACAAGGCAACTCCAGGGCATCATTTGGAGCCTAGGTAGTTCAACCACGCTAGGGTCCCTCCACAATTCCCTCTATATCACATTAATGCCACGGACTACTAGGTAGATCCTAGGCACTCGGGTTTCTGTAAACCATTTTTCAAAACTTTTCCCCAAATCAATTTTTTTTTTTTTCTTTTCAAGATCAATTCCCCATTCATGCCTAATGCCATGCATGAATGTTACATGTCTTTCAATGCCATCACCATATTAAAATTTCATATATTCAACTACAATTACATTTGCATGCTTTGAGGTCATTGATACAATAAGTCCACATAAAACAAATTCATCATTTATGACAATTAGAACATATAAAGCATGCTATAACTCAAATCAACATACTTCTTCACCTAAACTCAAGTAGACATGTATTTTAACTCAATAATCACATAAACTCTTAATACCATAGATAAGATATTCAAATTAAGCATGCTTTTTTTTTTTTAATTTTTTTTTTTTTTTATCAAATTAAAGAGGAATAATTCACCAAAATCAAATAAATGTGGCTTAAAAAACCCCTACCTCAAAATAGAAGAAAAGCCTCAAAACTAGCCCAAAACTCAAAATCCCAAAGTGCTCCAAACGGGACGTTACTTTGATCAAATCGAAACTCTCGTCGTGCTCGTTGACTTTGCCTTCAATGGTAAAGTCAAAATCTTAATAGAGAAGAGTATATCTAGCCTTGAATTTGGATGAAAAAAGAAAAAAGAAAAAGTTTTCAGAGGGTGTGAGAGAGAACAGCGCAGGAAGAAAAGGAAGAATGGTCCGGTCATCTATAATAACTAATGCCAGGGGTGGTCCCACGAGGCCAAAAATATCTTCATTTATCACCTTTATATATATGCATACACTAAACACATCACAACCACACATCTAAACATATAGCCATATAAATAGGTATCAAACAAATATGTATGAAATGCAATGACCACGAAAAATAATTTAACGGTTGACCGTTCCTATACGCCAAAATAATGTAGTGAATGCACGGTTCAAGAAAAGCCTTTTGGGTCAAGTTTAAATTTATAAAAACCACTACTACTAATGTAGCAAGGGTGAGTAGGGATCGTCTCAAGGGATTGTAGGGCTACTAGTAATGGAAACAATGCTTAGGGTTAATAGGTCGAGTGATCAAAGGTAGATTGTTTGGTTGATTAAACTACAATTAAGATTAAACAAGTTCAATATAAAACAAGTAATTAAAGGATAGAGAAAACAAGAAAGAGAGGTCTTGGGGTTTAGAGATCACCACTAAGTATCACCTTTCTAAACACTCAATTCACAATTAATGAGGGGGAAAGTATATGTTGCAACAATAGTGAGTGTGTGTGGTTGTTTCAATAAGCATGGATGACCAATTAAGTATATATTGTCTAAACAACACAATGAATAACACAATATATCAAACTAAGCCATTAATCCTTCTTTAAGCTCGCAATCCAAATACATCACATAATTAGAGAAATATAATACTTGCATTCATAAGTATGGAACATAAAATAACAAGCATGGATTGTCCTCCCATTTAACCACTAAGGTAACTACGCTACATCTAAGCTAATGACATGAAAATTAAACTAATTAAACTAAGGGAGAGGCACAATTCATCAAGAAATAAGTATGAATCATCAAATAAACCACAAGAGCATTCTATTAAGCACTATGTCTTGACAATCTCTAGATCTATAGCATCAACACACATAGACATGTATCAATAACATAAGAGATATAGATAAATACATGAACATCTATTCTAGTATACATAGACATATGGATAGAATGAAATGATTAATTGGAAGAATTAAACCACACAAATCATTGAATAAACAAGATTTATGTATATAAAAATGTCAAAACATATATTACAACACAAATTCCCTCAAAAATACATAAATCAAGGTAAATAAAGCATGTTTAGGGCTAACTCTAGCCCCAAGAGGATGTCTAGCCACTCATGGATGGTGCCTCCAACCCTCAAGGGCTATCTCCATGGTAGAAATGTTCTTCTTCTTGAGTTAGATGGAAGACCTCCCAAGAATGTGTCTCTAGCCTCCTCTTCTCTTTTCTTCCTCTCTAAGAAAAATCAAAAAAATTATATCTATCAACTCCTTAAAAGCATATGTGTAAAAATAGCTTATAATCCTTATATAGGTAGCTCAAATGTCACACCAAATGGTCTAGGCTGGTACACAAGGGCTCCTCCAATGATTGCACCATGAAACAACTTTTAATGAGCTGGAAATTGATTTAATTCGCACTTGAGAGGGTATCGATCGAACCTATGCTGAGATCGATCGAACTTGGCTGAGATCTATCAAACTTTGGCTGGATCGATCCTCCCATGGCGGTGCCTTTTTGGATAAGGACAGATTTGAGATATTTTGGAGAAAGAGACAAAAGTGGTAGGTGGGGTGGTACAACAAGATAAGATGTAATCTTTTCAATCGATCTGAGAATTGTTGGATCGATCGAACTTTGTGGGATCTTTGGATAAGGACAAAAGAGCTTGGTGACCGTGTGTTGTGCCGCACTACCGTCAAGTTTGAGAGTGTGTGGATTTTAAGGATAGGGCCAAGAGTTTTACATTTATAAAAGCCACTACTACCTTCACTAAAAATATAACAAGAGTGAGTAGGGATCGTCCCAAGGGATTGCGAGGATCGAACAAGGTCGTGGAATTGCTATTAGGTCTAGTAGGTCGAGTGATCAAACAATTGGTTGGTTGATTGATTGGATAATAACTAAATTAAACTAAGTGATAACAAAAGAATGCAATCAAGAGTAAGTAAGAAAGAGAAAGATCTTGGGGTTTAGAGATCACCACCAAGCAATGCATTTCTATACCGTTGACAAGTGACTAATGAGGGCAAATAGTATGTTGCAATATTGAAGTGTGTGTTTTGGGTTGATTTAACAAGCAAGGATGACTAGTTAAGCATGGATTTTCTAAACATCATGTGAAAGACACAATATATCTAAGCAATGAAGCATTTATGGTTTAAACAACATGTGAAAGGCATAATAGATCAAAACAAGTCATTAATCCTTTCATTAAGCTCACTATCCAAATACAACACAAGGTTAGAAACATATACTTCTTGTATTCAAAAGCTTGGATCATCAAACAACAAGTATGGATTGTCCTCCCACTTAACACTACACTACAACTACACTACATTTACACTATTAGCATGAAAATAAACTAGGGGAGAGGCATAATCCATCAAGGAATAAGTATGAACCATCAAGAAAATCACAAGAGTATTCTTTTAAGCATTATGTCTTGACAATCTCCAAATCTATAACATCAATACACATAGACATGCATTAATAACACAAAATCTAGAGACAAGCACTTGAACATCTATTCTAGCATATATAGACATATGGATAAAAATAAATGATCAATTAAAAGTATTAAATCACATAAATCATTGAATAAACAAGATCTATATATATCAAAGTGTCAAAACATTAATTACAACACTAATCCCTCAATAATACACAAGATTAAGATATAGAAAGCATGCTTGGGGCTAACTCTAGCCCCAAGAGGATGTCTAGCCACTCATGGTGATGTTGCTCCAACCCTCAAGGGCTAATTCCATGGAAGAAATCAGCTCATTGTTGATGAAGAACTCCAATGGTGTCTTTAGCCTCTTCCTCTATGCTTGCTCTCCAAGAGATGATATGAAAATGATATTTTTGGCTCTCTTTGAAAAAAGCAATCCTTATCCTTATATAGGTAGGTCAAAATGACACCCAAAATGAGCTGGGGTCATGCACACAATATTCTCTAATGATTGGATAAAGGACAACTTTCAATGAGATGGAATTTTAACTTTTTCGCACTAGAGGAAGTTCGATCGATCGAACCTTGGACTTGGATCGATTGAACTGGCTGAGATCCATCAAACTTAGGCTGGATCGATCCAACTGGTTGAGCTTTTTGGGAAAAGACAAAATTCGAGATATTTTGGGAGATATTTTTAGGAAAAGGACAAAAGTGGTTAGTGGGTGGTACAGCTGTGATAGGATCAATCATTTGAATAAGGACAAAAGTGTCCGATCGATCGAAGGGTGGTGTTGGATTGATCTAACTTTTGGACTTTATGCTTTTGGGTCAAGGCTTGGATCTATCTTGAGGTGCTGAGATTGATAATTGTTCGATCGATCGAACCTTGAAGTTAGATCGATCGAACTTTGCTACTTCTCACCTTTGGCTTCATTTGCTTCCTTCTTTCTCCACTTTGCTCCTTTCTTTGTTTAATCACAGAATTGCTTCAATTAAGCTCTTATTTGGCTGAGTTAGCTTATTTTCAGGATACATGCCTAAAAATGGAAATAATACGAAATCAATCTAAAACGGTAAAGTAAGATAGATAAAGGTACTAGAATGCTTAAGCTTAAGGGGTTTAAATACACACTTTTCAGCGCTCATCACACCCCCAAACTTAAATATTGCTAGTCCCTAGCAATGAACTAGAAAGTAAAGGAATGAAATGAACAACTATACAACTATGAACTAGAAAATAATAAATGGATAACGCCACTTTCGTAGGAAACACGATTGCACTTAGCATATGCAACAAGCCTTTTAAACCCCTAGGTCACCCCTAGTAGACGAGTGAAGTCTCGTGATGGTTTCCAGAAATGGTACCCACAAACATTAAGCTCATTCTTTCAAAAGAGGCCCCAATATTGCAAACAAGTATTGGGAGAAAACTACCTCAAATATGCAATTTTTCAAACATTTCCAAGCAATCTCTCAAAATCTCAACATCAAGCAAGCAAGTATAGTCCTCCACACATCAAGAAAATGATCATGCAAATCAAAACAACTCTAGAATCCTTTTGAGTGGACCGGCATCAAATATGTTGCTATCTTAACCAACTAAAGAATTAATCACATCCTTACCCTCAAACTAGCACACAAATCTAGTAACGATCATTAAGACAAAAAGTGAACCTCTTATTAAAGCTTTTTTCATCTAGGTGCGCTTATTCTTTTCACTCGATTTTTTTTATTTTTTATTTTTTATTTTTTTATTGAGGATCAAAGATGGAAGCATAGTGCAATGTGTTGATCTATTAAGCTTTCTAGTGATTCATGAGGTCGAGCGTTAGGTCAATGACTCCTAAACCAGATGGCTTTAGGGCATTAGGCGTTCAAACACCCCTACGAACTTACAAGCTCAAATCAATTAGGCTACAAATCAAGACAACAACCATCTAATCATTTCCCACTTCTCACCTTTTGGGAGAAGTCCTCACTTTTTTTTTTATTTTTTTTTATTTTTATTGCTTTTGCAACCCTTTGATACGCGCCGAATACTGTATATTCAAGCGCCCTAAATTGCATTAGTTAAGTCCGTTGTTTGTTAAATTAAGTAGATTATCTTCATTTGTGTGTATGTATATATTTTCAGGTCCATTTTCCAAAAAAGGAGCAAAATCAAGGCTTTGTGGAGTTTTGGCCATCAAAAGGCACAAGGCCGAATTTCTGGCAGCAGTGAATCCTGAACTTTTCTCGCCATTTTAACCTTGAAAACTTGGGAACTGGACTTCCCTCATAACATGAAAGATTTAGAGCTCTGAATCAGCTTTCCAAATCTTCAAACGGTTTGTCATTCGGAGCTCGGAGCAGAGAGTTATGGCCTTGTTACCAGAGGTGCGCAGAACTGCCTGGCAGTAATGAAATTCTGCCTTGATCTTCATTTTCGACCAACCATCCTTGAGAATTGGATCTCCACCAAAACATGAAATATTTAGAGATCTGAATTAGCTTTCTAAATCTTCAAACGGTTCATCATTTGGAGTTCGGAGCGCAAAGTTATGGCTGTTTAACCAAAGTAGGTCTGGGCGGAGCAAGTGAAGCATGGAGCTTTTTACACTAAATTCGAGTGCTCGAGGCCTTGCTTAGAGTGCTCGAATTTTGGGCAGAATGCCCTTCGGAAATGGCCCATTTTCAGCCACTTGCATCTTGGGTTCCTCAATTCTAATTTCCCTCTTTAATGGTTGGTTGGAGATGTTGGTTGGTGGGGGTTTTTAGAGCCTTATCTATACAAGAGAAGGGAAGCAAGGCCACAGATATCATTAAGCTTCATTTTGGGAAGATAAAGGAGAGAGAAGAGAGCAAGAAAGAGGAGTTCTTCAAGCCAACACAAGGGAGCACGAAAATGGAGTTGGATGCCTTGCTTCCTCCTTCATCTAGAGCTACCATGGGTAACTAAACCTCTTCTTAGGGAGTTGATGTAACCCTTGTCAAGTAAATATGTATTAATTGTGTTTATATTTGGGGAACTTTGCATTTATGTAACAAGTTGTCTAATCTAGAGATACACTTTGATGTATTTGTGTTTCATTCCATATTTAATCTTGTAGAGACTCTTATCTTGTCTTAGAAATTGTTTCTTCATGATTATGCTACTTACATCTTTATAGTGAGAATGAAGATGAGATTATACAATGGTTTTAATGGCATGTTGTTTAAGAAATTTGATATTCCATGGCTTAGGGAAACCTTTGATGGATTATGGCTTAGTTCTAGACTTCATGTGCACTTACCACACAAATTGAGGACTTTGATAGTTCATAGCTTAGATAGATAGATGACTTATGCCAACCTTGGATGGATTATACTTAATTCTTGAATGTGTGAACTTCTTGAAGATATTATAGTTGTCTTGCATTTCTACATATCATGGTTGCATGTATACTTTGTTCCCCAAGTTAATTGCAATTAGGCATGTTTATATGGCTTGTGGTGAAGTCAATTCCCTAGTCTTTTCTCTATTGTTCTATCTCTTTACTTCCTAGCACACTATTATTTTATGCACTTTGAATTCCTAGTTTAGTGACCATCAAACAAACCTTTATTACCCCTTATCATTCTAAGAACAATTCTAGACACTTAGGTTGCCATAGACTAGCGTAGTCCCAGTGGTTCGACTTACCCGACCAATAGCCCTATTTTACAATGATTCGTGCTATTGCGAAGGTTGATGTTTAATTGACCAACCGATCAATTTTTGGCGCCGTTGCCGGGGACTGCAAACGGTTTAGCGACCAAGGTTCTAGGGTTAAATTTAGTTTGATTGTGAATACTGTGTTTTGTGAATATTTCTTGTGTGGTTTAACCTTTTTTGTGTTGTAAGTGAGATTCTAGGAACTCGAAGCTCGCCGTGGGAATGCTAGCAAATTGTAAGTCTAGAGGACCCCAGGTAAGTCTCGTGACTTCTAGTTTCGAATTGTGAATATCGTGCATGTGTTAAGCTTAGAAGTAGTTAAATTACAAGCCCTTGTCGAGGCTATTTCAATTGTTTTAAATTTCGTGTTCAAGCATCGGTCCTTGTCATGGCCATTTACATTTTTTGTCTTGATAATTGAGGAGAATGGGAACATTGTTTGTGGAGGTTATGGTGATGAAGTGTTGTATTGATTGCTTTGTGTGTTGTTGAATTACTCCTAGATGGAGGATACTTATCTCCCAACTCAATTCTACACACCACATGAGTTTTGTGCTTTTTGCTCTAGTAATACACATCATACAAGAGATTGTCTTCCAACGAGACAATTCTCGGACTTCTATCTAGAGAAACCAAATGAAAATTTCTTTGAACCGGGTAGTAATCCATACTTCAATGGTTATAACTCGGGTTGGGGAGACCAACAAAACTTCTTGTGGCATGACATAGGAAATTCAACCCCACAATCTCATATGCAACCTTTTCAACCCAATGATCATTCTTTCCCGCCCTCTTCTCCTTTTCCACCGTCTCCATTGGATGAGCTAATTGTTGCTAACAAACAAATGATGGAGTCTATGCACACGCAAATGATGGACTCCAACAATCAACTATTGGCTTCCCTTGCTAGCATGCAATCCACAGTAGAGTCTATCAATCAAGTGGTACCATATCACCAGTCCCAAGTTAGTGCAATGATAGATGACCAAATATCTCAAATTCAACAAAGGATTAATGCTATAAATCATGAAGAGGAGGAAACATTTTCATTTGAATTTATGGCCAATCCAAAAGAAAATTCTATGAATGATGAGATTACTCCTAGTAACTTTCATCATGAGAATGAACAAGTGGTTATTACATGTGAAAATGATGAAATGGTGGTTAAAGATCAAATTGTTGCCACTCATAAAATGGAAGAATTTGTGGTTAAAAATGAGGAAAAAGATGATGAGATTGCATCCTTTAAAACTCCAGAACAACCCCTAAATAATCCTTTGCTTGATGCACCTCCTTCAATGGAGGATCCTCTAAAAGTTTGTTTGGCTCATTTCAATTGTGAGGATTTTAATGTTGACAATTCCATTTCGGAGGTGAATTCTTTGCTTAATATTCATCCACCTATTCATTCTCTTCCTTGGTCAACATCAAATGTATCTCTTTCTTGGGAGCTTGCATCTCATCCCATTCCCTCACTTGAGTTGTCTCAAGTTGTTGAGCCCGAACCGCCGGATAAGTGTGAGGAGGATGTTGAAATTTTGAAGGATAAGTTATCGAGCATTCCCGTGCTCAATATGACCCTTCAAAAGCCTTTGCTAGGTGCACTCTCACCTACTCCATCTTCCTATAATCCAAATAAGCCCCATAATCCAAAGTTCTTCATTGAGGATGAAGAGTGGATTGAGGTCTTTCCATTACCTCTTTCCAACTTTTGTCTTCAAGCTCTTTTTCTTCCGCTTCCAAAAGAACTTTCTTATTTAGGGAAGCTTGAATCTCTTGAGAGACATGGTATAGGGTGATGAGGACCAACTTGATCTCGATGCGTCTAGCTATCGACGTTAAATTTAGCACTCATGGGAAGCAATTCTTCCAATTTCCATGCTTCCCTTGTCTTCAATTGCTCGTGCCTTGAAATTTTCTGGGAAATGGTTTAGAAAAGCCAAAAATTTGATTTTTCTGAAATGGTCTTCAGTTACGTTCCGCAATTTTAGACCGGCCTCTTAGACCTTCTCAGCTCTAATTTTCATTCCCGGAAATTTCCATCGCTTTCGAGCAAGTTCATAGGATCTTTGGCATGCAACTCATGTGCACAACCTCTCATTTTCATCGCATTGTTGGATCATGGTTCCCCAAAATTTTTCATGCATTGGAGATGAAATGCAAAGTTTGACAATTTTTCATCTAGGCATTAGAAATGTTGAGCAATTTGACAATTTTTCCAAAAATTTTCCATCCATGCAGTGGAATGGACTAAATTTGCAAATTTTAAAATTTTTTCCATGCTTTAGAGATAAAGTGCTAAGTTTCAAAAATTTTCCATCCATGCATTGGATTGGAATTATCTTGCAAAGCTTCAAAAATTTTCCGTACATTAAAATTGGAATGATGTTGCGATGCAAAAGTTCAAAAATTTCTTCTATGCATGGGAATGCCATGCAAAGCTTCAAAATTTTTCTATGCCTAGCTTGAATTTAGGTTGCCACATGCAAAGTTTAAAACTTTTCCCATGCATTACATGGAATGACATGCAAAAATTTTCAAAATTTTTTTCCATGCATGGGAAGGTTGCATTCATGGAAAAATGTTGCCACATTTTCACAATGCATACCTTCATGGGAATGAAGTTGCCACTTTCTAATGCCATGCGAGGTTTACAATTTCCATCTCAATATTGCAGTCCAATTTAATGATTCCATAGCATGCATTCATGCAATGCATAAGAATAAAAAATCATTCATCCATGCTAGCACACCATGCATGAAAATGCATCCAATGCATGCAATAGTGCCCATTGTCAACCCACAATGAAGATGTCCAGTTGAGTGCTCGAAACCAAACATCCTGAGGCTACTGCTATGATTTCGAGCAATCTACCTTTCCTGTCGAGTGCTCGCTGCTGCCTCCAATCTTGCTTGCACCACTGTCCTAGTTTCGAGCACTCGAAGACCAAGCTTCGAGTGCTTGCAGTTGCCTACCTCAGTTCCGCGGCTACTGCTTCTAATTCGAGCACTCGAAGACCCCATGTCGAGTGCTCGAATTACACCCCACTCTCTCCTCACTCAACCCCGAGCCTACTGTCCTATCTTCGAGCACTCTACTTCAATACTTAGAGTGCTCGAAAAACAACCCCAGCAGCAACCACCTTCCTCTATCCCTCATTCTTCATCTCTCTATCTTGAAACAAAACCAACCCACCAAAGCCTCACTCCCTCACCTCAACTAACCTGCTGCAACACCCCAAGCAACCCCTCTCGGCATCTCTCTTCCTCATCTACTCTTTAACTCTCTGCTACCACCAAACCCAATCTCACTTCTATCTCTTCAAACCATGCACCCCATTCCCAACTCCGGCCAACTTCCCTTCATCAACCAACCAACACCATTCCCTCAACCTCATGCCTGCCTAAAACCATCTCTCTCTCTTGGCACTTTTATGCAACTTGCATGCACCTCGAAAAACAACTCCAACCACCATGCAACCCAACCTCCATCAACCATGTTCCCACGTCCTCCATGCATAACCACCACACCCCCTTCACCCTCGGCATCCACATGCATAACCATGCACCAACCAACCTCATAACCCACCCTCTCGGCATCTCCATCCACAACCCCAACTCTCTAACAACCCACTCCATGCCAACCCCAAGCCACCCCACAACCTACAATTTCATGCACAAAGCTCCCCTCACCTCTCTGCCATATTTTCGAGCACTCGAAGCCAAGCTTCGAGTGCTCGCAATTGCTTGAGTTCTCACACAACAAACACCCGAGCCACTGCCCCATTTTAGAGCACTCGAAGACACACTTCGAGTGCTCGAACCAAGCCACCTCTCTTTTAAACACAACCTCAACCAACCAACTCCCACTCACTCGGCTCAACCTCTCCACAACTCATCAACCTCACCTCACAACCCTCTCCCAAATCCACTACACCTCTGTTGGCAACCATGCACACCATCCTCCAAACTCAACCTCTCGGCACCCTTAAAATCCAACCCAACTATCCAAACCCACCACCTCATGCATGCCTCCATAACCAAACCACCCCACAAGGAAATGCATTCATGCATGCACCACCACTTCCACCCCACATTTCCCACCATGCATGCATGCATGCACCTCTCCATACATGCTTATCCATTTCCTTCCACTCCCCATGCATGCTTACCCACCCATCTATCAATCTCTCATCCACATCTTCCATTAACCACAAATAATGGGCCTTGTGTTCTCCATTGTTGGGTAAGTGTCTACCCTCTTTTTCTTTTAATTTTTGATCCATGGAGGATGGGATTGCTTGTGTGAAGGATTTGTGATTGTTTGGGAGTTGTGTATTGCATTTGCAGGGCCAAATTTTTGGATTTTCTCATCTCTAATCAACCTTTGGCCCTCTTCCTTTTTGTCTTGCACACCACGTGTTTGACAAATTGCCTAAGCTAACTTTATCTCTCTAAATGCACGGCTTTGGCATTATTTTGTTTTCCATTTTACACATATGACTCATGTGTGCCAATTTGTATTTTGTATGGATTTTTACCTTGCAATCACATTCAGGTTAGTATTTTTCTTTCTGTTTTGATTTTTCTTAAGAGACCTATGCTTTCACCTGTGTACATTAGTTCTGTTTTGATAGGTCTTCATGTCCAAGTTTGGGGGACGCCGTTGCGCACTCACATGGCTGAACATCTACGTCGTCGTCACTCCACTTGGTATTATTGTTCTTTTACCCTCTTTGCGCTTATTTTGATTTACTTGTCTTCTCACATTGAGGACAATGTGACATTCAAGTTTGGGGGTGCATTTATGTATTTTTGGTTTTACATTTTTGCTAAGCAATGATAATGGAATTTGAAACCTGTTGGAGATGAAAGCATATGTTTAAAACTTTGTGTATAGAAACAGCTGATATTTTTGAAAATAAAGAAAATTTGAGTTGAAATGATCATGTAGATTCAAATTAGTCTGTATAAATGTCTCAATTAGATTCTCACTGGATTTGACACTCTTTTAAGCTTCACAATGCACAGATGCACATTGGAAACTTAACTGTGAGGCATGCAACTTGATCGACCTTGACCTTGGCTTAGTTAATTTGATTTGATGAACCTGATAGATGAATATCTTTGGCATGATTTAAGTTGTCTAAAAAAAAAAAAAAAAAAAAAAAAAAAAAAAAAAACTGAAAGAAAAGAAAATAATGACCGGTTGACGTTCGTAGCCTTTCCAACTCGAGCTATTAAGCCCTAGGAGTGTCTCTACACTTAATACCCTAAAGCCATCTGGTTTGGGAGTTGTTGGCCTAACGCTTGCTACAAGGGTTGGTTAGAAAGCTTAAAGGACTTAAACATTGCACGGTCAATCAAAAAAAATAAACTGGTAATAAACATGGTTCGTTGGAGTTCGTAGCCCTTCCAACTTGAGCTATTAAGCCCTATGGAGTGTCTCTACACTTAACACCCTAAAGCCATTTGGTTTGGGAGTTGTTGGCCTAACGCTTGCTACATAGGTTGGTTAGAAAGCTGAAGGGACTTCAGCATTGCACAACCATTCTATGTTTCGCTTATAAGTTACAATAAATTGTCAACAAGCAACAAAAGTTGTCTTGTAAATAAAATCATGCCTTAGGGACCTCATTTAAAGGGGAATTCAATGATTTGAAAACTCGTGTCTTGGAATTGGAAAAGAAAGTAAAAGCCGCATGTTGAGAATCCAATCCACTTTCACTGAAGTTAGAGTTGATTTCCATTTAAGAGATGATAATTGAGTTATTTATATGGACTATGATGTTGATACATGCATGTTGAAATGTGTTTAGTATCAATGCTTCATATATGCAAGGTAGTCTTCCCAATGACCCTATCTCCAGGTCTTTTTCTGTTTCAAGTTATTTTTGAGCTATGTATATATCTCATTTTACCATGGATGATATTTTTATAGTAGCATGCCCATGGTTGTCTTTTCATTAAGTTTTTCATTGTAGTTTTGCTAAGGGACTAGCAAAATGTAAGTTTGGGGGTGTGATACGCGCCGAATACTGTATATTCAAGCGCCCTAAATTGCATTAGTTAAGTCCGTTGTTTGTTTAATTAAGTAGATTATCTTCATTTGTGTGTATGTATATATTTTCAGGTCCATTTTCCAAAAAAAGGAGCAAAATCAAGGCTTTGTGGAGTTTTGGCCATCAAAAGGCACAAGGCCGAATTTCTGGCAGCAGTGAATCCTGAACTTTTCTCGCCATTTTGACCTTGAAAACTTGGGAACTGGACTTCCCTCATAACATGGAAGATTTAGAGCTCTGAATCAGCTTTCCAAATCTTCAAACAGTTTGTCATTCAGAGCTCGGAGCAGAGAGTTATGGTCTTGTTACCAGAGGTGCGCAGAACTGCCTGGCAGTAATGAAATTCTGCCTTGATCTTCATTTTCGACCAACCATCCTTGATAATTGGATCTCCACAAAACATGAAATATTTAGAGCTCTGAATTAGCTTTCTAAATCTTCAAACGGTTCATCATTCGGAGTTCGGAGCGCAAAGTTATGGCTGTTTAACCAAAGTAGGTCTGGGCGGAGCAAGTGAAGCATGGAGCTTTTTACACTAAATTCGAGTGCTCGAGGCCTTGCTTAGAGTGCTCGAATTTTGGGCAGAATGCCCTTCGGAAATGGCCCATTTTCAGCCACTTGCATCTTGGGTTCCTCAATTCTAATTTCCCTCTTTAATGGTTGGTTGGAGATGTTGGTTGGTGGGGATTTTTAGAGCCTTATCTATACAAAAGAAGGGAAGCAAGGCCACAGATATCATTAAGCTTCATTTTGGGAAGATAGAGGAGAGAGAAGAGAGTAAGAAAGAGGAGTTCTTCAAGCCAACACAAGGGAGCACGAAAATGGAGTTGGATGCCTTGCTTCCTCCTTCATCTAGAGCTACCATGGGTAACTAAACCTCTTCTTAGGGAGTTGATGTAACCCTTGTCAAGTAAATATGTATTAATTGTGTTTATATTTGGGGAACTTTGCATTTATGTAACAAGTTGTCTAATCTAGAGATACACTTTGATGTATTTGTGTTTCATTCCATATTTAATCTTGTAGAGACTCTTATCTTGTCTTAGAAATTGTTTCTTCATGATTATGCTACTTACATCTTTATAGTGAGAATGAAGATGAGATTATACAATGGTTTTAATGGCATGTTGTTTAAGAAATTTGATATTCCATGGCTTAGGGAAACCTTTGATGGATTATGGCTTAGTTCTAAACTTCATGTGCACTTACCACACAAATTGAGGACTTTGATAGTTCATAGCTTAGGAAGGATACTTCATTCTATACCATAGTTTAGATAGATGACTTATGCCAACCTTGGATGGATTATACTTAATTCTTGAATGTGTGAACTTCTTGAAGATATTGTAGTTATCTTGCATTTCTACATATCATGGTTGCATGTATACTTTGTTCCCCAAGTTAATTGCAATTAGGCATGTTTATATGGCTTGTGGTGAAGTCAATTCCCTAGTCTTTTCTCTATTGTTCTATCTCTTTACTTCCTAGCACACTATTGTTTTATGCACTTTGAATTCCTAGTTTAGTGACCATCAAACAAACCCTTATTACCCCTTATCATTCTAAGAACAATTCTAGACACTTAGGTTGCCATAGACTAGCGCAGTCCCAGTGGTTCGACTTACCCGACCAATAGCCCTATTTTACAATGATTCGTGCTATTGCGAAGGTTGATGTTTAATTGACCAACCGATCACCCTTTTTTTTATTTTTATTTTTTTATCAAGTTCAATTGTTAACCTAGAGTTTGGGCCCTCCATCTTTCGGCGCGAGAAGTTCAGTGTTTGATGAGGCTAGAATCCCAACTACTTAGTGAAAAGGGGTTGTTATCCACCTTTATCAATAATGAAATCTTTCAATGCACTACTAGTCCAATTGGGATATAACCAACTCAATAATCGATAAAGCATGTACCCCACAAATGAATGCTAGTGTGCGCCGGTGCTAGTGTAGAATCCTAGAATGAATCTCAAAGTAATAACAAAATCAAGATGATGTGGACCACAAGTGCTAGCAGGATATCAATCTTTCAAAAAATTTACTCCTAAATGGCATCCCTAAGGCATACAAGGAGTATTGAACTCTCAAGTCAAGCCATTTTTAAATTTTAAGCAATATAGTCTTCAAAAGATCAAAATCATAGCTAGATATGGATCAATCATAGAAAGTTCCTCGATTACACAAGTCATGCTCAAAATTTTGAAATTTAAAGCTAACACTGCAAAGCACCATTCCCCCCAAACTTAAATGGCACAATGTCCTCAATGTGCAAAGAGAACAAAGGAAAGAGTATACTAGTGTAACTAAGCAAGAATGATCGGGACTAAAGTATCTGAAGTGAGTGGTATGGCCCCCCAAACTTAGGATGAACTGTAGTCCTGAAAATTGGCACTTGGATAAACTCATCAGATAACAAAATGGGATAATTAGTGCACAGTGGACATGCAAGTGTAAATGGGATAACAGATAAATAGATGAGAGAGGTATAAGGGTGGTCTTGAAAATTGGGTAGCACTCTCTCACTGAAGTCACTGTGATGCACCTGATGGAGTCAAACATACAGATATGAGAATATAATATATGATATCCACAATAAAAATAGATATATATATATATATATATATATATAAAAAGGTACTGGTACATCAAAAGATCTAAGCCAACAAACCGGTTACAAAAACAATAATGTACAGTGACAAAAGTAAAGTATCAATAGGAGAGAGGGATTATGAGATAGAAGGAACTGGGAACTCAGGAGGATGAGGTAGGACAGGCAGGTCGGGCTCCGCGGATATCTCTTGATAGATCTCGGAATATAGTCGCGAAATTTGTGCGGAAGGCACTAAAATCAGCTCTGTGGGCTATGAGATCAGCTCGTATGGCAACAACAACATCCTCAAGCGTCTGCAGACGTACTCCAAAGTTGGGGGTCAGATCTGGAGCCTCAGGCATAGATGAATCAGAAGAAAACTCCTGACTCTACTTCTGCTCGTGAATGGGCGACCTGGCTGGAGAGTACTGTTTTGCGTCGTCTGCAGGGCGCTCTAAGTCAATATCTATATGATCGGTAGCTGGATCGACTGGTGCGTCCTCTGCTGCGAGATCTGCTGCTACTGCCTGTGCTGCTGTCTGTGCCTCCTCCTCCTTTAACTCCTCTGCAGCCACTACCGCGTGGTCCTGCAGTCTAGAAATAATGGCGTTGTAGCTTTTGGTCCAGTCCTTCTTCAGAAAGTGACATGAACCTCTCTCGGGGTGCTCCCGAGGATGAATAGGGTAGCGCTGATCGATCAAAATCTGGGTGATGAGGTGGCTGAATGGAAGAGACTTAGCCCATCTGGGCTTCTCCTTATTGATGTACTCGTCATAAAGCTTCCTCATCACGCTCCAGATGAGAACGAGAATGGACACCCAGTGCCTGGTGTAGAAGGCGTAGAGGGCTGTCAGATAATCCCTCCTCTTCTGAATCTTGTGCCCCGCCATGTATATATTCCGGAAGAGCACGGAATCGGTGAACCAAAGATCGTCTGGAAGGAATGTCCTGGTGGCGAAGGTCTCGCCAGCGGCATGGTGACCTGTAAGAAAGACCACCATGTCGGCGTAAGAAGGCTTGTATAGTCTCAGATAGGTGTGGGCAGCGACAAGAGCAGGCTAGTGAGACCACTGTAATGGTGATCTGATGGCCATTTATAGAAGTGACTAGCTTTGCTGTGGTACGTGGGGATGGCCGGAGGTTCTGGTAGAACAACCGTACCAGCT
This sequence comes from Cornus florida, assembly GCF_030987335.1. NCBI lineage: Eukaryota > Viridiplantae > Streptophyta > Magnoliopsida > Cornales > Cornaceae > Cornus > Cornus florida. The sequence goes on along the minus strand of NW_026775579.1, from coordinate 75,885,203 downwards.
GCGGGTAGACCGACTCTGTGACTGGGGCAAGAATAGCTGCCAGGCCCCTCTGAATGATGTTATGGTAAGCGGATCGGGTCAGCACCGATCTAAAGAAGAAGGCCGTATCGAATATTGACTCATGGTCGACCGCCATATGCGCATATCTAGGCGTGGGCCTATCACCCTTCAGATGAGCTGGCTGAGCTGGTATAGGTGAATGCTCAGCTCCAGTATGCGGTGGATATGGTGATGGTGTAAATACAGGATAAGCCACAGAGGTGGATAGTATATGGTCATCCTTGGCCTCATGAGATGATGACTGAGGTGGGGTAGCCTGTGCTGGCTCCTCCTATGCATGAGAGGGCTCTGCTGGCTCCTCTGTCCGTGGCCTAATGTGTCGGTGGGGCCCGTGTTGCCTATTAGCAACGGTCTTCCTCTTAACCATGGCCTGCGAAAAGAAAAAGAAAAACTTACAATGGGAGTTAGTGCAAGAATAAGAAATTTTAAGCATAATATAGAAACATGAATGTCAAGTAAAATAGACAAAACAGATATAACATGAATCTATGCAAGTGGTAGGATATGAAACATGCTAAACAATGTAGGTATAAAATGCATCCTATGTGGAATATCACAGGCATTAGGCATATATGAGATAGCATGAATATAAGATATGATGAATGAAGTGTGTGTGTGAGATCTGTGAAGTTCGATCGATCATAAAAAGGAGTGAGATTGATCACAAAAGTTAGATCGATCGAAAATAAGTAAGACTGATCTCACAACTTCGATCGATTTGAGACATGAGTTCGATCGATCTCTCAAGATCGATCTGAGATACAAGTTCGATCGATCAAACTGTGTGACGAATATAAACAGTCACAGATCTGTGACTTTAGAAGCATGGGGCCTACACGAACGTGTTCGTGGGCTCATCAACACAACACATCAATCAATCCTAGCCACTGTTCAAAGCCCATACTCCCAAATCGAATCAAATCATCAAAAATATATACACATATATAAACATATATATACATATATAGACACAAATGCTTCAAGCTTCAACAATTGAGGATTTTGTCATGTATATAGCATGTATGCAGCATATAAAACATGTATGCACAAGATTGAAGCTTAAATCATGAAGGACATTCTCGGATCTTATCTCAAACGATGAGAGAAGTGGAGATGTGGAAGAGTGAAGATGAATCCGAGAAGGAAGAGAGAGATTGATGCTTAGATGCTCGGCGGAAAGTTCACCGGAGGTGGGAGAGGTGATGGCACAATGGCGACGGAGAAGGGGGTTAGGGTATGCAGAGAGGGTGAGATCGATCTAAGGTATCGATCTAGAAAACCCTCGATTCTATTTTTAAAAGCATTCCCGACAGAGTTCGATCGATTGAACTTCAACTGAGATCGATTGAACTTTGATGAACTCTCTTCAAAGTATTTTTTGGATTTTTAAAAATTTTGAAAATGCAAAATTAAAAATTAGAAATTAGAATTAAAATTAAAAATTGGAAAATAAAGTAAAATAAAATAGAATAAAATATTTTTGGTTTTATTTATTTATTTAAATTTAATTAAATAAACAATAATAATTAAAGACTAATTAAAATGTTTTTGAATTTTTGAAAACTTTTTTTTTTTTTGGAATAATAAAATAAAATAAAATGAAATGAAATGAAAATAAAAGTGAAAATATTTTTGGATTTTTGAAAATTTGAAAAGTCAAAACAAAGTCAAAATAATGAAATGAAGAACTAAGATCAATCGAAACAAGAGTTCGATCGATCAGACAGAGAGAAAAAATATGCAGGTTTTTGGCTCAGAAAATTGGCTAAGTGTTGGAACATGAAATCGATCGAACTTGGAAGTTGGATCGATCGAAGAACTTCAGATCGATCTTGGAATATTTCCATCGATAAGACAGAGAGGTGAAATATGCAGGTTGATGCAGGCTCAAAATTTTTCTAAGTGTTGAATCATGAGATTGATCGAACTTTAAAGTTGGATCGATCGAAAGTCTCTTGATCGATCTAAGAATTAGTTCGAACGATGGGATAGAGAGGTGATTTGGATGCAGGTTTCTGCAGGTCGAAAATTTTTCTAAGTGTTGGATGTAGAATGGAGTTCGATCGATCGAACTCAGGTTTGAGATCGATCGAACTATGCAGAATGCTCAATAATTACATGAAAGCTCATGCAATCCTCACCAAAATTCCTTTCAATGCATATGAAAACCAAAAACAAGTATCTAGACATCGCAGGAAATGAAATGAAAGATAGAAGTGAGGGAAGAATAGGGTTTTAACACCCTACGAATGCTTTTGCTAGTCTTTAACGTCTCTAGCAAGACATTGGGCTCTTTTAGCCCGGATCAAAGATCTTATAATGCATCCCCTCCTTGTTGGGGTGATAGATGCTTTGAACTCCACCCAACAAATGGTTCTTTGAAGAAGTTGTTAGATTAAGCTCAAAAGAAACCTTTGGTCCCTTGTTTATGCAATCGCAACCTTTGGGCTTCCATGCCTTTTCAAAGCAACAATTTGAAACAAGACTTTAAGAATGCAAGGTTGAAGATAATCCTTTGGAAGTTTTGGTCTTACACAAAAGCTCATTTCATTGACATTGAAGATCATGACATTTATCTACAACATTAACCTCTCCTTCATATTTGTCAAATGAATTGGGCTTGGGATTAAAGATATTCAACTTCACCTTCATGTGGCCAAATAAGATCTTCATTATCCCCGTCCTACAATCGATGTTGGCATTAACGGTTGCCAAGAAAGGACGGCTAAAGATAATGGGAATTTGGCTCTTAGGATTGGGGACCGGTTCCGTGTCTATGACAACAAAATCAATCGGGAAGAAGAATTTATCAATCTTAATAAAAACATCCTCAATTATACCCCTAGGCTTCTTAATGGATCGGTCGGCAAGTTGCAAAACTATCGACGTCGGTTTCAATTCACCTAGGCCCAATTTGACATAAACCGAGTATGGAAGAAGGTGTTACACTTGCTCCTAAGTCAAGAAGCGCCCGATTAATGATATGATCACCAATAATACATGATGTAGTGGGTGAACCGGGGTCCTTAAACTTTGGAATAGTGTTATGTTACAAAATTGAGCTTACTTGCTCGGTCAAAACCACTTTTCTTGGTGCTTGGCTCTTGTTCTTCTGCTTTTGGGTGCATAAGTCTTTCAAAAATTTGGTATAAACCGGAATTTGCTTGATTGCATCCAATAGTGGAAGATTAACTTTCACTTACCTAAACATTTCCACAATTTCATTGGTTTTTGCCTTTTGCTTGTCTTTTGAAATGGATCCTTTTAAGGCATCCGGAAATGGAACTTTTGGTTCAAACACTTTTTCAGAATTTTCTTTTGAACTCTCTTCAACACAAGAAGTTTTCAAACCATTTTTCGACAAAACTTTTTCAACATCATTTTTCAAAACTTCTTTTTCAAACACATTTTTCAAGATTTTTTTCGATGAATCATTTTCAAAATCACTTTTCAAATCACATTTTGAAGATTTCTCATTCATAAGATCATGCACATGCAATGAAGGAGGAATGAGATGTGAAACGGGACGGGTGACAACTTGAGGATGCATCGGTTCACTCTCTTCATTGGACATTTCTACTTGATTGTCCATTACCCTACCACTCCGTAAGGTAGTCACCGCATTAACATATTCAATGGTGTGGCCTTCCGATGAGGAATGGGTTTCCACAACACATTGTTGCTTAGGTGGGGCATCAATAGGCATCTTTCTCTTCTCTCTTGCATTGAGAGTGCTTGCTATTTGCCCTACTGGGGTTTCTAGCTTCGCAATAGATTAAGAGTGAGAATGATGCAATTGTGTGTTAGCCTCTAAAGTGCCCAAAGTATTCAAAACTTTTTCTTCAAAGGCGGGACTTCTAGTATTACCTTGGGAATAAGATTGGTTAGGAAAATGAGAATTAGCAAATTGATTCCCTTGTGATTGATAAGGTCTATAACCTTGGGATCCTTGGTTTTGAAGTGGAGGTGGAATGTACTTCCCTTGAAAACTGCCTTGGGAAGGGTTTGAGCCCTCTCCTTGGTTTTTCCAAGAGAAATTCGGATGATTCCTCTAACTTGGATTATAGTGAGTACCATAAGGATTGTTTCCTTGGTTCACGAAAGCTGCATTAACTTGTTCATTAGGTTCATTTTGCACTTGTCCGTGAGGACAATGAGAAGTAGAATGAAGAACACTAGAACAAGTCATACATGTTTCATTTGATGCACTATGAGAATGGTTAGGGAAGGAAGATACTTGATTCACCGAGTTTTGGTTAATCAAAAATTGATCAAACCTTTGAGATAAAGACTTCATTTCGGCGGCTATTTCATTTGAATGGTCGACTTGATGTAAGCCAACACTCTTCCTACCTTATGAATTTCTACCATTCTTGGATGATAGTGTTCTATGCAAAGAATTTTCACTTATGCTCTATAAAGACGCCATACGTCATCCTCATGCCTATCAATGTATGAGCCACCTATGGAAGCATCAACCATACCCTTATAGTTGTCCGATAAACTCTCAAAGAAATATTGAACTAATTGCCATTTGGGCATGTCATGATGTGGACACTTCCTAAGCAATTCATTGAAGCATTCCCATGCCTCATGAAACGTTTCTCCATCCCCATGTGAAAATTCTCGAATTGAGGTTCTCATGGCATTGGTCTTTGAAACCGAATAGTACTTTTTCAAGAACTCTTGTTGCATTTCTGCCCAAGAAGTGATTGAAAAAGGCCTAAGATTGTTAAACCAATACTTTGCCTTGTTTTTTAAGATAAATGGAAAAAGTTTAAATCTTAAAACCTCTTCTGGCATGTCGTATATTTTACGGTGGAACATACTTCAAGAAACTCATCCAAATGCTTGTAAGGTTCTTTGCTTGGAAGTCCATGATAGTTAGGAAGCATTTGAATGGTTTGTGGCTTAATTTCATAACGATGTGCTCTAAATGGAGGCAATTGGATGCATGTAGGTGCATTATACTCATTAGGCACATAATGGTCTCTTAAAGCAAGAGGTGGATTAGCTACTTGAGGTACAACATGAACACCTTGGTTTGGAATTCCTTGATTGATGATGGGAGGTTATGGGGCATACATTGGCCTTGGCATTCCATATGGAACTTGGCCTTGTTGTTGTGGTGGTTAGTGAATGAATGGCCTAGGCATGCCTAATGTTACTTGTATGTTCTCATTGTGCACATTGGGATGAAGGATACCTTGTTGGTCTATATGACCAAGGTCCTTAACATGATCATTATTATGGTCATCCATTGATAGATTGGTTCTATTTGAACTTCCTCTTCCCCTAGGATTTCTAACGATGGATTCAAGATGCAAATCAAGAGGGACAAGAGTTGGTCTCAATGAACGACGTCCATGCATACACAATGTAAAACACAACAAGCACAAAGAATGACAAACATTATGCCTTCACAAAAATTTTAATTAAACTTCTTCCACAAACACTTAATTCATACTCCCATATTTTAACAACAATGATGCAAGAACAAATAAAAATAAGCCTCCACGCGGGTCGACGATTTAACTAAGGGATTAAGTAAAGAAAGTCTCACAAAGGTCCTTCAGCACTTCAACTCCAAATTTAAAGCTTGGCTTAGCAAATTTTTAGAATTTTTAGCTTTTTACTTTCTTTGCTTGCTTGAATGCTCCTTTGCTTGCTTCCTCTCCAAAAATGCACGTAGTCAAGTAAAAATAACACAATAAGTAACCAAATAGAAAAATAAAAAATAAAGTAAAGACATGATCAAAAGAGTACTAATCCTAATTGATTCCACAAATCTGACGTTGCCAAATCAAATCAATCAATTCCCCGGCAACGGCGCCAAAAACTGACCGTGTGTTGTGTCGCACTACTGTCAAGTTTGAGAGTGTGTGGATTTTAAGGCGAGGGCTAAGAGTTTTACATTTATAAAAGCCACTACTACCTTCACTAAAAATATAGCAAGAGTGAGTAGGGATTGTCCCAAGGGATTGCGAGGATCGAACAAGGTCGTGGAATCGCTATTAGGGCTAGTAGGTCGAGTGATTAAACAATTGGTTGGTTGGTTGATTAGATAACAACTAAATTAAACTAAGTGATAACAAAAGAATGCAATTAAGAATAAGTAAGAGAGATAGAGACCTTAGGGTTTAGAGATCACCACCAAGCAATGCATTTCTATACCGTTGATAAATGACTAATGAGGGCAAATGGTGTGCTGCAATATTGAAGTGTGTGTGTGTTTGGTTGATTCAACAAGCAAGGATGACTAGTTAAGCATGTATTGTCTAAACATCATGTGAAAGGCACAATATATCTAAACAATGAAGCATATATTATCTAAACAACATGTGAAAGGCACAATAGATCAAAACAAGTCATTAATCATTTCATTAAGCTCACAATCCAAATACAACAAAAGGTTAGAGACATATGTTTCTTGCATTCAAAAGCTTGGATCATCAAACAACAAGTATGGATTGTCTTCCCATTTAACACTACACTACAACTACACTACATCTACACTACTAACATGAAAATAAACTAGGGGAGAGGCACAATCTATCAAGGAATAAGTATGAACCATCAAGAAAATCACAAGAGCATTCATTTAAGCACTATATCTTGACAATCTCCAAATCTATAGCATCAATACACATAGTGTGATACCCCTTGGATCCGAGACACGGGTTGATCAGGCCCAGGCCCAAACCCGAGGGAATATCAAACAATTAAATTATTTTACAGCGAACACAGATGACAAAATGAAATAATAAAGATGGAATAAAACTAAAAGAACATTTAATAAAAAACCCTCCATGCATAACTGAAAAATAAAACTCCAATCCTCTAAATTCATAAGGTTACAACTTGGGAATCCACTAGTGGACCCCTAACCAAAAGTTCAACTGAAACTGAAAACTGAAAATAGATAATGCTAGAAACATCGAGAGAAGTCCTACGTAAACAGATGAATGTGGGACTGTCCTTGACAAGCACGATCAAGCTCTAAGGCTAGAACCATCCTGTACCTGAAAAGAATAATAAAGGAGTGGGTCAGACCCACGAGCAAGTTCTAATCTAACTGCAATCCATACAGTGACCCGATACGCAGATACACCGTAGACACCTCACAATATCTATCTAGTCCATACGTAAAAATATATCCACACTAAGGGACATTCACTAGTTTATAATAGGGGTCTCAACCTGAATAGAAGGCAACATGCGAATACGCACCCAAAGGTGGGCATGAGTACCTAGACCTAACAGGGTACACCTCAACCTATTATAACCAGCTACGCATCCACCACATATACGCACCCTAACCAACGAGTCTGAGACTCAAGCTCAGCTCGTAGTACCATAAACACTTATATAACATCCATCCAAATCCAGGGTATGCAATTCAACTATTTATTAAACTGACATACAATAAACCAACTAGTTAGTCACTCAACTTATTCAGTTGATATGACTTAACTATCATCCGTTAATCTAGGAAGTCATCCAACTTGGTTACAGCTGATCTGACTTAGTCACAATTAGGATTCGATATCTTTCAATCCATTCCATTAATCCATTAGGTTAGGTTTATGCGTTTTGAGCTAAACCGTCCCTAGTATGTCACCGTCCCATACCGGTGCATACAATCCTCCATATCCAGGTAAATTACAATGTATACATAATGAACAAGTAATTTACAGTCCAAAACCACCATCCAAATAATTGCAGAAAAGTATTTAAGATTTCAGCAATTTAAATCCTAGAATTAAACCATGTAATTGCAGGAAACAGTTTAATAGTTTACACAACTAGCATCTAAAGCATGCATAGACCCAATCCAATATATCAATGACTCTATCATACATTTAGAACAAATTCTATAATCCCATTATAGTCCAACAAATTGCTAGATTAACCTAAATAATTTATTTCGTCCTATCCAATAACAGTGTACTAAGTCATTCGCTTTTATACTATTTTATCCTTTATCTTAGAGACTTAAACCATGCATCAACTAGTTTAATCACACTTAGAATCAAGTAATTAAATCCTCTAAAAAGTCCCCACAATCCATTAGAAGCATCCCAAGGCTCAAACAGTGTTCAGATTACCAAACAGTGCCTTAAAACTAAAAAAAAATAAAAATTAAACGTATATTGCAAAAGGGAGCCTGCTCCAAAATTTGGGAGCAGGCTCTTTCAGCCTAGAGCCGGCTCTAGGAGTCCTTAGAGTGGCTCTACTTGTTGTGCGAGCCGGCTCCCCCATCCATGGAGCCGGCTCTCACCTCCTTTGAGAGCCTCTGTCCCCGTTGCTTCGTTTCAGTCCGTCTGCTCCCTCTCTGATCAATTCCTACCACTCTGTTGGTTTCTAAAACTAATCTTAGGAGTCTTAATTTAGTCTAGAAGCATTCCCCAAGGTTGTTTACAACAATTTTGGAAACAATTACAGAGTTTAATCAAGCCAGTTAAACTAGCATGCTTGGAAAACAATACTGGAACAGGTTTCAGAAACTTTCAGTTCTCTACTGAACCCTCTGTTCCTCTTTACCACTGAACCTACGGATCTTATATCAATCCCAAAAACATCCCCATGGTTCATTTACAGAGTCAAAAAAAATAATCCAAAGATTAGAGTTACAACAGAGCAACATGCTTAAAGAACAGAAAACTGAAACGAGCCATGCATGAACTGTAAGAAAATGGTTTTCAACATAAACAGATCGTTCACATGACATATATTAAACATATATCTTCCAATTATTGATTGATTAAACCCTAGAGATTATCTAGGTGCACAGAACACGAGCCAAAGAGAAGGAGAAAGAAAAGAACTTGCCTTTGAGTTTCAGACTTGAAACTCTAAATTCCCAGTTTCTGTGTTGCCGGTTCAATTCCCCACTGCTGTTCCACAAACCCACGTTCCTTCTACCTTGCTCCCACCTATCCTTCCTCTCCTATCTCTCTCTATTCTCCCTCTGTATCCCACGGTCTCTGTTTTTTTTTTTTTGTTACAGAAATTACGTTTAATTATTCTAGAACCCTAAACCACCGTGACACACATACTTATAGGCTTAGTGATTAAACCCTAATCCATGTATAACTCGGCCCATAAAAACCTAGGTTATACTCACTGTCGGCTCATAAAGCTATCTAGGTTATAAGATACTCGGCTACATACGCGTAACCTCTTAGGGAACCCTACTGTTTAAAATTAGACCAGTTATTAATTTATTTTACTACAGTAACTGATACTAATTTAGTCTATAATTTAATCTAATTAAAACATTTAAATAAACCAATTAAACATTAGAAAAGCCAAACCAATCCAATTACAGAAAATAAGAAATAATTAAACAATAAATGCCAATTAAACAATTAAAACACTTAAACAATAAATGCCAATTAAATACATGTCACATAGGTAAACAATTAAATAAAATAATTAAACCAAATAATCACGCAAAAATACAATAAAAATAATAAATAAATGGCGAGACTATCCTTTTAAAATTAGGGGTATTACATTCTTCCCCCCTAACAAAAGGAATTCCGTCCTCGAAATTTGCCCTTACCTTCTTCCAATATTTCAGGAAACTGCGAGCGAATGACATCCTCCCGTTCCCAAGTAGACTCAGCCTCATTGTGATGACTCCACTGCACACGAACCAAAGGGATAACCTTATTGCGAAGGATTTGATCCCGACGGTCAACAATACGACATGGTGGCTCCAAATAAGTTGCATCCGGCTGCAACTCAATCTCCCCAACATCTATATGTTGATACCGATCCTTATTGCGCAGAAATTTTCGCAACATGGAAACATGAAACACGTTGTGAACGCGATCCAAGTTATCCGGAAGTGCCAACCGATAAGCCACAGCTCCCACTCGATCCGTAATCATGAATGGACCGACAAACCGCGGAGACAACTTCCCTTTCTTCCCAAAGCGCATAACACCCTTCATAGGAGATACTTTGAGAAGAACTTGATCCCCAACCCAAAACTCCAAAGCACGAGTGCGACGATCAGCATAGCTCTTCTGCCTACTTTAGGCAGTACGCATGCGATCTCGAATAAGAGCAATCTTTTCAGAGGTATCCTTGATGAACTCAGGACCTAAGAATCGATTCTCTCCAACCTCCATCCAATAAACAGGTGATCGACACGGTTAACCGTATAACGCCTCAAAAGGTGCCATCCCAATAGTCTTCTGGAAACTATTGTTATAAGCAAACTCCACAAGTGGCAAATATTCCTCCCAGTGGCCCTTGAAATACAGAACACACGACCGAAGCATATCTTCCATAATCTGATTCACCCTCTCAGTCTGTCCGTCAGTCTGAGGATGATAAGCAGTACTAAGGTGTAACTCCGTACCTAAAGCCTGCTAAAAACTCTTCTAAAATCCAGATACAAAGCTCGAATCCCTGTCCGATATAATAGACAATGGAATGCCATGTAGCTTCACAATCTCTGAAATGTAAAGCCTCGCCAACTACTCCGAAGTGTAGTCAGTGCAAATAGGCAAGAAATGAGCTGACTTGGTCAACCTATCCACAATGACCCATATGGAATTATGCCCCTTGAAAGAATTTGGCAACCCTTCCACAAAATCCATAGATATGCTCTCCCATTTCCACTCCAGAATTGGTAGTGACTGTAGAGCTCCTAGCGGCCTCTGATGATCAATCTTAACCATCTGACAAGTACTACACTGAGAAACAAAAAGAGCAATGTCCCTCTTCATACCTGCCCACCAAAACTGCCGCTTCATATCCTGATACATCTTATCGCCTCCTGGATGAATAGAGAACTCAGAGTGGTGAGTCTCAGTTATCACATCCTTCCTCAATTTATCAGCAGAAGGTACCACTAACCGTCCCTTGTACCTTAAACCTCCATCAGCCCCAACATAGTATAATGGAACCTCTCCGGAAGCTATCTCTGCGACCTTGTCGACACACTACTGATCGGTGAGTTGTGCTTGTAAAACCTTGCGAATGATGGAAGGTGTAACCACCATGCAAGCCACAAAAGCGTCTGACAACTCATCTACATTCTTCAAAGCATTCCACTCAGCAGTGAATAGAGCAGAAAGACTACCAACAGGTCGGCAACTGAGTGCATCCGCCACTACATTCGCTTTCCCTGGGTGGTACTGTATAGAAAAATGATAGTCTTTACAAACTCCAACCACCTGCGCTGTCTCATATTCAGCTCCCGCTGAGTGAACAAGTACTGCAGACTCTTGTGATCACTGAATAATCTGAAGGACTCACCCAACAGATAATGCCTCCAAATACGGAAGGCAAAGACCACTGCTGCCAACTCCAAATCATGTGTTGGATAATTAAGCTCATGAGGCTTAAGTTTCCGAGATCCATATGAAATCGGTCGCTCCTCCTACATCAATACACATCCAAGACCTTGCAATGAAGCATCCGTGTAAACAAGATACTCTATCCCGCTCTGCAGAGTAGCTAGAACTGGTGCAGAAGTCAGCTTCCTTTTCAGCTCACCAAAAGCTCGCTGACAGTGTTCATCCCACACGAACTGTACACCCTTCTTGGTCAGATGAATGAGTGGTCCTGCTATCTTGGAGAACCCCTGGATGAATCTCCTGTAATATCCTGCCAGACTGAGAAAACTCCAAATCTCAGTAGGTGATGTAGGCTGTCCCCACTCAACCACCGCTGAAACCTTGGCCGGATCCACTGCTATCCCCTTTTCTGACACCACGTGACCCAGAAATTTCACCTCCCGCTGCCAAAATTCGCACTTCTCAAACTTTGCATATAATTGGTGCTCACGAAGCGTCTGCAAGACTATGCGAAGATGTCTATCATGATCGTCCTCCGACCGAGAATAGATCAAGATGTTATCAATAAAGACAATAACAAACTGATCCAAATAAGCCCGGAAGACTCTATTCATTAAGTCCATGAACACTGTAGGTGCATTAGTCATCCCAAACGGCATAACACGAAACTCATAAGAACCATATCTCGTGAGAAATGCTGTCTTAGGAACATCCTGCTCCCTAACCCTCAGCTGATGATATCCAGAACGCAGATCAATCTTGGAGAAGTATGTGGCTCCCCTTAACTGATCAAATACGTCATTAATCCTGGGCAAAGGATACTTGTTACGAATTGTAACCTTGTTCAACTCCCTATAATCTATACACAGACGAAGCGAACCATCCTTCTTCTTCATAAATAAAACTGGTGCTCCCCAAGGTGATGTACTCCTATGAATAAAAACCTGGCTGAGTAACTGCTGAATCTGATCCCTCAGCTCTCTCATCTCCACCGGTGCCATCCTATAGGGTGCCTTAGCAATAGGCGCAGTGCCTAGAGCTAAGCCTATCACAAAATCAATCTCTCGACTAGGTGGCAACCCTGGAATTTCCTGAAATACATCCGGGAAATCCTGTACAATCGGTATGTTATCCAATGGCACAGTAATCCCCTCCTCATTTTCCTCCTCCATATGGAACAAATAGGTGCTACCGCCCCCTTTAGAACGTGGCATAGCTACTACATACATATCCTGACCAGGTATGGTAAAAATAATAGATCTATCAAAACAATCAACTTGGGTATGGTAGTGAGACAACCAATCCATCCCAAGTATCACATCATTAGTGTGCATGTCCAGGACCAGTAGATTGGCTAGAAATCTGAGTCTGCCAATATCTAGTGTCACAGGCCCATCACTCTTATGTATAATAGCTGTATCACCCAATGGTGTAGAAATACCCTGAGGTCTAGCGCATACCCTCGTCCGCATCTCAAATAAAGCAACAAAAGTCCTAGCTACAAATGAGTGTGTAGCACCTGTATTAAATAAAACACGTCCATGCAAACCATGAATAGGAAACTTACCCTCAATAGTCTGAGGTGCCTGAACATCCTGTAGCATGGGGTTATACACCCTGCCATAGTGCAACTGTTGTGGTGCCTGTCCTGAGTCTGCGGCGGTGCCAGTAAAGCCAGATGTGTCTGTCCCTGAATCCGTGGAACCTGTGGAGCTGGTAGAGGCACTGGCACCCTCTGTCCCTGCTGCACATACTGTCCCTGTCCCTGTGCTGCTTTAGGACACTGCCTGGTGGTATGACCATACTCTCCATAAGTGTAACAACTACCCTAGAAAGTACCAAATGGCCTCCTCTGTCGATTAGCCTGTGGCTGACCCTGTCCTGCCTGTGGTCCCCCATTCTGTTGCCTCTGAATAGGTGCCCCATTCCGATGAGCATCTGAACCACCCTTGTGCTTCTTCCAAGGCTGTTGTCCCTGGAACTTGCCTTTGTCATTTTACCGGTGACCATTGCCATTCCCCTTTTCAGCTAACTGATTAGTAGAGTCTTTATCACCTCGCTTCTTACCACGAGCCTGTCTGATGTCCACAGTCAATTGATACTGTTGTAAAGCGGCGTCTACCACCTGAGCATAGGTAGTATAGGCTGTACTCTTAATAGACCACATCAGTCCCTTGACGAAACTATTACGCTTCTTCTCCTCTGTATCCACCTCCTCCGGTGCAAAGAGAGACAAGCGTGTGAACTGCTGCTCATACTCCACCACTGTCATGTTTCCCTACTGTAGATTTAGAAACTTGGTCTTCATAGCTGCCCTGACTGCATAGGGAAAATATTTCTCATCAAAGCGAGCACTGAACTCATCATAAGACAATGTCATCCTCTCCTCTGGGGTGGTAACTGACTCCCACCACTGTAGTGCATCCCCAACTAGCTTGAAAGTAGCAAGCATCTACTTCTGAACCTCCGTGCATTGAACCAAACGAAGATGACGCTCAATGTCCTGTTTCCACTGGTGAGCTGCTCTCACATCGGTTGAGCCTGAGAACACAGGTGGACTCCCCTTTGTGAAAGAGCTCCTAGCCTTTCCCCAAGAATCCGTCTGAACCACTGGTGCTGGTACAAGTGCCTACTGAACCTGTGGTTGGTTCCGGGGTGCAGCTGTTACCCCAGCCTCTATAGCCCTACCAACAAGGTCATTGAGGTGCGGAGGAATCTCTGGATCTCTGACCCGACCCTGAGTCTGTTGAACTTCCTCCTGCTCCTCCTAAAACCCTGGCATTTGCTGCTCCTCTTCCATTTGCCGACATTGTAGACGTTCCTGCTGTCTACGTGCCACTTTCCTCTGTCGACTGTTCATATTCTGTCCTTTTCCAGTGTTAACCATGCTGTTAACATAGAAAAACAGACATCAGTATGAGTTTAAACGAACCGTAAAAGAATTCAACGAATCCTAAACATGAGCTCTATATAAAAAAACGCTACGAGGAAGTCTTAATACGAAACGTCCTAGAGACACTTGAACCTGGAGTGCTCTGATACCAACTGTGATACCCCTCGGATCCGAGACACGGGTTGATCAGGCCCAGGCCCAAACCCGAGGGAATATCAAACAATTAAATTATTTTACAGCGAACACAGATGACAAAATGAAATAATAAAGATGAAATAAAACTAAAAGAACATTTAATAAAAAACCCTTCATGCATAACTGAAAAATAAAACTCCAATCCTCCAAATAAGCAAGGTTACAACTTGGGAATCCACTGGTGGAACCCTAACTAAAAGTTCAACTGAAACTGAAAACTGAAAATAGATAATGCTAGAAACATTGAGAGAAGTCCTACGTAAACAGATGAATGTGGGACTGTCCTTGACAAGCACGATCAAGCTCTAAGGCTGGAACCGTCCTGTACCTGAAAAGAATAATAAAGGAGTGGGTCAGACCCACGAGCAAGTTTTAATCTAACTGCAATCCATACAGTGACCCGATACGCAGATACACCGTAGACACCACACAATATCTATCTAGTCCATACGTATAAATATATCTACACTAAGGGACATTCACTAGTCTATAATAGGGGTCTCAACCTGAATAGAAGGCAACATGCGAATACGCACCCAAAGGTGAGCATGAGTACCTAGACCTAATAGGGTACACCTCAACCTATTATAACCAGCTACGCATCCACCGCATATACGCACCCTAACCAACGAGTCTGAGACTCAAGCTCAGCTCGTGATACCATAAACATATATATAACATCCATCCAAATCCAGGGTATGCAATTCAACTATTTATTAAACTGACATACAATAAACCAACTAGTTAGTCACTCAACTTATTCAGTTGATATGACTTAACTATCATCCGTTAATCCAGGAAGTCATCCAACTTGGTTACAGCTGATCTGACTTAGTCACAATTAGGATTCGATATCTTTCAATCCATTCCATTAATCCATTAGGTTAGGTTTATGCGTTTTGAGCTAAACTGTCCCTAGTATGTCACCGTCCCATACCGGTGCATACAATCCTCCATATCCAGGTAAATTACAATGTATATATAATGAACAAGTAATTTACAGTCCAAAACCACCATCCAAATAATTGCAGAAAAGTATTTAAGATTTCAGCAATTTAAATCCTAGAATTAAACCATGTAATTGCAGGAAACAGTTTAATAGTTTACACAACTAGCATCTAAAGCATGCATAGACCCAATCCAATATATCAATGACTCTATCATGCATTTAGAACAAATTCTATAATCCCATTATAGTCCAACAAATTGCTAGATTAACCTAAATAATTTATTTCGTCCCATCCGATAACAGTGTACTAAGTCATTCGCTTTTATACTGTTTTATCCTTTATCTTAGAGACTTAAACCATGCATCAACTAGTTTAATCACACTTAGAATCAAGTAATTAAATCCTCTGAAAAGTCCCCACAATCCATTAGAAGCATCCCAAGGCTCAAACAGTGTCCAGATTACCAAACAGTGCCTTAAAACTAAAAAAAAATAAAAATTAAACGTATATTGCAAAAGGGAGCCTGCTCCAAAATTTGGGAGCAGGCACTTTCAGCCTAGAGCCGGCTCTAGGAGTCCTTAGAGCCGGCTCTACTTGTTGTGCGAGCCGGCTCCCACATCCATGGAGCCAGCTCTCACCTCCTTTGAGAGCCTCTGTCCCCGTTGCTTCGTTTCAGTCCGTCTGCTCCCTCTCTGATCAATTCCTACCACTCTGTTGGTTTCTAAAACTAATCTTAGGAGTCTTAATTTAGTCTAGAAGCATTCCCCAAGGTTGTTTACAACAATTTTGGAAACAATTACAGAGTTTAATCAAGCCACTTAAACTAGCATGCTTGGAAAACAATACTGGAACAGGTTTCAGAAACTTTCAGTTCTCTACTGAACCCTCTGTTCCTCTTTACCACTGAACCTACGGATCTTATATCAATCCCAAAAACATCCCCATGGTTCATTTACAGAGTCAAAAAAAATAATCCAAAGATTAGAGTTACAACAGAGCAACATGCTTAAAGAACAGAAAACTGAAACGAGCCATGCATGAACTGTAAGAAAATGGTTTTCAACATAAACAGATCGTTCACATGACATATATTAAACATATATCTTCCAATTATTGATTGATTAAACCCTAGAGATTATCTAGGTGCACAGAACACGAGCCAAAGAGAAGGAGAAAGAAAAGAACTTGCCTTTGAGTTTCAGACTTGAAACTCTAAATTCCCAGTTTCTGTGTTGCCGGTTCAATTCCCCACTGCTGTTCCACAAACCCACGTTCCTTCTACCTTGCTCCCACCTATCCTTCCTCTCCTATCTCTCTCTATTCTCCCTCTGTATCCCACGGTCTCTGTTTTTTTTTTTCGTTACAGAAATTACGTTTAATTATTCTAAAACCCTAAACCACCGTGACACACATACTTATAGGCTTAGTGATTAAACCCTAATCCATGTATAACTCGGCCATAAAAACCTAGGTTATACTCACTGTCGGCTCATAAAGCCATCTAGGTTATAAGATACTCGGCTACATACGCGTAACCTCTTAGGGAACCCTACTGTTTAAAATTAGACCAGTTATTAATTTATTTTACTACAGTAACTGATACTAATTTAGTCTATAATTAAACATTAGAAAAACCAAACCAATCCAATTACAGAAAATAAGAAATAATTAAACAATAAATGCCAATTAAACAATTAAAACACTTAAACAATAAATGCCAATTAAATACATGTCACATAGGTAAACAATTAAATAAAATAATTAAACCAAATAATCACGCAAAAATACAATAAAAATAATAAATAAATACCGAGACTATCCTTTTAAAATTAGGGGTATTACACATAGACATGCATCAATAACACAAATCTAAAGACAAGTACATGAACATCTATTCTAGCATACATAGACATATGTATAGAATGAAATGATCAATTGGAAGCATTAAATCACATAAATCATTGAATAAACAAGATCTATATATATCGAAGGGTCAAAACATTAATTACAACACTAATCCCTCAATAATACACAAGATTAAGATATAGAAAACATGTTTGGGGCTAACTTTAGCCCCAAGATGATGTCTAGCCACTCATAGTGATATTGCTCCAACCCTCAGGGGCTAACTCCATGGAAGAAATCAGCTCCTTGTTGATGAAGAACTCCAATGGTGTCTCTAGCCTCTTCCTCTGTGCTTGCTCTCCAAGAGATGATATGAAAATGATATTTTTGGCTCTCTTTGTAAAAAACAATCCTTATCCTTATATAGGTAGGTCAAAATGACACCCAAAATGAGCTGGGGTCATGCACACAATATTCCCTAATGATTGGATAAAGGATAACTTTCAATGATATGGAATTTTAACTTTTTCGCACTAGAGGAAGTTCGATCGATCGAACCTTGGACTTGGATCAATCGAACTGGCTGAGATCCATCGAACTTAGGCTGGATCGATCCAACTGGTTGAGCTTTTTGGGAAAAGACAAAATCAGATATATTTTGGGAGATATTTTTGGGAAAAGGACAAAAGTGGTTAGTGGGTGGTACAGCTGTGGATATGATCAATCATTTGAATAAGGACAAAAGTGTTCGATCAATCGAAGGGTGGTGTTGGATCAATCGAACTTTTGGACTTTATACTTTTGGGTCAAGGCTTGGATCTATCTTGAGGTGCTGAGATCAATCATTGTTCGATCGATCAAACCTTGAAGTTGGATCGATCGAACTTTGCTGCTTCCCACCTTTGGCTTCATTTGCTTCCTTCTTTCTCCACTTTGCTCCTTTCTATGTTTAATCCTATAATTGCTTCAATTAAGCTCTTATTTGGCTGAGTTAGCTTATTTTCGGGATAAGTGCCTGAAAATGGAAATAATACGAAATCAATCTAAAACGGTAAAGTAAGATAGATAAAGGTACTAGAATGCTTAAGCTTAAGGGGTTTAAATATGCACTTTTCAGCGCTCATCACTTGGATCCATCTTGGAGAGTCTAGATCGATGAACTTTTGATCGATTAAAGTATTCTTGAGATTGATCGAACATGCTGATTTCCACACTTTGCTTCATTCTGCTTTCACTTTGCTTCTTTCTTCCATCCAGCTTGAGTTAGCTTCTTTTAAGCTCTTATTTGGCTGAATTAGCATATTTTGGAGATAAGCACCTAAAAAGGACAATAACACGAAATTAGTCTAAAACGGGAAAGTAAGATAGATAAAGATCTTAGAATACCTAAGTTTAAGGGGTTTAAATGTGCACTTTTCAGCGCTCATCACACCTCCAAACTTAAATATTGCTAGTCCCTAGCAATGAACTATAAAGTAAAGGAATGAAATGAATAACTATACAACTATGAATCTATAAAGCAATAAATTGATAACACCACCTTTGTAGGGAACACGATTACATTTAGCACATGCAACAAGCCTTTTAAACCCCTAGGTTACCCCTAGTGGACGAGTGAAGTCTCGTGAGGGTTTCCAGAAGTGATAACCACAAACATTAAGCTCATTCTCATCAAAGAGGTACCAATATTGTAAACAAGCATTGGGAGAAAACTACCTCAATTATGCAATTTTTTAACCACTTCCAAGCAATCTCTCAAAATCTTAACACCAAGCAAGCAAGTATGGTCCTCCACACATCAAGAAAATGATCATGTAAATCAAAACAACTCTAGAATCCTTTTTGAGTGGATCGGCATCAAATATGTTGCTATCTAAGCCAACTAAAGAAATGATCACATCCTTACCCTCAAACTAGCACACAAATCTAGTACCGATCATCAAGATAAATAGTGGACCTTTTATTAAAGCTTTATTATTCTAAGTGGGTTTATTCTTTTCACTTGATTTTTTTTTTTTTTAATTATCTTATAGGATCAAAGATGGAAGTATGGTGCAATGTATTAAACTATTAAGTTTTCTAGTGATCCATGAGGTCGAGCGTTAGGTCAATGACTCCCAAACCGGACGGCTTTAGGGCACTAGGTGTTCAAACACTTCTAAGGACTTACAAACTCAAATCAACTAGGCTACAAATCAAGACAACCTCCATCTAATCATTTCCCACTTCTCACTTTTTGGGAGAAGTCCTTACTTTTTATTACTTTTGCAACTTTTTTTTTTCTTTTTTTTTTTAACCTAGAGTTTGGACCCTCCACCTTTCGGCACGAGAAATTCAGTACTTGATGAGGCTAGAATCCCGGCTACTCAATGAAAAGCGTTTGTTATCCACTTGTATCAAAAATGAAAGCTTTCAATGCACTACTAGCCTAATTGGGATATAATCAATTAAATAATCAACAAAGCATGTACCCCACAAATGAATGCTAGTGTGCGTCTGTGCTAGTGTAGAATCCTAAAGTGAATCTCAAAACAATCATAAAATCAGGATGATGTGGACCACAAATGCAAGCAAAATATCAATCTTTTGAAAAATTTACTCTTAAATGGCATCCACAAAGCATACAAGCAATTTTTAAATTCTCAGCAATATAGTCCTCAAAAGATCAAAATAATTGCTAACATCAATTTCAAATCTCAATCATGCATTTAAAATCCAACTTTAAGTAGAATGCAACAAAGACACCTTATCCCCAAACTTAAACCGCATATTATCCTCAATGTGCAATAAGAATAATGGAAAAGATGGAAAGAGTATACCGTGGTGGTGAAAACATGATGCCCGACAATGGTCCAATATGAAAAGGGTTTCCCCCAAATTTGGAATCAACAACCTATTTGAATAACCACACTAGCAAACTCACATCAAATATCAAATAGGATAAGAATAATCAAACCATGCATTCTAAGGCAATATAACACAAGATGAAAGAGAGATATGAGATCAAGCCCTAGCTAAAGCATGAAAATATCATGACTACACATAAGGGTACAACGATGAAAAAAAAAAAAATATATATATATATATATATATTTTATGAAAGCAAGTATATACAAAATGTAAGAAATAAAATGCAAAGATGTATAAACAAAATGAAAAAAGAAAAATAAAAAAGGTAAAATGTAATAAAAGAATATGTACAATCCAAAAAGTAAGAAAAGATGCAAGAACAAAATAATGAAAAATGAAATTAAAGAAAATATGAACAATGATTGCTAAGTTTAACGTCTTTAGTTAGACGGAATGTTGTTTTTAAAGATTGACATTTTATTATTATTATTATTATTATTATATATATATATATATATATATATATATATTTTGGAAGCTTCAGATCGATCGAACATTTGAGATTTTGCAGAACAGTTCAAACGATGCACAGAAAGGCCTTTTTCGTGGATCTAAATATTTTTTTAAGTGTGGAGTGAAGATCGATCCAAGGATAATTTCAATCGATCTTGGGGTACTCAGATCGATCGAAAGAAATTTTTGAACGATACATAGAGGGCTGATTTATGCAGGAAATTTCAGATCGATGGGGCAGAGAGATTATTGGATGCAGGGATGGGTGTTCGATCGATCGAACCTTATTTGAAATCGATCGAACATGCAAGAATATGCAGAAAATTGAGCTTTCTCTTGAGACCAATGAATGCATCATTATATCTCTTCATAGACTGGATCTACCAAAAGGGCAGCTTCTATATGTCTTTGAAAAATTTGTCCCTCAATATAGGGTTTCAACTTTTGCCTATTCACCTTGAATGTGTTGCCATTTTTTAAACTTTGAATTTCAACCGCCCCATGCGGTGCAACGGAGATGATCTCATATGGACCTTCCTATTTGGTTCGCAACTTCCCGGGAAAGAGTTTTAACCTAGAGTTAAAAAGTCAAGCTTTTTGACCCGGCTCAAAAGATTTCTTTCTAATGTGTTTATTATGAAAAGCTTTGGTCCTCTCTTTATAGAGTTTAGCATTGTCATAAGCATTGTGCCTCAACTCTTCCAACTCATTTAATTGGAGTAATCGGCTCTCTCCAGCTTTGTCAAGGTCAAGATTGAGCTTTTTAATTGCCCACATAGCCTTGTGTTCTAGCTCAACCGGAAGATTATAAGGCTTTTCATAAACAAGTCTATAAGGAGACATGTCGATGGGAGTCTTATATGCCGTTCGGTAAGCCCACAAAGCATCATTCAACTTACGTGACCAATCCTTTCGGGTTGTATTAACCGTTTTCTCAAGGATATGTTTGATTTTCCGGTTTGAAACTTCTACTGGCCCACTTATTTGAGGATGGTAGGGAGTGGAGACTTTATGAGTGACGGAGTACTTAAGGAACAATTGCTTTAAGAATTGATTGCAAAAATGTTTTCCTCCCTCACTAATCATAGCTCTTGGCATACCAAAATGAGTGAATATGTTGGATTTAATGAATTACACAACCACGGAGTGGTCATTGGTTTTGGTAGCACAAGCCTCCACCCATTTAGAAACATAGTCAACGGCAAAAAAATTTATTGATATCCATAAGACATAAGGAAATGACCCTTAAAATCAATGCCCCAAATGTCAAAGATTTCAACAATAAGAATATTTGTCAAGGGCATCATATCTCTTCTCGACATTGACCCCATTTTTTGACATCTTTCACACTCTTTGCAAAAATTGTAGGCATCTCTATGAATGGTGGGCCAAAATAACCCACTTTGAAGCACCTTCAAGGCGGTCTTCTTTGCACTAAAATGGCCACTACATGCAAGAGTATGGCAAAATACAAGCACACTTGGAATTTCACTCTCGGGAATGCACCTCCTCACAATTTGATCTGGACAATATCGAAACAAAACAAGATCTTCGTAATAGTAATTCCGAATGTTAGCAAAGAAACGCTTCTTCGCTTGCTTTGACCAATTGGTCGGAAGTTTGCCAATTGCCAAAAAATTCACAATGTTGGCAAACCAAGGCATTTGTCCATTAGAAACTTGGAATGGTTGTTCATCCGGAAATGAATCATGAATGGGTGGACTCGAGGAAGATTTTACCACTAATCTTGAAAGATGATCGGCAACCACATTTTCGGTGCCTTTCTTATCTTTGATTTCAAAATTGAATTCTTGAAGAATCAAAATCCACCTTATTAAATGAGGTTTTGTTCCCTTCTTAGTCAAGAGGTGCCTCAAAGCAGCATGATCAGAATAGACAATGACTTTTGACCCTAAGAGGTAGGACCAAAATTTGTTAAGAACATATACTACGGTAAGTAATTCCTTCTCGGTAGTGGAGTAATTCAATTGAGCTCCCGAGAGGGTCCTGCTTGCATAGTATACAGCGCATGGAAGTTTTCCTACCCTTTGCCCCAAAACTGCTCCCATGGCATAATCAGAAACATCACACATGATTTCAAATGGTAATGACCAATTGGGAGGTTGCATAATAGGAGCAGATGATAACAAGTCACATAATTTATGGAAAGTGTAATATCCCTAATTTTAAAAGGATAATCCTGGTATTTATTTAATTGTTTAATTGCATTTTTTAAATTTATTTAATGGTTATTTAAATTGGATTTTATTTGCTTTAATTGATTAATTATTTTCTTATTTGCTTTAATTGATTAATTATTTTATTTTAATTGGTTGATTATTTTAGTTAATTATTATTTGATTTATTGTTTTAATTTCATGGTTTATTTTAACTGGATTAAGCTAAATGTTGTATTTATTAAGTTAGGTTATAGTTTTAGCTGTGTAATGGAATTCACGTGTGTAGCCGACACTGTTTTAAAACGTAGGTTTTGTCATGGGCCAACTAGGATTAAGTTTAGGGCTCTGTGTTGTATTCACGTCTCTATATATATAGAACAAAACATGGTTTAGGGTTTAGTAAAATAAACATAAGTTCTACAAAATCAGAGACTGTGAGATAAAGAGGGAAAACAGAGAGAGAACCGGAAAGGGAACTTGGGTGATTCACAAAATAGAATCAAGGAGGGAAGTTTGGTGTGTGCAACTGGACTGTAATAGGAGCAGCAAGGGCTATTAAACACAACGAACGTGGCCGGAGAAGATAGAGGCAACAGTTAGAGATTTTGTATCCAAAGTGTCAAAGGCAAGTTCTGTTATACTCTATACCTTGATTCTGTGTTCTGTGCATACTTAGATGGACTCCAGGAATTAAATTAAGTCTTAATTACATCTTTTATATATGTTAATTCAGTTTTTAAAATCATTGAATTAATCGGTTTATCAGTTGTTTAAAAATTCAATATTGAATCTTGCTGTCGTTGTTGTAAAAGTTGATGTGTAATTAAATTCTTAGTTGTATAACTCTGTCTTGTGATCAACCTGGGATAA
The DNA here is from genome assembly GCF_030987335.1 of Cornus florida. Classification (NCBI taxonomy): domain Eukaryota; kingdom Viridiplantae; phylum Streptophyta; class Magnoliopsida; order Cornales; family Cornaceae; genus Cornus; species Cornus florida. The sequence goes on along the minus strand of NW_026775579.1, from coordinate 75,861,529 downwards.
GATGGGACTTTAAAACCTATAATAAAAACTGAATTCTAAGACTGGAAACCACCGGAGTCGGAGAAGACAACAGAAGAACAGATGCTTTCCTTGAAATGGAGAAGGCTCTTTTATTTTCAGAGCCTTCTCCTTCTCTTATTTTAAGCGTAAAACTGATAATTGATCTTGAAATGGAGAAGGCTCTTTGGTTTTCAGAGCCTTCTCGTTTTCCTTTAATACGTAAAACTGATAGATGGAGAAGGCTCCCTTGAAATGGAGAAGGCTCTTTTGTTTTCAGAGCCTTCTCTTTCTCCTTTAATACGTAAAATTGATAAATAGAGAAGGCTATTTTGTTTTTAGAGCCTTCTTTTTCTCCTTTAATACATAAAACTGATAAATGGAGAAGGTTCCCTTGAAATGGAGAATGCTCTTTTGTTTTCAGAGCCTTCTATTTCTCCTTTAATACGTAAAATTGATAAATTGAGGTCTGTTTGGTTAGACTGGATTTTTCTAAGGCTGTCTATGTGCTACTGAATAATGTAATTCACTGCTTAAGACTTATAAAATTGTTGGGAAGCAAGCCTACATTTAGATGTTGAGGATGGGATTAATCTAAGCTTAAACGGAGAGTTCGTAGATGAAGGATTGGAGAATTAACTTCTGTTGCTTACTGTTTTTGAAACTTTGATTTCTCTGCAAAATCTTAAATTGAGAATCATGTTTTCAGCTGTGATTTAGGCATATAGTAATTTAATTATGTGTATGCTTAAATGGAGTTAACTGGTGTTTAAATCGGTTATACATTGCACCAGTATGGTACTGTTTGGAGAGGTAGATTGTGTAATCTTATTTTACAAATTTCAAGGGCTGGATTTGGATTCTAACTCTGTTAGTGGATACATGATTTAGTTTTCCACGTGAAATTGTATTTGTGCTTATTTTGGAATGTAGTTGATAACTATTTATACTATTTTTAGTTAACTATGGTAAATGGAGGATTTAAATGCTATGACTCATATTAGCAATTTAAATGGTTGGAATGTGATGTTTAGGTTCTGTAATGAATGCCTAATGTCATGTTATATGTATTAAACTGTATTTATGCATATCCTGGATAATGGTTGATAGATAACAATTATTGTCTTTACAATTATGTTGTTTGGAGGATTATGTGCACCGGTATGGGACGGTGGCATACTAGGGATGGATTAGTAAAACACTAAATCCTACCTATTTTGGAATGAGTTGGATTAACTATAAAAAGTTAAGTCCTACTTATATGGATGTCGATGCACCGATACGGGACGGTGGCATATTAGGGAAGACTCAGTTCAAAACACTGAGACCTACCTATATTGGGGATGGATTAGTTCAAACACTAAGTCCTACATATATTGAAATAAGATGGATTAACTACAATAGTTAAGTCCTACTTATAACTAGGTGTCAAGTTAATAAACCTTTTAAATGACACACTTGGAACAGACTTTATATATTTATGTTACGGTACTATAGCATGAGCTTAAGTCTCATGACCATGGTTAGGGTGCGTATATCGCCTAGGATGGATAGCTGGATAGTAGTGCTATTCCCTGGTAGGTCTAGGTACACGTGACCACGTAATGTGCGATTTGCATGGTATCTCTACTCAGGTTGAGACAGACCTATTGGACTAGTGAGCATCCTATAGTGTGTATTATATACATATATGGACTACTCTAGATATTGTTGAGTCTATCTAAGATGTATATGCGTATCAGATTCCTGTTTGGATCGTAGTAGATCAGGACTTGCATGTGGGTCTGACCCACTCTTTTATTTTTCAGGTGCTCGTCAGTTTCAGGGTTAGAGCTTGGTCGTGCAGAGCAGATACAGACTTCTATTCCACCGACTACGTAGGACGGCTTACTTATTAGCTTTGGATCGTACTTCAATTATTTTATTTTACAGTTGGGATTTTTATTAGGGGTTCACTAGATGGATTCCCGAGTTGTTAATTAATTGGAGGTTTTGGAGTTTGAATTTTTATAACATTATTTTGAGTATTTTCAATTAGAGTTCTTTTTAGCCATTTTTATTTACTTCTTATTATTTCATCTTGTATTCTGTGTTCATTAAAGTATTAATTGTTTGATATTTCCCTCGGGTTTGGGCCTGGGCCTGATCAACCCGTGTCTCGGATCCGAGGTTTATCATAGAAAGCATTAAGGCATGCTTGATCAAAGACAAAAGGAGTTTCCTTGGCGAGAAGATTGCACAAGGGTCTAGTAATTTTGCTAAAGTCTTTGATGAAACGGCGATAGAAGCCGGCATGACCTAGAAAGGAGCGAACTTCTCTTACCGTAAAAGGTGGAGGCAATTCAAAAATGAGCTCAACTTTCGCTTTATCCACCTCAATTCCCCTTTTTGAGATGACGTGACCCAAAACAAAACCTTATTGAACCATGAAATGACTCTTTTCCCAACTAAGAATAAGGTTTGTTTCACGACATCTTTTAAGTACCAAATTTAGATTTTTGAGGCATGCATCAAATGAAGACCCAAAAATAGAAAAATCGTCCATAAAGACCTCTAGATACTCTTCCACTATGTCTGAAAAAATTGACATCATACTCCTTTAAAATGTGGCAGGGTGTGATACCCCTCGGATCCAAGACACGGGTTGATCAGGCCCAGGTCCAAACCCGAGGGATATCAAACAATTAATATGTAATTGAATACAGAATACAAGATGAAATAAGAAATAAAGATAATAAACTGAAAGAATGCTAATTGAAAAACTGTTAAATCCAAACTCCATAGGTTTACAACTTGGGAATCCATCCATTGGACCCCTTATTAAAAATTCTCAAACCGAAACTGAAATAATAAAAATAAAGTCTAAAGCTAACATAAAGAAGATTCCTACATAGTCGGTGGAATGAATATCTGTATCTGCCTTGGAACTGACGAACACCTGAAAAATAAAGAAGTGTGTAGGCCTACATGCAAGTCCTGATCTACTACAATCCAAACAGTAATCTGATACACAAATACATCCTAGGAAGACTCAATAATATCTAGAGTAGTCCATATAAGTATATAGTACACACTATAGGACGGTCACTAGTCCAGTAGGTCTGTCTCAGCCGAAATAGAAGGCAACATGCGAATATGCACCCTAAGGTGGGCACCAGGGAACAACACCTATGTCCAGTTATCCATCCTAGGCGATATACGCACCCTAACCATGGTCATGAGACTCAAGCTCATACAACGGCACCATATAATATATATATATATATATATATATATATAAAGTCCGTTCTCCTCCTAATACAAAATACCATCCATCTGTGTAGTGGTCTGATATATGTATAATAAATCCATCCTGAAACCATAATGGATCATTCAATTTACAATTGATATGACACATATAGGTGATGGACTTAGCCGTTGTGATTAATCCATACCTTAATCCAAATTTAGGTAGGGCTTAGTGTCTGAACTAATCCATACCTAGCATGACACCTTCTCATACCGGTGCATACCATCCTTCAATTTATGTAGTTAATAACACAGTATATCTATTTATTAACCACATCCCAGAATAAGTATAAATATAGTTTAGCATGTATACAACCAATTTATGCATCCAATGTAACATTTATATATCCCATTACAGTTCTTTATATAAATAAAAAAAACTATACACTTAGCTCATCCAGTTACCGTAGTTGACGAAAACAGTATCAGATACTAATCAACCACACTCCAACATTTGCATAAATACAGTTTAACATGTGTATAACTAACTTATGCATCCAATAACAATTTTAGAATCCCAGTTCCAGTCCTTAAAATTGTTAAATCAAGATTATACAATTTACTTCTCCATATAGTACCATAACTGATGCATTGTCTGCAGTTTAATGTAAATATTCAACTATTCACCTACTTGCCCTCTATTTGATCATGAATTAATTCCTATCCTCAATAACTGAATGTGAGCTTACTTCTTAACATTATTATAAGTCTCAGTCACCTTATTACAACATTCAGTAGCTTTAAACAGTTCCAGAAAAATTAATTTCAGCCAAACGAACCAAAAAATAGTTTCTAGACATTTTAAGAGAGAGCAGACTCTAGAAATTAAAGAGCCTGCTCTTCTTTTCTTCAAAGCCGGCTCTAGGCTCATTAGAGCCAGCTCCACAACATCCTAGAGCCAGCTCTACCTTCTAGGAGCCGGCTCTAAGGGGTTTTAAGAGCCTGCTCTCTTTTCCCCTTAGCAGCCTCCGTCCGTTTCATCATTTTCTCCGATTCCTATGAGTACTAGTTCTTTGTAGTAACTTTTAATACATATTTTAAGGTCTAATCCAGTTCCAGATTGATTATAAACAATGATATACAATCAAAACTTGAATTTAAATCAGATTACTACACAACGGAGCAAGGTTATAAAGTTACAGTTTTATTTCTGTCTTTTTGAAACAACCAAGAACAGGTTTAATTTCATGAATTTAAACATTGATTAAACATGCATAAAGGTTATAATTAAGCCTTAGTTTAATCCCTGGAGTCTTCCTAATCATGCACAGAACACAGATTAAAGAGATAGAGAAGAACAAGACTTGCCTCTGAGAGTTTGAATCAAAACCTCTAACTGTCATCTCTAAAACTCCGGCAACGTCAACTTGTTATTATCAACCTCTACCACTCCTAGTTAAGACCAAAACTCCTCCTTGAATCCCTCTCTTAATCTCCTAAAGTTTCTCTCTGTAAACCACACAAGCTCCCTCTCTGTTTCTCTGCCCTCCCAACTCTCTGTATGATTCTGTTACGTGACTCTGTTACTGAAGGTGGTGAGTAGGGTTTACAAAAACCCTAGGTTGACGTAACCCATATATTTATAGAGTTATACCAAACCCTAAATTAATTCAAGCCCTAACTAAATCCTAACCGGCCCATCAAACTATCAGTTCTAACCTACAGCGGCTCTTATAACTGTAACCCTAAGTTACCTTAAAGAAATACTGTACATTAAATAAATAAAACAATTAAAGTAGTATTAAAAATTAAACATGTACTTAATCCACAGTACATAAATTTCACACTTAATTTAATTTAAACAATTAATTAAAACCCATTAAACAACTAATATTTAATCAACACAATAAAACAATTAAACAATTAATCAAATAAGAACCAAACAAATACAAATAACAAATTAAATAAAAGAAAAATATAATTAAACAATTAAATAATTACCAGGACTATCTTTTTTAAAATTAGGGGTATTACATGGTATTACACAGGGGCATTGCACAAACTAAATGGCATCCGTCTATAAGCAAATGTGCCAAAAGGAGGTGGTTTTCTCTTGGTCTAAGGGGTCAAGGGCTACTTGATTGTAACCCGAATAGCCATCAAGAAAGCAATAGTATTGTTGCCCAGCCAATCTCTCTAGGATTTGATCAATAAATAGTAAAGGGAAGTTAGTGGCGGTATTCAATTTTCGGTAGTCAATGCATACTCGCCATGAATTGGGGGTACGCTTAGAAATTGCCTCACCTTTTGCATTTTCAACCACCGTAATCCCTGATTTTTTGGGAACTACTTGAGTTGGACTCACCCATTTGTTATCAGAGATTGGATAAATGATACCAGCATCTAAGAGCTTAACTACTTCTTTCTTAACCATTTCTTTCATGTTTAGATTTAATCTCCTTTGGGCATCTCTAAAAGGTTTTACATCTTCTTCCATAAGAATGCGATACATACAAATAGAAGGGTCAATTCCTTTTAGATCTGCAACACTCCACCCAATAGCTTCCTTATTTTCCTTAAGCACATTCAAAAGAGAATTCTCTTGATCTTTTTCAGGATTTGAAGAGATGATGACCGGAAGAGTCTTTTTGGGACCTAGGAAGGCATATTTAAGATCGGGAGGGAGGGTTTTAAGCTCGAGAGTGGGTGGAGAGACTAGAGATGGAACCGGTGGAATGCTAGAGAGTAGAGGAAGAGGTTCTATTGGATGTTTCCAAGGTGAAAAATCCAAACTTGCAACGGATTGCATTAGATTATTAACTTCATTCATTGACCCTTCACTATCAAACCCACAATTACCATACATTTCAAGAAGACAAGATGCAAGGGGGTCTTCAGAAAGAAGAGATGAAAGATTTTCCTCAGTTGGTTGTTTCATGACCATGGTGGGAATAGATTCCTCAATAACCTCATCCAAGATATCTATGAGACAACACTCATCTTCATCTATGGGATGTCGACTTGCATTGAAAACATTAAGCTTAACCATCATATTACTAAAAGAAAGGTCCATGACACCGGATGTACAATTAATGGTAGCATTTGCGGTAGCTAGAAATGGCCTTCCTAAGATGATGGGGATGTGATTGGTGGGATTTGCAACTGGTTCGGTATCAAGAACTACGAAATCAACCAGGAAGTAAAACTTGTCAACCTTTATGAGTATGTCCATACCCCTAGGTGTTTTAACGGATCTATCGGCCAATTGAAGCACCACCGAGGTTGGTTTCAATTCATTCAAACCTAGTTGGACATATACGGAGTAAGGAATCAAATTGACACTTACCCCTAAGTCAAGAAAAGCTTTACGAACTTCATGGGTTCCAATTACACATGAGATGGTCGGAGCACCAGGATCTTTGAACTTAGGTGAAGTGTTATGTTGGATGATAGAGCTCACTTGCTCCGTTAGGAACACTTTTTTAGGGCCTTGTCCCTTGCTCTTTCTCTTTTGTGTGCAAAGATCTTTCAAAAATTTTGCATAAGGCGGAATTTACCTAATTGCATCCAAGAGAGGAAGATTTATATTAACTTGTTTAAAGACTTCCATCATGTCATGGATTTTTCCCTCTTACCTCCCAAAAGGTGAAGTTTATTTCAAAGCATAAGAAAATGGAGCTTTTGGCTCATAAGACCTTGCAACTTGAGGGGATAATGAAGAAGGTTGAGAATTCCCTCTAGGGCTATGCTCATCCAAGGAAATAGAAACAGGATTTAAAACGGGACGGGTGTCAACTTTTGGTTGCACTGGTTAACTATCTTCACTTGGTTGTTCAACCCTATTGTCAACTTGTCTACCACTTCTCTAAGTAGTAATTGCTTGTACTTGCTCTTTGGAAATACACCCTGATGTAGAGTTTGCTTCCACAAAATGTTGAGCTTTTGGGTTCTTTTCGGGTTGGCTAGGCAATTTACCAATTTCTCTCGCACTCAATGCATTAGCTATCACCCCGATTTGAGACTTAAGCTTTGATATCTATTGAGAATGAGAATGCAACAAATTGGTGTTCATTTCCAAACTACCCAAAACTACTAAGAATTTATCTTCAAATGTGGGGTTACTAGAAAATGCATGAGGGTGATTAGAGCTACTTTGGGAATTAAAAGCTTGAGGATGAGAGAAATCGTTCATTCTTTGATGAAAAGAAGAAGATGAGACGAATCCTTTTGAGCCTCTATTTCTTTGGTGAGTAGGAACATATCGGTTTTGAAAATTTTTAGCTTGAAAAGGATTTGAATGCTCACTCTACACCGGAACATAAGCATTCAAAAGAGGGTGAGCAAATGTGGCATTGACTTGTTCATAATGTTCATCGAGCACATGTCCATGGGGACAATTGGAAGCAGTATGCAATACACTTGAACAAGTCATGCATGGCTCACAAGAATGATGAAGATGATGATTAAGAAGAGAAGATGATTGTTTTGCCAGTTTTTTACTCAATAAAAATTAATCAAGTCTTTGAGTTAGAGTTTTGACCTCGACAATAATCTCCATTGGACTTCCAATTTGATACACTTTCAAATTTTTCTTTTTGTTATTAGAATCATGACTCAACCGAGAAGTGTGACATTTATATAATGAATTTTCACTCATTTTCTCAAAAAGGTGACAAACATCATCTTCATGCTTCCTAAAATATGATCCTCCACGTGAGGTATCAACTATGTCCTTGTAAGTGTCGGATAGGCTTTCATAGAAATATTAGACAACTTGCCATTTTGGAATACCATGATGTGGACACTTTCTTAGCAAGTCATTTAATCTTTTCCAAGCCTCATGTAAAAATTTTCCTTCCCTTTGAGAAAATTCATGAATAAAAGTTCGCATAAAATTTCTTTAAAAATTCATTTTGCATTTGTAACCAAGAAGTTATTGAATTTGCCCCTAAGTTGTTGAACCAATGCTTAGCCTTATTTTTAAGAGTAAAAGGGAAGAGAAGTAACCTAAAAACTTCCTCCGGGACATTCATATACCTCATGGTGGAACATATTTCAAGAAATTCATCAAGATGTTTATATGGTTCCTCACTATCTAAGCCATAAAAGAGTGGACACATTTGAATGGTTTCGGGCTTAATCTCATATTGATTGGCCTCAAAATTCGGAAGTATGATGCAAGTTGGTGCATGATATTCATGAAAATTATAATGATCATGAAGGATCATTGGATGAATTGGAGCTTGAACTCTGGTATGGTCTGTCGCAAACCAACCCAAAGTTTGTGTTATACCACTAAAAAGATAGTGGTATAGAGCTATGATGAATGCGGCTGAGTTTTACATTTAGAAATTGCCACTACTACCTTTCACTAAAAATATAGTTAGGGCAAGTAGGGATCGTCCCAAGGGATTGGTGGATCGTATTAGGTTGAGGAATCAAGATTAGGGTTAGTAGATCGAGTGATCAAAAGATTGGTTGGTGGTTGAATTACACTAAGATGTAATTAAACTAAAGTAAATAATAATGCAATAAAGAGAATAAAAGACAGAGAGAAATCTTGGGGTTTAGAGATCACCATTAAGCATCCTTTTCTACACCTTTAATGAATAATTAATGAGGGGAAGGTATGTGTTGCAATATTTGTGTGTGTATGTTTGGTTGTTTCAATTAGCAAGGATGACCAATTAAGCATATACTGTCTAAGCAACATAGTGAAAAGCACAATATATTAAACTAAGCCATTAATCCTTTCATTAAGCTCACAATCTAAATACATCACAAGGTTAGAGACGTATGCTACTTGCATTCAAAAGCATAAAACATCAAACAACAAGCATGGATTGTCCTCCCATTTAATAACTACACTACAACTAAGCTAATGACATGAAATTAAACTAATTAAAATAAGGAAAAGGCACAATCTATCAAGAAATGAGTATGAACCATCAAGTAAATCACAAGAGCATTCCATTAAGCATTATGTTTTGACAATCTCTAAATCTATAACATTAATACACATAAACATGCATTAATAACACAAGAAATAGAGACAAACACATGAATATCTATTCTAGCATACATAGACATATAGATAGAATGAAATGATCAATTGAAAGTATTAAACCACATAAATCATTGAATAAATAAGATCTATATATAATAAAGTGTCAAAACATGTATTACAATACAAATCCTCTCAAAAATACATAAATCAAGATGTAGAAAGCATGCTTAGGGCTAACTTTAGCCCCAAGAGGATGTCTAGCCACTCATGGATGATGTCTCCCAACCCTCAAGGGCAAGCTCCATAGTGGTTGATGAAGAGCCTCCAATGGTGTCTTTAGCCTCCTCCTCCCCTTTACTTCATCACTAAGAATTCTCTAAAAATCTCTTATGGTTGTGTGAATCCCCCCTCAAAAGTTGCTCAAATCCCCATTTTTGGTAGGTTAGATGACACCCAAAAAAGATGTGGCACGTACTCCAATATTCTCCCAATGATTGGATAGAGGACAACTTTTTATGAGCTGTCAATTTAACTTTTTCGCATTGGAGGAAGTTCGATCGATCGAACCTTGACCTTGGATCGATCGAACATGCCTGAGATCTATCGAACTGAAGCTGGATCAATCCTCTATGGCAGCGCTTTTTTGGATAAAAAAAAAAATCTGAGATATTTTGAAGATATTTTTGGGAAAAGGACAAAAACGATTGGCAGGGTGGTACAGCTGGATAAGATCAATTATTTGGATAAGGACAAGATACTTCGATCGATCAGAGAATGAATTTGGATCAATCGAACTTTGAGATCTTTGAATAGGGACAAACATGGCTCAGATCCATCTTGAAGTGCTGAGATCGATGAAAGTTGGATCGATCGAACTTTTCTTGAGATCGATCGAAGTTGCTGAAATTCCACCTTTTGCTTCCTTTTGCTGTACTTTGCTCCTTTCTTTGATTCATCCCAGAATTGCTTCATTTCTGCTCTTATTTGGCTGAGTTAGCTTATTTTAGGGATAAGTATCTGAAAATGGAAATAAAACGAAATCAATCTAAAGTGGGAAAATAAGATAGATAAAGGTTCTAGAATACCTAAGCTTAAGGGGTTTAAATGCGCACTTTTCAGCACTCATCACACCCCCAAACTTAAATATTGGTAGTCTCTAGCAATAAACTAGAAAGTAAAGGAATGCAATAAACAACTATACAACTATGAATTAAAAAGCAATAAATGGATAATGCCACTTTCGTAGGGAACACGATTACATTTAGCATATGCAACAAGCCTTTTAAACCCCTAGGTTACCCCTAGTGGACGAGTGAAGTCTCGTGAGGGTTTCCAGAAATGATACTCATAAACATAAGCTCATTCTTTCAAAAGAGGCACCAATATTGCAAACAAGCATTGGGAGAAAACTACCTCAAGTATGCAATGTTTCAAAAATTTTCAAGCAATCTCCTAAAATTTCAACATCAAGCAAGCAAATATGGTCCTCCACACATCAAGAAAATGATCATGAAAATCAAAACAACTCTAGAATCCTTTTTGAGTGGACTGGCATCAAATATGTTACGATCTTAACCAACTAAAGAAATGATCACATCCTTACCCTCAAACTAGCACACAAATTTAGTACCGATCATGAAGACAAATAGTGGACCTTTTATTAAAGATTTATTGTTCTGGGTGCGCTTATTCTTTTCACTCGATATTTTTATTTTATTATTATTTTTTTTTTTAGGATCAAAGATGGAAGTATGGTGCAATGTGTTGATCTATTAAACTTTCTAGTGATCCATGAGGTCGAGTGTTAGGTCAATGACTCCCAAACCAGACGGCTTTAAGGCACTAGGTGTTCAAACACCCCTAAAACTTACAAGCTTAAATCAACTAGGTTACAAATCAAGACAACCTCCATCTAATCATTTCCCACTTCTCACCTTTTGGAAGAAGTCCTCACTTTTTATTGCTTTTGCAACTTTTTTTCTTCTTTTTTTTTTTTTTTTTTTTTTCAAGTTCATTTATTAGCCTAGAGCTTGGGCCTTCTGTGATACCCTTCGATTCTAGAGCCATGGGTGATCAAGTCCGTGCACAGATCCGAGGGATACCAAACAATTAATATGTAAACAAGCAGGAACAAAAACTGAATTAAGAATAAAATAATAATACGCTGAAAGAAATCTAAAATAAAATTCTCAAACTTTAAATAATAAATTAATATCATTTAAATCCTTCCAATACGTATAACTCGGGAATCCATCTAATGGACCCCTAATAATCCCAAACTTATAATTAAAATTACAAAATGTAAATCCAGAACTAAAAAGGAAGAACATCCTATGCAGTCGGAAAAGTGAGTGTCTGTATCTGCATCAACACGATCAAGCTCTAAGCCTGGTATTGGCGAACACCTGAAAAAATAGAAGTGGGTCAGGCCCACATGCATGTTCCAATCTACTACAATCCGTACATAAACCTGATACGCAGATACATCCTAGATAGCTCATCAATATCTAAAGATAGTCATTATATATATATATATATATATATATATATATATATATATATATATACACACACACACTATAGGATACTCACTAACCTATAGTCATTACACCTCAATAGAAGGTAACACGCAAAAACGTCGTCGCGTCGTCATGCACACCCAGCCCTACCAGGGAACGTCTTTAGGTCCAGTTATCCCTCCATTTGATATACGCACCCTAACCATGATCAAGAGACTCAAGCTCGTACCACGGTACCATAAGTATATATATAAATTCCTTCCAAATACTAAAAAGTAAAGCAACCATCCGTTATGTCGTTCAACTGTTTTAGTTGACAGGACATGCATCCATGTAAGATTTAACTGTTTTAGTTATTCCATTCCTTATGTATGAATGGGTAGGGATTAGTGTTGCGACCTAATCCATCCCTCCGTTTGCTACCGTCCCATACCGGTGCATACATGCAAATGATCCACAAATGATACAACATTTTGTACAGTACATCAAATAAAGTCCACATTATCCATATAGTTCATAAACACAGAATTTAAACAAGTCATCAACTAAAAATCCAGAACCCATCCATGTAATTAAACGAGACAAAGCTAACTAATTTGTCAAGTTAAATTCTAGCATCCATCCAAGTAATTGACAGACAATATACATTTATTTCTTCAATTAATTCCAGGCCAACGTCTAATTAGACCGACAGAACCTAAGTACTAGTTCAACAACTTAAGTCCAAACCCTAACCCAAATAATTGCAGTGAAATGCTTAATGTTACAGAAATTAAGATTCCAAACTTAAATCCATGCATTACAGAAAAGTAATTAGTATTTCAACAATTAACATCCAGGATATGCATAGATCAAACTTATTAATTAAATGATCTTAGCATGCAACCCCAACGAAATTTATAAATATGAACATATTCCGTTAAATTGCTAAAACTAAATTAGGCAATTAAACCCCTCCCACTCATTAGCAGCCCATACTATTGTATGCTTTCATACGGTTAAATCCCTGAGTCCAAAGACATTTATTTATCAAGTGTGGCTCTAACATAGCATGGCACAATGATTAGAATCCATGTTCTAACCATTTTAAATTTCTAGACACCGTTTGCACAATTAAATCCTTTCGTACCGTCAAGTCCGTAAACAGCCTACGACTTACTTCGGATTTTCCCACGGTTTAAATCATTAGCATATAAATAGTTTAATGCATCCTAGGGCTTTAATATTCCATGGATTAGTGTTTAAAAATTATCACAGTAGCCAAACACAGTTCAAAAACTACAGTTGAACCAAACCGTGCACAAACTGATCTAGTATACACACAAAAACATAGAGCCTGCTCCAAAAACAAATGGAGCAGGCTCTAACCTGCCTAGAGCCGGCTCCCACAACCTTGGAGCAGGCTCTAATAGAGTGGGAGCCAGCCCTTTGCTTCCTAGAGCCGGCTCTCCCTCTTTGAGAGCCTTCTCTACTTCTTCTACTTCGTTCTTCTTCGTCCGGTTGCCGTCTGTGATTCCGGTGAAGTCCAATGTCCTACCCCAAACCTTTGTAGCATTCTTAGGGTTGTATTCAAGTTCCTAAAGTCCTAGAAACCATACATATTCCAGTGTGATGTAATTGACAAAAACCAAAACCCCTACAGAACAGTTTATGAAACAATCCAGTTTTAATTTCAAGAACGCAGAACAGATTACTGAAATAATCTAACATGCTTAAAATCCATTTTAATAGTTTGATTAAGTTCCTAGAGTCTATATAGGATGCACAGAACACAAGTTTACAGGAAAGGAGTAAACTGAAACTTGCCTTAAGATTCCGGTTTGAAATCTTCATCGTCGTCTCTAAGTTTCAGAATTTCTCCAAGACTGTTCCTTCCTCTAATTACTGCTCCAGTTTTATCTCACAGTAAACCATTCCTTCCTCCTTGATACGGCCTTCAGTTCCATTGCTAAAAGCCCTTCCCAGTTTTCCTTTCATGTTTTACCCCTCAGCCTCTCTGTTTCTCTTTTTCTCTAATTACGGGAACAAAGTTTGTTTTTAAAACCCCTTACCAGACCTACAATTTATATATATATAGGCTCCATTAAAACCCTAATCCTAATTCCATGACTCATTATATGTCGGCTATATAACATAAACCCTAAACTTAATTATAACTCAAACGATGCATTAAACCAATGACTAAACAATTACGTCCACCGTACAGCACAACTGTAATTAGAAATTAAATAAATACCTTCAAAACAAACAAATAAAGTCAAGAAAATAAATAATTACAATTAAAACAAATAAATAAAGGCAAACAAATAAATAATTAAAATTCAACAAATCAGTCAACGCAAATAAATAATTAATTCACATAAAACCACAATTACACACCTAAGTCAAATTCCCATTAATAAAACAAAATGCACATAAATTAAATTTAAATTCCCATTTTATCCCTTTTGAAAACTAGGGGTATTACATTCTTCCCCCCTAACAAAAGGAATTCCGTCCTCAGAATTCACGAAACTCTGAATTAACGTCTTATCAAAATTCATTTCCGTTGTCGTGTGGCACAGCCTTTGATATGAGCTCCACCAAATTCCAACACATCCATTAATATTCAGATTCCTATGTTTAAGAAAACCCCAAATGTAAAACTCCGAGGTTGTATCTAGGAACTAACCAATCCTACCCAAAATGTAACGAAGGGTAACGATCCCTATTCCACCACGTTCCATAGAACAAACGCATAAAATTCCCATGCATCTAGCGCTTAACAAGTTAGTAACACTATAGTATAGGCAACGGCCTAACTTGATTAACAAATCCGTAAAAAGTCAGTGTACAACGTAAAACTGACCTTCCTCCAAAAACATTGCTTTCAATACGGAAGTCCTCCCAAATAACCATTTCCTGATTGAACATTCCTATATACGAGTTTAACTATCTACACAATCCAACTGCCGCCTTCAAACCGTGTGCAATCATTACCAAAAGAGAGTATTGATCTTCGATGTATCCTTAAAGAAAACAAGGTCTTATTATATAACCTCGCTTCCATGCCAGACCAAACAGTGAGAGATCAGCACTTCATACTGTCCAAATTCCCCAAACATTGTTACACGAACCTCCTTGTGCCAACAATAGTGCAGATAACAACTGAAAAGCTAAGTAACGCTTTCAATTACCCATGCCCACCTAGGATATATATCCTAAGCATATTTGTCATGATCCAATATTATATCGCGATCATATTTCCCGTCTAGAGATGCGGAGCATAGTTGTTGCTCCAACACCTTCAAAGACTCCGTTGACATAGTAGTGTTTCACTTCTATAAGAGATAACCATATACTATAATTCTGTTATCAGTGCAATATAAAACTGACCTAACCCGCCAAACAAACAACACTAACAGTGATGTCCATCACCGGACTTGCTTGATCCACGACTCGTAATCCATATGGAATTAAAATTCCAACCATTGTCGGTACATTCCACCAACCATCCACTCCTGAGTAGTTCCACTTTCATGTTAATATAGGAAGTGGCTAAAACCTCCCATGATATCCAAGCCTCAATTTTCCCACCTTATTAGCAGGTGATACACTTGGAGACAGTGATGTACTTGTCCCAATCCGTACCGGCTCACCAAAATGAACCTGGCATGTCGTGTTGTAACTCCTATCCATTTGACTGCACCATAAAAGTTATGAATTTTACATCTCAGTCACTACGACCTTCCTAGAAGTAGAAAGACAACTACCAATCCTCCTTCAGTACCTTAAACTCATCTGAGTAAGGTACTACCTCCGGTGGGGTCAGCTCAAATATTCTAAGTTGACTACTTCCATTTCCCTGGTAACAGCAAGTGTTATTATTTCCATATGTTAAACTGCAATGGATTGCGCAATAACCACCGAAGGTTCAATTACCATCTCGGTTGATAAGATCATCCTTTTCCTTATTAATTTCACCAGACGAAGCTTAATGCAAAGTGTGAATCACCAAATCTATCCATCTAAGCCGTCACGTGATCCGTGCTATTCGTAGGAACTGATATCTTACTAGTTCCCAAAATAGACAAAGTGAAACTGATTAAATTTTATCAGTCAATGATATCCCAACCAGAATCCTGACCCTTGTGTAGAATCAGCAGTCTCCCATCTAAATCTGTGGAAACTACTTTGTCAGTCCCACATTAGCATGAGAAGTGGCCGCAATGATCTAATGATCTCTGACGGTCCATCTAGATTATTTACCAGATATCAGACTTTAAGACAAATCATCATGTCCTACCCTTACCTGTTTGCCAAACATCTGCTTCCTTTTGCGAAGCATCACGTTTCTTCCAAGACCCCTAAAGAACTAAGAGTTGTGAACCTCAGTCCTTACATCCTCCTTCCAGTTTGTCGAATGGTAGTATTGTTAGTCTGGTAACACCAGCTTCCATAATTAGATGTTCGGTCTTATTTTTAAGTTTTTAACATCTTACATTTCTAATACAAGTAAGTGTCTATTAGACATCCCGTCTAACTGCAACCGCATATGGAAATCTTTTCATCCTCCAAATAGTCAACTATTTCCGAGCAACAACTATTTGTTGCGAACGGTAACCTAAAAAAAAAAATTCCATATTATTTGTGCAAATAAGTGACTTTGCCTCCTCCTTGATATGCAACTCCAGCACCTCCTCCTAATGACACCCCCTGATGAAAATAAAATTATTGATTAAGAATTGACTGATGACTAGTAAATCCGTCTACTATCCTCAGTCGGTGTCATTCCAACAAGTACTTAAACCAGTACCAAAATCTTCCTGCTGACTTGGGACTACCTCTTCTAAAATCTCCAAGAAGATATTCAGCTAAGTCAATTCCAACGGTAAAACATCATGGCGTTACAATTTATCAAATGAATCTATATCATTTGACTCGAACTGCTGGTTTACTTATCCCATCCTAAAAACGTACTATAACTACGCATATCTAAGTTCACTAAATTGGCTAAGGATAGGTATACTACCAAATCCTTGGACCCCATGATAAGTGCTTAAATGTTGCACATTTCAGCACCTAAGCTAGGGTATTTTAGTCTTTGCATCTATCTTAATTTCATGTTTTAGTCTTAATTTATGTTTATGTGTATTTCAGGGCAATAAAGTTAAAATGAGCTAAGAACGGTCCATTAAAGCTTTTTTGGAGTCAAGCAAAGATATTCAGAAAAAGTTCAGAAAATGACAAAAAGAGGTCGTAGCCCATTGCTCGTATAGTGTGTTTATTCTTCAAAAGCGGTCAATCTCGGGCCTTTGATGATGTTTCCAAAGATGAAGAAGCAAATCAATTAGCCTGAAGCCAAAATGGAGCTAAATAAGGCTTAAAGGAAATTTCCAACTCTGGGGGGATCGATCCCCCAGGACTTGGCAATATTACAGATTTTTTTTTTATTGTTTGGGCTTATTTTGTGAACTATTGGGCTTTAATAGGGTTGTTACTTAAGGCCTACTGAGCTATTAGATTAGGGTTAGTATTTATTTTATTTAGGTGAATAATATTACGAGATTTATTAAGTTTTAGTATTCTGTATCGATATTTTTATTCTCTCTGGAAAACACGAAGAGGAAAAAGCTAGGGTTCTTGAGAAAAGCTCAGAGAAGAAGAAGAGGAGCCAGATGAATCAAAGGATGGGGCTTGTTGACATCTTGCATCCATCAACCATGAGTGGCTGATTCTTCAAGTTAGGGTTGGATAAACCCTAAGCATGTAACATAATTCTTAACTCTTGACTTTTGGGGATTAATTTGTGTAATTTATGTTATAGCCTTGATATATATATATATATATATATATATTAATTCTTTCATTTGATTGTCTATGTCAATTTCATATTGTCTTTTATGTTTTTGAATGATAATCAATTTCTACACTTGATTTCTTTGTGACTTGAATCTTGTGATGGCTATACATTGTATTAATTAGATGTAATTGTGTTTTGATTTGATGGAAATTACTTTTATCAGATGGGTTGTACTACAAAATTAGGTTAATGTCTTGTCTAAATAGTTTAATTTCAGGCTTAGTTAGTTTAATTTAAAGTTAATTAATTTAATTGCAATTTAATTCCTAGGTAAGTAGACATCCATACTAGTGCTTGAAATCCATACTTATTGTCACAATTGCATTACCCTCTAGATTAATGTGTGTTGAAATTGTAACTTAAATTGATGAATTATGCTTTGAATTGGTGAATTACACTACACTTAGTTTAATTGTCATTAGGTAGTTGATTCATGCTTGAAATTGATGGTTTATACTTTTTATTGCAATTGTTAGCCACATTCTAGATTACACATTTTTATTCCCCAATTAGTTAAAAGTTAATGAGTTAGGGAATGTGCTTAGTGGTGAATCCTACACCCTAAGTCTCTTTCCAATCTTTTATACTCTTCTCTTTATTTGCATTATTAAGTTTAAAATTAGTCTAATCACAAAACCAAACTTTTTTAGCAATCACATAAGCACTAAAGTAGAATTCAATTCTGGAAAACCTATAATTGTTTAGATCTCTTGGGACGATCCCTGCTCACTTCATATTCCATAGTATAAGTGTTTAGTGGTTTTATAAATTTTAAAATATGGTGCCCACTTGACATTATTTCTAAACCTAAAGTGTTGTGCATTATTTTGTGCACACGCTCAGTCGCACCATAGTTTTGGCGCCGTTGCCGGGGATCTAACGGTTTTTAAAGAATTAAATTAGATATTAGTTCTTTGTTGATTGTTTACTTTTAAGTCATTTTAATTTTTATTTTCTCATTTAATGTGCAATTAGGTATTTGATACAAGAAAGGTGAACATTGGAGGTTAAAGTTATCATTGGAATTTGAAGTTACTTAAGGACCTTTGTGAGCAATTCTTACCCTAATTGTTCATTTTTCTATGCTTGTGAGATAGTCCTTGTTAAGGCTTTCATATTACTTAAATATTTTATCCAAGCATAGGTCCTTGTCGAGGCCATTACTTTCATTGTTATATGCATGAGCTATTGTCGAGGCAATTATTTTATTGTTTTTGGATTGTGAATGTGAATGGAGACCTTGTTTGATCCAATTTGGGGGAAAATTTTACCCATTATCCTTACGCATCTCCATCATATCATGATCCTTATGAAAGTGAGTCCAATGCATTTCATGAATCATCATCATATAATGGACTTGATCACTCTTATGATCCCTCTTATGACTACTACCCTCCCCACCATTTTATGAAGAGCTATTTCCATTACCTTACTCTCCCGGATTTGAAAATAAAATGTTAGCTCTAATTGATGAACTTAATGAAAGGAGACAACTTATTAATTCTCATTCTCATAGGCTAGCCATGCTAGAAACTCAAGTTGAGGAAATTGCAAGTACTCTTTCTCGTCAAGAGGAAGAGGAAGAAGAGGCAAGTCAATTAATGACAAATCAAAGTGAGCAAAACATGATAATAGAAGAGGGTGAGGCAAGTGAGCTAGTGACTAATCGAATAGAGCATAAATTAAATTATGAGGACATTCCTTGTAATCTTGAGCATGAGGAAATTGATAACTTAGAGAGTGAGGAGTTGTTGACCACTATAGAGGTAGGAGAGGAAAAGGAGGAACTTGTAAAAGAGAACCTTCCTTTTATTATCCCCAACGATCCTCTTGAGGCGTGCCTTTTGAAAATGTATGAAGGATGTGGTTTTAACATCGAAAGCACCACATATGAAGTGAACTCTCTAATGAACTCCATAGCTAACTTGGAAAGTAAAAAGATGGTGATCAGTGAGGAAGAGAAAAGGGATGAAAGGAGTGCATTTCCTAATAATTCAATTGAGTCTTTGAAAGACGTTGCCTTGCCAAGTGCAAGACTGCCCATTATTGATTTCATTTTCAAGACCATTGATGAAAGGAAACAAATTGCTTCTTACATCATTTCTTTTCAAGTCATTCTTTTGGGAGAAGAATTTGTTGTTACGAGAGAGGATCCACTTGGGAAAATAGACAAACGGATTAATAAGGATGTCTCATATCCGATTTTTGATTTTTTCGACTAGTGAGTCACCCCACCGTCTTGCTAGAGACGTTAAACACTAATTTTTTTTTAGAATTTCCCGACTTTATTTCTCCCTCATTTCTCTTTATTTTATTTCTTGCGTCTTTGTCTAAATAAAATTTTATTTTATTTTCTTCTTTTACTTTATTTTATTTATGGTACAATTCTGCTTTTAGAAAAAAACAAAATAAATTTTTTTTTGTAATAGGTAGTGTAGGGTGTTTCATTTTATTTCCATTATTATTATTATTATTATTATTATTATCATTATTATTTTTATGTATATTTCAGTTTGGTGTATTTTATTTTATCTATATTTTATTTTAGTGAATATATTCTTTTTAGTTTTGCTTTAAAAAAAATAAAAAATAAAAATTAAATTAAATTAAAAAAGAAGCAAAGGATCGATATGGGGATTGATCAATTCCATTTTCTGGCAGAGAGCATAAAAAAAAAAACCCATGTGGATCGATCCCCCAACCAGGAGGATCGATCCCGTTTTTTCATCTGTCTTCACTTTCTAATTACACAGTATAGGGGTCATTTTTTGCTTAAAACGATCGATCCCTCAAGTGAGGGATCGAGCGTTTTGTTTTAGCCCTCACTTCCCTCTTCCCTCTTTCACTTTGGCGCCGTCACCTCTCATATCTCAACACCGAGCACCATACTACCATCACCAGCTCCGGCCGAATCAAAACCACCCTAACCTTCGGCTGTCGTCTCTGAAATTTCAAGCGCAACTTACAGTCACCGGGTTCTTTATTTCCGGCAAGCTCTTGGCCAAAAGGCCGAGCTATTCTTTTTCAGTCTCGGGTCTATCTCATCTGGTTCTTCCGGCAGCGTCGCGACTTGTTCCTTCCGGCGAGTTTCTGCATCGCCGTTTTCTCCGGCGTTTTCTGGCGAGCTCGTGATTCGCCATTTATTCGGCGATCAAGGCTGGATCTTTCCAGCGCCGACTGGGTTATTTCTCGGCAATTTCGATTTTGCCGTTTTCCAGCGCCGGCTGGGTTCTCTGTCGCGCGGCTGGATCGTTCTCCGGGGATTTCGGCATCGTTCTTCTCCTGCCGTGATTCGCCGTTTCTTTCCGGCGTGTTTGTGAATCACGGCTGGTTTGTTCTCTGTCGATTCCGGCGGGATTTTCTCCAAGCGATCTCGGCTGGGTCATTCTCCAGCGATTCCGACCGTGCTTGTCCTTGACGTGGATGAGTCCTATTTCGGCTGGGCTCTTCTCTCCGGCGAGCTTGTGGGTAATCTTCGCCGGCGATTCTTGAACTGGTTTACCCAGCGCTGCCGGTTTTTTCTCCGGCGAGCTTGTGTTAAATAAAAAAAAAATGTAAATAAATAAATAATAATAATAAAATTAAATAAAAAAATACATTAAAAAATTTAAATAATAAAAAAAAAAATTTTTGAATTATGGTTTTTTTAAAAAAATAATAAAAATTGGATTGATGATTTCTTTAAAAAAAAAAAAAAAATAGTTGAAGTGTTGTTAAAAACAATTGCACTGATAATTTAAAAAAAAAAAAAAAAATTGAATTGATTTATTTTAAATATTAAAAAAAAAAAAATTAATAGCATTCCGTCTTACTAGAGACGTTAAACTTAGCTCATTTTTTTATTTTATAGGTTATATATACATATTCTTTTTCTTTGTTTCTTAAAAAAAAATAAAAAAACTTAATTTTCTTTCCATTTATTATTATTTGTTTATTATTATATATATATATATATATATATATATATATATATATATATTTATTTTATTTTAGTACATATTTTTCTTTCTAATTTAGTATATATTTTTCTTTATAGTTTAATATATTTTTCTTTGTTTAACAAACAAAAAAAAAAAAAAAAAAAAAAATTTCAAAAATATGTGTTTCCAATATGCCCTTCTGACTGGTTAGGAATGTTTTCAGATTTTATTAAGGGTTTCATCTCATATCTCTTTGCAATGTATTATATATTATTTTGAATTGTATGAATTGCTTATCCCATGTGATATTTGATGTGAGTTTGTTAATATGGTTATACAGATAGGTTTTTGCATCCAAGTTTGGGGGAGACATCTTTCCTACTGGATCATTGCCGGACTTCATAATCTTTACCATCACGGTATACTCTTTCCATTATTTTTCATTATTTTCATTGCACATTGAGGACAATGCACAGTTTAAGTTTGGGGGTAAGGTCATCATGATTCATTCTATTTAAGTTAAACTTTAAATGCATGATGAGATTTGAGATGTGTTTGGCAATGATTTCGAACTTTTGAATTATAGTTCCTTTGAAAAGCAAGTTGTTAGGGTTTAATACTTTTTGTATGCTCTAGGATGCCATTTAGGGGTAAATTTTTAATTTTTGATATCATGTTTGCTCTTGTGGTACACATCATCTTATTAGTTGAAAATGCTTTGAGAGTTGATTCTAGAATTCTACACTTGCACTTGCGCACACTAGCATTTAATTTGTAGGGTACATGCTTAGTTGATTATTGTCTTGGTTTATCCCAATTGAGCTAGCATGCTTTGAAAGCTTTCGTTCTTGATAAAATGACCTTGTAAAGAAAAGAAATAAAAGCACTCACCAAAGGTGAGGAAAAAAAAAAACTACATTCTTTCAACATGTCAACTGATTAAAAAGAAAGACAAGGAAAGAATGTAAGATATATGATTAGTTTGAGTTCGTAGCCTAGCCATTCTGAGTCATTACGCCCTTAGGAGTGTCTTTACACTTAACGCCCTAAGACCATCTGGTTTGGGAGTCGTTGGCTCAACACTTGTTACATAGGGTGATTAGAGAGCTTAAGGAACTTGGACATTGCACATGGTCATACATAAAAAAAAATAAAAAAAAAAATGTATGATTGAATAACAAGGTTCATTCAATATCTTGATGTCTGGTACTATATCTGTATGCTAGTTTGAGGGTAAGGCTAAGCCATTACTTTGATTTGCTAGGATAGCAACACATTTTGATGCCAGTTCACTCAAAAAGGATGATATAATTGATTCAATTTGTATGATTAATTGATTGATGTGTGGAGGACCATTTTTGCTTACATAATGTTGAAATGTTGATAATAGCTTAGAAATGGTAGAAATTTGCATACTTGAGGTAGTTTACTTTCAACACCTATTTAATATGTGTCGTTGCTTCTCAAGTAAGAAAGAGCTTTTGATGTTTGTGGGTACCATTTCTGGAAACCCTCACGAGACTTCACTCGTCCATTAGGGATAACCTAGGGGTTTAAAAGGCTTGTTGCATATGCTAAATGCAACCGTGATCCCTACGAAAGTGGTGTTATCTTTATTTGCTTTATTAGTTCATAGTTGTATATATATTTGTTTCATTTCCATGCTTTAGTTCATTACTACGGACTAGCAATATCTAAGTTTGGGGGCATGATAAGTACTTAAATGTTGCACATTTCAGCACCTAAGTTAGGGTATTTCAGTCTTTGCATCTATCTTAATTTCATGTTTTAATTTTATTTATGTTTATGTGTATTTCAGGGCAATAAAGTTAAAATGAGCTAAGAACGGTCCATTAAAGCTTTTTTGGAGTCAAGCAAAGATATTAAGAAAAAGTTCAGAAAATGACAAAAAAAGGTCGTAGCTCATTGCTCGTATAGTGTGTTTATTCTTCGAAAGCGGTCCATCTTGGGCCTTTCATGATGTTCCCATGAAGAAGCAAACCAATTAGCCCGGAGCCAAAATGGAGCTAAATAAGGCATAAAGGAAATTTCCAACTCTGAGGGGATCGATCCCCCAGGACTTGGCAATATTACAGATTTTTTTTTTAATTGTTTGGGCTTGTTTTGTGAACTATTGGACTTTAATAGTGTTATTACTTAAGGCCCTATGAGCCATTAGATTAGGGTTAGTATTTATTTTATTTAGGTAAATAATATTATGAGATTTATTAAGTTTTAGTATTCTATATCGATATTTTTATTCTCTCTGGAAAACACGAAGAGGAAAAAGTTAGGGTTCTTGAGAAAAGCTCAGAGAAGAAGAAGAGGAGCCAGATGAATCAAAGGATGGGGCTTGTTGATATCTTGCATCCATCAACCATGAGTGGCTGATTCTTCAACTTAGGGTTGGATAAACCCTAAGCATGTAACCTAATTCTTAACTCTTGACTTTTGGGGATTAATTTGTGTAATTTATGTTATAGCCTTGATATATATATATATATATATATATATATATATATATATATATATTAATTCTTTCATTTGATTGTCTATGTCAATTTCATATTGTCTTTTATGTTTTTGAATGATAATCAATTTCTACACTTGATTTCTTTGTGACTTGAATCTTGTGATGACTATACATTGTATTAATTAGATGTAATTGTGTTTTGATTTGATGGAAATTGCTTTTATAAGATGGGTTGTACTACAAAATTAGGTTAATGTCTTGTCTAAATAGTTTAATTTCAGGCTTAGTTAGTTTAATTTAAAGTTAATTAATTTAATTGCAATTTAATTCCTAGGTAAGTAGACAATCCATACTAGTGCTTGAAATCCATACTTATTGTCACAATTGCATTACCCTCTAGATTAATATGTGTTAAAATTGTAACTTAAATTGATGAATCATGCTTTGAATTGGTGAATTACACTACACTTAGTTTAATTATTATTAGGTAGTTGATTCATGCTTGAAATTGACGGTTTATACTTTTTATTGCAATTATTAGCCACATTCTAGATTACACATTTTTATTCCCCAATTAGTTAAAAGTTAATGAGTTAGGGAATGTGCTTAGTGGTGAATCCTACACCCTAAGTCTCTTTCTAATCTTTTATACTCTACTCTTTATTTGCATTATTAAGTTTAAAATTAGTTTAATCACAAAACCAAACCTTTTTAGCAATCATATAAGCACTAAAGTAGAATTCAATTCTGGAAAACCTATAATTGTTTAGATCTCTTAGGACGATCCCTGCTCACTTCATATTCCATAGTATAAGTGTTTAGTGGTTTTATAAATTTTAAAATATGGTGCCCACTTGACATTATTTCTAAACCTAAAGTGTTGTGCATTATTTTATGCACACGCTCGGTCGCACCACCCCATGCCCAAAATCCTAGTGTAATTAACGTTATTCCTCCAAACGGTAGTTGACTGATCACTCACTTGTGCCCCCAACTAAACCGTATTCCCAATCCTGACTAATTAATAAAAATGAAACACCTAAAGCACACACAATCACACACAATAAAACACAATAAAAATCTACGTAAAACAGCGTTCCTCTTGGCAAAGAAAATCTTCTTTAGAAATCAACCTTACCTAATTGGTTCATAATCTCCTTTTCTAGTTTCGAAGGTAATCCTCCAACCTCGAACCATAGCTCAAATCCTAGCTCACAACAAAATCCATTTGCCTCAACAAATTCCAAGACATAACCCTCATCCTCCTTATACGCGAAATGCAAACCGTCGAATGTAGCTTTAAGAAAGCAACTTAAATTGTCCCAACCTAATCCCTATACTCCCCGGAACGTGATATAAAATCATTGCCTTGTTCCGAGAAGAACTCCATCCGATTCCTGAACCCCTGAAAAGTTCCTTTATCTGCCTCTTTAAAAGGTAACACGAAAGGTTAACTATCCACCCAACCCTACAAGTATCGTTCATTATACTATTAGCGAACAAGATCATTCTCACGTGATCCTTGATTTCCAAGATTCAATACCCTCTTTCTTGGGTATGTTGAAATCTCCTCCACTAGAATCCTCTTTGGACTCCTATTCCTCGATTGTCTCCTTTATGAGAACAACTGAAATCGTGTTGGTCCCTTTATACGGTGACCTAAAACACACTCCTAAATTCTTCCTTGGCTTATACTTTTAAAAGTAGCGCCAAGCGGAACTAAACCTTTGATCCCAAGCTCTGCTTTTGATAGAAAACCGATAATGTACTCCTCTACTCCTTCGGGTCTGATTCACTGTCGCCTTGGACCCCATCCTCCTTCTAGTGTCAACCATTCCATAATTATGGAATATAATTGACATTAGCTACTCCTCTTAACGAACCGTAAAAAAGTACAACGAATCCTAATATGGCTCTAAGTATTTAAGAGACGCAACACGGAAGACTTCTAACAAAAGACACTCCTAAGGACACTAGAACCTGGAATGCTCTGATACAAACTGTGATACCCCTAGATTCTAGAGTCACGGGTGATCAAGTCCGAGCACAAATCCGAGGGATACCAAACAATCAATATGTAAACAAGCAGGAATAAAAACTGAATTAAGAATAAAATAATAATACACTGAAAGAAATCTAAAATAAAAATTCTCAAACTTTAAATAATAAATTAATATCATTTAAATCCTTCCAATACGTACAACTCTGGAATCCATCTAGTGGACCCCTAATAAGCCCAAACTTATAATTAAAATTACAGAATGTAAATCCAGAACTAAAAAGGAAGAACATCCTATGCAGTCGGAAGAGTGAGTGTCTATATCTGCATCAACACGATCAAGCTCTAAGTCTGGTACTGGCGAACACCTGAAAAAATAGGAGTGGGTCAGGCCCACATGCAAGTTTCAATCTACTATAATACGTACATAAACCTAATACACAGATACATCCTAGATAGCTCAGCAATATCTAAAGATAGTCCTTATATATATATATATACACACTATAGGATACTCACTAACCTATAGTCATCACACCTGAGTAGAAGGTAACACGCAAAAACGCCGTCGCGTCGTCATGCACACCCAAATCTACCAGTTAACGTCTTTAGGTCCAGTTATCCCTCCATGCGATATACACACCCTAACCGTGATCAGGAGACTCAAGCTCGTATCACGGTACCATAAGTATATATATAAATTCCTTCCTAATACTGAAAAGTAAAGCAACCATCCGTTATGTCGTTCAACTGTTTTAGTTGACAGGACATGCATCCATGTAGGATTTAACTGTTTTAGTTAATCAATTCCTTATGTATGAATGGATAGGGATTAGTGTTGTGACCTAATCCATCCCTCCGTATGCCACTATCCCATACCGGTACATATATGCAAATGATCCACAAATGATGCAACATTTTATACAGTACATCAAATAAAGTCCACATTATCCATATAGTTCATAAACACAGAATTTAAACAAGTCATCAACTAAAAATCCAGAACCTATCCATGTAATTAAACGAGACAAAGCTTACTAATTCATCAAGTTAAATTCCAGCATCCATCCAAGTAATTGACAGACAATATACATTTATTTCTTCAATTAATTCCAAGCCAACGTCCAATTAGACTGACAGAACCTAAGTACTAGTTCAAAAACATAAGTCCAAACCCTAACCCAAATAATTGCAGTGAAATGCTAAATGTTATAGAAATTAAGATTCCAAGCTCAAATCCATGCATTGTAGAAAAGTAATTAGTATTTCAACAATTAACATCCAGGATATGCATAGATCAAACTTGTTAATTAAATGATCTTAGCATGCAACCCCAACAAGATTTATAAATATGAACATATTCCGTTAAATTGCTAAAACTAAATTAGGCAATTAAACCCCTTCCACTCGTTAGCCGCCCGTACGGTTGTATGCTTTCATACGGTTAACTCCCTGAGTCCAAAGACATTTATTTATCAAGTGTGGCTCTAATGTAGTATGGCACAATGATTAGAATCCATGTTCTAACCCTTTTAAATTTCTAGACACCGTTTGCACAATTAAATCCTTTCGTACCGTCAAGTCAATAAACAGCCAATGACTTGCTTCGAATTTTCCCACGGTTTAAACCATTAGCATATAAATAGTTTAATGCATCCTAGGGCTTTAATATTCCATGGATTAGTGTTTAAAAATTATCATAGTAGCCAAACACAATTCAAAAACTATAGTTGAACCAAACCGTGCACAAACTGATCCAGTATACACACAAAAACATAGAACCTGCTCCCAAAACAAATGGAGTAGGCTTTAACCTGCCTAAAGTCAGCTCCCATAACCTTGGAGCTGGATCTAATAGAGTGGAAGCCAGCTCTTTGCTTCCTGGAGCCAACTCTCCTTCTTTAAGAGCCTTCTCTATTTCTTCTGTTTCGTTCTTCTTCGTCCGGTTGTCGTCTGTGATTCCGGCAAAGTCTAGTGTCCCACCCCGAACCTTTGTAGCATTCTTAGGGTTATATTCAAGTTCCTAAAGTCCTAGAAACCCTACATATTCCAGTGTGATATAATTGACAAAAACCAAAACCCCCACAGAACAGTTTATGAAACAATCCAGTTTTAATTTCAAGAACGCAGAACAGATTATTGAAATAATCTAACATGCTTAAAATCCATTTTAATAGTTTGATTAAGTTCCTAGAGTCTATATAGGATGCACAGAACACAAGTTTACAGGAAAGGAGTAGACTGAAACTTGCCTTAAGATTCCGGTTTGAAATATTCATCGTCGTCTCTAAGTTTCAGAATTTCTCCAAGACTGTTCCTTCCTCTAATCACTGCTCTAGTTCTATCTCACAGTAAACCATTCCTTCCTCCTTGATATGACCTTCAGTTCCATTGCTGAAAGCCCTTCCCAGTTTTCCTTTCATGTTTTACCCCTCAGCCTCTCTGTTTTTCTTTTTCTTTAGTTACGGGAACAGAGTTTGTTTTTAAAACCCCTTACTAGACCTACAACTTATATATATATAGGCTCCATTAAAACTATAATCCTAATTCCACGACTCATTATATGTCGGCTATATAACATAACCCCTAAACTTAATTATAACTCAAACGATTCATTAAACCAATGACTAAACAATTACGTCCACCCTACAGCATAACTGTAATTAGAAATTAAATAAATACCTTTAAAACAAACAAATAAAGTCAAGAAAATAAATAATTACAATTAAAACAAATAAATAAAGGCAAACAAATAAATAATTAAAATTCAACAAATCAGCCAACACAAATAAATAAATAATTCACATAAAACCACAATTACACACATAAGTCAAATTCCCATTAATAAAACAAAATGCACATAAATTAAATTTAAATTCTCATTTTATCCCTTTTTGAAAACTAGGGGTATTACACCCTCCACCTTTCAGCACGAGAAGTTCAGTGCTTGATGAGGCTAGAATCACAACTACTTAGTGAAAAGGGGTTGTTATCCACCTTTATCAAGAATGAAAGCTTTCAATGCACTACTAGCTCAATTGGAATATAACCAATTCAATAATCAACAAAACATGTACCCCACAAATGAATGCTAGTGTGCGTCTGTTCTAGTATAGAATACTAGAGTGAATCTCAAAACAATCACAAAATCAGGATGATGTGAACCACAAGTGAAAGCAAAATATCAATCTTTCAAAAAATTTACTCCTAAATGGCATCCTTAAGGTACACGGAGTATTGAACTCTCAAGTCAAGCAATTTTAAATTTTTACCACTATAGTCCTCAAAAGATTAAAATCATAGCTAGTTATGGACTAATCATAGAAAATCCCTCAAATACACAAGTCATGCTCAAAATTTTGAATTTAAAAATAAATACTGCAAAGCACCGTTACCCCCAAACTTAAATGGCACAGTGTCCTCATTGTGCAAAGAGAACAAAAGAGAAAGAGTATACCAGTGCAACTAAGGCAAAGAATGGCTGGGACAGAAATATCTAAAGTAGGTTGCATAGCCCCCCTAAACTTGGGATTAACCGTGGTCCTGAAATTTGGCACTTTGATAAAACTCATCAGATAACAAAAAGGATAATAACAGTGCATAGTGGACATGCAAGTGTAAATGGGATAGCAATAGAAAATAGAGAGAGGTATAAGGGTGGTCCTAAAAATCGG
This sequence comes from Cornus florida, assembly GCF_030987335.1. Taxonomy (NCBI): domain Eukaryota; kingdom Viridiplantae; phylum Streptophyta; class Magnoliopsida; order Cornales; family Cornaceae; genus Cornus; species Cornus florida. The sequence goes on along the minus strand of NW_026775579.1, from coordinate 75,831,870 downwards.
GAAGTACTCTCTCTCACTGAAGTCACTAGGATGCACCACGGCGTCCTCCAGAGTCTGAAGTCGCTCTCCGAAGTCGGGTATGTGAGCAGGAGCCTTAGGTGTGGCTGGATCGGGAGAATGATGATCTTGAGCCTGCTCCTCATCGTGAACGGGTGACCCAACTGGAGAGTGCTGCTCTGGGTCCTTTGCAAGCTGCTCCAAATCAATGTCCATATATACGGCAGCCGGATCGTCTGCGACGTCGTCCGCTGTCGGGTTTGCTGCTGCTGCCAACTCCTCTGCCTCTAGATCCTCAGCTACCTCGGCAGCGTCGTCCTGGAGACTCTTGATAAGAGTGTTATATCTCTTATCCCAGTCTTTCTTCTTGAATGAACAGCCCCTGACTCAGGCTTCTCCTATGGCTGGAAGGGATAGCGCTGATCACTTAGAATTTGTGTGATGAGATGGCCGAATGGGAGATACTTAGCCCTTTTGGGCTTAGCCTTATTGATATGGTCAACATATAGCTTCATCATGACGCTCCAGATGAGCGCAGGAATGGATAACCAACACCTTGTGTAGAATGCATATAGAGCTGTCAGGTAGTCGTCGCGCCTCTGTGTCTTATGGCCGGCCATGAAAATGTTACGGAACAAGACAGAGTCGAAAAACTACAAGTCATCTGGAAGATAGGTGCGGGTGGTGAAAGTCTCGCCATCGGCATAGTGATCTGTGAGAAAAACTGCCATGTCAGCATATGATGGCCTGTAGAGAGTGGGATATGTGTCCTGTAGCTCTGGAGGGCAGACATGTGGACAGTGGCACGATCGGGACAATGTATCCACTGTGATAGTGATAGGATGGCCATCAATGGTGGTCCTCAACTCCGCCGTGTTACGCGGGGCAGGCCGGAGGTTTTGGAATAACATCCGTACTAGCCTCGGGTACACCGGGTATGTGACAAGGGCAAGAATGGCCGCAAGGCCCCTCTATAATATATCATCATATGCTGATCGGGTAAGTACCGATCGGGAAAAGAAGTCTGTATCGAAGATCAACTCGTGTGCCACTGAAAGGCGTAAGTATCTATATAATGGTTGGTCTAGCTGCTGGGCTGGCTGAGCTGGCTGTGGTGATGGAGATGGTATGTGCTCAGCCTCAGCATGAGCCTGTGAAGTAGATGCCTCAGCAACAGAGTGCAATCTGCTGTCAAATAATGGAGACTGAGGTAGAGTGGGCTTGGCTGGCTGGTCCTCCTGAATGGGGTCTTAGTCATCCAAACTCTGCTTGCCCCTACGGTGATAGTGTCCGCGAGCTACAATCTTGACCCTAGCCATGGCTTGCAAAAGAAAAAGAAAACTTGCAAGGGAAGTCAGTGCAGCATACATAGACATATGGATAGAATGAAATGATCAATTGGAAGAATTAAACCACACAAATCATTGAATAAACAAGATTTATGTATATAAAGATGTTAAAACATGTATTACAACACAAATCCCCTAAAAAATACATAAATTAAGGTAAAGAAAGCATGTTTAGGGCTAACTCTAAACCCAAGAGGATGTCTAGCCACTCATGGATGGTGTCCTCCAACCTTCAAGGGCTATCTCCATGGTAGAAATGTTCTTCTTCTTGACTTAGATGGAAGACCTCCCAAGAATGTGTCTCTAGCTTCCTCTTCTATTTTCTTCCTCTCTAAGAAAAATCAAAAAAATTATATATATCAATTCCTCAAAAGTATATGTGTAAAAGTGGCTCATAATCCTTATATAGGTAGCTCAAATGTCACACCCAATGGTCTAGGCTCGTACATAAGGGTTCCTCCAATGATTGCACCATGAAACAACTTTTAATGAGCTGGAAATTGATTTAATTCGCACTTGAGAGGGTTCGATCGATCGAACCTATGCTGAGATCGATCGAACTTGGCTAAGATCTATCAAACTTTGGCTGGATTGATTCTCCCATGGCAACGCCTTTTTGGATAAGGACAAATTTGAGATATTTTGGGAAAAGAGACAAAAGTGGTAGGTGGGGTGGTACAACAGGATAAGATGTAATCTTTTCGATCGATTTGAGAATTGTTGGATCGATCGAACTTTGTGGGATCTTTGGATAAGGACAAAAGAGCTTGGATCCATCTTGGAGAGTCTAGATCGATGAACTTTCGATCGATCGAAGTATTCTTGAGATCGATCGAACATGCTGATTTCCACACTTTGCTTCATTTTGCTTCCACTTTGCTTCTTTCTTCCATCCAGCTTGAGTTAGTTTCTTTTAAGCTCTTATTTGGCTGAATTAGCTTATTTTTGGGATAAACACCTAAAAAGGACAATAACACGAAATTAGTCTAAAACGGGAAAGTAAGATAGATAATGGTCCTAGAATACCTAAGCTTAAGGGGTTTAAATGCGTACTTTTCAGCGCTCATCATAATTCTGTGCACAACAAAACCAGTTGCGGGTCCCGCTTGAGACCTCACAGCCAGAAAAATTAAAAAATATCGAAACGGCCAACGATGCATTTCTAAAAGTCCCAAACTCGAAGAAATGCTCCAACTAACCCTTGAAGCACACCCGACACACCCCAAGGTGCCTGGCACACAAAACGAGGCAATAAATAAATAAATTCTGAAAAACTTTGAAAAATCCTCGAAAAAGTGAAAATAGGAAAAATGAGAAATATCACATATGTGACTTTCAAAGTTGACACGTGCTAGGCAGAGAAAGAAGCAGTTTTCTATAGTTAGAAAATTGTTGCTGAATGGGACACGTTTCAACCAAAGAGGGAAGCAGTTACCTACAGTTGAAAAAATGTGTGACTTTATTTAGGGAAAAAAAAGAAAGAAAGATGTGTGACTTTTCAAGTGGACACGTGGCAGTTAATGACAGAGCAGTTGCCTGCAAGTTACAAGCAATTAGTAGATCGTGGTGCATTCCATTTGGCAGTTTTAGAATGCGGCTAAAAGCTTTTAATTAGAATTGAACCACCAAAACCACTCAATCAAAGCTGCAATTCATGGGACATCCTATTATTACACGTGTCAAGATTGTGAGAAGGCTAAGGGAGACATGGGACATGTGGAAAAAATTAGAAGTTCCACTTGGCAGCATCTCAATAACATATGGAACTACCATTTGGTATAAATAGAAGTCTTGGACAAAATAAATGTAACGACCTGAACCCAGGGTCCAAATCATTATCCGGGTCCTTAACCGAACCCGATGTCATCTAGGGGCAACATGGTCATTTATGAGGTCCAAATGTGGATAACATACCTCACTAGTCATTATAGTGTACCTTAGCATCAATGGATAGGCCAGGATTGGACAACAAAGGGAGAGAAGAAGGGACATTGTAGCTACGGGATTCAGTCAACGTATGCAAGCCACACGTCGGCCGGTTCAAGCAATTCGGTCGACGTGTGCATGTCATGCGTCGACCGGTTCATGTAAACCAGTCGACGTTTAGACCATAGATGCCGACTGGTATGGGCCTCCTCAGTGCAATTGCATATTGTCAGAAAAATTGAGATATTGGTCGACTTATGCAGGCCACACGTCGACTGGTTCTTTGCAAAAAAGGCCTTTTAGGCTTGTTTGCATGTCTGGGTCCTTGGCGACTTCTTCGGTTCATTTGTGGACTTAATTATAGTGCAAATGAAAATAGAATACATCGTATGCAAACGTTTATTATAAGAAATGAGATTAAAGCCCCTTAATTACTTCATCATTTACGAGTATTCATTCATGAGTAATATTGCAAAATGATTCCTAGAGTTTGATAGTTACATAACCCAAAAGAATAGATTACATTGTCGTCTAGGCATTTGTAAAATAATAATGGGTTTGGCTCAAAGTTTATTTTTAATGTTAAGAGCATGTGTTTATAGATGATATGAAAAGAAAAATAGAGCAAATTAAGAATAGTTGAGGTTTTCAAATATCAACCGTACCGTATTTTTTTTCTTCTCTTTAATTTGAAACAAATAATATATATGTGTGTGACTGTGTGTGTATAAAAAAAATATGTTACAATAAAGTTTATCATAATAAGGGTTATTATTATTATTATTAGATTTTGAATTTATTAAAGCCATAGGTTTATTCAAATTTGAAGGATTATAAGTAATTTCATTCACAAACCACATTCAATAGTCATAAGGTAAACCATATATAGATATTTAAAAAAAATAATAAAATTAGGAGAGACAAGCTTTAATTTTTATATAAAAATCACCATTAGTAACTTTAATTTAGTACCATAAATGGGGTTTTACAAAATTTTGAAGAACCCACTTTAGTTTTTAGAAAAATTACCATTAATAACTATAATTTAGTACCATAAATAGATTTTGCAAAAAAGTTGGGGGAAGGGGAAGGGGAAGGGGAAGGGGGGGGGGGGGGGGGGAATTTAATTTTTATATAGAAAAATGACTATTAATATATATAATTTAGTACTAGTACTAAAATTTTGCGAATAATTTGGGGAGGCCATGGCCACTCCCCCCGCCCTTGAGCCACATATCACGTAAGGGAAATAAAAGATAGCCGGGATCATGCATTGGGGATTTTATGGAATTTAAACCACATTTCAATCCAATCAATGACATAGATACAACTTGCACACAATGGATGCAAATGGAATGCAATGCATAACCATTTCCAAGCTTGGTCTCAAATCAACCCCCAATTCCCACCTACGCTAACCGACTTTACCGAGCTAGGATTAACATTATCCCTGACCTCTTGGCCATTTGGGGCTTAGTATCAACTTTTTCACGTCCTATATCGGACTACGCCCCCTCTAGGTCGAGATAGCACCAAGCTTGCAATACCCGGTCCGTTTCTAATTTCCTCTTTTCCGTCCATTCTAAGATGGCTCACTTTTCAATCTTATTCAACCTTCTCACCATTCTAAAATGGCTTAATGTACTTCTTATTCAATTTTTCCAACCATGCCATGCATATGAATGAAATTGTATCAACTTGATTTCAATTTCACCTATATGATAACCATGGCATAAACACGACACTCCTAATACAATGGTTATAAACCTTTCTTTACAATTTAATTATAAGCATGACATTCATTATAGAAACCAACTACAAGCATGGCATTTTTCAAAATATTAGTAATAACATTTTTCTTGTCTCCGACGAGTAGTCTTTACTCGTTCCCACCAAGCTGAAGCATCTTTCTTAAGCATGATTGCTACAAGAGGAACTTGCTTATGTTTGGGTATATCAAAATACTCGAGAAAGTAATCAACTTTATTAAGCCAATCCAAGACATCCTTAGTACAAAAACTAGAAGTCAAAGTAAGTAAATCGAGTTTGTTTGTTTGTTTGTTTGTTTTTTTGGTTTTTTTTTTTTTTTTTTTCCTCTGAAACTTACTATTGTCTGGATATCTATAGTTTTTGTCACTGCAGTTGACCGCAACTCCTCTAAATCTGAACTTCTCATCATCGAAAAAATCCGCATAGGCTGGAGGCCTACGTGGATAAACAGGAACACAACTCATGCTCGGTTGGCTGCGAGACACATCATCAGTGCGAACACAAACTGAACTACGAACCTGGTTGCAACCAATTCCAAAACCAATTGCTACGAACCGATCTTGAGTATGCATGGCTACCTAAGGGGCCTGCACTCTGCAGTCATCATCTGCAAACTGGGTGCTACCAAAATGAGGAATCGTCATCAGCCCAGGGTAAATCAAAGCTCTGATACCAACTGATATAGCAGAAAACAATAAATGTTCATATGGAATGGGGGTTATCTTGAATCCACAAGATAGGGTACCTTGAATCCACAAGGTGGAAACCTTGAATCCACAAAGTTGAATAAAAATCGCAAATCAATTAAAATATTATTGATAAAATTGATTTTTTTTTTTTGCCATGTACATGTTTTTATAATAAATAAGCTTTCATATGGAATGCGGGTTATCTTGAATCCACAAGATTGGGTACCTTGAATCTACAAGGTGGAAACCTTGAATCCATAAAGTTGAATAAAAATTGCAAATCAATTAAAATATTATTGATAAAATTGATTTTTTTTTTTTTCTGCCATGTACATGTTTTTATAATAAATAAAACCCTAAAACTTAAAGGAAACTAATATCAAAAAGGAAACAAATTACTTAAGTAAACTAAAAGTATAAAGAAAATTACCTAAAACTAAAAACTCTCTAAGAAAAATAATAAATAAAATAAATAAATAAACCTAATAAAAAAATACTCAAATCTGTCCTTCATCAAAATCAAACTGTAAAAACAAAGGTACAAACTCAGAAGAAAACCCAGAGCCCGCAAGTTGTAATAACAGGAACAAAAAGGAAACTAGGGGCCTAAAGCAGAGGGAAAATGTTTTAAAAAGGCGCAAGTGTTGGGCTTTTGTATCACATCTCTAAGCAAAGCCTCAGCCAAGACAAAGCAGCAAACTAGCCTAAACAGTATCAAGCTCCTATTTGCTTTCTTATTACGAGATTAATAGCCTTATTGATATTAATATTATATATACGTACACTGATTCAGACGTAAATTGACACTAAACGGCCACCAGCAGAGGCCTAAATAAGAGCCTCAAGACAAAACAAACAAGCAAACGATAGCCTAAACAGCAACAAACAACTCTTTGCTCTGCTTATTACAAAATTTTAAAAGTCTATGTACATTAATATCACACATATACTTTAATATAAAATAAATACTGTAACATAAAATAACCCTGACACTCAACATTCATCATCTACCGCTAACGGCGGTTTGGTTCTCTAGACTACTAAATCCAACTGTGGTGGTAGTGCTACAAAACTCCAATGTATTACCTAACAGGAGTTCATTCTCCAAATCCGCATCAACGCCAGCCCAAAGGTGCTTCTCCACTCTTGTTAGTCCCTCGAGCTCCATTGCCACTTCCCTCATTGAAGGCCGTTCATCCCCCTTATATCTTAGGCAACTTTTTGCAAGGTTAGCAACTTCACGCATTTGATTTACGTTGCCTTCATTCACGATTCGATCATCTAGAATAAGGGACAAGCGATTCTCTTTCATTGAGCAGATGAAACACGTGGCTAAGTTTCTCTCATTCTCTGGCCTTTCAAAAGAAATAGCCTTTCTGCCGGTAAGTAGCTCCACAAGGACAACGCCAAAGCTATACACATCACTTTTTTCGGACAATTGACTTGAATAAAAATATTCGGGGTCTAAGTATCCAAGTGTTCCCTGAACCATTGTTGTCAACTGCGTTTTATCCAATGGAATTAGTCGCGAAGCTCCAAAGTCAGAAACTTTTGCAGTGAAATTATTATCTAAGAGTATGTTGGTAGACTTTACATCTCTATGAATAATCGGTATGGAAGCTGCAGAGTGCAAATAAGAAAGCGCTTCCGCAGTTTCTTTGGCTACCCTTAGACGAATTTCCCATGGAACCGAGGATGTACAGCTTACTTCATGTATATGGTGATACAAAGTTCCATTGGTGATAAATTCATAAACCAGCAAAGGCACTTCAGTCTCTAAACAACAACCCAATATTTTTACCACATTTCTGTGGTTAATTTGAGATAGCACAATCACCTCGTTAACAAATTGGTCAAGTTGGCTTTGATCAACTCTTGAGGACTTCTTGATAGCGACAACTTTATTTTGGGGTAAAACTCCTTTGTAAACTATACCGAATCCTCCTCGACCAATGATCCTGCTTCCATCGAAGTTATTGGTTGCCTTCTTGAGCTCTTCTATGGTAAAGATTTTGGCTGCCTCAACTGAGCTATCTATCCTCGAGAGCTGTTCTTGTAGTATCAAACCACCATTTTTCCGAAAAAACTTTTCTTTAAGTTGGACCAGATTTCTTTTCTTGATTCCCCAATATAACCAAGAACATGCCACAACTAATACCAAAATTGCTATGCCAATACCTACAATTAAATTAAATATGTAACCAAAATGAAATTAACGAAATAAAATGTAACTCAAAAGAAAGCTCATCAAGGAAAAGCATGCCCAACATTTGAATTATTGCAGCGACATTAATTCACAGACTGCGATGCAATGAAGAAATTAGATACTCGTGTAAAATACTCTACATTTGCATCAAGACAGTGATCAAGTGAAGGATAATTTTGAATAGGAAATTTTTGGTGTACCGGAGAAAAAAATAAACGAATTGTAGAACAAACTTTTAGAACTTTTATATTTACTTGAAATTTTTGGTATGCTGGAGAAGAAATTCCGAAAATTTTACCAATAGCATGTACCATATAAGCTGAAATCACTACAATTTCACGAGAGAAATGGTTGGCCAACTTTATTTATAAACTTCGTAGTTCGCCATGCTAAACACTAAATAAAAACTAAATAAAATTTGCCATGGAACTGGATTGAATGTAAATACAGGAAAGTAAAATTATCACTTGGCCATTAGCTGAGTTAGTATAACCTCTCGTGAAGAGGTGAGGGGTTGGAATCCCTCCCGCTCAAAATTCTTGGCATTTTTTTTATTATAGCATGTCTCAAAATACATGTCTCATTTCAATAAATATCTTATTTTTTATAACGTTTTCAAATTACCCATTTCACTTTGAGTTGATTAAACAAGTGCCGAGTTGATTAAACAAGTACACTAATTACATTAAAAAATAATAAAAATTACTACTATAAAAAGTCGGATTTCTAAAGAAGCTCGGACTATGTTTCGCAGACATGAAATTAGAGCTTTGGAAGTGAAATTAGAAAAAATCAACATAGAAAATTAAACCAGAATTTTCTCTAATTCAAAGACTCCAAATTTCATGCTGCCGAACAGAGCATGAGGGATTTTGGGAGAGAGGGAGTAGCAAAATTTACTAGCATTTAAAATTTAATTTAGTTTCTACCCAACAGGCATTCTAATTGCATTAGGCCTGTAAATGGAACCAGGATCAAGGGCAATTTGGATCATACATATGTAATAACTATTCTCTGATCCACTCCGGTTTGATAATCCAAAGCATTAGCACAATACTAATTCGAATTTATTGTATTAACAATTTTGCATCAATCTGATAAGAAAGTAATTAAAGCTTTCGAGAAATAGTGTCAACAAGTCAAAACATCAATATCTAATGGAGACTAATTTTTCATTTATGATTTCTCACCATTCAAAAGTAGAAACATTCAATAAAGAACTCCTTTGTTTCAAAAATAACATTTACCTCCTTATTAGTGTTGACTTGGAAGGTGTTAAATGATAAATATATCCATTATACTTTTATTATTATTTACCATTACAACATATGGCCAATAATCCATTTTCAAACTTATTAAGGACAAAATTGAGTTTTAAGTAAATTTCAAGCATGAGATTAGCTCACAATAGTAAAGAAATTTATGACTGTAAAATTAGTGTTACTCAGACCATAAGTACAGGGAAGTTCAGTGTCATTTTTGAAACTAGAAGGGACATTCAATTGGGGAGATCAATGTAATTTATCCTAAAATTAAACATTAACAAAACAACATAAGATAATGGTAGTAAAAAGGGGATTAGCTATAATTAAGCCTTGTATGCAGAACTAGGTTACATTCTATGTGGTGTGGAGGAACTATTTTTTAAAACCATTTTGAAGTTCACCAAAATATTTTTGTCAAAAAAATTACACAAAAAAGGTTTTTGTTTTAAATAATTTTTAATCAAAAACAAAGTTAATTTTACTGGGGAAAAAATTTCAACTAGAACAACTAGAAGTAGTCCCTAAGCAATCCAACAGAGCTTAAAGAACATTTCCTACAGACTGGTTATTAGGGAAAATTTATTCAAGCTTCCGAGTTTACTCTGTACTTACCAACAGTGACCTTTAGCCATATTTCATTTGCAACACATCCCTTGCCATTTCTTTTGCCATCCCCATGATACCCCTTTGGGCAAGAACAAGTAAAATTCCCTTCTGTGTTGTGACAAACATTTGTACACATATTGAGTTCTGGACTCAAGCACTCGTTGATATCTGCCAACAATTAAAACAAAAAATATATATATATTCATAATTTATTCAAGAAACAGAAAAAGAAAAGATAAAATCGAACAACAAAAATTAATTACATGTACCTTGGCAACCATTTGGAAGGTATGGGTTACCCTGATAACCTTCAGAGCAATTGCAGCGATAGCTGCGATACCCTAAAATATTATCAGAATTATAACATCTGCTATTGTTTCCACATGCATAGTTGCTCGTATCCTCTCTGGCTTCTTCACAAGTCCTGCCCCTAATTGCCCAATCAAGCACCAGAGGCAACTCCTCAATGTTGCTCAAATTGTAAAGATCAAATGTGGAGAAGTCATACTTGCCCTCTTCAACAACAAAGGCAAAGCTACAAGGACTGAATTCCATCGTGCTATGGTCATTAGGATTGTGGTACATGCTTAGAACACTCAAATTAAAATCACTTACTCCTTGTGGAATTGGTGTTTGGCAACAACCAATGCCAAAACACGAACCATCTATCGCAGCCTCTTTTTCTACACAGGTGGACATGCAACCGGTTAAATACTTGTTCTCGGAAATATTCTTTAGGTATGCACTGGTGTCACAACCTATGGCTGTGAAATTGTTTCTAGTATATGAGATGGAGTAATCTACCTGCCTCATCAAAGTGTCTCTGTTTCCCGGGCGGACTGATTTGTTGTGACAGTCATAGGCTATGGGGCTCGAGACTCGCAGCTCACCGTTGAGTGATATGTTAAGGACGGAAATGTTGTTTGTTCCTAAGAATGGTTTGTTGGAGTGGTCGTCACATGTTATGAGGAACGACTCATCTAGGTAACAACCCTTGCCTATGCCGAATGGGTATGGAATGGTGAGGTTGCCACAGCTGGGTTGGCAACCGGGCAACCCATGACCTGATGTGGGTGTTGCTGCAATTGCTGCTAATGATACTGTTAAAAGCAGAAAAAGTGGTAGCATTTTATGAACGGTCATTGCTTCTCTTTCTGTGAAAGTGGTTGTTTGTGAATACTTTATGAGCTGTTGTTATAATATATATATATATATATATATAAAAACCTCAGTAACAAGAAAGTCTACAGTACCTTAGAATACGTATTTCGAAATTTATAAGAGTTGGATGTGAATGATTCAATGGCACAACAAACATGAGCAATATTAATTTTTCTAGTAGACTTCTAGTTGTTCAACTAAACGCTAATTCAAAATTTATTGCACAGGATATTAGTCATATGCCGCCCAAGAGGACTATGGGTACTCCCGTGACCAAATGCTAATTGGCCATTGACACACGCAAGCGAACGCAAATTCTCTCCACCGCGTTTGAATTGATCTTAATCATTTTCGATGCGAATAGAAGATTTATTCTCAGCACATAAAATGCAAAAAACATAACTAGCAAAAATCTGATCACAGTTCCTAATTTATCCTTACCCTTCCTTCTTTGTCCTTCACGAATGTACATAACCTTTGAGGAATAGATGTGAAATTTGGAGATTTGCCAACGGACTGGACTTCTTAAATAAATTTATTTACATGTTGTATGTAAAAAAATAAAATAAAATTATTTATTATAGTGTCTAGAAATGAAAACAAAAAGTTTTTGTAAGAGAGATGTGCATTTATATATGTTTTTACGTTTTTGTTCTAAAAGTTCAAAATATTTCCGAGGATTGTAACCTTCAAGTCCCATGGGCAGAGTAGTTACATGAGTTTTTTTGGTTAAAGTATTAAATACTTTTTGAGAAAGAGTTGACGGTTGGTATTTGATATGATTTTGAGAATTCAACAATAAACATAAATTTTGGATTAGATCTGATTTTTAGGAAATTCACCACAAGATGATTTTAAACAAATAAATTAGTTTATTTTACAAAATTTATATAAAATAAAATTGTCACTAATATAGAAATGTATTTTACACATTCATACATTAAACGAAAAGATGTTCTTTGGACACACTGAGTGTAATGAATTTAGAACTATTTTCATTCTCATGACTGTTTGGTTATTTGACAATGTTTTGAATCTTCTCAAGGATTGCAATAGTTCTATAAAATGATTAAAGAAAAAAGAATTTATTTTTTATATATTTATTTGACAGTTATGAAATTTAAAGTCGTGGCTGACCAATACATATATATATATATATATATATATATACACACGAGGGTGAGAGATGTGTCACTTAACGATTGTGACAAATGTGTCACGAAGTCACAAACTCGTAGGTACACGGAATGAGGAGGCTTCAAGTAGGTACACGGAATGAGGAGGCTTCAAGAAGAACTAATTTCAACCACACCAGTTCCATCCTGGAAAATTAGATAGATAGAGAATCTTTACATTAATAGACCTGTGCAACTTTTCTGACTCGACAGACCTGTAGAGCCTGGGCCGTTCAAACCAAACACTTTCAAGCGTGTGGGAAGATGCTGTGTATATATATATATATATATATATATATATATATATATATGTTGCGATGCCAAAATTAACTGAAAATTTTAATTGGCTTCCAACCAAAGCCACATAGAGCTGAAAGAGGAGCGAGAGTGAATTCGAGACTAATAGGATGAGAGTAGTAAAATTAAGTCTTAAGCAGTGAAAATTAAAGCAAACACACGTGGAGCGTGAGAATAAAAATATAGTCGAAACGTGAAAGTAACACACGTTAAAAAGAATTGTGTAACTTAACTTCCAACCGCCCAAAAAATATGCCAACAAATACCAACTTGAACACTTCTAACCTTCTCCTAAAAGCGCAAATCTTGTAAAATAAAATTTAAATTCATCATTTTTAAAGTTTTTATGATAATAAACCGTTATTTCAATTACGTATAAACATTTATAATATTCATTATATAAATTCAAGAGAGAAAAGTATATTAATATCCCCTCATATTAAAGAGTGTAATTCAAGAGAGAAAAATGCATGAATATTTCTTCTCAGACATTTTCATAAATAGTGGTTACACAATAAAAATATATCTAGAATTATATATACTTATAGAGTTGATCATGTCATCTATAAAGCAAAAACTTTAAGATTCCTAAAAGTCTTATTTTCCTTGATCTTGCATATGAAGAACAACAATACATAAGTCTTTATTAGGTACGTGGACTAATAATAAATGAGCACTTTCTATTTTAATTACTAAATTAAATAATTAAATTATAAATAATAATCAAATCACCATCTCTAATTTGATAACCGAATATCTACCCTACCATTAAGATCACATGTCTATTTATTATTAATCCACATCAGTAGTGAGAACTTAATTATAAATTTTCAATAGTGAGATGGTATCAAATCACTATCTCTGAATTGATAAGTAAGTATCTACCCACCATTTTTTATTCGGTAATTAAAAATGATATGTCCATTTATTATTGGTCCACATTAATAATGAGTATATTATGGATTTTCACTTAAATATTTTCCATTACAAAATAATATGTTAAGGGGAGAGTATATAAGAAAATAAAATACTATGTATTTAACAACTATAAGAATCAAAATATTAATTCGTAATATATATATATACACACTAGTTGGTAGGCCCGATGCTTCCTAAAGTGTTAAGGACAAGTGAGTTACACTTGAGCCCCTTTGGATTGATTGTAATACTTTCGTTGAATACAGTTACAATTTTCCTAAACTGGTATTCATATTTTGAAAGCATTGCATAAAATTACATATGTATTGAATGTATAAAATTGCAGTAATTAAACTAAATATAAAGAAAATAATTAAAAAGAATAAGATGAGAAAAAAAAAAAAAAAAAAAAAAAATTGTTACAGCACATACTAAATACATCATATATATAAGTACTGAAAAAAAAAAAAAAAAAAAAAAAAAAAAAAAAAAAAAAAAATGATAGAACTTTGAATGGAAAAAATAGGGTTAGGGGAATATAACTTTTTCCTTTTAAGAAAATTAAAGTAAGTTAAAGAGTAAAGAGAAAACAAAGAAAAATCAATAAAAAAAATTTAACAATTAAAAATTTTATGGGGACATTATGCAATTTTATATATACACACACATACACATGGACGGGAGAAAAATTTAGTTGCGCCCGTTGCACCGTGGAACTAGCACATCATGATCATCCGTGTAATACAAACGCATGCGTGCATATTACACGCACATTAATAAACGATCTGACGGGCATGTTTCACAATACAACGGGCGCAATCAAGTTTTTTTTTCATGGATGTGGCCAAGTTGGTGGGCATGTGCCCCAAGCCTACATTGGCTCCGGCCACATTTACTATTGCCCACTACGATGTGGATAGTGAGAAATGTGGATGTCAAAACTAACCCCGTCCTCTTAAAAACTTCTTTTAATACATAGTTATTTATGTCATCAACCAATTGTATCATGCTACATAAATATTTAGTGCGTCAAATCACTATATGTCAGTTAGGGCCGCAACTCGGGCTAGGCCAACCCGAATTTACCCGAGCCTAGCCCAAAATTTTCAGGGCTTGGGTAGTGTTTTTTTGTTCTAGGTCTAAGCTTGGGCTAAATATTCTGAACCCGAATTAAATTCGGGCTGGGCTTGGGTTGACACAACTCGAGCCCGGAAATGATATATTTATTTTAAAACTATGTTATTTCATAAATGTATAATAACTTAGTTGGTAGTGTGTTTAGGATTTTTCTTGGAGGAATGTTATTCGAGTCCTTGTAGCTGCACAAATTATTATTTTTTACATTCTGACTATAGAGGCGTGGGCTCATGGGCGGGCTTGGGCAGAGAAGTGAATTATGGGCTTTAGTTGGGCTTGGGCAAAAAATTTTGTACATGGATTGAGCCCGAATTAAGTCTCCAGCCTGCCCAACTCGCCCGAGTTGCAGTCCTAATGTCAGTATCTAATTAATTAATAATATTACATCAACCCAATTCCGTACTAAGTGATTTTTGACGATATGGACCCAATTCCTAGACGTCTGACCCAAATGGAAAATCCCTTTTTATTATTACCTAATAAAGAAACAAGTATAACTGTATAAATAACGGTTTATATTTTTTTCATTCAAACATTATATTGGGGTTCTAATTTGAATACCTCATCATTTAAATCTTTAATATATTTATTCTAGCTTCGCTAAGAGCTCGATTCATTTTTGTTTATTTAATAACCAAACTAAACTCGATCAGATTTTTTGAACTCCTGAATCAAAGAACTCCTTGTTTGGCTCATTTGTTCGTGGGCATATTCCTAAACAGGCTCCATAAAAAAGCTCATTTTAAATTTGTGAATTTTGACACATATGGCAAATTTTTTTATTTTTTTTTTTTATTTAAAAAGATTTATAATCCAGTGTTATTGAAATAATGAAAGAAGAGAGCCACGCAATGCTCAAGGTATAAATATATATATATATATATATACAACCATCGATTCTAGTTTAAGATTTACATGTTTAATTCTATTTTATTAGCTTAATTTGTATTAAGCAATTTATATTTTTAAAATTTTTTTATATGATAAAGACATGATTATCTTTCTTCTTCTTCTTCTTTTTATTTAATTTTTTTTTTTTTTTTTTGGCTAAATAAACCTTGTACTTGTAGCAATTCTAATATATATATATATACACAATACTTTATATTACAAAGAAGATTCAAATAAGAATGACCATGCATGTACTTCTAAAACTTTTATGAGTTGCTCTTATAAGCTTTGAAGAGAGTGAATGGTGTGTGGTAACACAAATAATCTCTGATTTTGTTTTGTTATTTTTTTTTTGTTTTTTTTGTTTTTTTTTTTTTTTTTTTTTTTTTTTCATCAAGTAATTAGTACAATTGTTTTTGGGTTAAGTGACATGGCATACTACAAAATTATTTGACATATTTTTCAGTTTCCTATTTTCCAAAATTATATATGGAATGGACTATGTTGTTGAAATTTTTTACCTTTTTTTGAAATTTTTCATAATGATAACACCTTAAAATTGCATTAATATTATAGTATTAGTAGGTATTATTACATTTATATTGTATTAATTTTCATATTATATATATATATATATAAGAAAATCTTATTTTTTCATTGTTAAATATTTTCTTGGTTAAAACAACATAATAATGCATAAAAATATAAAATTATATTTTTTTCATCATATTGTTTATTATTACATGTTTTATTTTGCGAAAAATTGGAGGAATGTGCAAGTGTTGGAGTATCAAGGTGATCCAATGGTCAAGATTATTCAAGAAGAGTTTTAAAAGAGGATTAGATCAAAGAGTTTTCAACACAAGGAAATTCATTTTGTGTCATTACATAAAGTAAAACAACTCTTATATTCAATTAAGGAAACAACTTTGAGCAGAAAGTTCTAGACCCACTTCATTGTTTTTCGCATGCCTTTTCACTCGAAATTTGGAATCGCGCAAACTCAGCGACTCTACAAACAAGACTTAACGCCCGTCATTGTTGTCTGTAACAGCAATTTTGTGAATCGTACTACAAACAAGTCAACGCTACAAGTCAACGCAAATATGAAAAGCTGATTTGGGAAGATTTCCTTTTTCGGAATTTTTTATTTTTATTTTTCCATATAGAAAACCCTACCTCATATATATCTATATATGAGAGAGACGTCCAGCAGAGAGAATAATCTTTTTTATCATCCATAATACTTTTTTTATATGATCAAGACATGATTAGTTGATTTGATGATTTAATTGTAGATATTTTATTAATTAATTAATTAATGGTATAGTTAGGGTTATTTAATGTTAGGGTAAATTATATAGACACCTTCTGAAGTTAGATCATTTTTCAACTAAATGAATATTTTGATTTTAATTTCACTTACATCCAATCATGCAAATGAATCTTTTCATTCTTAATTTTTTAATACAAAATATATATAATCTTATATGACAAAAGACCCATATCCTACTCCACACCACGGCCACCATCTCTGGCTCCTCAACCATAACAACTATTATTCCCAACTCCACATCCACCACTACATACTAGCTTACATCCACCACCACATATCCCAAACCACTGCGGAAAGGAAAGTTGTAATACCCCTAATTTTAAAAGGATAGTCTCGGTATTTATTTAGTTATTTTTATTGTAATTTTTTAATTATTTAATTAATTATTTGACTAATTGTTTATATGTTTAATTGAATTAAGTGTTACTTGATTAATTGGCTACTTATCTATGTGTTATTTGTATTTTGTCTAGGTATTATTTGTATTATTTGTTTAATTAGATTGTGTGCTTAAATGATGTATTTGATTAATTGTAATTAATTGTAAATTAAATGATTAAATGTTTATTTTATTTTATTTTATGGTTATGGTTAGTGGTAATGGGCTAACTAATTGGGTCCCATGAACTACTTGGATAGGAGGTTGGATGGGTATGGATAATTATCCGTGGATAGTTGTATATGTATATATATATATATATATGTATATACATATATATAAAAAGGAAAGTAATTTATTAATATTATAG
Source organism: Cornus florida (assembly GCF_030987335.1). Lineage (NCBI taxonomy): Eukaryota > Viridiplantae > Streptophyta > Magnoliopsida > Cornales > Cornaceae > Cornus > Cornus florida. Next base: position 75,814,398 of record NW_026775579.1, on the reverse strand, counting down.
TAACTTTAGTATTAATAAATAATCTGATGCATATATTTTATATATTTATATAATAAGGATATACTTATATTTTATACGTAACATGTTTTAAGTTACCTTTTTAATATTATGGTAACTTTAGTATAAATAAATAATCTGATGTATATATTTTATTTATTTAATGAGGATACAGATAGATTATATATGTAACATGTTTTAAGTTACTTTTTAATATTATGGTAACTTTAGTATAAATAAATAATCTGATGTATATATTTTATTTATTTAATGAGGATATAGATAGATTATATACGTAACATGTTTTAAGTTACCTTTTAATATTATGGTAACTTTAGTATTAATAAATAATCTAATGTATATATTTTATTTAATTAATAAGGATATACATAGATTATATACGTAACATATTTTAAGTTACCTTTTTAATATTTTCATTTTTTATTAAGTTGACTTGGATTGGAAAAAGGAATAGGGTTATTATTTAGCCTATAAATACACAACTATAGGTTGAAAAATGAGTGAAAATATATCACGTAATATATTCTAGATTCCTTTTAGAGAGAAGATCAAGGAAGAAGAAGTTTAACTTTCAGTCCGAAAGTTTAAGGCAAGTTCTTCTTCTATCTCTTTCCCTTTGATTCGTGTTTCTGTACATGCCTAGGAAATTCCAAGATTTATTAAACATATAAAATTAAATAATTATGCATATTTAATTGGATTAGAACATAGGTTTTATGAAATTGGTTTATATCTGTTCTTGTGTTATGAATTGATAAATGCATGATTTTGATTTGATTTCCGGTGTGAATTTTTATATATTTAAATTATGTATTTTTCATATCTGTGGAATGATGGAACGTAGAAACATGCCTAGGATTCCTGAACATTAAATAGGAACTAGGTTTGGGTTTAAATAAATTTAAATAGACTCAATCATAATGATGCTTGCTATTTGAATGTTTTAAACAAATAAATGGATTTAATCTTTTAAAATATTTTAGCAATTGAGATTAAATGTGTAGGATGAATTTGATATAGAGAATCCTTATTTAACGGTATAATAAAATATCATCATGTATAAGATTCAGTTTGTGTAGGACATGTGATATAGGAAGTTTAAAGAAATAATAAGTCATTCATATTATGTGATATCATATTTATCATAGTTATTTATGGAATGTTTGATGTATTTCCTTAATTGTTACATCAATTGTTGGATTGTGTGATTTAATACACCGGTATGGGACGGTGACATTCTAGGGATGGATTAACTTATCAGTTAAGTCCTACCTATTTTATAAGGGAATGGATTAACTAAAATGTTAAGTCCTACTTATATTTAAGTCAGGTCAGCTGAACAAGTTGAATGACTTATGGAGGATTAATTTATTATATAAGGGAATGGATTAACTAAAATGTTCAGTCCTACTTATAATCAAGTCAGGTCAGCTGAACAAGTTGAATGACTTATGGAGGATTAATTTATACTGGATAGGATGGTTACTAGATTATATATATATAAGTATGGTGCCATGATATGAGCTTGAGTCTCAGGATCAATGGTTAGGGCGCGTATATCGCCAGGGATGTGTAGCTAGATATAGTGTAGTTGTGTACCCTGATAGGTCTAGGTACTCATGCCCACTATATGTGCATTTTGCATGTTGCCTACTATTCAGGTTGAGACAACCCTATAGTCTAGTGAAGTTCCTTTAGTGTGTATATATATATATACGGACTACTAGTTACTGTTGGATTGACTAAGATGTATACGTGTATCGAATCTCTGCTTGGACTGTAGTAGAGTAGAACTTGTTTGTGGGCCTGACCCACAATTATTTTTCAGGTGTTCGTCACGAGTAGAGGTTGTTCGTGTTGAGCGGGGATCAGTCTACTTCATTCTTCCGATGCTACATAGGAGTTCCTTTATGATTCAGTTTCCTGTTTTAGATTACTGTCATTTGTTTAGTTTGGATTTTCTAGGGGTCCACACAGTATAGATTCCCGAGTTGTATTTTGGAGGATCAGTTGTATCAGAAGAGTTTATTAATTAATGAAAATATATTATGAGGTTTATTATTAGATTATCATTTTAGTTTCTTGTCAGCATTTTATTTATTCTTCTTTATTCTTTTGTACTCTATGTTCGTTTATTATCAATTTGTTTTGATATCCTCGGGTATTCGGGCGTGGGCCTGGCCAACCCGCATTCGGAAATTCGGGGGTATCACAAAAGTCGATTGCAAAGAATTGAAGGCGAAGTCGATTGTGGAAGGCGACACTGAAGAGCAAGTTGATATCGGAGGCGGATGTCGGATTACAACCTCTACGATGTCGCAATTAATATATCTCGGCGTCGAGACATCGAATTATAGGCTTATAGCCTCAACATCGTTGTAATCGGCAGCAAAAATCCGCGTCTCGTGCTCTGACGGGAAGGCCGTACCCAACCCTTGTAAGCTCTCCAACATTGCGTTGTTCATCACCATTGTCAGTGCCGAAACCCTCGACCGTGACTTTCTGGCCTAAGCATATGGAAGTGCTACCTTTATTAATCTCTGGACCCTGGTTTAAAGAATGTCCTCCCGATATTACTAATGAAATTGCAGATTGAGGCATCAATAAGTCCATCAACAAGGGTGGAATTCCCTCTTACCAATATATTCTTATCATTTCTCTTTGTGTGCAAACCCCTCCTTAGCAGCATCAGACCCAATTCCTCAAATCAAAGGTAATAGCAGCAAGTACGCCAAGCAAAAAATGCGTACTTGGACTATTTGCTATCCTTTTTCTTTTCTCGGCTTTTGAAGTTTTTATACTTAGGTATGAACTGAGGCCACCTTAAACTAGATGAGGTTTACATAAGCCTTGTTGATGCGAAAATCCTTGCGACTCGGAATGACGGCATTTACCTGCAAAACCAAAGGACGTCAGCTCGAATGGCACTGCCAACCAAGGACCCTCCTACGATCAAGTTAGTACTTATAATCGTATCACATAATAATTATATATATTCTATTTAGTGGTTTTTTCTCGTCCATTCTTTAACGACTTGGTGCGCTATTTATGGCTATCAGTTGGAATTAAATTGGTTTCGCCGATGTCGATGGTTGAGGTCTCCCTTATCATCCGCTTGTTCTATATCAGAGGAGATTCGTTTGTTGCCAGATTTATCGGGGATATGATTTACTCATTTGACTTTCTTAAATTGTGCCAAGGTTATCTTTATCCTATTGAACCACACTACCACCATAGCCACAAAACAAGGCAATTATAAAGGATAAGTCCACGAAAGTGAAAAACTTTGACTCCCTTATTAAAGGGCAAACATATAAAGTTTAGGCAAAACATCCCCTTATTTAAGGGGCGAGTTGGGTAAAGCTCGTAAAAAATAACCCTTTATTAAAAGGGCGGGCTGAGTGAAGCTCGAAATTATTATTTCCCTTATCAATAGGGTATGCTGAGTGAAACTTGAACATATTACAAACCCCTTACCAAAGGAGTAAGAACAACTACTTCCCTTATTAAAGGGGTCAAGAGATCATTAATAGTCAAACAGATCTAAATACGACTCTAGAAAGAAAAAATAGTTCCAACACTAGAAGTTAGATCATAAAGGTACAACCCTTGGTTATCATAAATCAAGGCTTGGTTATCCAAAACCAAGGCCTAGTCAACCAAGACTTGACCTAACGATAGAGACAACTAAGTGTTGACCAGCCGCCTGACCTCTTCGACTTTCGAACGATGATATTTTCATTGGATAAGAATGATAGTATTTCATTATCAAGGATAATGAAAGATGACATGGTTCAACAGGGTAAAAATAACCTTGACACAATTTAAGAAAGTCAAAGGAGTAAATCATATCCCCGACAAATCTGGCAACAAACGGATCTCCTCTAATCTCGCATAAGTAGATAATAAGGGGGACCTCAACTATCGACATCAGCGGAACCAATTTGATTCCAATTGACAGCCATAAATAGGGCACCAAGCCGTTAAAGAAGGAACGAGAAAAAACCCCTAAACAGAATATATATAATTATTATGTGATACGATTACAAGTACTAACTTGATCGTCGGAGGGTCCTCAGCTGGTACCCCACCAGTGCCATTCGAGGTGACGTCCTTTGGTTTTGCAGGTAAACGCTGTCATTCCGAGTCGTGAGGATTTTTCCATCAACAGTTGGCGCCGTCTGTGGGAAGGATTAGTTCTCTGAAGAAATAATAATTCTGACATGACTTGGCACGGACGACAAAACGAAAGTTTCCGATCATGGAAACCATCCCAAAGTCATCGGTTAACAACAGGTTTCTATATTCTTATATAAAGATGGGTCTCTACATCATGATTACCCGTCCATCATATTAGGGGCAAACGAGGGATTGCGTGATATCACCCAGTGTACGATGATAATAATCAAAATTTGGCACGTCGACCCAGGCAGTCTAATGTGGTGTTTTCTATCTAGCGATGCTTAGTCCCCTCACTACTGAGGTTAGGTCATCTAAGACCAAACTCTATCTCATATTTGGCAGAAGCCAACTACCAAGGCTTGATCATTGAAGACTAAGGCCTGGTCCTTCTGCGCCTACATAAATGAGTAGGTCTCCACCCATTAAGAAGATCACTACCAACAAGGGGGTCTCTACCTACTAGTAAAGCCTCTACCATTGAGGATGTCTCTAGCAACATAATCTCATTACTTTATCTGTTCGTGTAATCAGGGTGGACTTTTACACCTAAGAATGAATCGAGGCTTTCAGATCTAAGGAGGTCCAATCTCCCTCAAGATCCCATGTCCAATAAGGTCTGTATTTCCAAGGAGGTTCCTAAGTTAAGGGCGATCTTTGGACCCAACAAGGTACTAGCCACTAGACCATCATTTGTCAGTCATTGGGTACCACGCCCCCATCCACCAGGCATCAAGCCAGTCACTGGACACCAAGCCTCCACCTACTAGACAACAGTGGTCACCTCTCTTCCCTTACATGAATTGCTTATTGACTTCAGAATTTTGGATTGATAATCTATTGCAAGTTAATTTTCAGTAATTATTTCTAACACAATCTAATATTTTTAGAAAACTGTAAATTGTTGCAACACCAGGCACCTCGTCCACTATATAAACGTCTATAGAATGGGTCATCACCGAAGATCCCACCATCGGGGGCAGAATAGTGGATCACACGATATCAATCATTGATCTACATATGATGACAAGGTTTAGAAGATTGAAGTACCAACCTTGGTACATCGAGCTAGTAGGGTTTCTAGTCTCTCTCCTTTAGCAACCTCTCGGGGGCACTAGTCGTCCAAGACCAGTGCCCGATCCTCCGAAACCATAACCTGGTAAGTCTCTACACATTGGGAAGGACTTTAAGTCCAGTGAAGTTTCTACAATCAATGAGTTCACCGTGTCCAAGGTGGTCCCATGAGGTTTTTAACCATCAAGCATCAATGATGATCTTTTCTTCCAGGAACCAAGCTTAGTCACATGCACTTCAAATTTGATCGGTCACTACCACCATAGCCACAAAGTAAGGCAAGCATAAAGGATAAGTCCCTGAAAGTGAAAAACTTTGATTCCCTTATTAAAGGGCAAACATATAAAGTTTGGGCAAAACATCCCCTTATTAAAGGGGCGAGTTGGGTGAGGCTCGTAAAAAATAACCCTTTATTAAAAGGGCGGCTGAGTGAAGCTCGAAATTATTATTTCCCTTATCAATAGGGCATACTGAGTGAAGTTTGAACATATTACAAACCCCTTACCAAAGGAGTAAGAACAACTACTTCCCTTATTAAAGTGGTCAAGACATCAATGGTCAAACAGATCTAAATACGACTCTAGAAAGAGAAAATAGTTCCAACACCAGAAGTTAGATCATATGGGTACAACCCTTGGTTATCATAAATCAAGGCTTGGTTATCCGAAACCAAGGCCTAGTCAACCAAGACTTGACCTAATGATAGAGGCAACTAAGTGTTGACCAGCCGCCAGACCTCTTCGACTTTCGAACGATAATATTTTCATTGGATAAGAATGATAGTATTTCATTATCAAGAATAATGAAAGATGACGTGGTTCAACAGGATAAGGATAACCTTGGCACAATTTGAGAAAGTCAAAGGAGTAAATCATATCCCTGACAAATCTAGCAACAAATGGATCTCCTCTGATCTCCCACAAGCAGATGATAAGGGAGACCTCAACCATCAACATCAGCGAAACCAATTTGATTCCAATCGACAGCTAAAGATGCAAGAAATACACCCTTATCTATTTCTCTAGAATTCTTACACTTCAATAGAATCAAAAATCCCCCTTCTTGTCTACCCCTCATGGTCTATTTATAGACCAATACAAATATTCTCACTAACTGATTACATTGGGCCTCTATTCAAGGGTTTTCTTCCTTTTGGGCCTGACTTTCCAATGGGCTTGATCTTCCTCAGTGGATCCTCCAAGTTCGGCCTATTCCGTGGTGCTTTTGCATGGGCCATACTTCAATTGTTCGACCCGATCTCATGCCAGCGAGCTATAACTGGCCCATGCCACTTACTACGTCCTCAACTGCCCACATAATTACTCCCTATTAATTAGGGGGTAATTATTAGAGGCTGCTAATCATGACCTGACGGCTCGAGAAGATTACGTGGGAGAATGGACGGTTAGATTTGGGGGTCGGCGTTTGGAGATTAAAAAAAAACTCCTCACTTTCTTGACTCTTCGGCCCTCGGGCCCACCTTGTCTTTATAAGCCTTATAGATGTTCCATCGATTCTCTTTACCGTCTCCATCTCACTTTCTGTTGTTCGAATCTTCTCCGGCGATTTCTTGCAAAAGATCCTCCTTCCAGCGACCTCGCAGTACTCTTTGCCGTTCTCACTTTCTGAGGTTAGTTTCATTTGCATTTTTCTTTTGGAAGACCTCTCTCTCTTCCTTAAAATCTTCATTCATTCTCACCATGACTGTAGATCTAGATGTTCTTTGCATGAAACTTCACTTCCCTGACAATGTACAAATTAGAAATTACCCCAAAGAGGTGAATATTAGAACCGGTGCTGGCCTTCTTCCCGGCGAGGTTCTGTTTTCACACTTCATCTTAATCTCCTTAGGTTCCCCTTGCATCCCTTCTTTTGCTATATTTTCAACAAACTAAAACTCTCCCCTCTGCAAGTAAACCTAAATTTCCTTAGGATTTTGTCTGTTATGCTACTTCTGATCTGTGACAGAGGTCTAGATCTGGACCTCATAGATCTTCTCCTCTGTTACAAGGTTAGCAAGATCAGAACTGATGAACCATTTTACCACTTTGTCCCCATTGAGAGGAGGTCCATCTGCACAGATAAAATCAAATCTGAGAAGGGTTAGGGGAGCCTGGTTCCCTCCAGCTGTGGAGGATTTCCCTATCCCAAGCGCTTTTGGAGAGTGCTCTGTCTCTTCTTACAAGAAATACAAAACCCATAAGAGTGACTGTCCTTGCGAGATTTTCATTCCCCATTTTTGTACTTTCTTGTGCCGTTCCTTAGGCATTCCTTGTGATGATTTGAGCTACGGTGTGTGCAGGGATAGGGATAACTACCTGAAGCAGTACGTTCTGAACAATGTTCCCTCCTGCTCGGACCTCCTCACTTCAGACAACCTCCTCGTTCTCTCAGCCTTCCGCAAGACAATGAGTCAACTCCAGATCCCTTCATTCGGCAAGAAGAAAACTGCCCCCAGGCCTGTTATCACCCCTGCAGCAAATTCTTTACCAACTTCAGCATCTTCCTCTGCTACCCTTTCTGATACCACTCCTTCCACCGATCCGACCGTGACGGCTACTGACCCGGTTGCCAACACAGTGACCGCCAGTCCAAACGTGACCCCCTCTGTTAACAATCTTCCCGGCTCTACTACTGCTTCCGCACGGGAAAAGGCAAGAGGAAAAAAGCACCAGCCTGATAGTGCCCTCAGCGTCGATGATGTTCCTTCGTCACAGAGGGTCAAGCCCTCTAGGCCGAATGTGATATCTCTAGCAAAGCCCCCTCAAACTAGGCCCCCTACCCCTTCTGGGCATGCCTCCGCTTTAGGAACGGCACCATGGAACCCTCGCTTCATTCGAACAGACGGATTATCTGTAAAACCGAACGAGACTATGTTCAAGGATAGTCAGACCGCTATGGCATACTACAGGAGCATGTGGACTCCCAAGGACATTAAGGCAGCCAAGGGTCTGTCTCAGAGGGAAGTGTTCAGCCGATTTCCCTTATCTGCCATGGAGGTAACTTCTGCCTCTTAGTCAATAAGTCTTTATACAGTCTTTACACTTAGTTTCTTCTAACCATCTGCTCGGCTTAACCAGTTGTCCTATATATCTCTACAGACCCTGTACAGGATGATGGCTATGCAGAAGCAGGTTAAGCTTGTGAACGACAAGGCTCGTGCGCTCTCTGACAGCCTTAATGCAGCGAACAAGGAGAAGGATTCTTTGGTTGCTCAGAAAACCGGGTTGATGGTTCAACTTGGTAAGGTTGAAAAGGAGAGGGACTCGCTGAGGAAGGAGACCGACTCTCTTCAGGATGAGAGGAATGCATTGCAGCTCGAAAAGAGCGTCTGGCATACCGAGCGGGAATCCCTTAAGGCTGAAAAGGAAGAACTTCTACGCCTTCTGAGTGATGAGCAATCCGCTCGGATGGCCTTTGAGAAAAGGGCTTTGGACGAGCGCAATGCTTTACTCGACACCATTAGTAGGGTAAACGGTGGTATGCTAGCTCTGCATGCTCGGTTTTCTAGAGTTGGGGCCCTCAGATATGCTCAGGGGTTCCGAGAGGGTTATGCCGATCGTGTTTCAGATGAGGGTCAGACTGGTTCTACCCCTGATGATGTTGACAAAGAACTGGAGATTGACCCTCCGGGTACTTATGCCGATCTAGACTCCACCACTGCTAAGGGCATATTTGATGAGTGCCAAGAGATTGCCTCTTCCCGGATCACTCCTACTTCTTCTGCTGCTCTGACTTTGGACATTCTTCCTCTGTCCACCGTGACTCCATCTGTTACTACTGCTAAAGATAACCCTCAGCCGAATGATTCTTCCAATGTTATTGAGGGTAGGACTCAACAGAACGATTCTGTCATTCACCTCGACTCTCTTCCTCGTGAGGATGGTGATACCAACAATAATGAGGAGATCGTTCAGCACCATCAAGAGGCTGACGAGGCAAACGCTTCTTAGTTAGAACCTTTTTGATGTATTGACTTTCCTTCTTTTGTATTTCTGCCATCTGTATACCTCATCATTTTTGTAACTCTTTAAACATTATTATTAATGAGATGGCCGACTTCTGATCAAACTCTTTCTGTAAATACTTTGTTTCAACAATCTGATCTGGTTCTTCCCTATATGTCAGTGGTTTGCTTTCAGCTAATTTTTTGGCGTTCGGCTCATAGTGTCAGCTGCCACTTATTTTGCTGAGTGGTTGGCGCTTGGGTAGAACGCCACTTGCCACTTTCATTCTTTTACTTGTTTTGGCAAGTTTTTAGCGTTCGGCTAATAGCGCCAGCTGCCACTTACTTTGCTTAGGTGCTTGGCGCTCAGCTAGAATGCCACTTGCCACTTGCCCTTTTACTTCTTAGCAAATGTTTGGCGTTCGGTTCATAGTGCCAGCTGCCACTTACTTTGCTTAGGTGCCTGGTGCTCGGCTAGAATGCCACTTGCCACTTGGCCTTTTATTTCTTGGCAAGTATTTGGCATTCGGCTCATAGTGCCAGCTGCCACTTACTTTGCTTAGGTGCCTGGCGCTCGGCTAGAATGCCACTTGCCACTTGGCCTTTTATTTCTTGGCAAGTGTTTGGCGTTCGGCTCATAGTGCCAGCTGCCACTTATTTTGCTTAGATGCCTAGCGCTCGGCTAGAATGCCACTTGCCACTTGGCCTTTTATTTCTTGGCAAGTGTTTGGAGTTCGGCTCATAGTGCCAGCTGCCACTTACTTTGCTTAGGCGCCTGGCGCTCGGCTAGAATGCTACTTGCCACTTGGCTTTGCCATTTTTACTTTCTCAACCTCTTAAAAAGGAATATTATTTTTATAAATCTAAAAAACTTGTACATTCACCTGCATTCAATTGAAAATGAACAAAATTCAATATTGAAATTCAACTTTTATTGATAATACCTCTTCAGAGAAATAACATTCCAAGGCTTGTTAACCAGCCTTCCGGCCATGGTCTCTAAGGTATATGCCCCCTTTCCTATGGCTTCTGCAATTCTGTATGGACCTTCCCGTGGTGACATCATCTTTTTGACTTTCCCCACCTTCTTTTTCGAAACCAGATTACCCCGTCTAAAGTCTCTGTGCTTTACTTTTTTGTTATGGCTATTCGCAAACGTCTACTGGTAGGATGCAAGCCTTACCGCCGCTGCATCTCTTTTTTCCTCCAACAAATCGAGGTTAAACCTCAACATACTGTCATTATGCTCTCGGTTCCATGCCAAGCTTCGAACAGTCGGAACCAAGTACTCGACTGGTATAACTACCTCGGTACCATACGTCATGGTGAATGGGCTTTCTCCGGTTGGTCGCCTTGGAGTCGTTCTGTAAGCCCATAGGACGTTCGGTAGTTCATCTAACCGTTTTCCTTTCTTTTCTTCAAGCTTCTTCTTGATACAAGCAAAGATTGTTCTATTTGTGATTTCCGCCTGTCCATTGGCCTGGGGGTGACTTACTGCTGCCAGCTTTTGATTAATTCTATATTCCTCCAACAACCCTCTTACTTGCTTACTGTCAAGGTTGGTCCCATTATCCAAGACGATTGACCTCGGAACACCAAACCGGCAAATAATATTACTCCAAATGAATCGTCTCACATGAGTTTGAGTAACGCTCGGGTGGGGCTCTGCTTCCACCCACTTAGTAAATTAATCTGTAGCCAGCAACACATACTTGTTCTGAGCTCTTGCAGTTGGTAGAGGACCAACTATATCCATCCCCCACTATGCGAAAGGCTATGGTGTGGCCATTACGTGCAAGTCCTCAGGTGGTTGGTGAATCAGTGGTCCGAACCTTTGGCACTTATCACACCTTCTGGACAATTCCTCCGCATCTCCTGACATGCTCAGCCATAAGTACCCTTGCGTCATTGCTTTGAGCGCTAAAGATCTCCCCCCTGAGTGGTTTCCGCATACACCTTCATGAATAGCTCGTAGTATCTACCGAGCCTCTGTGGGGGTGACGCACTTTAAGTACGGTCCGGAAAAAGATCTTCTGTACAACTGGTTATGCACTACGGCGTACTTCGCAGCATTCGCTTTGATTTTCCTAGCCTCATCTCTTTGCTCAGGCAGAGTACCATCCCGGATGCAAGTTATAATCGGATCAACCCAGTTTGGCTCATATGGAATAACATTCACTTGCCAAGGATCTGAACCCGAAGGTTCTTCAAAAATGGATGGCTGGTTTAATATTCCTACTGGAATCACCCTTGCCAATGTTTCTCCCGAACCCGAGGCACTACATGCTAGCCTATCAGCATCCTCGTTATGCTCCCTCGGAATTTGAATGAATTCAATTTTTTCAAAATTTTTGGCCTCCCGCATAACAGCAGAATGATATGCTTCCATCGTTTCATCCTTGGTTTCATATTCGCCATTCACCTGCCGAACGATTAACTGGGAGTCACTAAAAACAGTCAAATTCCTGACCTTCAACTCCTTGGCAAGCTTAATTCCGGCCAGCAATGCTTCATACTCCGCCTCATTGTTCGTGCCTCCGAATTCAAGCCGAAGTGCTTGACTTAATGATGTACCTTCTGGCGTTTGTAGTTTGATCCCAATGCCTGCACCCATCTGATTTGAGGATCTATCGACGAAGAGTTTCCATAAGCAACCACGAAGGTCTTCCTCCATGTCCTCTGAATCACATTCTAGTAAAAAATCTGCCACCGCTTGCCCTTTGACTGCTGTTCTGGGTTCGTATGTGATATCAAATAAGCTTAACTCTATGGCCCACTTCGTCATTCTTCCGGAGAGATCTGGTTTGTGCAGGATTATTCTGATAGGGAAAGTGGTTAGAATGATGATAGGATGGGATTCAAAATAATGTCTGAGCTTTCTTTTCGCATGCACTAGCGAGAGTATCACCCGCTCTGCCTTTGAATAATGTCTTTCGGCCTCAGTCATTGTCTTGCTAACGTAGAACACTGGATATTGCTTCCCTTCTGCATAGCGGATCAAAACTCCACTTGTCGCGATACTGGATACTCCGAGATATAAAAATAATTTTTCGCCCGGTTCTGGGGCTGACAGGACCGGAAGGTTCTGTATATACCTTTTCATAGCAGTTAACGCTAGGCGCTGTTCATCCCCCCAAACTTGTCTGTCGTGGCTTCGTATTATGTCAAAAAATGGTTTGCAGCGATCTGACAATTTGGAAATGAACCTGCTCATTTCTTTGACTGTCGTTGGTTCGGCATTCTTAGTCAGAGCTTCTGCTTGGGCAGGGCTTGCCTTGATGCCTCTGAGATTAACCACGTGCCCCAGGAATTGGACAGAACTTACACCGAATGAGCACTTGGTTGGATTGAGCTTCATTCTATATTGCCTCAACACATCAAATACATCTCGTAGATGTTTCACATGGTCAACTTTCTTCTTACTTTTTACCACCATGTCATCAATGTAAGCTTCCACCGTCTTCCCTATTTGTCCTTTAAAAATTTTGCTAATAAGTCTTTGGTAAGTTGCTCCGGCGTTCTTCAGTCCGAATGGCATGACTTTGTAGCAATACGTCCCGCGTTCGGTAACGAAAGAAGTTTTTTCTTCATCAGCAGGGTCCATGGGGATCTGATTATAACCTGAATAAGCATCTAAAAAGGTCAAACGCTCATACCAGTAGTTGCATCCACCATTTGATCAATCTTTAGCAGCGGGAAGCTATCCTTCGGACAGGCTTTGTTTAAATTGGTGAAATCAATGCACACTCGCCATTTCCCATTTTTCTTCTGCACAACGACAACATTTGATAACCAGTCAGGGTAGTACACTTCTCTTACAAACCCCGCATCAAGCAACTTGTCAACCTCTTCAGAAATAATCCGGTTGTGCTCGGGAGTAAACCGTCGCTGCTTCTGCTTTACAGGTTTTGCATTGGGATTAACGTTCAAGGAGTGACAAGATACGGAAGGATCAATCCTTGGCATGTCTAGGTGACTCCACGCAAACACGTTTGCGTTTTGAGACAAGAAATTAATTAACTCCTGCTTCTCCTCCTCAGCGAGTCGTCCCCCCACTCTGGTTGTTCGTTCCGGTCGGAATTGATCGATCTGCACATCAAACAGGGGTTCTTCAGTCAAGTCCACTGGCTCCTCCTCCCCATTCTACTTGGAGGGAGGCTCCTGTAATTGCTATCTCGGACTTGCTGAACGAATAGGAGCTTTCCCTTTTCCGGCATGTTTCAGCGTTACTGAATAACATTCTTTTGCTGCAACCTGGTCCGCATGAATGTCAATCACTTTGGTCCCGTCTGGCCCCAGGTATCTCATCACCTGATGCAAAGTGGAAGGAACACCTTGAACTCTGTGGATCCACCCTCTGCCCATCAGAAGATTGTAAGAGGGATGAATTTCAACAACCACAAAGGTTTCCATCAGAACCCTCTCGGCAACATGTACCGCTACCTCCACCGTACCAATAGGCTCCACTCGTTTTTCATCAAACCTTAGTAAAGGATTTCCGGTGGATTTCAGCCGATCCCGTTTGATCTTGAGCCGATCAAATGTGTCCCTTGGCATAATGTTCGCACTATTTCCAGGATCAATCAGAATTCTGCGCACCAAGCATTGGGCCACTGTCAAACTTACGACCAACGGGTCCTCATGAGGGATCTGAACACGCAATAGATCTGCTCCGTCAAACTTTATCTGCATTGATGCGCTTTGTTGGTGCAGAGTGTTTACACTGCCTATCCTTCTCTTCATCTGTGCCTGGCGAAGGCGTGTTCGAAGCAGTTCATCTGACTCTTCAACAGGCTCTGGCCGACCGTGAATTGCATTGATTGTTCGAACTGGTTGCGTGTTGTGAGAATTTGACTTCTGATTCCTCTTCACGTGCTCCATTGGTCAGTTCTATTGCACCGCTGGGCCTTGAATATAACTTGCGAACTCCCCTCTGGCTATCAGCATCTCTACCTGTCTCCTTAGGTTCCTGCATTCGTTAGTCTGATGGCCAAAGTCAGAATGAAATGCACAGTGCTTAGACTGATCCCTCTGTTCGAAGGGTTGTCAGATTGGTAAAGGAGGTCGGAACTTATCTTTATTTTCTTAGTACAGTCTTGCTAAGGTAACTTTCAATGGAGTAACCAGCTCTTCCTCTCTGGCCCTCTTCTCAGATTTCCACGAGGAGCGCTGCGGCTGAACCTGCTTTTGCCTGATCTTTGCTTTGGTCTTTTCTTCCGTGGATATGACGGATGTCTTCCGAGCATTTACCGCCTCTTCTTCTTCCAAGCGTACAAATCCATCGGCTCTTTCATTAAGTTCATCTATAGTTTTCGGCATGTTCACCACCAGGCTTGTGTGGAATGGGGTGCCATGGGTCATGGCCAGTATAAATGCTTGAACTGCCGTTGAAGGGTGACATTCAATCACCATACTCTTGGTAAGGTTAAACCTGGTTAGGAAAGCATGGAGACGCTTATCAGCATGCTGCTTCATTGTAAATAGGCTCGAAATATCCTTCGCTGAACGCTTATTTCCGTAATATTGGCTTATGAACTGATCACAGAAGCTTCGGAAACTATCCACTGAGCCCCTCGGCAGGTTCTTGAACCAATTTAGAGCTGGTCCAGCTAGACTTGTAGGAAAGCACTTACACATTAAAGAGTCATTCTCAGTGTTCAGAGCCATTTTCAACTGGATGTGATACACATGATCGATCGGATCGTTCATTCCGTCGAACAGAATAAAAACAGGCATGGAAAATTTCCTCGGACTCGGAGCATTCAGAATCTCATCGGTGAACGGTGAATCAACCATTCGAGCTGCTGAACGGAGTGCTTCATTTTCCCTTTGGAACCCCGCGGTTGCTTTTTGGTCTACAGACCTCCTCTCTGAGCTGTGATAGTCGAACGTCGTCATAGAAGGCCGATAAGTCGGATCGAATGATCTGTCCTCAGCAAAGTCTCTGCGCCATAGAGGCATAGCTTTGTGACGATCCAACTCTATTGCTTCACCTCGGCTGAGCGTTTCTTGATGTGGATCAAAAGTCATTGCTTCGTTTCGCCTGATTTGCTCACACCGTGGATCCACGTGAGTCGATCCTTCATGATCATCAATACGACGAAGATTTAGCGGCAAACCGTCTCTCCGGATTTCCTCGCAGTGAGGATCTATCAGATTGTTTCCGACCTCCTCGCCGTGATGTGCCACATCAGTATGTGCACCTTCTTCTCCTACCGGGAGTGGTCACGGAATTACTAGAGCTTCTTGACGCTGCATTTCAGTCCTTAAATCCGCATTTTCTCTCCGGAGAGCTTCGATCATGCTCATCAACTCTTCAAGTTTCACCTACTGGACGTTCCCTACCGTATTGGAGTTCTTACCCCCTATCATGATTCCGGATCGAAGCAAAGGCATCAATTACGAACACCGAAACAGATTTGAGCGTCACCGATGCAAATTCCGTTAGATCTGGGCTCAACTTCACCGAATCGTGGTCACCGTTTGCTAGATTTGAATTTTTCTAGCTTTGAACTCACCGGATCTGACTGCAATTGAGCAAATCACAGTTGTGTCATCCTGAAGCAAATGCCTCAGAAGCCACAATAAACAAGAATTCTCTCTAAACAAACTACAATCTCACTGATCTGGATTCAACTTCCAGAAATCAAACTGTGTACTCACAAACTTGATTGAACTAACATGGTACTGATCAGGCTCGAATCGATCTTCTTCGTCGTTTCCCACAAACGGCGCCAATTGAAGATGCAAGAAATACACCCTTTTCTCTCTCTCTAGAATTCTTACACTTCAATAGAATAAAAAATCCCCCTTCTTGTCCACCCCTCATGGTCTATTTATAGACCAATACAAATATTCTCACTAACTGATTACATTGGGCCTCTATTCAAGGGTTTTCTTCCTTTTGGGCCTGACTTTCCAATGGGCTTGATCTTCCTCAGTGGATCCTCCAAGTTCGGCCCATTCCGTGGTGCTTTTGCATGGGCCATACTTTAATTGTTCGACCCGATCTCATGCCAGCGAGCTATAACCGGCCCATGCCACTTACTGCATCCTCAACAGCTATAAATAGGGCACAAAGCCGTTAAAGAAAGGACGAGAAAAAACCCCTAAACAGAATATATACAATTATTATGAGATACGATTACAAGTACTAACTTGATCGTCAGAGGGTCCTCGACTGGCACCCCACCTGTGCCATTCGAGGTGACGTCCTTTAGTTTTGCAGGTAAATGCCGTTGTTCCGAGTCGCGAGGATTTTCGCATCAAAAAGCCTTGACGGCATTGTAATCGGCAGCGAAAATCCACATTTTGTGATCCTAGTGAAGCCCCAAGTGGCGAAACCCAGTTCATCTCTGATGATGAACAACAGAACTGAACTGACCCAATTCCGACGAGCTCCTAGTGTCAATGAAACCAAACTCAGTTCCGGCGAGTCCCAAGTAGCAAATCCCAGTTCATATCGGCTTCTAGTCAGAGTAATTTGTGATGATGGCGTCAGGGCTCTATTTTGGGTCTTGGGTTCTCTGTGGTGGAAGCTATGTTATGACAAGAATGAAGGTGAAGGCTTGGTGGTAGTTGTGGGTGGTGTCAATTTGTTTTTTGAAAGGTGATTATTTAGTTTGATTTGGTGTCAATTTGGTGGTGGTTGTAGGGGGTGATGATAGAAGTGGCTATAGGTGGTGAAGCTGTGATGCGGCAGGCCGGCGGTGGCAGTATATGGTGGGGGTGATTGGTGGTGGTGATATATATATGTGTGTGTTTGTGTGTGTGTATGTGTGTGATTCGGTGGAAAAAACAGGGTGTCATAATGGTGGGAAAAAATAGGGTGTCATAGTGGTGGGGAAAAAAAAAAAAACCTAAATTGAAAGATGAAGAGAAGGTTTGAGGAAAGAGAAAAATAAGACAAATTTGGCAATTTTAGACACCAAAGATCTTTTCTGCCCTTCTCTGCAATTGCCCCTCTCTTTCTCTAAAACTCTCTTCTTGGCTGCGAAAAATTTAACAATCATGACAGAAAGGTAGAGAGAGAAAGAAGAAGGTTCATGACAGAGAGACGGGGCGGTGTGATTGTGATGGGGGTAGTTTGGTCACAAAAAAAGTTAATATGAGGTCAAAGAGTAGTATAGTCATTTAACACCTCAAAATTACTTTGGCTCCATCAAAAATTGACCTTTAGGGTGTAAGTGAAATGTTAAATTACTAATTCAAATATAAGTGAAATTTAAAATCAAAATCTTAATCTATGTGAAATATGACCTACCCACAGGGGGTCTAAGTGTAATTTACCTTTAATTTTATGATGTGTGTGAGATGTTCTATTGTTATTACTTGTATTTAATTAATTATTGGTTGTTTAATTGATTATTTGTTTTATTTTAGTTTAGTTTTAAATTAGTTGGGCTAAGTAAATGGACTATGAGTTTGTGTGTGTGGTGTAGTTATTAGGAAGGTTTTGTTGATACGTGAGTTTTGAGAGAAGAAGAAAAGAGATGGAGAAATAGAGAGAGAGAGAGAGAAAGAGAAGGAAGAAGAATGTGACTGGAGAAGGAAAATGAAGGTGACAATGGGTTGTCGGAGTTGGAAACGAAAACTGGAGCGATTGTAGAGAACTTTGAGTTTACTTTTCAATTCAAAAATCACAAGGCAAGTTTTAATCTATGCATCATTAGCTTGACTTTAGGGAATTTAAACAGAGGAATTAAATATGTTTCTATGCTATAGTCAGATTAAAATTAACCTATATATGTGTATATATGTGTATGTTGTTACAGAGTTCGAACTTACAAATTAATGTATGAAAACTTGGTTTTGATTCTTTAATCATGTATAATTGCTTCATATTAATAATGGGAATTAATTGAGACATAGATTCATGATTTAGGACTTATAACGATGGATTTTCAGACTTGAAACAAACCTGCTGAATTGGTTTTACAAACCAGTGCTCGAGCACTAAGGGATAATACTCAAGCACTATACTATGCTTAAGCACAGTATGAGTGATATGCTTCGAATGGCCCCGAATTGGTTTTATTAAATTCTAAGTATGTCCTAAAGCTTCGGGAACAGTGTTATAAGATTTAAATGCATAAATTGTGTTATAACTCTTACGTTTCATGATATGATCACTATAAATAATTAAATTAACTTTTAAGTTACAAATTAATTTTTTATAATGTTTAATTTGTGTAATTAAATGGACTAGTTGGATTTATGATTTTAAAAATAGTTGTTGATGTACTTATAATTGACAAGCATGATTTATGGCTGTGATTATATGTTATACCATTGCTAAATATAGTCTGATGGATTTAATGTATGTTTGAGATGGGATCATTAAGATACCTAATAAGGTAGGCTCTTTGATATTTTAATGATTAAATGAGCTGGCTAATAAGTCAAGACATTCTACATTGTGCTATTGTTAGATATGGCTTTATTGATGATGTTATTAAGTATATATATGTGTGAGCCATAATACGAGCTTGATGTCTCAACATAAGTGGTTAAGACTGAGGCATATATTGTCGAAGATGAGTAGCTGGATATAAGAGATGTGTGGGCCCTGGTAGTACAGGGACTTTTGACCATCTGGTGTGTGATTTTTCTTAAGATACCCTCTATCTGGTTGAGACTGCCCTATATCTCAGTGAACGTCTTAGTGTGTATATTTATGTATCGACTATATAGTTATTGTATAAGTTTGGCTAGGGATGTATCGTTTATCGGTTCTCTGATTAAGTTATAGTAGAAAGGACTTGCTCGTGGGGCTAACCCATTATTTATTTTTCAAGTCCATGCTAGTTCCAGACTTAGAGGTTGTTCGTGCTGATCAGAGAGCATCCATATTCACTCGTTCGGAATATCGATGTAGGACATTATCTCAGTTTTCATTTATTGTTTAAACTCGGTTTATCTAGACTTCATTATTATTTTCATTTTTAGATTTTTATTTAGGGGTCCATGTAATTTGGATTCCTGAGTTGTACTTTGGAGGTTTACAATAATTATGGGGAATTATTTATTATTGAATTTATTTAGAGTATTGACAATAGAGGATAACTAATTATTATTTAGTTTTCATTCAATATTAGTATTTATTTTATTATTTATCTATTTGCATTACGTGCTTGTTTTAAATATTAATTGTTTGATATCCTCCGGTCTTCGGTTGCGCACTTGATCAACCCATGCCTAAAAACTGGGAGTATCACATCCCTAGAGACGACGAGCCAAGATTGAACAATATGAAACTTGGAACGACTCATTTACAGCCCAAGAAAAATCTTGAGACGGGGTGGATCGACCAGTAATTTCATATTGGGCGTAAGGCTGTAAACGAGCCGAGCCAAGCCAAGCTTTGGGGAGTTTAGGGTTAACTCGTCATAGCCAAAAGGATGCTTGAGATCGACTGAAGCTTGATCGAGCCTTGACCACCTTTGATAGAGATTAGCTTGGCAGTACTCGGACGAGCTTTAGCTTGGCTTGATTGCTCAATTATTCATATAAAAAAATTCTACATATATTAATCTATATATATATATATATATATATATATATATATATATCCATTGATCTTAGCTCGCATATCAATCTTCCCTCAGTATTTGTTTTCCAAAGGTTCACAATTAAAAACCCCTCCCTATTGTAGCCGTTCCATTATTGTCATCGTGGGTCGCTTGAGGGGTGGGGGTGGTTATGGAAAGAAGACTAAATAATGGAGTAATGCTTAAACTTTGGACGAGATAACGGTGTATGGGAAGAAGCCTAAAGTTTCAGTGGGTCATCCTTAGGCCGGTTTGTGTAATGATCAATTTTTGTTTAGTGCTGAGGGTGCTGTTCCGCATGGAGCCCAGCATGGGGATTTTGGTTTTTAGACTCTTCTCCATCGCAATCTTTTGCGACGCAGTTGGCGCTTTTGGTTGGGAATGCTCAGATTCAAGTTACTGAATCCCACTAATCTTTTGTTTTTCTATCTTAGTGGTGGGTTTTGTGGGCTTCGTGTTCTATTGGGTTGTTTTGCTTTGGTTTGTTTGTGTTTTGGTGTTTCTTTGTAGATGTCGCAGAGCTTGTTTTTGCCAAAAAAAAAAAGAAAAAGAAAAAGGAATAGACTTGAGAATTAATGAATACGCTGCGTTTGATTTATTTTTAAAAGAGAAATAATATAACAAATTGGATTAGGTTAGTCTGGATTATTAGTAGGGCTGCAAGTTGGGTTGGCCCAACCCAACCCAACCTTAACCCGAATCGGGTTGGGTTGAGCCACCCGAATTATATTCAACATGGTTTATGATTATAACCCAGCCCGAATATTTTTGGACGGGTTGGGTCAGGTTGACGGGTTGAAAACTTTTTTTTTAAAATTTTTTTGTTTTTGGAAATTTATATATATATATATATTATATATTTGATTATATTATTATTAAAAACAAATTATATATATATATACATATATATATATATATATTATATTTTATTTAGGGCAAATCATTTTAGCCTTCCCCAATCGCCTCTCTCTGAACTTGCCTCCCCCCCCCCTCTCTCTCTCTCTGTGCAACAACTGCAAACTACAAAAACTTCAAAGCTCATATATTTCAGTTTCATCTATCTACAACAATCAAAAGTTCAAAACCCATATCGGCATATCATTTCAGATTGTTCAAAAAATCAAAAACCAAATCTTTCAGTTTCCATCGCTTTCCAGATCGGGTTCGCCGTTCGCCGTCGGCAAAGCTTCAACCGCTGTCTCTCAACTCTCAACCATTTCAGATCGTTCAAAAAATCAAAACCCAGATCTTTTAGTTTTCATCGCTCGCTGTTCCAGTTCGCCGTTCGCAAGCTTCAACCGCTATCTCTCAACTCTCAAGCTTGCCCCCCTCTCTATCTCTGCAACTGCTACCTTGAATGTATGGGGACGGTACACAGAAAGAGAAAGAGAGAGAGAAAGAAGAGAGAGGAGAGAGAACGGAAGAAAAAAAAAAAGAGAAAAAAAAATTTATTTTTTTTTTATTTTTGGGTTTTGGGTTGGGTTCGGGTTGAACCCGAGTCCAACCCGAATATGTTTGGGTTTTGACAAAACTCAACCCGAACATGAACCCGATTTGTAAACTTAAAGTCCAAATTTCAAATTCTCGAGTTGGCCTTGGGTTGGGCTGGGTTAACCCGCCCAAGTTGCAGCCCTAATTATTAGGTTTGGGCTTAAAATAAATTCAAATGGTTAAAATACCTATTATGGCACATAAAAATATGAAAATGTATGTATACGTATATCTGTGTGTGTGCGTGTGTGTGTGTGTGTGTGTGTGTGCATATGTGTGTTTGCGCGCACTTGCGCGCACATGCGCTCACGAGTTCAAAACGAACCTGAAGTGAACTTGTTCACGAATGTAAATGAGTTGAGTGGGGTGTTGTTTGAGCTCGGCTCGTTTGATAAAGTAACTCAATAATTTTATTTAAACTCGGCTCGTTTAGTAAAATTGACATGAATCAAGCTGAACCCGAGTAGTTCGCGACTCAACTAAAGTAAAATTAATAAATAAAATGCATTCCTTTTTAATAACAGAATTTTCACAAGGTGGATATATCTGAGAAAA
The DNA here is from genome assembly GCF_030987335.1 of Cornus florida. Lineage (NCBI taxonomy): Eukaryota > Viridiplantae > Streptophyta > Magnoliopsida > Cornales > Cornaceae > Cornus > Cornus florida. The sequence goes on along the minus strand of NW_026775579.1, from coordinate 75,792,585 downwards.
TCCTTTATAAAGAAAAAACAAACATTTCTTAACTCATGATCAGTGAAAGCATAAAATAAAAGGCATAATAGATATAAGCATTATATTTGAATTGTTTTGTCTATTTCACTCAAATGACTCCTCAAATTAAAGTTTTTATAAGCTATTGGGATATTGCATATAAATTTTTTTACCATTTTGTGATTCACTATGAATAAGAGGTCTTTTTAAAGGGATTTTACAAAATTTTGGGAAGCTCACATGTTATTTTTTTAGCGATTTTCAACTTGATATATATTTTTAAAAAAATTCAATACATATCAATATTTTTCACTTAAAATCAAAATCATACAAATTATGTGCCCATGATGTTGCAAAAATCGAGTATCTTCTATTTTTTCTTCCTAATTGATGTTTACACGCTCATCAAGAAATTATTTGTACTCAAGAAGAATTGAACGTTAGACCTGATATTTTATCAGACACCAGAGTCAAAATTGTCAAATGACTTGCTCACTTGAACTACCCTTGAATTAAATTAAATATCTTTTATTGTTAATAAATAATGATGCAAGGATAAATTACTACTTATATTCATTTTTTATGACATATAATCTAATGATAAGGAGGTTTAATTATTCATTCAAAAAATATATTCGGTTCGAATCAAATACCTCATCATTAAATCTTTAATATATTTTTTCTACGTTGTCGCAGGAGCATTAATTGGTGTAAATGAAACCCCATTTTTTCACTTTTGAAAAAAAAAAAAAAAAATTGGCTCAATTTAACCATCTACACACCAAACTAGGCCTAAAAACTATTAAGATCCCATTCTTGAAAAGTAAAAACAAATTTATTAATACTTTTCAAGGATATATTTATAATTTCTAGTCTAAGTCTAATTAATTTAACGGAGTTAATTTTACTCCGTCAAATTAATTAAAACACAAATTTATAATTCTCAAAATAGGTCTTAATGAATTATAACACCAATTATTTACAGAGAGTATGAAACTGACTATGATTTGTGTTTGATGGTATTCAGGGATCACTTATTCGGTTGACATTGGACTGAATCTTGAACTAAAATCTTGGACTAAACAATTTACTCTCATTTTGCATTTTTTGACATAGGTAGTAAAATATATATTTTTTATTTATTTTATATAGACTGTTTTTCTCAATTTTTACACAAAGATTAAAGACTGCCATTATGATATCCTTTAGTTTGATGATGATTTGAGTAAGAGGAAGTAATATTGAAACAAAATTCAAGCAGATAATTTGCACCAGCACATAAATTTGTATAGGAAGTAAGAACTATGTATTATTTATATTCATATATTTAACTGGAATTACTTTTTGTCAACATGACACTGCATTCTGGGGATACGAGTGGACCGAGTGGTAAAACAAATGTCTTTCAAGGAATCAGTCAAAGCTCATTACCTGAAACGTTATCAATCCTTCTCTATTGGTTCATCTTATCTATCAATCATGATGGTTGTTGCAGGAAAGGACTGCTAGGCTTTCCTCCTGTTGAAGAAATTCGGACGCTGATTGACCAGGGGTTGTTAGAACCATATTTGATTTACAAGTTTGAAGGTCAATTCCGACATCAGCATGATTTTTTGATTAATATAGAATTGTTTGAAGGGCAATTCCCACATCAACATGATTTTTTTGTTTAATATAAAATTATTTTACTTAATTCAATTAAAGTAGCAAGTAAAATTTTTAAGAGTTAATTACAGTCGCACCTTCAACCACATATGAAAGTTGAACAATCACACCCATACCAAATTTAACCAATGATCAATTGGCCATAGTGAATTAACATTGTTGCCGCATGTGAGTTAATCAATTTAAATACGAATAATAAAATTAGTTTTTTAACCTTTTTTTTACAAGTCATTTATTGAACCAAAGTACCCTTTTTCTCTCCATCTGTGGTCCCCATCTCTCTGTACGATGCCGCCGCCACCAAGATCAATTACCCCTTCTCCATTATCTCTCTCATATCTCTTTTTTCCTTTCTCCATTATCTGCCTGTAAGCAAATCAATATTTATATCAATGACCTTAAATAAGTTATTAAATAATATTTATTTTAATTCTATTTAAGATTTAATGTTGGGAAAAAAGAAAGTAAGTGTTGGTATTTATTGATACTCAATCTATATATACACATAGGTGTATTGTGAGAATAATAATAATTATTATTATTATAATTTAAGTGTTTATATGTGTGTGTGTGTATATACATATATATACGGTCATCCCACGGAGGGAAAAAAGTGTTAAACAGTCACTTTTATCCTGGCGACTGCAAACAGCAGTCACACACACACACACACATATATAATAAAATGTGATAGCAAATGCTGCTAACACTACGATTTCATGACTTGGTACCAAGTTTATCCCTCAAGTTTGATTTTTGCAACCAAGCAAGAAAGATGTGGCATCTTCAAGACTACGTACGTCCATGAATTAAGGCTACCAAACGCATTCTCACATTGAATAAAATAGTCACCTGTCACAATAATTGATGCTACATTTCTTCAACTCAAATTGCGAAGTTCTAGTTTGTTTATACGTAACTTGTATTTCCAATAGTGTTCTGAAAGCGAAAATAAGAAGTCATATTGGGTGTCACAATCACAGTGACATGCATGGTCCAAAACCACCATAGAGGTGCAGTTAAATCATCTTCATTGAAGAAGAAATAACTGAAATTTGGAACTTAACTAATGGTTATAGACCCCTTTTCTTTAAATTTTCTTATGGTAATTATAACAAGGCCAAGTACGCATGCACACAGTCCCATTAAAATGCTCGTCTCAAGATCTTGTGCGTGTGTTTTTATTTTTCTTTTTTAGTCTCACAATAAATGGTGTCCAACAATGGCACTTGTTACTAGGTAATGAAGAAAATTTTAAATTTAAAAATAAAAATAAAAATTGTGCTTTCAAGAATAACACAAAATGGAACCATGGCGGTTTATTTTTATTTTTATTTTTTTTTAACTGTGAGTTTGCCCGACTCTTAATTAACAAGAATTGTTCTCTCTTTATTTCTGTCACTATCCAATTTGTGTCGACGCCATCGACTCTTTCCAAAGCAGACTCTTACACGGTCTTTGTTTTATTGTTCCACTTGCGTGTTTGTTGACTCTTTCCAAAGCAGACTCTTACACGGTCTTTGTTTAATTGTTCCACTTGCGTGTTCGTTGACTTGGCAAATTTACACCAATAATTTCCATTGAAAATTCAACAAAAGTCGGATGCTAAATTGGTCCCATTTCATGCCATCATCGGACTTCATTGCTTCGGTCTAATGCATTGACAAGAGTTCAGAGTATTCGGCTTTAAAATCATTTCTTATATATATATATATATATATATATATATATATAGTACTACATTAAACTAGAGGAAGTACATTATGAGACGAGCAATGAGCCTTCCTAAAATTTCACTGCTGTCTTTGTTGCTAGTACTGGTGATGCTGTTGGCAGCAACTGCAGCAGCAACATCCCTTGCCAAGCCGGGCTGTCCAAGTAGCTGTGGCAACCTCACCATTCCATTCCCGTTCGGCACACGCAAGGGTTGTTACCTCAGAAGAGCTTTCCGTGTAACCTGTAAGGACTCCAACAATCTATTTCTAGGAAACACCACCATACCTGTTATTAACATATCAGAACTCAATGGCGAGTTGCGAATCTCCAGTCAGGTAGCCGTGGTATGTTATAACCAATCGGGTGGATTGATTCGCCGCGTTAGACCATGGGTGAGAGTTCCCATATTCCCCCTCTCACACGCCAAAAACAAGTTCACAGTCATAGGTTGTGACTCCTACGCCTATGTGAGAGGTTCTCTGGGAGTTAAGTACTCCACCGGGTGCATGTCCCTGTGTGATGCTATTGATGATGTGGTCAGTGGTTCATGCTCTGGCATCGGTTGTTGCCAAACAACAATCCCAGAAGGAGTCACGGATTTTAATTTGAGCGCCAGAAGTTTCAATAACCATACAGATATTGTGGACTTCAATCCCTGCAGCTTCGCTTTTGTTGTCGAAAATGGCTTGTATAACTTTTCCAGGGTACATCTTTCCAATTTAAGCAACATTGAGAGGATGCCAATGGTGCTTGATTGGGCCATTCCCAATCAAACTTGTGCGGAAGCCAAAAGGAATATAAGCAACTACTTATGTGGGGAAAATAGCATCTGCAATGACACAAATATTAATGGTAAAGGGTATCGCTGCCATTGTTCTCAAGGTTACCAGGGGAACCCCTACCTTCCAAATGGTTGCCAAGGTATATATATTCACACATATATATATGTAATTCACTCGTAAATGTTATGACCACAAATGAAGAACAAAATCAAGAATTCGACAAAAAAGCAAACACACCACACCAACACCAGGAACACAGTAATGCTCAATTCATATATTTGTTTTGTTTATATCGTTTACAGATATCAACGAGTGCTCAATTCCTGGACTCAATCCGTGCACGGATGTTTGTCAAAACAAAGAGGGGACTTTTACTTGTACTTGCCCAAGAGGGTATCACGGGGATGGCAGAAAAGATGGCCAAGGTTGCATTTCAAATAAATTATGGCTAAAGCTCTCTGCAGGTAAGATGGACTGAATTTTATAAACTTTAATAAAGCTTGTAACCACCTGTGTTGAACGTTTGTGAAACTCTGTTCAACTATTGAGAAACTGATCAATACATGAGTAACATGACCGTTTATTAAATTGCAATACAGTACTAGTTATTAGTTACTCAAATATGAGGCATGATTGCTTTCCTTAATTAGTTGTGGTTTAATTTGCATGTTTAATTGATTGCAGGTTTTGGGGTAACCATTGTGGTGTTAGTTGTGGGAGGTTCTCTGTCATGTTGGTGGATCAAGAGAAGGAGAAACTTCATTAAATATAAAAAAAGATTTTTTCAGCAAAATGGTGGTTTAATGATAAAACAACAGCTCTCAGCGCTGGACAGTTCAGTTGAGAAAGCTAAAATCTTTAGCATAGAAGAGCTCAAGAACGCAACCAATGACTTCCATGAAAGTTCGATCATAGGTCGAGGAGGGTTTGGTACAGTTTACAGAGCAGTTCTACCCCAAAACAAAATAGTTGCTATCAAGAAGTCTACAAAAGTTGATCAAAGTCAAATTGAGCAATTTGTTAATGAGGTGGTTGTGCTGTCCCAAATCAACCATAGAAATGTGGTTAAACTGTTGGGCTGTTGTTTAGAGGATGAAGTCCCCTTGCTTGTTTATGAATTTATCACAAATGGGACTTTATACCACCATCTCCATGAAGTACCCCAAGGATCCTCCATTCCATGGGAAATTCGTCTAAGGATAGCCAAAGAAACCGCAAGTGCGCTTTCTTATTTGCACTCAGCTGCTTCCACACCTATCATTCATAGAGATGTTAAGTCTACTAACATACTCTTAGATGATAACTTTACCACAAAAGTCTCTGACTTTGGAGCTTCAAGGTTAGTTCCATTGGATAAAACACAATTGACAACAATGGTTCAAGGAACATTTGGATATTTAGATCCTGAATATTTTCATACAGGTCATTTGTCAGAAAAAAGTGATGTCTATAGCTTTGGAGTAGTACTTGTGGAGTTACTTACAGGGAAAATGCCGCTTTCTTTTGATCGGCCAGAGAATGACAGAAATTTAGCCACATTTTTCATCTCTTCAATGAAAGAGAATCGCTTATCCTTTATTTTAGACAATCGTATTGTGAATGAGGGTAATGTAGATCAGGTACGTGAAGTTGCTAATCTTGCACAGAATTGCTTACGATTGAAGGGGGAGGAACGACCAACAATGACTGAAGTGGCAATGGAGCTTGAGGGGCTAATGCGAGTGAACAAACACCTTTGGACCAGTGTTGAAGTAAATCAAGAGGAGACCGAGTACCTGCTTGGTGAACCGTTGGATTTCAGCTGCACTAGCACTACAGCTGGTTATGATAGTTTGAGGAACCAAACCATTATACCATTAGAGCTAGATGATGGCCGTTGACTGTCATGTATAATTTCAATATGTATCACATAATCTATTAACCGAGAAGCAGAGCAAAAAGTAGTGTGTAGCGTAGAAAGAACACCATGCCAACTATATTCTTATCATTATCTTTCTTATAAAAGATTTGATCATGCAATGGTATGTTACTGCTAATAATTTCGATCTGTGACTGTTTTAAATGTCCCTCATTCTTGATTTTAGTTTCAGTTTTACCATGATAAAAAAATTCATGAGCTCAACATGTGACATGATTTACTTTGAAAGAGGTTGGGCTTTTTCCCCAAATGTAATCCAAAATGTTTGGGAAAAAACAAAGAAAGAAAGAAAGAAAATGCAAAAATGTTTGGAGCCTGCCAATTCCAGTCATTGGGCCTGCTCGTGTTAGGTTCTCCCTAGTGTTTTAGAGTTTTCTCTTTTCCCATGGATTAGTCCAATTCTGGTCTTCTGGTCTTATCTTTTTTTGTTTGTATAGCTTGTTTTTTATATATTTTTTATTATCTATTTTACTAAAATTTATTAATAATAAAGTGCGTAAAAGAGTAAACCAAGGGTCTATGATCTTTGGGTTTATTTGACACAATATATATATATTTTTTAAAAAAATAATAATAATTCAAACGGTACCTTCTACACAATGGTGGTGTTCTATTGTTTCCAGGAATGAAGTCCGGATTTCATTTCAGGGGTACAATGTGCTTGATTAAAAAAATAAATAAATAATCAAATAACATAACAAATATAGATTATTCAAATCAACAGGCAAATTGAGCATTTGGTGTTAACTGACAAGAGATTTAACAGTAAACTAGAACAAAAGAAGATGAGAGTTTAACGGGAATAACCAAAACAAACAGACAAATAATTTATTAGCTAAAAAGAATTAAACCTGACCCAGTGGCATTGCCTTAAGCATTCCAATTCAATTGTGCGAACTGCAAAAGAACATATAATTCTCAATCAACTTCAAACTATAATAAAAACAATGGACACCCAATATTATAAACCACAAATGGACCATGTAGTATCAACCAGGAACTACAAAATTCCAACAAAGTATACTTTTACATACAAATAAAGCTCCTTTTCAGTAAAACCCAATTGTTAGATATTACCTTAACTATGACAGGAACATCAATGTTATGTTAATCAAGAAGTGCGGCAAAAATCTAACCAAATAATAAAAAAAGTAGAAGAAAATTGCTAAATAAAATCAAATCAATTATTTTAACAAAAAAAAAAAAACAGTAAAATTTAATGGCCAAATCAAAGATTAAAATTTTAGGAAACCTCGGTGGTAGGTAATTTTATTAGATAGTCGTTAGTAAGAGCTTCTACGATACTAAACAAATCGATCTTATTCAATAGACCCTGAATTCATCTAAAATAAGGGTTACTAACATAGTTAATGGGAGTTACAGAAGATGTACCTGTGTATTGGTAGCCGATTAGAAGCATCCGAAGTTGTCGCCATTGTCGTATTTCAGCCGGAGACGTCGAGCACTTTCCGTCAAAGACTCAAGCAAGACACCGGAGAGCGATTGGAGAAACAATGAACAGGCGCTTGGTATCTGAGTTTGAATATAGATTTTATTGGCTAATTGAGGGTGCATCAAAAGATTTACACCTTCAGTAATCTAACGGTTAGAAAAGATTTCAAGGAAAGCACTTTGTATTGCCGCACTTAAATTTATACGTAAATTACACTCACATGCCCTTTCAACAATGACATCCATGTGATGTGATGTGAGAAATTGTAGCCAAACATCCCTAAAAATATGAAACAAGATGATATCACCTTTTAAAATTTAATTGATTTTAGTCATAAAATATCGAACTCTTTAAAAGGACTTTTTTGTCCTTCAATCAATACAGTCACATATGGGCGGTAGATCTCACCTATCCATTCATTTCATCTCTCAGACACACACTCTTCCTAACCCCTTCTCAATGAACTTTCTTAAGGCGTCCAGAGAAGAGTGAAGAGTTGACGACAGAGTCTTAGAGAATAGGCGGTAATGCGGTGAGGGTGGTGTTTTCGGTTATGTGATTTTCTCAGATAGGACTGAGTCAGGAATTTTTTTAGATTAGTCTAATAAAATAACTTGTAATTGTTATTTAATTTTTTCATCAAGACAAAGGATAATAATGTCAATTTGTTATGTGACAAATAAGAATTAAAAGTGTCTTTATTAACTTTATCAATATTTTGTTATGTTTTGTCCTCTGTAATTTCCTTATATATATATATATATAGAGAGAGAGAGAGAGAGAGAGAGAGAGTTAAATAAATAAATCGCCTACAAGAGTCTTCAGGGGTATAGGGTCGTTAATAGAAATTTGGGAGGTAAATTTTTGAGGTCTCGTTTTTGAATTGCATTTCTGACTTGAATGGTACGTACATTATGGAGCCGATACAAGTGCTCTAAAAATAAATAAATAAACCGGCTAAAAGAGACAGCTTCTTCTTCATCATCAGACAAGTCATGAAAATATTATATTAACCAATAAATTGATTAGAGTTTGGGGAGTAAAGCCATATTTGATCAAAGGCATGAAAATATTATATTAACCACTAAATTGATTGGAGTTTGGGGAGTAGAGTCATATTTGATCAAAGAAATAAATTGGCTAATTTTATTGAAGGATCCATATCCCCCACCTAACAAACCTTGATTCCTAGTAGACTTGTTAAAATTCACATCGATTCGAAAATATTATTATTATAAGCTCCTTGAGTTGCTTTATAAACCGAGTCTTTCCCAATATGTAAATGTCTTTTAAGTGCAGGTATGAAAAGTAGTTGTTCAATCACATCGATGGGTAGTTGAGATTCATCAAGTACGTGGTGAGGCAATCACCCTGTTGGTACTTACTGCACAGAAACTAATTACAGTATTTGTTAATTTTGTTTAATCCAAATTGCCAATTGCATAATTGTGTTCTGGTTGATAATTTCAAGTGACGAGGCAATCACTTTCAAGTTTCAAGTGGTGTCACAATCGTTGTAGTTTTTTTTTAATTATTGTTGTTGCAATTTGCAAAGTGTACCAACATGCGCTTATACTAAAATAACTTAATCTAATTTAATTTCGCTGATCATTAATTGATTAATGGGGAAGAAGTTGTTAAGTGTCAACTTCTAAAAACTAATTTTTAGATGAGACAGAGTCGGGATCTTTTACTGTAGTGGCCCCTATAATTGTCCTCTGTAATTTATGAGTGTTATTTTCTCCTTATGAATAAATGAGTGTGAGTTTTTGGTAAATTTAAAAATAAATAAATAAATAAATTGGAGTGAAAAGAAAATGACAGAAGAAGACATGCAAAAAAATATTGAGCATTTCACACACAGATCACCAGGACCATTTCTCATTCTCATATATATATATATATATATATATATATTAAATGGTCGTTATTTCTCCTTTCATTTTCAAAACTCTGTAAGATAAAAAAAGTCAGAGCTCTCAAATCATAATGCAACTCTTATCTACATAGGAGCTTGTAATTGTCCTGTACCATCAAGTACCATATAGTTTTTTTTTTTATTTTTTTATCACAGTGCATTGAATTGGTCTTCCACTGAACAACTCTATAAGATGACCAACATTGGAAGTGTTCAGCAGAACATATCATCTGATCTGAAAAATAAAGCCCCATGGACCAACATTTCTCATTCTCATATATATATATATATATATATATATATATTAAATGGTCGTTATTTCTCCTTTCATTTTCAAAAGTCTGTAAGATAAAAAAAGTCAGAGCTCTCAAATCATAATGCAACTCTTATCTACATAGGAGCTTGTAATTGTCCTGTACCATCAAGTACCATATAGTTTTTTTTTTTTTTTTTTTTTTTTTTTTTTTATCACAGTGCATTGAATTGGTCTTCCACTGAACAACTCTATAAGATGACCAACATTGGAAGTGTTCAGCAGAACATATCATCTGATCTGAAAAATAAAGCCCCATGGACTTGAGAAAAATGCTTTTGAAACTCACCCTGGTGGGAGTCGTTTTAGCAGGCATGGCAGCACCAACAAGCGCTCAAGCCAAGCAGGGTTGCCAAGACAGCTGTGGCAACGTTAGTATCCCATATCCATTCGGCACAGAGCCAGGCTGTTACTATAGTCATGAATTTCTCATAACTTGTAACAACATTTCCAATCCTCCCAAGCCTTTCCTAACAAATAGTAGTATTGATGTCACCAACATTTCACTCCATGGTCAGCTGCAAATCTTGCAATATATAGCCTATGACTGCTACACGCAGTCGGGTAGACAGATCTCACATAACGTACCCTGGCTCAGTTTGTCCAAATTCAGTATTTCCAGTACCAAAAACAAGTTCATAGCAATTGGTTGCGACACTTACGCGACCATTCAAGCTTACCAAGGTGAGAGGAAATATGCGAGTGGGTGCATGTCCATTTGTGACAGCTTGGACTATGTTACCAACTGGTCTTGTTCTGGAATTGGTTGTTGTCAAACATTGATTCCAAAAGGAGTAAGATATTATGAAGTGACATTGGATAGCTTTTCCAATCATACAAGTGTGTGGAATTTCAGCCCTTGTAGTTATGCCTTTGTTGTTGAAGAGGATAAGTTCAACTTCTCCTCGGACTATCTTAGTGATTTAAAGAATGTAGAAAAGCTTCCAGTGGTTCTCGATTGGTCAATCGGAAATGAGACGTGTGAAGTTGCTAGAAACTCCTCTGGATACGCATGTAAAGATAATAGCAACTGTTATGAAGTTGATTATGGTTCTGGGTACCGTTGCAATTGCTCGGAGGGTTACTATGGAAACCCATACCTTCCTAATGGTTGCCAAGGTATGTTGTATACTTGTATCTATAACAGTCATTGTTGGGTATATATATATATATATACATATACATATATGTTCATTCCTTTTCATTATATTACCTATAGTAATTTCTGTGATGATTCACTTTTCTTCTGTTGTCCTGCAGATATCAATGAATGTCATGATCAAACACTCAATGATTGTGAAAAAATTTGTGACAATACAGCCGGGAATTACACGTGTTCTTGTCCCAAGGGGTATCATGGAGATGGCAGAAAAAATGGAAGTGGCTGCACTGCTGATCAACTACTGGTAATTAAGATTGTTCTGGGTAAGTATCTGAGCTTAATGCCCTAAATATAAAATATAAAAACGTTTCAAAATCTAACTAGTAAAATTTGTAGTCTTATTTTACTTGTTCCCATTAACTGAAATTCTAATGTCAGAGCAAATCGAATGAAAAAAACGTGTACCTTAATCGTTTAAAATAAAAACAATAGGGACAATCAAGGTTGTGATCGTGTGAAGGTAATAAAATCGTTTATTCTGGCTATTTTGCACGGTGACCACCGTCTGAAAGACATGGGAGGACAACTTGGGAGTTAATATACAATAACTTCTCCAAATTATTTTGTGGAGAGTTTTTTTGATGCTGACAAATTGTGTCCATTGGAAAGTCATGTGCTGACAAGTCATCATAAGCTAACACTCACGAGTTTCAAAATATATTTATGTAGCAATTGGAGTTAAGAGGAAAACAAATTAACTGTTTTTCATCACTACATTTCAAATTTTGCAAAAAAAATTCAGTCCTACGTTCGTATTAAGGGAAGTTATCTATGCAATGGTCAAGAGTAAAATTTAAAAAATGATCAAGAGTAGCTAAGATTCAAGCATATATGCCTAGATTGTTTTTCTGAGTCAAATTGTAGAACAGTGTTCCAACTTTACTTCCAAAATTAACAGTACAAAGGAATTTATCTTAGTCATAATGTTTCTTCACCAAAGCGAGAGATTTGTGTGCTTAATCCACTATTTGTTAGGATTAGTGTGACATACATTTTTCTTCTGATTTGCAGTTCTCTGAAATGTTCCAAGTTCTGGACAATCAATGACTTAACCAAATAGAAGTCTGATAATTCTTTACAATAATGAATTTTCAATATTTTAAATGCAGGTCTCTCAATAAGTGTTGCTGTTCTACTTGTGGGTTTCACTTGGTTGTACTTGGGACTCAAGAAAAGAAAGCTCATTAGGCTCAAAGAGAAGTTCTTTCAGCAAAATGGTGGTTTAATGTTGCAACAGCAACTCTCTAGACGGGAAGGATCCACCGAAACAGCAACAATTTTCACAGCCGAAGAGCTTAAAAAGGCCACTGACAACTACAGTGATGACAGGATTGTAGGACGAGGAGGTTATGGTACAGTTTTCAAAGGAACTTTAACAGATAACAGAGTAGTAGCCATCAAAAAGTCCAAATTAGTAGATCAAACCCAAATAGAACAATTCATCAATGAGGTGATTGTACTCTCCCAAATCAATCACAGAAATGTGGTCAAGCTTTTGGGTTGTTGTTTAGAGACAGAAGTCCCTTTATTAGTTTATGAGTTCATCACAAACGGAACTCTCCATGACCACATACATAATGAAAGTAAGACGTCTTCACTTTCCTGCCAAACTCGTCTAAGGATAGCAGCTGAAACTGCCGGAGTGCTGTCTTATTTGCATTCTGCGGCTTCGATTCCTATCATCCATAGAGATGTCAAGCCTACAAACATACTCTTAGATGACAATTACACTGCAAAAGTGTCTGATTTTGGAGCATCAAGGTTAGTTCCCCTTGATCAAATGCAGTTATCCACATTGGTGCAAGGAACTCTTGGATACTTGGACCCTGAGTATTTGCAAACAAGTCAATTGACTGAGAAAAGCGATGTTTATAGCTTTGGGGTTGTCCTTGTGGAATTGCTAACAGGAAGGAAGGCAGTCTCATTTGATAGGCCAGAGGAGGAGAGAAATCTAGCTATTTATTTTCTTTTTGCGTTGAAAGAAGATCGTTTGTTTGAAGTTCTTGACCACAGTATTGTTCATGAAGGAAATACTGAGCAGCTCAAAGAGGTTGCTGTTCTTGCAAAGAGGTGTTTACGAGTAAATGGGGAGGAAAGACCTAGTATGAAAGAAGTAGCAATGGAACTGGAGGGACTAAGAAAGATGGAGAAACATCCATGGGTTAATGATGAATTAAATTATGAAGAAACTGAGTACCTGCTAGGTGACACGTCGGACTCTTATGGATTTGGAGTTGCGCATAAGACAATAGGTGAGTATGATAGCACGAGAGGGCATATTGTTCTGCCATTAGATGGTGGGAGGTGACTGTTTTGTCAATTGTGTATATGCGTCATCATTGAAAGTGTATACTATGACTGTGCCCTTTCCAGTGACTGGAGTGTCTAGTGATATCCTATTTTGCTATACCTAACGAGCATAAAAGATGTGTAGTTATCTACTTGCAACGACTTCAAAATTTTGATTTGCACTCTCTTCTCTTTATCTGTAGAAATTTATTTTTCCCCTTTTTTCTTTGGTATGTTTGTGTGTGTTTTCTAAGTAATTGTGGAATTGTTGGGCAGATGTGTTGATATGTTTTTCTTATGTGTCATTGACTCTTTGTTTCGCAAGGAAAAACACATAGTGAGTTTGGATCCTCTTAGTATGTTTAACAACTTAATTATTTTATGAGTAACATGGTGCCATAATGCTAACAAATTACAAGTTGAACATTTATTTTGAGTTCAACAATTGATATTGACATCTCAAAATAATGTGTTGATGCCAAAAATTTATTTCAAAAGTGAATTAAGTAAATCAATTCTCGATGTAATTTGTTGAATTAAGTTGTTACACATGTATCCCAAAATTATTCTTTATCATATGATCACGCACACAAACACATATCTCTTAATATATTGCATATAGAGGGTGGTAGTGGTTAATTAAGTAAAAACTAAAACGTGTTAGTGATAAGATGAAATAAAATAGCCTAATGTGGTATGAACACAAATTAGAAGATCTATAAATGTTTTAGGTAAAAAGAGAGACTAATTTATATGGAAGAATTGGATAAAATCATTAAAAACGATTTAAAAAAGTCAATTATTATAGGAAAAAATAATTTGCAATAGAAAAAATAAAAAATAGTAAAATAACAAAAGATAATTCATGTGTCTAAGACTCTAACCTACTAGAAGAATAATTATGATGGTGATGCCATTTTTGTTGTATTAGAGTCTAATTTAAACTTGATTGGATTAGACCTAAATTTAAGCTAATTAATCCCAGAATTAGACCTGGTGAGTTGACCAATTAAATCGGACCCGGCTTGCACCTTCGACTTATTGTTTGCTCATCGGAGTCAGACTCACAGATAGGTTACGGACCTTCCCGCGAAGTCAATCCAGTTAGTAGACCCGGGCCCACGTTCTCTACGGGAGACGGGCAGGACCGTCCAATGACCTGGCCTCCCGACAGCCCACCAGAATGGCCTGCCAACATGGCCCGCCAACTCGCCATCTAACGTTTCCCTAGAGCTAGGTCTGGGCTTGTCAAATTTAGGAACAACAGAACGGACCCGTCAATCGGTGGACGGCCTGATGGATCTCATCCTGGGTCTATAACAGGGCCAAGCCTCTCCGCTCTGGACCAATGTCCTTTGATTTTGTCAACACAAATATTTTTCTTTTCCTGTGTTTTTTTCCCCCTTTTTATTCTTCTGTGTGTTTCTAGCACAAGGGCTCTACCAAATCGCCCAAATGAATTTTTTTTTTTGTAGATTGTATTTTTAATTATTCACACACGCAGATAATTGAGAGAATTATAGCTTTCCTAAATTTTCTCTCTAGTTGCTGTATCACATTGAATTTGAATAGAAAAGATCGCATTTGAATGGAAAAGATCTTGAGTCTGTAAGGATAAGTAAGCTGCGACCAAATACTTTTCTCTTTGATATACTTTAATTATTCTAAGTTCTAGAAGTAAAATTACAGTTATAAGAGCAAGTTTGATTTGTCCAGAGGGCGTTTTCATTCATTGTTTCTTAGTCCAACTAATTAATATGGTTCATTTGAAGACATAAATGCAATTTTATGTTAGAATGTTAAATAGTGTCAATTTAAGTATTGACAAAGTGTCTGAAAAAGTGTTAACGAAGTGTGTCCGAAAAATATAGTCTATTTGATACCTGGCCAAGCCTCTCCGCTCTGGACCAATGTCCTTCCTTCATTTGGTCAACACAATTTTTTTTTTTTTTTTTTTTTTCGTCCGTGTGTGCTTCTAGCACAAAGGCTCTACCAAATCGCCCAAATGAATTTTTTTATGGATTGTATTTTTAATTATTCACACATGTGGATAATTGAGAGAATTATAGTTTTTGTATTTTTTTTCTCTCTAGTTGCCATATCACATCAAATTTGAATAGAAAAGATCGAATTTGAATGGAAAAGATTTTGGGTCTCTAAGAATAGGTAAGCTGCGACCAAATACTTTTCTCTTCGATATATTTTAATTATTCTAAGTTCTAGAAGTAAAATGACAATTATAGGAGCAAGTTTGACGTTTTCACTGTTTCTTAGTCCAACTAATTAATATGGTTCATTTGAAGACATAAATATACAATTTTACATGTACCATAGTTGATCTGAAGAGAGAAAATTTTAATGAATTGATTTACTAAAAAAAATATATTTAATGAATTAATTGGAATGACACTTATATTATGTTTAAATCATTTTATTTTTTTTCAAGACATCCTAACATACATGTTGTATTGTGTTCTTATTACTTCAAAATTATCTGTTAAACTTATGTTAAATATGTTAAATAGTGTCAATTTAAATATTGACAAAATGTTCGAAAAATATAGTCTATTTGATACAGGGCCAAGCCTCTCCCCTGGACCAATGTAAATGTCCTTGATTTGGTCAACACAAATATTTTTCTTTTCCTGTTTTTTGTCCTTTCCTTTTTATTCTTCCGTGTGTGTTTCTAGCACAAAGACTCTACCAAATCGCCCCAATGAATGTTTTTAATAGATCGTATTTTTAATTATTCACACATGTACATAATTAAAAAAATTATAGCTTTCCTATTTTTTCTCTCTAGTTGCCATATCATCAGACAAAGTTGCAATATCATCTCTCAAATTTGAGATTCTACATCAGGAAAATAATTATGCCCCTAGTCAATGAACAAGAAACCCAAGTCTGTTCATAGCTGAGGAAGTTTCACAAAATAGCAAAATCGACCTCCTAATGCCAGCTGTATTATGAAATTGCCAGAAAAACAATGTGGTAAATTCGTGTATCATATGCAAATTATATGCGTACAAATTTTTAAAAAATACTTTCATTTATCGTTAAGAATTTAAAAAAATACGATAAAATATACACAAACTACATCTTTTAGTATAGTCATTCTCTTTCACATTAGCTGTACTTTCAAAACAATACACTCAGTGGTTCTAGTAGGTTATTACTTTATTTTATTTTTTTTTCTTTCTAAATCTATCATCATTGTCACTCCAATGCACTATATATATATATATATATATATATATATATATTATTTTTAATTTTTTGAAATTTGTAGATCACCACACTCATTGGATGTTTTAATAGAATATAAAGATATTTTCACAACTCACAAATATCACACTATATACCTATGTATTTATTATAAATACATATGTTATGTTCTTGGGGTTATTGATTAATTATATTTAGATAGTTTATTTTCTTTTATGATTATTATAATAGTGTCTATTGGAATATATTTATTTTATTATTTGTTACATATTATTTATTATCCTTACAAATATATGATGATACATAAGAAAATAATACGATGTTTATAGCATAATTTTTTATCCTGAATTTTAGTGCATATAATGTATTATACACATGCGTATCCGTATTCATATTTTTACGTTTCTGTTTTTATTTTTGCCTGAATTTTTGAAACGTATTTTTTTTTTTTTAAAAATAATATAATTATGCTCACACGTGTTCGAATCTGTCTGTTTTTCGTACCATATTTTACTAACTATGGACAAAAATTAAAACACACACGGCAATGAATTCATTTGACATGGCAAGGGTGGGAAAGGTATACATGTTTCATATATTTGCATTTTTATTGACTTGCATTTACCAGTTGGCAGTTTTGAAACTTATCATGCAAAGCTACGAGAAGAGTGTGATTGATGTGAGGCTTACAAACGAGGTTCACTCATTTAACAATCTAACAGAAGTGTCACAGGCATGGGAGAGGAGGACTCGGTAGGCACATGGAATGAGAGTCTTCAAGGAATAGATGTAGATGTTATTACATTAATAGACCTGTGGAAATTTGGAATGGTGGACTCAAAGACCTATGGAAATTTGGAAGGGTGGACTCAAAGACATGTGGAGCATATTGGTGGCAAATTACGACACTATTTGTTAATATGACACGAAATAAGCAAATTTTGATTGACTTTAAATGAATTCGGATCATAAACGGGTTGACACAGTTAACCCGTTTATTTAATCATATCGAGTTAAGATTAAGAGATTTAACTCAACATGTTATAATCGTAAATATAATATATGTAATATGTTACCTGTTTAAATTCAATTATTATAAATAATTAAGTCATTCTAACATAAATCTTGTCTATGCCTTATAATTTTTCATTCATATTTTCATTATTTAGATTAAATATGACAATTTTTTATTATTATTTATTATTTGATTAAATATTAAATGTCTAATTTTGATAAACAAGTCATTAAATGGAGTAACATGTTTACTCGTTTAATAAACGGGTTGAGTTAGTGTTAAGAGTTCTTGACAAGATTATTAAATGCGTTGGGTTTGGATTTACCTATTTAGTATAATATCCTTATATCGACACGACACGATTATGATCCACGAACACGAATTGTCACCCCTAGTGGAGCGTAAGCCTTGAGATAGTCTATGGCTCGTAATTGCGGTATCGGTTACGATCGTGGTGTTAAAAATTGTGAAACTATCTCATCTAGACTGACAAACAAAGAGTCCCCCCCATGAATTTGCTAAGAATGTTTGTGCTGGTCACTCCAGTAGCAAGTGGTCAAGCCAAACCAGGTTGCCAAGACAGCTGTGGCAACGTTAGCATCCCATATCCATTTGGCACAGAGCCACACTCTGCAAGAAACATCGATCCCAAAAGGACTAAGCTATTATGAAGTGACATTGGAAAGCTATTACAATCGTAGCAGAGTGTGGAATTTCAGCCTCTGCAGTTTTGCCTTTTTTGTTGAAGAGGATAAGTTCAACTTCTCTTCAGCTAGTTTTGCCGATTTACGGAATGTAAGCAAGCTTCCGGTGGTGCTTGATTGGGCAATTGGAAAAGAGACATCATGTGAAGCTGCAAGAAACTCGTCTGAATATGCGTGTAAAAACAATAGCGAGTGTTAAGAAGTTGATTATGACGTTGGGTACCGTTGCAATTGCTCCGATGGATACCGTGGAAACCCATATCTCCCTAATTGTTGCCAAGGTATCAATCATATATATTCATGTAATTATTGGGCCTGTTCATTGCTAATTTTATGTGGTGATTTATTTCTCTTTTTATTGTACTGCAGATATAAATGAATGTAATGATCCGACACTCAATCAGTGTGAAAAGAGTTGTGAAAATATGGCCGGGAGTTACAAGTGTTCTTGTCCCAAGGGGTACCACGGAGACGGCAGAAATGATGGAACTGGCTGCACTGGTGCTGCTGCTGATCAACTATTGGTAATTAAGATTGCTCTAGGTAAGCATTTGGGCTTAATATCCTAAAAATAAATGTGAATTTTCTAATGGCAGAGGAATTCCAAATTTCCAATAATATTTCTCAAACAAAAGTGTAGTTTAGTTTCAATGTAAAATATATTTTTTTTAGAAAAATATTTTCGGTAAGAAACATTTTACATGTAAGACAAGTTTTTTGTCCCATATATTTTTTGGTGGTTGGCAACAATCTGAAAACCAAGGGTCTAGTAGTATTTTCCCTACCTCCTAAAGTGGATGGTGAGTGTTTAAGTTTCCAAATGGACAAAGTTGTGTATGAGCTAGTAGTGTATGTTTCTTGCCATTAATTAAAAAAAAATAAAATAAATAAAAAATAAAAATCTGAAAATATTTTTAAGGGTAAAGTGCAAGAAACATTCCTAAACTATGTTCGAATTTGCAAATAACCCCTTAAAGTATATTTGTACATAATATTTGATGTCTATGTTTAGAAGTAATTGATTTGTTTTATTTTTATTTTCCCTTTCTAATTTATGTTTAGAAGTGGTTGATTTTTTCCTCATTTTTTTATTTTATTATTTTTGGTTCATTCTTAATTTATTATTATTTTGAGTCATTATTGTTTTTTTTTCTTTTTTTCTTTTGAAGAAGTATCATTCTTCTTTTTTCTTTAGTTTTTATTTTTATTTTACTCTTTGTAACTATACTTTGGTTGGTTCAAAATTTGTTATTCTTAATTTGTTGTATTGAAAAGGTTGGATTGTTAATTTTTTTCTTTGCTTTATCTTTTTAGAAGCATTATTATTATTATTATTATTATTATTATTAATTTTTCTCTTTCTAATTGATGTTTAGAAGTGGTTGATTTGGTAAGTTTATTTGGATTGTGATTTTCTTTCTTTTATTACTTTATTTTTTATTTTTGGTTCATTCATAATTTATTATTATTTTGAGTCATTATTGTTATTTTTTTTTCTTTACTTTTTATCTTTCAGAAGTATCATTATTCTTTTTTCTTTAATTTATATTTTACTCTTTATAAGTTTTCTTTGAATTATTTTCAGTAAAATTCTATCACATAATTCACATTAAACAATGAAATATTTCAAGAGTTTCTATAAAACTCTAACACAAATTACCTATTTATCTATTTATTATTAGTTTTTTAATGAAAGGAAATCTATTTAAACAAAAATTATAAATATAAAAAAAAAAAAAAAACATTTATTAATTGATATAAAAAGAGATTTTAAATGAATTTATATAAAAATCTAACACAAATTACCAAT
This sequence comes from Cornus florida, assembly GCF_030987335.1. Taxonomy (NCBI): domain Eukaryota; kingdom Viridiplantae; phylum Streptophyta; class Magnoliopsida; order Cornales; family Cornaceae; genus Cornus; species Cornus florida. The sequence goes on along the minus strand of NW_026775579.1, from coordinate 75,772,615 downwards.
TTATCAATTTATGAGTTTTTAATAAAAGGAAACCTAATTAGACAAGAATTATTAATATAAAAAATATTTATTAATTGACATAAAAAGAGTTTTTAAAGAGTTTCTATAAAACTCTAACACATATTACCTATTTATATATTTAATATCAGTTTTTTTAATAAAAAGAAATCAAATTAAAAAAGAATGTATTTAAAGAAAATAAAATAATTTTAAAAAAATTTACCTCAAATTAGCAATTTTATTTTTTATAAAATTCTACCACATTATCTATTTATTATGAGTTTATTCAGGAAAAAAACAAAATTATTAAAAAAAATAAGATAATTTCGATAAAACTCTACCACAAATTACCTATTTTATTTTCTTTAAACTTTATCACATATAACCTATATTTATCTATTTATTATGAATTTTTTAATAAAAAGAAATCTAATTAAACAAACAAACATATATTTAAAAATAATAAAATAATTTTTTAAAAGAATTTCTATAAAATTCTAAAACAAATTACTTATTTCTCTATTTATTATGAGTTTTTTAATAAAAGAAAATATAATTAAACAAGAATTATTAATATAAAAAATATTTATTAATTGATATTAAAAACTCTACCACAAATTATTACCTACTAAAATTCAAATATGTGTTTATTTATTTATTAATATAAAAAATATTTATTAATTAAAAAAAAATTACCTAATAAAATTCATATTACCTAATACTTTTATAAAATAGTTTTCATAAAATTCAAATTAGAAATTACCTAAAAAAATTCAAATTACCTAAAAATTTATTTCAATTTACATAATAAAATTAAAATTAAAAATTACATAATAAAATTCAAAATATCTAAATATTTATTTCAAAATATAAATAAAAAATATTAATTAATTGATATAAAAGGAGTTTTTAAAACTGTTTCAATAAAACTCTAACACAAATTATTTATTTATCTATATTTATTATGAGTTTCATAATAAAAAGAAATCTAATTAGACAAAAATTACTAATATAAAAAACATATTTATTCATTGATAAAAATAATAATATAGTTTCCCTAGAATTCTACCACAAGTTACCTTTTATTCTGAGTTTTTTAATAAAAATAAATCGAATTCGACTAGGATATATTTAAAGAAAATAATAATTTGTATAAAACTCAATCATAAATTAGCTAATTTAATTTCAATAAAACTCTATCACATTATACAATGATATATTTAAAGTGTTTCTATAAAATTCTAACACAAATTATCTATTTATCTATTTATCATGAGTTTTTTAATGAAAGAAAATCTAATTGGACAAAAAAATATTTATTAATTGATATAAAAATAGATTTTAAAAAGGTTTCCATAAAACTCTAATACAAATTACCTATTTATCAATTTATTATGTGTTTTTTAATAAATAAAAAAAATTTAACTAGACAAAAATTATTAATATAAAAAATATTTATTAATTGATATAAAAATATATTTTAAAAGAGTTTGTATAAACTCTAACACAAATTACCTATTTATCAATTTATTATGTATTTTTTAATAAAAGAAAGTCTAATTAGACAAATTTTATTAATATAAAAAATATTTATTAATTGATCTAAAAAATTAAATAATTTTTCTAAAACTCTACCACAAATTACCTTTTATTTTGACTTTTTTAATAAAAAAAATCTAATTAGAGAATAATTATTAATATAAAAAGAAATATTTATTAATTGTGATAAAAATAGTTTTTAAAAAAGTTTCTGTAAAACTATGACACATTTTACCTATTTATCTATTTATTATGAGTTTTTAATAAAAGAAAATTTAATTAGACTAGAATATATTTAAAGAAAATACAAAAATTTTGATAAAAATTTCCACAAATTATTTTCTATAAACTTTATGATATTTTATTATGAGTTTTTAATAAAATAAAATAATTTCTATAAAACTTTAATACAAATTAGCTATTTTATTTCTTTAAAACTTTATGACATATAACATATATTTACATATTTAAATAAAATAAAATAATTTCTATAAAAATCCACCTCAAATTACCTATTTTTTTTAAAAAAAAAAAAACTCATGTAACCTGTATTTATCTATTTATTATAATTTTTTTTAATAAAAGGAATCTAATTAAATAAGATATATTTAAAGTAAATAAAAATAAATTTTTAACAGAATTTCTATAAAACTCTAACAAAAATATCTTATTTATTCATTTATTATGTAATTTTTAATAAAAGAAATCGAATTAGACAACAATTATAAATATAAAAAATATTTATGAATTGATATAAAAAAATTAAATAATATCTCTAAAACTCTACCACAAATTACCTTTTATTATGTGTTTTTGAAAAAAGAAAATCTAATTAGACAAGGATATATTTAAATAAAATAAAATAATTTTTATCAAAATCTACCACAATTTACCTTTTTATCTACTTATTATGAGTTTTTTAATTAAAGAAAATATAATTAGATGAGAATTTTTAATATAAAAAATATTTATTAATTGATATAAAAAGAGATTTAAAAAAAAGCTTCTATAAAACACTAAAATAAATTACCTATTTATCAATTTATTATGAGTTTTTTTAATAAATATATATATATATATATATATATATATAATTAGGCAAGAATTATTAATATAAAAAATATTTATTAAATGAAAAAAAAATAAAATAATTTTTCTAAAACTTTATCACCTATGACCTTTTTATTATGAATATATTTAAAGAAAATAAAATAATTTCTATAAAACTCTACCACAAATCATCTATTTTATTTTCTTAAAAACTTTATCACATATAACCTATATTTAGCAATTTATTATGAGTTTTTCAATAAAAGAAAATATAATTAGACAATGATATATTAAAAAATAATAATAAAATTTTTTTAAAAGGGTTTCTATAAAACTCTAATACAAATGACCTATTTATCTATTTATTATGAGTTTTTTAATAAAAAAAAAATTAATTAGCCAATAATTATTTATATAAAAAATAAAATAATTTCTCTAAAACTCTACCTCAAATTACATTTTCTTATGAGTTTTTTAATAAAAGAAAATCTCATTAGATAATAGTATATTTAAAGAAAATAAAATAATTTCTATAAAACTCTAACACAAATTACCTATTTTATTTTCAATAAAACTCTATCACATTAGACAATGATATGTTTAAAGAGTTTTTATAAAACTCTAACACAAATTACCTATTTATCTATTTATTATGAGTTTTTTAAGAAAAAAAAAAATCAAATTAGACAAGAATTATTAATATAAAAAAATTATTAGTTGATATAAAAATAGTTTTTAAAAGAATTTCTATAAAACTTTTAACACAAATTACCTATTTGTCTATTTATTTATTATGAGTTTTTAATAAAAGGAAATCTAATTAATAAGAATTATTAATATAAAAATATTTATTAATTGATATAAAAAAATTAAATAATTTTTCTAAAACTGTAATACAAATTACCTTTTAATATGACTTTTTTAATAAAAGGAAATCTAATTAGATAAAAATTATTAATATATAAAATAGTCTATAAAACTATGCCACAAATAAGCTATTTTATTTTCTTTTAGTATTTCAGTATTTATTTATTAATATAAAAAATATTTATTAATTGATATAAAATGAATTATAATAAAAGATTTCAAATAATTATTAAAACAACTAAAAAAATAGGTAAAATAGGTAATAATTTAATAAAATAAATTACCAAATAATAAAATAAGTTACAAAACATTCATCACGTACATCGCACGTTCCTTTTCCTAGTTTCATTAAATGCCCAAAACGCAATTTGTTATTAATTACATTTAATGTATTTTTCTTATTAAAATATATTATGAAAAATATTCATACTAATTTGAAGTCATTTTCGCCATTAAATTTGCATAAATTTACCTTTACTTTTTTTAATTAATTGTATAAATAAAAATTTTAATTAAGTAGAAAATTTTAAATAATTTCTTAATTTTTCATTAATTTATTGCATGAAAATGAACATATAATTTATTTAAGTAATTTATTAATTTTTCATTAATATATTGTATGAAAAATTAAGAACATATTTTTTAGAACTCAGTTCAATAAGTTTTTTTTTTTATAAATAATAAAGTTTTAATAATAAGTTAATCATTTTAAAAAATGGTAGTTACAAATCTTCTTTTTTTTTTTTTTCTACATTTTAATGATAAATTGATACTAATAATAAAATTAAGATAAATAGTATAAATAAATTAATAGCTCAAGGAGCCATTTGTAGTTCAAGGGGCATTTTACAAAAGGGCAAAAGTTTTTTTAAAAAAACTTTACCCTATATACAGATTTTTCTAATGGAAATTTACCCTATTTTTAACAAAAAGAAAAGAGTCAGTCTCCCATGCAATGGGAAAGAGTGAAATTTAATATGATCAAGACTAACTCAGATTTAAGCATAATATACCTCGTTGGTTTGTCTGGGTCAACTTGCAAGACATGTTACAATTTTACTTCCAAAACTTACACTACAAAGGAATTTATCTTTGTTAAGCTATTGATTTGTGTGCTTAATCCATTATCTATTAGATGAGTGGAACAAGCATTTTCGTTCTGATTTCAAGTTCTCTAAAATGCTCTACGTTCTGGACAATCAACTAGTTGAGCAAATAAAAGTCTGAAAATTCTTACATAATCATTCAAACGCAGGTACTGCAATAAGTGTTTCAGTTCTACTTGTGGGTTTCACTTGGTTGTATTTGGGACTCAAGAAAAGAAAGCTCATTATGCTCAAAGAGAAGTTCTTTCAGCAAAATGGTGGTCTAATGTTGAAACAACAACTCTCTAGACGGGAAGGGTTTATCGAAACAGCAAAAATTTTCACAGCAGAGGAGCTCAAAAAGGCCACTGACAACTACAGGGATGACAAAATTGTCGGACGAGGAGGTTATGGAACAGTTTTCAAATGAACTTTATCAAATAACAGGGTTGTTGCCATCAAAAAATCCAAAATAGTTGATCAAAGCCAAATACAACAATTCATCAATGAGGTGATTGTACTCTCCCAAATCAATCACAGAAATGTGGTCAAGCTCTTGAGTTGTTGTTTGGACACAGAAGTCCCTTTATTAGTTTATGAGTACATCACGAACGGAACTCTCCATGACCACATACATAATGAAAGCAAGACGACTCCACTTTCCTGGCAAACTCGTCTAAGGATTGCTGCAGAAACTGCTGGAGTTCTCTCCTATTTGTATTCTGTAGCTTCGATTCCTATCATCCATAGAGATGTCAAGCCTACAAACATACTCTTGGATGAAAATTACAATGCAAAAGTGTCCGACTTTGGAGCATCAAGATTAGTGCCCCTTGATCAAATGCAACTATCCACATTGGTGCAAGGAACTCTTGGATACTTGGACCCTGAATACTTGCACACAAGTCAATTGACGGAGAAAAGTGATATTTACAGCTTTGGGATTGTCCTTGTCGAGTTGCTAACAGGAAGGAAGGCGATCTCCTTCGACAGGCTAGAGGACGAGAGAAATCTAGCTATTTATTTTCTTTCCGCGTTGAAAGAAGATCGCTTGTTTGAAGTTCTTGAGTGCAGTATAGTCCGTGAGGGAAATACTGAGAAGCTCAAAGAGGTTGCTGTTCTTGCAAAGAAGTGTTTACGAGTAAATGGGGAAGAAAGACCTAGTATGAAAGAAGTAGCAATGGAACTGGAGGGACTAAGAATAATGGAGCAGCATCCATGGGTTAACGGTGAATTGAATTCGGAAGAGACTAAGTGCCTACTAGGAGACACAATATCGAACACTTTCGGATTTGAAATTACTGGTAACACAACAGGCGCATATGATAGCACTAGGGAGCATATTGTTCTGCCATTTGTACACATGCATCTTCATTGATGGTGTGTACTGCGACTGTGCCCTTATCCTATGACTGGAATGCCTAGTGACGTCCTAGTTTGCTATATGATCAGCATCTATACCTGTCGAGCATGAAAGATGTGTAGTTGCGTAGTTACCTACTTGCAATGACTTCTAAAATTTGATTTTCAGTCTCTTTTCTTTATCTGTAGATATTTTTTTTTTTTTTTTTACCCATTTTATTTTGTTTGTGTGTGCTTTTAAGTAATTGGGGAATTGTTAGGCAGACGCACTAATGTGGTGTTTTCTATACCTATATTGTGTGAATGTGTTTTGCTGCAACCTAAAAGTGATCGATCTGTTACAAGAGGGAACTTTTCACTGTGGTTTGTAAGAACATTTTGTGATGTAACTTTGTTGTAAAATGACTTTTAGCAACAGCTATTTACCACCTTGTGTACTGCAAGAACTAGTTTCTCAATGATGGAAATAAAAGACGAATAAATGATTGGGTGGAAAAAAACAGAGGACCCTTTGAAAGATCAATTAATTTACATCCCTAGAGGTTTCTTCATCAGATTATTTCTTTAACAAGCAGCAAAATTGGCTTAGGAGCTATGAAAAATGTTTCTCCTAGTATTAACTAAAGTTTTATTCAAAAGCACCTTCAATCAGTGAAGGAGTGAGATAATTCTTTTGGGTGGGGGTGGTTAAACAACAATAAGATAAATTATTTTCAAACTATCATAATAAACAAACAAACAAACAAACAAACAAAAAATATAAATAAATAAATAAATAAATTTAACCTTCATTGATAATTTCATTGAGTACTTTCACAATTGTCATCGACGAGTTTTCATACTTCAAAAATTGTGTACGATTACTTCATTATCTATGCTATTAAATATATATTTTTCAACATATACAATCAATCTATCACTCTTCCATTAACATATCTTTCTCAGCATATACATATACGATTGATATAAGGAGAAAAGAAATAAGATGACATAATAAATGAGAACTTACTCCAACAGCACAAGATCATGAAGCCCATACTCCCCTATTCCAATTAACACCAGATATCACCTCAGAGCTCCACAACATTCTCAACAAATACACGAATCTAAAATACAACACATATTGGTGTTAGTTGAAAAAAAAAAATGAGAGAGAGTGAATGGAAGAATGTTGTATTACACAAGATTAGGGGCAAATTACAACACATATTAAGGATTTTAAAACAACAAAAACAGAAAACCACTCATAGTTTGTATCAGACACTATAGTGAATGGAAGAATGTTGTATTACACAATATTAGGGGCAAATTACAATCTTAGGGTTTGCGAACTCGAATGGAAGCTTTCTTAACCCTAGAATGGGAAAATGTGGCGAAGGATCCTAGACCTCCTCCACATCCGCCAAATTAATTCTTTAAGGTTCGAGAAAAACCAGTAGCAACTGAATTTTAACTCGATTGAATTTTATTTTGGGCCTTTTGGGCCATGTTTTGTGCTAGTTTGTCCTTGTATGTTCCTTTTGGCCCATTGGGCTTAAAATTCTTAAATTCAAGCTGAAGCCTCTATAAAATACCAACGTGCTCTCATGTCATATGGATCACATGAACTGTGAGCTCTATTTGTATTCTGTGATTGGATAATAGACTAATGGTAAAAGAAATGGGTTCCAGTATTTTGCTATTTTCCCTTACTACCCTCACCTAGCAGCCTACCAACAATGAACAAACCCAATTTTACAGAACTCTGTACAATTACCATGATAACAATGACTCGCCATTTAATGGTCATAAGACGAAGGAACAATCACTCTGTACAGAACATCTGCAAATGAAATCCAAGAGAGAGAAAGAGTTAGAAATCTGAAAACAAAGAGGAGGGGGAAATTGAAGAGAGTGAAAGGTGAAAAAAAAAAATTACCAACGTGCTCCCATTTACAGTGTCCTTTTGTTCTATCATTTTTGTTTTTCTCTTCTTCTTTTTTATTTTTATTTTTATTTTTATGTTGAACTTGATGCTTATATATTGTTCAATTCAGTAAGGAAAAAGACATGTACATATATTTAATAACAATTATAGTTACAAATTATCAATTTGCCTGAGTCTTCGAAGGGAAAAAAAAGTTAGTCCCACGTACTATAGAAAAATAAACACACCACACAGAACATAAAGATTTACGGGTTCAGAATAAACTTTATGTTTAGAGTCAAGATCAAACAAAAAATTTCATTATGCACAAAAAAAGAAATTATAAATTTCAGCCACCAAACATTATCTCTCATCTAATATTGCATCTTTCAATGGGATTCACAAGAGAAAGCAAGTCAAAAAAAAAAAAAAAAGGTCAAAATTGGATGGCAACCCGACTCAAGCCCAAACAAAATTTGGCTACAACTTCGCATCCCCCTTGTCCCTTTTACGTGCTTTCTTTATGCGATCAACACTTAATTTACAGAATTACTCAAAAAAAACCATGGTAACAGGATTATGGTACATACGAAAACTGTGTTTGGCAATAAACATTACTACTACATTTTTTTATTTTTTTGGTCATTCAAAAACACAAAGGCTAAAAGCCAAGATGACAGTACAGAGGTATAAAGCTAAGCCAGAAAAGGCATACAAATCTTGAAGCAAAGCACATGAATGCAGAACAGACTCCAGATTTGTGGAGGAAACTGAACCCAACACTCTGCAAACGGAACCGGAGAACGCACCGGATAGTTCTTTTAATGAAGTTAATACTAACCAACATTGCACGTCAAGAATGTACTATCTTTGTCAGTGACTCAGACAACATTGACCCCTGGAAAAAGAAAGACCAACTATTCCAACTGACCTCAGCCCAAACTTTGGGCAGACACATGTATATCTCTTTCGTGTATCACACTGCAGTGGACTTGGTCTTCCACTAGAGTGCCTAAAAAGGAACAAAAAAAGGGCTTGTGACTTTGTATACACCAAAAAGTAGCCATCAGAAATCAAACAAAGTTGTCACTCACAATGGGTTTGCCTGTGATGCCTGTCCAAATTCTCTCCCTTGTGCTGTTGATATTCTCCTCAGCACCAACTGCTTCGCTAGCGAATACACCCATAGCCAAACCCGGCTGCGCTGATCATGTGGGAATGTAAGCATCCCATACCCATTCAGCATGACTCCGGACTGTTATCTAGATAAACATTTCCTCATCACCTGTAACAGTTCCTTCAATCCTGCCAAACCATTTTTAGAGAGGAGTACAAAAAACGTTACCAAAATTACACTCGAAGGTCAGTTGCATGTCTTGAAGTTTACCGCTCATGATTGTTATGATGTGCATGGTTACAGGATGACCTACAACGAGCCCATATTCAAGCTGACCAAATTCACCATCTCTAATACCCAAAATAAGTTCGTAGCAATTGGTTGTGATACTTACGCCATTTTACATGCTTACGAAGGTGATCAGAGCTACACGAGTGGGTGTATGTCCCTTTGTGATAGCATGGATGACATTACTGATGGTTCTTGTTCCGGGTTCGGATGTTGCCAGACATCCATCCCCAAAGGGGTAAGGAAAATTAATTTGACACTAAGTAGCTACTACAATCATACATGCATACATGGCTTCAACCCCTGCAGCTATGCCTTTGTTGTAGAAGAAAGCGAATTCAACTTCTCAAAAAATTATCTTCGCGATTTGAAGAACAAAAAAAAAAGCTTTTGTTGGTGCTTGATTGGACCATTGGTGATGAGACATGCGAAGTGGCTAGCAAGAATTTGATTAGCTATGCATGTAACGAAAATAGCGAGTGTTATGAACCAGATAATGGTCCTGGGTATCGATGCAGATGCTTTAATGGTTACGAAGGTAACCCATACCTCTCCAATGGTTGCCAAGGTATTCACCACATTTATGTTTGTATTAAACCTTTAATTGCATTGCTTCTAAGTGTTTTCCTGACATGTGCCTCAAGTTAATTCTTTAATTGTTTTGCAGATATTAATGAATGTGAGGACCCAAGTCTCAACAGGTGCCCAAAACATTGTGTTAACATTGCAGGCAATTATACATGTTCTTGCCCCAGAGGATACCGTTGGGACAGCAGAACAAATGGAGAAGGTTGCGTTGTTGATCAACTACTCGTGATTACTCTTTATGTCAGTAAGTATATTAGATGGATTCTAATTTCCTCCTCAGATATAATGATGATTCAATTTTTCAGATATCCTTAGCAATTGATGCCACCAGTTGAAAAGAGGGAAAGATCAATGAATATGGTTTATATCCATCAATTCATTTATATTACCCTTTGGGCCACAAAGATAATTTGGTAGAGTGATCTCCTTAGGTACTGTCTTCCTTTGTTAGTGTAGTAATTCCAGACAACCTTCTAAACCTCACAATTGTTGGGTGGCACCATCACGAGTTGGTCAAGTATGGACATTGAAAGTGAAAGCTAGTTGTGATCAAGCAATTAGCTAATTTGTAATAACAGGTTCGGGGTTCTTGAATGAAATGTTAGTTTTTCCTGATTATTATGGATTGTTTTATCCTTAAAATACTATGGTCTCCAAGTCTTTTGGTGAATTATATTCTCATCAAATTGTCCGTGGATATAAATATAAGGGGGAGTTTTATATTCTTGGTTGTGTTATGTTCATCTTACTTCTTTCCAGTACTGCACGGTATCCTTTGGACTTTTCAGTATTTTATTCATGCTTTACTTAAGTTACTTACAAAAAGAAGTAAAATATTCCTTTATAATTTCAATTACAGGTATTACTACAGTGGTAACAGTTCTGCTTGTTGGTAGCTCCTGGTTGTACTTTGGATTGAAGAAAAGAAAGCTCGTTAGGATCAAAGAAAAATTATTTCAGCAAAATGGTGGTTTAATGTTACAACAACAGCTCTCTGAACAAGAAGGAACCAAGGATACAGTCAAAATTTTCACCAAGAAAGAGCTTCAGATGGCTACTAACAACTACGAGGAAACTAGAATAATTGGTCGAGGCGGTTATGGCACAATTTATAAAGGCTACTTAACAGACAGCAAAATAGTTGCCATCAAGAAGTCTAAAATAGTGGATCAAGGCCAAATTGAGCAATTCATCAACAAGGTGATTGTACTCTTTCAGATCAACCATAGAAATGTGATAAAGCTATAGGGTTGTTGTTTGGAGATAGAGGTCCCTCTACTAGTTTATGAGTTCATCAACAATGGCACCCTCTTTGAACAAATCCATAATGAAAGAAAGGAAACCGCCATTTCTTGGGACATCCGTCTAAGGATTGCAGCAGAAACTGCTGGGGTTCTATCATATTTGCACTCTGCAGCTTCTACCCCGATCATCCATAGAGATGTCAAGTCTGCAAACATACTCTTTAGATGATAACTACACTGTAAAAGTGTCTGACCTTGGAACATCAAGGTTGGTTCCGTTGGATGAAGCTCAGCTCTGTACGATGGTGCAAGGAACTCTTGGATACTTGGACCCTGAGTACATGCACACGAGCCAATTGAATGAGAAGAGTGATGTTTATAGCTTCAAAGTAGTCCTTGTAGAGCTATTAACTGGAAAGAAGGCCCTTTCTTTTGATAGACTAAAGGAGGAGAGGAGTTTAGCTACGTATTTTCTTTCTTCACTGAAAGAGGGTCGCTTGTTTCAAGTTCTTGAGGACCATCTAGTGTGTGATGGAAATGCTGAGCAGCTCAAGGAAGTTGCTTAGATTGCAAGGAGGTGCTTAAACCTGAAGAGGGAGGAGAGACCTTCTATGAAGGAAGTAGGAATCGGACTAGAGGGACTAAGGATGGTAGAGAAACATCGATGGGTTGGCATAGCATTGAATTTGGAGGAGACTGAGCCCTTGCTTGATGAGAGATCAAATACCAACGAATATGGTGGTAGTAGTGCTACAAATGCCAAGTTTGATAGCCTAAGGGAACATGTAATATTGCCTATCGATGGTGGGAGATGATTGTTTCGTCTTGATTTTGCCATGTTAGCATCTGAACCTTTCAGGACATGGAGCTAGCCAAATTATCTGAAAACTGGCCTACGTCCATGAATGAGAAGACATTCCACTATGATTCGTAAAGATATTACAACAATAGAGTACCAACACTTGGTACATGTCTTTTCACCATATATCACTCCATGAGCTTATCTCCCCGCTAACAGTGTCATCGTTGTTTTTCCTACTCTACCAACCCGCATACTACTTCTACCCATCAACTCCCTCATGAGACTACATCTCTCTCAATCTCATAATTCTCAACCCAAAGCCTATATATCTATTTATAGAGTTCCAAACTCAATTCCTTGTTGGACAAGGATTACAATTTCTTAGAAGCCAAGACTTGCCAAACAAGAAATTAACAAACAGAATACAACTCTAAAATAAAAACAAAATTAGAATAGGAATTTGAGACACAAATTCCAACAATCACCACCTTGTCTCAAATTCTATCCGGTCAATCATCGTTTCCACGGCATTAATGAGGACAATTCTTTTGCAGCTTCAATCTTGACAAACCTCCTGCAAAACTCCGATTATCCACACTCTACGCTGCTCGATCAGTCAAACCTCCAAGGCTCCACCTTGACTACTCGAGCTCTATGCCATGTAACCAAGCTGATTGACTACACCTAGAACTGAAGCCCGTTGCAACACATGTTTCGTGTGTCGGAGATATAAAACGAGTACACCGGAAAAGAATGGGAACTGGGTCGATCTATTCTATGGCGAAGCATCTGAAGCATAACTGCATACTCACACGATCTTCGCCGAGAGATAGGAGCATTCGGTGGAACCGGTGAACTACACTTGCTTCTGGATAGATGTGTGGGACAGAGGGCTCGTGGTACCTGTTGTCCACCCTTCCTCCTCTGCTTTGAGAATCGTGTGAATGGAAAGTAGGCAGAAGGGAAGAAGGTCCTCAGTAGGAGTCGCACACTAACTTGAGCAGTGCGGGAGACTGGGGAATGGTTCGAGTAAACTCCCATGGGTCCGGCAAAATCACAAACAAACCTTCAACAAGAAGAGTTGCTGTTAACAAAGAGCCTTCCGTTTCAAGTTAAAACCTAGAGTAATATACCAACCATATACAAATATATATAAATAATTGAGGCATACTTCGATTCATACAAACATTGAAGAAGAAAGAGGCATACTTCTATTCATACAGACATTGAGGAAGAAAGAGGCATACTTCAATTCATACAAATATATAGAGACATTGAGTCATACTTCGATTCATAATTCATACTCGGGGCTTTACGGCCTTTTGATACCTTTATGAAAGGTAGGTTGATACTTGATACAGAACTTTCATTTGTGAGAGGGACTGAAAAATTCATATGGTAAAAAATTGCTCTTCAAGCTTGACTTTCATGTTTCTTGGGATTGGCTTTGGTCCTTGATTCATCGGCCAAGTTCATCTCTCTCTGTAAATAGAGACAAAAAGTCTCTTTCTTCCTCCATGTATATATTTCACTCTTAGCAATCTATAATTTGATTCATTCTTGGTTACCAGCATATTCTTTTTGCCTTCATATCCTTTTTGTCTTCAATTTTATTTTGTCTAGGTTTGCTTATGAAGCTGTGGGTTTATAGTTTATACAGGTAATATATTTGTGTATATATATTATATGATTTAATTTGATGAGGGTTATGAAAAAAATCTCCATAGTCTGGGCTAAGGCATAATAATAAAAGACCAACTTACACATCTCTCCGATGACGGTCAAAATTGATTGGGAAATAGGTGAACTTGTATGTAAAGCGTTGTCTTTGTTTCAATATTTCAATTTATCGAGACACTATAGAAAGAAAGAAAAATTATTGAAGAAAGAATTTATAAAATGAGTTAAATATATATTATGTTCAAAAAATAGAAAAATAGTAATTATTTAATTGACGGTAAGAATGACTTACTTATAGTAGAATTAAGTTTGCTCACGCAATGAGTGTTTTGGACCATTAACTCGTTCATGTGGTTTACTAAGTTTCTTAAACCGTCAAATGGTTTTTGCAATCTATTATTATTTTTATTATTATATATGGGGTATGGATAAATTTTATTATATTGAATAGTTTATTCGTATATATTTAAAAAGAGTGGTATAAAAAAAAAGTTAAACTACTTTAGGTTGACAAATGATAAAATAAATAAATAAATAATAAAATCTTTTAAGGGAAAAATAGTTATATTAGTAGTAGAATAACTTTAATAAATGTTTTGCCAAACAAACAAAAAAAAAAAACTCTTCTAGGATTAAAAGCTCTTCTAAGATACAGTTCTCAAACACTAACATATAAGCCAAATATAAGTGATAGCTTCTACTTATCTTTTTCTTCTGCGTAAAGCAGAAGTAAAAGTTATGCCAAACGGGACCAACATCCACAGATGAGAAGAGCTTCCACTATAATTCATAGAAATATTACAACGTCAGAGTACCAACACCACACACGTCTTTTCACCATGTACCACTACATGAGCCTATCTACTCCCTACTAGTGACCCTTGGTCTTTTCCTTATCCTACCAATACATAAACTATCTCTATTCATCAACTCCCTCATGAGACTAAATCTCTCTCAATCTCATAAGTCTCAACACAAAGCCTATGCATTTATAGAGTTCCAAACATAATTCCTTGTTGGAGAAGGATTACAATTTCTTAGAGACCAAGACTTGCCAAACAAGAAATTACCAAACAAAATACAACTCTAAAATAGAAACATGATGAGAATAGGAATTTGAGACACTAATTCCAACAATAATAAAGTGCGTAAAAGACTAAACCAAGGGCCTATGAACTTTGGGTTTATTTGAAACAATTTTTTTTTAAAATTTAATTATTTTTTTTTAAAAAATAATAATAATAATTCAAATTGTCCCTCATACACAATGGTGGTGTTCTACTGTCTCTAGGGATGAAGCCGGGATTTCATTTCAGGGGCACAATGTGCTTGATTAAAAAAAATAAAAATTTAATCAACAAACATAGCAAATATAGATTGTTCAAATCACAGGCAAATTGAGTATTTGATGTTAACTAACAAAGAAGATGAGAGTTCAAGGGGAATAACCAAAACAAGCAGACAAATAAATTTATTAGTTAAAAAAATTAAACCTGACCAAGTGGCATTGTCTTTAGCATTCCAATTCAATTCTGCTAACTGCAAAAGAACATATAATTCTCACTCAACTTCAAAATATAATAAAAACGATGGACACCCAATATTATAAAACATAAATGGACAATGTAGCATCAACCAAGAATTCCAAAATTCCAAGAAAGTATACTTTTACATAGAAATAAAGCTCTTTTTCAGTAAAACCCAATTGTTAGATATGTGAAAAAAATAATAATAATAAAAATAAAATAAAATTTTAGATATACCTTAACTATGACAGGAAAATTACAGCTATGTTAATCATGAAGTGTGGCAAAAAACTAAGCAAAGAAGAAAAAGTGCAATAAAATCATTACATAAAATCAAATCACTTTCTTAACATCAATAAAAATATTCGGTTAGGTCACTGAGAAAGGAAAAAAAAAATCATTGTAGAAAAGAGAATATTTAGCTCTCTTTATGTTCTCCCTGTCTCTCCATATATATATTTATATATATATATATATATATATATATAATCTTTTAGAAGTAAAATTCAATGGCCAAATCAAAGATTTAAATTTGAGAAAACCTCGGTGGTAGGTAATTTTGTTAGGGATAGTCGTTAGTAAGAGTTTGTACCATACTCAATAAATCAATCTTATTCACTAGACCCTGCATTCATCTAGAATGAGGGTTACTAACATAGTTAATTTCTATTTCATATGCAATCCAATTTCTGAGTTTGCAGTGGTAAACTCAGAATTGATAAGAGGAAATGAGACAAAGAGGTTGGGCTTCGACAAAAAAAGAGTAAAAAATTTTGAAGGAAAAAAAGAAAAAGACTTTTAGAAATGATAATTTTAGGGTTTTTGATTTGAAGAGACAGAGAACAAGAAAGAGAAATGGGAGTAATAGAAGATGTACCTGTGTAGTCGTAGCCGATTAGAAACATTCCTAGGGGTCGCCATTGTCGTATTTCGGCCGTCGATATCTAGCACTTTCCGTCAAAAGACTCAAGACACCGGAGAGCGATTGGGGAAACAATGAACAGACGCTTTCTCTCCGAGTTTGAATATACATTTTATTTGCTAATTGAGGGTGCATCATGAGACTTACACCTTCAGTAATCTAACGGTTAAAAAATATCTCAAGAAAAGCACTTTGTATTATCACACTGCTAAAAAGCACTTTCATTTCAAAAAATTGCGCCTTTAAGGCTTGTTTGGAAGGCCAAAATGTTTTTGGTTTTGGTGTTTTGGTTTTGGGTCCACATCTCGTTTGGTGTGGGCTGATATGTTTTTGAACAGGTCCATATCATTTTGAGATTTAGGGCAAATCCCATATCACAAAAATGGTGATATTGGGCGTTTTCAACACTGTAGCGGCCATACCAAAAGCCCAAACCAAAAACAGCCTATCCAAACCAATATCAAGTTATACTGTAGCGGCATATCACATATAAGACCAAATTTTATAAACCCTAGCTCATTTCTGCAGAATATTTCTCTCTCTTCGTTTTTGCACTCCGGAGGCGACTGAGGGACGATTCCTTTGAAAAGAAGGTTGGGTGTTGTCGAATTTTTTCAATTATGCCATACACACCACCGATCTAGCAGAGCTCCTCCACCAACTACCTCCTTCCATTTGCGCCTCTCATCTCTTTATATTCTTGCAGATCGGGGTTGGTAGTCTGCAAATCTTTCAAAAAGAAAGACCAATTTCAACTCGGCATCAGCTTTCCTATCGTTTCTCTCTACTCTCTGAAACCCTAGCTCAGTGGCCAGCACATCGAAGGTATTTCTCTTCTCTTTGAAACCCTAGGTCGATATTTTTGCCTTTATTGTTAAAATTTCTTTCATTTTAGCTGTTATATATCGCATATACCTCTTATTATCTGTTCGCAACCCATATTTCTGTACAAGCCGTTCAGTCTGTGAGACGTAACCTTGGTTTTAGGCACCAGAACAGTAAAATAAGTGGTTCTCTGAAACCCTAGGTCAATATTTTTGCCTTTATTGTTAAAATTTGTTTCATTTTAGCTGTTATATATCGCATATGCCTCTTATTATCTGTTCGCAACCCATATTTCTGTACAAGCCGTTCAATCTGTGAGACGTAACCTTGGTTTTAGGCACCAGAACAGTAAAATAGGTGGTTCTCTGAAACCCTAGGTCAATATTTTTGCCTTTATTGTTAAAATCTGTTTCATTTTAGCTGTTATGTATCGCATATGCCTCTTATTATCTGTTCGCAATCCGTATTTTTGTACAAGCCATTGAGTCTGTGAGACGTAACCTTGGTTTTAGGCACCAGAACAATAAAATAGGTGGTCTTATGAACCAGTAGTCTACGTGCCATAGCAGAACCATAGTATCTTTTAACTGTATATGCAATTTGTTAGGAAAAAACCTTACACACTATAAGCGTATAGTTCATGTAAAGACAACTGAAGAGCTCAGTCTAAACCAAATTACAGGTAGTATTAATTTTATAATAGATATGATTACAGATTGGAATAAATAATTTCAATTGACTGAAAATACATCAATTTCAATAGATAAGATTCTTGATTTCTTTGCTTGAATGTCTTGATTATAAATGTTAATCAAAATTGGTTAATAGATCCATATAAAGTTGAATAAAACAGCTCCAAAATTGGGGATCTAATAATTTTTTCCCTTTTTGCAATGTAATGATCTGTATTGAAGAATAGCTATAACACTCAAATGTTTTAAAACTATTATCCTTTTTCAGTAACGAATATGAATACATCATGCGAATAGAAAAATTTTATCATTATTAATTATATATCGGCATTGTATTAATGGAAGTTGAGTCTATATATGCCGTTAATTGTAAATTTCGCTTTAGGATCTAATTGGCATCTGATATATATAATTTTAAGAAGAAAATGTCATGAAAACTTGACTGTGTGTCACTCATATGATTTATTGTTCCTATTTTGTTTTAATTTGGGGGCTCTATTTCAATTTTAATTTGTGATATAATTGTGTGTCACTCATATGATTTATTGTTGTGTCTATATATATATATATATGCATGTTTGATGTTGTTAAGTCTGATTAAGGCTTGAAAAAGCCTCTCCTATTGTTGAAATATTTGTGTAACATATTGTGGGGGGTTGACACAAGACCAATTGATGTCGGGAACACATTTATATACATGTTGAATAAAAATTAGTAATAAACATAGGCAAATACGTTGTAATAAACTTAGTAATTTCAATTCATACACTTGTTTTGTGCTTGTGTCTGGGGGGCTCATATTTAATATCACAATTGACATATTTGGAGTTCAAGGTTATGTTAGATTTGTCTCTAAAACATTTAACAAGGCATGTTTTGTTTCATTAGTCAATAAAGACTTGTATCATCTGAACATGTTTTAAGGGTTGGGACTTCCTTGAATTTTTTTTTAATTTTTTATTTATATTTTTAATTCTTATATAATATAGTAGCATTAAATTATGACTTAAAAATTAGAATTATATAAACAATTTACTAAACTGTTAAATTTACTTAATAATAATCAGATGGACATGAACAATGATAATGTTGACCAATATCCATAAAAAGACATTCATTCTCTTGATGCTGAGAATGGTGAGGACCCGATGCCGCTGTTTGGTGTGATGCCCATCAAGAGAAATTCATGCTCTTGATGGAGGAAGAGGTTGGAAAAGGAAATCGTACAGGCACGACTTTTAATCCAATTGGGTAGACACATATTATGGACGTAATGTTGGTGGAAACTGGAAAGAAGTACACGAAGGACCAATGCAGACAAAAATTCAATAATATCAGAGCACTGTACAAAGATTGCAAACAAATATTATCTGAGATTGGTGTAGGGTACAACAGTGAAACTGGGATGATTGAATTGGAAGCTGAAAGATGGGTTTGATTGTGCAATGTTAGTATTTCAATACGTGTCTATTTACCATACATAGAGTTACTAATTAGTGATTTAGTATTAAAAGGGTTTGATGAACAATAAAAAAACAGGACTGTAAGAATTATGAGCAGATGGTAAGGATTTTTGGGGATACACATGTTACTGATTAGCATATTCATCCTTCTACTAAAGCACCCAAACCTCACGAAGTGCTAATAATGTCTCAAGTGGCAACACATGAAGCTGCAATTCATAACATTGAGGGCAATGCGGACATAACTGATGTAGAACGACCTAATGTAGAAGGACCTATTGACCTTAGTCCTATTCCCAAACCTGTAGCTAAGAAACTTAAGAAAGAAAGTTTTGCCTCCACAATGTCTTAAGTGATGGCATGTTTGACTGATATTGGGAACGCAAAACCTGATAAAATTGCCAAAGCCATAGTAGAATCATCTTCTAGTTGTCAACCATCTATTCTTAAAGAAGTGCCTGAAGTGACATCTCCCAGTAAAAAAGAAATGGATCCCTAGCTTAAGGAATGCCTTAGGATCGTCAACACATTAATGGGGATTGATGATGCCCATTATGCTAAGATCATAGGGATGTTTGGTGAGGACAAGGTGTGGAGGGGCATATTTCTTTGCATTCCTGATGAGAGGAAGGTTTGGGTAGGTGATGAATTAGCCTCTCTGATATGTTCGCTATTTTACTTTTATGTACTTTTGGATGACTGTTTTATAACTCTTTTTACATTACTGTTGGATGATTGCATTTAATTTTCCTTATCTACTACTTTTACATTATTGTTGGAAGCTGTATTTAATTCCTCTATCTACTACTTTTAAATTAATGCTGGATGACTATTTATCTTCTATATCTATTATTTTTACATTATTGCTAGATAATGGTATGATTTGGTTTGTCTTTTATCATTTTTGTATTGTTGAAGAATAACTGTATTATTTGCTATATATTTTTCCATTTTCCTTATATCATGAAGTTGTTTAATTTTTATTTCTTTTTTCTGCTTCTGTTTATTCTTAAATAGGATAGTAGATATGGATATAAGGACAATATTAACCATGTATGATGATGATGATGATAAGGAAATTCTTATATTGATCGCAGCCGTATATAAGTACTATCATAAACATTTTGATAAGTAACATTGTAGGGATTCTATGTTATAAAGGGGAAGATTACGTATTTGAGATTTTAAATGGACATGAAGATATGTGTAATGAAATTTTCGGATGTACCCCAATACCTTAAGGGCTTTGAATCGTGAGTTGAAATTGTTAAGATTGAAAGATTCAACATTTGTAACAGTAGAAGAACAAGTTGTAATTTTCTTACTTACTGTGTTTCACAATGAAAGGAATCGTGTCGTTGCTGAAAGATTCCAACACTCTACATCCACAATTTCATATCACTTTCATGCCGTCTTAAAGTTAATTTGTGAGTTAGGGACTAAGATTATTGTTCCCCCGGATTTGAATGAAATTCCTACACAGATAAAGAACAATCCAAAGGTTTACCCATACTTTAAGAATTGTGTAGGAGCCATAGATGGTACTCATATCCATGCTGTAGTGCCAATTGGTCAACGTTACCACATGCAGGAATATCGTAGACATACTAGAGGACCACGTGGTAAAGAAGAGGTGTACAATTTTAGGCACTCGTCATTGAGGAATATCACAGAGTGATGTTTTGGGTTGGTAAAGATAAGATTCACTATATTGAAGCAAATGCCCCCTTATCACTTTGACACTTAAGTTCTTATTGTTATTGCCTATTGTACATTGCATAATTTCATAAGATCCCAAAGTGAATCTGATGAAATTTTTTGTTATGAAAACCCTGAATCTTCTATTTCACAAAATGAACCTGATGTGGAGGACATTATTGAGGTCGTTAGTGGTACTAATACACAGATGCGACAAATGGATATTTATCGTGATCGTATTGCCAACCTAATTTGGGAGCACTGTAATAACTAATTATAATAGTGTGTAATATTGTGTAGGATTTTAATATGGATAACTGTAATATGTAATTATATTACGTAAATTAAAGTCACATGCATACAATATGGATAACTGTAATAACTAATTATATTAGGATATCAAATATTAAATGTTTTAGTCTTGTAGGCGGACTTATGTATAGGCTTGAAGGTGAGCGACCACAATGTGCATGTGGTAGAGGTCTTATACATCTGTATAGGGCTCGAACTCCAAAAAATGATGGTTGACAATTTTATAGGTGTCCAGCTCGAGAGGCATGACTTTTATCTTTTAGGTGTTATTTCTGTTACTGTTTCCTAATTGTATAATTTATATTTCTTGTAGTCACATATGAATGCATTTATATGGGTGGATGAGTTGCACCAAGGTGCACAAGTTAAAGAACAGGTTTAATTTGACTTGGACAGAGTCATGGCAATGATTCAAAATGAACAATGTAGACAGAAGTACATACTCTTCCTAGGTTGTGGATGTCTTACTATCATAATCATGTTTATTGTGATTGTTTTCTTCTTGCTCATTATCGTTGTTATTGAAAGATGAAGTTAGATAAACTTCAATCTTTTATAATATATGACATGTAATAGGTATTTAGTTAATTTCCTGTGTTTCATTTGGTATGTAATATATACTTAATTTTATGTATTTGGATGACCTTGCTGGTGAGAACTATAAATGCTATATTTTCAACTGCGTATTAAATGGTATAAATGTGTTTGGTTTTGCATGAGGTCAAGCCAAAAGAAAAGGTTCGATATATCTTGCTTAGTACTGTTAAATTACTTCATTTCTACCATGTGTTATTTTGTTTTTCTCTAATGTTGTTCATGTGTTTGGTTTTGCATGAAGTTATTTACACTCCAAATTTGCAACATAGCCTGAAAAAATGTTAGATATATCTTGCTTAGTACTGTTAAATTACTTCATTCCTACCATGTGTTATTTTGTTTTTCTCTAGTATTGTTCATATGTTTGGTTTTGCATGAGGTCATTTACACTCCAAATTTGCAACATAGCCTAAAAAAAGGTTAGTATATCTTGCTTAGTATTGTTAAATTACTTCATTCCTACCATGTGTTATTTTGTTTTTCTCAAATGTTGTTCATGTGTTTGGTTTTGCATTAGGTCATTTACACTCCAAATTTGCAACTTAGCTTAAAAAAAGGTTAGATATATCTTGCTTAGTACTGTTAAATTACTTCATTCCTACCATGTGTTATTTTATTTTTCTCTAATGTTGTTCATGTGTTTGATTTTGCATGAGGTCATTTACACTCCAAATTTGCAACTCAGCCTGAAAAAAGGTTAGATATATCTTGTAACTGTTGGAGTAGTTTAGGAGGAGAACGGGCAATTTTACTTGGATTTGTGGATTAATTTTGTTGGCGGTGTCCCTTGTTGAATTAATTTTGTGGGCGGTGTCCCTTGTTGAATTTATTTTGTGGGTGGTGTCCCTTGTGTTTATTGTGTTAGGTTCAATTTTGGAAATGTCCATTTTTAAGGGGAAACTATGCATGATTTTCAAAAAAAAAAAAATTGAATTTAAACTTTGATTCCAAAAAGGCATGTGGTTGATTTTTTAAACTTGAAATGGATTTTTGAAATATATAACAGTAGAAAAAATGTGAAATATATAACTGTGAAATATATAACAATTTTTCAGGCTTAGTAGAATGCAGCTGTTTCGTGGTGGAGTTGAAGGACATGGCAGTAAGTTGTGGGCAGTGGCACCAGTGTGATTTATAGGAAGCATTCTCCAGTTGCTGTAACTTCAGGAAGCTAGTGATCTCTAACTTAATCAAATGGAGGCCTATGCAAACATAAAGAAGTGTGTGTACATTTTATGGAATGAATTGTAGTGATCTTCAGTTGTGTGTACATTTTATGTAAGTATAATGAAGTGTGTGTGTACACACATACTAATTTTAAGGAATGTCTAGCTCCCTATATGTGCAAGTATATATGTGAATGGTGCAATAACAATTTATTAAGTTTGTGATGTACAAAAAAAACTTGTCGTTTGATGTCTAGCTTGTGATGTCTAGCTTCCTTGATTGCTTGCTTGCTTCTAATAATATTCCTATTTATCAATTCTAGTTATGGTTGGAGATTGTACGAAATATTCAAAAGTTGGTTATCAAAATAAATACTCAGGAAAAAGGGAAATGGTCTCATGAGTTAACAATAAAAATATTAGCACTTTGAAGGATCTCCAGCAGAAAATTTTAAACTAATCTCAGTGAAGTAAACTAATTCACAAGCTTCAATGTCCACCAAACCTTAACTCTGACCAATTCAAGAAGATCAACGTTTTGGCTTTGCTTCTTGTTAGTTCAACTACAAGGATTTCTCTCATTCATAATGAATTTATAATATATATATATATATATATATATATATATATATATATATATGAAACAAAATAAAGTTAAACATAGTGCAAGCCAAAAGAAAAAGATAAATGGAGTGCAAAGATCTCCTCTCATTAAAAGATTATTACAAAGTTAGATTTGTAGTTTGGCTGCCACTAATCATGTTTATGCCTCATAAACATCGCATATAATCTTATTTATACATGTAAATTTATTCAAAAAAAAATTTCCTAACTCTTTAATGCAGAATATATATATATATATATATATTTATTTTAACAAATTATCTCTAATTATAAAGATAAATGGACTATTACATTTAAAATTTTAATTGTATTCATATATATAATTATTCAAAACAAAAACAAAACAGTCTTTACCAAACAGGTATCCTGTTATTGATTCAGAATTTTTAACAACAAAACTAACTTCCAAACGTGTTTTGTTTTCGAATTCCTTAAAACGCATGACATTACCAAACGTGTTTTCATGTTTTTGATATACAATTATCAAAAACAAAACAGTCATTACCAAACATGGTTCCGATTACTACTAAAAACATACCAATACCAAAACGGTTATTTTCATATCATACCAAACCATAACATATAGTGTTATCGCGATCCAAACGGGCCCTAAGTGATGATAAGAATTGTAACTTTTAAAATTGTGAATAGAGATATATGTTTTTAGGTAACTAATTTTTTTAAACAATTTAATCCCTTTATATTTTTTATAAATACAATTTTGCCCCTATTACAAACAAATAACAAACAATATTGGGAGACTCTGTAACAAACGAAGATTTTAAATTATCCTAAGATTTTGCAACCACCTTCCAAATCAGATACAAAGTAATCATCATTAAGATATGTTTAACTCATTTATATTTTAGTACTCAATACAAATTCGATATCATAAACAAAATATGTGATATTTAAAAAAATAAAAAATAAATTATTGAACTCAATGGAATTTTATAATATTTAATATTAGGGAATTAACACATATTTAGTGTGAGGATAATATAGTAAAATTAACAATAAAAGTGCTTTAAGCAACATTATTACCAAACAAATTTAAAAGTACTTCAAGTATAAAAAGTACACTTTATACAATGTGTCACCAAATGCATAAATGCATTTTACTAACAAAAGTTTTATAACAACTCTACTATAACATTCTAACAGCAATCCCAAACAGGCTCTAATTTATAGATAAATTACACTCACAACCATTTATCCTCGTATACAAGTTAGTCTCTTTTTTAACAATGCTATCCTATGTGAGAAACTAAAAATATGAAAAAGATGATATTGCCTTCTAATATTTAATATATTTTAGTTACTCTACCTGTCCCAAAAAGAATGTCACTTTTAGAGAATTGTTGCGGGTCATACAATTCTCCAAAAGAGACATTTATTTTGAGACAAAGGTAGAGTATAAAAGGGATTTTTACATATAAATGTACTTATGGTCCTATATTTACAACATTGTGTAGTCAAAGTCCTATAGTTTCTAAAAAATAAAGTTGACCAAATTAATGATGTGGACATGAACTTTTATGGTTTACTATAGTTTGTTGTCCAAAATAACCTTTTCACTGTTTGAGTCAAATTACCATGCTACCCCCATTTCATTAATTCACCTAAACAAAGCCCTTTAGGCAATTTGGCTCAAACAGTGATTGACCACTGTCTCCAACAGTGGTTCACCTAACCACCAGTTAGGCTTGTGATTGCTCATAATGAAGGTCGCACCAGTGTGTGGATCAACAAAATAGTTGTTGATGATTCCATGAAAAGCAGGGTACAATCCGGTCACAATTGAGTAATGGTTTAGGAATGTTAGTATAATACCCCTAATTTTAAAGGATAGTCTCGGTAGTTTATTTTGAGGTTATTGTAATTTTGCATTCTTATGTGGTTATTTGGCTATTTGTTTGGTTCTTTTATTTGTTGTTAATTAATTGATTAATCGCAGCATTTTGTTTTATTTAATTAATTGAATTACTTGATTAATGGTGTTATTAAATGGAATTAATTGTTTTTATAGAACTTATTGCTTTCCTTTAATTGAATTAATTGTTAAATGGTTTAATTTAGTATTCATTGATTTATTATAATTGTTTAAATACGTTAGTGGGATTAAGTTAGGGTTTTGGTTTTTCTTCACCCTGTAGCTGACCTCGTTTTCTCGTCTAGTATTAAGACTAGAATTAGGGTAACCTTTTGGGCCTATAAATACATGTCTTAAGGTTTTACCTAGGGTTTTAGAACCCTATTCATGATTGTGGAGGTATAGAGAAAACAGAGAGGGCAAACAGAACGTTCGCCGGAGAATTGAGGAAGACGTCGGTGTAAGGTTTCGGATTGAGACCTAAAGGCAAGTTCTAATCCTAACTCCTTCCTTTTGGCTCATGTTCTTTGCATGTCTAACTCAAGTCCAGGAATAGAGAAAGATTAAAATCAATTTATTACGCATGTTTGCATTGTCTGTATCAATATGTGTTCATGAACTGTTAACTTCTTGTTTTACATTCTTTGTACATAATTCATGACTTAAATTGATGTCAGTTGATGAATAATGAATTTTACTAGTTCTGAAACACATGGGGAAATATTAGAATTAATCTGGTTCGCTTGGTTGAACGTCTTAAAACAGTACGTGTTCTTGATTAGTGTGATACACCCGAATTTCCAAATGCGAGTTGACCAGGCCCACGCCCGAATACCTATGGATATCAAAAACAAATTGGTAACAAACGAACACAGAGTACAAAAGAATAAATAAATTGCTGAAAAGAAACTAAAACAATAATCCAATAATTAATCCTCAGAATAAATTTCCATTGATTAATAAATCATTCTGATACAATTAATCCTCTAATATAATACAACTCGGGAATCCATACTATGTGGACCCCTAGAAAATCCAAACTGAATAATATCTTTATTTGAAAGCTGAATCATAAACGAATCTCCAAAATAGAAGCGGAAGAATGAAGTAGACTGATCCCTGCTCAGCACGAACAACCTCTACTCCTGACGAACACCTGAAAAATAATGATGGGTCAGGTCCACAAACAAGTTCTACTCTATTACAGTCCAAGCAGAGATCCGATACATGTATACATCCTATTCAACTCAACAATAGCTATATAGTCCATACATAGATATATCCACACTAAGGGACTCTCACTGGACTACAAAGGGGGTTTCAACCTGAATAGAAGGCAACATGCAAAACGCACCTGAATGGGCATGAGTACCTAAGCCTAATAGGGTATACCTCTACCATCATAGCCAGCTACTCATCCTACTGCATATATGCTCCCTAACCGTCGATCCTGAGACTCAAGCTCATATCACGGTATTATAAAAATATATTTAAAGTCCATCCTATCCCTTTTAGGTAAGTCCAGTTAGTCATTCAGCTTGTGCAGCTTCTTTGACTTAACATAAATAACAAGTAATCTAATTAGTCATTCAGCTTGTGTAACTTCTTTGACTTAATTATAAGTAGGATTTTATTCATATAATCCGTTCCCTTATTCCGATATAGGTATAATATAGTATTTTGAAACTAATCCGTCCCTAGTATGCCACCGTCCCATACCGGTGCATACAATCCATCCATCCAGCAGTTGATAAAATAAATAATGAATGCAAATATCAACTAATCCACAAAATCCATATAACTGACAAAACATGGATAAATGCTTACATCAATTAATT
This sequence comes from Cornus florida, assembly GCF_030987335.1. Taxonomy (NCBI): domain Eukaryota; kingdom Viridiplantae; phylum Streptophyta; class Magnoliopsida; order Cornales; family Cornaceae; genus Cornus; species Cornus florida. The sequence goes on along the minus strand of NW_026775579.1, from coordinate 75,745,551 downwards.
CCATAGCAAGCATAATAACATTGGCCAATTATCATGCTTATATTTTCAGTCCAACAATTAATGCGACAAATATTGAAATTTAAACATCAATTTAATCCTTAACAAGCATAACAAAAAATATAAGATTGGACATGCATATTTTTCTATTGATACATGATTTGAAACATATAATCACTGAACTAAAATTGCTAAAATAAATCCAAGCAATTTAATTTTCCATAGCCAAAACAAGTATGCATAAATTGTTAAGAAATTGTTTTATAACTCCGTGTTATCCAATTCCTTAAGCATATGACGTGTATTATGCATTATAGAACCTTCCAAAGTCCATTTAACCCATTTAGATTTAACTAAAATAGGTTTAAAAACAATTATAGGCAATTAAAACCAATATTCAGGTCACGGTCCAACTGAGCAGGCTGAGTTCCCAACTTAGTTGGCTGAGTTGGTGCTGAAGTCATCTTCTTCGTCTGTTCAGCCTCTGTAAACCCTAAAACTCCATAGTTAAAGCCTCTAAGCTTCAACCTAAGTCCCATACGTCCATACTAAATTATTTTAGATGTTTTAACATGCAAAGATTAAACTTAAACATCAATTATGCATTAAAAATTCCAGAATCATTCAAAACAAGAATATGAAACTAAAAATATGCAATCCTTTGTTTAAGTTCAATTAAGCATGCATAATACTTCAGTTTAATTGTTTAAGTCTCCGGGAATATCCTAGGCATGTATAGAAACACAGATCAAAGGGAGAGAGTAAGAGAAGAACTTTCCTTAGGATTTCAGATTGAAAATCCCAAATCTCCTTCTCTGTGTTCTTCCTCTGATTCCGGCGACCTTGGTTGCCATCGAACCTTTTGCTGCTCGGTCTTAACCACACGAACAGTCTCTCCTTCTTCCTCCTAGGGTTTGGCCTTGAACCCTTGGCCAAAGCCTCCTTCTTTTTCCTTACGTTTTCCTCTCTGTATCTCTCTGCCTCTAAGTATAAAATATATCACGAATAAGAAAACCTAGCCTCCCACAGACCTATACTATTATATATATAGTAATCCAATATTACCCTAATCCAAATCAAACCCTAAGTCTGCCTTAAGGAAAAATATAAGGAAAAAGGAAAATAAAAATAATATATATATAAGTTTGTTATAAAACTCACGTGAATAAGCATACATACATATATATATATACTATATAATCTTCTAACTATATATATAATATATATCTGACTATAGTTAAATTACTATTAACTATTTATAATACTAATGAATATAAAATCCTTATATACATATATATCCATATATATATGTACATCCATCCATGGGTAAACATTCGTACCCAACCAACTCCTATCCAAGTAGTCCATGTGACCCATTGGGTTGGTCCATTACTACTATTTATATTCAACTCCTTTAAAATAAAATACAACATAAAACAATTAAATGATTTAATCCAAATAAATAACTACAATTAAATCACACATCAATTTAGCAAGTAAAACACCCAATTAATTAACTACACAAGCACTTAATTAATTCAAATAAATCATATAAGCAATTAAGACAATAAACATATAATCATGTAGCCACATAAACACCTAGCCACGTAAGCACATAATCACATAATTAAATTCCCTTTTTATCCTTTTGAAAATGTAATAAAATAAATAATTAAATTCCCTTATTATCCTTTTGAAAACTATGGGTATTACAATTAGTTAACGAACCGGGTTAAGTTCTTTGTGCATAATTCATGTTAAACTGATGTTGGTAATTGAAAAAGGAATTCAATGGGTCGAGGAACCTGCTGGGACTTAGTTTAAACATCTAAGTATCTTAGGAATGGATGGCAGACCGTCGGAAAACCGCCGGAGTTGGAAGAAACGAAGAACAGAAGGAGAACCAGCTCCCGTTGGAGCCCCAAACGAAAGAGCAGGCTCCCTGGATGAGGGAGCCGGCTCTAGAGACCATGGAGGTAGCTCCCCATGGTGGGGAGCCGGCTCTAAGCTTTAGAGAGCAGGCTCTCTCCAATTTTCTCATTTTTTTGGTTTTTCGGCGACAGTTTGGGCTACGAGGCTTGGATTTTGGGATTTTCAGATTCTGTTAAGAGTATATTAGGGGTTTTTAGTATGTTCTAAGGCCATATTAAAACTTCCAAGGGTTGGTTGATGTGCATTAAAACACTAGGGTATATAGTGAAACATTACATAAATCGTTACATGCAAATCTGGATATTGTTATTGGAGATGAAGAGTTTTAATTACTTATGATTAATTTAGCAGTTTATTGTGGATGGTTACACCCTGCTAAATATAGAACAGCGGTAGGAATAAGCATGCGTAAATTTAACTGTTGCTGGCTACGGATTTAAATGACGGTTATCAGTTAACGACTTATTTTATTTAGTATTGGTTTGGTATAAAAAGTAAACATGTGAATTTATATGTTTTGTTATGCTAACTTGGAATTAATTGATGTTCACATGCATGATATGTATAGTCAATTATTGGATCTTGGAAAGTAATATGTATAAGCCTGTTAATTTATAAAATTTTATCATGCTTAATGTGGAACAATTGATGCCTATATTTAATATATTATTATCAATTGTAGACTTTAGGAATAGTTGGTATCTACATATATGGTTGTATTATCAACTGCTGGATGATGGATTGCATGCACTGGTATGGGATGGTAGCATGTCTAGGTTTAGATTAGCTCAAATTGTTAAATCCTACCTATATCGGAATAAGGGAATGGATTATATAAACAAAATTCTACTTATAATTAAGTCAAAGAAGTTGCATAAACTGAACGACTAATTGGATTACTTGCTATTTATGTTAAGTCAAAGAAGCTGCACAAGCTTAATGACTAACCGGACTTACTTTAGATAGATGGGATGGACTTTAAATATATATACTTATGGTACCACAATTTAAGCTTGAGTCTCAGAGTTGTCAGTTAGGGAGCGTATATGTAGTAAGATGCGTAGCTGGATATGATAAGTTGAGGTATACCTTGTTAGGCTTAGGTACTCATGCCCACTTAGGTGCGTTTTGCATATTGCCTTCTATTTAGGCTGAGACCCCCTGCATAGTCCAGTGAGAGCCCTGTAGTGTGGATATATATATATATATATACGGACTATATAGCTATTGTTGAGTTGGTTAGAATGTATATGCGTATCAAGTCTCTGTTTGGATTGTAATAGGATAGAACTTGTTCGTGGGCCTGACCCATTTCTATTTTTCAAGTACTCGTCAGTTCCAAACTTAGACCTGATCGTGCTGAGCAGAGATTACTACTAACTCTTCCGACGACGTAGGACTTCTCTCCATGGTTTAACTTTGAATGTCTTTTAGCTAGTTATATTTCAGTTTGGATTTTCATATTAGGGGTCCAATGGATGGATTCCCGAGTTGTTTAAACTATTGGAGGTTTTGGAGTTTAAGTATTTAATTTTTAAAGGATTCTATTTTAGATTTCTTCCAGCTGTTAATTATTTATTTCATATTCAGTTTTGTAATCTGTGTTCATTTAAAATACTTTAATTATTTGATATTCCCTCGGGTTTGGGCTTGAGCTCGATCAACCCGTGTCTCGGATCCGAGGGGTATCACAGTTAGTATCAGAGCACTCCAGGTTCAAGTGTCTCTAGGATGTTTCGTACTAAGATTTCCGCATAGCGTTTTCTCTTAATTAGAGCTTAAGTTTAACTTTCATTGTATTCCTTTACGGTTCGGTTTAAATCATTCTGATGTCTTTTCTTTCTTTGTTAATAGATGGTTAACGCTAGGAGAGGACATAACCTACAAGGGAACAGGCAGTAAAGGAGAGCGGCACGTAGGCAACAAGATCGCCTATAGCGTCAGCTAATGGAGGAAGAATAACATTTGCCTGGGTTTCAGGATGATGGTCAGTTTCAGGGGGAGTAAAAGGGAGTTCAGCAGACTCGGGATGAGAGAGGAGATCCAGAGTATCCTCCTCATCTCAACGACCTCATTGCTTGGGCTATAGAAGCAGGGGTAATGGCTGCACTTCGGAATTAGCCTCAGGTACAGCCGACACTATTACCAGCACTGGTTGTTCAGACTGATACATGGGAGAAGGCTTGGAGTTCTTTCATAAAGGGGAGCCCGCCTGAATTCACAGGTTCCACCAATGCGAAAGCAGCTCATCAGTGGAAGAAGGATATCGAGCGACATCTTCAATTAGTTCAGTGCAAGGAGGTTCAGAAATAGATGCTTGCTACCTTCAACATGGTCGGGGATGTACTACAATGGTGGGAGTCAGTTACCACCACAGAGGAGAGGGTGTTATTGACTTATGATCAGTTTAGTACACATTTTGATGAGAAGTACTTCCCTTATGCAGTCAGGACAGCTATGAAGACAGAGTTTCTTAATCTGCAGCAGGGGAACATGACAGTGGCAAAGTATGAGCAGCAGTTTACGCGCTTATCTCTTTTTGCTCTAGATGAGGTGGATACAGAGGAGAAGAAGCGCAACAGTTTTGTTAAGGGACTAATGTGGTCTATCAGGAAAGCTATTACAGGTAATCCAGCCTATACTACTTACGCTCAGGTGGTAGACGTCGCTCTACAGCAGTATTAGTTGACCATGGACTTCAGACAGGCCAAGGGTGAGAAGGGGGTGACAGAGACTCTGCAAATTAGTCAGCTGAGAAAGGGAATGGCAACGGTGACCGACAGAATGACAAAGGAAAATTCCAGGGACAGCAGTCATGGAAGAAGCACAAGGGTGGTCCGGATGCTCACAGGGATGGGGCACCTGTTCAGTGACAGCAGAATGGGGGACCACAGGCAGGATAGGGTCAGCCATAGGCTAACTAACAGAGGAGGCCATTCGGCACTTTCCAGGGTAGTTGCTACACTTGTGGAGAGTATGGACACACTTCCAGGCTGTGTCCTAAAGCAGGATAGGGATGGGGACAGCATGTACAGCAGGGGCAGAGGGCGCTAGTGCCTTTACCAGCTCCACAGGTTCCACGGATTCAAGGATAGACACATCTGGCATTACTGGCACCGCCGCAGCCTCAGGGACAGGCACTGCAATTGTTGCATTATGGCAAGGTTTTCAACCCCATGCCGCAGGATATTCAGGCACCTCAGGCTGTTGAGGGTAAGTTTCTTATTTATGGTTCATTGGGACGTGTTTTATTTGATACGAGTGCTACACACTCGTTTGTATCTCGATCTTTTGTTATTTTATCTGGGATGATGACGCGGGTATGTGATAGACCTCAGAGTATTTCTACACTTTTGGGAATACAACCATTTTACATGAGAGTGATGGGCCTGTGACACTAGATATTGGAAGGCTCAGATATCTAGCCAATCTACTGGTCCTGAATATGCACACTTATGATGTGACACTTGGGATGGATTGGTTATCTCACTACCATGCCCAAGTTAATTGTTATGATAGGTTTGTTGTGTTTACCATACCTGGTTAGAATCTGTACATCGTCGCTATGCCACGTTCTAACGGGGTTAATAACACTTATTTGTTTCATGTGGAGTAGGAAACGGAAGAAGAGGTTACTGTGTCATTGGATTGCATACCAATTGTACAGGATTTTCCGGATGTTTTTCAGGAGATTCCAGGGTTGCCACCTAGTCGAGAGATCTATTTTATGATTGATTTAGCTCCAGGCACTACGCCTACTGCTAGGGCACCATACATGATGGCACTAATAGAGATGTGAGAGTTGAGGGATCAGATTCAACAATTACTCAGCCAGGGTTTTATTCGTAGGAGCACTTCACCCTGGGGAGCACCGGTTTTGTTTGTGAAGAAAAAGGATGGTTCACTTCGCCTTTTTATAGATTACAGGGAGTTGACAAGGTTACTATTCGTAACAAGTACCTTTTACCCAGGATTGATGATCTTTTTGATCAATTGAAGGGAGTCACGTACTTTTCTAAGATTGATCTGCGTTCTGGATATCATCAACTTTGGGTTAGGGAGCAGGATGTTCCGAAGACAGCGTTTCTCACTAGATATAGATCTTATGAGTTTCGAGTGATGCCGTTCGGGTTGACTAATGCACCAGCGGTCTTCATGAATTTAATGAATAGAGTCTTTAGGGCTTACTTAGATCAATTTGTCATTGTCTTCATAGATGACATTTTAATTTATTCTAGGTCTGAGGACGATCATGTTAGGTATCTTTGGATTGTGTTGCAGATGTTTCGTGAACACCAGTTATACCCCAAGTTCGAGAAATGTGAATTTTGGCAGCGGGAGGTGAAGTTTTTGGGTCACGTGGTGTCAGAAAGGGGAATAGCGGTGGATCCAACTAAGGTTTCTGCAGTGGTTGAGTGGGGGCAGCCTACTTCACCTACCGAGATCCGGAGTTTCCTCAGATTGGTAGGATACTATCGTAGATTCATTCAGGGGTTCTGTAATACCCTTAATTTTACAAAGGATAGTCCTGATATTTCATTAATTGGTTAATTGTTATTTTTTTAATGGTTAATTGTTTAATTGCTTGATTGGTTGCATTATTTGACCTGATTGTGATTATTTGACTTATGTGTCAGTTTACTTGATTCTTGATTTATTGATAATTGATTATTTAATTGTTTTGATTTAATTGATATTTAATTAATTAATTGTTTTAATTTAATTGTTGTAAATTGAAGTGATGTAATTTAATTTATTTAGTTGTAACATAACTATAGGGTTGGTTGCATATATAGTATACACATAACTAACCGACAAAATTTTTAACCTAGATTGTTCTATGGGGCCGAGTAGTTCATGTTTAGGGTTTAATTTAACTTAAGGTTAGTGGCCTATAAATATACGAGTAATAGTCTGACTAGGGTTTTAGAAAACTATCACGCTATAGTAAGGGCTGAGGGACTTGGAGACGGCTGGGAAGAAATAGAGAGCAAACAAAGGATTCGTCGAAAATTTGAAACGAACATCGGTGTAAGGCAAGTTCTATCCTTACTCTCTCTCTTAGGCTTCGTGTTCTTTGCATTCTTAAACAGTTTTAGGATTAATTGAATCAATTAAAAACATTCTCTGTTCGTGCTTAAACTGAAACTTATCAGTATGTTTTATGCTTTGTAAAACTATTAAAAACATAATGTTTGCTTGCATAAATCCTTGTTTAAAGCCACGTATGTAATGTTAACTGGACTTAAGCATGGATTGGGAGTGTACTGGGATTGGGTTGCACCCTCTAGAAGTCATGGTGTGAGGTAGCAGAGGTGTAAAACGGAGACAGAAGGCGAAGAGAAGAGGCAGAGAGGGGGAGAGCCGGCTCTCCCTTGGAGAGAGCAGGCTCCCTTTGATGGGAAGCGGCTCCCAAGGGTGTAGGAGCCGGCTCCAAGGGTAAAAGAGCTGGCTCCACATTTGTTTGGAGTAGGCTCTTGCTCCAATTTTCTTTTTTTCTTTTTTTTTTTTTGTTTTCTGCTAGTTTTTGCATGCAATGATGTTTTCTGGAGTTTTCAGATGTGTTTAAGATTGGATGTGAAAGGTCTAATTGAAGCATATGGTTGAATTAAGGCTCCAGATGTAGTGTTAATTAATCTAATTACCTAGAATTGCTTGGATAGTAGAGGAATTAATCAGATAATTACACTGTGATTAGATTTGGAAAACTAGTAAAGTTTAACTCTCTGCATTAGTAATCTTTTGAGACGGATAATATAATTGTAACATGTTTAACTGTATACCATGATCATGTATTTGAATTATACATGGGTAGGATGTGTTAGTGTTGAATGAAATTAAGTTTTAAATTTAACACTAATGGAATTTTGTAAAACAACCTAAACTAAGCATGTATATATACATATTGTAATTCTATCTTGATGCTTGCATTAATACTATTAGTACCAACTGTTGGAGGAATGAACTTTGTTGATGTTTACTCTAAATGTCTGTAATATCAACTGTTAAGTGTTGAATGATAATTTGAGATAATTCTATCATTATATCAGATTTAATAAAACAACCTAAATTGAGTAGGTTTGTATATATATGGTGACTATATTTCTTGATGCTTACATTATGACTATTAGTATCAGTGTTGGATATACAACTAAACATGTTTATGTATATAGCTGATTCTGTTTATTGATGCTTACACTATGCCTGTTAGTATCAGTGATGGAGTTATGAATTTAGTTGATGTTTTGTTGATATTATCAACTGCTGGATAATTGGATATTATACACCGGTATGAGACGGTGGTATACTAGGGACGGTTTGGTTTCAAAATACCAAAACCTACCTATTCTAGATTAAGAATTGGATTAACTAAAAGTTAAGTCCTATTGATTGTAGTGTCATGGCAACGACTAGTTGAGCGGCACTACTAGGATTCAGGATGGATTTTAAATATATTGTTATGGTACCTCGATATGAGCTTGAGTCTCAAGATCAACGGTTAGGGAGCGTATATCTATTAGGATGCATAGCTGGATACAATGGTTAGAGGTGTACCCTATTTAGGTTTAGGTACACATGCCCACTTCGTGTGCGTTTTAGCATGTTACCTCTATTTAGGTTGAGATCGGCCTGTGCTCCAGTGAGAGTCCTTTAGTGTAACTATATATATACTTACGGATTATTAGCTATTGTTGAATTGTTTAAGGTGTACATACGTGTCGGGCCTCTATTTGGATTGTAGTAGTATAAAACTTGCGCGTGGGCCTGACCCACTTCTATTTTTCAGGTACACGACAGTTCCAGTCTTAGACGTGTTCGTGCTAAGCAGAGGTTTCTACTCACTCTACCGACGATGTAAGATTTCTCTCCGTAACTTATCAGGATGTTCTTTCAGTTGTTCTATTTTAGTTTGGATTTTTACTAGGGGTCCACTAGAGTTGGATTCCCAAGTTGTTAAACTTATGGAGTTTTGGATTATCAGATTTTCGGTATTTAATTTTTTAAAGGATTTATATTTAGTTTCTTTCAACTTAAATTTTATTTCTTAATTCAATTTGTATTCTGTGTTCATTATAAAATATTAATTGTTTGATATTCCCTCGGGTTTGGGCCTAGGCCTGATCAACCCTTGTCTCGGATCCGAGGGGTATCACAGGTTCTCGAAGATAGCGAGACCACTTACTCATTTGACTAAAAAGGGTGTACGGTTTGTGTAGGATGAACATTGTCAGAAAGCTTTTGATGAACTGAAGACTAAGTTAACCTCTGTACCAGTTTTGTCTACCCCACAGAGCGGGACAGAGTATCTTGTCTACACAGATGCTTTTTGCAGGGTATTGGATGTGTTTTGATACAGGAGGAGCGATCGATTTCGTATGGATCTCGTAAGCTTAAGCCACACGAGCTTAATTATCCAACACATGATTTGGAGTTGGCAGCTGTAGTCTTTGCTTTACATATTTAGAGGCGTTATCTGTTAGGTGAGTCCTTCAGATTATTTAGCGATCACAAGAGCCTACAGTATTTGTTCACTCAGTGAAAGCTAAATATGAGACAGCGCAGATGGTTGGAGTTTGTGAAAGACTATCACTTCTTTATACAGTACCATCCAGGGAAAGCGAATGTGGTGGCGGATGCACTTAGTCTTCGACCTGTTGCTAGCCTTTCTGCGCTAGTCACTACTAAGTGGGACGCTTTGAAGACGGTGGATGAGTTGTTAGATACTTTCATGGTTTGCATGGTAGTTACACCTTCTATCATTCACAAGGTTTTGAAGGCACAACTCGCGGATTAGCATTGTATTAACAAAGTTGTAGAGATAGCTTCCGGTGAGGTCCCATTTTACTATGTTGTTGAGGTACAAGGGACGGTTGGTGGTACCTTCTGCTGATGATTTGAGAAAGGATGTGATGACTAAGACTCACCACTCTGAGTTTTCTGTTCATGCAGGATGCGACAAGATGTATCAGGATATGAAGCGTCAGTTTTAATGGGCAGGTATGAAAAAGGACATTGCTATTTTCGTCTCTCGATGTAGTACTTGTCAGATGGTCAAGATTGATCGTCAAAGGCCGCCAGGAGCTCTACAGCCACTGCCGATACCAGAATGGAAATGGGAGAGCATTTCTATAGATTTCGTGGAGGGATTGCCTAATTCCTTCAAGGATCACAATTCCATTTGGGTCATTGTGGATAAATTGACTAAATTAGCTCATTTCTTACCTATTCGCAATGACTTCACCTCGGAGCAGTTGGCAAGACTTTACATTTCAGAGATTGTAAAACTGCATGGCATTCTATTGTCTATTATATCGGACAGAGACTCGAGCTTTGTGTCAAGATTTTGGAAGAGTTTTCAGCAGGCTTTGGGTACAGAGTTGCATCTTAGCACTGCTTATCATCCTCAAACTGATGGACAGACTGAGAGGGTTAATTAAATCATGGAGGATATGCTTCGGTCGTGTGTTCTTGATTTCAAGGGCCATTGGGAGGATTATTTGCCGCTTGTAGAGTTTGCATATAACAATAGTTTTCAGAAGACTATTGGGATGGCACCATTTGAGGCATTGTACGACCGACCATGTTGATCGCCTGTTTGTTGGATGGAGGTTGGGGAGAACAGATTCTTGGGTCTTGAGTTCATTAAGGATACTTTTGAGAAGATTGCTCTTATTCGAGATCGCATGTGTACTGCCCACAGTAAGTAGAAAAGTTATGCGGATCGTCGCACACGTGCTTTGGAGTTTCAGGTTGAGGATCAGGTTGTACTAAAAGTGGCTTCTATGAAGGGTGTAATGCGCTTTGGGAAGAAAGGGAAGTTGTCTCCGCGATTTGTCGGTCCATTCATGATTACGGATCGAATTGGAGCTGTCGCTTATCGGTTGGCACTTCCGGATAATTTGGATCGTGTGCATAATGTGTTTCATGTTTCCATGTTATGGAATTTCTACGAGATGAGGATCGGTATCAGCATATCGATGTTGGGGAGATTGAGTTGCAACCGGATACAACTTATTTGGAACCACTGTGTCATATTATCGACCGTAGGGATCAAATCCTTCGTAACAAGGTTATCACTTTAGTTCGTGTCCAGTGGAGTCATCACAATGAGTCTGAGTCTACTTGGGAACGGGAGGATGTCATTCGCTCGCAGTTTCATAAAATATTGGACGAAGGTAAAAGCGAATTCCGAGGACGGAATTCATTTTGTTAGGGGGAAAGAATGTAATACCCCTAATTTTAAAGGATAGTCTCGGTAGTTTATTTTGAGGTTATTGTAATTTTGCATTCTTATGTGGTTATTTGGCTATTTGTTTGGTTTTTTTATTTGTTGTTAATTAATTGATTAATCGTAGTATTTTGTTTTATTTAATTAATTGAATTACTTGATTAATGGTGTTATTAAATGGAATTAATTATTTTTATAGAACTTATTGTTTTCCTTTAATTGAATTAATTGGTAAATGGTTTAATTTAGTATTCATTGATTTATTATAATTGTTTAAATACGTTAATGGGATTAAGTTAGGGTTTTGGTTTTTTTCACTCTATAGCCGACCTCGTTTTCCCATCTAGTATTAGGACTAGAATTAGGGTAACCTTATGGGCCTATAAATACATGTCTTAAGGTTCTGCCTAGGGTTTTAGAACCCTATTCATGATTGTGGAGGCAGAGAGAAAACAGAGAGGGCAAACAGAACATTCGTCGGAGAATTAAGGAAGACGTCGGTGTAAGGTTTCGGATTGAGACCTAAAGGCAAGTTCTAATCCTAACTCCTTCCCTTTGGCTCGTATTCTTTGCTTGTCTAACTCAATTCCAAGAACAGAGAAAGATTAAAATCAATTTATTACGCATGTTTGCATTATTTGTATCAATATGTGTTCATAAACTGTTAACTTCTTGTTTTACATTCTTTGTACATAATTCATGACTTAAATTGATGTCAGTTGATGAATAATGAATTTTACTAGTTCTGAAACACGTAGGGAAATATTAGAATTAATCTGGTTCGCTTGGTTGAACGTCTTAAAACAGTACGTGTTCTTGATTAGTTAACGGGCCGGGTTAAGTTCTTTGTGCATAATTCATGTTAAACTGATGTGTGTAATTGACCAAGGAATTTAATGGGTTCAGGAACCTGATGGGACTTAGTTTAAACATCTAAGTATCTTAGGAATGGAGGGCAGACGGTCGGAAAACCGCTGGAGTTGGAAGAGACAAAGAACAGAAGGAGAGCCGGCTCCTGTTGGAGGGGAGCAGGCTCCCCAAACGAAAGAGCAGGTTCCCTCAGGGAGCTAGCTCTAGAGACCATGGAGGCGGCTCCCCATGGTGGGGAGCCGGCTCCAAGCTTTAGAGAGCAGGCTCTCTCTTTGAGGGAGCAGGCTCTCTCCAATTTTCTCATTTTTTTGGTTTTTCGACGACAGTTTGGGCTACGAGGCTTGGATTTTGGGATTTCAGATTCTGTTAAGAGGTATATTAGGGGTTTTTAGTATGTTCTAAGGCCATATTAAAACTTCCAAGGGTTAGTTGATGTGTATTAAAACACTAGGGTTTACAGTGAAACATTACATAAATCGTTACATGCAAATCTGGATACTGTTATTGGAGATGAAGAGTTTTAATTACTTATGATTAATTTAGCAGTTTACTGTGGATGGTTACACCCTGCTAAATATGGAACAGTGGTAGGAATAAGCATGCGTAAATTTTACTACTGCTGGTTACAGATTTAAATGACGGTTATCAGTTAACGACTTATTTTATTTAGTGTTGGTATGGTATAAAAGTAACCATGTGAATTTATATGTTCTATTATGCTAACTTGGAATTAATTGATGTTTACATGCATGATATGTATAGTCAATTATTGGATCTTGGAAAGTAATATGTATAAGCCTGTTAATTTATAAAAATTTAATAATGCTTAATATGGAACAATTGATGCCTATATTTAATATATTATTATCAATTGTGGACTTTATGGAATAGTTGGTATTTACATATATGGTTGTATTATCAACTGCTGGATGATGGATTGCATGCACCGGTATGGGACGGTGGCATGTCGAGGTTTGGATTAGCTCAAATTGCTATATCCTACCTATATCGGAATAAGGAAACAGCTTATATAAATAAAATTCTACTTATAATTAAGTCAAAGAAGCTGCACAAGCTGAATGACTAATTGGATTACTTGATATTTATGTTAAGTCAAAGAAGCTGCACACGCTGAATGATTAACCGGACTTACTTTAGATAGATGGGATGGACTTTAAATATATATACTTATGGTACCACGATCTGAGCTTGAGTCTTAGAGTTGTCAGTTAGGGAGCGTATATGCAGTAGGATGCGTAACTGGATATGATAGGTTGAGGTATACCTTGTTAGGCTTAAGTACTCATGCCCACTCAGGTGCGCTTTGCGTGTTGCCTTCTATTCAGGTTGAGACCCCCTGCATAGTCCAGTGAGAGCCCTGTAGTGTGGATATATATATATACGGACTATATAGCTATTGCTGAGTTGGTTAGAATGTATATGCGTATCAAGTCTCTGTTTGGATTGTAATAGGATAGAACTTGTTCGTGGGCCTGACCCACTTCTATTTTTCAGGTACTCGTCAGTTCCAGACTTAGACCTGATCGTGCTGAGCAGAGATTACTACTCACTCTTCCAACGACGTAAGACTTCTCTCCATAGTTTAACTTTGAATGTCTTTTAGCTAGTTATATTTTAGTTTGGATTTTCGTATTAGGAGTCCAATGGATGGATTGCCGAGTTGTTTAAACTGTTGGAGGATTTTGATTTTAAATATTTAATTTTTAAAGGATTCTGTTTTAGATTTCTTCCAGCTGTTAATTATTTATTGTATATTCAATTTTGTAATCTGTGTTCATTTAAAATACTTTAATTGTTTGATATTCCCTCGGGTTTGGGCTTAGGCCAGATCAACCCGTGTCTCGGATCCGAGGGGTATCACAGTTAGGGTTGGGAACACAGGAATCAAACTTGTTTGAGCTTCGGTCCCGTTATTGATCAGGCGATGGATATGGGGCGTCGGGGTCTTAAACTGGTACCTAAATCGAAACCCATCTGATGAAATCAGGAGAACAATTGGGTGGTTGAGTTTGGTGAGAAGACGAGTAAAATTTTCAATTGATTCAGAGGTTTGATTGGGGTCGGATTGAGATTGAGATTTAGTTGGAGAAAAAGAAGAAGACAAAAGAGAAGGCGTCGGAGATAGCGACGGAGGTGGTGAGGATGAGAGAGATGATGATGACGGCGGCAGTGGTGGATTTGGAGGGAAGGGTTCATGAGGTGACGGTGTTGAAGGACAGAAGAGCTGTGGTTTAATTTGGTGGATCTTTTTCTTCATGGATTTTGATTGGTGTCGGCTTATTATTATTTGAGGCCAAGATAGAGAGAGAATCAGAACCCATGGGGAGAGAGAGAGAGGTCGTCTTCCTCAATGGGTTTGAGATTTCAAGATTCTGTGAACTAGGTTGTGTTTTACTCTTTCAGAAGAATCTGTGATCTTCTTCTGGGTTATATATCGTTATTGTACAGAGGAAAAGAGAGAAAATGGGGTCGATTCTAAAGAGAGAAAAGGAAAGGTTGGCTGGGCATGAACACAATTGGCCTAAAAAATTTATAGGCTTTGTTTTGGTGAATTAATGAAATGGGGGTAGCATGGCAATTTGGCTCAAATAGTGAAAGGTTATTTTGGGTAACAAACTATAGTGAACAGTGAAAGTTTATGTTCGCATCATCAATTTAGTCAACTTCATTTTTTAGAAACTATAGGATTTTGACTACATAATATTGTAAATATAGGCCCATAATTACATTTATATGTAAAAATCCTTATAAAATACGAGAACTCTAAAGAGACTTTTTGCCCTCCATCAATATAGCCCACATATTGGCGATAGATTTCCAAAAGTCTACATGCCCATTAATTTAATCTCACACACATACTTTTCTCTTTAACCTTCTCAATGATTATCAAACCTTTTTAAGCGTCCTTTCATCTCTCACCTAATAACTTCACAAACACCGAGAATGCCACCAACATCACCAGAGCTCCCACAATCAGATGGTGCATATTTCTCAGCGGTTTCAGAGACCCCGTAATCGTACACACCGTTGGCAAAAAATCATCCACCTTAAAAAACCACGTTTCCAGAATCTCCGCACATTTTTTCCACAACAACGGGTACAAAAAAAAAAAAAAAAAAGTGATTATGGTGGTGGTTGCCGCCGTTCATTTCATCCTCGGCGTAGATTCTGTTTACCACAAATTCAACGATTTCCCCACGCGGTGGTATAATCTGCCAAGTGATGATAGTGGGTGTGGCTAGAATTTGACCATCATTTGTGGCAAAGTTGGTGGCGTCACTGATTGACATCGCCAGAGGGCAAACAATAAAAGAATTGATGATTAATTAAGAACAAAATTGAGAAAAAAGTTTAAAAGAGAGAGTGAAGTATTGGACCACAGAGAAGAGGCGGTGATGCACGTGAGGGTGGTGTTTTCGGTTATGATTTTCTCACATATTAGAAGTTTGATTTGTTTTCTCTTTCTAGAAGTTGTACTTATGGTGTGACACAGAGATATGGGATCAAAATGGATAGCAAGAAGAGAGGTTCATCCGCTATTAGAGCATCACCAACAGTTGTGTTTATATATATATATTTTTTTTTTGTAAATCTGATGTGTCATGATAGATTTACACAAAAAATTTATTTTTTGTGTAAAAATATATTCTTCAATAACAACCAACCATGTGTTATATCAGAACTCACATAACTTTTATAAACCTACTTAAAATAGACTTGATTCTTTAATGTAATGAGAAAGTAAGGTTGATTCTTTAATGTAATGAGAAAGAGGGAGTAGAAAGGAATTATTCTGATGTGGCTGTGTAAAAAGGTTGTGTAAAATTTACATGCACAATAATTTTACACATTGATAACGTGGCAGTGTATATATCTTAACACACTAATGAAGATAAAAAAAAATTATATATCATATGTGATCGTGTATATTTTATACAAGAATATTTTAACAGACTGCTGGAGATACTTTTAGTGTGCGTTTGTGAGGGTTAATTTGTTTCCATAAAATAACATCTAATTGTTAAAAAATAATTTCATCATTCAAACACGACAACTAACAAGTAAAAGTATAATAATGTCAATTCACTATATCAGATGTGACATGTGATTAATGAAAGTATCTTTATTAACTTTATTAAATCTCGACAGATGTTATTGTTAAAAAATAAATCTAAAAAGGCGTAAGTGTAATTTATCTTATTTTGTTATGTTTTGTACTCTAAGACGATAATTGGTTTAGTTTGGTATGTTATTGTTTGGTTTTGTACCTTGCTATTAATAAAATTTGTTTGTTTCTAAAAATAAATAAATAAACCGGCTAGAAGAGACAGCTTCTTCTGCCTCGGAAAGAGCATTACAATTATTATATTAATTAATAAATTGATTAGAGTTTGGGAAGTAAAGTCAAAATTGATCAAAGAAACAAATTGGCCAATTTTATTGAAGGATCCATATTCCCACCTAACAAACCTTGATTCCTATTTGACTTGTTATAATCCATATTGATTCGAAAAAAGATTATTTTCCTCTTCCCCTTTCGTTTTATCAACTATATATAAGCTCCTTTAAATCGCTTTATAAACTGAGTCCTTCCCTACATGTAAGGGTTTCTTTAGTGCGGGCATGAAAGTAGTTGTTCAATCACATCCATGGAGAGTTGAGATTCATCAAGTGGTGATGCAATCACCCATTGGTACTTACTACCCAGAAACTAATTATTTGTTTAATCCAAATTGCACAATTGTGTTCTAGTTGATAATTTCAATTTTCAAGTGTTGTCACAATCACTGTATAGTATTCTAATTATTGTTGTTGCAATTTGCAAAGTGTACCACCACGGGCTTGTACTAAATTAACTTAATTTGGCTGATCATTTATTGATTAAGGGGCAGAAAGTTGTTAAGTCAACTGTTAAAAACTTTTAGATGTCATAGGATCCGGATCTTTTACTGCAGTGGCCCCTATGGTAAGGGGGTGTATTTTTTTTTTTTTTTTGATATATTTGTTCTAATTTTCAACAAATTTATTTTGTATTTTAACACAATTTTAATTAATAAAACAAATATATTAAAACACGATTTAAGTATATTAAAGCTATAAATGATGATGTTTGGAGATATCAACAACTTAAATTATGTTACAAACACATTTGAACATTTGTTGAAATCTAAAACAAATTTAATAAAAATTATTAAAGGTTATAACTTAGTTTAGTGTTTTTTTTTAATTTAAATTTTTGTTTTTGAAATGTGTTATTTCCTCCTTATAGATAAATGTGTGAGTTTTTTTGTCCAAAATTTTTTTTTTTTGAAGTAAACGAAAAAAAAAAAAAAAAAAAGCAAAAAACAAAAATTATTGAGCAATTTACAAATGGAACACCCTGGACCATTTCTCATTCTCTTTTTTTATTTATTTTTTTAAATCGGTTGTTACTTCTCCTTTCATTTTCAAAAGTCTGTAAAATCAGAACGTCAGAGCTCTCAAATCTCAATGCTTTATGTCATGTCCCATCAAGTACACCATATAGTTCTATTCTTTTATCACAGTGCATTGAATTGGTCTTCCAGTGAAGTATTCTATAAACGACCAACAACCAGTATCTTAAGTGTCCACGAGAAACAAAGCCTTCTGCAACTGAATCTGGTGGGAGTTGTTTTAGCAACCATGGCAGCACCAACAAGTGCTCAAGCCAAGCCAGGTTGCCAAGACAGCTGCGGCAACGTTAGCATCCCATTTCCATTTGGGACAAAACCGGGCTGCTACTACAACGACGAATTTCTCATAACTTGTAACAACACTTTCAATCCTCCCAAACCTTTTCTAACAAACAGTAGTATTGATATCACCAACATTTCATTCCATGGCCAGCTGCAAATCATGCAGTATATAGCCCGCGATTGCTACAAGAAATCGGGTGCACAGGCCGCACATAACGTACCCTGGCTCAGGCTGTCCAAATTCAGAATTTCTAGTACCAGAAACAAGTTTACAGCAATTGGTTGTGACACTTACGCGACCATTCAAGGTTACCAAGGTAGTAAAAATTATGCCAGTGGGTGCATATCAGTATGTGACAGCATAGACTATGTTACCAACTGGTCTTGCTCTGGAATTGGTTGTTGCCAAACATCGATCCCAAAAGGAGTAAGATTTTATGAACTGACATTGGATATCTTTTTCAATCATACAAGAGGATAGGTTCAACTTCTCCTCCAACAATCTTAGTGATTTAAAGAAGGTAAACAAGCTTCCGGTGGTGCTTGATTGGGCAATCGGAAATGAGACATCGTGTGAAGTTGCAAGAAAGTCCTCTGGATATGCATGTAAAGATAACAGCAACTATTATGAGGTTGATTATGGTTCTGGGTATCGTTGCAATTGCTCGGAAGGTTACAATGGAAACCCATACCTTCCTAATGGTTGCCAAGGTATGTATCTATCACATTCATTGTTGGGTATATATATGTTCATTGATTTTCATTATATTACCTATAGTAATTTGTTTAATGATTCATTTCTCTTCTATTGTCCTGCAGATATCAATGAATGTAATGATCAAACACTCAACGAGCGTGAAAAATTTGTGAAAATACGGCCGGGAATTACACGTGTTCTTGTCCTAAGGGGTACCATGGAGATGGCAGAAAAAATGGAAGTGGCTGCACTGTTGATCAACTACTGGTAATTAAGATTGTTTTAGGTAAGAATATGAGCTTAATTACCTAAAAATAAAAAATAAAAAAAGTTTCAAAATCTAACAAGTAAAATGTGTGGTCTTATTTTACTTGTTCCCATTAACTAGCTGCAATTTTAATGTCAGAGTAAATGGAATCATTTTTTGCCAAAAAAAAGTTGTAGCTTAATTTATAGATTGTTCAGAAAAATGACACACATATGAATTATGAAATTTTCCATTATTCCCTAGGTATGTGGTTTATGAAGGTCCTCAATCCATTAAAATAGATTGAATAGAGACAAACAAGATCATGTGAAGATAATAAAATTGTCTAAACTGGCTATTTGCACCAGTCTGAAAGCCATGGGAGGACAACTTGAGAGTTTTATTTTAGTTCAGAGGAGCAATATACAAATAACTTCTCCAAATTATTTTATGGAGAGATTTTTTCATGCTGACAAATTGTGTCCATTGGAAAGTCATCTGCTGGCAAGTCATCATAAGCTAAAACTTTCAAGTTTCAAGACAAATTGATATAGCAATTGGACTTGAGAGGAAAACAAATTAACTGTTTTTCATCATTACATTTCACATTTTGCAAAAACAAATCAGTCATACATTCACATTAAGGATAGTTATCCGAGCAATAGGTAAGAGTGAAATTTAATAAATGATCAAGAGTAGCTAAGATTTAAGCTATATATGCCTCGGTGGTTTTTCTGAGTCAAATTGCAGAACGGTGTTACAAATTTACTTCCATAATTAATAGTACAAAGGAATTTATCTAAGTCACACCAAAGCTGAGAGATTTGTGTGCTTAATCCACTATTTGTAGGATGAGTGTGACAAGAATTTTTCTTCTGATTTGCAGTTCTCTGAAATGTTCCGAGTTCTGGACAATCAATGACTTAACCAAATAGAAGTCTGAAAATTCTTTACAACAATGAATTTTCAATATTTCAAATGCAGGTATTGCAATAAGTGTTTCAGTTCTACTTGTGGGTTTCACTTGGTTGTACCTGGGACTCAAGAAAAGAAAGCTCATTAGGCTCAAAGAGAAGTTCTTTCAGCAAAATGGTGGTTTAATGTTGCAACAGCAACTCTCTAGACGGGAAGGATCCACAGAAACAGCAACAATTTTCCACAGCCGAAGAGCTCAAAAAGGCTACTGACAACTACAGTGATGACAGGATTGTAGAACGAGAAGGTTATGGTATAGTTTTCAAAGGAACTTTAACGGATAACAGAGTAGTAACCATCAAGAAGTCCAAATTAGTGGATCAAAGCCAAATAGAACAATTCATCAACGAGGTCATTGTACTCTCCCAAATCAATCACAGAAATGTGGTCAAACTTTTGGGTTGTTGTTTGGAGACAGAAGTCCCTTTATTAGTTTACGAGTTCATCACAAACGGAACTCTCCATGACCACATACATAATAAAACTAAGAAGTCTTCACTTTCCTGCCAAACTTGTCTAAGGATAGCAGCAGAAACTGCCGGAGTACTGTCTTATTTGCATTCTGCAGCTTTGATTCCTATCATCCATAGAGATGTCAAGCCTACAAACATATTCTTAGATGACAATTACACTGCAAAAGTGTCTGACTTTAGAGCATCGAGGTTAGTTCCCTTTGATCAAATGCAATTATCTATAATGGTTCAAGGAACTCTTGGATACTTGGACCCTGAGTACTTGCAGACAAGTCAATTGACTGAGAAAAGCGACGTTTATAGCTTTGGGGTTGTCCTTGTGGAGCTGTTAACGGGAAGGAAGGCAGTCTCATTTGACAGGCCAGAGAAGGAGAGAAATCTAGCTATTTATTTTCTTTCTGCGTTGAAAGAAGAACGTTTATTTGAAGTTCTTGACCACAGTATTGTTCATGAAGGAATTATTGAGCAACTCAAAGAGGTTGCTGTTCTTGCAAAGAGGTGTTTACGAGTAAATGGGGAGGAAAGACCTAGCATGAAAGAAGTAGCAATGGAATTGGAGGGACTAAGAAAGATGGAGAAACCTCCATGGGTTAACAATGAATTGAATTCTGAAGAAACTAAGTACCTGCTAGGTGACACGTCGGACTCTTATGGATTTGGAGTTGCTTATAAGACAACAGGTGAGTATGATAGCACGAGAGGGCATATTGTTCTGCCACTAGATGGTGGGAGGTGATTGTTTTGTCATTTGTGTATATGCATCTTCATTGAAAGTGTGTACTGTGACTGTGCCCAATCCAATGACTGGAGTGTCTAGCGATATCCTATTTTGCTATACCTGACGAGCATGAAAGATGTGTAGCTGTGTAGTTATCTACTTGGAACGACTTCAAAATTTTGATTTACACTCTCTTCTCTTTATCTGTAGAATTTTATTTTTCCCCCTTTTTCTTTGGTATGTTTGTGTGTGTTTTCTAAGTAATTGTGGAATTGTTGGGCAGATGCGTTGATATGTTATTCTTATTTGTCATTGACTATTTGTTTCACAAGGAAAAACACTGTGAGTTTGGATTCTCTCAGTATGTTTAACAACTTACGTATTTTTTGAGTGTAACATGGTTCCATAATGCTAACAAATTATAAGTTGAACAATTTATTTTGAGTTCAACAATATGGTGTTGATGTCTCGAAATAATGTGTTGATGCCAAAAATTTATTTCAAAAGTGAACTTATTAAATCGATTCTCAATGTAATTTGTTGGATTAAGTTGTTACACGTGAATCTGGACTCAAAGGTCACATCCCAAAATTATTCTTTATCATATGATCACGCACACAAACACACATCTCTTAATATATTGCTTATAGAGTGGTAGCGGTTAATTAAATAATAACTAAAATGTGTTAGTGATAAGATGAAATAAAATAGCCTAATATGGTATGAACACAAATTAGAAGATCTATGAATGTTTAGGTAAAAAGAGAGAGACTAATTTAAATGGAAGAATTGGATAAAATCATTAAAAACGATTTTAAAAAGTCAATTATTATAAGAAAAACAATTTGCAATAGAAAAAATAAACAATAGTAAAATAACAAAAGATAGAAGAATAATTATGATGGTGATGAGGAGTCTTCAGCTAGGAAGTTTGACCGTCACACAAAGCTGTAAATCAGGATAAACTCCACTATCTTGGATAAGGATAAGAATATGTTCTCCCTTCCGTGTTGGAAAAATATAAGGAATACTACTCCTCCTTCAATACAACTTGACACCCCTATAAAGAGGGCTTTCAGGTTAACATAAAAGTACGACACAAATCCCTAAGAGAGTTTTGAACTTTCTTTCCAACCTCCTAATCTAGCACTGACTTGATCGTCGGAGGCTTTTAGGCCGGTACTACTCCAGTACTCGATCACCTTTCTCTTCATTTTTCAGGTACGACGTCGTTTCGGGTCGCCGCAGAATCTCGCATCATCAGTTAGCGCCGTCTGTGGGAAATGATATTAGTTTCCTAGAATAACAATGATGTTGTGATCCGGAGTCCATCTTGGAGAAGGAAGTCAGCACCCCTTGCGTCTTAATGGAGGAAGCCACCAAGACCAATCACATGATGGTAGCAGCCACCATCAACCTGATGGCAGAAATCAATCGCACGATGATGACAGTCACCATCATGAGCATGGTATGAACCAGTCGCATCATGATAGTGACCGTCAATTACACCATCACCACAACCAAGCTCGCCTCGGGGACGACCACCTAAGGGGAGAACATTCCGTGCACGCATCCCATCATGAGAGCATGTCAAGGCGTGCTCTGGAAGACGGGGAGCGTGTTCCAGCATTGGAACAACATGTTTAGAACCTTAGTCAAGGTATGAACCAACTGGTCGAGCAAAATGCAGCAATCAATCGAAAATGTTTCAGATCAGCGTCCGAAATTGAAGACTGAACGTTGTCTCCCATGTCTACATTAATATTATCCATCACATGGAAATAACAATGGAAGAAAAAGACATTTACCTTGAAAGGTGATGACAGGTTATAAAGGTAACAGCTTACTCTTCTATACTCTTTAAATAAGGAGAATAGGTGAAGAAGGAGAGCGTATGGGTAGTTCATTTTCAAAAAAAACAAAAACAAAAAATAAACTAATGGTAAAGGCATGCTTGATTTCTCAGACTTTATCTGATGCCTCTGGTGATGCTTCAGTAATGGTGAAGGCGTGCCTAATTTCTCAGGCTTTATCTGATGTCTCTGGTGATGCTTCTGCGCACATAGCTGCTGCGCCTACTCCTACTTTACTTTTCTGGCCCGTAAGAGTATCCTACTTTACTTTACTGCGCCTACTCCTACAGCAGCCTACTGTTATACAACATACAAATGTTAGAAGATGTCTCCGACGCTGCCACGTGGCCGCCATACACCTCTCTACAGCAGCCTGCCACGTGGCCGCCAGCCTCCTCTACAGTAGCCTGGCACACCTCCTGCCATGTAAGCTACGTCTTTTAATTAAAAAGAATATTTTGGCGCTTGAAGGGAGTTTTAAACCCATGACCCTTGGCACCAAGGTGGAGGGTCTTAACCATGTGGGCTGCATAAGCCCATGTGCATTTCTGCAGCAAATAAAGTATATATGTGTTATTTTTACTTGTTGGTCAAAAATAAAATGTAACGACCCTAAACTGATACCTTTTTTTAAAAAAAAATTTGGCATGACCTCTCCTAAAAAGAGGACTACAACCACCTGCTCAAATAAAAAAAACACAATGGCCCTTCTTGCCCTTTCAAAACACCTCCAACCAATCCCAACACATAATACAATTAATATACTCCAACATCCCATCCATCCGTTCATTATACCTTAACATGGCTCATTTCATGGTGAAACATCAACATACCGTTTAATCCAAATTATCATAATTACAGTCCCAAAATATAGTTACAATAGCAACAGTTCACAAATCTCTATACCAAATATAGCAAACTAAGATTTTACAAAAATATGGGACTTAATACAAAAATAGCAAAAAGAAGTCTTCTAATCCAAATTAGGCCTGTGGTGGAAAGTCATCTGCCACTTCTTTCCCGTTTCCTGAAAAAAAATTATTAAATAATAGGGTGAGCATAAAGCTCAGTAGGTAGCACTTAAGACACGCATCTTGTGTTCTTGTGAATCTATACAAATAATAGATCAATAGGAATGGGGATCACACAATGTCGGGATAATACAACATGCTAACCAAATTCAAATACAATCAATGCAATGCCATGGAATGCAATGCATGCTGATGTCATTTCCCATTTTCAACATTCGAAACCATCACTTTCAAACTGTTAATATAACCCGCCATTTGGTGACCCCGCAGCGACATGAGAGAAGGATTGGCTAGTGTCCCTGACCCTTAGTATCCCCGCGGCATCATTATGGGGCCCAGCTAACTCAACCACGCTAGGGCGACTCCCTAGTTCCCTTTAGACTATATTAATACTCCGGCCCTTTGGTACCCCCGCGGCGACCGGGTTTTCATAAAACCATTTCATAAAAATTATTTCCCAAAATTCCACTTTTTATTTCAAAGGAAAAATTCTCCCACTTCATGCCCAATGCAAATGCACGGATGCATTAATACCATGTACATGTCTATTATTCCATAACCAATTCAACTTTAGTAATCGAAGCATAGTTTCATAAGGATTTCTAAAGAAATTACAACATGTTTTTATACAATATAATTTTAGCAAGATGAACATATATAAACCATCCCATAAACATGCTCTTTACATAACTCATTTACCACACATAGTTGCACAATTAATGTATACACATAACAACCAACAATTTACTAAAGTTCTAAACAAATTGATCATGCTAAACAACAGTTTAAAAGGGATTAATTCACTAAAGCACAAGACTTCATGGATTAAGAACCCCTACCTTGATTTTAAACAAAACCCTTAAAATGTTCGAAGTCCCTAGGGAGGCTCAAAGCTGGAATTTCTGGTACACATGCGTAGAGCTCGTCGTGCTCTTTGTTTGCCTCAAACAGCACTCAAAAACTCCAAGGATTGAAGATGGAATCAAGCTTCAAAGATTTGAAGTAAAATGAAAAAGAAAAAGTAAGAACAAGAGTGAGAGAGAGGAACTTACGGGAGAGAGAAATAAGAAGACAGAATTGTGGTCTCTAGACCACTTTTAATATAGTGGTGGGCCCCACGAATTTTATTTCTTTTCTCATTATCTTTTACTTGAAATTTTACACCATATAAAATGCATCACCATTTAAATGTCACACCATCATATAAATTAAAATGCACCAAATGCAATTGGATCCAACCACAATTCCACACGAAAAACGTGAAAAGATAGAAATACTCTTACTTCGAAGAAATTCCGGAAAAATGGAAAGTGCCGAAAATCAGAAACGTCACAATCTACCCTCCTTAAAGAGATTTTGTCCTCAAAATTTACCCTCCTTAAAAGAAGGAGGCTCACAACCACAGTCTTTCGAAGAACACCCCACAAAATTCCGAGACTAAAAACTCAACAACCATATTACTTTTGACACCAGCGTCAATAGGCAATCACACACTACCGCCAGAAAACTCAATGATTACCACCCCATGAGGGAACTCATCACTCACAACATCAAGCACAAAACCCACTGAATCCTATACTCGACTTAAGACCAACACTGGTCTCTTCTACACTACTACATAATACCTTGGAGCTCGAAGGAGAATGGTCACAAAACCCCGAAACATGATAGCATCCTATCACACTCATCCTTCTAAAGGGCAACCCAGACCCTAAATGAGGAACCTCATCCAACACACAATCAGACTCAAACCCAATGTACACGTCACCGTCCAACCAATACTCGTCATCCAACATACCTATACTCCTACAAAATCATACAATGACCACCAACCACACTAACCGATAATTATAATACTGGTCAACCTCAAGATAACAAAATGATGAATCCCCCAACAATTATTCAATCATGAGTCACCAAAACAATAAAATGTACTAGCTTGTGTTCTGAACACAAATCCTCAAAACGAGATTCTCTATAATCAATGATTGTACTACTAACTTGTTATCAAACACCCAATACCACCTAACACCTTTCGTCACCCAAGATAAATCATGTAAATCCACATTGTCGTATCAACACAACGCATAGTACCATACTCTCACTATCACCAACAAATCGGAACGACCTTTGACCCGACATCGTGCTGAAGAGGGATTGATTCAGGAGAAATGGTTGGCCAGGCCATTCTCATCCTCAATCCGATCTCAACACAGATATCGTTCCTATCCTTAGGTCTAAACCTCAAACACAACTCTACATAGTTCTCAAAGCAACCACGAGATCCACTCTCTAATCAATCCGTCACTCCAAATAACCTCAACAACTATACAATCACATACCAGCACTAAGAATCTCAATCATTCAATCACATAACCCATAACAACTAATAATAACATGACATTAAATACATTAATCATCGACTAGCTCATAAGATCCATGTTCTCTCCATAGCCCCATACCACACAAACAACTCCCTAAGATCATTCAATTAATTATTACTTCTTCAAAACACATAATATGACCGTCTCATACCTGTAACCTCAAAATCAAAGTCAATCATTCTTATTATCCCTCAATAGAATCACACATTCACTTTCTCCAATCATAAAATTCTAAAGCAATAACAACACTTATCCTCAAAACACTGCTCGAATTAGACACCTACAAAATCATCCGAGTACATGAGTCACATCACATCACGTCACTTATTCATCCTTAAACTTTCCTTCATGACAACATCCTTGCCGCCACCGCAATTAATAACACTAGAAACACAGTCCCCACTCGGCAACCTGTGCCTCATCCTACTAGTCAAAACCATTCACAGAACAAGCACTACAAAACCTAAAGACTCCACCTCCCTCCATAGGAGTGAGTCGACCCATTCAACCAAAACCTCTACCAACGAACCCCAACAGCATAACAAACCACCCCTAAACCTGTCCACCCACGAATGTGCACAACTCCTAATTGGAGAACAAGACTCGTGACAATCAACGTCCTTGCCAGGACTAAAATAAACGGAAAGGGTAACAAGCCCCGCTCTCTCAAGAGACTAACAACTCAAGCCTAAGTGTACCCGACCACCTGTCACACGTTATCCATCAATTATCCAACCATAGACACCCAATCTCTTCTGAGACGAAATGAACTCCTTACACACAAGGAGTAAACCCAACTGGAACACATACGGAACTACGAACACAATTCTAGACAACCTTGCCACAAACAAGCCGTCACACCCTATCAACACAAACACCTCGCATAAGAGACTCCAAAACACCCATGCTAACCTAAACCAATCAGAGAAAAGCACCAGCACCCTTAACAAACTAACACTAGGAACCATCAATGTACATTGGACACTGCGTCCCATCCTACTTGATAATCCCCTAATGTGAAACTTTATGAATTATAACAACACTTGATCATCTGTTCCACTTCTACTTGTGAAGTCGACACTGCCTCAATCATTGTGCGCGCAAGACCCGTAACCTTAATCACAACTATCCACTGACTCCTCAAAAGAAAAAGGTGCCCATCCGATAACACCACTCTCACTAGTTCTAAAAGTTTAATCCGTCCATAACCGCCTCAACTGGCGCACAATCCCCTGACATACCTGTCAGCACAGAACAACATTCATAATTTTCAACCTACATTCGGATCATACCTCGAACCATTATGCTCATCAATGCCAAACTTCACGTCATAACACCCTCATTGCCATTCATTTAAGACAACGGTTTAAGCCTATCACCCCCCTCAAACCATCATGCCACTACCAAGCGATTCTTCTTTCAATAACCTTAATGTAACACCATCACAACAATAAAATGAGCACCACTCTCAGTACTTACCACAACTACCACTATTTACCACATGAAAGGAATATCCATATAGCAACACCATGTTGACAAATCCTCAAACAAAATAAGCATAAAAATCCAAAATGCTCAACACCCAACTGTCTTCTTAAAACCATCAATAATGCGATCAATCACCACTGTCTTCCTGAATACTGGGATCACCTCTAAACTAACTTACTCTATAATACAAGAACCTTAAGTACTAATACCCCATGATAATCTTTCCCAAAATGACTGCACAACTCTTATCCCTGGGAAACAACAAACCTCCACTACCAACCATTCCTTCAAAAGTGACGCCAACTTGACACGAAAACACACATCACTCATGATACCCAACACCATAGTCAACAACCCGCTACAAGAAAAAGAATCATACGTAGCATTCTACAGAAACAGCCCCCAGAGGAAAACAAACACTACGCTAAATGGTCAAACACAAAAACTGTAGCAGACAACGACTACAAAACAATGGTCTCCCATTAGTATCCAACTGGACACTCAAGTCATGCCTACAACCATGACTGACATCCAACACAATGGAATGTCCATATCGATTTCATCTGAGTTGTGTGCTCGTAGCTCGCTCAGTATGGTAGCCTTCTGGTGCCACCTGCACACACTCACACACACCCGCCCACAACGCCACAAAACAAATAAATCAAATAGAATAGGTCACCAAGCCCAAGAGGTCACTCCTCATCCTAGCTCAACACAATCTGTGATCAATACTCTATGGTCACCAAACAACATTACACTTAGTTTCTGCCTTCTTCACTGGAAACCATAACAAAAGGTGTGTGATACCCCTCGATTCTAGAGCCACAAGTGATCAAGTCCGAGCACAGATCCGAGGGATATCAAACATTAATATTTAAACAAGCACTGGAATACAAGATGAATTAAAAATAAATAGATAAGCTAAAAAGAAAACTAAATAATAATTAAAAATCCCATACTAAAGTTCTCCAATCCTCTGATACCAGTAAATAATTAAAATCACAACTTGGGAATCCATATTGTGGACCCCTAATAATATCCTAACTGAAATAACTGAACTGAAATAAAATAAATAATTAAATCAATTAAACAAGTAAACAATTAGCCAAAAAATTAACTAAATAATTAAATGCAATTAAAATAATTTTTAAAAAATACCGAGACTATCCTTTTAAAATCAGGGGTATTACATTCTTCCCCCCTAATAAAAGGAATTCCATCATCGAAATTCGCCCTTACCTTCTTCCATTATATCTGGGAACTGTGAGCGAATGACATCCTCTTGTTCCCAAGTAGACTTAGCCTCATTATGGTGACTCCATTGGACACGTACTAACGATATGACTTTATTGCGAAGAACACGATCCTTACGGTCTATAATGTGACATGGTGGCTCCACATATGTTGCATCCGGTTGCAACTCAATCTCACCCACATCTATGTGCTGATACCTATCCTCATCGCGCAAAAATTTTCGCAACATGGAAACATGAAACACGTTGTGGTCGTGATCCAAATGATCCGGAAGTGCCAATCGATAAGCAACAGCTCCAACGCGATCCGTGATCATGAATGGACCGACAAACCGCGGTGACAACTTACCTTTCTTCCCAAAGCGCATGACACCTTTCATAAGCGACACTTTGAGTAGAACCTGATCTCTAACCCTAAACTCCAAAGCACGAGTACGCCGATCAGCATAACTCTTCTGCCTACTCTGGGCAGTGCGCATGCGATCCCTAATAAGAGCAATTTTCTCAGAAGTATCCTTAATGAACTCAGGACCCAAAAATCTGCTCTCGCCAACCTCCATCCAACAAACAGGAGATCTACATGGTCGGCCATATAATGCCTCAAATGGTGCCATACCAATAGTCTTCTGAAAGCTATTGTTATATGCGAACTCCACAAGTGGCAAATACTCCTCCCAATGGCCCTTAAAGTCAAGGACACAAGAACGAAGTATATTCTCCATTATCTGATTAACCCTCTCGGTCTGTCCATCAGTCTGGGGATGATAAGCAGTACTAAGATGCAACTCTGTATCCAAAACCTGCTGAAAACTCTTCCAAAACCCTAATACAAAGCTCGAATCCCTATCCGATATAATAGATAACGGAATGCCATGCAACTTCATAATCTCTGTAATGTAAAGTCTCGCTAACTGTTCCGAAGTGTAATCAGTGCGAATAGGTAAGAAATGAGCTGATTTGGTTAACCTATCAACGATGACCCAAATGGAATTGTGATTCTTGAACGAATTAGGCAATCCCTCCACAAAATCTATAGAAATGCTCTACCATGTCCACTCTGGTATCGACAGTGGCTGTAGAGCTCCTGGCGGCCTTTGATGATCATTCTTGACCATCTGACAAGTACTACATTGTGAGACAAATAGAGTAATGTCCCTCTTCATACCTGCCCACCAAAACTGCCACTTCATATCCTGATACATTTTGTCACCTCCTGGATGAACCGAAAACTCAGAGTGGTGAGTCTCAGTCATCACATCCTTCTTCAACTCATCAGCAGAAGGTACCACTAACCGTCCCTTGTCCCTTAAACCTCCATCAGCCTCAACATAGTATAATAGAACCTCTTCGGAAGCTATCTCTGCAACTTTATCAATGCACTGTCGATCTGTGAGTTGTGCCTTCAAAACTTTTTGAATGATAGAAGGTGTAACTATCATACAAGCAAGGAAAGCATCCGACAATTCATCCACCCTCTTCAACGCATTCCACTCAGTAGTGAATAGAGCAGAAAGACTACCAACAGGTTGACGATTGAGTGCATCCGCCACCATATTCGCTTTCCCTGGATGATACTGTATAGAAAAATGATAGTCTTTCACAAACTCCAACCACCTGCGCTGTCTCATATTCAGCTCCCGCTGAGTGAACAAATACTGCAGACTCTTGTGATCGCTAAATAATCAGAAGGACTCACCCAACAGATAATGCCTCCAAATACGTAAGGCAAAAACCACAGCTGCCAACTCCAAATCATGCGTTGGATAATTAAGCTTGTGAGGCTTAAGCTTCCGAGATCCATACGAAATCGGTCGCTCCTCCTGCATCAACACATATCCAAGACCCTGCAATGAAACATCTGTGTACACAAGATACTCTATCCCGCTCTGTGGGGTAGATAAAACTGGTGCAGAAGTCAACTTAGTCTTCAGCTCATCAAAAGCTTCCTGATAATGTTCATCCCACACGAATCGTACACCCTTCTTAGTCAAATGAGTGAGTGGTCCCGCTATCTTTGAAAACCCCTGGATGAACCTCCTGTAATATCCTGCCAAACCGAGAAAACTCTGAATCTCGGTAGGTGATGTAGGCTGTCCCCACTCAACCACAGCTGAAACCTTGGCTGGATCCACCTCTATTCCCCTTTCTGACACCATGTGACCCAGAAATTTCACTTCCCGCTGCCAAAATTCACATTTCTCAAACTTAGCATACAACTGGTGCTCACGAAGCGTCTACAAGATTATTCGAAGATGTCTAGCATGATCGTCCTCTGACCTTGAGTAAATCAAAATGTCATCTATGAAGACAATGACAAATTGATCCAAGTAAGCCTTGAAGACTCTGTTCATTAAATCCATGAAAACCGCTGGTGCATTAGTCAACCCGAACGGCATCACCTGAAACTCATAAGATCCATATCTAGTGAGAAACGCTGTCCTCGGAACATCCTGCTCCCGAACCTGAAGTTGATGATATCCAGACCGCATATCAATCTTAGATAAATAGGTAGCTCCCTTCAACTGATCAAACAAGTCATCAATCATGAGCAAAGGATACTTGTTACGAATAGTAACCTTGTTCAACTCCCTGTAATCTATATACAAGCGGAGTGAACCATCCTTCTTTTTCACAAATAAAACCGGTGCTCCCCAGGGTGAAGTACTCCTGCGAATGAAACCCTGGCTGAGTAGCTACTGAATCTGATCCCTCAGCTCGCGTATCTCTACTGGTGCCATCCTATACGGTGCCCTAGCAATAGACGTAGTGCCTGGAGTAAAGTCTATCACAAAGTCGATCTTGCGACTAGGCGGCAACCCTGGAATCTCCTGAAATACATCCGGGTAATCCTGTACAATTGGTATGTTATCCAATATTACAGTAGTCCCCTCCTCCGTTTCCTCCTTCATATGAAACAAAAAGGTGCTAGTGACCCCCCTAGAACGCGGCATAGCGATGACGAACATGTCTTGACCAGGTATGGTGAAAACAACTGACCTATCATAACAATCAACTTGGGCATGGTAATGCGATAACCAATCCATCCCAAGTATCACGTCATAAGTGTGCATGTCCAGGACCAATAGATTGGCTAGAAATCTGAGTCTACTAATATCTAGTGTCACAGGCCCATCACTCTCATATAAAATGGCTGTATCACCCAATGATGTAGAAATACCCTGAGGTTTGGTGTATACCCTCGTCCTCATCCCAGATAAAGCAATAAAAGTCCTAGCTACAAATGAGTGTGTAGCACCCGTGTCAAATAAAACATGTCCATGCAAACCATGAATAGGAAACTTACCCTCAACAGCCTGAGGTGCCCGAACATCCTGTGGCATGGGGTTGTACACCCTGCCATAGTGCAACTACTGCTGTGCCTGTCCCTGAGATTACGGCAGTGCTGGTAAAGCCGGGAAGGTCTGTCCCTGAATGCGCGGAATCTGTGGAGCTGGTAAAGGCACTAGCGCCCTCTGCCTCAGCTGCACATGCTGTCAATGTCCCTGTCTTACTGTAGGACACTACCTGGAAGTGTAACCATACTCTCCACAAGTGTAGCAACTATCCTGAAAAGTACCAAATGGCCTCCTCTGTCGGTTAGCCAGTGGCTGACCCTGTCCTGCCTGTGGACCCCCATTCTACTGTCGCTGAATAGGTGCCACATCCCTGGGAGCATCTGAATCACCCTTGTGCTTCTTCCAAGGCTGTTGTCCTTAGAACTTGCCCTTGTCATTTTGTCGGTGTCCGTTCCCATTCCCTTTCTCAGCTGACTAATTAGCAGAGTCTCTGTCACCCCGCTTCTCACCCTTGGCCTGTCTGATATCCACGGTCAACTGATACTACTGTAAAGCGGCGTCTACCACCTGAGCATAGGTAGTATAGGTTGGACTACCCGTAATAGCTCTTTTGATATACCACATCAGTCCCTTGACGAAACTGTTGCGCTTCTTCTCCTCTGTATCCACCTCTTCTGGTGCAAAGAGAGATAAACGCGTGAACTGCTGCTCATACTCTGCCACTGTCATGTTCCCCTATTGTAGATTAAGAAACTCAGTCTTCATGGCTGCCCTGACTGCATAAGGGAAATACTTTTTATCAAAGCGTGCACTGAACTGATCGTAAGTCAATGTCATCCTCTCCTCGGCGGTGGTAACTGACTCCCACCACTGTAGTGCATCCCCAACTAGCTTGAAGGTAGCAAGCATCTGCTTCTGAACCTCCGTGCAATGAACTAAACGAAGATGTCGCTCGATATCCTGTTTCCACTGATGAGCTGCTCTCGCATCGGTGGAGCCTGTGAACTCAGGTGGGCTCCCCTTTATGAAAGAACTCCTGGCCTTCTCCCAACTATCAGTCTGAACAACCGGTGCTGGTAACGGTGCCGGCTGTACTTGAGGCTGATTCCGAAGTGCAACGGTTACCCCTGTTTCTATAGCCCGAGCAATAAGGTCATTGATGTGAGGAGGAAACTCTGGATCTCCTCCCTAATCCCAAGTCTGCTGAACTTCCTCATGCTCCTCATAGAACTGACCCTCATCCTCCTGACGCTGCCTACGGGCCGCCTCTCTTCATTGCCTGTTTCTCTGATTGTCCCGTCTTCTTCTAGCGTTAACCATTCTGTTAACGTAGAAAAATAGACATTAGTACGATTTAACCGAACCGTAAAGAATACAACGAATCCTAATCTTAGGCTCTAAATAAAATAATACGCTACGCGGAAGTCTTAAAACGATAGATCCCTAGAGACACTTGAACCTGAAGTGCTCTGATACCAACTGTGATACCCCTCGATTCTAGAGCCACGGGTGATCAAGTCCGAGCACAGATCTGAGGGATATCAAACATTAATATTTAAACAAGCACTGGAATACAAGATGAATTAAAAATAAATAGATAAGCTGAAAAGAAAACTAAATAATAATTAAAAATCCCATACTAAAATTCTCCAATCCTCTGATACCAGTAAATAATTAAAACCACAACTCGGGAATCCATATTGTGGACCCCTAATAATATCCTAACTGAAATAGCTGAACTGAAATAAAACTAATAATTAAATCAATTAAACAAGTAAACAATTAGCCAAAAAATCAACTAAATAATTAAATGCAATTAAAATAATTTTTAAAAAATACCGAGACTATCCTTTTTAAAATCAAGGGTATTACAAGGTGCAACCTACTCATCCCGTCGCCAACTCAAGATCAACCTCAACTTTTACTCCCAAAATAGCAATCTAAGAGACAACTCGCAATCTTAAACATTAATGAACTTCTAAGTAAAAATTCAAATACAAGCCTTGTTTAACCTGCACAATACCTGAACCTTAGAAGTTAGACACTACTTACCACCTCATATCTTGTGACATCACATCAACTTTGCGTACGTGAAAAGAATCCCATGACTCACACACCCTACTCTACTAATCCATCATCCCAAGAGTCCATTCGTTACACCGAGGAAACACAACACAAACCCTCGCCCGTGTAAGAAAATGAGGACTTCTATCCAGAAAGACACCTAAGATCAAACCCTTTCACCGTTACTAGTCTCTAGGAAGAAGACTCCCAATGGAACAACACGTTCCGGTAGATTGTGCTATTCACATCACCCTTGCTCATAATGCTGATACCTACCCCAGTCATAAGGGATAACTTGCAAAATTAATACAACATAAAAAGATGCCTGCTAAACAATTACATATTAAAAAAATAACACCTACTCATGGGTCGTTTAACTTAGTGCTGCACACATATAACATATAAGCATGTGATCACATAAGCAAATTAACAAGTAGGCAATTAAACAGGTAAGCAAGTAAACAAGTAGGCGTGTTGCTCAACATTTAAACACTTTAACATATACCACATAGGCAAGTAAACAATTTAGCATGCTTCCTCAAATATCTAAACACGTAACAAATAATCTCATACGTAATGCAAACAACTTCCTATGCAATCCTACATAGGCCTCTACTCGTCGTCCTAAGGTTTTCGAGCCATCGCTCTGATACCATTTTTGTAACGACCCTAAACTGATACCCTTTTTAAAATAAAAAAAAATTTGGCATGATCTCCCCTAACAAGAGGACTACAACCACCTGCTCAAATAATAAATAAAAAAAACGCAATGGCCCTTCTTACCCTTTCAAAACACCTCCAACCTGTCCCAACACATAATACAATTAATATACTCCAACATCCCATCCATCCGTTCATTATACCTCAACATGACTCATCTCACAGTGGAACATTTACATACCGTTTAATCCAAATTATCATAATTACAGTCCCAAAATATAGTTACAATAGCAACAGTTCACAAATCTCTATACCAAATATAACAAACTAAGATTTTACGAAAATATGGGACTTAATACAAAAATAGCAAAAAGAAGTCTTTTAATCCAAATTAGGCCTGTGGTGGAAAGTCATCCGCCACTTCTTTCCCGTTGCCTGGAAAAAAATTATTAAATAATATGGTGAGCATAAAGCTCAGTAGGTAGCACTTAAGATACGCATCTTGTGTCTTTGTGAATCCATACAAAGAATAGATCAATAAGAATGGGGATCACACAATGTCGGGATAATACAACATGCTAACCAAATTCAAATACAATCAATACAATGTCATGGAATGCAATGCATGCTGACGTCATTTCCCATTTTCAACATTCGAAACCATCACTTTCAAACTGTTAATATAACCCGCCCTTTGGTGACCCCACGGCGACACGAGAGAAGGATTGACTAGTGTCCCTGACCCTTGGTATTCCCGCGGCATCATTATGGGGCCCAGCTAGCTCAACCACGCTAGGGCGACTCCCTAGTTCCCTTCAGGCTATATTAACACTCCGGTCCTTTGGTACCCCCGCGGCGACCGGGTTTTCATAAAACCATTTCATAAAAACTCTTTTCCAAAATTCCACTTTTTATTTCAAAGGAAAAATTCTCCCACTTCATGCCCAATGCAAGTGCACAGATGCATCAATACCATATACATGTCCATTATTCCATAACCAATTCAACTTTAGTAATTGAAGCATAGTTTCACAAAGATTTCTAAAGAAATTACAACATGCTTTTATACAATATAATTTTAGCAAGACGAATATATATAAATCATCATATAAACATGCTCTTTACATAACTCATTTACCACACATAGTTGCACAATTAATATATACACATAACAACCAACAATTTACTAAAGTTCTAAACAAAATTATCATGCTAAACAACAATTTAAGAGGGATTACTTCACTAAAGCAAAAGACTTTATGGATTAAGAACCCCTACCTTGATTTTGAACAAAACCCTTAAAATGGGTTCAAATTTTCGAAGTCCCTAAGGAGGCTCAAAGCTGGAATTTCTGGTACACATGCGTAGAGCTCGTCGTGCTCTTCGTTTTGCCTCAAACAGCACTCAAAAACTCCAAGGATTGAAGATGGAATCAAGCTTCAAAGATTTGAAGTAACATGAAAAAGAAAAAGCAAGAACAAGAGTGAGAGAGAGGAACTTACGGGAGAGAGAAATGAGAAGGCAGAATTGTAGTCTGTAGACCACTTTTAATATAGTGGTAGGCCCCACGAATTTTATTTATTTTCTCATTATCTTTTACTTGAAATTTTTTACACCATATAAAATGCATCACCATTTAAATGTCACACCATCATATAAATTAAAATGCACCAAATGCAATTGGACCCAACCACAATCCCACACGAAAAACGTGAAAAGACATAAATACCCTTACTTCGACGAAATTTAGGAAAAATGGAAAGTGCCGAAAATCGGAAACGTCACATAAAAAAAATATATAATCGTGTAAATATATATATGGCATGATGAAGAATAAGTTAGGGAATAAATCTTTACATTTTCTACGTTCGACATAGGAACCCGAGAATGGGGGGCAACTAATGAGGGCTCTTCAGCTAGGAAGTTTGACCGTCACACAAAGCTGTAAATCAGGATAAACTCCACTATCTTGGATAAGGATAAGAATACGTTCTCCTTTCCGTGTTGGAAAAATATAAGGAATACTACTCCTCCTTTAATACAACTTGACACCCCTATAAAGAGGGCTTTCAGGTTAATATAAAAGGTACGACACAAATCCCTAAGAGAGTTTTGAACTTTCTTTCCACCCTCATAATCTAGCACTGACTTGATCGTTGGAGGCTCTTAGGCCAGTACCACTCCGGTACTCGATCATCTTTCTCTTCCTTTAAGGTACGACGTCGCTTCGGGTCGCCGCAGAATCTCGCATCATCCGATGGTGATGCCATTTTAGTTGTATTTATAGTTTAATTTAAACTTGATTGGATTAGACCTAAATTTAAGCTAATTAATCCCAGAATTAGACCTGGTGAGTTGACCAATAAAATCAGACCCGTTTACCGTCCAATGACCTGGCCTCCCAACAGCCCACCAGAATGGCCTGCCAACATGGCCACCAACTCGCCATCTAACGTAGCCCTAGAGCTAGGTCTGGGCTTGTCAAATTTAGGAACAACAGAACCCAGCCGTTAATAGGTGGACAACCCGATA
The DNA here is from genome assembly GCF_030987335.1 of Cornus florida. Classification (NCBI taxonomy): domain Eukaryota; kingdom Viridiplantae; phylum Streptophyta; class Magnoliopsida; order Cornales; family Cornaceae; genus Cornus; species Cornus florida. The sequence continues at coordinate 75,708,114 of NW_026775579.1, read as the reverse complement.
GATCTGACCCTGGGCCTATACAGGGCCAAGCCTCTCCGCTCTACCAAATCGCCCAAACGAATGTTTTTTTTTATAGATTGTATTTTTAATTATTCACACATGTAGATAATTGAGAGAATTATAGCTTTTCTATTTTTTCTCTCTAGTTGCTATATTACATCAAATTTGAATAGAAAAGATCGAATTTGAATGGATAAGATCTTAGGTCTGTAAGGATAAGTAAACTGCGACCAAATACTTTTCTCTTTGATATACTTTAATTATTCTAAATTATAAAAGTAAAATGACAGTTATAAGCGCAAGTTTCATTTGTCGAGAGGGCGTTTTCATTGCTTCTTAGTCCAACTAATTAATATGGTTCATTTGAAGACATAAATGCTTAGTATACAATTTTATATGTGCTATAGGACGTTTCATTGTTTCTTAGTCCAACTAATTAATATGGTTCATTTGAAGATATAAATGCTTAATATACAATTTTATATGTGCTATAGTTCATCTGTCGAGAGAAAAATTTAATGAATTGATTTATTAAAAAAAACAATTTAATGAATTAATTGAATGACACCAATATTATGTTTAAATCATAAATTGTTTTTTGCAAGATATCCTAAAATACATATTTTATTGTGTTCTTATTACTTCAAGATTATCTATTAAATTTATGTTAGAAATGTTAAATAATGTCAATTTAAGTATTCACGAAAAAATGTCGAGGAAGTGTCTAAAAAATATAGCCTATTTGATAGCGGGCCAAGCGCCTCTGCTCTGGACCATGTCGTTGGTTTGGTCAGCACAAATATTTTTCTTTTCCTGTTTTTTTTGTCCTTTTCCTTTTATTCTTACGTGCGCGTTTCTAGCACAAAGGCTCTCTACCAAATCGCCTCGATGAATGATTTTTTTATAGATTATTTTTAATTAGCTTTCCTATTTTTTTCTCTCTAGTTGCCATATCATCAGACAAAGTTGCAATATTATCATCTCTCTAATTTGAGATTCTACATCAGGAAAATAATTATGCCCCAAGTCAATGACCAAGAAATCGAAACAGATCCTCTCCAATAAAAATTCTCTTCAAACATTTACAGATATTAATCCTATGACTATTAAGGTCAACAACTTCTTTGATTCACTGAATATATTAAAAGTTATTGCACTTTCTTAAAATATCTAACTATGTTAAATTACAAGTTTACCTATATTAAAAATTTTTTTTAATTTTTTTTTTTTTTCCTCTTTCTCCTCTCTTTCTTCTCTCTTATATATATATATATATATATATATATATATATATATATATCTACAGATTATATACGATTCAACTCTCTTCTTTACTGTCGAATCGATTTTTTATTTTTTATTTTTGTCAATTCCAATTAAAATTGATTATGATCCTTCAATTTGTATTTATATCCGATTTAAGAAATTCAAGTATGGTTCTCCAATATTATATATTTAAGAGTTTGAACAGTTTTGTTGATTGCCATCACCAAGCATTAAAATTATTAATTGATTCGAAGGCTTTAAGCTTGAATAATTGTTGATTAAAGGCTTGAAGCATTTTTTCTCCACTTTTCAATGGATTCTTGTGAACCCAATTCGATGAGACACACAGCTCTCTGGAACGACATAGAAATAAAGAAAGAAAGAGGAGGTTTGAGAGAGAGAGAGTTGTCAATGGCGGATCAAGAAAAGGAGCAAATTGGGTCTATTCTAGCCATGTGTGTGTGTGTGTGTGTGTGTGTGTGTTATATATAGGAGAGAGAAGGAAGAGATGAGAAAGAGTAAAAAAGTTTTTTTTTTTTTTTAGTTGTGGCTAAACCTATAATTTAACATAGTTAGATATTTAAGAAAGTGCAGTAACTTTTAATATATTTAGTGTGTCAAAGAAGTTGTTGACGTGGCGCCTTAGTAGTAGTAGGATTAATAGTTGTAGATGTTTTACCTATTGATCAGAGTTGCAGCTTAGTTCGTGGTTAAATGATCTGGACGTTAAACTTAAATCTCAACAAGGTTTGATATCATGAATCGAGATATTTATATCTAACTAGTATTTATTTATGCATTATAAATTATGTGAAAATAATGAAATTATAAGATTATGGGATTCATGTTTATTTTGTGATGAATGACTTAACACAAATAATTATAGTTTACATGTGGTATTAGAGTTTACGCTTTAAGAACTCATTATTTTCCTCTATATAAATAATGTGTAAATATAAAGTAAAATTAAATATTTATATAATTTAATTTTTTTATGAAATCTATATATATATATATTGTCTTATATTCGATGATTGATCCAAATTACAAACCCATATATATAATATTTGTTTTTGATCGGTCTCATGAGACTATTCACGAATTACCGATCGGTCTCATGAGACTATTCACGAATTACCAAATATATGGGTTTGTAATTTGGATCAATCACCGAATATAAGACAATTCACGAATTACCATAGTAATAGTATGCATAGCGTGGTAACGCCCCATCTGGTATAGATTGAAACTGCAAATAGGTTGAGGTTGCTTTATAATTATTGCTTTAGAATTCATATTTTTTACATGGCTGGCATAAAGACAAACAAGATACATGTATTTGTTTCTTGGTCTTTGTGCACAATTGGAGTAACATATAGATGTGGTATCAGAGCTTACGGTTTAAGAACTTATTATTTTCCCCTATATAAATAATGTGTAAATATAAAGTAAAATTAAATATTTATATAATTTAATTTTCTTATGGAATTTTTATTGGAGAGGATCCGTTCCCAAGAAACCCGAGTATGTTCATAGCTGAGGAAGTTTCTCAAAATAGCAAAATTGACCTCCTAATGCCCGCTGTATTATGAAGGTGCCAGAGAAATAATGTGGTAAATTCGTGTATGATATGTGAATTATATATGTACATACGAATTTTTTAAAAATATTTTTATTTATCGTTCAGAATTAAAAAATACGATAAAATACACACAAACTACATCTTTTAATATAGTCATTTTATTTCACATTAGCTGTACTTTCAAAATAATACACTCAGTCATTCTAGTAGGTTATCACTCTATTTTTTTTCTTTCTAAATCTATCATCGTTGTCACTCCGATGCACTCTCTCTCTCTCTCTCTCTCTCTCTCTCTATATATATATATATATATATATTAGATATTTTAAAATTTGTTAGTATCTTTATTTATTATTTATTATTTATTTTTAATTTTTTTGAAGTTTGTAGATTACCAGACTCAATAAATGTTTAAGTAGAATATAAAGATATTTTCACAACTTACAAGTATCACACTATATACCTATGTATTTATTATATATATATATATATATATATATATATATATATATATATATATGTTATGTACTTGGGGTTATTGATTACTTATATTTAGATAGTTTATTTTCTTTTATGATTATTATAATAGTGTCCATTGGAATATATTTATTTTATTATATGTTACATATTATTTATTATTCTTACAAATATATGCTGATATATAAGAAAATAATAAGATGTTTATAGCCGAATTTTTTGTCCCGAATTTTTAGTGCATATAATGTATTATACACGTCACGTACGTATTCATCTTCATAGTTTTATGTTTACGTTTCCAGTTTTTTTTTTTTTTTAACTGAATTTTTGAAATGTATTTTAAAAAAATAATATTAAAATTATACTCACACGTTTTCGTATTTATCTTTTTTTCGTACCATATTTTACTAACTATGGCATATACCATTGAGTTTTAAGTTAACAACTTATCTCTAGCTATATGAAAACCTTTACAATTTTTTTCTTTCTTTTATTTTTTCTTATTTGATTTTGCTAGAAAAATTAAAATATCTCTAACAATTTAAACTTTAATAAATTATGATTAACATGATAATTAAAATCTCGCCATTACCTGGCTAATTAAAATTAAAACACACATGGCAAAGAATTCATTTGACATGGTAAGGGTGGGAAAGGTGTACACGTTTCATATATTTGTATTTTTGTTAGACTTTTACGAGTTGGCAGTTTTGAAACTTATCATGCAAAGCAACGAGAAGAGTGTGATTGATGTGAGTCCTACAAATGAGGTTCACTCATTTAACAATCTAACAGAAGTGTCACAGTCATGCGAGAGGACTCGATTGGCACGTGGAATGAGATTCTTCGAGGAATATTATTAATTCAAACCAAATCGGTTCCATCGTATAAGTATTAGATAGATGTGGAAATTTGGAAATGGAAATTTGGAAGGGTCGACTCCAAAGACCTGTGGAGCGTGAGCCTTGAGATAGTCCATGGCTTGTAATTGCGTATTTGTTGCCATTGCAGTGTAATGTATTTAAAAGAATATCGATATAAATTGATCAAATAAATTAGTTTATGAGAATATATAACAATATCAAATACTAAGAAATATAAGTTACTTAACATATATTCACATGCATATATAATAATATCATATATATATATATATATATATATATATATATATATATATATATTGTTCTGATAAACTATAGTAGGGTAGTTGAATACGAGCACACTTGTTACACGTTACACGTTACGCTACCATTGAATGATGCCTTTTATTCAGTCAAATTAGAGGAGGATATTTGAATAGGAACACACTACATGGCATAATATAATATTAATTAATTGGAATAAAAATTGCTCCTTATAAAACCAAGATTCCAAGACTTGGTACCAAGCTTACCGTTCCATCAAGTTTGATTTTCAATCTTCAAAATTATTCCACCAATGAAGTCTGTTCAATTACAATCTATGGTGACCTTAGACTACTCGCGTTCTCACATGGAATATCTCAAAAACTTTTCGATCTTCAAAATTATTCCACCAATGAAGTTTGTTTAATTACAATCTATATGGACCTTAGAGTAATCGCGTTCTCACATGGAATATCTCAAAGCTACATTTCTTTGACGCAAATTGCCAAGTAGAAGTTTATACTTAAATTGTATATTTGGAGTTTTCTGAAAGCAAAAATATTGTGTCGATCGGAACATACAATTGTATATTTCTTTAGCGTCTTGCGCTGAATTGGTCGTCATTAAAAGATTTTCTATAAGATAAGCAATAACAATTAGAAGTTTTCCAAATTACAAATATCTCATCTAGCCTCACAAACAAAGAGCCCCCCATGAATTTGCTAAAAATGTTTCTGCTGGTCACTCTAGTAGCAGCCATGGCAGCACCAGCAAGTGCTCAAGCCAAACCAGATTGCCAAGACAGCTGTGGCAACGTTAGCATCCCGTATCCATTCGGCACAGAGCCGGGCTGCTCCTATGACGATGCATTTCTCATAACTTGTAACTACACTACCACTCCTCCCAAACCTTTTTATGGTAATATTGATGTCACCAACATTTCACTCCATGGTGAGCTGAACATCTTGATGGAGATAGCCTATGATTGCTATACCCAGTCGATTGCATTCACACCCTCGCTCAGGATGACCAAATTCAGGATTTCTAGTACCCGAAATAAGTTCACAGCAATTGGTTGTGACACTTACGCGTACATGTATGGTAACGTACGTGAGAATGAATACGGGAGTGGTTGCATGTCCATATGTGACAGCATAGACTATGTCAACAATGGGTCTTGCTCTGGAATTGGTTGTTGCCAAACATCGATCCCAAAAGGACTAAGCTATTATGAAGTGTCATTGACAAGCTACAACAATTATACAAGAGTGAAGAATTTCAGCCCCTGCAGTTTTGCCTTTGTTGTTGAAGAGGATAAGTTCAACTTCGCTTCAACTAGTTTTGCCGATTTACGGAATGTAAGCATGCTTCCGGTGGTGGTTGATTGGGCAATTGGAAATGAGACATCATGTGAAGTTGCAAGAAACTCGTCTGAATATGCGTGTAAAAACAATAGTGAGTGTTACGAAGTTGATTATGACGCTGGGTACCGTTGCAATTGCTCCGAGGGTTACCATGGAAACCCATATCTCCCTAATGGTTGCGAAGTTATCAATCATATATATTCATGTAATTATTGGGTATGTTCATTGCTAATTTTATGTGGTGATTTACTTCTTTTTTTATTGTACTGCAGATATAAATGAATGTAATGATCCAACACTCAATCAGTGTGAAATTAGTTGTGAAAATAGAGCTGGGAGTTACAACTGTTCATGTCCCAAGGGGTACCACGGAGACGGCAGAAAAGATTGAACTGGCTGCACTGCTGTTGTTGCTGTTGCTGATCAACTATTGGTGATTAAGATTGCTCTAGGTAAGCATTTGGGCTTAATATCCTAAAAATAAATGTGAATTTTCTAATGGCAGAGGAATTCCAAATTTCCAATAATATTTCTCAAACAAATGTGTAGTTTAGTTTCAATGTAAAATATATAATTTTTTTGTAAAATATTTTCTGTAAGAAACATTTACATGTAAGATAAGTTTCTTGTCCCATTTTTTTGGTCATTGGCAACAACTTGAAAACCAAGGTTCCAGTGGTATCTCCCCTATCTCTTAAAGTGAATGGTGAGTGTTTAAGTTTCCAAAGGGACAAAGTTGGTGTTTGAGTGATGTATTTTCTTGCCATTAATAAAAAATAAAATAAAAAATAAACAATTTGAAAATATTTTTAAGGGTAAAGTGCAACAAATCTTCCTAAAATAAGTTCGAATTTGCAAATAATCCCTTGAAGTATATTTTGTACATAATACTCCCTTAACTATTTATTACATTTTGTTGCAAAATGCACAAATGGCTAGAGTGTATTTCATTAAATGCCCATAATGCAATTTCTTATTAAGTACATTTAAACTATTTTTCTTATTAAAATAAATTACGAAAAATATTCATACTAATTTCAAGTCATTTTCTCCATTAAATTTGCATAAATTTACCTTTACTTTTTCAAATTAATTGTATAAATAAAAATCTTAAGTAAAAAATTTAAAATAATTTCTTTATTTTTCATGAATATATTGCATGAAAATGAACATATAGTTTATTGAAGTAATTTATTAATTTTTCATTAATATATTGTATGAAAAATTAAGAAGGTATTTCTTGCGGTAAAAAAATTAAAACTCAGTTCACTAAGTTTTTTTTTTTTTTTTAATTTTTTATAAATAATAAAGTTTTAATAATAATTTAATCATTTTAAAAAATGGTAGTTACATTTTTTTTTTTTTTTTATGATAAATTGATACTAATAATAAAATTAAGGTAAATAGAATAAATAAATTAATAGTTGATGGGCCATTTGTAGTTCAAGGGGCAATTTACAAAAGGGCAAATTTATTTATTTATTTATTTATTTTTAACTTTACCCTATTTTTAACAAAAAGAAAAGAGTCAGTCTCCCATGCAATGGGCAAGAGTGAAATTTAAAATATGATCAAGACTAACTCAGATTCAAGAATAATATACCTCGTTGGTTTGTCTGAGTCAAATTACAGAACATGTTACAAAATTACTTCCAAAACTAACACTACAAAGGAATTTATCTTTGTTAAGATTTTAATTCAACAAAGCTAGTGATTTGTGTGCTTAATCCATTATCTATTAGGATGAGTGGAACTAGCATTTTCGTTCTGATTTCAAGTTCTCTGAAATGCTCTACGTTCTGGACAATCAACTAGTTGAGCAAATAGAATTCTGAAAATTCTTACAATAATCATTCAAACGCAGGTACTGCAATAAGTGTTACAGTTCTACTTGTGGGTTTCACCTGGCTGTATTTGGGACTCAAGAGAAGAAAGCTCATTATGCTCAAAGAGAAGTTCTTTCAGCAAAATGGTGGTCTAATGTTGCAACAACAACTCTCTAGACGGGAAGGGTCTACCGAAACAGCAAAAATTTTCACAACAGAGGAGCTCAAAAAGGCCACTGACAACTACAGTGATGACAAGATTGTCGGACGAGGAGGTTATGGTACAGTTTTCAAAGGAACTTTATCAGATAACAGGGTAGTTGCCATTAAAAAGTCCAAAATAGTGGATCAAAGCCAAATACAACAATTCATTAATGAGGTGATTGTACTCTCCCAAATCAATCACAGAAACGTGGTCAAGTTCTTGGGTTGTTGTTTGGAGACAGAAGTCCCTTTATTAGTTTATGAGTTCGTCACGAACGGAACTCTCTATGACCACATACATAATGAAAGTAAGACGGCTCTACTTTCCTGGCAAACTCGTCTAAGGATTGCTGCAGAAACTGCCGGTGTTCTCTCTTATTTGCATTCTGCAGCTTCGGTTCCTATCATCCATAGAGATGTGAAGCCTACAAACATACTCTTGGATGAAAATTACACTGCAAAAGTGTCTGACTTTGGAGCATCGAGATTAGTGCCCCTCGATCATATGCAGCTATCCACATTGGTGCAAGGAACTCTTGGATACTTGGACCCTGAGTACTTACAAACAAGTCAATTGACGGAGAAAAGCGATGTTTACAGCTTTGGGGTTGTCCTTGTCGAGTTGCTAACGGGACAGAAGGCAATCTCCTTTGACAGACCAGAGGAGGAGAAAAACCTAGCTATTTATTTTCTTTCTGCGTTGAAAGAAGATCGCTTGTTTGAAGTTCTTGAGTGCAGTATAGTTCACGAGGGAAATACTGAGCAGCTCAAAGAGGTTGCTGTTCTTGCAAAGAAGTGTTTACGAGTAATTGGGGAAGAAAGACCTAGCATGAAAGAAGTAGCAATGGAACTGGAGGGACTAAGAATAATGGAGCAGCATCCATGGGTTAATGGTGAATTGAATTCAGAAGAGACTGAGTGCCTACTAGGAGACACATCAAACACTTTCGGAATTGAAATTACTGGTAACACAACAGATGCGTATGATAGCACTAGGGAGCATATTGTTCTGCCATTAGATGGTGGGAGGTGATTATTTTGCCATTTGTGCATATGCATCTTCATTGAAGGTGTGTACTGCAACTGTGCCCTATCCTATGACTAGTGCCAAGTGATGTCCTAGTCTGCTATATGATCAGCATCTATACCTGTCGAGCATGAAAGATGTGTAGCTGCGTAGTTATCTACTTGCAATGACTTCTAAAATTTGATTTTCAGTCTCTTTTCTTTATATGTCGTTTTTTTTCCCCCCATTTTATATTGTTTGTGTGTTTTTAAGTAATTGGGAAATTGTTAGGCAGATGCACTAATATGGCGTTTTCTATACCTATATTGTGTGAATGTGTTTTGCTGCAACCTAAAGTGATCAGACCTGTTACAAGAGTGAACTTTTCATTGTGGTTTGTAAGAACATTTTGTGATGTAACTTGTCGTAAAATGAGTTTTAGCAACAGCTATTTACCACCTTGTGTACTACAAGAACTAGTTTCTCAATGATGGAAATAAAAGACGAATAAATGATTGGGAGGAAAAAAACAGAGGACCCTTTGAAAGATCAATTAATTTACATCCCTAGAGGGTTCTTCATCAGATTATTTCTTTAACAAGCAGCAAAATTGGCTTAGGAGCTATGAAAAATGTTTCTCCTATTATTAACTAAAGTTGTATTCAAAAGCACCTTCAATCAGTGAAGGGGGGAGAGAATTCTTTTGGGAGGGGGTGGTTAAACAACAATAAGGTAAATTATTTTCAAACTATCATAATAAACAAAAACAAAATATATATATATATACTTTAACCGATAATTTCATTGAGTACCTTCACAATTGTCGTCGACGAGTTTCCATACTTCAAAAATTTTGTATGATAACTTCATTATCTATGCTATTAAATATATCTTTTTCAACATATACAGTCAATCTATCACTCTTCCATTAATATATCGAGAACTCTCCAACAGCACAAGATCATGAAGCCCATACTCCCCTATTCCAAGTAACACCAGATATCACCTCAGAGCTCTACAACATTCTCAACAAATACACGAATCTAAAATACAACACATATTGGTGTTAGTTGAAAAAAATAAATAATAAATAATAAAAATGAGAGAGAGAGAGAGAGGATTAAGGATTTTAAAACAACAAAAACAGAAAACCACTCATAGTTTGTATCAGACACTGTAGTCAATGGAAGAATGTTGTATTACACAAGATTAGGGGCAATTACAATCTAGGGTTTTGCGAACTCGAATGGAAGCTTTCTTAACCCTAGAATGGGAAAATGGGGCGAAGGATCCTAGACCTCCTCCACATCCGCCAGATTAATTCTTTAAGGTTCGAGAAAAAACAGTAGCAACTGAATTTTAACTCGATTGAATTTCAGTTGCTTATTTTGGGCCTTTTGGGCCATGTTTTGTGCTAGTTTGTCCTTGTACATTTGTTCCTTTTGGCCCATTGGGCTTAATATTCTTAAATTCAAGCTGAAGCCTGTATAAAATACCAACGTGCTCTCATGTCATATGAAGCACATGGACTGTGAACTCTATTTGTTTTCTGTGATTGGATAATAAACTAAATAGTAAAAGAAATGGGTTCCTGTATTTTGCTATTTTTCCTTACTACCCTCAACAATGAACAAACCCAATTTTACAGAACTCTGTACAATTACCATGATAACAATGACTCGCCATTTAATGGTCACAAGACGAAGGAACAATCACTCTGTACAGAACATCTGCAAATGAAATCCAAGAGAAAGAAAGAGAGTTGGAAATCTGAAAACGAAGAGGAGGGGGAAATTGAAGAGAGTGAAAGGTGAAAAAAAATATTACCAACGTGCTCTCATTTACAGTGTCCTTTTGTTCTATCATTTTTGTTTTTCTCTACTTCTTTTTTATTTTTATTTTTATTTTTATGTTGAACGTGATGTTTATATATTGTTCAATTCAGCAACGAAAAAGACATGTACATATATTTAATAACAATTATGGTTACAAATTATCAATTTGCCTGAGTCTTCGGAGGGAAAAAAAGTTAGTCCCACATACTATAGAAAAATAAACACACACCACAAAGAACATAAAGATTTACAGATTCAAAATAAACTTTATGTTTAGAGTCAAGATCAAACAAAAAAATTCATTATGCAAAAAATAAGAAATTATAAATTTCAGCTACCAAACATTATCTCTCATCTAATATGCGTCTTTCAATGGGATTCACAAGAGAAAGCAAGTCAAAAAAACAAAAAAAGTGTCAAAATTGGATGGCAACCAGACTCAAGCCCAAACAAAATTTGGCTACAACTTCGCATCCCCTTGTCCCTTTTACGTGCTTTCTTTATGCGATCAACACTTAACTCAAAAACAAACCATGGTAACAGGATTATGGTACATACGAAAATTGTGTTTGGCAATAAACATTATTACGACATGGACTAAAAATAAATAAGCTAATGAGCGACCATACAAATATACAACAATATCACTAAACCAAAGTCAAGATATTGCAAGAGAGATTTTCTTTCTGTTCACAAAATTTGATAGAGTTGCACCAAATGGTTCTTTCAATGAAGTTAATACTAACCAACATTGCCAACTATTCCAACTAACCTCAGCCCAAACTTAGTGCAGACACATTTATATCTCTTTGTATATCACACTACAGTGGACTTGGTCTTCCACTAGAGTGCCTAAAAAAGACCAAAAAAAGGGCTTGTGACTCTGTATGCACCAAAAAGTAGCCATCAGAAATCAAACAAAGTTGTCACTCACAATGGGTTTGCCTGTGATGCCTGTCCAAATTCTCTCCCTTGTGCTGTTGATATTCTCCTCAGCACCAACTGCTTCGCCAGCGAATACACCCATAGCCAAACCCGGCTGCGCTGATTATTGTGGGAATGTAAGCATCCCATACCCATTCAGCATGACTCCGGCCTGTTATCTTGATAAACATTTCCTCATCACCTGTAACAATTCCTTCAATCCTGCCAAACCATTTTTAGAGAGTACAAAAAATGTTACCAAAATTAGACTCGAAGGTCAGTTGCAAGTCTTGAAGTTTACCGCTCATGATTGTTATGATGTGCATGGTTACAGGACGACCTACAACGAGCCCATATTCAAGCTGACCAAATTCACCATCTCTAATACCCAAAATAAGTTCGTAGCAGTTGGTTGTGATACTTAACGCCATTTTACATGCCTACGAAGGTGATCAGAGGTAACGAGTGGGTGTATGTCCCTTTGTGATAGCATGGATGACATTACTGATGGTTCTTGTTCCGGGTTTGGATGTTGCCAGACATCCATCCCCAAAGGGGTAAGAAAAATTAATTTGACACTAAGTAGCTACTACAATTATACATAAATACATGGCTTCAACCCCTGCAGCTATGCCTTTGTTGTAGAAGAAAGCGAGTTCAACTTCTCAAAGAATTATCTTCACAATTTGAACAACAAAAAAAAAGCTTCTGTTGGTGCTTGATTGGACCATTGGTAATGAGACATGTGAAGTGGCTGGCAAAAATTTGATTAGCTATGCATGTAAAGAAAATAGTGAGTGTTATGAACCAGATAATGGTCCTGGGTATCGATGCAGATGCTTTAATGGTTACGAAGGTAACCCATACCTGTCCAAAGGTTGCCAAGGTATTCACCATATTTATGTTTGTATTAAACCTTTAATTGCAATGCTTCTAAGTGTTTTCCTGACATGTGCCTCAATTTAATTCTTTAATTGTTTTGCAGATATTAATGAATGTGAGGACCCAAGTCTCAACAGGTGCCCAAAACATTGTGTTAAAATTGCAGGCAATTATACATGTTCTTGCCCCAAAGGATACTGTTGGGACAGCCGAACAAATGGAGAAGGTTGCGTTGTTGATCAACTACTCGTGATTACTCTTTATGTCAGTAAGTATATTAGATGGATTCTAATTAATTTCCTCCTCAGATATAATGATGATTCAATTTTTCAGATATCCTTAGCAATTGATGCCACTCAGTTGAAAGGAGGGAAAGATAAATGAATATAGTTTATATCCATCAATTCATTTATATTACCCTTTGGGCCACAAAGATACTTTGGTAGTGATCTCCTTAGGTACTGTCTTCCTTTGTTAGTGTAGTAATTCAAGACAACCTTCTAAACCTCACAATTGTTGGGTGGCACCATCATGAGTTGGTCAAGTATGGACATTGAAAGTGAAGGCTAGTTTTGATAAAGCAATGAGCTAATTTGTAATAACAGGTTTCGGGGTTCTTGAATGAAATGTTAGTTTTTCCTGATTATTGTGGATTGTTTTATCCTTAAAATACTATGGTCTCCAAGTTTTTTGGTGAATTATATTCTCATCAAATTGTCCATGGATATAAATATAAGGGGGAGTTTTATATTCTTGGTTGTGTTATGTTCATCTTACTTCTTTCCAGTACTGTACGGTATCCTTTGGACTTTTCAGTATTTTATTCATGCTTTACTTAAATTACTTACAAAAAGAAGTAAAATATTCCTTTCTAATTTCAATTACAGGTATTGCTACAGTGATAACAGTTCTGCTTGTTGGTAGCTCCTGGTTGTACTTTGGATTGAAGAAAAGAAAGCTCGTTAGGATCAAAGAAAAATTATTTCAGCAAAATGGTGTTTTAATGTTACGACAACAGCTTTCTGAACAAGAAGGAAACAAGGATACAGTCAAAATTTTCACCAAGAAAGAGCTTCAGATGGCTACTAACAACTACGACAATAGCAAAATTATTGGTCAAGGAGGTTATGGCACAGTTTATAAAGACTACTTAACAGACAGCAGAATAGTGGCCATCAAGAAGTCTAAAATAGTGGATCAAGGCCAAATTGAGCAATTCATCAACGAGGTGATTTTACTCTTTCAGATCAACCATAGAAATGTGGTAAAGCTATTGGGTTGTTGTTTGGAGACAGAGGTCCCTCTACTAGTTTATGAGTTCATCAACAATGGCACCCTCTTTGAACACATCCATAATAAAAGAAAGGAAACCGCCATTTCTTGGGACATCCGTCTAAGGATTGCAGCAGAAACTGCTGAAGTTCTATCATATTTGCAATCTGTAGCTTCTACCCCGATCATCCATAGAGATGTCAAGTCTGCAAACATACTCTTAGATGATAACTACACTACAAAAGTGTCTGACTTTGGAACATCAAGGTTGGTTCCGTTGGATCAAGCTCAGTTATGTACGATGGTGCAAGGAACTCTTGGATACTTGGACACTGAGTACATGCACACGAGCCAATTGAATGAGAAGAGTGATGTTTATAGCTTCGGGGTAGTCCTTGCAGAGCTACTAACTGGAAAGAAGGCCCTTTCTTTTGATAGGCCAGAGGAGGAGAGGAGTCTAGCTACGTATTTTCTTTCTTCGTTGAAAGAGGGTCGCTTGTTTCAAGTTCTTGAGGATCATCTAGTGTGTGATGGAAATGCTGAGCAGCTTAAGGAAATTGCAGAGATTGCAAGGAGGTGCTTAAACTTGAAGGGAGAGGAGAGACCTTCTATGAAGGAAGTAGGAATGGGACTAGAGGGACTAAGGATGGTAGAGAAACATCGATGGGTTGAAATAGCATTGAATTTGGAGGAGACAGAGTCCTTACTTGATGAGAGATCAAATGCCAACGAATATGGTGGTAGTAGTGCTACAAATGCCAAGTTTGATAGCCTAAGGGAACATGTAATATTGCCTATCAATGGTGGGAGATGATTGTTTCGTCCTGATTTTGCCATGTTAGCATCTAAACCTTTTTGGACATAAACCTAGCCAAATTATCTGAAAACTGGCATACGTCCATGAATGATAAGCTCGTGGAGTGATACATGGTGAAAAGATATGTACCAAGTGTTGGTACTCTATTGTAAGACTACAATAGAGTACCAACACTACTCGCTCGTAAGACTACATCTCTCTCAATCTCATAATTCTCAACCCAAAGCCTACGTATTTATTTATAGAGTTCCAAACTCAATTCCTTTTTGGACAAGGATTACAATTTCTTAGAGGCCAAGACTTGCCAAACAAGAAATTAACAAACAGAATACAACTCTAAAATAGAAACATAATTAGAATAGGAATTTGAGACACAAATTCCAATAATCACCACCTTGTCTCAAATTACATCTAGTCGATCATTGTTTCCACGGCATTGATGAGGACAATTCTTTTGTAGCTTCAATCTTGACAAACCTCCTGGAAAACTCCGATTATCCACACTCTACGCTGCTCGATCAGTCAAACCTCCAAGGCTCCACCTTGACTACTCGAGCTCCATCCCATGTAACCAAGCTGATTGACTCCACCTAAAATTGAAGCCCGTTGCAACACATGTTTAGACTTATTGTGTTTCTTGGATCTCCTTCACCTTTGGCTCTGATACCAATTTGTTCTGACAGGAAGCGCACAAATATAAAGATCCAATAAAAGCCAACAAAACAATCACACACAAATACAAGATATAACGTGGTTCGACCAAAACCAATCTACGACCCTGCTTGGATTGGCTTTTCAAACGTTTCTTTTGGCTTTTTGGGCTTGAAAGCTATTTTAAGTAGTATTTGGCTAGTTTATTAAAAGAGCTTTTGGGTCTTGGAAAAGCGTTTTGGAGAAGCTGGCACCCCCTAACTTTTCCAAAACGCTCTTTTGAAACAACACGGGAAGAGTTTTGGTGTTTTAATGAAACTTTTTAAAATAACAAGCGTACCCCTTTTATTACCAAATAAAAAAATAATAATAATCCCAAGCATGTCCCAATAAAAAGACCTTTAATTCTTTCCAAACCCTAGTGCTGCACAACTCGTCTCTGCATTTCCCTTGACACTCAAAAGATTGATATGATCGAGCACTCAATCGGAGGAAAACCCAGAGTAATATACAACCATATACAAAAAAAAAAAAATATATATATATATATATATATATATATATATATATATAATTGAGGCATACTTCGATTCGTACAGACATTAAGGAAGAAAGAGGCATACTTCTATTCATACAAACATTGAGGAAGAAAGAGGCATACTTCGATTCATACAAATATATAGAGACATTGAGCCATACTTCGATTCATAATTCATACTTGGGGCTTTACGGCCTTTTGATACCTTTATGGAAGGTAGGTTGATACTTGATACAGAACTTTCTTTTATGAGAGGGACTGAAAAATTCATATAGTAAAAAATTGCTCTTCAAGCTTGACTTTCATGTTTCTTAGTATTGGCTTTGGTCCTTGATTCATCGGCCAAGTTCATATCTCTCTGTAAATAGAGACAAAAAGTCTCTTTCTTCCTCCATATATATATTTCGCTCTTCGCAATCTATAATTTGATTCATTCTTAGCTACCAGCATATTCTTTTTGCCTTCATATCCTTTTTGTCTTCAATTTTATTTTGTCTAGGTTTGCTTGTGAAGCTGTGGGTTTATAGTTTTTCTCTCTGAGTTGTATTTGTTTCAATATTTCAATTTATCCAAACACTATAGAAAGAAAGAAAAATTATTGAAGAAAGAATTTATAAAATGAGTTAAATATATATTATGTTCAAAAAATAGAAAAATAATTATTATTTAATTGACGGTGAGAATGACTTACTTATAGTAGAAGTACGTTTGCTCATGCGGTGAGTGTTTTGGACCATTAACTCATTCATGTGGTTTACTAAGTTTCTTAAACCGTCAAATGGTTTTTGTAATTTTTATTATTATATATAATGTAAGAATAAATTTTATTATATTAAATAGTTTATTCGTATATATTTAAAAAGAGTGGTATAAAAAAAAGTTAAACTACTTTACGTTGACGAATGATAAAAAAATAATAATAAAATAAAAAATAAAATCTTTTAAGGGCAAAATGGTTATATTAGTAGTAGAATAACTTTAATAAACGTTTTGCCCGCCAAATATAAGTGATACCTTCTACTTCTCTTTTTCTTCTACGTAAAGCAGAAGTAAAAGTTATGCCAAATGGGACCTACATCCACGGATGAGAAGAGTTTCCACCATAATTCATAGAAATATTATAATAACAGAGTACCAACACCACACACATGTCTTTTCACCATGTACCACTAACCCTTGGGCTTTTCCCTATCCTACCAATACATAAACTATCTCTATTCATCAACTCCCTCATGAGACTAAATCTCTCTCAATCTCATAAGTCTCAACCCAAAGCCTATGTATTTATAGAGTTCCAAACCTAATTCCTTGTTGGAGAATGATTACAATTTCTTAGAGACCAAGACTTGCCAAACAAGAAATTACCAAACAGAATACAACTCTAAAATAGAAATATGATTAGAATAGGAATTTGAGACACAAATTCCAACAATAATAAAGTGCGCAAAAGAGTAAACCAAGGGCGTATGAACTTTGGGCTTTTTTAACTAGAAAAAAAAAACACTTTGGGTTTATTTGAAACAATTTTTTTTTTTTTTAAATTTACTTATTTTTTTAAAAAAATAATAATAATAATTCAAATTGTCCCTCATACACAATGGTGGTGTTCTATTGTCTCTAGGGATGAAGCCGGGATTTCATTTCGGGGGCACAATGTGCTTGATTAAAAAAAATAAAAATTTAATCAACAAACATAGCAAATATAGATTGTTCAAATCACAGGCAAATTGAGTATTTGATGTTAACTAACAAGAGATTTAACAGTAAACTAGAACAAAAGAAGATGAGAGTTCAAGGGGAATAACCAAAACAAACAGACAAATAAATTTATTAGTTAAAAAAATTAAACCTGACCAAGTGGCATTGTCTTTAGCATTCCAATTCAATTCTGCTAACTGCAAAAGAACATATAATTCTCACTCAACTTCAAAATATAATAAAAACAATGGACACCCAATATTATAAAACATAAATGGACCATGTAGTATCAACCAAGAATTACAAAATTCCAAGAAAGTATACTTTTACATAGAAATAAAGTTCTTTTTCAGTAAAACCCAATTGTTAGATATGTGAAAAAATAATAATAATAAAAATAAAATAAAATAAAATTTTAGATATACCTTAACTATGACAGGAAAATTACAGCTATGTTAATCATGAAGTGTGGCAAAATACTAAGCAAAGAAGAAAAAGTGCAATAAAATCATTACATAAAATCAAATCACTTTTCTTAACATCAATAAAAAAAAATCGGTTAGGTCACTGAGATAGGGAAAAAAAAAAATCATTATAGAAAAAGAGAATATTTAGCTCTCTTTATGTTCTCCCTCCCTCTCTCTCTCTCTCTATATATATATAATCTTTTACTGAGAAAAAAAAAAAAAATATATATATATATATATATATATATATATATATATATATAATCTTTTAGATGTAAAATTCAATGGTCAAATCAAAGATTTAAATTTTAGAAAACCTCGGTGGTAGGTAGTTTTGTTAGGGAAAGTCGTTAGTAAGGGTTTCTACCATACTCAATAAATCAATCTTATTCACTAGACCCTGCATTCATCTAAAATGAGGGTTACTAACATAGTTAATTTCTATTTCATATGCAATCCAATTTCTGCGTTTGCAGTGGTAAACTCAGAATTGATAAGAGGAAATGAGACAAAGAGGTTGGGCTTCGACAAAAAAAGAGTATAAAATTTTGAAGGAAAAAAAGAAAAAGACTTTTAGAAATGATAATTTTAGGGTTTTTGATTTGAAGAGACAGAGAACAGGAAAGAGAAATGGGAGTTATAGAAGATGTACCTGTGTAGTCGTAGCCGATTAGAAACATCCGAAGTGGTCGCCATTGTCGTATTTCGGCCGGCGATGTCGAGCACTTTCCGTCAAAAGACTCAAGACACCGAAGAGCGATTGGGGAATCAATGAACAGGCGCTTTCTCTCTGAGTTTGAATATAGATTTTATTTGCTGATTGAGGGTGCATCAAGAGTCTTACACCTTCAGTAATCTAACGGTTAAAAAAGATCTCAAGGAAAGCACTTTGTATTATCACACTACTAAAAACATTTTCATTTCAAAAAATTGCGTAAGAATTGTAACTTTTAAAATTGTGGATAAAAGTTAATGTTTTTAGGTAACAAATTTTTTTAGATAATTTAATCTCTTTTTATTTTTTATAAATGCGATTTTGCCCTGTTACAAACAAATAGCAAACAATATTTAAATTATTTTGAGACTTTGCAACCCCTTCCAAATCAGATACAAATTAATCATCATTAAGATATGTTTAATTCATTTATATTTTAGTACTCAATACAAATTCGATATCATAAACAAAATATGTGATATTTTAAAAAATAAATTATTGAACTCAACGAAATTTTATAATATTTAATATTAGGGAATTAGCACATGTTTAGTGTGAGGGTAATATAGTAAAATTAGTAATAAAAATATTTTAAGCAGCATTATTACCAAACAAATTTAAAAGTGCTTCAAGTATAAAAAGTGCACTTTATGCAATGTGTCACCAAACGCATAAATGCGTTTTACTAACAACAGTTTTATAATAGCTATGATACCCCTTGATTCTACAGCCACGGGTGATCAAGTCTGAGCACAGAATACAAGAGATATCAAATAATTAATATTTAAACAAGCAATTAAATACAAAAAGAATAATAAATAAATAATAAGCTAGAGGGAATTAAATAATAAATCCTCACTTAATAATCCTCAAGTAAATAATAATTAAAAATCCTATAATAAAATCCTCCAATCCTCTGACACCAGTAATTATTTAAACTACAAATAAGGAATTCATACTGTGGACCCCTAATAATATCCTAACTGAAAAAAACTAAACTGAAACAAAGCTAATAACTAAAACATGAAGAAAAGTCTTACGTGGAGTCGGAATAGTGAATGACTGTCTCTGCTGGGCACGAACAATCTCTAAGACTGGAACTGACGAACACCTGAGAAATAATGGTGAGTCAGGCCTACAAACAAGTTCTAATCTACTACATCCTAAACCAGGGGCAGAGCCAGGGGGCTGGGGGTGGCCATGGCCCCTCCTAATTTTTTGGATTTTTTTTTTTTTAAGATAGCTAAAAATAAAAATAATATAGAATGTATGATATAAAATCTATACTTGGCCCCCCCAAAAAAATAAAAATAATAATCATTTCTTTAATTAGCATTTAACAAAAGATAATTTATATATAATCTAAAGAAGAGTGATTTAAATGACTACTATAGAATCCCCATAAAAACTTACTTATATAAAAATTTAATGGGACTATCTTAAAATTTCAACTTAAATACCGTTCTTTCCATAATGTGTCTATTTTACAATTTCAACTCAAATACAGTTCTTTCCATAATGTGACTATCTTAAAATCTTTCCAACTCAATCACGATTCAATAACCTTATTATCATAAATTGCATCTCATACATAATTCTTTTCGATCACTTTCTTTCTTTTTTTTATTTTCTTTTTACTTGCCAATATTTTTTTATTTAAGTTAGTCAAAATTGATTTATTATTGTTTGTTTTTTTATTTATATATTGTGTAATGATTATTAATTTGTGCAAGGATTACATGAATTTCTTATTTTTTTTTATAAATTAAAATCTAATTGATTAATTAATTTTTTTATATAATTTTGGCATAAATCTTATTGGTGTTTGTTCAGAAAGTTTGATAAAAAGCTTATTTAAATAACTATTTTTTTTTATTTAAAAAATTGGCAAAAGTTTAAATAGATATATTTTTATATAAATATAATAAATAGTAAAATATTTTTGCCTACGTAATATTTTATTTTTTCAAAAGTTCTAGCTAAGTAATGTTGGTTATAATTTTGGCTCCCCCGACCTCAAGATTCTGGCTCCGCCCCTGTCCTAAACAGAGACCCGATACACGTATATATCCTAGTTAATTCAACAATAACTAAATAGTCCATTGCACATATAGTGGGCATGAGTACCTAGACCTATTAGGGTATACAACTACACTATATATAGTTACACATTCCTGGCAATATACACACCCTAACCACTGATCTTGAGACTCAAGCTCGTATCATGGCATAATTATATATATATATAATCCATCTTATCCAACCATCAAAAATAAACTATCTAAATATTATTTTAGTAATATGTCATCCAACTGTTCCGTTGACCTGACAGGAAAGTAAGTAGGACTTAATTTTATTAGTTAATCCATTCCCTTATATGCCTCCCATCCCATAATAGTGCATTAATCCACAATATAATCACATAAAAGTTTCCATATCCATATAAAGATGCAATCAACCTCTACATCTAATAATCCACGCAAACATGATATAATCATATATATATCACTTACATTTAATTGAGCAAAAATAACAATTCTAAAAATCATGCAATTAATTTTACCTCAAAAGAAATTAACACGCCTCTCAATTAATTGTACTCAACTACAATCTGATTAAATTTATTTAAATCCAAATATTTGATTTAAATAATTTAACCCAACCCTATTTAATTAACTTAGCATGAGTACTTTAAATCATGCAACCCAATTCTTAATGAAGCTATTTAAATTAAATAAATATTTAATACAGATCCATTAATAAAAAAAATAATAATAACAAATATTAATTTAATATTCCAACATTAAACAGATTAATGTTTGAAATATTTAATGCATATCTATTTTTTTTTATATACCGGACTCATTCCTAACCACCTAACCATATTAGTTTGTTGTATGTTACTTTTTTTTCCTTGTGTAGCGTGTATGCCTTAAGAAAAAAACAAATAAATGAAATTTCAATTAAAATTTACAAACTGATGCAGCCTTTGACTTTTTTTTTCCTTCCTCGTTCAGTGTGTATATATTATGACGCAACCAAAATTCTAATTTCACCAATACATACAACAAATAGATTTTTTTCTTCATGGAGCCTTCCTCGTTCAGCATGCCTAAAGACAAACACAATATCTAATTTCATACATATACGCAAACTGTTTCATTCTTGGAGTCTTCCTCGTTCGGCGTGCATGAAAACAACTATCAAAATCTAATTTTAACTTATACAACAATACACTGAATCATGCTTTAAAAAAAAAAAAAACACACAAACAATAAAGAACCCAGTTCAGCAGAAGAAAGAAAAAATTTTAAAACCCATTATTAAAACACATATTAAAACACATGAACTGTAATTTCTAAATTAATTCATGTAATTGGATACAATTAATTTATTTAAAGAATCTAGAATTAATCTAGCATGCATAGGGTATGAATCAAAGGAGAAGAGAAGAATTAAAACTTGTTTTTATGGATTTAATAAATATCCTAACCTCCTTCTTCCTCTTTCTCTTCCTTCTTCTTCCTTCTTTCTCTTTCTAAAATATACTACATGACTATTTTTCAGCCCCTTTTATAACCTTATAGTTATATATTTATAGGTAAATAAAATAACCCTAATCATGTTCTCAATCCAAGTATAATTAAAAAAAATATAACTATCCACAGGTAATTATCCGTACCCATTTAACTTCATATCTAAGTAGTCCATGGGATCCAATTAGTTGATTCACTACTACCTTCCAAATCCAATTCCTTTAAAAATGAAAAATAAAAATAAAAATAAAATAATTAAATTCCTAAACAAATACACATCATCACATACATTTTAATTTAAACAAAGAAATCGAATACACATAATTTTAGTACATAATTTAATTTAAATAAATAATTCAATTAACACATAAACAATTAAATCAATTAAACAAGTAAACAAGTAAACAATTAACCAGGAAATTAAATAAATAATTAAAAATGCAATTAAAACATATAAATAAATACCGAGACTATCCTTTAAAATTAGGGGTAGTACATTCTTTCCCCCTAACAAAAGGAATTTCATCCTCGAAATTCGCCCTTACCTTCTTCCACTATTTCTGGAAACTGTGAGCGAATGACCTCCTCTCGTTCCCAAGTAGACTCAGCCTCATTATGGTGACTCTACTGGACACGTACTAACTATATGATTTTATTACGAAGAACATGATCCTTACGATCTATAATGCGACACGGTGGCTCCATATATGTTGCATCTGGTTGCAACTCAATTTCATCCACATTTATATGCTGATAACGATCCTTATCTCGCAAAAATTTTCGCAACATGGAAACATGAAAAACATTGTGGACTTGATGCAAGTGGTTCGGAAGTGCTAACCAATGAGCTACAGTTCCAATCCGATCCGTAATCATAAAAGGACCAACAAAATGCGGTGACAACTTCCCTTTCTTCCCAAAGCGCATTATTCCCTTCATAGGAGATACTTTGAGTAGAACCTGATCTCCAACCTGAAACCCTAATGCACGAGTATGACAATCTGCATAACTCTTCTACCTACTCTGGGTAGTACGCATACAATTCCTAATAAGAGCGATCTTTTCAGAGGTGTCCTTAATGAACTCAGGACCCAAAAATTTGCTCTCGCCAACCTCCATCCAACAAACAGAAGATCTACATAGTCGGCCGTATAATGCCTCAAACGGTGCCATACCAATAGTCTTCTGAAAGTTATTGTTATATGCAAACTCCACAAGTGGCAAATACTTCTCCTAGTGGCCGGTAAAGTCAAGGACACAAGAACGAAGCATATCCTCTATTATCTGATTAACCCTCTCGGTCTGTCCATCAGTCTGAGGATGATAAGCAGTGCTAAGATGCAACTCTGTACCCAAAGCCTGTTGAAAACTCTTCCAAAACCCTGATACAAAGCTCGAATCCCTATCCGATATAATAGATAACGGAATGCCATGTAACTTCACAATCTCTGTAATGTAAAGTCTCGCCAACTGTTCCGAAATGTAATCAGTGCGAATAGGTAAGAAATGAGCTGATTTGGTCAACCTATCAATGATGACCCAAATGGAATTGTGATTCTTAAACAAATTAGGCAATCCCTTCATAAAATCCATAGAAATACTCTTCCACTTCTACTCCGGTATAGGTAGTTATTGTAGTGAACCTAGCGGTCTTTGGTGATCGATCTTGACCATCTGGCAAGTATTACACTTAAAGACAAATATAACAATGTCCTTCTTTATACCTGCCCACCAAAACTACCATTTCATGTCCTGATACATCTTGTCTCCTTCTAGATGAACAAAAAACTCAGAATGGTGAGTCTCAGTCATCACATCCTTCCTCAGATCATCAGCAGAAGGTACTACTAAATGCCATTTGCACCTCAAGCCTCTATCAGTCCCTACATGATAAAATGGAACCTCCCTAGAAGCTATCTCTGTAACCTTATTAATGCACTGTTAATCTGTGAGTTGTGCCTCCAGTACCTTGTGAATGATCGAAAGTGTAACTACCATACAATCCATAAAAGTATCGGATAACTCATCAACTATCTTCAAAGCATCCCACGCAGTGGTGAATAATGTAGATTGGCTAGCATAAGGTCGGCGACTGAGCGCATCTACCACCACATTCGTTTTCCCTAGATGGTACTGTATAGAGAAATGATTGTCTTTCACAAACTCTAACTATCGGTAGAATCTCATATTCAGCTCCCGCTGAGTGAACAAATACTGCAGACTCTTGTGATCACTAAATAATCTGAAGGACTCTCCCAACAAATAATGCCTCCAAATACATAAGGCAAAGACCACAGCTGCCAACTCCAAATCGTGTGTTGGATAATTAAGGTCATGAGATTTAAGCTTACGAGATCCATACGAAATTGGTCATTCCTCCTGCATCAAAACACACCCAAGACCTTACAAAGAAGCATCTGTGTAGACAATTTACTCTATCTCGCTCTGTGGCGTAGACAGAACCGGTGCAGAAGTCAACTTGCTCTTTAGCTCATCAAAAGCTTTTTGACAGTGTTTATCCTATACAAACCGTACACCCTTCTTAGTCAAATAAGTGAGTGGTTCCGCTATCTTCGAGAACCCCTGAATGAACCTACGATAGTATCCTGCCAATCCGTGGAAACTCCAAATCTCCGTAGGTCAGGTAGGTTGTCCCCACTCTATCACTGCTAAGACCTTGGCTGGATCTACCGCTATCCCTTCCTTTGACACCATGTGACCCAGAAACTTCACTTCTCGCTGCCAAAATTCACACTTTTCAAACTTAGCGTATAACTGATGTTCGCGAAACGTGAAACGTCTGCAACACTGTTCGAAGATGTCTAGCATAATCGTCCTCTAACTTAGAATATATCCAAATATCATCAATGAATACGATGACAAATTGATCTAAGTAAACTCTGAAGACTCTGTTCATTAAATCCATGAAGATTGCTGGTGCTTTAGTCAATCCGAAAGGCATGTCACGAAACTCATAAGAATATCTAGTGAGAAACGTTGTCCTAGGAACATCTTGCTCCATAACCTGAAGTTGATGATATCCAGAACGCAGATCAATTTTAGAGAAATAAGTAGCTCCCTTCAATTGATCGAAAAGATCATCAATTCTGGGTAATGGGTACTTGTTACGAATAGTAACCTTGTTCAACTCCTTGTAGTCTATACACAGGCGAAGTGAACCATCCTTCTTCTTCATAAACAGTACTGGTGCTCCCCAAGGTGAAGTATTCCTACGAATAAAACCCTGACTGAGCAATTGCTGAATCTGATCCTCTAGCTCTCGCATCTCTACTGGTGCCATTCTGTATGGTGCCTTAGCAATAGGCGCAATGCCTGGAGCTAAGTCAATTACAAAGTCTATCTCTCGACTAGGTGGCAACCCTGGAATCTCTTGAAAAATATCTAAAAATTCCTGTACAATTGGTATGCTATCCAGTGATACCGTAATATCCTTCTCGGTCTTCTCTTCCACATAGAATAAATAGGTGCTAGAAGCCCCGTTAGAATGTGGCATAGCGACGACGTACATGTCCTGACCAGGTATGGCGAATATAATAGACCTATCATAACAGTTAACTTGGGCATGATAGTGAGTTAACCAATCTATCTAAAAGTATCACGTCATAAGTGTGCATGTCCAGGACTAATAGATTGGCTAGAAATCTAAGTCTACCAATATCTAGTGTCACATGCCCATCACTTTCATGTAAGATGGCAGTATCGCCTATAGGTGTAGAAATACCATGAGGTCTATCGCATACTCGCGTCGTCATTCTAGATAATGCAACAAAATAATTAGATATGAATGAATGTGTAGCATCCGTATCAAACAAAACATGACCATGTATACCATGAATAGGAAACATACGCTCAACAGCCTGAGGCGCCTGAACATCCTATGGCCTAGGGTTATACACCCTGCCATAATGTAACTGCTGCGGTGCCTGTCCCTGTGGTTGCGGTGATGCTGGTAAAGTTGGGAAGGTTTGTCCCTGAATGCGCGGAATCTGTGGAGCGGGTAAAGGTAATGGTGCCCTCTGTCCCTGTTGCACATGCTAACCCTATCCTACTGTAGGATACTGCCTAGAAGTGTGTCCAAGTTCTCCACAAGTATAACAAGTACCACTGAAAGTACCAAACGGCCTCCTCTGTTGGTTAGCCTGTGGCTAATCCCGTCCTACCTGTGGTCTCCCATTCTGCTACCTCTAAATAGGTGCCCCATCTCTATGAGCATCTACACCACCCTTGTGCTTCTTCCAAGACTGTTGTCCTTAGAATCTGCCCTTGTTATTAGGTCGGTGTCCATTGCCATTCCCTTGATCACCTGACTGATTAACAGAGTCTCTGTCACCTCGCTTCTCACCCCTAGCCTATCTGAAGTCTACGGTCAACTGATACTGCTGTAGAGCAGCGTCAACCACCTGAGCATAAGTAGTGTAGGCTGAACTACCTATAATAGATCGTTTAATAGACCACATAAGCCCTTTAACGAAGCTAGCACATTTCTTTTCCTCGGTATCCATCTCCTCTAGAGTAAAAAGAGATAAGCGCGTGAACTGCTACTCATACTCTGCCACTGTCATGTTTCCCTACTCAATATTAAGGAACTCCATCTTCATAGCTGTTCTGACTGCATATGAAAAATACTTCTTATCGAAGCGAGCACTGAACTGATCATATGTCAATGAAGTCCTCTCCTCCGCAGTGGTAACTGACTCCTACCACTGGAGTGCATCTCCGACAAGCTTGAAGGTAGCAAGCATCTGCTTTTGAACCTCTGTGCATTTAACCATGCGAAGATGTCGCTCAATGTCATTCTTCCACTGATGAGCTACTTTCGCATCGGTAGAACCAGAGAATTCAGGTGGGCTCCCCTTTGTGAAAGAACTCATAACCTTCTCCCAAGGATCAGTCTGAACCACTAGTGCTAGTATAGGTGCTTGTTGAACCTGTGGCTGATTCCGAAGTGTAGCTGCTATACCTGCTTCTATAGCCCGAGCAATGAGGTCATTAATATGAGGAGGGTACTCTGGATCCCTACCCTGATTGTAACCTTGATCTTGAGAATCCTGATTCTGCTGTACTTCCTCCTGCTCAATGTGCAACTGACCATCTTCTTCCTGCTTTTCCTCCTAAAACCTAGATAGTTGTTGTTCTTCCTCAATTTGCTGACACCATAGGAAATCTAACTGCCTACGTGCCGCTCGCTGCCTGTTTCTCTGATTGTCCAATCTTCTTCTAGCGTTAACCATTTTGTTAACACAGAAGATAGACTTCAATACGATTAAAACGGACCGTAAAGGAATACAATGATTCCTAAACTTAGGCTTTAAACAAAAGAATGCGCTACGCAAAAGTCTTAAAATGATAGATCCCTAGAGACACTTGAACCTAGAAAACTCTGATACTAACTGTGATTCCCCTCGATTCTAAAGCCACGAGTGATCAAGTTCGAACACAGAATACAAGGGATATCAAACAATTAATATTTAAACAAGCAATTGAATACAAAAAGAATAATAAATAAATAAATAAATAATAAGCTGAAGGGAACTAAATAATAAATCCTCACTTAATAATCCTCAAATAAATAATAATTAAAAATCACATAATAAAATCCTCCAATTCTCTGATACCAGTAATTATTTAAACTACAATTTGGGAATCCATACCGTGGACGCCTAATAATATCCTAACTGAAAAAAACTGAATTGAAATAAAACTAATAACTAAAACATGAAGAAGAATTCTACGTAAAGTCGGAAGGGTGAATGACTGTCTCTGCTCGGCACGAATAATCTCTAAGACTAGAACTGACGAACACCTGAAAAATAATGGTGAGTCAGACTCACAAACAAGTTCTACTCTATTACATCCTAAATAAAGACCCGATACACGTATATATTCTAGTTAATTCAACAATAACTAAATAGTCTATATACACACTAAAGGAACCTCACTAGACTATAGCGTTGCCTCAACCTGAATAGTAGGCAACATGCAAAACGCACATATAGTGGGCATGAGTACTTAAACCTACCAAGTACACAACTAAACTATATCTAGCTACACATCCCTGACAATATACGCACCCTAACCACTGATCCCAAGACTCAAGCTCATATCATAGCATAATTATATTTATAAAATCTGTCACATTCAACCATCAAAAATAAACTATCCAAATATTATTTTAATAATATGTCATCCAACTGTTTCGTTGACCTGATAAGAAAATAAGTAGGACTTAACTTTATTAGTTATTCCATTCCCTTATATGCCCCACATCCCATAATAGTGCATTAATCCACAATATAATCACATAAAGGTTTTCATATCCATATAAGCAAACAACCTCTACATCTAATTGTTGGGATTTATATGCCCTGGCATAGCAAATTCCTATCTGGATTGTAGTGACATATGTTCCTGACATATCTGAAATATTTATGATTTATATAATTGGTGAATTCAATGTATTATGTTTCGATTCACTATGAAATTGATAGTGTCCATGTAATTACAAGAAATATTTATATATATGTATGTGATGACAATCAATGCATGATATATAAATAGTAATTGTAAATTGTTCATAGTCGGTAATTATGGATGGACTCATAATTAATTAAGACTTGAACTGGATCCGCGTTAGGTTGAGATATATTGCGAGAGCCGTCGTATGCAATTACTCCCTATCACTGTCATGGCATTTGACTCTTAAGCATGAGAAAAGTATAGACTCTTTTATTAATTAATAATTACTTTGATTTGTTCGGCGGATTCTTCGGGATCCTTAGACCGACACTTTGGGTAGTTATGTAATTAATAGTTAGAGGGTTATATTTTCAATATTTGCATCATTGCTACTTGTATTTATTTTGTATTGATTATGGTTGATCACAAAGTAAATTCGAAGGCCTTCGTGTGTTTTTAGACAAAATGATTTATTATATATTTATTTATTTAAATTATTATTTTTGTCAAACAAATGTTTTATTGTGATCGAGTCAGAAATAATCAAAAGTACCAAAATAAATATATTAATTAAGTAGTCGGATTGATGGCTATATTTATCCGATAACTAATTATGCATAGAGGGGTCAAAGTGCAATATTGACTTAGAGGTTATTTATTATTTAATTGGAGTTCAATTAATTTCTTTTAGTGGAGTAGAAATTAATTTATGAATTAATTGAATTCGGTCCATGGACCGGGCCAATTATTAATTCATTGTAGCCAATAAAATAATAGGCCCAATGGATTCTCACTCATAGCCCAACTTGATATTGGAATCATATTAGATTTGAGACATATGAATTAGAGATGGAGAAGGATTTGTTGTTTCCTTTTCTTTATTTTTATGTTGCCTATAAATATACATGGTCTATGTATATTTTAGGGGGTGATTTTTATGAGAAGGAAAAAGGAATAAATTTTTTCTCTCTAGAAAATTAGGGTTTATGTTCTCATCTAATGGAGGCTCCCACAAGCCTAGTTTTCCAAGGTCATTCATGGAGGCTTATGAGTGATTCCTAAAGGCAAAACAATTACCAAGAAGATGGAGATCCAAGGAGAATTCATCTTGCTAAGGGATCTACAATAAGTGAGAACATTCACTTTAGAGGAAAGATTTAAAGGTTTACTCAGACCTTTTGATGTAAGTATTCAATCCATTAATTGAATGATACATCATGTTTTATTTTTGCATAAAACTCGTCTCTATGTAATGAATCAAGATTTATGAATTTAAATCCCTCGAAAAGTTTTTAAAACTTGCACGTTTCCCTACACTAATAATCCATATAAACATGATATAATCATATATACATCACTTACATTTAATTGAGCAAAAATAGCAATTCTAATAATCATGCAATTAATTTTACCTCAAAAGAAATTAACATGCGTCTTCATTAATTGTACTCCTCCATAATCTGATTAAATTTATTTAAATCCGAATAATTGATTTAAATAATTTAACCCAACCCTATTTAATTAACTTAGCATAAGTATTTTAAATCATGCAACCCAATTCTTAATGAATCTATTTAAATTAAATAAATATTTAATACAGATGCATCAATAAAAAAAATAGCAAATATTAATTTAGTATTCCAACATTAAACAGATTAACGTTTAAAATATTTAATGCATATCTAATTTTTTTTTTTTATATACCAGACTCATTTCTAACCACCTAACCATATCAGTTTGTTGTATGTTACTTTTTTTTCCTCGTGTGGCGTGTATGTCTTAAGAAAAAAACAAAAAATGAAATTTCAACTAAAATTTACAAACTAATGCAGCCTTTGACTTTTTTTCCTTCCTCGTTCAGTGTTTATATATTATGACGCAACCAAAATTCTAATTTCACCAATACATGTAACAAACAGATTTTTTTCTTCATGGAGCCTTTCTCGTTCTGCGCGCCTAAAGACAAACACAACATCTAATTTTATACATATATGTAAACTGTTTCATTCTTGGAGTCTTCCTCGTTCGGCGTGCATGAAAACAACTACCAAAATTTGATTCTAACTTATACAGCAATACACTGAATCATGCTTTAAAAAAACACACAAACAATAAAGAACCCAGTTCGGCAGAAGAAAGGTAAAAATTTAAAACCCATTATTAAAACACATGAATTATAATTTCTAAATTAATTCATGTAATCAGATACAATTAATTTATTTAAAAAACTTAGAATTAATCTAACATGTATAGGATATGAATCAAAGGAGAAGAGAAGAATTAAAACTTGCCTTTATGGATTTGATAAAAACTCTAACCTCGTTGTTCCTTTTTCTCTTCCTTCTTCTTCCTTTTTTCTCTCTCTAAAATATACTACGTGATTATTTTTCAGCCCCTTTTACAACCCTATAGTAATATATTTATAGGCAAATAAGATAGCCCTGATCATTTTCCCAATCCAAGTATAATTAAAAAAAATATAACTATCAATGGGTAACTATCTGTACCCATTTAACCTCCTATCCAAGTAGTCCATGTGACCCAATTAGTTGATCCACTACTGCCTTCCATATTCAAATTCTTTAAAAATAAAAAAAAATAAAAATTAAATAATTAAATTCCTAAACAAATACACATCATCACATACAATTTATTTTATTCAAAGAAATCGAATACAAATAATTTTAGCACATAATTTAATTTAAACAAATAATTCAATTAACACATAAATAATTAAATCAATTAAACAAGTAAACAATTAGCCAAGAAATCAAATAAATAATTAAAAATACAATTAAAACATATAAATAAATACCGAGACTATCCTTTTAAAATTAGGAGTATTATATCAGCTTTACTATAACAATCTAACAGCAATCCCAAACGGGCTCTAATTTATAGGTAAATTATACTCACATCCATTTATCCTCGTATACAAGTTAGTTTCTTTTTGAATAATGCTATCCTATGTGAGAAACTAAAAATATGAAGAAAAAAAAATGATATTGCCTTCAAATATTTAATTGATTTTAGTTACTCCGCTTGTCCCAAAAAGAATGCCGACATTTATTTCGAAACAGAGGTGGAGAATAAAAGGGATTTTTACATATAAATGTACTTATGGACCTATATTTACAATATTGTGTAGTCAAAGTCCTATAGTGTCTAAAAAATGAAATTGACCAAATTAATGATGTGGACATGAACTTTTACTATTTACTATAGTTTCTTGTCCAAAATAACCTTTCACTGTTTGAACCAAATTACCATGCTACCCCCATTTCATTAATTCACCCAAACAAAGCCCTTAAGGCAATTTGGCTCAAACAGTGATTGACCACTATCTCCCACAATGGTTCACCTAACCACCAGTTGGGCTAGTGATTGCTCATAATGAAGGTCACACCAGTGTGTGGATTAACAAAATTGTTGTTGATGATTCCATGAAAAGCAGGGTATAATCCAGTTACAATTGAGTAATGGTTTTTGAATGTTTGGGTTGGGAACACCAGAATCAAACCCGTTTGAGCTTCGGTCCCGTTATTAATCAGGCAATGAATGTGGGGCGTCGGGGTCTTGAATTGGTACCCAAATTGAAACCCATCTGATGAAATCAGGAGAACAACTGGGTGGTTGAGTTTGGTGAGAGGACGAGCAAAATTTTCAATTGATCCAGAGGTTTGATTGGGGTGGGATTGAGATTGAGATTGAGATTTAGTCGGAGAAGAAAAGGAAGACGAAGGAGACAGCGGCGGAGATAGCAACGGAGGTGGTGAGAATGAGAGAGATGATGATGATAGCGGTGGTGGTGGATTTGGAGGGGGGTTGAGGAGGTGTCAGTGTTGAAGAAGAGAAGAGCTGCGGTTTGATTTGGTGGATCTTCTTCTTCGTGGGTTTTGATTGGTGTTGGCTTATTATTATTTGAGGCCAAGATAGAGAAAGAATCAGAACTCATGGAGAAAGAGAGAGAGGTCGCCTTCCTCAATGGGTTTAGAGATTTCAAGATTCTGTGAACTATGTTGTGTTTTACTCTTTCAAAAGAATCTGTGATCTTCTTCTGGGTTATATATCGTTATCGTGCAGAGGAAGAGGGAGAAAATGGGGTGGATTCTAGAGAGAGAAAAGGAAAGGTTTGCTGGGCATGAACACAATTGCCCTAAAAAAATTATAGGCTTTGTTTGGGTGAATTAATGAAATGGGGGTAGCATGGTAATTTGGCGCAAACAGTAAAAGGTTATTTTGGGTAACAAACTATAGTGAACAGTGAAAGTTCTTGTCCACATCATTAATTTGGTCAACTTCATTTTTTAGAAACTATAGGACTTTGACTACATAATATTGTAAATATAGGCCCATAATTACATTTATATGTAAAAATCCCTATAAAATATGAGAACTCTAAAGAGACTTTTTGCCCTCCATCAATATAGCCCACATATTGGCGATAGATTCCCAAAAGTCCACATGCCCATTAATTTAATCTCACACACATACTCTTCTCTCTAACCTTCTCAATGATTCTCAAACCTTTTTAAGCGTCCATTCATCTCTCATCTAATAACTTCACGAACACCGAGAATACTATCAACACCACTAAAGCTCCCACGATTAGATGGTTGCATATTTCTCAGCGGTTTCAGAGACCCCGTAATCGTACACACCGTTGGCAAAAAATCATCCACCTTAAATAACCACGTTTCCGGAATCTCCACACCTTTTTTTCCACAACAACGGGTACAAAAAAGAAAAGAAAAAAGAAGTGATTATGGTGGTCGTTGCCGCCGTTTTCATCCTTGGCGTAGATTCCATTTACCACAAATTTCGACGATTTCCCCATGCGAGGGTAAAATTTGCCAAGCGGCAATAATGGGTGTGGCTAGAATTTGACCATCGTTTGTGACAAAGTTGGTGGCACCACTGATTGACATCGCCAGAGGGCAAACAACAAAAGAATTGATGATTAGTTAATAAAAAAATTGAGAAAAAGTTTGAAGGAAAGGGTGAAGTATTGGACCACGGAGAAGAGGCGGTGATGCACGCGAGGGTGGTGTTTTCGGTTGTGATTTTCTCACATACTAGAAGTTCGATTTGTTTTCTCTTTCTATAAGTTGTACTTATGGTGTCACACAGAGATATGGGATCAAAATGGACAGCAAGAAGTGAGGTTCAAGCAAGAAGAGAGGTTCATCTGCTGTTAGAGCATCTCCAACAGTTGTGTGTGTATATATATATATATATATTTCATTTTTGTGTAAATTTGATGTGTCATGATAGATTTACCAAAAAAAAAAAAAAAAAAAAAAAATTACTTTTTGTGTAAAAATATATCCCTCAATAACAACCAACTATGTGTCATTTTAGGACTTACATAATTTTTACAAACTTACTTAATATAGGGTTGATTATTTAATGTATGAGAAAGTATGGTTGAAATATACTGATATGGTTGTGTAAAAATGTTGTGTAAAATATACATACACAACAATTTTATACATTGATGACGTAGAAGTGTATCTTAACACACTAACAGAGATAAAAAAAATTTACATATCATACGTGACCGTATATATTTTACACAAGAATATTTTAACAGATTGCTGAAGATGCTTTTAGTGTGCGTTTGTGATGGTTAGTTTGTTTCCATAAAATAATATCTAATTGTTAAAAAATAATTTCATCATTCAAACACAACAACTAACAAGTAAAAGGACAATAATGTCAATTCATTATATCAGATGTGACATGTGACCAATGAAAGAATCTTTGTTAACTTTATTAAATCTCAACCGGTGTTATTGTTAAAAGATAAATCTAAAAAGTGTGAGTGTAATTTATCTTATTTTGTTATGTTGAGTACTCTAAGAGAGGTAATTGGTTTAGTTTGGTATGTATGGGATTTCCATAGGATTATATATCTACTATTTTTATTTGTAATCGTTTGGTTTTGTACCTTATTAATAAAATTAGTTTGTTTCTCAAAAATAAATAAATAAACCGGCTAGAAGAGACAACTTCTTCTGCCTCGGAAAGAGCATGACAATTATTATATTAACCAATAAATTGATTGGAGTTTGGGAGTAAAGTCATATTTGATCAAAGAAACAAATTGGCCAATTTTATTGAAGGATCCATATCCCCACCCAACAAACCTTGATTCCTAGTTGACTAGTTATAATTCATCCTGATTCGAAAAAAGATTATTTTTCTCTTCCCGTTTTGTTTTAGCAACTATATATAAACTCCTTTACTTGCTTTATAAACTGAGTCTTTCCCTATGTGTAAGGGTTTCTTAAGCACAGGTATGAAAGTAGTTGTTCAATCACATCCATGGGGAGTTGAGATTCATCAAGTGGTGAGGCAATTACCCATTGGTACTTACTACCCAGAAACTAATTATTTGTTTAATCCAAATTGCATAATTGTTTTCTAGTTGATAATTTCAAGTTTCAAGTGGTGTCACAATCACTGTGTAGTATTTTAATTATTGTTGTTGCAATTTGCAAAGTGTATCACCACGGGCTTGTAGTAAATTAACTTAATTTGGCTGATCATTCATTGATTAAGGGGCAGAAAGTTGTTAAGTCAACTGTTAAAAACTTTTAGATGTCACAGAATCCGGATCTTTTACTGCAGTGGCCCCCGCCCCTATGGTAAGGGGGGTGTATTTTTTTTGATATATTTGTTCTAATTTTCAACAAATTTATTTTGTATTTTAACACAATTTTTACTAATAAAACAAATATATTAAAACACGATTTAAGTATACTAAAACTATAAATGATGATGTTTAGAGATATCAACGATTTAAATTATGTTACAAACACATTTGAACATTTGTTGAAAACTAAAACAAATTTAATAAAAATTATTAAAGGTTATAACTTAGTGTAGTGTTTTTTTTTTTTTTTTTTTGAAATGTGTTATTTCCTCCTTATAGATAAATGTGTGAGTTTTTTTGTCCCGGAAAAAAAAAAAAAAAATTGAAGTAAAAAGAAAATAAAAAAAAAAGCAACAAACAAAAATTATTACGCATTTTACAAATGGATCACCCTGGAGCATTTCTCATTCTCTTTATTTATTTATTTTTATAAATTGGTTGTTACTTCTCCTTTCATTTTCAGTCTGTAAAATCAAAAAGTCAGAGTTCTCAAATCTCACTGCTTTATATCCTGTCCCATCAAGTACATCATGTAGTTCTATTCTTTTATCAAGGGGCATTGAATTGGTCTTCCAGTGAAGTATTCTATAAATGACCAACAACCAATATCTGTAGTGTCCACCAAAACATATCATTTGATCTGAGAAACAAAGCCCCAAAATGCTTCTGCAACTGAATCTGGTGGGAGTTGTTTTAGCAGCCATGGCAGCAACAACAAATGCTCAAGCAAAGCCAGGTTGCCAAGACAGCTGCGGCAACGTTAGCATCCCATTTCCATTTGGGACAAAACCGGGCTGCTACTACAACGACGAATTTCTCATAACTTGCAACAACACTTTCAATCCTCCCAAACCTTTTCTAACAAACAGTAGTATTGATGTCACCAACATTTCACTCCATGGCCAGCTGCAAATCATGCAGTATATAGCCCGCGATTGCTACAACAAGTCGGGTGCACAGACCGCACATAACGTGCCCTGGCTCGGGCTGTCCAAATTCAGAATTTCTAGTACCAGAAACAAGTTCACAGCAATTGGTTGCGACACTTACGCGACCATTCAAGGTTACCAAGGTAGTAAAAATTATGCCAGTGGGTGCATATCAGTATGTGACAGCATAGACTATGTTACCAACTGGTCTTGCTCTGGAATTGGTTGTTGCCAAACATCGATCCCAAAAGGAGTAGGATTTTATGAAGTGACATTGGATAGCTTTTTCAATCATACAAGAGTGTGGAATTTCAGCCCCTGCAGTTTTTCCTTTGTTGTTGAAGAGGATAGGTTCAACTTCTCCTCCAACAATCTTAGTGATTTAAAGAATGTAAACAAGCTTCCGGTGGTGCTTGATTGGGCAATCGGAAATGAGACATCGTGTGAAGTTGCAAGAAAGTCCTCAGGATATGCATGTAAAGATAACAGCAACTGTTATGAGGTTGATTATGGTTCTGGGTATCGTTGCAATTGCTCGGAAGGTTACAATGGAAACCCATACCTTCCTAATGGTTGCCAAGGTATGTATCTATCACATTCATTGTTGGGTATATATATGTTCATTGATTTTCCTTATATTACCTATAGTAATTTGTGTAATGATTCGTTTCTCTTCTATTGTCCTGCAGATGTCAATGAATGTAATGATCAAACACTTAACGAGTGTGAAAAAATTTGTGAAAATACCGCCGGGAATTACACGTGTTCTTGTCCTAAGGGGTACCATGGAGATGGCAGAAAAAATGGAAGTGGCTGCACTGCTGATCAACTACTGGTAATTAAGATTGTTCTAGGTAAGTATCTGAGCTTAATGTCCTAAAAATAAAAAATAAAAAATAAAAAATAAAAAAAGTTTCAAAATCTAACTAGTAAAATGTGTGGTCTTATTTCACTTGTTCCCATTAACTGCAATTTTAATGTCAGAGCAAATCGAATCAATTTTTCCCAAAAAAAATTTGTAGCTTAATTTATAGATTGTTAACAAAAATGACACACATATGAATTATGAAATTTTCCATTATTCCCTAGGTATGTGGTTTATGAAGGTCCTGAATCGATTAAAATAGATTGGCTAGAGACAAACAAGATCATGTGAAGATAATAAAATTGTCTAAACTGGCTATTTGCACCAGTCTGAAAGCCATGGGAGGACAACTTGAGAGTTTTATTTTAGTTTAGAGGAGCAATATACAAATAACTTCTCCAAATTATTTTGTGGAGAGATTATTTCATGCTGACAAATTGTGTCCATTGGAAAGTCATCTGCTGGCAAGTCATCATAAGCCAAAACTTTCAAGTTTCAAGACAAATTTATATAGCAGTTGGACTTGAGAGGAAAACAAATTGACTGTTTTTCATCATTACATTTCACATTTTGCGAAAAAAAAAAATCAGTCATACATTCACATTAAGGAAAGTTATCCGAGCAATAGGCAAGAGTGAAATTTAATAAATGATCAAGAGTAGGTAAGATTTAAGCTCTATATGCCTCGGTGGTTTTTCTGAGTCAAATTGCAGAACAATTTTACTTCCATAATTAATAGTACAAAGGAATTTATCAAAGTCACAATGTTTCTTTACCAAAGCTGAGAGATTTGTGTGCTTAATCCACTATTTGTAGGATGGTTGTGACAAGAATTTTTCTTCTGATTTGCAGTTCTCTGAAATGTTCCGAGTTCTGGACAATCAATGACTTAGCCAAATAGAAGTCTGAAAATTCTTTACAATAATGAATTTTCAATATTTCAAATGCAGGTATTGCAATAAGTGTTACAGTTCTACTTGTGGGTTTCACTTGGTTGTACCTGGGACTCAAGAAAAGAAAGCTCATTAGGCTCAAAGAGAAGTTCTTTCAGCAAAATGGTGGTTTAATGTTGCAACAGCAACTCTCTAGACGGGAAGGATCCACAGAAACAGCAACAATTTTCACAGCCGAAGAGCTCAAAAAGGCCACTGACAACTACAGTGATGACAGGATTGTAGGACGAGGAGGTTATGGTACAGTTTTCAAAGGAATCTTAACGGATAGCAGAGTAGTAGCCATCAAGAAGTCCAAATTAGTGGATCAAAGCCAAATAGAACAATTCATCAACGAGGTCATTGTACTCTCCCAAATCAATCACAGAAATGTGGTCAAACTTTTGGGTTGTTGTTTGGAGACAGAAGTCCCTTTATTAGTTTACGAGTTCATCACAAATGGAACTCTCCATGACCACATACATAATGAAAGTAAGAAGTCTTCACTTTCCTGCCAAACTCGTCTAAGGATAGCAGCAGAAACTGCCGGAGTACTGTCTTATTTGCATTCTGCAGCTTCGATTCCTATCATCCATAGAGATGTCAAGCCTACAAACATACTCTTAGATGACAATTACACTGCAAAAGTGTCTGACTTTGGAGCATCGAGGTTAGTTCCCCTTGATCAAATGCAATTATCTACAATGGTTCAAGGAACTCTTGGATACTTGGACCCTGAGTACTTACAGACAAGTCAATTGACTGAGAAAAGCGACGTTTATAGCTTTGGGGTTGTCCTTGTGGAGCTGCTAACGGGAAGGAAGGCAGTCTCATTTGACAGGCCAGAGGAGGAGAGAAATCTAGCTATTTATTTTCTTTATGCGTTGAAAGAAGAACGTTTGTTTGAAGTTCTTGACCACAGTATTGTTCATGAAGGAAATACTGAGCAACTCAAAGAGGTTGCTGTTCTTGCAAAGAGGTGTTTACGAGTAAATGGGGAGGAAAGACCTAGCATGAAAGAAGTAGGAATGGAACTGGAGGGACTAAGAAAGATAGAGAAACATCCATGGGTTAACGATGAATTGAATTCTGAAGAAACTGAGTACCTGCTAGGTGACACGTCGGACTCTTATGGATTTGGAGTTGCTCATAAGACAACAGGTGAGTATGATAGCACGAGAGGGCATATTGTTCTGCCATTAGATGGTGGGAGGTGATTGCTTTGTCATTTGTGTATATGCATCTTCATTGAAAGTGTGTACTGTGACTGTGCCTGTGCCCTATCGAATGACTGGAGTGTCCAATGATATCCTATTTTGCTATACCTGACAAGCATGAAAGATGTGTAGCTGTGTAGTTATCTACTTGCATCGACTTCAAAATTTTGATTAACACTCTCTTCTCTTTATCTGTAGAATTTTTTTTCCCCCCCTTTTTCTTTGGTATGTTTGTGTGTGTTTTCTAAGTAATTGTGGAATTGTTGGGTAGATGCGTTGATATGTTATTCTTATCTGTCATTGACTCTTTGTTTTGCAAGGAAAAACACATAGTGAGTTTGGATTCTCTCAGTATGTTTAACAACTTTTTTTATGAATAACATGGTGCCATAATACTAACAAATTACAAGTTGAACAAATTATTTTGAGTTCAACAATATGGTGTTGACGTCTCGAAATAATGTGTTGATGCCAATTTATTTCAAAAGTGAACTCAATAAATCGATTCTCGATGTAATTTGTTGGATTAAGTTGTTACACGTGAATTCAAAGGTCATATCCCAAAATTATTCTTTATCATATGATGACGCACACAAACACACATCTCTTAATATATTGCTTATAGAGTGGTAGTGGTTAATTAAGTAATAACTAAAATGTGTTAGTGATACGATGAAATAAAATAGCCTAATGTGGTATGAACACAAATTAGAAGATCTATAAATGTTTAGGTAAAAAGAGAGAGACTAATTTAAATGGAAGAATTGGATAAAATCATTAAAAACGATTGTAAAAAGTCAATTATTATAAGAAAAACAGTTTGCAACAGAAAAAATAAAAAATAGTAAAATAACAAAAGATAGAAGAATATGATGGTGATGCCATTTTAGTTGTATTTAGAGTCTAATTTAAACTTGATTGGATTAGACCTAAATTTAAGCTAACTAATCCCAGAATTAGACCTGGTGAGTTGACCAATAAAATCAGACCCGTTTACCGTCCAATGACCTGGCCTCCCAACAGCCCACCAGAATGGCCTGCCAACATGGCTACCAACTCACCATCTAACGTAGCCCTATAGCTAGGTCTGGGCTTGTCAAATTTTGGAACATCAGAACCGACCCGTTAATAGGTGGACGGCCCGATGGATCTGATCCTGGGCCTCCCCCCCCCCCCCGCGGGCCCCTATTCTTCCATGGGTGTTTCTAGCACAAAGGCTCTACAAATCGCCCAAATGAATGTTTTTTTTTTAGATTGTATTTTTAATTATTCACACATGTAGATAATTGAGAGAATTATAGCTTTCCCATTTTTTTCTCTCTAGTTGCTATATCACATCGAATTTGAATAGAAAAGATCGAATTTGAATGAAAAAGATCTTGGGTTTGTAAAGATAGGTAAGCTGCGCCCAAATACTTTTTTCTTTGATATACTTTAATTATTCTAAATTCTAGAAGTAAAATGACAGTTATAAGATCAAGTTTGATTTGTCCAGACGCCATTTTCATTGTTTCTTAGTCCAACTAATTAATATGGTTCATTTGAAGACAGAAATGCTTAATATACAATTTTATATGTGCTATAGTTGATCTGTCGAGAGAAAAATTTAATGAATTGATTTACTAATAAAAACAATTTAATGAATTAATTGGAATGACACTAATATTATGTTTAAATCATAAATTTGTTTTTGCAAGACATCCTAAAATACATGTTGTATCATGTTACTTCAAGATTATCTGTTAAATTTATGTTAAAAATGTTAAATAATGTCAATTTAAAGTATTAACAAAATATCCGAAAAAGTGGTGATGAAGTGTCTAAAAAATATAGTCTATTTGATACAGGGCCGAGCCCTTCTGCTCTGGACCAATGTCCTTGATTTGGTCCACACAAATATTTTTCTTTTCCTGTTTTTTTGTCCTTTCCCTTTTATTCTTACGTGTGTGTTTCTAGCGCAAAGGCTCTCTACCAAATCGCCCCAATGAATGATTTTTTTATAGATTATTTTTAATTAGCTTTCCTATTTTTTTCTCTCTAGTTGCCGTATCATCAGACAAAGTTGCAATATCATCATCTATCTAATTTGAGATTCTACATAGCTGAGGAAGTTTCTCAAAATAGCAAAATCGACCTCCTAATGCCCGCTGCATTAAGAAGGTGCCAGAGAAATAATGTGGTAAATTCGTGTATGATATGCGAATTATATATGTACGGACGGATTTTTAAAAACAATATTTTTATTTATTGTTTAAAAATAAAAAATATGATAAAATACACACAAACTACATCTTTTAATATAGTCATTCTCTTTCACATTAACTGTACTTTCAAAATAATACATGTAGCCGTTCTAGTAGGTTATCACTCTATTTTTTTTCTTTCTAAATCTATCATCATTGTCACTCCAATGCACTCGTATATATATATTTTAAATTTTGTTAGTATCTTTATTTATTATTTATTTTTAGTTTTATTTTTTTGAAGTTTGCACCACACTCAATAGATGTTTAAGTAGAATATAAAGATATTTTCACAACTTACAAGTATCACACCTGTGTATTTATTATAAATATATATGTTATGTACTTGGGGTTATTGATTAATTATATTTGGATAGTTTATTTTCTTTTATGATTATTATAATAGTGTCCATTGGAATATATTTATTTTATTATATGTTACACATTATTTATTATCCTTACAAATATATGATGATATATAAGAAAATAATATTCGTATTCATATTTTTACGTTTCAATTTTTTTTTTTTTTACCGAATTTTTGAAATGTATTTTAAAAAAAATAATAGAATTATACTTGCACTTTTTCTTATCTATCTTTTTTTCGTACCATATTTTACTAACTATGGCATATGCCATTGAATTTTAAGTTAACAACTTATCTCTAGCTATATGAAAACCTTTTCAATTTTTTTCTTTCTTTTATTTTTTCTTATTTGATTTTGCTAGAAAAATTAAATATTAAAATTAAACTATCTCTAACAATTTAAACTTTAATAAATTATGATTAACATGATAAATAAAATCTCGCCATTACCTTGCTAATCAAAATTAAAACACACATGGCAAAGAATTCATTTGACATGGTAAGGGTGGGAAAGGTATACATGTTTCATATATTTGTATTTTTATTAGACTTTTACGAGTTGGCAGTTTTGAAACTTATCATGC
This sequence comes from Cornus florida, assembly GCF_030987335.1. Lineage (NCBI taxonomy): Eukaryota > Viridiplantae > Streptophyta > Magnoliopsida > Cornales > Cornaceae > Cornus > Cornus florida. The sequence continues at coordinate 75,665,655 of NW_026775579.1, read as the reverse complement.
AAAGCTACGAGAAGAGTGTGATTGATGTGAGTCCTACAAATGAGGTTCACTCCCATTTAACAATCTAACAGAAGTGTCACAGTCATATGAGAGGACTCGATTGGCACGTGGAATGAGATTCTTCGAGGAATATTATTAATTCAAACTAAATCGGTTCCATCGTACGAGTATTTGATAGATATATATGTTATTACATTAATAGACCTGTGGATGTGGAAATTTGGAAGGGTCGACTCCAAAGACCTGTTGAGCGTGGGCCTTGAGATAGTCCATGGCTCGTAATTGCGTATTTGTTGCGATTGTGGTGTAATGTATTTAAACGAATATCGATAAATTGATCAAATAAATTAGTTTATGAAGATATGTAACAGTATCAAATTCTTAAAAATATAAGGTTAATTATAATGACACCCCCTGAGGTTTGCTATAATGACACTCATATATAAGTTAGACGTTTTTTGAACAATGACACCCCTAGACAAAATTGGGAGCCAAACAGACCCTTAAAAGGTTTGAAAAGACAAAATTGCCCATCAATATTTAACTAATTTTAATTGTAAAATATTAAAATTTTAAAATGACACTTTTGCCCTTCTACCAATCTCTTCTAAACCCATCGATCCGGCCCTCTCTCTCTTCACCCACCGCCATCATCTCCTCAATCACAACCCCTCAACCACATCCCGCCGTCACTTCTCTTCAACCACATCCCACCGCCACTTCTCTTCAACCACAGCCACCGCCACCTTCTCTTTCCTCGCATCGGTGATTGCACAATATCACATCTCTTATCACCACCACCATGCTTGATCTGTGCAAAAATGTGCAAAAACAAACAAAGGAGCAACCCACAGATCAATCCAGATCCATTTGCATCATGAAACCGTGGTCGGAGGTTACGATGGAGGTGGTGGTGGTATCACCAGAATCAACTGAATCAGATTCATTTGATTCCTTTGTGCGATCTGAAATCTCGCTTAAATCTACTCCGGGAAGCAAAAGGCTCAGAGCACTTTGTTCTGGCCACAGATCAGTATATGTGAATCGATATATATATGTTAGGTTATATATTGTTCATATTAGATTGCGCAATCTGCAACTTGAAATCAGGAGTTTACATGCGTGCTTCTCGTTGCTCCATAAATGGATTTGCTTTAAAAGCTAAATCTATATATGTGTGTGTGTGAATTTCAACTCTCAATATTTTCTTCTTGAATGCAATGACAACTTTTCATATTTTCTTCTTAAATGCAATTATTAATGGAATTCCATGGAAGTTAGAATCATGTTCCAATCAGTGAAGCTCATACATATATGACTGAGATGTTTGGAAAAGGGAAAGACATGCAACCAAACCAGAACACCTAATTAGCTTTAGAGAGTAAGCAAAACGATTCTAATCTTGGCAATCAAAAAAATTAATAAATAAAACATTTGATTTGTAAGCATACGTGATAGTATTTTCCTTTATAATTTTTCTCAACTTTCTCGGCAACCATGTAAGGGTTTTAGAATAGAGAACATACAAAATTCACCTTGAGAAGACCTTTCGTTGTTTTGCTAATGAGATCTTTGTGGAATCCATCTCTCTTTCTCTCTATATATATATATGTCAGGTTATATATTGTTCATATTTGTATATAATGTGAGAGAGGTTATTTTGGACATTTTAAATTTATTAGAATGGGTAATTTAGTAATTTTGTGTCATTTCATAAGTCAAATGACATTTAGGTCATTTTATCACATGTCAGCCCCTCAATGGGTGTTTGTGTCAAAGGCAGCAAAGCTTAGGGAGTGTTATTGTTCAAAAATGAGCTAACTTGTATATGATTGTCAATAAGGTAAACCTCAAGGGGTGTCATTGTAATTAACCCAAAAATGTAAGTTACCTAACATATACTCACATGCATATATATATATATACATATATATATATATATATATATATATATTATTGTGATAAATTATAGTAGGGTAGTTGAATACGAACATACTCGTTACGCGTTCCGCTCTAGCGCTAGACCATTGAATGATGCCTTCTATTCAGACAAATTAAAGGAGGATATTTGAATACAAACACACTACATGGCATAATATAATATTAATTAATTGGAATAAAAATTGCTCCTTATAAAACCAAGATTCCAAGACTTGGTACCAAGCTTACCGTTCCATCAAGTTTGATTTTCAATCTTCAAAATTATTCCACCAATGAAGTCTGTTCAATTACAATCTATGGTGACCTTAGACTACTCGCGTTCTCACATGGAATATCTCAAAAAAATTTCGATCTTCAAAATTATTCCACCAATGAAGTTTGTTTAATTACAATCTATGGGGACCTTAGAGTAATCGCGTTCTCACATGGAATATCTCAAAGCTACATTTCTTTGATTACTTATATTATAAATATATATGTTATGTACTTGGGGTTATTGATTACTTATATTTAGATAGTTTATTTTCTTTTATGATTATTATAATAGTGTCCATTGGAATATATTTATTTTATTATATGTTACATATTATTTATTATCCTTACAAATATATGTTGATATATAAGAAAATAATAAGATGTTTATAGCCGAATTTTTTGTCCCGAATTTTTAGTGCATATAATGTATTATACACGTCACGTACATATTCATCTTCATAGTTTTATGTTTACGTTTCCGGTTTTTTTTTTTAACTGAATTTTTGAAATGTATTTTAAAAAAAATAATATTAAAATTATACTCACACGTTTTCGTATCTATCTTTTTTTCGTACCATATTTTACTAACTATGGCATATACCATTGAGTTTTAAGTTAACAACTTATCTCTAGCTATATGAAAACCTTTACAATTTTTTTCTTTCTTTTATTTTTTCTTATTTGATTTTGCTAGAAAAATTAAAATATCTCTAACAATTTAAACTTTAATAAATTATGATTAACATGATAATTAAAATCTCGCCATTACCTGGCTAATTAAAATTAAAACACACATGGCAAAGAATTCATTTGACATGGTAAGGGTGGGAAAGGTGTACACGTTTCATATATTTGTATTTTTATTAGAATTTTACGAGTTGGCAGTTTTGAAACTTATCATGCAAAGCAACGAGAAGAGTGTGATTGATGTGAGTCCTACAAATGAGGTTCACTCATTTAACAATCTAACAGAAGTGTCACACTCATGCGAGAGGACTCGATTGGCACGTGGAATGAGATCCTTCGAGGAATATTATTAATTCAAACCAAATCGGTTCCATCGTACAAGTATTAGATAGATGTGGAAATTTGGAAATGGAAATTTGGAAGGGTTGACTCCAAAGACCTGTGGAGCGTGAGCCTTGAGATAGTCCATGGCTTGTAATTGTGTATTTGTTGCCATTGCAGTGTAATGTATTTAAAAGAATATTGATATAAATTGATCGAATAAATTAGTTTATGAGAATATATAACAATATCAAATATTAAGAAATATAAGTTACTTAACATATATTCACATGCATATATAATAATATCTTATATATATATATATATATTATTCTGATAAACTATAGTAGGGTAGTTGAATACGAGCACACTTGTTACACGTTACACTAGACCATTGAATGATGCCTTTTATTCAGACAAATTAGAGGAGGATATTTGAATATGAACACACTACATGGCATAATATAATATTAATTAATTGGAATAAAAATTGCTCCTTATAAAACCAAGATTCCAAGACTTGGTACCAAGCTTACCGTTCCATCAAGTTTGATTTTCCATCTTCAAAATTATTCCACCAATGAAGTCTGTTCAATTACAATCTATGGTGACCTTAGACTACTCGCGTTCTCACATGGAATATCTCAAAAACTTTTCGATCTTCAAAATTATTCCACCAATGAAGTTTGTTTAATTACAATCTATGGGGACCTTAGAGTAATCGCGTTCTCACATGGAATATCTCAAAGCTACATTTCTTTGACGCAAATTGCCAAGTAGAAGTTTATACTTAAATTGTATATTTGGAGTTTTCTGAAAGCAAAAATATTGTGTGGATCGGAACAAGTCATTTTGGTGAATTTAATTTCTTTATCGTCTTGCGCTGAATTGGTGGTCATTGAAAGATTTTCTATAAGATAAGCAATAACAATTAGAAGTTTTCCAAATTACAAACATCTCATCTAGCCTCACAAACAAAGAGGCCCCCATGAATTTGCTAAAAATGTTTCTGCTGGTCACTCTAGTAGCAGCCATGGCAGCTTCAGCAAGTGCTCAAGCCAAACCAGGTTGCCAAGAAAGCTGTGGCAACGTTAGCATCCCATATCCATTTGGCACAGAGCCGGGCTGCTACTATGACGATACATTTCTCATAACTTGTAACGACACTTTCAATCCTCCCAAACCTTTTTTAGGAACTGGTAATCTTCCTGTCACCAACATTTCACGCCATGGTCAGCTGCAAATCTTGCAGTATATAGGCCAAGATTGCTACAACCAGTCGGGTTCACAGATCTCACATAACGTACCCTGGTTCTGGTTGGACAAATTCAGAATTTCCAGTACCAAAAACAAGTTCACAGCAATTGGTTGTGACACGGTAGCGTCCATTACAGCTATCCAAGGTGAAAACAAATATATGAGTGGGTGCATGTCCATATGTGACAGCATAGACTATGTTAGCAATTGGTCTTGCTCTGGAATTGGTTGTTGCCAAACATCGATCCCAAAAGGACTAAGCTATTATGAAGTGTCACTGGGAAGCTTCTACAATCATACAAAGGTATGGAATTTCAGCCCCTGCAGTTTTGCCTTCGTTGTTGAAGAGGATAAGTTCAACTTCTCTTCAACTAGTCTTGACGATTTACATTATGGAAGCATGCTTCCAGTGGTGGTTGATTGGGCAATTGGAAATGAGCCATCATGTGAAGTTGCAAGAAACTCGTCTGAATATGCGTGTAAAAACAATAGTGAGTGTTACGTAGTTGATTATGACGCTGGGTACCGTTGCAATTGCTCCGAGGGTTACTATGGAAACCCTTATCTCCCTAATGGTTACTATGGAAATGAGCCATCATGTGAAGTTGCAAGAAACTCGTCTGAATATGCGTGGAAAAACAATAGTGAGTGTTACGTAGTTGATTATGACGCTGGGTACCGTTGCAATTGCTCCGAGGGTTACTATGGAAACCCTTATCTCCCTAATGGTTGCGAAGGTATCAATCATATATATTCGTGTAATTATTGGGTATGTTCATTGCTAATTTTATGTGGTGATTTACTTCTCTTTTGATTGTCCTGCAGATATAGATGAATGTAATGATCCAACACTCAATCTGTGTGAAAAGAGATGTGAAAATACAGCCGGAAATTATACGTGTTCTTGTCCCAAGGGGTACTACGGAGACGGCAGAAAAGATGGAACTGGCTGCACTGCTGATCAACTATTGATAATTAAGATTGCTCTAGGTAAGCATTTGGGCTTAAAATCCTAAAAATAAGTGTGAATTTTCTAACGGCAGAGGAATTCCAAATTTCCAATAATATTTCTCAACAAATGTGTAGTTTAGTTTCAATGTAAAAGACATATATTTTTTTGTTAAATATTTTCTGTAAGAAATATTTTACAAGTAAGATAAGTGTTATGTCCCATTTTTTTGGTGGTTGGCAACAACCTAAAAATCAAGGGTCTAGTTGTATTTCTCCTACCTTCCTAAGTGGATGACGAGTATTTAAGTTTCTAAAGGGACAAAGTTGATGTCTGAGTGGGGTATGTTTCTTGCATTAAAAGAAAGAAAAACAAAAACAATCTGAAAATATTTTTAAAGGTAAAGTGTTAAAAACCTTCTTAAACTATGTTTGAATTTGCAAATAATTCCTTAAAGTATATTTGTATATAATACTTCCTGAACTATTACATTTTGTTGCAAAATGCCCCAATGACTAGAGTATATTTCATTAAATGACGTAATGCAATTTCTTATTAATTATATTTAATCTATTTTTCTTATTGAAATAAATTATGAAAAATATTCATACTAATTTGAAGTCATATTCTCCATTAAATTTGAATAAATTTACCTTTAATTTTTTAAATTAATTATATAAATAAAAATCTTAAGTAGAAAATTTTAAATAATTTCTTAATTTTTCATGATTATATTGCATGAAAATGAACATATATTTTACTTAAGTAATTTGTTAATATTTCATTAATATATTGTATGAAAAAGAAGGTAAACTCAGTTCAATAAGTTTTTATTTTTATTTTTATAAATAATAAAGTTTTAATAATAAGTTAATCATTTTAAAAAATGGTAGTTACAATTTTTATTTTTTATTTTTTATTTTTATAATAAATTGATACTAATAATAAAATTAAGGTAAATTATATAAATAAATTAATAGTTCAAGGGGTAATTTGTAGTTCAATGGGTTATTTACAAAAGGGCAAAAGTTTTTTATTTATTTATTTATTTTTTAACTTTACCCTATATATATGTATATATTTTTAATGGAACTTTACCCTATTTTTAACAAAAAGAAGAGAGAGTCAGTCTCCCATGCAATGGGCAAGAGTGAAATTTAAAATATGATCAATACTAATTCAGATTCAAGCCAAATATACCTCGTTGGTTTGTGTAGTCAAATTGCAGAACATGTTACAATTTTACTTCCAAAACTAACACTACAATTTATCTTTGTTAAGATGTTTATTCAACAAAGCTAGTGATTTGTGTGCTTAATCCATTATCTATTAGGATGAGTGGAACAAGCATTTTCGTTCTGATTTCAAGTTCTCTGAAATGCCCTATGTTCCGGACAATCAACTAGTTGAGCAAATAAAAGTCTGAAAATTCTTACAATAATCATTCAAACGCAGGTACTGCAATTAGTGTTACTGTTCTACTTGTGGGTTTCACTTGGTTGTATTTGGGACTCAAGAAAAGAAAGCTCATTATGCTCAAAGAGAAGTTCTTTCAGCAAAATGGTGGTCTAATGTTGCAACAGCAACTCTCTAGACAGGAAGGGTCTACCGAAACAGCAAAAATATTCCCAGCAGAGGAGCTCAAAAAGGCCACTAACAACTACAGTGATGACAAAATTGTCGGACGAGGAGGTTATGGTACAGTTTTTAAAGGAACTTTATCAGATAACAGGGTTGTCGCCATCAAAAAGTCCAAAATAGTGGATCAAAGCCAAATACAACAATTCATCAATGAGGTGATTGTACTTTCCCATATCAATCACAGAAACGTGGTCAAGCTCTTTGGTTGTTGTTTGGAGACAGAAGTCCCTTTATTAGTTTATGAGTTCATCACGAACGGAACTCTCCATGACCACATACATAATGAAAGCAAGGCGGCTCCATTTTCCTGGCAAACTTGTCTAAGGATTGCTGCAGAAACTACTGGAGTTCTCTCTTATTTGCATTCTGCAGCTTCGGTTCCTATCATCCATAGAGATGTCAAGCCTACAAACATACTCTTGGATGGAAATTACACTGCAAAAGTGTCGGGACTTTGGAGCATCAAGGTTAGTGCCCCTTGATCAAATGTAGCTATCCACATTGGTGCAAGGAACTCTTGGATACTTGGACCCTGAGTGCTTGCAGACAAGTCAATTGACGGGGAAAAGTGATGTTTACAGCTTTGGGGTTGTCCTTGTTGAGTTGCTAATGGGAAGGAAAGCAATCTCTTTTGACAGGCCAGAGGAGGAGAAAAACCTAGCTATTTATTTTCTTTTGCGTTGAAAGAAGATCGCTTGTTTGAAGTTCTTGAGTGCAGTATAGTTCATGAGGGAAATGCTGAGCAGCTCAAAGAGGTTGCTGTTCTTGCAAAGAAGTGTTTATGAGTAAATGGGGAAGAAAGACCTAGTATGAAAGAAGTAGCAATGGAACTGGAGGGACTAAGAATAATGGAGCAGCATCCATGGGTTAACGGTGAATTGAATTCGGAAGAGACTGAGTGCCTACTAGGAGACACATCAAACACTTTCGGAATTGAATTTACTGGTAACACAACAGGTGCGTATGATAGCAATAGGGAGCATATTGTTCTGCCATTAGATGGTGGGAGGTGATTGTTTTGCCATTTGTGCATTTGCATCTTCATCGAAGGTGTGTACTGCGACTGTGCCCCATCCTATGACTGGAGTGCCTAGTGATGTCCTAGTTTGCTATATGATCAGCATCTATACCTTTCGAGCATGAAAGATGTGTAGTTGCGTAGTTATCAACATATCTACTTGTAATGACTTCTACATACAATTTGATTTTCAGTCTCTTTTCTTTATATGTATTGTGTTTTTTTTTTGCCCCATTTTATATTGTTTGAGTGTTTTTTTAAGTAATTGGGGAATTGTTAGGCAGATGCACTAATATGGTGTTTTCTATACCTACATTGTGTGAATGTGTTTTGCTGCAACCTAAAGTGATCAGATCTGTTACAAGAGGGAACTTTTCATTGTGGTTTGTAAGAACATTTTGTGATGTAACTTTGTTGTAAAATGACTTTTAGCAACAGCTATTTACCACCTTGTGTACTGCAAGAACTAGTTTCTCAATGATGGAAATAAAAGACGAATAAATGATTGGGAGGGAAAAAAACAGAGGACCCTTTGAAAGATCAATTAATTTACATCCCTAGAGGTTTCTTCATCAGATTATTTCTTTAACAAGCAGCAAAATTGGCTTAGGAGCTATGAAAAATGTTTCTCCTAGTATTAACTAAAGTTGTATTCAAAAGCACCTTCAATCAGTGAAGGAGTGAGATAATTCTTTTGGGTGGGGGAGGTTAAACAACAATAAGATAAATTATTTTCAAACTATCAAAAAAAAAAAAAAAAAAAAAAAAAAATATTTAACCTTCATTGATAATTTCATTGAGTACCTTTACAATTGTTGTCGACAAATTTTTATACTTAAAAAAATTTTGTATGATAACTTCATTATCTATGCTACTAAGTATATCTTTTTCAACAAATACAATCAATCTATCACCCATCCATTAATATATCTTTTTCAACATATACATATATGATTGATATACGGTATAAGAACTTGACTGAGAGAAAAGAAATAAGATGCCATAATAAATGCGAACTTAGTCCAACAGCCTAAGATCATGAAGCCCATATCCCCTATTCCAAGTAACACCAGATATCACATCAGAACTCTACAACATTCTCAACAAATACACGAATCTAAAATACAACACATATTGGTGTTAGTTGTCCATTTAAAAAAAAGAAGATTAAGGATTTTAAAACAACAAAAACAGAAAACCACTCATAGTTTGTATCAGACACTATAGTGAATGGAAGAATGTTGTATTACACAAGATTACAATCTAGGGTTTTGCGATCTCGAATGGAAGCTTTCTTAACCCTAGAATGGGAAAATGGGGCGAATGATCCTAGACCTCCTCCACATCCGCCAGATTAATTCTTTAAGGTTCGAGAAAAACCAGTAGCAACTGAATTTTAACTCGATTGAATTTCAGTTGTTTTTTTTGGGCCTTTTGGGCCATGTTTTGTGCTAGTTTGTCCTTGAACATTTGTTCCTTTTGGCCCGTTGGGCTTAGAATTCTTAAATTCAAGCTGAAGCCTTGATAAACTACCAATGTGCTCTCATGTCATGTGGATCAGATGAACTGTGAGCTCTATTTGTATTCTGTGATTGGATGATAGACTAATAGTGGTAAAAGAAATGGGTTCCTGTATTTTGCCATTTTCCCTTACTTCCCTCGCCAACCAACAATGAACAAACTCAATTTTACAAAAACTGAATTGATTTTTGTGTGTTTTTAACATTAATATATTTTTTGTGTTGACATTTTTAGATACTGTTTACTCTAATTATATATGTAATTTTTCATTAAATTGATTTAACAAATATTGTAATTGAAAATATTTGATAAAGCTTTACTTTTGTATTAAGGACTAGATACAGATGGATTGAAATTGGTTAATCATAAAAATCACAATTACTTTACATGTATATACAAAAAAGTATAAAACTTGGCAATTATTTTTTCCTGCAAAATAATAACAAAATTGTATTATTATTATTATTATTTAACCGCAGTGTGAGACCTTTGCCCATGATGCAACTGTCCCGATTTTTTCACTGCCCTCTGCCGATTATATATATATATATATATATATTGTTTGGCCTCTGAATCACACGACAACATGGACTTGGTAAAATTGATGTTGGAAAAGATCATGACGGCCAAGGGCAACATTGAGCAAGAGAGTTAGAAATCTGAAAACGAACAGAAAAGAAGCCAATTTCTTGAAAAAAAATGATGTCCAATTACCCTGATAAATCCAAGAGAGAGAAAGAGAGTTAGAAATCTGAAAACGAAGAGGAGGGGGAAATTGAAGAGAGAGAAAGGTGAAAAAAAAAAAAATTACCAACGTGCTTTCATTTACAGTGTCCTTTTGTTCCATCATTTTTGTTTTTCTCTTCTTCATTCTTTTTTATTTTTATGTTGAACTTGATGTTTATATATTGTTCAATTCAGCAAGGAAAAAGACATGTACATATATTTAATAGCAATGATTAATTATAATGACACCCTATGAGGTTTGCTATATTGACAACCATATACAACTTAGCTAATTTTTGGACAAAGACACCCCTTTAGGTTTCATAAAGTTAACAAAGACACCACAATGGTCATTACACATGGTGAATTGACATTATTGTCCTTTAACACATTCAATTACCAATTTATCTAATACCATTCTTTTTTATTGACTAAAATACCCTCATAACCCTACCAAACCAATAGCCACCACACCCACCACCACTACCATGGTGCTTGACTTTTCTCAGAGAAAAGAGGTTCTGATTGGAAATAAAATAGGTTCATCAGTATAAATTTCTAATGTATGTATATATTTCTGCAGCATAATAAGAGATTGAGATTAAAAATACGAAATAAAAACACATTTTTTTTTACAGAAGAAGAGATGCCAAAAGCAATACAGAGGGGTATGGAAGAATGGAGGATGAGAACCAAAAATGGCAGTGTGTGTCCAACACATGGAAACATGGCAAAATGGGTTTCAATTAGTATAAAGACTAAAACATGTGCCTAATTTATTTGGAGCATTTTCTTAGTAACCAAACCATCTGTATAAATCAAATTATAAGTTAATTAACACTGAAACGATCTGTATAAATCAAATTAAAATTGAAACAAGTTGTATAAATAAAATTAACACTGAACCAATCTTATAAAACAAGTTGTTAATTTAACACTGAAACTATCTTATGAAACAAGATGTATAAATCAAATTAAAATTGAAGGAGCAATGTTTATAACCAGTAATCCATCTTTCTTCCCCAAATCCACTTCCCCCAAATACTTATCCCTCAAGTTCATGTAATCTATCTTCTTCCTATATATATGTGTATGAATATATAGATTGTGATTAATCGAACCACCACCGCCATCACCGTTCTTCTCGCCGAAGCGGCGGAGCCTCAGCATCGGGTCATTGTCAGGAACTTCTCTAGCCGTCACCGTTGTCTGGTATGATGGTCACCTTCATCGAAGCTTCCACTGGTCGTCGCCGTCGTCGGGAATCTCCATTGGATTACAAGCTTTGGTTTGGGTTAGCATCGGTGGGATGGTTTATATATGTATGTACAAACGTATATATGTGCTAAGGTGTGAAATTAGGACTTGTAGTTTGTAGAAACAAAGAGATTATGAGACACAGATCAAGCAGTGGAGAGAGGGTGGAAGTTGCGGTGGTGTAGGACCATAGGTGGGCGACGGTAGATGACGATGGTGCTGTGTTGGACTTGGTTTTATATATATATATATATACACACACTGTTACATCTGCACCATCATATATAAATAATATAACCATCATATATATATTATTTATATATGATGGTGCTAATGTAATAGTGTGTATAAAAATAAATTAAATATTGTAGGACAATCTCATCTTTTTAAACGTTTTAAAGGCTTGTTTGGATCAAAATTTTCACTAGGATGATGTCTTTGTTCAAAAAAGGGCTCAAAAAAGGGCTAAGTTATATATGACTGTTAATATGGCAAACCTCAGACAGTGTCATTGTAATTAACCCTAATAATAATTATGGTTACAAATTATCAATTTGCCTGAGTATTTGGAGGGAAAAAAAGTTAGTCTCACATACTATAGAAAAATAAACACACACACCACACAAAACATAAAAATTTACCTGTTAAACTTTATGTCTAGAGTCAAGATCAAACAAAAACATTCCTCATGCAAAAAACAAAAAGTTACAAATTTCGGCCACCAAACCTTTTTTCTCAAGTAACATGCATCTATCAATGGGATCCACAAGAGAAAGGAAGTCAAAAAAAAAAAAAAAAAAAAAAGTCAAAATTGGATAGCAACGCCACTCAAGGCCCAAACAAAATTTGGCTACGACTTCACAAACCCCTTGTCCCTTTTACACGCTTTCTTTATGCGATCAACACTTGATTTACAGAATTACTTAAAAAAAAAACTGGTGTTTGGCAATAAACATTATTACTACATGGACTAAAAATAAATAAGCTAATGAGCGACCATACAAATATACAACAATATCACTAAACCAAAGTCAAGATATTGCAAGAGAGATTTTCTTTATGTTCACAAGATTTGATAGACTTGCACCGAATGGTTCGTTCTATGAAGTTAACACTAACCGACACCGCACGTCAAGGATGTTACTATCTTTGTCAGTGACTCAGACAACATTGACCCACGGAAAAAGAAAGACCAACTATTCCAACGAACCTCAGCCAAAATTAGCGCAGACACATTTATATCTCTTTCGTATATCACACTGCAGTGGACTTGGTCTTCCACTAGAGTGCCTAAAAAAGAACCAAAAAAGGCTTGTGACTTTGTATACACCAAAAAGTAGCCATCAAAAATCAAACAAAGTAGTCACTCACAATGTGTTTGCCTGTGATGCCTGTGCAAATTCTCTCCCTTGTGCTGTTGATATTCTCCTCAGCACCAACTGCTTTGCCAGCGAATGCACCCATAGCCAAACCCGGCTGCGCTGATCGCTGTGGGAATGTAAGCATCCCATACCCATTCGGCATGACCCCGGACTGTTATCTTGACAAACATTTCCACATCACCTGTAACAATTCCTTCAGTCCTGCCAAACCATTTTTAGAGAGTAGTACAAAAAACGTTACCAAAATTACACTCGAAGGTCAGTTGCATGTCTTGAAGTTTACCGCTCATGATTGTTATGATCATGGTAACAGGACGACCTACAACGAGCCCATATTCAAGCTGACCAAATTCACCATTTCTAATACCCAGAATAAGTTCGTAGCAGTTGGTTGTGATACTTACGCCATTTTACACGCTTACGAAGGTGATAAGATGTACACGACTGGGTGTATGTCCCTTTGTGATAGCATGGATGACATTACTGATGGTTCTTGTTCCGGGTTTGGCTGTTGCCAGACATCCATCCCCAAAGGGGTAAGGGAAATTAATTTGACACTAAGTAGCTACTACAATCATACATATATACATGGCTTCAACCCCTGCAGCTATGCCTTTGTTGTAGAAGAAAGCGAGTTCAACTTCTCAAAAAATTATCTTCGTGATTTGAAGAACAGAAAAAAGCTTCCGTTGGTGCTTGATTGGACCATTGGTAATGAGACATGTGAAGTGGCTAGCAAGAATATGATTAGCTATGCATGTAAAGAAAATAGCGAGTGCTATGAACCGGAAAATGGTCCTGGCTATCGATGCAGATGCTTTAATGGTTACGAAGGTAACCCATACCTGTCCAATGGTTGCCAAGGTATTCACCATATTTATGTTTGTATTAAACCTTTAATTGCATTGCTTCTAAGTGTTTTCCTGACATGTGCCTCAATTTAATTCTTTAATTGTTTTGCAGATATTAATGAATGTGAGGACCCAAGTCTCAACAGGTGCCCAAAACATTGTGTTAACATTGCAGGCAATTATAAATGTTCTTGCCCCAAAGGATACCGTTGGGACAGTAGAACAAATGGAGAAGGTTGCGTTGTTGATCAACTACTCGTGATTACTCTTTATGTTGGTAAGTATATTAGATGGATTCTAATTTCCTCCTCAGATATAATGATGATTCAATTTATCAGATATCCTTAGCAATTGATGCCACCAGTTGAAAAGAGGGAAATATCAGATCAATGAATATAGTTTATATCCATCAATTCATTTATATTACCCTTTGGGCCACAAAGATACTTTGGTAGAGTGATCTCCTTAGGTATTGTCTTCCTTTGTTAGTGTAGTAATTCAAGACAACCTTCTAAACCTCACAATTGTTGAGTGGCACCATCACGAGTTGGTCAAGTATGGAATTGAAAGTGAAGGCTAGTTGTGATAAAGCAATTAGCTAATTTGTAATAACAGGTTCGGGGTTCTTGAATGAAATGTTAGTTTTTCCTGCTTATTATGGATTGTTTTATCCTTAAAATACTATGGTCTCCAAGTTTTTTGGTGAATTATATTCCCAGCAAATTGTCCACGGATATAAATATAAGGGGGAGTTTTATATTCTTGGTTGTGTTATGTTCATCTTACTTCTTTTCAGTACTGTACGGTATCCTTTAGACTTTTCAGTATTTTATTCACGCTTTACTTAAATTACTTACAAAAAGAAGTAAAATATTCCTTTCTAATTTCAATTACAGGAATTGCTACAGTGGTAACAGTTCTGCTTGTTGGTAGCTCCTGGTTGTACTTTGGATTGAAGAAAAGAAAGCTCGTTAGGATCAAAGTAAAATTATTTCAGCAAAATGGTGGTTTAATGTTACGACAACAGCTCTCTGGACAAGAAGGAACCAAGGATACAGTCAAAATTTTCACCGAGAAAGAGCTTCAGATGGCTACTAACAACTATGACGATAGCAGAATAATTGGTCGAGGAGGTTATGGCACAGTTTATAAAGGCTACTTAACAGACAGCAGAATAGTTGCCATCAAGAAGTCTAAAATAGTGGATCAAGGCCAAATTGAACAATTCATCAACGAGGTGATTGTACTCTTTCAGATCAACCATAGAAATGTGGTAAAGCTATTGGGTTGTTGTTTGGAGACAGAGGTCCCTCTACTAGTTTATGAGTTCATCAACAATGGCACCCTCTTTGAACACATCCATAAAAAAAGAAAGGAAACCGCCATTTCTTGGGATATCCGTCTAAGGATTGCAGCAGAAACTGCTGGGGTTCTATCATATTTGCACTCTGCAGCTTCTACCCCGATCATCCATAGAGATATCAAGTCTGCAAACATACTCTTAGATGATAACTACACTGCAAAAGTGTCTGACTTTGGAACATCAAGGTTGGTTCCGTTGGATCAAGCTCAGTTCTGTACGATGGTGCAAGGAACTCTTGGATACTTGGACCCTGAGTACATGCACACGAGCCAATTGACTGAGAAGAGTGATGTTTATAGCTTCGGGGTAGTCCTTGTAGAGCTACTAACTGGAAAGAAGGCCCTTTCTTTTGATAGGCCAGAGGAGGAGAGGAGTCTAGCTACGTATTTTCTTTCTTCGCTGGAAAAGGGTTGCTTGTTTCAAGTTCTTGAGGACCATCTAGTGTGTGATGGAAATGCTGAGCAGCTCACGGAAGTTGCAGAGATTGCAAGGAGGTGCTTAAACCTGAAGGGGGAGGACAGACCTTCTATGAAGGAAGTAGGAATGGGACTAGAGGGGCTAAGGATGGTAGAGAAGCATTGATGGGTTGGCATAGCATTGAATTTGGAGGAGACTGAGTCCTTGCTTGATGAGAGATCAAATGCCAACGAATATGGTGGTAATAGTGCTACAAATGCCAAGTTTGATAGCCTAAGGGAACATGTAATATTGCCTATCGATGGTAGGAGATGATTGTTTAGTCCTGATTTTGCCATGTTAGCGTCTGAACCTTTCGGGACATGGAGCTAGCCAAATTATCTGAACGCTGCTTAGATGTCTTACTCATGCATTCTATATAGTTATGTTTTTAATGTCTCTTCACCTGTCATGCAATTGTTAGGTTTAAGCAGATAGATTGTCCAATTTTTATTAGTTTTATGCATATGCAGCTATGTGTTTGGCTTCAACTTCAAAGTGAAAGATAATATATGAGCGAACTTTAAGCATGAATTTTCCATGATAATTTGTGAGAACATTCTGCAGTGCAACTTTTTGTTGCATTATCATTTTTAGACAACCATATACCAACTGTTAAGGAATTTGATCGATCTCAAATTAATGGTTTTTTTCCCCCCTTCTGTAGAGCTAAAATTATTATTTTTAACCTTACATAAATACTGTAACTTAGAAAAGTTCTTGAATAGATATGTAGCACCTCATAAATGGCCTTTAAAATCTAATTCTCAATGTAAGGCACGTGACACACATGGCTGGGGCAAAATTTTATAAAGACAAAAATTACCCTTATGACAGTTAAATGGATTATATACACAAATACATGTTATAGGTATACAGTTTAAAATCAAAAAACCCCCAATTTGTGTTCAGCAACAAACCCTAACCTTCATTCATACCAAACAAAATGTACCTGAAAAAATAATAATAGTAATAATAACAATTATCTTACTATTAGCTTAAGGAAGGAATGCACTTTCAGCAATATCTTAATTACTCAACATGGAGGAAGAAATTTATCAAAAATAGAACTATTAAACACAACAGTCGATCAAAAAACAAAACAATTATACACACAGCAATTGCAAATTCTCAACCTCAAGAAACACCCCCTGCCTTAGCCTTCCACTAAACCCCAAACCAACACCAGATATATTCTAATAAATCAGTAAAAAAAAAAAGAACAATCAAACAAATCGGTAAAATATGAATGCATATATCTATATATGTGGAGAAAATATGATGATGATGAATTACCAGCAGACTCAGAGTCTATTCAGAATAGGTTGAACCGTTATGGCCGATTACCTCCGACATGAGTGAGGTCGCCGGAGCCACGGTCGTCCACGGAGGAGAAGCGTCTTCCATATCTGACGGTTGAAAATAAGCAGAGAAAGAACGAAACCCTTAATTTGGGATTGTTTGACGAAACTATTGTGACAATCTTCTATAACTAACTGTAACTAACTGTTGAAATTTAACCGGAGAAAGAAAGAAAACCCCAAATTGGAATTGTTTGGCGGGAGAAATCAGACCTAGGCAACTCACCAATACGTGATAAAATTATGATGAGCCTTTTGTATTGTACATTTTCCCAACGTCAGCAGCGGAAGTTGAAAAGTATTATATATTACAAAAGGTAATTTACACTAACATCTTTTATGGTTTGTCATAATTACAAAGACCTCCCTTCTAATTTAGAAATTTACTCGAACTTCCCTTAGGAATGAAAATATCCTACACGAATCTCCAATCTGTTAGAGTCAACGACGAAAATTGCTGACATCATGTACAAATTTTACTAAAATTTTCATAATACCCTTATCCCATAATTGCTGATGTCACACACACACACACACACACACACACACACACACACACATATATATATATATATATATATTTGTTGTGTATGTGTAAAGTGTAATCTTACAAGCCAATGAAATATTGATAACAAAACAATATAAAAATATATGTGAAAAAATAAGAAATAAAAAGAAAAAAAGAAGAAGAATAAAATAAACTAAATAGGGAAGCCATGGTGCCTGATCGTGGGATGAAGGCAGCGAAGAGAAAATGAACTCCTTGAGATGGGTTCTTCACAATCTCAAGCTCCGATCTCCCGACTTCGACTCTAGTGGCTCCTTCGTGTCCTCCACGTTTAGTCACTGCCGTCCATCACCGCTGGAATCAGTCCCAGTGCTATCCCCTATGGTGGTCTGTCAATCTATCCACAAGATTGTTTCCTTAATTTCGCCACAATATCATTTTTTTAGTTATAATATATCTCTGAATCGATCAATTACTGAGTTTGAACTTACAAGAACACTTTAATTTTGATGACCGTTACGTTGATTTGGAGCATGAGTTGCATAATCAACATATATTGGTATGGTTTAGGTTACCTGGGTTTGAACGGAAGCAATGTTTCTTCTCCGATGAGGTCAAAATTTTGGGTAAGGGCTTTTTTTGTTCCCTTGATTTGGGTAAGTTTTTTTTTTTGGGTAAGTCAAAATCTCCCTTTTTGCTTCTTGCGGAAGAGGAAATTAGAAACTTGACACCTTCAAGTACTGTATTCATGGTCTCTGAAAATTCTTTGATTGTCTGGAATATATGTAATTGAAGAATTACACAAGCAACATGTGTGTGTGTGTGTGTGTGTATAAATATATATAGACAAAGGGTGGGAGAGAGAGATGAGAGGAGAGAGAACAAAACTTTGCAGCCATGGTGGGTTAATTTTCATGACCAGGTTCATGGTTATTTTGTTGGTGGCGGTGACACACATGGTTGGTGGTGGCGGCCCAAACAGTTTAAGATTTTTTTTTTTTTTTTTTTTTTGTTTCTCTCTCTCTATATATATATATATATATATATATATATATATATATAGATAGGGTACTTCAGTAATTTACCATGAAAAATTAAGGGCATTTCAATAAATTAGCCAGGTCCGTTAGTGTATTTGATGGTCCGTCACACATAAGGGAGGTTCGTGTAGAATAATTTTATTTTTAGGGGAGGTCAGAGTAAATTCTCAAACCAGAGGGGAGGTTCCTGTAATTATGGCAAACCATAGGGAAGGTTTATGTAAATTACCCTATTACAAATGATGCATTCAATTTAAGTGGAAAAAAAAATACCTTAGCAATGGTTAATTACTAAAATGTAAATACTCAAAAAATAACTCCATCAAAAAATAATTTAGGTAAAAGTAATTACAAATGTGCCAATTTTTTAGGTTCATGAATACATTGAGACCAAATTACCCTTAAATACTAATTGAAATTTATTAAATTACCCTTACTTTACCAACTAAGTACTATTCTTAATATGAAATTCACACCTCATCATCTTTCTCTCTTGTAGACCTAGGGCACGACATCCCATTACTCCTCTTGTGCTAGCTCTGCGTTAAAAGGAACTGAATGAGCGAAAGGCTTAACAGGAACAAAGAGAGCAGGGGTGCGGGTTGTCTATGTGCAAATCCAACGGGTTGATGGTATAGATGCCAAGACCCCCTCACCCAGAGTAGAGTCCGCCATTGATTTGGAGAAAGTTGAGCAAAGAGAAAAATGAAGGAAAGATAAGAAGGTTTTAAGTGCATTGAATGTTTTACTTTGTTTACGTGCGAGTTTTACATTTTTAAGTGAAAATTTTATATTATGTAGTAAAGGTTTTACATAATGTTATTATCGTTTTATGTTGTTGGTTTCCTTGATGGAGTCACCACAACCAACAAAGCTTGAAAGTTGTGTGTGAATTTAGGAGGTGGCCAAGTTTTACATTTATAGAAAGCCACTACTACCTTTCTCTATATAAAATATAGATAGGGCAAGTAGGGATCGTCCCAAGGGATTTGATGGTGTATCGAATTGTGAAACTATGGTAATTAGGGTTAGTAGGTCGAGTGATCACACAATTGGTTGGTTGGTTGATTAAGCTAAATTGAATTCAACTAAATAAAATAATATGAGGTAAACAAGAGAGAGAGAGGTCTTGGGGTGTAGAGATCACCACCAAGCAATAGTTTTCTATACTACTAACAAGTGATCAATTGAGGGTAATGGATGTGTTGCAATATGATAAGGGTGTGTGTGCATTAGGTTGATTCAATTGGCAAGGATGACAAATCAAGCAAGTATTGTCTAAACATCATGTGAAGAGCACAATATATCTAAACAATAGAGCATATATTGTCTAGACAACATGGGGATAGCACAATAGATCAAAACAAGTCATTAATCCTTCATTAAGCTCACAATCCACATGTAACACAATATTAGAGGAATATGCCATTTGGACTCACAAGCATGGAACATCAAACATCAAGAGTAGATTGTCCTCCCATCTAACATTACACTACCACTACACTAAATCTACACTACTAGCATGAAAATAAAGCTATCTAGACTAGGGGAGAGGCACAAACCATCAAGAATAGGCATAAACCATCAAATGAACCAAAATAGCATTCATTAAGCATATCATCTTGATAATCTCTAGATCTATAGCATCAATACACATAGACATGCATAAAAAACACTAAATCTAGAGATAAGCACATGAATATCCTACTCTAGCATACATAGACATATGGATAGAATAGAATAGTCAATTGGAAACATTAAACCATACAAACCATGAAATAATCAAGATTTATATATACATGAATATCAAGATGTATCATACAACATTAATCCCTCAATAATACACAAGATTAGAGTATAGAAAGCATGCTTGGGGCTAACTCTAGCCCCAAGAAGATGTCTAGCCACTCATGGTAGTGATGATCCAACCCTCAAGGGCTAACTCCATGGCTGCTCCTTGTTGGTGAAGATCTCCTCCAATGGTTGCTCTAGCTTCCTCCCTTCTTCCTCTCCAAGAATAGCCTCCAAGATGATTTTCAATGTGTGACAAGAGACTCTAGAGCTTTCTCCAAAAAGTGTATCATATTCCTTATATAGGTAGGTCAAATACACCCTATGATGAGCTGTGGTCGTGCAAGGCATATTCTCCAATGATTGGATGAAGGACGGAATAAATGAGCTGGACTTTAACTTTTTCTCGCTGGAGGAAGTTCGATCGATCGAACGTTAACTTGGATCGATCGAAGATGGGTTCGATCGATCGAACTGCATCTTGGATCGATCGAAGTGGTCTGACTCCTCCGGATAAGGACAAGGCTGAGATATTTCGAAGATATTTATGGGGAAAAGGACAAAAGTGGTTGGTAGGCGTACAGCTGTGGATAAGATCAATCATTTGAATAGGACAAAATAGGGTTCGATCGATCGAAGGTGATGTTCGATCGATCGAACTTGGAATTTCAGCAAAGGCCAAGGTTGGATCTATCGAGAAGTACTGTGATCGATCATAGATGTTCGATCGATCGAACTCTAAGTTGGATCGATCGAACTTTTCAGCTGCACAACTTTGATTCCTTTTTGCTCCTTTCTTTCTCCACTTTGCTCCTCCTTTGGTTTATCTCAGGATTGCTTCAATTAAGCTCTTATTTGGCTGAGTTAGCTCAATTTTGGGATTAGTGCCTGAAAATATAAATAACACGTAATAAGTCTAAAACGGCAAAGTAAGATAGATAAAGGTACTAGAATGCTTAAGCTTAACGGGTTTAAATGCGCACTTTTCAGTGCTCATCACACCCCCAAACTTAAATATTGCTAGTCCCTAGCAATGAACTAAGAAGTAAAGGAATGAAATGAACAACTAAACAAGTATAAACTGGAAAGCAAGTAAAATGATAACACCATTTTCGTAGGGAACACGATTGCATTTAGTATATGCAACAAGCCTTTTAAACCCCTAGGTTACCCCTAGTGGACGAGTAAAGTCTCGTGAGGGTTTCCAGAAATGGCACCCACAAACATTAAGCTAATTCTTTCAAAAGAGGCACCAATATTGCAAACAAGCATTGGGAGAAAACTACCTCAAGTATGCAATTTTTCAACCGTTTCTAAGCAATCTCCCAAAATTTCAATATCAAGCAAGCAAGTATGGTCCTCCACATATCAAGAAAATGATCATGAAAATCGAAACAAGTCTAGAATCCTTTATTTGAGTGGTCTGGCATCAAGTGTGTTGCTATCTTAGCCAACTAGAGAAGTAATCACATCCTTACCCTCAAACTAGCATAAAAATCTAGTACCGATCATCAAGATAAGAGAGTGGACCTTTTATTAAAGCTTTATTGTTCTAGGTGCGCTTATTCTTTTCACTCTTTTTCTTCTTCTTTTTTATTTTATTTTATTTTATTTATTGAGGATCAAAGATGGAAATATTATGCAATGTGTTGATCTCTTAAGCTTTCTAGAAGATTCATGTAGCGAGCTTTAGGTCAATGACTCCCAAACCAGATGGCTTTAGGGCATTAGGTGTTAAGACACCCCTACGGACTTACAAACTCAAATCAACTAGGCTACAAATCAAGACAACAACCATTTAATCATTTCATACTTCTCACCTTTTGGGAGAAGTCCTCACTTTTATTACTTTTGCAACTTTTTTTTTATTTTTTATTTTTTATTTTTTATAATAATCAATTATTAACCTAGAGTTTAGGCCCTCCACCTTTCGGCGCGAGAAGTTCACTGCTTAATGAGGCAAGAATCCCGGCTACTCAATGAAAAGGGGTTATTATCCACCTTTATCAAGAATGAAAGCTTTCAATGCACTACTAGCCCAATTGGGATATAACCAATTCAATAATCAACAAAGCATGTACCCCACAAATGAATGCTAGTGTGCACCGGTGCTAGTGTAAAATCCTAGAATGAATCTCAAAACAATCACAAATTCAGGATGATGTGGACCACAAATGCAAGTAAGATATCAATCTTTTGAAAAATTTACTCCTAAATGGCATCCTCAAGGCATACAAGGAGTATTGGGCTCTCAAGTCAAGCAATTTTTAAATTTTAAGCAATATAGTCCTCAAAAGATCAAAATCATAGCTAGAAATTGACCAAGTATAGAAATATCCCTCAAATACACAAGACATGCTCAAAATTTGAATTTTAAAGTAACACTGAAACATACACCAATACCCCCAAACTTAAATTGCACATTGTCCTCAATGTGTGAAGAGAACAAAGGAAAGAGTATACCAGTACTTTAGACATGAATGATCGGGATAGAAGTATCCAAAGTGGGTGGCATGGCCCCCCCAAACTTGGGATAAACTGTGGTCCTGAAAAGTTTGCACTCGGATAAACTCATTAGATAACAAGATAGGATAATCAGTGCACAGTGGACATGCAAGTGTAAAATGGGATAAATAGAGAATAGAGAGAGAGGTGTAAGAGTGGTCCTGAAAAATTGGGCAGCACTCTCTCACTGAAGTCACTGTGGTGTACCTGATGGAGTCAAACATACAAATATGAGATACTAAGAGACATCCATAATCAAAAAGCAATATATAGAGAATATAAAGTGCAGGTACATCAATAAAATAATAAAGTCGACAGACCGGCTGCAAAGTATAATACAGTAACAGTGACAGTATAATACAGATCCAGAATAAAAGAAATGAAAGCATAGAACAACTGGAAGTGGAGTCTCAGGAGGCCCGATCGTGAAGATCTGCAGTGGCTGGAGGTGCAGGTGCGGGTGCAGGTACAGGGAGTCGGCTGGAGAGATCGGCAAAGCAAGCCATGACATCAGCCCTGAAAGAGGTGAACTCAGCTCGGTGGGCAGTGATGTCAGCTCGCATGGCTGCTACGTTCTCCTCCAGTGTCTGCAAGTGTGCTTCGAATCCGGGAGTGGGAATTGGAGACTCAGGCAGAGATGCCTCTGAAAAAGACTCCCGAACTCGCTCCTGAGCAGCGGCTCGATCACTGGTATCATCGGCATCAGCATCATCTGCAGCATCGGCATACTCCTCCGCAGGTCGCTCCAGGTCAATGTCCATGCGATCGGTAGCCGGACCGACTGGTGCGTCGTCCGCTGCGATATCTGCTACTGCTGGAGGTGCCGGCTGTGCCTGGGCTACCTCCTCCTCTAGTTCAGCTGCTGCCTCTATAGCTGGCTCCTGAAGACTCCGAATAAGAGCATTGTAGCTCTTATTCTAGTCGCTCCTCCTATAGAAGCTGGACCGTGCAAGGGGCTCCTCATCTGGGGGCACTCTGTAGCGCTGGTCAAGAAAGATCTGCGTGATGAGGTGTCCGAAGGGCAGGACCTTGGACCGCTTAGGGTCCTTCCTGGAAATGAAAGAATCATACAGCAACCTCATCACGCTCCAGATGAGGACTGGGATAGATACCCAGCAGCTCGTGTAAAAAGCGTAAAGAGCTGTCAAGTAGTCATGACGCCTCCGGATCTTGTGGCCCGCCATGTAAATGTTCTGGAAGAGAACTGTGTCGATGAACCAGAGGTCGTCAGGCAAGAAGGTCCTGGTGGCGAATGTCTAACCACCGACATGATGGCCTGTCAAGGAGACAGCCATGTCAGAAAATGAAGGCCTATGCAGCCTCGGGTATGTCTCTGCAAGCTCAGGTGGACACCGGTGTGGGCACCGGCAAGCACGGGCCAGAGTGTCAACTGTGATGACAATCTTGTGGCCGTCCAGTGTAGTGATCATCTCTGCGGTAGATCGTGGCGAGGGCCGGAGATGCTGAAAGAATAGCCGCACCAGTCGCGGGTATACAAGGCCGGTGACTGGGGCAAGAATGGCTGAGAGGCCCCACTGCATGATATCCTGATAGCCAGACCGGGTCAGGATAGACTCAGAGAAGTACTCAGTATCGAAGTACGACTCCTGAGCCACGGTCATGGCTGCATATCTCGGCAGCAACTGGTCACGGCGTTGAGCCGGTAGAGGTGGCTGCGGTGATGGCATGGCAGCTGCATCTGCCTGATGGCGCGTAGGAGAAGGTGATGGTGTGAAGGCTGGAGGAGCTTGGGATGTAGATGGCACGTGGTCAGCTCCCTCCTCAGCCTCGTGGGATGGGGACTGAGGGGGAGTAACCTGTGCGGGCTCCTCCTGAGCATAAGATGGCTCTGCAACCATCTCTATCCTGGGCCGTATATGTCTGCGGGGTCGCTGTGGTCCCGAAGATCGCTTGGCTACTGTCTTGAACCGCGGAGGCATGATCTCAAAACCGAGAGGGATGAGATGAGAGAGAGGGGGCGAAGCCGTGGTGAAAATAAGGCTTGAGTTGGTCGGAATTTGCTCGCCGGAGATGGGGAAGATGATTGGGAATTGGGTTTATGCCGGATTAGGATGAGATTGAGCGAAGAGGGAGGCTAGGGTTCGGTTTCCTTTTGAAGTTGGATCGATCCAAAGTGATCGATCCAACTCGGTTATATTTTAAAAACACGATATGCAGAGTTCGATCGATCGAATATGGAGTTCGATCGATCGAACTTAGGTCTCCACTCTTAATGGCATTTTTTTTTTTTTGAATGAATTTTGAAAAATCAAAGGAAATTAAATTAATGAGATGCAAATTTCGATCGATCGAAGAAAGATTTTGATCGATCGAAGAGGATAAAGAATGTACAAGTTTAAGGGTTCAAGAGTTGACACGTGTTGGAACCTTGGATCGATCGAACTTGGAATTCGATCGATCGAACAAGAAAAATTTTGAAAAGTCCCGAGAGCATGCATTTTGGAATTTGGATGCAGGTCCAAAATTTTTCTAAGTGTTGGGACTCATGATCGATCGAACCACATGTTGGATAGATCGAAAGGTAGTTCGATCGATTGAAATGGTTTACGATCGATCGAACTTTTGAAAATTTGGAGATCCCGAGAGCATGCATTTTGGAATTTGGATGTAGGTCCAAAATTTTTCTAAGTGTTGGGTGCAAAATGAGAGCTGGATCGATCGAGTCCATAGTTGGATCGATCGAACCAAAACTTGGATCGATCGAAATTATGCCTAAATGCTCAAAATGACTTGAATGCTCATGCAATCCCTTACTCAGTTCCTTCCAATGTATATGAACCACAAAAACAGTATCTAGACTTCGCAAGAATCAAAATGCAAGATAGAAATGAGGGAGGAATAGGGTTTTGACATCCTACGAATTTCGGTGCTAGTCTTTAACGTCTCTAGCAAGACCTAGGGTTCTTTTAACCCAGATCAAAGATCTTTCAATGCATCCCCTCCTTTTTGGGATGAGAGATGTTTCGAGTCACTCCTAACAAATGGTTCTTAGAAGAACTTGTAGGGGTAAACTCAAAAGACGTCTTGAGTTCCTTGTCAAAACTTTCCTTGGGCTTCCACGCCCTTTCACAACAAGAGTTCGAAATCACTTTTCTTGCATGCAATGCTGAAGATGAAGATGAAGGCTTTGAAACATTGTTCATGCACAAAAGCTCATTCCTTTCACAAGCAAGATCATGATATTCCTCTACCATATTAACCTGTTCCTCATATTTGTCAAATGGATTGGGTGTGGGGTTAAAGATGTTCAACTTCACTCTCATGTGCCCAAAAGAAATCTTCATTATCCCCGTCCTACAATTTATGTTGGCATTTGAGGTTGCTAAAAAAGGACGGCCAAGGATAACCGGAATTTGGTTCTTTGGATTGGGCACCAGTTCCGTGTCAATGACGACAAAGTCAACCGGGAAGAAGAACTTATCAATCTTAATCAATACATCCTCAATTATCCCCGTAGGCTTCTTAATGGATCGGTCGGCAAGTTGTAAAACCACCGACGTCGGTTTCAATTCACTTAGGCCCAATTTGACATAAACCGAATAGGGAAGAAGGTTAACACTAGCCCCTAAGTCAAGAAGTGCCCGGTTGATGACATGTTCACCAATGACACAAGATGTTATAGGTGCACCGAGGTCCTTAAACTTTGGCAAAGTGTTGTGTTATAGAATGGAACTCACTTGTTCGGTTAAGACCACTTTTTTTGATGTTTGACTCTTGTTCTTCTGCTTTTGGGTGCATAAGTCCTTCAAGAATTTGGCATAAGCCGGAATTTGCTTAATTGCATCCAAAAGTGGAAGATTGACTGTGACTTGCCTAAACATATCCATTATCTCATTGTTCTTGGTCTTTTGCCTTTCTTTTGAAATGGACCCTTTCAAGGCGTCCGGAAATGGAGCTTTTTCAAAAACTCTTTCAGCATTTTCTTTCAAAGAATTTTCAGCATTGGACTTGTTCGATTCATTAGATTTCAAATCACTTTTCAAAGAAGAATCATGAATAACATTTTTCAAAGAACTTTTCTCAAACACATTTTTCAACACTGTTTTCAATGAATCTCTTTGGAAATCATCTTTCAACTCACAATTTGAGGGCTTCTCATTCTCAAGATCATTCACATGCAATGAAGGAGGAATAGTGTGTGGAACGGGACGGGTGACAACTTGAGGTTGTACCGGTTCACTCTCTTCATTAGGCATTCTAACTTGATTGTCTACTACCCTACCACTTCTCAAGGTTGTTACCGCATTGACATGCTCAACATTATGCCCTTCCAATGAGGATTTGGTTTCTACAGCACATTGTTGTTTGATTGGGGCATTCATGTGCATCTTTCCCTTCTCTCTAGCATTAAGTGTTTCAGCTATTTGCCCTACTTGGGTTTCTAGCTTGGCAATTGATTGAGAATGAGAATGCAACAATTGAGTATTTGCTTCTAGAGTGCCCAAAGCATTTAAAACCTTTTCCTCAAAAGCGGAACCTCTAGAATTTCCTTGAGAATATGATTGGTTAGGGAAAGGAGAACTAGCAAATTGATTTCCTTGTGAGTTATATGGTCTTGAACCTTGGGATCCTTGGTTTTGAAGTGGAAGTGGAATGTATTTCCCTTGAAAACCGCCTTGGGAAGAGTTCGAGCCCTCCCCTTGGTTTTTCCAACAAAAATTAGGATGATTCCTCCAACCGGGATTATAATGGTTACCATAAGGATTGTTCCCTTGGTTCACAAATGTTGCATTAACTTGCTCAATGGGTTCATTTTGAATTTGTCCATGAGGACAATTAGAAGTAGAATGAAGAACACTAGAACAAGTCATACATGATTCATTTTGAGCTCTAGGAGAATGGTTAGGAAAGGAAGACACTTGATTCGCCAAGTTTTGATTGATCAATTGATCAAACTTTTGACATAAAGACTTCATCTCGGTGGTTATATCATTTGAGTGGTCAACTTGATGCAAGCCAACACTCTTCCTACCTTGAGAATTTCTACCATTCCTAGATGACAATGTTCTATGCAAAGAGTTTTCACTCATGCTCTCATAAAGACGCCACACGTCTTCCTCTTGCCGGTCTATATAAGAACCTCCCATTGAAGCATCAACCATGCCTTTATAATTGTCCGATAAGCTTTCAAAGAAGAATTGGACCAATTGCCATTTAGGCATGTCATGGTGAGGACACTTCCTAAGCAATTCATTGAAGCGTTCCCATGCCTCGTGGAAAGTTTCTCCCTCCCCATGTGTGAATTCTCTAATGGCGGTTCTCATAGCATTGGTCTTCGAAACCGGATAGTACTTTTTCAAAAATTCTTGTTGCATTTCTGCCCAAGAAGTTATAGAAAAAGGCCTAAGGTTGTTAAACCAATACTTCGCCTTATCTTTAAGGGTGAATGGAAAAAGTTTCAGCCTTAAAACTTCTTCCGGCATGTCTGTGTATCGAACGGTAGAACAAACTTCAAGAAACTCATCCAAATACTTGTAAGGTTCTTCACTATGAAGTCCAAGAAAGTTAGGTAGCATTTGGATAGTTTGTACTTTAATCTCATAATGGTGTGCTCTAAATGGTGGCAATTGAATGCATGTGGGTGCATTATACTAATTAGGCACATAGTGATCTCTCAATGCAAGTGGTGGATTAGCAACTTGAGGTGCAACATGGACACCTTGGTTATATTGAGCTTGATTAATGATGGGGGGTTGTGGTGCATACATTGGCCTTGGAATTCCCATTGGAATTTGGCCTTGTTGTTGAGGAGGTTGATGAATGTATGGCCTAGGCATGCTTAATGGAACTTGCATATTATCATTTTGTACATTAGGGTGAAGGATTCCTTGTTGGTCTATGTGACCAAGGTCTTCAACATGATCATCATTCAGAGCGTCCATTGGTAGATTGGTTCTATGTGAACTTCCTCTTCCCCTTGGATTTCTAAT
Source organism: Cornus florida (assembly GCF_030987335.1). Lineage (NCBI taxonomy): Eukaryota > Viridiplantae > Streptophyta > Magnoliopsida > Cornales > Cornaceae > Cornus > Cornus florida. The sequence goes on along the minus strand of NW_026775579.1, from coordinate 75,636,874 downwards.
AGTGGATTCTAAATGCAAATCAAGAGGGACAAGAGTAGGTCTCAATGAACGACAACCATGCATGCACAATGCAACACGAATAAGCAACTTTTTCAACAATGCAATTAAACTTCACAACCACAATTTTCAAATGCAATGTATGTCAAATAAATGCCTCCACGTGGGCCCCCGATTTAATTAAGGAGATTGAGTAAGAAGGTCTCACAATAATCCTTTAGCACTTCAACTCCAAATTTAAAAGCTTAGCTTAGCAAAATTTTTTTTTTTTTTTTTTTTTTTTTTTTTTTGCTTGCTTTACTCCTTAGCTTTGAAGTTCTTTGCTAGCTCCTTGCTCAATGCACCTTGTTAATGAAGAACAAACTTAATAAGTAATCAAAAACAGAAAATAAAAAGAAAGTAAAGACACGATCAAAAGAGTACTAATCCTAATTGAATTTCACAATTCGACGTTGCCAATTTAAAATCCCTAGCAACGGCACCAAAAACTTGTTGTTGGTTTCCTTGATGGAGTCGCCACAACCAACAAAGCTTGAAAGTTGTGTGTGAATTTAGGAGGTGGCCAAGTTTTACATTTATAGAAAGCCACTACTACCTTTCTCTATATAAAATATAGATAGGGCGAGTAGGAATCGTCCCAAGGGATTTGAGGGTGTATCGAATTGTGAAACTATGGTAATTAGGGTTAGTAGGTCGAGTGATCACACAATTGGTTGGTTGGTTGATTAAGCTAAATTGAATTCAACTAAATAAAATAATATAAGGTAAACAAGAGAGAGAGAGAGGTCTTAGGGTGTAGAGATCACCACCAAGCAATACTTTTCTATACTACTAACAAGTGATCAATTGAGGGTAATGGATGTGTTGCAATATGATAAGGGTGTGTGTGCATTAGGTTGATTCAATTGGCAAGGATGACAAATCAAGCAAGTATTGTCTAAACATCATGTGAAGAGCACAATATATCTAAACAATAGAGCATATATTGTCTAGACAACATGGGGATAGCACAATAGATCAAAACAAGTCATTAATCCTTCATTAAGCTCATAATCCACATGCAACACAATATTAGAGGAATATGTCATTTGGACTCACAAGCATGGAACATCAAACATCAAGAGTAGATTGTCCTCCCATCTAACATTACACTACCACTACACTAAATCTACATTACTAGCATGAAAATAAAGCTATCTAGACTAGGAGAGAGGCACAAACCATCAAGAATAGGCATAAACCATCAAATGAACCAAAATAGCATTCATTAAGCATATCATCTTGATAATCTCTAGATCTATAGCATCAATACACATAGACATGTATCAAAAACACTAAATCTAAAGATAAGTACATGAATATCCTACTCTAGCATACATAGACATATGGATAGAATAGAATAGTCAATTGGAAGCATTAAACCATACAAACCATGAAATAATCAAAATTTATATATACATGAATATCAAGATGTATCATACAACACTAATCCCTCAATAATACACAAGATTAGAGTATAGAAAGCATGCTTGGGGTTAACTCTAGCCCCAAGAAGATGTCTAGCCACTCATGGTAGTGATGATCCAACCCTCAAGGGCTAACTCCATGGCTGCTCCTTGTTGGTGAAGATCTCCTCCAATGGTTGCTCTAGCTTCCTCCCTTCTTCCTCTCCAAGAATAGCCTCCAAGATGATTTTCAATGTGTGACAAGAGACTCTAGAACCTTCTCCAAAAAATGTATCATATTCCTTATATAGGTAGGTCAAATACACCCTATGATGAGCTGTGGTCGTGCAAGGCATATTCTCCAATGATTGGATGAAGGACGGAATAAATGAGCTGGACTTTAACTTTTTCTCGCTGGAGGAAATTCGATCGATCGAACCTTAACTTGGATCGATCAAAGATGGGTTCGATCGATCGAACTGCATCTTGGATCGATCGAAGTGGTCTGACTCCTCCGGATAAGGACAAGGCTGAGATATTTCGAAGATATTTATGGGGAAAAGGACAAAAGTGGTTGGTAGGCGTACAGCTGTGGATAAGATCAATCATTTGAATAGGACAAAATAGGGTTCGATCGATCGAAGGTGATGTTCGATCGATCGAACTTGGAATTTCAGCAAAGGCCAAGGTTGGATCTATCGAGAAGTACTGTGATCGATCATAGATGTTCGATCGATCGAACTCTAAGTTGGATCAATCGAACTTTTCAGCTGCACAACTTTGATTCTTTTTTGCTCATTTCTTTCTCCACTTTGTTCCCTCCTTTGGTTTATCTCAGGATTGCTTCAATTAAGCTCTTATTTGGCTGAGTTAGCTCAATTTTGGGATTAGTGCCTGAAAATATAAATAACACGTAATAAGTCTAAAACGGCAAAGTAAGATAGATAAAGGTACTAGAATGCTTAAGCTTAACGGGTTTAAATGCGCACTTTTCAGTGCTCATCATTTTACTTTTCTTAAGTAGAAGTTTTACGTTATTCAGTAAAAGTTTTACATTAGTGTAGCAGAAAGTTTTATATTAGAAGGAATGGGAGGAGCGAGAGGTGCAACAAGAACTGTTTATGAATACACGGTGGTGATCATTTGTTGTAGTCCATGCGTATGTCTTCATTGGTGAGAATTTGAGGAGAAAGCCAAAACTTATCGTCATCCAAGCCCTCTGAAACACTTACAGATATAATTGATTCAATATATCAAACAGGGGGTGATAAGGGCTTCGACTACTCTCCCTGAGATATATGTTGCTTCTGGTTTAAGATTTAATTATGGTCCCTCTATGTGTTTGTTGGGTTTGCAATCTTAGGTCTCAACCAAAGCCAAAAACAAAAAAAGAGCGAGAATACAAACTCTTAGAAAAAGAAAGTTAGATTTGCAAGAATTTGTACTTCTAGAGAGAGAGAGAGAGGAGGCAATGAGTGTGGGAGTGTTTATATTATAATTATAAGTTTAATTTGGTAAATTTCATAAAGTACTTAAGGGTAATTTCGTCTTCATGTATTCATTAATAGTGAAAATTGACATATTTATAATTACTTTTGCCTAAAGTGTTTTTTGATGGATTATTTTTTAGTGTTTACATTTTAGTTATTAACCCTTGCTAAGGTGTTTTTTTAATTAAATTAACCATTTGATTTAACCTGAATTTAGTATATATATATATATATATATATATATATATATTGGTCCTCCAACTCACATACACTTTTGCCCAACTCCGCTAACCCTCTCATCTTAGAATATCCTATTAGGTTAGATCACTTTGGTATAATATTTAAATACATATAACTAACTTTTTTGTGAGCTATGAAGAATAGTAACTAAATTTGAAATGCAAGATAAAATAAGATATATGTAATAAGTGAGTTGATTTTTATCAATCAATTATTTTTTAGTACTCCAAGTGAGACATTTATTAATTAAGAACAAAAAATGGCCAATCAATATATGTTTAGGGCCGTTTGTCAACTACTTTTGCTTCGTGTTTTTGTTTTGACTTAAAACAGAAGTAACATCCATGTTTGGTAACTATATATATATTGAAAGAATTTTGGACGCAAAAACAAGCTTGGTAAAAAATAATGTTGTAAATTCGAAAAATAAAATGGTCAATTAAAAAGGTAGTTTAAGACAGTTTTATTATTATTATTATTATTATTTTTTAATGTTCATTGCTATAGTATGGAAGTAACCGTAAACACCAATTTGGTGCTTTCAATTTTGGCTTCTTTTTCTAAAACATTTTGGTACTACTCAAATCGCAGCCAACGTTACCAAACACGATTTTGTATTTTGTTTTGCTATAGTATACTATTTGAATAAAAAAAAGAATATATGAAGTAAAAGCAGTTGCTAAATAAGGCCTTCGTGAAATGTTGGAACAGACGAACTATGCTTAACCATGGTACCGGTGTGTTTGTTTTGAGGTATTTAATTACAAGGGAATTGGATGAATTCTAAGATTATAATTAACTAATGTTAAACTGAGACGCACCATTGAAGCCTTTCTTCACATTTATATAAAATTGCTTGAATTTTGGGGTAGGGGAATGACATAAAGAGTAACCGTTAGACTTGTCAATGAATCGGATTTTAATCCGAATCCAATTTGAATTCGATCCGACCAATAACTAGGATATGGATTGAAAATTTAATCCGATAACCCGTTAATGATCTGAAGTCGATAATCCGTTAACTAAACAAATCGGATATGGATTATGATCGATCCAATCTGAAATAATATGTTATATAATAAATTAAACATATATAATCTAATTTTATAATATATAATATTTATATATTATCAAATATTCTTAACATTATTTTCTCCTCTTTTTCTTCACCTTCTTTATTTTTTCTTATTTTGAAATTTTTATTTTGCAACAAAGAATAAATATATAATTTTCTTTCTTCTTATTTTCTTTATCTTTTATTTATTATTTTTATTCTCTTTTGACATAATTTTTTTTTTTTAATAAAAAAAAAAAAAAATTGTACCCACACCCCTTTATCGGATCGAACCAGACCGGATTATCGAATCGAATATCTATTTATTAACAAATCAGATATGGATTGATTCACAACATATCCGTTGGATTATCAGATTGGATCAGATCGAGCATAACCTTATCGGATTCGGATCGGATTATCACTGATCCGGTCCGAATCTGACCCGTTTACAGGTCTATAACCGTGCTGCTTATTTTGGTTGATTTCAAGTTTGGTTTTTAAATTTTCTTATATCTATGCAAGAAATTCACATACCCACATGTTCTTATGGCGACTTAAACCCTCCACTTTTAATTTGATCGGTAGTGTGAAGCCTGATAAATATTACTTCCTCCGTCCCAATATACATGTCCTGTATGGGGATTCCAACTTTTTATTTTTTATTGTATTAATAAGAGTGAAGTTTCAAATATGCCCGGCCTTACTAAAAGACAAAATAATGCTCCGTAATTAGTACAGTTGTTTAGTTAAAAGGATAGTTTGGGAATGTTATAAAAAATAGTAGATTCAATTTTGGAATGGGATGTGCTTTTTGGGACATTCCAAAATGGAAAAATGGACAACTATTTTGGGACGGAGGGAGTACTATACACTAGGGTCCGCTACCTTCGACTCAAGATTTTTGGAGGCATTTTGGTATATTCCGTATTTGTTATATTGCATGTGTCCTACCGCGATGATATTTATTTATTCTGAATTCTCTGTGTCTTCAGCGATTTTTTTATCATTATAATAAAATTCCTGCAAGTCATGGACGTAACCCTAATTTTGGGTGAACCACACTAGATATGTGAATTTTGAAAAGTGAGAAAGTACCACTGAACTACACCCCTATTTAGTTGATTTAGGGATTTAGGTGCTGTTTGATAAACTGAAAATTTTAAGAGCTGGATTTTAAGTACTGAAGTTTTTAAGTTGTAATTAAAAAATAAATATTTTTTGACATTTTTTAAAATTTATAGTGTTCAGCATTAAGTGATGAGTAATGTCCATGATAGTTAAAATTTTACCACATTTAAGGTAGTGCTTAGCATTTTAAGTGATATTCAAGTTGCGTTATGAAACGCACTTAATTGAATAAGTGCTTAATCCATTCAGAATTAAGCACTTAATTGAGTTATCAAAGAACACCTTATTCATAGTTTTCTTGTATTAATTTTTTTTGTTAAGTACAGTTTTCTTATATTATTGTGGTTTTTTTTTTTTTTTTTTTTTTTTTTTTTTTTTTTTAATTAATGTTTTAATTTATTATTTGGAAGGTTAAATGAACCATACAAGGGATGAGAAGGGAAAGTAGTTTATACGCGTAAGTAGACTTGTCAATGAATCGGATTTCGCTCCGAATTCGATCTGATTATCTAGATATGGATTGAAAATAAATTTTGTAATCCAATAATCCGTTACCTTAACAAATTGGATATAATCCGATTCGATAATGATTCGATTCAATTAAAATTATATATATATATATATATATATATATATATATATATATATATGCGTTTTTAATTACGTAACAATATACTATGTATGAATGTTAAATATATTAGTTATCTCCTATTAAATTTATATATTAATTATTTACCACTATATTCATGTAGTTAAGTAGTTATATTATGTACCATTTTATATATTAATAATTTTTTTACTTCATTAAATCTTATAATTATAGATGTTAGTAAAAATGATTTTAATTCGAATCTAGATCCGAACTAAATAGGATATGGATTGGGACATTCAATCCGATAATCTGTTAGCGATCCTAATTCGATAATTCGTTAGCTTAACAAACCAAATTTGAATTTGATCAATCCGATTCGATCTAAATCCATTCCGTTGACGGGCCACGCGTAAGCTCTTTATTAATTTATTTTTTTCTTAATTTTAAATTTTTTCTTTTTTAATTGTATTGAAGAAAAACTATGTACCAGAAAAAAGGAGCTGGGCATACAGTACAAAAAAACATAAAAAAGGAGAGAAGGAAAGTACAAACAGTTCATCAACAAAGCCGTGATCTAAGGGTACCATACTCATACTTTCCAAAAGGGAGGTCTTGAGTTATCATCCAGAAGATAACAAGGGTTTGAAAGTGATGAGCACTGAAAAGTGCGCATTTAAACCCGTTAAAGTTAAGCATTCTAGTACCTTTATCTATCTTACTTTGCCGTTTTAGACTTATTACGTGTTATTTATATTTTCAGGCACTATCTCAAAATTGAGCTAACTCAGCCAAATAAGAGCTTAATTGAAGCAATCCTGAGATAAACCAAAGGAGGGAGCAAAGTGGAGAAAGAAATGAGCAAAAAGGAATCAAAGTTGTGCAGCTGAAAAGTTCGATCGATCCAACTTAGAGTTCAATCGATCGAACATCTATGATCGATCACAGTACTTCTCGATAGATCCAACCTTGGCCTTTGCTGAAATTCCAAGTTCGATCGATCGAACATCACCTTCGATCGATCGAACCCTATTTTGTCCTATTCAAATGATTGATCTTATCCACAGCTGTACGCCTACCAACCACTTTTGTCTTTTTCCCCATAAATATCTTGAAAATATTCCAGCCTTGTCATTATCCGGAGGAGTCAGACCACTTCGATCGATCCAAGATGCAGTTCGATTAATCGAACCCATTTTCGATCGATCCAAGTTAAGGTTCGATCGATCGAACTTCCTCCAGCGAGAAAAAGTTAGAGTCCAGCTCATTTATTCCGTCCTTCATCCAATCATTGGAGAATATGCCTTGCACGACCATAGCTCATCATGGGGTGTATTTGACCTACCTATATAAGGAATATGATACACTTTTTTAGGGAGTCTCTTGTCACACATTGAAAATCATCTTGGGGGCTATTCTTGGAAAGGAAGAAGGGAGGAAGCTAGAGCAACCTTTGGAGGAGATCTTCACCAACAAGGAGCAGCCATGGAGTTAGCCCTTGAGGGTTGGATCATCACTACCATGAGTGGCTAGACATCCTCTTGGGGCTAGAGTTAGCCCCAAGCATGCTTTCTATACTCTAATCTTGTGTATTATTGAGGGATTGGTGTTGTATGATACATCTTGATATTCATGTATATATAAATCTTGATTATTTCATGGTTTGTATGGTTTAATGCTTCCAATTGACTATTCTATTCTATCCATATGTCTATGTATGCTAGAGTAGGATATTCATGTGCTTATCCCTAGATTTAGTGTTTTTGATGCATGTCTATGTGTATTGATGCTATAGATCTGGAGATTATCAAGATGATATGCTTAATGAATGTTATTTTGGTTCATTTGATGGTTTATGCCTATTCTTGATGGTTTGTGCCTCTCCCCTAGTTTAGATAGCTTTATTTTCATGCTAGTAGTGTAGATTTAATGTAGTGGTTGTGTAATGTTAGATGGGAGGACAATCTACTCTTGATGTTTGATGTTCCATGCTTGTGAGTCCAAATGGCATATTCCTCTAATATTGTGTTGTATGTGGATTGTGAGCTTAATGAAGGATTAATGACTTATTTTGATCTATTGTGCTATTCCCATGTTGTTTAGACAATATATGCTCTATTGTTTAGATATATTGTGCTCTTCACATGATGTTTAGACAATACTTGCTTGATTTGTCATCCTTGCCAATTGAATCAACCTAATGCACACACACCCTTATCATATTGCAACACATCAATTACCCTCAATTGATCACTTGTTAGTAGTATAGAAAAGTATTGCTTGGTGGTGATCTCTACACCCCAAGACCCCTCTCTCTCTTGTTTACTTCATATTATTTTATTTAGTTGAGTTCAATTTAGCTTAATCAACCAACCAATCAATTGTGTGATCACTCGACCTACTAACCCTAATTACCATAGTTTCACAATTCGATACATCATCAAATCCCTTGGGATGATCCCTGCTCGCCCTATCTATATTTTATATAGAGAAAGGTAGTAGTGGCTTTCTATAAATGTAAAACTTGGCCACCCCCTAAATTCACAACTCTTCAAGCTTGACTTGGTATCGCGACCCTTGTAAAGGACCCGGTCAGAAATTTCTTCTTGTTTTTATTTTTTTTAATTATTTATGGCATTAAAAAAAAAAAATTCTATTGTTCCTTTCCGGACTAAAGCAGCCAATAAAAGCTTGTGAAGGTTGGTGTAGGTGCAAGATTTCTCACTATAAAAGAAATTAAAAGAAATAATACAACTCACTCAATGATTAACCAGCGTTACTCAGAGAAAAACGTATATTGCTCGATGATTTTTATTGGAGGTTTAGGCCTCTATTTATATATAAAAAAAAGATAATAGAATTATGGTAGGACTCGCCTTAATTGTACTCCAATACATTCCATATACAATTCTTTATCTATAAAGTTACTTCCTTTTATAATTATCTCCATGTCAGACTTTTCCTTTTGTAGAACTTTTTTTTTCATGTGGGATCCTTAGGACTTATTCAATCTTCAATACATTTGGCCCGAATATATCTTGGGCCAGCTGAGCTTGCTTGACGGGCTAAAAGTTTAATATTAGCAATCTTGGGCGACGGAAGACTTTAATTATTTGGGCTTGACAAGGACTAGGCTTCTGCAATACATCCAAAGATTAAAAACATAATTTTTTATTTTAGTGACATGAACGATTCTTATTGAAGGAAAAATTTTCCCTCCACAGTTGGATAACCAATTTTAATTATGGTTAAGTGCATTCCAAAACACTTGCTTATTGAGCAAGGGGCGCCCGATATAATTTCAAAGCCTAGTGCAATTTTGCCTCTATAGCTTTTGTTCAATCTGATAAATTATCACATAAAAATAAACAATTCAATTAATAAAAATTTATTGCCACGTACATATGGCCCAAGCATAACACAATGTTTTATGATTGTCATGAAAATTGTTATAAATCAACCCAGTTCATAAGTACCCGCAATCTGAAAAACTACAGTCCTCTGAATGAAGAGTTTTCCTTAGGGATTAAGATCAGTGCTTGTGCATCGGTCCGGTGCACTATTTCTTGTTCCATCACTAATGTTATAAATTTATAATATATATTAGGTCATGCAAAGCCCAAATATAATTTATGCGGAAATTATTGTGTGAACATGAGACTTTTCCTGCGAAAAAAGCTAGTTTTCTAAACTGATTTATGATTAGGCTAAGTTTTAAAACAGTTCAAATTTGATAGGTGATATAGGAATGAAAATGATACCTCTACTACAAAGTAAAATGAAAAAGAATAGACTACCCAACAAGTAAATTCCAGCTCAATAATTCCTTACTGAACTCTCACGCAGTGGAGCTGCACACGGAAAATTAATTATTTCAGATATGAACTTGCATCTAAACCAAATAACCAATTATATTATAAGTTAAATCAATTATACATTTCCTTCAAGCATGTTTTTCTTGTAGTAGCATGCATGTTGACCATTAATTATAACAGAACTGAGAAATAACTCTCAATCAAATTTTCTTTTCTTTTCTTTTTTCATAATATATATATATATATATATATATATGAATATTACATACTTTTACTCTACAGCTCAAGCCTTCTTTTGCGGATGGAAAATGATATAACGAACGACTAGTTTTAGCCTAGAGAAAACTGACTCAACACGTGTATGCTATGGACCGCGCATCTCCTTCTCTCACTCCTCTGCACAGCCCTCCTCTCTCGATCTCCCCCTTCTCTTTCATTCCTTTACTCCTCTGAATCCATCAAAAAATTTCCTTAAAAATCATTTGGGAAAACCCTAATCTTCGCCACCAGATTCAAAGCTCTAGATTTGGATCCCGTATAAAAGTTTCTGCTGATGATCTCAATTCTCTTCCATCCGACCAGTTTTGATTCTAAAATAATCCTGGGGTTCATATGTACCCCTCAAACCCAAATTGTTAATGTTCAATCTGCTTTGCCTCTTTGAAACCTTGCCTTTTTTTTTCTTGGTCGGTTTTGATACAATTGACTTTGTGTTGAGGTTCTATGGATATTCAAGCCTGTGGTGATCTGTAAACAAACCGAACTCGAATACGAAACATTGTCTCATGAACGGACTTTCAATGCAACCATCTGGTTGGTTCGAGATTCGGCTTTTCTACATTTGTATTGCTCCATCCGCTGTCCATAACCGGTGACCCAGGTGGCCTGGTCGCAATGGAATCGATAAGGAATCAACGGAGCTAGTGACCTATTTGAGAATTCTTGCGCCTGTTTACTTGAAAGATGAACAGTTGACAAGTTGATATATTTTGGTTTTAAAACGATTCAAGGTTTTATTATGTTGATTTTTTGTAAGTCGGATCGTATAGCACTACTCATTGTGCAAATCTCCCTGCCGGTGCTGTTGATATTATCCACAGCACCAACTGCTGCACCAGCAAAAACAGCTATGGCCAAACCCGGCTGTGATGATCGTTGTGGAAATGTAAGCGTCCCATACCCATTCGGCATAACCCCAGAGTGTTATCTAGATGAAAACTTTCTCACAACCTGTGACTACTCTTTTAATCCGCCCGAACTATTTCTACGAAAGAGTAAGATAAACGTTACCAAAATATCCCTCATCGAAGGTCATATGCACGTGTTGCAGTTCATAGCTCGCGATTGCTATGATGAGGAGGGTAACAGGCTGTCCAATTACGAGCCTCCCAAATTCTGGCTCATCAAATTCTTCATCTCTAACACCTTGAACAAGTTCATAGCAGTTGGGTGTGACACTTACGCCATTGTTAGAGCTGATAAAGGGGACAAGAATTACACAACCGGGTGCATGTCCATATGTGACAGCATGGATGATATCACCGAGGGGTCTTGTTCTGGTGTTGGCTGTTGCCAGACACCTATTCCTAAAGGGACAATCGATATTAAACTGACATTAAGTAGCTATAACAATCATACAACTATAATCGACTCCAATCGCTGTAGCTATGCTTTTGTGGTCCAACAAGATGAGTTCAACTTCTCCAAACAATTTCTTCACGATTTGCCACACACAGACAAACTTCCGATGGTGCTCGATTGGAGCATTGGAAATGAGGCATGCGACGAGGCTCAGAAGAACTTGACTAGTTATGTATGTAAAGAACACAGCGAGTGTTATGACCCACAGAATGGTCCAGGATATCTTTGTAGATGCGTTGAAGGTTACCAAGGTAACCCATACCTGTCTAATGGTTGCCAAGGTAATTCACCACATTCAAAATTTTATTTTTATTTTATTTTTTTTTCATTGCCAAGAATCTCACACGCTCTCGGACTCAAACCCACCATTCTCTTTAGGAGATAAAAGAGATACAATTAGACTACACAATCTTTGGTACCAAATTCATGTTTACATAGGACCTTTAATTGCATTTCTAACTTGTAAGTGTTTTCTTGACAGGTTCTTTATTTATATAATTGATTCTTTAATTTTTTTTTTTTTTGCAGATTTTAATGAATGTGAGGATCCAGATTACAACAAGTGTCCAAAAAATTGTGTTAACACAATAGGAAATTATACATGTATTTGTCCTAAGGGATACTATTGGGACAGCATGACAAGTGGAGAAGGTTGCGTTGTTGATGAAATACTATTGATAACACTTATTGTTAGTAAGTATGTTATATTGATTCTAATTAATCTATAGATTCATATTTTTAAGGCAGAAAAGAGGAATCTGTTGTGATAACACTTGCATTTGGTAAATTACATTCTTGTCAATTTGTTAGAGAGGTATTTTTGTGTTCTTGGTCGTGTTATTTTCAGCATACTTCTTCGGTTCTTCCTAGTTTTCTTGACTGTAAACTATAAATTTCTTTGGAGTTTTCAATATTTAGTTTATCACTATACTTATTTACTTAACAAAAAAGGAGAACTTAATTCACCTTCAATTCAACAGGTATTGCAGCAGTGGCAACATTTTTGCTCGCAGTCACCTTTTGGTTGTACTATGGAATGAAGAAAAGAAAGCTCATCAAGATCAAAGAAAAATTCTTTCGACAAAATGGTGGTTTAATGTTAAGGCAACACTTTTCTGGAAGAGAAGGATCCAGTGAAATGGTGAAAATTTTCACCAAGGAAGAGCTTGAGATGGCTACCAACAATTATGATGAAAGCAGAATAATTGGCGAAGGAGGTTATGGCACAGTTTACAAAGCCTACTTAAGAGACAACAGAATAGTTGCTATCAAGAAGTCCAAGATAGTTGATAAAGGCCAGATCGAGCAGTTCATTAACGAGGTGGTCGTACTCTTTCAGATCAACCATAGAAATGTGGTAAAACTCTTGGGTTGTTGTTTAGAGACAGAGGTCCCTCTACTAGTTTATGAGTATGTCGGCAATGGCACCCTCTTTGACCACATCCATAATAAAAAGAAAGCATCCATCATTCCGTGGGACACCCGTCTAAGGATTGCAGCAGAAACTGCTGGAGTTCTATCGTATTTGCACTCTACAACTTCTACTCCAATCATTCATAGAGATATTAAGTCTGCAAATATACTCTTAGACGATACCTACACTGCAAAAGTGTCTGACTTCGGAGCATCAAGGTTGGTTCCACTCGATCAAGCTCAGTTATCTACAATGGTGCAAGGAACCCTTGGATACTTGGACCCCGAGTACTTGCACACAAGCCAATTGACTGAGAAAAGTGATGTTTATAGCTTCGGAGTAGTCCTTGTGGAGCTACTAACGGGAGAGCAAGCACTTTCTTTTGATAGGCCAGAGGAGCAGAGAAGTTTAGCAAAGTATTTTGTTTCTTCGCTGAAAGAGGATCGCTTATTTCAAGTCCTTGAGGATCATTTAGTACTTTGTGAAGGAAATTCTGATCATCAGGTGAAGCAAGTTGCAGAGATTGCGAGGAGGTGCTTAAACCTGAAGGCGGATGATAGACCTACTATGAAGGAAGTAGCAATTGAATTGGAGGGATTGAGGATGGCAGAGAAACATCCATGGGTTAACATTTCATTGAATTTGGAAGAGACTGAGTACTTGCTTGGTGAGAGATCATCGGATGCCTATGAATATGGTGGCACTAGTACAAATGCCAAGTCTGATAGCTTGAGCGAACCTGTAAATATGCGCATCAATGGTGGGCGATGATTTTTTTCTGTTTTCATTTTATCAAAAGTTCCATATTACTTGCAAACTACATAGATGTCTTACTTGTGAAATATATATGTCTATAATTATATTTTAATGCCTTTTCTTCTGTTATGCAATTGTTAGGCCGGAAGATTTTCCGAAATTTTTTAGTTTTATGTATAAGCATTATGTCTGATAAGTTCTGAGAACATTCTGGGTGTACTGTAAATGAAAAAGAGAACAAAAATTATAAGCTGATCAAAGACAAGATTAACCTTATAAAAATAAAAAAAAAACAATACAATAATTAAAGAAAAAATTGTGCAAATTGTATGTGATTGATGGATAAATTTTAGAATATCTTGAAATTTCACTAGGAATCTTCTATAAAGCACGGACACTCCTTCCAGAGGCCTCGTACCAGTGTCGGACACTTTTTGGATACCGACACCCGTGTCCAAGGCTCGGACACGTGTCCGACACTTCTGTAAAATGTCTAAATATTATTTTTTATTAGACACACGTGTCCGAGGCTCGAACACACGGTCCGACACTTCTGTGAAACAAAATTTATTTTCTTTCACTCCTCTCTCAGTCTCTCCTCTTCTTCAATTTTCTCTCTTCATGAACAAGATATATATATATATATATATATATAAGTCACATGAACAAAACTTTGTGAAAGACTGAAAGTATATATGTTTATTCATATACATATTTCGTTCATTATAGCGATGTCTCTTCTGCACATCTTCATTTGGAATTTGGATCAACTTTATTTTTCATTTATTTTCTGTTTTGTCTTGTCTATATTTTTCTTATAACAGAGATGAAATTATTAAAATTGATTCTGTTCTTTGTTGTTGTTTTATTTATCTGTACAAGATTCTAGTAATTATATTTTGAATATATATATATATATATATATATATATATATATATATATATATATATAATTTTATAGGCGTATCCCCGCCGTGTCCGTGTCCTATTTTTTTGAAATTTGTCGTGTCGCCGTATCCGTGTCGTGTCGTACCCGTGTCCCATATCTGTGTCCGTGCTTCATAGGGAATCCTTAAGAGCATCCACAGAGCTCTGGCCAAAGGGCTTTTTCTGTTATTTGGGCTCCCAAATCCACCGCAGTAGGCTCGCAGAAATTGGGCAGACCCATATGGCCTTGCAGGCTGACTCGCAAAATACCGCTAGCACGAGCCCGATCGCTGTTTAATATTATTTATTAATTTTTTGCTTGATAAAATGACATCATTTTGGAGCCTTGTTTTTTTACATCGGGCAGCAACGGTGTGTAATAGGGCCATAAGCCCTGTTTGGCCGCAGATATTTTTGAAAAAAACCCAAAAATGGGTGATTTTAATCTCTCTTTTTTTAAAATAAAATAATATTCATTAAATAAAAAAAAAAAAATTAGGCACCGTTTGTCCAAAAAAAAAGATTGTGCCAAAAATAAATAAAAATATCTTTTTTTTCCCCTTTAAAAATTGGTTTTTTTAAAAACTTTTTTTGCTTTAAATTTTAAATTTCTACGGGATTTTAAGTTTAAATTCATGTAATATTAATACTAACTTTTTTAATCCCAAAAATGGGTGATTTTTAAATTTGTGTAATATTAATCTTATTTTTTTAATCCATATAATGGATAATGTATTATTTAAAGTTATAATATTAGTCATATATTTTTTCATCTACATAATGGATAACATAATGTTTAAAGTTATAATATTAGTTCTATTTTTTAATTAATATAATGAGTGTTCATTATATAAGATAAAAAAATAAAAAATATAGTCTTTAGGAAAAAGTTAAAAAGAAAAAATTAATTAATTAATTATGAATTTTTTTTTTAGAGTGAAAATTCTAAAAGTCTAATATAGTGCCTCTTTCTGGAAAGCAAAAACTGCTAACATGGTTCTTGAAAAAGTCAAAATGACATTTTTAGAGAGCCGAGATCTAAAGAGACTGATACGAATGCTCTAAAAAGGACTATATCCGTTTTTGAGAGTTTTTCATACTATTAGACTAAAAAAGGTTATAAAACTCTCTTTAACTAAAAAAAAAAAAAAAAAAAGGTTATAAAACTCTTATATATTAAAACAAAAAAGGGGAATAATTAATTCTTTACAAAGAAAGATATTCGTCACTCTTTCCATCATGAAAATTAGATATCAACAACGACTAGGATTATCAATAAAATTGGAATACAACAATCCCCAACGAAAGCTTGTAAAGTTTGGATAACCAATTTTAATTACGATTAACTTTACTCAAACACTATTTATTGAGTAACGCTCCTTATAATTTCAAAGCCTAGTGCAATTTTTGCCTCCATAGCTTTCATAAAAAAATGAAAGATTATCACGTAAAAATTTTATTCCCTCTTTCTATTTATTTATTTTTTATTTTTTAAAGTTTTTTAAATTAGTTGTCTCATTTGACAAGTCAAAGTCAAAACTTATTATTATTTTCATAATTATCCTTTGAGTTTAAAAAACTCTCAACTTGATGATATATACATTTAAACTTAAAATAACAAAATGGTAATTTTATAATTATCATGAAATTGTTATAAATCAACACAAATCATAAGTATCTACAGTCTAAAAATTAGTCCTTGGAATGAATGTTTTTCCATAGAGATGAAGATCAGTGCTTGGGAATGAAAAATAAAAATACACACTACCACAAGTCAATTCCAGCTCATTTAGACTTTCCACCTAGTGGAGCTATAGTGCTATACATTAAAAACAATTATTTTGATGTGAACTTGCACTAAAGAAAAAAGACAATTAAAGAGTTTTTCATAAATTTTTATTGTCGACTGACCAAGACAACTCCACAATTATTTCTGATGTGAACATGCATGTTGACAATTAATTATTATAATAATTGGGAAATATCATATCTCACAATATAATCTAGTTTTTCTTTCTTTTCCTTTTTTTTCACAACTATTAGAGATTTTATTTTTAATAATAATTTAAAGACTAAATTTGATATTTATCAAATTTAATTTATGCAAGTAAAGTGATGGGACACCACCATTTTTGTGAGTAAGATGATGGAACCAACCATCCCATCACATAAATTAAATTCCACACTATTCTTTTTTTATAAGGTAAAGTGTAAGAAACCTCCTTAAAATATATCTCTTGTGCAACTAACCCCTGAAATTACAAATAACCCCCTCAAACTATGAAGATATTGCAATTTAGGACATAGAAATCATATCAGGTAAGTTTCCGTGGCCGGAATTTGGTAAAGTCGTTTTTGGCCTTTAGTAAAACGTGGTCATTTAACTCTTTAACCATGCTTTTAAAGTTGATTAATTGATGTGGCCCCTTGTATTCTGAAGAACCACTAACAATTCGACACATCACCAACCTTATCACCATTAACTGCTTATCTCTTCCATTCATTCTGTTTTTCTCATTTTCTTTTTCCAAATTTTATTTTTTACCGTCGTCTCTTCCATTCATTCATTCACGTCGTATTGCACTCACGAAACTGTTGGGTCGCTGAAGCTCTT
Source organism: Cornus florida (assembly GCF_030987335.1). Taxonomy (NCBI): domain Eukaryota; kingdom Viridiplantae; phylum Streptophyta; class Magnoliopsida; order Cornales; family Cornaceae; genus Cornus; species Cornus florida. The sequence continues at coordinate 75,619,761 of NW_026775579.1, read as the reverse complement.
CGAGACTTCGATGTAGGTCGTTTGAAACTGTGGCTCGCCGGAGTTCATCGCTGAAGTTTCTGGGTCTGTCTGAAACTAACGGTTGAGGTTCGCTGAAGCTTTTCCAATGGATTGAATGTTGACGCTTTTCAGGTTGGGTCGCTTCTCAAGCCCTCTATATGGAGCTCTTAGTTAGGTCTTCAATGGAACTCTAGTTCAGTTCAAACACCTCTCCAGACCATTTTTCTTAATTATCTTGTCTTGGCAGCTTCGGTTCGGAGCTCACCGATCCAATTTCAATGGACACTGCCGCTCAGAGCTCGCCAGAATGGATGGGTCATTGTAGCTCTGCACTTGTTTTCATCTTCGGTTGGGCCGGTGGTCATTTAGTTTGAAGCTTTCGGGTCGTCGGTTTGATTTATACGGTTAATTTAGTCGTTAATGCTCAGAGCTTCTCGCCGGTTGAATTGTTGTACTTAAACCTTTTCCGGTTGTCAATGTTCTTTATTCTGGAAAATAAAGAACTGTACAAAGGCAATGCTATATAGGTGCAGATAGCCCCTGTCCGGCCGTGATGAAGTTTAGAATCAAATAAGAGTAAGGGCAAGAAAAGTACACTAGATTTCTTTCTTCATCCAGTTCAAGTTCAATGTTTGGTTGCCCCTCATACTTAGATCTTTTGCGAGGGAGAGCCTGTGAGAAAGGAGTCACCTCACCAATTTTCTCTAATAATAACACCTTCGTTTTCATTAAGAACCTCTTTTGTGTTGGAAAAAAAAAAAAATGTGATCTTTTGATATTATTTTAATACTCATTCATCCAAATATATGTTTCATCTTCCCAATTTTGTTCCTCCTTTAGCATCTTATACAATTTGTTGGTTTGATCTCTGAAGCTCACTGATTTGTTCTCTGAAGTTTAGTGTTCCGTTCAAGGCTAAGAATTTCTGGGACACACAAATAGGGCATGTTTGGCTGGGGGGTCTAAAGATTCTAAGAAGGGCAATTAGGTCTTTTAATTTTCATAAGGGCTTTATGGTCATTTAATTTAAATTGGGTAGTCACGTGCCATTTTAACAATCAAAATTCAACCTCTGACCGCCGGAGTGGGTAATATGCACCAAAAATGGTTAGTTGAGGGGGTTATTTGTAACTTTTATAGTTTAAGGGGGATATTTGCTAATTGGGTCATAGTTTAAGGGGGTTTGTTGCACTTTACCCTTTTTTATATTACTCACAGAAATGGTAGAGTCCCTCTATATATATATATATATATATATATATATATATATTATAGAAGAACTCTGTTAAAAAAAATAAAAAACCTCTAGTTAAAGGCCAAGATTCTGCAGTATTACAATTACTAAACTGCTCATGGCCTCTTTTGCGGATTGAACAAACTTCGCCTCTGAAACAAGATAAGCCAGTTAAAATATGAGTATATGTTTTTAAAAAACAAGGTTGAGGGTTCGAGTCCAATTAAATTACGTAACTATTGATATAGATGAAGAACCTGTGAGCCACAGATGTATCCTTTTTAACTGCAGAAATCACTGTATAACATATATGCATGCATGACATGATGACAGGCAAAAGATGTGTTGCAACTTGGAAAGTTAATTAAATATGCCATTTATGTTTTGGTAAGTTAAATATTTCATTTATATATATATATATATATATATTGGTTTTCATCAGTGATAAACTTACCTCAATTTTTATTTCTGGCTGCCCCTGTTTGCTTGTGCTCTTCACTGGAAGACAATCTTCCTCAATTTTTGAACATATAAAGAGGTGACTGTGGATGCTTATTTCGGTTAATTGAGGGATTTAATCTTGGTTTATTTATTTTTTTTTGTTAAATTTTGAATTTGAAAATTTTGATTCTCTAACTAATTCCAAAGTTATTTTGGTGAACAGAATTAGATTATTGGTTTTCAACTTATTATTTGGAGGGATAAAGGAAAACTATCCCAAATATAATATCTGCTGGAATATCTTACACATACAAGAGATGAATACATTTATTCCTTACTTATCCTATCAATTTCCATCAATATTCATATACAGTCATCCAAAGCCCAAATAGAATGTCTATTGGCATAACTGTGTGAACATGAGTGTCCTCCAGCCAAAAAAGGTAGAATTCTAAGCTGATTTAAGATTTAGGCTATGTACGTTTGATATCTGTCCAAATTTGATAGGTGAGTTGGGAATGAAAATGATGCCTCTAATAGGAAGGAAAATGAAAAAGAAATGGACTAGGCTTTGAAATTATCATTTATCAAAGTTTTAATTTCAGGTCGATATCATCACTTTGATAAAGTTTTAATTATTATTTTTTTTTCGGAAGGTAAAAGTTTCAATTATTGGACATACATGGAAAATGTGAGAATTTCTGAGGTGAACATGCATCTAAACCAATTGCTCTGTGCAAAAAAAAGTAGACCACATAATTTCAATGGACAGTTCTTTACCCCTTCCTTCATTGACTGACCAAGACAATTACACCATATACTTTTCTCTCGAGCATAATTTCCATGTAGTCAGGGAACCAGGAATCTGGAATTGGGGGCCCACTTAGTATTATGTAAATTTTGAAAAAATTATAAATAACTGTTATATATTTTTTTATATAAATATTGATCTACTGTTTCTATATACATATATCTTGAAAATATATAATTCAAAAAAAAAAAGTGCAACCTAAATAAATAGATGGAAAACTAATATGAGAAATAAAATTAGTTTTTCTCTAGTAATTGTTTCCATTTTTCAAAATTTAATTTCTGATTTTTTTTTTTTTTTTTGAATACTTTGATTCTATTTTCGCAAATATATATTATTATTTACTTGATGAAAGATTTTAAAAAATTAATAAATAATTTTAACTAAACAAATCTCATAAGGTTTAATAAAACACAATTATTATGATTAAAATAAAAAAGTACTTTAGTAATTTATATAAGAGTAAAGTGTAAAAAAAACCCATGTATTATCAATATAGTGCAAAAAAATCCCTGTATAGTATAAAACTCCTTATACTATCGATTTGGTACAAATAAACCCCTTAAGACTTAAAATGACTGTAATACCCTTATGTCAATTAATATGTTAAAATGTAGCCATTTAAAATTATCGTTTTGTCTATTTTTAGCACCTCATCTTTCTCCTCTCTTCTTCCTCTCAGTTTTCTCTCTCCTCTCCACCTCATCTTTTCCACCCATCGCTGCATCTGTGAGCTTCAGTTTTGGTCGTCGATGGAGTACGTCGAAACCGAAGTCACCGCCGAATATAACTCAACCCCTTCAGCAAATTCACCGTCATCATCCTCATCACCACCTGATACCCAACACACCAAGCCAAGATCATCTAAAGAACCCAACCTATCATAATCTCCACATTTGACAGACAACGACATCAGCTCTCTGGGCTCAATCTCTCCGGTGTCCTTGCCTCCCACATGGGTCACCTTTGCCAATCAATTATACGGTCCACTGCTGCCCAAACATCATCACCGAGTTCCTCGTTCGCCGGAAGCTTACTGTAACAGGCAAACTCAACCCCTTCTTCCAAGTTCATCATCACCAACCACTCGCCCACACGCCAGATGCTCCTGTGAGTAAATCTGACTCGCCCTTCACGCGCCCTCGCGCTCCTTCTTCTACAACGTTTTTCCGGTGCTCTTCCATCTGTCGCCAATGTTAACCACCTCCTTCACGAAACCGTCCCAAGTTGCAGACAAGCTTCCGATGATCACCACCTACTGCCGGTGCTTACCACCATCTTGTGTGACCCAGCCGGAAAATCATCATCTCTTCACGCTCTGTCTTACCCGGATTCGCGTAGTGGGTTTGCTAGTGTTGCGAAACATCACTTCTCTCTCCGAAGGATGTCGCCTGTAACGGTGGTGGGGGTGATGGCCTGTAATGGTGGTGGGAGGAATGGCTCATTGGTGGAGATGAGACAGAAGGAAGAGAGAAGAAGATGAAATTATGTAATATCGGATTTTCAGATTTATTTTTTTGCCAAAAAGTGATTAAAGGGCTTATTTGCATATTTTTTAAATATTATAGACTGAAATGCATATTTTTAAAAAAGATGGACTAATATTTGTTCACATAATCTATATTTTAGGAGGATTTTTTGCACTTAACCCTTTATAAAGTGAGTGGTTATAGATTTTTTTTTCCATTTATAACTAAAAATATTAAAATATATAATATCATTATTATTGTTGACATTTTTGCCATTGTGCTCTCACAATACTTTAATTTTTATTTCTTTCCATTCTCTCAGGATATGTTGATAGAGATTTATATATAATTATATTTTTATATCTTATCTTATGTTATGCAATTGTTAGTGTAATGTTTGTAATTTATTTACATATGTATATATTTGTAGTGGAAAAAAAAAAATTTAAAAGAAAAAGATTTTTCATTTGTGCTGGGACCCACCGCTAACATTAATTTGTGGCCAAGAGACCAATTTGGTCTCATTTCTTCTCTCCCCGTAAGCTCTCTCTTCCCCTCACTTTTTTTTTTTTTTTTTTTTCTCTTTTTCTTTTGATCTCAAACTTCACTCTTCAATTACTTTATCAATTGTTGAAATTTTTGGGTGCCGTTTGCGGCAAATCGGAGAGCACGGCGCGATCCACACGTTGATATAAGCAATTCCTCATTTGGTGCACTTTAGGGATTTCGAATTTTTAGACCCATTTGAGAGTTTTTGTATCTAAGTGAGGTATGGGTGTTCTAATTCATGTTTTCTTTGACCTTTTATGAGTTTTTCCCCTTTAATTTGATTCTAAGCATGGTTGATTTTAGCAATTTTGCCTATGTTGTTGTGGTTGTATGTAATTAAGGTGATGAATGTATTATATATGTTAATTGAACCAATGGTTATGATTATATACTTGGTAGTGAAGATACATGCTTAATATTGACATTTTAGGTGTTCCATGATTTTTAATTGTTAAGAAAAGTGATGTTGAAATTATGAAAATAAATGTTAGGTTTTCCCTTAATAATGTGATATGTAGATGGAATGTATGGGATTTATTGTAAATTTTCTTGAGAATTGCCATGATGCTAGATATATGTTATGTATCTCTATGGGTGTTATGTGTAAATAATATATCTTTGTATGATTTATTGATTGGATATGGAAAGCATTCTTTTGTGATTATGTCCTTGTTTAATATGAGTAATTGTAGAAATTTTGTTGACTTAAAGCATGCTATAAATTCATGAAAAAATTCTTTTTTAGTATGGAATGTTGTTAAGGTTTGATGATGTGAAAATTATGGTAAATTGTGAAGTATGAAGTATTCATGCATACATTGAGAAAGAAAAAGGGAAAAATTACTTTTTTTAAAACCAATGAAATTATTTTAGGGAAACGTTTTTGAAAGTGTTTGTGAAAACTGGACGTCTAGGAGGCGCCTAGTGGTCATTGGTGTTAGTGTGGTCTAAAAGGGAGTATGGTTGAGCTAACTAAGCCGGATGCAACGCCTTAGAGGTGCCTTGTGATCGTGGATAGCTAGTCAACCCTCCATTCATGATGCCTTTGAGGTGCCTTGGGTCGGATTACACTATTGGTTTGGAAGTTGAAACGGTATTGTTTTGGAAATAAGAAACGACATTGCATGGCATGACATTACATTGGCATACATTGTACACTTGGTAGTTAGACGACTTACGTATGTATTTGTTAATTATTATCGTTACTTTGCTTGTTTTTCTCAAGATATGATCTCGTTCTCTCGTATTCTATTTATTAGATGGATTCACGATGTTGTAAGAGGTGTGTCTTAGACGCTTTTAACTGAGCTTTATGCTCACCTCATCATTTTAATATTTTTCAGGTCACGGGAAGGAAGTAGCAGATGACGTTCCTCTATAGGTTTGAATGAGTTAGTGGACTATTTTATTATCTTTTATATTTGAGATTTCATTTGTTTTGTATAAGTTTTGGGATGACACGTACATTATGTGTCGGTTTTAGAACTTACCATAGTGCCTTTAGATGATCTCGGATTCGGGTAAGAACCCGATTAGTGATTCAAACCCTCGGGTTCGGGTCGTTACAGTTAGGCAGGAAGATTGTCCGATTTTTTTTTTTAGTTTCATATACATGTAGTTATGCGTTCGTCTAACTTCACAGTGAGAAATAAAAGATAAGTGAAGAGGGACGGAACTAATGAAGGTCCCCTGAGTTGGCCCGCACTCTATAATATATGTGGTAATTTTTAAAAAAAAATTCATTATGCCCCGTCCCCCCCCCCCCCCCCCCCAAATTTGTTTGATTAATAAAATTATCTCTTTATTTTCTCTTTTACTCTTCAAATTCCATAAATTTCCTTAATTGAAAAAGTCAAAATTTTCTTCCTCAATTGAAACCTTTTAACTTTTTCCATTTAAAGTTCTCTCATTTTTCTTCCCCCTTAAAGGAGAGATTTTGCAATTGTACTTGATTGATAAATTTTTTTTAGAATGTCTTGAAATTTCGGTACGAAATTCTTAAAAAGTACTTTCCAATTAGTGAGTTATTCTTATAATGACACTAAGAAGGATTATGAAACTCTTATATATAAATTTTAGAGTAACAAACTTCTTTAAACAAACATATCCACGTCCCTCTTCTCTTCATGAAAGTTAGATATCAATGGGTATGACTAGATTCCACAAAATAAAATTCGAAAACAACAATCCCAACTTTAAAAAATCTTCTATTGTTCTTTTTCCACCATAGTTAATAGATTAAAGCAGCCTGAAAGCTTGTGAAGTTTGGATAACCAATTTTAATTACCGTTAAGTGTACTAAAAAACACTACATATTGAGCAACGCCTGATTTCAAAGCCTAGTGCAAAATTTGCCTCTATTATATAAATAAGTACGAAGGTAAAAATTCAGGCCCAATAAGGTATGGAGCCCAAATGAAAGAAATACAATGCTGAAGTGCAACAAGCCCATGACCCATAAACACCCAGCCCGAATCCAACAATTAAATGGTTATCATGAAACCCGTTGCGGTCCTCCATACACTCCCGAATCCAACAATTATTGCTTTCGTTCAAATTGATAGATCATCACCTAAAGATATAATGTCACAAAGAAAATTAATAAACCATTCAGTAAAAGTTTGTTGCCACATATGGCCCAAGTATAACACTATGTTTTATGATTATCATGAAATTGTTATAAATTAACACAATTCATAAGAATCTACAATCTAAAAATTACAGTACTTTGAATAAAGGATTTTCCATGGAGATTAAGATCAGTGTTTGGACATGAAAAAAATAAATAAATAAATACACCCCACCACAAGTCAATTCCAGCTCAATTTTAAACTTTCCACTAAAGAAAAAGTCAATTAAAGAGTTTTCCATAAATTTTTATCGTTGACTGACCAAGACAATTAGGCCTTACACTTTTCCCTTGTAATACCAAGTCCCTCAGAAATATTCAACAATAGCCTAAACAAGAGATGCATATATGATATATGTCACACATTACACTCAACTGCTCAAGCCACTTTTGCGACTGGAAAATGGTACAATGAACTACTAGTTTTAGCCCAGGAAAAAAATTTTAAAAATTAAAAAAAAAAGGAGTTGCATATATGTACAAGCCATAAAGAAAATGAAAATAACATCAGAGGACTTTAAAGCAAGTACAAGCCATAACAACCCCATTGTTACAAATCAAACCGAGCAGAGAAATTTAATATATATATATATATTTCGTATGTTGTCGCATTGCAGTGACAAGGTCTTCCTATAGAGTGCCTATACAAGGACGGAAAGGCTTGTGACTTTGTACACACCAAAAATTAGATCTTAGAAAGTTATCATAATGGGCTTGCACCATGCGATGCTTGTGCAAATCTCCCTGCTGGTGCTGTTGACACTAATGTCCACAGCACCAACTGCTGCACCTACAAAAATACCTATAGCCAAACCCGGCTGTGGTGATCATTGCGGGGATGTAAGCGTCCCATACCCATTCGGCATGACCCCAGACTGTTATCCAGATGAAAATTTTCTCACCACCTGTGACCACTCTTTCGATCCTCCCGAACTATTTCTACGAAAGAGTAAGATAAACGTTACCAAAATATCACTCGAAGGTCAGATGCATGTGTTGCAGTTCATAGCTCGCAATTGCTATGATGAGGAGGGTAACAGGCTCTCCTACGTCGACCCTCCCAAATTCTGGTTCATCAAAATTTTCATCTCTAACACCCAAAACAAGTTCATAGCAGTTGGGTGTGAGTCTGTGACACTTACACCATTGTTAGAGCCGATAAAGGGGACAAGAATTACACAACCGGGTGCATGTCCATATGTGACAGCATGGATGATATCACTGAGGGGTCTTGTTCTGGTGTTGGCTGTTGCCAGACACCTATTGATCCAAAAGGGACGATCGATATTAAACTGAGATTAAGTAGCTATTACAATTACAATCATACAACTATAATCGACTCCAATCGCTGTAGCTATGCCTTTGTGGTCCAACAAGATGAGTTCAACTTCTCCAAACAATTTCTTCAAGATTTGCCGCACAGAGACAAACTCCCGATGGTGCTGGATTGGACCATTGGGAATGAGACATGCAACGAGGCTCGGAAGAACATGACTAGTTATGCATGTAAAGCTATTTATAGCGTGTGTGATGATCCAGATAACGGTCCTGGGTATCTCTGTAGATGCCTTTAAGGTTACCAAGGTAACCCATATCTGTCCGATGGTTGCCAAGGTAACGTTTTCACCATATTCTATCATGTTTGGTTCATAGCTTCAATTTCATCGCTTCTAAATGTTTTAATTCTTCACAGATGCTTTAATTAATTCTTTGTTTTTGCAGATATTGATGAATGTGAGAACCCTCTCAACAAGTGCCCAAAAAATTGTAAATAACGTAGAGATCAAGTCCAATTTCGAGATCTTTTCTGCGGAACGAACAACGAGATAAATTGCAATAACCAAAGCATGGAAATCGATTTCTCTCTCTTGGCCTTTTACACACATAAATATTATACGTGTTGTATTTATTAGCGTACATAATTGATGTGATATATGCATTTTTTTAAAGGCAGAGAGATGATCGGTTTTCCTTTTTAGTAACCTTAATTTCACTTTCCATCAAAGTAAGGAATAAATAGGAAAACACTTCTCCAATAATTAATTACTATAAAGGTAATTTATAAGTTGACCAAATAATATAATATTAATCTGATACCTATTTACTTAACCACTAATTAATAAAATATATCACATGTCCAAAACATGTGGGCCACACAGTATAAGAAAATATCTTACAGTCTCCCACTTGGCCCATATGATAACTTCGGTAGTGGTTTAGTAAAATAATCATTAATGTGCACTATAAATCAAATTGACTCATTAAATTGGTCATCATAAATACCATGATAAATAAACTACTAATGCGAGTCATGGCGGTTATATGTCCTTGAATGACACAGTCCCTTCCATGTACCTCAACACTAGTAATCTATTCAACATAGTCTATAAATGAGAAGTATCAATAATGATCTAACAATAATGTCTTTTCCAAGACTATTCCTATTACCATTTATTAAAGTAATACGTACATGTACATTAATTAATAGGAAATATCAGAAACACATTTAATCAGCGCAAAATGTCAAATACATATAAACAGTGTTAAACAATCCACAATTAAAAAATAATCATCATTGACTACATTCAAAATCCATTCTTTCAACACGTTCCATAAATGTCATGGGTGGTAGTTCATTCGTTAATGGATTGAAATCATAAATTGTGTATTTATATGTTCAATAGACATTCTTTGTTTCTAAACATCTTTAATGATAAAGTATTTCAACTTTAGAGTACCTATCATTTTTCATACAAGAAGATCAACAATTGCAGCATAAATTTTTAGCAATCTGAAAATAGTACCCATAACTCTAAGTCCTAAAATAAATTCTGCAACAATATAATACCCCTAATTTTAAAAGGATAGTCTCAGTATTTATTTATTTGTTTTAATTGTATTTTTTAATTATTTAATTAATTATTTGACTAATTGCTTATGTATTTAATTGAATTAGATATTACTTGACTATTTGATTATGTGTCTATGTATTATTTGTATTTGTCTATGTGTTAATTGTTTAATTAGTTTATGTGCTTAAATGGTGTTTTGATTAATTGTAAATTAAATGTTTTCTTTTCTTTTATTATTTTATTTTATTTTTCTTTTATGGTTATGGTTAGTAGTAATGGGCCAACCAATTGGGTCTCATGGACTACTTGGATAGGAGGTTGGATGTGTATGGATTATTACCCATGGATAATGTATGTATATATATAGATATATATTATATACATATATAAAAAGGAAAGTAATTTATTAATTATTTTTATGGTAACTTGGGTAGTAATATTTAATCTGATATATATGTTTTATATTTAAATAATAAAAATATACATAGATTTGATACGTGTTATGTTTTAAGTTACTTTATAATATTATGGTAACTTTAGTATTATTGGATAATCCATTAATAAATAATGGAATGTGTATAATTTATTTATTTAATAAACATATACATAAATTATATACGTAACATATTTTACTTACCTTTTTAATATATATATATAAAAGAGAAAGTAATTTATTAATTACTTTTATGGTAATTTGGGTAGTAATATTTAATCTGATGTATATGTTTATTTAAATAATAAAAATATACATAGATTTGATACATGTTATATTTTAAGTTACTTTATAATATTATGTTAACTTAAAAATTATTGGATAATCCATTAATAAATAATGGAATGTGTATAATTTATTTATTTAATAAACATATATATAAATTATATACATAACATATTTTGCTTACCTTTTTAATATTTTTATTTTTATTTTTTTTTAGTTGACTTGAATTGTGAAAAGGGTTAGGGTTATTTTATTTAACCTATAAATATATAGCTATAGGTTGTAAAAAAGGGTTAGAAATATTCACGTGATTTATACTGGAGAGATAGTGTTAGAGAGGGAAGGAGGAAAATGAAGGAATGAAAAGAAAAACCCTATTGAGAGAGATCAAGGAAGAAGAAGTTTAACTTTCGATCCGAAAGTTTAAGTCAAGTTCTTCTTCTATCTCTTTCCCTTTGATTCATGTTTCTGTACATGCCTAGGAAATTCCAGAATTTATTAAACACATAAAATTAAATAATTATGCATGTTTAATTGGGTTAGAACATAGGTTTTATGAAATTGGTTCATATCTGTTCTTGTGTTATGAATTGATAAAATGCATGATTTTGATTTGATTTCTTATGTGAATTTTTACATGTTTAAAAAAAATAAATTGTAGACTCAAAGCATGCTACAAATTAAAAAAATTCATAATAGACAAAGTAATAATAAATTACTTTGCATTTTTCATAATATTGTTCCTCCAGCCAAATCTTCTAAAACTCTTTTAATATATGCTTTATGAGGCAATTCTAAAAAATCCACATGATCTATTATGAAATATTTATATTCCTATTACGTAGAATGCCTCATCCATATATTTCATTTCAAAGTTCTTAGAGATAACTTTTAGTTTCTTATAATAAATTAAGATCACTACTAGCAAACAAAATATCATCAATATATATAAAATCAGAAATATAAACTTACTCCTACTAACCTTATAACCTTATAGTATATACACTGATCAACAGTGTTTTACTTAAAACAAAAAAAAATAATGGTATCATTGAACTTAATATACCATTGTCAGGAAATTTGTTTAAGTTCATATATTAACATCTTAAGTTTACAGACCATGTATTCTTTACTCTTTAATGTAAAGCCTTCAGGTTGTTCCATATAGACTTCATCTTTCTAAACTCCCATTCAGAAAATCAATCAAAATTAAATTCTTGGAGATATACCACATAGTCATTCGGAATAGCAGATCTCCTTTTTGAGATCGTCTTAATGTTATTCCTTATGATTCTTTTACGATATATTTATTAATGACAATCTCATCATGGAGTTGTTGATCATTCAATTATTCTTTGGTGTTATACAGTTTAACAATTAAATGAACAATTATTTTTTTAGAAGTTATGGGTAAAGAAATTTGTACCCTAACTTCTTAAATGATCACATTCTTATTTTTATCACTCCCACTGACTTCACCATTCTTAATGAATCTGACATTACTAGTTTCAATAATTATCGTACTATGTTTAGAAAAGCAAAACTTGTACCTTTTAGATTACTTAATATCCACAACATTATGGATAACGAGGAATTACTTAACATACTCCTAACCAATTCCATAAGAGTACAATTATGCTTTACAGCTACACACTTCTGTTGTAGCATGTATAGCAAAGTGTATTGAGCACAAATGCCATATATATTTTAAGGAGTTTAGCAGACGGTTAGAGTATTAACCTGTTTCATCATACTTTCCATAATATTCACCACATCTATATGACCTTATGATTTTCACTTTTCCATTTAGTTGTTTTTCAACTTCATTTATGTATACTTCAAGAATACCCACTGCCTGAGATTTTTCATGCAACAAATAGATATATCTATAACGTGAAAAATCAACTATAAAGGCGATAAAATACTTTTCTCCTCCAAAAGATGGAACATTAGAAGGTTTACAAATGTCTGTATGAATAATTTCAAGAAGTTATGTACTTATTGTGGCTCATTTATTTGTGTGTTTGGTTTGTTTACCCTTAATACAATCCACACACACACTAAAAACATTAAAGTTTAGATTCAGAAAAATCACATTCTTTACTAATTTTCCTAACATTTCACTAGATATTGACCTAGTCTTTTATGCCATAAGAAAGATAAATTTTCTATTAATTGAGTTACGCTTAATTCTAACATTATGATGCAAGATTAAAAGGTTTTTAATAAACTATCAAGTTTGAATTTACAAAAATTATCAACAATAATACCATAACTCACAAATTAGAATTTCTTAAATAAATATCATTATCAAATTTAAATTAAAAAATCATTAATATAAAGTTTTGAAATAAAATCAAATTATAGTAACTTGAATAGACCTAAAAAGTTTAAAATAATTTAAATAAAATCCACTGTCTAACATTAAACATAATGTCATAATGGTTTCAACAAAACTTTTTCCTAATTATCATATATAAGAAATTCTTATTTAAATTTGTGATTTAGGCCATAAGAAATTCTTACATTTATTAAAAACATAAATATTAGTATTTAAGTCAACCTATCATGTATTAAAAAGAATTTCAATAAGTAATTCGAAATATACAAAAGCCAAAAACTTACCATTCTTTTTCGAATTATTCTTTATATTTCATGTAATCTTTCTAAAAATGTTCAATACATTAATGATACTTTTTCATTATTACATTCATTTCTTTTAGTAGATTGATCTAAATCTTTTAATTTTGGGTGTTGCTCACTTAATGCCTTTTCAGGCTTATTTCCAAAATTTATTTATAACTTCTTGAGTCATCAGATGAACATAATGATTACCTTGTTACTTAAGTCTTGTCTCCTCCTAAATTAACATAATGGTCAATTAAATCACTTTCCACTTGTCTTAATAGTGTTAATTCGAAATGACCCATACTGAATAGATAAGAAATTGAGAATAAATTGAATAAGAAAATTCTCATTCACAATCATCCATAAAGTTCTCAATTTTGTAGCAACATTAGTCATCTAAAAAAAAACGTTCATACATGAAACGAGTACCAACAAAAAAGAAAAATGCATAGTAGTTATATAAATTAATAATTTTCATTTTAGATATTTATTTACAATACGAAAAGATTCTTCTAATCAAATTTTTCTTAGCACTATCACTATGGGGAACAATTATTCACATAACCATAATACTTAATCTGTTCGATCTCTTCCAAGCTTTATGGATAATCTTTTCTTCCTCACTGTTTTAATCAATAATAACAGTACGTTTCTCGATTTAAAATACTAAATCTTGATTTAACACACCTAAATTTTGAACTTAACTTACTCATTCTATTATGAGAAGTTAGTCCTATTGAGAACATGAACAAATGTAGCATGCGTATTAAGGGATGTAATAAAACAAACATAATAAGATAAAATACTCACAACAATAATGCTTTGAGTTAACAACACGTATATATATAACTTAAAAATATAAATACAATGTATAACTATAGTACCTCTTTGGGTGGCAACTATAAAATACTAATAGTGATGCTTATATGTATTTATATGTATACCTTCATTAGTGATGCATTATTTAATTAAACAAATAAGTTACCTTTAGATATCCTATATCTACCTAATTAAAAAATACATATAACCCCTTAATTTTTATTTAATCACTTAAAAATCAATTCCCTTTCGAGAATTATTTCTCATGATCAAATAAACCCAATATTTCTGAATATCACAAAAATTATAAGTATCATAATTAATGAAATATTGCAATTATGTTTACTACCAAAATTAATATTTATCAACTATTATGATTAGGCCACTTTGGTAGTTACCAACCTTTACATAATATGAATATTAAATTAGATAGTAACTAATTTATGATTAATTATGTCTACTACAAAAATTAATATTCATCAATCATCATGATTGGATCACTTTAGTAGCTACCAATCTTCACATAATATGAATATTAAATTAGTTAGTAACTAATTAATCATTAATTTACCAATTTAACATTATACACACATACTTATACTGATCGATCATAGTATAAAAAGGTTCGATCCCAGAAACTTAATAGTCCGAAAATTCAATAAAAATATTTTTTTACTTTATATATATAATAAAACATATTATTTTTATTTTCGGACTTGAAGATCATAATTGAATCAATTTAAAATTGATTCTCCATCTTGTATATATATTTGGGTACAAAACAATCATTTATTTGTATGTTCAATATGGTCAAATTAAATTTCTAGACTCACATATTATTTTAAAAATTTAGATTTTCAATAAAATAAATAAATACACGTACTTTATGTATTTAATAATTTATTTATTTATTTTATTTAATCATGTACAAAACAACATCATTTCAATTAACAGTCTCGATTTACGCAACAGAATAATAATCAAATATATCATTCTGTAAATTGATTATGCACAAAATAGCAATAAACAATCTCTTTCGCCATGATGTTGGGATTGTAAACTCCGCATGCAATGTGAAATTACCCAATAGGAGACATGGAGGCCTGGTACACACACATGTTAGAAAAAATAAATAATCTGTTTTGACTTGTTTTTTTGTCTCATTATGATATATATATTAACTTTCAACAATTCATTAAATTCGAAAATCAAGACACACAAACAATCATAGGGCAACAAAACTCATCAAACCAGATAGAAACATATCAATATTTATTTATGTGAGTTTCATCTATTCATTTAAATTCGGAATTCAAGGCACATAATTTTACATTATTTGTTTGAAGTCAACATAACTAATTAAAACATACCACAAACAAATAGATCTATGACCAAAAACGCTATAAATTGAAAAAATTTGATCATGACATACGAATCTCTATTAAAGCTCTACGAATATGATAAATTAAAATTAAATAATTAAATAATTTTAATTTTAATTTTAACTTAAACATATTATTTATGCAAGTATAATGGAAAAATAAAAAATTCCAAAACTACGGTCTCTGATACCACACGTAAAATTTAATTTATTCGTGCAAACCATTCATCACAAACAAACATGAATTTCAGGATTTTAAAACTTCATTATTTTCACATAGTCTATAATGCATAAATAAATACTAGTTAGATATAAATACTTCGATCTGTGATTGCAAATAACGTAGAGATCAAGTCCAACTTCGAGATCCTTTCTGCAGAACGAACAACGAGATAAACTGTAATAGCCAAAGCATGGAAACCGATTTCTCTCTCGTGGCCTTTGGCACACATAAATATTATATGTGTTGTATTCATTAGCGTATATAATTGATGAGATATATGCACTTTTATAAAGGCAGAGAGAGGATCAGTTTTCCTTTTTAGTTACCTTAATTTTAAGGAATAAATAGGAAAACACTTCTCCAATAATTAATTACCATAAAGGTAATTTATAAGTTAACCAAATAATATAATATTAATCTGATACCTATTTACTTAACCACTAATTAATAAAATATATCATATGTCCAAAACATGTGGGCCACACAATATAAGAAAATATCTTACATTGTCAGCGCAACCCGACTCGATTTTAACCCAATTAATTTTTTTTTTGTGGGTCTTTGATCCAGAATTTAGTTTCTATTGTAATCCGATTTATAAAGGTGTTAGAGTTGTTATCATTCAGTAGAGAGAACATTGAAAGCCAAAATTAATTGACAGCAAGACACAGACAAATGGTTGGCAGCTTGAGAAATTTGTAATCTTGGTTTTCTTTTTGCATTGTAAAATTTTTTTGCCAGTTTTTACTGTGAAAGCAGGTTATAAGTGGAACATCGTTAAATATTTTTGTTTGTGTGATGTTTGATTTTCGTTTTCAATCAAATTTTTTATTGTGCTTTGTTGCGGTGTATTTCGTAAGAAAACCATTAAAAGTGATGGGTTATGAGCGACTAAGAATAGTTGGGACTCATGGCGGAGGGAGAGGGGGTTATGGGGCCATTTGTATTTAATTATTTATGATTGTTAATAGTAATTTTGTGGAAAATATAGTTTGCAAAGGAAATTATCATTGTAACCATTGCTACAACTTAATAGTATTCTATTCATATCATGTATAAACAATTATTTTAATTTATTTCTAAAATTTAATGTTATATTACTAGTTTGATTTCCTTTTTGGCTTATTTGGTTGATCATATAAATCCAATCAGGGCTTACTCCTAACTAAGTCTCTTACCTCTTGTTAACCCGCTGCATCTTTTATTCTCTTCCAGATTTAATTACAGTTTAATTGTGTTGACAAGGTAATACACAATGCCGCCCTTTGCACGAGTGGGCCTGGATCGAATGCCATAAAATGTGTCTTACCCTCACTTTGGACATCAATTGATTTTTAGATGAGATGGCACAGTCCGATCCAACAAGTGATTCCGAGCTAGAAGTCATGGGTTTGATTCCCAAGGGTCCTATCTGGTGAGGGAGGGATTGTTGACAATGTAATAGCAAACAATGTCACTCCTTACATTGGTGGGCATTGATTATTTATGCCATAAAAAATGTGTCTTACCCTTATTGGACATCAATTAATTTTTAGATAAGGTGACACAGTTGCTTATTTTGATTGATTTAATCATGCTTTATTATTATTATTATTGTGATTTTTTTTTTTTTTTTTTCCTTTTTAACTTTTGAATTAAAAGAAATTTGATTCTTTAACTAATTTCAAAATTATTTTGGTGAACAGAATTAGATTATTGGTTTTCAACTTATTATTTGGAGGGTAAAGGAAAACTATACGAAGGATAAGTAAGTAACAAATGTCGTCATCTCTCATATGTCTAAGGTATTCAATAATGTCACTTTTTTCATATTTCGAAGCCTAGTGCAATTTTGCCTCTATAGCTATCATTCAAATTACATATTTACATAAAAAAAAAAAATGTTAAATTCAAAAATAAAGAAACTATCCAATAAAATTTTGTTACCATGGCCTACGCAGAATTGATCACAACATGCTTTTAGTGGGGTTTGAACTTTCAAACTTCCATTTGAAAAACAAGGATGATCAATATTCATATATATTATTAGGTCTTGCAAATTTTCGCTGTGTGAACACGAGAGTCTTTCACAAATCAATTCCGGGTCGATGTCATCACTTATTAGACCTACATATGGAAATTTAATTTGAGAATTTCTGATGTGAACATGCATCCAATTATTCTATATAACAAAAGTGTTGACCAAATATGTTGATAAATTCATTAGAAACCTGGTTTTTTTTTTTTTTTTTTCAAGTAATTCATTAGAAACTTTCATCATTCGGCTAACCAAGACAATTACTCTATGTTTGATGTAGAGGAATGAAATGGAATAGAATACCCATTTTAACCATTCCTTTGTTTTGTATACAATTTAAAGTCAATATAACAAAGTGGACTTTTAACAACACATTTTCTACAAGGGGCATGCATAACCCTTTTAGAAAGTACTTTCTACAATAGACCCGTGTAAGCCCTTGTAGAAGAGTAGTTTTCGACAATAGGCCCGCATGGCCTGTTCTAGAATAGGGTTTATTATTCTAAAAATTTCATTTTGGCGGCTTGTTTTTTTTTCGAGCTCTAGCATAGCGCGAAAAAGGCACCTTTCCTAATATTCTTCCCAAATTCGCACATATCATCTATCAACCAAAATCCACTTGGCACACATCGATCCATCAACCAAAATCGACACGAAACCCTAATCCTATAAGCCCAAATTTCGGGCGAGTTTCACATTCAAATCGAGGAAAATAACCCAGGTACGTATGTTGATCTCTCTTTTCTTGGTTCATTTCTGTTCTTCTCTGAATATATATATATATATATATTTGGTTCATCTCTGTTCTTCTCTGAACTCATCTCTGTTCTTCTAGTTAAATCCTAATGTTTTCTGGTAAATTGATGGACTCTGGTAAATTAATAGACTTCCAAGTCCTAATTGGTGAGTTAGTGAAGGGGGAAAAGCTTACAGACAACATGATCTGGTAAAGTTTTTAGGAATTTCATCTATGCAGGCTGTATTTAATCCGTGACAAGAAAACTAAGGTTTGTAGGGTTTCTTATTAGGGTTAATACTGAAATGGGGGATTAAATAATTTAATCATTTAGGATGATTGGATGTCCCATGGAGATCGAATTTCTCCGTTTCTATTTTTGCGGTTTATATAATTCTCTTCGTAATTCTGTCATCTTGATGGGGTCATTGCAATAAAACTATTTTAAGTGACTAAAAACTTTTAAAACACAAATCATTTTATGGAACCCCAAAAATTGATGTTATGAGTACTATAGTGATGGCTCCCATTTCACTTAGGTTCTCCAATTATGATATTGGGATTTGTAACTTCATATGCTATGTGAGATGGCAAAAGACAGTTGGATCACTCTGTCTCCTTGGGAATTCTAAAGGAAGTGACCAAGTTATGATTTTACGAATTTCAACTGGAATATTTTTCTAATTCCATAAATCCTCTTTGCTTCAATCGGATGTGAGCTTACTTGCATGTGTTGATGGATGTCTAAACACAGGGTCTTCTAAAACTTTAAGTAGTAGCTATTTATGAATTGTATCATATGGTAGTTTGAAGTTCATATCTATGAAGTTGCATTTTTCTGATGTATATTTGGGTGCTTTCCATAAAATATCCCTTAGCCCATGAATTTCAAACTCTCTTAAGGAATGAGATTGTCCAAGAATGGGTGGCCACAACCAGGATAATCATAACCATAATCCATTCCTTTAGAGAGTGCGATAAGCAAAGATATGAGTTAGCATACTTTTTGTTTTCTTTTTCTTTTTCTTCTTCCTTCTTTTTATCACAACTTGAGGGGGGTCTTCGGTGTAGTATTCTGTTTCTGCCCCAACTAATTCTGGATTTAATTTTAGTGCATTTTCTCGATATTTATTGTAGTGTCTTATGATTCTATCTTGTGTGAATGCACGTCGTACAATTTCAAAATGTTATCTTCAATTGATGAGAGAATTATGGTTCATTTTTTTGTTGTTCTTTATTCTTTCTATTTAAATAGAAGAAGACAATCAGAGTTTGATAATCCTTATAAAATTTAATGGGAAAATTACATATAAATGGAGTTAAAGTTCCATATTTACTTAGAGGCTGAGTCAAAATTCCATATTTCTCTAAAATGGATTGCTGAGGTGGCACATGGTTTTTTACTGTTGAGAAATTGTGATGCCTAAAATACCCTTTCGCGAAGGTACTACTTTTTCTTCGAAGGAAGGTACCATGTTTTTTAAACACTCGCGAAGGTACTACTTTTTCTCCGAAGGTACTACTTTTTTGAACTGAAGGTACTACTTTTTTATTAGGGAAGGGCATTTTAGGCACCACAATTTTTTAAACAGTAAAAAATCATGTGCCACCTCAGCAATCCATTTTAGAGAAATATGGAACTTTGACTCAGTCTCTAAGTAAATATGAAACTTTGACTCCATTTATATGTAATTTTCCCAAATTTAATTGTCACGGCAGGCTTCCTTACTTTCACTTCTACCAACACACTTGCTGAAAATATCAGAAGTCACAAAACTGACTGCAAATGCTTTGGCTCCGCTTGTCAATTGTGTATAGTGTTTTTGTTAATATATATTTTTTCTTTTGTTCTATTTTGTTACAAATTTTACCTTTTCTCTTCTCCTTTTGCTATTTTTTGTTTTCCATGTAGAGACCCCGTCTTTTACTGTTTTTCTCTACTTATTATTTGTTGTGCTTTTTTGCATCACTTGCAGTTTCATAATAACTTTCGTATTAGAACTCCAAGAAGTACAGAGAGATCATTTCATTCAGCCCTAGCATTTGCTCTTTAGACTCGTGAAGGGATTCCAGAGGAGGTGCAATTCCTAAATTGTAATTTATTTTTTGCATTTCCTTACTGTAGAATGTGAATTAAACATGGAAGGATGCATATAAACTGTAAGGGATGTAAACTATAAATCATCCGGGTGGTGTTGTTCTTTCAGCTTGTTATGTCAGCTCTACAAATTTTTATTTTTATTTATTTATTTTTTTGGGCTTTCAGCTTGTTATGTCTGCTTTACCATTCATTTTTAAGTCTTCCTCAACTTGTAGAAACAATATTTTCCTTAATGTCTCCCTGCTTGTAGAAATTGAGCAAAATCATTCGTTCTTTTTGCAGCGCTTGCAAACAGCTTTCCTTCCTGTGGTTATCTGATTATGTATTTGCCTTTTTGGAAGAAAGCCTAGTTGCTCCTGCACAAAGCAATTTAGTCTGTTGTAATGTACATGATGTTTTGGATTCCGAGGAAAACTTACATTCCTTTTTCTTTTCTTTTTATTTTTTATTTTAGGGTGCAAGTGGATGCATTATCTGTTGCACTATTCAGAGCTCTGAATCTTACAACCCGGTACGATGTTATGACAAAACTGAGAATAGTATTTTTTTTTCCCAACAATCAACACCTTTTTTTTATTGTTTCCTTTTGTTGCTTTTGTTATTTTAAATATTAGGTTTTGTTTTCTCTCTTTCTATTCCTTTTAATTTATTTCCTTATTTTCTGCATGAACATCTTCTCCTACATTGTAAGCAATGAGATTGCAGCATGAGGTATGCATCTTTATACTTCTTTTAAGGTAAAGCTCATCTGGATATAGCATGTTAGCATCACTTACTTCCAATGTGAAAACATTGTTTGCTCCATGAAACAAAAAGGGCTTTGATGTGATTTGAGTTAGAAAATTTACTAGGGTGTTTAAGGAAGTTAAATTGCACATATTGATGGTAAGGCAATGAAACCTGTTTGAAGAGGTCATAAGTTTTTTTCTTTTTCCATCTGAAAATATTTACTGCCATATGAAGCCAATCTTTGCTTCAGTCTTGTCTTCTGCTTATAGAATTTTCTAAAGTGACATTAGGCTTCATTTTGAAATCACTTCCACAGTTGCTAGGTTCACGTAGTCTCCTTTCTGTGATAGGCCGACATGTTCAATGTGTGTTTCTGTCTAGCATAAATTTGATGATGAAGATATTAGTAAAATTTATTAAAATACTATAGTGATATACATTGTTAAAATATGTGTATCCTTCTTGGCATTCTTAATGGATTATATTTTACCTATCGAAGAGATATATGTTAAAAAATCATATACAAATGATGAGATTTGAGAATCTATATCCTGCTATGCTCTCTCTTAAATTGTTACTATAGTTTAGGACTGATTTGCTTTTCAGATGTTGGCTGTTGCTGGTGCTCCTTATGATACAAGAGGAAGTTATTGGTATCAAAGACTCATACGCTGGTTCCAAAGATTTTGGAGTGAACTACCGGGAAATTCCATTGAATATTTTTTTGTATTTTTAAAAATTACTTTTTACAAGGGGCGCAGACCTTTGTAGAAAGCCCCCTTTTTACAATGGGCTGGAACCGTCGTAGAAGACCTTGAGTCAACAACGACAGGGGATACCACAATGGGCCATGCCTATTGTAGAATTGTTTTTTGCCCCTTGGTAAAAGTCATTTTTCTTGTAGTGAATGGGAATGGTCATTCCATTGGAATAAAAATTCATTTCTGGGAATGAAAATTCATTCCACAACTACATTTATGGAATGACCATTCCATTTCGAAGTAATTTATTTTAAAAAATCAACTTCCTAAAACACCATCGTATTCCAAGTCAAAAAACCACCATTTTCTTCCACCACAATCATATCCGCCTTTTATCACCACCACCACCACCACCGACTTTTACCATCGCCCACCACTTTTCATCATCACCACCACCGCCACTACCTTTCACCACCGCTACCGCCATCGTTTGCCACAATCACCAGCGCCGCCTTTCATCACCGCTACCTCCACCACCACCATTGCCATTGCCTTTCACCACCTTCGTCATCGCCTTTCACCACTGTCACCACCACCACTGCTGCCGCCTTTCACTACCACAACCTTTTACCACCGCCACCGCCACAACCTACCATCACCACCGCCGCCTTCCACCACTGCCACAACCATCTTTCACCACCGCCGCCGCCTTCCACAACCACCAACAACGCCGCCATCGCCTTCTACCACCTTCCATCACCACCACCTTCCACCACCGCCACCGCCACCACCTTTCACCACCACCACTGCCGCCACTACCATCACCGCCGCCGCCTTCCACCACCACCGCCACTTCCACTGCCTTCCACCACTACCATAGTCACACCACCATTCCCTTCCACCACAACCACCACACTACTGCCATCGTTGTCCACCAACGCCACTGCCACCTTCCACCACCACTGCTGCTACCAATTTCCACCAACACCACTGCCACCTTCCACTGCTGCCACCAATTTCCATCATTGCCACCACCGCCGCCTTCCAACATCACCACTTACACTACTATCGCTTTCCACCATCCACCACCGCCACTGTCACCAATATATTTTAAAAAAATTATTAGAGAATATCATTTTGTTAATTTAATTTAATTTATTTGTTACTAAGAGGGATATTTTGGAGAATTCAATTAGAAATTTATTCCATTCTAAATTTTAAATTAGTTCAACCAAATATATTATTATTCTATTCCTACACATTTCATATTTACAACCAAACAATAGAATAAGAATGACCATTCCATTCCCATTTGCATTTCATTCCATTCCCATTTGCATTTCATTCCATTCCTACACACCAAATGTAGCTACATGTGTAAATTTCATCACTTATTAGACCTACATATGGAAATTTAATTTGAGAATTTCTGATGTGAACATGCGTCCATTTATTCTATATAACAAAAGTGTTGACCAAATATGTTGATAAATTCATTAGAAACCCTTCCTTTTCTTTTTTTTTTTTTTTTTTTTTTTCAAGTAATTCATTAGAAACTCTCATCATCCGGCTGACCAAGACAATTAGGCCTTATACTTTTATCTTGAGCATAATTTCCTTTTTGTATCATGCATGCACACCTTGACCAATATATTATGAACAGAAATGATAAATAACTCCCAATCAAAATATAGTATTTCTATATATATATATATATATATATTTTCACGGCAACTAAAGGATTGAAATCAATGGATTTATATTTACAATTTGCATGGGTACCATATAAGGATGATTAATTGAAATACATGCCTCTTCATCCGTTTTTTCTTTTCTTTTCTTGAAACACCTTTACATACACCCAAGTTCGAATTTCTCCCCTCGAAACACATTCACACTTTTTACACATACCCAAGCTCAAGTTCATACAAATTAAAATAGAATCCTATTTATATATATTTTTCAACTGGTCCTTTCTTCTCATATCTGTCTAAGAGTCACAAAACCGGATTTGAAAGCTAGGGTCCGTTTGGCAACCACATTTGATTTGTGCTTTTGTTTTGATCTGAAGCAGAAGCAATGTTTTTCGCTTTAGAGTGTATTCAACACTATTTCGAAGTACTTACCCAAAAAAAAAAAAAAAAAAATACACTATTTCGAAGTTTAAGTAACGTAAATTTATTGTAAGATTTTTTAAAGCAAAAACACGAAAGCATGTTTAATAAAAAGTGTTGCAAGTTTGAAAATTTGAATGGTTAGTAAAAAAATTAATTTAGAAATTATTTATTTTGAATAGTGCTTTGCTACAATGTGGAAGTAAACAAAAATATCATTTTGATACTTCTGATTTTGACCTCAATTTTGGAAGCGTTTCTGTACTATTCAAATGACAATAAACGTTACCAAACATATTTCGTGCTTTTACTTTGTTATAGTACACTAGCAAAAGTCAAAAACACGAATCAAAAATATTAACCAAACAGGCACCAACTTGCACGTCTCCAAGTGGGAACGGGTTGGCTACTTAGGCCCCCGGGTGGGAGCGAATCAGGTACTTTGCAATTCGACCAAAAAAAGACTTAAGCTATTAAATTGAGTTATAATACCCAATCCATATATACACAACCATTTATTCATCCAAATTTAATGTGGGATAAAACACTCCTTGCAACACAAAGCCATTCTTACAAGGCAAATCAGTTAGATTTTGTCTATTAAAAAAAAAATCAATATGCCTACACTCAAAAACATAGTAGTAAGTTAGAACTATTATTATTATTTTTTAAAAATCTCTCAATAACAAGAATAAAGAAAAAACAAAATGCTTTATACCAGTTACCACTGTATAAATCTTGTTTTCTCCAAAATATCTATTTTCAAACCGCATGCACAATGGGCCGGTAAAATCTGGGCTCGGCCCGCAACTTGGGAACCCTGCCAATCTATTCGTGCGTATATAAATTTGGTACAAAATTTTCCTAAGAAAGTTGTATCAACAATTACATGCATAAAACATGTTGTTGGTCGAACCATCTATATAGAAATAAATGGGCATATTGCAAATTAAAGGATTTTTGTTTTCCAGTACCTCAACTTGTCAAGTTCAATAAATTTATATATATTTGTAATCCAGCATTTCAGCTAGTCAAATTCAACAAATTTATAGCAGAGACCTAGCAACCTTTTGTTAGGATTTAAAAAATTCCATTTATTTTGCAGTGAAATTTTAGTTGAAGAAGTAGATAAATCTTCCTATATCTTTCCAATTTCCCCTGAGTTTGACCTTTGAAGATTCTGGAATTTCTTTCACGCCAAGACATATGCTGAAAGGGCGAGTTTTGACTGGGAGTGGTTGAAGCTTTTTGGTTTTCCAATGGTGAGAAATACCACAGAATAAGGGAAGTCCAAGTGGGTGGTCGAATAATGAATCTGCATTTGGATTGGATGAAGCTCCAAAATGGGGTTGAGAATGGACATTTGAAAAACAAGGAGCATGTATTGGGGGTAATGGAGAGAAGCCATACTTTTTTTGTTCAAAGTAAATAGTCTGTCTTGAATTGCAACCCAGAATATGAACCAATGTTTTTGGATGAGAAAAGTGTCACTGTCCCGCCCCAACTCATGTAGATACTGTCTATTTTGCTCAAGGTTTTCAAATCCTTGAGTACGGAGAGTGTGCAAAGCGAAGGGTATCTACATAGGGTTTTTGAAACATTAGAGGGGATATGGCTAGATAAGGCTATGTTTGAGGCTGTACCTCCCTGAAGGGGTGATGTGGTTTAATTCAGGAATCAAATTGAGAAGGTTTGGGCTAAAAGTTCAACCATTGGCTGAAATGAAATTGCTGCAGGCTGTAAGTTGGTGGGAACAGCAGTTGGTTGGATGATGGACTGTCTGATTCAAGGTTGGAGAGGCCCTCTTGGAAGCCAATTCTCATGCCAGAATGAGCAGTCAACACCATCACCAATTCTGATCTTGACTTAAGTGTCCTTGCAGCCTTGCAGGCTCCCTTGATTGAAGAAGTTTCCTCTAACTTATTTGATGTCCGACAGTTTTATTAGATTTTAATTATTTTATAATTTTTAGGTAGTTTATTTTTAGGTCTTTTAATTTCCTTCTAGCATTAAATTTTTTTATATCTTTAGTCTCTTTTTATTATTATGTTACCTTACGTTTTTTTTTGTTTTTTTAGGAATTAGTCTCCTTTAAAGATAACCCCGTCATGTGAACATCTAATAGCTTTGCTACGTCACTATGGGAACACTGTTGAGGTATGACTACTGAGGTAGGACTGCTTAGGTATGTTCATTTACCAAATGCATCTTACTTTAATTAGATATTGGTGGGACCACTGAGACCAACTATAGGACCACTTCTGTTTTTTTTTTTTTTGGGTTAAAAAATAGGACCACTTCTGTAGTTCTGTTGTTTAGTGGTGCTGATACTAAATTTTTTGCTAGCTGCAAGTAATGACTGCTTAATTTACATCTTGGGGTATCACTGGAATTTCAATATAGATTCTGGATCATGCATCTGTATCTGCTTGCTACTGCACATACTTGGAGAATTGCCTTTTTTTTTTTTGATGACCCAGAACTCTCTGAAACAAGGCCCCTTAGGGACCCCACCCCATGGCGCCAAACTGGGGGTAATGTAGCACGGCCCCATAGCCACACACCGGATGAGTTGAGAACATAGGAGGCTTGAGAGGTTCGAACACTGGCCTAATGAGTGCAAGCGCCGAGCTCCTACCATTATTGCTACGCCTTCGGGGCAAGAATTGCATTAATTTGTTTTTGACTATACTACATATCTTTTCATGTATGTATCTTGCAAAGTTGTACTGTTCATAAAATTTGATAATGTTGTACTGCTACACGACTTTACAGGTCAAGCATGCACTATCTTTGTCGGCCATTCAGACTAAATTGACCCCAGTTATAAGAAAGACCAATTAATTAATCTCTCAACCTAAACTTTGTGCAGAGATTACATTTATATCTCCTTGGTATATCATCATACTGCAGTGACTTGCTCTGTTACATGGACTCTTTAAAAATAGCGGATGCATATCTTTTAGATGTGGGTATGAAATATGTGTCCGACACTTTTGGTTGGACATGTACTTAAAAAACATACTAATCATTCAATTACATTATATTATTACTTTAAAATGAGTTAAATGCCTATATTGAACATTATATTAGATAAAAATATTACTTTACTCTAGAAAATAAAATAAAATAATTAATAAAATGAATATTTAGCCGTGTACGTGTGTACTTCTATTTGGAGATTTGACACGTCCGACGTATGGATGCATATCCGTGTCCGACACTCATATCCGAGTCCATGTAACATGGCTACAGAGGACCTATAAAAGGACCAAAAGGCTTGTGATTTTATATACCCCAAAGAATAGCTCTTAGAAATCAAAGAAAGTTATCACAATGGCCTTCCATGTGATGATGCTTGTGCAAATCTCCCTTTTGGTACTGTTGAGATTCTCCACAGCACCAACTGCTTCACCAACGACAACAGCTATAGCCAAACCCGGCTATGCTGATCGTTGCGGGAATGTAAGTGAGGACACCAAAATGACCGGGCTTGGTATGATTCGTATTGCAAAGGACGGGTCGGGTATAGACAGACAGGATGGAGCAAGTTCACGCGGGATGGGCCCAGATCCATAAAGTCATTACGGAAGCCTATATTAAAATGAGAAAAGTTGAGTCCAGGTAAAAGGGAGCAGATAAGGCCCAGGCCAGAGGAGGTTGTAACCGTCTATAAATAAGGGAAATCGAAAAGGAAAAGAGGTTAGAAAACATTAGGAGTGAAGAAATTCTCTCTCTGTAATTGGGGGAAATTCTTTGTACTTTCAATTGGCGCCGTCTGTGGGAAGAACAGGAAGGATTGATTGATGTTGTTCCAGATCGAATCAATTCAAAGCACTCTGCGAGGATGACGATTAATCTGCGAAAGCTGAATCAACATTGGCGATAATACGATTTGTCTTGATGAGTCTAGGCTCCGGTTGATTTCGAGAAGTTGGAGTCCGATCCAAGCAGATCAGATCTGTGCTTGATCCGGCGAACTACACAATTGCGATCTGTTGTGATTACTGAATTCGGCCAGTAGCGGACTGAATTCAGCAAGTGTGAGTTCAGATCTGGTGTGCGCGCATTAGCAGAACTCCGATCTGGTCAAGAAATCTACAGTTGATGACTTTGCTCCGATCTGGAATGATGATCGGAGAGGCGAACTCAAATCCTTTGGAAAACGGCCAGCAGACGAAGCTCGATGAGTTAATGACTATGATCGACACTTTGACGAAAGAAAATGCAGAGCTACGAGATGGAATGGAGCGTCGTGAGGCTCCTGCAATTCCGAGGTCACCTCCTGAAGGAGAGAGAGCTTTACCGTCCCAGGCTGATCGTCAAGGTGATCCAGAAGGTGTCAATCGTGTTGATCCACGTCGTGATGAAGTTGTAATCGGTGATCTACCTCCAAATGTCCGTCGAGTAGAGGATCGAGAAGGATCTATTCATCTGGAACTACATCACGAACGGATTATGAGGGAGGAAGCACCGATATATGAACATAGGGTTGCATCACCGTGGCGGAGTGAGTTTGCGTAGGACAGGTCGTTCGATTCGCTTTACTGACCTTCCTTAGCAACAGTTGATTACCACAGTTCAGAAAGGAGATCTGCTGATTGGGGGTTTCCGTCACAGTATTCAAGGGAAAACGAAGCATTGCGCTCATCAGCAAGGACGGTTGCATCTCCGTTCACTGATGAAATTCTGAACGCGCCGAATCCAAAGAAGTTCTCCATGCCGGTTTTTATTCTGTTTGATGGAACAACCGATCCGGTCGATCACATCTACCATATTCAGTTGAAAATGGCTTTGAATACTAATAATGATCCTTTGATGTGCAAATGCTTCCCCACGAGCTTGGCTGGACCAGCTCTCAATTGGTTCAAGAATCTGGCTCAGGGCTAAATTGCCAGTTTTCAGGATTTATGCGATAAGTTCATAAGCCAGTACTACGGGAATAAACATTTGGCTAAGGATGTATCAAGCCTTTTCACAATGAAGCAGCATGAGGATGAACGGCTACAAGCTTTTCTCACCCGGTTCAACCTCGTTAAAAGCATGGTAATGGAGTGTCATCCGTCCACAGTAGTCCAAGCATTTAAACTCACAATGAACCGGGGGACGCCGTTCCACACCAGCTTGGTGGTTAATACGCCAAAGACCATGGACGAGCTAAACGAGAGAGCTGACGGTTTTATTCGTCTTGAGGAGGAAGAGGCAGCTAATTCGAGGAAGACGTCAATTATTTCGATGGAAGAGAAGTCCAAAGCCAAGATCCGGCAAAAACAAGCTCAGTCGCAACGTCACACCTCATGGAAGGCGGAGAAGAGGCCCAGGGAGGAGGAATCAGTCACTCTACTCAGAGTCACCTTAGCAAGGCTATACCAAGAGAACAAAGATAAGTTTCATCCTCTTCTGCCAATCAGGCAACCTCTTGAACAGAGGGATCAAACTAAACATTGTGCTTTCTATAGTGATTTTAGACATCAAACTAACGAATGCAGGAACCTAAGGAGGCAGGTAGAGATGCTAATATCAAAGGGGGAATTTGCAAGCTATATTCAAGGTCCGGCGCAAGAGCAGAACTGCCCAACTGAGCAGATCAAGTGGAACCAGAGGCCGAACCAACACAACTCTCAGCCTGTCCGGATTATAAATGCAATTCATAGTCGGCCTGAACAAACGACGGAGTCAGAAGAGTTGCTCAGAACGCGGTTACGCCAGGCCCAGTTAAAAAGAAGGATTGGCAGTGTGCATGCTTTTCACCAGTAGAACGCATCCACATCGATAAAGTTTGATAAAACGGACCTGCTACGCGTTCAGATTCCTCATGAAGATCCATTGGTCGTCAGTCTGACGGTTACAGAATGCCTGGTTCGAAGAGTTCTGATTAATTCAGGAAGTAGTGGGTGACGTTCGACCGACTGGAGATTGAACCTGAAAAACTCAAACCCACAGGAAATCCGTTGCTCGGATTTGATGGGAAATGAGTGGAACCCATTGGAATGGTGGAATTGACTGTACAAGCTGCTGAGCGAGTTTTGACTGAAAGTTTTGTGGTCGTGGAAATTCATCCATCCTATAACCTCTTGATGGGCAGAGGATGGATTCACAGAGTTCAGGGCGTCCCATCAACCTTGCATCAAGTGATGCGATGTTTGGGTCTAGATAGGACCAAGGTGATAGATATACACGGGGACTAGGTTACAGCTAAAGAATGTTATTCAGTAACTTTAAAATCTGCTGGAAAAGGAAAAAGTCCAATCCGTTCTGCCAGTCCAAAATAGCAATTACAGAACCCTCCTCCCAGCAAGGATGGGGAGGAGGAGCCACCAGTTTTGACCACAGAACCCCTTTATGAAGTGAAGATTGACCATGAGAAACCGGACCGAACAACAAGGGTGGGAACCAGACTTACTGAAGAAGAAAAACTAGAGTTGACTGATTTCTTGACTCGGAATGCAGATGTATTCGCATGGAGCCATTCAGATATGCCAGGGATAAATCCTGCTGTATCTTGCCATTCCCTCAATGTAGACCCGAATGCAAAGCCAGTGAAGCAGAAGCAGAGAAGATTTGCTCCAGAACGAAATCAGACTATAGCTGAGGAGGTTGATCGGCTGTTTGAAACCGGATTTATCAGAGAAGTTCAGCACCCAGCCTGGCTTTCCAATGTTGTTGTAGTGCAGAAAAAGAATGGCAAGTGGAGAGTGTGTATCGACTTCACTAATCTGAATAAAGCTTGCCGAAAGGATAGTTTCCCATTGCCAAGGATTGATCAAATGGTAGATGCCACCACAGGATACGAGCGGTTAACCTTCCTGGATGCTTATTCCGGTTATAATCAAATTCCCATAGATCCAGTTGACGAAGAGAAAACTTCGTTTGTTACTGAACGAGGGACTTATTGCTACAAAGTCATGCTGTTCGGATTAAAAAACGCTGGAGCTACTTATCAGAGGCTGATCAGCAAGATTTTTAAGGGCCAAATGGGAAGCACTGTCGAGGCTTATATTGATGATATAGTGGTCAAGAGTAAGAAGAAGAGTGATCATTTAGCGCATCTGCAGGATGTGTTCGATGTGTTGTGCCAATATGGGATGAAGCTTAATCTGGTCAAATGCTTATTCGGCGTAAGCTCCAGTCAATTTATAGGACATATGGTCAATCATAGAGGAATTAAGGCCAGCCCAGCTCAGGCAGAAGCCCTGATCAGAAATGCAGAGCCAATAACAATTAAAGAGGTGCAAGCACTCACAGGTCGGATAGCTGCACTGAGCCGATTTATTTCCAAGCTTTCGGATCGCTGTAAACCTTTCTTTGATACAATTCGAGGGCACGGAAGGCAAACCTGGGGGGATGAGCAACGACAGGCGCTAACCAGCCTGAAGGAATACATGCGTAACCCTTCGGTTCTGTCTGCTCCCGAGCCGAATGAGAAGCTCTTTCTGTATCTTGTGGTATCCAGTATAGCGACTAGTGCCGTTCTAATCCGTTGCAAAGAAGGAAAGCAGTTCCTGGTGTTTTATATTAGCAAAACAATGTCTGAGCCGGAAAGAAGGTACTCCAGGGCCGAACGAATGATCTTGTCGCTGGTCAACGCAAAAAGGAAGCTTAGACATTATTTTGAATCTCATCCGATCGTCGTTTTGACAACTTTCCCTTTGAGAATGATCCTGCACAAATCGGACCTATCGGGGAGAATGGCCAAGTGGGCCATTGAATTGAGTTCATTTGATATTGCATACGAGCCCAGGACGACAATCAAAGGTCAAGCGGTGGCGGATTTCCTACTTGAATGTGATGCTGAAGATTTGGTGGAGGATTATAATTGTTCCTTGTGGAAGCTCTTCGTGGATGGCTCCTCGAATCAAATGGGGGCAGGGATTGGAATTCAATTGCGAACACCAGAAGGAACTACACTGAGCTAAGCGATAAAACTTGAGTTCAACGCAACCAACAATGAGGCAGAATATGAGGCGTTGATAGTTGGGCTGAAGTTGGCTAAAGAACTGAAGATCAAGAATCTGATTGCTTATAGTGATTCACAACTAGTTATTCGGCAAGTCAATGGGGAATATGGGGCCAAGGATAAGACCATGGAAGCATACCGAACTGCGGTTCTGCATGAGGTGAAAGGCTTTGATCAGATCAGGTTCATCCAATTGCCGAGAGAGTATAACGAAGATGCCGACCGCTTGGCTTGTAGTGCATCCAGTTCTGGAGAGACTTTGGCTAGGGTCATCCCGGTTGACGTGCTGGTCAAACCTTCCATTTTTGATGAGCTACCTAATCCGATCGCTCAACATGTTAATGTTATACCATATGAGCCAAGCTGGATTGATCCAATCATGGCTTTCATACGTAATGGTGCACTCCCCTAGCAGAAGGACGAGGTAAGAAAAATTAGGTCCAACGCGGCAAAGTATGCCATTGTGCGTGATCAGTTGTATAGACGCTCCTTCTCGGGTCCATATTTGAAGTGTGCTACCCCATCAGAAGCTAAACAGATTATGCGAACCATTCATGAGGGAGTATGCGGAAATCATTCAGGAGGAAGATCTTTAGCACACAAAGCAATGACACAGGGGTACTTCTGGCCAAACATGGCACGAGATGCAGAAGAATTCTCTAGAAGATTCGATAAATGCCAGAGGTTTGGGTCATTGATACATCAACCACCTGAAGACCTGCACGTAATGGCCACCCCATGGCCTTTCGCGCAGTGGGGGATGGATGTGGTTGGCCTTTTGCCGACTGTAAGATCGCAGAATAAGTACGTTTTGCTAGCAACTGATTACTTCACCAAATGGGTAGAAGCAGAGCCGTACCCCAGTGTCACCCAAACTCAAGTAAGACGCTTCATCTGGAATAATATTATCTGTTATTTTGGCGTACCAAGGTCAATCGTGATGGACAATGGAACCAACCTCGATAGCAAGCAAGTGAAAGAGCTGCTGGAAGAATATGGAATCAACCAGAAGTTAGCAGCAGTCAGTCATTCCCAGGCTAATGGTCAAGTCGAAATCACAAACAGGACAATATTTGCTTGCATTAAGAAAAAGCTAGAAAATGAAAAAGGAAAATGGTTAGATGAGCTTCCGAACGTCTTGTGGGCTTATAGAACAACCCCAAGACGGCCGACTGGAGAGAGCCCATTTACTATGGCCTATGGCACCGAGGTGGTGATACCAGTCGAGCACTTGGTTCCAACTGCAAGGAGCTTGGCGTGGGATCAAGAGCAGAATGATAGAATGCTAAGGTTTAATCTCGATTTGCTGGAGGAAAAAAGGGATGCGGCTGCAGTAAGGCTTGCCTCTTATCAACAGACGCTTGTGAATAGCCATAACAAGAAGGTAAGGCACAGAGACTTCGCTCTTGACGATCTGGTTCTGAAAAGGAAGGTGGGAATAGTCAAAAAGATGTTCTCCCCATGGGAAGGTCCATACAGAATAACAGAGGTCATAGGGAAGGGGGCGTACGTCCTAGAAACTATGGTAGGAAGGGTGGTTAATAAGCCATGGAATGCTACGTCTCTGAAAAGGTACTACCAGTAGAAGTAGAGTTAAATTTCAAGCAATATGCACGCTTTAAATTGCATACTTGCAAGTATACGAAATTCCCAAGTTTTATAGAAAGTCTCTTCTTTGCTCAAAAAATTAATTGACACCCTTCCCATTCAGTAAAGTTAGTGGCAGCTGGCACTTTAAGTCGGACGCCAAACACTTGCTCAAAAAATAAAAATAAGCCAAGTGGCAAGAGGCGTTCAAGCCGAGCGCTAGGTATTCAGCAAAGTTAGTGGCAGCTGGCACTTCGAGTCGAACGCCAAACACTTGTTCAAAAATAAAAATAAGCCAAGTGGCAAGAGGCGTTCAAGGCGAGCGCCAGGCATTCAGCAAAGTTAGTGGCAGCTGGAACTTCGAGCCGAACGCCAAACACTTGCTCAAAAAAAAAAAAAAAAAAAGCCAAGTGGTAATAGGCGTTCAAGCCGAGTGCCAGGCACTCAGCAAGGGTAGTGGAAGCTGGCATTGTGAGCCGAACACCGAACACTTGCTCAAAATAAAGTAAAGCCACTCAAAATAAAATAAAATAATTCCAGAATGGTGATGAGGCCGAACACCAAATACTTGTGAAAATACACAGCAAAGCTGAAAATGGAAAACTAGAAGAATAAAAGTCATGCTGAGCAAAAACATTATCATTCATTACAAAAAGGTCCCGAGGTACATAGTTTGATACATAAAAAAAAAACTGCTACAGGATGTCAGTTCTGATGATCTTCTCCAAGCTGTGACCTGTCATTTTCCCCACCATCATCCTCTGGACCATGGAGGTCTTCTTCATTCTCAGCTGCCCTATCATCCTTAGAAGGGGAGTCAAGATGAATCACTCCCTGAGTAGGCATAGGTCTGTCAGTAACAACTGAGGAAGAGGGCACAATGGTAGAAATGGGAAGAATATTCACGGGATGAAAGGGTGGAACAATTCCTGAGGATGTAACCTCTATGCACTCGATGAAGATATTCTCAGCCGGGTCGCAGGGTAGGTTTTGATAATTATTTGGGGGGTGGATATCTAGAGAAACATCTAATTCATCTGAACCAGCACAAGAGCTTGATTTGCCTTCAGGGAGAGAATGGTCAATAAAACCGTCTCTGTACCCTTCAGCATACCGGATGGCATTGGTTCTCGTGAAGCGAGCAAGGAGAGCTTTCATACCCCCTTCGACTTTGCCAATCATGTTTAACAAGGAAGACCGTTCGTTTAAGAGCTTCTCCTGCGAGTTCGCATGAGACAACCGTTCAGCAATGAGTGAGCGCTGAAGGTCTCCCTTCTCAGCTTTGAGAGAGTCCATTTCTGTCAGAGCGACGCTCTTTTCAGTTTTCAAGACATCAACCTCATCCTGAAGAGAATCCCGTTCGGTCTTCAGGGTATCCCGTTCAGCTCTGAGGGAATCCCTCTCATTTGCCAGACCGTCTTTCTCTGCCTTTAAGTTAGCAACCCCCTTCTTTGACTCGCTCAGCTTAAACTCCAGCTCAGCAACCTTGGCCTCAAGGAGGCTCTCTGCTTCAACAGACCGTTTAAGGCCCACAGAGAGGGATTTAAGCTTTTTGTTCAAAGTCTCAATGGTTTTTTGGAAAGTGAACATCCCAAATAGAGTCTGCATAAAGGAAGGGAAATTCAGGTCAGACTAGCTACTAAAGAGTTATAGCACAAAGGAAACGTATTTCAATAAAAGAAGAGTCACCTCCATAGCAGCAGCTGGGAACCGCTGGAACATCTCACCAAAGGATAGCTTGTTCTGAATCTCAAGGTCCTTGGGGGTCCAGAAACCCTTGTAGAAAGCAAAGGATGTGAGGGGGTCCTTATATATTGAGTCAGTGGGGCCAATGGTCGATCTATCTTCACGGCTGAGCAAAGGTCGCCATGGAAGAACGGATGGAGTCGGACTAGAGGTTCTGGCCGATTCGCCTTCTGGAATGAAGAACTGGGCAAGGGGCAATGGTTCAGTAACCCTGAAGGAAGCCATCCTGATCCTCCGGGTTGGTGGGATATCACTCCGGTCATGACCGCCCTCAGGCATTGACCTTTTTCCTTAACTTTTTTCTGACAAACCAGCATTAGCTGGCCCTCCATTGTCTTGAGAATTTCCAGCATCCTAAGTGCTCTCTGAGGAAGTATCAGACGAGATGTTGGAAAGCATAATGGTGGGAGTAGCAGGACGTATCTCAGCAGTATGGTCCACAATAGGGTTCTCAGCATGAGTGAGCTCAGAAGGCTCAACAGCAGAACGGTTCGTGACTTAAGTCACAGTTGGAACAATCACAACTTGCTCTGGGGCAGAGACAGCAAGGGAAGACGATGTGGAAGCGGGTGTAGATGATGATGTGATAGCAGGAACGCTAGAAAGGGTGGGAGCAGAACGCCTCCTCCTGCTGAAAGATGGGATCTGAATGTTCTCCATTGTGGACCCTAAAAGAGAGATGTCAGAGACATTGTCAGATGTAAGCAAATCAGTAGCTGAAGGGACATTGTTCAGCACTTTCTTGCAAGATGTCTAGCCTAGCCCTGCAGACGCTATAAACCAGTTCATCATGGGGAATCTGAAGGCATCTACAAAGAAAAGTGCAAAAACGGGGAAGATAACTTTCGCAGTGGCATTTAATAGGATGTGTTTTCAGCTTTTTGTAGCCAGAGACAGAGCATGTACTAAAGGAAGAAGGGATAGAGAAGGATTGGCCGAGCGGAGTCTGCCAATTCCCACTAACCACAATTAAGTTTCGTCTCCAACCTTTTTCAAATGAGTTCTTATCAGTGCAGATCGGCCGTTTGTCAATAGGGAAGAAGTGATAGTACAAATCATTTTGTGAAATCTTATTAATCCGATAGCAGAGGAGAAGGTCAATAATGTCAAGATTGAGACCCCTGTCACGATTCAAGAGCAGGAGGACTGAAATTACCCTAAGAAAGTTTGGGTTAACTTGTAGGGGGCAGAGCCCCAATTTGTTGAAAGCATAACAAAAGAATGGGTGTAGGGGGAACCTAATGACGTTTAAGTGAACGACGGAGAATAAAACTTCCCCAGGAAGGAGACCCTCACCAGATCTCCCGTCTAAGTTTATTAGATAGACTCTGAGAGAAACATCGCGAGGAATGTAATTCTTGGATCGAATGGCGTTCCGATTAAGGGGAGCCATAGAGAAGGGGAAAAGTCCTAGACAGTAATCTTTTTAAGGAGAGATTTAAAAAAAAACTGACCTTGAAAGTTTGTGATGAACGTAGCAACGGCACGGTAGCTAAAAATCGAGAAGGAAAGACTCGTCGGAGAAATTGAAAAGGATCGCCGGAATGTGTAGGAAGGCAGCAGAGAGTAGAAGCGAGATATAAGAAGAAGGGTGAAGGTTGAAAGATCGGAATTTATAAAGAGGAAAAGTAAAGGCGGCATGGAACTCAAAAGGTCAAGGCAAAAAGTAGTGCTGCAGATCTCGAAGCTTGGGTTTTTGTGCCAGCCGTTCGATTCCTCGTGTCATTGCTTCGAGCCGTCAGACCAAGATCGTGTCTTTTCAATAATCTCACCCTCATTAATGAGGAGAGAGATTATTGGGGGCAGATGAGGACACCAAAATGACCCGGGCTTGGTATGATCCGTATTGCAAAGGACGGGTCGGGTATGGACAGACAGGATGGAGCAAGTTCACGCGGGATGGGCCCAGATCCATAAAGTCATTACAGAAGCCCATATTAAAATGAGAAGAGTTGAGTCCAGGCAAAAGAGAGCAGATAAGGCCCAGGCTAGAGGAGGTTGTAACCGTCTATAAATAAGGGAAATCGAGAGGGAAAAGAGGTTAGAAAGCATTGGGAGTGAAGAAATTCTCTCTCTGTAATTGGGGGAAATTCTTTGTACTTTCAATAAGCATCCCATACCCATTTGGCATGACCCCAGACTGTTACCTAAATGAACATTTCCTCATCACCTGTAACCATTCCTTTGATCCAAACCATTTTAGAGAACAGTACTAAAAGAGTTACCAAGATATTGCTCGAAGGTCAGTTGCATATCATGAAGATTAGACTTGACGATTGCTACGATCAGCAGGGTAATTGGCTGTCCAATAGCACGAACTTCAATAGTTACACGCTGTCCAAATTCTTCATCTCTAATACCCAAAATAAGTTCACAGCAGTTGGGTGTGACACTATTGCTATTGTTCAATCTTATAAAGGAGATGAGTGGTACACCACAGGGTGCATGTCCATATGTAACAGCATGGATGATGTCACTGATGGGACTTGTTCTGGTGCTGGGTGTTGCCAGACACCCATCCCTAAAGGGGTGAGAATGTTTAATTTGACATTAAATAGCTACGACAATCATACATCTATGAAGGGTTTCAATCCCTGCAGCTATGGCTTCATCGTCGAACAAAAGGAGTTCAACTTCTCCAAAAATTATTTTCTCGGTTTGCAAGACAATAAAAGGCTCCCAATGGTGCTGGATTGGACCATTGGATATGATACATGCGATGTGGCTCGGAAGGACTTAACTAGTTATGCATGTAAAGGTAATAGCGAGTGTTATGAACCAGATAATGGTCCAGGGTATCTCTGTAGATGCTTTAAAGGTTACTAAGGTAACCCATACCTGTCCAATGGTTGCCAAGGTATTAACAAACTCAACTACATATTTATTTTTGGTTCATTGCTAGCTTTAATTATTGCATCACTTGCTAGTGTTTTCTTGATCCGTGCTCCAATTAATCATATGATGATTTTAAATCTGAAGAATTTAAATGATCTAACTTTAATTATTGCATTACTTGCAAGTGTTTTCGTTCTTATTCTTCGGCATGAATATCATTACTCTTAATTAATTCTTTCATAGATATATATATATATATATATATATATATATATATATATATATATTGTAGATATTGATGAATGTAAGGACCCAAATCTCAACGAGTGCCCAAAAAATTGTGTCAACACTGTAGGCAATTATAAATGTTCTTGCCGTAAGGGATACCGTTGGGACAGCAGAACAACTGGAAAAGGGCGTTGCGATGTTGATGAACTACTAGTGATAACACTTACTGTCGGTAAGTATATATATTAGATTGATTTTAATTAATCTATCAATTCATATTTGTAAGGAGGGAAAAAAAAGCTAGGAATCCATTTGTTAGGATAAGGAAAGTTATAAAAATTTTTAGAGGGTTTTTTAAATAAAGATCTTGATTTATGCGTTGAGAGAAATTTTATGCATGAACAACAATAATCCATTCAATTAAAGATAGAAAACTTACGTTCGAGTAAACCTTAAATTTTTCTTCTAAAGTGAATGTTCGCACTTGTTGTAGATCCATTTGCTAGATGTCTTTAAAGTGAATGTTCTCACTTATTGATTGTAGATCCCTTTGCTAAATGCCTCTTCCGTGGATCTCCATCTTATTGGTAATGATCTTGCCTTTAGAAATTACCCATAAACCTCATAAATGACTTTGGAGAGCTCAACTTGTGGGAGCCTCCATGAAATAATAACACTAACCCTAAAATTTTAGAAAGAGAAAAATATTTTCTTTGTCTTCCAAAATTATTGCATAAAAGTGTAACCTAAAATATACATGGATCCATGTATATATAGGCAAAATAAAAATAATGATTGAAGACAATATAATTTTCTCAATCTCTAAAATTTACTTGATATCTCAAATCTAATGGTCTTTCAATATCAAGTTGGGTTATGAGTGAAAGTCCTTTGGCTTATTATTTTCTTAGTTACAATGAATTAATAATTAACCCGCTCCATTATATAATGGACCATGGACCCAATTTAATTAATTCATAAATTAATTTCTATTCCACTAAAAGAAATTCATTGAACTTCAATTAAATAATAAATAACCTCTAAGTCAATGTTGCATTTTGACCCCTTTATGCATAATTAGTTATCGGATAAATAAAGTCATCAATCCTACTACTTAATTAATATATTTATTTCAGTACCTTTGATTATTTTCACCTTGATCACAATAAAAAAAATTATTTGACAAAAATAATAATTTAAATAAATAAATATATAGAAAATCATTTAATCTAAAAGAAATTTTATTTGGTGATCAACCATAATCAATACAAAATAAATATAAGTTGTAATGATGTAAATATTGAAAATATAACCCTCTAATTATTAATTATATAAACTGTCGATTTATGGATTTCGAAGAATTCGCCGAACAAATTAAAGTAATTACTAATTAATAAAAAGTCTATATTTCTCTCATGTTTAAGAGTTAAATGACATGACAGTGATAGTGAGCAATTGCATACGACGGTTCTCGCAATATATCTCAACCTAACGTGGATCCGGTTCAAGTCTTAGTTAATAATGAGTCCATCCATAATTACCGACTATGAACTATTTATGATTACTATTTATGTTTGTGTATTGATTGTCATTGCATACATATAAACATCTCTTGTAATTAAGTAGTCAATTCCATAATTAATCGAAACATAATATATTAAATTTATCAATTGTATGAAGTATAAATATTTGAGATATATTAAACACATATGTTACTTTAATTCAAATAAGAATTCACTATGTGAGGCCATATAAATCCCAACACCATTAAGTGAGAAAGTAGGAAATATATTACCCTTTGTGGAATAGAGGGACTTTTGTAGTTACTCTCGTCTTTCATTTGTTGTTATGGTAATTCATGTTGAACCAATAAACATCACAAATACTTGGGTGGCTCCATCACGATTTGGTCTACTCTGTGATACTGAAAGTCAAGGTTGATTGAGGTAAAACAATTAGCTGAGATGTAATTTTCAGCTGAAAGTCAAGGTCGTGTAATTTTCAGCATACTTCTTCGGTTCTTCCCAGTTTTCTTGACTGTAAACCCTACAATATTCTTTGGAGTTTTCAATATCTAATTTATAACTTTACTTGAATTACTTATTGAAAAGATAGAACTTTGTTCACTTTTAATTTCAACAGGTATTGCATTCGTGGTAACAGTTTTGCTCGTGGGCAGCTCTTGGTTGTACGCTGGAATGAATAAAAGAAAGCTCATCAAGATGAAAAAAAAAATTCTTTCAGCAAAATGGTGGTTTATTGTCACGGCAACAATTTTCTGGACAAGAAGGATCCGGTGAAACAATCAAAATTTTCACCAAGGAAGAGCTTGAGATGGCTACCAACAAATATGACAAAACCAGAATAGTTGGCCAAGGAGGTTTCGGCGTAGTTTACAAAGACTACTTAAGAGACAACAGAATAGTTGCTATCAAGAAGTCTAGGTCAAGGCCAAATTGAGCAATTCATTAATGAGGCGGTTGTACTCTTTCAAATCAACCATAGAAATGTTGTAAAGCTACTGGGTTGTTGTTAGAGACAGAAGTCCCTCTACTAGTTTATGAGTTCATCGACAATGGCACCCTCTTTGACCACATCCATAATAAAGCAAAGGCATCGGCCATTTCCTAGGACATCCGTCTAAGGATTGCAGCATAAACTGTTGGGATTCTATCATATTTACACTCTACAGCTTCTACGCCGATTATCCATAGAGATGTCAAGTCTGCAAACATACTCTTAGATGGCAACTACACTGCAAAAGTGTCTGACTTTGGAGCGTCGAGGTTGGTTCCACTAGATCAGGAGCAATTAACTACATTGGTGCGAGGAACTCTTAGATACTTGGACCCTGAGTACTTGCACACAAGCCAATTAACAGAGAAAAGCGATGTATATAGCTTCGGGATACTCCTTGTGGAGCTACTAACTGGCAAGAAAGCATTTTCTTTTTGATAGGCCAGAGGAGGAGAGAAGTCTAGCCACGCATTTTCTTTCTTTGCTGAAAGAGGATCGGTTGTTTGAAATAGTTGAGGTTCATTTTGTGTGTGAAGGAAATACAGGGCAGCTCAAGGAAGTGGCAGAGATTGCAAGGAGGTGCTTAAAACTGAAGGGGGAGGAGAGACCTACTATGAAGGAAGTAGCAATGGAACTGGAGGGACTGAGGATGGTAGAAAAACAACCCTGGGTTAACATAGCATTGAATTTGGAAGAGATTGAGTCCTTGCATGGCGAGAGATCGGATACCTATGAATATGGTGACAGTAGTACAAATGCCAGGTCTGATAGCTTGATTAAACCTGTAAATTTGCCTATCGATGTTGGGAGATGATTGTTTGGTAAACCCAATTAAGTAGTAATGTGACTCTGTTGTATCTAGTGATTTCCTAATTTTTCCATATTACTTGCAAACTACATATATGTCTTGTGAAATCTATATAATTTTGTCTTTTCTTCTGTTATGCAATTTTTAGGCAGGACGATTGTCTGAAATTTATTAGTTTTATGCATATGCAATTATGTGTTCGCTCTCAATTTCAAAGTGAAAATTAAATTATAACTGAAACTATAAGACTGAATTTTCCATGATAACTTCCGAAACCTTTTGGGCGCACTATAACTAAAAAAACAGAAGAGAAGTCCCAAGATGATAAAGGACAAGATTTACCTTGGATCTTGTCATAAAAAATAATACTGAGTACAATTAAAGAATAAAATTTTCAATCATATCTTCTTGATGATTAAATTTTAAAATAACTTGAGATTTTAGTAGGAGATCCTTAGAGGGAACTACCTTTGTTCCACGGGGCTAGCTAAGAAGGATTATGAAACTCTTATAGTAAAAACTCAAGAGGGATTACTTCTTTACAAATAAATATATTCATGTCCTTATTCACATCTTGAAATTGACAAGTAAAAAAACAGTTTGAGTGTTCAAGTTTGGTGGAGGCAAAATATATATAAATGCGTTTTTGTTTTATCATTCAAATATATATATATATAGATTGTGAAAAAAAAAAAAAAAAAAAAGTCCAAAACCAACCTAGGATCACAAAATAATAGGGACTGCACAAAATATTCAAAAAGAGAAATAAAAATTGATGAAGAAAGAAGAATTTTTTTTTAGGACAATACTTGGGTCCTCTCATGGGAGGATGAACTTTATCCTCCCATCTGATGTGGCCCAATATAATTTGGACACATGTCTAATTTTTTAAATTTTTTAATAATGGTTATTATCTAACTTCATACGGGTTAAACCTGTTCGGCTCTACAGAAGAAGCGCAGTTTCGCTATCTGGATGAGTGGAAGGCAGAATCGTGGTGTGCAGGATTACCAGGAATTGCTGTCGTTCCAAAGTGGATATCCGACCAATATTCCAGGAGATTGTAGGGATCAGACGATTGTTTGAAGGTCTGGAATAACCACCTTCAGAGGTTCTTTTTGTCTTGAAAAAGGACTTCAAGATTCTTCTATAACAAGTGGAAATGAAGACGGTATTGAAAGTGCATGACTTGCAATAAAAGTTAGGGACTACTTGCTAGAAAGTAGAAAAGATAAGTGCTGAACTTAAATTAAACATAATGTAAATGCATTACAAGAATGTAAAGATACATGAAATGAAGTAATTGAAGGTGTTGTTTAGTTGTGTGTGTTGAACATGATTTGTATGTTAAGCTTAAGTGCTCTATTTATAGAGTTTCTTTGCAGCAGTTGGAAATGTGGCAGTTTCAGTAGCTTACACTTGGCCTTTCCTCGAACTGCCAAGTGTCCCATAATCTTTCAACCTTCTCTCAATGTTGCCACGTGTAAAATCATGTTCTCCCATAATCTACAACTAATAAATAATGGTCTTGGCAGTTGAATACATATTTGTAAGCCTTTACCCACGTTTAGGAACTGCCTAGATGGAAAGGCGGCGGTTTCCAGCAACAGTTGAGAACTTCCACCTAGAAGGTTTGGATCATGCCATGTGTCCCACGTTTTCCTCAGCTTCCTTTGGTAAATGCATCATGTTTTTATCCCACTTGCTGATTTTTAACAACCTTCTCACCTAAATAAGATAAGTGGTTGCCTTATTCTTGGAGTGACTCCTACAAATTAGGAGATATTATAGGAGTGGGGAAGTTGTCATTCTTAATGACTAGGTCAAAGGTACACATGACTTTCCAGATGTTTGTCATGTGGCAATAATAGATCACATGTGCTGTTATGGTGGGCTCTCATCTTACTGATTTCCCTTACCCTTGACCAGGTCTTTAGTGCCACGTGGCAGATTTGAATGGTTCCACACTGTATGCTATGTGGGACTGCTTGTAGGCTAACATTCCTCTTCCAATTGCTGGAACTAATCTGGAGTGGCAAGTCTCTTGGAACTCGCCACATGTCAACTTTCCATTTGTCTAAAATAATGGGATACACAAAACTCAAATCCTTTTTTTTTTTTTTTTTTTTTTTTTCCTATTTGAAAATTTTAAAATCCCTTTTTAGCCGGACCTAAGTCACACAATCTTCTCAACAAGTGTCGCTCTCATGCTCCAAGCGCACTCCTGCTCTCACGTTCCGCGCGCGCTGTAATACCCCAATATTTTAAAGGATTTATTAATTGCAATTAATTACTTATATTTTATTTTTAAATGATTTGTTTAATTTATTTGGGTTTAATTGCTTTTATTTTTATTTTTAAATGATTTGTTTTATTTAATTGAGTGCTTAGATTAATTATCTTATTTTAATTAAATTATATTTCATGATTATATATGATGATTGTTTGTGGGTGTGCTTGATTATTGATTGAATTGGTGTGTTGGTTTGCTTTATAAGAATGTCATGATTGTGTTATTTTTAAGTTGCTTATTTGACCATGTGTAATTTTATGCTAGTGTGATTTTATTGTGAATTAATTGTAATTATTAGATTTAATTGGATTAATTAATTTATTTAAGTTAATAGGTTTGGGCTTAGGGGGAATGAAACCAATGGATATGGTCTTGGGCTTGGATGGAGCCTTATTGGGTTAATTAATAAAGACCCATGGTTAAGTGATTATTTTAATAATCATTTTTGCATAATTATAAATATATATTTAAT
Organism: Cornus florida; assembly: GCF_030987335.1. Lineage (NCBI taxonomy): Eukaryota > Viridiplantae > Streptophyta > Magnoliopsida > Cornales > Cornaceae > Cornus > Cornus florida. The sequence goes on along the minus strand of NW_026775579.1, from coordinate 75,575,166 downwards.
TATATATTTAATAGGTGTTATGGAAGGACATATATATATATATATATATATATTTATTGAAATATATAGGTATATATGATTTAATTAACAAATGGGTTAATTATGGAAGGTATATATATATATATATGTAATATAATATATGTTTATAGATATATATTATTTAAAGGTTATTATTTTAATTCATAGTCCTAGTTGGAATAGGATTTGGAATTTAATGTGTATAAATATACACATAAGGATTTAGGGTGAAAGGTTTTCACACGTTAGAAAAATAAGAGAGAGAGAGAGATAATGAGAAGGCCAACAAAGAGGAGGCCGAATCTAAGAAGGAGGACGTTGGGATTGGAAGAGATAATCAAAACTTGAAGCGTCGGTTTCGTTTCGAAACCTTCAGGCGAGTTTTTCTCTAACTCTCCTCTTAAAACTCATAAATATTTCACCTTAAATATCAAAATTTTAGGTTAAATTTATTCATTAAATAATGGTTAGAACTGATTATTTAAAAGTATGAATTATTATATTTTTAATTTTGGAGTATTGGATTTTAATTGTATATATAGATGTTGTATATATATTTTAAAATCAATTTATAGGTGGATCTGTGACCCAAGAGGGGTAATTAGGGTTTTTTTATTTTCTGGAATTGTTCTGTAAATTTTCTGGTATTTTTTTCTATATTTTTAGGAATTTATTTTTCAATTATTTGTTTAAAAAATTATATATATATATATATATATATATATATATATATATACTGTTTATATATATATACACACTGTGGTTCTGTTTACGGCGCATCAAAATGGGATAGGGATCTGGTACGACACAATATATGCTATTACAGTGTACACGGAGCATGAAGGGTTGAGATTAATTTATATTTAGTCAAAGGTTCTGATGCAGTGCGGAACAAGATTTTATGGTGTGCTTGCAGATCTGGGCCGTTGATGCATGGTGATGATATTCGAACTGATCAGGTGCGGCGCGGTGTACACATGTTATGGAGCGCACGGATCTGCACCATTGAAGATGGCAGATTGATTCAGTGCAGCGCACCTATAGGAACGCGATGCATCCGGCCAATGGGAGCGCGCCGCGTCACCAAGAGGACCAGCCAGCGTGCGTGGCAGTGAGTATGTGATCGTGGTAGCGCGTCCAAGCGCGTGTGCGCGCGTGCCAACCCCCTACCTCGTGTAGCGGCGCATAGGAGCGCGTGCGACTGTGGAAAAGGCTGTGGAGGAGCGTGCAGGGTGTTTAAGAGAGTGTGGGGTTGCGTAGGGAGGTGTTTGGGATTCCCAAAAAGTTACTGTAGAGTCCGGTAATGTCCCAGAGCTGATTTCAAGTTTATAAATGTTGAAATTAATTATTAGGGGATGTGTTTTAGGTGTTTGAGGGTTAAAGGATGCTACTACGATAACTAGTTGCATTTAATTAGCGTAATTATAATTAATTAATATATTAATTATGGAAGGAAGTGTACATATATATATATTTTTGTTATATATGTATATATATGAATTAACTAATATGTGATTGGTTTAGAGGGAAGTATATATATATATATATATATATATATATATATATATATATAATTTAAGATGATTAATAGTATCATTCTTATTTGGTATATCTTGATAGATTGATTATTAAATTAATGATTTGTGTATAATATGCATGAGATGAATATGTATGATTTAGTGTATGGTTAAGTTTAATGTTGATTCATGGTTAAAGTGTAGGCATTGATGAATTGCCAAAGGGTTAAATATACTATCTAAATATGTGTATGAATAGAATACATACATGGGAAGCATGGATGAGTTGCTAATTAAAAGTATAAATAAATATACTTGTGGAGGCATGGTTGAATTGCCAATGTATAAATAAACATACTTCAGGAGGCATGGGTGAGTTGCCGATATATAAATAAATATGTTTATAATGGTATGGTTGATTTGCCAAAGTGTAATTATATTGTTGTGTGTTAGATGATTAAAATATATCATCTATGGTTACTATTTGTGTAAGTTGGATTAGGATTAGATATTCTTAAAGTAGAATAGTTTAGTATTTACAGTTTAGTGTGTTATTTTATACATATTAGTAAAATAATACTGGTAGTGACATGGGTGATTTGTCAAAGTCTAGATATTGACTGTGTGATTTAAATACTTAAAATCATTATGGGTTTTGGAATTAAATATAATGTGCTTTTAATTATATTTTATGGTTTAAATTATTAATTTGCTGTCTAGGATGGAATTAAGGTTAGAGAAGTTTCTTTAAAAGAAATTGTGGATTGGATTAGGTATGATTATTAATTAATCATTGATAATGGTTCTGGAATTAATGAACTTGGTAATAATTGTGATAGTTATATTGTATATAATTATGTACATTAAAGATAAAGACTTTATTAGGTTTGGTTTTGATCAAAGATGATCTATTTATTGATTTTCAGAGGTCTGGTAGAGTGAACTTGCTTGTAGGGTTTAACCCGCGATATATTTTTCAGGTTGTTAGAAGTTCGAGTCTAAAAGTTGAGGATCCGCAGTTGGAAGACTTATCCATTCTTTCTTCTTATTTTAATGTAGGATATTTTCTTATTGTTATATAATGGATTTTTTTATTTAGAGATCATTGGATTATTGGATTATGTTATCAGGGGTCATTGATTTACGGGATTCCCGAGTTGTAACTTTTGGGAGAATTAGTAATGGAATTTTATTTAATAGAATTTCCTTCTGCGAATTATTTATTCTGTTTATTTCTTTTTGTACTCTGTGCTTGTTTGAAATACTTTAATTGTTTTGATATTCCTTACTTTTGTGCACGAATTTGATCAACCCGTGTTCCAAAATTAGGGGGTATTACACGCGCTCTTGTTCAAATTATCATTATTTATGACATAATTTTGCCGCTCTCACGCTCTCGCTCCCTCTCCCGCTTTATGTGGCCAATGGCCTAACGGTATCAGATCCCTACTTTTCAAATGAGGTAAGGGTTTAAACCTCGGTGGAGGCATGTGTGTGTAAGTAATAACTTAAAAAAAAAAAAAAAAAAGTGAAAAAGAAAAAGAAAAAGATATATTCTCTCCCTCCTCCCTCTCCCTCTCCACAAATCTGCATACCCAACCTCCATCTGAAACTCTAGTCTATCTACATCAATCAAATACTCAACTTTTATTTAATACGTAAAATAATATACAAACCAACGTAAGCTTATAAGTGACATAAAATTGCATCAATAACCCTATCAATTGAAGCTCTTATTCCTTCCTTATTCAACACTTGATATAGTATATTCTTCAAATAAATTTAGTAATTTTTCAAGAACAATACTTGGGTCCTCCCTTAAGAGGATGAAGTTCATCCTCCCAGCTCATATGGCCCAATACAATTTGAAAACTTGATTGATATAGATAGGCTAGAGTTTCATATAGAGATTTATGGGGAGAGAGAGCGGCGGGGGGGGGGGGGGGGGGGGGGGGGGGCTAAAGAGGGATTCTCAAAATTTCAAATAGGGAAAAAAAAAAAAATGGATTTGGGTTTAACCAATATGAAGTTGGATAATAACCATTATTAAAAATTTAGACATGTGTCTAAATTATATTAGGCCACATCAGGTGGGAGGATAAAGTTCATCCTCCCGTGAGAGGACCCAAGTATTGTCCTAAAAAGAATGCATGTTTAAAAATTGTGTGACTTCCTAAAATGAGCAGTTGATGTATAACTAAAATTAAAAAATTCTTCTTTTTTTATCTAATGGTTAAAGAGTTAGGAATTAATGGGGAACGGTCTGGACAGAGGAAGGGAATTTGAACTTAGAATCATTGGATTGGGACCCTTAAGGCCTAACCGCCCTTTACAACTCAAACAATACTGCCACACTTAAATTGAAATACTAACACAAATAAGGTTTTACCAATTATCTCCCAGATGATTATTTTATTTTCTTTTTTTAATTACAAAATTTAAAAGTTTAATATTATTGCTATGTTTACCACGCCTTGATTTACGATATAGTGTGTATAACCTAGCTATATTGGTTTAATCCTATAAAAAGAAACGAAGGTTATTCAATTTTTGGGAGAGGCAAGAAAGTCCAGATTGTGATAAAGCAAACTTGGGGCATTACAATAGAGAAAATATTGTGGGACAAACATCAATTATGAAAAAAAGAGAGTCGGATAGCAAAATAATTGAAATGCACAAAATATAGAAAGAACAAAGATTTTGTGATCGGTATCCCATATTTGAAAGAGAGAAGACCCGGTAAAGACATTGTTGATTGACAGAAGGTGACCCCGGCCACTTATGAATGGGCTTGAAAGGACGGGCCTTCACGATAAGGAGAACACACAAAAGTTAAATTAGTCACTATCTTTTGATAGCCAGATATGATATATCCATCGTTGAAAGAGACGGAGAAGACTAGGGAAAGACTTGCATGTATAGTTTTATTGTGCCATTGCATGGTGATTGCAAGAAGGTGACGGCCGTGACGGCCTTGAAAATGAAAACACTCCAAAGTTAATTAGCGCACTACCTTCTTCTATTTCAACTTGTCATTGTTTGAGTCCCCTTGTCCAATCTCACCCAAGCACAATTAATGATAAAAGAGCAAAGATGGATGAATATTACCATCAAATTAAGTTGAATAGTGCCTTTTTAATTTCTGTCACATTCAATGACCGGCTAGAGTTTTTGATGAATGCTTCCTTAATCAATTCTTTTAGCTTATAAAACATATTAATTTATCGGTGAGTCCTTTCTTTCAAGCAACATAGAAAAAGAAAAAGAAAAAGAAAAAAAAAAAAGTAAAAAAGATGAACTTGAATAGTATTGCAGTAAACATGTCAGTTAGAATGATCATAGACTGAGTTGTTAAGGATAATAAATCGGATTGCAGATGATATACAAAAAATAACCAAGCTGCCGTGGAGCTCATGAAGGATGAAAATGAGGATGAAGATGATGAATTGTAGGTGTGGGTGGCGGATTCAAAAAATTTGGTCATTATGGTGTGGTGGCGGCGGCTAAGGCCATGGGTGGGATGTTGGTGCCGCGATGGCATGGTGGAATCTCAATTGGTTTTTTCAACTGTTTTCGTCAATTCTTTGTTTATTTAATGCCTTGTTTGGGTTGCGCTACAAAACCTACAAGTTCCTTTGTTTATTTAATGCCTTGTTTGGGTTGCGTTACAAAACATACATCTTGGGGTATGGTGAGCAAATAGCTTTTGCCTTTTTTTTATTATTATTTGCTTGGACTAAGTCCCTTTGCTGGTGTCTTGGCTCTCACGGCAAGGTTTTTTAATGGTTAGGCGATGATGTCATAGAGTGGTCGTCATGGTGGAAGAGGGAACAGAGATAAGAGTGGAAGGGGGTAAGGTTGTAAATTCAACATCTTTTATTACATCACCAAAAATGTCAGCAATTTTGGTGTTTATTACGAGGGTAAAATAATAATTATACAATATCTTTTAAAAAAGCCTTAGCCCTTTTAAAATATAGAAATTTGAAAATGACCACTTTTATGGAAGTGGATTTGAATGTTGATTATCACCATGCTAACGAGATGGGTTTTATGTGAAGAACATCATCATCTTCTTCCATTAAACTAGTTTTTAGTGATGAATTAAGGTCCAAACTTAAAAAACCCTCAAAAGGTTTTTTAAAAAGTTGTATCATCATAATTAACTTCTTGTTACGGTGATTTAAGGTTTTTTTCAACAAAATTGCATCGCCTGGGCACAATTATGATGTCAAATTTGCATGCCTACTAGATTTTTCGTGTAATTTCTATGGACCATTTGAACTGAGGAAGTCCCATTGCTGATTTCAATCTTCCACCATTGTAACAATTCCAAAGTCCTTTAAAAAAGGCAAAAAACGAACCATTTGTAATGTCACAATCCAAATTCGTAGGATTCTAGTCATGAAAATCATATTAACTTTTGTAACAGTGGCTCGATTATTTTTTATTTTTTATTTTACAGTAAACCTTAAAAACATAAAGAAACTAACCGAATAAAAAAATTAATCAAAATAAACTTTGGTCAAAAATTCTCTAAAAATAAAGTAAGAAACTCAATTGTTAAAAATTACTAAATACCAAAAAAGAAAGTAATTCGATTTCGTTTAGAATTCTAAGGAAAATTCTGAAATATTTAAATTTGAGAAAATGTAATTCTTGATCTCTGAACGATTGAATTCGGTTAAAAATCGCCACAGACTGTCTTTTCGAATCAAAACAAACTCGCCAAAATTATCCCGAAAAAACCGTGTCAACATGCCCGTTTGACCTTTAACGTCCAAACGGCGTTAATCTCTTCTGCATCATATTTAATTTCTTTCACTAAAGAGAATTCAAAATTCTAGATGATCAAATTCTGAATTAGGGTAATGATGAGTTGCTAACCTCGCGTAAATTCAAGTTTGTAAGGGAATGAAAGGTCTACAATGAGGGAACTGGCAATTGAGCTTGAATTGATCGACTCATAAGAGTGGAAAAACGCCCTTTGGACTAGTGTCGAAGAGAATCCATAGAAATCGATCACCTTCTAGGTAAATTGTTGGATTGTTGGACAAATTAGTTTGGTGACTTAGGCGGTCACCTAAGCCCAGTAAATAGGAAGGCCCCAAATTTTCTAAACTTATATAAGTTAGATTATAATTTTATCCAAAAATTATTAAACACTAATCAATACAAAATTTTAATATTGGGCCACAAAGATATATATCCTAAAATAATTTTTCTTGTTTCTTTATTTTTTCTCTTTCCTCTTCATTCACTTTTTTTAATTAAACTCTAACTAATACAGAAATTTAATATTGGGCCCAAATGTTTATATATTCTTAAATAAATTAAATTTTTTCTTTCTGTCTCATTCACTTTTTTTTTTTACAGCAACGCCCTTTCTTTCTTTTCCAAATGCATGCATTGCTTTCGGAATATTATTAGCAGTAATGTTTGCTCATATCTTATGCTATATCAACTAGTCATTGTTTGAGTCCTCTCGTCCAATTTATCCCACCCAAAAACAAAGACTCTGAATATAACCGTATACAAAAAGAGAGACAAATGTTGGAATTTTTATATATATATTTAAATAATAAAAATTATTTTATGGTCCTATGCACTACATTTCATAAAGTAGGATTACAATGTGATTATTGATACTTGATGGATTGGGTTTGTACTTTCCAATTTGGTGGTCTAATTGGGAGTATGGTTTTATACCGTTGGATTGTGGTTTTCTAACTTATTTGGTGTGATTTATTTCTAACCATTGATATCTAAGTTTCCATGATAGGAAGGGAGACTTAGATATGTTTATTTGTAGAGAAGTCGTCCCCCCCTTATTGTTGTTATATATAAGGGTTTTAAAACCCTTATCAGTCCTATCGTATCGACAACTTTCAGAACGGGATAAAGCGCTCTAATTTTTCAGATCTCTCAAAGGACACTCAAGAATTCCAAAAGACATTTAAGGTTTATTTTTCTAATCAGGTATGATATCAAAACCTCTCTTTAGTTGATGATCAATTTTGATTTCTATTTGTTATTCGTTATTTAAACCCAACAATTGGTATCAGAGCCAAATTAGGGATTGTAGAAATCAAGATCAGTGAATTGAATACACATTATATATTATTTTAAATTAAGGGCAGGATAAATAATAATTTATATGTTGTTATTTAAGCAATCAATTGATTTATATATATATATATATATATCAATTGGTTTCCTTTGTATGTTGTTATCAAGTGTGCACGCCAAACGAGATTTTGGTTTTGCATGAAATTGTTTTGCAATTCATCAGTTTGTCTTTGCTATGCAATGAATTACTTTGTCTTTAATCAGTAGTGTATCATGCCAAACGAGATTTTGGTTTTACATGAATTTGTTTTGCAATTCATCAATTTATCTTCTAATCTGTTATGTATACACGTCGAGCGAGAAAGCTTTAAGCACAATCCAATTTGGTAGTTGTTTACTGTTTCCAAATACATGCGGCCATTTATGACTTGAGGACTGGCCTTGGTTTTCTATTAAGCTGTTCACATAAACTAAGCCATTGGATGCATAATATTGAATTTTAAAATATATATATATATGAGGTAGAAAAGTAAATATGAGGTAAATAGTTTGGTTATTTAAAAGTTCAGACTTTGTATGCATGATTTTTTTTATATGTATAACACACAGTTAGCTTTGTACATATCTATTGGAAGACAATAAAAAATAAAAAATAAAATTATTATAATTTTTATTCAGGATTCAAAGAGACTTTGAATTGTTTATTGGAATCTCCAATAATAGATGTACAATGAGAAATGTCTTGTTTTAAGCGAACAGTGTATTGATATGTATAAAGCTGAAAGGTTTAACTATACATGTGCATATGAAATAATGTGTTCATGAAAAGATAAATCTCAGGTTTTATCTTTCCTTCAAAACTAATCTAGAAGATTGGTTTTGGTTTAAAAACTCAACGTGTGAATTAGTGTGTATTTTATTTTTATTTATTTTTTATTGTTGCATATAAAGTTATTTTCAGTGGACATGGTTATTGAAGAATGCATAATATTGGGTTTTACTGATTGCTCCTAAAGAATCAAGTTATGAATTATTTATTTCAAGGTTGAAGAATCTATGGGGCTTGTATAAGTAAGCAGTATTAACCCAATTGATTTGAGTTGATTTTAAAAAAATTCAAATACTTTAAATTATTTATCGGATATATAATATACATGCATCAAGTTTTTTTTATTATTTTCTTTTAATTAAAGTATATAAAGAATTGAGATTTTAAATCTTGATTGATGTGCATGTTGTTTTTATTTTAAATCTTAAGATATATGAGGAGGCTTTATTTTATTTGTATTAAAGCCATTTATATTACAGTGAAATCAAGTATTCTATAATATTTGGGTTTAGTTTATGTGCATTATAAAGAAGTTGTTTAACTTAAATAAATGGAACTTCAGTTTAGGTTTTTCCTTGGGGTTTAGGAAGACTAGTAAAGTGACCGTTTCAAAGGTAATAGCTAAAGTGGGTGCTGCTTGCCAAAAGGTGACACGCTCTTGGAGGTTATTATTTTATTTAATTTTTTAAGGCATTGGTCTTATTGAGGTCTTACAGTGCACTTACTTACATAAGAGCGTTTGTTCTGCCAAAAGGTGATCAATGTCTTAGTGTGGAATAAGTGAGTAAATATTTGAGAGTGTTTGGATTATAACTAAATAACCCTCTTGCCAAAAAGGTAGTGGAAGTGTTTAGCAATAATTCAAGTATAATCAAATAGGTCTATGTGAGATTTTATCGCAGGTTTGGGAGGTAAAGTAAAATCTAAAATTCTGCCAAAAGGTGATTTTTAGATGGCATTTTATTTGTTCCTGCAGGGTGGACGGTTTTTGCACATAGTAAAACACTCAGAGAAATTCGGCTTAAAACCTAAGCACGAATTAAAGTAATAATCCCTAAAGTTGTGACATATTATTTTATATGTTATTTATGTGATGTTATTCAATATAACATTTATTCAAGTTACAGACGCTTCCGTAATTTAAAGATAGCTCATAGGGATTGAACCATTGAATGGTTAAAATTATATTGCCTAGAAGACAGGTTTTGATATTATATTGGGTTTCTTAGACCACGAGTCTATGTTTTTTGAGGAAGAAACCCATATGCCTAGTGCGGAGTCTTCTTAGGTAGAAAAGTTGTTGCATTTTTAGGTGGACTAAAGGTACTACCATGCCATTAGATTAATTTATACTTCTATTGGTGATACTATTTAGGGTGGTATTCTGGTTTTGATACTGCAAAGGAGCTTCTTGTTTTTATCAAGAAATAGTTAATTGACATTAAGAAGCAACTACAATACTATTATCTGACATGGTTTATGTTAGTCAGATATGATGGCAATGGTTCAGTGAGGGAGTACATCTATATGATGTGCAAGCTGGTTAATGATCTGAGGTAGTAGGGAATCATATTTGATTATAAGTTATTTGTCCACTTGGTAATCTATCCTCTACTTAGGTTTTTTCAGCTTTTCAAGGTGAATTATAATTCATAAGAAGTTAAATGTGGTATTAACCAGCTATTAGCACTTTGTGTGATTGAATGGGAGCGACTCAAGGGTGTTAAAACTGAGTCAGTTCTTCTTGCCATGACAACAAGAATTGTTTCAAGAATAAATTTGGTGGCAAGAAAGTGAATAAGGCTAAACAGAATAAAGAAAGGTAGAACAATACATAAAAAGACATTGATTATGGAATGATAAATGTTGATCCTATAGAAATAACAGGACATCAAAATAAAAAGGTTATTATGGTGGAAAAGAAAACCAAAGCAGGAAAGAAAATTGCCATGTTAATAGTTGAGCCTAACTTGGTAAAAGTATAGGTATAGACATGGTGGATGGATTCGGGTGTGATCCTACTTATTTCTTGTTTTTCTATAAACTCGATACCTTTCGAATAAAATCGTGCTTTGCTTAGAGGGGATTCATTTATGCTATGCATAGGATATTGGGGAATGTCTCTCCAAAAAGACTTGAACGCTTGGTCAAGGATGAGATTATTAGGTCACAAATTTTATGCGTTGGTTGTATCAAATGACAGATGCAGAGAAACGCAATTTTTAGGCTAGTCAATCATTTGGTCTTTTAGATTATATTTATTCCGAATTTTGTGGTCTATTTTTTATTGTAACTCGTTTGCGGTAAAGATATTTCATTGTCTTCATTGATGGGTTCTCAAGGTATAATTGTGTACTTAATCCACCAGAAGTCCGAAGCACTTGATGTGTGTAAAATCTACTAGACTAAAGTTGAAAGTAGTTGGTATAAAGATTATGATTTTAAGATCGGACTAAGGTGGTGAGTTTTATTGGGAGAATGGTAAGGAGGGTGTAAAGAGCAGTGCATACTTAAAGAGCAGCGCATTGTGCCACAGTACACCACTTCTAGTTTTCCTGACAGAATAAAGTTGCAGAAAATAGAGAGTGCAGGGATATCTTATAAAGACATAGTTATATAATGCAGATATTAAGGAGCTTAATACTTACATTACCAATGATTATTTTATTACACATCTTGAAAGATTAAAGAATTCGAGATTTTACTGTCTTGTAGACCTATGGAGATTATTGGAATATGTCATGTATATTTAATGAGAGTGGTGAATCCAGTAGGAGTTTAAGATATTGTAGTTTTGTTTTGCAAAAAGGTATTTTCAACATCTATTCTATTTATTTCAAGCTTCATTCCACTTTCTTTAGTGGTTTCAGTTAAAGCCTATATTTCCACTTTTTCAGTTATTTCTTTTTTGCAGACCTTTTTTTTCAGTTTCTAATCTAGTTCCTAAGCCAATTTAGCTTAGGAGATCTTCTAGAGCTTGGAAATATGCTGTAGTTGGTGATTTTAAGGTGTCTGGTGGATATAAGAAAGTATTGATTTCTTTGAGATTTTCTCCAGCTTCATTAAAGAACTCTTTAAGAGTTATTCTTTCATTATCACTCATTTATGACTTAAGTAAGTTTTATAGCAGTAGTATCCAAAATTTTGATTCAGTGGTTATTAATTATAAGTTCAAAGAGAATGTTATGGATAAATGCATATAACTCAAGTTCAGTGGGAGTCATTTTGTTTTCCTTGTCCTATATGTTGATGATATTTTGCAAGGTAGCAATGACATTCATGTGATACATGATATTAATAATTTTATGTAAAGTTTTTGACATGAAGGATATGAGTATGCAAAGTATGTCTTTGGCATTAGGATCCATAGAGATCACGCTATAGGAATACTTGGACTTTTTCTAAAGGCTTACATTAATTCAGTACATGAAAATTTTAATAGTGACCAAGCGTAGTAAGCTGATTGACATAAAGTACATTTTCAAGCGTAAAAATGTTAAAGTTTAAAATTTTCCCATATGGTTATAGAAAGATTGTTGCAGATCCTCTCACTAAAGGTCTTGTTGCAGATCCTCTCACTAAAAGTATTCAGCCGAAGTTAATAAAGTATTTATAAAGCACGTGATTCAGATAGGTGTTTGAGAGTCATTATATTATGATGTCCGGTATTTCTTTTATATATGCTACATTACTGTTAGTTTCTTTACGCCTTGTGGTGACAGTTATTTTCCTCCAGTTTATACCTTATGGTGACAGTTATTTACATCCAAAATAAAGTTATGATGCATCATTATATTATCTTGATATAAATGGTTTATGCACGTGCTATTATGTTTGCCTAGGAGTAGTATTTCACTCATGAGGTTGTTTGGGTTAGATGTGAGATTGACACTACATCGATAAATCCAAAATAATTATTAAAGGTTGTCTGAGAGTGATATTTCACTCATACATTTGTTTGGGCTAGATATGAGATTGACACCATATCGGTAAATCCAAATAATAGAATTGTCTAGGAGTGGTATTTCACTCATGAGATTGTTTGGACTAGATGTGAGATTGACACCACATTGGTAAATCCAAACATAAATATTAAAGTTTTCCTGTGGGAGTATTTCATACTCCACGAGGATAGCTTGGGCTAGATATGAGATTGGCTCCATATCGATAAACCTTCACACTGAACAGAAGGTTGGCGGTTTGCTGTAATATGTTCAAGTGACATACCGCAATGGTATGAAGCAGGATGGATAGTGAGGTGTGCGTTTAGACCCCATGCAGTTTCACATCTCATGAAGTACAGTAAAAGCACTATATTTGCTGGAATCCTAAATGGAATCAGTTTTGAGACCATGGAACTGTTTAGACTAATATATTACTTGTCTACGCATTCATGATCCACTATTGAGGAACTTTATGGAGGAAAGTGTTCTAAAGTTTCAATCCATCAATTTCGATAATAGTGTTTTAAATAAAATGAGTGGCCACTCGACTTTTATAAAGTGTGTTGCAATCCATAATGTCATTTTATAAAACTTAGAGTGCATAGACCAAGTAGGAGATTGTTGGAATTTATATATATATATTTAAATAATAAAAATTATTTTATGGTCCTATACACTACATTTCATAAAGTAGGATTGTAATGTGATTATTGATACTTGATGGATTGGGTTTGTACTTTTCAATTTTGTGGTCTAATTGGGAGTATGGTTTTATACCGTTGGATTGTGGTTTTCCAACTTGTTCGGTGTGATTTATTTCTAACCATTGATATCTAAGTTTCCATGGTAGGAAGGGAGACTTAGATATGCTTGTTTGTAGAGAAGTCGTCCCCCCCGCCCCCCTTTTGTTGTTATATATAAGGGTTTTAAAATCCTTATTCAGTCCATCGTATCGACAACTTTCAAAAGGGGGTAAAGCGCTCTAATTTTTCAGATCTCTCAAAGGGCACTCAAGAATTCCAAAAGACATCTAAAGTTTAATTTTCTAATCAGGTATGATATCAAAACCTCTCTTTAGTTGATGATCAATTTTAATTTCTACTTGTTATTTGTTATTTAAACCCAACAAAAAATTGATAAAAAAGAAAGATATTTTTGTATAACCATATATCCATTATTGAAAGAGATAGAGAAGACTGTTTTTTTTTTTTTCTTTTTCAAATAAGACTGAGAAGACTCGGGAAAGACTTGGTATAGTTTTATTGTGGCATTGCATGGTGATTGCAAGCACTCAAAAGTTAATTAGCGTAGTACCTTCTTGTCCAATCTCACCCAAGCAAAATGATTAAAGAGTAAAGATGGAATATTATCGTAAAATTAAGTTGAATAGTGCCTTTTTAATTTCTGTCACATTCCAAGACCCGCTAGAGTTTTTGATGATTGCTTCCTTAATCAATTCTTTTAGCTTATAAAATTATTAATTTATCGGTATTGCAGCTTTGTGCATGGAACCATGTGACATTTGAGTCCTTGCTTTCAAGCAAAATAGAAAATAAAAAAATAAAGTAAAAAATATAGAACTCGAATTGTATTGCAGTAAACAAATCAGTTCCTTAGAATGATCATAGACGGAGTTGTTAAGGATAATAAATTGGATTGCAAATGATAAACGAAAAATAACCAACCCGTCGTGTAGCTCACAAGTTTAGTAAAATCCAGTTGCCACGGCCTAAACATAAAAGGCTTAATTTTAAGATATATATGGATATAATAGAATAAGGATAAGTAGTCATGCTTTAATTTTGTAAAACGACAGCTCACACTTTTTTTTTTTTTTTTTTTTTTTTTTTTTTTCTCGAAAAAAGACAGGATATTCAATTTTTGGGAGAGTCAAGAAAGTCCATCCAGATTGTGGTTGATAGGAAAAAATAACCCTAGCCTATCTTGACTTAACGAAAAAGGTAATTAAATATTGACCGGCCACCTGATTTCTCCAACTCTCAGACGATAATATCTTGTTATCAAGGATAACCATTTCTATTAGATAAGAATGATGACAAATCGTATCTAGGATAGAATTTGTTATGGGGTAAGTTCAAATCTTATCAAGGATAAGATTTCCACGAGATAGGCTCCATGGGCTAAGGACGATGAAATTCCCTTATCAAGAATAAGGGAAGTAACTATAAATACAAAGACGACTTGGGAACAAGGTACATATAAAAAAACTCCTATTAAGCGAATTACGATTAAAATTCTCTATCGAGAACCCTTATAAACTTGATCGTCGGAGGGTCAACGGTCGACACCACACCGGTGTTTGACTTTGCCATCCTTATTTTGCAGGAAACAGTGTCGTACTAGACTACGGTGAATTTCAACCTCAACAGTTGGTGCCGTCTGTAGGAACGACGATTCCCTTGAATCGATTTATTACTCGTTGGGTATAGACGTTTGCGGTATGGTATGGTTACTGAAGGAACACCGTCGCAGGGATCTGGTCAAAGGGAAGAGTCGGGTGAAAACCTAGACGTCCCAAATGACCAGACGCGGTTTGCAGCGTTGGAACTACAGGTCCAAACTCTGAATCAGGGTATGGACCAGTTGATCCAACAAAATGCAGCACTCCTGCAACACCTTGTTTCACTGGTTCAACAGAGCTTGCCACGCCAAGACCTTTCGAATCCAAACAGGGGTAATGGGAATCTGGAAGAGCAGGATACTCATCCTCCCCGACATGAGACCGAAGTTGAACAAAGGCAGGTGGGAAACCGACATAGAGAGGTGATCCACCCCTCTCTTCCACGGAGTTCCAGACCCCATGAAGACACGACTGTCATTGAAAAGACCGAGGAGATTTCCCACGTTGACCTAGAGATACAGGATCTCAAGGCAAAGATGGAGGGTGTGATGCAGGCCATTAAGGGAAAGGCATTGCAACTATAGATGGTTTGGTGTAGAAGACCAATTTGCTGTTCAGCCCCTCGGTTATGAAATGCCCTTTGCCAAGCAAATTTAGAATGCCCACAATTGAGAGTTTCGACGGAACTAAAGATCCCCTCGACCACTTGGAGACTTTTCAGGTGCTTATGCACCTACACGCGATGCCGGATGAGATCATGTGCAGGGCTTTCCCAACGACTCTCAAAGGATCAGCACGAGTATGGTTCAACAAACTAAAACCAGGAACCATCGAAACCTTTAAAGAATTGAGTAAGGGCTTTGTGGGCCATTTCATTGCTGGCCAGAGGCATAGAAGCCCGACTACCCACCTCTTTACTGTGAAGTAACAGAAAGGAGAGTCACTGCGAGATTACATTAGTCGTTTTAACACAGAGATGTTACAGGTGGAGGAAGCGGATGATAAGGTGGCCCTAGCCGCCTTCATGGGAGGACTCCAAACCTCAAGATTCCTTTTCTTTTTATCAGAGGAACCTTCTACCAGCATGGCCGAGTTATTGGTTCGAGCTAAAAGACATATGAATGCTGAAGATGCAATGATTGCGAGAAAGGGAAAATAAGGGGAGGATAAGAAGTCAGACAAGAAAAGGCCGGCCCTGACGATCAGAGATGAAAAGGAAACCAATTATAAGAAACCCATGGTTAACCAGAATGAAAGGGCGTCTTGCTATAAGAACGCGGAGAGGTATACAAATTAAACTCCTTTAAATATGCCGATAGATCAAGTTTTCCTGTAGATCCAAGATGAGCCATATCTGAAGTGGCCACCGAAGTTGAAGTCAGATCCGGCAAGGAGACCTCGTGATAAGTATTGCAGGTTCCATAAAGACCATAGGCACACTACAGAGGATTGCTTCGACCTTAAGGATCAGATTGAGACTCTGATCCGAAGGGGGCACATGCGAAAGTTTATTGTGGGGAATGACATAACCGACATTAACCTACTAAGAGCAGGCCGAAACAACCGCCCTCCTGATCAACAACCAATAGGAGAGATTAGGGTCATAGTCGGGGGGTGTGCAGGAGGTGGAGAATCGAGCTCAGCCCGTAAGGCCTATGCCAGGAGAATGCGAAGCTCATCTGAGGTGTGCGAAGTAGGAGTACAGATTCAACATCGAAAGATGCCTCGTTTAGGTGATCCAGTTATTACATTCTCAGATGAAGACATGAAGGATGTGTAGCAACCTCATGACGACCTTCTTATCGTCACCATGATGATCGCTAACTATAATACTCGGCGAATCTTGGTAGATAATGGAAGTTCAGCTGATATCATTTTTCTTAATACATTCAGCAAGATGAAGATTGGTAAGGAGAAACTCAGACCTACTAGATCACCATTGGTGGGATTCACGGGAGACAAGGTCTATCCTCTAGGAGCGGTCATCCTTCCTGTCACTGCAGGAACCAGCCCAAAACAAGTCACTGTCATGGTAGACTTCCTGGTGGTGGATTGTCCATCTACTTACAATGTCATCCTAGGAAGAGCGACCTTAAATTCGATGAAGGCCATCACTTCGACTTATCACCTATTAATGTGCTTCCCTACCGAGCATGGCGTAGGTGAACTAAGAGGAGATCAGTCCATTGCCAGAGAATGCTATGTTACCTCTCTCAAAGAAAAGAAGCATCAGGAGGCTTTGATTGTCGATGAAGTTGAAGAGAAGGAGCAAGACCGGGCTAAGCCAATCGAGGACTTGGTGGAGATATGCTTGAATGACACTGACATAACAAAAAAGGTGAGGATAGGGTCTCTGCTCCCCTCAGATTTCACAAATATTCTTATACAGTTCCTCAAACAGAATCAAGATGTATTCGCTTGGTCACATGAAGACATGCCCGGTATTAATCCAACTACGATTGAGCATCGATTAAACACAGATCCTACATTCAAACCTATCAGGCAAAAACGAAAAACATTTGTCGCGGAAAGGAACATGGCTATATCAGAAGAGGTGAATAAGCTTATAAAAGCTGATTTCATCCAAGAGGTTCATTATCCCGACTGGTTAGCCAATGTTGTTGTGGTAAAAAAGGCCAATGGAAAATGGAGGTTGTGCGTAGACTTTACCGATTTAAATAAGGCGTGCCCCAAAGACAGTTTCCTTCTGCCAAGAATTGATATGTTGGTAGAAGGGACATCTAGCCATGAGCTGCTCAGTTTTATGGATGCATACTCAGGGTATAACTAAATCTCAATGCACACACCAGACAGAGATAAGACCTCTTTCATCACGGACAGAGGTTTATATTGCTATAAGGTGATGCCTTTTGGGCTAAAAAATGCTGGTGTAACATATCAGCGGCTAGTAAACCTGATGTTTAAGGACCAAATCAAAAGAAATATGGAAGTGTATGTGGATGACATGCTCGTAAAAAGCTTGAAAGCTCAAGATCATCTGGTTGATCTACAGGAAACATTCCAAGTCCTTAGGAAACACCAGATGAAGCTCAACCCAAGTAAATGTGCCTTCGGAGTCTCCTCTGGGAAATTCCTCGGTTACATGGTAAGTAGAAGAGGGATAGAAGCTAACCCTGAGAAGGTCTAGGTGATTCTTAACATGCAGTCTCCAGCATCGACTAAGGAACTTCAAAGATTGACAGGAAGGATCGCAGCTCTGAACATGTTGATTTCTAGGGCGACCGATAGGTGTTTGCCTTTTTTTTGTGTGCTCAGGAAAGCTTTTTCATGGACTCCTGAGTGCGAGTAAGCTTTTACAAAGCTAAAGGAGTATCTTACTTCACCACCATTATTGTCACGGGCGATGCAAGGAGAACAATTGTATTTGTACTTGGTGGTTTCTCCGTCAGCAGTAAGCTTAGCCTTGGTCCGCGAAAAGGATGGAAACCAGAAACCGGTATATTATACTAGCCGTGCATTCAGGGGGGCGGAAGAAAGGTACCCAAGGATAGAAAAGTTGGCATTTGCTCTAGTTATCTCCGCGAGGAAACTCAGGCCTTACTTCCAAGCTCATACAATAATAGTATTGACGGACCAACCACTTAGGCAGGTTCTCCGCAAACCTGAAACTTCAAGGCGACTCATTAAGTGGTCGGTAGAACTTGGAGAGTTCGATATCCAATACAAACCCCGAACGGCCTAGGTACTGGCAGATGTTATAGCGGAATTCACACCAGAAGATGGGCCCGAGCATGCTGCAAATGAGCAGGAAGAAGCCGAATCTACTTGGACGTTATATGTGGATGATTCCGTCAACGCCCGTACAAGTGGGGCAGGGCTAGTAATTATCTCCCCAAATGAGGAATGCATCAAATATGCACTCAGGTTTGGTTTTAAAGCAACCAACAATGAGGCAGAGTATGAAGCCCTCTTAGCATGCCTCAGGATGGCAAAAGCTTTGGAAGTTGAATGACTAATAGCATATACTGATTCTCAACTAATAACTGGACAAGTCCAGGGGGAATATGAAGCCAAGGATGAGAAGATGAAGACCTATTTACATAAGATAGAGGATATCAAGGGTTTTTTTAAGAAGTTTTCTATTCACCGGATTCCCTGAGAAGAGAATGGGCAGGCAGACGCCCTAGCTCGACTGGCAACCACAGAGGAAGATAAAGCCATACCCGTGGGATATTTGGATGAGCCTAGCACGGTCTGGGATTGGCCACAGAAAATACAACAGGTGGCCCACGGCATGGAGTGGGCAGAACCCATTATCAGGTACATTGAGAACGAATAGCTACCCAAGGACAGTATGGAAGCACGAAAGATCAGGATGCGTGCGGTAAAATATTCCCTCATTGATGGGGTTCTCTACAAGAAGGGATTTTCTCTACCCTACTTGCGTTGTGTCTCCATTGATGAGGCAAATTACATTCTAAAAGACATACATGAAGGCCTTTGTGGAAATCATGCTGGGGGCAGATCACTAGCGCATAAAGCTATCCAACAAGGATACTTTTGGCCTACTATGAGGATAGATGCACTTGAGTTTGTGAAGAAATGTGACAAGTGTCAGAGATTCGCCAATGTCCCAAAACAACCAGTAGAAAAGTTAACTCCTCTTACAGGGTCGTGGCCTTTTGTCCAATGGGGGACGGACCTCATCGGCCTCTTACCCCAAGGGAAGGGACAAACTAAATACGCAATTGTGGCTATCGATTATTTCACCAAATGGGTAGAAGCTGAGCCATTAGCTCATATTGGAGCAAATGAAGTAAAAAAGTTTTTCTGGAAGACAATAATCTGCAGGTTCGGAGCACCAAGGGTAATTGTGACCAATAATGGGAAGCAGTTTGAAAGTGAGCAGTTCCTTGATTTTTGTAATGAACTTGGGATCAAAGTTCATTTCTCCTCTCCTGCCCATCCCCAAGCCAATGGGCAAGTTGAGGTCACGAATAGGACAATATTGAAGATGATCAAGACACGCCTAGAAAAGGCCAAGGGCTTGTGGCTTGAACAACTACCCAGAGTTTTTCGGGCCTATCGCACTACCGTAAGAACCCCCACTGGGGAGACCCTTTTTGGGTTAGCTTTTGGAAGTGAAGCTGTGATCCCGATAGAAACAAAGGTTGCTACCTTCAGAACCAAGTATTTTGAACCTCAACAGAACGGGGTAGAACTACGATTAAACCTAGACCTGGTAGAAGAGAAAATGGAGCAGGCCCAGGTCAAGGTTGCAGCTTACCAGCGGATGACATCCAAGTAATACAATGCCCGGGTCAAGCCAAGGAGGTTCGAGCCAGGAAACCTAGTGTTTCGCGAGGTTACACTAGCTACTAACGAAAAGGGGGAGGGAAAGTTAGCTCCCAATTGGGAGGGCCCTTATCGAGTAACCCAGAGCAACAGACCGGGGGCATACTAGTTAGAGTCACTTGCTGGGAGCCAGCTCCCCCACCCGTGGAATGCAGAACATTTGAGGAGATATTACCAGTAGGTACTCATGCTAGGCTGTGTTTTATTTTATTATCTCATTTTTAAAAGTGATAGAATGTCTTTAGCTTCAATAAAGCAGACCAGTGTGTAACAGATGCTAATACTCGACTATCGATTATTATTTTCGATAGGTCTTAATAAAATGGTTATTCGTATTTATTGCACGTGTTTCTACTGAATTTTATAAGTCACACAAGGACTAGTGACACATTAAGTCCACTTCTTTATTAAAAGAAATAAGTGACTTTCCCTTACTAAAGGGACGAGCTGGGTGAAACTCGTAAAAATACGTTCCTTCGGAAGAAGGATAGGTTGAGTGAAGCCTGGAAAAGTAAAATGAGTTCTGCATAAGGAAACAACAAGTATGAAACAATACCATGAAAGACAAAAGTAGAGTAACTATTCTCTGGATTCAGAGATATTCTGAAAAGTTCTAAAGGAACAACATACTGAGAAATCAAAAAACCTAATATATATATATATATATATATATATATATATATGACTACTACTATGGAATTCAATCTTCCTCTTTGCTCTCACTTAGAATGTCATACATAGAAAAGTCTATGTCTGGACGATCTTTGCCGACAAGAGCTTTGAACCAGTCAAAACCATCATAGCTAGCCTTGCCTATGAGCAGCTTGAATTCATTAGAATTTTTAAAACTCTCCACGGCAGCTAGCTTCTCGAGTTCCAGCTTATCAGAGTATTCTTTGGTAAGTTTCACTTTCTCATCTTGAAAGTTTAATTTTGCATTAGTCAAGTCATCTTCTTTTATTTTAAGTGTAGAAGTAACATCTTCATATTTAGCCTTAAGGGAAGCCATCTCTAGGGAAAGCTTCTCGTATTCTTTGGCGATAACAACAGAGTATGTAGTGCCCTATATATAAATAAATAGTGGCGAACAGTTAAAAAAATTAAATAAATAAATAAAAAAAGAAGAAAAAAAGAAAGAGATGCACATAATAAGGGTAAAATCTCACCTGGCTGATTAGATGAAGAAATTTCTTTGAAAGCTCAGATGCTGGCAGACTCTGCAATCTGGCAGTGTCATCTTTTACTACCATTTTATGTAATCTGTCATTCGCGACATTAGCGTCATCGAGAACCGATTCCCCGTGGGAAAAAGCTTGATTGGTTGATACCGAACCAAAACTTTCGAAACTCGTAGGAACCCCACCAAATCCGCTGAAACCTAGAGGTACAGGAGTAAGACTTAATAACACTCTAGGGCTTGCGGATGTACCATGATTCCCTTCTCCTACCCTTCGTAATTTTTTGGAAGCAGGAGTAGAAGAAAGATTACTTGACCGGACTTGGGCTAGGAGCCTTTTACTGAGCTTCTTGCCTACATAAAGAGTAATAAGGGAAATACTTAATGAGATATTAACTAAAATCAGTAAGTTCACATATAAGTATCTTTATTTTTCTTACCTTTCTCTTAGTGGGTGGAGGTTTCCTTTGAGCTATGAGCTCGTACATACAAATCTAAAGCCTCGTCAGTCATGAGATTGCTAAAGATCTTCACTGGGTAAGAAGAGGCATTACCAACATACTCGGCTTCTTGAATGGAGAGGGTTGGTTTGTCCTTAAATTCTAGGAAAAAGAATAGTAAGTTGCACTTAAAAAAAAAAAATAAATAAATAAAAAATTTCCTATTCATGAACAGTACTTGATGGTACTATTCCCTCGGGTGCAAAAAAAAAAAAAAAAAAAAAAAATTATTATTATTTTACTATTCATGAACAGTACCCGAGGATACTATTCATGAATAGTACCCGATGATACTGTTCCCCGGGTGCAAAAAAAAAAAAAAACACATTATTATTTTACTATTCATGAACAGTACCCGAGGATACTGTTCCCTGGGGTGAAAAAAAAAAAAAAAAAAAATTTTGGAAACTATATACATAAAAATCTTACCTGTTGGATCTGAATTATTCCAAACAGTTGGAAATTTCCCGTATGCACTGGAAATAAAAAAGAAACGACTCTTCCAACCATTATTATTTTCAGGGGTTGCAACAAGGAGGAATGTCTTCTTTGATCTACACTGGAAGTACCAAAAATTGTCTTTTTTCTTCTTGGGATAATAAAAATGCAGGAATTGATTTACTGTTAGACGGCCATTGCCACACTTTCCCCAAACGATTAATCAGCCTATAATAATTCTCCATGAATTAGGAGTAATTTGAGAAAGAGCTATCTTCAGATGGAAAAGAATTTCTTCTACAAATGGATGAATCGGAAAACGCAAGTCCGCAGCAAAAGTCGACTCGAAAAAGCATACCTCACCCAAATGAATAGAAGAACATTTATCTTCTGGTTTGGGTTTGTGAAGACGAATAAATGAAGGAATGGAATATTTGACTCTACAATTCTGTAAATTCTCATCCTTAATGAAGGATTCTCCTTCACGAGGAGGTTGCTTGGAAAAAGCAGTCCTTGGTCTTGAGGAGTAATCAACACCAGATTCATCAGCATAGTCAGGATCGAGTTCTTCAACACTTTCTGAGGTTAAGTCCTCGGATTGAGATTCAGTATTCAAGTTATTTTTCTGCACGAACATGATGAGGTATTGGATATCGCGAAAATAGCGAAACCACTTTGGAATTACACTGATAACCCGGTAGAGACAACTTGACCCAATTACGTATCTACAACGATCCACAAGAAACTCACAGTTAGGATCCAGTTTAGAGGATTTCAGACCAAAAAGAAAAAGAAGGTAAATAAATAAATAAATATATTTATTTATTTATTTATAGGAAAATTCTTTTTCAAGTAACAGTGAAGTTCTTGTAAAGGAGTCCTACTACAATATGGAAGGGGCCTGTAGTAAAAAGGAAACAAATGGAATATAGAAAGTATTTCCTTGGTCCACTACGTACCTGGAAATAGGGGGCAACTGATAGGGAAAAATAACCCTAGCCTATCTTGACTTAACGAAAAAGGTAATTAAATATTGACCGGCCACTAGATTTCTCCAACTCTCAGACGATAATATCTCATTATCAAGGATAACCATTTCTATTAGATAAGAATGATGACAAATCGTATCTAGGATAGGATTTGTCATGGGGTAAGTTCAAATCTTATCAAGGATAAGATTTCCACGAGATAGGCTCCATGGGCTAAGGACGAAGAAATTCCCTTATCAAGAATAAGGGAAGTGACTATAAATACAAAGACGACTCGGGAACAAGGTACACATAAAAAAACTCCTACTAAGCGAATTATGATTAAAATTCTCTATCGAGAACCCTTACTAACTTGATCGTCAGAGGGTCAACGGCCGGCACCACACTAGTATTTGACTTTGCCATCCTTGTTTTACAGGAAACAGTGTCGTACTAGACCGCGGTGAATTTCAACCTCAACAGTGGTCAATCATACATAGGGTATTACATTAGAGAAAATATATTGTGGGACAAACATCAATTAGAAAGGAGAGAAAAAAAATCTAGGATAACAAAATAATTGGAGTTCACAATATATACAGAAAGGGAAAATAAATTTATGAAGAACAAATACTCTGTGACAGCCGTCCATTTGTTGAAGGAGACGGGGAAGACTTGGGAAAGACTTGTATCCGTATACTTCTGTTTCATGCATGAAGTACATATATATGATGAGTCGAATTTCTGTATCATTATTGCGGAGGTAAGTCCACCCACTTTCTTTAATACAATTATTGTGGGAGTTGGTCCATCCACGGTGCAAAATCACCTACAATCTCACATGACAAGTTTTCTCCGGTTTGAAATAGGTAGCTGTAAAAGTGCCACGCCAATTAAAAATATTGAATAACAAATTTTTTTATCATTTTTCTATTTTTTATATAAAAAACTTTAAACAGTAATTCTAAAATATGATATAAGTTATTTTAATAGAGAAAGTGGGTCCGATTTAATATTATTCTGTCTTGCTCCCTCTCCTTGCCCTCTGATATTTTATTTTGGGATTGCTCGTCTTTCTCTCTCTCTACTTGATCTCTATATTTTATTTGGAGAGTTTCGGTAAAATTCATTTGATTATCATCAAATTTGTTTTAATTCTCAATTTTATATTCTTGGTCATCTTCCTCCCCCTCCTTGGTCTTTGGTATATTGTTTGGGTTCCAGTGAAATTCCTTTGATTATCATCAAATTTGTTTCCTTTGTCTGAATAATTGTTGATTCATTCCAAATTCATATTGTTTACATCGTTGTGGAGGGAAAAATTTCCCTCCAATAAGAATGAGACACGTCACCATTATACAAATCTGCATTTAGGAGATCTCTGAAGCCCATTCGGATCAAGCCTAAGTTTCGTTGTGCTTTAACCCATTATCATTTATGTTGGGCCTCCAAGGCTAGATAAGAGTATCGATCAGCCCAACATCACAACTGCTGAAGCTGTGATCCATTAGTCAAGTCACTTACACCAAACCGCATCCGGCCCAAGTATAATTAAATATGGCGCAGTCCTATTTAACAAAGGAGTTAACCCGGAAGGAAAGTTTTTATACAAAGCAAATTCTACATAGGAGATATTATACAATGGAAAAAACTCTATTTGTAAAGAAAGTCATATATGGAAAGAATTGAAGGACAAGCAACGCGATTCCTACCATAATTCTACTAACTTTTATGTATAAATAGAGGCCTAGACCTCCAATAAAGAGGCAAGCAATTCAATTATTTAATAGACGTTGTTCTTGTTTATTCTTATTGTTTGTTGAGTGTGTTGTATTATTTTTTCTCGATCGTAATTGGTTGAGAGAAATTTTGCACCTACATTTTGGTGCCGTCTGTGGGAAACGTGTGCAAATATATTCCCACTCTTGTTTCACAGGTGAATCCTGCAACTACCATCCAGAATGTTGAACGGAGGATCTTCAACGGATCAACAGACGGAGTTGATGCAGAAGATGCGTGAAGAGTTTCTACACCAGTTTGACGTACTTCGTCAGGCAAATGAAGCAAGCGTAGCTCAGATCGCCTTGCTTCAATAGCAGAATAACACTCTGCAAACGGCGATGGCTCAGTTAGCACCACCGCCACTAGTGGGTGACATAGCAGCACCCCCTAATCAGAATATTCCTCCGATTACCGGACTTCTACCTAATGGGGCTCCACCTAATGGGGCACGACCCAATGAGGCTTAGCCGAATGAGGTTCAGCAACAACGGAGGGCAAGATCTGAGGCTGCGGCTTCAGATAACATCCCTCGTCGCACACAGGATGAGCAAGTCGAATCCAGCCATAAGCTCACGGTGTGGTCCAATGGAATCCCAGATGGTACAGGTGTTCAGGATGCCTTTGATGAGAAAAGACTCCTGAAGATTCAGACACCTGCTGAGATGGCTAGAGAACACAAAAATTCCTTAGTCAAAGCTCCTTTCACTAATGATGTGTATCTGGTTGAGAGGCCCAAGAAATTTACCATGCCTTCTTTCACCCAGTTTGATGGAACGGGGGATCCTTCTCGGCACCTGGATCATTACGCTCAAAAGATAGCTTTAGATGATCGTAATAACCCTTGGATGTGCAGAGTTTTTCCTATCAGCTTGACAGGAGCAGCACTATAGTGGTTCAGGAATAGATCGCATAAGTCCATCCTAGATTACGTAACTCTGTGCACCATGTTCCTGGCACAGTATTGTGGAAATAAGAAGCAAAAGAAGAGCATTGCCAGCCTCTTCACTGTAAGGCAAAAGAAGGGGGAAACATTGCAGGATTTCTTATCAAGATTCAACATGGAAGCCTCAGAAATAGCAGATTGTCATCCCGCAACTGCTATAGAGACATTTAAACTTGCGATGATTCAGGGGACGAAGTTCCACACTTCCTTGGTCAAATATTCTCCTCCCGACATGCAGACCCTCATTGCCAGGGCCAAGATCTACATTCGGCTCGAGGAAAATATAGCCCACCGAGTGCAGCACGCCACCCTCGTGACGGTGGAGAACAAGCCTCGAGAAAGAATTCCAACTTCAAAGATTCAGAAAAGCCAATGTTTCTCAACGCCAATCACCCAGGCACCTAAAAAGAGGCAAAGGGTAGAGGAAGGATTTACACCTCTCCGAAATATCTTGGCTTGGCTCTTCCAAGAGAATAAAATGAAGTTCACAACTCTGCAGCCAATAAAGCAACCCCTGGAGCAAAGGGATAAAAGCAAGCATTGCACTTATCATCGAGATTATGGGCATTCAACCAATGATTGCAGATCCTTTAGGTGACAGGTGGAGAATATGATCGCTAGAGGTGAGTTGGCGGATTACCTCATGATAAAGGAGTATGCAAAGCCCCGCGAGGTCTATACCCGCAAGGTGGAAGGTATGTAAGTAAAAGTCATTCATGCAATACATGGTAGGTCTGAAGATGATCAAGAGTCCGAAGGGGTATACAGATATAGATTGAGGGCAGGCCACAAGCTCAGGAAGATATCCTCGATCAATGATATCACTTCGGGTAGCATCAGTATTGGATTCGGAGATGGCGACCTATCCAGAGTTCAACTCCTCCATGAGGATCCATTGGTCATCAGTCTTCTAGTGGCCAATTATATGAGAGGGTTTTGATAGATCCAGGAAGTAACGCCAACATTATCACAAAGACAGTCTTTGAGCAGCTAGAGATCCCGTCATCATCTATTCGACCTACCTCCAGCCCGTTGATGGGATTCGATAGCACAAGAGTAGATCCCCTTGGAGTAATAGACTTGTCCGTAACTGCGGCGAAGAGGACTCTGAAGGAGAACTTTGTTTTAATAGAGATCCATATCGCAGTGAAGGAATGCTATATGTTGACACAGGCTGAAACAAAGAAGGTGTCTACTCAGCAGCAACCAGGTATGGCTTCCAAAAATATACCCAAATAACAATTACAGAGCCCTCTGCTCAAGTATCTTAAGGTAGAGGAGGAAGAGGAAATTGCGAAGCCCATCGAGAAGACCCTTGAAGCTATGGAAGTTATCCTCAGCGACCCTCAGAAAGTCACTTATTTAGGCTCTTCTTCCACGTCCGAAGAAAAGGAGGTGTTAATAAATGTTATCCGGAGCAATGCAGATGTTTTTGCATGGGATCACTCGGACATGGTAGGGATCGATCCTTTAGTTTCCTGCCATAGTCTGAAGGTGGATCCGGAGTTCAAACCGGTTAAACAGAAACACCGAAGGTTTGCCCCCGAACGCAATCACATTATAGTTGAAGAAGTGAACAAGTTATTGCAAGCATGTTTCATTCGAGAAGTGCAATATCCACCGTGGTTGTCAAACGTGGTGGTCGTACAGAAGAAGAATGGAAAGTGGAAGGTTTGTGTAGACTATACCAACCTTAACAAAGCCTGTCCTAAAGATAGCTTCTTTCTGCCCAAGATAGATCAGATGGTTAATGCTACCACCGGCTACGAGAGGCTGACATTCCTTGATGCATACTCGGGATACAATCAAATTCCTATGAACCCTAAAGATGAAGAAAAAATGGCTTTCATTACAGAAAAGGGGACTTATTGTTACAGGGTCATGCCCTTCGGACTGAAGAACGCTGGAGCTATTTATCAACGTCTTGTCAACAAGATCTTTGATAATCTATTGGGAAAGACAGTTGAAGCATATATAGATGACATGGTGGTCAAAAGTGTGAAGAAGGAAGACCATCCGAAGCATCTCCAGGAAGTTTTCAATACCTTGAAAAAGTACAACATGAAGCTAAATCCATCCAAGTGCTCCTTTGCGGTATCATCAGGCCAATTCCTCGGCCACATAGTGAATAAAAGAGGGATAGAGGTAAGTCCGGCTCAGGCTAAGGCCCTCATCCAGAATCAGGAACCAAAAAATTGCAGGGAAGTACAAGTTCTTACCGGTCGGATTGCATCCCTCAGTCGGTTTATATCCCGATTGTCAGATAAGTGCAAACCATTCTTCGATGCTATAAGATCTAAGAATAAAGATATATGGGGACCTCAGTAGCAGGAGGCCCTCAATCAGTTGAAAGGTTATATGGCCGATCCGCTCCAAAACTCGGGGAGGTTCTTATTATGTATTTGGCAATTTCTAGTATAAAGACAAGTGCAGCATTGATTAGAAAGGAAGGAAAGAGGTAATATCCAGTATTCTACACAAGTAAGACAATGACGGATGCAGAGATACGATATAGCAAAGTAGAGAAAATCATCTTAGCCTTAGTCTATGCCAAGAGGAAGCTTCGGCATTATTTTGAATCTCACAGCATTGTGGTACTCATCAACTATCCTATACGGGGTATACTCTTTAAGCCCGATCTATCTGGGAGAATTACCAAATGGGCTATCGAGCTCAGTTCCTTCGACATAACTTATGAGCCGAAGGTGTCGCACAAGGGACAAGCCGTAGTAAACTTTCTTCTCGAATATGAAGACATTCCCGAAGAGCCGGAACCCCCTGAACCACAGTGGGAGCTTCGGGTCAATAGTTCCTCGAATCAAACAAGTGCAGGGGTAGGGGTTGTTATGTCAACACCTGAAGGCACCAAGTTACAGCAGTCTATTTGCTTGAAATTCCCTGCTACGAACAATGAGGCCGAGTACGAGGCGTTACTTGCTGGTCTTTGATTAGCTAGCAGCCTCCAGGTACGTTGTTTAAAGGTTTTTAGTGACTCACAGCTTGTTATAAATCAAGTGACAGGTCAGTACCATCCCAAAGAGGAAAGAATGAAAGCATATAAAGAAGCTGTAGAGAATGCTACATGGGGATTCGATCAAATCGAATTCTATCAGGTACCTCGTGTTGAGAATGTCGAAGCAGATCAATTGGCCACAGCAGCGTCATCCTCAAATGAAGATCTGACTCGGATTGTGCCGATTGACGTCTTGGACGAGCCCAGCATTAATCCTCAGCAGGAAGTAATGGTGATTCCAGTTATTCCTCGAGAACCATGCTGGATTGATCCATTGGAAGCCTACCTCAAGCATGGAATTCTTCCAAACCAAAAGCTCGAAGCACAGAAGCTCCGACTCACCGCAGCTAAATATGCCATTATTAACAACCAGTTATACCGAAAGTCATTTTCAAGTCCTTACCTGAAATGTTTAAGCCTTACTGAGGCTCTTGTGGTGTTGAAACAAATCCATGATGGAGATTGTGGCAACCATTCTGGGGGTAGATCCCTTGCACATAAAGTTGTAACTCAAGGGTACTTCTGGCCGTACTTGGTCTAGAACGCAGAAGAGTATACTCGGAGATGTGACAAATGTCAATGCCACGGTCCCATGAAGCATCAACCTGCCGAAGATTTGCATGCAATGGCAAATCCATGGCCATTCGCACAATGGGGGATTGATATGGTGGGCCCTTTACCCAAGACTATGGAACAAAAGGAGTATGTGCGACTGGCTATAGATTATTTCACTAAATGGGTAGAAGTCGAGGCCTACTCAAGTGTGACCCATGAGCAGGTAAAAAGTTTCCTTTGGAACAACATCATTTGCTGGTTTGGGGTCCCAAAAGTCATTATGATGAACAATGGTAAGAACCTCGACAATAAAAGTACAAGAAAATTCTTCGCTGAGCATGGAATTGTACAAAAGCTGCTGCAGTCAGTCATCCACAAGGGAATGGACAAGTTGAAATAATTAATCGAACCATTTTCAGTTGTTTAAAGAAGAAGTTGGAGAAACTCAAAACAAAATGGTACGAGAATCTCCCTCAGGTGTTTTGGGCGTACCGAACCACACCACGGCGGCCCACTGGGGAGAGTCCTTTTGCCATGGCCTATGGATCCGAAGTTGTGATCCCAACCGAAGCGGCAGTTCCAACCCTTCGGATATCCTTGTTTCTTGAAGGAAACAATAGTCAGCAGCTTGAGCATAGTCTCGATCTCTTGGATGAAAAAAGGGATGCTGCAGCAATTAAGCTCGCTTCATATCAGTAGCAGCTGTGCAACAATTATAACAAACGTGTCAGATTCAGGAGCTTTGCGGTAGGCGATTGGGTTCTGAAGCAAGAGATAGCTCATGTAAAGAAACTGGAACCTAATTGGACCAGACCCTACAGGGTTACCGAAGTAGTGGGGAAGGGAACATATCGTTTGGCCGAAGCTGATGGACGTCCCATTGCGCGTCCTTGGAACGCAATACACCTTAAAAGGTATTTTCATTAGATACATTTGTCAATTTTATTAAGAATTCTTCACACATAAGGCTGCGTAAGCCCACAGTCAGCCAAGCTTTTCTTTATTTTTGTTTCTATTCCATTTGTTTCTTTCCATTAAAATGGGGGCCTTACCGCCATTCTATGATTATGCAATTTTGCGTCGCATTATGCATTAGCAATTTTTATGCAATTCTATGATTATGCAATTTTGCGTCGCATTATGGATTAGCAATTTTTATGTAAAGCAATGTTGGAAGCAAGTTATTAAAAAGCATGCTTTTTGACCTATGGTTTATGCAAAGCAATGTTGGAAGCAAGTTATTAAAAAGCATGCGTTTTGACCTATGGTTAAAACTCTCTGTCCCACATCAACAAAAAAGTGTGAGTGGCATTCTGTTGTATATGGGAATATTTAAATAGTTGATTGCGGTGTAAGAAGGGCCCACTGGTATTAAAGGCTGTTAAGCTCAATACCAGAGGCATTCCTTACACCGACCTTTTTGACAAAATTTAGTTTATGTCCCATATCGGATAAAAATAGAAAAGAAATATGGTTAATATATGCGTAGTGCATTACATTTGGTTGCCAAGAAGGGAGTATCAATGGAGGAAAGTCTCCAAAGTAAACAAATAGGAAACTTCCCAGCCATTGTTACTCGTTTTCTTGGCCTCCTATCATTTTTGAGTCATCGGCGTCATGATAAGTTGTTTGAAAAAGGGAAAAAAAGAGAAGAATATATATATATATATATATATATATATATATATATATATATATATATGCAAACTTCTCCTCAGGCTCAACGCCGAGGAGAAACCAACCCGCCTTGGACCCTAAGTGTCCGGCTCAGCAAAACCTCCCTCAGGCTCAGCTTCGGGGAGTAATTCATTCGCCTTGGACCCTAAGTGTCTGGCTCATCAAACCTCTCCTCAGGCTCAGCGCCGGGGAATAATTTATTTACCTCGGACCCAAAGTGTTCGGCTCGGCAAACCTCCCCTCAGGCTCAGCGCTGGGGAGTAATTTATTCACCTCAGACGCTAAGTGTCTGGCTCGGCAAACCTCCCCTCAGGCTCAGCGTCAGGGAGTAATTTATTCGTCTCGGATCCAAAGTGTCCGGCTCGGCAAACCTCCCCTCAAGCTCAGCGCCGGGGAGTAAGTTATTCGGCCTCGGACCCAAAGTGTCCGGCTAGGCAAACCTCCCCTCAGGCTCAGCGCCGGGGAGAAATTTATTCGCCTCAGACGCTAAGTGTCCGGATCGGCAAACCTCCTCTCAGGCTCAGCATTGGGGAGTAATTTATTCGCCTCGGACGCTAAGTGTCCGGCCCCGTAAACCTCCCCTTAGGCTCAGCACCGTGGAGTAATTCATTCGCCTCGGACCCTAAGTGTCTGTAATACCCCTAGTTTTTAAAAGGACAAAATGGGAATTTAATTTTGTATTTTGGTTTTTATTTTATTTTTTTATTTGATTATATGACTTAGGTGTTTAAATTAATTGTTTTATGTGGAAACTTTATTTTATGTGTATTTGCTCAGTTGCTTGATTATTAGTTGTGTGTATTTAATTTAAATTGCTTAATTATTATTTATGTGTTTAATTTAATTATTGAATTGAAATTGTTTTAATTTAAATTATCTGATTAGTTTATGGTTTTAACTGTAATTGTTTTATTTGTGAGATAATTTAATTATTTGATTAATTTATGGTTTAAATGGATCATTTTGTTTTTGGTTTTATATAGAGTGTAAATTTAGGGTTTTCTTTTGTGAGTTTTAGCCGTCATATGTTAGGATTGGAAATAGGGTTAGGGTGTTATAGACGGCTATATATATGTGTGTTCTTTTACGTCTGTTAGGAAAAAAAACCCAATTCACGAAATAGTATTTTTTAGAGGAAAACAGAGAGAGTTTCGGAATATAATCTGGGAGGCTAAAGGAGGAAGAGGAAGACTGGAGAAAGAACAGAGGGGTTGCTTCTGGATGGAACTGTGAGCAGAGCAGAGGGGAAACAGACTTGGAGAATCCTGAAACTTAAACTTAGAGATGACGCTTAAGGTTTCACACCGAAATCTCAAGGCAAGTTTCAGTCTATCTCCTTCCTGTAAACTTGTGTTCTTTGCATTCTAAATAGACTCCAGGACGTTAATTAAACATTAAAAATGGATATGTTATGCATAATTAAATCAAACTGTAATCCGTTGTTTGCCTTGTTTAAACTGTAACTGGTTTGGTCTTAAAACTGTTCCGAGTGTGTTAAGTTTTTGTTAATCAATTCATAAGGGTTTTAAAGAGTTTCTACGACTGTTTGGATTTAAATTAGACCCTAAGAAGTTTAAAAACAATTCGGACAGAGACTTGGAATTTTGCGGGTTTTAAATAACTGAAATCGGTTCACGCATAAACTATTTTGGTTATGTATTAAACTTCTGTAATTTAATTCCTAATGGAATGTGAGAAGTTTCTAGGACTGTTTAGATTTAAATTAGACCTATGGATGTTTAAAGTGTTGCGACAGGGACTGGAAGCTTCGCCGGAAGTGCAGAAGGCAACCGGATGAAGCAGAGAAGACGCATGGAGTAGAGACGGCTCTCAGGGGGAGAAAGCCGGCTCCCTAAGTGAGGGAGCCGGCACCCATTAAAGTAGAGCCAGCTCTCCATGAGGGAGAGCCGGCTTTGGAAGATAAAGAGTCGGCTCCCTTGAACAGATACCCCTTCGGGGGTATTTTCAGTATTTATTTTGACCTTGGGGCCTTAAATAGAGTTTCTGGAAAATAAAGGGGGTTCTAAATACTTAAAAATTTACCTATTAGAACCTTTAAACCGTTGGTTTGTGCTAGGGTTTAATTCTAAGGGGCATCATGAACATACACATTAGTAATGTATATGCTGTCCGGAAGAAAGGAAGGGAGACGGAAGGGCTAGTTGTTTCCGCAAATTCAATGAACTGATATAACGGATATTGTTGGGATTTTATAGCAATGATATCTAGGATATATATGAGTCTCAAGAGGTTTGGTTAGGTTGTGGTTGTGGTTGACATATAGTTTTAAATATATATAGTTGCATGCTGTAAGGAGTGGAGGAAGTTCTAACTACTGGGTTGTTTTCACCAGTTAAATGGGCCAGTATATTGTACCATTGGGGACCTATATGAGGTACAGTTTGACTTCTCTGTGTTATACTATATCAAGCACAGGTTTTAAGTTAGAGGATTAAAAGGACGTCATATGATGCAAACATAAATTTTTATACCGTCAGGGGGGTTAAGGAGGTTTGCATTACTAGTCTTTGTTTTAATGATTTAAATGAACTAGTATGAGGGTATGGTTTGGGTTGAATGGTATATTGTGCTCAGTTCATAACTCTGATAATCATTATACCCTGCTATGGTTGTTAATTGATGAACTGATTTAGTTTTTATTTTGTCAATTGGATGGATGTGGATAATTTAAATTGTTTAACAGTACTATAACAATCTAACAGGAGTTTTATGATTATAATCATATACTGGATGCATAATAGGATCTTAATAATACCTGTTTTTCTATTATGCTGGTTCATGGATATACTTGATGTTCTAATGAATGTGTATCACTGGTGGATCATTTGCATTATATGTACCGGTATGGGATGGTGACATATCAGGGATGGATTAGATCAAAAAGCTAAGTCCTACCCCTTCATACATACGGAATGGATTAACTAAAACAGTTAAATCCTACATGGATGCATGTCCTGTCAACTAAAACAGTTGAACGACATAACGGATGTTTGTTTTATCTTTCTGCATTAGGAAAGAATTTATATATATATATTTATGGTACTGTGATACGAGCTTGAGTCTCCTGATCACGGTTAGGGTGCGTATATTGCAAAGGTTGAGTAGCTAGATATAGCTAATGTTCCCTGGTAGGTCTAGGTACTTGGCCGCTGAAAAGCGTGTTTTATATGTCACCTTCTACCTAGGCTGAACTATGTTATAGGCTAGTGAGCATCCTATAGTGTGTGTGTATATATATATATGGACTATTGTAGATATTGCCGAGCTATCAAGGATGTATGTGCATACGGGTTTATGTACGGATTGTAGTAGATTGGAACTTGCATGTGGGCCTGACCCACTTCTATTTTTCAGGTATTCGCCAGTACCAGGCTTAGAGTTTGATCGTGTTGATGCAGATACAGACACTCACTCTTTCGGTTACATAGGATTTCCTTTCTATTTTGGTTTTGGATTTTAATTCTGTAAATTTATTTAAAGTTTTGGAATTAGGGGTCCACTAGGTGGATTCCCGAGTTGTACGGTTTTAAAGTATATTAATTTATTATTTAAGGTTCGAGGATTTTCATTTTAGTTTTCTATCAGCGCATTATTAACTTATTCTTAATTCACTTTTATTCTTGCTTGTTTACATATTAATTGTTTGGTATCCCTCGGATCTGTGCTCGGACTTGATCACCCGTGGCTCTAGAATCGATGGGTATCACAGTGTCCGACTTAGCAAAACCTCCCTCAGGCTTAGCACCGGTGAGTAATTCATTCGCCTTACTCTTACGCTCATATTCACTGATTCTAAGCTCGGTAATATAAGCCACGAGATTGTCCCACATCAAAAAACTACAAGAAGAAAAAAGTATAAATATACTTGCTTCACATAAATCCATTTCAAGAAGGGTTCCCTCGACGGTTAAATCACCAAAGGAAAAAAGCAATCCTCTATTATCAAATAAACCGTTAGAGGAGATCTCTTCTTCACATCTTATTTATTTTGCTTCGGAATAAAACAGATAAGGAACCTTCAGGCAGGGTACTTTCCTTAAAAAAAATAAAAAAATAAAAATAAAAATAAAATCTCATCCAACAGAGTGTGTGCAATATCAAAGGCATACAAGCATACTCAGTCGAAGCAGAATAAAAGTAACACAGCTTAAGAAACAAGGTTTTATCATTCATGTTTATCATTCTCAATTGTGTTTTTTACAAGAGAAAAAAGGAATCCTACTTCCTCTTCGGATCAAACGGGGCAGATTCAAAAGCATCTACCACAGCTGAACTTACAGGTGGAGGAATTGAAGGACCAGGAGTTACAGGAGTTGATGAGCTTGGAGGATCTTCCGGGTGAGCCTTCACTATTTCAATTAAAAACACCTCAGCTTCCTGAGCCTTCGGACCCTCGTTATAAGGGAAAGACACCCCCATGTTTGCATCGAAGGCATCAGGATCCATCGTTTTAGGGCCTGAGCCTTGATTGAAGCCGGACCGGTAAGCTTTTGCACTCGACAAGCGCACCAAACTAGAGTAACGACCTTGCATCTGCCTCCCTGCAATGATGCAGTTGCTAAGGGCATCATTCAAACGTTGGACTTCAGCCTCCAGCAATTCAACTCTTGCATCAGAAGCAGCCAGACGCTTCTTATAAACATCCCGAGCCTCATATGCAATTTGTGCATTGGCAATGGCATGGGATGCCTTCTTCTCAGAATTGCTGAGATCTTTTTCCAGCCTCTTAATAGAAAAAGACTGAGCCTTAGCAGTGGCACAGAGGGCCATAGTGTGATACAAGCCCTGCATCATGAGACAATAACAATGTAAGAAAATTTATAAGACGATTATGACAATGGAAATGAAGGAAGGAGCAAACCTCTATAGCTCGAACAGGGGCAGATGGGAGTAACTGTTCCAACCCCATTCTGCCAATAATTTCTTCATCCTTGGGCAGCCACATTCCCTGAGCAACGGCCAGCGCTGTAGATGGGTCAGTGATCATAGAATCGCCAACATGGAGGATGGACTTATCAGCCCTCGAGAAAAAAGGAGTCCAAGGTGCCCCAGCCTCAACAAGGACGTAAGCACTGACCTCATCTTCAGGGTTAATCTCTTCAGCTTTTTTCCCTTTACTTTTTGGGTTGGAAGCACCCTTGGGTTTCGTGGTTAAAGAAAGGTTCAGCCTAGCCTTTTTGTTCAAGGGGACTTCGTCAATCTCTTTCTCCTGTTCATTTGAGCACAATATAGTCAACGGGGCACTCTCTGCAGCCTTCCTCTTCAAGGCTTCAGCCCTCTGTTTTTCTTCCTCAGTCATGGGGAAGCTGTCGAATGATGGAAGTGAGAGGTCCATGAGATCAGCAGCTACAGCTCTGGAAGCAACTACTTTAAGATTTGCAGAAGTAAACAAGTTCTCAATCGAAGGAGAGTCATTCCAAACTTGCCCTTCCAGGAAGGAAAGCCTCTTCTTGGCAGCCGAAGAAGGAAATGTCGCTGAAAAAACACCAAGAAACTCATAAATATATCGAAAGAGTAAGACTCGACATGGGAAACAGCCAGAACAATCTTCATGAAGAAAGGGGGGATGTTCTATACCTAACTTCCCTAACTTACGAGGGATTGGGAGTTTGCTCGATTGGGGCATGGCCCATCTCCCTTTAACGATTATCATCCTCTCTTTCCACTTCTTCTAAGAAGTAGGGAGGTCTGTACATATCCTTTGGTGCAAGGGGGAGGGGAAAAAGAAACGACCAAGTTCGGTCCCGTGCTTAGAAATAGAATAAGTAATCAGTAAGTCAGCCAGAGTCAGGTCAAGAATCTCCAGCCATCGGCAAATGAGGAATGTGATAAGCGCCGAATATTGCATATTCAAGCGCCCTTAGCTGCATTAGTTAAGTCCGTTATTCGATTATTCTTTATAGATTATCTTCATTTGCACGTTTTTAGATATTTTCAGGTTTATTGGCCAAAAAGGAGCAAAAATGATGTTTTGTTCAATCTTTGAATAGCAATGTGCTCAAGGCTAAAGTTCTGGCAGCAATGGAATCTGACTTTACTTGCCATTTTTGACCTATCAAACTCAAGAACTGGACTTCCATTAAAACATGGCGTATTTAAAACTTTGAATTAGCTTTCTAAATCTTTAAACAGTTTATCATTTGGAGTTCGGAGCAGAAAGTTATGACTGTTTTACCAAAGTAGTGCAAAGCAGGTCAAGAGGAAGGAGCATACTGGTCCAACTTCGAGCGCTCGAAGTGCTTATTTAGAGCGCTAAAAAATTGGGCAGAATACTCTCCGAGAACAATCACTTCAGCCCACTTGTACCTTGTTTCCCTCATTTCTGATTTCCATCTTTATGGGTTGGTTGGAGATGTTTTTTGGTGGGAGTTGAGCCTTGTTTGGTGAGGGTTTGGTAGGGGAATGTCTAGAAGAAAGGAGGGAAAGCCACACATAAGATATCATATCTCATCTTTGCAAGATTTCTAGAAAGAGAAAGAAGAAAAAAAGATCGAGTTCTTGAAGTCAAGGGAAGGGAGCTCGAAAATAAAGGTTGCATCCAAGCTTCTTCTTTCTTCTAAGGCTCCCATGGGTAACTAAACCTCCATCTAAGGAGGTGATGAGGCCCCTCCTTTGTAAACATGTTCTAATTTAGGTTATATTTTGGGGATTACAATGTATATTCTATGGTTTTTTCATAACCAAGAGCACTTCATTTGTTGTAATGAATGTTGATATATATATGGATGATTTCTGTAAGTTGATTATCTTATTTTAGATGATGTCTAATATTAATCATGTTGCTTGAGTTTTCATGGTGAGAATAGAGACAAGGTTATGAAATGGTTTATTGGCATATTGATAAGGACTTTGATAGATCATTGCTTAGGTGAAACCTTTGATGATTTATGCTTATTTCTTACCTTCATGTGCTTCATCATTTTATCTAGGGCTTGATAGTCGCTTCATCATTTTATCTAGGGCTTGATAGTCTTTCATTCAAGTAAATATGGTTAAGCTACACCTTAGTTAGGTAGTCCAAACATGTTAACCTTTGATGGATCATGCTTGCTTTAGATTTAATGAACTTCTTTAGGATATTATAGCAACCAAGTGTTGCTATGTATCATGACCATAATATATATTGTTTTTCTCCTAATTTAGCTCTAATCTAGCGTGTGTATAGGATGGAGGTGGATTCACTTCCCTAGTCCTCTTTACTTGTATTTCATCTCCTTTAAACTCTTGCAAACTTTTAATTTATGCACCTTAATTTCATAGCTTAAGTGACAACCAACAAATCCTCTATGAACACCCCTATCATTCTAAAAAGACTCTAGACACTTAGGTTGCCATAGATTAACGCAGTCCCAGTGGTTCGACTTACTCGACCAATAGCCCTATTTTATAATGATTCGTGCTATTGCGAAGGTTGATTTATAATTGTAATCGACTCAACCGATCAATTTTTGGCGCCGTTGCCGGGGACTGCAAACGGTTTAGCAACCGAAATTTTAGGGTTAATTTTGGTTTGATTGTCAATATTGTGAATTGTGAATATTTCTTTTGTAGTTTGACCATCTTGTGTTGTAAGTGAGATTCTAGGGACTCGAAACTCGCCGAGGGAAAGCTAGCTAATTTGTAAGTCTAGAGGACCCCAGGTAAGTCTCTTGACCTTCTAGTTTCGACATTGTGAATATTGTGCATATGTTAAATTTCGTGTACAAGCATCGGTCCTTGTTGTGGCCATTTAAATTCTGTCTTGATAATTGAGGAGAATGGGAACATCGTATGTGGAGTTGTAAATGATGAATAGTAGCATTGATAGCATTATGTATTGTTGATGTTTGGCCGTAGATCGCTCTCCCTACCAATTCTTAACTTGCCAGTTGACATAAATTCCCTTGAAAGAACTCTTAGATGAAACCTTAGGGAATCTTTTAGCGTAAGAGAACTTGAAACTGAATTTAACACAATGGCTGAAAATGTAGGAGATGTCAGAAATGAGGGGATTAATAATGATAGGGCCGAAATTCCAAATGTAGAGCCAATGACTCTCAGGGACCATTTCATCCCTACTACATATGCTTCACCTTCATGCATAGTGATGCCAAACATCGATGCGGCTCAATATGAGATCAAATCAAGTACCATTCAAATGCTTCCATCTTTCCATGGCCTTGATAATGAAGATCCGTATAAGCATCTTGATGAATTCCTTGAAATCTGTTCGACCATCGGTTGAGAGGTTTTCCTAAGAATGCACTCCATCTGCATCTTTTCCCATTTTCTTTAAAAGATAGGGCAAAGTATTGGTTAAACTCACTCACTCCAAATTCCATCACTTCTTGGGCTCAATTACAGCAAGAATTCCTTAAGAAGTATTATCCGGTGAGTAAAACCAACTAAATGAGGCGTTCCATTCTTAGCTTTTCTCAAACGGATGGAGAACAACTCTACGAGACTTGGGAAAGGCTACAAGACCTTCTTAGAAAATGTCCGCATCATTTGATTCCAAAATGGCAATTAGTGCAAGCTTTCTATGTTGGCTTGACCGAACCCCATAGATGTAATACCCCTAATTTTAAAAGGATAGTCCTGGATATTTCTTTGGTTATTTACTTACATTTTGTAATAGTTAATTGTTTAACTTGTTTTATTAGTTGCACTAATTGTATTATTTGCCCTAATTGTATTATTTGCCCTAATTGTATTATTTGCCTAATTGTAATTATTTGTTTTATTTGAATTGCTTTGTTTGTAGTTATTTTAAATTATTTATTTGCCTTTATTTCATTTAACTTTATTTAATTAAATTTCATTATTAACGTGTCTGTTTAGTTTTCTAGGTATATAGTTACATTAGGATTAAACTGTGTAGGGGTAGCCGACGTGGGTTTGAACACAGGATGCTTTATGGGCCGAGGGGGGCTCTGTCTGTAATCTTATAAGGATTAGGGTTCAGGGATTTAAGTTATAAATACACAATGATAATCTATGTCTAGGGTTTGGAGCACAACACTTACTTCACAGACGTAAACCCAAGTTGCAGTAAACACATAAACAGAGGGTTAAGGATTTCAAGGTCTGCCATAGGAAGGCAACGGAGACTTAGGCTAAAGGCAAGTTCTAACTTCATCTCTTTCCTTTTACTCGTGTTCTTTGCATGCATAAGTAGCTCCAGGAAATCATTAAGCGGAATTAATTGAGTATGCATGTTAAGATCTCCTTATATCAGTTTGTGTTGCAACTTCTTGTAAACTGTTTTTTTTGTGTCCAACTGTGTGATTTCTCTTTTACATTACTGTTAACCAATTCATGAGGGATGTAGATAGGTTCTCTCTGGGTAGGTTTGATCACAAATAAAAGTGTTGAAAGCGGTCACAGAGAGGGACGAGCTTAGTGCAGTTAAACGGGGACGAAACAAGCAAACAGATGAGAGGGGGAAGAGGAGGCGGCTCCAAAGGATGTTGGAGCCGGCTCCCTATGGTTAGGAGCCGGCTCTACCATGGTAAGAGCCGGCTCTACCATGATGAGAGCCGGCTCCATTAGGTGGGAGCCGGCTCTCCGCCTGTGGTTGCTCCAGTTTTGAGATTTTATGAATTCTGGACTGCGGTTTGACATGGCAGAGGTGTTTAGGGGCTATGAATGAGACTTATGGTTGATGAGTGAGATTAATTTAAGGTCTCAGAGGGCTTGGTAATGCATATTCAATCAGTCAGTATCGTCTTTGTAATGAAATAAAGGTTCTAAGCAAACTAGTAAACTGTTTTGGAGACTTAGGATTTAAACTACACCACTTGAGGTGTAGCAGTTGGGTATGGGAATGGAGCTAGGCTATAATCATGGCTCTGTGATGGACTATGAGTATGCAGGAGTATAGAATGCACTACATACTTATAATGGAAGAAAGAAGTATGCTCACATTAACTGTTTTCACTCCGGATCACCTGTGTAGTAATATGGGTTAAGTATGTGAATGTGTCAGTATGTGTATATGTAAAACCAATCTGTCATGCCTGCTGAGATTTAATTAAGGGTTATATACATGGTCTGTATTATCCATCATGAAATTGTGTAGAGGAATGTTGAATAGACTTGTTAAATAACCAAGTTTTAAACATGATTAATGTGAAGCAGTTGATATTTAACATTGAACAACTGACTGTCGATGGTTGGATATACTGTATTGTTAATAATTACATTTAATATGTGTATGGTCAACTGTTGATGTTGGATAATTGTTGGATAGACTATATAGTAGATAATCATATTTATTACCTGTGTAGTCAATTGTGGATGTTGGATTACATGCACCGGTATGGGACGGTGGCATGGTTAGGTTTGGATTAGTTGCATCATACTAAGTCCTACCTATATGGAATAAAGGAATGGATATTAAAATAAATCCTACTTATAACTGAGTCAAAGAAGCTGTAAAAGCTGAATGACCACTCGGATTGCTCGTGAGTTATGTTAGGCTAAAGAAGCTGCACAAGCTGAATGACCACTCGGATTGCTCGTGAGTTATGTTAGGCTAAAGAAGCTGCACAAGCTGAATGGCTAACTGGACTTTATATGGATATGACAGAATTTAAGTATAAGTTATAATACTGCGTTCTGAGTTTGAGTCTCAGAGTCGTTTGTTAGGGAGCGTATATGTAATAGGATGCGTAGCTGGATATGAGAGGTTGAGGTATACCCTGTTAGGTCTAGGTACTCATGCCCACCCTTGGGTGCGTTTTTGCATGTTACCTTCTATTCAGGTTGAGACCCTCTCTATAGTCCAGTGAGAGTCCTGTAGTGTGATTATACTTATATAAGGACTATTAGTTATTGCTGAACTGCTTATGATGTATATGCGTATCGAGTTTATACTCGGATTGCAGTGGGTTAGAACTTGTTCGTGGGCTTGACCCACTCCTATTTTTCAGGTGTTCGTCAGTTCCAGGCTTGAGGTTGTTCGTGCAGAGCAGAGGCGGTCTTCCATTCTTCCGACGATGTAGGACTTGTTCTCTATGGTTTATTATTGGACGTTTTTCTAGTGTTTTTCATTTCAGTTTAGATTTCCGTATTAGGGGTCCACTAGAGGTGGATTCCCGAGTTGTTTAATTTATGGAGTGATTGGAGTTATTGGATTTAAATGCATTAAGGATTTTATATTGCGGATTTCTATTTTAGTTTCTTTCAGCTTTCTGTATTTATTCTTGTCTCAATTTTGACATCTGTGTTCATTTTAAAATACTTTAATTGCTTGATATTCCCTCAGGTTTGGGCCTGGGCCTGATCAACCCATGTCTTGGATCTGAGGGGTATCTCAGTTGGTATCAGAGCACTCCAGGTTCAAGTGTCTCTTGGACGTTTCGTATTAAGACTTCCGCGTAGCGTTTTATATAGAGCTTATATTTAGGATTCGTTGAATTCTTTTACGATTCGTTTAAACTCGTATTGATGTCTGTCTTTCTATGTTAACAGCATGGTTAACACTGGAAGAGGATAGAACATGAACAGTTGATAGAAGAGAGCGGCACGTAGACAGCAGGAACGTCTATAACGTCGACAAATGGAAGAAGAGCAGCAAATGCCAGGGTTTCAAGAGGAGCAGGAGGAAGTTCAACAGACTCAGGGTCGGGACAGAGATCCAGAGATTCCTCCACACCTCAATGACCTTGTTGCTCGGGCTATAGAGGCTGGGGTAACAGCTGCACTCTGGAATCAACCACAGGTTCAGCAGGCACCTGTACCAGCACCAGTGGTTCAGACGGATTCTTAGGGAAAGGCTAGGAGCTCTTTCACAAAGGGGAGTCCACCTGTGTTCTCAGGCTCCACCGATGCGAGAGCAGCTCACCAGTGGAAATAGGACATTGAGCGTCATCTTCGTTTGGTTCAGGGCATGGAGGTTCAGAAGCAGATGCTTGCTACTTTCAAGTTAATTGGGGATGCACTACAGTGGTGGGAGTCAGTTACCACCCCAGAGGAGAGGATGACATTGACTTATGATGAGTTCCGTGCTCGCTTTGAGGAGAAATATTTTCCCTATGCAGTCAGGGCAGCTATAAAGACCGAGTTTCTAAATCTGCAGCAAGGAAACATGACAGTGGCGGAGTATGAGCAGCAATTCACACGCTTGTCTCTCTTTGCACCGGAGGAGGTGGATACAGAGGA
The DNA here is from genome assembly GCF_030987335.1 of Cornus florida. NCBI lineage: Eukaryota > Viridiplantae > Streptophyta > Magnoliopsida > Cornales > Cornaceae > Cornus > Cornus florida. Next base: position 75,531,893 of record NW_026775579.1, on the reverse strand, counting down.
GAAGAAGCATAACAGTTTCGTCAAGGGACTGATATGGTCTATCAAGAGAGCTATTACAGGTAGTCCAGCCTATACTACCTATGCTCAGGTGGTAGACGCTGCTCTACAACAGTATCAGTTGACTGTGGACATCAGACAAGCTCGTGGTGGGAAGCGGGGTGATAAAGACTCTACTAATCAGTCAGCTGAAAAGGGGAATAACAATGGTCACCGGCAGAATGACAAAGGTAAGTTCCAGGGGCAACAGCCTTGGAAGAAGCACAAGGGTGGTTCAGATGCTCATCGGAATGGGGCACCTATTCAGAGGCAACAGAATGGGGGACCACAGGCAGGACAGGGTCAGCCACAGGCTAACCGACAGAGGAGACCATTTGGTACTTTCCAGGGTAGTTGTTACACTTGTGGAGAGTATGGTCATACCACCAGGCAGTGTCCTAAAGCAGGACAGGGACAGGGACAGAGACAGTATGTGCAGCAGGGATAGAGGGTGCCAGTGCCTCTACCAGCTCCACAGGTTCCACGGATTCAGGGACAGACACATTTGGCTTTACCGGCACCGCCGCAGACTCAGGGACAGACACCCCAGCAGTTGCACTATGGCAGGGTCTATAACCCCATGCCACAGGATGTTCAGGCACCTCAAACTATTAAGGGTAAGTTTCATATTCATGGTTTGCATGGACGTGTTTTATTCGATACAGGTGCTACACACTCATTTGTAGCTAGGACTTTTGTTGCTTTATCTGGGATGAGGACGAGGGTATGCACTAGACCTCAGGGTATTTCTACACCATTGGGTGATATATCTATTATACATGAGAGTGATGGGCCTGTGACTTTAGATATTGGCAGACTCAGATTTCTAGCCAATCTACTGGTCCTGGACATGCACACTTATGATGTGATACTTGGGATGGATTGGTTGTCTCACTACCATGCCCAAGTCGATTGTTTTGATAGATCTATTATTTTTACCATACCTGGTCAGGATATGTATGTAGTAGCTATGCCACGATCTAAAGGAGGCAGTAGCACCTATTTGTTCCATGTGGAGGAGAAGAAGGATGAGGGGATTACTGTGTCATTGGATAACATACCAATTGTACAGGATTTCCCGGATGTATTTCAGGAGATTCTAGGGTTGCCACCTAGTCGTGAGATCGATTTTGTGATAGACTTAGCTCCAGGCACTGCGCCTATTGCTAGGGCACCTTATAGGATGGCACCGGTAGAGATGAGAGAGCTGAGGGATCAGATTCAGCAGTTACTCAGCCAGGGTTTTATTCGTAGGAGTACGTCACCTTGGGGAGCACCGGTTTTGTTTGTGAAGAAGAAGGATGGTTCGCTTCGTCTGTATATAGATTACAGGGAGTTGAACAAGGTTACGATTCGTAACAAGTATCCTTTGCCCAGGATTGATGACTTGTTTGATCAGTTAAGGGGAGCCACATACTTCTCTAAGATTGATCTGCGTTCTGGGTATCATCAGCTGAGGGTTAGGGAGCAGGATATTCCTAAGACAGCATTTCTCACGAGATATGGTTCTTATGAGTTTCGTGTTATGCCGTTTGGGACGACTAATGCACCTGCAGTGTTCATGGACTTAATGAATAGAGTCTTCTGGGCTTATTTGGATCAGTTTGTTATTGTCTTTATTGATGACATCTTGATCTATTCTCGGTCAGAGGACGATCATGCTAGACATCTTCGCCTAGTCTTGCAGATGCTTCGTGAGCACCAGTTGTATGCCAAGTTCGAGAAGTGTGAATTTTGGCAGTTGGAGATGAAATTTCTGGGTCACGTGGTGTCAGAAAAGGGGATAGCAGTGGATCCGGCCAAGGTTTCAGCAGTGGTTGAGTGGGGACAGCCTACGTCACCTACTGAGATTCGGAGTTTTCTCGGTCTGGCAGGATATTACAGGAGATTCATCTAGGGGTTCTTTAAGATAGCAGGACCACTCACTCATCTGACCAAGAAGGGTGTACAGTTCGTGTGGGATGAACACTGTCAGCGAGCTTTTGATGAGCTGAAAAGGAAGCTGACTTCCGCGCCGGTCCTGGCTAATCCGCAGAGCGGGATAGAGTATCTTGTTTACACGGATGCTTCGTTGCAGGGTCTTGGATGTGTATTGATGCAGGAGGAGCGATCGATTTCTTATGGATCTCGGAAACTTAAGCCTCATGAGCTTAATTATCCAACACATGATTTGGAGTTGGCAGCAGTGGTCTTTGCCTTGCGAATTTGGAGGCATTATCTGTTAGGTGAGTCCTTCAGATTATTCAGTGATCACAAGAGTCTGCAGTACTTATTCACTCAGCGGGAGCTGAATATGAGACAACGCAGATGGTTGGAGTTTGTAAAAGACTATCATTTTTTGATATAGTACCATCCAGGGAAAGCGAATGTGGTGGCGGATGCATTCAGTCGCCGACCTGTTGGTAGTCTTTCTGCTCTATTCATTACTGAGTGGAATGCTTTGAAGAGTGTGGATGAGTTATCGGATGCTTTTATGGCTTGCATGGTGGTTACACCTTCCATCATTCACAAGGTTTTACAAGCACAACTCACTGATCAGCAATGTGTCGACAAGGTCACAGAGATAACTTCCGGAGAGGTTCCATTCTACTATGTTAGGGCTGATGGAGGTTTAAGGTACAAGGGACGCTTAGTGGTACCTTCTGCTGATAATTTGAGGAAGGATGTGATGACTGAGACTCACCACTCTGAGTTCTCTGTTCATCCAGGAGGCAATAAGATGTATTAGGATATGAAGCGGCAGTTTTGGTGGGCAGGTATGAAGAGGGACATTGCTCTTTTTGTTTCTCAGTGTAGTACTTGTCAGATGGTTAAGATTGATCATCAGAGGCCACCAGGAGCTCTACAATCACTACCATTTTCGGAGTGGAAATGGGAGAGCATATCTATGGATTTTGTGGAAGGGTTGCCAAATTCTTTCAAGGGGCATAATTCCATATGGGTCATTGTAGATAGGTTGACCAAGTCAGCTCATTTCTTGCCTATTTGCACTGACTACACTTCGGAGCAGTTGGCGAGGCTTTACATTTCAGAGATTGTGAAGCTACATGGCATTCCATTGTCTATTATATCGGACAGGGATTCGAGCTTTGTATCTGGATTTCGGAAGAGTTTTCAGCAGGCTTTAGGTACGGAGTTACACCTTAGTACTGCTTATCATCCTCACACTGACGGACAGACTGAGAGGGTGAATCAGATTATGGAAGATATGCTTCGGTCGTATGTCCTGGATTTCAAGGGCCACTGGGAGGAATATTTTTTACTTGTGGAGTTTGCTTATAACAATAGTTTCCAGAAGACTATTGGGATGGCACCTTTTGAGGCGTTATACGGTCGACTGTGTCGATCACCTGTTTGTTGGATGGAGGTTGGAGAGAATCGATTCTTAGGTCCTGAGTTCATTAAGGATGCCTCTGAAAAGATTGCTCTTATTCGAGATCGCATGCGTACTGCCCAAAGTAGGCAGAAGAGCTATGCTGATTGTCGCACTCGTGCTTTGGAGTTTCAGGTTGGGGATCAGGTTCTTCTCAAAGTATCTCCTATGAAGGGTGTTATGCGTTTTGGGAAGAAAGGGAAGTTGTCTCCGCGGTTTGTCGGTCCATTCATGATTACGAATCGAGTGGGAGCTGTTGCTTATCGGTTGGCACTGCCGGATAATTTGGACCGCGTACACAATGTATTCCATGTGTCAGTGTTACGGAAATTTTTGCGCAATGAGGATCGGTATCAGCATATCGATGTTGGGGAGATTGAGTTGCAGCCAGATGCAACTTATTTGGAGCCACCGTGTTGTATCATCGATCGTCGGGATCAGATTCTTCGTAATAAAGTTATTCCTTTGGTCCCTGTTCAGTGGAGTCACCACAATGAAGCTGAGTCCACTTGGGAACGGGAGGATGCCATTCGCTCACAGTTTCCTGATATCTTGGAAGAAGGTAAGAGCAAATTCCGAGGACGGAATTCCTTTTGTTAGGGGGGAAGAATATAATACACCTAATTTTAAAAGGATAGTCCTGGATATTTCTTTGGTTATTTACTTACATTTTGTAATGGTTAATTGTTTAACTTGTTTGTATTAGTTGCACTAATTGTATTATTTGCCTTAATTGTATTATTTGCCCTAATTGTATTATTTGCCTAATTGTAATTATTTGTTTTATTTGAATTGTTTTGTTTGTAGTTATTTTAAATTATTTATTTGCCTTTATTTCATTTGACTTTATTTAATTAAATTTCATTATTAACGTGTCTGTTTAGTTTTCTAGGTATATAGTTACATTAGGATTAAACTGTGTAAGGGTAGTCGACGTGGGTTTGATCACAGGATGCTTTATGGGCCGAGGGGGGCTCTGTCTGTAATCTTATAAGGATTAGGGTTCAGGGATTTAAGTTATAAATACACAATGATAATCTATGTCTAGGGTTTGGAGCACAACACTTAGTTCACAGACGTAAACCCAAGTTGCAGTAAACACATAAACAGAGGGTTAAGGATTTCAAGGTCTGCCATAGGAAGGCAACGGAGACTTAGGCTAAAGGCAAGTTCTAACTTCATCTCTTTCCTTTTACTCGTGTTCTTTGCATGCATAAGTAGCTCCAGGAAATCATTAAGCGGAATTAATTGAGTATGCATGTTAAGATCTCCTTATATCAGTTTGTGTTGCAACTTCTTGTAAACTGTTTTTTTTGTGTCCAACTGTGTGATTGCTCTTTTACATTACTGTTAACCAATGCATGAGGGATGTAGATAGGTTCTCTCTGGGTAGGTTTGATCACAAATAATAGTGTTGAAAGCGGTCACAGAGAGGGACGAGCTTAGTGCAGTTAAACGGGGACGAAACAAGCAAACAGAGGAGAGGGGGAAGAGGAGGCGGCTCCAAAGGATGCTGGAGCCGGCTCCCTATGGTTAGGAGCCGGCTCTACCATGGTAGGAGCCGGCTCTACCATGATGAGAGCCGGCTCCATTAGGTGGGAGCCGGCTCTCCGCCTGTGGTTGCTCCAGTTTTGAGATTTAATGAATTCTGGACTGCGGTTTGACATGTCAGAGGTGTTTAGGGGCTATGAATGAGACTTATGGTTGATGAGTGAGATTAATTTAAGGTCTCAGAGGGCTTGGTAATGCATATTCAATCAGACAGTATCGTCTTTGTAATGAAATAAAGGTTCTAAGCAAACTAGTAAACTGTCTTGGAGACTTAGGATTTAAACTACACCACTTGAGGTGTAGCAGTTGGGTATGGGAATGGAGCTAGGCTATAATCATGGCTCTGTGATGGACTATGAGTATGCAGGAGTATAGAATGCACTACATACTTATAATGGAAGAAAGAAGTATGCTCACATTAACTGTTTTCACTCCGGATCACCTGTGTAGTATTATGGGTTAAGTATGTGAATGTGTCAGTATGTGTATGTGTAAAACCAATCTGTCATGCCTGCTGAGATTTAATTAAGGGTTATATACATGGTCTGTATTATCCATCATGAAACTATGTAGAGGAATGTTGAATAGACTTGTTAAATAACCAAGTTTTAAACATGATTAATGTGAAGCAGTTGATATTTAACATTGAACAACTGACTGTCGATGGTTGGATATACTGTATTGTTAATAATTACATTTAATATGTGTATGGTCAACTGTGGATGTTGGATAATTGTTGGATAGACTATATAGTAGATAATCATATTTATTACCTGTGTAGTCAATTGTGGATGTTGGATTACATGCACCGGTATGGGACGGTGGCATGGTTAGGTTTGGATTAGTTGCATCATACTAAGTCCTATCTATACGGAATAAAGGAATGGATATTAAAATAAATCCTACTTATAACTGAGTCAAAGAAGCTGCAAAAGCTGAATGACCACTCGGATTGCTCGTGAGTTATGTTAGGCGAAAGAAGCTGCACAAGCTGAATGGCTAACTGGACTTTCTATGGATAGGACGGAATTTAAGTATAAGTTATGATACTGCGTTCTGAGTTTGAGTCTCAGAGTCGTTGGTTAGGGAGCGTATATGCAATAGGATGCGTAGCTGGATATGAGAGGTTGAGGTATACCCTGTTAGGTCTAGGTAGTCATGCCCACCCTTGGGTGCGTTTTTGCGTATTACCTTCTATTCAGGTTGAGACCCCCTCTATAGTCCAGTGAGAGTCCTGTAGTGTGATTATACTTATATAAGGACTCTCTTGTTATTGCTGAACTGCTTATGATGTATATGCGTATCGAGTTTATACTCGGATTGCAGTGGGTTAGAACTTGTTCGTGGGCCTGACCCACTCCTATTTTTCAGGTGTTCGTCAGTTCCAGGCTTGAGGTTGTTCGTGCAGAGCAGAGGCGGTCTTCCATTCTTCCGACGATGTAGGACTTGTTCTCTATGGTTTATTATTGGACGTTCTTCTAGTGTTTTTCATTTCAGTTTAGATTTCCGTATTAAGGGTCCACTAGAGGTGGATTCCCGAGTTGTTTAATTTATGGAGTGATTGGAGTGATTGTTTAATTCATGGATTCCAACAAGCAACTCTTGACATCTTTACAGCCTACTCTTCAAATGGTTCACTCTCATACTCAATCCATAGCTAAGCTCGAAAATCAAGTGGGCCAAATAGCTAATTCTGTGAACCAATTGCTTCAAAAGGACAAAGGTAAGCTTCTCGCTCAACCATTTTAAAATCCTAGAGGGATGTATGCGATTGATGAAACCCCTCCATCGAGTGGGCCGAGTCATGAGCATGTTCAAGCAATCATTACCCTTAGGAGTGGTAGAGTGGTTAACAACAAGGTTGATGGAGACAAAAACAAACAAGAACCTCTTTTGAAAAATCCAAATTCAAGCTCTTCCAATCCAATTCCAAGCTCTTCTCGTCCAAATACCATTCACGGAAATCCCACACATGTTAACCCAAATGTGGAAACCACTTATGAGCCAAAAGCTCCGTTTCCTCAACGTCTTCAAGAGTCAACACATATTGGGAACAAGAATTGTAAAATTCAAGACATGTGGGAAGTTTTCAAGCAAGTGAAGATCAACTTGCCCCTCTTGGATGCTATCAAGCAAATCCCTCCCTATGCGAAATTTCTCAAAGACTTGTGCACTCAAAAGCGCACTTCTAAAAGTCATTTGCCAAAGAAAGTGAGGTTAACTGAAAATGTTAGTGCTATTATTCAGCATAGCACTCCTCCAAAGTATAAGGATCCGGGTGCCCCCACAATCTCTTGTGTCATTGGTGACAACAAAATCGAGAGGACCCTCCTTGACTTAGGAGCTAATATGAATTTAATTCCATACTCAGTTTACTTACAGCTTGGCCTGGGAGATTTAAAGTCGACTTCCGTGGTTTTGCAACTTGCCGATAGATCGGTCAAGCATCCACGAGGCATTCTAGAGGATGTTATCATCCAAGTGGACAAATTCAACTTCCCGGTAGTGGTTCTTGACACGAAACCGATCCACGATCCAAAAAAGCATATTCCCGTGATCCTTGGTAGGCCATTCTTAGCTACGGCTAATGCATCAATTAATTGCCGAACCGGGGTGATGGACATTGCTTTTGGAAACATGCAAGTCAAACTCTAAATCTTTCATGCAACTCAACATCCTTCCAATAAGGATGATTATTTTCTTGTTGATGTCATTAATGAAGTGGTCGAAGAATCTCTCCCCTTCATTCTAAGCAAGGACCCCCTTGAAACTTGCATGTCTCATTTTAACTTCTTAAACTTTGACATTGATCAATCCATCCAAGAAGTTAATACTCTGCTTGATGTCGACGCTATCATGGATATTCCCCCTTGGAAAATTCCAAGAGAGCCGCTTCCTCAGCTTTCCACTACTCCTTCGGTTCCGTCTCTGAAATCTCCACCACTACTTGAGCTTAAGCCGCTCCCGGCCCATCTCAAGTATGTATTCCTTGGTTCAAATCAAACTCTCCCGGTCATCATTGCATCGGATCTTCTAAAGGACCAAGAAACCAACCTTTTAGCGGTGCTACAAGAGCACAAAGAAGCTATTGGTTAGGTAGTGGCTAACTTGAAGGGAATTAACCCCTCCATTTGTATGCACCGCATTCATATGGAGGAGGACGCAAAGCCTACTAGAGAGGTTCAGTGCCGGTTAAATCCTAACATGAAGGAAGTGGTAATGAAAGAAGTGATAAAATTGCTAGATACGGGAATTATCTACCCCATCTCTGATAGCAAGTGGGTAAGCCCCACACAAGTTGTTCCCAAGAAATCCAGTCTCACCATTGTTGAAAATTCAGCGGGTGAGCTCGTGCCACAACGAACCACCACCGGGTGGCGTGTGTGTATTGATTACCGGAAGCTTAATTCGTCAATTAGGAAAGATCATTTTCCACTACCATTTATTGATCAAATCCTAGAAAGGCTAGCCAGCCAAAGTTACTATTGTTTTCTTGATGGTTATTCCGGCTATAACCAAGTGGCAATCGCCCCCCAAGATCAGGAGAAAACAACATTCACATGTCCCTTTGGAACTTTTGCATATCGACGCATGCCTTTTGGGCTATGCAATGCGCCGGCAACATTTCAAAGGTGTATGATGTCCATATTTTCCGATATGGTTGAAAAATTCTTGGAAGTTTTTATGGACGATTTTTTTGTCTTTGGCTCCTCCTTGATTTGTGTCTCAAAAATTTATCTCTTGTGCTCCAAAGATGTAAGGAGACATATCTAATTCTAAGCTGGGAGAAAAGCCATTTCATGGTCCAAGAAGGCATTGTTCTAGGACATGTCATCTCTAAACGGGGAATCGAGGTAGACAAGTCCAAAGTTGAGTTAATCTCTAATCTTCCTCCTCCGACTTCCATCCGTCAAATCCGTTCTTTTCTTGGCCATGCCGGATTCTATCTTCGTTTCATCAAAGACTTTAGCAAAATCTCACGGCCCTTGTGTAATCTCTTAGCCAAGGATGTTCCATTTGATTTTGATGAAGCTTGTATGGAAGCTTTCATTAAACTTCGCACTCTCCTCTCATCTGCCCCAATAATGAAACCGCCTAATTGGTCTCTTCCTTTTGAGATCATATGTGATGCATCCGACTATGCATTAGGCGCGATTTTGGGCCAACGTGTGGACAAGCTCCCATACGTCATTTATTACTCTAGTCGAACTCTTTCTGATGCTCAATTAAATTACACAACTACTGAAAAAGAGTTGCTAGCTGTAGTTTATGCCTTGGACAAATTCCGCTCCTATCTTCTAGGTTCCAAGGTCATAGTTTTCTCGGATCATACCGCCCTTCGGCACTTGGTATCAAAGAAAGAGACCAAACCCCGCTTAATTCGATGGATATTCTTACTTTAAGAGTTCGGCATTGAAATCTGGAATAAAAAAGGGGCAGACAATGTTGTCGCCGATCATCTCTCTCGCTTACTCATTGAAAAATCTTCCGATTTCGCTGTTATCCGTGATTCTTTTCCAGATGAGCAAGTCTTCCAGATTTCCCATGCAAATCTTCCATGGTTTGCGGATATTGTTAACTACCTTGCGGTAGGTAAAATTTCAACTCATTGGTCCAAACAAGAGAAGGACCGATTCTTTACCCAAGTCAAGCATTTCTTTTGGGAAGATCCAGAACTATTCAAATACTACCTGGACCAAATCATCTGGCGATGTATTCCCGAAACTGAGACCACAAGCATCCTCAATTTCTCTCATACTCTTGCTTGTGAAGGCCATTTCAGTGCTAAAAAGGCCACTCACAAAGTTCTTCAAAGCGGATTCTATTGGCCCTCCTTGTTTCGAGATGCATACAATTTCTGTAAATCATGTGAAAGATGCCAAAGGCTCGGATCCATGTCCCAAAGAGACATGATGCCCCTCACTTCCATCTTAATAATTGAAATTTTTGATGTGTGGGGAATCAACTTCATGGGACCATTTCCACATTCTTATGGCTATGAGTACATCCTTGTAGCGGTGGACTATGTTTCCAAATGGGTGGAAGCCGCGGCCACCAGAACCAGTGATCATAAAGTCGTGATTGAGTTCATTCAATCTAACATCTTTAGTCGTTTTGGTACGCCCCGAGCAATCATCAGCGATGGCGGATCACATTTCAGAAATCGTTATCTTAAATCCATCCTTTCTAAGTATTCCGTCATTTATAAGGTTACTACACCTTACCATTCTCAAACGAGTGGTCAAGTAGAGGTTTCTAACCGGCAGATAAAGCACATTTTGGAAAAAATGGTTCGACCGGACCGCAAAGATTGGTCACTAAGACTAGACGATGTACTTTGGGCTTACCAGACGACTTATAAGACACCTATTAGCATGTCGCCATATCGACTTGTTTTTGGCAAAGCGTGTCATCTTCCGGTAGAATTAGAGCACCGTGCTTTTTGGGCCATAAAAAGGCTAAATTTTGATTTCAAACAGGCCGGCTTTAATCATGCTTTGCAACTGAATGAACTTGAGGAAATCCGAAATGATGCATATGAAAGTGCCAAAATCTATAAGGCAAAGACTAAAGCTTTTCATGACAAGCACATTGTTAGCAAGTCTTTCGCCCCGAGACAAAAGGTTTGGCTTTTCAATTCCCGCTTGAAACTCTTTCCCGGTAAACTTCGGTCAAGATGGGATGGTCCATACATCGTCACTACTGTCTTCCCTCATGAAGCAATCGAACTCCAAGATCCGGCAAAAGGATCGCTCTTCAAAGTTAATGGCCAACGGCTTAAGCCTTGCATTGATGGCAAAGTCCCAACCCGAAAAATTGAGAAAGTCCTCTTGACGGACCCAATTTACGAGGATTGATGTCTGCTCTAGCTTCGTCTAGCTATCGACTTTAAATTTAGCAAAGCAAGGGAAACAATTCTTTCTATTTCCAGGCTTCTCTACTTTTCCAATTGCCTGAGCCTTGAAATTTTCTAGGAAATGGTTAAGAAAAGCCAAAACTTTAACCTTATCTGAAACTATCTTAAATTGTGTTCCCACAATTTAGACTGGTTTTCTTAGACCTTCTCAACCCTTGTTTTCATTCTCGGATGTTTCCATCTCTTTCCAGCAATTTCATCGGATCTTTGGAATGCTACACATGTGTGTAACCTCTCATTTTTAATACATTGTTGGATCATGGTTCCCCAAATTCCATCCATGTATTGGAGTGATGTTGCAAAGTTTAAAAATTTTCCTCAAACTCCATCCATGTATTGGAGTGATGTTGCAAAGTTCGAAAATTTTCCCCAAATTCCATCCATGTATTGGAGTGATGTTGTAAAGTTCAAAAATTTTCCCCAAATTCCATCCATGCATTGAAGAGATGTTAAAAAATTAGCAATTTCAGTCATTTCACCCAGGCTTTTGCTCACTGGTCAAATTTCGAGCACTCGAAGTCCAAGCTTCGAGCACTCGAAGCTTCTATTTTTCATTCAAGAGCCTACTGCCTCAAGTTCGAGCACTCGAAGACACACTTCGAGCACTTGAAAGTCTATAAAAACACACTGTCCAAACTTCGAGCGCTCGAAATATCCCTTTCGAGCCCTCGAAACTCACTGCCCCAAGTTCGAGCGCTCGAACCCTCCTTCCCTCCTTTTTAAATCTGAACTCTCTCTCTCCCGCGTCTTTCCAGTCTCTCAACCCACGACCTCCTCCTTCTATTTTTAACTTCCTCTCTTCTATTACTTCCCTTCCACCCCCCCACTCCTTCCATCAACCCACAACCTCAACCTTTCCAACTTCCTCTCTTCCTCCATTAACTCCTAACCCACCCTACTACTCTCCTTCATTCACCAACAACCCACGACCTCAGCCATTCCAACTTCCCCTTCCTTTCATTATTCATCTACCCATTTCACTCATCTCCTTCCTCCACATCCATACATCCATCCCTATAAATAACCATCACCCCCACTATTCCTCCTCATTCCATCCGTGCTTCTCTCCACTCCTCTTTCAAGGTATGTCTCTTCCCTCTTTCTCTTCAATCTTTTTGTTCCATTTGTGTGACATTTGAGGAGTATGGGCATCAAATCCTTGGAGTTTGGTTGTAATTGTTGCTATGCTCTACTATAGAGAGCATTGTGCCTGAAAATTTTTGGGTTTCTTCATCAATTCCTCTCATTCTCGCATTCTCTCTTTCTTGGTGCATGCCAGGTGCTCGCTGAAATTCCCCAACCACGTCCGCCTTTCTAAATGTCTCATGCCAGCCCTTCTCGTCGTCCTAGACCCTCTGAGGATGTTCCCGTCGTTTCTTATGAGCAGCCCCGAGCCCCTTGGCTCGACAAAAAGCTCAATTATGAGCTTCTCTTCCCGCTCACGGGTGTCTTTGACACTCTTCCCACCACTTCATGGGCTGCCGCGGAATTAGTCAACCGGCGCCTTCAGCACATTTGCCATCCCATTGCAAAGGTCACCTACCTACGTGTGGTGCGGTTCTTCTTCCAGAATCTTAATTGCCCTGAAGAGCCGCCGGTCTCTCTCACCACATCCATTGATGGCATCCCTTTTTCTTTCACTCTTGCTGACATGGTGGTGGTCTCTGGCTGTCCTCTGGAGTGCCCCGATGACATTGTCAATCGTGAGAATCTCCCTTTATATGAGGAGCCGGATACTTTAACTATGGAGCAGGTTGTCGCTGCCATTTGCAACGTGGATGACCCTCATCGACCCCGGAGCTTTACCCTCAAATCCACCCTTCCAGAGCTAGTTTGGTTCCTTGACTCCGTTTTCAAGCATAATGTTTACCCCTTGGCGCACAGCACCGAGCGCCGAGGCCTGATGTTGCAAGCCTTGTATTCCATGGACCAAGGCAAATGGTTCTCTGTCCCGGAGCTCATTTGGGACACATTTATGCGGTTTTGGGATGAGTGGATCAATGCACGGCAGCAACGTCTTAAAAATTGGCCTTTGCCATTGCCATTCTTCGTTATCAAGCTCTTGAAGCACAAAGGCTTCATTGTTCCTCCTCATGAATCGAGAGGCAAAAAGATTCAAACTTTTACTCTCCGCCGGTGAACCAATGTTCTATGCCATTCTTGGCACCCTCGGCTCGCTGCTCCTCCATTGCCCCACTCTCTATCTCCTCCTTTGTCTGAGGATAACCCCATGGCGGAGGACGCTGAATGGGACGAGCCTCCTGTTGATCTTCCGCCGGACCAGGCCTTCATCCGGGCTAGTCTTGCCTGTATTCATGAGCGGATGGATCGTTTTGAGATTTCTTTGGCAGACTACACTCGAACTGTGCGTGAGGACAACTTCCGTGCTGAAGAAGACCGTCGTCTTGCTGCAGACGACCGCCGTGTTGCGGCGGAGGACCGTCGCGTGGCATAGGAGGAACGGCGTGAGACTCAATCTCTCCATAATACCATCTTCGCCCGTTTTCCCCCGACCCCGTAGATAATTGCCAGTGTTGGACTTTATCGTTTTGTTTCGCATATGTATATGTTTCCTTTCTGTTTTTGTTTTACTTTTCAACTTTAGGACTGTGCTATGCACAAGTTGCTCTGGTTAGACATGATTAACTTTCAGTTCCTTTTGTAATCATGTCATTTTGAATGAAAATTCTCTAGCATTTAGTTATTTTCTGTCCAGCATTTTTCCTTCCATGTTTTACTGTTTGTTACTATTTTTGTAATTGTTTCTGCCTTTTCTTCGTGTCTCATTTCAGGTGGCACATTTCAAGTTTGGGGGAAACATTTACGCATTCACCTAGATGGAAACCTTTGCCTTCATCACTCCACCTGGTATTTTTGTTCCTTTTATTCCCTATGCCCTTTATTTATACATCTTTATCTCACACATTGAGGACAATGTGTACTTCAAGTTTGGGGGTGCAATTTTGCATTGTTGGTTCCATATTTTTGCTAAGCAATGATAGTATAATTTGAAACTTGTCGGAGATGAAGCATATGTTTAATACCGTGTATATAGAAGCAATTGTGAATTTTTGAAAATAAAGAAAAATGTGAATTTGAAATGATCATGTGGATGCAATTTAGTCTTTATAAATGTTTCAATTAAATTCTCACTGGATCTTATACTCTTTTATGCTTCACAATGCACAGATGCACATTGGAAATTTAACCGTGAGGCATGTAACTTGATTAACCTTGATCTTGACCTAGTTAATCTGAATTGATGAACCTAATAGATGAATACCTCTGGCATGATTAAAAAAAAATAATAATAATAAAAATAAATAAATAAATAATGACCAGTTTGAGTTTGTAACCTTTCCAACTCGAGTCATTAAGCCCTAGGAGTGTTTATACACTCAACACCCTAAAGCCATCTGGTTTGGGAGTTATTGGCCTAACGCTTGCTACATGGGTTGGTTAGAAAGCTTAAAAAACTTAGACATTGCACGGTCATTCAAATATATATATATATATATATATATATATATATATATATATATATATATATATTGTAATAAGCATGGTTTGTTGGAGTTCGTAGCCTTGCCAATTCGAGCTATTAAGCCCTAGGAGTGTCTTTACACTCAGCACCCTAAAGCCATCTGGTTTGGGAGTTGTAGGCCTAACGCTTGCTACATGGGTTGGTTAGAAAGGTTAAAGGATTCCAGCATTGCACAACCATTTTATGTATCATTTTTTGAGTTATAATAAATTGTCAACAAGCAACAAAAGTTATTTTGTAAATCAATTCATGCCTTAGGGACTTCATTTAAAAGGGAATTCAATGATTTGAAGGCTTGTGTCTTGAAATTGGAAAAAGAAAGTAAAAGCCGCATGTTGAGAATCCAATCCACTTCCACTGAAGTTAGAGTTGATTTCCATTCAAGAGACGACAATTGAGTTATTTATATAGACTTAGATGCTGATGCATGTATGTTGAAATGTGTTTAGCAAATTTTTTGTATCAATGCTTCATATATGCATGGTAGTTTACTCAATGACCCCGTCTCCAGTCCTGTGTCTGTTTCGAGTTATATTTGAGTTATGTATATATTTCATTTTGCTATGGTTGATATTTTTGTGGTAGCATTCCCATTGTTGTCATTTCATTGAGTTTTTCATTTTAGTTTTGCTAAGGGACTAGCAAAATGTAAGTTTGGGGGTGTGATAAGCGCCGAATATTGCATATTCAAGCGCCCTTAGCTACATTAGTTAAGTCCATTATTCGATTAATCTTTATAGATTATTTTCATTTGCACATTTTTATATTTTTATATGATGTCTTGTTCAATCTTTGAATAGCAATGTGCTCAAGGCTAAAGTTCTGGCAGCAGTGGAATCTGACTTTACTCGCCATTTTTGACCTATCAAACTCGAGAACTGGACTTCCATTAAAACATGGTGTATTTAGAGCTTTGAATTAGCTTTCCAAATCTTTAAACGGTTCATCATTTGGAGTTCGGAGCAGAAAGTTATGGCTGTTTTACCAAAGTAGTGCAAAGTAGGTGAAGAGGAAGGAGCATACTGGTCTAACTTCGAGCGCTCGAAGTGCTTATTTAGAGCGCTCGAAAATTGGGCAGAATACTCTCCGGGAACCATCACTTCAGCCCACTTGTACCTTGTTTCCCTCATTTCTGATTTTTATCTTTATGGGTTGGTTGGAGATGTCTTTTGGTGGGAGTTGAGCCTTGTTTGGTGAGGGTTTGGTAAGGGAATGTCTATAAGAAAGGAGGGAAAACCACACATAAGATATCATATCTCATCTTTGCAAGATTTCTAGAGAGAGAAAGAAGAGAAAAAGATAGAGTTCTTGAAGCTAAGGGAAGGGAGCTCGAAAATGGAGGTTGCATCCAAGCTTCTTCCTTCTTCTAAGGCTCCCATGGGTAACTAAACCTCCATCTAGGGAGGTGATGAGGCCCCTCCTTTGTAAACATGTTCTAATTTAGGCTATATTTTGGGGATTACAATGTATATTCTATGGTTTTTTCATAACCAAGAGCACTTCATTTGTTGTAATGAATGTTGATATATGTATGGATGATTTCTGTAAGTTGATTATCTTGTTTTAGATAATGTCTTATATTAATCATGTTGCTTGAGTTTTCATGGTGAGAATAGAGACAAGGTTATGAAATGGTTTATTGGCATGTTGATAAGGACTTTGATAGATCAATGCTTAGGTGAAACCTTTGATGATTTATGCTTATTTCTTACCTCCATGTGCTTCATCATTTTATCTAGGGCTTGATAGTCTTTCATTCAAGTAAATGTGGTTAAGCTACACCTTAGTTAGGTAGTCTAAACATCTTAACCTTTGATGGATCATGCTTGCTTCAGATTTAATGAACTTTTTGAGGATATTATAGCAACCAAGTGTTGCTATGTATCATGACCATAATATATATTGTTTTCCCCCCAATTTAGCTCTAATCTAGCATATGTATAGGATAGAGGCGGATTCACTTCCCTAATCCTCTTTACTTGTATTTCATCTTCTTTAAACTCTTGCAAACTTTTAATTTATGCACCTTAATTTCATAGCTTAAGTGACAACTAACAAATCCTCTATGAACACCCCTATCATTCTAAAAAGACTCTAGACACTTAGGTTGCCATAGATTAGCGCAGTCCTAGTGGTTCGACTTATCCGACCAATAGCCCTATTTTACAATGATTCATGCAATTGCGAAGGTTGATATATAGTTGTAATCGACTCAATCGATCAGAATGCCGAGATTACTCGAAGGAAGTTAGGGTTTACTTGTTGGGGTGCAATCCCCAATTTGTTGAAGACTAAGTGATAGAAAGGATGAAGGGGGAACCTAAGAGCGTTGAGATGCCCAACAGAGAGGAGCAACTCGTCTTCTCCGACACCCTCGCCGACGCAAAAATCAGTGCCTTTGGGGTATTTTGCAATTTCTACCCTCTCGGGAATTTCGAATTCTTCCATTACGGATTCAATGGAGAACGGGATACGACGAATAGATAAAATTGCATTCTTTTCTTCCTTAGTGAAGATATTGTCTGACCCAGAGTAGGATGTTTCAGCCTGGATTAGGGAAGTATCCGGCTGATTAACCGAGTCATTTGCAGGCTTAGGAAAGTTCGAAACCCTAGGAGGGGGAACCCCCTAATGAGATTAGGGGAAGACGAGGGCGTGGACTCAGAATCTACGATCTCTATACGCTCAGGAGTGGTCGAAGTACTCATAATATAAGATTGGAAGAAGGGAAAGAAGAACTAACCTGGAGTTATGAGAGAATGAAGAACGCAGTAGACAGAACGAGCACACTGAGAACAAAAGCGAATCTTGAAGAAGCCCTTGAGTCAGAATAACAATAGACGCAAGTGAAAACGCCTTGTGCAAAAATGGCAACTACACGACTTCAATTCCCCTTTAATTAGGAGCCGTAACACAATTAAAGTGGAATTGGGGGCAAAGTGTGGAGGGAAAAATTTCCCTCCAATAAGAATGAGACACGTCACCATTATATAAATCTGCATTTAGGAGATCTCAGAAGCCCATCCGGATCAAGCCCAAGTTACGTTGTGCTTTAACCCATTATCATTTATATTGGGCCTCCAAGGCCAGACAAGAGTATCGATCAGCCCAACATCACCGCTGCTGAAGCTGTGATCCATTAGTCAAGTCACTTACACCAAACCGCATTCGGCCCAAGTATAATTAAATATGGCTCAATCCTATTTAACAAAGGAGTCAACCCGGAAGGAAAGTTTTTATACAAAGTAAATTCTACATAGGAAATATCATACAATGGAAAGAACTCTATTTATAAAGAAAGTCATATATGGAAATAAATGGAGGACAAGCAACGCGAGTCCTACCATAATTCTACCAACTTTTGTGTATAAATAGAGGCCTAGACCTCCAATAAAGAGGCAAGCAATTCAATTATTTAATAGACGCTGTTCTTATTTATTTTTATTGTTTGTTGAGTGTGTTGCATTATTTTTTCTCGATCGTAATTGGTTGGGCGAAATTTTGCACCTACAATCGTTTAACTTCAATTCTTGTGATAACAGTCAACTATCTCCACTCTGTCTAAAAATTGTTGGTTTATTGATTCTTAATTTTTTACTCTGGAATTGAAAAAGAAGCTCGGTCTGTGTTGATGTTCTTCTCTCTAATATTTTGATTTATTTCCTGGGCCAATGTTGCTAAGTTTAAACCCTCCATTTTCTGCTGTTTCTCAAAAGTTTCATAATGTGTATTTAAGGATTTCAAAGGTTTTGTCACGTTGGGTTCAACCTTCTTTGCTTGTCAATGGAGGTTCAAACCATTAGAAGAAATCTTGAGTTGCAAATATATATATGTTTCAAAATTTCATCCACCAATACCTTCAAAAACTCATATCAAGAAATCTTGGATTTTCAAATGGGTTTTAGATTCAAATGGATTATTCCGTGAAGAATGGGACCAAGTAATTAGGAAAAATGGGTAGTTTGATTATTAGAAGAAAGAGAGACAAACTGTTGGAAAAAACCCGGTATAATATGTTTGAACCTAGATCGATCTCAAAGATTGGTGCATCTGGTTAAGGTAAACTGGAATGACTGAAATCAAAATATATAATGAGAAGCAAATCATAATAAGACAATAGAATGGGCATTGCCAAGATTGCAAACCAAAATCGTTGAAACACAGGATCCATCTAGAGAGTTTTGGTTGGTGAGAATGATGATTTTCGAAATTGTACTCTTTCTTTCATTATTTATTTATTTATTTATTTTTTTCTTCACAGTTTCTTTGATTTGAGTTTTAACTCTTTTGGAGACTAGCAAATAGGACCTCTGGTGGTGGTGAAAAAGAAGCAAAATGTAAGAATTTTATTATTATTCCGCTTGCTAGAGGTGATTGTATATATTTATGCATATATCTATCTGATTTATTGTTCTATATAGCATATCATTTTACTACAAGATCCTTCAATTAAGTAAGCCAACTAGCACACTTTTTCATGTAAAACAAGTTTCCCATCATCATGATCCGGCTCATGGCATCCATTAAATTTTCAAAATCACAAATTTTCTATAATGTGATGTATATATACTAGCTTATTATGTGTAATGGTTGAATTTTGATATCTTAGGAATCATAAATTAATTTTGTTTATAGTATTAACAAAACAATACAAAATGTTGGAGGAGACCAAGTTTTGAGAAACTACCACTATCGACAGAGAAACTCTATTTAGTGCTGAAACAATTTAAAATTTTGAATTCATGGCAAAGAAAAGGTTAAAAGGAGATCAAGTTCTGTGATTTCACTCTTGTGTTGTGTATCTTTCTTTCCAAATCATTGGAAAATGACTCAAATTAGGGAAAGAGTTACTTGATCTTGAAGTTTTCATAAGGGTATAAAGAGGTATTGCATAGCTCGGGTTGACCTTGGAAATTTTTATACATATTTTTTATTATTTATATTTTCTCTTGAAATATGTTTTTGGGATTAGAGTGTTTTTTTTTTTGCTTGGTCTGTGTTCTCGTATGCTTCTAGTAACTTTGCATATTTTTGTTCACAAATTGAATTTAATTAATCAAATATATGGCTTGTATGAATAATTTCAAAAAATAGGATATTGCAAATTATACTTTAAATTTGAGTTTATTAGAGATTTTTAAAAGTGGTTTTGATCTTGCATCATAGCAATATATATATATATATATATATATATATATGATTTATAGAAATTTTTTTGGTTTATATATGTACAATTTTGATTCATAAACTAAATTTTTCATTAAAACTTTTATCAAAGATTTTAATCATGTGTATACTTAACCGATGGAATAAAACTAATGACCATACATGTCTTTGTATTTAAAACATAGAATATTATTAGTTGATTGCAATTAATCTGTAACAAAAATTGATTGCCATTAATATGATACACTTAATGATAATTGTATTAGAAAATTTTAGTGCCAAAAATACAAATAGACAAAGTTGGAAAGAATGCTTTAATTGAAGTAATACGATAATAACATTTAATCTAAATTATTTAATGGAAATGATTTTGTAATGTAATTTAGAAATATAAAAATGTTAACAAATAGAAACTTTTACCATAACTAATATATTGAAAGAATGTTTTAATTGAAGTAATACAAATATTGTACCAATTATAAGAATAGACAAAGTTGTGCCTTACAAACACAAATATTTTTTGTTAAATTTAAAAAAAAAAAATATTTACAAACTTTACTTATAAATAAAGAGTTTCATTAAACACCAACTCATCATTTTTTTAATTTTCCATTAATGTATTCTCTATTTTTAAAAAAATTACAAACTTTAGTTATAAATAAAGAGTTTCATTAATGTATTCTCTATTTTATAGTCATTATTGTGGACCTAATTTTTATAATAATTGTGTTTATATATGTTTTAATTATTTTTATTATAATTACTTAATATTTATTTTTATAATTTTTTATTACATACATGAACATTATTATTATTAATATTATTAGATTATATAAAATAATTTTATAGATGGTTGTATTATTATTTATATTCATTAATGATTAATCAAACGGTACCTTTTGCAAATCTTTTAAATTTAATTTTCTTCCTCATTTTCATATTCAAAGTCGGTGTTATTTGATCATAATCCGAGTACGGAGTATCATACATGACTCCTAATCAATCAAATTGCTGTGCAGTTTTAGTGGTTTACTTAATTGAAATGGAAGCCATGTTTTTTCATCCTTGGCCCCTGCGTTACATTTTTTTTCCCTTACTTTCGTTGGGAATACAAAATATGGTTAATTTAAATGTAGGTATTGGCATAAACATTTCAGTAAATTGCGTAAAACTAGGGTGGTAAATGGGCAGATTGGGCTAGGTTGAAAGTAGGCGGGTCAAGACTCATATTCAACCCGATCTGAATGGGTTAAAAATTAGTGGGTCAAAAATGTATAGGGTCAACCAGTTATGACCCGTGAACCCATTAATTAGTATTTTTTTTAACTATTTTTTTAAAAATTATTTTTTTATTTTTTGAATTTTTAAAATTTTTTAATTATTAAAATTTTTAATTATTTTATTTCGGAAGGTTTTAAAATTTTATTTAATAACAAATAAAAAAAACAATCTCAAACTTAACAATATTTATCAACTTGTTTTAGAGAGAAAAATGAAGGAAAGAAAAGAAATTTCTAGAGATAGGGGATTGATGAGAGACAAATTTAGAGAGAGAGAAATGATCGTGAGTGAGAGAATTTTAGAGAGAGAGAAATGAGTTGAATGTAATATAGAATAGATGTGTGTTGTGAACTTGTATATTTATTATGTGATGAGGGAAATATATGTATCCATATTCAACTCATTTTGACCCTCAAATTAAGTGATTAAAAATTACCCAATCTATTTTTAACTCATTTTAAATATGATTCATCCAAAATCATTAAAAAGCGAACAAATATAGACGAGGTGATGAGTTGTGACCCATTTTACCACACTTACATAAAACCCATGTACTGTACCCAAACCTGCAACTAGCCCCTTATTCGTTTTTGGTAATTAAGACCCTAATCTCTTAAGGTGATTTTTTGTCACTTGTCAAAGTATGGAATCACATGATTTATCTCTTGACTTGAGTCATCCCCATGATACACTTTCTAAATTGACTTTCTCTGTCAATATATCCTACTATTACCATTTTTTCTCTTCAATATATATATGTATATCCTCCAATTTTAAATGTGAACAGTAATTGTTTGTGACGAATTTTACCATATACACGTAGGTCCTGAACTACAAGGCATGCAAATGGGTAGAATTAAGCGACTAAAATTAATAATAGAGGCATATTTCATGTATATATGGACTTTTGTTAACTATATATGATCAATCAATAATGTAATTTTCCAATACAATTATTGTGGAGGTTGGTCCATCCAGTTCCTTTTGAATGGGGAAAAAGAAAACCTTTTCCACAGGTAAGAAAAAAGAGAGAAAAAAATAAAAGAAAAAAAGTGGAGATGAAGTGAACGGCCCTGTCGGATATAAAGATGGATGAGATAAAAAAGATGAATAGTGGAGGCAATGACAATGATAGGTTTCATTGGATGCTAATTTCCATTAGAATTATTGAGGGGGTACGTAACTACGTTGGTCCACCCAAAAAAGGGGGGAAAATGAAAAAGAGAGAAGATGATAGCGCATGTAGTGGTGGTAAGCAAAAGAAGGAAGTGATGATCAATCACAGAATTATTTGTATATAGCAAATGTTACGATTTCTACTAAAATTGACATTTGAGTGGTATCATATTTCTAAAGAATTTTATATTGATGATTTAATGAACAATTTATTTTAATATCCTTAATATATACATGGATTTAATACACTAGCTAATTGACGTTAGTAAATTGAACTGTTCCTTCATATTTAAATAAATTGATATCCATTCTTTCTTTTACTCTTTATCATTTTTTCTATTTCTCTCTCTCCACTGCAAAGAATATCTTGAGCCTAATAAAGTGAAGTTCAAAGCCGGAACGATTTTCTTCCACGTCATGAGGTGCAGAACTCAAGATGAAGGGAACAAGAACAAGTAAAACCCAGATTAGAGAATTTGCCAGTGACGTGTTTTTAAAAAATTGATTTTTTTTTTTAATTTCTGTGTTTATATTTAAAAAAAAAAAAAAATGAGTAAAAATTTGATATTTTAGATCAATTTCTATTTTTCTATTTATAAAAATAATAAATATGAGGATGCCTTGACTCAACCCTAAAGTTATCCATATATTATGATATGGAAGTTCATTAGTTTAGCACAAGAAAAAATCAAAAGTATTCTATCTTAGTAGTATCTCTTTTACCTTTCAAAGCGAATCATCAAAGAACAAAATAGGTGTGTGTGAGTGATATATGTGTTTCTTCTTACTAAAAACACACACACACACACACGAAAACAACATCTACCTACAAGACGAGCCGCATGTAGTAGTTTGCCTTAAAAATATATATATATAATACTAAATATCTTAGTAGGAAAGTCAATTTAGTAACTAGCTGAGGTTGTATTTAACAGAAAACTAGGGTTAGACATTTGGACTTCTCTGCAAATTTTCAAAGGAATATAAGCATATAAGGTTGCAAATTTTAGAAAAAGGGGCAACGTGCAAAAATTCTATAGTACAAGGGGCTTTTGCAATTAATCCTGAATTTCTACTATAAATTACAGGTGTTGGGACTGAAAACCGATTGTACATTACAAACTTAATTCCATAAAAGTGGACGAAAGTGAAGAGGGGCTTCTGCTTTTGCCAAATCATGTAAGATAAATTTATTGTAGACCTATATATATATCTATATATATATAGTACTTGTTAACTTATTACAATAGATCCTAATTCCTGTTCACTATTTTATAATGCATGTTTGACCTTTTTTTTTTTTTTTTTTTTTTTTTTTTTTTTTTTGAAGTGGGAGTTGTAATTAAACATTTTGCTTTTGGTTCATGACTAAATTAATTTTATGAAAATCATGAAATTCAAGGTTGTTTCAAAAAATTCAGGTTGAAATCCTCGTTTTATTTTCTTTTGTTCTACTTATAAATAAGACATGCACACTGATCAGCTACATAGCACTTAAATTTTATCTCAGGAGGTTATAATAAGAGTATGTATTAATTTCTACGAGTATTATTACTAATTGTTGTGTGTGTGTGTATATATAGATTAATTTTGCAAATAATATATGCGCATGGATATTTGTATATATGGATGCAGGTCAACGTGGACATCATCACAAGGGGATGATCGTATAATTAAATATATGCCCCTATATTGGGCCTTGGTGAAGGGTGACTTGGAAAAAGTCGAAGCTTATCTTGCTGAAGATCCAAACGCAATATATGCTCAGATTTCAACAACAGGGGAAACACCCATTCATGTTGCTGTTTCGCACGGGCATGAGGAGTTGGTGAAGGAGCTTCTTGAGATTACTTCTGGTCCTGAAAAGCCAGAGGATATGAAAGATGGTTACGGTAACACACCACTTCATATTGCTGCCAGGGGTGCAAACAGATCAATAGCAAATGTAATAGTTCACCAATCACCCTCGCTTCTGGCAGTGGGAAATGCGGATGGACAATTTCCAATCACCATCGCTACAATTTTTGGCAACTATGAGATGTTGAGCATTTTAAAAACACACGGTTTGGGCATTGCCATGCATCATAATTCTGACGGTAAGTAGCTAAAAATATTTAAGACTTCTAATTGGCTATACGAGACAAGATCGATCCGGACTCTCTAATTAAATGGTTTGTTTGACTTTCAGGTCCTGATCCAAAATGGGAAATTTTTACTGAATTTAAGAGCAAGAATTTTGGTACGTATGTATTTGAATGAAATCTTATAAATGCTAGCTGAAATTTTGGTATGTATATATTCGATTGAAATCTTATAAATTCTAGCTGCACAGGCATGCAAAATCTCATTAAAAATATATGTGTGTGTTATATATATCTGATTCATACATGGATCCATAGATTTGGCACGGAAAATCTTTTTCAGCGTGGAGCCAGAATTGATGATATTTGAAGATGTGTTGTATATAATGGCAGAGATGACCTCGGTATTCCTAAGTGCAAATCAACCCGCAATTTTTCGAAGATGGATCTATAGCTGTACATGTACTATGCTCATCTACTTTATCTTTATTTATTTCTTTTTCGCTTTCATTTCCTTTCTTTTTTCATGAATATTACAGTAATTTGATTCTCTTTCCTTAATTTATTTTATTATATTATTATTTTGCCTTAATTAAAGAGATGAAGATGATGGGTGAGTCAAAGCTGCACTCTCACAATTCTCTCTCCTTAATTAATTACATTGATATTGTATTAATTGTACATCTTAATAACAACTCAAAAATATTATTACTTACATGGAGCCCGAGTTGATGTATAGGATTTGTGAAACATTTTTAATCCTTTCTATGATTTTCTCTCGTAATCATCATGTATCATTTTATTTTATTTTATTTGATTATTATTTTTTTTTCCGCACAAACACATAGGGAGGACATGTGTAAACAATCAAAAATACTAATTTGGTACTTTCGATTTTGACATATTTTTCATAAACATTTTAGTATTATTAAATTTTTAGCAAATGTTATCAAACACGCTTTCATATTTTGCTTCGCTATAGTATAGAAACAGAAAATACAAAGTAGAAACAATTATCAAACAAGGCCTGGGTTGTTATGTAGTTTTCTTTACAATACAATTTTTTTAATTTACGTTTAAATATAAAAGAAAATCTAAGACATTATTTATTTAGAAAATTATATTTGCATCCCTCTTTGTCCTTCACTTGCTTCGATTTTTTGTCCATTAAAATTACTTTCACATTACAATTATTCTAAATAGTTTTCTTATGCTCCACTTTTGAGATATAATTGTGTCTTTTTTTAATTAAAAAATTCAAATGAAATGCAAGAGGAGGATAGTAGAATCCAAATAACACATCCAAATAAAAGTTTTAACATTGTTAAAAAATGCATCCAATTTTGAAAAAAGAAATGAGTAAAATGCACAAAAATAAAATAAAATAAAGAAAATAACTTTGTGAGGAAGTAATGTCCCAAGAGAGTTACAACTCCCTGCAAGCACGCCATGAGTCTTCTTCTTAAATTTTTTTCTTGCGTTTTGATTATTCTTTTATGTTTCGGTATTCACCTAAATTGTGTCGATTACAATTTCCAAATCAATATGCAAATAATAATTTAAATAAACCTTAATCTTCACTCTCCACACTTCTTTGGAATTAATTCCTACAAAATATATTCTTTATTCTATGCAAAAATGGCCACTTAAGTCAAAATTATATATATATATATTTATAGTTTTAACAATGTGAAGAAATCACACTTTGGTAAAATGAAAATGAGTCAAATAAAGTTTCTTCTTCTAAATGAACGGACTACAAACCAACATGAAATTTTGTCACCCCAAGTTGTGGGCCATAGTCAGCAGTCGGGAGTTGCTCATATTAAATATATGTGTGTGTGTGTGTATATATATATATATATATGTATAATTATATATATTAGTGGTGCTTCAGCCCTAGTGTAGGGCTGGTGAGGCAAGTTCCATTTGGCAATTGAAATTTTGATATGCGAGAATGTGGTCTAATGACAGCTCCTCCTTTTCAATTGCCAAGATTATTGTTGGAGTTATTTTATTTTATTTTATTTTTTTAACTCTTAAAATTTGGATATAAATTCAACAAATAAAAGAGCAATTTTTCATGAAAAACTTAATCCAAGTGATACTTCCTCCTCTCCTCCAAACGGGGAAGACTAGTTCTCAGTGTAATGTTCACTGTGATATAAGGTATACTTTTTCTTATTTCTCCATTGCTCCAATCAGATTCAAAAAATTAGAGATCGATCAAAAGTTATCGGACTTAAGTTGAATCATGATAAGGCACAATTGATATGCGCGTGACTAACCTACTGAATCAAAGTACTTTTGTATAAAATGTTGGCCTGACGGACTCATCCTGCTATCACATGATACATGTAAATCAAAGTACTTTTGTATTTACCATTTGTTTCACTGAAGTCCTTGTGTAGTTTTATTTTTCCTTTCCTTGATTTGAAGTAATAATTGTATTGTAACTTTCAAACGTGTTCTACAAATTGATACTTATCATTCTTTTTCTTTCTGGTAGGTATGAATGTGCTATATTCTAGCCTTAAAAAGGATATGGATGCTATGGATGTGTTTTTAGATGCTAGATCTCCTCTTTCCAATTCCAAACGCTTCATTAAAGGTATAGTTTATTTAATTGGTGTCTAACCGTGTCTTGATCTATTTTTTATAGTAAAATAATTCTTGAACGGAATAGTTAAGTGAATTGCTAAACTTACTCTTTTAATTAGTCAATTATGTAATAAATAAAGAAGTAAAATATAATATTTCTGAATTCGCCATTTTTCATTTTTCGTGAATTTTTCGTTCATGCAAGGGCATTCTCGTTTTTTTTTTCGTTTTGCGTGCCGGATACCGTAGAGTGTGCCGATTGTGTCCGAGAGTTGGTTGGGATATTTCATTTAGTCCAAGACTCTTTGAAATGCAATGGTTGTCATTTTAGCATTATTTTTCGTTTTTTGGACCGGACGGTCCCGTGTGTGACTCGTTACCGGAATTGTTGCACACGGATATTTTAGTTGGGTTCATTTGCATCATATTTATTTTATTAGTTGTGTTTTAAGTGATTGTAAATTAATATAAGTAATTATGGTGTGTATGTATTTGTGTGTGTGGGGTGAAAACTAAAAACAAAAGAAAAAGAGAAAAGAAATTCAAAAATGGTGGGACCCACATGGTATTACAAGGTTTATAATGGCATAAAGCCATTATCTCTCACGGCTGCTCTCTCTCTCATGATCTGCTTTCTCTCCCTCGCTGATATTTTTTTTTTTTTTTTCTTTTGCAACTTCAAATCTTGATTCCTCCTTCATTACTTAGTAATTTTAAGAGCCGTTTGTGGCAAATTGAATCCCACGACGAGATCTTCAAATCCATACCAGCAATTTCAGCTTTTGGCCACTCTAGGAAGTCCAAAAATTGAGACCTATTTTGAGGGTTTGAAGTGAAATTGGGGGTTTTGCATAAAATTGAGGTAGGAGTTCCTAATCCATGAAATTCTTGTTCTTTTGTAAATTTTTCCTAGTTAATTATAGTTAAACATGCTTAATTTGAGATGATTGTCTCTAAAATGATTTAGTTGTTACATATGAAGTTTATGATTATGTGTATAAGTTGACCTTTGTGAGTTTATTTTATTTAATTAGTGTCCTGGCATGCTAATTTGTATTGATTTTACACTAAAGTGATTTAATTGTGTGCAAATTAATATGTTTAATTGGTAATGTTTCTTGCCTATTGTATTTAGAATTTGCAAAATTTTATATGGTTGAAGCATGATGTTCTCTCGATATTCTTGTAAAATTATGCTTTGTGAAATGAACTTGAACTTGGTGTATGATAATGGATAATAATATGACATGGAATCGCATGATGCATTCATGCATAACATTGGGTAAGGAAAAATGGGAAAGTTGTCTTAAAATGGAAAAAAAAAAATGGGTTTTTGGGAAAAAGATTTAAGAAAAGAATTTTGTGAAAACCCGGACGCCAAGGGGGTACCGAGAGTCCGTGGCGTTAATGTAGCCTAAAGGGAATTAGGGAGATCGCCCTAGCGTGGTTGAGCTATCTAGGCCCCAAATGACGCCGTAGCGGTACCAAGGGTCAGGGACAGTAGCCAATCCTTCTCTCGTCGCTGAGGGGTTACCGAAGGGGGTTACATTAACGGTTTGAAAAGTGATGGATGGTTTTGGAAATGAGGAATGACATTGTATAACATTGCATTCCATTGCACTGCATTGCTGGTTATGACTTGGATTTTTTGTTGTTGACATTATGGTTAAATTTTCTCCCCAGAGTTGTATAATCCCATTCTTTAATTTCCTATTCTTTGATTTGGATTCACGGAGTCACAAGAGGTGTGTTTTAGGTACCACCTACTGAGTAATTTGCTTACCCTTTATATTTAATATTTTTCAGGACACAGATGGCAAGTGGCGGACGACGCTCCTCCATAGGGTTCGATGGGTTAGTAGATCGTTTTGACATACTTTGTAATTATAATCTAATTTTATTATTATTTATTTATTATTATTATTTTTTTATAAACCCTAAATGACACGTATAATATGTATTGACGTAGGAAAGAATGGTATTATCCCTAGTTGACCTCGTGTTCAGTTAAGGACCCGGCTAACGGTTCGGACCTACGGGTTCGGGTCGTTACAAATTTGGTATCAAAGTGATGGTTCGAAAACCTTTAGGACGACGGGTAGAGGCCTACCTAGGGTTGTGTGGGAAGTCGTTCGCATTATTTATGTGACTATTTGCTAAAGTATTTAAATGTTTGAGAAGCATGCCTACTTGTTTACTTGCTTACCTATTCATTTACTTACGTGATCACATGCTTATATGTTTATAGTTTTGAGGGCATGCCTAATTGCTAAGTGCTTATGCGCTTAAATGCTAAAATTTGTGTTACATGGCCATGCATGTGAAGTAGTCATATAAACTAACTATGAAAATGAAATGTGAATGTATTTGAAAGCATGTTGTACGTGATAAGATAGGAAGCTGAGAGCACAGATCGTGCAAGTGTGTAGTATATGAAATGACGAGGAAGATGGAAAGGATATTTAATTTCACACAATAATTTAATGGACTTACTGTTTAAACTTTTGTGATAGGACACGGTCGTGTCAAGGGTTATGCTTCAGTTATTGTATATATGTATGAGTGTATTTTGTGTATATACCAATATTCTTATATGTATATGTGGCCGAGCATGGGATGGATGTGTGAGTTTTGACCTGCATTGGCGAGGAGCTCGGTTGCTCCAGGGTGGGTCGTTATGATTGAGGTCACGGGTTTTTTGTACATAGTGTTTGAGGCAGTGTCGCCTTCAAAGGGTAGAGGTGGAACAGATGATCAGGTGTCATTATATGGCGTAGAGGTTGTCGGTTGGGAGTGACTGATTCTAGATAGAACGGGATGCGGTGTCCAACATACAATGATGGTTCCTAGTGTTAGTATGTTGAGGGTCTTGGTGCTTTTACCTGATTAGTTTTGGTTATCAAGGGTATGGCAGTGTACCGTATGCGAGGTTTATGTGCTGATAGGGTGTGACGGTCCGTTTATGGCGAGATCGCCTAGAATTGAGGTCGTAATTCTGTATGTGTTTCCAGATAGTTCTCCTCCTTGTGCAAGGTAGTTTATTTTATCTCAGGTGAGATTGGGTGCCCATGGTCGGACAATTGGTGAGTAGCGTGTGATAGGGTGTCGGGTGCATTTGGCTAAGAGTTGTCAGTCTCTTGTGAGAGCGGGGTTGTTACCCTTTCCGTTTGATCTAGTCCTGGTAAAGGCGTCGTTTGTCGTAAGTCTTGTTCTCCCTTTAGGAGTTGTGAGCGTCTGTGGGTGGACAGACTTGTGTGTGGGTTGTTATGCTGTTTAGGTTTATTGGTAAAGGTTTGGTTAAATGGGTAGACTCACTCCCACGGAGGGAGGTGTAGTCTTTGGGTTTTTGTAGTGCTTGTTTTGGGAGTGGTCTTGATCGATGTAATGTGAGGCACGAGTTGCCAAATAGGAATTGT
Source organism: Cornus florida (assembly GCF_030987335.1). Taxonomy (NCBI): domain Eukaryota; kingdom Viridiplantae; phylum Streptophyta; class Magnoliopsida; order Cornales; family Cornaceae; genus Cornus; species Cornus florida. The sequence continues at coordinate 75,501,751 of NW_026775579.1, read as the reverse complement.
GTTTCCGGTGTTTGGTACTAGCAGTGATCGCTAGGAAATGTGTATTGAACGGCAGTTTGAGGATGGTTAGGTAATGTGATGAGAATCATGTACTCGGGTGTTTCTATAGATATTTGATTAGAGCAATATCTTGAGGATAAGTGTCGATGTTGCTTTAGAATTTTATGAATAGAGAAAGTGAATGTATGATTCTATTGAGGAATAATATGAATGATTGACTTTGGTTTTGAGGTTTCAGGTATGAGACAGTCGTATTATGTGTTTTGAAGAAGTAAGAATTGAACTGAATGATGTCATGGAGTTGGTTACCTAATGTGGATGTTATGAGGAAATTAGGGACCTTTAGTACTGATCGATGATTGTGACGTTTGATGTCGTGTTGCTTTTAGCTTGTTATGATTGTGTGATCGAGAAATGATTGTCGTGTTGCTTTTAACATGTTATTATGTGACTGTATGGTTGTTGAGGTTATGTAGAGCTATGGATTGATTAGAGAGTGGATCTCGTGGTTGTTTTGTGGACTGTGTGGGTTTGTGTCTGAGGTTTAGACCTAAGGACAGGAACGACGTCTGTGTTGAGATTAGAACGATGATGAGAATGGCTTGGCCAGCATGATATCAGGTCAAAGGTTCATGATTGTTTTAGTTTGTCAGAAACAGTAAGAGCACGGAATTGCAGATTGTGTCGGTATGATAGTGTAAATTCCGTTGGTTTGTCTCGGTGACGAGGTGTGTTAGGTGGGACCAAGTGTCTAATCCGTTTGATTACTAAGGATCTTATTTCGAGGATTTGTGTCTTGGGTATATGATAGTGCGCTTTATTGATTGGGTGACAAATGTTTATACAGTTATTGGGAGTATTATTGTCGATAAGTATATAAATAATTAATGTATTATATAAAACACAGTACAAAAATTTGTACCCCAAAATTCAGGAGTAGATATATATATATATATATATCTACTCCTGAATTTTGGGGTACAAATTTTGTACAGTTATTGGGAGTATTATATAAAACACAGTACAAAAATTTGTACCCCAAAATTCAGGAGTAGATATATATATATATATATATATATATATATATATATATCTACTCCTGAATTTTGGGGTACAAATTTTTGTACTGTGTTTTATATAATACATTAATTATTTATATACTTATCGACAATAATACTCCCAATAACTGTATAAACATTTGTCACCCAATCAATAAAGCGCACTATCATATACCCAAGACACAAATCCTCGAAATAAGATCCTTAGTAATCAAACGGATTAGACACTTGGTATATATATATATATATTTTTTTTTCGGGCAATGGTTAGTATATATATATATATATATCTACTCCTGAATTTTGGGGTACAAATTTTTGTACTGTGTTTTATATAATACATTAATTATTTATATACTTATCGACAATAATACTCCCAATAACTGTATAAACATTTGTCACCCAATCAATAAAGCGCACTATCATATACCCAAGACACAAATCCTCGAAATAAGATCCTTAGTAATCAAACGGATTAGACACTTGGTATATATATATATATATTTTTTTTCGGGCAATGGTTAGTATAGTTAGGGGTTGAGAGGGGCACTAAAACCTGACATTTTACCACTCCGACAACACGGCCACACTAAGAGTGAGACAATTCAAGCCATAATTTCGTTTACCATTTTCTTCTATATATTATTTTCTCACTCACACATGATATATTTGTACGTGTGTTGGGATCTTTTAGTTCCTCTGCTCTCGCGCCAAAAAAACCCACGAAAGATTCACTAGGTGAGTCTGTTTCTCTGTTTGTTGTCGTAATAATTCATGAGATTGTTGTAAATAATTCATTTAAAGATTCATGTGACTGAAGTGGAATGCTAATTGTAGCAACTGTTGGTAAATATACCTGCTTCATGTGACATTTAAGATATAACAAAACCTTATACTAATATGTCATGTGATAATTAACAATATGCTAAGAAATCATTAATTAAATATGCAACTCTATATTTAATTAAATATGCAAAATAAAGCAATAAAATAATAATAATATACAAGGAATGAACCTGGACCGAGGCTAGTATTGGATACTATGTCCTTAAGACAGATTCGCCCCGCTATGGTGCTAACGGACTCAATGACGTCTATCTCCCAAGATACAATGGTCTACATCCACCAGTAGCAGTACTACAAACTCGTGGATACGGCGAACTTCCTCCGTGTAATACTCTCTCTGACTTAAAAATGCATCTATATACTATATAAATGTTGAATTGAGTGCAATCCAAACCAAATGGTTTGGACCAATCTTAATATGGCTCGATGAAATTGAATTAGGGTCTAAGTGGTTCGGACCACTTAACCTATGGTTTGAACCCACTTGGGTTGGGTTCAAGTCTAGAGAGGGGGATAGAAGAAAATGAAAATGAATGATTTGCAAATGATCCAAAGGGGGGTATTTATAGGCAACAAGGTGCCTTTTCGGGTGGGTGCAACCCTTTGGAAAAAACTAAAAAGTAGTTTATAAGTAAGGTGCCTTTTCGGATTGGATGTAACCCTTTGGAAAAAACTAAAAAGTAGTTTTTAAGTAAGGTGCCTTTTCGGATTGGATGTAACCCTTTGGAAAAAACTAAAAAGTAGTTTTTAAGTAAGGTGCCTTTTCGGATTGGGTGTGTCTCTTCATTATTGGACACAACCATTTATATGTGTCTCTTCATCATTGGACACATCCCTTTAATTGGTTGTAATGGTTCACATGGTGTCTGTTCACCAATAGACACATCCACTCCAATAGGTTACAATGGTTCACACGGTGTCTGTTCACTAATAGACATATCCACTCCAACAGGTTGTAATCTTTTAGAAACAGATGCAACTCTTTGGAAAATAGATGCAACCCTTTGGAAATAGATACAACATTTTAGAAAAAGACTAACTTTTAATTTAAATTCAAAAACCAACCATCCATTTAAATAAGCCTAGCCCAAAAATAAAGGCCCAATCCAAGATTCCCTTTAGTAAAAAGAATAATTGGACTTTACAATTAGGCCCAAGCCCAAGCCCAAGCCCAAGCCTAAATCTGGCTTATTTAAATTTCAATTGATTTCAACATTTTTTCCATGTGGGACAAATACTTCCCACATTTTGCATACCGATTTAGGTTTATCAAAACACCACACTTTGGAGCTAATTTCTCATTCACCCGGAAACGGATTTGAGGAAGTAAATATACCACGTTCATGTCTTTGCGGAGAGAAACGCGCTCGTCTAGAGATCCGTAAAAAATTATTAGCGAAATCTATTCTAAATCTCATCCAAAGTTTATGTTTTTAATGCCCTCATTTCCAACAATCCCCCACATGAATGAAAATTTGTGTAAAATGCAAAAAATGATTATGCAAACACGAGAGAGAGTATAGTCGGAAAGTTACTGCATCAGGATCGGTAGCTTTTGGCTTTGAACCTTCCCTAGTGTATTGCTATCAGATTTACTGGCTAACCAATAAACGCGATGTCTTGAACTTTTCAGCCATTTGTGTAAACCAAGACAATAACAAACACACAATACCTTTCCTCACAAAGTTAGTGTCATTGTTGTGTTCATTTTGGCCCTGAACAAGTCCTGGTATTCAATGAGTGCTCCAGAAAACTTAGCCTTTATAGTTCTCATAGAAGCGGCCCCACTTCACACTCATATAGGTGACTTCTTATTAAGAGTATCCTACCATACCCCACTTGAATTTTCAAAGTATAAGAGTCATTAAAAGCGTAACTTATCCTAATCATCGTTGTAGGTAGCACTATCTCATCATAGAAATGGCAGAAAATTTATATATTCCCAGTGATTCTGGTGAGTCACTTAGAATTTTTGTTGTCCTTTTGAACCTAGATCTTGGGATCTCTAGTCAGCTAGGTTGGGTTTCCATTAAGATGACTCGTTAGCTTTTGGCTTTAAATCCCATTCCCCTCGATGATCTGTACAATTGCTCTCTAGTATAACCCTTAATTTTATATGTGGCCACAAAGTTGTGCGTAGAAATATTACACTCTGCAGATATTTCTCCAGGTGAGAGTAATTGTATACTTTGTGCCCTAAAATTATTTTCTTTAGTGGCATAGGTGTAGACTTACTTTGAAATGTCCTCTAGGTGAAGTCTATTGACTTTCCTATTTGATTTATTCAAAGTTTTTAACTTTGAGTTATATTAAGAACTTGCAACTACACCTTTAATATAAAAGACATATCCACTCTAAGATTTGAAGTCTTTAATATCCCATATCCAGATTGCATCACTGTTACACCTCCAATTTAATTAGATACCTCGATCTATGTAATATTGGATTTAGGGTGTATCTCAACTACCCAATATATTGTTTTTCAGTTATCCGATCATGGATTAAAAATGTGTAATTAAACACAGTTATTAAGATGCCTTGCAATCTTAACTAATGATATACTTTGACTAGTATTTATATTTGAGATTTACATCTACAAAAGTTAGTTAGGCTTTTGTCATCATAACTAGTATTATCTCAATCTCACTCTATTGAGAATATACTATGTTATCAGATATTAAATCTTTCATATCAAATATACTAATTAGTATATCATTAATTTTTGTAAGGCATACAATGATTTATACATCACATTTATGTCATTGTCTTGGTACCAGCTTTAATCCACTCAAGGACTTATAAGGGTTTTCCAACTCTTGAAATACCATATATTAAACATTTTACTTCATCTACCTTTCCAAGGTTTTATTTTCGCTTCTCAACAAGCATGCATAACAGTCTCTAGTGCATATGTATTCACTTTATTTCTAGCTTGTTCTTATAATATGTCACAGACATTACTGTGAATTAATACTAGAGATATTAATTACAATGAGCTTTAATTAACATTTGCTTCTACATCTCTTGTATTTATGAATTAAGTAATTCATGTTTAGGTTCATGTTAAGTCAGTCATCTTAACATGTCATAACCTTTCATTTGTTACACATTACATAACTCAACCATTTAAGCAAATAACTCACTTATTGTTTAAGCTTTGGATACATCACCACAAAGTGAGCACTCACTTCTCAACTATTATTACTACTTAAAAGTGAGTTTTTAAGCTCTCATTACTAGCTTAGATTAAGCATATTCTTCTCATTAATTACTACTAGTTTATAATAAGCACCCACTTCTCTACTATTACCACTAGCTTGAAGTTAAGTTTGCTCAGTTATCAATTCTAGTAGCTTTTAACTTTAGTACACACTTAACTAAGTAGTTTACTTTGGTAGTAGAGTAATTTGTTTTGAAAAATATTCTTAAAAAAATTACTACTTTACAAGTAGTATTATTCACTCCTACATAAGCAGATATGATGTATAGCTCAAATAGCTTATGGCTAAAATGGTTATTCATCACCCTCGTATTTTTTACTTCCAAGTAGAGAGTAAGAACCAACTAATAGATTCTCATATTTCTCTTAAGTTCTGTGCACCTCATTAATCATTTTAACTTATGGCTAAGCTAACTAGTTTGCAACTCAATAATATTTTAGCTTTCAGCTAAATTGTACATTATAGCTAACTAGCTTGATTTAGCTTGTCTCAGTGTACTTGTTTACTGTATCCATAACATTTTTCATTAAACATTTTAAAGTTATCGGGAAATCTTATCTTATTCAGCCCATTCACAGCTATACGTATCTTTAAATACTAGTATAGATCTTTTTCCCTTGGCTATTGGAAGAATTGACATAGCTAGACTAGTCAATTTTTGTTTGTTGTATTAAATACATAAACCAGTCATGAACTCATACAAAATTAATAATATCACACATTAAATTAACTATATTGTAAAATTAAATTACTATACACATTAAGTAATATTATAATCTCAATTAAAAGGAAGCACTTATATAAATAATATTAAACTCACATAAATAATATTATACCACATGATTAATTATATCACATAATTAATCAAAGAAATAATAATATTTAGGAGAAGACTTTGTTTTTCTCAAAACTGTATGCCTCATTCTCCAATAAACATGCTAGAAAATCAAGACCAAAAGATGTAGACGTTCTAGCCCATAAGAAAATGATCTGCACTGATGTTATGAGAATAACCTATCAAAGGTTTTATGTAACGATCCACTCCACCACATAGTATGATATTGTCCGCTTTGGGATCGAGCCCGCACGATTTTGTTGTTGGGTTTTATCTCAAAAGGCCTCATACCAATTGAAAATAACACCACTACATAAAATCACTTTACCTTTCCCTTACGTAGGTGGTGTAGGACCGTGCACCTGTAACTTGCTTAGTGTGATAGCATGTCAGTGCCTTTTGCACCCGCCCACGGCACACCCACCGACAAGGTTGCCACATTATAGTTCCCACTTTAACTTTCTTAGGAGTATGAACTGCAAACTTAGTTAGACACCCCCACACTTCTAGAATTTATAAGAAGTTTTTTTTTTTTTTTTTACCTTTTCATAATTCATATGATGTCACATTAGTTTCTTTTGAGGTATTTTATTGATAACATAATTTGTGGAAAACAAAATTTTCCATCATAAATTCTGAGTTAAACCAAAACTTGTCAACATAACATTCATCATTTCTTCGTGAATGATACCATGTTCTGAATAAATATCAGCAAATGATGATTCGTATTCACGAACTTTATCATTTCTTAACACCTTGTCAAGATTCTCAACCTCATTTTTGTAATGTTTAAACATTTCTAAGGCTTTATCTTCGTTTTGTAACAGATATAAATAACATCATCTTGTGCAATTATTGATAAAAAGAATGAAATACATTTTCCTACCTCTAGTTGGCACAAATTTAAGATAATATAATATACTATATAATATTATATTACAAAATTAAAATAATTCAACCAATATTGAATTATATAAATAATTCAATAATTTACTAATATAACAGCTTCAATTTCACATAATATTGAACACATCAATATTTAACATATTATCATATAATAATGTTTATAACATTATTTTATTATATCTCATTTATTAGTATAATCTCTACTTATTTATATCTTAAATAGAAGCATATAATAAAACATACGCAATGAGTGATTCTATCTTAAGATTGTTGGTAAATATATATACTTCATGTGGCATTTAAGATATAACAAACCTTATACTAATATGTCATGTGATAATTAACAATATGCTAAGAAATCATTAATTAAATATGCAACTCTATATTTAATTAAATATGCAAAATAAAGTAATAAAATAATAATAATATACAAGGAATAAACCTGGACCGAGGCTAGTATTGGATACTATGTCCTTAAGACAAATTCGCCCCGCTATGGTTGCTAACGGACTCGGTGGCGTCTATCTCCCAGGATACAACGGTCTACATCCACCAGTAGCAGCACTACAAACTCGTGGATACGGCGAACCTCCTCCGTGTAATACTCTCTCTGACTCAAAAATACATCTATATACTATATAAATGTTGAATTGGGTGCAATCTAAACCAAATGGTTTGGACCAATCTTAATATGGCTCGATGAAATTGAATTAGGGTCTAAGTGGTTCGGACTACTTAACCTATGGTTTGAACCCACTTGGGTTGGGTTTAAGTCTAGAAAGGGAGATAGAAGAAAATGAAAATGAATGATTTGTAAATGATCCAAATGGGGGTATTTATAGGCAACGAGGTGTCTTTTTCGGGTGGGTGCAACCCTTTAGAAAAAACTAAAAAGTAGTTTTTAAGTAAGGTGTCTTTTCGGATTGGGTGTAACCCTTTGGAAAAAAACTAAAAAGTAGTTTTTAAGTAAGGTGCCTTTTGGAATTTGGTGTATCTCTTCATCATTGGACATAACCATTTATATGTGTCTTTTCATCATTGGACACATCCCTCTAATTAGATGCAATGATTCACATAATGTCTGTTCACCAATAGACACATCTACTCCAATAGGTTGCAATGGTTCACATGGTGTCTGTTCACCAATAGACATATCAACTCCAATAGGTTGCAATCCTTTAGAAACAGATGCAACTCTTTGGAAAATAGATGCAACCCTTTGGAAATAGATACAACATTTTGGAAAAAGACTAACTTTTAATTTAAATTCAAAAACTAACCATCCATTTAAATAAGCCCAGCCCAAAAATAAAGGCCCAATCCAAGATTCCCTTTAGTAAAAAGAATAATTGGACTTTACAATTAGGCCCAAGCCCAAGCCCAAGCCCAAGCCCAAATCTGGCTTATTTAAATTTCAATTGATTTCAACATTTTTTCCATGTGGGACAAATACTTCTCACATTTTGCATACCCATTTAGGTTTATCAAAACACCACACTTTGGAGCTAATTTCTCATTCACCCGGAAACGGATTTGAGGAAGTAAATATACCACGTTCATGTCTTTGCGGAGAGAAACACGCTCGTCTAGAGATTCACAAAAAATTATTAGCGAAATCTATTTCAAATCTCATCCAAAATTTATGTTTTTAATGCCCCCATTTCCAGCAGCAACTAATCAATTAGGGTTTCACAACGTTTTTAACATTTGATTTCAGGCAATTGATTTATAAATAAATTCAAAAGCGGATCATCTTTTTAATTGAGCTGCGCTGTGCATTGGGTTTCTGGTTAGTTATTTACTGAGCTACATGCATGCCTGTATTTGATTTTTAGTTAATTGGTTTAAATTTTGCTGCTTTCTCTGCTCATCTATTTTGTACAGATTGTGAAATTGAGAATAGGAACACAACGATCTTTTTATTTTTAATTTTTTTTAGGCACAAAGTTGGAGGCATTGTGGATAGTCTTAAGGTATAGTTTTTAACTAATTTGTTATTTTTAAAATTTAATTTTTTTTTATTTTTTATTTAGGTTTAGTGCAGTTTTGTGATGCAGTCCCCTCTTGAACGCTCTTTCAATGAAAATTTACTTCTAAAAATAAATAAATAAATAAGTAAAGTAGGAACTAGGAAGCATGCTCTGTTTGCGTAATTTCATTAATTTACCTAAAGGACGTGAAGCTTCAAAAGGAAAACGACGGAGATTTAGAGAAGTAGTGCATGGGGAAACAACAATTTTGGGTCTAATTTTGGATAAATTGCTGTTTTAAAATTTTTCCGTAACGATCAAACTGAAAAACATGTATCTCTCTTTGAAATTGTTTCTCCACCATAGCTTGAAACATGAAAAATACCCTGTAAAATTTTGATTTTTTTTTAGAGGATAAATCTGTGAAAATCCAAAAAATCATCAACAACATTTAGCTTAGTAACGAAAGCCTTGATCAGATAAAATTGGTGCAGGACCCATATGTCACAATGTAACTTGACATTTAGTGCACATGCCTTGTTATTAGAAGGGAAAAGAGGAAGTCTAGGATTTTACTTAAAGCATTACTCTTACGTAAATTAGAAGTCCTTTTATTGACATAGATAAATTTATTGTGCTGCAAATAAGTTAAAACTCTAGTTTGAGAATGTCCAAGCCGTCCATGCCAAGTGTCTACATCTACTACATGAAACCTATTTGAGAAGAAAGCTTTGGCCGTGACATTCTCTAGGACATATAATGCAGCTTTCTTACTCCTCGATACCATCTCTTGATGTGTTTTTTGATCCTTAATAAGAAAACCATGATCATTAAATATAACATAACATGGGTAGTCGCATGTAAGCTGAGAGACAGATCAAATTATTTTTTATATTGGGAACAACATGCACATTATGTAGAGAAAACTGTGAATCCGTAGGAAAGACTTGTGCTTGTCCAATATGTGTGAGGAGTAATTTTTCACCATTACCCACCATAACATAGTTAGATACGATATAAAGCCTTAAATCAGAAAGTGTACCTAGATCATCGGTAATGTGGGCTATAACACGGTTAACACCACTTTTGGGGAGCCATTCACTTTCATTGGGTGTATTGAGATGAAGTGCGGCTAGGGCTTGTGGAACTTGGTCATCCTAATAGCTATTACTGAAGTGGTGCCAGCATTTAATGACATTGTGACTTTATTTTTGTAAATCTAGCACCGGAGAGAAGGGGAGGTATTTTCCCCCGAATTTAATTGAAAAGTGTTTCGTGCTTTATTGTAGGGCTGCAATTTGGACGGACTAACCCAGCCCAATCCAAGCCCAACCCATAAATTTTGAAATTGGGCTTATATTCACAAATTGGGTTTATATTCGGATTAGGTTTTGTCAAAACCCAGACATATTCGGGTTAGACCCGAACCCAACCCGAAACTTGAAAAAAAAATAAAATTTACTCTTTCTTCTTTCTCTCTCCTCTCTCATCTTTCTCACTTTCTTTCTCTTTCTCTTTGTGCCCATACATACAATTTAGCAGTTGCACAGAGAGAGAGATCTGGGTTTTGATTTTTTGAACAATCTTGGAGAGCTTGGGATGGAAAGAGAGAGAGATCTGAAGCTTGCGATGGAAAGAGAGAGCGATAGCGGCTGAAGCTTGCGATGGAAAAAGAGAGAGAGAGACAACGGCTGAAGCTTGCGAACCCGAACTAGAACAGCGGGCGATGGAAATTGAAGGATTTGGGTTTTGATTTTTTGAACAATCTGAAATGATATGCCAATATGGGTTTTGAACTTTTGATTCTTGCAGACAGAATAGATAAAATTAAAATATATGGGTTTTGAACTTCTGATTCTTCTAGATTTTGTAGTTTGCAATTGGAGAGAGAGAGAGAGAGAGACAGGGAGAGGGAGGGGGGTAGTTCAAAGAGAAGAAAGATGGAGGCGATAGGGAAGGCTGAAATGATTTGCCCTAAAAATATTTTGTTTTTTTATAATAATATAATCAAATATTATATATATAATATAATATTACAATATTATATTATATATATATAAATTTTTAAAAATAAAAAATAAAAAACTCAACCCGTCAAACCGTCCGAAAATATTCGGTCCGAGTTATGACCATAGCCCATGTTAAGTACAATTCGGGTTGGCCTAACCCAACTCGATTCGAGTTGGGATTGGGTTGGGTTGGGACTGGGTTGGGTTGGGCCAGCCCAAGTTGCAGAGCTACTTTATTGAGAGTTGCTTTGGGTACAGGGAGGCTGAGAACTAGCATGAGTGAAACCCCCATCCTTTTGAGGTAAAAGAGGGATTATATTCATGCTTCTGTTGAAAGGGCAATGTGGAAACGAATGCAAGTGTGGGATTTGCATGGTTAGATAAATGGAGCTTGTTGCGTTATTCATGACCGTGCAGTAATAAAATTAAATCATTTTAAGAAGGAACATGAGTCTTAAGTATAGATATGAAGAAAGACTCACTGCGGTCCTAGACCGTTTAAAAGCCAAAATACCTTTTTCTAATCAGGTACTTGTTTGCTAACGGTGTTGAGTTGATCACAAGTTGATTTAAAATCTCTAATGTAGTCATTTAGTGAAGTAGACTACTTTTTCTTCTCTTAAAGCTTGAGAATTAATTCAAATTCACGGGCCTGAGAATTTTGCGAATAAGCACTGGATAAAGCCTTCCAAATATCGAACGAAGTGGTAAGGCTGACAATATGGCCGAGAGCTTCTTCTGAAATAGTAACTATGAGCCAGCCTTTAACCTGTCTGTCTGTGCGTGTCCATGCCACCAGATCTATGCATGTGAGGAACTTTGCCTTCATTATTAACGCCATTGATCTCACCTTCGGGTGGTGGACTGTCTAATGTGATAAAACCAAGAAGATGCTGACTTTTAATTAAGGATAGAACTGTGTTTCCCACAAGAGATAGTTGGAAAATATGAGTTTCACAGATAACGAAATTTGCTACAATGAGGTTAGCAGGATATGAGTATTTTGAAAAACTGTAGCCATTTGATTAAGAAGACAGAACTAAGAACTGCAAAGAGAAGTGGAAGAGAGAGCTAGATGGATCGTGCTATTTAGAGCTTTGGTGGCTCTAATACCATAAAGATTATTTAAAAGAGGCTTGTAATTGTGAAGTCATACCATTTTTTTATTGCCAAGTTTACATTTAAATATGGGAAGTTGTTTACAACACAATATCCAGATAGTTGATACAACAAAATATTAATAAATCTTTTGAAATCAAGGTGGATAAATAAATTCAAAACACTTTGAATTTGCATTTATTGAATTTGAACTTCCTCCAGGTATGCCGCCTAACTCCTTTTCACTGTTCTGTTAGAGTACCTACAAGTTTTTAATAGTTGAGAGGCTTTTTCCGCAATTTTCCTAACCATTAATTACTATGTCCACTAGGTTGATGCCACCAAGAATGAGAATAATGACTTAATATCTGAGTGTAATGCAATGCAGTCACTTGATGCAAATTATGACTAAAATTATTTCAGAAACTCTATCCCATTCAGTCCCATAATTCTGCCGTTAATTGGCGGGGTAAGTTGCATAATACTTGGGCCAATATATATATACTTTTGTCTGTTAGTTTCCATGCATTGTGCTTGTAAATTAAAATCCCCTGTCAATATGAAAAATTTCAAAGATGTGGAATGGCCTGTGATTTATGTGGGTAAACATGTGGTAGATGATGTCTGCAGGGTTCAAAAATAATTTTTAATTTGACATTCTTGCTGAGACAATTCAATTGCTGTTTTTTCTAATGTATAACAATGCGCCCTTTTCTGAAAAGGCTAATGTTAAGAGTTCTTAAAGCAATAGGTACGCAGAGTCCTACTATTCACAAGGTTACTGCATGCTTTCCCAGTACTTTTCTATTTAAACTTTTTTTTAATACTTCTACTTGGATAAGAATTGTTGCAGGTATTGAAAAGATATTGGATATGAGGTCAAAAAACAATCAAGCCCATGAACTACTCAGTAAGATGTGTTCTCCAATCTGGACTTTTGATTCGAAACATGTGGGAGTATACTTGAAGCGATAAAAAGAGCCATCAAATGTGGGAATGTTGAATTTGTTGAGGAAGTCCTGAAGTCAAATCCTGCTTTGTTATGGGGGAATAGGGAAAACGGAACCATATTTCACATTGCAGTTGCTTTCCGTCAGGAGAAAATATGGAACCTCATATATGGTTTAAGTACCGAACATAGAAATAAAATCACTGGAATTCTAGTAGAATCAAACAGCTTGCTACATGTAGCTGCATGTCCAATGGTAATGCTTGAAACCATAAGAATTCAACATGAAGCTCCAAAAGAAGTGAAGGGAGAACAACAGTTCCAGAAGGTATTTAATAAAGCTCGTGATGCAGCTATGAAAATGCAAAGAGAACTACAATGGTACAAGGTGGTAATCTATTAATCTTAGCTAGATAGCTTTCTATTTATACCATCGATTTATCAAACTTTTGGTGTGATTTTTTGAAAATGGTATAGTTTAATTAATATATAGCAAACATAGAAGTAACTGGTATATAGTTTAATTATATTGCAATAATTATATAATTAAATCCCTGAAATCAATGTTAGCTAGCCAGCTAGTAATGTCTTTGAGCCCTTCCACTGACTCATATAATTAAATTGTGGAAATTAATATATAAGCTTCTAGCTAGCTAGATTGAAACTTGAAAGTAGTACTTATCAGAACTTTTATTTCATTGTTAATTTAATTTGTTCTTTCTCATCAACATGCATGCATAATAGGAGGTCGAGAGGATGGTACCATCTTCATATATACTTCTTCCTAACAAGTATGGAGAAACTCCTTCAGATTTGTTCTCAAACTATCACTATAACTTAGTCAAAGAAGGAGAACAATGGATGGGAGATACAGCAGGATCATTCACAATCGTTGCCGCTCTCATTGTCACTGTTATGTTTGCGGCAGCCTTCGCATTACCAGGTGGCACTGATGAAAATTCGGGAAACCCCAAGTTCCTACAGCGCAACTCTTTTATGGTTTTCATTCTATCAGATGCAATCTCTCTATTCTCTTCAGTTACTGCAGTGTTAATGTTCCTGAGCATTCTCACTTCACGTTGTACTAAAGATGATTTCCTCAACTCATTACCCAAGAGGCTAATAATTGGTCTCGCCTCCCTTTTCTTATCTATTGCCACCATGATGGTCACTTTTGTTGCCACTTTTGGTATCGTGCTTGGTGAACGGAGAAGAATGGTGGTTGTTCCAATCGCTTTGCTTGCTAGTGTCCCAGTAGCCTCATTTGTTCTATTGCAATTTTCCCTATTTGTTGACATTTTCTCATCAACCTATGGACGCGGTATCTTCAACCAGAAAACAAAATGTTCTTTCTTCAACAACCCAAATAAGTATGTTCCTTCAAATCACAGATATTTCTCTCTTGTGTAATTAATATGCAATGATTGTGGTATTACTATGTCATTGGCATATATAATTCTTATCATGGTTCACTATAATCGCTATTTGTACTAGTAATTATGTATCTTAAGCAGAATAAGAGAGTGCTTATATTTATGAAACATGAAATGAGTGTTCTTTTTATTTTTCTTTGTTTTTCTATCTAGATGAATGTATCTCTTATATTTAAAGCAGAATTAGTGTTCTTAAAGCAATAGGTATGGAGAGAACTACTATTCATAATGTTACTGCATGCTTTCCAATGCTTTTCTATTTTTGGGAGCTCTGACGCAAAAATTCAAATCTGGTTTTGATCCCCAGTCTCGATCTTGGTTTTTGGATGAATGAAATCGGTAAACATTTCAAAGACGAATTGGCATGGTGAAATTAGCTGAAATTTTTTGTTTGATGTTAATTGTTTACAACAAAATAGAAGAAAAGAAGAAGAAAAATCTTTTGTGCCAAAACAGTTACTTATATTGAGACGATAGCTTCGATTATATATTTTGATGCCGTGAATATGAAGTATATATATTACCACAATAGAGAACAGAGTTCCAAACAAACAAATATTGAGACCATACATGAGCGTCAAGCATACGAAAATATATATTTATTTTATATACCATACCACTTAATTACCGAAGAAAAGTTAAAAAAGCATACAATAATAAATAACAATGATCATCCACAATGTACGTAATAAACAAAGTGCATTACAATTTATGTGGTATGATTTCAAGTTTACGATCACAATCAACAGAATAATTATTAACTAGTATGAGATGGTTGTAAAATGGTTGCCTATGGTTCTAACATTCCCCATAGTTGATAACTCCAACTAACATTTAAGTTGAATTTCATAATATTCTTTTTAAACGAAAAAAAAAAAAAAAAACAAAAAAGGTAATTACAAAAGTAAGGCCTAAAGGGAAGCCCACCCAAGAGCCCAAACCCATGACGAAATAATCTATTCCCTTTATACGAGGAATAATCCCAACCCAAAATTAAGTGTGTGTCATGGCCAAGCCCAGCAAAATTAATGTTAACTAACGGATCTTGTCATCTGAGACTCATTGTTAGGAAACAAATATGTTTTCTTTCTTTTTCTTTTTCTTTTTTTTTTATTATTATTATTAATTTTTATTATTATATGCTAGGAATCTATATAAGGTATCTCATATAAGTGTATATTAACATTTAGGGAAAATTACATATAAATGGAGTCAAAGTTCCATATTTACTTAGAGGCTGAGTCAAAGTTTCATATTTCTCTAAAATGGATTGTTGAGGTGGCACATGGTTTTTTACTGTTTAGAAATTGTGATGTCTAAAATACCCTTCCGCGAAGGTACTACTTTTTCTTCGAAGGTACTACTTTTTTGAACTGAAGGTACTACTTTTTGACGTCCAGGTACCATATTTTTTAAACACCCGCGAAGGTACTACTTTTTCTCCAAAGGTACTACTTTTTTGAACTGAAGGTACTACTTTTTTGCACTGAATGTACTACTTTTTTGTTAGGGAAGGGCATTTTAGGCACCACAATTTTCTAAACAGTAAAAAACCATGTGCCACCTCAGCAATCCATTTTAGAGAAATATGGAACTTTGACTCAGTCTTTAAGTAAATATGGAACTTTGACTCCATTTATATGTAATTTTCCCTAACATTTATTCAAAAGATATATGTATATACACGAGCATGTGACTCCAACTCCCCAAGTAGTATCTTGTCTTTTCTTAATACTAAATTATTGTTATTAATATTATATTTTGATCTGAAATGTTTATGTTCAAGTGCTCCATTGCTTAAAGTGACTGACTTTAAATTCTGAAGTGGTAGAATGAAGAAAAACAAAGAAAGAAACAGGGATAATAAAATAATTGGACTCCACAAGACAAATATATATATATATATATATATATATATAGAGAGAGAGAGAGAGATGAATTAAAAAAGAACAAAGACTTTGTGATAACCATCCATTGTTGAAAGAGACAGTGAAGACTTGGGAACGACTTGTATAGTTCTATTTGTACACACAAATTTTGTAAGTCAGTAATAAAAACAAAATATGGAACAAATGATATAATTTTATTAATTTGAGAAATTGAGGTACAATCTTTTGTAATATTCTTTACAAAAGAAAGAACTGATCCTATGATTAAATCTCTTTTTTTTATTGGTTGGTTGAATCCAAGAGTTGTACGAGTTTGATCTTGAATCACCGTAGAATTTGGATGACGAACTGCACGACTTTGGATGTTCTTATTATTGATCACCGTGGAATTTGATGAAGACCAGCACGATTTGATGTGCTTGGTGTTTTTCGCCTTTGGGTTTGGTTGTTGGGGATGAGAGTTTTTGTATCTCTCTCTGAAATTCTGAATTATGAATTTATGTACCCCTTTCTTCTTCCTCCAGGCCTCTATTTATAGGCTTCTTGGATTAATAGAATGATGACACGTGTCATCTCCTAATAAGTATAAAATCATAACTGGGCCGAGCTAGTTATATTGTGATAATTATTCTTTAAAATAATTATTCTAAATATATTTTATTAGGAATAATTATCTTTCCATTTAATTATTTGAGCTGGGCTAATTAAATAATTTAAGTGAATCAAGGTTGGGCCAATTAAATAATTTAATTAAACATTAAACTCATATTTAATGGGTCAATTTGTCAAAACCAAAACTCACTAAAATTTTAGTGTTTACAAATTACCCCCACTTCGAGTCCCAAATTTGACAGGACTTATTTCATTTTTCAAGTGAGACTTGAAGTATCCAACTTTCCTCTTTTTTTTTTTACTCTCCAACTTTTAATTAGAATTTTACTTTTCCATTTGAATTGAACTATATAAATCTTAATACAAATAGGAAGTATTTTATTATCTATATATACTACCCATATCATAGGGTTTGTCATCAATTTCAATAGCCAAGAATTGAAAGCTGGATGGAGTCTTCTATTGCTACAAACCAATGTTGATTGCAAATTACCACGAGTATGATTTCTTCTTTTCAAAAGAACTTCAATATTATTATTATTATTATTTTTTTTTTCGCATGAATGTATTGTGCCTCACCAAGCTACTGCCAGGCTTTAAGAAGCATATGTACCTAAACCATGTTGACCTTTCTTTCCTTCCAATCCGTCTTCCTTGTGATCATTGTGCACTCACCCCCTTTGTCTTGTGTGGGCTTGAGATATACCATCATAGATCAGTACTATATATATATATATATATATATATATATATATAGTAACTGTCACTTAATCCGAGTACAAGAAGGAAACCTCTATGCACTTGTGTATTGCTTTCACTGCAAAGTTTCTCTTTCACAAATTGTTTTTTTTTTCGCATGAATGTGCATTCCTGTTTCTTCCATCATCCTGTGTCGTCCTTTTCTTGTTCCACTTTATCATTACCATCACCACTTAGACTAATCTGCATAGAACCATTACAGGTGCTTGATATATATATATATATATATTTGCATTGCATGTATTGCTGATGTCATGTGCCTTGTACAATTGATTATCTAGCACCAAAACTTGCACTGCTTTTATATATCACTGTAAAACAAATCCAAATCCACGGAATTAATTGCGCAGATACAGTAAATTTTTTTTTCCTCTTCTTTTTTGCCCCTTTTTTTTTTCTTTTTTTTTTTTCACACTATTTTTTTCACTATTTTTTTTCTTTCCTTTTTTTCTCTCTCTCCCCCTCTCTCTCTCTTTTTCACGCTTTTTTCTCTCTTTTTTTCTTTTTTTTTTTTCCTTCCTTTTTTTTTTTGCCCTTTTGTTTCAAATTTTTTTTTTTTTTTTTGCCCTTTTGTTTTCCTTTTTCTTCTTCTTTTTTTCTTTTCTCTCTTTTTTATTTTATTTTTCTCCTTTTTTTTGCGCTTTTTTTTTTTTTTCCACTGTTTTTTTTCCAACCGTCCCTTTTTATTTTTTATTTTTAAAAGGGCTTGATTGGGTATAGTAACTTGATTTGTGTCAGCCGCATTCAAATGCTTGATCCTGACAATGAACATTGTTCTTCTCGTTGGACATACAAGGCTACAGGCGACCTCACCAACTTTGGTCTTGATCAGATTAATGAAGAATCTATTGAACTTGATATTAAATTATCAACTTCATTGGACATGCAAAGCCACTTGCAACTTCACCAACTTCGGTCTTGATCAGATTAATGAAGAATCTATTGTCTCGGAAGCTTTGATACTAAATTCTTCACTTTATGAGAGAATTGTTGAGAAAAACCAGTTTTCACTCTTGGATCTCAATGTTCAGGCAAAAAAAGTATCATGGAGTATTCCTTGTATACTTTTTGCTGAATTGTCATACACCGAACTATATTAGGAGTGATTAGAAGATGTCTTGGCACGTTACCATGACTTTCTATCAAAACAACAACTATATGGTGTTATATTCGCCCCCTATTTTCATATGATCGCCATGAAGATTTATTCAAAGCATTCCTCGAATGTTGATGCCCAGCCACTAATATTCTTCCTGATTTTATTGTTTGCAGCTACACTTAGGCGGTGGCCCTAATTCTTTTCTTCAACAACATCTCAGCGGAAAGCCAAATTTCTCTTTCAGCAATACCTCGGTGGCGAGCAGAATTATTATTATTTTTTTCTTCAACGACACCTTAACAGTGAGTCAAAATTTTGTTGCAACAACACCATGGTGATGAACCGGATTCTTCAGCGACACCTTGGTAGAAAGTCAATTTTATTTATCTCTTCCAGTGACACCTTGATGACGAACCGGATTCTTTGGTGACACCTTGGCAGCAAATCGAATTTATTTATTTCTTCTAGCCACACCTCGATGACGAACTGGCCGGATTCTTCAGCGACACCTTGGCAGCAAGTCATTTTTTATAGTAACACCTTGACGTTGAACCGAAAATCTTTGAATTTATTCTTTGAAACTACATTTTGCCGACGGATCAAATTTCCTTTGTAGCTACAATTTTGGCGACAAACCAAAATTATTGTTTGCAGCTACACCTTGGCGATGGATCAAATTTTCCTTTGCAGCTACACTTTGGTGGCGTGCCAAGTTGATAGGTACGACGAGCACTTTTTGATATTGCATGATGAATGACTTTGCCATTTTGCAACTTTGAGGAGTTATTTTATTTTATTTTTTTTGATGGCGGACTGAACTTGGAATAGGCCTCCAAGATGCCTACGTACCCTAAACAGGGATCAAGTCATCACGTAGTTCAATTTTTTTTTCCTTCCAGACAGTTTATACTCGTATCAAAGAGTTATTGACTTTTTTTTTTGGGAGATAGTTTAAACTCGTATCAAGGAGTTCTTGATTTTTTTTCCTAGGTACACGGTTTAAACTCGTGTCAAAGAGTTTATTTATTTATTTTTCATCATACTGAACTTAGAATGAAATTCTAAGCTGCCTACGTACCCTCAAACGAGGGATCAAGTCATGACGTAGTTCAAAAGAGACATGTTTTTTTTTTTTTTTTGGGCCGTACACAGTTTTAGCTCATGCGGGCCAGGAGTATAGTGCAGTTTAAGCTCGTACGATCAGGAGCGTAGCCTTCATGGGTAATAGCGCTTCAGGAATTTGCCATTAATGGGCCCCACTCTTACTCCGTCTTCATCAATAATGAGATATGCGCCGTTAGTATAAACTTCACGAACAACATATGGTCCATCCCATTTGGATACAAATTTATTTCCCTTGCGATTCATGATAATTCACTACAAGAAATATGGGTTTTAGTAACAGTCCTTTAGGGACAGTCCTAAAAACTGTCCCTAAAACCCTATGTTTTAGGGACAGTTTTTTAGGACTGTCCCTAAAACCTTATTTTTTGGTACAGTCTCAAGGACTGTCCCTAAAACCTAACTTGCTCGTCCCTAAAACCTTATTTTTTGGCACAATCTCATAAACTGTCCCTAAAACCTTAACTAGCCCGTCCCTAAAACTTTATTTTTTGGCACACTCTAAAGACTGTCCCTAAAACCTAAACTAGCCCGTCCCCAATTCCACAAAAAATAGCGCGGTAACATTTGGCACTTCATTTTTTGTTTGGCGCTACAAAAATATAATATATAAAATAATTTTATTTTATAAAATACTCAAAAGGGGCATAAACTACGTCGTTTAATCATATATCTCATTACATTTGTATACCTAGTCTTCAGTTCTGAACGCTCAAGCCATCACGCCTCTTCCACCGTCTTCTATCCTCTTCTACCGTCTTCCATCCTCTTCCACCCTTTTCCATCGTTGCAGAAGACGGAGGCTCTTCCACCCTCTTCCACCGTTGCAGAAGACAGAGGTTCTTAATCAAACATTCTTTGGGCTTCAATCTTCACCGAATCACAAGATTCAATCTTCACCAAATCTGGAGTCGGCTTGTGGTCTGAGGCTGAATCGCTGTGGGAAATACAGGTTTGCAGAAGCGATTCATTGTTGTTTCGAAGAGAATCTCGGGCTTGGTGGAGACTATCAAAATCAGGAGGTACTATTGTGATGGAACTTTATAAACCCTTATATATTCTGTTATGTGTTCCTTATATATTCTGTTATGTGTTCCTTATATATTTCTTGAGATATAGTTGAAATAGATTTTCTGTTTGTTCTTATGTTTTATTGTTACATACTTTTTGAATGGTGTGATCTGGTTGATTTGGCTGCAAATTTTCATGATAATTTAGGTCTTTATTTAGATTCAGTTGTTTAGGAAGCTGCAATTTCATTTTTTCAACAGTTTAAATAAGTTTATTGTTAATTTCTTCAAAGTTACTGTCAACGTATTTAATCAGATCTAGACTATCTCCAATGATGTTCCATCCACCTTGTCTCCTAAATCTTACTAAGAAAGATGCTCCGAGTTCAATGGGGGAACCTTTTTTATTCCCTTTAATACTTAGTCATGATGCTCCTATGTTGACCTAGACACCATACCTTATTAACCCCCCATCTAATACCAATTTTCATACTTTAACTCCTAAGGTTGACCTCAATCTCTTCACCTATCTTTCATTGTTAGTTAAAATGAAAATGTTTTGTTTACCTAAACCATGAACAGAATAAAAGCTTAAATACATTAAGGTTGAGTTCACGAGTCAGACACTTGAATATTTTTGAGGATCGATAAAGTCTCCATCTTCATTTTAGGTTCAACCTGTAGGTGAATCTAGCTAGCTAGCACCATATAATTTTTTATTTTTATTTTATAAAAATAAAAATAAAAATAACTCACAATAATGTCAAACTATTTTATGGTAATGTAACCATATAGTAGTTTGAAATTTTTATTTCTGTCTTCGGCCAATATAGTGCCCAAATGTATTAATCTTAATAGCCATTGATTTTAATTTGTTCTCCTGAAATCTTCCAAACCTTTAGACTGGTAAAGAGTAGCTAAAACTGATAAATGTCTGCCAAACCTTCAAATTGGTAGGAATTAGCTGATGCTTATAAATATGTTGGTCCCAACTCTACATGCCATTAATGAACTTTTCACATCAAACTTCTTTAAAATTAATATATATATATATATATATATATATATATATGTCTCAATGGTACTTCCAAACTCCATTAAAAAAAAAAAAAAATTATATGGCTGAAATCAAATATATTGATATCAGATTGGATTACAAAGTGTATTTCAAGTTTGCAAAACTACCAATGCATACTAATCAAATATATTGATATCAAATTGGTGTGTCAATTCTTTTTGGAGTATCTAATCAAATAATATATATAATGTATATATACCAAATTACCAATGCATTTATTTATTTTTTGGGGAAGTTTTTTATTAATTTAGATGTATGTGGCCTGCAAATCCATAGAAAATGGATTATACTCTTCGCACTTTGGATTAAAATTATGGACCTAGCCATTGGATTCTTCCCAACAACTTTCCTCATTACTTTTCTTAATAATTTCCATTATGATTTCAAGCTATTTGGCATCGGAGAAGATGACATACTAATCATATCTACTACAAACTGAGAGCTGGATTGTCCTAATTAAATTTACAAACTACTAGGCAAAAACTTAAGTATGCAAAACTTTCTATTGCACTGTTTTTGGGCTAAACCAGTTAATAATTATTTACCTTTTCATGACAATGATTGTAAGTTAGGTTACAGCAGCCCATAATTCTATCCCTTGGTGGTTATTCTTTCTATTTCTAAAACAAAGACACAATTATACACACACACCCTTTAATTTCACCTTTAATAATTAATTGCTAATTTCCCTTTGCTTTATACTACTCCACTATAACAATTAATTTTTGTAAAAAAACATTTATTTATAGCTTTGAAGAAAATGTCTTTTGTTGGCTTTTCTTGTTGATGATTGAAATGATACTGTTTTGATGCACTGTACGTGCTAAATACTCTCTAAATAAGAGGTTCGTATATATAACAAAATAAATCATGTGTATATATATAAACAAGTGTTCATAAGACACAATCCTCAGTCAAAAAAAGGTCAACAGAGACATTGAAGATGCCAAATACATTGACTTAAATTAATACAAAGGTAATCAAAGTGTAATTTTCATGTCTTTAGCTATTGTTGGTTGGTCCATCGAAACTACTTATTAGCAACTGGCTGGAATAGCAACTGAGTGGAATGCAAGCTGTAGGTGCTTGGAAGTATATGGTAGAGAATTTAGACCTAACCTTTACTTAGTACTTCAATTAATTGACCTAATTATTGAAAGTTTTGATAATGATGAGTATTCTCTTTGAAATTTATGGTAATACATCATTTCTAACCATGTAGATGCATATATCATTGTCTTGATTTTGAGGTTTGAGCACCTTTGGAATTATATGATTGTATTATTCAAAATTTGAAACATATAAAAAAAAATAAAAAAATAAAAACAAAAAAAAAAAAAACCAAATTTCCATTTCAGATGTCAAAACTGAAACACCTAATCCTGCTTCTTGAATGACAATGTTAAACAAGTGTGTCTCACCATCTAAGGTCACACCCAACTGCCTTAGTTTCTCACCCAAGCATTCTATTCTCTATCTGTTTTTGTTAATTTTTTTTTTTTACTCTTTTATGATTATGCTTGTTGGTGGGACCATCTAGCTGATTTTTACTTTTAACTCTTGTTTTCCTGGTTTAGATTGCATTATGTTTTGATTGACAACAGACCAATAAGTAGACTTCTTCAAATTCATTTGTTTATACCAAGCCATGCACAATCTATCCTTTGAAAGTAAAAATTCCCAAGCTAAAACACATTTAGCAGCTTTGTCAATGTCAATCAACTTTTGTATGCCCAAACCACCTTCAGATTTTGGAGTAGATAGCTTTTTCTAACACAAACCATGGAGCTTATAAGATTGAGAACTATAACCCCAAACAAAATTTTGCATTCTTCTCTCTATAATGTTAACAACAGCAGCTGGAAGAGAATAAACAGAGGTCCAATACAATACCATAGGAGTAATAACAGCTCTAATCTATTCAACTCTCCCAGCTATAGATAAATTCATACTAGCCCATCTTATGGTAGCTGCTTCAACCTTTTCAATCAAAGGTTTACAATCCAATCTTTTTAGGCCTTTATTAGAAATCGAAACACCTAAATAAGTGAAAGGAAGATTTCCTTGTTTGCATCCAAGAATTCGAAGTATCATGGACTTTTTTCTCATCGATCTAGTAAAAAAAATCTTAGACTTATCTCCATTAATAGCCAAACCAGAAACTGAATCAAAGTGTCTCATCATTCTCCTTAAAGTCAAAACTGAGGCCATGTTGCCCTCCCTACTACAAGAAGGTCATCTGCAAAAAACTAGTGAGTAACCCTAACCTGTGCCCTTCGAGTTGCTTCAGAAACCACCAGATGTCCTGCATCACATTCATTTTGGAACATACCTGAAAGGTAATCTGTCACCAAGGTAAATAAGAGGGGAGATAGGGGGCAGCCTTGCCTAATTCCTCTAGATGATTTGAAAAAACCATAAAGACTACCATTAATTAACAATGAAAACCAAGCTGTGGTAATACATCCCTGAATCCAACCTATCCATTTGCTGCCAAACCTAAATAATTGAAGAATGTGAAACAAAAAGTTCCATTGAATAGAGTCATAAGCCTTTCAGTGGTCCACCTTCCAGACTAAAATAGGCTTAGTAGACTTGGCTCCAAAACCTCTCAATAATTCATTTGCAATGATAATATTATCTTGAATTTTCCTTCCACTTATAAAAGCATTATGTTCTTTCCTTACCAACTGATCCAAAACAGTCCCCAATCTTAAGGCAAGAATTTTAGTAATCACCTTGTACAAAGAATTGCAAAGTGAGATTGGTCTGAACTCCCCTACCTTGACAACATCTTTACCTTTTGGAATCAAAGTAATAAAAGTATTATTAAGCCCCTTATCCAAAGAAGAATGAACAAAAAAATGCAACACTGCATTAGTAACATCCTCCCCAACAATATCCCAATAAACCTTAAAGAATTTCATAGGAAAGCCATCAGGGCCAAGAGTTTTATCAGCTCCCATTGAAAATATAGTGGTCTTGATTTCCTCCCCTGTAATAGGTCTCTCAAGATACCCTGCTTCCTCAGGAGTAAGAACATTCCTAACATACTCTGCCGCTGGAATACTATACTGGCCTTTAGATGAGAACATTTCAGTATAGTAATTTAAAAGCTTATTTCGAATACCAATATCATTATGAATCAAATTACCAACATCATCCTGAAGTTTAGTAATGTTATTTTTCACTCTCCGAGCCTTAATCTGCTGATAAAAAAACTTTGAACATTGATCTTGGTCTTTAATCCAACTTACTCTAGCCTTCTAAAAAAGCAAAAGCTCCTCATTGGACTGAGCAATTTCATATTCTCTTCAAGCGTCATCCTTTTTCTGAATAAGATTATCATTAGAAGGAAACTGAAATAAATCTCTCTGACAATCCTCAAGATCCTTCTTAGCAGTAATTAACCTCTCAAAAACTGAACCAAACTTGGTTATATTCCAAATCTTAATAGCTTGTTTCACCCCCTTTCAGCTTTTTAATAACCCTAGCAAGAGTTTTTATTTTGCTTGAGATTAATTTATGTTATTAGAAAGAAAATAAAAACCAACTAACAATAATAATGGAAATTACAATGAAAGTTGTGAATTTTGTTTAGCATAAAAGAACTTCAAAGAAAAAATAAAAATTATTGACAACCCAAACCCAAACACACAAACACAAACACAAACACACACAAGAATTAGAAAACAATAGAAACTTGAGAGATGAAATGAAAATGAAAAGGAAAAACATGAATCTAAAAACTACCTGGGAGGTCCCAAGGCTCGCACTTATTAAGATCAACATCTGCAATAGCTTTGGACGTGAAAGTAAAATCAGAAACCTTATGAGTTAGATAATAGGTGACGAGTTCTTCATCCGTTGGGTGAAATCTGAACCCTGGAGGAAGACTCTCCTCCATCTCTACCACGACGCGATCGATAAAAAAAACCAAACAAGATTCTGGTGATTTCTTGAAGCTAGCAGAAGAGCCAAACTACGGTTGCACTGAGTTCACCTATAAATGGTGCCCCTATTTGTCTTCTATACAGACCTCAACCTTCAAGAAGAAGCAGCCATAGCTAGTCTTTCTTTATTCCATTAATTACAGCTAACACTTTGACAAAGATGGTGCATGAAGATTTAGATTTTTCTTTCGTCAAGAGAGATTTGCAACTATGCCACACTATTCAACATGAGCTAGGAAATTGGATTTCCTTAATTGCCATTTGGGATTTGGTGTTATTACTAGGAAACCATGATAGTTTCAAAGAAGTAGACTTGAAATTGTGTTTAATAATTAATTAGGAGTAGTTTTAAAAAAAATTGTACTAAAAGGAATGGCAATTATAGTTTTGGCACAAGGGTTTGAGTCTGATTTACACCTCATAGAAGAAAATTGTTGTTTTAGTGGCATTGCCCAACCACCTTCACCCATTTCTACCCACCAAACCAAGTAGACTGACTGCTGCCCAATCGGAACATAAGCATCAATTTTTTTATTCACACTTGTAAGCTATCGTCAGCATCATATATATCATTACTAGGGTGGTGTGAATTGATATATTCATTAGGCTTGTTTATGTTTTATAAAAAATTTGTAGCTACTTTAATGAGAATTTAAGATGATATATACATATATATATATATATATATATATATATATATATATCATTTCAATATATATATATCATTTCAAATTTCTATTGGAAGTGTGATGATATGTTATTTGCTATCGATCATAAACAACCCAAAACCAAGACCACAATTGATATTTGTCCGAATCTATAATACTGATATTTATATTGATATTTGTCCGAATCTATAATACTGTAATTATAATTATTAATGTAACTGATATTGCAATTGCAAATTATAATAGTATTAACACCCAATTTTATATGTTCAAAATCATTTCATTTGAATTCAATAAGAAATTAAAATGTATGACAATCCACATGATAACATTTTATTAATATGTTGCTATTATTCTTGAATTTTGAGTCCAGTAGGTTTTTTTTTTGTAAATGGCTTATATGACCCATTCCACTTATTGCTCAATTTTATACTAGTACTAGTTTAGGATAAGGATTAGATAAAGGGCTCGGAGGAATATAGGATTAAGATATGTGAAATTGGAAAACCATGATATTATCTATTTTAATTCTTCTTTGATTGTCAAATTTCTTCTTTGATTTTACATACTTTCACTGAGAGAGTAAGCTGAATGACGGCACATATCTATTTTTTTTTTTTCTCTCTTTTTCTTAGTTGATGATTTTGTTTTTTTCTTTTTCTTTTTAAGTATTTAGAATTTGAACTTAATGTTGGCTGTGGTTGGAAGTATGAAATTGATAAAATTGAAAAAAAATATTTGATTAAATTTTTTTATTACTTTTCTCTAATTTTATTAATTTTAATTCCAAAACTTCAATCTTATACTCCCAAACACATCAAAAATATATATTTAAGCGTAAGGATACACAGTGGTGTGTCGGCAGTCGGCAATTGCATGTGTTATATACATGAATATAATAATAAAATTATTTGGGATGTGAACATCCAGCTGTAATGGGTTTGAGCCTTTTTAGTCCTAGTGGTTTTGACCAATACTCACCCAAGTTTCCTCATCTAACCCAACCCCCCCAAGGAAATGTGGCATCGTCAACACAATGGAAGTCATTAAATGGTTGTATAGTAGTTCCCATCTTTTTAATTCAATTCTATTTACCTTGCCCCAAAAAAAAAAAAAAAAAAAAAAAAATTACCCTGTATTAGATTGTGAACACCATTGAATATTCTGTTATATAACATTTATTTTATTGAGAAGAAAAATACACTTACACATCAATGTGTCCATTTGGGGACTTTAATCTAGACCGTGAAGATAAATAGGTGTGTAATCTTTTTGTCAAATTAAAAAATAAATATTTACTATAACATTGTAATAGTGTTTGTCTGAAGTCTTAGCATTTAAAGTTGTTAATGTCTTGCAAATGTGGTAGACTAGTGTTAAGTGTTCCATATTATATTAATGGGTATAAATGAGTTATGTATTATTAGCACCACCTAATGACTCAAATTTTTGAGTCAGACTACGAAACACCAGACTAGTGTTAAGTGTTCCATGTTGCTTCTATCCTTGCTCTATCTTTTGTTTGATGACTTCTTTCCTTATGATGATCAGGTTTGCAGAAGTGATTCTTTGGTGTTTCGAAGAGAATCTCGGGCTTGGAGGAGGCCAGCTATCAGAATCAGGAGGTAATCTAAACCCTTATATATTCTGTGATGTGTTCCTTATATATTTTGTTATGTGTTCCTTATATATTTCTTGAGATATAGTTGAAATAGGCTTTCTGTTTGTTCTTACATTGAGATTGGGAAAGTAAAAACAGAGAAAGTGATTGAGCTGAAGAGCATCTTCCGATTGAGAATGCACGCCGCCATCCTTACAATGGTATTGGTAATGCTGTTTGGGAAAAATTGTGTGATACGTGGATGTCACCTAAATTTCAGGTTCAATTTCTTAACTACTTGTTTTTACTATTTAATATAATAACTTCATTCACTAGTTATTTAGGTTTCCTAACTTGTAATATTGTTTGAATTACTACTTAGGAAATAAGTGCAAAAAACAAAGAAAATCGTTCCAAGAATGAGGTTCCACATTATTCTGGATCAATGTCCTTCGTCAGACGTTACGATGATTATGTGCGTAATATACGAAACAATAATTATAAATTTTTTATTTTATATTCTACGTTCTAAACCATATATTTGTCTAATAGTCACTATTACTTTGTACTATAGGTCAAACTCAAAGAAAGGCAGAGCCAAGAAGATGGGGACGGTGAAAGGGAAGAGGATCCTGCTATTCGTTTGTACAAGGACACACATTTTAAGGAACAAGGTGGATGGGCACATGAGAAAGCTAAGAGGAATTTTGTAAGTTAACTATAAGCTACCATGTTAGATTATGAAATTTGGATCTCATAATATTGTCCACATTGATTGATTGTGTTGGATTTGTAATTTATCTGTTTTGCATAGTTCAAATATGTGTCTTATATCTAGGGTATAAATCTGGAGATTTAATAACAACTCATGCCAAATAAATGTTCTATCCCCTTACATTCCATAACTCCAAGATACTTCAAGTCTAGAAACCCCTCACCATCTCTGTCTTGACTCACATTCTTTAAAATTTCCACTTCTACTAAATACATACATGAGATCTTTGGATGTATCATGAAAATTAATGAATCAGTCCATTAATTGGGGTTTCTTGAATTAAAACTTGTTTAGAGTAAAGATTAATTTTAATTAGGGTTTCGTCAATCTTGGTTGTGACTGAAAATTATACCTATAGCAGGAGAGAGAAGAGAGAGAATGGAATAGCTTGTAAATGGAAGCCTCACTTTGCTCTAACAAGTAGTGACCCATTTATATATATATATGAATATATCTGTCTGTCTGTCTGTTTGTGTATGGGGGTGTGGAGAAAGTGAGGTGATTTTCCATGAAGCAACCCTTTTATGCATAAGGTTTATGTGTGGTTGTTACATATATATATATATACACACTTTTATGTTTTATGATTATCTAAATATATATGTACAGAAAGTGAGAAGTGATTTTCCATGAAGCAAGCACTTTAATGTCATAAGCTTTATGTGAGGTTGCACATATATATAATATATAATTATCCGTACTCTTTTATTATGTTTGGGTGGCTGTAACTTTGAAAATCCACCAAAAACATAAAATCCCATTTGTAGGAATGTTAAAGAAAAGATGAATTATTTTGGTGACTCTTGGAGCTTATAGGTCGTATGTCTCCAACCATATTGTGTTTGCATGATTGACTTTATTATCATTAATAGTGATAGGAGATTCTAAGTTTATTATTCAATTAACGTGTATATATATATATATATATATATGACGCGCTAAAAGCTTTTTTTAGCTTTTATATATATATTCATATGAGGAGCTAAAAGCTTTTTTTAGCTTATTAGAAAAATATATATAGGTTGATGTTCATCTTTTTCAGATTTATAAGGTCAATACATGGACTCCCAAATGCACTCATTCAAATACCTTCTTTTTTTTTTTTTTTTTGGTTATGCTAATATAAAACATTATGCTTATTCTTTTATTTTACCAAACAACTCCAGAGCACAAAAAGACTGGAAAAACAAAATTGGAACTTCACTGTGGCCCCAGAGCCCACCATTAGGATTTTGGAGAGATAGTTGGTTTCTACTAAATGTCAAAATGCATCACTCCTTTTTCATATCAAATTTGGCTATGTGGGTGATGGAATCGCACAACTTGCAATGGGGACAACATGGGCAGCCATTTACCATGTTTGAGAAAGTGCCTTAGAGTTGCAAGTTACAGAAAGTGCCTTGCGTTTTGGCTCCATTCTAATCTATTAAAATACCAGAACCTTAATGATTTGATCAACCATTTTGCAGTGATGGATACTTTTTGTGTGTTAAACTCGTATCAGACCACATTATAATGATAATGGAGAGTTTTTGTGAAAAAATTAGCTCTGTCAAACCCATGGTTTGTTTGCTAATATTTTTCTGGTGCACCAACTACCCACAAAGTTTCTAACAATAATTTCGACAGTAGTGAGCCTTAAATTTATTTAAATGTACAATATTTTTTTCTATTTGTTGATAAACAGCATGTAATACAAGAAATGCCATACAAGAAATGCCATTGTTTACTGTATGTGCGCATGTTATAAACCGAATCACTTTAATCTCTCTATTTTTATGTGCTGGTGCATGTGTGATTACATTTTCTGTTATTACTTGATTTATTCCTATGCCATATTTTTTTAATTTGATAGCGAACTTAAATATTTTGCAGGATGCAATGAAAGAAAAGGCTGCACAAAATTCTCAAAATTCTGATGGTACGAGTCCATCCATAAATGATGTTGAGATAGTACAAAACCAACTAGGCATAAGGAAGGGATATTGCCGTGGATTCGGACATGGTTTCGTGGCTCCAAAGCGTCAGCGTGCCTCTTCATCATATGATGAGGCTTCTAGGAAAAGGGCCGAAATTGCTGAAGAAAGAAGTGTACAAATGGCGGAAAAAATAGAAAAACTTGAGAAGATGCTTGAGCAGTACCAACAACAGCCGCCACCATGGTTCCTCCAATATCAGCAGCAGCAGCAGCAGCCGCCACCATGGTTCCTCCAATTCCAACAGCAGCAGCAGTCGCCACCATGGTTCCACCAACAACAGTCTCCATCAGATTCCCAACAGCAGCAAACCGCACCAAATTGGCATCAACAACCACCGCCACCTCCAGCAGACTCGTATTTTCAGCAGCCGCCACCAACAACAAGATGGCAATATCAGCTGCCGCCACCAACATGGTCTCACCAGCAAGCACCACCACAACCACCAACAGAATGAATAATGGATCTTGAAGAGGATGAAATAATTTTTTGTGCTACCACATGGTTTTAGTTTTTGTTTAGAAAACTAGAGATTTTATATTTTATGGATCTTGAATATATATATTGTGGATTGATTTTATTCTATGGATAGTAATATTTTTTTGAATGTTATTGTGGATCTATTTTGTATATGTTTTGTATGTATGTATCCGGAATGGTTAAATTCACAAATTAAGCATACAATATATATATATATAGACGGTTTAATATAATAATTATAATTAAAAATAATGTATTAGGGACGGTCCTGACCGTCCCTAATACAATAATATATTAAAATATATAATTAAAAATAATGTATTAGGGACGGTCCTGACCGTCCCTAATACATTAATATATTAAAATATATAATTCAAATAATGTATTAGGGACGGTCCTGACTGTCCCTAATACAATAATATATTAAAATATACAATTAAATTAATGTATTAGGGACGGTCTGACCATCCCTAATACATTAATATATTAAAATATATAATTTAATTAATGTATTAGGGACGGTCTGACCGTCCCTAATACAATATATATTAAAATATATAATTAAAAATAATGTATTAGGGACGGTCCTGACCGTCCCTAATACATTAATATATTAAAATATATAATTCAAATAATGTATTAGGGACGGTCCTGACTGTCCCTAATACAATAATATATTAAAATATACAATTAAATTAATGTATTAGGGACGGTTTGACCGTCCCTAATACATTAATATATTAAAATATATAATTTAATTAATGTATTAGGGACGGTCTGACCGTCCCTAATACAATATATATTAAAATATATAATTAAAATAATATATTAGGGACGGTGTGGCCGTCCCTAATACAATATATATTAAAATATATAATTAAAAATAATGTATTAAGGACGGTCTGATCGTCCCTAATACAATAATATATTAAAATATATAATTAAAATAATCTATTAGGGACGGTCTGTCCGTCCCTAATACAATAATTATAATTGAAAAATTATGTATTAGGGACGGTCTGTCTGTCCCTAATACTCTAGTTTTTGGGGACAGTCATTTAAACTGTCCCTAATTCGTACCTTATTAGTGACAGTCTTGGCCGTCCCTAAAAAGTTTTAGGGACGGTGTTATTTGGGACAGGTTGGACTGTCCCTAAAGGTCAAAAGTATTAGGGACGGTCAACTTTGACCGTCCCTAAAGCTCTTTTGGCACGCAACTTTTAGTGACGGTCCAAACTGACTTTTAGGGACGGATTTGGTACTTTTAGGGACAGTTTCGACTGTCCCTAAAACCCGAATATCTTGTAGTGATTGGTCTCCGAACAGCTAATACTAAGTCTCAAACTTGAAATGACCGAGGTCGAACTTTCTTATTGAACGCTTTAGAAAGTCGAGTTTGATAACACTCTAACTGTTGTTAACCTTCTAATCTCTTTCCATCTAATGCTTTCAGTTCTTAAAGACGTAAGATGGCATTTTCTTCACTTGTAAGGCCTTTTTGTATGGCAATCCTTAATGAAGGGATCTGTTATTCCAATGGAAGAACCGCTTCTACGTCATAGACAAGAGAATACGAAGTCGCTTGAATAGGTGTACGATGTGTAGCGCGGTATGCCCACAATGCTTCTTCCATTCGCTTATGCCAATCTCTCTTTGTCTGGTTGACTACTTTCTTCAATAATTTACAAAGTGTTTTATTGAATGCTTCCGCGAGACCATTTGCAGGGGCATTGTACATGGAGGATTTACGTTGTTTGAAGCCAAACTTCTCGCAAAGGTCAGTTACCCAACTGTTTTTGAAATTTGTCCCATTATTAGTGATGATGTATCGAGGGACACCATATTGATAAATAAGGTTGGACTTGATGAAATCAACCACTGTTTCCTTTTTCACATGTTTAGAAAAATAATCAATGGCAACCAAGATATACAAGTGGCCCTTTGAAGACTTTTCTAGAGGACCAACTACATCTAATCCCCATGCATCGAATGGCCATGACGTCACAGTAGGGTGCAACGGCTCGGTGGTTGATGTATGAAGTTAGCATAGACTTGACAGGCTTGACACCTCTTCGCATACTCCAAGCAGTCCTTGACCATGGTGGGCCAATAATAACCCATTCTTTTGACGCGAAAGTGAAGCTTTGGACCAGATTGATGGGTTCCATAAACCCCAGAATGTGCCTCCTTCATTGCATGAGTTGCTTCGTCATTTCCAATGCAGTGAAGGAAAATGCCCTCATATGAACGCCTATACAACGTATCATTGTAATAGATGAAACAAGGTGCTCGCTTTCGTATTTTAGTGTTATGGCGTATGTCTTCGGGAATCTTTCCATGTTCCAAATAATCAATGATAGGGGGCCTCTAGTCTTCTTCCTTTTGTGTCCAACAAGAAACCAAATTACTTTATTCAAATTTATCTTCTAGGACTTGTGGCAAGACCCATCATTGACATACAGGAACATCAACCAGGTCCTCATCAGTTAACGTCAATGTTGTAGCTAAATTTGCCAAAGCATCAGCTATCCGATTTTCTTTCCTTAGAATGTGTTCTAGCATGACGCTATCAAACCGTTCTAACAAATGAGAGGCATAACGATGGTACGGCACCAGATCATCTTTCTTAACCTCATATTCTTTAAGAAGTTGGTTAATCACCAACTTAGAGTCTCCATAAATTTCAAGATTCGTGATCTTCATCTCATTCGCCATTTGAAGGCCGATGATCAGGGCTTGATATTCAGCTACATTATTTGAGCAATTTTCAGCGAGTGCAAAAGAGTATGGAATAACATGTCTTTGTGGAGAAACAAAAACTACGCCTGTTCCGGCCTCGTCTGATCGTACTGCCTCATCGAAAAACATCATCCATGAAGGGAGGATGTCCACAAAGAAGACTTCTTCATTAGGAAAATCTTCAGAAATTTCCCAATCGGCTAGAATAGGATGGTCAGCTAAGAAATCTGCCAAGGCTTGTCCTTCCACTGCTTTTGGTGGCACATAAATAATTTCGAATTCGTTGAACAAAATTAACCACCTCGCCAAGCGTCCAGAAAGGACCGGTTTAGATATAAAATATTTGAGAGGATCAGCTCTTGCAATAAGATGTATCATATGAGCCAAGAAATAATACTTCAATTTCTTAGAGGTGAAGACAAGTGCGAGGCATGTTTTTTCAACTGGAGGATAATTTCGCTCCGTCGGAGTGAGTCTGCGACTTAAGTAATACAATGCCTTCTCTTTAAGTTCTTCATTATTCTGAGCAAGTAAGGCACCTAACAATTCTTCTTGCGCAGCAATGTAAAGTATAAGTGGCTTTCCAAGTACAGATGCTCCCAATACCGGAGAATTAAGAAGGTACCTTTTGATGCTATCAAAAGCATTTTGGCATGATTGGTCCCAATTAAATGGAACATCTTTCTTCAGGAGTCGGTTAAAAGGTTGACAACGACCAGCTAAATTTGAGATGAACCGACGAATGAACGCAAGTTGACCTTGTAAACTTCAAAGCTCACGCAAATTCTTTGGTGGTGGCATCTTTTGAATAGCCTCAACTTTATTAAGATCAATCTCAATACCACAATGACGTACAACATATCCCAGGAATTTCCCTGAAATTACACCAAATGCACATTTAAGGGGATTCATCTTGAGCTGATATTTTCGGAGGCGATTAAAAACTATACGTAGATCCTGTAAATGATTTCTTCGCTCTTTCGTCTTTACCACCAAGTCATCAACATAACATTCAACAATCTTGTGGAGTATGTCATCGAAGATCCTTTGCATGGCGCGCTGGTATGTTGTTCCCGCATTTTTGAGTCCGAAGGGCATAACTTTGTAGCAATATATACCTTTAAAAGTGTGAAAAGCAGTTAGCTCCTCATCTTTCGGAGTCATTTTTATCTGATTGTACCCGGAGTAACAATCCATAAACGAGGAACTTCATGCCCTGTGGTTGCATCTACAGTGAGCTTGGGGATGGGAAGAGGAAAATCATCTTTTGGGCATGCCTCATTCAAATCACGAAAGTTCACACAAATTCCAATATGTCCATTTATCTTCTTCACTGGAACAATGCTTAAAATCCATGTTGGATATTTGACCTCATGAATGAACCCTACTTCAATCAATTTGTTGAGTTCTTCCTCTATCCTTGGAACTAGCTCTGGATGGAAGAAACGTTGAGACTGCTTAATCGGATGTGTCCCATGTTTGACAGCAAGATTGTGCACTGCAATTTTAGGATCAAGACCGGGCATCTCTTTGTATGTCCAAGCAAAGACATCCTTGTACTCAGACAACAATTGAAAGTAATCATTTTCTTCTGAGGGCTTAGGAATGCACTAATGAAAATGGTCTGGGTTGATCATCAGTCCCTAAGTTGATTTCTTTGAGTTGATCAACGGTAGCTTGCCCCCTATCTTCTAGTGTTGGTGGAGCTTTCTCGATGTCATCCGGTTGTTCAGAGTCAGGTTCCTCTTCAATAGTGATGTGGTATGAAGTAACACACGATAATCGGACTTTCCACTCTTGCTGCTTCTTAGTGGTGCATCATTAATAGTACCAATTCGATTAAATACTGACTTTTGAGCTTGAGGTTGTAAAGATTTTTTTCCTTGGTCATGAAAGCTCATTTTGTTAAAAACAGAGGTACGAGGCAAATTGTTGACATGGGAACTTGAGATATTTGACTTTTGGCTTGACAACCTGTTGAATACAGATGCTCGATCACATGGAGCTCCTATAAGGTCGAAGACTGATTTTTGATGCATAGTCTGATGATTTTATTCATCCTCAATTTCTTCAAACCCAATGTATAAGGTGTTTGACTTCTTATTCTTTTTTGTGATTTGAATTCAAAGTGGCTTAGAAGCTACGAAACTAGTACCAGACTTAGGTGGAATGATTTTATACCCTTGATCTTTCAACTTCTTCTGTGTCTCATTGAGGCCATGCATTTTCTCATCGGTGACCTCTGAATTTAGTTTTCCAAGGTTTGCAGGATTTGTAAAATCATACCCCGACTTAGCCATGAGTTGGTATGCTTTAGGATCGAATCCTTCACCAGTCCTTTGTTTTGGAAGTGATCCATGATTGACCAGAGATTGAGAAGGCCGCATGAACCCTTTTAACGGAGGTTTGGAAAGCGAAGACTTTTGAATCTTGGTGAGAGGAAGAGTTAACTCTCCTTTCAGCTTTTGCACATCTTCTTTTTCTTTGGTTTGTGACATCTTCAATTTAAATTCCTTGGTTTCAAGTATCTCAATGACAGGTGACTGCCTTTCTTGTTGTTGAGATTTTGTAACATACTTTAAAATAGGTTTCGTCCGATGTGCTTTTATCGAGACCCCTCTCGTTTTAGCTACCTTTACAATGTCTGTCACTGAAACATCTAATGGATCACTTAACGCTTTTTTTGTTTTTGTAGATTGAACCTCTTGTGTAGATGGATGGCTTGGGATAGGCACTTTCAAATGTGTATCATGATCGATATAGAACTTGGCATCGGCAAAATGTGATTATACTTCTATAAATGGTTTATGGTCCGCCACAACCGTTTGTACGCCATTTTTGTAGAATTTGAAGCACTGATGAAGAGTTAATGGAATGACACCATTACTATATATCCAAGGCCTTCCCAACAACAAATTGTAGGACGTCTTTGCATCAATAACATGGAATAAGGTTTCAGCTTGGAACTCACCAATAATTAGTTTTGCCCGAATCATGCCAGTAGCTCTCTGTCCTCCTTAGTTAAAACCTTGAATAATCAAATGGCTACGAGATAACTCGTCGACTGTGATGCTGAGATTTTTCATTGTAAACTTTGGCATGAGATTCACCGCTGATCTACCATCAACAAGAATTCGAGTAACTTTTGTTCTTTTATGTAACCGGAGACGAAAAAAGGACAATTTTGCGGCTTCAAACCCAACTGAAGATCTTCGTCAGTGAAAATAATTGGTGCATAACATGAATCCAACGTACCTCCAACTTCTTCATCATCATCGGACTTTTCAATGATGGTAGCATCATTTGCATGATTCTCCATAGTCTGGGCTTTATCTTTATTCTTGCTATTATCACTATCAGGGCTCGTTTTAGTTGAAACCATGTAAGCTGTCACAACTTCATCATCTAGATATCCTTCTGGAAAGAACTCTTACAAAGTAATAGGCTTCTAGATCCTTTGGCTTATAGAGGTGTGTTTGGTTAACTGTGTCTTCTTAACTCATTTTTTGTTATGGCTAGACTGCTTATGGCGATATTGACGTTTCTTCTTCCTTTGCCCCCTGTCAGTATAACTAGTTTGAAAAATGTCAGCCCGTTGCTTCTGTGGTTTCTTTCTTGTTACTAGAGTCCATCCTTCGTCATCATCCTAAGGAAAGACCCTTCCAAAGGTTGAAACGTCAAGTGCACTCCCTTTGCCAAGAAAGATGGGGATTGGTTCCAATAAGCCAAACTGGATGGTTGTGCAATATACCTCAGAAGTTGAAGGTTGAGAACAAGCACTTCCCACGACAGAGGTTGTCACAGTAGCAGTAGTATGATTTTAAGTTACAACTTCGTCCGTGTCCAAGAAGATTTTTCCTTGTTTTGCCAAATTCATTACCACCTCCTTGAAGATAAAACACTTCTCAATTGGATGACTGACAATACGATGATATTTGCAGTATGTTGGATTGTTGACACATCCCATCTCTTGAGGGCGTTTGCATTCAGGGAGTTCTATAACTTTACTTTCGAGTAAACATTCCAATATGCTAGGGACATCGGAATCGAGGAAGGGGTATTCCTTCTTCTCTAACTCCTTTAGTGTAGAACGCTGTCTTTCCCTCTCTTGAAACTAGTGAGGCTTTTTATCATCTTTCTTATCATCTTTAACAGATATCTTGATTGGGGTGGTTGAGATAGCCATTGAATCTTTAACAGCGATCTTTGACGACTTATTGCCCTTTTTCCAGTCTTTCTTATCCTTGCATGGTTCTATGGCCACGGGACTTTTGCCGTCATGGGATTTCATACTGATCTCCATGTCATAGGCACGCGTAGCCAATTCTTTAAATGTACGAGGTTTTATACCTTGCAGAATGTAAAAAAGGCCCCAATGCATTCCCTATATACATATCTCTACAGCTGAGATTTCTGACAATCGGTCCTTACAGTCAAGACTAAGTGCTCTCCACCGATTAATGTAGTCGATTACAGGCTCATCCTTCCATTGTTTCATGTTAGTTAACTCTATCATACTAACAGTAAGACGAGTGTTATAGAACCTGTTCAAGAATTCTCGTTCCATTTGGTCCCAACTATCAATTGACTCTGACTTTAGGTCAGTGTACCACTCGAACGCGTTTCCTTTAAGGGAGCGGACGAACTGTTTAACTAGTAAGTCCCCCTCTGTTCCGGCATTTTTGCAAGTCTAGACAAAATGGGTAATGTGTTGCTTGGGGTTACCTTTTCCGTCAAATTGCTGAATCTTCAGAGGTTGGTATCCTACATGCATCGTCATACTGTCAATTCTCCTTGTATAGGGCTTTGAGTACATGAGAGTGCTCTGTGAGACGCCTCCAAATTGGGCTCGGATTATATTCGTGATCATATCTTGTAATTGTGCGATAGATAATGAAGAAACTGAAGAAGCATGATTGGTTTGACTAGCTGCCTGTTCTGTCACCGGCGTCTGGTTTTGACTAGCCGCTTGTTCTGTCACTGGCGTCTATTTGGGGTCCTCCATGCGAGTATCTTGTGCGGTAGAATTAGGATTCTCCGTCGGCATTGCTGTGGAAGATGTAGGATTCCCAGACGGTGGTGGTGTGAAAGTTGCACGATTCCCAGTTGGCAGTGCTGTGGAGGATGTAGGATGCCCAGATTGTACTGGTGATTCACCGAAGGTCTGAACTTCCAATTTGTTCATCAGCATAGCGATTTGTAAGTCCTTCTCTTCAACAGTCTTTATGAGGTTCTCAATGGCACGAGACATAGTTGCCAGTTGTTCCTTCACCATGGCAGCTCCAGCCATCATAGCAGCGACCACATCTGAGTATGATAGGCCTTGAGAGTCAACGTTCCTTGAAGTGATTGATTGCTCCGAAGTCTGACGTGGTGACTCTGGGGGTGAACCGACACTAGAGTGAGCATCATAAACGGAATGAGGTAAATCTGGTGGCGGAATCTCCTCTGGAACAACGTCAGGGTTCTTGACATGTTGAGTTTTCACGTTCGCCGGCTTTGTAGGATTGGTTTTCACCAAGTCTTGCTGATGTTTAGATGACGCGATTGCCTGAGACTTGTTACGTGTCACAGGGCCCGCCAAGGTACTTCCATCACTTGATTTGGCCTTCGTGCCACTTTTTATGGTGGCTTTGGCGTCGACCTTTGTGATAGCGATATTCTTTTGGGCTTTCTTCTCTGTCGGAGTCTTAGGGGAAGCCATAGAATCTGATAGAAAAGAAACTTAATGGTAGGAGAAAGAAATGAGAGGCAAAGGATGTCCTACCGGGTGTGCCACAAATTTATACACACAAATTTTGTAAGTCTGCAATAGAAACAAAATATGGAGCAAATAATATAATTTTATTAATTTGAGAAATTGAAGTACAATCCTCTGTAATATTCTTTACAAAAGAAAGAACTAGTCCTCTGATTAAATCTCCTTTTTTTGTTGGTTGGTTGGATCCAAGGGTTGTACGAGCTTGATCTTGAATCACCGTGAAATTTGGATGACGAATGGCACGACTTTGGATGTGTTTATTGTTGATCACCGTGGAATTTGATGAAGACCGGCACGATTTGATGTGTTTGGTGTTCTTCGCCTTTGGGGTTGGTTATTGGGGATGAGAGCTTTTGTATTTCTTTCTGAAATTCTGAATTTCTGAATTATGAATTTGTGTACCCCTTTATTCTTCCTCCAGGCCTCTATTAATAGGCTTCTTGGATTAATAGAATGATGACACATATCATCTCCTAATAAGGATAAAATCATAACTGGGCCGGACCGGTTATATTGTGATAATTATCCTTTAAAATAATTATTCCAAATATATTTTATTAGGAATAATTATCTTTCCATTTAATTATGTGAGCTGGGCTAATTAAATAATTTAAGTGGATCAAGTTTGGGCCAATTAAACAATTTAATTAAATATTAAACTCATATTTAATGAGTCAATTTGTCAAAATTAAAGTCCACTAAAATTTTAGTGTCTACACTATTGTTGATCGAAAAAATGTGACCTTGAAAATGAAAGCACTCAAAAGTTAATTAGCCCACTGCCTTCTGCTTTATATCTTGGCATTGTTTGAGTCCCTTGTCAAATCCCAGCCATGCACAAAGACTATGAATATAATCCGTACACAAGAGTAAAGGTGGAACATTACCATCAAAATTGAATGGTCCCTTTTTAATTTCTGTCCCATTCGAAACAAACGAAAAAATGAAGGCTTCAACTATGGCCTTTATTTACAGGATCAAAAAATATTGGTTATATATATATATATTAATGAAAAACATGCATGGATTAATATCTTATCGTGGACGTATACGCTCCGTTTGTTTGAAGTAAAATTTATTTAATTTTTAATTTTTTGGTATTTGGTTGTTGTAAAATATTTATAAGAAAAAAAAAATATTAAAATTCAACAAAAATAACTTATTCATTAATTTTCGGTAAGTTATTTTACACGTCCGGTCAGATGGACTTCACCTCAACCTATCGACCTAAACATTTGCCAAATACTAAAAAATAAAAATAAAAAGAATATTTTACCTGAAAAAACAAAATATTTTCTAAGAAAAATATTTTACGTTAGTCATAATGTATAATTTTGATGAAGAAAACTGATCCATATTAAAAAGAAGAATTCAAATTCTCATAAGAATAAGTAGATGTATGAGTGTGTTTTGTATCATGGTTCAATATAATCGGTATTTGAACTTTTAATTATATGTATATGGATGATTACGTCAAGTAGAATAAGACAGTGCTTATATTTCTAAAAATGAAATCGGTATTGGTATTCAAGTGAATGCATCTCCCTTGAGAAAGAAAGAACGTATATGTTTAGAATCAAAAATTTTTAAAGCATTTATTTTGAAACATGTTTAAAGTCTTTGATTCTATTCATGTGAATAAACTCTAGTTATATACCCTGCAGTTTTTGCAGAAGAATAGTTAAACTAATGACGGCTGAGCGACTTGTGCGAGGCGAGGACATTGTCATGGTATATCAGTTCTTATTGGGGACATTAATTGTTAATGTGAATTGTATTGCATATAAATCAATATTTTGATGGCAAACATGGATTAATGGACATATACTGTGTAATTTAAACATTGAGATGCATGTGGTTTAATGTAGTTGTAGGTGCAAAATTCCGCTCAACCAATAATGATTGAGAAAAATCAAACAACTCACTCAAAAACAATAAGAATAAATAAGAACAGTGTATAGAGAAGCGTAGAATTGCTTGATCCCTTTATTGGAGGTCTAAGCCTTTATTTATATACAAAAGATTGTAAAATTATGGTAGAACTCGCGTTGCTTGCCCTCCAATTCTTTCTATATAAACATTCTTTACTAATAGAGTTCTTTCCATTGTCTAATTTTCCATAAATAGAACTTGCCTTGTACAGAACTTCCTATCTCAGAATTTTCCTTCTACGGTAAATCCTTCAACTGGTAGGACTTGTGCATTCTTGAATAACTGGGTTGAACATATTTTGATCCCGCTGGGCTTGAGTAACGGACCGGATGTTAAATATTAACAAGTTGGGCTGATGACCTCTTGATTCGGCCTTGGTGGAGGTTGGAGGACAAATAACAGTGGTCTTGGGTTATAAATACCCTCAATTTGGGCTTGAGCATGATGGGCCTTATATGTCCTTGGAATGTAGATATGTGTAGTGATGACGTGTGCGCTTTTTATTGGAGGGAGTTTTTTTCCCTCCACACTTTGCCCCAAATTTCATTTTTAATTGAGTGACGGCTCCTATTAAAGAGGGAATTGAAACCGATTTTTTACTTTGCTTCAGAAACGGTTCGAGGTCTTTCATTATTACTCCGTCATACAAGATTTTGCAAGAGTTACATTCGCCCTTGCTGCACTTCTGCGTTCTTCATTCCATCGCTTTGTCAGGTTAGTTTTTTTCGCATCTTTCTCTTCAATCTTTCATTATGAGTACTTCATCTACTCCCGAACGTATAGACATTGGGGATTCTGAATCCACACCTTCATCTTCCCCCGTTCGCATTAGGGCTCCCCCTCCTAGGGTTTCTACAGATCGTCTTTCGTTGAATCAATTAGGTACTTCCCCCCTTCCAGCCGAGACATCCACCTTAGGCTCTGATTATGTTCTTACTCATGAAGAGAGGAAATCAATCATCTCTATTCGCCGCATCAAGTTCTCTATTGCTTCGGTAATGGAAGAATTTGATATTCCTGAGGGAGTAGAAATTGCAGAATATCCCGAGGGTGCCGATTTTACCTCCGGC
The DNA here is from genome assembly GCF_030987335.1 of Cornus florida. NCBI lineage: Eukaryota > Viridiplantae > Streptophyta > Magnoliopsida > Cornales > Cornaceae > Cornus > Cornus florida. The sequence goes on along the minus strand of NW_026775579.1, from coordinate 75,458,903 downwards.
GAGGGAATTGAAGAGAGTGAATTGCTTCTTTCGGTAGGGCATCTTAACGCCCTCCGGTTCCCTCTTCATCCCTTCTATCATTTAGTTTTCAACAAGTTAGGTCTTGCCTCCTTTCAGGTAAATCCTAATTTCTTTCGCATCCTTTCGGCACTGTTGGTGCGCCGGAAATTAGAGGCTCTGGATTTAACCTTTGCCGACCTTCTGCTTACTTACAATATATCTAAGCATGGGACCGAGCCTGGTCGCTTCTTTTTCACCTCTCCCCTTCATCAGAGATATGCACGAACCTTCCTTCATCCGAAAAGAAGTGGAAAGAAATAATGGTTATAGTTAAAGGAAAATGGTTCGTGCCCCAATCAATTACGCTCCCCATCCCGCGCAAGTTCGGGAAATTAGGTATAGAATACTTAACCTCCCTTCATACCAAGTGTTCTGGCTGTTTTCCTTGCCAAGTCTTAATGTTTCGCCGTACTTATGAGTTTCTTGGTGTTTTTTCAGCTACATTCCCATCCTCCGCAACAAGGAACAGACTTTCTTTTCTTGAGGAACGAGTCTGGAGTGACCCCTCGCCTATCGAGGACCTGCTAACTTCTTCAAACCTCAAGGATATTGCCTCCAGTGCTGTTGCTGCAGACCTCATGGATCTGTCTTTACCATCCTTTGACAGTTTCCCCATGACTGAGGAAGAGATACGGAGGGCTGAGGCTTTAAAAAAGAAAGCCGAAGATGCCCAACCCTTGGTCGTTATTAGATCTACTAAGGGTGAGGTGGAGGCTGAGGAACCACCAATGAAGAAATCTCGCCTCAACCCCCCATCCTCTGGCAAGGGCAAGGTCCCTTCTAAAAGCAGAGGGAAAAAGGCTGGAGAGGCCGAACCTGAAGATGAAGTCAGGGCATTTGTTCTAGCTGAGACTGGGGCTCCTTGGACTCCTTCCTTCACCAGGGCTGACAAGTCAGTCCTGCATTCAGGAGATTCTGTGATCACAGACCCTTCAGTTGCACTGGCGGTGGCTCGAGGGATGTGGCTCCCAAAGGACGAGGAAACCATCAGCCAAATGGGGTTAGAACAACTACTCCCCTCTGCCCCGGTCCGAGCCATAGAGGTCCGCATTGCTCCTTCAGAATTATGTTACTCTTGCTTGCTTATGTTTCCATTTATGCTCATATTTGTTCCTCTTTTATACAGAGTCTATACCACACCATGGCCCTCTGCGCCACTGCTGAAGCCCAATCCCTCTCCATCAAGAAGCTGGAAAAGGATCTTGACAATGCAGAGAAGAGAGCCACCACTGCCTCTACCAATCTGAAGATAGCTTCTGAAGCCAAGGATGTGTATAAGAGGCAGTTGGCTGCCTCTGAGGCTAAGGTGGATTCTCTTCAAGCTGAAGTTCAACGCCTGACCGAGGCTCTTACTACTTGCTTCAAGGCGGGGAAGCAAATGCAGGGGCGCTACTCCTGTTTGGCACACCTGGCTAGTGCTAAAGCGTTCCGGTCTGGCTATAATCAGGGCTCAGGCCCTAGGACGATGGATCCGAACGCTTTTGACAAGCAGGTGGGGGTGCACTTCCCATATGATGAAGGGTCAGAGGCTTTGGAAGCTGAAATCCGCTTTGTCGAGATGGTGAAGGCGCACCTGAAGGGTACTCCTAGCTCTTCTGCCCCTGCGGCTTCAATTCCTCCTACCCCAAGTCCTATTGTAGTGGATGCTTTTGAATCTACTTCCTTCGATCCGAAGAGGAAGTAGAACCATGTAGTATGTTTGGGATAATGAATATAATTTTTTGCTTTAGGTTTTCAATACCTGATTTGTTTTTGATGTATGCTTTTGATACTGTTCATATTTTTATGACTGGTAATGTTTTTATGACAAACAAAACACATTGTCTTTATGCTTCGGATTTATGCTATCCGAGAAAAAGCAAGGATGGTGGGAAGAAGGAGATTCTTTTAACAGTTTAGTTGATATCTCAGGATGATTCATATGGACAATGATTTAACTGTTAAGTGAACTCTCTTTGCCTTTGACTTGCCTGCAGTAGACGTATACATACTCTTTCCTTCTCGTGTGTTCCTGATGTGAGGTGGATCATGATGAACTTATGATATATCCACATCCACAGGGTATTAAACACTTGGAGTCCGGAGGAAAGAGTTCTGATCCGGGCACCAGAGGTCTGAAGCGAATTATTCCTCGGCACTGAGTGTGGAAGAATATTGCTGAATAGGACACTTAGGGTCCGAAGCTGTCTCGGACACTTAGGATTCGAGGCGAATTGTCCCTCGGCACTGAGTCGTGGAGGAATAGTGCTGAATAGGACACTTAGGGTCCGAAGCTGTCTCGGACACTTAGGATCCGAGGCGAATTAAGCACTCCCTGGCGTGGAGCCGGAGGGGAGGTTTTGCCGAGCCGGACACTTAGGGTCCGAGGCGAGATTTTTGCTGAGCTGAACACTTAGGGTCCGAGGTGAGATTTTTGCGGAGCCAGACACCTAAGGTCTGAGGCGAATGACCTACTCCACGGCGCTGAGCCTGAGGGGAGGTTTAAATGAATTACTCCCCGGCGCTAAGCCTGAGGGGAGGTTTTGCCGAGCCGGACACTCAAGGTCCGAGGCAAATGAATTACTCCCCGGCGCTGAGCCTGAGGGGAGGTTAAATGAATTACTCCCCGGCGCTGAGCCTGAGGGGAGGTTAAATGAATTACTCCCCGGCGCTAAGCTTGAGGGGAGGTTTTGCCGAACCGGACACTTAGGGTCCGAGGCGAATGAACTACTCCCCGGCGCTGAGCCTGAGGGGAGGTTAAATGAATTACTCCCCGGCGCTGAGCCTGAGGGGAGGTTTTGCCGAACCGGACACTTAGGGTCCGAGGCGAATGAACTACTCCACGGTGCTGAGCCTGAGGGGAAGTTTGTTTATATTTTTTCTTAAACAACTTATCATGAGGCCGAGGATTCAAAAATGATAAGAGGCCAAGAAAGCGAGTAACAGTGGCTGTGAAGTTTCCTATTTGTTGACTTTGGAGACTTTCCTCCTCCACTGATACTCCCTTTTTGGCAACCAAATGTTGTGGACCACGCATATATGAACCGCATTTCTTTTCTATTTCTATCCGATGTGGGATATAGACTAAATTTTGTCAAAAAGGTCGGTGTAAGGAATGCCTCTAGTATCGAGCTTGACAGCCTTAAATACCAGTGGGCCCTCCTTACACCGTAATTAACTATTTGAATATTCCCATATATAACAGAATGTAGCACATACTTTTTTGTCGATGTGGGATAGAAAGTTTTAAACATAGGCCATAACTCATGTTTATTTTATTTATTTATTTTTTTTTTGTTTTCTTAAAAATCATTGTGACGAATGCTTTTTAGCAGCTTGCTTCTAATTGCATAAAAATTGCATAGTGCGACTTGGCATGCATAAAAATTGCCTAATGCGACGCATGCATAAAAGTTGCATAATCATAGAGTAGTATGGCCCCCATTTTTATACAAAGAAATAAATAGAGTAGAGTTGTACTGAATATAGAAGCAAAATAAAGAAAAGTTTAGCTGACTGTGGACATACTCAGCCTTATTTGTGAAGAATTTGCAGCAATATTGACAAACTTAACTAATGGAAATACCTTTTAAGGTGTATTGCGTTCCAAGGACGCGTAATGGGACGTCCGCCAGCTTCGGCCAAACGATATGCTCCTTTCCCCACTACTTCGGTAACCCTGTAGGGTCCAGTCCAATTAGGTTCTAGTTTCTTTACATGAGCTGTCTCTTGCTTCAAAACCCAATCACCTACCACAAAGCTCCTGAATCTGACGCGTTTATTATAACTGTTACACACCTGTTGTTGGTATGCCGCGAGCCAAATTACTGCTGCATCTTTCCTTTCGTCCACAAGATCAAGGCTATAGTCGAGTTGTTGCTCATTGTTCCCTTCCAGTACCAAGGATTTTCGAAGGGTTGGGATTATGGACTCGGTAGGAATGACAGCTTCGGATCCATATGCCATAGCAAATGGGCTTTCTCCCGTGGGTCGTCTTGGAGTGGTTCGATATGCCCAGAGCACTTAAGGGAGATTCTCGTACCATTTTGTCTTCAATTTCTCCAATTTTTTCTTTAAGCACCCAAATATCGTGCGATTAGTTATTTCAGCTTGTCCATTGCCTTGTGGATGACTAACTGTAGCCAATTTTTGCAGGATTCCATGTTCGCTAAAGAACTTTCTTGTACTTCTGTTATCGAGGTTCTTACCATTGTCCATTACGATGACTTTTGGTACCCCAAACCGGCAAATAATGTTGCTCCAAATGAAATGCTTTACTTTTTCGTGGGTGACGCTAGAGAAGGCTTCAGCTTCCACCCACTTGGTGAAGTAATCGGTAGCCAGAAGCACATGCTCCTTTTTTTCCATGGTTTTGGGTAACGGTCCTACTACATCAATCCCCCATTGGGCGAACGGCCATGGATTAGCCATGGCGTGCAAACCTTCGGCAGGTTGATGCTTTATTAGACCATGGCGCTGACACTTGTCACATCTTCTTGAGTATTCTTCGGTATTCCGAGCCAAGTATGGCCAAAAATAACCTTGGGTTAGAATTTTGTGTGCAAGGGATCTTCCTCCGGAGTGATTTCCACAATCTCCTTCATGAATTTGTTTTAGAATTGTGAGAGCCTCAGTAGGGGTTAAACACTTGAGATAAGGACCGGAGAATAACCTTCGGTACAACTGGTTATTGATGATTGAGTACTTAGCCGCGGTAAGCCTAAGCTTCCTTGCCTCAGCCTTTTGATTTGGGAGAACTCCCTCCTTAAGGTAGGCCTCGATTGGATCAATCCAGCATGGCTCGCGTGGAACTTCCGGGATCACCATCACCTCTTGCCGGGGATTAATGCTGGGTTCTTCGAGAACATCGATTGGAACAAGCCGAATCAACTCTTCGTCTGAAGATGATGCGGCTGCGGCCAATCGATCTACTTCGGTATTTTCATCTCGTGGTACCTGATGGAATTTGATTTAATCGAACTCCCAGATGGCACTCTCTAAAGCATCTTTGTATGACTTCATACGTTCCTCCTTGGGATAATAGTGCCCTGTCACTTGATTGATCACAAGCTGTGAGTCATTAAAAACTTTTAAACATCGTACCTGTAGCTGTTTAGCTAGCCGAAGTCCGGCAAGTAACGCCTCATACTCGGCCTCGTTATTAGTAGCTGGGAAATCTAGCAAAATTGACTGCTGCAGCTTGGTACCCTCGGGTGTTGTGATGTCAATCCCGGCCCCTGCCCTTTTCTGGTTGGAAGAGCCATCAACCCGTAACTTCCAGTACGGCTCTTGAAGTGTCGGTTCCTTAGATTGATCTTCGTACTCTAGTAGGAAATCCGCTACTGACTGCCCCTTGTGAGATACCTTCGGTGCATAGGTGATATCAAAAGAGCTAAGTTCAATAGCCCATTTTGTAATTTGACCAGACAAGTCTGGTTTAGCTAGGATAGCCCGTATAGGGTGATTTGTAAGTACCACTATGCTGTGAGACTCGAAGTAATGTCGAAGTTTCCTCTTGGCATAAATTAATGCCAGGATTACCTTTTCCGTCTTGCTGTACCGTGTCTCGGCATCCGTCATCGTTTTGCTTGTGTAAAAGATTGGGTGCTGAACCTTACCTCATTCTTTAATCAACACTGCGCTTATTGCTACAGCTGATACTGCCAAGTACAGGATGAGAGTGTCTCCGGGCGTTGGAGCAAAAATGATTGGGGGTTTTGTCATGTAGCTTTTAAATTGATTGAGAGCTTCCTGCTGCTGAGGTCCCCACATATCTTTGTTTTTGGATCGAATAGCATCAAAGAAAGGTTTATACTTATCAGATAATCGAGATATGAACCGGCTGAGAGCCGCAATTCGGCCGGTTAGAACTTGCACTTCCCTGCGGGTTTTTGGCTCTTGGTTCTGTATGAGTGCCTTTGCCTGAGCTGGGCTTACTTTTATTCCTCTTTTATTTACGATGTGCCCGAGGAACTGTCCTGACGAGACGGCGAAGGAGCACTTGGTGGGGTTCAGCTTCATATTGTACCTCTTGAGAGTATTAAAGACCTCCTGGAGGTGCTTCGGGTGGTCCTCTTTCCGTATACTTTTGACCACCATATCATCGATATAGGCTTCAACTATATTCCCCAGTAGATTATTGAAAATTTTATTGACAAGTCGCTGGTAGGTGGCTCCGGCATTCTTTAGACCGAAGGGCATCACTCTGTAGCAGTAAGTGCCCGTCTCTGTGATGAAAGCGGTTTTCTCCTCATCTTCAGGATTCATGGGAATCTGATTATAGCCGGAGTATGCATCGAGGAATGTGAGCCTCTCATAACCTGTCGTAGCATCCACCATTTGATCAATCTTGGGCAGAGGGAAGCTATCTTTTGGGCAAGCTTTGTTAAGGTTGGTATAATCTACGCATACCCTCCATTTCCCATTCTTCTTTTGAACGACTACTACATTTGAGAGCCATTGTGGGTATTGCACCTCTCAAATGAATCCTGCTTGTAATAGTTTATTTACTTCCTCGGCTATTATACGATTCCGTTCAGGTGCGAACCGTCGGTGCCTCTGCTTGACTGGCCTGAATTCTGGGTTAACCCTCAAACTATGGCATGAGACCATAGAATCGATCCCCACCATGTCTGAGTGATCCCAGGCAAAGACATCCGAATTGCACCGAATGACCCTGATCAATGCTTCCTTCTCTTCGGCTGTGCAAGATGAGCCAATGTAGGTGACCTTCTGAGGGTCTCCGAGGACTACCTCTATAGCTTCGAGGGACTCCTCGGTAGGTGCTTCAGCCTCGGCTTCTTCCTCTGCCTTGAGATACTTGGGCAGAGGATACTGTAACTGCTATTTGACTGCGTCTTTGGGATTCGCCTCTAACTGAGGTGATTTCGACGCCTTCTTTGCTTCATGTAGCGTTAGCATGTAACATTCTTTTGCAGCCACCTGGTCTCCCCAGAGGTTGATGTCTTCCCTGCCATCTGGGGATAAACACCTCATTACTTGATGAAGGGTAGAGGGGACTCCGTTCATACGATGGATCCAACCTCTTCCCATAATGAGGTTATAAGATGGATGAATCTCCGTCACGACAAAGTTCTCCTTTAGAGTCCTCTTTGCTGCAGTAACGGATAGATCGATCACCCCAAGCGGATTCACCTTAGTACCATCAAATCCCACTAGGGGGCTGGAAGTTGGCCTGATGGACAATGGTGAAACCCCCAACTGATCAAAAGCTACTTTTGTAATGATGTTGGCGCTACTTCTCGGATCTATCAGCACCCTCCTGATCATATAATTCGCTACCAGGAGGCTAATGACCAAGGGGTCCTCATGCGGGTACTGGACTCTAGACAGATCATTGTTACCGAATCCAATGTTGATGCTGCCTGGTGCAACCGTGTTTACCGAAGACAATCTTCGTAACTTATGAGCCTCTCTCAGCCTGGATCTGTACAACTCTTCAGACTCTTCATCATCCTCTGACCTTCCATGTATGGCATGGATAACCTTTACCTGACCGCCCTCTACCCGTCGAGGGTTAACCTCCCGAGGTTTTACGTACTCCTTCGTGGCGAGATACTCCACCAACTCTCCTCTCACTATCATGTTTTCTACCTGTCGCTGAAGGGACCTGCAGTCATTGGTGGTATGCCCATAGTCTCTATGGTAGGCACAATGTTTGCTTTTGTCCCTCTGCTCCAAGGGTTATTTCATGGGTTGAGGAGTTGCGAACCTCGTCTTATTCTCTTGGAATAGGCGCGCTAAGGTAGTACGGAGAGGGGTAAGCCTGTCCTCTATCCTTCGCCTCTTCTCAGGCGCTTGGGTGACTTGTGTGGCGGTATGAGGAACCTTCTGCATCCTTGTGCTTGCAGCTTTCTCTCGAGACTTGTTTTCCACTGTGACGAGGGTAGCGTGCTGTGCACGGTGGGCTACGTTTTCCTCCAACCGAATGTAGATTTGTGCCCTAGCGTTCAAAGTTTGCATATCCGGGGGGGAATATTTGATCAAAGATGTGTGAAACTTGGTTCCCTGGATCATTGCCAACTTAAATGTTTCGATTGCCGTGACAGGGTAGTAATCTGCTATCTCCGAGGCTTCCATGTTAAACCTGGATAAGAAATCTTGCAAAGTTTCTCCCTTCCTTTGCCTTATGGTGAAAAGGCTGGCGATACTTTTCTTCTGCTTCTTATTTCCGCAATACTGGGCTAAGAACATAGTGCACAAGGTCTCATAATCAGGGATAGACTTGTGTGGCCTATTCCTGAACCATTCTAACGCTGCTTCGGTTAAACTAGTAGGAAAAACTTTACACATCCACGGATCGTTATGATCGTCCAGTGCCATCTTTTGCGCATAATGATCGAGATGCCGAGAGGGGTCTCCTGCCCCATCGAACTGGGTGAAGTATGGCATAGTGAACTTCTTTGGTCTCTCCACAAGGTACACATCGTCAGTAAAGGGGGTCTTGACCAAGGAGTTCTTGTGCTCTCTAGCCATCTCGGCTGGTGTCTGAACTCTTAATAGCTTCTTTTCGTCGAAGGCATCTTGTACGCGTGCGCTATCTGGAACGCCATTGGACCATACCGTAAGCCTATGGCTGGACTCGGCCTGTTCGTCCTGTGTGCGACGTGGGAGATTATCTGAAGCAACCGCCTCGGACCTCGTCCCTTGCTTTTACTGAACCTCATTAGGTCGAGCCCCTTTGGGTGGTGTCTCGTTGGCCGGAGGCTCGTGAACTGGAGGTAAATTCTGGGTCGGGGGTGGTGCTGCGGCATCGCCTGGTGGTGGTTGTGGCGTTAGCCTGGCCATTGCCGTGTGCAGCGTATGAGTCTGCGGCTGAAGCGCAGCTATCTGGGCGACACTCGTATCGTTTGCTTGCCGGAGTGTCTCAAATTGGTGCAAGAACTCCTCTTGCATCTTTTGCGTCAATTCTATCTGTTGATTCATTGTTGACTCTCCGTTTGACATTCCAGATACGACTAAGGATTTGATTTGAAGAACAAGTGGGAGTATATTTTTATACGATTCCCACAGACGGCGCCAAAGTGTAGGTGCAAAATTCTGCTCAACCAATAATGATTGAGAAAAATCAAACAACTCACTCAAAAACAATAAGAATAAATAAGAACAGTGTATAGAGAAGCGTAGCATTGTTTGATCCCTTTATTGGAGGTCTAAGCCTTTATTTATATACAAAAGATTGTAAAATTATGGTAGGACTCGCGTTACTTGCCCTCCAATTCTTTCTATATAAACATTCTTTACTAATAGAGTTCTTTCCATTGTCTAATTTTCTATACATAGAACTTGCCTTGTACAGAACCTCCTATCTCAGAATTTTCCTTCTACGGTAAATCCTTCAACTGGTAGGACTTGTGCATTCTTGAATAACTGGGCTGAACATATTTTGATCCGGCTGGGCTTGAGTAACGGACCGGATGTTAAATATTAACAAGTTGGGCTGATGACCTCTTGATTCGGCCTTGGTGGAGGTTGGAGGACAAATAACAATGGTCTTGGGTTATAAATACCCTCAATTTGGGCTTGAGCATGATGGGCCTTATATGTCCTTGGAATGTAGATATGTGTAGTGATGACGTGTGCGCTTTTTATTGGAGGGAATTTTTTTCCCTCCACAGTAGTGAAATTACTTCTTAATTTTGAGGGGTTTACCGTTAATAAGTTGAAATTTTTTGGGAACTCTGACCCAAAAATTCAAACGTGGTTTTGATCCCCAGTCTCAATCCTAATTTTTGATGAATGAGATTGTAAACATTTAAAAGAGGAATTGGCATGGTGAAATAAGCACTGTATGTGTGAAGAGAGAGATATCTGGGTTACGTTAGAGGGGGAGAGAGAAAGACAGAGAACCATGAAAGAGAGGTCTGTAATGAAGGCAAGGGATTTTTTTGTCTTTTAACTTTTTTATTTTAAATATTAATGGAAATGGGTGAGAATGGAATGGTCATTTCATATCTTAAGAAGAGATACGACCATTTCAGTTTTTTTTATGAAAGAAACAAGTTGGGATTTCCATTACACTTTTATAATAACACACCAAATAATAGAAAGAGAATTATAAAGTAGGATGATCATTCGATTTCTTTCTCTTCCAGCCTACCATACTAGTCCAAGAGAAAGGAAATTAGGAAGTGGAATTCCATTCTTGCCTACCAAATTAACCGTAAGTGTGTGTCATGGCCAAGCCGAACAAAAGTAGCTGTGTGTATCTCACATGCGTATTGAACTACAATATATTAGTTATTTCATGCATGCGAGGACTCTTGTAAATTATATATGATCAATCATATGCAAAGTTTCAGTGCAATTATTGTGAAGATTGGTCCACCCACTTCTTTCTTTTATTTTTATTTTATTTTATTTTTTTTTGGAAAAAGAAAGATGATAGAAAAAGTGACCATGAAGTGCAAGAGTAGTGGTCTTGTCATCAGATAGAAAGAGATGAAAAAAGAACAAGAAAGTGTGAATTGGGTGTATACTAATGGAGGTAATGATATCTCCCTCGGCCCCATTTTAAGGAGCTGAGTAATTACACAGTAGATAGCCCTGTGAATTAGAATCTATTAAAGGATATAAAGAATAAATTAATGCATCTCTCTCATTGAATCTTGTGAAGCATGATCAATGATAGATTCCATTTAGTTCAGTACAACTATAGTGGGGTGGTCCACCCCAGGTATTTCAAGGAAAAAAAAAGAAAAAAAAAAAAAGAAAAGAAAAAGATGAATAGCATGCACTGGTGCTAAGAAAAAAATAAATAAAAATGAGATATATCAATTACATTCCTAGATTTAAAGTGTCATTTTTTTTATATTTTTGGCTGTTATAAAATATTTATTTTCTTTCAAAATAAGTGTTTACCTTTTTTATTTTTATTTGTCTCAAAATAAATATTTCATTTAAAAAGTCAAAAAGTATTTTGGCCTTGGTGCACTAACCCCCCTGGTTTCAAAACATTGCACAATGTCCCTTCTCCTTTGTATTTGTGACGACAAACCACCTTAGTGTTGCAACCTAATATGCTTACCCAAAATTAATGAATGGAGTTATTTGACTTTTTAAAAGGATGGGTACCTTGAAAAATAATATAAGACCTAATCTTCAATCGAAGAATGGAGAAAACTGCACAAGCACGTGTACACACCCTAGTCAAATGTTATGTTTCAAGAAGTGGGGGACCGTGACATCTCACATTGCTTAATGGGAGAGATTGTTGACACTTACTTTTGTGGGTTACTCTCAACTATTTAAACTATTTTAAAAATTATGAATACAAAAAATGTGCAAAACAAACAATATCTCATGAAAAATAGATTGTTAACAAAAATATAGGGTTAGGCATAAAACCTTCCACATCTGATGGAAGGAAGAGATTGTTAGCAGCATTTATTTGCGTGAATATGCCCTACTTTGCGTGAATATGCCTTGCATTGCGTTTCAAAGCACAGAATGTATATATATATTATATATATCACTCTCAATTATATCTCTTTTGTCCATCATATCTTTTCTCTTATCACGTGGATTCTCTCACACTCTCCAAACAGAGGACGACTTTAATTATGGATATAACTATATAATCTGATGGTTTCTACAAGAATTGACATTGAGTTGTATATATTTTTAAAATTGTTTATTGATATGTCTAACGAACAATTCTTTTTAATATTAATATCCTCTTAATATATACATGGATCGGATTTAATACACTGATTCACATTAGTGCATTGAACTGATCTTCATAAATGGATTGATATCAATTATTTCTTTTACCCTATCATCTTCTAATTCCGTCTCTCCACCATAAAAGATAGCCTGATCCCAATTAGCGAATCTCGAAGCCGGAATGGTTTTCTTCGACCCCGGAATCAAGGTTAATTTATATATTTACAAAGGAAAAGAACAAGAACATGTAAAACCCGATCTCAAACAAGGTCGCAGCTTTTGTCAATGAGGAAGTCATTAAAAAATTGTTGTTAGTCTTTTAAATTACTTTAGTTTTTTAATTTATAAGAATAATACTTAGATCCTCATTAATAAAGATTTACACCATAATAATAGTTAATGTAAGTCAATAATAAATGAGCATATCATCTTAATTACCAAATTAAATATGATAAGGTAGATACTCACTTATCAAATTAGAGATAATGATTTGATTACCATTATGATTTAGTAATTAAAATAGAATGTGTCAATATGTTATTATTCCACACTAACCGTTAGTAGTATAATGTAAATCTTCACTAATGAAAACATAAGTATTACTCAATCTATAAAAAGACTAAAGTTTGAGAATATGAAGGTAAATTTTGTAACTTGAGGTTGTATTTAATGGCAAACTAACTGGATTTCTTTGCAACTTTTCTTTAGCATAGGGGACACGGGCAAATTTTAGAACGTACAAAGGGGGCAACTTGCAAAAATTCTATAGTGCAGGGGACTTTTTTTGCAATTAACCCTATAATTCTACTATAAAAGACGAGTGCTGGAACGTAAATAATTGTATAATTAAAAGCTTAATTCCAGGAGTCTACGAAAGTGAAGAGAGGAGGGTTGCCTTTTCCTTAATCATGTAAGATATTATATATCATTTTTGTTAAGGCATGTTAATTTGCTTAATTTTGAGATTGAAGTGGGAGTTGTAATTAAGCATTTTTCTTTCTGGGTTCACTAAATTAATTTTCTGAAACTCCTGAAATTCAAAGTTGTTTCAAATAAATCCTGTCAATTAAACTCTTATATAAATTGTACTAATAGTTATGTGTGTGAATAAATATACATATAATTATGGATGCAGGGAAACGGAGAAAAAATCAGAAATAGCAGCTGAAAGGGATGATAGAATTAACAATATATCCCTATATAGGGCCTTGGTGAAGGGTGATTTGGAAATTGTGAAAGAATTACTGGATAAACATCCGGATGCAATATACAATAAGATTTCCACAATAGGGGAAATACCTATTCATATTGCTGTTTCGCACGGGCACCAGGAGGTGGTGACGGAGCTACTTATCAGGATGATGACTATGAATCGTACGAGTAGTTTGGATGATGAAAAGCTAAGCATAAGAGATGAAAATGGTGACACACCACTTCATATTGCTGCCAGGGGAAAAGCGAACACCACAATAGCGAATGCATTAGTTCACCACTTACCCACGCTCCTACCATTGGGAGATGCATATGGACAGCTGGCAATCACCCTCGCCGCAATTTTCGGCAACTGGGAAATGTTGAAGTTTTTAAGAAATCACGGCTTGGGAATTGCCATGCATCGTCATTCCGACAGTAAGTAGATAAGCCTTCAATTAGTGTTTTAGGCTTAAATGATCCATAGAGTTTTCTAATTAAATGTTTTGTTTGACTTTCAGGTCATGATCCGAAATGGATTATTTTCACCGAATTTATTAAGAGCGAGAATTTTGGTATGTATATACTTGAATGAAATATTGTATATGTTAGCTGCGAGGCATACAAAATCTCATTATATATATATATATATATATATAATTCATAATTTTGATACATGCATCCATAGGTTTTGCACGGCAGATCTGGTCCAGCGGGGAATCGGAATTGATGATTTTTGAAAAAGACTTGTATATAATGGCAGAGATGGTCTCTGTATTCTCAGATGCAAATCAGCTCACAAATTTTGAAAGATGGATGTCCAACTGTTAATGTATTATGCTCATCTACTTCTATCTTTATTTATTAGATTGCTTTCAATGTTTAAATAAATTTTATTTTTAGACTTATTTTTCATGATTTAGAGTTTTCTTTTATTATAAATACAATTGAAGCTTCAAAATTGTTTATTTTGATCCAAATACTTCTAAATTATAATAGAGCAACATTACCATTGTGTCAGGCCTATCCACGTAATTATAAAAATATATATAAATTGTTTAAATATTTACAATTTAAATTGTTTAAATATTTACAATAAAAGTTCTTTACAATAATTTTTTTCATTTATATTTAAATATTAAAAAAAAAACTCTAAGAAATATTATATATATTTAGAAATTTATATTTCCATTCCTATGTCTTTCACTTGCTTGCATTTTTGTCGTTTAAAATTACTCTCACCGCTGCACGAAATATGAGTAAAATCATACTTGGTCTTTGAACCTACACGAAATTTTAACACTTCCAACTAGTAACAAGTTGTTAATGTATTTACCAAAAAAAAAAAAAAAAGTTGTTAATGTAAATTGGATGTGGCCCCACTCTAATGTCATGGTCGAGATCATATCGATGTGGGGTCGCCCATTGTAGAGGTCTTTATTATGTGTGCATATATTATATAATACACACGCATTAGTAGTGCTCTACTCATGGTGAGGGATTGGCGACGTACCTTTCATAATTAATATTTTTTATTCGTGAGTGAAATTTGGATACCCTAGAGTGTGTGGTCTAATTTATATCTCTTCTTCTTCTTTAATGTGAAAAATAGAAGGTTAAAGTCTCCCCAAAACTATGGTAAGAATTTTTGTCAAAAAAATAAGTATATTTCCTCAAAAGTATTGTAAGAATTTTTTGTCCAGAAAATAAATATATTAAAATTTGGATTCAAATTCAACGATTAAAGAAGCAATTTTACCACAAAAAACTTAATTTAATTCCTCTGGTTTACTCTGCATACCTACATGATTTAATTACTCTGGTTTACTCTGCAAACCTACATGATTTAATTATACTGTAACTTTTAAATTCTATTAAATGATATTTTATCTTTCTTTTTCTTTCTGGAAGGTATGCATGTGCTATACTCTACCCTTAAAAAGGATATGAATGCTATGGATGCAATGGATGTGTTTACAAATCCCAAATCTCCTTCCAAATCCAAACGCTTCATCAAAGGTATAATTTATTCAATGGGTGTCTCTTAATCTCTTTGTCCAATATTTCATTGAAACTATTTGATTGGGTATGCATGTACTTGTGTCCTTTCTATATTGATTGAAAATTTTATATTGACTATGAATAAATTATCAAATTTAATCAGTTCCCAATAATGTGATATTTTATTTTTTATAAATTCAATTCAATAAAGTTAAATTGGTAATGTTATAAAAAATTGTCCATTGACTTTTCAATTGTAACAATTATTTCGGGACAACTAAAAATAGAAAAATGGGCATTTTTTGTGAGACGGAGGGAGTAATAACTAAGAACAAATTGCAAAAATACTCTCCCAACTATTATATTTTTTATAATAACCTTTCTGAAATATCATTTAACAAAAAACACTTCCAATTTTACTGAAACTTGTAAATTACACATTTGAGTTAATTGACCTAAGTCGCATAATCTTTTTAAAGAGTTGCTCTCATGCTCCATTCGGGAATTGGCACTCTGAGAGCAAATTATTTCATAATTTGCAAATTCAATTTTTACGATTTGTGAATCCTTAAATTATGAATAACTACATGTGATATTTATTATTAAAACTAATTACCAAAATATACCTAATACTAAATTAAAAAGGTTACAAATGTGCATAACTACGAATAAACCTACAATACAAAAAAAATAAAAATAAATAAATAATAAAAAATATATATATATTAACAAATCGGTTTGATATTTTATTTATTTATTTATTTTTTTTCAGTTAAAGTGTAAGCTTAATCCGTTTGATATTGTTGTTATCTTAATATTAATCAATTTTGTTTCCTTATTTAAGTCTAAAAATCTAAATGTGTGTGTATGGTATGGTGTGTACATATATATTTGCAAACAAATTATACAAATACTTTTTATTTTACTATAACTTAGTTAAGACGTTTATTATTTCTTAACTCTTCAAAGTATTCATTTAATGTACAAATATTTAAACAATGTCTTTAAGAATATAGATTGAGGTCGCATTTCTGTAAAAATAAAAATGTGCTATAATTTTTGTATTTTAGTTGTTACTAATTTTATGCATCTCCTAATATAGAGAAAATAAGATTACTTGTAACTCAAATACATATCTTAGTGGCCATGAAATTATATTTTTAGTATTTCACAAATTATATAACAGCCTTTTACTATATGTACAAATATTGAAAATATTGTGCACACATAATAGTATAAAGTATATAAGTTCTTTGACCAAATTTTAAATTTTCTATTTTTTCACTTTCGCTCTATGTGCTCTATGTGACTTAATAGTTGACTTTTTAAAAATAACGAAAAAACTCATAATAGTATGTGTTAAAGTGAGGCCAACGCTTGCCTCCTACCCCACGAGAAGGAAGTTCATTAGACGAGAAGGAAGTTCATTAGATAGGTGATGGACCGAATGAAAGGTTAACATGTGTCTTAAAAAGTAAATTAATATTAAAAAAATTAAAATAAAGATAGTACCCTTTTCTAAATGGTACTCAAATCATTTAAAACCCATCTGAAGAAATCCTCTCTCTCAACCTCCAATAAAACCACCACCACTCCGTCTTTCTCTCTCTCCACTGGACCCTCACTTCACCACCACCGCTCCTACCCTCTTTCTGTCCTTCTCTCTCCCCACCCTAATCAGTTGTATTGGTATTTTGGGTGTTGCAGAGATTTATGTGTACGTGAGGAAGAGAGGAGAGATGATGGTGATGGTTGAAGTGAAACACTTACTTGAGCTGAACGGATAAACCATCAGTGATATTTCAACAAATTATTGGAAGTCTAAAACTATAGAAAATCAATATCTGTAAAGACCGTAATAAGAATTATATATTGAAATATGCTAGATTTTGTTTAACCGTGGAGAGACATAAAACCCTGTTAAAAACAGGTTGAATTCAATACTAATATTTTTTTAATAATATTTTAAATTTGAATCAGGTGTTATTAATTACTTGGTCCCTGTTACCTCTAAGAACTTTCTTCTTATTTGTAATTAAAAGTCATTAAAAATACAAATCGTTTAAGTTAATTTGTTTTTCATAACAACCTCTTTTTCAATATATATATATCTATATTATATCAGAAGTTTTTTTTTTTTTTTAAATATACAGGGGTATTAAAGTCATTTCATATGACTATTAACATCCGTCAGGGGATTAACGGAATGGCCTTATTTGCTACTTTGTGACAATTTGAAATTTTATTTGTTTCAGTAGGGGCAATACCTACAGGATTTTAATGGTTGAGAGGCTTTTCCTGCAACATCTATTAGAAATAAAAGAAAGTAAAAAATATTATATTGTATTGCACTAATAATATAAGAGTACATAGTGTTTATATGAGAGAGAGAACATGTGTAGAAAGTAAGTAAACCTTACATATAGTAATGAAAATAGGTGGAGACAATTAACACTAACCCTCATACACAATAGACAATATAATCTAACATTGTCTAACCATAATTACTATACATATTGATGAAATGGCTGATGGCACCAAGTATGGGAATACATATGCGCATTCACTTGATGGAAATAACCACTAAGATTCTTTAGGACTCTACCCTTAATTATGACTTTCCTAGCTTATTGGCAGAGCTGCACAG
The DNA here is from genome assembly GCF_030987335.1 of Cornus florida. NCBI lineage: Eukaryota > Viridiplantae > Streptophyta > Magnoliopsida > Cornales > Cornaceae > Cornus > Cornus florida. The sequence goes on along the minus strand of NW_026775579.1, from coordinate 75,441,340 downwards.
TATTTGAGCTATTTATTATTATTTTTTTCACCTAATTGCACCCCTCTAATTAGTTTTCATGCATTGTCCTTGTAAATTAAAATCCCGTGTCATTATATGGAATGACCTGTGATTTATGTGTGCCGGTGTCTTAAACATGTGGTAACTTGAGGTGAGGGCAATATGAAGAGGATGCCTGCATGATTCAAAACCATTGTATATGATATATGTTTTAGGAATTAATTATCAATTAGATATCTGCTGTTGAGACAATTCAGTTTTTTTTTTTTTTTTTTTTTTTTTTTTTTTTTTTTTTTTTTTTTTTTTTTTTCTTGATGTATAACAGTGCGCCGTCTTCTGAAAGGATCGATATTAAGTGTTCTTAAAGCAATAGGTACGCAAAGTGCTACTATTCATAAGGTTACTGCATGTTTTCCCAATACTTTTTCTTTTTTTATTTTTTTACTTCGATAAGAATTGGTTCAGGTATTGAAAAAATATTGAGTATGAGGCTAAAAAACAACCAAGCCCGTGAGCTACTCAGCAAAATGTGTTCCCCAATGTGGACTTTTGATTCGAAACATGTTCAAGTATACCTTGAGGCAATAAAAAGAGCCATCAAATGTGGGAATGCAGAGTTTGTTGAGGAGGTCCTGAGGTCGAATCCTGCTTTGATATGGGGGAATAAGGAGAATAAGGAAAGAGGAAGCATATTTCACATTGCAGTTGCTTTCCGCCAGGAGAAAATATGGAACCTCATATATGGATTAAATACCGAACATAGAAACAAAATCATTGGAACTCTGGTAGAAACAAACAACTTGCTACATATAGCTGCATGCCCAATGGTAATGTCTGAAACAATAGGAGCTCCAGATGAAGCTTCAAAACAGCCGATGCAAAGAGAACAACAGTTCTGGAAGGCATTCAGTGAGGCTCCAGGTACAGCTATGAAAGTGCAGAGAGAACTACAATGGTATAAGGTGGTAATCTATTCTTAACTTTGAATATATATTATCGAAATGTTAATTATTCAACTTAATTGTGATTTGGATAGGGTGTGAATTGGTCTAGAAGTAATTGGTATTAAACGACCCTGTCATTGTATATTAGTGATTAAGATTAAGATCAAAGTGGCGAATTAATGTTCACACATATGCATGAGCACACAACCAAATGTACAAGTCTTATTTGGTAGAGACTTGTATATAAATGCTTATAATGCTTTTTAAACCTTAAATATTTTTTTAAATGGACGAAGTTTTGCTCTATATATATATATATATATATATAGTATAGAAGCAATATGTTTGTACGTAATTCACTTCGGATATGATCCAACGGTTTACTCACTAGACTTTGGAGTTTGGTAAGCCCAAAGTTTGGGGTTCGCGTCCTGCTGGGTGTTCTTTATGGCTATCCTCCGCTGCCCCTGCAGTGACTTACCCGGCCCGGGTGGGGAGGTGTCATTCCGGGTCCTCGGAGATTAGTTGGGTTGTTGAGGGATCCTAAAAGTTCGTACCATCCCGAATACCCCAGGTTAACTAAAATATATATATATATATATATATATATATATATATATATATATATGTATGTTTGTACGTAGGACCAAAAACATCCCAATTTTTATGATTTAAACTCAACTCTTCTTTGGTAAAACCTTCTCAAACAACTTTTAATTGCGATAGTTAGATGTAATCTGCTATTATAGTGCGTGATGGCTTGGATTGTTTCCTGCCTTGCAATTGTAAGGGAAAATGGAGGGATGAATTATTTGGTTGTAGCAATCTACTCCCATCGATTTGGATTGAGTACTGTAGTTTCTTTCGACCATAGAATTGCCCCCAAATCAATGTGCTATGTCTTTGAGCCCTTCTATAGACTCATATAAATAGTGGAATTAAACAAGAATTTAGCTAGATTGGAAGTGGTCAGAACTTTCATTATTAATTTAATTACTTCTTTCTCATTAATCGTGATATATAGGAAGTGGAGAGGATGGTACCATCTTCATACAGAATTCTTGCAAACAATAAAGGAGAAACTCCTCCAGCTTTGTTCTCGAAGTGGCACTCTGAATTAGTCAAAGACGGAGAAAAATGGATGAGAGATACAGCAACATCTTGTACAATTGTGGCCACTCTCATTGTTACTGTTGTATTTGCTGCAGCTTTAACATTACCGGGTGGTAATGCTGATGATGATCCAGAGCAACCAGAGCACCCAAGGTCATTGCATTCAGGGGATCCCAAGTTCCTATGGCGAACCTCCTTTATGGCTTTTGTTATATCAGATGCGTTATCTCTATTCTCTTCAGTAACTTCAGTGTTAATGTTCTTGAGCATACTCACTTCACGCTTTGAGGAGAAAGACTTCCTTGAGGCATTACCCAAGAGATTGATAATTGGTCTTGCTACCCTTTTCTTGTCTATTGCAGCCATGATGGTAACTTTTGTTGCCACTCTTGTTATGGTACTTCGCCGACGAATAGAATGGGCTGCTGCTCCTGTTGCTTTGCTTGCTAGTGTCCCAGTAACCTTATTTGCTTTATTGCAATTTCCCCTGTTTCTTGACATGGTCTCATCTACCTATGGACGTGGTATCTTCAATCGGAAAACAAAATGTTCCTTCTTCAACAACCCAAATAACTATTTTCCTCAAAAAAAGAAGTGATTCCTTTGATGTATAATTAATATGCAATGACTGTGGTGGTATGATGTATGTCTGTTATTTGTACTTGTAATTTTACGATTGATGCTTAAAGCAGAATAAACAGTTTGTCTGTTATGTGTGTTTATATTTCTAAAACATGAAATTGGTATTCTTATCAAGGTGAATGCATCTCTCGTAAAAAAAGAAAGAAGATGTATGGTTGGACCGGTTGGTATTAAGTACATATAAATACAATATCATATTTTCTCTGATAGAGCTTCAAAATTGTTTATTTTGAACCGATAACCTCTAAATCATAATGAAGCAATATTACCATTGTGTCAGGCATACCACATAATTATAAAAATATATATAAAAATTGTTATATAGTTTTCTTTACAATAATTTTTTTCATTTATATTTAAATATAAGAGAAACTCTAAGAAATATTATATATTTAGAAAATTATATTTCCATCCCTCTTTCTTTCACTTGCTTGCATTTTTGTTGTTTAAAATTACTCTCACGCTACTTGAAATATGAGTAAAATCATACTTGGTCTTGAACCTACACGAAATTTTAACACTTCCAACTTTCTTTTTCGAGAATTGCTGTAAATAGTAATAAGTTGTTAACGTAAATTGGATGTGGCCCCCACTCCAATGTTATGGTCGAGATCATACCAATGTGCGGTCGCCCATTATAGAGTTCTCTATTATGTGTATATTTATTATATATGAGAAATGATAGAACTTTGGACTTATTTTGTCCATTTATTCTCCGAATTGAACGCGGTTAGGCCACGTCATATCCAAAAAAACACACTAGCTTCCTACCAAAAAAAAAAAAAAAAAAAAAAAGAGAAAGGCTCTAAAGAAACCATTAACACAGAGCTTTGTTGCCTTTTTCTTTTTATGTTGAATAGAGAATGGTGAAAAGGTCAGGAGTTGAGTAGGTGAAGAGGGCCCAAGAATAGAAAGCGGTGGAAGCTTTCTTTTGATACCATTTCCGAATGTGTAATACCTTTCAATCTCTCAAGAATGTATTCGTAGTATAGAAAGAAAAACTAGAGGTTGTGCCACTACGATCGGAGCAGAGAAGCCATGAACACAGAGAGGATGTCTACGACAGATCCATGATGGAGGAGTCGATGGTGGCGGCAATCGGCAATGTGAGAGTGCGTAGACAGAGCTGGGTGATCGGAGAACCAGACATCGATGACGGCGTGGTGATCAGAGATGGTGACAAGAGTGTATTGTTCAGCATGAGAAAGAAACAGGGAGAACGGCGTGAGGGAGCAGGGTGTTGTATGGAAGTCCGCCACTAATTCCCACTAGAGATGGTGGTTACTTGGGCTTCGGTCTGTCCACGAGGAACGAGAAGAAATGAGATAGCACCAGACCAGAGCAACGAAGGAAGAAGAAGAGGAAGAGAGAAGAAATCCACTGGAGAGAGAAATCAAATTAACTTTTGCTTCCCAATTTTGACCTTTCACGCTGGAAAAGAAAAAGCAAAAAATGAAAGCAGCAGTTTTGTGACGTGGGATTCGGAGGATAAGTCTGCAAAATAGGTCGGAAGATCTATCATTTCTCTTCTAATATTGTAATTGACAAATTTCATAGAACAAAACTCACTTTGTAATTTAATGAATATATGATTAGTGAGTGAGACAGAAATAAAATACGTAGATGATTTGAGGGTAAAGATAAAGATGCATGCTTGAAGGAAACTACATCAAAAGGGTAATAAGGTCCAAGATTTTCTACAAAGGGCAGGTCAGTCAAGGAACTACTACAAAGGGCAAACTAAAGTCCAAGAACTTCGTACAAGGACAAAATCTTCCAAAGTTCCTTATCAAAAAAAAAAAAAAAATCGTCCAAAGTTCTACCTTAAAGGGCAAAACAGCCCAAGAACAATTGCAAGGGCAAAATCGCCTAAAGTTCTACTACAAGATAGTCCAAAAACCATTGCAAGGGAAAAATAAACCAGAGTTCTACAACAAGATAGTCCAAAAACCATTGCAAGGGGAAAATAACGGCGTCTCAAGAAATTAATATACCTTTTTGGTCATTTCACAAAATAATATATATATATTTTTATATATATTTTATAAAATGCCTCAATAAGGGCATTTTTGTTCAATTCTATCTTAAATTTGTAAGTAGGACCTATTTACACAAATGTCATAGTTTAGGGGTGTTTTTTGCACGTATGATGTAATATGCATTGTAAGCATACTATAAGGGTGTGTTATGCCATTTACCAAATATTTAACTTATAACTTTTGTCATCGGAAAAAGGAGAAATGAAAATGAGCGCGTAAAGGACATAGATGAAGCCTTCAATTTTTTTCTCAATTGTCTCATTTTACTATGAAAAAGGTTTTTTTTTTTTTTTTTTTGGCAAGAAACTCACACAAGTAATTTGCTCTTTGGAGACTCAAACCTTCACCATCCACTTTGGGATGTGGAGAAGATACACGGGCCCTTGGTTATTCAAAATCTTTGTTCATGTTAGAGAATGGACTATCTAAATCTTTCCCCAACCTTCTCTGTCTCCTCCTTTCCTTTTTTATTTTTATTTTATTTTTTAAAATTTTTATTTAGGATATAGAGGTTATACCTACTGTTGGACTAGAAGCTCTTTGGTTATTATCTATCTCTTTTGACAACATAAGATTGTTATCTCAACATCTTTGTTCTTTGTCAAATATATATCTTTCTCTTTTTATATTTTTTCTGTAGTCCAATTATTTTGTTATCCAAGCTACTTTCTTTCTTTCTTATTTTCCAAATTAATGTTTGTTCCACAATATTTTTCTCTAATGTAATGCCTTGAGTTTGCTTGATCACAATGGTGATTTTCTTCCCTCTCAAACATTGAATAACCTCTTTGTCATTTTACATAAAGCATTCAAGAGTAGAAACCTATAACCTCGATCAATAGAGGTGTGAAAAACATAGTAGCTAGCAATATTTAAACTACTAAATCTTTTAATAATAATAAAATAAAAAACTAAGCATAACCACCTAAAATACAATTGTTAAAGCTTTCAGGTTTCTTCAAAGATCTGTGCTTCAAACAGCATAATGAAATGCAATATAAGGTTGTGATAAGTGTTTCAATTTTAATTATATATGACCTGCGTGTTATAGGTGTTTGGCCTGAAAAACGCTGGTGTCAGTTCCAATGGAACCGGATGGGCGTGCCAGGAACTGCAGTAGTTCCGAAGAAAGATCCAAACAATATTCCAGAAGAAAGACTGCGAGACCAGACAATTATGAAGAGGTCTGCAATGAACACCAAATGACTTCGGGATGGTTAACTGGCTAGAAGGAACTGTAAAATTATCTAATGAAAAGTAAAGAGTAGGACTAAGATTAATCATATTGAAAATGCATTGTAGTGAAAAGTAAGATAGTATTGAAATGCGTGTTTGATTTGGCGTTGAGTAGGCCTATTACGTTATAACATAATGACCTATTTATAGAATGAGAATATAATCAATCAACGTAGCGGTTGTGAGCAGTTCCATTGATGCTTCTAAATGCTTCCAAGTGTCCCAAACATGTAGTCGTGCTTTGATTTTATAGAACTTCCACGTTCCAAACGTAGAATCGTGTCTTGATTTTTCCCGGAAACTTCCACGTTCCAAACGTAGAATCAATCATGCAATCGTGCCCTTTGATGCCATTAAAGCTCCCACGTTGCAAACATGCAATCGTGCCCTTTGATACCGTTATTTCAAAAACAAATTGCATGATTTCTTTGTCTAAACAATGGCCATTACTCCTAATGGTGGTAGTAGTGGCCCACGTTAAAAGCTCTTCTGTTATATCGTGGCTTTTGAATAAATCAACTTCCATGTTTTTAGGCACTAGAATTCCACGTCTAAAAATTCGACAATTAATACGCTCCTTTGACCAAGTCATCTTGTTCCTACGTGGCTTCTCTAGTGATAGACTTCCATATTAATTCAACTATCAAATAAATCCATACCCATGCCCCGCGTGTCCTATTTCAATTGGAGAAGTTGTTTTAAGCAAAAACCATCAACCACTTCTAATTGAAATTCCTTGAGTTTAGTCTTGATCCGAACTCCTTTCACATGTCACAAATTGGCTCAGCCCAAAATTCCTTCCACGTGTCTACTTTTCCATTGGGAGAAAATATGGGTGTAAACAATAGGAAGATCGATTCAGCAACAAAGGGATTGTCTAATTTATAGAAAACATTGTTAAAGAATTAGAGAAACAAAATTTTAAACATTCTTTTTGTCTCTAAAGAGTGATGCATAAACCAAACAAAAGATCACATTTATTAGCAGTAATAAAACACGATTACATTTTTAGGAAAGTGAATTAACAATGGTAAAACAATACCTTCCTGCATATTTATTTCTCAGTCAAACTTAATTACTTAAATTTTGCATGACACTCAACGTCCTCCATGGGCATCTATTGGTATTATTGCGTGGATCTTCAGACTATCATCTCCAACTGTAGTGCTAGTGCTACCCCAATCCACCGATTTACCTAGAAGGTGATCGGTTTCCTCTGGATTCTCTTCGAGTTCCTTAAGCTTTTTTGCCACTTCATTCATTGGAGGCCTTTCGTCCCCTTTCAAACTTAAGCAACACTGCGCAAGTTTAGCAACTTCACTTACTTGCTTAGTATTAACATCGTTCACAGTAATTCGATCATCCAGAAATGAGCGCTTCTCATTCATGCATGAAATGAAATATGTGGATAAGAGTTTCTCTTTCTCTGGCACTTTCTCATCAAAAGAAATTGCCATTCTGCCAGTAAGTAGCTCCGCAAGGACCACTCCAAAACTATAAACATCACTTTTATCGGTCAATTGACTTGTATAAAAATATTCAGGGTCTAAGTAGCCAAGAGTACCTTGAACCACTGTAGATAACAGTGGTTTATCCAATGACACTAATCTCGAAGCTCCAAAGTCAGATACTTTTGTAATTTTATTTTTGTCTAAGAGTATATTAGTAGACTTAACATCTCTATGAATGACTTGAATGCGAGCTTCGAAGTGCAAATGCGAAAGTGCTAGGGCAGTTTCTTTGGCAATCCTTAACCGATCTTCCCATGGAATGGACTTGTGGCCTACGTCATGTATATGTTGGGATAGAGTTCCATTGGTAATAAATTCATAAACCAACAATGGGAATTCAGCCTCTAAACAACAACCCAACAATTTTACCACATTCGTTTGATCGATTTGGGAGAGCACAATCACCTCATTAACGAACTGGTCAACTTGACTTTTATCAACTACTAAAGTCTTCTTGATAGCAACTGTGGTTTTATTTTGGGGTAAAACTCCTTTGTAGACTGTACCAAACCCTCCTTGACCAACAATTAGATTTTCATCGAAGTGATTGGTTGCCTTCTGGATCTCTTCTATGGTAAATGTTTTGACAGCTGCCTTAACTGAAGGGTCTTCGTCTTGCTTTGATAGTAATATCAAACCACCATTACGTTTGAAAAATTCTTCTTTCAGTTTGATCAGCCTTCTTTTTCTGATTACGCAGTATAATGAAGAACATCCCACCATTAATACCAGAATGCCCATGCCAATACCTACATTCAAATTCACCATATTTGTACCCAAAACGAATTTAAGGAAAAATAAATAAATAAATAAGATAAAATTAAATTAAACAGAAGAACTAAAGAAGGGGGGCTCAAAGATGGAAAGCATGCCTTATATTTCAATTAATTTTTGATCAATTATTTGAACAACTAAAACTGCTCTCCAATTTTGTAAGTAGTATGTGTACTCTGTATTTGGATTATGATCAAATTATGCCCAACTTTGAACATGAAATTTTGGCGAAAATGAGAGAAAAATTAAAAATTGTAAAAGGTCTTCTTTGAATTTTGAATTCTATTTAGATTTGTGGAATGCTGGAGAAGAAATTTACTCAAACAAACCAACGAGGTATATTATGCTTGAATCATAGTTAGTCTTAATCATATTTTAAGTGTCACTCCTTCCAATTGCTTGTAAAACATTTGTTTATGAGAACACTATATGACCGGTTTGTACCATCAAAAGTTGAAATGGGTTTGTGCAGTTTCAACTAACCCGTTTTGGCCCCTAAGACTCATATTTGATTAAAAATGGCCTAACTAAAAATACTCACTGCTATGCTCTGGTGGCTCATGATTGAGGCCTTCTTTGGCCCAAACCACTTCAAAAAGGTAAATTTTGAATTTTTATTATCTTCAAATGACCTTAATTGTCTCATTTCGGAATTTTTTTTTTTTTTTTTTTTTTTTTTTTGCTTCTTCTAAGGAATCTGATATTCCAGGTAATTATGGAATGGCGTAAAATTTTATAATTCATGGGAGTAAGAAACCCCACCCCCCCCACCCAAACTATAAGCTACACACTTGATTCAGAAAAAAAGTTTTGAGTTCATCTGCCTTTAGAATTGCAGTTAAAAAATATTAAATAAGACTACAAAGTTTACCACTTAGATTTGAATCTTTTTTAATAGAGCAATTTTAAATTTGCATTTAGCATTAAGCGCAAATACTAGTACTTTACCTACAACAATCTTAATTACTCGTTGTGGATCAGGAATGCAGCCACTTCCATCTTTTCTGCCGTCTCCATGATATCCCTTGGGACAAGAACACGTATAATTGGGCGCCGTATTTACACAAATTTTTTCACATTGATTGAGACTTGGATTCGCACATTCATCGATATCTACAAGACAATAGAAGAGAAGTCAATCATTAATTAAAAGCAATCAACATATCCAGCTGAGTAATTTGTTGAGTAATGACACGACTTTAATTCAGACTGATTTGATTTAAGTAAAGGAGGATGTCAGTAGCATCACTGATGTCGACTCCCACTAATAGCAAAACAGTCCAAGTTGGCCAACCCTCTGACTCTAAAACATTTTCCTACATATCTAATTACATGATATATTGTGATAGATATATACCTTCGCAACCTTGAGGGAGGTATGGGTTTCCCTTGTAACCCTCGGAGCAATTACAACGGTACCCTGGACCAAAATCAACATCATAACAGTTGCTATTTTTATCTTTACATGCATATAGAGAGAGATCTCTTGCAGCAACACTACAATTCACATCTCCAATTGACCAATCAAGCACCACTGGGAGCTTTTGTACTTTCTGTAAATCCCTGAGAAGGTTGGAGGAGAAGTTGAACTTATCCTGTTCAACGACAAAGGCATAACTACAGGGGCTGAAATTCCATACACGTCTAGGTGTGAAGTGGCTGTCTAAACGCACCCTATACGTGTCAACCCCCGTTGGGATGGATGTCTGGCAACAACCGATGCCAGAGCAAGACCCATTGGTGACATAGTCTATGTTGTCACATATGGTCGAGCACCCACTCGAATAATTATAGTTATCTTTTTCACCTACAATGCTCGCCCGAGTGTCACAACCAATTGCTGTGAGCATGTTTCTGGTACTAGAAATCTTGAATTTGGACAACCAGATAGAGGGTACATTACGGTAGATCCGTATACCCGACTCGTTATAGCAATCGTGGGCTATAAACTGCAAGATGTGCAGTTGACCATCGACTGAAATGTTGGTGACATCAATATCACTTGTTCCCAAAAAAAGTTTGGGAGGAATGAAAGCGGTGTTACAAGTAACGAGAAATGCTTTGGAATAGTAGCAGCCCAGCCTTGTGCCAAATGGATATGGGATGCTTACGTTGCCGCAGCTGTCTTGGCAGCCCGGCTCGGGTTGAGCAGATGTTGGTGCTGCCATGGCTGCTATCAGAGTAACCTGGAGAAGCATTGTTAGGAAGTCCATGGGAGATTCTTTTGTTTTTCAGATTAGAAAAGATGCTTGTCTTGAAAATTTCCAATGGTGATTGCTTATCTTATAGAAAATCTTGGAATGAGGAAAAATTCAGTGCAAGGCGATCCACAACAAACTTCCTTAAAATTCAGTCATGATTAGAATTAGTGAATCATTATGACGTTTAGCTTTTCCCCCACTTTAAAATTATGAATAAATTATATTCACTTGTCCTAAAGTTTGGATAAATATCAAACACATGGATTATACTTAATTACTCTAACCTCTCCCAATTGCCTTTTCCGGTGAGGGAATATGAGTTTTAGTGTAAAACGTCATTTATGCACTTACTATTACAATATACTATTATATTACACATTTTTGTTAATATGAAACTCACCTGGCCCACATGCCATGTCTGCACAATCTCTCTCTGCCAACATCAATCACAAGTTCACAACTCATCTCTGATGACTGAATCATTCACAACCCTCAAATCGGACCTCAGCACTCGTCGACGGTATCCTCTCCACACTCCACCGCCACAACTCCAACGACAAATTGTATCATCTCCGCCGTCCATCGCCATAACTCTCACAACCCATATGCTGCAAACTCTCATCATCTGTCGTCAGTGGTGTTATGTTTGGATATGATTGAATCGAACCGGAATAGGAGAGAGAAGTCCACGCGAGCACGGTCGGTTCGAGAGAACAGAGGTTCGAATGGCAACTGGTAGTGCTTTCACTGTGTTGGATTTTTTCTATAATTTCTGAATTTATTATTAGCATCAAACAATTGATGGTAGATTAACACACCCATGAATTGGTTAGTCACCTCGTTTTTTCCTCCCTAATTTCAAATCGAAAGAAGAAAACTTGTATTGATAAGAAAACATTACTAGCAAATGAAAAAAACTTGTAATCTCCAAAATCATCGCCAATAGAAACCTTATAATTTAAATTTATTTTATAAAATGGTTCAATAAGGATAATTTAATCAACTTAAAATTTAAAATTGTCAAATGGACCTATTTGCACCAAATTAAAACTTTTAAGATGTTTTTTGCACGTGAAGAGCGTCCTCTAATAATGTTTATATATTTTATAAAATGGTTCGGTAATTTAGTTACTTTAGAGTTCGTCTTCCAATAATGTTTATATATTTTATAAAATGATTCATTAAAGATAATTTAGTTAATTTAGAGTATAAATTTGTCATATGAATTTATTTGTACCAAATTTAAACTTTAGGGTGTTTTTTGTACACGAAAGGTGTAATATGTACTGTAAATACACACGCGTACATGTACACACGCCCAAATAACCCCAGCCTCTCTTGTTTCCTCCAAATCTTTATCTCTTTTTTTGTGCCTGGTTAATGGCGGGTGGTGAGATCAAGAAGGAGACCCATGGTCGGTGCACTAATGGTGGTCACAGTGAAGAAAAAAAAAGATTGTTATCGCGGTAAAGATTGACCCACAGAGGATTTTTATGGGTGGTAGTTACAGTTAAGAAGAAAAAGGACAATAAAAAAGTTTGTGTTTTTGTACGAGTTGTAAATGAATTGTAAAAAAATAAGGATTTTATACGCCCAAATAACCCTAGCCTCTCTTGTTTCCTCCAAATCTTTATTTCTTCTTCTGTGTTTGGTTAATGGCAGGTGGTGAGATCAAGAAGGAGACCCATGGTTGGTGCACTGATCATGGTGGTCACAGTGAAGAATAAAAAGATTGTTATCGCCGTCAAAATTGACCCACAGAGGATTTCTACGGGTGGTAGTTACAGTTAAAAAGAAAAAGGACAATAAGAAAGTTTGTGTTTTTGTACAAGTTGTAAACGAATTGTAAAAAAATAAGGATTTTTATATGTGGTGTGTGTATATGTTGGACTTGTGGTTAAGAATTATCAGGAATTGTCTAGAGTTGTGTGGAAGATTATAGATATGTGTAAATTATCGTAGAAGTGTGTGGAAGGTTCTAGAATTCTCCAGAGTTGTGTGGAGTATTATGGAGAGTTCTAAAATATTGTAGATACTTGGAGAAGGAGGTACAAAAGAGGTGCAGAATCCTATAAATATATGGTTGATCAAAGCACGGATAAAACAACATAAGATATGCAACAACTTTTTGTGAAGAGGTTACTCTCATTGTATTTGAGAGGTTACTTTGTGTGGTGTGAGAGAATTCTTGTTTATAATTTATTTATTTCCTTGTAAGTGATTGGGTACAAAAGGGTTGAGGGTTTGTGTGTGACATCTCTTTGTAATCTTCTATATTGTACAATTCTACAATCTCTAGTGGAAAGCTTGCTCTCATTACTCGCATATCTTGTTTTTTCTTGTCATCATTATTTTATATATGTGTGTCGTGATTGGGGTAGTTTCACAACAATTGGTATCAGAGCCATAGGCTTACACAAGTTGTTTGATAAAAAATTCTTGATCTAGATTTTTGTCATAACACTGGTGTTGTTTGTCTTGGGCACTTGCTACACAATATAAGGTGGATAGATTTGATGGCAAAGGTAGCTTCATTCTTTGACAAAGGAGAGTGAAGGACATCTTTACTAGGAAAGGATGAAAAATTGGAAAGATGGCAGATCACAATGGATCTAACAACAGCAAGTTTAGATCACCGAGAAGAAATGGCAAGTAATGTCATATGCTTAAGACAAAACCTTTGGAAATGCATGTTCTCACAATTTTCAAAGGTAACACTCTGACTCGACATGATTGGATATTAGATTTGGGTTCTACAAATCATATTTGCTCCGTAAAAGAATATTTTGATTCGTTTCAAGGACTTGAGAATATTTCTTTGACTATGCCCAATGGTGATACTTGTATCGTAAAAGGTATGGGAACAATGAAAATCAAGATGTTTGATGGAGTGGAACACACCTTGGAAGACGTTGCTTACGTACCACAGTTGCGGTGTAATTTAATATCCTTGAGCCGGTTAGATTCCAAAGACTACAAGTGCTCCATTGCAGGGGGAGTCATGGAAGTTACAAAGGGTTGCATGGTGTTGATGTGAGGAAAACAGAATAAAGGATTATATCATTTGGTGAGGGGTACCAATGGTACTCAAACTTCAATTGCTAATTGGACGCAGGCACGTGAAAGCAAGATCTTGCGGCAAGTCTCATTGGCAGACGCAATAGAGACGAAGGAGCCGTGTTTCCAAACAAATGAGGGTGAGAATGAAATTCCTGCTGTGAAGGGGTCTTATCAAGGTTCTCTTTCAGAGTCACTTAATTGTGTTGACTTGGTACAGCTGCATGTATGCATTGGCCGTGAAATTAATCAAGGTGGAGTTTGTTATTACTTGGTTTGGGTTATGTGTAGCTGGTATACAGAAGGCCAATTGACTACTTGTGGTTTTACAAGTAGGAGTCTCATGCATTTGAAGACTTGTGAAATTCTAGCCAAAGGGGAGATTTATTGGACTTGTGGCTAAGAATTATCCGAAATTGTCTAGAGTTGTGTGGAAGATTCTAGATATGTGTAGAAAGGTGTAGAATATTGTAGAAGTGAGTGGAAGGTTCTAGAATTCTCCAAAGTTGTGTGGAGTATTATGGAGAGTTCTAGAATGTTGTAGATACTTGGAGAATGAGGTACAAAGGAGGTGTAGAATCCTATAAATATATAGTTGATCAAAGCAAGGATAAAACAACATAAGATATGCAACAACTCTTTGTGAAGAGGTTACTGTCATTATATTTGAGAGGTCACTTTGTGTGGTGTGAGAGAATTCTTGTTTGGAATTTATTTATTTTCCTTGTGAGTGATTGGGTACAAAAGGGTCAAGGGTTTGTGTGTGACATCTCTTTGTAATCCTCTGTATTGTATAATTCCACAATCTCTAGTGGCAAGCTTGCTCTCATTACGCGCATATCTTGTTTTTCCTTGTCATCATTATTTTACATTTGTGTGTCGTGATTGGGGTAGTTTCACAACAGTGTGTGTGTGTGTGTATATATATATATATATATATATGTCTTTTAATATAAGAACGGCAAAATGAGCTTTTTTGAAAATTAGGTTGACATTGTCGAAAACAATGGTTAAGGGTGTTATTGAGGACATGCATCAAATGTTAGGGGAAGTCAAAGTAATAAAGGCTTGTCGGTCTATTTAGATGATATTTGCCCAAATCTCAATGGAGGCGAGTGTAATTTACTATAAAATTATTTAGGATAAATTATAGTGACACCTGTTAAGGTTTAAGCTAGATAAACATATACTCTCTCTGTCTCAAAACACTTGTCTATCTTTTCATTTTGAAATGTCCCAAAAAAAACATGTCCCATTCGAAAATTGGATGTACTATTTTTTATAACATTTCTAAACTATCATTTTAACTAAATAAATGCACTAATTACGGAGCACATGCATTTTGTCTTTGGACAATACACTGGTGAGGATGTACACCATCTTGACCGCTGATGTGAACCAATAACATATAGACACATCCTCTTTAATTACCAAATCAGAAATGGTGGGGTACATACTTACTTACCAAATTAAAGATGCTAAATTAAGTACCATATCTGATTTGGTAATTAAAATAAGACATGTTTGACATATTCATTTGCTATTGATCCATATCAGCGGTCAAGACGGTGTACATCCTCACTGGTGTTTAATCGATAATTTGGCCGAAGTAAAAACTTTAATTTTATTTATTTATTTTTCTCTCTATCAAGATGTGGATTTTCATCCAAAAATGGACCTAGTCTTTTATGTTGTTCTCGTTGCAAAATATTGGATTTCTATCCATACCATTTCTATAATTTGAATTGAAATAGATTAGAATTCTCAACTCTCTGCAACGTCTAGATGACAAAATATTTTCAGGAACAAACAAATCATAATGATTTTTGTCTATATTTCCGGTTATCTTTTGATATTTTAGAATGAATTCATCAAAATTCTTCTTATCAAGATATTACTAGTGAGAATGTACACTGTCCTGACCGCTGATGTGAACCAATAGCAAATGACCATGTCAAACATGTCTTATTTTAATTACCAAATCAAATATGGTAATTAATTTACCATCTTTAATTTGGTAAGTAAATATGTACTCCACCATTTCTAATTTGGTAATTAAAGAGGACATGTCTATATGTTATTAGTTCACATCAACGGTCAGGATTGTATAAATAGCAATTGCACAATCACTAATACTTAAACCACTATTTTTTAAGGACAATGCTTATGTCCAACCCAGGTTGGATAAACTTCATTCAACCTATTGATGTGGCCCAATAGAATTACAACATGTGTCCAAAATCAAAAGTTAGGTTTAAGTTGGATATTGCCCAATTATTCGGGTTTAAGACATTGCTGCGAGTTTTTTTTTTTTTTTTTTTTTTTGTGTAATTGTTCCCACAAACACCACCACAACCGGTGGCGCCATCACCACCATCCCCCACAACCACCACCACTATGTATTCCAGCG
This sequence comes from Cornus florida, assembly GCF_030987335.1. Lineage (NCBI taxonomy): Eukaryota > Viridiplantae > Streptophyta > Magnoliopsida > Cornales > Cornaceae > Cornus > Cornus florida. Next base: position 75,425,413 of record NW_026775579.1, on the reverse strand, counting down.
AATGAACGACTACCTACACCGCCATAATCGGTGGTGCCACCACCATCGGCGCCCCTGGCAACTCGTCTTCTGCCTCGACTCCTCCGTCCGCTCTTTCAACTCTGCCATCATTTCTGAACTTTGCCATCGCCAACGACCTTGGCCTTCACACCATATCCTTGATCTGAAAAACCAAACATTAGCCCTAAACCCCTAATTCACGTACACTACACACAGAGACGTGTATATATATATAGAAAGCAATTAGGGTTTCGGCGGTCGATCCAGGAGGCCAAAGGCTGCGGTGGACTAAAAGAGACTCAGAAGGATTTGGGTTGTCATCGGCCAAAGTGGTCCAATCGTCGGTGACGGGAAGGAAGAAGAAGGAGGCAATGCAAAGGAAATGTATATTTTTTTTTAAAAAGAGAGGAAGATATGGGTTATACCTGCAAATAGATGGGCAATGCCTAATTTAATTTTGGACACCTGTACGAAGTTCATCCAACCGGGGTTAGACACAAACATTGTCCATTTTCTAGTTCTTTCTAATAATATGTCTTTCCAATTTTGTTATTGTGTTTATCATGCTGCCAATTAGAAATCAACAGGCCTGTGGCCTAGCGGTACAAGGTTCCTACTTCTCAAAGGGAGGTCAGGGGTTTGAACCTCAGTGGAGGCAGTGTATGTGAGTCCCAACTACGAAAAAAAAAATAAAAATGATGCCAATTAGAACAATAAATCATATTATTTGATCATTAAAAGCTAATGAGTTTGTTTTTGTTTTTATTTTTTTATTTTTCTAAAAGCTAATGAGTTTGGAATCCAATAAAATATTGAGAATAAAAAAAATTATTGTAACAAAGTAAATGTGTATGTATTGTTTTTATTTAGTTAATGCATATGTAAATTTTTTTTTTCTTTTTTTTTTTTAGTTATGACTTCCGAAGAAATGGAAGAAACTAAGTGTATCCCTTTTAATAATGTCAATTTACTAGGACTTTGCTCGTCTCTCACAATTACTGTTAGAGAGAGAGAGAGAGATTAACTAATTTGTAAATGTATCTATTTAAACCTTTAAGGATTTCATCCTGATATATATATATAGTTTGGTTGATAAAAATGAGCAAATAGTAGAGAGGGTTAGTTTAGTCCAATAAAATGATTTGAAAAGATTAAAAAAAATAATTTCATGATTCAAATAGGTCAACTAACAAGTTAAATGGCAATAACATCAAATTACCATGTGTCATAAGTGAAAGGAAATGTCTTTGTTAGCTTTATCAAACATGGAGGAGTGTCAATGTGTCATTGAAAAAAATGGACAAACTTATATATTTCGGTAGAGTACTCACATAGGTCGGAGTTAAGGATCAAGTTTTATTAATGTGACCAAAACGTAAATATACTTAAATATGTTTAAGAATGTGTCCTAAACATGCTCCTAATGATTGTTTAAAATTATACTCCTACAATAATATGTTCACTATGTTAAAAAAAAAACATAGACAAAATTGTTAATTTTGGAAAGAAATTTTTTTTTGGGTAAAGTACACTGACACCCCCTGAGGTTTGGGATAAGGACAGCCAGATGAAACTTAGCCTATTTTGGGACAAACACACCCCCTCAAGTTTGATATAATAACCAAAGACACCCCAATGGTAATGAGTTGACATTTCTGCCCTTTGACTTTTATATTGACCATGAAATGACATTTCTATCCTCAGATACCCGTTCCAATTTCTCTCTCTCTCCTCTGTTCTCTCTTTCGCCGCCCCAACACCAACGCACACACATACATATATACACAGACACATACATATATATATATATGTATATACAAATACATATATATATATATGCACACACATATATGTATGTATATACAGGTGGCGATGGTGAATGGATGCGGGCCTTTATCCTTCGATTCCATCGGTGAGCTTACCCAATGCCGGAGTACGCAAGTCATGAGTTGGGCTTAATGGCGGCGATGGCAATAGTTGTTCGACGAGGGCGACGGTGAGTGCTCTCGCTCGGTTGATTCTCTCTGTCAGGTCTTGATATATCCCACGGCGGTGGCAATAGTTGTTCGACGAGGGCGACGGTGAGTGCTCTCGCTCGGCAGAGCACAAAATTGGGGCCATCAGTCTGACGAAGCTTCAAACTACAAGACCCGATTCTGTCCAGCGAGCCCCAAATCCGGTGAAGCCTAGTTCAGATCGACGAACCCCAAGCACGAACAGTTCCCGCGACCCAGAAGAAGAGAATGAGGTTTCAACAGATTGAGAGGGATCGCAGAGAACTGGGTGGTTGCGCCGCCTTGCGTAATCGGAGGGTATGCTGAGAAGGGTACGCAGATCTGACTCTGCTTTCTAGATGATTGAGAGGAACTCTTTCCCTCTGTGGCTCATTTCCATCACGCTCATTCTGGTTCCACGCCAATTTTAGAGCTCGGATTTGGCCATCTTGGGCACGTTTTCAGGTAGAGTGGCCGGACTGGCGGCGAAATTGAAGACCCGATCTTGGGATTGGGAGGTGGAGGTTGGGCGATCTTGGACTTGGGTTGTTGAATAGGTGATCGATATAGGTTTGTTGAGGCACGAAGATAGGTTGAGGGGGAAGCCATTGAAGTGGGTGGTGGTGATTGTGTTGGGGCTTTTGAGAAGGTGAAGGTTAGGGTTTTTCAGGAAGAGAGGATGAGGTGAAGTTGTTGACGTTGCCATGTTGTTTTTGAAGTTGTTGACATTGCCATGGTGATAGACCAAAAGCTTGATCCTTCCCTTCCATTGGAGAGCTTGAAGGCACGGTGGTTTGGGGGTGGGTGTTCGTGGTTGTGGAGTTTTGGTGTGGTTGCTGCAGAATTCGGTTGTAGGATTGATGGGGTGTTGAGGGTAATTTGGTCATTTAATTATTTTAATATTTTATAATTAAAATTAATAAAATAGTGAAGGGTAATGTTGACTTTTCATATGTTTTAAGGCTATGTTTGGCTTGTAAATATTATGAGGGGGTGTCATTGTCCCAAAACAGAGCAAGTTTCATCTGGCTGTCTTTTTGACAAACCTCAAGGGGTGTTAGTGTACTTTACCCTTTTTTTTTTTAATAGGTTTGTAAAGAACATAAAGATCAAATTTTAAAAATTAAAATATGATTTAGAATTGCAAAAAAAATTTAAAAATTATTAATGTTGAAAGTTTTTTAAAATAAAATTTTTGGTTTAAATTTACAGAGTTTTGGTGGAATTTCAGCATACCATACAAGCATATAAACGTGGTAAACCTGTTATTTTGTGATTTTTAAAAATATAAATGAACTTAAAATTACTAATTACAATGTGAAAGACATGGATTAACTTAAGAAAGCAAAAAGTGCCTAAATTATTGCAAATCGGTACGCTGTTTCAATTTGAACAAAAATCACAATTGAAAGACGTATTTTGGAGTAATGAAAACATGATTTACAGAATGTTTCAAAGTTAGACAAGTGATGAAAATTTGATTAAAATTGTATAGTTTTGGATATTCAAAATCACAATTTTAACTACTTTTTGACACTTTTGACAGTGTTTTGAGAAAAGTATAATTTTTGAAAAAATTATAGGGATTTCATGAGAATGAAGAATATAAATCTCGAATTGGTATTTTGTTTAAAAATAAAATGAAGACCATTTGAGTAAAAATAAATTTTAAAATATACAAAACTATTAATTTTCGGATTCTGTCATAATTTCGACAAAATAATGACACTGTCGCTAAACTAAGCCCAGTGCATGGGTCCTAAAAATGCATGATCCTAATAACTAATTAATCTTAAATTATATTAAAAAATTATCCCACGACTAAGTCTTCACAAATTTAAAAAATGCTAATTTCCGAAAAAAGAAAAAAAAAAAAAATTAAATGCTTTTGAAAGACTTTTGAGAAAACAAGGGTTATGATTTTGGAATAAGAAAAAAAAATAAAAACAAAAAAACAAAACAAAACAAAAGTACCGTTTGTGATTTATGTGAACATTGTTACATGTGGGACTCGGAAGAGTTTTTCATCATGTAATATATGTTATAATTTGTATGAACAATTATTTGTTTAAATTATACAATTTTAGGAATATACGTTGAAGAGAAAATGTAGGGTAAATTATATTGAAATCTCATGAGATTTAGGCAAACTATGCATGAATAGATCGTTTGGTCTTTATTATTTTGACCATCCTTTTGAATTTGAAAAGTCAATAGCGCCCTTTAAATTTAAATTTTTTTGTTAAAAATTACTTTTTTGTCCAACTTTATTAAAAGCACTCCCACTCAAGGGAAGGGCAACATGGCCATTTTATAAAAAAACAAAATTAAGAGATAAACCTCAAACGCTCTACCCATATGTAATTTAATAAAATCTCAGGAAAAGTCAGCGTAATTTATCCAAAATGTTAATTGGATATAGTGAACCAAGGGTGAATGTAGAAAGTATGTTAGGAACTTATATATGTTGCTTTTGGTGTGCATGAATGGAATTCAATGCAATGCCCATTCCAACCATTCATTTGTTTGGTATGCAATGTAAGATTGGAATGAAAATTCATTCCACAACTAAACTTACGGAATGGTCATTCCATTTCCAAATAAATTTTTTTTTTTAAATAAAAAAAAAAATCAAATTCCCAAAAAACCCTTATGTTTCCACTCCAAAAACAACCACCACCGTTGCCTTCCATCACTACCACCACCACTGTTTTCCACCACCACTACCACCGTCGCCTTCCACCACCACCACCTCTATTGCCTTCCACCACCGTTATTGTCATCGCCACCATTATTGCCACTTTCAACCACCATATATATTGCCGCTACCTCCACTACCTTCTAGCACCGCCATCTCCATTGTCACCAACACTACCGACTCCCACCTCAAATGCCTTCCACCACCACCACTACCGCCTCCACCATTGCCATCATCGTCACTACCACCGCTACCACTGTTATCACATTCCTCCGCACCGCTACCACCCATTACCACCACTGCCTACTACCACCACCGCCCCCTCCAACACTATCGCCACCTCCATCTCCATCTCCATCACTGCCGCCACTACCATCATAGCCGCCGCTGCCACTACCTTCCACCATTAACTTTCACCACCGCCATTACTTTCAACCACCATCGCCACCTCCACTGGCTTCCACCACCAACTTTCACCATCGCCACTACCTTCCACCACCAACTTTCACCACTGCCACTACCTTCCACCACCACCACCATTACTATCACCATCACCATTGTCACCTCCATTGCCTTCCACCACCGCCACCACACGTACTGCCACCGCCAACACCATTGCCGCCTTTCCTTGCCACCACCACCGTTGCCAGAGGTGGAGCCAGGATTTTATGTTAAAGGGGGCACAATGCACTTATTGAAAAGAAAAAAAGAATTGAATCAAAAGGCAAACAAGAAAAAGAAAATAGTTGTAAAATAATATGCTAAATAAATACTTCTAAAAAATATACTTACAAATATAAGAATCAAAATAACTATATTTTTAATTAAATACAATCACAAATGTCATCGATAAAAAGAAAGAAGTAGAAAAAATGGAATAATACATAATTAAAAAAAAAATTGTAAAAGGAAACTAAAATTAGAAAAGGAAAAATATATGGTGTACCTAAAGAAGGGGGATATATGTAACTTTGTTTTTCTTTTTTCAAAAGGAAATTAGAGGAATTTGAAAATTTTAAGGGAGGCACTATTTAAAATTTTTATAAAGCAAAAATATATACCTATATATAGTATAGGTTGGAGCAAGGGCGGGGCACGTGCCCACTGTGGCCCTTAATTGGCTCTACCCTTACCACTACCGCCACCTTTCACCACCGTTACCGCCGCCACTTTTCACCATCGCCACTTTCGAACACCATCACCTTCACCAGTATAGATTTCCACCTCCATCACCATTGTCACTGCATCTACCACCACGTCATTTCTTTTAAAAAAATTATAGAAGAATGTTATTCTATTAAATTTTTTTTTTCTAATTAAAAAGGATATTATGAAAATTCAATTTGAAATTCATTTCATTCTAAATTCTAAATTGATTAAACTAAACACTAGAATAGTTCTTATTCCATTTCTATAAATTTCATATTTATAACCAAATAATAGAATAAAAAAATAATTATTTTTATTCTCATTTCATTTTCACTTGTATTCTATTATATTTCGGACATACCAAACGGGACAATAAAAAATGATTGGGGTCACACATATTTCCGCTATCCCCTACCACCTTTTTACATGTGCTTCTTTCTCTTTCTTTCTTTTTTCCCCTTGGAAAACATGGGTGGACCAACCCCACTATAATTGTGCATGAAATTAGCATTAATTGGAATCTATCATCATCATACTTCACAAGATTCCGTTAGATAGTTGGCTTAATTTATTATTTCTGTCCCTTAATTCTATAATTCACAATTGGCTTTCTATTGTTTAATTACTCCTTAAAATGGGGCCGAGGGAGATATCGTTACCTCCATTATGCACACACAATTTACGTTATTGTTCTTTTTTCATCTTCTTTATCTCTTATTTCTCTGTGACGTCACGACCACTACATGCACTTCATCTTACCCCCTTTTTTTTTTTTTGTTGTTTGAATGAATAATTAAGGTTTTCCTTTTCCCCTCCAGTGGGCCAACCTCCAAAAAAGTGGGTGGACCAACCTCCACATTATTTGTATTGAAAATTAGCATTTGATTGATAGTATATACTTCACAATATATATATATATATATATATATATATATATATATATATAAAAGTATATATTAGAGTTGCTACACAATCGATCGGATCATCTAATACTAGTTGTTGTGAAGGAAATGCAAGAAACAACGTTGTTCGAGAAATAATTATAAGCAATCACGAAAGGAAAAAGAAAACAATTACATATAAGAACACAAGATATTCATGGTTCACCCAAATCTTAGAGCGACGTCCATGAAGAGCACCGAACAATTCCACTGTAAAAAAATGAAAAATTACAATGGAGAATTTTCTCTCAATCTCTCTCAATTGCTCTCTCTTGTATTGGCACAAACTAATCAATCATACAACACATATGATGATCATCTCTTCTATTAGAGTTGATATATATAGTCCCAAATAATGAAACACAACTTGCCTTACAACAAACTGCCTTTTATAGAGTCCAAAACAAATAAGGAAATTAAAACACGTAACTTCCTAGGGGAGGTGAACCGGTTCATGTAATATCCTTAATTTTAAAAAGATAGTTTTAGAATTTAGTTAATTATTTTATTGCATTTTTAAATGATTATCTGATTATGTGGCTAATTGTTATTTGCCTATTTGAATTGTTTGTTTATTTTAATTATGTATTTAAATTGTTTTATTTTAATTAATTTTTTATATGATTTTGCTTGCTTTTTGTGTATTTATTTGTATTTAATTATTTTATTTTATTTTATATTTTAAAGGAGTTGGATTTGGATAGTAGTAATGAACCAACCCAATAAGTCACATGGACTATTTGGATAGGTCTTGACGAGTACAGATAATTACCCATAGATAGTTGTGTGTATATATATATATATGGGTATATATGTATAGAAGGATAGTAGTACAATTACTATTATTATTAATGGTATTAATAGTAATATATATAGACAGTTATATGTATATGTATATATGGGTATATAAGGATGGTTTGATTATTATTACTATTATTATTATTAATTATTAGTATTATTAGTAGTAGTAATAATATAGATTTGGATAGTCGCTAGTATATATATACATAGATATATGTTATCTATATATAATCGGATTAAATGATTTAATTGTTTTATTTTATTTTATATTTTAAAGGAGTTGGATATGGATAGTAGTAATGAACCAACCCAATAAGTCACATGAACTACTTGGATAGGTCTTGACGAGTATAGATAATTACCCATAGATAGTTGTGTATATATATATATATGGGTATATATGTATATAAGGATAGTATTACTATTACTATTACTATTACTATTATTATTAATGGTATTAATAGTAATATATATAGACAGTTATATGTATATGTATATATGGGTATATAAGGATAGTTTGATTATTATTACTATTATTATTATTAATTATTAGTATTATTAGTAGTAGTAATAATATAGATTTGGATAGTCACTAGTATATATATACATAGATATATGTTATCTATATATAATCACGTTAGTAGAATGACTTACATATATAAATAACTTGTTGTTTTGATTTTATTTCTTTTCCTTTTCTTTTCTTTTCTTTTAGGTAATTAAAGTTGGGAAGGGATTGGGATTTAGTAGTAGTATATATATATAAGTTATATGTCTGCAAGAGGGTTACAAAAACCCTATTCACGTATAGAAAAGGCAGAGGGTTTTGGTGAGAGAAAACAGAGAGACAAAGAGAGGTTTTGGCCATGGAGTAAAGGCTGAACCAAGAAGGGATCAGAAGAGGTTGTTCTTGGGCTGAACCAGGAGCAACAAAAGGCTGTGAAGGTAATCCAAGGGTCGCCAAAATTAGAGAAGAAAATAAAGAAGGAGGTTTGGGATTTCAACCCGAAATCCTTAAGGCAAGTTCTTCTTTTAACTCTTCCCCTTTGATCACGTGTTCTATACATGCTTAGGATAACTCCATGGTGATTAATTAGAATTAATAAATGACTTTGCATGCTAATTGGATTAAAAACAATATGTTTGTGTATGTTTATGTAATTAGCTGGGTTTTGAATCTTGATGCATGATTTCTTTTTTAAAATTGTTTAAATTATGCATAAAGGCTTTAATAATGTTTGGGATTGTTTAGGACTTAAAATAGTAGCATTAGGACCCGTAACAGAGGAGAACAGCCACAGGTACACGTCAACTGGTTTGGAGGACCCGTCGACCGATTTAGGGACATGTCGACTTGTTTCGTCTAATGCAAGGTTTTGGCGTGGGATTTAGCGCCTAGGATTATTCGGGTCTTTTTTTAATGATTTTAGGAATTTCAATTGACTCGAGAAAGGACTAGAATGCATAATATATCTTAATATGCTAAGTATATATGAAATTAATTAACTTAAAGTTGATTAAGGGATGATTAAGTTGTGTTAAACTGTTTTAATAAACTATTTGAATTTAAATTATTTTAATCATATTAGGAAGGTAAATGCAATTTATTTGAGAAGTATGTTAATTACTTGTAATGTAAGATATCTGCATGCTACTTAGAATTTGTTATATTGTTTAAATAAATGCAATGGATATTTAAATGACTTATATTATAATTCATATTTGGATTGATTGATGTATATACATGCTTACATCGTGGTATGGATTAATACACCATTGTTAGGATATGGAGGTATATTATGGGTGGAGTGGCTAATAAGTTAAGTCTCGTTTATTCGTGTCAGGTCACAGAACCATGTGGATGACATGCCATTGAAAGACTATAGTGGATAGTTTACTTTTATGTTCTGGATAGGATGGAGTTATATATAAATATATGGACATGTGCCATGATATTAGCTTGAGTCTGAGGATCAATGGTTAGTGTTACCCAAGAATTAACTCTAGAGGAGGAGGGGTGAATAGAGTCAATGGCCAATTTTTACAATTTATAGAATTAAAATTTCAAATCAATAATCTAACCAATTATGTAATAATGAAATTAAGATATAAGAGAAAATAATTTAAAACATAATTGTAAAAGAGATAAGGGAAGAAAAATTACAAATAATGACTCGGCAATTTTAGCGAGGTTCGAAAACTCTTACTCCTCTACTCAAGATTCCTCTTGAGACTTCCCAATCCATTATGGCTTCTCCTTACTGGTGGAGAGCAAACCTTTATATGAAGCAACTCCTTGCTAGGAGACAACCTCTCTTAGTCTTCCTTTGGGTCACACCAACCCTTACAAATTGAAGCTAGCTTGCTTTAATTCGTCTTCCTTGGGCCACTCCAGCCTTTACAAATGAATATCAAATTTATTGCATACAAATATATCTCTCAAAGATTGATATGCAAATTAAAGCTCACAACTAAAGTATAGATGAATAGATTGAAGCTCAAACTCTATGAATGAAATGGATGAGAGGAGATGATATACGTGAAGAATGTAAGCACTTATAATCTCTCAAGTGTATAATAGAGCAAAAACTCAATGAAGATTAAAATAAGAGCAAAAGTCATTTGAATGCTTAATTGAATCTCTCAAAATAGAATAAGAGTGAAATGAGATAAAAGAAGAGAAGATGAGAACAAAAGCTCTCTTTATAATATAATGTCTCTCAAATGGTGTCTCTTAAAATGTTCAGACATTCCTCACTCTATTTATAGAGTTTGCAAGCTCAAAAGAGCTGTTAGAGATGGACAGCACAAAGCACAAGACAAAAAAGCCATTGGATTTGAATCTACCAGAAAGAGTAGACTCTGTCTTTGAAGAGAGATAGCTCTATTTCATTTGAGAGGTGGCTCCATGCCTCAGGGAGGCGACTTTACATTAGTGGCATGGCTCTACTCCTGGAAGTGCCGAATTTTAACTGTTGGAGTGAAAAGAGCAGGCCCAACTTTGAATGGAGACGGTTCTATTGCTTTGTGAAACCAAAATTGGCTACTGGAGTGAAAAGAGCAGGCTTAAATTTGAATGGAGCATGCTCTACCTTGAATGGAGCATGCTTTACCTTAAATGGAGCTAGCTCCATTGATGGGTAGAACTTCAAATGGACATAACTCAGTCCATTTAACTCCAAATGAGGTGAAATTTAGGTCTAAATTCATTGCCTTGAAGTCAACTTTCTAATGCCACCGGTGTTACTCAAAATTTTGCAACCACAAAAATAGTTATGGCCGTTTTAGTGCAACCTGGTCAGAAATTTCGCAAACCAGAAACATGCATTTTGTGATGCTCATATCTCAATCAATTTAAATCCAATTCAGGTAAAATTTGAGTCTAAAATCAAGGGCTCGAAGTCAGATTTCTAATGCCACTGGCCTTACTTAAAAAATCCAACTACAAAAATAGTTATAGCAGTTTTAGTACAGGCTGGTCTGAAATTTTTCTAGGCTGAAAAATTGCTTCTTATGAGATAGTCATTTTTCTATCACTTAGGACTTTGATGCATGGTTCAATTTCATTCAAGTCCAGTTTTTAAGGGTCTAGGGACATATAAGGATGATAAATATCAAGTGCATCGTGTTCTAGAGTCATTTACCAAATCATGGTAACAAAGATTTTAAAGATGAGAGATTAAGTTCATTGCCTTTACCTTTACTTTCTAGAGACCAAAATAAATCTTATGATTAATGTGCATGGTCCTAGAATTTCTAGCTTAAATTTTGAGTCCTTTCAAAGCTTAAGTAAGCTTGAACTAACTCATTCTTTTGTAATGACTTCATATGTCAATTAGATGGGAATGAAGTTTATAGTCTATTGCTAATGGTCATAGGAACTTATGAATGATGTTATGATATGTATGGTCCTATAGAGATGAGCTTCAAATGTATTCATAAAGACTTTGACATTGAATCCTAAACACTCACCAACTTATCTACCCATTTCTTCATGCTTTGTCCATGATCATTTAGGCTTGAGGTAGTATTGCTTTCTTCATTCCTATGAGTTGCTTTCTTACTTATTGTAATCCAAGCTATCTTTGGATAGACATTGCATTTGGTTCCTTACAACTTCATGTCTTCATTGTATCCATTTTTTTTCCTTGATGTGATCTTGAATGATGGAATACTTAGAATGATTTTTAGTGTTTCATTGAGGTTCTTCTTTGAATGTAAATCATCTATAACACTCAATGTGAGCATTAGTCCTTAAACACCATTAATGGTTTGTTATCATCAAAACAACTAGATTGTCCTTGAATGAAATCCTTATGGTCAACAATCTCCCCTTTTTTGATGATGACAAAACATTGATGTATTCATAAGCAAATGAAGTAGCATTTGAAAAATGTTCCCCTTATCAAAGTGCATATATTGAACATAATGTCATAAAATAACATGTTTGTACATTTTATATTCATTTTAGACATTAAATGCATTTTAGATCATACATAGTGAATCACATCACATATATTTCTCTCCCTTTGTCATCTCAAAAAGGTGGGAGGCCTTGACAACTTCATTAAGCATTTGTCATTAAATATAGTGAAATGTCATAGTGAATCAATGATTATCAAGAAATGGCATTTAAGTGGAAATGACTATAATATGCTTTAGAGTTCAACATATGAGCAATTATATCATAAGATACAAATTTCATTGATACCATAAGTTCAAATCATCATTTAAGATTTATACCATATACAAAAGTATATATAATAAAACATAAAACAAAAATGAAACATAAACTAGAATAAGCCTACAGGCAAATAACCTTATAAAGGCAAATCTTAGAACTCAAAACAACTTCGATCCTAATATTTTTCTCCTCATTTGATATCTTCAAGAAGGAGGGAAAAATCATCAAAATCATAAAAGCTCATGAGTATGAATATAACGACCAAAAAGTCATTTTAAGGCATGTTTGACAATATAAAAGATAAGTCAATTAAGCTAAGCAAATCATGCAATATTCCTTCACAAGAGATTACCAATAATCTCCCCCTATCAACATACTTCTATTTACATCATACATCATTAAATGATTATACAACTAATGGAACAATGAAGTAATGATAGGTAAAGTATGCTTATGATATATCATAAAGAAGTCATACTTAAAAACCCTTAATTCATTAATGAAAATGATAAGATACAACATTTGAAGTTCATGGGTTTCTCAAAGGTATGTGCATAATGTATCACATGATACAAAAAACATCTCATTTTTCTCATAACACACATAAGAGCAAGTATGGCCAAGATAATTAAAAATAAGGCCTTCATACCAAAAGATCTTCCTTTTATAAAAATATGCATATTTGCATATGATTGAGTGCTCAAAATTCTTTGAAGAACATTTATGACATAAAAAACATATATTATATGTAAGTAGTGGCACTACACTTAGTCATATGTGATGAACTCCTAATAATGCAAAAGCATAATTTCTTGGATATATATGATTAGAGATATTTGGCTACATGATTTTCTATGTGGATGAGCTCAATATTTCTCTTATACATATATCTTAAGAGGTGATGTCAACGTATCTCATGAAGTTCTAAAGTGCAAAAACACGGATATATAAATTAAGGTCTAGATACTAAAATATCTTCTTTAAGAGATGTGATAAGAGATTGGCTACATGACTCTTTATGTGGATAAGCAAACTATCTATTTTATACACATTCTTTTAAGAAGTGATGTAGAAATATCACATGAAATTCTAAAATGCAAAAAATGGATGCATGAAATAAAATAGCACTTGTAATATCACATTAGTTATCTAAGCTAGAACATAATGCTCTTTGAATGATATATTCCCAAGACTAAGTGTCAAATAAAGATAAGAAATTTAATTTTCATGACACTTAAGAAGTTTTGATCCTTAGAAGAAATTAAGTTTACTTATCATACTAATTTCAATTTATTTTGCATGTATGAGGTAAACTTTTTTGTACAAAACATATATGTTGATTAATATCATCCATGTAAGTGCAATCAACATAATGTTAGCAATGGTTTTGAAATTGATGAGATACAAAAATATCAAGTTTGTCAAAAACCATCATTCTTGAGAAAACCCCTAATTTTAATGATTAGTAATGTTAGCAGAACTAAAATGCATCTCACTAATTGTAATACCCCTAATTTTAAAAGGATAGTCTCGGTAGTTTATTTATGGTTTTACTGTAATTTTTGCATTTTTATGTGTTTATTTGGCTAGTTGCCTATTTGTTTTAATTGTGGTATGTATTTGAATTTTTTTAATTGCGTATTTGTTTTGAGTATTTTTCGTCTTAAATATGTGCTTGCGTGGAAATTTGATTTAATTAATTTTATTAATTATTAAATTGTTATTTAGGGTTTTCGTATTCATTATAACTCTAGAGTTTTTATGTTTCACGATTTAGCCGACTAGGGTTATATTTAGTTGAGGGTTCTGTATCCTAATATAATAGAATTAGGGTTTCCTTAAGCTTATATAAATATATCATTGGATGTTGGCTTAGGGTTTTACACATCAAAAAACCCTATTCACGTATATAGTGAGACTGAGAGAAACAGAGGGCTACAAAGGAGTCTGGAATTGTAGGAACCGTCGGAAAATCTAGGAAGACGGCGTAAAGATTTTAATTCAAAATCTTATAGGCAAGTTCTAATCCTAACTCTATTCCTTTGGCTCGTGTTTTTTGCATGTCTAATGCAACTCCAGGAATATATAAGGATTATAATTAAACTGGTTTTCATATCTTTGATGTTTTTAAACTGAACCTGGTCGTGTGTTCTGTACTGTTCATTTTACATTCTTTCCTATGAAACTCATAATCTAAGTCATGTAAATTGATGTATAAAGAGTTGAATTAGCTTATAACACTCTGGGAAGCCTTAATATTACTTTGGTTCGCATGATTATTTTACTTAAAATAGTGCGTGTTCTTGAATGGTAAACTGCTCGTTCTAACTTTTTGTTGCATAATTCTTGTTTTGATTGTTACTGGTGAATGACTAAGGTATTAAACTGTTTCTGGATCACACTGGGACATAACTTAAACTAGTAGCAGCCTTAGCAATTTAGGACGGATGAACTGGACGTCGCCGGAGAGGATACAGTTGAAGGAAACAAGCAAATAGGAAGAGAGGGGGAAGGAGCCGGCTCCATGGAATCATGGAGCCCGCTCTAAAGGTCTTGGAGGTGGCTCCAAGTGGTTTGGAGGCGGCTCCATCTTGGTTGGAGGCGGCTCCAATTTGTTTGGAGCAAGCTCCTTCAAGGTTTTTCAGTTTTTTGGTTTTCTGCGAGTTCTGGGCTACTGTGGTTGGATTTTTAAAGTTGCAGGTTGAATTAGGAGTTGTTCTAGGGGAGTACAATGATGTTTAAACCCTTATTAAAGCTTCATAAGGCAAGGTAATATGTAAGATACCATAGGAAGCCAATATAGAAATCAGGGGGAAATTCTACATAAAGTTTAAGTGTTGGTTTGGATGTGAATGGTTCAAGTTGCTCATGTTAAATTAGCAATTGACTTAAGGAAATTCATGGTTTAAATCATGTTACAGTGTTATAAAAAAATAAGCATGTCAATTATGATAATTCTCTATTATGCTTAATGGGAACTTAGTTGCTAACTATACAGTATTGTATCTTATCAACTTACTGGATATCGTGGAATGGTTTAAAGTGAGCATGTTAATTCTGATATTGTTATTGTTATGCTCATGGTGGATTACAGGATGGAGTATACCTATTCTCTGTGTTTTAAACTTATTGGAGAATCATGTATCAGTAGTACAGAACAAGCATGTCATATGTATATTTTTATCATACTTGTGATGGATTCCTGTTATATTTGTTATGGACTAGTTGGTATTTACTTTCGTTATTAGTATTATCAACTGCTGGATGTTGGATTACATGCACTAGTATGGGACGGTGGCATGCCTAGGTTTGGATTAGTTTCAAAATACTAAATCCTACCTACACGGAATAAGGGAATGGATTATAAAATAAATCCTACTTATACTTAAGTCAAAGAAGCTGCATAAGCTGAATGACTAACTGGATTGCTTGTTATCTATGTTAAGTCAAAGAAGCTGCACAAGTTGAATGACTAACTGGATTGCTTGTTATTTATGTTAAGTCAAAGAAGCTGCACAAGCTGAATAACTAACTGGATTTCTTATGGATAGGATAGGATAGGACTTTAAATATATTTTTATGGTACCGCGATATGAACTTAAGTCTCAGAGCCGACGGTTAGGGAGTGTATATGCAGTAGGATGCGTAGCTGGCTATATTGGTTGAGGTATACCCTGTTAGGCTTAGATAGTCATGCCTACTCAGGTGCGTTTTGCATGTTGTTTTCTACTCAGGTTGAGACCCTCATCATAGTCCAGTGAGAGTCCCATAGTGTGGATATATATATATATACAGATTATTAGGTATTGTTGAGTTTTTTAGGATGTATATGTGTATCGAGTCTCTGTTTGAATTGTAGTAGGTTAGAACTTGTTCGTGGGCCTGACCCACTTCTATTTTTCAGGTACTTGTCGGTTCCAGACTTAGACTTGATCGTGCTGAGAAGAGACTACTACTCACTCTTCCGATGACGTAGGACTTCTCTCCATGGTTTACTCTAGAAGTTCTTTGAGTAGATTCATTTTAGTTTGGATTTTTATTAGGGGTCCACTAGAGATGGATTCCCGAGTTGTTTAAATTACTGAAGGTTTTGGATTACCGAATTTAAGTATTTATTTTTAAAGGATTTTATTTTAGTTTCTTCCAGCTATTATTTATTTATTTCTTAATTCATTTTGTATTCCGTGTTCGTTTTAAATATTAATTGTTTGATATTTCTCTCGGGTTCGGGCCTGAGTCTGATCAACCCGTGTCTCTGATCGGAGGGGTATCACACTAATTGATTCATTTTCATTTCTGATGGAAGCAACATCTCTTTCAATAAGCATAGGCATATACGATTCCTTACCATTAATTGATCCTTCATAGGCTAATTCAAGTGAGTTCCAAATTTCTTTAGCCGTTTTACAAAAGATAATTTTATTAAACTCATTTTTGCTTAATGCACTGGCTAAAGCATTACATTGAGTTAATCTATAATCATTTTCATCCCATTCCTCTTTTGATTTAGGAATTTTATTTCCTTCAATAACTTTGGTTGGGGTATGACTACCATTTTCTAAAACTTTCCATAAATCAATATCAATACTTTTTAAAAAAGCCCTCATTCTAATTTTCCAATAGATATAATCATTTCCATTTAAACAAGGAGGTTTGTCATTGCATTGTCCTTCTAAGTATGTGATACTACTATTGTTAGCCATGATCGTACTCTAAGACGGTTAAGTCCTTTAATAGATTTTAGGCTCTGACACCAATTGTTATCCAAGAATTGACTCTAAAGGGGGGTGCATAGAGTCAATGGCCAATTTTTGCAATTTATAGAAATAAAATTTCTAATCAATAATCTAATCAATTATGCAATAATGAAATTAAGATATAAGAGCAAACAATTTATAGCATAAATGTAAAAGAGATAAGGGAAGAGAAATTGCAAACAATGACTCGGCAATTTTAGCGAGGTTCGGAAACTCCTACTCCTCGGCTCAAAATTCCTCTTGAGACTTCCCAATCCATTATGGCTTCTCCTTACGGGTGGAGAGCAAACATTTATATGAAGCAACTCCTTGCTTCACCTTACTAAGAGACAACCTCTCTTAGTCTTCCTTTGGGTCACACCAACCCTTACAAATTGAAGCTAGCTTGTTTCTTTTTCCTTAGGCCACTCTAGCGGCCCTTACAAATGAATATCAAATTTGTTGCATACAAATACATTTCTCAAAGATTGATATGCAAATTAAAGCTCACAACTAGAGTATAGATAAATAGATTGAAGCTCAAACTCTATGAATAAAATGAGTGAGAGGAGATGATATAAGTGAAAAATGTAAGCTCTTATAATCTCTCAAGTGTATAATAGAGCAAAAACTCTATGAAGATTAAAACAATAGCAAAAGCCATTTGAATGCTTAATTAAATCTCTCAAAATAGAATAAAAGTGAAATGAGAGAGAAGAAGAGAAGATGAGAATAAAAACTCTCTTTATAATATAATATCTCTCAAATGGTGTTTCTTAAAATGTTCAGACATTCCTCACTCTATTTATAGAGTTTGCAAGCTCAAAAGAGCTGTTAGAGATGGACATCACAAAACATAAGACAAAAGAGCCGTTGGATTTGAATCTGCCAGAAAGAGCAGGCTCTGTCTTTAAAGGGAGACGGCTCTATTTCATTTGAGAGGCGGCTCCATGCCTCATGGAAGTGACTCTATATTAGTGGAGGCGGCTCCCAAAAATGGGAGGTGGCTCTACTCCTGGAAGTGCCGAATTTTAACTACTGGAGTGAAAAGAGCAAGCTCAACTTTGAATGGAGCATGCTCTACCTTGAATGGAATATGCTCTACCTTAAATGGAGCCGGCTCTATTGATGGGCAGAACTTCAAATGGAGATAACTTAGTTCATTTAACTTTAAATGAGGTGAAATTTAAGTCTAAATTCATTGCTTTGAAGTCCGATTTCTAATGCCACCAGTTTTACTCAAAATTTCCAACCATAGAAATAGTTATGGCCATTTTAGTACAACCTGGTCAAAATTTCGCAAACCAGAAACATGCATTTTGTGATGTTCATATCTCAATCAATTTAAATCCATTTTAAGTGAAATTTGAGTCTAAAATTAAGGGCTCGAAGTCAGTTTTCTAATGCCACTGGCCTTACTTAAAAACTCCAACTACAAAAATAGTTATAATAGTTTTAGTACAGGCTGGTTTCAAATTTTTCTAGGCTGAAAATTACTTCTTATGAGATAGTCATCTTTCTATCACCTAGGACTTTGATGCATGGTTAAATTTAGTTCAAGTCTAGTTTCTAAGGGTCTAGGGACATATAAGGATGATAAGTATCAAGTGCATTGTCCTAGAGTCATTTACCAAATCATGGTAACAAATGTTTTAAAGATGAACGATTAAGTTCATTTCCTTTACCTTTACTTTCTAGAAACCAAAATAAATCTTATGATTAATGTGCATGGTCTTAGAATTTCTAGCTTAAATGTTGAATCCTTTCAAAGCTTAAGCAAGCTTGAACTAACTCATTTTTTAGCAATGACTTCATATGTCAATTAGATGTGAATGATGTTTATAGTCTATTGCTAATGGTCATTGGAACTTATGAATGATGTAATGATATGCATGATCCTATAAAGATGAGCTTCAAATGTATTTATGAAGACTTTGACATTGAATCCTAAACACTCACCAACCTATCTACCCTTTTTTTCATGCTTTGTCCATGATCGTTTAGGCTTGATGTAGTATTATTTTCTTCCTTCCTATAAGTTGCTTTTTTGCTCATTGTAATCTAAGCTATCTTTGGATAGACATTGCATTTGGTTCCTTGCAACTTCATGTCTTCATTGTATCCATTTCTTTCCTTGATGTGATCTTGAATAATGGAATACTTGGAATGATCTTTAATACTTCATTGAGGTTCTTCTTTGAATGTAAATCATCTATAACACTCAATGTGAACATTAGTCCTCAAACACCATTAATGGTTTATTATCATCAAAACAACTAGATTGTCCCTGGATGAAATCCTTATGGTTAACAGTTAGAAAACATATATTGCTTGGGATGCATAATTGGATATAGTGGATAATTGTGTGCCCTAGTAGATCATAGTATTCATACCCACTATATGTGCATATTAAATGTTGCCTACTATTCAGCTTAAGGCTGCCCTATAGTCCAGTAAGAGCCCTTTAGTGTGTATCTCTATATATACGGACTATATAGTTATTGTTGAGTTGACTAGGATGTATATGTGTATCGGGTCTCTGTTTGAGATGTAATAAAGTAGAATATGTTTGTGGGCCTGACCCATTATTATTTTTCAGGTGTTTGTCAGGTGTAGAGATTGTTTGTTCTGAGCAGAGTCCAGTCTACTTCACTCTTCCGATTCTACGTAGGATTCTTCTTTATGTTTCAGTCTTTGGATTTGGTTTTATTTTAGTTATTATTTCAGTTAGGATTTTATTAGGGATCCACATTATGGATTCCCGAGTTGTAATCTAGATGGTTACTGGTATCAAAGGATTTTGATTATTTATGGAGGATTTATTGGATTATTATTATTGGAGGATTTATTATTTAGTTTTCTTATCAGCTTTATTATTTTATTCTTATTATCTTTTGTATTCCGTGTTCATTTATTGCCTAATTGTTTGATATCCCTCAGTTTTAGGCTTGGATATGATCAACCCATGGCTTTGGAATCAAAGGGTATCACAGTTGGTATAAGAGCACTCTAGGTTCAAGTGTCTCTAGGGATCTATCGTTTATCGACTTTCGCGCAGCGTATTATTTTATTTAGAGCTTAAGTTTAAGATTTATTGTATTCCTTTATGGTCTATTATAATCATTTTGATGTCTATCTTCCTATGTTAACAGAATGGTTAATGCTAGAAGAAGATAGGAGAGGCAACAAAAGAAGGCAGAGAGTAAGCGTCAGAATCGTTTGCGACGTTGACAAGCTGCAGAGAGGCAGCAGGTACTTTTGTTCCAAGAGGAGGAGGATGAACAATTGCACATCGATTAGGAAAAGGTACAACAGACTCAGGAGTCTTTGGATCAGGGCCACACTCAAGGTAGGGATCTAGAGTATCTTCCTCAGATAGTTGACAACATCGCTTAGGCTAAAGCAGCAGGTGTAGCAGCTGCACTACAGAATCAACCGCATGTTCAGCAGGAACCTGTACCAGTACTAGTGGTTCAGACTAATCCTTGGGAAAAAGCTAGAGGTTCATTCACAAAGGGGAGCCCATTTGAGTTTTTAGGCTTTATCCACGTGAAAGTAGCTCATTAGTGGAAGAAGAACATTGAGTGTCATCTTCGCATGGTTGAGTGCACAGAGGTTTAGAAGCAAATACTTGCTACTTTCAAGCTTGTCGTGGATGCACTCCAGTGGTGGGAGCTAGTTAGTTACCACCACAGAGGATATGACTTCCTTGACTTATGATCAGTTCTGTGCTTGTTTTGATGAGAAGTATTTTCCATATGTAATCAGAACAGTTATGAAAAGGGAGTTCATTGGCCTGCAGTAGGGGGACATGACTGTAGTAGCGTACGAGCAGTAGTTTACATGCTTGTCTTTATTTATTCTAAACGAGGTGGATACCGAGGAGAAGAAGCGCACTAGCTTTGTTAATGGGCTGATCTGACCTATTAAGCAAGTTATTACAGGTAGTCCAGCCTACACTACTTATGCTCAGGTAGTGGACACCGCCTTATAGCTTTCTCAGCTGAGGGTGGATTATAGATAGACTAGAAGTGAGAAGTAGGGTGACAGAGACTCTGCTAATCAGCTAGTTAAAAAAGGGAATGATAATGGGCACCGACAGAATGATAAGGGCAGATTCTAGGGACAACAACCTTGAAAGAAGTACAAGAGTGGTTAAATGCTCAGAGAGATGAAACACCTATTCAGAGACAGCAGAATGGGGGACCACAGGAAGGACGAGTTCAGCCACCGACTAACCAGTAGAGGAGGCAGTTTGGTACCTTCAGAGGTAGTTGCTATACTTTTGGAGAGTTTGGACACACTTACAGGTAGTGTCCTAAGAACAGACAAGGACAACAGGTGCAACAGGGACAGAGGGCACCATTACTTTTACCTGCTTCACATATTTCATGTATTCAGGGACAAACGTTCCTAGCTTTACCAGCACCGCCACCGCAACAGGGACAGGCACTGCAGCAGTTGCATTATAGTAGGGTGTATTATCACATGCCACAGGATGTTTAGGCACCTCAGGCTGTTGAGGGTATGTTTCCTATATACGGTACATATGGTTGTGTTTTGTTTGATACGGGTGCTACACATTCATTCATGTCTAGTTCATTTGTTACATTATCTAGGATGACGACTTAGTTATGTAATAAACCTCATAGCATTGCTACACCTATAGGTGATACTGTTATTTTGCATGAGAGTGATGGGCCTGTGACACTAGATATTGGTACACTTAAATTTCTAGCCATTTTATTGGTCCTATACATGCATTCCTATGATGTGATACTTGGGATGGATTGGTTATCACAATACCATGCCTAAGTTAATTATTATGATAGGTCTATTGTATTTGTTATACCTGGTCAGGATATATACGCCGTTGCTATGCCACGTTCTAATGGGGTTTCTAGCATATATTTGTTTTACGTTGAAGAGGAGACCGAGGAGGAGATTACTGTAGCACTTGATAGCATACCAGTTGTAAAGGAATTTTCGGATGCATTTCAAGATATTCCAGGGTTACCACCTATTTGAGAGATAGACTTTGTTATTGACTTAGCTTCAGGCACTACGCCTATTGCTAAGGTACCATATATGATGGCACCAGTGGAGATGCAAGAGCTAAGAGATCAAATTTAATAATTACATAGTCAGGGTTTCATTCACAGGATTACTTCACCCTAGGGAGCACCAATATTGTTTGTGAAGAAGAAGGATGGTTCACTTCATATGTGTATAGATTACAAGGAGTTGAACAAGGTTATTATTTGTAACAAGTACCCTTTACCCAGAATCAGTGATCTTTTTGAACAATTGAAGAGAGTTGCATATTTCTCCAAGATTAATTTGCGTTCTGGATATCATTAACTTCAGGTTAGGGAGCAAGATGTTCCTAAGACAGCATTTCTCACTAGATATGGTTCTTATGAGTTTCGTGTCATTCCTTTCAGGTTGATTAACGCACCAGCAGTCTTTTATGGATTTGATGAACAGGGTCTTCAGGACTTACTTAGATCAGTTTGTTATCATATTCATCGATGATATTTTGGTCTATTCTAAGTTAGAGGATGATCATACTAGGCATCTTTGCATAGTATTGCAAACGCTTTGTGAACACCAGTTGTATGCCAAGCTCGAGAAGTGTGAATTTTGCCAGCGAGAAGTGAAGTTTCGAGTCACGTGGTGTTAGAAAATGGGATAACAGTAGATCCAGCTAAGGTCTTAGCAATGTTAGAGTGGAGTCGGCCTACTTCACCTTAAGAGATTTAGAGTTTTTTGGGATTGACAGGATACTATCGTAGGTTTATTCAGGGGTTCTCGAAGATAGCGGGACCACACTCATTTGAATAAGAAGGGTGCACCGTTCGTATGGGATGAACACTGTCAGAAAGCTTTTGATGAGCTAAAGAGCAAGTTGACTTCTGCACCTGTTCTAGCTACTCCACAGAGTGGGATAGAGTATCTTGTCTATACAGATGCTTCTTTGCAAGGTTTTGGGCGTGTTTTGATGCAAGAGGAACGACCCGTTTTGTATGGATCTCGTAAGCTTAAGCCTCATGAGCTTAATTATCCAACACACGATTTGGAGTTAGCACTTGTGGTCTTTGCCTTACGTATTTGGAGGCATTATCTATTGGGAGAGTCCTTTAGACTATTAAGTGATCACAAGAGTCTGCGGTATTTGTTTATTTGGTGGGAGCTGAATATAAGACAATGCAGATGGTTAGAGTTTGTGAAAGACTATCATTTCTCTATACAGTACCATCCAGGGAAAACGAATGTGGTGGCAGATGTACTCAGTCGTCGACCCTATGCGAGTCTTTCTGTATTATTCGTCACTGAGTGGGATTCTTTGAAGACAGTCGATAAGTTGTCCGATACTTTTATAGCATGTATGGTAGTTACACAATCTATCATTTATAAAGTACTTAAGGCGCAACTTACAGATCAGCAGTGCATTGATAAAGTTACAGAGATAACTTCTGAAAAGGTTCCATTTTATTATGTTGGGACTGATGGAGGCTTAAGGTACAAAGGGCATTTAGTAGTATCTTTTGCTGATGATTTAAGAAAGGATGTGATGACCGAGACTCACAAGTCTGACTTTTCTATTCATCTAGGAGGAGATAAGATGTATCAGGATATGAAGAGGCAGTTTTGGTGGACAGGTATGAAAAAGGACATTGTTATCTTTCTTTCTAAGTGTAGTACTTTCCAGATGGTCAAGATTGATCATCAAAGACCACCAGGTTCTTTGCAGCCACTACCTACACTGAAGTGAAAATGGGAGAGCATTTTTATGGATTTTGAGGAGGGGTTGCTAATTCCATTAAGGATCACAATTCCATTTGGGTCATCGTTGATAGGTTAACTAAATCAGCTCATTTCTTGCTTATTCGCATTGATTTCACTTCGGAATAGTTGGCGAGACTTTACATTACAGAGATTGTGAAGTTGCATGGCATACCGTTATCCATTATATCAGATAGGGATTCGAGCTTTGTGTTAGGATTTTGAAAAAGTTTTCAGCAGGCCTTGGGTACAGAGTTACATCTTAGCACTGCTTATCATCCTCATACTGATGGACAGACTGAGAGGGTTAATCAGATCATGGAGGATATGATTTATTTTTGTGTCTTTGACTTTGAAGGCCATTGGGAGGACTATTTACCACTCGTGGAGTTCACATATAACAATAGCATTCAGAAGGCTATTGGTATGGCACCATTTGAGGCTTTATATAGTCGACCATATAGATCTCTTGTTTGTTGGATGGAGATTGGAGAGAGCATATTTTTGGGTCCTAAGTTCATTAAGGACACCTTTGAGAAGATCGTTCTTATCGGGGATCATATGTGCACTTCCCAAAGTAGGCAGAAAAGTTATGCAGATCATTGTACTCGTGCATTGGAGTTTCAGGTTAGAGATCAGGTCTTGCTTAAAGTATCTCCTATGAAGGGAGTAATGCGCTTTGGGAGGAAAATGAAGTTGTCACCAAGTTTTGTGGGTCATTTTATGATTACGGATCGAGTTGGCGCAGTAGTATATCGGTTAGCACTTCCAGACCACTTACACCGTGTCTACAATGTGTTTCATGTTTCCATGTTGCGAAAATTTCTGTGAGATGAGGATCGTTATCAGCATATCGATGTTAGTGAGATTGAGTTGCAGTTGGATGCAACATATGTAGAGTCACCGTGTCGTGTTATAGACCGTAGGGATCAGATTCTTCGCAACAAGGTCATACCTCTTGTGCGCGTCTAGTGGAGCCATCATAATTAAGCTGAGTCTATTTAGGAACAGGAGGACGTAATTCCCTCACAATTTTAAAAAATTATGGAATAAGGTAATGGCGAATTCAGAGGACGGAATTCTTTTTGTTAGGGGGAAGAATGTAATACCCCTAATTTTAAAAAGATAGTTTTGTGATTTATTTAATTATTTTAGCGCATTTTTAAATGATTATTTGTTTATGTGGCTAATTGTTATGTGTTTATTTGAATTGTTTGTTTATTTTAATTATGTGTTTATAAATTTTTTTATTTAAATGAATTTTTTATATGATTTTGCTTGCTTAAATGATATGTATTTATTTGTATTTAATTGTTAGGATTAAATGATTTAATTGTTTTATTTTATTTTATATTTTAAAGGAGTTGGATTTGGATAGTAGTCATGGACCAACCCAATAGGTCACATGGATTACTTGAATAGGAGTCTTGATGGGTATGCATAATAACCCATGAATAATTGTGTATATATATATGGGTATATATGTATATTAGGATAGTATTACTATTATTATTATTATTATTATTAATGGTATTACTAGTAATATATATATGGATAGTTATATGCATATATATATCATATATGGGTATATATGTATATAAGAATAATTTTATTATTATTATTATTACTATTAGTATTATTAGTATTAGTAATAATATAGATTTGGATAGTCAGTAGTATATATATACATAGATAAATGTTATCTATATATATATATATGTGTGTGTAATCACGTTTAGTAGAATGATTTATATATATAAATAATTTCTTTCTTTTATTTTATTTCTTTTCCTTTTCTTTTCTTTTCTTTTCTTTAAGGTAATTAGAGTTGGGAAGGGATTAGGATTTAGTAGTAGTATATATATATATATATATAAGTTATATCTCTGCAAGAGAGTTACAAAAACCATATTCACATATAAAAAAAGGCAGTGGGTTTTGGTGAGAGAAAACAGAGACACAAAGAGAGGTTTTGGCCAAGGAGTAAAGGCTGAACCAAGAAGGGATTAGAGGAGGTTGTTCGTGGGTTGAACCAGGAACAACAAAAGGTTGTGAAGGCAACCCAAGGGTCGCCGAAATTAGAGAAGAAAAGGAAGAAAGAGGTTTGGGATTTCAACCTGAAATCCTTAAGGCAAGTTTTTCTTCTAACTCTTTCCCTTTGATCACGTGTCCTATATATACTTAAGATAAGTCCAGAATGATTAACTAGAAGTAATAAATGACTTTGCTTGCTAATTGGATTAAAAAAAAGTATGTGTGCGTATGTTTATGTAATTAGTTGGGTTTTGAATCTTGATGCATGATTTTTTATTTTAAATTATCTAAATTATGCATAAAAACTTTAAATAATGTTAGGGAATAATACCAACCCAAAATTAAGTGCGTGTCCCGGCAAGCCCAACAAAAGTAAATGTTAACTAACGGATCTTGTCATCTGAGTGAGACTCATTGTTGGGAAACAAATATGTTTTCCTTTTTTAATTTTATTAATTTATTATTTTTTATTATAATATTCTAGGAATATATATAAGGTATCTCATATAAGTGTATATTACCATTTATGCAAAAGATATATGTATATATACGAGTATGTGATTCCAACTCCCCCAAGTGCTATCTTGTCTTTTCTTAATACTAAATTATTGGTATTAATATTATATTTTGTTCTGAAAAGTTTATGTTCAAGTGCTCCATTGCTTAAAGTGACTAGCTTTTAAATTCTAAAGTTGGGGGGGGGGGGGGGGGGGGGGAGAGAGAAATTAAAAAAGAACAAAGACTTTGTGATAACCATCCATTGTTGAAAGAGACAGCAAAGACTTGGGAATGACTTGTACAGTTCTATTCTTGATTGAAAAACTGTGACCTTGAAAATGAAAACACTAAAAAGTTAATTAGTACCAACAGGCTCGACTTTTAAAAGGAGTAATTTAGCGAAGACAGTTTGTATGAGTTCCGATTAAAATAATAATAATAATAATAATTAGCCCATTACCTTCTGCTTTATCATTTGGCATTGTTTGAGTCCCTTGTCCAATCCCAACCATGCGCATTAATATAATCCGTACACAAGACTAAAGGTGGAATATGGGGCTCAAATCCCCTGCTGTGAGTTACCCTGCAGTCCTTTGCTGTGAGCTGATGAAAGGCCTTAGTTTGGCCACGTGTGCTTCAGTTTGTAATATGTCTGTGGATTCCACTAAAATGGTGCAAAACGCATTATTCCGTTAAATCTGCCTTCCGTTAAACATCTATCTCTCGGCATCTCTGAAAAAGTCCAAAAGAGCCAGCTCTACAAATTAATTGAGCCGTCTCCAAAAAATTGGGTTGAGCCGTCTTCACATTTCTTCTTGAGCCGGCTGTCCATTATTTTTTTTTTTCTTTTATTTTTATTTTTTTTTGCTTGGCAAGGAGCCGGGTTTAAAAATTCTGAGAGCCGGCTCCATATTTATTATGAGCCGGCTCAACAACTTAGAGCTGGCTCCATTGAACTTCAAGAGCCGGCTCCATTAAATCCCAAGAGCTGTTAAATTTAGGTGTGAAATTAGTTTGGCAAAGGTGTGAAATTAGTTTGTTAGAACTGTGTGAATAGCTTATTTTGATGGTGAATGTGATCAGTGTCCCTACTTATTAAATTTCACAATGTATTTTTTCTCATAAATATGACATAATAACATGTGAAATGTGTAATTGCCGCATACATGAGAAGACAAAATATTTGGATAACACATTGGTATTTAATGAAGTCAACTCAGTTAAAAAAAAAACAATTATGGAAGATTTTACATTCACTAGAATGGTTATTGAAGATTATAGAAGAAAATTCTACAATTAACCAAGATTTCAAATACGCTAGAATGCTTAACTAATGTCAATTTCAAGAAAAAAAAATTCATAATTTACACTAACGGATGACAAATGAAAGAATTAAAAAATGTTTAATTTAGGTGTGAAATTAGTTTTGCAGAGGTGTGAAATTAGTTTTACAGAATTGTGTGAATAACTTGTTTTGATGGTGAAGGTGATCAATGTCCCTACTTATTAAACTTCACAATGTATTTTTTCTCATAAATGTGACATAATAACCTGTGAAATGTGTAATTGCCGCATATATGAGAAGACAAAATATTTGGATAACACATTGGTATCTAATGAAGTCAACTCAGTTAAAAAAAAAACAATTATGGAAGATTTTACATTCACTAAAATGGTTATTGAAGATTATAGAAGAAAATCCTATAATTATCCAAGATTTCAAATACGCTACAATGCTTAACCAATGCCAATTTCAAGTAAAAAGAATCATAATTTACACTAACGGATGACAAATGAAAGAATTAAAAAATGTTAAATTTAGGTGTGAAATTAGTTTTGCAGAGGTGTGAAATTAGTTTTACAGAACTGTGTGAATAGCTTATTTTGATGGTGAAGGCGATCAGTGTCCCTACTTATTAAACTTCACAATGTATTTTTTCTCATAAATGTGACATAATAACCTGTGAAATGTATAATTGCCGCATACATGAGAAGACAAAATATTTGGATAACACATTGGTATCTAATGAAGCCAACTCAGTTAAAAAAAAAACAATTATGGAAGATTTTACATTCACTACAATGGTTATTAAAGATTATAGAAGAAAATCCTACAATTAACCAAGATTTCAAATACGCTAGAATGCTTAACTAATGTCAATTTCAAGAAAAAAAAATTCATAATTTAGACTAACGGATGACAAATGAAAGAATTAAAAAATGTTAAATTTAGGTGTGAAATTAGTTTTGCAGAGCTGTGTAAATAGTTTATTTTGATGGTGAAGGTGATCAGTGTCCCTACTTGTTAAACTTCACAATGTATTTTTTCTCAGAAATGTGACATAATAACCTGTGAAATGTGTAATTGCCGCATACATGAGAAGACAAAATATTTGGATAACACATTGGTACCTAATGAAGCCAACTCAGTTAAAAAAAAAAAAAACAATTATGCAAGATTTTACATTCACTAGAATGGTTATTGAAGATTACAGAAGAAAATCCTACAATTATCCAATATTTCAAATACACTATAATGCTTAACCAATGTCAATTTCAAGTAAATAAATATTATAATTTACACTAACGGATGACAAATGAAAGAATTAAAAAATGTTAAATTTAGGTGTGAAATTAGTTTTGCAGAGGTGTGAAATTAGTTTTGTAGAACTGTGTGAATAGCTTATATTGATGGTGAAGGTGATCAGTGTCTCTACTTATTAAACTTCACAATGTATTTTTTCTCAGAAATGTGACATAATAACCTATGAAATGTGTAATTGCCGCATACATGAGAAGACAAAATATTTGGATAACACATTGGTACTTAATGAAGCCAATTCAGTTAAAAAAAAATAATTATGGAAGATTTGACATTCACTAGAATGGTTATTGAAGATTATAGAAGAAAATCCTACAATTATCCAATATTTCAAATACACTATAATGCTTAACCAATGTCAATTTCAAGTAAATAAATATTATAATTTACACTAACGGATGACAAATGAAAGAATTAAAAAATGTTAAATTTAGGTGTGAAATTAGTTTTGCAGAGGTGTGAAATTAGTTTTGTAGAACTGTGTGAATAGCTTATTTTGATGGTGAAGGTGATCAGTGTCCCTACTTATGAAACTTCACAATGTATTTTTTCTCAGAAATGTGACATAATAACCTGTGAAATGTGTAATTGCCACATACATAAGAAGACAAAATATTTGGATAACATATTGGTACGTAATGAAGCCAACTCAGTTAAAAAAAAAAAAACAATTACGGAAGATTTTACATTCACTAGAATGGTTATTGAAGATTATTGAAGAAAATCTTACAATTACGCTAGATTTCAAATACGCTAGAATGCTTTACCAATGTCAATTTCAAGTAAAAAAAAATCATAATTTACACTAACGGATGGCAAATGAAAGAATTAAAAAATGTTAAATTTAGGTGTGATATTAGTTTTGCAGAGGTGTGAAATTAGTTTAGTAGAACTGTGTAAATATTAAACTTCACAATGTATTTTTTCTCATAAATGTCACATAATAACCTGTGAAATGTGTAATTGCCGCCTACATGAGAACAAAAAATATTTGGATAACAAATTGGTACCTAATGAAGCCAACTTAGTTAAAAAAAACAATTATGTAAGATTTTACATTCACTAGAATGGTTATTGAAGATTATAGAAAAAAATCCTACAATTATCTAACATTTCAAATATGCTAGAATGCTTAACCAATGCCAATTTCAAGTAGAAAAATATCATAATTTACACTAACAGATGACAAATGAAAGAATTAAAAAATGTTAAATTTAGGTGTCAAATTAGTTTTACAGAGGTGTGAAATTAGTTTTACAGAACTGTGTCAATAGCTTATTTTGATGGTGAAGGTGCTCAGAGTTCCTATGATCAGAATTTTTAGAGCCGGCTCCTTGCCAAGCAAAAAAAAATAAAAATAAAAGAAAAAAAAATAATGGACAGCCGGCTCAAGAAGAAATGTGGAGACGGCTCAACCCAATTTTTTGGAGACGGCTCAATTAATTTGTAGAGCCGGCTCTTTTGGGCTTTTTCAGAGATGCCGAGAGATGGATGTTTAACGGAAGGCAGATTTAACGGAATAATGCGTTTTGCACCATTTTAGTGGAGCCCATAGACATATTACAAACTGAAGCACACGTGGCCAAACTAAGGCCTTTCATCAGCTCACAGCAGGGGACTGCAGGGTAACTCACAGCAGAGGATTTGAGCCCACTTGAGTAGTCCCTTTTTAATTTCTGTCGCATTCGAAACAAACGAAAAAATGAAGGCTTCAACTATGGCCTGTATTTACATGATCAAAAAAGTTTGGTTATATATATATATATATATATATATATATATATATATATATATGTATTGATGGAAAACATGCATTGATTAGTATCTTATCGTGCATTGAAAGTAAAAAATTTTATAAATTTTTTTTACTTTATTTTTTTTGTTTGGTTGTTATAAAATTTTTACGAGAAAAAAAAATTTAAAATTTAACAAAATAACTTATTTATCAATTTTCGGTAAGCTATTTACACGTCCGGTCAGATGGACTCCACCTCAACCCTTTTACCTAAACATTTGCCAAATACAGAAAAATAAAATATTTTACTTGAAAAATAAAAATATTTTCTGAGAAAAATATTTTACGTTAGTCATAATGTATAATTTTGATGAAGAAAACTGATCCAAATTAGAAAGAAGAATTCAAATTCTCATAAGAATAAGTAGATGTGTGAGTGTGTTTTGTATCATGGTTCAATATAATCGGTATTTGAACTTTTAATAAAATGTATACGGATGACTGCTTCAAGTAGAATAAAACATATAATATATCCATATATATATATATAGAGAGTAATGCAGCAAGCAATGCTTTCAAGACGTGCTTATATTTCTGAAAAATGAAAACGGTATTGGTATCCAAGTGAATGCATCTCGAAGATACATGTTTAGAAACAAATATTTTTAAAGAATTTATTTTGAAACATGTTTAATGTTTTTGATTCTATTCATGTGAATAAACTCTAGTTATTTACCCTGCAGTTTTTGCAGAAGAATGGTTAAGGGATTTTTACATATAAATGGGTTTAGTGGCCTATATTTACATATCCATTGAGTCAAAGTACCATAGTTTCAAAAAAATGTGTTTGACTAAATTGCTGATGTGGCACATGAATTTTTACTGTTTAAAATTTGTGTTGCCCAAAATGCCATTCTCTTTATTTTGTGTGTTGCCTAAAATGCCCTTGTCCATTTTCTAATACATTTGACCTTTTGGAGCCCTAACCTCACGAAATCTCATTCGTGCAAGAGCCCTCTCTCTCTCTCTGCCCTAACCCTCACTCAAATCTCATTCTTAAAGAGCCCTCTCTCTCTCTCCCCCCCTCTCTGTAACAGCCATTTCACCCTCATTCGTGCGTCCTCTCTCTCCCCATCTTTGTCTAACCAGCGAAGCAAGACCAGGCCACCACAAAATCCCGGCCCTCTTTCAGAAGAAGAAGAAAAGAGCTATCGGTGAGCCAGCAAGAAAATCTCTCTCTAAACATGGCGATACGCCTCAGCATCTGCAACGAGTACTCTCTTTCTCTCTGTTATTTATTTTGTAGATGATTAGTGTTATAATTTTTTTTTTCCCAATTGGATGTCTAATTTTCATCTTCTTTTTTTTTTTTTTTTTTTTTTTTTCATTCATTTATAAAGAGACATGAGCTATATTATACCCTCTAATTCTATATGTTTTTTTTACTGTTTCTATACCAAATTTTTGATTCCACCACTCAAATATGCAGGTATTCTTTTAGCATTGGTACCACAACAAAAATTCAATTTTTAAATAATTTTTACTTTTTAAACATACAACTTTGTTGGCAAGGCCTTGATTCTCCTCTGGACTATATTCATCTGAACTTATGTCAACAAACTTGATTTATCCGTAGCGCTCATTCCGCTCCCTTAACATGTTGACCTGGTAATATAATTATATAAACATTTTTTCAAATTAACACCAATTCATGAATAACAGTACGTTGGAATCAAATTAAAAACTTGAAAATAAAATGTAAAATGCAAACCTCGCGCATGCAAAGCCGACAATCACCGTCATAAAGCATCTTAACCTTCC
Source organism: Cornus florida (assembly GCF_030987335.1). NCBI lineage: Eukaryota > Viridiplantae > Streptophyta > Magnoliopsida > Cornales > Cornaceae > Cornus > Cornus florida. The sequence continues at coordinate 75,392,934 of NW_026775579.1, read as the reverse complement.
AATTTGGAGACGATTGTTTATCATCATCTTCTTTCTTGGGAGCTACAGCTTCCATAGTTGGTTCATGTATTGCGCGAATTGAATATTTATATCCTGCGACAAGGAAACATAAAACTCAATAGCCCCAATATAAAGCAAAATTCATGTTATTCTTTCCCTACTAGAATTAACAGCTAATTTGAAAAATATTAATGGCATAATACCAAATACAATTATCAAAATCACAAAACAACATATCTAATACCAAATCACAAAAACCCATTTGGAATTAGAGTGAGTAATGTAGAGAAAATATAGAAATGAAAATATATATATATATATATATATATATATATGACACAATTGTAACCTAAAATGAAAATTATAGGTGTAGTATATATGTGTGTGTGTATATTACCTGTTTGAAAATTAGGATTATATGAAAGGTATCTATGAAGAAGAGGGTGTGAAGAAGAGGCATGGTGTCTAGTTCTGAGATAGCGAGGGATAAAGAGAAGAATTGGGTTTGCTTGTCTTCCACCTCTAAAATCAAACTTCCACTTCCATTTTGCAAATAGATGACCCTTTAACATAAATGAAAGAGCCACCTTTCTGATTTTGAAAGGATGTTCTACAGTGACACGCTGGTTTTGTTCAGCAATGATAATCCCACTCCAAGATTTCCCTTTTTCCAATGGCACAAATTCTTATCTTCTAAATGAAGGCAATTAGTTCCAATTTGTAAACTTCAGGAGGTAGCTTTTTAGGTAAAAATGCTAGCTAGCTGCATACACCTCTCATCCTATTGAATCAAAGCTTTCATGGCCAAATTTGATTGTTGTTTCAAATACAGATGTGTAACAAGTGTATAAAAGCAATTTGTACAAGCTCTAGTACCAAATTAACATGGACAACACTAGAAAACTTGGATGAATGCTCCCCACTAACACATTGATAGGTAGTTGGCTTTGTGGACTGGAAGAGTATTTTCTTAGTCCTAAACGTATCACTTTTTAGATTCCCAAAAAAGTAGTTGCAGAAAATTCTGGACCAAAGCTATTAAGAGTTCTAGAGTTCAATTAAAGGTCAAATTTGTAGGATAGATGGCTTCTTAATAAATCTAGGCCTCAGGATGAAAAGTGGAGAAGGGGAGCGGGGACAGTAAATCTGGTAGCAGAAAGTGAATTGAATAAAGAGAATACAAAAAATCTCTTCTAAGATCCTACCTAGAATCCCTCAGACTTTGCCAATAGAAAAAGTTGCATCATACAATCAATCAAAACTTTAGAACCATCTCTCAAATTCTAAATACACTAGACCCTACGGTCCCTACTAAATTGGATGATTGATTATATAATTAAGCCGTTCAACTTCTAGAACTAGGATAAGACTAAATAGAAAAACATACTCTACATCAAATGCACAAAGGCAAAATGATAACAAACTCCAAACTTGTGGGAACTTGCCAGAAGCCAAGGCAAAGAAAACAATGCTTCACCAAATTTTATCTAGTCCCATAAAAATCCAAAGACAATAACATAACAACTTATTGAGATGCAAGTAAAGTACGACAAAATTCAAGTTGCCAACCCCAAACAGTTAGACTAAAATAGAAATGACATATCATTTGTGTTAATTCAGTTTATTTATGAAATGCAATTAGTAGACATTGGCCATGTAATGCAATTATTTATTCAGTTAGAAGGCTGCTTCCTAGAGCAGCTTCTTTTTGGCTACACCAACCATATGGGGATTGGTTGTTACACTCACATCCAATCGCTTAAAATCCTTATCAATTTTGAATGTAAAACAGAAAAAGAAAAAAAATAAAAATAAAGAAGAAGAAAGTATTTCTGGCAATGTAATGTTTAAGTTTTTCTTATATATATATTTGTGCGTGAGGTGTAATTTAAAAGCAAAAGAAAAAGAGAAAAGAAAAGAAAAAAAAATGGGTGGGATCCACTCCAATTTTAAGTCCATAAGATGGGTAATGGGTCATGACAGACCCACTGTTTTTCTTTTTTTCTTCTCTCTCAGCTTGCTCCCTCTCTGCCGCTTGCTTTTCTTTTTTTTCTTCTACATAATTAAGCTTGATTAATTCCTCATCTCTTGGTAGTTTGAAGTGCCGTTTGCGGCAAATTGAAGCTCACGGCGAGGCCTACAAGTTGATAGGAGCAATTTCTAGTTTGGTGCACTCCTTAATTTTGAAATCTAGGGCATCAATTTGGGATTTTTCATTGCTTTAGAGGTAGGGGTCTCTAATACTCAAATTCTTGTTCCTTTGTGAGTTTCCCTACTTTAATTGTTGTCAATCATGCTAGATTTGAACTGATAATCTCTTAAATGATTTTAATTGTGTATGTGAAGCATATTATTATGTGTATTTGTTGTTCTACATAGAAAGAATGCCTAATTGTTGATCTTCTATGCTTGTTGTGTTCATTAAATTGTTAAAAATTGTTATGAGGAAGCATGTTAGTGGTGTAACATTAATTTTTCCCAAATTTTTATGGTATTAAAAAGGCATGTAACATGCATTAAAAGCATGCATTCAAAGCATGGGGTATGAAAAGGGTGAAATGATTTGAAAAAGGGATTTTGGGGAGAATTTGATAAAATGGTTTTATGAGAAAAAACCCGGTCGTCGCGGAGTCACCAAAGTGCCGGTGTGTTAATATAGCCTAGAGGGAACTAGGGAGATTGCCCTAGCGTGGTTGAGCTATCTGGGCCCCAAATGACGCTACGGAGGTACCAAAGGTCAGGGACAATAGCCAATCCTTCACTCGTGTCGCTGCGGAATCACCAAAGGGTGGGTTATATTAACAGTTTGTGAAATGATGATATTTTTCTGAAAATGGGGAGTGACGTGCATAACATTGCATTCATGGCATGATATTTATTTGCTTTGAACTTAGAATTGATATTGTGTTTTCCTTGCTTTGCATGACCCCAAATCCCTAGTGTCCTATTCCTTGTTTGGATTTACGGGGACATAAGAGGTGTGTCTTAGGCACCACTTACTGAGCAATTTTGCTCACCCCTTTTATTTAACATTTTTTTTTACAGGAAACGGGAAAGAAGTGGCGGATTACATTCTACCATAGACTTAATATGGATTAGGAGCTTATTTTTGTTGTTTTTGTACTTGGGTCATTCTATTTTTGTAAGATTAAGCATAATATATTTTGTACGATGACTTATGGACTTTGAATATTATAATTATACCTATGGGCTTGTAAAACATAGACATTTGATCTTAATCTTGTATTTTGGGACTGTAATTATGATACTTGGATGATATAGTATGTGGTTGTACCACCATAGAATGTATTAGATGTTTATTATGTTGGGACAGGTAAAAAATGCTTTTAAACAGGTTGTTGTAGGACGATTTTTAGCGGAGGTCATGCTAAATTTTTTTAAAATTTTTTTACATCAGTTAGGGTCGTTACAAGCAACACCTTCATAACTGCCAAATTGGTCTCAATGTCATTTACTTTAACTCCATCAACTGTTTCTTATGCAATCACCACCTCCTTATAGCTGCTTTTAGACTCTTTGACTGATCTTTCCAGTGAAGTTATCTCTCCTACAAGGCTTATAAGATGTAATTTCCTCGACTTCTGATATAATTTTTGCTGTAGAACAATTTCTTAGCATAACTTAGTTGTTAGTACTATAAGTCAATGTTTATTTGCACTTTTCCATGTTATATATTCTGCATGGCCAGTGAAAATTTTCCAAACACCATTTGTGGGTAGGAATCAGTGATTTTTTTATTATTATTTTTTGAAGTTGTTTTTTGTTTCTTAATATCAAATATATATATAACTGGTACAAATCTGTGAATTCTTTCATAGTTGTATTAATTGGGCAATTTTTTTTTTTTTTTTTCGTGTTACATGATAGTGTTGTCTTTTTGTATCTAATGTAGTAATAGATTGCATTTTTCAAGAGCTCCAATGGAAATATTCAACCTCTTAAGTAAACTCAAAATTCTTATGTAATTGTTAAGAATGTTTTAAACAGTAGTACTGCTAAGTTGGATAATGAGGTCACCTGCAAGGTGTTGGGCAAATTATAAATTCTTTTTTTAATTTTGATAATTCTTTTTAAAATGATTATTATTCAAAATTTCAAATTGTCTGTTTTTATATTGCTTTTGTTCCTTATTATTATTATACAATGCCTTAATACCTTAATTTTTATTGCATGTGACAGTCACAGATACAAAGTGGTTCTTTTGTTCCAACTACACACAGAAACAGAGAGAATGCATGTCCATCAGATACACAAACAAGAGGACTCTCACTAGGACCACACAAAGGTAAAGGGCCACAAATTAGTTTACCACAGAACAAGGAAATACATACCTGTATTTGCCCAATTGGGAGTTAAAGGAAGTGGGATAGGAGGATCTCAGAATCAAAAATGTAATTGAAACGATGTGGGATATGGGACATTTGTAATGTTGAACAATGTATTTTTTTTTTTTTGCTGGTATTTTGCAATCTATTGGTGCTAGCTATTTTTTAACTTTTAAAGAAGAATAGCTTTGCAACTTTTGATTGTGGATTAGGTTGGTATGTTTTTGTAACCATTGTATTGTTTATTATACTGGCATTTACCTTAGATGGAGTGAAATGAAGTTGCTCTTTTGCATTGGGTTTTAATGAATTAGTATTGTATGGCTTATTATACTAGGGCCTCACTAAATTTTCTTCGACTATTACATGAATATACTATAAAAAAAAAAATTTCATTCCAAACTTGAAGCAGTTGAATGAATGAAAAATTGGCCTGTTGTTTCCTTGGTTCCATAGTGTCGAACAAAAGGATAATTTTATCTTAATAGTTGTCAAAGAGATACCACACTCTCTCAATAAACATAATTGTCAAAGAGATACAACACTCTCTTAATAAACACTTCATTCAAATCAAGTTTTGTAACTCTGCAATTGTCAATAAAGTTAAAAATGTCATTTCAGCCATTGTAAAAGGCCAAATTGACCTTTTACCCTTTTATCCATCCTGACATCAACACTAAACGTCTGTTACTTAACGGTAGGGGGTAAGTTGATATAGTCAAAGGTTAGGGGGTGTGCGTGGAATATTGAAACCTAAAAGGGGTGTAGGTGCGATATGGTCAAAGGTCAGGGGGTGTAGGTGGAATTAACCCAATTATATACATGTGTAATGTGATTAAGTTGCACATTACATCCATAAACAACTCCATTAGCGCCATAAATAACATAAAATAATCTTCAAGTTAGCTAAGCGAGTGTTTAGAAAATGTAGTACCCAGAGGCCAAAAAGTGGTACCTTCAGTTCAAAAACATGGTACCTTCGAAAAAAAAGTGGTACCTTCGCAAAAGGGATTTATTTTTGCAATTGAAAATGGTATTACACCTCACACCGCTAATTAAGTTGCACATTACATCTATAAACAGCTCCATTAGCACCATGAATAATACAAAATATTCTCCAAGCTAGGTAAGCAAGTGTTTAGAAAACATGGTACCTGGATGCCAAAAAATGGTACCTTCAGTTCAAAAACGTAGTACCTTTGGAAAAAAAAGTGGTACCTTCACAAAATGGACTAATTTTTGCAATTGAAAATTGTATTACACCCCGCACTGCTAATTAAGTTGTGCATTACATCCATAAACAGCTCCATTAACGCCATGAATAACACAAAATATTCTTCAAGCTAGCTAAGCGAGTGTGTTAGAAAACATGGTACCTGGATGCCAAAAAGTGGTACCTTCAGTTCAAAAACATGGTACCTTTGGAAAAAAAGTGGTACCTTCGCAAAAGGGACTTATTTTTGCAATTGAAAATGGTATTACACCTCACACCGCTAATTAAGTTGCACGTTACATCCATAAACAGCTCCATTAACGCCATGAATAACACAAAATATTTTCCAAGCTAACTAAGCGAGTGTGTTAGAAAACATGGTACCTGGATGCCAAAAAGTGGTACCTTCAGTTCAAAAACGTGGTACCTTTGAAAAAAAAGTAGTACCTTCGCAAAATGGACTTATTTTTGCAATTGAAAATGGTATTACACCTCACATCACTAATTAAGTTGCACATTACATCCATAAATAGCTCCATTAGCGCCATGAATAACACAAAATATTATCCAAGCTACCTAAGCGAGTGTTTAGAAAATATGGTACCTGGATGCCAAAAAGTGGCACATTTAGTTCAAAATGTGGTACCTTTGGAAAAAAAAGTGGTACCTTCGCAAAATGGACTTATTTTTGCAATTGAAAATGGTATTACATCCCACACTGCTAATTAGGTTGCACATTACATCCACAAATAAATCCATTAGTGCCATAAAGAGTACAAACTATATTCCAATCTAGCTAACTTGAGGGAATGAATAGTACAAAATATACTCCAAGATCACTTGGAACATTGTTTCTTTGCTAATTTTTTTTTTTTTATTTTTAATTCTACAATATATCTTAAACACAATTATTCTCTACTTGATAGGTAAAGAAGCTGTTTTTAAGCCAGATCCATAATTCTACTTTACTTGATATCTAGCTGATTGGCAATGTTGAATAAATAACCAAAAACATTCTTAATAATGCATTTGTACATCTAAATGGAACATTGCTAATCAGCTAATTATTAACCAAAGGTAAGGAAGATACAAGTATTTTTCATATATAAAAGCCCTTTTACTTTCTAATGGAACTAACAATCTATGTCTTGCGCTTATGTTCAATACATAAATGATGCATGTCTTCAATATGAAAAAAAATAATAATAATGCACACATCATATTATATCACCACATACAACATAAGACGTATTAATGAGAATAACAAAAATCCATTATTTTTCATTACAAAAAAAAATTAAGTCTAGTATCATGTTTACAAAATATTTAAAGCCACCATGAATATTAAAAAATTTCCCATTCATCCAATATGATAATGTCAATAAGGAATAAAACTAAACCACTAAATTCAAAAAGAAACAATCATATTTTTCAAAATAAGAACATAACCATGAATTTTGAACATATATTAGATCTCCTCGTTGGTACAAAATCTTGACGGCAACAATCGATCCTTCAATCACATTCTGTAATAAAAAAAAAAAAAAAAATCAAGTTTATTACATTTAATGAAATCAGCACATGGCTCTATTAAAAATTTACTAACACATGATGCAAAAAAATAATATTTGAACGAATTTAAAACTTACTTGAACATGAAAAGTCATAGTGTTGCTTCAAATAACCCTTGTAGCCTCCTTTGATTCCTATAGAAAAGTCCTTAGCTCTTAACCTGCTAATTTTTGGATTTCATATATATATATATATATATATATATATATATATTGTGTAAAGAGTTGAGGGAATAAAATGCATGCGTAATATATATTACTTCCATTGGGAGAGATGCTAAACATAGAAAATTCCAACGTAAAATTGAAACAAAGGTACATAAGAAATTAATTTCATATCAACATCAGTATATATACAAGTGTTACAAATTTAGATCAAGCACTCACCTTAACTATGAAGATTTATGTCTTCAAAGAAAGAATAAATCCCCTTTAGAAGGTAAAATCACTCCAATCCTACCCAAAAATCTACAAATAAATTAATTGCCTTTTATTTAATAATTAAATTCAACAAATTTTAATCTTAATGTTTCTTGATACTCTAAATTAAAGATTATATGCCAAAAATGCCCTAATGGCAATTAGAGATTTGGATTTTTAGAACATAAAAGGAAGAATTTAATGAGCCAATCCTTTGTATGCATGAACAACACATTCAAGGTATACTGCCAGATTAGCAAACCAAATAGTACTACTGCCACAAATTGCTTAAAATGTTAAACCAATTCAAATATATACACATTTTCTAAAAAGGCAAAAATGAAAATCAATTAAACTAACACATCATTAAAATCAATACAACCCAACCCACCATTATTAGTTATACACATCTTTACAGCTATGTTAATGAATTTACATACATGCTAAGAGAAATCAAAATAGACAGTCTACTTGCTTCCATAGAACATGCTCTTGTTTGACAGTTAAATGCAAATCTATACATATTCTTCCAAAAGAAGTTGTAAATTAAATGACATAGTTTCCAGAATATATTTTTCCTTAATTTTGTCTTATTTTATAGGTGAAGGAAGGTGGAAATCAAATAATTGCTTATTTAACATATTTTAATTAGTAAGAGGACGAATACAATTGAATAATTGAATGCAAACAACTGACTCCATTTGTAAATGACATCTCATAAAGGACTTTGTTTTACTTCTCCATCGGGACTACATAAAAAAGAGAGAATTTATAAGATATCACCATTTTAGAATGTAATTAATCATAAATCATTTGCTTAGAAGTGTAATTTTACAATATTCTGATCCTATTTTTTATTTTTTTTTTCTCTTTCCAAGTATGATACTAATTTTATCAAGTAACATCTCCAGAATTGACAAACCTATTAACATATTTTAGAATGGAAGTCTTGTTAAAAAGAAAGAAAAATTGAAAAAGAAAATAATGGATATGAATAAAATGAAAGCAGTAAAATCATCAGGGTGTCCAACTACGGCACAAGTGATATTTGTTGAAATTCTTACCATTTCAGCGATGCTTCGAGGATGAGTCGCACAACCACGCTTGCCACGGGCTTTGCAAGCAACAGAGTCCTGAGGGATTTGTAGTAAGTTCTCCATTGAGGCCATCTCTACAGCTGTCTGCATCAGGCTAAACTGAAACTGAAGAGGAAATTAGATATTGAGGAACAAATATATGTTAATGAATTTACATACATGTTCATACTCTTTAAGTGTCAATGCTTCATATGATTTATAATGATTTTTAAATTGACCAACACTATTGTATGCACATATCTAGATTAACTGATTTATATTTTTTAAAAATATATCAACACTACATATCCTGATTAACTGATTAGTACCATTTTGAGTAAACAAATTTTACAGGCATTGAATCACTGACAAAGGCAGAAAATAATTTAAAAAGGATAAATAGCATGAAAGAAATCATCTGTTTATTCTCTTGCTCCATGTACTCCTTGTAATAGTGTTTTTCAAAGTATAAAAGCACTAGAAAGGGAAAATAGTAGATAATAATGATACAGATAGCTAAATTATAAATAAAAAAATATAATGGATTTACTTGGTTCATTTAGCTTTATATCAAAATCATCTGAAGGATCAAGGTACTTGGCCGGATCAAGGTGTTTGGTGTACAAGACCAATTGATGTTCTTTTAAGCATTCAATTTTTTTTTTTTTTTTTTTTTTTTTGGTAATAAGTCTCTAAGCATTCTTTTTTTTTTTTTAGGCGCTTAGACATAAAATCAATTGGGTCTTATACAACCTTCACGGTACTGCTTCGACCAAAATGATACTATAAAAAGAGCATGTTAGTAACTATTTAGATTGAAATGGAAGACAAATCACAAACCTACCACAAGAACAACGACTAAAGAACAAGATTACAAGATTACGGAAGAGAGAAAAATGAATGAAAAACCTACCACAAGTACAACTAACATATATGACATGAAAAGGGGAAAGGAAAAACATAAAACATCAAATTCAGTACAAGCCACATTATTCCACATCAAATAACAAAAGGATGAAAAAGATTAATTACCGATAAAAAAAAGAAGAAGGGGGAAGATGCTTCCATAGAACACGCTCTTGTTTGACAGTTGAATGCAAAATCTATACATATTCTTCCAAAAAAAGTTGTAAATTAAATGATTTGTGAAATAAAAGAACATTAGAAAATAAAGTGAAAGAAAATATTCTCCACCCAAAAGAAGTAAGGCTCAGTGATTTTAATAGTACATCATACTAAAATCCTGACGCATTCTTCTGAAAATGTTTTTATTTTTTTAGTTATTGCCCTTTAAAGTAACCTCCTTTGGTTAATTGGGAAGGTTTTGTGCAAAAATTAAATAAATAAAGGAAGGTTAATACAAATTGTCATAAGGGAATTCACTTTTAAGATGATTGGTGAAGCTTCTTAGCTTTCTAAAATATATACAAAAATAAAATAATAATAATCTCAAAAGAGTGGCAAAACAAACCAAAAACCCTAGAATTTAAGCTAATAGCTAAAAGAATAAGTGAGTTCAGATCCAGAACGTCCTTAAACAAGTACAATAGATAAGTTACTTTTGCTAAAAATACCTAAAATGTTGTCTTTAGAAGCAACAAAATGCAATTCCAGTTTTCAGTGCCCCAAACATAGTTCAACATTTTTTGGAAAGCATTTTGCATCCAAACAAATCGTGCCCTATGCTGGTCAGATTTGGGAATTCTATCCATTAATATTTTGCCCAGACTAAATAGTAGAGTTCCTTCAAGTCTCCAACATGTGCACAAAAGATGGGTATACTGGGAAGCTTGACACCATTAAAATAGCATTTGATGACTTCGAGTGAAGGCTAACTACATACTTTGTTTCCATTTAATATTTACATATATTATAAATACAAATTAATTTTTACAGTATGTTCTAAGGGAACGACATCCAAATTAATTTTCATCATGCCTCTCGAAAGACAACTTGCTGACATAAATAATTATCCTATTAATTTTCATTATCTGCCATTAGATGGAATTCACAATTGATGTACATTTTTGCTGTCTGGCTACCCATAATTGGAATTGGCAGGAAAATCAAGATAATTTCTGAGATTGAAAGAGAGTATATGTTGAAATTAATCCATTCAAGTGTGGATTAATTTCAACACATAAGGGGAGAACAACAAATCAGTAACAACCCATTCTCCTTTAAGCATACCCAATGCCAATCTCCACCTAACTATCCAAGCCAAATCACACCCGCAAAGAGATCACAAGACAGCAAATAACGCAATAAAGGAGTGCAGTGACGCAGCCCCAAAAACCAAATTCAACCATTATATACATATATATATATACCCTCAATCTCACAATCAAATTCATATTCTCGTAATCTATCTCACAACATTAAAACTAAAAGAAAGTAGAAAGTATAATAAAACTCACAATTAGGGATGAAATTGAAGAACTATTGAAGTACCAGTAAAGAGTACAAGATTGAAGCAAAAATGGAAGCCATAGCCAAGCTTACTCCTTCTTGAATCTAGATCGACCAGCTGCAGAGTTTTCCCTTGGAACGGAGAAGGATTAGGCAGGATTCTTGTTCTATTGTTTGGAAGGGATCAACCGTGAGGCTGAAATTTAGGGCTTATTGGGCGATATTTTTTTCCATAATTAAATAGCGAGGGAATGGTATTAATTTAAAGTAATTTTGGGTCCAATATAGACGATGTAACAAGCATGTCGTTATAATAATAATAATAAAAAAGAGATAGGCCCTTAAAAGAAAATAAAATGGGCAATTAAATATAAGCCGTGAATATAACATTTAACGACTTGTCCAAAACATAAAGGCTTAAATAGTACTTAATAAGGCTTGTTTTTTTATGCATGTCGTTAATCACAGGTCGTAAAAGAGCATTTTTCTTGTAATGGAGTGTCCAATCATCCCCAAAGTATCATCACAAAGAACACAGTCTTCATGTAACATAGACAAATACAGCTAAATTAATGTAGGATCCAAAACTATAAACATAAACATTTCAGATAGTTCAATTCTTTCCAGCAACATTATATTCTAACATGTCCTTGCTAAACATGCATGTGATTCCCACCACCCCCGATTAGAGTTTGTGCATGAGAGGGAACTCATTTAACTAGGCAATTTCCAACTTAACTTAACATATCACATGAGGCTTCAATTGAAACGTGCATCAGTAACAAAGTAAGCTCCTTTACCATAAAGAAGTGTCCACAATAATTGCAAGAAAAATTCACAAGATTTGACAACGAAAAAAAAAAAACGGAAGAAAAGGGCTAAAATTAATTCAAAACAACCAGGTAAACTGTTATAACCTATAAAAATTGCAGCTTTCTAGTTCACATTTTTTTTAGTTTAATCCAAATACCCAGTTGTGGTCAAAGGATCTGTCTCATCTAAGGTGTTGGGATTTATCTTATTTTTTATTCTTTTGGAAGGTTAAGCAATCACACACACACCCATGCCTCCACTGAGCCTCAAACCCTGACCTCCCCCTTTGGGAAGGAGGGGCTTGTACTAGCTGGCCTATTGCCCATTTGATGTGTTGGCTTACAATCTCACACACACACATATATAAGAGAAAAATATGTATTTTTATAGGAGATGTAATTTTTCAGACACCTAAAGTTAGCCACTCAATCATTACAGAAACCTCATCTTATTCTATTAAGACTTCGGGATAACCATACTAGGATACTCCATATATACATGTAATTTTTGTTTTTATTTTTTTTTGGAAAATAAGTATGCAAAAAAAAAAAAGTCTGTACAATATACATGTAATTTTTCACATCCAAATAGATAAATACATTTAAGAACATGCCAGTTTTATAAACATGTGCCAATCTTGTAGCATTCATAGTCAAGAAAGTGATAATGGTTGTACTTTTGGTGCTCAAATATATGAAGAGAGAAGTAAATAATGGAGAGAAAAATAAAAGAAACTAATGGCAACAAATAAAAATAAAAAATAAAAAACGAGGCAGGATTTATAAGGCATGCAACCAAAAATCCTAACACTCAAAAACTCCAAAAATCAACCATGATCAATAGAGACCAACCCATTTTCATTCACATTTAACAACAAAAATTGAATTTGGAACAAGAAACAAACACCAAATACACAAAATCATGCACAAATCTTGTGTTCCCTAATCTTATTACACATGCCAGAAAACAGAACAGAGAAACCCAATTTATCATCTCTTCGACCCTTAAAATGGGATTGTTGAAGGATTGTGCTGTTTCAAGTTCCATTCTCCATGACTGGACCTTCCTCCGTCTTGCTGTTGTCCACCAAATTGAAGATTGAGAACTTCGGTGCTCTAGCTCGCCGTCAATGGTTGTTTTCCCAGAAAGCCCAAACAGCCAAAAAGGGCGCACGAATAAGGATTCTGAATGATTAGGGCTCCAATGGCTTAAATTAGATGAGGAAATAACAAGGGTAACAGGGTAAATGCATTGGAATAGGGAGAAGGGCATTTTAGACAACAAAAATTTTAAACAGTAAAACTTCATGTGCCAAGTCATCATTTAGGTCAAACTCATTTTTGTGAATATATAAGACTTTGACTCCGTCAATGTGTAAATATAGGGCCCTAATTCCATTTATATGTAAAAATCCCAATGGTTAAAGTAATGACGGCTGAGCGACTAGTGCGAGGACATTGTCATGGTATATCAGTTCTAATTGGGGACATTAATTGTTAATGTGAATTGTATTGCATATAAATCATGGTCAACACATGGAGTCGTTATATATTTTGATGGCAACCATGGGTTAATGGACATATAATTTAAATATTGAGATGCATGTGGTTTAATGTGGTGAAGTTACTTCTTAATTTTGAGGGGTTTTCGTTACCAAAAAATTCAAACGTGGTTTTGATCCCAGTCTCAATCCTGGTTTTTGATGAATGAGATTGTAAACATTTCAAAGAGGAATTGGTATGGTGAAATTAGCTGAAAATTTTGCTATACCGTATGTGTGACGCGAGAGATATTGGGTTACGTTAGAGAGGGAGAGAGAAAGACGAGAAACCATGAGAGAGGGGTCCTAATGAAGGTAAGGGGCTTTTTGTTTTTGAATTGTTATTATTTAGTTATTAATTGAAATGGAATGAGTATTCCATATCTTAAGAAGAAAAATGACCATTCCACTTTTTATAAGGACACACTAAACAACATAAAGAGAATTATAAAGTGGAATGACCATTTTATTTTTGCCTACCAAACTAATCCAAGAGAAAGAGAATTACAAAGTGAAATGATCATTCCATTTCTGTTTACCAAACTAACTCTAAGTGTGTGTCGTGGCCAAGCCCTACAAAAGTAACCGTAAGTGTGCATCGCACTGTCTCAAATACGTCCTGAACTACTACAAGATAAGTAGAATTAAGGGACATATATTAGTTATAAAGGTAGGCATATTTCATGCATGCATAGACTCTTGTAAAAGATATATGACCAATCAAATGCTAAGTTTCAGTGAAATTATTGTGAAGATTGGTCCACCCACTTCTTTCTTTTATTCTTTTTTTTTTTTTGGAAAAGGAAAGACAATGAAAAAAGTGACGGTGAAGTGCATGTAGTGGTCTTGACATCAGAGAGAAAGATGATGAAAAAGAACAGGAAATTGTGAATTGGGTGTGCATAATAATGGAGGTAATGATATCTCCCTCGGCCCCAATTTAAGGAGCTGAGTAATTACACAGTAGAAAGCCTTGTGAATTAGAATATATTAAAGGATAGGAATAATAAATTAAGGCATCTCTCTCATTGAATCTTGTGGAGTATGATCAATCATAGATTCCATTTAGTGCTAATCTTCAGTGCAATTATTGTGGGGTTGGTGCACCCCAGGTATTTCATCCAACAGGGAGAAAGAGAAAGAGAGAGAGAAAGAGAAAGAAAGAAAGAAAGAAATAAAGAAAGAAAGAAGATGCATGCACGGGTGCTAAGAAAAAATAAATAAAAATGAGATAGATCAATTACACACTCCTAGATTAAAAGTCACCACTTTTTCTTTTTTCTTTTTTCTTTTTCTTTTTCTTTTTTTTTTTTTATAAATTTTTGGCTTTCTTAAAATACTCATTTCTTTCCAAAATATTTTCTCTGTCCCAAAAAAAAATGTCATGCTTTCTTTTTTGGTTTGCCCCAAAATAATTGTCACTTTTCTTTTTCAAACAATATATTTTAATCTTTCCATATATGTTCTTGAAGTTTAAAATTTCAAATTTGAATATTAAAAACTTAGAAGGGCAAAGTCGTAACTTTTTAGGAAGACATGCATTGTCCCACATGTCTCTTTAAAATGGGTTCAGAAAGACCGGATCCGCCCTTGTTAATACAAGTCTTTCCCAAGTCTTCCCTGTCTCTTTCAACGATTGATATATGGCTATCAAAAACATATCTTTCTTCTTTATCAATTTGTCTCTCTTTTTGTATATTCATATTCTTTGTTTATGGGTGGGATTGAGGACTCAAACAATGACAAGTTGATATAGCAGAAGATAGTGATTGATTAACTTTTGAGTGTACTCCTTTTCGTGAAGGCCCGTTCATAAGTACGTGGGACAATGGCACTAGAACTATACTTTCTGCTATATCAATTTGTCTCTCTTTTTGTATACTTGTTATATTCATAGTCTTTGTTTATGGGTGGGATTAATTGGACGAGAGGACTCAAAAAATGGCAAGTTGATATATCAGAAGATTTACCTTCCCACAATATTTAGAAGATAAATCGTAAAATCTTCATCTCTGCTTTAACCACCGTATTAAAAGATAGGGTTAGTTACAATGACACCCTCTGAAATTTGTCATATTGACAGTCATATATAAGTTAGGTTTTTTTTTAACAATGACACCCCCGGTAAGAAATTGAATCCAAACAGCCCCTTAAAAGATGTGAAAAGACAATATTGCCTTTCAATATGTTATTAATTTAAATTGTTAAATATCAAAAATCCTAAATGACATTTTTACCCTTGGCACTTTCCCTCCCTAACCTCTCACACAACCCTAACCCAACTATCTCTCTCTCTCTCTCTTCTCTCTGTAATTGATATATAAAATATATATAAATGTTATTCATGTATATGTATATTCTGAACATAGACACCACCACAGTCGCCGGTCCTCGACCACCACCACCACCATTGGTCCACCACCACCATTATTGGTCCACCACCACAACCGCTGGTCCACCATAATAGAAAAAACATAGGCAACGAATAACAACCATGGCCTCTCAAACCCTAACCCTAATAAAGCAACCACCAAACCCACGGCCTCTCCCTCAAACCCACCACCAAATCGCTAGACCTCTCTGCCCCTAAATCCCTTACCGTCATTGCCGCCATCACCACCAAGAAAGTCGTCGCCACTGAACCCTCGGATTTGGCCGCGGCATCGATGTTGTTGCCGAAGATGGAGACGGGGCACATCCCTGTGATGACCATGCGCTTCTTCGGATCCTTCTCGAGCTTGGGGTCGAAAGATGTGGTGGAGTCGGCGCCGCCGCCGTGCAGCCACCATTTTGATCTTGGAGGTATATATATATAGATATAGATATAGATATAGATATGTATGTATGTTGAATATTTGGGTGTTAAGATTTGGGTTTTGAATAAGCGAAGTGGTGGTGATTTTGGGTGAGAGGGCTTCACGGTGGTGGAGTCGGCGCCGGCGGTAGTGGCCACCATTTGTTGAAGATTTGAAATATATATATATACATACATATATATATATATATATATATATATGCGCGTGCTTGTGTGTGTGTGTGTTTGTGTTGAAGATTCCGGTTTTGATCGATTGAAGCGGTGATTTTGGGTGGGAGAGCTTCACGGAATTGATGGAGTAGCCCTCTGTAATAGATGGTATTGGGATGAAGGATAGAAATAAATTTGATTTTTGATTTTTTATTTTTTATAAATATTATACAAGGGTAGAAAGGTAATTTCATTATTTAAATTGGTCAATTTATAAGTCAAAGGGCAACAATGTCAATTCATTACATATCAGCTGTGGCAAGTGACTATTGGGGTGTATTTGTTAATTTTTTCAAACATGAGGGGGTGTCATTGTTCAAAAAAGGCCTAACTTATATATAACTGTCAATATGACAAACCTCAGGGGGTGTCGTTGTAATTAACCTTAAAAGATAATATAAAATGGTTATGTTAATAAGTGCCCTAACCCAATGATAAAAAAAAAAAAAAAAAATCAATTTTAGTTATACATCAACCGATCATTTTATAAAGTTATACAATTTTTAAACATGCATTCTTTTTAGGGTAAAGTGCATTAAACCCCCCTAAACTATTGGGGTATATACAAGAAACCACCCTGAACTATAAAAGTTGTAAAAAAAACCCCCTGAACTATTGTGGTATGTGCAAGAAACCCCCCTTAACTATATATTTTTTTGCAATTTACCCCATCCGCATGAATTGATTGACTGAAAGGGACGATGAAGCCAAGGAATTTGTGGCTGGGTTCAAAGTGGTAGATGTCGTCTGAGGAGTGTTTGGATAAGCTAAGGAATCTGTTGCTGGGATCGGTGGGTCTCTTGTCATAACTTCATCATAGCCGTTGCACGATCCGTTAGATCCGTCGACCATATATATCGCACTTCTCTGCACCATTGCGTCAGCCCATCGCTGTCACCACCTTGCCCGCCGTTCAGCTCACCTTGCTCGCCGGTCCATTCCACCATCCATTCCAAGCTCGCCGGCCCATTCCTCCATCTCCATAGCCGAGCACACCGCCGTCCGTGTTTCGAGCACACAGTCGTCCACAGTTCATCGCCGAGCCCCCTTGAGCTCGTCGCCTCCTCCACAGTTCACGGCCGAGTCAATCGAGCTCTCATCACAGCCGAGTCCTCTACGCACAAGCCGCCATCATCCGAGATCGAGCCATCCCGCCGACCTCGGATTTCTTTGGTCTCTTCTCTTTCTCTCTCTAGCTCTTTGTTTTGGGTTGTGTTGGGTAGAAAAATGCAAGAAGTGTATAAGTTAAAACAACGCAGTGTGTTATAAGGGTAAACTGGTATTTCAAAATTTTCGGTGCCGGAAGCTGATGTTATGGGGGTAAATTGCAACAAAATCGTAGTTCAGGGGGGTTTCTTGCAAATGACCAATAGTTCAAGGGGGTAAATTGCAACAAAATCATAGTTCAGGGGGGGTTTTTTTGCAGTTTAGGGGGGTTTCTTGCAAATGACCAATAGTTCAAGGGGGTTTAATGCACTTTACCCTTCTTTTTATTTAGAAAGAATTGCCAATAACCACCTTTATTAATAATAATATGATAGAACATGATCAAATATTTAAGAAAGTGAAATAATATTAAGGGCAAATTTCTTAAAACCCCTAATACGTTTAAAATTTGATCATAAAACCCCAACTTGTTTTCAAAAACCCTTACACTTTTAAAAAGTGATCGCATTGCCCCAATATCCGAGTCCGACCCGTTAATCGGATTGTGAAATGACAAATTTGACCTTACTTTTTAATGTTAAATTAAAAATTAAAAATTATTTTTTAAAATTACAAAATTACCCATTAGTGGAACGCTATCGTTTTATTGTTTAAGTACGTATTGTTACTGACGTAGCAAAAAATAATCTAAACATCCAATAGTATTGTGACAACACATCACTTATCACAATAACCACTTCACACTATTGCCAAACAGGCCTAATTACACTAATAATTTTAGCACCAAACACGGCCTTACCCACGCTCTCTCTCTCTCTAAGCTATCGTCCTCCTATAGCCGAGTATATTGTCGACCAATAGCAAACTCCGGCAGCCGATTTCGCCAACCAATTAGGTCTTCAAGGAAGTTCACGATCTGTATGATGCTTGCCATAAATTTTATTGATTGTGTCTGTTTCTGATTCATCGGAGACTTCACTGGTTTTGGTCACTGCAATTGCGTCGTTGATGCTTAGAGCTTCTCGCTGGCAGTCATCGAGTTTAAGGTTGTGCTCTCATCAGTTTCAATGCAATTGCGTCATTGATGCTTTAGAGTTTCTCCGGCGATCTCCATCATTGTCACCATGCTCAACCGGATCAACTCAGTTCCCACCAAACTTAGTCTCAAACTCACCAAACAGAACCCTTAGTTGTGTGTGGTGGCCTCTGCAATGGTGAATCGGGGATTGTTGCAAAAAGGATCGCAAACGAACCTTAAAACCAGAAAACGCTCATATAAATACCAACGAAGTATACAAATTAAAACACAATTACACCTCTGCAATGGTGGGGCAACTGGTGGAGACGGCGGTCGGCTTGATGGGTCGTCTTCTTCATAGTGATTCAATAAGGAAACAAAAAGTTGAGAAAACGACTGAATCGACGGCCATGTGAGATCGCAATAGTCTCGAATAGCCAAACCAAAGGCCACCACCGCACTACCATCCCCATCGCCGGAACCGCCACCACCATTCCTACCTCACAACCACCACCAGCGCCATTATAACCACCACCAGCGCCACCTCTTTCTGCCCCTTCCATCGAAACCCTAATTTTCCACCTTCTTCATCACTAAGTACCCCTGTCGTTGCCATCGTGTACCTATTTGGTCCTTCTTTTATCCCAATTTGATCCCAATTGCTTCAAATTCTGTGATTCCAATTATAAATTTGATGATTGTGGCACCAATTTGATGATGGTGGTTGCAGCTTCCTCGCAGTAGTGACGGTGGTGTTTATGGAGTGGAATGGTGGTTAGGGGTATGAACGACGTCGTTTGTGCATGAAAGGGTAAAATCGTCATTAAAAAATATAATTTTTAAGTTTTAATTTAACATTAAATAGTAAGGTCAAATTTGACCTTTCACAACTTATTTAACGGGTCGGACTCAGATATTGAGGCAATGCGATCACTTTTTAAAAGTGTAAGAGTTTTTAAAAATAATTTAGAGTTTTATGATCGAATTTTAAAAGAATTAGGGGGTTTGAGAAATTTGTCCTAATATTAATGGTAATGGAATATAGCATGGTGTTGTTGCTGCAAAACTCTCAACTTTTTTTTCTATATTTTTTTTTTTTTAACTTTGCTTGTCGCATGACTCTGCACAAATTATGCAATATTTATATCTCAGTCAAACATACTGAAATTGTGCACGACATTCAACGTCCTCGATAGACGTATATTCGCACTAGGGCTAGTGCTACTAAAGTAGTCAGTGGGACTCAGATGTAATCTTAGGCTAAAAATAAAAAGAGGTCTTTTAATATCATAATATATAATATATTAATATTATTTAAAAATCATCTTTCTAATTCAAAATAACTTATTAGATTTTTGTATTCAAGTTTGATTAAAATATATTTTTTATTAGATGATATAACTAAAACATTTAATCTTTCTTAAGATACAGTTGATGAATGTTATTTTATTAATTTTAATTTCAAAAAACTCCTTTTTGTAGAAAAAAATGACATATTGTCAACAATGTTCAGTAAGCAATGCATGTATTTAAAATAAGAAAATAAATAATAATTAAATAAAAGAATGAGAAAAAAAAATTATTGTTGCTGCAAAAAAAAAAAAAGTGAATGAGAGAGATAGAGATGATAAAAAAATTAAAAAAAAAAAGTTATTTAAGAATATAAACATTTCAGCCCAATGTTAAATTTTTGTATTGGTTAAAGTTTAATTAAAAAATAATAATATTATTGACGACTTTAATACCAATTTCAACTTAAATAAACATCATTACTATTTCTGTTTGTTTCCATAAAATATGTTAATTTCTCTTTCATTTCCTTTCTCAGTTTTCCATAATTCATTTCCTTTCTTAGTTTTCCATAATTCATTTCCTTATCTTTTTAGTTTTCCATTACTACTTTCCTTATCTTTTCCGTTTTCCATAACCGTATCATCTTCTTTTCGATTTCACATCAACTTTCATGGTATTCAAATATAAGAATTTGATTGGTACAAAATCTAGAACAAAAACTACAATGTTTTTCAAATTTTCAATGTTTTGCAATTTTTCTTTAAATTCATCTCTTTATTTTTGTTTATGGAGTCACATGGATCATCAAATACCTATCTAATTATATATAGCAGATGCAATCTTAAGTATCTATGTCTTAGAGAGATGCAATGTGATGTATATATAAAACACATATACAATTTGATATACACGGTAATTGAAACTTTAATCACTAACAAATATACTATATTAAGATGAAATCTAAAAAACAGACTACAACTTTTCAAATAATTAATTACCTTATATTTTAAAATGGATATCATTATATTTAACACATAGATACCCACATAAACTTGATAAAGTACTAGGTTTTTATTTATCGGGATAAATAACAGTACTCTTAATTAAAAAGGTGAATGAGGAAGAGAGAGAAAGAATAATGAAACAAAAAAATCATTTTAGGATATAAATCTTTGCGGCCCAATATTAAAATTTTGTATTGATGAGTGTTTAATAATTTTTTGGATATAATTATAATCTAACTTATATAAAGAAGTTTAGAAAATTTTGGGTCTTCCTATTTGGTGGAAAAAAATCATCTCCAGTTACTATTTCTCTAGACAACATCCAGTGTGGTGATTAATGCCACCTTTTCAACGTAGCTGCTTTGTCATCGCCAAGTTAGCGCTAGGTAGCAAGTTAAGAAATTTACTCATTATATTTTATTTTACCATATGTGCAAATACCACTCTATACCTTATATTTAGGAAAAATTAGATTTCGATTACCAATTATTACTGTAATTTCAAAAAAAATCAATTATAACAAAAATCACTAATGGCTATTATCAATTGATTACGTTCTGCTCGTAGCTCTGAGTCAAAATTCCATTCCACGGAAGTGAGGCATAAGACAGTGATTTTGGTTCTAGGTTTAAGTTTAAGTTGTCGTTAGAAGGTCGTGCACAAAGTTTTATTTTATGCAATTATCTGTGTTTTCTTATACTGAAAATTGTTTTAACTTAAAAAAAATACAATAAAAATTGTATGTAATAAAATCCAAACAAACACAGGTCACAGCAAAGATTGATGATTTAATATAAACCTAATAGAAGATAATCATCACAGTTTCAATCATTTGAAGATAATATTCAACTACACACACACAGACACACACCTTTTATACATATGCTAAGTATTGTATAATTTGAAAGAAAAAATAAATTATACGGAGTAATTTATTATTATTACTATTTTTTTTAACATAGGAACCGTAGCAACTACCCTAATAAAATATATAGATTAATTCGGCATACTCCAGCGGATTCTATATCCAATCTTTATAATTCAAGAGGTATACCAGACAATAAATACGCTAAACTCTGTTATATGTGAAAATCAAAAAATTGATCATAGTGTAATTGTAACTTGTCTTAATTATTTGTCTTAATTTTTTTTTTTTCTAGCAAAATATATACAAACACAAACATATATATATATATCACTTTTTCTTTTTCATTTTTATTCTTTAATTTTCCCTTGTTTGAAGGAGTACTTAGATAGTAGGAAAAAACAACGATCATGACTAGTGCTGGTCTGAAGATGCAGGAGATGGTGCTTTAGTGCCTCATTTGTAACTTACTTATATTATTAAATTATTATATACTTAGTTATATTAATAGTTTGATATATATTACTTATAAATGTATAGTATATTATTTATTACTTCTGAAGGACAACCACCACCCCAAATGTATATATTGTTCTCCTTCTGTAATTTTTTTTATTATTACTATTTTTTTTGTCAAATTCAATCCAAAGATTGACGTTTTAAAACCCATTTAAAGCCCAAAGCCGACAGTCTGAAAGGCCCGTGGGATGGGCTTGGGTTTATCAAATCTGTATAGACTAGGCCAGTTGGCCCGTTGACAAGTGAAAGCTAGACTACTGGGGCCAGGGTTACCAAGTTGCAGGCCAAGCACAGGCTGGCCCGGCTCATTGTGCATGGAGTTTTATGATAGTTAATGTTTTGGAGAAAAGAAAACTAGATACATGATGGTGTATATAACATTGTGTTTTTTCATTATTCTTGTTATTGAGAGATTTTATTTTAATATCTATCTATCTATCTATCTAATGAACTAAAATATTTTTTTTTTGATTAAAGTACACTTCCTCCCCACTAATTAGGGCTCTTTTCTTTTTATTATTAGATATTTTTTAGGTAGCATCGTTTTAAATTATTACAATTACCATCTAGTTACATATGTGTAACTGAACAACCTGTGCCATCACCATTAGAGCATATCAAATCATTGATGTATTCAATTAATTAAAAAATACAGTTCAAATTAGTTGAGAGTAATTTTTATGATTATGTATGATCAAACAACTTAAATAAAATAGCTACAATTTCAAAAAGCGGATAGTTGCGATCGTTTCATGTCATTAAAAAAATAAAAATTTAAATAAAATATATAGATTAATTGGGCATAGTCCAACGCACTCTATATCAAATCTTTATAATTCAAGAGGTATACCGGATAATAAACACGCTAAATTCTAAAATATGTGAAAATATATAAAAAAAAATTGTTCATAGTGCAATTGTAACTTGCATGAATAATTATTTGTCTTAATAATATTTGTTTCCTAGCAAAATATATACAAACAATATATATATATATATATATATATATATATATATATATATATATATATTGCAAAATTTGAGGAATATATAATGAAGAGAAAAATATTAAATCAGATACATTGACCGATAGTCAATGTAGAAAGTATGTCATGATCTATCACTTTTTCTTTTTCTTTTTTTATTCTTATGTCTTTACTTTTTATCATCTATCTCTTATCTCTTTACTTTTTATTTGTGCATATTAGATAATGCATCAACATCTCATTATTTTCTGCAGAAATATTTTATATTAATATCAAATCAATTTTCATTGGGCATAGTCCAGCGCACTCTGTATAAAAAAAGAAAAATTACTTAGCAATCTGATCTGTTTTCTTTTTATGCTTAGCACCACTTAGATGACTTCATCTCCTCTCTCCATGCATGGATGGCTAAACAGATCATACTTCACAAGAGTCCATGCATGAAACACAAGTATACAAATACGAGTCTTTCCCGTCTTCTCCGTCTCTTTCGACAAATGGATGGCTATCACTGAGTGCTTTATAAACACTTTATTTTCTCTTTCTGTATATTTTGTGAACTCCAATTATTTTGTTGTCCTAGAATTTTTTTTCCTTCTCTTTCAAATTGATGTTTGTGCCCACAATAAATTTTCTCTATTGTAATTCCCTAAGTTTGATTGACCACATTCTGGATGGACTTTCTTGACTCTCCCAAAAATTGAATAACCTGTCTTTTTTTGAATTCAATTTCACACCCTACCCTCTAGTTAGACTCCATTATACTTCTCTCTCTTATATTTTGAATTCAATTTCAATAACAATTAGAAAACGAGGATGTGATTATTTTCTTTTTAACTTCATATAACAAGTATAACCTTCAAATTAAAAATATAATTATCTTTTTACATAACAAGTGTGGAATAAAATTTGAGTAACGGCTCCCAAACGCGACATTTAAAGTGGGACGGATGGAGTACCCTCAATTTAAAAGGTATATATTCACTTTGAAGATAATTTTATTCAATGTGAGTCATGGTTACCGAACGCGACATCTAAAGTGAGACGGAGGGAGTATAATTCTAGATTTTGTATTTAAAGATTTTAAAGAATTTTTCACAAGATTCTTCTCTGATTGGTAGTTATATTTTTTTTTATCTGAGTGATGAAATTGACTTAAAAGAGCAACCAGACAGTAGTAAAATGTTATGAGATGCCAAACACACCACCTTTTAACTTTATGATGCGAAAATATAAGATGTAAAATAGGAAGATGGAAGAGAAAAAAATAATATAATATATACATGATTCGACATTAAAACCTACATCCATGGATTAAGAGCTACTGGGCTACATTTTTCTTATTGATTTCTTTATACGTTTACATAGTATTGATACACAATATATAAAAAATAAATGAAGATGGAAAGAAATGAAACAAAATATAATATAAATATATTATACATATATATAAGGAAAGAAGGGAGAAAAGAAACAGAATATAATACATATATATAATATATGAAGGAGTATACTTCACATTGTGAATATTTAGGATATGAATGATTTTAAACAATTACATTGTGACTAAATTTATATAAGCAAGAAAAGATGTCATTATATTTAATAACTTCATGATGATATTATCCACACTCATGTTAAACAGTGGAATACATGGAACCCGTGGACTACTTATCCCTATTCTATTATATCCATGTATATCATAAAATCAAGCCTTATATGCTTAGGCCTTAGCAACAGAATTTTACTAAACTTGTGAGCTACGCTGCTGGTTGGTTATTTATTTTTATTTTTTAGTATCATTTGCAATCCAATTTATTATCCTGAACAACTCCGTCTATGAAGATCATCCTAACGAACTGATATTTACTGCAATACAATTCAAGTTCATATTTTTTACTTTATTTTTTAATTTTCTATTTTGCTTGAAAGCAATGACTTAAATGGCACATGGTTCCATGCACAAAGCTACAATACCGATAAGGAGGTATTCATTTTCAAGGCCGTCACCTTCTTGCAATCACCATGCAATGGCACAATACAACTATACAAGTCTTTCCCAAGTCTTCTCTGTCTCTTTGATAGTATATGGCTATCAAAAAATATCTTTCTTTTTTTATCAATTTGTCTCTCTTTGTACACGGATTATATTCATAGTCTTTGTTTTTGGTGGGATTGGACAAGAGGACTTAAACAATGACAAGTTGATATAGCAGAAGACAGTGACTGATTAACTTTTGAGTGTTACGTTCTCCTTTTCTTCATAAGTGGGGTCACATTCTTTCAATCAGCACAATAAAACTATACAAGTGTTTCCCAAGTCTTCTCTGTCTCTTTCAATGATGGATATATGGCTATCAAAAAATATATTTCTTCTTCAACAATTTGTCTCTCTTTTTGTATTCTGGTTAGATTCATAATCTTTGTTTATGGGTGGGATTGGACGAGAGGACTCAAACAATGACAAGTTGATACTTGATATAGCAGAAGATAGTGACTGATTAACTTTTTGAGTGTACATTCTCCTTTTTGTTAAGGCCCATTCATAAGTGGGGGTCACCTTCTTTCAATCAACAATGGCACTAGAACTATACTTTCTTCTCTCTTTTTGTATACTCGTTATATTCATAGTCTTTGTTTATGGGTGGGATTAATTGGACGAGAGGACTCAAACAATGACAAGTTGATATATTAGACGATTTACCTTCCCACAATATTTTGCCATAAGTTTGCTTTATCACAATCTGGACTTTCTTGCCTCTTCCAAAAATTGATTAACCACGATGTCTTTTTATAGCTACGTTACACACAAAATATCGTAAATCAAGGCGCCAAAAACATAGCAACAATATTAAACTTCTAAATTTTGTAATTGAAAAACAAAAAAAAACTAAAAATAATCTCATCTAGAAGATAAACCCTAAAATCTTTATCTCTGCTTTTAACACCATATCGAAAGACAATATAAGAGGTTGTGTTTGTATTTCAACTTGGGTGTGACGATGTTATCTTAATTGTAAAGAACCTTCAAACTGCTCCAATACCTAATGATATAAAATAAATAAATAAATAATTTTATTTATACATCAACAGCTTATTTTAGGAAGTTATACAATTTTTAAACATGTATTCTTTTTATTTTGAAAGAATAGTGAATAACCACCTTTATTAGCATTAATATGATAGAACATGATCAAATATTTAAGAAATGCCAGGCATGTCCTGACATGGTCCAATCAGCACTGACCATGTATATTTTCAGTAATAAATAATGCCACATGGAGTGTGACGTGGCGCAATCATCTACACTCTTTAATGAAAGAAATGAAATATGATGTAGAATAGATTGCCGTTGTTTGGACCCTTAAAGGTCAAATGGGCATGTTGACATAGTTTTTTTGCGATAATTTTGACGTTTTGACTCGAAAAGACCATAGTCTGTGGTGATTTTCAGCCGAATTCAATCGTTCAGAGCTCAAGAATTGCATTTTCTCAAATTTAAATATTTCGAGATTTTCATTAGAAGTCTAAACGGATTCGAATTATTATTATTATTTTTTTTGGTATTTAGTAAGTTTTAACAATTGAGTTTCTTGCTTTATTTTTAGAGAATTTTTTACCAAAGTTTGATTTTGAGCAATTTTCTTATACGATTAGGTTTTGATCACCATACCCCCAAGATGTAGGTTTTGTAACACAACCCAAACAAGGCATTAAATAAACAAATAATTGAATAAAACAGTTGAAAAAACCAATTGAGACCACCATCACACCATAATGACCAAAATTTTTGAATCCGCCACCCACACCTACACTTCATCATCTTCATCCTCATTTTCATCCTTCATGAGCTACACAGCAGCTTGGTTATTTTTTTGTATATCATTTGCAATTCGATTTATTATCCTTTACAACTCTGTCTATGATCATTCTAACTGATATGTTTAGTGCAATACTATTCAAGTTCATCATTTTTTTTTTTTTTTTTTTTTTTCTATGTTGCTTGAAAGAAAGGACACACCGATAAATTAATATATTTCATAAGCTAAAAGAATTGATTAAGGAATCAATCATCAAAAACTCTAGCCGGTCATCGAATGTGACAGAAATTAAAAAGGCACTATTCAACTTAATTAGATGATAATATTCATCCATCTTTACTCTTTAATCATTAATTGTGCTTGGGTGAGATTGGACATGGGGACTCAAACAATGACAAGTTGAAATAGAAGAAGGTAGTGCGCTAATTAACTTTTGAGTGTTTTCATTTTCAAGGCCGTCACGGTCGTCACCTTCTTCCAATCACCGTGCAATGGCACAATAAAACTATACATGCAAGTCTCCAAGTCTTCTATGTCTCTTTCAACGATGGATATACCATATATGGCTATCAAAAGATAGTGACTAATTAACTTTTGTGTGTTCTCCTTATCGTGAAGGCCCGTTCATAAGTGTGGCCGGGGTTACCTTCTGTCAATCAACAATGTCTTTACCGAGTCTTTCTCTCTTTCAACTATGGGACACCGATCACAAAGTCTTTGTTCTTTCTATATTTTGTGCATTTCAATTATTGCTATCCCACTCTCTCTTTTTCATAATTGATGTTTGTCCCACAATATTTTCTCTATTGTAATGCCCCCAGTTTGCTTTATCACAATCTGGACTTTCTTGCCTCTCATAAAAATTGAATAACCTCCGTTTCTTTATATAGGATTAAACCATTATAGCTAGGTTATACACACCATATCGTAAATCAAGGTTTGGTAAACATAGCAACAATATTAAACTTCTAAATTTTGTAATTGACAAAAAATAAATAAATAAATAAAAAATAATCATCTAGAAGATAATTGGTAAAACCTTCGTTTGTGCTTTAAACACCCTATCAAAAGGCAATACAAGAGGTTGTGTTAGTATTTCAATTTTCGTGTGGCAGTGTTGTTTGAGATGTAAAGCGCATCAGGCCTTAAGTGTCCCAACCCAATGATTCTAAGTTCGAATTTCCTTTCTCTGTCCCCCACTAACGCCTAACTTTCTAACCAGGTAAAAAAAGAAGAAATTTTCAATTTTAGTTATACATCAACTGCTCATTTTAAGAAGTTATCCAGTTTTTAAACATGCATTCTTTTTATTTAGAAAGAATCACGAATAATCACATTTATTAGCTGTAATATGATAGAACATGATCAAATATTTAAGAAAGTGAAATAATATTAATGGTAATGCAATATAATAGCACAATATCCTTGCTGCAGAGCTCACACATTTTTTTTTTTTTTTTTTACTTTGCTTGTAACAAGACTATGTAATATTTATATCTCAGTAAACATACTGAAATTTTGCATGACATTGAACGTCCTCGATAGACCACTAATTATATATTGCTTGGTTCCTTGGACTATTATACCCTGCTAGTGCTACTATAGTCAAGGACAGTTAGTTGTCCGTAGATGTAATTTGGGGTTTTAGGCCAAAAATAAAAAGAGACCTTTTAATACATAATATATAATATTAAATAATATTTATTTAAAAATCATTCTTCTTGCTTTTCGAGATACAAAATAACTAATTAGATTCTTATATTTAAGTTTAGTTAAAATATATTATTCACTAAATAAGATAGCTAATTGATAGAGGTTTGCCCTAAGTCACATAGAGCTGTGGGAGAGCGGCATATCCCAAAAAATCTTAGAGCGGGAGTGCTGCGAGAACGCCGCATTATAAACTTATAAAATATTCATTTATAATAGTAAATATATGTTTTAAATAAACTTCATGCAAATAAAAAGATAGAATAATGAATCAAGTATAAGTCCATTACAATCAATATAACCTGCTTTATAAAAATGTATAAATTAATCAAACATGACAATCAAACAAGCTGCTTTATAAAAATAAAAACATAACAGTGAATAGAATATAACAAAAAAAAAAAAAAAAATTTACTTCCAAACATAACTACATAACACCAAAAAAAAAAAAAAAATAATAATAATAATAATAATAATAATAATGAATTTCATTCATTTTTATACATTTAACCTGCCTTAACCTCTCAAGATGACAATCATTGTCTTTGAAATAATAATGTTCAAAAGAAAAAGAAAAAGACAATAATACTTCAGTTTGCAAATTCTACTACTAAACTTTAAAACAGACATGAAATATCCAAACTTCTAAACCCAAAAGCAAAATGAGACTACAAAAACAAAATGTTAGAGACTATTTTATTGCAATCTAGTTGATCCGTGGCCTCTTGCCTTGGGAAATTTCCTCTCTACGGCTTGTTTGAGACATGTTAACCCCTTGAGTGGATGGCAAAGAAGTAATAGATGTTGCATTATCTAGAAAAGAACTTGAAGCCTCAATCTCATCAACATAAAGTGTAGCCTGCTCCCTTTTATCGATACTTTCTAAATCATTATCCAAATCATCTTCATAAGCAAAATCATCCCAGAATATGAAAAGTTATTCCATCCTTTATTTCATTACTAATAAATTTTTGAAGGTAAGTATTATTAAATTTAAACTCTATTATTATATTATTTGACCTATAAAGGATAGAGTTTACTTAATTAAATTAAATTGGTTACTTTTTGACATAATTAACCTTATTTGATATGTTTAAGTTGGGGGTAAAACTGAAATTTCTCAAAATTCACATTAAATCCGTGAATTTATTTTCCAAAGTCGTCGAATTCTTGAACAGAATACGCGCTTTTTCCTTACACAATTCGTCGAATTGAATATTAAAAATCGGCGAATTCTTAAATTGAATTCGTGAATTCAAAAACATGAGAGCGTGAATTTTTGACAAATTCGCTCTTAAAACGCTGATTCATGTGTGGAGCGATGAAGCGCCAGTGGTTTGAGCGAATTATGTGACTTAGGGTTTGTTCCCACATTACATTCGGATGTGAGAGTGATTGGGTATATATGGGATGAATATTAACCCCACCTAATAACTTAAATTTTTAGGTCGGATTGCGAAGCACCCAGTCCTTGATTTGGTGTCACGCCAAGCGCCCGACCCTGAGGTGTTCGAGTTTTCCATCTGGGTAGGCAGGGTGGCCCGAGCAGCAACGATCGAGTTCGGGTGGGGGAGAATGTTAAAGGTTTGTCCCAATATCGGATTTGGATAGGAAAATGATTAGCCCTACCTAATAGCTTAAACTTTTGTGTCGAATTACGAATCACTAACCCGCTGCACTAATCCATTTAATCTTTCTCAAAACATAGTTGATCGTAGATATGATTTATCAATGATAAATTACAATGACCTCCCTTAAGGTTTAGACTAATTACAACTAAACTTGAGATTTGCCATTTTGTTGCGAAGACACCCAAACGGTAGATTTGGTTATGAATTTACTTATTACCCTCATTATTATATTACTAAAAATAAAGAAAAAAATATCTAAGAATAAAGAATGACCCTTTTGCCCACTATTATTTGCCCACAAAATTATTTCCATTTTTTTTGCCCTTTTCCCAATATTCATCTCCTTCTTTCTTATCTCCATCTCTGCATCAGCCTTGTGACCACTGCCTCATTCACCACGGCGACCGAAATCTCGCCTTTGATTTCAAGTCTCCTCTCATCTATCTCTGCAACACAACCGTTACCACTGCTCGCGATGAAATTAACGGCGGTCCAAACGTCGCGACGCGCTTCATGTTTATATATCCTGTCCCAAATGATTTTGCACTGTAACAGACCATAACGATGACCACAAAAAACTCAATGTCGATGATGAGAAACTAACAACGGTGACAAAGGATTCTGGTGACGATGACAGTAAGACATAACAACGATGATGATCTATTAATGACGTGACTGAACAGCTAGCAAGGTTCTAATTGGTGCCAAGCTTCTGATCAGTGAGCAAGGATTCACAATTCGGGCGAGATTGTTCAGTGTAGTTTGATTGGGTATGGGTTTGGCGACTGGTTTGTTCAACTAGAGTTTGGGTTTTTTGGTTCGTAGTTTGGTATAGGGTTTAAGGATGGTTTATTAGATTTCGGTTTTAAGTATGAATGGTGGTGTCTAAATTTTTGGCAAGAGTGATGATGTGGTATTGTGGACAGTGAAAATGGAGGTTTTAGGAGGGTTATGGGGCTGTTTGCAGTAGGCGGTGATGGGTAGTGGTGATTGAATTTAACGACATCTCAATCTGGTACACCTTTGATTTTCCTTGCTCACAGACAGCCCAAACATTAATTCAAAATGTTTCATAATCTTATTAAGAGAAAAAATAGAAGCCAAATGTGCTCTCACCACAACTAGAAGATCATCAGAAGCCAAAGATGTTAAATTTACAACCTTACCCCTTCAACTCTATCTCTGTTCTATCTTCCACCATGACGACCACTTTATGTGATACTCCCGGATTTTCGAATGTGGGTTGGTCAGGCTCATGCCCGAATGTCCGAGGATATAAAAAACAAATCGATAACAAACGAACACATACAAAAGGATAAATAAGAATAAATAAAATGCTGAAATGAAAACTAAAATGATATTCCAATATTTGAAATCCTCATAATAAATTTTCATTAATAAATTCTTCTGATACAATTTATCCTTCAGTAATACAATTCGGGAATCCATACTAAGTGGACCCTTACAAAATCCAAAACTAAATAAGTAACAACAATAACTGTCTATATCTGAAAACTGAAATATAAATGAATCTCCTATGTAGAATCAGAAGAGTGAAGTAGACTGATCTCTACTCAACAGGAACAATCTCTACACCTGACGAATACCTGAAAAATAATAGTGGGTCAAGCCTACAAACAAGTTCTACTCTACTGCAGTCCAAGCAGAGACCCGATACATATATACATCCTAGTCAACTCAACAATATTTATATAGTCCGTATATATATATATATACACACACACACACACACACACACTGAAGGGACTCTATTGGACTATACGGTGACCTCAATCTGAATAGTAGGTAACATGCAAAATGCACATATAGTAGGTATGAGTACCTAGACCTACCAAGGCACATAACTTCCACTATGTCCAGCTACACTTCCCTAATGCAATATACGCACCTTAACCACTAATCATGAGACTCAAGCTCATATCATGGCACATATCTATACATATACAAAATCCGTCTGAAACATAAAATAAAAATGTCAACCAACTGATACAGTGGCCTGACATGAATAGGTAGGACTTAACATTTTAGTTAATCCGTCCTTAATAAACACAAGTAGGTAGGACTTAACTTCTTTAGTTAATCTATTCTTAGAATAATACGAATAGATAGAACTTAACTTCTTCTGGTTAATCTGTCCCTAGAATGCCACCATCCCATACTGGTGTATTACATTCATACAATCTAAGAATTGATGAAATAAATAAAATAAAACATCAATTAATCTAGAAATAAGCATAGTAAAAATTAGATAATTAATTGAGCATATTATACTGCTAATACATGATTAAAATCAGATAACATCCATTTAAATTGCTAAACACAATATTAAGCAATTAAACCATCCATTAACAATATGCAAAATTAAATTAAAATTCATATTATTCCAATCCTTAATGTGAATTAACAATGTGCAAATTAAATTCATATTAATGTGAAATATGCTTCCTGAGTATTTAACATGATTCCCGTAGTCATTTAAAACACCCAAATCCACCTACACAGTCTTGGAATACCCCTAGGCATGTATAGAATATGTAATCTAAGGGAAAGAGTTAGAAGAAGAACTTGCCTTAAGGTTTCAGATTGAAGCCTTCTCTTCTTCTTCCTAACTTTTTCGGTGATCCCTTGGCTGCCTTCTCAGCCCTATGTTGCTCCTAGTTCAACCCACGAGCAAGCCTTCCTTCTCCGGTATTACACTTTATGACATCATTGCCTAACCATTAGAGAACCTTGTTGTGGGAGCCAAGACCAACAAACAAGCTTGGTCCAAGAAAAAATAGAAGCAAAAACTATTTGCTCACCATAACCCCAAGATGTTGGTTTTGTAACGCAACCCAAATAAGGCATTAAATAAACAAAGAATTGAAGAAAACAGTTGGAAAAATCAATTGAGATTCATCCACCATGCCATCGTTGCACCTGCATCCCACCCATGGCCTTAGCCGTCGCCACCACCACACCACAATGAACAAAATTTTTGAATCCACCACCCACACCTACAATTCATCACCTTCATCCTCATTTTCATCCTTCATTCTCAAACAAGAATATTAACGTATCATATATATATATATAAAGTCATATTAACTGGTTCATGTATACATACACAAACATATTCAACAATTCCAAATGACAAATCAAATAAACCAGACATCCCAATCTCAATCTTTGAATCATGAGACCACACCATCGCTAATTCTTTTTTACCTATATTTTAATTTCACTTTGTAAGTACGCTTTATTACATATATAAACCCTAATTGTCCACTAAATTTAAGAAAAAAATAACGTCTTAATCACCACAGATGGTATTGTCGTCGCCGATGGAAGAACTAGTGGTGTTAATGCTACTGGAGAGAGAGAAGGGGACGGGGAGGGCGGCGGGTAATAGTGAAGGGTTCCGGTGGTGATGGTTGTGGATAGAGAGGGGGCGTTGGTGGATAGAGAGGTTTGTTGGCTGAGGTTGTCCTTCAGTAGTGTACATGAATTTTTATTTTTTATATTAATGCATATATAAATTATAAACAAATCTTGTTAAGGGCATTGGGGCAAGAGTGGTATTGCATTAAAATATTTTGGGGGTGTTAAATATTGAGGGGGAATTTGTGAATTTTGTTAAACCTCAAGGGAGGTTGACAATAATTTTTCACTAAGTTTAATCCAAGGTAATAAGCCCAAATCTCATGGGAGGTTAGAAATCTCAAGTATATAAAAATTATTCTCTTCCTCCTGTTATTTATTTAACTACCCAAATCCTAGGGATTCGGATCGCTAATCTGGTTCTAACCGGACCCGAGGACACTAGGGACAAAATGGTCATTATGCACCTTACTATATGTTAGGAGTCATAATGATGGCGTACCAATCATATCTGACCAAAATGGATTATGAAAGAATAATAACCTCAACTTCGGGGTTCATCCTAGGCCTTTATGGTTGACAAGGGTAAAATGGTACTTTAATTTCAAAATTATGGGATGGAACCAATACCAGTGGAAAGATGGCTAAAAAACGTGCAAGTTAGACTAAAAAACTACCCTATTCGGCTCTAAAATGAAGAAGTTATAAGCGTTTGAAATTTGGACTAATATAAGTATAGGGTCAGACCACTTTGTGCTGGAGTACAACCCATTTGTGCTTAAGCACAAAAGTTTGTGATCGAACTCTAGGACCTATAATGAAAAGTCCTGAGAGCTGCTCTTAGGATCCCTTAAAAACTCCCCAATGCTA
Source organism: Cornus florida (assembly GCF_030987335.1). NCBI lineage: Eukaryota > Viridiplantae > Streptophyta > Magnoliopsida > Cornales > Cornaceae > Cornus > Cornus florida. The sequence continues at coordinate 75,358,256 of NW_026775579.1, read as the reverse complement.
GAGCACAAACCCCTTGTGCTTGAGCATTGGTTCACCTTGCAGAAAATGATTCTCGACCAAGGCCCTATGCTTGAGCACTAGCCTGAAAAATGGCCAAATGCTCCTACAAAACTACGATATGGGTCAAACGAGTTACTTAAGCACTTAGATTCTTTCTCATGGTTTAAAAGTCGTCCCGAAATATAGTTATACACATGAGTAAATAGATGAATGAAATATATACATCGAGCTTAAAACATCAATCTAACATTTATGAAATCAAATGTGCATCATTGGCATTCTAACTTGAAATATTACTAATTTGATCACCATTCATCATTTATATGCCCCATTACATACAAAATAGTCCCAAAAAGATATAGATAAATGTCATGACATACAAGGCCTCATTACAATGCTTTATAAAAGAATAAATGTAACTAAACATTGATTAGAAAATACAACAAAATATAATTCTATTAACTCCGACTATCCTTGGGAAGGTTCGTCATCAACTACGTTCTTCCCATGACCTGAAAAATATTAAGGGAATGGGTGAGTACGGAGGCTTAGTAAAAGTTGCATAAGGCGTCAACACAAGTCATGGTAACACAATTAAGATAGCATTTAAATTTAATATAGAATAGTACATTCCTTTCACATAAGCATGCTTTAACATATAATCGTCTCATTAGAAACATTTTCAAAATATGGCCTCAACATAGAATTCAAAATAGAAACAAGATAATGACCTTCAATGAAAGGCAAAGCTTAAAGTCTTAGAAAATCCTTACCTCAATGTGTTAGCCAAACAAGCCCTAATTTTTGAAATCCCCAAAATCCTACCAAGATGGATGTCAAAAGATAATCCTCTCCAAGCTCTTCCACTTTCCCTCCTATGGCTCCTTCAAATATTCACTCAAAACCTCCCAAATCAAAGCTTGAAATAATTGAGGACATGGAGGTATATATATGTATATAGATATAGAGAGAGAATGAGATGAACTAGTGAGAGAGTGTGTGTAATACCCATAATTTTAAAAGGATAGTCTCGGTATTTATTTAATTGTTTTATTATATATTTAATTGATTAATTGCTTACGTGGCTATTTGTTTATGTGGTTTTAATTGAATTATTTATTTAAATTAATTTATTTGCTTAAATGGTATTTTAATTAATTATTGGTATGAATTGATTTGTTTACATGCTATGTGATGATGTGTACCTATTTGTTTTCATGTTATGTGTTTATTTGCATTTAAATTGTATATTTTATTTTAAAAGAGTTGGATATGGATAATAGTAATGGACCAACCATTTGAGTCACATGGACTACTTGGATAGGAGTCTAAATGGGTATGGATACTTACCCATGGATAATTGTATATATATATATATATATATATATATATATATATATATAAGGATAGTTGTTAATAATTATTATTAATATTATGGTAACTAATAGTATTAGTAATAATTAGTTATAGATAGTCAGTATACATATATATATATAGTTTTAATGTTATATATATATATATATATATATATATATATATATTGTATATCACGATAGTTTTGGCAGAATATATATAAGTATAGTTAGTTTTTTATTTATTTTTATCTTCCTTTTCTTTTCTTTTTCCCAAAGTTACTAGATTTGGGAAGGGATTAAGATTTTAGGTAGTTATATATATATATATATATATATATATATATATATATATATATTATGTCTGGAATAGGGTTGATAGACCTTATTCACGTTGACACAGTAGAGGAGAGAAAGAGAGATTTCAGTAGAGAGAAAGAGAGAAGAAAGCAAAGAAGGGGAGTTAGGTTTTCAATCTTAAAATCCTTAAGGCAAGTTCTTTTCTAACTCTTCTCGTTTGATTCGTGTTCTATATATGTCTAGATTAATTCCAGGATATCTAATTGAACCTATTTACATGTTAAAAATTAGATTTAAAAAGTATGATTATATGTTAATGGCTTTGTATAATTTTTGCATGATTTGATACATGAATTATGTTCTACAATGTTGAAATCATGTTAATATACTGTAATATCATTATTGGGACACTCTGGGACGTAGTTTTTAAGCTTTGAACCTTCAACAATAGAGGTTTGAAGTAACACAATTCATCAGAGACGAAGAAGATGAACAGTGCTTGTATCGGCTGACCGGTATAGGGTCTCGGTCGACCGAAGTAGGCTATTGGGCGATCGGTATGGCTAAATCAGTAGACCGATATGGGATTTCAGTCGACCGATTTGGCTTTGTGATGGGAGTTCTAGGATGTTAAAACTGTATGTTGATTTTATATTATTTGGATATGTTTTAAATATTTATAAATTGTTAAATAGTTCCATGGAGGATTTGGAATGCATAATTTAAATTAATATGCTAAAGACTTGAATAATATGGAATTTTAGGTAACTTACATATTATTAATTGAGAAATTTAATTGCTTAATTATAATCTAACAATTTTAAATGATGTTTATATGATTTATAATCATGCATTAGTAGTATAATATAATCATGAGTTTATTTGATTTTGATTATGCTTAATTCTAGATTATTGTTGATGTATAATTGTTTATGTTGCATCAATGATGGAGTATTGGATTTATGCACCATTGTCAGGATATGAGGGCAAATTAGGGATAGATTAACTAAAATAAGTTAAGTCATACCTATTTCATGCCAGGCCACGAAACCAGTTGGATGACATGCCATTGAAATAATATGGTTGGATAGTTTACTTTTCTGTGTTGAATTGGATGGATTATATATGTATAGATATGTGCCATGATATAAACTTGAGTCTCATGATTAATGGTTAGAGAGCATATATGCAATGAGATGCATAGCTGGATATAATAGATAGTGTGTGCCCTGCTAGGTCTAGGTAGTCATGTCCATTTTATGTGCGTTTTGCATGTTGCTTACTATCGGGTCTCTGTTTGGTATATTGTGGATTAAAACTTGTTTATGGGTCTGACCCACCATTATTTTACAGGTGTTCGTCAGTTCCAGACTTAGGGATTGTTCATGCTGAGCAGAGACAATCTATTCACTCTTCCGACTCTACGTAAGATTCTTATCTATCTTTTAGTATTTGGATTTGGTTTTCTTTATTTATATTTAGTTGAGTTTTGGATAGGAGTCCACGTGATGGATTCTCGTATTGTAATCCAAATGATTACTGGTATCAGAAGATTTGGATTATTGGAGGATTATTTTGTTGGATTAATTAATGGAGGTTTATTATTTAGTTATCTTTTTAGCTTTATTTTTTATTCTTATTTCCTTTTGTATTCTATGCTTGTTTATTACTTAATTGTTTGATATTTTCCTCGGTTTTGGATTTAGGCCTAATCAACATATGTCTCGGAGTCAAGGGGTGTCACAGAGAGCTTGGCCGAAATGGGGAGAGGAAAGAAGGGTTGGTTTGGTCTTGCAAATGGTCCCATGGCCCAAAACATGCCAAGTGTCAAGCTTTAGGTGAATCCAAATTTATGCCACGTTAGCCTTTAGCCCCTTATCTTTTAATGCAATGCCTCTTCTATCCCCATAATATCTCCCAGCATATATAGCTACACATATATGTATGTGCATGTGAAATGTCCATTGTGCCCTTCTATACAAACGGTAAAACTGGGAGAGGTTCCCGAGTCCGGAAATCGTCCCGACTTTCGAAAAATTCTAAAAATGACACCGCTATTTATAATTGACTTAAAATAAATAAAAATACATTTATAAAAATATCGGCTCAAGAAAATAATTTAAACTACCTTTGAAGCCCGCGTGGCATGCATAACGAGGCATAAAAATAAATTAAATAAAAATTCAAAAAAATCTGGGACATTACATATATATATATATACACACTTTTTGCGGTCTTCATTGCTCTTTATTTTAATAAAGAACCAAATATCTAATTTCTTCTTTTTGAGGCTGTTTGTTAAAATTGTACTAAAAATTTTAAGAGTTGAATTTTAGGCGTTGAAGTTTTTAAGTGGTAATTAAAAAGTTAATATTTATTTTTGATATTTTTTTTGAATTTTTAGTGTTCATTAAGTGATAAATGATGTTACTATCACTTAAGATTTTATCTAATTTTAAGTGACGCTAACTATTTTTAATGATATTTAAATTGCTTTATCAATTGCATTTTTTGTATTAATATATATACTAGAAAAAAGTACGTGCGATGCACACAGTGAATGCTTAATAACTTATAGAATTTTTGTTTTCATATATATTTTTTAAGCTTGTAACAATAAATCTTACAAAAAATTGCAACTCTTTTTATATTAATAAATAAATACAGAAATATTTTGAAATTGATAAATAAATAAATACAATACAAAAAATTGCAACTCTTTTTATATTAATTAATAAATATTTTTTTAAAACTAATAAATAAATACTGAAATATTTTGAAATTGATAAATAAATAAATACAATACAATACAAGTTATATGTGATAGAGTTTTATAGGAAATAAAATAGTTAATTTGTGATAGATTTTTATATAAATTATTTTATTTTGTTTAAACATATTCTTGTCTAATTAGATTTTATTTTATTAAAAAACTCATAATAAAAAGATAACGTGATAAATTCTTTGTACATTTAATAATAGTATAGATAAAAAAAAATTATATCAATTAATAAATATTTTTTTATAAAAATAAATAAATACTGAAACTTTTAAATATTTGTACATTTAACTCTTTTTAAAGAAAATAGATATGTAATCTAACAATAAAATTTAACGTTATGATGACATTATATATTATGTTTGTTCGGTAGAAAAGAAAAAAAAAATTAGATAGAAGGGTGAGAAAAATAGATGGATGATATATTTCTATGGAAGAGATTGTATATTTTCTTTTGTTTTTTGTTTGGAATTTACTATCTTCACTTGTCTTTCCACTTTCATTCATCCATTATCCTTCCAATTCTCATTTCTTTCTTTATATCATCTCGGTATTTTTTAAAAGAGTTTAATAGAAACTCTTTTAAAAACTCTTTTTATATCAATTAATAAATATTTTTTATATTAATAATTCTTGTCTAATTAGATTTCCTTTTATTAAAGAACTCATAATAAATAGATAAATAGGTAATTTGTGTTAGAGTTTTATAGAAACTCTTTTAAAACCACTTTTTATATCAATTAATAAATAATTATTTATATTAATAGTACTTGTCTAATTAGATTTCCTTTTATTAAAAAACTCATAATAAATAGATTAATAGCTAATTTGTGTTAGATTTCACATAAACTCTTTAAATATATCTTTGTTTAGTATGATAGAGTTTTACTGAAAATAAAATAGGTAATTTGTGATAGTGTTTTATAAAATTTATTTTATTTTCTTTAAATATATCATTGTCTCATTAGATTTCATTTTATTAAGAAACTCATAATAAAATATAATTTGTGGTAGAGTTTTAGAAAAATTATTTTATTTTATATATCAATTAAAAAATATTTTTGATATTAATAGTTCTTGTCTAATTAGATTTTCTTTTATTAAATAAATAAATAGGTAATTTGTGTTAGAATTTAATATAAACTCTTTTAAAAACTCTTTTTATATCAATTAATATATATTTTTATATTAATATTTTTTGTCTAATTAGATTTAAACTCTTTTTATATGAATTAATAAATATTTTAGTATATTAATAATTATTTTCTAATTATATTACCTTTTATGAAAAAAAAAAACCTTATAATAATAGGTAATTTGTGGTAGACTTTTAAGAAAAATTATTAATTTTTTATATCAATTAAAAATATTTTTTTATATTAATAGTTCTTGTCTAATTAGATTTTGTTTTATTATAAACTCATATTATACAAATAAATAGGTAATTTGCGCTACAGTTTAATAGAATCACTTTTAAAAACTCTTTTTATATCAATAAAAAAAAACTTTTTATATCAATAATTTTAGTCTAATTTGTTTTCCTTTTATTAAAAAACTTAATATAAATAGATAAATAGGTAATTTGTGTTAGAGTTTTATAGAAACTCTTTTAAAACCTCCTTTTATATCAATTAATAAATAATTTTATATATTAATTGTACTTGTTTAATTACATTTTCTTTTATTAAAAAACTCATAATAAATAGATTAATAGGTAATTTGTGTTAGAGTTTTATAAAGATTATTTAAATATATCTTTGTCTAGTGTGATAGAGTTTTATTAAAAATAAAAGAGGTAATTTGTGATAGTGTTTTATAAAAATTATTTTATTTTATTTAAATAAATCCTTGTCTCATTAGATTTCATTTTATTAAGAAACTCATAATAAAAGCTAATTTGTGGTAAAGTTTTAGAAAAATTATTTTATTTTATATATCAATTAATAAATATTTTTTATATTAATAGTTTTGTCTAATTAGATTTTCTTTTATTAAAAAACACATAATAACTAAATAAATAAATAAGTAATTTGTGTTATAGTTTAATAGAAACTCTTTTAAAAACTGTTTTTATATCAATTAATAAATATTTTTTATATTAATAATTGTTGTCTAATTGGATTTCCTTTTATTAAAAAACTCATAATAAATAGATAATTTGTGTTAGAGTTTTATAAAAATTCTTTTAAAACCTCTTTTTATATCAATTAATAAATAATTTTTTATATTAATAGTACTTATCTAATTAGATTTTCTTTTATTAAAAAACTCATAATAAATACATAAATAGGTAATTTGTGTTAGAGTTTTATAAAAACTCTTTTAAAAATTATGAATTAAACTCTTTTTATATATTTGTTATTTAGAATTTTATTAGATAATTACTGTTATTATAATTTAGTAATTTATTACCTTGGAAGCATGTGGTAAGTTTCAGCTTTGGGGGTTCTCAAATTAGGAGAGGTTGTGTTGTATTTTGTTTTTCCTGCTTGTTTGGTTTTTGCATATTGGTTGGTCTCTATCGTTTGATGTATTAATTTTGCTTTCCAAGATATCATTTTTAGTGTGGCTTACAGCTTTCAATAGTAACTCTAAAGCTATTTCGAGATGCTGGGTCCATTTGGGTTTGGTTTAGGTTTTGAATCCCTTCCTATTGCAATCGTGGAATATAATAATTAATGAGAGTATTATAATATAATTTGTTAATTTGAATTTTATTAACTAATTACTGTTATTATATTTTGAGTGAGTAGTATAGTATAATTTGAATTAATTATATTTTGTGTGAGTAGTAGTATACTGCAAAATTTAGTACTACACTTGATCCTAGTCAAAAGGCCGATAAGGTGTGATTATTAATTCTTTAGCTCTATAGTTTTATAAGAGGTCGAGAAGGTGTGATTACTATTTCTTTAACTCTATAGTTTTATAAGAGGCTTTCATGTAATCCATTTTACTTAAAACCAATGTGGGACTTTGTAATTTGAATTAAACTCTTTTTATATTTTGTTAATTTGAATTAATTTGAATTTTATTAGGTAATTTTGAGTTTTATAGAATTTATATCAATAAATAAATAAATACTAAAACTGTTTGCACAAAGGCCAAGAAATTCTTTTTATATTTTGTTAATTTGAGTTAATTTTAATTTTATTAGGCAATTTTGAGTTTTATAGAATTTATATCGTGGGATATAATAATTAATGAGAGTTCTTTATTGTGAATTAAAGTCTTTTTATATTTTGTTAATTTGAATTAATTTGAATTTTATTAGGTAATTTTGAGTTTTATAGAATTTATATCAATTAATAAATAAATATTGAAACTCTTTGCACAAAGGCTGAGAAAGTAATACTACACTTGATCTTAACCAAAAGACCAAGAAAGGTTAGCCAAAAGGCCGAGCCAAAAAAATTTAGTACTACACTTGATTTTAGCCAAAAGGCCGAGAAGTTGTGATTATTATTTCTTTAACTCTATAGTTTCATAAGAGCCTTTCATGAAATCTTTTTTACTTATAACCAATGTGGGACTTTGTAATTTGAATTAAACACTTTTTACATTTTGTTAATTTGAATTTTATTAGGTAATTTTGAGTTTTATAGAATTTATATCAATAAATAAATAAATACTAAAACTGTTTGCACAAAGGCCGAGAAACTCTTTTTATATTTTGTTAATTTGAATTAATTTTAATTTTATTAGGTAATTTTGAGTTTTATAGAATTTATATCGTACGATATAATAATTAATGAGAGCTCTTTATTGTGAATTAAGCTCTTTTTATATTTTTGTTAATTTGAATTAATTTAAATTTTATTAGGTAATTTTGAGTTTTATAGAATTTATATCAATTAATAAATAAATACTGAAACTTTTTGCACAAAGGCTGAGAAAGTAATACTACATTTGATCTTAGCCAAAAGACCAAGAAAGGTTAACTAAAAGGCCGACCTAAAAAAATTTAGTACTACACTTGATCTTGGCAAAAAGGCCGAGAAGGTGTGATTATCATTTCTTTAACTCTATAGTTTTATAAGAGTCTTTTATATAATCCTTTTTACTTAAAACCAATGTGAGACTTTGTAATTTGAATTAAACTCTTTTTATATTTTGTTAATTTGAATTAATTTTAATTTCATTAGGTAATTTTGAGTTTTATAGAATTTATATCAATTAATAAATAAATACTGAAACTGTTTTCACAAAGGCCGAGAAACTCTTTTAATATTTTGTTAATTTGAATTAATTTTAATTTTATTAGGTAATTTTGAGTTTTATAGAATTTATATCGTGTGATAAAATAATTAATGAGAGCTCTTTATTGTGAATTAAACTCTTTTTATATTTTGTTAATTTGAATTAATTTGAATTTAATTAGGTAATTTTGAGTTTTACAGAATTTATATCAAATAATAAATAAATATTGAAACTATTTGCACAAAGGCTAATAAATACAACACTTGATCATAGCCAAAAGACCAAGAAAGGTTTGCCAAAAGGCCAACTCAAAAAAATTTAATACTAAAATTGAACTTAGCCAAAAGGCCGAGAATGTGTGATTATTATTTCTTTAGCTCTATAGTTTTATAAGAGGCTTTCATGTAATCCTTTGTTCTTAAAACCAATGTGGGACTTTGTAATTTGAATTAAACTCTTTTTATATTTTATTAATTTGAATTAATTTTAATTTCATTAGGTAATTTTGAGTTTTGCAAAATTTATATCAATTAATAAATAAATACTGAAACTGTTTGCACAAAGGCCGAGAAACTCTTTTTATATTTTGTTAATTTGAATTAATTTTAATTTTATTAGGTAATTTTGAGTTTTATAGAATTTATATCGTAGGATATAATAATTAATAAGAACTCTTTATTGTGAATTAAACTCTTTTTATATTTTGTTAATTTGAATTTATTAGGTAATTTTGAGTTTTATAGAATTTATATCAATTAATAAATAAATACTGAAACTCTTTGCACAAAGGCCGAGAAAGTAATATTACACTTGATCTTAGCCAAAAGACCAAGAAATGTTAGCCAAAAGGCCGACCCAAAAAAATTTAGTATTACACTTGATCTTAGCCAAAAGGTCGAGAAGGGGTGATTATTATTTCTTTAGCTCTAAAGTTTTATAAGAGGCTTTCATATATTCCTTTTTAGTTTTACACGAGGCTTTCATGTATTCCTTTTTATTTAAAATCAATGTGGGATTTTGAAATTTGAATTAAACTTTTTTTTATATTTTGTTAATTTGAATTAATTTTAATTTTATTATGTAATTTTGAGTTTTATAGAATTTATATCAATTAATAAATAAATACTGAAATACAGAAACACTGAAACACTTTGCACATTTAATAATACTAGTAAAAGGCACGTGTGATGCACGTGATGAATATTTTGTAACTTTTCGAATTTTTCTTTTTATATATTTTTTAATTATTTTATTTTATTTATATATATCTTTATCTAATTAGATTTTCTTTTATTAAAAAACTTATAATAAATAGATAAATACATAGGTTATATGTGATAGATAACTATTTTAAAATTAATTAATAATTTTTTTTATATTAAAAAATAAATACTGAAATGCTAAAATCTTTACACTTTTATACTTTATTTATATGTATTATTATATTATTATATATTTTCTTTAAATATATAATTGTCTAATGTGATAGAGTTTTACAGAAAATAAAATAGATAATTTGTGGTAGAGTTTTATAAAAAAATTTGTCATTTGTGGTAGAGTTTAATAGAAATTTTTTTATTTTCTTTAAATATATCCATGTATAGCTTGTTTTTATTTTCTTTTATTAAAAAACTCATACTAAAAGGTAATTTGAGGTAGAGTTTTAGAAAAATTATTTTATTTTTATATCTATTATTAAATATTTTTTATATTAATAATTCTTCTCTAGTTATTATATTTTCTTTTATTAAAAAACTCATAATAAATACATAAATAGGTAATTTGTATTAGAGTTTTATATAAACTCTTTTAAAAAAATATTTTAATTTCTTTAAATATATTGTTGTCTAATTTGATTTCCTTCATTAAAAAACTCATAATAAATAGATAAAAACAGGTTAAATGTGATAGAGTTTTAATAAAAATAAAATAGATAATTTGTGGTACAGTTTTATAAAAATTATTTTATTTTCTGAAAATCTATTTATAATAAATAAATAAATTGGTAATTTGTGTAACAGTTTAATAGAAACTTTTAAAAAACTTTTTTATGTCAATTAATAAATATTTCTTATATTAATAATTCTTGTCTAATTAGATTTTCTTTTATTAAAAAACTCATAATAAATAAAGAAATAGGTAATTTGTGTTGAGTTTTATAGAAACTCTTTTCAAACCTTTTTTTTATATCAATTAATAAATAATTTTTTTATTTTAATAATGCTTGTTAATTGGATTTCCTTTTATTAAAAAACTCATAATAAATAGATAAATAGGTAATTTGTGTTAGAGTTTTATAGAAACTCTTTAAATATATCCTTCTCTAATGTGATAAAGTTTTATTGAAAATAAAATATTTTTTACATTAATAATTCTAGTCTAATATATTTTCGTTTGTTAAAAAATTTATAATAAATAAATAAATAGGTAATTTGTTTTAGAGTTTAATAAAAACTCTTTTAAAAATACTTTTTATATCAATTAATAAATATTTTTTATATTAATAATTCTTAATGAATATTTTTTATATTAATAATTCTTGTCTAATTAAATTTCCTTTTATTAAAAAACTCATAATAAATAGATAAATAGGTAATTTGTGTTAGAGTTTTATAGAAACAATTTTAAAACCATTTTTTAGATCAATTAATAAATAATTTTTTATATTAATAGCACTTGCCTAATTAGATTTTCTTTTATTAAAAAACTCTTAATAAATATATAAATAGGTAATTTGTATTAAAATTTTATAGAAACCTTTTAAATATTATATCTTTGTCTATTGTTATAGTATCGTATTGAAAATAAAATATGTAATTTGTGATAGAGTTTTATATAAAATATTTTATTTTATTTAAATATATCCTTGTCTAATTAAATTTAATTTTACTAAGAAACTCATAATAAAAGTTAATTTGTGGTAGAGTTTTAGAAAAATTATTTTAAAATATATCAATTAATAAATATTTTTTATATTAATAATTTTTGTCTAAATAGATTTTCTTCTACTCAAAAATTCATAATTATGAATAGATAAATAGGTTAATTTAAATTTTATTACATAGATTTTAGGGTATGATAGACTTTTTTTTTTTTTTTTTTCTAAAAAAACTCTTTGCATATCAATTAATAAATATTTTTATTTGTATAAATAGATACTTAAATACTGAAACTTTTTGCACATTTAATAATTGTATAGCCAAAAACTTTTTGTATATCAATTAATAAATATTTTTTATATAAATAAATAAATACTGAAACACTTTGGTAGAGTTTATGTACTTTACTTTGAAAATTAGATTTTCTTTTATTAAAAAATTGTAATATGTAATACGTGTTAGAGTGTTATAGAAAATATTTTTAAAACTATTTTTATATGAATTAATAAATATTTTTATATTTTAAAATTCCTGTCTAATTAGTTTAACTTTTATTAAAAAAAAACCCATAATAAAAGGTAATTTGTGGTAGAGCTTTAGATGAATTATTTTATTTTTTATATCAATTAAAAATATTTTTTTATATTAATAATTCTTGTCTTGTTAGATTTTCTTTTATTAAAAAACTTATAATAAATAAATAAATAGATAATTTGTGTTAGAGTTTAATATAAATTCTTTTTATATCAATTAATAAATATTTTTTATTTTAGTAATTTTTGTCTAATTAGGTTTCCATTTATTAAAAAACTCATAATAAATAAATAAATAGGCAATTTGTGTTAGAGTTTTATATAAAATCTTTAAATATATCTTTGTTGATAGAGTTTTATTGCAAAATAAAATAGGTAATTTGTAATAGAGTTTTATAAAAATTATTTTATTTTTTTTTAAATATATTCTTATCTAACTAGATTTAATTTTATTAAGAAACTCATTATTAAAGATAATTTGTGGAAGAGTTTTATAAAAATTATTTTATTTTATATATCAATTAATAAATATTTTTATATTAATAATTTTTGTCTAATTAGATTTTCTTTTATTAAAAAATTCATAATAATAAATAGATAAATAGGTTAGTTTAAATTTTATTATGTAGATTTTATTTCAATTAATAAATAAATAGTAAAACTCTTTGCACAAAGACCGAAAAAATAGTACTACACTTGATCTTAGCCAAAAGACCAAGAAAGGTTAGCCAAAAGGCTGACCGAAAAAAATTTAGTATTACACTTGATCTTGGCCAAAAGGCCGAGAAGGTATGATTATTATTTCTTTAACTCTATAGTTTTATAAGAGGCTTTCATGTAATCTTTTTTACTTAAAACCAATGTGGGATTTTATAATTTGAATTAAACTTTTTTTATATTTGGTTAATTTGAATTAATTTTAATTTTATTAGGTAATTAAAATATTGAAATACTATTCTATATATCGTGTGAAAGCTCTTTATTGTGAATTAAATTCTTTTTATATTTTGTTAATTTGAATTAATTTGAATTTTATTAGGTAATTTTGAGTTTTATAGAATTTATATTAATTAATAAATAAATACTGAAACTCTTTGCACAAAAGGCCGAGAAAGTAGTATTACACTGATCTTAGCGAAAAGATCAAGAAAGGTTAGCCAAAAGGCTGACCCAAAAAAATTCTAGTACTATACTTGATCTTAGTCAAAAGGTGAGAAGGTGTGATTATTATTTCTTTAGCTCTATAGTTTTATAAGAGGCTTTCATGTAATCTTTTTTTTTTTTTTTACTTAAAATCAATGTGGGACTTTATAATTTGAATTAAACTCTTTTTATATTTTGTTAATTTGAATTAATTTTAATTTTATTAGGTAATTTTGAGTTTTATAGAATTTATATCAATTAATAAATAAATATTGAAATACTGAACTTGATCTTAGCCAAAAGACCAAGCAAGATTAGCCAAAAGGCTGACCCAAAAAAATTTAGTACTACACTTGATCTTAGCCAAATGGCCGAGAAGGTGTGATTATTATTTCTTTAACTCTATAGTTTTATAAGAGATTTTTATGTAATCTTTTTTACTTAAAACCAATGTGTGACTTTGTAATTTGAATTAAACTCTTTTTATATTTTGTTAATTTGAATTAATTTTAATTTTATTAGGTAATTTTGAGTTTTATAGAACTTATATTAATTAATAAATAAATACTGAAATACTGAAACGCGGAAACACTTTGCACATTTAATAATAGTATAGATATAAATATATGATAGATAGATATAGATATATGATAGATAGATATAGATATAGATATATATCTGTTCTTGTTTCACTTTTCTTTTTTTTTTTTTAATTTTAAAAAATAAACAAAAAATATATGGAACATTCAATAAGTTATGAAATCGGATATAAATTTTACTAACACCAATCGAATCACATATATTTCTTATTGAATTTGGATCAACTCAAATCAGATTTGGTCCGAAACCTATTACTACTTGTCTACCAGATTAAACTGTTACAGAATTTGGATCAACTCAAATCAGATTTGGTCCGAAACCTATTACTACTTGTCTACCAGATTAAACTGTTACAGAAGGTGTAATTGACTTTTTAAGCGGATTCCTATTCAAGGACGTACAGGAGTGGGATCACCTTCTTTCGATTAAAAATGGCAATAGAACTTTATTAATCTTAGTCCAATTATTTTTTATCCAAGTTTCTTTCTTATTATTATTATGATTATTATTAAATTTTGGCTAATTGATTTTTATCCCACAATATTTTCTCTACTGTAAAGCTCTAAAATTGCTTGAACTTGAATAGTGGCGTGGTAAACGGTGCACTAACATTTAAACTTTTAAATTTTGTATCTGAAAAAAAAAATATATTGTGTGTGAGTTTTTTACCATTGACAAAAAAAAAAAAAAAAACCTGAAAGACGTACAATTGGTAAAGTTTCAATTTTCCTCAATGGCCTCTGCTCCAAATACCATATCGACAAGCAATCCAAGATTGTGATAGTAGTTCAATTTTAATTATACATGATGATGAATGACAGTTTTATTCGGTTGTATATTATTTTTATTTTTATTTTTAATTTCTAAGAAGTTTAATTTTAGATTTTTAATTTCTTTCTACAATTAGTTTCTTTATATTTTTAGTTTATTTAAGTATTTAGTTTCTTTTATTTATTAGTTTCCTTTATAGTTTTAGAATTTTATTTATTATAAAAACATGTATTGAAATAGCAATAAAAAATCGATCAATTTTTATCGATAATACCTCAGAATTCTTTATAATTTTTTTTTGATATTGTGTGGATTCAAAATAACTCACATGACCTGCTTGTTATAGGAAGATTCAGCAACAAAGGGATAATATAATTTATATAGAAAACGAATTTAAAGAACGAAAAGCAATTTTTAAGCATTCTTTTTATTTAAAAAGACTGATGACTAAACAAGACAAATATGGCATTTGTCCCAATGCCCAGTAATAAATATATAACAGAACATGATAAAATATTTAGGAAAGTGAAATAACATTAATGGAATACAATACTCACTACTCTTTCACTTTGCTTGTTAGAAGACTCAAAAGATTATGTAATATTTATTTCTCAGTCAAACATACTGAAATTTTGCATGACATTCTAGAGTGGTACTTTTGCTTGGTTGCTGGGACTATCATAACCAACTGTACTGCTAGTGCTACTGCCATCCAACGACTTACCTGGAAGGAGTTCGGGTTCCGTAGGATTCACTTCCGGACTAGTCAAAAGGTTTTTCCCCTTTCTCATAAGTTCCTCAAGCTTAGTTGCCACTTCGCTCATTGCAGGCCTTTCGTCCCCTTTCAATTTTAAGCAATGCAACGCAAGTGTGGCAACTTCACCTACTTGCTCATCATCATCCTCTTTCCCAATTCGATGATCTAGAATTAAGCGATTCTTATTCATGGATGAAATGAAATAATTGGACAAGATTCTTTCCTTTTCTGGTTTGTCAGAACAAATTGCTATTCTGCCAGTAAGAAGCTCTACAAGAACCACTCCAAAACTATAAATATCACTTTTTTTGGACAATTGACTTGTCTGATGATATTCAGGGTCTAAATAGCCGAGCGTTCCTTGAATCATTGTTTGTAACTGTTTTTCATTCGATGGACCTATTCTCGAAGCTCCAAAGTCGGATACTTTTGCAGTGAAACCATCATGTAAGAGTATGTTAGTTGACTTAACATCTCCATGAATGATTCCTTTAGAGTGTAAATACGAAAGTGCTTCAGCAGTTTCTTTGGCAATCCTTAGACGAATTTCCCAAGAAATAGACAACCCTGGTACTTCATGTATATGATGGAATAGAGTTCCATTGGTGATAAACTCATAAACCAACAAAGGGACTTCCACCTCTAAACAACAGCCCAACAATTTTACCACATTTGTTTGATTGATTTGGGAGAGCGCAACCACCTCATCAGTGAATTTGCTTTGATCAACCACTACAGACCGCTTAATAGCAACTGCCATATTATTTTGGGGTAGAACTCCTTTGTAGACTTTTCCGAACCCTCCCTCACCAACAAAATTTTTTTTATTGAAGTTATTGGTTGCCTTCTGGAGCACTTCTATGGTAAATATTTTGGCTGCCTCAACTGAAGGGTCTAGCAATGATAACTTTTCTTGTAACATCGTACCACCATTTTGCTCAAAATTTTTTGCTTTCTGTTGGATCAGCCTTCTTCTTCTGATTACCCAAACTAACGAAGAAGATGCCACACTTAATACCAAAATGCCAATGACACTACCTACATTTAAAATAACCATATTTGTACTCATATCCAAATTTAGTAAAAAAAAAAAAAAAAAAACAACAAAAGAGGGGGAATCAAATATGGAAAAGCTTGCCTTCCATTTCAATTAATTGATCTATTAATTTTAGATCAATTAATTGAATAATTAAAACTGCTCTTCAAGTTGGTAAGTAGTATGTATATAATACTCTGTATTTGGATTATGATCAAATTATGACTAACTTTGACTATTAAATTTACAACTTGAAATCAGAAGATAAACGTTTGTCGTGCTCATCCTTTCAAAGGGTAGATTAAGCACACAAATAACTCTGCTTGGTGAATAAACATCACCACTAAGATAAATTCCTTTGTAGTGTTAATTTTGGAAGAAAAACTGTAACCTTGAACAAACCAACCAGGTATATTATTCCTGAATACTAGGTAGTTTTGATCATATTTTAAAATTCACTCATTCCCATTGTTTGGAAACTTTCCTTAATGAGAATACTATATATGACAATCTGGTACTTCTTCGTTCTTCAAAAGAAAATATCAAAAGTTCAAGTACCTGTAAGGACGTTGTGGGTGTGTTACGTGTCACTCAAGAGCATAATATTTATCATTAGTGTAGGCCGACTGGAATTTTTTGAAATTTTTGCTATTAGCCTAATCGGATTTGGATTCTTCTAATTTTTGGGATTTATGTTTGTTAATTGGTTATGTTTATTATATTATATTATATTATGTATTTAAAAGTCTAATTAATTTCCTTGTGCGGTAGCATTTTAAATTTTCTTACACTGTTAGGTTTTCTAAACTATATATGCGTTTAGATCATAATTCATGTGTGTAGATTATTTTCACAATCTATAAACTAAGCTACGCACTTCTTTGAGGAAAAAAAAAAAAAATGAATCAATTTCCTCTGCCATTAGAGTTGCAGTGAATGGGAAAAATAAAATAAAATAAGACTACAAAGTTTATTTGATTTATTATTATTATTATTATTATTATTCACAATATCCAGAACCAATTGTGGAAGAGAGGAATTTCAAGTATTCATTTATTTATAGCGCATTAAGTCCAAAATACTTACCCACACCAATCTTAATTACCAGAAGACGATCAGCAATGCATCCAGTTCCATTTTTCCTGCCATCTCCATGGTACCCTTTGGGACAAGAACACGTGTAATTTCCCACTCTATTTTTACAGAAATTTTTATTTTCTTCACACGGATAGGGTGTTTGTTCATCGTTACATTCATCGATATCTGCATAACAATAGTCCATCAGAAATTACAATAAAAGAGAAGTCAATCATCACAGAAATTACTGTTGACATAATTTAATTAGCAGCAATGAACACACACACATATAATATATATACACACCCAACATGAATATATGTGATTGATAGATATATTATACCTTGGCAACCATCGCCATCAGTGAGGTATGGGTTTCCACGGTAACCCTCGGAGCAATTGCAACGGTACCCCTGACCAAAATCAACTTCATAACAGGAGGTATTTCCTTTACATGCATATCCGGGTGATTCTTTGGCAACACTACAACTGACATTCCCAATTGCCCAATCAAGCACCACTGGGAGCTTTTCTACTTTCTGTAAACTACTAAGATTGTTGGAGGAGAAGTTGAACTTATCCTCTTCAACGACAAAGGCATAACTACATTTGCTGAAATTCCATACGAACGAATGGTTGAAGTAGCTGTCTAATACTACTCTGTACTGTGCAACCCCTGTTGGGATGGATGTTTGGCAACAACCGATGCCAGAGCAAGACCCATTGGTAACGTAGTCTAGGCTGTCACATATGGTCATGCATCCACTCCCATACGTCCTATCTTCTTTCACACCTACAATGGACGCTCGAGTGGCACATCCAACTGCTGTGAACTTGTTTCTGGTACTAGAGATCCTGAATTTGGACAATCTGATTGAGGGTATATTACTTACGGTCCGCGAACCCGACTGGTCATAGCAATTGCTGGCTATATAATGCAAGATGTACAGTTGACCATCGACTGAAATGTTGGTGACATTAATATTACTAGTATTTGAATAGAAAAGTTTGGGAGGATTGTAAGTTTTGTTACAAGTAACGAGAAATTCAGGGTCATGGTAGCAGCCCGCCTCTGTGCCAAATGGATATGGGATGCTAATGCTGCCACATTTGCCTTGGCAATCCGGCTTGGCTTGAGCACTTATTAGTGCTGCCATGGCTGCTACCAGAGTAACCTGCACAAGCATTGTTAGCAAGTCCATATGGGATTCTTTGTTTCTCAGGTTAGATGAGATGTTTGTCTTGAAAACTTCCAATGATTAATGCTCATCTTATAGAAAATCTCCCAAGGACGTTCACCAATTCAGTGGCTGTAAAGTACGTTGATCAAAGTTGAAGTCAACCGAAAATAGTTTTAGTTTTATAAAATTTTAAAAATTATTTTTAAAGTTACAAATTACACTATTAAAATCTGTTTTGTTCAATTTTTTAAAGAAAAATGGTAGGTCTTCCGACTTCAATTGCCGATTCATACTTCGAATATAACGTGATTGGATGATGTTGGAACTCTTAAAATAAATTCAAAGAATAAATCGACAATTGAGGTAAGAAGAACTATCACCATTTTTTTTTTTTTTAAATATTACTTAAAACCTGGTAAAACAAAAAAATTGAAGTATTTCATTTTTCCTATAAACAAAAAGGTAGTGAGATGACTTTGACATGTCACAATACTTTTGGGTGTTTTCCACTTCATGGCCCTACAGAACTTGGGCACTTCTTTTCACAGCAAGGACACGGGCTTCACGATTTGGGTTAGTTGGACTTCAAATCTTGATCCCACATCACAGAAATCATTTGGATGTTTATTTAGGCTACAATACGTCAATTTTACTTTTTATGCTCTCTACCGGATAATTAGCGAAAATCAGCTATGAATAGACAGCATCCCCATCCCTTAACCTTAATTTCTATTATATACCTACATATGCTGGTGAATTAGTGTTACCATACAATTGTATTTTCTCTTTCTTAATTCATAATAATAAAATATCTACCATGGACGTAATTTTAAAGTTACGTGAATAATGTAAAATATTGTATTATGCATGAATTTGTATAATTGGTATATTCATATATGTTTATGTTGATGTGATGTGATAGTATTTTCGCTGTGTGTGATCAAGAATGAATTTAACTCTCAACAGTAGTCGACTGTTGAGTGGGTTAGAGAGAGTAAATTTTTCCCAAACTCTAATACCACTTGTTAGAGAAAACTTAACTCTCTCAGTGGTATCAGAGCTAATGGTGGATCAAAGCCAGTGATTGGTCCTGAAGATCAGTGTAGAAAGTTAGTGTGAAGTTTGTCAAAACAGAAGGTTGATTATGAAGTGCTATGGAAATTCAATCAGAGTTGATGATGACACAAGGTATGTTGGTGTGAAGCCCACGAAGAACAAGTTTTGGGGATAAGCCAGAGAAGGTGTTAGTTCTCAAGATGAGGCAATGGTGTGAAGAATGAGGAGTTTGCTCTAAGCCCAATAAAGAGCAAAGGGGAATATGAAGAGTAAAGATGAGAGGTTTGTTCCTTTAAGCCAGAAAAACAATTGATGAGGATGAGTTTGAAAATTGGTCGATTGTCATGCGTGAGCAATTGAACACCAATGAGGATGATGGATAGAGTTTGGTTCGAGGTGGAGCAATCTTTACTTGAGGTGTAGCTATCTTCAATTGAGGTGGAGCTATGAAGGAACACATGAAGACGAATTTTGAGCCAATGTGAAGATTGTTGGGTTTGTGGCTCAAAATTTGTGTGAAGAAAATTAGTTTCCTTTTTCGTTTTGGAATGCTAAAATTTGTGAAAAAATTGTATCGCACTATGTTTCTATTTTAGAATTGTGATCATTATGGTAACTCCTTGTAGGCAAGTTGAGGAATACTTGTTCGATGAGGAATTGAGTTTTAAGACTCTATAAATAGAGATAGGTGTGAGAGGTTTAGTGAGAGAGAAAAAAGAGAAAAGATATAAAGGGTTTAGAGTTGTGATCATTTCGGTAACGCCTTATAGGCAAGTTGAGGAATACTTATCCAAAAAGGAATTGGGTATGAAAACTATAAAAATATAGATGGATGTGAGAGATTTAGTGAGAGAGAGAAAATAGAAAAGACGTAGGGGTTTAAGGGTAAGTGTTGTGAGAAGATGAGAGAGTATATGTAATTTCCTAGTATATACATGTAGCCTCAAAAGAGATGATGAGAGAGTGAGTAGGGTTTTGACATGTGGTTGTATATTCTCTTCCTTGATTTATAATAGTGAAATCTCCCTCTCCCATGGATGTAACCCTAGAGTTGGGTGTACTGTATAAAATATTGTGTTGTGCGTGAATGTGTATGATTGTTATATCCATATATGTTTGTGTTGATGTGATATGATGATGCTTTCGCTATGTACGATTAAGGAGGGATTTAACTCTCAATAAAAGTAGACCATTGAGTGAGTTGGAAATAGTTAAATTTGTGACTTGTACGCAGCAGAATATTTAGAAAGTTTTGTATTTTTAGAAATAGATCTGTGTCTTTCTAACTTTACTTATTTTAGCAATTAATCAATTAATCACATGTAAGATAAAATAATGTAAAGTAATAGAGTCAGATATGACAACATGAATTTTAGCGTGGAAACCCCAGTTGGTAAAATAGACCAACTGTTTACACGAGAAAAATCTCGTGGACTGTGCAATCCAAAGTAAACTGATCCACTATGTATGAAACAAAGTACAATGGACTTTGACTCATGCTCACATCCTATCGGTCTACTAAACACCAATAGCTGACAATCCTTTGGCTTTGCGACATCCCATGCAATAGCACTTGACCTCAGACTTACTCTCGATCTCTGTAGAAGGATCGCTGGTAGATCAAACAGCACTTCTCGAATCCTTTGACCTTTTCAAAGTGTGATCGCTTTTACTTCTGTTCTTCAATAACTTAATTTGATGTAGAAGTAGATTTATTTTTCTCTAATCGTTGTAGATACAAGACTTTAACCACGATCAGGATTTGAACAACATTTTAAACTCACTCTGTGTTTATGTGTATGTTCTAGAAAGAATGACAGAGAAATTAACTTGGATTTTCTGCAAAAATCCAAACAAGATTGAATCCAAATATGAAGGAGGTGGTGAAATTGCTAGATGCGGGAATCATTTACCCCATAGCAAGTGGGTAAGCCCCACACAAATGGTACCTAAAAAGTCTAGTATCACTGTAGTTGAGAATTCCGAGGGTGAATTAGTTCCACAATGCACCACTACCGATTGACGTGTATGTATTGATTACCGGAAACTCAATTTCGCTACTAAGAAGGATCATTTTCCGTTACCATTTATTGATCAAATCTTAGAGCTGGTGGTTGGCCATAGTTTTTATTGCTTTTTAGACTATTATTCCGGCTATAGTCAGGTGGCCATTAATCCAAAAGACCAAGAAAAAACTACTTTCACCTGTCCATTTGGTACTTTTGCTTATAGACGAATACCTTTTGGATTGTGCAATGCCCTTGCTACTTTCCAGAAGTGTATAATGTCTATTTTGTTAAATATGGTTGAAAAGTTTCTTGAAGTCTTTATAGATGACTTCTCTGTTTTCGGATCTACTTTCGAAAACTATCTCCAAAATCTTTCACTTGTGCTTCAGCATTGTAGGAAGACCAATTTGATTCTAAGTTGGGAAAGAGCCATTTTATGGTTCAAGATGGCATTGTTTCAGGGCATATCATTTCTGAGAGTGGTATTGAGATTGATAAAGCCAAAGTAGAATTGATCTCTAATCTTCCTCTCCCTACCTCCGTAAGGGGAATTCAATCATTTCTTGGGCATGTCGGGTTCTATTGATGTTTCATCAAAGACTTTAACAAAATATCATGTCCTTTGTGTAATCTCCTTCCTAAGGATACTCCATTCCATTTTGATGAATCATACCTAGAAGAATTTTTAAAAACCTTCACTCTCTCCATTCCTCTGCTCCCAAAATAAAGCCTTCAAATTGGGCTCTTCCCTTCAAGATCATGTGTGACACATTTGATTATGTCATGGGTGCAGTCCTGGGACAACGAGTAGACAAACTTCCCTATGTTATCTATTGCAAGCAAAATTCTCTTAGATGCACAACTGAATTATACCACAACTGAGAAAGAGTTGTTTGCCGTTGTCTTTGCCTTGGATAAATTTCGATCTTACATTTTGGGATTCAAGGTAGTCGTCTACTCATGCTGCTTTGAGACATTTATTATCAAAGAAGGAAACCAAACCCCTATTGCTTCGATTGATACTCTTACTCCAAGAGTTTCAGTATGAAATCTGGGATAAGAAAGGGTTAGAGAATGCGGTGGCTGATCATCTTTCTAGAATTCTTGTTGAAAATACCTCAATATCACTTCTAATTCATGATTCCTTCCCGGATGAGCAACTGTTTGAGGTTTTTTAAGAAAATTTGCCTTGTATGCCAATATTGTGAACTACCTAGCAATAAGCAAAATTCCTTCTCACACAAATTTAACTTTCCAGTGAAAAAACATGTAATCAAATTGATAGTGGTACATCAGAATGAAAAAAAGCTAAACTCATTATACTTGTCTAAATACCAATCCTCCTATTATTAGTTAAATTTGTCATTACTGAAGATTAGTAACTTCACTGCATAGACTGTACACCAGAAGCATTAGAACTTATACTCTTGGTGTGCAGTTGATTAAAAATTCCTTATTGTAAATATTTTATTAGATACATAATAGAATTCGGATATATAGAAAAGAAGAATCTGATTGAGGGAAGCTCAAGCTGTTTGAAGATTTGATTTAATGGCGGATCTGAGAGATAACATTGACTTTCTGTTGCATTTTGACGCCAATTTCACAGCCCTAAATCAAAATAAAAAACATCATTCAATTGACTCGAAACCAATTTCAGAACCCTAAATCAAAATAAAAAATATCTCAAATCAATCGCAAGTGCAAGCTACTATATGAACATTGAGAATCAATTATATAATTATACAACCACAACACAAAATTCTATCAATATCACACATCACAGAATTTAGATAGAGATTAATATCGATTTTTATATTGACATTCTTTAACTCACACTGATTGTTCTCTAAAATCGATTGGCGAGTACTTTGAGAGAGGCAGTGGAAGAGGACGAAGAGATTCAGTCCGGCGATGCCGAGGAAAGAGAGGGAGGATAGAACTGAGGAGAGAGAATGAGTGAGAGCGAAAGATTTTGAAACCTGATATTCGTGTTTGACGCAGTGAACCTAGTGACCGTGTGTAGTAAGTGAATCGATCGATACAATAGCTGATACGAGACTGAGTGCACAGATTGAGTGACTGAGTGTAGTATTTGAATGAGTCATTCTACCATTCTGTCGCCATAAAAAATTTGGGAAAGTTATTGTCCCAATTTTATTATTTTTTTTACAAATAAAATTTGGGTAAATTACACCTAGACCCCCTGAGGTTAGGTCATATTTCAGCCAGATGAAGATTTTGGTTTTAACTTTCACTTACACCCTAATTTACTTTTTGACTTCTGATACATGTGAATTGACCATTTTACCCTCAATTTTTTTATACAATATATATATATAATCTTAAATGACAAAAAAGCCCATACTATATATATATATGTGTGGGTGTATATATATATATATATCTGTCACATATATATATATATGTGTGGGTGTATATATATATATATATCTGTCACATATATATATATATATGTGTGGGTGTATATATATATATATATATATTTAACACCGGCAGCTCCCACCATTAACAACACCTCCATCACCACCAACGTCCTACCCTAACACCTGCACCACCAACCCACCCAAAACCAAACTGCATCTCCACCCAACACCTCATCACCACCACCCACCTAAAACCAAACCCAAAAATACACAAAATCCCATCCCATCCACTGCCGAAATGGACGTCGATGACAGAATCGAAGGCGAAGTCGATTGTTGAAGACGACGTTGAAGAGCAAGTTGATATCGGCGGCGGGTGTCAGATTACAACCTCTACGGTGGCCCAATCAATATATCTCGGCAGTGAGACATCATATTACAAGCTTACAGCCTCAACGGCGTCGTAATCGACGGCAAAAATCCTCATATCGTGCTCCTGCGGGAGGGTTTGTGAGAAGGGAGAAAATTAATGAGGTAGCTACAGTCGCGTATCTGTGTGGAGAGAGGTAGCTACAGTCGCGGCGGCGGTGAAAGAGGTCGTGGTAGAGGTGGTCGCTATGGCGGCGGGAGAGACGATGGGATCAATTCGCCGATGACGACAATTTGTCAAGTCAAATGGCAACGACAGTGGAAAAGACAACAATGATGTCGAAGCCTCCGACGGCGTTGAATCCTTATCTTCTTTATTCGATTTAGGGTTTCTTTCCCACTTTCCACCAAATCACACACACATATATATATCACCCACACGATATACCACCCCTGCCGGCCCGCCGCATCACAGCTCCACAACCCATAGCCACATTCGACGTCGTCATCGTTGATTGCTCTGACTAGACGCCCGTCGTTGCTTTGTCGTCGCTTGGGAACACGTCGATATGAACTGAGGTCGCCGGAATTGAGTTTTGTTTTGCCGGAACTAGGTCAGTGTGTATTTGCGTATCTGTTGTGAGGGTTTGTGAGAAGGGAGAGAGAAAGGGGAAAAAGAGAGGTAGAGAGAGAGAGGAAGGTTCACCGGGGGGAGGGGTCATGGGTAGTTTGGTCACAAATATGAGGCCAAAGGGTAGTATAGTCTTTTAACACTTCAAAAGTCCTAAAATTCATATTTGGGGTGCAAGTGAAATGTCAAATCACTAATTCATATACAAGTGAAATCTAAAACCAAAATGTTCATATAGGTGTAATATGACCTAACCACAGGGGGTCTAGGTGTAATTTACCCATAAAATTTTATTACAATACCTAGTGGAAAAACAAATATGACCTAGTCGTGAAGTATTCATTCTCTCAAAACATCTCAAATGGGCTCTCAAATTCAAACTATAGCAGGTAGATGAAAATAAGACATTCTAATGGTCTCTCAACAGACCTCTCATATTTTTAGATTTTCAAATGTATTCTCAAAATTCTCAAATATAGCAACTCAGCATCTCTAATGCAAAATGCTATATTTTCATGCCGAATCTATATTTTGAGAAGAGTTATAGTGTCAAAATACTATATTTTTTCAATTCTGCTCCAATGGTGCATTTAAGCCAAAATACTATTTTTTGACACAACAACCATTTCATATTTTGAGAGCCCATTGGAATGCCTTATTTTCATTTTAGCAACTTTGGACAATCTCAAAATATGAGAGGTCTTTTAAGAGAGCCCATTGGAGTGCCTATTTTCATTCACTTGCTATATTTTGAGTTTGAGAGGCCATTTGAGAGTTATTATATTTGAGAATACATTTGGGAATCTCAAACTATGAGAGGTCTTTTGAGAGGCTGTTGGAATGCCTTATTTTCATCCACCTGCTATATTTTGAGTTTGAGAGCCTATTTGAGAGGCCATTGGAGACGCTCAATGGCCTCTCAAAGTCAAAATATAATATGTGGATGAAAATAGGCACTCCAATAGGCTCTCTCAAAAGACCTATCATATTTTAAGATTATCAAAAGTTGCTAAAATGAAAATAAGGTACTCTAATGGGCTTTCAAAATATGGGATCGTTGTTGTGTCAAAAAATAGCATTTTGGATGAAATGCACCATTGGTGTAGAATTGCAAAAATATAGCATTTTGACACTGTAGATCCTCTCAAAATATAGATTTGGCATGGAAATATAGCATTTTGCATTGGAGATGCTCTCATCACTAAAAAATTTTATGACAGAAAGTTATTGCCACAATTTAATTTTTTACAAATAAATTTTATTACGATACCAAATGGTGAGAGGAAAAAAAAAACCCAATTATGAAAAGAAAATTAGAAAAATAAGATTTAATTAAAAAAATTAAGTCAATACATGGTTTAAAATGGTGACAGATATTCATTTCGTCACCATTGCAATTTTCTATGAAAATGAACACGTAAAGGACATATGTGAAGCCTTCAATTTTTTTTAATAGATTTCAATGTTGTTTTACAACTTAGTTCAACACTTAATTTTGAACCGATTAAGATCTTATCTAAATAAGTGTGTTTGATAATACAAAATGAAGTACACTTAAAAATAGGTACAATTTTTAAGTGATTGAGATGTTACCTATCACTGAATGTTGAATGTTGAACGTTGAAAATTCAAAAAATATATATATACTCCTTTTGTCCCATAAGAAATATTCGTTTTTGGGAACCTAACTTTTTAAGGGTATAGTTTTTATTTATTTTTTATTTTTACTATAGTGGTAGAGAATGAATTTCCAAATATACCTTCTATGGTGCGTCCACATACATTAATTGGTTTTATAATTTTAAGGCAATGAAGGAAGGTAAATTAGGAATATTTTTAAAATAGTACATTAAAAATTTGAATTGGGACATCCAAAGATGGAAAGATGGACATTTTTTTTGTGGGACTAAGGGAAAATATATTTATTTTTTAATTATCACTTAAGAACTTTAGCACTTAAAATTCAACTCTCACAATTTTCAGTTTATCAAACAGCACATTTCAGCACTTAATATTCTATCTTTACTCTTGTGTACAGGAGTGGGGTCACCTTTGCAAGACATGAATTTTGTAATTGTCTAATTTTCTTGTCAAAACATGTCAGATCGAGTTGTAAATTTTTTATTACTTTCTAGTCTCGATGTCTGAAGCAGATCTATAGGTGCAAGAACTCTCAGCAAGTTTTGATTCGATAAGAACATTTAGTACAAGTATACAAGTAAGGATATACATTGCACAATTATATTTAGCCGGATTAGGTTGCATCTAAAGTTTTGGAAGGATTTGGTCTTAAAAGTGCAATTTGGCAAAGTTCAGCCGGTGGCACTTTGATAGTATGAATTTGAATAAAGGTTTTGCAAATCTCAAGTGTACAACTACTAAAGTCCGACTAGTCCAACTTAGTCTGACCAGTCACACTTTACGAGATTGAAAATGAAATTTCAGTTTTTGTCAAATTATTTTTTTCTTTTTATCATTTTTTTTAATGTTTATTATATATATATGATATATATCCATGTACTACCATGACTTTTTTTTCAAGTTCGGTTAGGACTCTGTAGTGTCTATATAAATACTTTTTCTTTTATAATTAGAGGCAGATTTTTGTGATTAATATTAGAGTGGTTTGTTGTAGAGACCGGTTCCTTTTCCATTTTTATTGATTTTCATTTTTTTTGTTATATATATATATATATATATATATTTTTTTTCCGAGTTCGGGTTTTTGTCGAACTGGATTGAGTCTTGTGCTCGGGAATAGTTTCCGACACTTCTTTCATTTGAGATTTGTATTATACTTACTTTTATTTCGCCTTTTGTTATTTGGGGTTATTTGTGTGATTTCTTTTAGTTGACATTTCATTTTTAGGGGCCTTTGTTCGAATATCTTTTGGAGACATTTTCATTTGGTGACATTTGTAGGGCTTGGATGATGCCATGTATGTGGTTGGATATGTGTTTTGTGTGGAGGGTTAAGATTAGAGGGCTCAGATTTAAGTGTGTGTGTGAGAGGAAGTGCTAGGGTTGTTTTTATATATGATATATACCATATATTGTCTCCCACCTTTAGAGATAAGTAACTTCATTTTTTTCCTCTCTCTAACCCTCCACCATTGTTGGGGACACTAAGGGCTATATAACCCTTGCCCCTATTTTCAATTTCGGTTACATTTGAGTGTGGGGTGGTATGGACCTTTGATTCATCTCTTGCCATATAAGGGTTTTGTGTTGGCCTTGTTAAAGGCCATCATCTTACCCAATTAGATTCTCATTGGGATCATTTTTGAATTCTAGAGATTTACCAGGGTTTAGATTCTTGAGTTTCCGAAAGAGGATTTGTCGTTCATCTTGTTGTTCCTAACGTAACCCTGAAGTTGCATTGCCTTTAGAGCGGTTTCATTTGGTGTCTTTGAGGTTTTCACCTCAATGTGAGGTAGGGGTGGCTTATGTTTGTAACTTGCACTTTCTTTATGTTCTTATGGGTATGGGAGATTTGTAAAGCATGATTGATTGCTACTTGTATATTTGTGCATCATTTAATTTGACTATAATTGTGCTTTGTATCATGATAAATGTTGTATGCCTTTTGATTTACTTGTGGTTGATTGGGGTTTAGTGATGTCAAGCATGATATGTAAATATGTGGGAGGAAATTTGAATAGTTAATTGTCTTATTTTTGCCTAAGTATGACCTATGTGGGAATAAAGGCATTGCGAATGTTTGTTTGATGATGTGTTGGTATATAACTTAAAGACTTGATTGAATGGATATTGAGTAATTTACATTGTTTTAGCATTGTGAAATTATTGATATATTTTCCATGTGTGTGAATCATAGTGTGAGTGACACTTTAGCCTTAGGAGCATTGTGGTCCTCATTTCGTTCATGAAGTTCATGATGTTATAAGTTGTGTGTGTACGACATGCATGACATAATTGAAGGATAGACGTTATCCGAACTTGAGAAGTGGACATCAAATTCAAGGGCTGAAAATCCCTATTCACACTTGGCCAGTGGGGTGCGGTAATGCACCAATCATTTTCAACGGATGCGATTTTCGGCATAACATCACATTGTATCATGGAGTCACATGTGTGAATTGTATCATAGTGGAGTCTATGTGTGGTTTGAGTTTATAGCTCTTGGATTGGTGTAAATTTTGTTATCCTTCTAGCTTTGTGGTAGTTGTTCTTGTAAGATGTTTTATGTGATTTATGATCACCTTGTAATAATTGTTTGTAGACTTGCTAATTTAGGCATATTACTTGGTTATATGCTTTGCTTTTGTGAGTTGGATTATCATGCTACAGAAATTAGAGTTAGGGTGCATGATCCCCTTTTTATTTCACGAAACTTAGGCTTTAGGTTGCATGACCTTTCATTATTGGGATGCCAAGCATTCTTGTATGCCCTTGGGAATTTTGAAGGATGGATTTACTTATGTGAGATACATTTTTGTAATTGGCATATTTCGATAACAAAACAAGTCTTAGTAGAGTTGTAATTTCAGTAACCATATCAGGATCGACATCGACTGCGAAATTGGAAAGGTTGTTTAGAAGAAGAATATTGTTGATCATCGAAAAGGAAAAAATAACAGATTAGGAAGTTGTTTCCCACTTAGGACGCAAATACCATCAAAGTATATTTTCCAGAGCTACCAAAAACTAGAAATCCAAGTTCAAATTGGATTCTATCAAGTGGAAACCAGTACCTGAATTTGGGAACTGGTTCAAGAAGCTGAAATTCGAGAAAAATAATTCTGTCCTTTGGGAACCGGTACCAAGATTCTCCTACCGGTACCATTGTTGTTTCAGTTTATGGAAACTTAGTCCTGATCAGTTGTGAACTTCCTATTTGGTTTAAAAATTTACCAAAAGTCGTATACACGAAATTTCATTTATTTTTAGGAGGAATAGGATTTTGAAAACTCTATATAAACCTTGATATACATCTAGGTTTATTAATGACTTTAGTACTACAACTTCTTTATTCATAAAAGCCTTGGGAAGATTATTCATGCAAAAAATTTAAGAGATTTCTCTGTCATTTTTCTAGAACACATACATATAAACACATAGTGAGTTTAGAGTTGTGGTGTTTAAAAATCCTGATCGTGATCATACAGTTGCATCTACGACGATCAGAGAAAAGCAGATCTACTTCTACATCGAATTCAAATATTGAAGAACAAAAGTAAAAGCTATCACACTTTGAAAGGGTTGGAGTATTTGAGGAATGTTGTCAGATGTAACGACCCACTCCACCACATGGTATGATATTGTCCACTTTGGGCCGAGCCTGCACGGTTTTGATCTTGAGCTTTACCCCAAAAGGCTTCATACCAATTGGAGTGATACACCTACATATAAGCACTTCACCTTTCCCTTTCCCAAGTGATGTGGGATTGTGTACCCATAACTCGCCAGTATGGTAGCCTGTCAGTGTCTCGCACTTGCCCACGGCACACCCATCTACAAGATCATCACAATCCACCCCCTTGGAAGCCCGACGTTCCCGTCGGTACACTTCCAGCTGGTCTGGCTCTGATACCATTTATAACGACCCACTCCACCACATGGTATGATATTGTCCGCTTTGGGTCTGAGCTCGCACGGTTTTGATCTTGGGCTTTACCCCAAAAGGCCTCATACCAATTGGAGTGACACACCTACATATAAGCACTTCACCTTTCCCTTTCCCAGGCGATGTGGGATTGTGCACCAGTAACTCACCAGTATGGTAGCCTGTCAGTGTCTCGCACCCACCCACGACACACCCGTCCACAAGGTCATCACATCAGATCTACCTACTACTTTTCTACAACGATCAAGTATAAGCCTGAGGTCAAATTGTTATTAGATGAGACGTTGTAAAGTCATAGGATTGTCAGCAATTGGTGTTTGGTAGAATGATAGGGTGTAAGTCAGAGTCAAATTTCAATGTACTTTGTTTCAAACATAGTGGATCAGTTTACTTTGGACTGTACAGTCTACGAGGTTTGTCCCGTACAAACAGTTGATGTATTTTATCAACCGTGGTTTCCTCGTTAAAAATTCTGGTGTCATCTCTAACTTTTTACTTTGCTTTATTTTATCCGCATGTGATTAATTATTTAATTACTAACATAAGTAAAGTTGGAAAAGACACAGATCTATTTTCAAAAATACAAAACTTTCTAAATATTCCGCTACATACAACTCACAAATTGGTATCGGAGCCAATCTCTACACATTGAGTTGATCCTTGTGGAAAGTTTTGTTTGATTTCAAAAATTTGTTTTAATCATGTCTTATACGTTGAAAGAATGTGGTTCTAATAAACGTGGTCCTTTATTTGAAGGAGATAATTATAATTTTTAAAAATCAAATATGAGAGCATATTTGTAAAAATCATGAGGTAAAACTTGAGCTATAGTTGAATCTGGCTATACACCACCTACAGTAGATAAAACTGTGGATGGTAAAGAAGTCGAAGAGTTAAAAGATGATTTTATTTTTACTACTGTTGAAACTGAGTGTAATGATGCTAATGGAAAAGCTTTATATGTAATTATTAATTCTGTTGTTCCATCTAAATATGTTAGAATTTCAAATTGTAAATCTGCTAAAAAGCTTGGGATATTTTGTAGGTTACTTATGAAGAGACTTCAAAAATGAAGTTATCCAAAATTCAAATGTTAACTCATAACTTTGGGAATATCGTGATGAAAGAAAATGAATCATTTTTTTTTATTTTTATTCTAATTTTCTTAAAATAATTTCTGAACTGCATCACTAGGCAAAAGAGTTAGTGATAAGAAAATCTGTGAGAAAATCTTAAGGTCTTTACCTAAAAGATTTCAAATAAGAGTAGACACTATCACTGAACATTGGGATTTGTCTAGCTGTAAGGTAGATGAAGTTGTAGGTTCATTGAAAACTTTTGAGATGCAAAATTTTGATTAAAATCAGAAGGAGAAGAATCTTGCTTTAAAATCAACACAGGTTGAGAATTCTGTTGATGACAACTCTGATGATGATTTTGCTTTTCTGTCAAGGCAATTTAATCAGATATTGCAAAGACAATAGAGGAAAAGAAATGGCAACATAGCAAATCCTCAAAATTTTGACAAGTCATCGAAATTTAGGTTTAGTGAAAAGAAAGTAGAAGAATAAAAAGAAACTAAATTCACTTGCTGAAATTGTGGTGGCAAAGGTCACGCATCCAATGTTTGTCCTAGTCATAGGAAAGAATAAAAGGATAGGAATAAAGGAAAAGCAATGAAAGTTCATATGTCTGAAAATTCGGCTTTAAGTGAAAATGATTCTCCTTACAATGATTGTAATGATTTATCTTATGTCGCTTTTCTTGAAAAAAGTCCTTATGTCATTACTTTATCTAACTATGGTATATCAGACAATGAAAACAATGAAGTTCACGATGAACAGGTGCAAGAGGCTGAAAAGGACGATGAAAGATTGAAGAAGATGGTCAAAAAAATCATAGAAGTAAAACAGACAATCAATAAGCTAGCAAAGGAGCTTATCCAAGCAAAGGGAAAGAATGAAAATATGAGGTAACAGATTGATGAAGGAAAAAGAAAAACTTTTGAAAGCAATTCTATCATCACTGAGTTTGACAAGAAGATCGTCATTCTTGAAGATAAGGTAAGTATTGCTAACTCATTGAAGGAATGTCTTACTTTGAAAAATGATTATCTTGAAATAGAATTGAAATATGCATAAGATAAATTGAAATGATTCAATATGAGTCAAAACAATTTGAATAAGATAATCAACATGGGTAAGAATGTGAATAATAAAACTGGGTTATGATTTGTTAAAGGCTCTTATAGTATTCAAGGTAAAACAATTTTTGTTAAACCTGCTATTATGCCTTAATCATGTTTGCTTGATGCATTGCATTATGATATGTCTTCTATGTCTATATTGTTGCATTGCACTTTTTGTGGAAAGAATGGACATAATTATCATTCATGTCTTCACACGAAAAAAAAAAAAATTCTAAAAAAATTTCTCATGCTAAGAAAAAGGTGTTTTCTAAGAAGAAAAATAATTTTGTAATACTTAAGCATTCTAAAGCTGAAAATTTGTCAAAGAAAGAGTTAAAACATGAAAGAGAATTTTAGGAAGTGAGAGTGTAAACTATGTGGATTAAAAAGTTTGATTTTATCAAGTATGTGCCTATTGAGTCCGTGGAACTAGTTTCCAAAAGGACTTTACCTTCAAACTGAGTCCTATAATATTCAGTGATCATAGTTGTGCTTAAATGAAAAAATTTATTTCCATTGGATCACTTGTTAGGGTTTGGTTATAGTTTTGAGTTTATGATCATAATCTTCATGAAATATATGTGAAAATTATTCCATTGAATTTATGATCTAACTTTGAATGCAAATTGTGACACATGATTTTTGATTAAAAATAGACTCTTGGTTTGTAATCTATACAATAAAAGTTAATTTGCATTTATTAAGGGATTTTTTTAGATTTGAATCTCTTAAGTTCATAACCTTTTGTGCACTAGTCCATATCTGAAAAATTTGATTGAAAATCTATTGAATTGTTGACTAGGGTATATTGATCACAAAAGTTATAAAGGTTATTGTCTGAAAAAAGTAGGAACTTAAAATAAATAAAAAAATTGAAAAAATTTAGCTTGAAAAGAAAAGAAAATTTTGAAAATTACTAAATTCTTTGTTTAAGAAAAGGCTACCTATTGAGATGTGTTCGAAAGGTCCTATTAGACTTTAAAAAGGAGCTAAATGAGTAAAACAAAAAGGTGCAGACAAGTTGAACTGGGGAATTGCTGTCTGCTTTTTAGAGTGAAAGCCACATTACTTAAAAAAATTGCTCAAAGATAATTTTATCTTGATGCTTTTCGATCAATATGGTTAGGATAATGATTTGTTGAAAATTGGTTGAAAATTGATGAGATGGATTGCATACACACACACTTGAACTTGCTAGATTAATTTCTAAATATTTTGTTAAAATTTGCAAGTTAAAAT
Organism: Cornus florida; assembly: GCF_030987335.1. NCBI lineage: Eukaryota > Viridiplantae > Streptophyta > Magnoliopsida > Cornales > Cornaceae > Cornus > Cornus florida. Next base: position 75,324,182 of record NW_026775579.1, on the reverse strand, counting down.
TCGTGCCATGATTACTTCTTAAGAATTGAAATTGATTGAATATTCTGTGGAGTTGAGATTTTCGTTCATAAATATCTCTAAAAATTTTCTGGAAATTTGGATCATGTGTGGAATTGAAAAACTTTGATTGACTGCTCAATTATTTGTTCTTTATTTTGTTTTTTTTTTTTTTTAGAAAATGAAAATAATTTGAAAAACTAGGAAAATTTCAAAAATATTTTTTAATTTTATTTCAATTTTTTTTTTCCGCTTAAATCATTGGTTGTTGCAAAAAGTTTGAAGCGAAAAGGGTTTTTTCGGAAAATAATTTAAGTCTAAAAAGGTCTGCCCAGTTGCTATCAGTTCAAGTTTTCCCTACCGGTTCAAGGGGGCTAAGTAGCAAGGCCAAACACTTCTGACACTTGGCTAACGGTACCACAAGTTTGGTACCGGTTCAAGATTGGTCACCGCATTACGACCAAGTACTGCCCAGTGGGAACCGGTTCCCACATTGGCTACTGGTTCTTAACAGCGTGAAAAGGCTTTAAAGTAACCCATTTTGCTTTATGTTGGGCATTGTTACATACTTATTCTCTCTCTACATTATCTCTCAATATTGCTCACATATAAACTGACATTCCATGTACATCTTCAAGTGGATTACTCTCATAATATTGTTGCATACATTCAATTATACTTTGTGTTCATTGTATCAACATCAAAAATTGAATATTGAAGATTGGGATTTGAAGAGAAATTTGAAGTTTGAAAAAGGAGTTTTAGGTTTAAAAGAAAAACTTAGAGGATTTGGTTAAGATTGTTATAAATCTTGTTGAGCTTTGTGATTGAAAACATGTGATTGAATCTAGTTGAAGTTTTGTGCTACATAGTTGTTGATTGATTGGGGTTTTGAAGACTCAAATCAAGCTTGTCCAAGAACAAGTGTTGAAGTGCATTCCAAGTGTTCGACAAAATTACCGAGTGCACTTCGAGGCTTCAAACTAAAATTATTTGAACATAAGATACCTCCGAGATTGTCCAAAAAGGCCGAAGGAAAGAGTATTGCACAACCTCCACCACCCGAGAGAGCTCGAATGACGATTTTCATCCAGGAACCACAAGAGGGTTCAAATGCTCCAAGGGATGAACCAAGTTCGCCTATAAGTTCTAGCTCACCTTCTACTGAAATACCACCTGAGTATTTTTTAGTTTCTGACATTGGGAAGGTTGAGTTCACAAGAGAACACTTCCATAATGATCATACATGGAAGGTGTATACCAAAGTATACAATGACGGTTCGATAAAGTCATAAAAGAATGTGAACTTGAAGAAACTCATAGATAGTTTGGGTAAAAAGCTCGTTGATTACATTGAGAATCATAACTGGCTTTTCTTCACAAAGATGGAGAGTACCTTTAGTTCAGACATGGAACACTACTTTTACTCGAATATCCTTATTCTGGATATTTTAAAGTTTCTTTGTTTGGGAAGAACTATGTTATCAATGAAGATGCAATTGGAAAAGTTCTTGGTACACCCAATAGATATTCAAGCACAGGGTACTGTCTTCCACTTGATCATTCAAGGCTTAAATGGGAAGAAATTTGTGATACTTTGTGTGTTCCAGACTCGCCGAGATACCCCGATCATATTCCATCCTGTTATCTCACAGATGAGGCGGCGTTTCTGAATTTGTTTGCCATTGCAAATCTTGGTTACCTTGGGAAGAAGGACGTTATTTCTTTGGATCTTGTAAAAGTATTATTTCTTTTATCTATTGATGCACAGATTCATCTTGTAGCTTTTATCTATGGGTTGGTGGTTGCACATTATAAGAATAACACCAAGAAAAAGTCATCTCTATTCCCTATGATTATCATGGGTTTGTATAGGCAGCTTGAGATTGAGATTCCACCTAGAGCTCATCATGTTCAGATTATGTCTGAGATGGATCTTAAGGCTTTTAATAAGTCTAAAGCCGCTAGGGCTACAGCTAGGAAAGTTAGCATGGGTTCAGCTGCTACTTCATCTCTTGTAGAGATTTCTCATATTTTTCCATCTAAACGGAATTTCACTACAGAGGACGCAAATCTGCTCTATTCACCGTTTCTACAGAATCAGAAGGCCATGATGGATGTTATTTTTGATTTAAAGGTTGAGGTGAGATTGCTTCGAGAACAGAGGACGGGTAGTACATCAGAGGATGTCTACAGACCAGCCCCTCCAGATCCGTCACTTGTTCTTGAGGATGAAAAGAATGAGCATGATGAGACAGATGATGATGATGCTGATGAGGATGAGGAAGGTAGTGGTCGTGGCAGTGATGATGGTGATGATGAGATACCGACTACTACTTTCCGTTTGCGGAGATGTTGATGCTTGATTCTATGTTCATATCATAAATGCATCATATTTTGTTCAGTTTTTTTTTTTTTTTTTCCTTGTTATGACTTGATATTTTTGGATATTATCTTTTGACTGTTGACATGTAATAAACTAATTACTGTTGTCTCTTTTAGTTATGTTTTTACTCTAAATGACCTGTTTATTGCTTTGTCAATTTTGTTCCAAAAAAGGGGAGAACAATGGTTAATTTAAGGGGGAGAAAATACTAAAAAATTGGATAATTTATTTAGGATAATTTATTCAGGGGGAGTTTTTAACTTGTTTTATTAAACTTTCACTGGTAGTTTAACTTGATCCATGTGCAGGAATTCAGGTGAAATTTTGTCCAAAAGAAGAAGAGAACAGAGATTGAAAAAATCTATATTTCCTTGAACAAATTGTAATTTACTTTTCTGCTTGGGTATATTGCTAAAATTGTTTTGAAGATTATGTCACAAAATTGCCAAAGGGGTAGATTCTGAGATATATTTTTGTAATTGGCATATTTCGGTAACAAAATAAGTCATAATCAAGTTATAATTTCAGTTACTATATTAGGATCGACATCAACTGTGGAATTTGGAAGGTTATTCATAAAAAGAATACTGTTGATAATTGAAAAGGAAAGAACAACACATTAGGAAGTCGTTTCATACTTAGGACATAAATACTTTCAAGGTATATTTTCCAGAGTTACCAAAAACAGGAAATCCAAGTTGAAATTGGATTCTGTCAAGTGGGAACTGGTACTTGAATTTGGGAACTGGTTCAAGAAGGTGAGATTCAAGAAAAACAATTATGTCCTTTGGGAACCGGTACCAAGATTCTCCTACTGGTACCACTACTGTTTCAGTTTATAGAAACTCAGTCCTGATCAGTTTTGAACTTCTTATTTGGTTTAAAAGTTTACCAAAAGTCCTATGCACAAAATTTCCTTTATTTTCAGAAGAAATATGATTTTGAAAACTCTATATAAACCCTGATACACATCTAGGTTTATTAATGACTTTAGTACTACAACTTCTTTATTCATAAAACCCTTAGGAAAATTATTCTTGCAAAAAATCCAAGAGATTTCTCTGTCATCTTTCTAGAACACATACACATAAACACATAGTGAGTTTAGAGTTGTGGTGTTTAAAAATCCTGATTATGATTATACAATTGCATTTACGATGATTAAAGAAAAGCCGACTTCTATATCGAATTTAGTTATTGAAGAACAGAAGTAAAAACGATCACACTTTGAAAGGGTTGGAGTATTCGAGGAGTGCAGTCAGATCTACCTGCTACTCTTCTACAAAGATCAAGTATAAGCTTAAGGTCAAGTTGTTATTGGTCGGGACGTCACAAAGTTAGAGGATTGTCAGCAATTAATGTTTGGTAGAATGATAGGGTGTGAACTATAGTCAAAGTTCAATGTACTTTGTTTCGAACATAGTGGATTGGTTTACTTTGGAGTGCACCGTCCACGAGGTTTTCCCGCACAAGCAGTTGTCGTATTTTATCAACAGGGGTTTCCTTGTTAAAAATCCTGGTATCATCTCTAACTTTTTACTTTACTTTATTTTATCTGCATGTGATTAATTGTTTAATTACTAAAATAAGTAAAGTTAGAAAAGACACGGATTTGTTTTAAAAAATACAAAACGGAGTAACGTCGGATGATTTGAGTTGAAGACTCACCTTTGGGCTCATTTGTCGACTTTTTATCCATTTCATGCATTTCAAATGTATTTCAAATGTAAACATGATATCATATATATTTAAGGTTTCAAACTGGATGTAGTACCCTTCTCACTCTTGGAAAAATGTAAATTTTCACTTTACTTTGGAAGAGTATGTATTTAGTCTTCAAATGTTGTAATGAAGCCATGAGGCCATTTCTAATTAAATTGAGTGTTGTTTCCACCTTATCTTTACACGCATCATTGGGATTTATCAGATTTAAGCTTTTCATCATGTCCATAGGGTGTTTGGGATGAGTTTTGAACTTAGTTTGTGTCAATGGTTGATGACAAAGAGGTGCCTAAGGTCTTATGTAATACCCCTAATTTTAAAAGGATAGTCTCGGTATTTATTTGTTTCTTTTATTTGCATTTTTATATTATTGATTTGATTTCTTGGTTATTTGTTAAATTGTTTTTTTTGAATTGAATTAATTGTGTATGTGGTTATTTGACATAAGTTGTTTATTTATTTGTATAATTAAATTAAATGTTTGCTAAGTGTTTAAAAGTAATTAATTATTTAAATTAAATTAAATGTTTATTCTGTTTATTTTTATTTTAAAGGAGTTGTGCTTGGACAGTAGTAATGAACCAACCGTTTGGGTCTCATGGACTACGTGGATCGGAGATTGAATGGGTACAGTTTTTATCCATGGATAATTAAACATACATATATATATATATATATAGGTATATATGTATATAAGGTTAGTTTAATTATTAATTATAATTAATGGTTAAATGAGTAGTAATATTCAGTATATATGTATTATATAGTTTTAGGGTTTAATATATATATAAGAATATCACGTTGTGGGATAGCAGACTTAGATATATATTTATTTTATTATATTTTCTTTTCATTCTCTTAATATAATTAGAATTAGGTTTTATAAGCCTATATATATATATGTTATATGTCTGCCAAGGGTTTAGAATCCCTATTCACGTACACATAGAGGCGGAGAGATATATAGAGAGGTTTGAGAGAAAAACGGAGAGTAAAAGTTAGGGTTTTGGCTAGAGATTGAAGGTTAGACTAAGGAGGAAGGAATAAGGTTTGTTTGTGGGTTAAACCAGGAGCAGCAGAGGAGTTTAACGGCAGTTAAGGAGTTATCGGAATAATTAGAGAAGACGGTTTAAGGTTTCAAACTAAAACCTAAGGCAAGTTCTATCTTTTACTCCTTCCCATAGACTTGTGTTCTGTGCATGCCTCGGTAATCTGTAAAATTTAATCAGACATTAAAATTGGTCTTGTATGAATGTTAATTCAGAGTTTAAACTTTATTTTGTGTTTTTTATTGAAATTGATTTATCTTATCAATGATTTCATTATAAGTGTTTTAATTGTTATTAATGATGCTTATTGGGTTTATATAAATTTTTGAGTTAATTTGGGACATAGATTGGACCCCTAGGAACCTTAACAAAGCATTACAGAGGGTTTGTCACATTATCGGAGGTGAAAAAGATGATAGGAAGCAGGGACAGAGCCGGCTCCCAAAGGGATGGAGTCGGTTCCCTTTATTTTTCAGCACACGGCTCTCTCACAGAGCCGGCTCTCTAAAGGGGAGAGCCGGTTCTAGGAGAGAGAGAGCTGGCTCCCCATGAGGAAGAGCAGGCTCCATGAGGGGGAAAGGCGGCTCCCTTGTTGGAAATACACCAGTAGGTGTATTTTTGGTATTTTTGGAACTTCAGGGGCTAAAATGGAATTCTGAACTTTTATGGGGGGTTTTAAATTATTTAAATAAACATGTTAAAATCTCATAATTGTTAATCTATGCTATTATGCTAAGATATTGGACATCATGAAATTTAAATACTGATTTGCATGCTGTCAATGATTATGGAAGATTTAATTGCTTTTTGTTGTTCTAGCAAGTTAAATGGATTAATATGAATATACTCTTGTATATTTCAATATAATGTGCTCAGTTATTTATCTAATTTTCATTATATCATTCTCTGGATTTTAATTGATGAACTACTTTATTTTGTTCTATCAATTATTGGATTTTGTGGATTATATGCACCGGTATGGGACGGTGGCATATTATAGATGGATTAGTTCAAAACGCTAAGTCCTACCTATTATGGTATAAGGGAATAGATTAAGTATAAAAGTTAAGTCCTACATATATTTGTGTCAGGTCAATGAATTATTGAATGACATACCTTAGTCTTGGATGGTTTTACATATATGATTATGGTATCATGATATGAGCTTGAGTCTCAGGATCATGGTCAGGGTACGTATTTTACCTAGGATGGATAACTAGATATAGTAGACATTTGGGTGCCTAGGTAGGTCTATGTACACTTGCCCACTTTATGTGCGATTTGCATGTTGCCTTCTATTCAGATTGAGACAGACCTATAGTCCAGTGAACGACCTATAGTGTGTATAAATATATGTATGGACTATTTAGTTATTGTTGAGTTGTCTAGGATGTATCTGCATATCAGGTCTCTGTTTGGATTGTAGTAGAGTAGAACTTGTTCGTTGGCCTGACCCACTATTATTTTTCAGGTGTTCGACAATTTCAGGCTTAGAGCTTGTTCGTGCCGAGTAGGGACAGTCACTCACTCTGCCGACTATGTAGGACTTTTCTTCATGTTTTAGTTTTGGTTTTCTTTTCAGTTCAATTATTTTAATTACAGTCGGGATATTATTAGGGGTCCACTAAATGGATTCCCGAGTGGTAATAATATTAGAGGTTTTGGAATATTAGATTATTTAATTAAAATTTAAAGGATTATTATTTAGATTTCTTCCATTTTATTTATTCTTTATTTCTTTTGTACTCAATGCTTATTTATATACTTAATTGTTTGGTATCCCTCGGATCTGTGCTCTGACTTGATCACCCGTGGCTCTAGAATCGAGGGGTATCATAGTTGGTATTAGAGCACTCCAGGTTCAAGTGTCTCTAGGGTTATTTAGTAATAAAACTTAGCGTAGCGTATTCTCTTGTTTAGAGCTTAAGTTTAGGATTCATTATATTCTTTTACGGTTCGCTTAGAACGTATTGATGTCAATTTTATTCTATAATTTCAGAATGGTTGGCATTAGGAAAAGGATGTGGTCCGTGATGAAAGCAAAAAAGGACCCAAAGAAGAAAAAGATTACTCCGACGATTTCCTTGCGAAGGCAGACCAAGAAGGCAGAATTGGAGACCAAGGAATTGTTTCCAATAAGTGTTATTTCAGATTATAAGCCAAGGAAGATTTCATGTGTGCGAGATTGACCACCATACTGTGGACCCAACACAACTTCGATGGTGCTTGAAGCTGAGTCAAGTGGAGAAGAAAACCGCGAAGAAGATCATAATGGAGGAGATATCAGAGCATCCAAGAAGGAGGGTACTGGAGTTCAAGGATGAATGCTCTTTTAAAAGTGATATTTATTACAAGTAGTAGTGGAGGTATTTTTTGAAGTGTAGTACTGGTTAAATCACGTATACTAATATTATTTTAAAGAATATATTATGATTATTCTTTTGGAAGTTTATGGTTTAAAAAAATTCTTAGTAAAGTGAACAGGTGGTTTTTGTATCTCTATTGTGTTTCATAAGAGCATTTTTAGTAATATTTACATAAATGGTTTATTTTAAATCATATTGGAAAGTGTAGGTTGTGATAATAAAGGAAAATCATAGTAGAGTGAATGATATTTGTGTAAGCAAACAAATATTTGCTTATAGGTAAGTTATGTTGAGATAATGAGTATTTAAAAGAAACTTGTGGGAATCAATTTTGTAAGTTTGATTGTAGAGAAGATAGTTTAGCACCTTTAAGGGTAGTTGTTATACTTGTGGAGAGTTTGGTCACACCTCCAGGCAGTGTCCTAAAGTAGGACAGAGGCAAGGACAACATGTGTAGCAGGAACAGAGGGCACCATTACTTTTACAGCTCCACAGAGTCCACGGATTTAGGGACAGACATATCCGGCATTACCAACACCGTCATAGCCTCAGGGACAGGCACCGCAATAGTTGCATTATGGCAGGGTGTACAACCCTATGCCACAGGATGTTCAGGCACCTCGGGCTGTTGAGGGTATGTTTCCTGTTTATGGTACACAGGGTCGTGTTTTATTTGATACGGGTGCTACACATTCATTCGTGTCTAAATCATTTGTTGCATTATTTGGGATGATGACACGAGTGTGCGATAGACCTCATGGTATTTCTACACCTGTGGGCGATATTGCCATTTTACATGAGAGTAATGGGCCTGTGACACTAAATATTGGTAGACTCAGATTTCTAGCCAATCTATTGGTCCTGGATATGCACACTTATGATGTAATAGTTGGGATGGATTGGTTATCTCACTACCATGCCCAAGTTAATTATTATGATAGGTCTATTGTGTTCACCATAGCAGGTTAGGATATGTATGTGGTCACTATGCCACATTCGAATGGGGTTACTAGCACTTATTTGTTCTTTGTGGAGGAGGAGACTGATGAGGAGATTACTGTGTCACTGGATAGCATACCAATTATACAGGAATTTTTGGATGTTTTCCAAGAGATTCCAGGGTTGCCACCTAGTCGAGAGATAGACTTTATGATTGGCTTAGCTCTAGGTACTACACTTATTGCAGAGCACCATACAGGATGGCACCAGTAGAGATGCGAGAGTTGAAGAATCAGATTCAGCAATTGCCCAGTCAAGGTTTTATTCGTAGGAGTACTTCACATTAGGGAGCACTAGTTTTGTTTATGAAGAAGAAGGATAGTTCATTTCGCCTATATATAGATTACAGGGAGTTGAACAAGGTTACTATTCATAACAAGTATCCTTTGCCTAGGATCGATGATCTTTTTGATCAATTGAAGGGAGCTACATACTTCTCTAAAATTGATCTCCGTTCTGGATATCATTAACTTCGGGTTAAGGAGTAAGAAGTTTCTAGGACAATGTTTCTCACTAGATATGGTTCTTATGAGTTTTGTGTCATGCCTTTTGGATTAACTAATGCACTAGTAGTCTTCATGGATTTAATGAACAGAGTCTTCAGGGCTTACTTAGATCAGTTTTTCATTGTCTTCATTGATGATATTTTGATTTATTCAAAGATAGAGGATGATTATGCTTGACATCTTCGCCCAGTGTTGCAGACGCTTCGTGAACACCAGTTATATGCTAAGTTCGAGAAGTGTGAATTTTGGCAGCAGGAAGTGAAGTTTTTAGGTTACGTAGTGTCTGAAAGGGGAATAACGGTAGATCCAGCTAAAGTTTCAGCAGTGGTAGAGTGGGGACAGCCTGCTACTGAGATTTGAAGTTTCCTCGGATTGACAGGATATGATTGTAGGTTCATTCAGGGGTTCTCAAAGATAGCAGGACCACTCACTCATTTGACTAAAAGGGTATACGGTTCGTATGGGATGAACACTGTCAGAAAGTTTTTGATGAGCTAAAGAATAAGTTGACTTCTGCAGTAGTTCTATCTACTCCACAGAGCAAGATAGAATATCTGGTTTACTCGGATGCTTCTTTGTAAGGTCTTGGGTGTGTTTTGATGTAGGAGGAACGCCCAATTTTGTATGGATCTCGTAAACATAAGCCTCATGAGCTTAATTATTCAGCACATGATTTGGAGTCAGTTGTTGTGGTCTTTGCCTTACGCATTTGGAGGTAATATCTGTTGGGAGAGTTTTTCAGATTATTTAGTGATTACAAGAGTCTGCAGTATTTGTTCACTCAGTGGAAGCTGAATATGAGATAGCGCAGATGGTTAGAGTTTTTGAAAGACTATCATTTCTCTATACAGTATCATCTAGGGAAAGCGAATGTGGTGGCAGATGCACTCAGTCGTCGACCCTATGCGAGTCTTTCTGCTTTATTCACCACTGAGTGGAATGCTTTGAAGACTGTTGACGACTTGTCTGATGCTTTAATGGCCTGCATAGTAGTTACACCTTCTATCATTCACAAGGTTCTGAATACACAACTCACGGATCAGCAGTGCATTGATAAAGTTATAGAGATAGCTTCTGGAGAGGTTTTATTTTACTATGTTGGGACTAATAGAGGTTTGAGGTACAAAGGGCGTTTAGTAGTACCTTTTGCTGATGATTTGAGGAAGGGTGTGATGACTGAGACTCATCATTCTGAGTTTTCTGTTTATCCAAGATGAGACAAAATGTATCAGGATATGAAGCGTTAGTTTTAGTGGGTAGGTATGAAGAATGATATTGCTATTTTTGTCTTTTGGTGTAGTACTTGTTAGATGGTCAAGATAGATCATCAGCGGCCGCCAGGATTTCTACAGCCACTACTTATACCAGAGTGGAAGTGGGAGAGCATTTCTATGGATTTTGTGGAGGGATTGCCTAATTCATTCAAGGATCGCAATTCCATAAGGGCCATCGTTGATAGGTTGACTAAATCAGCTCATTTCTTGCCTATTCACACTGACTTCACTTCGGAGTAGTTGGCGCGACTTTACATTACGGAAGTTGTGAAGTTACATGGCATTCCCTTATCTATTATATCAAATAGGGATTCGAGCTTTGTTTCAGGATTCTTAAAGAGTTTTCAGCAGGCTTTGGGTATAGAGTTGCATCTTAGCACTGTTTATCATCCTCAGACAGATGGACAGACCGAAAGGGTTAATCAGATCGTAGAGGATATATTTCGTTCTTGTGTTCTTGACTTTAAGGGCCACTGGGAGAATTATTTGCCACTTGTGGAGTTCGCGTATAATAATAGGTTCTAGAAAACTATTGGTATAGCACCGTTTGAGGCATTGTAGGGCCGACCATGTTGATCTCCTGTTTGTTGGATGGAGGTGGGAGAGAGCAAATTTTTGGGTCCTGAGTTCATTAAGGATACTTCTGAGAAGATCGCTCTTATTAAGGATCGCATGCGCATTGCCTGGAATAGGCAAAAGAGTTATGTTGATCATCGTACTCATGCATTGGAGTTTTAGGTTGGAGATCAGGTTTTACTCAAAGTGTCTTCTATGAAGGGAGTAATGCGTTTTGGGAAGAAAGGGAAGTTATCAGCGCGATCGAGTTGGAGCTGTGGCTTATCAGCTAGCACTTCCGGACCAGTTAGATCGTGTGCACAATGTGTTTCATGTTTCCATATTGCGAAAATTTATGCAAGATGAGGATCGTTATCAGCATATCAATGTTAGTGAGATTGAGTTGCAGCCGAATGCAACATATATGGAGTCACCATGTCGTATTGTAGATCGCCGGGATTAGATTCTTTGCAATAAGGTTATACCTTTAGTGCGAGTTCAGTGGAGTCACCATAATAAGGCTGAGTCTACTTGGGAACGGGAGGATGCCATTCACTCACAGTTTCCTGAAATAATAGAAGAAAGTAAGAGCGAATTCCGAGGATGAAATTCCTTTTGTTAAGAGGGAAGAATGTAATACCCCTAATTTTAAAAGGATAGTCTTGATATTTATTTATTTCTTTTATTTGCATTTTTATATTATTGATTTGATTTCTTGGCTATTTGTTTAATTATTTTTTTTTAAAATTGAATTAATTGTGTATGTGGTTATTTGACATAAGTTGTTTATTTCTTTGTATAATTAAATTAGATGGTTGGTAAGTGTTTAAAAGTAATTAATTGTTTAAATTAAATTAAATTTTTATTCTGTTTATTTTTATTTTAAAGGAGTTGGGCTTGGACAGTAGTAATGGACCAATCGTTTGGGTCTCATGTATTACTTGGATCGGAGATTGAACGGGCACAGTTTTTATCCATTGATAGTTATACATATATATATAGGTATATATGTATATAAGGTTAGTTTTATTGTTAATTATAATTAATGGTTAAATGAGTAGTAATATTCAGTATATATATATTATATAGTTTTAGGGTTTAATATATATATAAGAATATCACGTTGTGGGATGGCAGAATTAGATATATATTTATTTTATTATATTTTCTTTTCTTTTTCTTAATATAATTAGAATTAGGTTTTATAAGCCTATATATATAAGTTATACGTCTGCCAAGGGTTTAGAAACCCTATTCACGTACACATAGAGGCGGAGAGATATACAGAGAGGTTTGAGAGAAAAATGGAGAGGAAAAGTTAGGGTTTTGGCCAGAGATTGAAGGTCGGACCAAGGAGGAAGGAAGAAGGTTTGCTTGTGGGTTGAACTAGGAGCAGCAGAGGAGTTTAACAGTAGTTAAGGAGTCGTCGGAATAATTAGAGAAGACGGTTTAAGGTTTCAAACTGAAACCTAAGGCAAGTTTTTTCTCTTACTCCTTTCCTTAGACTTGTGTTTTATGCATGCCTAAGTAATCTCCAGGATTTAATCAGACATTAAAATTGGTCTTGTATAAATGTTAATTCAGAGTTTAAACTTTATTTTATATTTTTAATTGAAATTGATTTATCGTATCAGTAGTTTCATTATAAGTGTTTTAATTGTTATTAATGATGCCTATTAGGTTTATATGAATTTCTGAGTTAATTTGGGGCATAGATTGGACCCCTAGGAACCTTAACAAAGCATTATAGAGGGTCTGTCACATTATTAAAGGCAAAGAAAATGATAGGAAGTAGGGACAGAATCGGCTCCCAAAGGGATGTAGTCGGCTTTCTTTATTTTTCAGCACACGGCTCTTTGGGTGAGAGAGAGAGTCGGCTCTCTAAAAGGGAGAGCCGTCTCTAAGAGAGAGAGATCCGGTTCCCCATGAGGGAGAGCTGGCTCTATGAGGGGAAAAGCCAGCTTCTTCTTTAGGGGAGGCAGCTCCCTTGTTGGAAATACACCAGTAGGTGTATTTTTGATTTTTTTGGAACTTCAGGGGCTAAAATGGGATTTTGAACTTTAATGAGGGGTTTTAAATGATTTAAATAAACATGTTAAAATCCCAGAGTTGTTAATCTATGCTATTATGCTAACATATTGGACATCATGAAATTTAAATACTGATTTGCATGTTGTCAATGATTATGGAAGATTTAATTGCTTGTTGTTGTTATAGCAAGTTAAATGGATTAATATGAATATACTTTTGAATATTTCAATATAATGTGCTCAGTTATTTATCTGATTTTCATTATATCTTCTCTAAATTTTAATAGATGAACTACTTTATTTTGTTCTATTAATTATTGGATTTTGTGGATTATATGCACCGGTATGGGACGGTGGCATATTAGGGATGGATTAGTTCAAAACGCTAAGTCCTACCTATTCTGGTTTAAGGGAATGGATTAACTATAAAAGTTAAGTCCTACTTATATTTGTGTCAGGTCAATGAATAGTTGAATGACATACCTTAGTCTTGGATGGTTTTACATATATGATTATGGTGCCATGATATGAGCTTGAGTCTTAGGATTATGGTTATGGTGCGTATATTGACTAGGATGGATAACTGGATATAGTAGACATCTAGGTGCCCTGGTTGGTCTAGGTACACATGCCCACTTTATGTGCTATTTGCATGTTGTGATGACCTTGTGGGCAGGTGTGTCGTGGGCGGGTGTGAGAGACACTGTCAGGCTATCATACTGGCGAGTTACGGGTGTACAGTCCCACATCGCCTGGGTAGAGGAAAGGTGAAGTGCTTATATATAAGTGTGTCATCTCCAATTGGTATGAGGCCTTTTAGGGTAAAGCCCAAGAGCCAAACCGTGCGGGCTCAGGCCCAAAGTGGACAATATTATACCATGTGGTAGAGTGGGTCGCTATAAATGGTATCAGAGCCTAACCCTGCCGGAAGTGTGTCGACGAGGACGTCAGGCCTCCAAGGGGGGTGGATTGTGATGATCTTGTGGGCGGGTGTGCCATGGGTGGGTGCGAGACACTGTCAAGCTACCACACTGGCGAGCTACGGGTGCACAATCCCACATCGCCTGGGTAAAGGAAAGGTGAAATGCTTATATGTAGGTGTATCACTCCAATTGGTATGAAGCCTTTTGGGGTGAAGCCCAAAAGCAAAACTGTGCGGGTTCAGGCCCAAATCGGATAATATCATACCATGTAGTGGAGTGGGTCATTACACATGTTGTCTTCTATTCAGGTTGAGACAGACCTATAATCCAGTGAGCGTCCTATAGTGTGGATATATATATGTATGGACTATTTAGTTATTGTTGAGTTGTTTAGGATATATCTGCGTATCAGGTCTCTATTTGAATTGTAGTAGAGTAGAACTTATTCGTGGGCCTGACTCACTATTATTTTTCAGGTGTTCGACAGTTCCAGGGTTAGAGCTTGTTCGTGTTGAGCAGAGACAGTCACTCAATCTTCCGACTACGTATGACTTTTTTTTATCATGTTTTAGTTTTGGTTTTCTTTTCAGTTCAGTTATTTTAATTACAGTTGGGATATTATTAGGGATCTACTAGATGGATTCCCGAGTTGTAATAATATTGAAGGTTTTGGAATATTGGATTATTTAATTAAAATTTAAAGGATTATTATTTAGATTTCTTCCAATTTATTTTTTCTTTATTCTTTATTTATTTTGTAATCAATGCTTGTTTATATACTTAATTGTTTAGTATCCCTCGGATCTGTACCCGGACTTGATCACCCGTGGCTTTAGAATCGAGGGGTATCATATCTTAGTTACTCAATTTAGGCTTTTCTAGGCTAATTTCATCATTCTGGTCATGTGGTACCAGTTCAAGGGTGTTTTAGGTTCCCAATGTGGGCTCCCTACCCATGTTGAACCGGTTTAAGAAATCCTGAACCCGTTCAGGTCTCCCAAATACTTTTTTTCGCCTTGGTGATTTGTCAACTTTGAACCCCTAACTTTGAGTAGTCATGACTCCTTCATTTCTTAACCAAATTAGGTGATTCTTGAGTCTAAATTCAAGGATTTTGAGTCAAATTTCTAATTGTTCCTATCCCATTTTTAGATTAAATTCTTACTTAGAGATATATTCATTTTAGTGGGATAGTGTTGGGATTTTGTTCGAACCGGGATAGGGTTTCCGTGGGGTTTCGCTTCCAGTAGTCTTAAGATTTCTTGTGAGGTTACCAAAGTATTATATTGGATTCTTTTGATCTCATTTGACTTGTTAGGAGTCAAATTTCCTTGTCTTAGGGTAAATATTCATTTTACTCCAAGTACCGTATTTAGTTCGTTTCAACCTTAGCTTCCGATTTCATCTCCTATTTGAGTCTCATGACTCATTGGGATGTCACTTTGTGGTCTTAGACGTAGAGTCTATCTCTATAGAACTCTTCTCTTTTCTTGCTTCCACGTTTCGGACTCGATATCAGGTCAAGTTTCGGATTACTCACTGGCACTCCAGGTTATGGAAATTCGGGCCGTCACATTTGTGCAAAAAATCGTTCCTGATTTTAATTGTTTGTCTGTCTTTATTTGAGAGGATACACTATCTAAAGATTCAAATAAATCCCCTTCAAAAAAGTAGCATTTCGTTTTGCCTTTATAAATTAAGATTTAAAGGAAGGAGAATTTGATCATGCTACGAAGGGGACTGAGCATTCACAGAGCGACGTGTTTCCAATTACTCTTACACAAGGATAGCCAGAGGCATTCAACAAGTAGTTTTTTTATATAACGGAGTAGGCTTGAGACTAAGATAGTGTTAATTGTACTTTGCTCGAGACTGCGAATGTCTCTGTGGTTTTCGTCTCGGATGGGCAAATATCTTCTAACAAGGATTTCCACGCGCGCGCGCGCGCACACACAAATTTGCCATTATCAATCTCTAACTCTCTATTTACTTTACTTGCATTTTATTTTTGCTTTGTGAATTTGATTTTAGTTTTAGTTTAGTAAAATTAAAATAAACAAAAATAAAACAAAATGAGAGTCTCCGTAGTTTTCGTCACACACACACATACACACACAAAATTCCTCTTTATTTACTTTACTTGCTATCAATCTCGAACTCTTTATTTACTTTACTTGCATCTTATTTTTGCTTTGTGAATTTGTTATTAGTTTTAGTTTGGTAAAATTAAAATAAACAAAATGAAAAATTAAACATATTCATCCCTAGGTATTTTTCATATTATTATTTCACAACCATTCTATGTAGCTCAACTTACAACATTCTTTCAATTGAGGACAATATAGCTATATACATGCTTTTCTTAAGTCTTCCGTGCCTCTTCGGACAATGGTTGGCTATCTTAAATTCTTTGTTCTGTATTAATTACCTTTCTCCATTATTATTATTATTATTATTATTACTTTATTTATTATTTTTTTTTTGTGCAGGGGATTACTTTGGGCCCGTTTGATAACCACAATTACTTTGCGTTTTTGCTTTGATCCGAAGCAGAAACAATACTTTCACTTTAAAGTGTGTTCAATACTATTTCGAAGCTTATTTGGTAACGTAAATTTGTTATAAGATTTTTTTTTTAAAGCAAAAACATGAGTTGGTAAAAGTGTTGCAAGTTTGAAAATTAGAATGGCTAATTAAAAATATTAATTTAGAAAAAAAAAAAATATTTTTTTAATAGTGTTTTGCTACCGTGCGGAAACAAACAAAAGCATCAAAATATGATTCTTCTTATTTTGGCCACAATTTTGAAAGCGCTTTAGTACTATTCAAATGACAGCAAACGTTAGCAAAGATAATTCGTGTTTTTGTTTTCCTCTAGTACACTAGCAAAAGCAAAGTCACAAAACAAAAGCATTAGCCAAACATGCCCAAATTTGTTTTCCTAGTTTATTTTTTCCCTACTCAAATGTTTGTCCCACACTATTTTCTCTAATTTAATGTGCCCTAAAATTGCTTGATCACAATTTCGACTTTCTTTCCCCTTCCTAGTTTTTTTTTTTTCTCCCTACTCAAATGTTTGTCGAACACTATTTTCTCTAATGTAATGTGCCCTAAAATTGCTTGATCACAATTTCGACTCTCTTTCCCCTCCCAAAAAGTTGAATAACCTCAATGTCCATTTTACATAAAACATTCATTTCAGGGAAGACGCCAATATCTTGAATAGAGGCGTACGTGGAAAACATAGAAGTAATAGTTAAACTTTTAAATTTTATAATTGAAAAAAATAAAATATAATAAAAGTAATCACCTAAAGGGCTAAAAGTACTAAAAAGTGTTTATTTTTTATTTTTAAAGTTAAGAAGAGTGATGAATAAACCGGACAAGTATCACATTTATCTCCAATAATATGACAGAGCATAATCTTCACTTTCGTTGTTACAATACGAACAAATTATGAAATATTTATTGCTTGTTTGCTCATTCCATCAAACCCAACTGTAGTGCTAGTAGTAGCGCAATCCAACTATATACCTTGAAGATGATCGATTTCCTGTGGATTCCTGATCGAAAGGTGTTTTTCCACCCCTAAAAGTTCCTCAAGCTTAGTTGCCACTTCCGTCATGTTAGGCCTTTCGTCCCCTTCCAAGCTTAAGCAACGCTGCGCGATGTTAGCAACTTTGTCTACTTGCATAGTGTTACCCTCATTCACAATTCGAACATCCAGAATCGAGGACAAGCATTTCTTCTTCATGGATGAAATGAAGTATGTGGATAAGAGAGACTCCTCTGGCTTGTCAACAGAAATTGCCTTTCTGCCAGTAAGTAGCTCTGCAAGTACCACTCCAAAACTATATACATCACTTTTATCTGACAATTTATTTGTATAAAAATATTCTGGGTCGAAGTATCCAAGTGTTCCCTGAACCATTGTTTGTACTTGTGTTTTATCCAATGGAACTATTCTCGCAACTCCAAAGTCAGATATTTTTGCAGTAAAATTATCATCTAAGAGTATGTTAGTAGACTTAACATCTCTATGAATAATTGGAATGGAAGCTTTAGTGTGTAAATCCGAAAGCGCTTTGGCAGTTTCTTTGGCAACCCTTAGACGAGTTTCCCATGAAATGTCGCCTCCTTCATGTATATGTCGGGATAGATTTCCATTGGTGATAAATTCATATACCAGGAAAGGGGATTCCGCGTGTAAACAACAACCCAACAATTTTACCACATTCTCATGATTTATTTGGGAGAGCACAATAAACTCATTAAAGAATTGCTTTTGTTGGCTTTTATCAACTGCTAAGGACTTCTTAATAGCAACTCTTTTATTTTGGGGCAGAACTCCTTCATAGACTGTACCAAACCCTCCTTGACCAACAATTCTCTCTTTATCAAAGTCATTGGTTGCCTCCTTGAGCTCTTCTATGGTAAATATTTTAGGTTTCTGAACTGAACCGTCTAGCTTTGAAAGTTGTTCTTGTAATATCAATCCACCATTTTGCTCAAAGAATTTTCCTTTCAGTCGGATCAAATTTCTTCTTCTGATTGCCCAATATAATGAAGAGCATCCCATGGTTAATACCAGAATGCCCATGCCAATACCTACATTCAAATTAACCATATTTGTACCTAAAACGGAATCGAGGGCAAAAAATACAACAGAAAAAGGGCTCAAAGTTGGAAAATCATCACTTTCATTTCAATCAATTGTAGAACAATTACTTGTACAGCTAAAACTGCTCTGCAATTTGGTAAGTAGTCATGTGTAGTACTCTGTTTTTGCCTTTTCGAATTATGATCAAATTATGCCTAATTCTTTTCGTGCTTAGTTGAAGGGAAGAGAAGAGAGAGGAAGCATCTCTTTTTACTTTTGTATTTTTCTATGGTCCAAATAAGAAGCGTTTCCCTATTTATCATTTTTACTATCTATTCCATCCAACCGAATAAAAAGTGACCGATACACCTCTCATCCCTCCCGTTCTCCCTTCCAATCCTCCGGAGCATAAATGTCTAAACGGATTTGGATTGTTCTCATTTTTGGTATTTATCTTAGTTTATGACTATACTTCATATCTTCTTCTTTTTTTTTTTCTTTTTTTTTTTTTTGTGAGTTTAGAGATAGTGTCAATTTGAACTTCTTTTTCAATATCCTTATCCTATGTTTCCTCAACTATACACCGCATAATAGAATTGAAGTAATACTTTAAAATTCTCTTCGCCTAAAGTTTGTGAATTCTCGTGAACGTTCACAATTTTTGACAAAACATCGAAACTTGTGTTGAAAAACAATTTAATTTGTAAATGTGAGAAATCCCTTTGAAGTATTGACAAATCACAATGGCTCTAAATGAATTAAACCCTATATAAGAAAACAATAATTGATTATTTTGTGGACTACAGTGAGAAACAAAAGGCACCTTCTGTTAAGAGATCCTTCAAAAGGTAATGCTTCCTCACGTTGGCGTTCGGCAATATTATGCGACAAAGAAAGGTTACTTTTTTTTGGCTATGTAATACATTGACTTCTATGGAAGAATTTGAAGAAAAATTTTGAAGCATTAAGAATAAGTTCTCAATGGTATGGAATTCTCTTCATACTCATATATGATCCCAGCTAAACTCGAAGATTGATGTAGGACAATTTTATTAGGTTTTATATTATTTTTATTTTTATTTTTTAATAAATTTTAGGGAGTTTAATTTTAGGTTTTTAGTTTATTTTTATTATTAGGTTACCATATGTTTTTTTATTTTTCGTTTAGGAATTAGTTTCCTTTTCAGTATTAATTAGGGTTTTTCTTTATTATAAATATACCTCTAATGCAAGAGAAAAAAATTAATCAATTTTATTAGTAATATTTCAAAATTCTATATGAATTTTATTTTCCTTGTGAATTTTATTTTATTTTTCTTGGATTCAAGATAACCCTTGTTCTTTGTGAACGTTTTACGCGCTTCTACTACGTCACTCACTGTTTTTTTTTTTAATCCATTGAGTAACCTAATATCCTTCCTACTTAGGGAATAATTTAAAATTTCATAAATCATATAAGGGTAAATACTTTTTACTATATTTTCACTCCTCTCTTTTAGGTTTGCACTCCTATTTAACAGAAATGACCACTTCTAACAGTGAATGATTATTATTATTATTATTATTGTTATTATTATTTTAAATAACAACTACCCTACTTGATATGGGTTGATCTTCTTTCTCTCTCTCTCTCTCTCATCCTTAATATTTTTAGGTCTCTTTTGACGTACTCAAAAAAAGACAAAATACCGCTCTGGATAAAAGAAAAAAAAAAGATCAAAAAAAAAAAGTGATAAATAAATTATAATCAGAAACAAAAGAACAAAAATGAAAAGTTACCTTTGTTGAATAAATTATTTCTTTTCACATGACAAAAATGGGAATAAATAAATAAGTACAAAAAAAGAAAAGAAAAAAGAATCCAACCAAAAAAAAGGTTATCATTTTTCTCGTTTGACGGAGAAAACAAATGTCCTCTATTGAATAAATGATCTCTTTTAAAATAACCCAAAAATAATAATAATAATAATAAGTTATTTTTGTTGAATAAATTCTCTCTTTTGTTGAATAAAAAAATGGGTGTACCAAAGGAAGTAAAAAAAAGTTTAAAGTTAGGATAAAGTACAATGACACTCTCGGAGGTTTGTTATATGAATTATGAACAACCATATACAAGTTGGCTATTTTTTGGATAATGACACCCCTTATGAGAATTGTCATCCAAACAAGGTTTCAAATGGTTTAAAAGACAAAATTTTCCCTTGATATTAAAATCAATTTTATTGTAAAATATCAGATATGTTGAAATGTCACAATTGCCCTTGAGTTAATATGAGCCACAAAATGACGCCATTTTATTGTGCTAGAATCCATTAATTTCTCCAAGGTATTGTATTATTCCGATTGCAATGAAATTTTTAACAAAGGTTCCTTTGCATGTCTGGTTACTCTCTGGAAACTTTTGTAATTTTTGACCAAACAAATTGTTTTATAAAAATTCGACAACAGTTGCTCTGTAGAATTTTCACTTTTTAAAATCAGGTTTAATTTATTTATTTGACACCCTTCTAGACATCATATTATCACCAAAATTTTCAGTTTTATACTTTCATGAGTTTATTTTCCAAAACATTTTTGTTTCCTCCATTTCGATTTCAAACAAATTTTCTATAAAAAATTTATTCACTGTTGTGCAGATTTTTCCTCTAACTCGATCAGCACTTTAACTTTTTTGAATCAAATGTTAATGAGATGTAGATTTGTCCAATTCATTAAGTTGTAAGTTAAAAAAATATGCTAAACGGTCAAAGGGTAAATTGGTCAATTCTCTATGTATCATAGGCGGCAGGTGACTATCGTGGTTGTCTTTATCAACTTTCAGGAGGTGTTATTGTCTAAAAAATAGCACACTTGTGTATGACTATTAGTATGACAAACCTCAAGGGGTGTCATTGTGCTTTACCCTAAAAGTTAATTGTATAAAGAATAGTTATGATACTATAAAATAAGATATGAAACGGCAGTGAGAAATGACGGTGTGAGTATTACCTATGAAAAAAGAAAAGAAAAGAAAAGAGGTAGGTGGTGGAGTGCAAAAAATGAGCTATACACTTGTTTGAAAAAAATTAATAAAAAATAAATAAATTCCTGTCTTTAGAATTGCAGTTCACGGGAAGAAATAAAATAAGAATACAAAGTTCAGTTGTTACTATTTTATAATATATTATTATTATTTTATTTTATTTTATTTTATTTTAACCTTCACAATGTCCATATCCAAAGGGAAAGAAGAGAAGGAATAATTTAAAATTTGCATTTATTAATAGGGCATTAAGTCCGATACTTACCTAGAACAAGCTTAATTACCAACTGCAGTTCAGGATTGCAGCCATTTCCATCTTTTCTGCCGTCTCCATGGAACCACTTGGGACAAGAACACGTGTAGTTTCCGTCTATATTTTCACAATTGTTCTCACACTCATTGAGAGTTGGATCACTACATTCATCGATATCTGCAGGACAATAAAAGAAAAGTCAATCATCACAGAAAATTACGGTAGCTAATATAATTAAAAGCAATGAACATAGATTACCTTGGCAACCATCAGGGTGGTATGGGTTTCCATCGTAACCCTCCAAGCAATTGCAACGATACCCCGGACCAAAATCAACTTCAGAACATTTGCTATGATTTTGACATGCGTATCCAGAGGATTTTCTTGCATCTTCACATGATGTCTCAACTCCGACTGCCCAATCAAGCACCACCGGAAGCTTTTCTACATTGTCCAAATCGGTAAGAAAGGTCGAGGAGAAGTTGAACTTATCCTCTTCAACAACAAAGGCATAACTACAGGGGCTGAAATTCCATACATTTGTATGGTTATTGTAGCTGTCTAATTGCACACTGTAACTTTCAACCCCTTCTGGGATGGATGTTTGGCAACAACCAATGCCGGAGCAAGACCCATTGGTGACATAGTCTTGGCTGCGACATACGGTCATGCAACCACTCAAATAATTCATGTCATCTTTTTTACCAATAATGCTCGCCCGAGTGTCACAACCAATTGCTGTGAACTTGTTTTTGGTTCTGGAGATCCTGAATTTGAACAACTCGATTGTGGGTACGGCAAATTTCGTCCTTGAGCCCCACTTGTCATCGCAATCGCGGGCTATAAACTGCAAGATTTGCACTTGACCATCAAGTAGTGAAATGTTGGTGATTTCAATATTACTAGTTTGTAAAAAAGGTTTGGACGGATTGAAAACGTCGTTACAAGTAATGAGAAATGCTTTGTCATAGTAGCAGCCTTCCCTTGTGCCAAATGGATATGGGATGCTAACGTTGCCACACCTGTCTTCGCAACCCTGCTTGGCTTGAGCATTTGTTGGTGCTGCCATTCCTGCTACCAGAGTAGCCTGCAGAAGCATTCTTAGCAAGTCCATGGGGCTTCCCTTATCTTTTCTTTTTTTTTTTCAGATAATTAGATGAGATGTTTGTCTTGAAGACTTCCAATAGTCATTTACTATCTTATAGAAAATCTTCCAATGAAGACCAGGGCACCCACGTTTTTACAATTGGAATTCCCTTTGACTAATTTTTTGTTATTATTATTATTATTATTATTTTTAAGACAAGAAAGTTCCTAAACTCGTTAACCAATCATCTATTCTCTTTATTTCAAAATAAATATCATTTTTATTTCTTTTTTATCTGTTACAAAATAATAATACATTTTCTTTTTCAAACAATATATTTTACATCTTTATATATATGTATTTTGAATTTAAAATTTCAAACTTTAATATTTAAAACTTAAAAAGTCAAGTTAATTTGTAATTTTTTAAGAAAACAGTGCAGGTCACACATATTTCTTTAAAAATTATTATTCTATAAAAGCGACACTCATATTGAAACAGATGAAGTAATATTTTATACTATGTAATGCCATAAATACCCTTCCTTGTGATAAAGTTACTTTACTACCTATAGTTTATTCATCAGAGGCTTCAGAGCTATAAATAATACGATTGAAAACGTTGATGCCCGTGTGGAGCCAAACACAGCTAATGTGGGCCAAACGACGCACCTCAAACGTGCATTTGTGCTGCCCCGCAATCAATCATGTGTGAATATGCCTTGGTTTGAAACTCTTTTTTATTAAGCAAATGCCGTAAAGGAGGGGAGATGATGACCATGACGTGTTTTCCATTTCATGGGCCCATCAAAAGTAGGGCCACCTTCTTTTACTTGGCAACTTCTTCCCACGGTGGGGACACCGGTTTCACCATTTGGGTTGGATAGATTTGAAATCTTAAGTTCAGAACTCATTTCGATGTTTATTTATGCTTATGAATTGAAAATTAAGATAAATTAGTCCATTTTAATTTTAATGGCACAACACTAACTGCTGGATTATTAGGGAATAGTGTATTTACGTTTTGGATTTATATTTATCTATATTTATATTATTATTAAATGTGTAAAGGGTTTCACTATTTTGCGATATTTATTTATTAATATAAAAAAATATTTATTAATTAATATAAAACTTTAAAATTAACTAATAAAATTCAAATTACCTATTTATCTATTTGATTCTAAAAAAAAAATTACCTAATAAATTAAATCACGACTTTCAAATTACTTAATAAAATTCAAATTACAAATTCCCTAATAAATTTATACTATTATTAAAAGAGTTTCTATAAATTCAAATTACAAATGTCATCATCTTATTAATCTAAGAAGCCTATAAATAGAGGCATTGAGAAAAAAAAAATTATTAATTAATTTTAAAATAAAATTCTATCACATATAACTATTTATCTATTTATTATGAGTTTTTTTAATATAAAAAAATCTAATTACGCAAGGATATATATAAAGAAAATAAAATAATTTTTATAAAATAATTAAAAAATATATGAATAGAAAAATTCCTTAAGTTATAAAATATTTATCACGTGCATCGCACGTGCCTTTTTCTAGTTATTCTATAAGTGTAAGCCCCTCTCCTAATTTCTTAACACTTTTTATTTTAAAAAAATATATATAAAAAGACTAATTAAAACACACACACACATATATATGGTATACCTCATTAAAGTACAAACGGGCATTATTAATCAGTGGACTTGATTAATATTTAAACGTTTTCTTTTATGAGAAACACTTTAAAAGACAAAATTGTTTTTCTTTAAAAAAAATTGCTATATTATAAGAAATAATTGAAATTTTCTCTATTTCTTTACATTTTTTATTTTTTATTTTTAATAAAAAAATCTAATAAATTATCATTAAATCATAGTTGTTAACTCTTATTTAGTTTGGAATTCTAAAAGGAAAAAGACTAATTAAAGCACATATTTACACTATATCACATTAATGCACAAACATGAGTTATTAATAAGTGGACTTAATTGGTATTTATTCTAAAACGTTTTCTTTTGTGGGAAACACTTCAAAGGATACAAATGATTTTCTTAAAAAAAAAAAGAAAAAAAGATTGCTATATATTATAAGAAAGAATTGAAGTTTTCTCTATTTCTTAACATTTTTTATTTTTTTAATAAAAAATCTAGTAAAATATCATTAAATCATATATATATATATATATATAATTGTTAACTCTTATTTAGTTTGGAATTCTAAAAGGTACCAAACTAATCGCACTAAAAAGGCACAAATTATAATATATATAAAAAATGAACAATTTTATTTAGTAGAACTCTTCCACTCTCTTTCTATTTCACTTAGAATTTAAAAATACTCTTAAATTATATTCTGCATAGAACTTTCGCCCACTATTTTAAAAAGTGTGTTATTAATCCCCTCATTTTTTAACAAAAACATCTTTTAAATTACTTTTTGAATAGATCTGACACAAATAATGTTGTAATGCCCATTTTATCGTATGCCAATTTTTTTTTTTTTTTACAAGGCAAAAAGGGTTAGAAGTTATATTAGGAGGTGCAAAGAGTTGAAGCTTGACACTCCCAAAATCCACCGGAGGCACTAACCACTGGGCTGTCGAAGCATCTGCAAGTATGTATGCTAATAATATCATAGTAGAGGGGTGTCATGTGCACATTAACTATATTTAACTTAATTTTAAGGGTTTTCTCACATTTCAAAAAAAAAATTATCTCAATATATTTCCCCTAGCAGTGTATTATTTCTTTATACTATCTCTCTTTGAATTTATTGTTTTAAATTTCCTATTACTTAATGTCACTCATAAGTTAAAAAGTTCTAATATTTTACTGGTCAAATGGAAGTTTAAAAGAAAATTTGCTTTTACAGTTTGTCAAATTAATATACAGTACATCATATGGAATGAAAACATCAATTCTTTCAATAATTAAAAAAAAAAAAAAAAAAATGTAAAAAAATAATCATCACATTCTTGTGAATGCATTATATATTGATTTGATTATTCATTCACTTTCAATATAATAGAACAATATTTTAAAAGTTATCTTCTTAAAAAATTAAATTCTCAAAATTAGACATTTCTTTTAAGACGGAAGAGTATATACTTGTACGAGGTCTTGAAAGGTTCAAAAAAAAAAAAAAAAAAAAAAAATCACCAAAATTAATTTTTCTAGGTGAGTTTTGGAGTTTTACAAGTACATTTAAAGAGAGGACAGAAGAAAATGATAATTGACATTCAGGGGGGAAAAAAAATGATAATTGAAGAACATGAAGGGATTAGGTCAAAATATGGCATCTAAATGTCAAATTACATATTTCTCCCTTGAGATTTATTAGCTTAATAATAATCTCCCCCTCACCCTCAAAATGTCACTTGACTTGACCACGACAATAATTAATGTTGTCCACCTATTTACCCACAGGTGAAATTATGCCTTCATTCTACAAAACTCGAGTCACACTCAATAATAGTGGATTCTACAATTTTGTAAGTGAGAAGAAGCAAAATCCACTCAAGTTTCTATATAATTAATTTGTGCAAAATAATATTATTTCTAAAGTTATGAATTATTTCTTTCTTTTTTTCCCTTTTTTTTTTTTTTTTTTTTTTTTTTCACTCCTGGTAATGGCTGAATAAATTAATTTTCATAACAAGGTATAAATTTTGAAATCTTATCTGTCATAACAAATATAAAAATTTAAGTTTCTAATTCGGTATTCTTAAACATAATCCAACATCAATCAAGCTTACAAGTTTGAAAAGCTTCCATCCTTTAAAAAAAAAACTAATTATATATTTAAAATTAAAGAGAAAGTAAATAGAAGTCTTCCATTTACCGTCTAAGGAAGTAAATGCGTAGATGTCAATTACCCCACTAAATGCTAAACCGATCTAGTGCGTGGGATCCAAATATACCATACATGTCAAATATATATACACATATATATTATAGCAGTCACCTTTGAATAATTAAAATGGTGTTTACCTTTAATGCTTCAGAAAAAAAAACTCAAAAACCCTAAAAGTCAGCTATATATTTGTTAGAGAAAAGAACTAAAAGAATTTATGTGGTCTTGTGGTAAAACACCTAAATGGTGTTTCACTTTTTGGGTCAAAAAATAGATTTGTTTTGACACTGTTGGCAACAAAAAAAAAGTCCAACCAAACATAGTGTGGCTAAAAAAAAGTTACTATAACTTACCTGCAACGAAACAACCCAACACACTCTATATACCAAAAATAGGCCCTCAATCCCTAAGTAAATTCTAGACAGTTCATTTTTGTACGGGTTTTGCACATATTTTATGGGTTTGGTGTTTAAAAGCAAAAACTCTAGTTGCATCTCAAGGTCCATTTTTGTGATTTGTCCTATATGTCCACAGTGTGATATTAATCCATGGTTGTTTTCCTTAAAAATATACAACGACCACTTATGTTCACCTTAATTCATATGTATAAAATTCCCATTAACAATGTCCCCAGTAAGAACTGATATACCATGATAATCACCATGCACAAGTAGTCACCCGACATTAGTTTCACCATTCTTCACGAAAAACTACATGAGTTTAAAATGTTTAGTTTGTTTAAATGAATAGAAGCAGTGACTTTAAACACAATTGCAACAAGAATGAGTTTAAAATGTTTAATTCCAATCATAAATCTTCTTTCTTTTCAGCAGAGATGCATTCACCTAGATGAGAATAAAAATTTCATTTTTCAGAAATATAAGCACAATCTTATTCTGTTTGAAGCGTCATCCATATAATTACCCGTACAAATAGCATTTATATTGAACCATAACAAGAATTACTTAAATGACATAATGATACCACAATAGTTGCATATTAATAAAACATTAGAGGAATCGTTTCATTTTTGGAGGAGCATAGTCATTTGGGCTGCTGAAGAAGGAACATTTTGTTTTCCGATTGAAGATTCCACGTCCATAGGTAGATGAGATCATGTCAAGAAACAGGGGAAATTGCAATAAAGCAAATAAGGTTATTGGAACACTGGCAAGCGAAGCGACTGGAGCAACAGCCCAATTTATTCTTCCTCTGAGTATAATAACAAGAGTAGCGCCAAAAGTTACCATCATAGAGGCAATAGACAAGAAAAGGGTGGCAAGACCGATTATCAATCTCTTGGGTAATGCCTCAAGAAAGTCTTTTTCCTCAAAGCGTGAAGTGAGGATGCTCAAAAACATTAACACTGCAGTGGTTGAAGAAAATAAAGATAATGCATCTGATAGAAGGAAAACCATAAAGCAGTTACGCCATAAGAACCTGGGATCCCCTGAATCCAATGACTTGGGTTTCCCTTTATTCATTGGATTATCAGAATTGCCACCCGGTAATGTTAAGGCTGCAGTGAACATAACAGTAACAATGAGAGTTGCCACAATTGTACATGATGTTGCTGTATCTCTCATCCATTTTTCTCCTTCTTTGACTAATTCAGAGTGCCACTTTGAGAACAGAGCTGGAGGAGTTTCTCCATTATTGTTAGCGAGAATTTTGTATGAAGATGGTACCATCCCCTCCACCTCCTACATATCATAGTTGATGAAAAAGAAGTACTTAAATTAACAATGAAAATTTTGATCGAGCACTTCCAATCTAGCTAAAGGCTTGTTTAATTCCACTATTTATATGAGTCAATAGAAGGGCTCAGGACAAGGCACATTGATTTGGGGGACAATTCTTAAGTTGAACGAAACTACAGTACTCGATCCAAATGGCTTTAGGAGTGGATTAATTGCTACAACCAAATAATTTATCCCTCCTTTTTCCCATACTATTGCAAGAAAGGAAACAATCCACCCCTCACGGATTGTAACAGCAGATTACATCTGACAATCGTAATTAAAAGTTGTTTGAGAAGGTTTTGCCAAACACCTCAAGAGTTGAGGTCTCTGACCATGAGGGCGTTTCTAGGAATTTAAATAAAAAAAAAATTGGGATATTTTTGGTCCTACAAACATATTGCTTATGCACTATATATCTAGAGCAAAACTTTGTCCATTTTAAATAATCTGTAAGGATTAAAAAGTATTATAAACATGTATATACGAGTCTTCAAAATACTTGTACATTTGCTTGTGTACGTGCTCATGCATCTATGTGAACATTAATTCGTCACTTTGATCTTAATCAGTAATACGCAATGACAGGGTCCTTTCATAACAACTACTATTAGACCAACTCGCACCCTATCCGGATCATAATTAAGTTGAAGAAGAAGAATCAATATTTTGGTAATATATTTAGAAAGTTAAGAATAGATTACCACCTTATACCATTGTAATGCTCTCTGCACCTTCATAGCTGCACCTGGAGCCTCACTGAATGCCTTCCTGAACTGTTCTCCTTGCTGCAACTTTTCTGAAGCTTCATCTGGACCTCCTATGGTTTTAGACATTACCATAGGGCATGCAGCTATATGTAACAAGTTGTTTCTTTCTACCAGGGTTCCAATGATTTTGTTTCTATGTTCTTTATTTAAACCACATATAAGGTTCCATATTTTCTCCTGACGGAAAGCAACTGCAATGTGAAATATGCTTCCGCTTTCTTTATTCCCCCATATCAAACCAGGATTCGACTTTAGGACTTCCTCAACAAATTCAGAATTCCCACATTTGATGGCTTTTTTTATCGCCTCAAAGTATACTTCAACATGTTTCGGAAGAAAAGTCCAGATTGGGGAACACATCATGCTGAGTAGTTCGTGGGCTTGGCTCTTTTTTACCCTCAAATTCAATATTTTTTCAACACCTACAGTAATTCTCATCCAAATAGAAATTAATAATAAAAATAATAATAAGAAAGTTTAAATAGAAAAGTATTGGGAGAATTAAGCTTATGAATAGTACTACTTTGCGTACCTATTGCTTTAAGAACACTTAACATTAACCCTTTCAAAAATCTGCGCACTGTTATACATCAGAGAAAAAAAAAAAAAAAAAAAAAAACAGCAATTGAATTGTCTCAGCAGAACAGATCTAATTAAAAATTAATTCCTAAATCATATATAATATACAATGGATTTGAACCCTGCAGGCATCCTTTTCATATTGGCACTCACCGGTAGGCATAAATCATAATAGATAATTCCATATATATATTAGAAATTTTAAGAGTAAATTACATTAATCTCTCTTAAAGTTTCGTCAATATAAATTAACATTCTCTTTTCTTTGCCGAATTACACTTACCTCATTTGTATGTAAATAACACATACCTTCCCTTGTTTAATGGTCAACAATCAAAAATGATGATGTCAATAATTTAGTAACTTTCAAATTTCAGTTCTACCCTTAAAAGACACTTAAAAGACAACAAACAAGAAGGAAAATCAGTGTAAATTTATGAAATTTCAGACAGGGTAAGTGTAATATATTTATCCAAATTTTAAATACTAACTGGATTTAAATTTGCAAGGACAATGCATTAAAAATAATAGAGAGGTGCATTCAGTTGACAATATTTTTTGTTGTTTGGCTCAAGAACTGTGCAGCCCTGCAAGGAATGGATAGAGACCTAAATATCTTGGCCATAATTTGCTACAAAGTGACTGCACTACACCGCACACAGATATTAACTCGTGTATATTATCATACCTGGTGGCATCAGCCATTTAATCTGTATGCAGGCACAGACCCAGCAGGTGACCCCCGGGGCAGATGCCCCCTGGATTTTTAATATTTTCATTTTATATCTTAATTTTTTAAAATTTTATGAAAATGCCCTCCTAAAATTATAATTCGCCCTCCCTGGATTCTTTTTTTAAGCATTTTATACATCAAATTTTGATAATTTATGAAGATGCCCCCACTAGAATTATAATTTGCCCCATTAATTTTTTTTTTTTTTTTTTTTTTCATTTTATACTTTAAAATTTTTAAAATTTATGAAAAAAACTCTATTAAAATTACAAAAATGAACCCATCATATAATTTTGTACCCACAAATTAAAAAGCCGCCCCCCTCACAAAATTTTCTGAGTCCGTCACTGTGTGTATGTATATTGCTACTGCACATAGTAATTTATGCTTAGAAAAATTGCAGAAAAGGTTTCTCAACTATATATTAAAAACCTATAGGCACTCCCCAGCAAATAATTTTTTAAATTGTTCAAACGTTGAAAATAAGGCCACCATTCCGTCAATCATAAGGTATATTGAAAAATAATAATAATACTAAATAGTAATCCATCCATCCTACCAAAACAAAATTCTCTTTTTGATAAATTAACTTCTTAAGAGTGTAGTTTTGAATGTGTTTTTTTTATTATGGTAGGAGTAACGAATGAATTTTTAAATATATCCTTATATGTTAGGTCCACATATTTTTATAACTTAAAAAAAAAAAAAAAAAAAAACAGAGTAAATTAGAAATATTAAAAAATAGTACATTTAATTGAAACAAATATTTAGGAACAGTAAAACTAAAGCAAAAATAAATAATAATGACTTATAATCATATATAAAATGACTTTTATGGGAAGTGACAGTAAGACACCCGTTAAATAAACTATACCTTTAATGAAGCGTTTGGAATTGGAAAGAGGAGATCTGGCATCTGAAAACACATCCATGGCATCCATTTTGCTTTTAAGGCTAGAATATAGAACACCCATCCCTACCGGAAAGAAAAAAAATGATAAACATCAATAATAGAAACACATTTGAGAGTTACAGTATTACTACATCAATTCAAGGCAAAAAAAAAAAAAAAAAAAACAAAAAGAGAAAAGGAAAAATGAAACTGCACAATCACTCATTTGACCTCTAAGAGACTAAAAAAATTTCATTAATCCTGCTATC
This sequence comes from Cornus florida, assembly GCF_030987335.1. NCBI lineage: Eukaryota > Viridiplantae > Streptophyta > Magnoliopsida > Cornales > Cornaceae > Cornus > Cornus florida. The sequence goes on along the minus strand of NW_026775579.1, from coordinate 75,292,563 downwards.
ACATGATACTTAAAGCAAAAATAAATGAGTACTTCAACCAAACATTTTAAAATAAATTTTTTAAAAGTTTATTTTTTTTATTAGGTCAGCGCACAACATTCGTACCATTAGAGTCAAGATTCAGTTCAGAACTACTAACTTTTGATTGATTTATCAACAATATATATATATACGCGGATTTGAGGAGGGTAGATGTCACTTTTAATCTTCACTTTCAATTGTTCTAATCAAAACTGAAAATGAAGATTAAAAGTGACATCGACCCTCCTCAAACCTATCTATATACATATATATAATTTGCTCTGAGTAGAACAATTAAAAATAAAAATTAAAAGTGACATCTACCCTCCTTAAAACCCGTGTGAACAATATACTTTTATAATTGTATTTTTATATTATTACTTACTTTGAACCCTAATTGAAATTTTCTGATCGGTCCTGCTTATGTGGTAACGCGAAAAAGAAAAAAATGATGAATGATGAGTACAGGGAAGCAATTGTAGTTGTTTCACAATTCCTACATTGTTGAAAGTAAGTAATAATATATTTTTAGTTGTTAAAGTTAAGATGTATAATTAATACAGTATTCATGTAATTAATTAGGGAGACCGAATCAAATTGAAATTCATGCAAAAAGAAATGAAAGGACAGAAAAAATAAATAAATAAATGAAGTAGAAGAGCAAAATACTTTTAGAGTTATACACCCATCTTTCAAAATCTGTGAGCTGATTTCCACTTGAAAATACAGAGACCATCTCTGCCATTATATACAAGTCATCTTTAAAAATCATCTCTTCTGGCTCCTCGTTCAACCAGATCTGCTTTGCCAAACCTATGAAGCATATATGAATAATATATATATATATATATATATATATATATATATATAAGGATAAAGTGCAAAAAAATCGGTTTATATAAAGAATGTGCAAATACCCCTCAGTGTTTCTTTGAAAAAATTCTACAGTTTTTCAAGGAGAAGCCATATTGGCACTCCAATTTTTCACTTGCGCTCCACTTACATTTTTGTCTTGGAGAAAATGAGAATAAGGTACATAAACTTATTAATTGATCATTGCTTATTTTAAAATTCCATAATTCACTTGTATACTATAAATTTAACTTCTTTTTTTTATTTTATTTTTATACTTTATTTACTTCTTTTACTTTTTAAATTTTTTTAATTTCTTTTGTACGGTCAAATTAGATAGGTTAGAGACTTATTATTTTGGATTTTTTTTTTCTTGGGTCTTGTTAAAAGAGAGAATTTTTATCTAACATATAACTTATTATTTTGGATTTTTTTTTTTTTCTTGGGTCTTCTTAAAAGAGAGAATTTTTATCTAACATACAACTTCTTATTTTGGATTTTTTTTTGAATTTTTTTTTCTTGGGTTTGTTAAAAGAGAGAATTTTTTTCAACACAAATAACGTAAAGATAATTTATTCAAGAAAGATATTTCTTCATTTAATTTTAATTTTTTTTTTTTTTTTCATTTTACGCACTATAGTCTTTTTTTTTGGTCGTGTCAAAATAGGTAGTTTATTCACCTTATTTATAGTTTTTTTTTTAGTCTGGTGTAAAGAGACAGAAAACATTAATGCTTAGTTCGGTAGGGAAGAAAAAAATTGAATGGAAAGAGAGAGAAGAAGAGATTGATGAGACAAGGAAGAGATCATGTAAAATTGAATGGAGAGAAGTTGGATAAAAAAGAAGAAAATAAACTAATAATTTACTATATTGGTTAAGAGAGAAGGAAAGAGAAATTTTTAATTATTTTTATCATTATTTTCAATAATATTTATTATATTGTAGTTTATAGAAGATAAATTTAGGATATTATTTAATTTAAAACTTTTATAATAGTTCATTTGTTTTTTTTAAATAAAAATTTATAAAGTAGAAAGAATGGGTCATCATTCCTTCTTTACTCCCTGGTATAATTTCTACGGACCAAACATAGCATAAAGATTGGAGCTAGAGAGAGTGGGGAGATCAATCATATGTGTAAGGATAGTTGTGTAATTCAAAAGAAAATAATCATTGACTTGTGAAACTAATATTGTAAATGTCATTTCTTTCTAAATATGAGTGCGAATATCTTCTCACTTTTTCGAATTGAACAAATAATGACATTTTGTCAATTAAAGACTTGAAATTCCTAAAATTTTCTAAAAGACAAAATAATAATAATAATAATATAAAATATTAATTTAAATTTTTAAAGAGTATATTAAGAGTATTTTGAAATTTTCATAAATAAATAAACAAATATTGGAGGGCAATCTATACATATTATCAAATGCTATGAATTTATATGCACATATCAAATTGTAGGGGTAATTTGTTTTTAGCATATTTTTTTATATAGCGTGAGATTTATTTTTGCATTTTATCCAATATTTAATGAGATTTTGCATGCTTTAAAATCTAGCATTTATAAGATTTCATTCAATTATATACATACCAAAATTCTTGCTCTTAATAAATTCCGTGAAAATAATCCATTTCTGATCATGACCTGAAAGTCGAACACACTATTTGATTAGAGAACCCCATTGACCTTGCCTTGTCTAGTCAATTAAGGAAAAATGATAATTGAACTCATAAATTAAGTCTCAAACACTAACCAAAAGCTTATCTACTTACCCTTGACAGTATTTCGATACATGGCAATGGCAATGTCGAAATTATGTGGTTTTAAAGTGCTCAACATCTCATAGTTTTCGAAAATTGCAGCGATGGTGAGTGGCAATTGTCCATCTGCATCTCCCAATGCCAGGAGTTGGGGTGATTGGTGAACTATTGCATTTGCTATTGATTTGTTTGCACCCCTGACAGCAATATGAAGTGGTGTGTCACCGTAATCATCTTTCATTTCCTTTGGCTTTTCAGGACCAGAAGTACTACTACCACGATCCCTCGACATCCCCCTCTTAAGAAGCTCCTTCGCCAACTCCTCCCGGCCGTGCGAAACAGCAACATGAATAGGTGTTTCCCCTGTTGGGGAAATCTGAGCATATATTGCTTCTGGATTTTCATCAAGAAATGCTTTCACTTTTGCCACGTCACCCTTCACCAACGCCCTATATAGCTTTATATATTTAATTCTATCAATATCGCTACAACTTTCAGCTGCTATTCCGGATGATTTCTGATCCGTTGCCCTGAAATGGAATTTAAGTTCTAGGTGATTAGTGGTGCATATCTTTATTTGAAAGAACTTTGAATTTCAACATTTTCATAAAATTAATTTAGTGAGCCAGAAGCCAAAATGCTTAATTACAACTCTCACTTCAATCTCAAAATTAAGCAAACATGCCTTAGAAAATAGTCTATTTGAAGGACTACAACAAAAATATCTTACATGATTAGAGAGAAGCTAGCGGATGTTCCTCTTCAATTTCGAACCCTTCTGGAATTAAGCTTGTAATTTTATACAATCTGTTTACGTCCCAGCACTTGTCTTTTATAGTACAAATATAGTAGGATTAATCGCAAAAAGCCTTATATTATTGAAAAGTTGCAAAGAAGTCCAACGGTCTAACTAACCTTATTTTGCCATTAAACACATACTCAAGTTGTACAAAAATCCTCTCAGGTGTAACAGTGAACCTATTCTAGCCGGTTCCATGGTAAAAAGTAGAAAGTAAAAAGTAAAAAGTTTTAAATATGTAGTTATGGAAATATAAATTATATACAGAATGTATATAGATTATACGCATTATATTGCAGCCAATTTGAAAATTGAAATTTCAAAAGCCCGTCCTTTATTGTATCTTCTCCCCGCAAAGCCCTAAACAAAATCCGATTTTTATTTGTTACCAAAACAAGAGAGAGGTCTCATCTTTCCTAAAATTTATTCTTCTTTCTTTCTTCTTTACTTCCATAGATAATTGTTTTCAAAGAAACTAAGCAACTGATACATGCTGTGAATTTTTGGGGTACATGAATAGCTGGAAAAGAAAGTTATAAGAAGGAAGAGAGCGAAGAGAAAAACTGCAAAGGTGTCCGATGTAAATTATTTGGGTTTACAAAGATAAAGACTTATCTATTTTCAATATTGTAAGTTAAAGTCGTTTCCAATATATTAAGTTTGTTTTTTTATTTTATTTTTTTGAGTTTGTTGATGTATTTATAAGTTTATTCCTAATCTGAACCACTATTAAATGTTATATATATTGTAGGCAAAAGAGCAAAAAATTTCCCTAAATTATACCATTGTTGCATAATGCCCCCGAAACTATTTTTTGAAACAACTCAGCCCTTTAACTATAAAAACATTGCATATTGCCCCCTTGACAATACTTTTCGGCCATCGGAGGCTAATTTCCTACCAACATAAGGACACAATTACTAATTTACCCCTTACTTATTAATTTATTATAAAAAATATAAAATATTATGGGTGTAATATTCCGATAATGCCCTCAATTTTTTAAGTTCTTCTTCATCATCTTCCTCTTGGCAGATCCTCTCTCTTGAGCCGAAAACCATTTTTTGAAGCAACTCAGCCATTTAACTATAAAAACGTTGCATATTGCCCCCTTGATAATACTTTTCGGCCACCAGAGGCTAATTTCCTACCAACAAAGAGACACAATTACTAATTTACCCCTCACTTATTAATTTATTATAAAAAAATATAAAATATTATGGGTGTAATATTCCGATAATGCCCTCAGTTTTTTTAAGTTTTTCTTCATCATCTTCCTCTTGGTAGATCCTCTCTTGAGCTGAAAACCATTTGCTACCAAAACAACGTCATCGATGGAGGCCAAATGGGTTCTCTCTCCTCTCTTTCTCTCTCTACAAGTTTCTCTGAAGGTATGCATTTCTGTTTATTTCACAGATCTTGATTCTAGTTATCATATTAATGTAATTGACTTTGGTTTCAGAAAACTCTTGGATATTATTGATATAAGCACTATATTTAAGTGGTTACTTGCCAACTTTCTTACTTTTATGGCGTTTTTCTCACTGTGATTTATGGGTTTTCCACAGTTTATGCTCTCAATACCTTCAAGGAAGCTATATACGAGGACCTCTTCTGGTTTTGTCAAATTGGAATGCCTTAGATTCAGATCCTTGTGATTAGTTTGGCATTTCATGTTTTATAGCTCGAGATCGTGTCATAAAGCTATGAGAAATTTCATCTGCCTATTAAATTCACCGTGTGTGTGTTTGCGTGTGTATATATATATATATGTGTATATATATATATATATATAGAGAGAGAGAGAGAGAGATAGGGTTTGGGAATTAGTTTAATTTGATGTTGTTTTGATGTTAGAAATTGAGAATTCACAATGTACAATTTTAGGGCTTATTTAAGTTTCCTATCTGTGGTACTTTGTTTTGCAGAAACATTTCTGGGTCCTCTTTAAAGGGTTTGCTAGTACCCGAATTGGGATTACTCTCTTCCTTGCAAGAATTGTATGCTTACATCCAACACCTCTAGATTAGAGATAGAAAGAGAGGAAAGAGAAACTTGTAGAGAGAGAAAGAGAGGAGAGAAAACCCATTTGGCCGCCATTGATTACACTTTTCAGTAGCCAATGGTTTTCGGATCAAGAGAGGATCCGCCAAGAGGATGATGTTGAAGAAAAACATAAAAATCTGAGGGCATTATCGAAATTTTACACCCATAATATTTTATAAGGGGTAAATTAGTAATTGTGTCCCTCTGTTGGTCGAAAATTAACCTCTAGTGGCCAGAAAATGTTGTCAAGGGGGGTAATATGTAACGTTTCTATAGTTGAAGGGCTGAGTTACTCCAAAAAATAATTTAAGAGGGCATTGTGCAACAATGGTATAGTTTAGGGATGTTTCTTTTTTTTTTTTTGCTCTTTTTCCTATATTTTATTGTATCTGAACCCTAATTAATGTTGGAAATAAATATTGCATTTATTGTTCTTATAATTATTTGGGTTAGTATTTTGTAAAAAAAAATTGGTTCCTTCTTATTTAATTCTGAACCTTAATTAATATTGGAAATAAATATTGCATTTATCATTGTACTGATTCTTTAGGATTGTACTTTGAAGAAAAAATTTCTGCCCTTTTTAATGATTTCCGAACCATAATTAATGTTGGAAACAAATATTGCATTTATTGTTATTATGATTATTGGGTTCATGTTTTGAAGAATAATTCTTAACCTTTTTTTATGACATGTGAACCCTAATTAATGTTGGAGAGGGATTTATATTTTTAAGTATCAATATATAGTTGATAATTAATAAATGGATAGGAAATTGTTCAAATTTAATTGCTGATACATACTAGAAAAGAGTTGGGATATACTTTGCTATACAGAATGGACCATATGTTTTTGTTTGATATTGTTTGTAATGGTAATTGAGAATTACAAGTGGTCGAAATAATTAGTAACTTAACATAGTTTTAATATTTAAGAAAATACTAGCCCTAAAAAAGATTTGAAGTTCATGCCTCAGTTGGAAAAAGTAAAATAAAAAATTAAACTGTCACATTATTGTACGAAATTACATATATTCATTGACTTTAATTTTTTCTATAGTCCTATCCTAACGTTATAGAAAATGGATTGGCTTTGCTTGAATTTGGTTTACAATTGAGGGTCTTGGATTCCTACTACATTGTGTTTGTTCAATAATCTTAATGGGCCACAAAATTGTAGTCGTAGATTTGCTTAGATGAATGCAATTTATAATTGTGGTAAAGGCAAAAGGCAAAATTGGAGAGCAACAAAAGCACTGACAAAATCCTCAATAGCCTCTCAAGTGAAAGATACATGTAAATGAAAATTTAAGAGGTTGAAACCAACCATGGAACTAAAGAGTCATAATAAGATGAACTCAATGAAAGGAACTGTTCAGGTTAAGGTACTTTTCTCCCGTTACCGTTTTCCATGTAGTTTCATAAGTAATACCATTTGTCTATTAAATTATGCATACGTAATAAATCTCATTATTATGTTGCAGAATTTCACTGAAGCCCTTGTATCTGGAGAGGCAGGTGGCAGTTAAAGAGAACTAAATATATGCTATGTCTAATCTATAATCCTGAGAACAAATTTCCAATGACTAAAAAGCAAAAAAATTATTTGTAACAATAATCAATATTTAAGAGCCGTTAAATGGTTTACATGTTTGAACCCACTCATCACGGTGGGATTTTGAAAGGGGAATTAAGAATTGGTTTTATCTATGAAACAAGAACTCCCGAATAAATTCACAATCTCATTAGTTATACATCCATATTTATACCTTACAAATTTAAAATACAGGGAAAAAGTGACACATTCTTTTCGTTGCCAAATGTTGTTCATATATTAGCTGGTGTTCCCAGACTCTGTTGAAATGCTAGAAGAAGAACAACCATTCTCTATCGCCATTTCCTCATCGGGTGAGCTTAAAGCTTTTCGAGAACTCTTATATCTAGAAAACAAATAAAGAATTGACAAGTTCCACTTTTGAGGCTCTTTCAAGGTGCTCATATACTAGCTATCAATATCACTCCTTGAAACGCAAGTGGAAGAACAATCAGAGTCTATATTAAGTGTCTCCTCATAGGGTGGAATGTATGCCGAAGTACTACTTATATTTGCATTCATCGAGTTCTCAGGGAGTGAGCTTAGATCATGTTGCGAATTTTCAGGATTTTATTTGGTTCTCCTCTTTAAATTATTACTATATGATCTTTACACATCCTGCAGTTTGTCCACAAACTTAAATAACACCGAGTGCAATGCAATATGTGCTCAAATAAAATGATATTATTAAAATTATATGATGATATATTAATAATAGTCATCATTAATTATGGAAATAGAGAGGAATTATGTATACTGAGGCAAAGTATCAAATAGGTGGTGAACTGAAATATCAGCCTGACAAACGAGTACTTAGAAAACAACAACAAATACGGAATTCCATTTCTTTAAACAAACCCATGCTAGGAGAATCGATTTTGGAGCAATCCCACCGAAGAGAAAGATGATCAAATGATCACTACTTCATAACTTAATCTTCAGAATTCTCGAATGGCAATAATTGCTGCCGCAATTTAAAATCTCAATTTCAACCATCGCCTAAATTCATGCTTGAAGCATTCCCCACCCAAAATTCTTGCAAAAATCTAAGCTTTAATAATCTTTCAATTGCTTTCCCAAAAAAAAAAAAAAAAAATTCACCCACCCTATACTAAATAATTGTCTAAGGAAAACCATGACAAATTCTTCATCTCTCTTAATATATGTTGTCTTCTTCAAGTAATTGGCATAAAGTTTATGTTTGGCGGCTAAGAAAGTTGGTGAAATGAAAAAAAAAAAAAAAATTATATTGAAGTCGTATTCCTGGGTTCCAACAAGAAAATTAAAAATGTATTTCCTCTCAACCAAGAAGGTTATATTAGGTAAAGTAGAGTTGAGAATTAACTTTTTCTTCGGTTCCAAAAAACAAGATTTTCAATTTCATCCACAACCGCAAACCCACATAAATTTAGAAACCAAGTGAATAAATTAAACACATATCAGTACCTGAATTAAAGAATAATCAAAGTGTCTTAGCTGCAATTCTACGACTAAAACTAGATAATTACAAAATAAATAAATAAAATAAAAAGACTAATAATTCATATTACATTGATATTGATTTTCACAACTAAAATGGGTTATGTTTGAAAATTAAACAGGGAAAAAAATCTATTTCACACAATCTGATTTGAATTATGGAGATCTATAAAAAAAATTATATATATATATATATATATATATGAAGAGATTAATTAGGTTTCAGAACATGAATTAGATGTGGCAATAGAGAAAGAGCAATAATACTGCAGATGGATAGAGAATCGTCTTTGATGATCTTGGAAGGTGGCCTCCAAGCATTCCAAAGAACTAGACAACGGTCTAACCTTGATTATGGAGATCTATAAAAGTTAAAATTAAAATTAAACAGGAAAAAAAATTCATTTCACACAATTTGATTTGAATTATGAAAATCTATAATAAAATAAAATAAAAAGTTATTATATGAAGAGATTAATTGGGTATCAGAACAAAAATTAGATGTGAAAATAGAAGAAGAGCGATAATACCATAGATGTAGAGATAATCGTATTTGATGATCTAAAAAGGTGGCCTCCAAGCATTCTAGGGAATCGTCTAACTCTCCCCAACATTTCCTCTCTCTCTCTCTTAAACTCTCTCTCTAGAAGTTTAAATGATAAGGGTAGATTTGACTTTTCTTGAGATAACATAAGGATCCTCTGATAAATTTATTTGCTTAGATAATTGTTGAAGTATTTCGTTAATATAATTCAAAAGTATATATACACGTTGGGCCATTGCAGTTAAACATTTGTTACTATAATCAACAGTAATTTTTTAAATTAACATAGCCAATTGTAGGCCACACAAACCAACCGCTGGAACAGGTTCACTGTTCACCGGAGAGGATTTTTGTCCTTTATGAACGGGCCTTCACCAAAAGGCGAACGTACACGCAAAAGTTAATCAGTCACTGTCTTCTGCTATATCAACTTGTCATTGTTTGAGTCCTCTCGTCCCATCCCACCAAAAACAAAGACTCTGAATATAATCCGTATGCAAAGAGAGACAAATTGATATGGAGTACAAAAGAAAGATATTTTTTGATAGCCATATATCAAAGAGACAGAGAAGACTTGGGAAAGACTTCTATAGTTTTATTGTGCCATTGCATGGTGATTGCAAGAAGGTGACGGCCTTGAAAATGGATACCTCCTTACCGGTATTGCGGCTTTGTGCATGGAACCACGTGCCATTTAAGTCCTTGCTTTCAGGCAAAATAAAAAAATAAAGTAAAAAATATGAACTTGTATTGTATTGCAGTAAATTTCAGTTAGTTAGAATGATCATAGACGGAGTTGTTAAGGATAATAAATTGGATTGCAAATGATATAATAACCAACCAGCTGTGTAGCTCACAAGTTTAGTAAAATTCTGTTGCCAAGGCCTGGGCATATAAGGCTTAATTTTATGATATATATATATATATGGATATAATAGAATAAGGATAAGTAGTCTAAGGGTTCCATGTATTTGACTATTTTATGTGAGTGTGAATAATATCATCATAAAGTTATTAAATATAATGACGTCATTACTTGTTTACATAAATTTAGTTAGATATGTCAGATTCCTGTCATTATTCATATGTAATATTATGTAATTGTTTTAAATCATTCATAACTTAAATATTCACAATGTGAAGTATACTCCTTCAAATAAAGATTTTTCTTAATTTTATGATATATATGGTGTGTTTTTGCATCTCATAACATTTTACTACTGTCTGATTGCTCTTTTAAGTCAGTTTCATCACTCAGATAAAAAGTATATAAGTACCAGTCCAGGAAGATTCCTATGAAAAAGTCTTGAAAATCTTCAAATACAAAATCTAGAATTAAACCCTCAATTTAAAAGGTATATTTTCACTCTGAAGATAATTTTATTCCACATTTGTTATTTGAAAAGATAATTATATTTTTAATTTGAAGGTTGTATTTGTTATATGAAGTTAAAAAGAAAATGGTCACATCCTCGTTCTCTAATTGTTATTGAAATTGAATTCAAAATATAAGAGATAAGTATAACTGTATAATGAAGTCTAACTAGAGGGTAGGGCGTGAAATTTACCCATTGTAATTTATTATATTATATATATATATATATATATATATATATATATATATATATATATATTTTCTATTGCTTTTCGATATGGTGTTTAAAGCATGGGCGAAAGCTTTTCCAACGGTCTTTTAGGTGGTTATTTTTAATTTTTTCTTTCAATTACAAAATTTAGAAGTTTAATTAGTTTGCAATGTTAATTTTCCCGCCTCTATTTAATATATGGTGTGTATAACCTGGAATGCTTTAATTATGTAAAACCACAGGTTAATTTTTTTTTTTTTTCTTTTTCTTTTTCTTTTTTTCTTTCAAAAAACAGACAGGTTATTCAATTTTTGGGAGGGTCAAGAGAGTCCATCCAGATTGTGGTCAATCAAACTTAGGGCATTGCATAAGAGAAAATATATGGGATTATTACATAAAAACGGTGTTAATGACTCATAATTACTATTTAATTGAGTCAAAGTCTCATAATTTTGAAAAAAGAAAGTTGACCAAAATGTTAACGTAGACTTTACCCCACTGAGGTACCACTTTTATTTACATAGGTATCACTTTTTGTGCATCAGGTACGAATTTTGTTTGGTTATAAAGATACCACTTTTATTAACATTGGTATCATTTTTTGTGTATATAGGTATCATTTTTTGCGCAACACAAAAAGTGATATCTGATGACAAAAAATAATACTTACGTGAAGTTATATAGTATTTTTTTTTTCATGTCTTCATTTTTTTTTTGAAACTGTGAGATTTTGACTCTATCAAATAGTAAATATAAATCATTAGTACCATTTATATGTAATAATTTCAAAATATATTGTGGGACGACAAACATCAATTAGAAAGAGAAAGAAAAAAAATCTAGGATAACAAAATAATTGGAGTTCACAAAATATACAAAAAGGGGAAATAAATTTATGAAGAACAAACACTTTGTGATAGCCATTCATTTGTTGAAATAGAGGGAGATGAATAGGGAAAAACTTGTATTTGTATACTTCCATTTCATGCATGGAATCTTATATATACGATGAGTCGAATTCCTGTATCATTATTGCGGAGGTAGGTCCACGTACCCACTTTCTTTAATACAATTATTGTTGGGTTGGTGCGCGTCCATCCACCTTTTTTAATTCAAAGGAAAAAAGAAAGAGAGAATAAGTGATGGATCAATTACATCGAGACGATGAAGTCATGCAGACTGTAGTGACTGAAAAAGAAAAAGTGATAGATCAATGTACATTGTTTGCAATATATATATATATATATATGCGCTCGCGAACAAGTGACGGTGATGGCAAGGGTTGTCATGTTCCACGCATGAATCTAAGAAAGAAGGTTGTAACAATTCAAAAAGTGAAAATAAATTTATATAGAACAAACACTTTGTGATAGCCATTCATTCGTTGAAAGAGACATAGAAGACTTGGGGAAGACTTGTATGGTTCTAATTCAAAGTGAAAAAGTAAGAGAGAGAGACGATGGAGTCATCTGGTGGTGCTAAGCATAAAAAGAAAACAGATCCAAAAGATAAAAAAAAAAAAAAGAAAAAGAAAAAGAAAAAGTGATAGATCACATACTTTCTACATTGACTATCGGTCAATGTATCTCAATTAATATTTTTCTCTTCATTATATATTCCTCAAATTTTGCAGCATATATGTGTGTGTTTGTTTATATTTTGTTAGGAAAAAAAATACTATTAAGACAAATAATTATTCATACAAGTTACAATTACACTGTGAACAATTTTTTTGATATATTTTCACATATAGCGGAGTTTAGCGTGTTTATTGTCTGGTATATCTATTGAATTATAAAGATTGAATATAGAGTGCGCTGGACTATGTCAAATTGATCTATATATTCTATTTAAATTTTTATTTTTTATTTTTTTAATGACGTAGAACTGTCGCAACTATCTGTTCTTAAATTTGAACTTGTAGTTATTCTATTTAAGTTGTTTGGTCATACATATTCATAAAAATTACTCTCAACTAATTTGAATTATACTTTTTAATTAATTGATTATATCGATAATTTGATATGCTCTCACGGTGATGGCACTTGTTGTTCAGTTACACACATGTAACTAGAAAGAAGATAATTGTAATAATTTAAAACGATGCTACCTAACAAAAAAAAAACCCTAAGGAGGAAGTGTAAGTTATCAAAAAAAATATTTTAGTTCATTATATATATATTAAAATAAAATCTCTCAATAACAAGAATAATGAAAAAACACAATGTTGAATATATACCATCATGTATCTAGTTTTCTTTTGTCCAAAATATTAACTATCACAATGAGCCGGGCCAGCCTGTGCTCGGCCTGCAACTTGGGAACCCTGGCCCCAATAGTCGGGCTTTCACTTGTCAACGGGCCAACTTGCCAAGTCTATACAAATTTGATAAACCCAAGCCCATCCCACGGGCATCTCAGACTGTCGGCTTTGGGCTTTAAGTGGGTTTTTAAACTTAAATCTTTGGATTGAATTTGAGAGAGAGAAATAAAAAAAAAATAAAAAATAAAAAAAAACAAAATATTAGCCCATCCCATTAATTATTTCTCAATCCGTTCTTGCTTCTGATGAAGTGCTTCCTTTGCACACTAAAAACTTATCATGAAGTTCAAAGCACCTTATCAATTTGGATAAATCAGAGCTGGATGTCCGGTTCATTTGCACCATTTGGTATGATTTCCTGAAGGTATTAAAAATCTGACACCATAGCCAAATGGGCCTGGGCTAACTGATAGGCTCATATATTTATGTATTGTTGGGCTCCATGTCTCTTTTGTAAAGATAGTGGGCTGATCTTATCACAGCCCATCACTGCTCTCAAACTTTTTCTTAATGGCATAGTAGACATTTGTTATTGTGTGCACGTGTGAGAATTTACTTAACAAAAAATATAAAAGAAATGTTAGACTTTCTGAAAAATAAATAAATAAATAAATATATATAGTAAAAATTAGATAGAAGCATCATGATCCATGAATCACATAGAGGCACCTTCACTTTCATATAAGACATAATGCTTTGTTGGCTTTTACAGTAGATACCACTTTGTTGGAAATCGTGGCCTAGATACACACAATATTTAATAATATTTTGGAAGAGAATGATATGGAGGAATACTTGAAAAATTATTTTATTCCACTTCTACTATTATTTGACTAGAGTACATAAATATATAGGCCACATGAACATAGGTGTAACAATTACATTTAAGTGCTCAATTACTCACACTAACATAACCTTTGGGCTTAATTCCCCCTACTCCCATTAACATAGTATGCAGGAGGTTTAATTCTCGCACTTCTTAATCTAACATTACTTTCACCATCAAGACTATTTACTACCCCACTAACATGAAATGCAACATTCATCATGTATACCAAATACTTTAAAATACTAAAATTTTAAAATCAAGTTTATTTCGACCACCTCCCTTTAAACTTGATTTTATAACTTGAAAGTAAACTTCTTATTGATCTTGGGGGCTTGATCAAAAGTTTATTAATTGGTTTTGAGTTCCACCTCCTTAAACTGCAACAATCTTCTTGGTCATTTCCATGGATGTATATGGCTCGTGAAAAATCTTCAAATGCTTGAATAATGTCTTCTCATGATTAATTTTTATCTTCTTCACACAAGCACTCCATCCGTTTTATTTCTTCTTGAAATTTCGATACTTCTTGAGCTTCATATGTGCTTCTTCTTTGGAACAAAAAAATAACTCAATATCCACCCAATCTATGTCAATTACAAAACTCTCCAAATCATTTTTCAAAAAATAGTTTGAGAAATTCTTATCATCTTGAGCTTCAATATCATACTTCATTGGAACAACTTTTTTTAAGAGAATTTTGCCATTCTCTATAACAACATAATTATCATAATATGTGATTTCGTTTTCCAATTGAGATGAATATGAAGAAATCAAAATTTTATCAAATTAGTTATATCTAACTTCTTTGAATTTTGGAATTTGGAACCATACCTGAAACTGTTAACTCACCAATTTCATCAATTTTTGCCTCTTTTTTAGCACTTTCTTCTTCTTTAATTTCTCTTTCCATTTTAATCTCCTCCACTTTTTTAATCTCTTCTTCAACACCTTTCTTTATCTCTTCCTTATTCACCATTTCACTTTGGCATTCAACTTTTGAATCTTCAATTTCTTCAACTTCATTTGTGTTATACGCCTCTTCATTCTCTACAAATTTCTTTTCAAGACTTTCATAATCAGCCTTCATAAACTCATCATTTTCAAAGCATTGTACCCAATACTCTATGGGTAGTGATTCACCTCTATGATTGGAAACGATGGTCTCAAGCATCTTCCAAATACAACTTGGAGTTTTGGACTCTCCAAAATACTTCCAAATTTCTTGATCTATTGCCTTTTGCAACACTACCAATGCCTTATCTTTTTTCTTTTCACAAAGCTTATTGGACATACCATTCTTTGGCTCTTCTCCAACAACATCCCACAAATCACATGCTTTGATGTATGAAGTCATGATGATTCTCATTCTCTTGTAATTAGAGAACATCATTTTCTCACTGAGAAAATACATTTTCCCTCTTCATCATTATCAATGAGAAACATGTTTTCCTCAAAATATTGAACCTTCTAGGATTAACTTCGTCAAGCCTTCAGGATCGTCTAGGCTCTGAACATGAAAGCTCTAATATGGAACCTAGCTTTGATACCACTTTGTTGGCTTTTGCTCTGATACCACTTTCTGGTTTTACTCTGAGACCACTTTGTAGGAAATAGTAGCCTAGATACACACAACATTCAATAATATTTTGGAAGAGAAAGATATTGAGGAATATTTGAAAAATTATTTTATTTCACTTATACTATTATTTGACTAGAGTACATGAATATATAGGCCACATGAACATAAGTGTAACAATTACATTTAAGTGCTCAATTACTAACACTAACATAACCTTTATGCTTAACTCCCATTACTTCCACTAACATAGTATCTAGGAGGTTTAATTCTCGCATCTATTGATTTTACATAACCTTCACCATCAAGACTATTTACTACCCCACTAACATGAAATGCACACATGCATCATGTATACCACATATTTTAAAATACTAATTAATATTAAAATTCTAAAATCAAATTTATTTCCAACATACTTTACAGATGGATGTATTTTCATGCCAACTTAATCAATTGCACCCTAACAACATGTTTCTGTCTCAAAAGCTGAATCATGAGATTAATAATTGCAATCTATACATGTGTGTATATAAATTTGATATAACTTTTTCCTACTCACTAACATATATACTTCTTTTTCCTACTCGTTAAAATATATACTTTTCTGTCTCAATGGGTAAAGAAATAGTATCAATAATAAACATTGCAATTACATTAATGGAGCAATTGAGTGACAGAATATAAAAAAATTAAAAATAAATTTTTAAAAAAAAAAGAAAAAATTAATAACCATTTAAGTAAAGATTTGTAAAATGCACGATAGATCATCAATTCCTTGACATTGACTTGAGTCGTCTTGTAGCAGAAAAATATATTTTGTACATTTTAAAAGATTTATATATGGATAAAATCACAAATTACTTTCATTAGTCGAATTTGGTCACCAAACAAAGACTTTGAATATAACCACTCACCTGGTCAAAAATCAAGATGAGATTATTTTTGTGCAAATGTAGCTTAGCTTAAATCAAAATCTTAAGTTAACTAAGTAATTTTTTTGGTAAGTAAAGTTAATTAAATTGTTTACATTAAGTAAATTTAGTTTTATTGTGTCATCATAGTTATTTTAATGTCTAAAATGTTGAATAAATAAATAATG
Organism: Cornus florida; assembly: GCF_030987335.1. Classification (NCBI taxonomy): domain Eukaryota; kingdom Viridiplantae; phylum Streptophyta; class Magnoliopsida; order Cornales; family Cornaceae; genus Cornus; species Cornus florida. Next base: position 75,276,046 of record NW_026775579.1, on the reverse strand, counting down.
ATAAAGATTTTGGCCCATTACACTAACTGAATATTAACTGCAAGTAATCAAATTCACGGACAAATGAAATCATATTTTAAATAAAATTTATTTTCCGCCACGGAAAATTCAAGACAACTTGAATAGGACTGTTACTAGTCTTAGAAGGGAGCTCGCTCAGTTTTTTGGACATCCTTAATTTTATTAAGTAATTTCCTTGATATATGTTGTTGTTGATGTCATAACAATAATAATAGGGATTATGGTAGGTACATAAACTTTGTAGGTTTGCCAATAAACATTACTACATCCATTAATTAGTGAACAGGCCCTTAGTGTTTTCATTTTCTAGGTCCGTCATGAGTGGGGTCACCTTTTTTCAATCAACAATAGAACCATACAAGTCGTTCCCAAGCCTTCTCTCTTTTAACAAGGATAGAATACATGTGTATCACAAAATCTTTATTTTTTTTCAGTTTGTCTCTCTTTTATTTTTATTTATATAGGGGTTATATTCATAGTCTTTGTGCATTTTTGAGATTGGACAATGGGACTCAACAATGACAAGTTGATAGTGGCTAATTAACTTTTGAGTGTTTTCCATTTCATGAAGGCCGTCCATGAGTTGGGTAACCTTCTGTCAATCAAAAATGGCAATAGAACGATATATATAAGTCTTTCCCAAGTCTTCACTGTCTCTTTCAACAATGGATGGTGATCACAAAGTCTGTGTTCTTTTTTAATTTATCTTGGGCAGAGCCAGAATTTTAATTTTTCATCTAAAATGAAAATTATGAAATTCAACTGAAATGTTAGTTGGAGTTGTTGAGTGAGAGGAGGAATGTTACCCATACTACCATTCTATAAACATCTCAGACAGTAGTTAGTAATTACTTTCTTGATTGTGGAAGTAAACTTAAAATCATACCACATAAATTGTAATGTATTTTGTTTGAGACAAGACTTTCCTACTTACCAGTGAGAAGATTATTCTTATTAATTGTTGATGTGATCGAATCACAAATGCACAAATAATTTATAATTTCAAATTTTGAAAAGTAATAAATAAGAAAATTACTGAATTTATTCTAAAAAAAATTATTGTCATTATTCATCACTTTTCTGATTTTGTATTTATTCTATTTGTGATTAGATCACATCAGCGATCAATAGAGATCACCTATATCTTATCCGTTTATTTATTATGTGTTATGTACTTTGATCATTGATCATTATTATTTATTTTTGAATGCTTGACACTTATAGTCTCAATATTTGTTTGTTCGGACCTCTGTTATCAAATGTAGTAACATATATACTTCATGTTCATGACATCAAACAAAAAAAAAAATCAGCTAATTTCACCATGCCAAATTTTCTTTACTCATTCATCCAAAAGCCAGGATTTAGACTGGGGATCAAAACCACATTTGATTTTTTGCGTCAGAGCTCCCATAAAATCGCATTTTATTAAATGGAAAACCCTCAAAATTATGAAGTTTTACTTACCGTAAACAACATACATCTCAATTAGTGTGAATTTAAATTAGTTACATCTACTTCTTGTGGATAATGATCTGGATATCTTTAATAATCAAATTAAAGGGCCAATTTTTCTCATCAAAATTACACAGCATAAGCCCCTTATTCCATGTTTGCTATCAAAATATATAACGATCACCTATGTTCACCATATTTTATATGCTATACAATTCACATTAACAATTAACGTCCCCAATAAGAACTTATATACCATGACAATGTCCTCGCACAAGCAGGGGCGAGCCAGAATTGCAAAGTAGGAAGGGCTAAAAACAATTAAACCCATAATTACTTAGTGTGTCATCCATGCTCTAAATATATAATTATCATGCATCAGTTATTCAATTAAACTCAATAATTTACAACCCTCTAACACATTTACACTTCCAAACTCTAATGTATTTTCATAGTCAAGAATCCATTGAAGTTTGCTTCATACAAGTATTAAAACAAACAATTGCAAGAATGCAAGATATATATGTTCCTTATCTATAAATTCACATTAGAAAGAAAAACCTATGTGCACCGCCCCTGACTAGTTATTAATTCATTATAAAGTAAATTACCCAATTTAACAAGAAATTATCAAGTCATCAACAAAGCCTTTTTTTTTTTTTTTTTTTTTTTACAAAAATAAAATTCAATATTTCATTAGATCAACAATAATAATCTATGATATACATCTACCTATTCCTTAGTGCCTTGCACACGAAGAGTTTAGGTCTTCTTCCATAGACCAACAATGTGTTTGATTTACTGGGTTGGGTCCTATTATATTTTATTATGGTTTATTTTGTGATTGGACATGTCTATGGTTCGTGAGTTTACTCATATTTAAGGCTTGACCTTTGTAAATTTTATTACTCTTTTTATTTATAGAAATACTATGGATTGGACTGGGCTGATAGGAAGAGGAATAGTAATACATAGGATTATAGAAATAATAATACTAATTTTTTTTTTTTTCAATTGGACCTGGTTATAGTTAGCCCATTACTAGTTCCTCCCTTGCGCACAAGTCGTCATTAGTTTAACCATTCTTTAGCAAAATCTGCATAGTATATATAACTAGAGTTTATTCAAATGGATCTTCAACCAGAGTTTCAAAATAAATGCGTTTAAGATACCACTTCCATTAGTAGATGAGACAATATCAACGAACATGGGAAATTACAACGTAGTAAATTAAATAAGGTTACCATGCACATCTTATTCGTTCATAATATATAGGCCACATGAATATATAGGCCACATGAACAAACAGGGGACACTAACAAGCAATGTACCTTAGAGTAACAGCCTATCTTAATTCGTTCACCATACACAATAACAAGAGTGACAACAAAAGTTAATTACCATTATGGCGGCAATGGACAAAAAAAGGATGGCCAAACCAATTATTAATCTCTTGGGTAAGAGATAATGCATATGATATAACAAAAATTGTGGTAAGAGTTTAGAAGACAATGAAGTACTATTAGGTTACAGCATTCGGTAAAATCATAAACCATAAAGGAGTTGCGCCACATAAACTTGGGCTTCCTTGAATCATCTTCAATTATACATGATGTTGTCTCCGTCATTCATTTTTCTCTTTCTCTAACTAATTCAGAGTAAAATTTTGAGAACAAAATTGGAGAAGTTTCTTAATTATTGTGAAGATGGTATAGTCCTCTCCACCTCCAATCATGGTTAATGAGAAATAAGTAATAAAATTAATAATGAAAGTTCTGAGTACTTCCAATGTATCGAAAAGCTTGTTAAATTCCAATTTTTAAAGGACAATTATGAAGTCGAAATAAAAACTACGGTGTTTGATCCAAATGGATGGGAATGGATTGCTACAGCCAAAAAATTCATCCCTCAGTTTTCCCTTTCAATTGCAAGGAAGGAAACAATCCATCCCCTCTCATGCACTGTGACCGTAGATTCCATCTATGATCTAATTATGGCAATTCAAAAGTTATTTGAGAAGGTTTTCCAAGAATTGATGTCTGTAATAACCCAAATTTGGGAGTCCAAAGTGTTAACCGGGTCCTTACCCGAACCCAAGTCATCCAAGGGTAATATGGACATTTCCAAGGTTAAAGTAGAGTTAGTACACTTTACATGTTTCCCGGTGCACTATGGTGCCATTGGTTAGGTGTAAAATGGGCAAAAATGGAAAAGAAGAGAAAAGGGGCAGCTACAGGACTCGGTCGGTCGAAGTGTAAAGGCCTACACGTCGACAAAAAGAGGACTTTCGGTCGACGTGTAGTCCGCACACGTCGATTGAAAGAGGACTTCCCGTCCAATAACTCTTGACTTTAGACTTATGCCTCGAACCCTGTATAAGGATTGCTGATAGATCAACAACACTCTGCAAGTGCTTTGATCCAGCGTGATCTGAAATTCTTCTTATTTGAATCTGAAATTGATGTAGAAGAAATAGATCTGCTTTCTTTGATTGTTGTATATGCAATATTCAATAGACTTGAACACGATTAGGATTTGAACAAATACTCTATAGTGTGTATGCTCTTAAAAATCTCACAAAAAGGCTTTGAAAAGAAATCAGAAGTTTTATGCAAAAAGCCACACAAACATAAATGAGAGAACATGTTTATATAGACTTTTAAAAACCAATATATACTTGGAAAAGAAATTAAATTCGTGCACAGGTTTTTGGAAAGAAGTCTATACCAAATAGGAAGTTAAAACAGATCAGGAAACTAAGTTACCAAAAACTGCCTGAAAACCTTGAACCGGTTCAAGTTGGCCAATGTTGATTTTGTTTTAAGGAAAACAAAGCTATGCATCTTGAACCAGTTTAGCTACCTTGAACCGGTTCAAGTTGACCAGACTTGAACTTGAAGAATTAAGCACTTAGAAAAATTTTGGCAACGTGAGTTTTGAAAAACCTATGATGTATGCAAGTGTCCTAACCTTCTTACTCAACTTTTTAAAATGTTGTTCTTACCTTTTCGTAGATTTCAAAGTATCGATACCGAACAACTCTTTAATTTCGCAACCGATATCGAACTTGAATTTTAAACTTAGAATTACAACTCAATCGAACTTATTTTGACACCAAAATTAGTCAATTACAAAATATGTATCTCACATAAACAGTTAGGAGTAGCCCACAAAAATAGTGCCAACAACCTCTCCAATTAGGCGATGTGGAATGTTACAACCACCCCTTCTTGGGACATAATTAACTACCATCCTTAATTGACTAATTAATCCTCACATGCTTGTGCATGCTTTCACCATTTTCAATTGAAGATTAGCTCTGATACTATTTTTCAAAGAACCCAGCCTTTAAAAAAGTCAAATAACTCCTTTCATTAATATTGGGTAAGCATGTACCAAAAAATCCTTCTTATTTTATGTTGCAACTCTTAAAATAGAGATGGTTTGTTGTCACAAAGAAAAAGGAAATGGGATATTGTGCAATGTTTTGAAACCAGAGGTGGGTTAGCGTACTAAGGCCAAAATAATACATTACTTTTAAAATGAAACATTTATATTGCGACAAACAAAAATTAGAAAGGTGAATGCTTATTTTAAAAGGAAATGAATATTTTAAAACCGCCAAAAATAAAGAAGTGAACACTTTTAATCTAGGAGTATGTAATTCATCTATCTCATATTTATTTATTTTTTTCTTAGCACCCGTGCATGCTATTCATCTTCTTTTCGTTTTCTGTTTCTTTTTCTCCCCATTGAATGAAATACCTGGGTGCCACTCTAATTGTACTGAAGATTAGCACTAAATGGAATCTATCATTGATCATACTTCACGAGATTCAATAAGAGAGATGCCTTAATTTATTATTTCTATCCTTTAATATATTCTAATTCACAGGGCTTTCTACTGTGTAATTACTCAGCTCCTTAAGATGTGGCCGAGGGAGATATCATTAACTCCATTAGTAACGCACACCCAATTCACACTTTCTTGTTCTTTTCTCATATTTCTCTCTGATGTCAAGAGCACTCATGCACTTCATCGTCACTTTCTTCATCATCTTTCTTTTTCCAAAAAAAAATAAAATAAAAATAAAAGAAGGAAGTGGGTGGACCAATCTTCACAATAATTGCGCTGAAACTTAGCATTTGATTGTTCATATATACTTTACAAGAGTCTACGCATGCATGAAATATGCCTACCTTTATAACTAATATATATCCCTTAATTCTACTTAGCTTGTAGTTCAGTACGGATGCGAGATACTGGCGCAAATCCTCTTCCCATGGGTCCCTTGCAATGAGTTTTTATGTAGTGTATATTTGGCCAGGTCATTCACCAACATTTGATAATTGAGACCGTGTTTGATAATTACACCATCATTTATAAGTAAGGAATACTAAGGACAATCGCCCTAGCGACTGTCCATTCACAGTCGCTGTTCTTATTGGTGAGTTGAATTGTAATTAATGCCTTTCTAGATTATATGTTTTCTACTTTTTATAAGATATTAAAATATATATTTTTATGGACAAAACTACCCTTATCCCTTTCATTTGCCTTTCTTCCCACTCCTCCCTTCATTCACATATTGGTGTTTATATGTGTGTGTGTGTGTGTATATATATATATATAGCTAACAATATGTGAGTGTATTCTTTCTTTTCTTTCTTTTTTTCATTTGCCTTTCTTCCCACTCCTCCCTTCATTCACATATTGGTGTTTATAGGTGTGTGTGTGTGTGTGTGTATATATATATATATATAGCTAACAATATGTGAGTGTATTCTTTCTTTTCTTTTATTTTTAATTGTCGTTTAACCCTTATATATATATATATAAATATATATATTTATTCTCTATATGAATTCATGGTTGAGAGAATTGCATATATATATATATAAACTGGCATACGGATCTAACAAGGAAAAAAAGAAAAGGAAAGTAACCCGTACAGATCTAACAAGGAAAAAAAATGAAAAAAAGAAAAGAAAAGTAATGCTTTATATATATATATATATATATATATATAGGCATACGGATCGAAAAAAAGAAAAAAGAAAAAAGAGAGGAAAGTAATGCTGTAATGCTTTATATATATATATATGCATATATACACTATATATGTAAACTTCATCAAGTGAGAACTAAAGAGGCGGATGAAAGGCTTAAAAGGGTTGTTCTGTCCAAAAAAAAATATATAGTTTTAATATTCCATAAAAAGTGAGAAACTTGTAATTAATGATGGCATTGATTACAATTCTACTCACCAATAAGAACAGCAACTGTGAATGGGCAGTCGCCTTAGCGACTGTCCTTCGCATTCCTCTTATAAGTAATATTTCACCACTATTTATAAGTAACATGGGATACCCCTCGGATCCGAGACACGGGTTGATCAGGCCCAGGCCCAAACCCGAGGGAGTATCAAACAATTAATATTTTATAGCGAACACAGAATACAAAATGAATTATGAAATGAAAGTTTAAAGCTGAAAAGAAACTAAAAGATAATCCTTAAATAATTAAATACTTAAATTTGATAAACTAAATATCCATAATTTGAACAACTCGGGAATCCATCTCTAGTGGACCCCTAATAAAAGTCTCACACTAAATGAAAGTAAAATAAAAGATAAAACCCAAATCCAAGATCTGGAAAGAAACCCTACATCCTCGGTAGAATGGAAGATCATCTCTGCTCAGCACGAACAAGCTCAAGCCTGGAACTGACGTACACCTGAAAAATAGGAGTGGGTCAGGCCCACGAACAAGTTCTAACCTACTACAATCCAAGTAGAGACTCGATACGCATGTACATACTAAATAGTTCAACAATAACTAATAATCCGTACATAAATATATCCACACTACTGGACTCTCGCTAAGCCATGAAGGGGGTCTCAACCTGGATAGAAGGCATCACACAATACTCACCTGAGTGGGTATGAGTACCTAAACCTAAACAGGGTATACCTCAACCTTCACAGTCAGCTACACATCCAACTGCATATACGCACCCTAACCGTCGACCCTGAGACTCAAGCTCATGACACGGTAACATAAAAATATATCTAAACTCCGTTTCTATCCATCCACCAGAAATCCAGTAAGTCACTCGGCGTAGTCAACCGTACCGACTTATATATATATAAGGAGGATTGTAGTTTATAACCCGTGCCCTTACTCCAAAATAGGTAGGACTTAGCAATTTGAGCTAATCCAACCCAGTATGTCACCGTCCCATACCGGTACATACAATCCAATCCGTCCAATAGTTGATAAAGCATCGATAATTATAACAACAATATCAACAATTCCATACTAAACATAATAGAACGCATTAGCAACCATTCTTAAAAATACCAATAATTGATTCACATTGAAAACATAAATATCAATGTCAACTACTCCTTACTATGCATATTGAAATAGATAATCAACATGCTTATTTACATGCACAGTTGACAAAATAATGACCATATAAATGTCAATACCAACAGTCCAAACTAAACATGTTAGAACAGATTAACAAACATGCTTAAGTAAGCCAATTCAGAATCCATAATTTGATCATACAGGGCTTTCTTTATAATGATAACCTATTCCCAGTTTCCATAGAATTAACAGAGCCTAAATAGATATTTTCCCCCTCACATCCATAGCATGCAGAATAAATATAAGTAATCTATTATACTTATAGTTTCCTGTCCAACAACTTGCCGCACCAACCGTTAAATTTAATCATCAACTAATTTTCAGTGAAATATAAATTGTTTTAGCATAGTTGCTATTGTCATGAACATATAATTCGAGTGGACAAGCTCTCACAGAAAATTTCTAATATAATTAAGAAATTAGGAACTCCAAATCTACACAGTCTACAAGACCTTCGTAATTAACTCCATGTAATCCTAATGGTTAACGCCTTGTGTCCAATTTTATATAATCTGGTCTTTGCATATTTATGTTTACCCTAGACCACTCCTAAATCACCCATTACAGTATTCATTCACCAATAAACACATTAAAACAATCACTAGGAAGCCTAATCACTGAAAAAAATTTGAAAAAACAACCCACAGAAACAAAACTCACGCATAAACAACCGGGAGCCGGCTCCAGAATATTGGAGCCGCCTCCAATGGCCCTGGAGCCGGCTCCTAGACCATTGGAGCCGCCTCCAGTCCAAGGGGAGCTGGCTCCAATCCAATAGGAGCCGGCTCTCTCCCTCCTCTTCTTCGTGTTCTCCTCTCCGGTCGCCGTTTACGCCTCCCACACTTCACAGTAGAGGTTTTCAGAGAGTTTCAATTAATCCTAGGAGATTCTAGTCCTTAACTCAGTCCTTATTATGCTACTAATATGGATTAAACCAAGAATTAAATAGGACAGTTCGAAGTTTAACAGTTTACAAGTTTTAAACCAAAATCAGTTTCAGTTACACTCTAGGCATGACACAGACAACGTCTTTTATTTTTAAACATGTAATTCATCCTGGAACCATTGAGTATGCAAAGAACACGAGTATAAGGGAGAGAGTAAGGTTAGAACTTGCCTTGTGAGATTTTGGTTAAAATCTCTACGTTGTCGTCTACACTCGCCGGCGACTCCTACTGCAACTTCCTCTGTTCCTCGTTTCTAATTCCACAGACGTGTTTTGGTTGTATTATTTTGTTCCCTAAGCAGACTTATCTTATATATTTATAGGCAACCAAAACCCTAAGTCCAATTATACCTACAGTCTGAAACGAGGCCCATAAACTCAACCTAGGTTATAAACCTTGTCGGCTCCTTAAATAACCCTAAACCTAAACAGAACTAAAACCCTAACCACACTTTTTTTTACCTAGTCACAAATTAAAACATGTAATTACTAATTTAACAATAAAATTCCAAGTTAACTACTAATTCAATTAAAGAAACAAATAAAAATTCCAATTAATGTAGAGAATGCAAATAATTAATTAACCCAAAGAAAACAAATAAACTAACTAATTAATTCAAATAACACTGAACAGAAAACAATTAAACAAATTAAAGTCAAATAACACTGAACAGAAAACAATTAAACAAATTAATGAACCAAAATAACACTGAACAGAAAACAATGAAACACTGCACAGAAAACAATTAAACAAATTAATGAACCAAAATAACACTGAACAGAAAACAATTAAACACTGAACAGAAAACAATTAAACAAATTAATGAACCAAAAATAATTAATAAACAGAAAACAATTAAACAAATTACCGAGACTATCCTTTCAAAAATTAGGGGTATTACATTCTTCCCCCCTAACAAAAGGAATTCCGTCCTCGGAATTCGCTCTTACCTTCTTCCAAAATATCAGGAAACTGCGAGCGAATGACATCTTCCCGTTCCCAAGTAGACTCAGCCTCATTGTGATGACTCCACTGAACACGAACCAAAGGAATAACCTTATTACGAAGAATCTGATCTCGTCGGTCGACAATACGACACGGTGGCTCTAAATAAGTTGCATCCGGTTGCAACTCAATTTCCCCAACATCGATATGCTGATATCGATCCTCATCTCGCAGAAATTTCCGCAACATGGAAACATGAAATACGTTGTGAACGCGATCCAAAGTATCTGGAAGTGCCAACCGATAAGCGACAGCTCCAACGCGATCCGTAATCATGAATGGACCGACAAACCGCGGAGACAACTTCCCTTTCTTCCCAAAACGCATAACACCCTTCATAGGAGATACTTTAAGAAGAACCTGATCCCCAACCTGAAACTCCAAAACACGAGTGCGACGATCAGCATAGCTCTTCTGCCTACTTTGGGCAGTACGCATGCGATCTTGAATAAGAGCAATCTTTTCAGAGGTATCCTTGATGAACTCAGGACCTAAGAATCGATTCTCTCCAACCTCCATCCAACAAACAGGTGATCGACACGGTAGACCGTATAACGCCTCAAAAGGTGCCATCCCAATAGTCTTCTGGAAACTATTGTTATAAGCAAACTCCACAAGTGGCAAATATTCCTCCCAGTGGCCCTTGAAATCCAGAACACACGACCGAAGCATATCTTCCATAATCTGATTCACCCTCTCAGTCTGTCCGTCAGTCTGAGGATGATAAGCAGTACTAAGGTGCAACTCCGTACCTAAAGCCTGCTGAAAACTCTTCCAAAATCCAGATACAAAGCTCGAATCCCTATCCGATATAATAGACAATGGAATGCCATGTAGCTTCACAATCTCTGAAATGTAAAGCCTCGCCAACTGCTCCGAAGTGTAGTCAGTGCAAATAGGCAAGAAATGAGCTGATTTGGTCAACCTATCCACAATGACCCATATGGAATTATGCCCCTTGAAAGAATTTGGCAACCCTTCCACAAAATCCATAGATATGCTCTCCCATTTCCACTCCGGAATTGGTAGTGACTGTAGAGCTCCTGGCGGCCTCTGATGATCAATCTTAACCATCTGACAAGTACTACACTGAGAAACAAAAAGAGCAATGTCCCTCTTCATACCTGCCCACCAAAACTGTCGTTTCATATCTTGATACATCTTATCGCCTCCCGGATGAACAGAGAACTCAGAGTGATGAGTCTCAGTCATCACATCCTTCCTCAAATTATCAGCAGAAGGTACCACTAGCCGTCCCTTGTACCTTAAACCTCCATCAGCCCCAACATAGTAGAATGGAACCTCTCCGGAAGCTATCTCTGTGACCTTGTCGACACACTGCTGATCAGTGAGTTGTGCTTGTAAAACCTTGCGAATGATGGAAGGTGTAACCACCATGCAAGCCATAAAAGCATCTGACAACTCATCTACATTCTTCATAGCATTCCACTCAGTAGGGAATAGAGTAGAAAGACTACCAATAGGTCGGCGACTGAGTGCATCCGCCACTACATTCGCTTTCCCTGGATGGTATTGTATAGAAAAATGATAGTCTTTTACAAACTCCAACCATCTGCGCTGTCTCATATTCAGCTCCCGCTGAGTGAACAAGTACTGCAGACTCTTGTGATCACTGAATAATCTGAAAGACTCACCCAACAGATAATGCCTCCAAATACGCAAGGCAAAGACCACTGCTGCCAATTCCAAATCATGTGTCGGATAATTAAGCTCATGAGGCTTAAGTTTCCGAGATCCATAAGAAATTGGTCGCTCCTCCTGCATCAATACACATCCAAGACCCTGCAACGATGCATCCGTATAAACAAGATACTCTATCCCGCTTTGCGGAGTAGCCAGAACCGGTGCAGAAGTCAACTTCCTTTTCAGCTCATCAAAAGCTCGCTGACAGTGTTCATCCCACACGAACTGTACACCCTTCTTGGTCAGATGAGTGAGTGGTCCAGCTATCTTGGAGAACCCCTGGATGAATCTCCTGTAATATCCTGCCAGACCGAGAAAACTCCGAATCTCTGTAGGTGATGTAGGCTGTCCCCACTCAACCACCGCCGAAACCTTGGCCGGATCCACTGCGATCCCCTTTTCTGACACCACGTGACCCAGAAATTTCACCTCCCGCTGCCAAAATTCACACTTTTCGAACTTGGCATATAACTGGTGTTCACGCAGTGTCTGCAAGACTATGCAAAGATGTCTAGCATGATCGTCCTCCGACCGAGAATAGATCAAGATGTCATCAATAAAGACAATAACAAACTGATCCAAATAAGCCCGGAAGACTCTATTCATTAAGTCCATGAACACTGCAGGTGCATTAGTCGTCCCAAACGGCATAACACGAAACTCATAAGAACCGTATCTCGTGAGAAACGCTGTCTTAGGAACATCCTGCTCCCTAACCCTCAGCTGATGATACCCAGAATGCAGATCAATTTTGGAGAAGTATGTGGCTCCCCTTAACTGATCAAACAAGTCATCAATCCTTGGCAAAGGATACTTGTTACGAATCGTAACCTTGTTCAACTCCCTGTAATCTATACATAGACGAAGCGAACCATCCTTCTTCTTCACAAACAGAACCGGTGCTCCCCAAGGTGATGTACTCCTACGAATAAAACCCTGGCTGAGTAACTGCTGAATCTGATCCCTCAGCTCTCTCATCTCCACCGGTGCCATCCTATAGGGTGCCCTAGCAATAGGCGCAGTGCCTGGAGCTAAGTCTATCACAAAATCGATCTCGCGACTAGGTGGCAACCCTGGAATCTCCTGAAATACATCCGGGAAATCATGTACAATTGGTATGTTATCCAATGACACAGTAATCCCCTCATCCTTTTCCTCCTCCACATGGAACAAATAGGTGCTACCGCCTCCTTTAGAACGTGGCATAGCTACTACGTACATATCCTGACCAGGTATGGTAAAAATAATAGATCTATCAAAACAATCAACTTGGGCATGGTAGTGAGACAACCAATCCATCCCAAGTATCACGTCATAAGTGTGCATGTCCAGGACCAATAGATTGGCTAGAAATCTGAGTCTGCCAATATCTAGTGTCACAGGCCTATCACTCTCATGTACAATAGCTGTATCACCCAATGGTGTAGAAATACCCTGAGGTCTAGTGCATACCCTCGTCCTCATTCCAGATAAAGTAACAAAAGTCCTAGCTACAAATGAGTGTGTAGCACCCGTATCAAATAAAACATGTCCATATAAACCATGAATAGGAAACTTACCCTCAATAGTCTGAGGTGCCTGAACATCCTGTGGCTTGGGGTTATACACCCTGCCATAATGCAACTGCTGTGGTGCCTGTCCCTGAGTTTGTGGCGGTGCCGGTAAAGCCAGATGTGTCTGTCCCTAAATCCGTGGAACCTGTGGAGCTGGTAGAGGCACTGGCCCCCTCTGTCCCTGCTGCACATACTGTCCCTGTCCCTGTCCCTGTCCTGCTTTAGGACACTGCCTGGTGGTATGACCATACTCTCCACAAGTGTAACAACTACCCTGGAAAGTACCAAATGGCCTCCTCTGTCGATTAGCTTGTGGCTGACCCTGTCCTGCCTGTGGTCCTCCATTCTGTTGCCTCTGAATGGGTGCCCCATTCCGATGAGCATCTGAACCACCCTTGTGCTTCTTCCAAGGCTGTTGCCCTTAGAACTTGCCTTTGTCATTCTGCCGGTGACCATTGCCATTCCCCTTTTCAGCTGACTGATTAGTAGAGTCTTTATCTCCCCGCTTCTCACCACGAGCCTGTCTAATGTCCACAGTCAACTGATACTGTTGTAGAGCGGCGTCTACCACCTGAGCATAGGTAGTATAGGCTGGACTACCTGTAATAGCTCTCTTGATAGACCACATCAGTCCCTTGACAAAACTGTTGCGCTTCTTCTCCTCTGTATCCACCTCCTCCGGTGCAAAGAGAGACAAGCGTGTGAACTGCTGCTCATACTCCGCCACTGTCATGTTTCCCTGCTGCAGACTTAGAAACTCGGTCTTCATAGCTGCCCTGACGGCATAGGGAAAATATTTCTCATCAAAGCGAGCACTGAACTCATCATAAGACAATGTCATCCTCTCCTCTGAGGTGGTAACTGACTCCCACCACTGTAGTGCATCCCCAACTAACTTGAAAGTAGCAAGCATCTGCTTCTGAACCTCCGTGCACTGAACCAAACGAAGATGACGCTCAATGTCCTGCTTCCACTGGTGAGCTGCTCTTGCATCGGTTGAGCCGGAGAACACAGGTGGACTCCCCTTTGTGAAAGAGCTCCTAGCCTTTCCCCAAGAATCCGTCTGAACCACTGGTGCTGGTACAGGTGCCTGCTGAACCTGTGGTTGGTTTCGGAGTGCAGCTGTTACCCCAGCCTCTATAGCCCGAGCAACGAGGTCATTGAGGTGAGGAGGAATCTCTGGATCTCTGTCCCGACCCTGAGTCTGTTGAACTTCCTCCTGCTCCTCCTGAAACCCTGGCATTTGCTGCTCTTCTTCTATTTGTTGACGCTGTAGGAGATACTGTTGCCTACGTGCCGCTCTCCTTTCCTTCCTAGTTCCTTGCATGTTCTGTCCATTTCTAGCGTTAACCATCTGTTAACACGACAAGACAGACATCAGTACCATTTCTATACGAACCATAAGGAATACAATGAATCCTAACTTAAGCTCTATTCAAGAGAACGCTACGCGGAAGACTTAATATGAAAACATCCTAGAGACACTTGAACCTGGAGTGCTCTGATACCAACTGTGATACCCCTCGGATCCGAGACACGGGTTGATCAGGCCCAGGCCCAAACCCGAGGGAGTATCAAACAATTAATATTTTATAGCGAACACAGAATACAAAATGAATTATGAAATGAAAGTTTAAAGCTGAAAAGAAACTAAAAGATAATCCTTAAATAATTAAATACTTAAATTTGATAAACTAAATATCCATAATTTGAACAACTCGGGAATCCATCTCTAGTGGACCCCTAATAAAAGTCTCACACTAAATGAAAGTAAAATAAAAGATAAAACCCAAATCCAAGATCTGGAAAGAAACCCTACATCCTCGGTAGAATGGAAGATCATCTCTGCTCAGCACGAACAAGCTCAAGCCTGGAACTGACGTACACCTGAAAAATAGGAGTGGGTCAGGCCCACGAACAAGTTCTAACCTACTACAATCCAAGCAGAGACTCGATACGCATGTACATACTAAATAGTTCAACAATAACTAATAATCCGTACATAAATATATCCATACTACTGGACTCTCGCTAGGCCATGAAGGGGGTCTCAACCTGGATAGAAGGCATCACACAATACTCACCTGAGTGGGTATGAGTACCTAAACCTAAACAGGGTATACCTCAACCTTCACAGTCAGCTACACATCCAACTGCATATACGCACCCTAACCGTCGACCCTGAGACTCAAGCTCATGACACGGTAACATAAAAATATATCTAAACTCCGTTTCTATCCATCCACCAGAAATCCAGTAAGTCACTCGGCGTAGTCAACCGTACCGACTTATATATATATAAGGAGGATTGTAGTTTATAACCCGTGCCCTTACTCCAAAATAGGTAGGACTTAGCAATTTGAGCTAATCCAACCCAGTATGTCACCGTCCCATACCGGTACATACAATCCAATCCGTCCAATAGTTGATAAAGCATCGATAATTATAACAACAATATCAACAATTCCATACTAAACATAATAGAACGCATTAGCAACCATTCTTAAAAATACCAATAATTGATTCACATTGAAAACATAAATATCAATGTCAACTACTCCTTACTATGCATATTGAAATAGATAATCAACATGCTTATTTACATGCACAGTTGACAAAATAATGACCATATAAATGTCAATACCAACAGTCCAAACTAAACATGTTAGAACAGATTAACAAACATGCTTAAGTAAGCCAATTCAGAATCCATAATTTGATCATACAGGGCTTTCTTTATAATGATAACCTATTCCCAGTTTCCATAGAATTAACAGAGCCTAAATAGATATTTTCCCCCTCACATCCATAGCATGCAGAATAAATATAAGTAATCTATTATACTTATAGTTTCCTGTCCAACAACTTGCCGCACCAACCGTTAAATTTAATCATCAACTAATTTTCAGTGAAATATAAATTGTTTTAGCATAGTTGCTATTGTCATGAACATATAATTCGAGTGGACAAGCTCTCACAGAAAATTTCTAATATAATTAAGAAATTAGGAACTCCAAATCTACACAGTCTACAAGACCTTCGTAATTAACTCCATGTAATCCTAATGGTTAACGCCTTGTGTCCAATTTTATATAATCTGGTTTTTGCATATTTATGTTTACCCTAGACCACTCCTAAATCACCCATTACAGTATTCATTCACCAATAAACACATTAAAACAATCACTAGGAAGCCTAATCACTGAAAAAAATTTGAAAAAACAACCCACAGAAACAAAACTCACGCATAAACAACCGGGAGCCGGCTCCAGAATATTGGAGCCGCCTCCAATGGCCCTGGAGCCGGCTCCTAGACCATTGGAGCCGCCTCCAGTCCAAGGGGAGCCGGCTCCAATCCAATAGGAGCCGGCTCTCTCCCTCCTCTTCTTCGTGTTCTCCTCTCCGGTCGCCGTTTACGCCTCCCACACTTCACAGTAGAGGTTTTCAGAGAGTTTCAATTAATCCTAGGAGATTCCAGTCCTTAACTCAGTCCTTATTATGCTACTAATATGGATTAAACCAAGAATTAAATAGGACAGTTCGAAGTTTAACAGTTTACAAGTTTTAAACCAAAATCAGTTTCAGTTACACTCTAGGCATGACACAGACAACGTCTTTTATTTTTAAACATGTAATTCATCCTGGAACCATTGAGTATGCAAAGAACACGAGTATAAGGGAGAGAGTAAGGTTAGAACTTGCCTTGTGAGATTTTGGTTAAAATCTCTACGTTGTCGTCTACACTCGCCGGCGACTCCTACTGCAACTTCCTCTGTTCCTCGTTTCTAATTCCACAGACGTGTTTTGGTTGTATTATTTTGTTCCCTAAGCAGACTTATCTTATATATTTATAGGCAACCAAAACCCTAAGTCCAATTATACCTACAGTCTGAAACGAGGCCCATAAACTCAACCTAGGTTATAAACCTTGTCGGCTCCTTAAATAACCCTAAACCTAAACAGAACTAAAACCCTAACCACACTTTTTTTTACCTAGTCACAAATTAAAACATGTAATTACTAATTTAACAATAAAATTCCAAGTTAACTACTAATTCAATTAAAGAAACAAATAAAAATTCCAATTAATGTAGAGAATGCAAATAATTAATTAACCCAAAGAAAACAAATAAACTAACTAATTAATTCAAATAACACTGAACAGAAAACAATTAAACAAATTAAAGTCAAATAACACTGAACAGAAAACAATTAAACAAATTAATGAACCAAAATAACACTGAACAGAAAACAATTAAACACTGCACAGAAAACAATTAAACAAATTAATGAACCAAAATAACACTGAACAGAAAACAATTAAACACTGAACAGAAAACAATTAAACAAATTAATGAACCAAAAATAATTAATAAACAGAAAACAATTAAACAAATTACCGAGACTATCCTTTCAAAAATTAGGGGTATTACATAACATCACATGGGTCTAAAAAGTAACATCATATGAGTTTAAAAGTAACATCACCATTTATGTGCATACCTTATTTTGAGGGTAAAGATACTTATAAATGGTGGTGAAGAAGGTTTTTAATTTTTTGTAATTGGTGCACCCAAACATTGCCTCAAGAGCTATTAAATGAAGAATGATGTGGCAAAATATAGGCCACTTAAAAGTCACTACAAGGGACCGTATAGGATTCTCACAGCGGAGGATTTGAGCCCGATACACACTTAGGGTTACTTTTGTTCGGCTTAGCCATGACACACACTTAGGGCTAGTTTGGGAGGTAAGAATGGAATTCCATTTTGTAATTCCCTTTCTCTTGGACTAGTTTGGTAGACAAGAATGGAAATGAATTGAATGATCATTGATCATCCTACTTTATAATTCTCTTTCTCTTGTTTGGTGTGTCCTTATAAAAGTGGAAAGGAATTCCAATACATTTCCTCCATAAAAAAAACTCGAATGATCACATCTCTTCTTAAAATATGGAATGACCATTCCCACCCATTCCCACCCATTCCAATTAATAATTAAAAGAAAAAAAGTTAAAAGACAAACCTTGCCTTCATTATAGACCTCTCTCTCATGTTGGTTGTCTTTCTCTCTCCCCCTCTAACGTAACCCAGACATCTCTCTCTTTGCACATACTGTATAGCAAAATTTTCAGCTAATTTCACCATGCCAATTCCTCTTTTAAATGTTTACAATCTCATTCATCAAAATCCAAGATTGAGACTGGAATCAAAACCACGTTTGAATTTTTTGTCAGAGTTAAAAAAAAAAAAATTCAACTTATTGACGGAACCCCTCAAAATTAAGAAGTAATTTCACCACATTAAACCGCATGCATCTCAATATTTAAATTACACAGTATATGTCCATTAATCAATGTTTGCCATCAAAATATATAACGACCCCCTGTGTTGACCATGATTTATATGCAATACAATTCACATTAACAATTAATGTCCCCAATAAGAACTTATGTTGTGAGATTTATATGTATCACTAGTAAGTGCACGAATTTTTGCAGAGAGGGTTTACTTATAAGGGTGTCGTACCCAAGGGACTTGTATAAAATAAGTTTGTCAATAGATTTATTAAATTCCAAATTAACTTGAAAGTAGGATAATCGAATTGTGATGATTTATTCTAAATTAACTAAATAGAAAATAAAATAAAGAAAAATAATTAAATAGGATGTAGAAAATAGAAAGAGAGGACCAGTGGTATGATTTCACCACTAACATCGCATCACCAGTCAATTGCATCAATTTATTGGAGATATTTCATATAACATGCACAGGAAATTAATCATGGCTACAAGCACATATTAATTCAGGTAGAAAATAATATAATTTAAAACTAAGTATGGACTATCTTCGATTGGTATAAACCATCTACCTATTCACTTTATTCTAGGATATAGTATGGTCTATCTTTTCTAGGTATAATCCATCCAATATCTAACATTATATTCAGGTAAAAACCATTGTGTAATCATCTCATTCACAACTACAAGAAGTGAATGAGTTGTGTTCAATTACAAGATTAAAAATCTGAGACAAGATAGAAATATATTTGTAATTGAATTAAAACTCTAAAACCGATTCTTATTGAAAAGTCAATTAAAAACCCTATAGATTACACAGTCATGCATGATACAAATTGTTTCTCTAATAATTAAATATAATCAAACCAGTGTGCTAAGTTAGGGCTACATCACAACCCAGTAGACCGTTTAGCCAAGCATGACTGAAGTGGAATTCTTCATGGTTGAGGAAGACATCTTCACCGCCATGGATCGATCTCTTCTTTCTTCTGAATACTTTTCTCTTATCTCAGCCTCAAGCTCCTCTGTATCCCACTTCAATGCTGTAGGTGACTCCCTTTAAATAATAAAAGATCAGCCCTAAAGTTCCCTTTTCCATATAGAAGACATATATAGAAATTCTGTCAAATAAGAATTCTAAAATTCGTGCAGACTTTTAGGCCAATTTTGACAAGGTAAACAGCTGTTTTAGGGAATCCTCATGAAATACAAAATTGTAGCTATTCGAATTTTATTTCAATCTAATTGTGACTTTAGCTGTTTTGATACTCGAGGAGAGAGATACGGCCAGATTACCAAAACAGGTTCAAGTTACCAACTTTGGCGAAAGTTTCCTTTTTGGAGAAGGATTTTTCATTTTCTTCTTCTTTCCATTCTTATCAACTTATGGCTTCCTTTGGACTATTTTCTAAGTATAATTAGACTTGGATCTTAACATTGCTCAGTCCCACGAAATGTCATCTTTTAAAGCTTAGAATTACTGGTGTTGACTAATTTTACAATTAAAGCCCTGAAATTAAAAAAAAATAATAATAAAACAATGTAAAATCACAAATAAACTATTATTAAGAGAATAAAACATGCAAATAGAGGGGTTAAAATGTATAACATTTAGCGCCTAACAACTTCTATACCATGACAATATGTCCTCGCACAAGTCGCTCAACCGTCATTAGTTTAACCATTCTTCTGCAAAAAAATGTTTGTTTCTAAACATGTATCTTCTTTATTTTTCAAGGGAGATGCATTCACTTGGATACCAATACCGATTTCATTTTTCAATACTATAAGCACCGTCTTATTCTACTTGAAGTAGTCATCCATATACATAAAATTAAAAGTACTACAAATACAACTATGATTCAAAACACTCATACATCCACTTCATACATCCACTTACGCTTTTGAAAATTTGAATTATTCTTTCTAATATGGACCAGTTTTCCTCATCAAAATTATACATTATATGTCCACGATAAGATATTACTCCATGCATGTTTTCCATCAAAATTTATATATATAACCAACATTTTTTGATCATGTGCATAAAGGCCATTTTTTAGTTTGTTTCAAATGGGACAGAAATTAAAAAGGGAGTATTCAACTTTGATGGTAATATTCCACCTTTACCGTTGTGTACGGATTATATTCATAGTATTTGTGCATGGTTGGGATTGGACAAGGGACTCGAGCAATGCCAAGTTGATAAAGCAGAAGGTAGTGGGCTAATTAACTTTTGAGTGCTTTCATTTTCAAGGTCACCTTTTTTCAATCAACAATAGAACTATACAAGTCGTTCCCAAGTCTTCACTGTCTCTTTCACCAATGGATGGTTATCACAAAGTCTTTGTTCTTTTTTTAATTCATCTTCCATTCTCTCTTTCTCTGTCCATATATATATATATATATATATATATATATATATATATGTTTTGTGGAGTCCAATTATTTTGTTATCCCTGTTCCTTTCTTTCCTTTTCTTCGTTCTACCGGCCACTTTTGAATTTAAAGTCAGTCACTTTAAGCAATGGAGCACTTGAACAAAAACATATCAGATCAAAATATAATATTAATAACAATAGTTTAGTATTAAGAAAAGACAAGATAGTACTTGGGGAGTTGGAGTCACATGCTCGTATATATACATATATCTTTTGCATAAATGTTAATATACACTTATATGAGATACCTTATATATATTCCTAGCACATAAGAATAATAAATAATAAATAAATAAAATAAAATAAAATAAAACATATTTGTTTCCCAACAATGAGTCTCAGATGACAAGATCCGTCAGTTAACTTGTTGGGTTTGGCCATGACACACACTTAATTTTGGGTTGGGATTATTCCTTGTATAATGCGGCTAGATCATTTCGTCATGGGTTTGGGCTCTTGGGTGGGCTTCCCTTTAGGCCTAACTTTTGTAATTACTTTTTATTTTATTATTATTATTTTTTTTGTTTAAAAAGAATATTATGAAATTCAACTTAAATGTCAGTTGGAGTTATTGACTGCGAGGAACGTTAGATCCGCCGCGTGGCCGCGGGGGAAGCTAAACAAGCCCTAAACAATCACTAAGTCAAAGCACAGTAAACTTTTAAATTCTTAATCTTACACATATCAGAGAGCTCACTTTTTCTCTCCCTCTAAAGTCTAACCCTACTTTCTCTAAAATTTTTCCAACTCTTTAATCTTTCGATCCCTAATTCCCATTTGTTTAATATTAGCCCCCATTAACAATTCATGGATTCGCCCTTGCAACCATCTCATACTTGTTAATAATTATTCTGTTGATTGTGATAGTAAACTTGAAATCAAGCCACATAAATAATGCACTTCGTTTATCACGTACTTTGTGGATGATCATTCATCATTGTTATTTATTTTCGTATGTTTTTTTTCTTTCCTTTCGTAATTAAGTGGTAATTGGTTTGGTATATAAATAAATATATATTTTCGTATGCTTGACACTTATGTATGGTCTCAATATTTGTTTGTTTGGAACTCTGTTCTCAAATGTGGTAACATATATACTTCATATTCATGGCATCAAAATAAATAATCGAAGCGATCGTCTCGATATAAGTAACTGTTTTGGCACAAAAGATTTTTTTTCTTCTTTTCTTCCCTTTTTTGAAATTTCGGCTAATTTCAAAAGAGTGCTTTTTTTATGTAAACAATTAACGTCAAACAAAAAATTTCGGCTAATTTCACCATGACAATTCGTCTTCGAAATGTTTATCGATCTCATTCATCCAAAAACCAGGATCGAGACTGGGGATCAAAACCAGATTTGAATTTTTGCGTAAGAGCTCCCAAAAAATAAAAAAGTATTAATTGGAAAGCATACAGTAACATTATAAATAGTAGTTCTCTGCGTACCTATTGCTTTAAGAACACTAATTCTGCTTTAAATACAAGAGATGCATTCATCTAGATAGAAAAACAAAGAAAAATAAAAAGAACACTCATTTCATGTTTCATAAATATAAGCACTCTCTTATTCTGCTTGAACCATCATTCACGTACATAATTACTAGTGCAAATAGGGATGTAAATGACATAGTAATTCCACAATCATTGCATATTAATTACAAGAAACGTCTGAGTTTTGGAGGAGCATACTGATTTGGGATGTTGAAGAAAGAACATTTTGTTTTCCGGTTGAAGATACCGCGTCCATAGGTAGATGAGAAAATGTCAACAAACAAGGGAAATTGCAATAGGACAAATGAGGTTACTGTGACACTAGCAAGCAAATCGATTGGAACAACAACCATTCTTCTCCGTTCACCAAGCACAATACCAAGGGTGGCAACAAAAGTGACCATCATTGTGGCAATAGATAAGAAAAGGGAGGCGAGACCAATTATTAGTCTCTTGGGTAATGAGTTGAGGAAATCATCTTTCGTACAGCGTGAAGTGAGAATGCTCAGGAACATTAACAGTAACTGAAGAGAATAGAGAGATTGCATCTGATAGAATGAAAACCATAAAGGAGTTGCGCTGTAGGAACTTGGGGTTTCCTGATTTTTCTTCAGTGCCACCTGGTAATGTGAAGGCTGCCGCAAACATAACAGTGACAATGAGAGCGGCCACGATTGTGAATGATCCTGCTGTATCTCTCATCCATTGTTCTCCTTCTTTGACTAAGTTATAGTGATAGTTTGAGAACAAATCTGAAGGAGTTTCTCCATTCCTGTTAGCAAGAAGTATATATGAAGATGGTACCGTCCTCTCCACCTCCTATCATACATGCATGTTGATGAGAAAGAACAAATTAAATTAACAATGAAATAAAAGTTCTGATAAGTACTACTTTCAAGTTTCAATCTAGCTAGCTAGAAACTTATATATTAATTTCCACAATTTAATTATATGAGTCGGTAGAAGGGCTCAAAGACATTATTAGCTCGCTAGCTAACATTGATTTCAGGGATTTATATAATTTTTGCAATATAATGACAGGGTCCTTAATTTCATATATACCAGTTACTTCTATGTTTGCTATATATTAATTAAACTATACTATTTTTAAAAAATCACACCAAAAGTATGATAAATCGATGATATAAATAGAAAGCTATCTAGCTAAGATTAATAGATTACCACCTTGTACCATTGTAGTTCTCTCTTCACTTTCATAGCTGCATCACGAGCTTTACTAAATACCTTCTGGGACTGTTGTTCTCCTTTCACTTCTTTTGGAGCTTCATATTGAATTCTAGGTCATCAATTTGGATAAATCAGAGCTGGATGTCCCGTTCATTTTCACCATTTGGTATGATTTCCTGAAGGTATTAAAAATCTGACCACCATAGCCAAATGGGCCTGGGCTAACTGAATAGGCTCATATATTTATGTAATGTTGGGCTCCATGTCTCTTTTGTAAAGATAGTGGGCTGATCTTATCACAGGCCATCACTGCTCTCAAACTTATTCTTAATGGCATAGTAGACATTTGTTATTGTGTGCAAGTGTGAGAATTTACTTAACAAAAAATATAAAAGAAATGTTAGACTTTCTGAAAAAAAATAAAAATAAAATCAAATGCACGATAGATCATCAATTCCTTGACATTGACTTGAGTCGTCTCGTTGCAGAAAAATATATTTTGTACATTTTAAAATATTTATACATGGATAAAATCACAAATTACTGTCATTAGTTTAATTTGGTCGCGAAACAAAGACTTTGAATATAACCACTCACCTGGTCAAAAATCAAGATGAGATTATTTTTGTGCAAATGTAGCTTAGCTTATGTTAAATAAAAGAGATAGAGAGACAGACATATATGAAATTGTACGATTCTGTATATTGAAGTATGTTTGAATCATGTACAAGGAGAGGTATAAATAGGTGAGAGATCACCAACGGCTATACAATAATCAAGGCATTAATCTATACAACGGTTATAGTATAATCTAACTATGGTAACAATCTATACAACGGCTATAATCTAATTATGTTAACATCCCCCCTCAAACTCAAGGTGGTAGAGCAGAAACCAACTTGAGTTTGGAAACTAATTCCCGAAATCTGCCTAGTGGATGAGCTTTGGTAAAAATGTCAGCAGTCTGATCAGCGGAAGTTATAGAATAAAGACGGGCAGTACCTCGAGCAACATGTTGACGCACAATATGACAATCAATTTCAATATGTTTGGTGCGTTCATGAAAGACATCATTATGAGCAATGTAAATAGCACTCCGATTATCACAAAGAGAACAGTGCCAGTGGAGTGCGAAATACCCAAATCTGTTAAGAGCCATCGAAGCCAAATAAGTTCTTGTGTGGAATCAGCAAGGGCATGATATTCGGCCTCTGTACTGGACCGGGAGACAACAGATTGCTTTTTGCTGCGCCAAGAAATGAGAGAGTTCCCAAGGAAGAAGCAATAGCCAGTAGTGGAACGTCGGTCAGTCGGATCACCTGCCCAATCAGCATCAGATAGGCACGTAACTCAAGTGAAGATTGAGAAGAAAAGTGAAGGCCCTGAAACATAATCCCTTTAATGTATCAAATGATGCGTAGTACAGTAGTATAGTGGGTAGATCTAGGTGCAGATAGGAACTGGCTGACAAGATGCAAGGCATAAGCGATGTCAGGTCGAGTCACAGTAAGATATACAAAACTGCCAACCACCTGGCGATACAATGTAGCATCACTGAGGAGTGTACCATCTAGAGGAGTGAGCTTGACATTGGTTTCAATGGGAGTAGGAGCTGTCTTGCAATCTGTGAGTCCAGCATGAGCAAGAATGTCAGAGCAATACTTGGCTTGGGAGAGATAATAGCCATCTGAATCAGAGAGAATCTCCAAGCCAAGGAAATAACTGAGGCACCCAAGATCCTTCATATCAAAGTGATGACTAAGAAAAATTTTGAGTACAGAGATACCTGCAAGATCATTTCCAGTGATTATCATGTCATCAACATAAAGTAAAAGAAGAGTAATACCAGAGTCAGTATTGCGGATGAAAAGACTGGAATCATATGAGCTTGAAGTAGATCCAAAATCTCCAATTGTAGTACTAAATTTTGCAAACCACGCCCTTAGAGCTTGTTTAAGACCATATAGTGCTCGACGGAGTTTACAGACTTGGTGTGGAAAGTGGTCATATCCTGGAGGGGGTTTCATATATACTTCTTCATTGAGATCGCCATTGAGAAAGGCATTTTTCATATCCATTTGAAACAATGTCCATTTTCGGGCTACTGCAATAGCCAATAGGCTACGGATAGAAGTAAGTCGAGCAACAGGGGAAAATATTTCCTCATAGTTAATGCCATATTCTTGGGTGAAGCCCTTTGTAACAAGACGAGCTTTGAAGCATTCCACAGAACCATCAGAACGAGTTTTGATTTTGTAAACCCATTTACAACCAACAACAGTTTTGTCAGAGGGAAGAGTAACCATGTCCCAGGTCTAAGCTTGTGCGAGAGCTTGTAATTCTTCTGCCATAGCTTGCTGCCAAAGGGGGTTAGAACTAGCCTCACGATAGGATTGAGGCTCATGATGAGACATGATAGTAGAGAAACACTGAAAATTTGTAAATAACTAGGAGGTTTTCTTACCTGATCAAATTGGCGAGGAGGTTTAGCAGTAGTAATGATATCTGATGAAGAAGATTCAGTAATAGGACTATCAAATGGAGCAGATTCGTCAGGTAAGGCCATTTGTGGGAGCTCAGATGGAGATTTAGTAACAAGGCCATCAGATGAAGCAGATTCATCAGGTAAGGCCATTTGCTGGAGTTCAGATGGAGACGTTATTTCTGGAGTAGATGAGGTAGTATTTGGAAGCTCAGATAAGGATATTGTATCTATGTCGTCTAGGAAGAGTTTAACTGAAGAATCGGTAAAGAAAAAGGGAGTAGAAGATGAAGATAGATGGAATTTGGATAGAGAAGAGAACATTTTGTGTTCCCAAAAGATAACATAACGAGAGATATGAAGACGTTTGGAAATGGGATCCTAACATCTGTATCCTTTGTGTTTAATTCCATAACCTAAAAAACAGCACAGTCGAGATCGAGGCTCTAATTTGGTACGTTCATGAGGTTGAAGTAATACAAAACAAGCGCATCCAAAAACTTTGAGTAGATTATAAGCCGGAAGGATCCTATATAAGCGTTCATAAGGAGATTGATTGCCAATAATAGGCATTGGAACACAGTTAATGGTGTATACAGCAGTGAGAGCTGCTTCCCCCCAAAAACACTCAGGACAAGAACTGGATATGAGGAGAGAACGAACAGTGTCTAAGATATGCCTATGTTTACGTTCAGCCCGCCTATTTTGTTGGGATGTGCCAGGACAAGACGAGTGAGAGATCGTGCCATGTTGGCGAAGAAATTTTAGAAAATTTGTTTCATTGTACTCCATAGCACTATCAGCACGAACAATCTTGATGGATCGAGAAAATTGGGTTTTGACCATGTTTGCAAAATCATAGTAAAGTTGGGGTAGTTCAGAGTAATTTTTCATGAGATATAGCCAGGTAAATCGTGAGTAATCATCAATGAAAATAACAAAGTATTTAGATTCTCCCATTGTAGTGTGAGGAGAAGGTCCCCATACATCAGAGTGAACTAGGTCAAAAGGAGCAGAAGTAATAAATGTACTTTTATTGAAAGATAAAGCAGGTTGTTTTGCAAGTTGACAAGGTAAATAAGTTACATCATCATTTTTAACTGAACCTAATTGACCAGTTGACACTAAGGAGCGTAAACGCCCAATAGACATATGACCTAATCGGGAATGCCAAAGGCTAAGGGAGGGAGTAGAGGTTGCTGAAGCAACAGTGGAAACTATAGAGAGCCGATGAGAAGGAATGCGGAGATGGATGAGCTCAAAGAGACGTCCCACTTTACGGCCTATCCCAAAGGTCTGCCCCATCTGTGGATCTTGTACATTACAACCAGAAGAAGAAAAAATGACATTAAGTCCAAGTTCACATATCTGACCAACAGAGATAAGATTGATTGTAAGTTTTGAAATATGAAAGGTATTTGAGAGTGAGACATTGGGGGTGGAAATTTGACATGTAAATGAGATCTATCAGCAGTATGAATTGTAGGTGTATTAATGGCAGGATGATGTTTAGAAAACATTGTAGAATCAGAAGTCATGTGATTACAGCATCCAGAATAAAAAAACCAAGAATTACCTGAGGTAACAGACATAACAGTAGAAGTAGGAGTACCATTATTAGAGAGGATCTGCTTAAGGAGAGCTTCGATATCATTGGTGGACATTGTTGTGACTGTAGGAACTGGAGGACAGGACCCCTCAGCAGTGACAGCAGTGATGGATGAAGATGGATGAACGTCGCTGGATGAAGAGCCTCTGAGAGAATTGGTGCGAGATTACCAGTTCTTAGGAAAATCATTATGGTAGTGACCTGGGCCTTTCTTGTGACAAAACTTGCATATTCTGGTGGGACAGGTTAATAAGGTATGATCGGTTTTATGACAGTAGTTACATTCCTTTGGAGAGGAAAATGATAAAATCGGTTTCTTTCTATGATAATGAGTAGCAAGGACTGCTGCATCTAGAGCCTGAGGTTGAAATGTACTTAGACGAGTTTCCTCTGAAAGAAGCTCAGTTATAGCATCTTCTAAGGTAGGCAAAGGATGCCGAAGAAGAAGAGAGGCTCGAACTGGTTCAAATGAGGGTTGAAGAGCCATGAGAAACATGATAACACGTTGCTGATCTCGATAAGTAGTAAACTTTGTAGTATCAGAAACACATGACCAATTGGGTTCAGAAAGAGATAGTTGATCCTAAATAACATGTATTTCAGAGACAAAGTTACCGATAGATTGACTAGGCTGTTGAGTTTTACTGTGAAGATTGGTCAGAAGTTGATATTGATGAGCGAGATCAGTAGTGGTGTAACGGTTCTTCAAAAAATCCCTGATGGATTTTGTAGAATTAAATCGGCCAAATTCGATACTGATAGATGAGATACAAGTGTTGCGAAACCAAGTAATAATTTGATGATTTTTGCTATCCCATTCTTCAAGACGATCACCATATTTTTCTGTTGTTTCTGTTTCAAGTCGCACGGGTTCGAAGACATCACTTGTAATAATGTACCATAATTTCTTACCTTTAAGAAAACTGGACATAGCTTGGGACCATAGGATATAATTTGAACAACCTTGTAAAATAGTCCCAATAGGATTGGAATTGTCAGATCTGTCCATAACTGAAATATGAGAGGTGAGATATAAAGAGACAAATTTAGTGGGCCTAAACTTGTCACAAGAGTAAGCCCAAAATCTTTACTGTTTTTTTTTTTTTTTTTGATAAGTCCAAAATCTTTACTGTTACCCCCAAAATTGTGCACAATTAGAGAGATGAGTTTGCATAGGGCACCGACAGAAATATCTTCAATCACAGTTGGCAGCGTGTGATTGAAGATGGTGGTGAGGATTCCCGGTGGTGGCAACAGAGATGACTCGGGGCAGATAGCGCGGAACAATGGTGATCTCGGCTGGTGGTGGCGGCTGGTTTAGCCGGAACACCGGTGACCTTGGCTGGTGGTGGCGGCTGGTTCGACCGAGGATGACTCGTCTAGTGGTGGTGGCTGGTTTGGGCTGAACAGTGGTGACCTCAGCTGGTGGTGGTGGCGGCTGGTTCAGCAGTGACCTTGGCTGGTGGTGGTAATGGCGAAGAGCTGCAGCGTCGAGGACAGCGGGCCAGCGGTTGAAGCTTACAAACGGCAAACCCAACTGGAACAACGGGTGATGAAACTGAAAGGTATGGGTTTTGATTTTTGGAATAATATGAAATCGGGTTAGACTTCAAATAACAATTTCAGCAAGAGATATAGAGGGAAAAAAATAATAATAATGGTGCAGATGAAGAACATATAAGCAATACAATGGCGAGGGAGGCGACAATGAACAGATAAGTTGTTCAGCACAGGCCATCAATCGATGGCTCTGATACCACGTTAAATAAAAGAGATAGAGAGACAGACATATATGAAATTGTAAGTTTTGTATATTGAAGTATGTTTGAATCATGTACAAGGAGAGGTATAAATAGGTGAGAGATCACCAACGGCTATACAATAATCAAGGCATTAATCTATACAACGGCTATAGTATAATCAAACTATGGTAACAATCTATACAACGGCTATAATCTAATTATGTTAACAGCTTAAATCAAAATCTTAAGTTAATTAAATTTTTTTTTTTTTTTTGGTAAGTAAAGTTAATTAAGTTGTTTAAACTAAGTAAATTTAGTTTTATTGTATCATCATAGTTATTTTAATGCCTAAAATGTTGAATAAATAATAATGAAAAAGATTTTGGCCCATTACACTAACTGAATATTAACTGCAATTCATCAAATTCACGGACAAATGAAATCATATTTTAAATAAAATTTATTTTCCAGCACGGAAAATTCAAGACTACTTGAATAGTACCGTTACTAGTCTTAGAAGGGACCTCGCTCAATTTTTTTGGACATCCTTAATTTTATTAAGTAATTTCCTTGATATATGTTGTTGTTGATGTCATAATCATAGTTAGTAAAATACGGTACGAAAAAAATACTGATACGGAAACGTTCGAGTATAATTTGATATTTTTTTTAAAATACGTTTAAAAAATTCGTTTTAAAAAAACGAAAACGTAAAAATATAAATACGAATGCGTACGTGTATAATACGTTATATGCACTAAAAATTCGGGACCAAAAATTCGGGTATACATATCTTATTATTTTCTTATATATCATATATTTGTAACGACAATGAATAATAGGTAACAAATAATAAAATAAATATATCACAATAATCATAACAGAAATAAACTATCTAAATATAATTAATCAATAACCATAGGTCCATAACATTTTCAATTCATCACAAAATTAATGAAAAAAATTCTAATTAAATTAATCAATTATGTTGCCTAAATTAAAAATAAAATGTAGCTGTTTGAACCTCTTATGATACTTTTGAACAAATTTCAATATCTCTACCTCTTAACCCGAATAAATGTGATTCGACTATTGAAATACCTTCATGATAATTAGAGTTTTGTTCAACATGATCCCAAAATGCATCCCCCTTTTTTTCTTTTTCTTTTTTTTCATTTTTCCTTGATAGCCTATATATTTATAATAAATGCATAAGTATATAGTGATATTTGTGAAAATATCTTTATATTCTACTAAAACATTTAGTTAATGTGGTGATTTACAAACTACCAAAATAATAATAATAATAATAATAATAATAATGAAGATACTAACAAAATTTAAAAGATCTCAAAACAAAACAAAAAATTTATAAATGTCTACAAACATCAATAAAAATCTGTGATTGTTCAAAATTATAGTGTTCCACAAAGTATATATATGTGTTTTATTATTTTGATTAAAGATCAAGTATTGGATTGACAATAATAAGAGATTAAAAAAAATAATAAAATAGAATGATAGTAGAATAACTAAGTGGTCACAATCTTTAACGAAATTGCACAACAAATAGTATTATTTTGATAGTGTGAAAGAGAAGGGCTATACCAAACAAAAGATGGTAGTTTGTATTAAAAATGTATGTTTGAGAAAAATATACAATTAGAAACGTGAACGAAATTAAAAAAAAAAAAATTAGGTTACCATAAATTATAAACACGAATTAAACGGAGCAACCAAAATGAATAAACGCGTTAAATACGAGATGATGAAAATATATATATATATATATTTTATTTTATCTTTCAATTCTGATAAATAAATGAAAGTATTTTCTCAAAATTTGTAAATAACAATAATAATAGGGATTATGGTAGGTACATAAACTGTGTAGGTTTGCCAATAAACATTACTACATCCATTAATTAGTGAACAGGCCCTTAGTGTCTTCATTTTTTAGGTCCGTCATGAGGGGGGTCACCTTTTTTCAATCAACAATAGAACTATACAAGTTGTTCCAAAGTCTTCTCTCTCTCTTTTAACAAGGACAGAATAAGTGTGTATCACAAAATTTTTATTTTTTCTCAATTTGTCTCGCTTTTATTTATTTATTTTTTTATATAGGGGGGTAATATTCATAGTCTTGGTGTATCTTTGAGATTGGACAATGGGATTCAATAATGACGAGTTGATAGTGGCTAATTGTAATGTGTAGGCGCTTCTACATTAATTTAAAAACTTAAGTTGTTGGGTAGTGTTACATATCCACCCATTTATACACAATTACTTTCCCATTTGGATCCAATGTGGAACAAATGACTCTTGCAACATTCTTCCGCACCCGAACTCGCAATGTCTTCGTTTCAGTCAGGCCACCTTGCTTATTCGAGTGAGTCACCCGGACGTCTTCTGGGCCAAGCGTTTGGCGTGGCATTGGATCAAGGATTGGGTCTGGCTCTGATACCAATTGTAACGGGTGGGTGCTTGCCTATTTACTCAAAAGTTCAAGCTGTTAAGTAATATTATATACCTACCCATTATCCGATATGGAATAAATGACCCTCGTAACACTAATTAACTTTTCATGAAGGCCGTCCATGAGTGGGGTAACCTTCTGTCAATCAAAAATGGCAATAGAACGATATATATATATATTTCCCAAGTCTTCACTGTCTCTTTCAAAAATGGATGGTGATGACAAAGTCTGTGTTTTTTTTTTTTAATTTATCTTTCTTTGGGAGCCAGAATTTTAATTTTTCGTCTAAAAAGAAAATTATGAAATTCAACTGAAATGTTAGTTGGAGTTATTGAGGGTGAGGAGGAATGTTAGACCCATGCTCAACCATTTTACAGACATCTCATACTTAGTTAATAATTACTCTCTTGATTGTGGAAGTAAACTTGAAATCATACCACATAAATTGTAATGTATTTTGTTTGTGATAAGATTTTCTTACTCATCGGTGAGAAGATTATTCTTACTAATTATTAATGTAGTCCAATCACAAATGCACAAATAGTTTATAATTTCAAATTTTGAAAAGTAATAAACAAAAAAATCAATCAATTTATTCTAAAAAAAATTATTGTCCTTACTTATCACTTTTCTAATTTTATAATTACGGTACTTGTGTATTTATGATTAGATCACATCAGCGATCAATAGTGATGACCTATGTCTTGTCCGTTTATTTATTACGGGTTACATACTTTGTGTATGATCATTGATCATTATTATTTATTTTCGTATGCTTGACACTTATAGTCTCAATATTTGTTTGTTTGGACCTCTGTTATCAAATGTAGTAACATATATACTTCATATTCATGGCATCAAAATATATAATCAAAGCTATCGTCTTAATATAGGTAGTTGTTTCGGCACAAAAGATTCTTCTTTTTCTTTTTTCTTTTTTGTTATAAACAATTATATCAAACAAAAAATTTCAGCTAATTTCACCATGCCAAATTCTCTTTGAAATGTTTACCCAACTCATTCATCCAGAAGCCAGGATTGAGACTGGGGATCAAAACTAACGTTTGATTTTTTGCATCAGAGCTCCCACAATCGCAATTTATTAACTGGAAACCCCTCAAAATTATGAAGTTTTACTACAGTAAACAACATACATCTCAATTAGTGCAAATTTAAATTAGTTACATCTACCTGTTGTGGATAATGATCTGGATATATTTAATAATCAAATTAAAGGGCCAATTTTTCTCATCAAAATCACAGAGTATATGCCCATTAATGCATGTTTGCCATCAAAATATATAACGATCTATCACCTATGTTCACCATAATTTATACGCTATACAATTCACATTAACAATTAATGTCCCCAATAAGAACTTATATACCATGACAATGTCCTCGCACAAGTCGTCAACCGACACTAGTTTAATCATTCTTTAGCAAAATCTGCATAGTATATATAACTAGAGTTTATTCAAATGGATAGACGCAACGCTTCAACCGGAGTTTCAAAATAAATGCGTTAAAAATATTTGATTCTAACCTCGTATCTTCTTTCTTTTTAGGAGAGATGTATTAACTTGGATAAGAATACCAATTTGATCTTTCAAAAATATAAGCACCTTCTTATTCAGCTTGAAGTAGTCATCCATATAATTAAAAGTACAGATAGAGATTATATTGAATCATGATACGAATTATGTAAATGACAAAATAATACAACAATATATCATTGCATATTGATTATACATCATATGAATCCCTGCATTTTGGCGGAAGATAGTCATTTGAGTTTTTGAAGAAGGAACATTAATTTTGTTTTCCCGTTGAAGATAGCACTTCCATAATTCCATTAGTAGATGAGACCATATCAACAAACAGGGGAAATTGCAGTGTAGTAAAGTAAATAAGGTTACTAGGACACTAACAAGCAAAGTACCTTAGACTAGCAGCCCATCTTATTCGTTCACCATGCACAATAACAAGAGTGACAATAAAAGTTAATTACCATTATGGCGGCAATGGACAAGAAAAGTGTTAGAATATATTAATATATATTCTTATTATATTATATAATATCTTCTATCTTGTATATGATTTCAATATATATTTACCTTGTATAGGATTACTTGTTCATCACTCATAACCCTCCCTATATAAACCCCTCTTGTATCTTTTATAATTCACATCAATATACAGAGTTCAATTCTGTCTCTTATTTCTAACATGGTATCAGAGCCTTTCGATCTCTGGTAAATAATCTACCAGTTTATCGAAGTCACCGCCGGGGATGGCACCATTAGCCTTATCCTTGGCGGCGGCCGTCAATCAACACGCTTCCGCACTCCAAGATCTTCATATGCCCCGTTCAAGGAAGCCTCGTTGTCTAAGTCTTTCTCCGAGAAACTTAACGAGATGCCTCGTTTAGAGAAGCCCCGCCAAGGGATGCCCTGTATAGGGCAGCCTCGTTGTTTAACAAGATGTCTCGTTGTTTAACGAGATGCCTCGTTCAGAGATGTTCAACGTGTCCGATTAACTCCGTCACTGCGCCACCATGCGCTTAAATGGTAATCCCACTTTTCCATGCGCTTTCACGCGCACTAGCGGTAATCCCGCACTTCATCATGTTAGATTAGTTTCGTCACCGCACCATCACGTGCCATTAATGGTCATCACATGCACCACAGCACGTTTGATTCGACTGCCACGCGCCCAAGAGCATCAGATCCACGCCGCGCCACGTGTCAGGCCACGTCATCAGTTGCCCAATTAACCTCCAAGACACATCAATAGCGGTGCCAGCAGTAATGCCATGTCAGTTGCCATGTCAGACACAATTAGCAACGGTGCGAGCAGTAGTGCCACGCCACCTGTCACGTCAGTTGTTAATCATGTCTCCATCTTCATCATGGGTGAAAACCCATCTTCACCAAATCGCTTCCGCCATGCCGCTTTCAAGATCTCATTTCCAAACTCAAGCTGATTTCATTCAATCTACCTTGAGTTTGAGGGGGGCTGTTAGAATATATTAATATATATTCTTATTATATTATATAATATCTACTACCTTGTATAGGATTACAATATATAGTTACCTTGTATAGGGTTACTTGTTCATCACTCGTAACCCTCCCTATATAAACTCCTCTTGTATCTTTTATAATTCACATCAATATACAGAGTTCAATTCTGTCTCTTATTTCTAACAAAAAGAGTGGCCAAACAAATTATCAATCTCTTGGGTAAGAGATAATGCATATGATATAACAAAAATTGTGATAGAGTTTTATATGTATATATATATATATATTTAATTTTAAACATTGGCAAGAAATACTCACGCACTAGCTCACTTGTTCCTATGGGACCGGACTTGAACTCTCGACCTTCTAATTCAGAAGACGATGAAGTACTATTAGGTTACAGCATTCGGTAAAATCATAAACCATAAAGGAGTTGCGCCACAGTTACTTGGGCTTCCTTGAATCATCTTCAATTACCACCATGGTAATGTGAAGGCTGCATCAAAACATAACAGTGATAGCCAGAGTGGTCACAATTATACATGATGTTGTCTCTCTCATTAATTTTTCTCTTTCTCTAACTAAATCAGAGTAAAAATTTGAGAACAAAATTGGAAGAGTTTCTTAATTATTGTGAAGATGGTACAGTCCTCTCCACCTCCAATCATGGTTAATGAGAAATAAATAATAAAATTAATAATGAAAGTTTTGAGTACTTCCAATGTATCTAAAACTAAAAGCTTGTTAAATTCCAAGTTTTGAAGGACAATTATGAAGTCGACATAAAAACTACAGTACTTGATCCAAATGGATGGGAATGGATTGCTACAACCAAAAAATTCATCCCTCATTTTTCCCTTTCTATTGCAAGGAAGGAAGCAATCTGTAGATTGCATCTATGATCTAATTATGGCAATTCAAAAGTTATTTGAGAAGGTTTCCCAAGAGTTGATGTATGTAATTAACAACCCAAACTAGGGAGTCCGAAGTGTTAACCGGGTCCTTACCCAACCCGAGGTCATCTAAGGGTAATATGGACATTTCTAAGATTAAAGTAGAGTTGGTACACTTTACAGCGTTCC
The DNA here is from genome assembly GCF_030987335.1 of Cornus florida. Classification (NCBI taxonomy): domain Eukaryota; kingdom Viridiplantae; phylum Streptophyta; class Magnoliopsida; order Cornales; family Cornaceae; genus Cornus; species Cornus florida. The sequence goes on along the minus strand of NW_026775579.1, from coordinate 75,240,089 downwards.
CCATTATGGTGTCATTGGCTAGATGCAGAATGGACAAAAATGGAAAAGAAGAGAAAAGGGGCAGCTACAGGACTCGGTTGGTCGAAGTGTAAAGGCCTACACGTCGACAGAAAGAGGACTTTTAGTCGACGTGTAGTCCACACGCGTCAACTGAAAGAGGACTTCTCGTCCAACAGTTCTTGACTTCAAACTTATGCCTCGAACCCTGTAGAAGGATTGCTGGTAGATCAACAACACTCCGCAAGTGTCTTGATCCAGTGTGATCTGAAATTCTTCTTATTTGAATCTGAATTTGATGTAGAAGAAATAGATTTGTTTTCTCTGAACATTGTATATGCAATAGTCAATAGACTTTAACATGATTAGGATTTGAACAAACAGTCTAAATTCACTCGTGTGTATATAGTGTATATGCTCTTAAAAATCTCACGAAAAGGCATTGAAAATAAATCAAAAGTTTTATGCAAAAAGCCACACAAACATAAATGAGAGAACATGTTTATATAGACTTTTCAAATCCTAGATATACTTGGAAAGAAGTTAAATTCATGCACAGGTTTTTGGAAAGAAGTCTATACTAAATTGGAAGTTAAAACAAATCAGGAAACTAAGTTACCAAAAACTATCTGAAGATCTTGAACCGGTTCAAGTTAGCCAGTGTTGATTTTGTTTTAAGAAAAAAGAAGCTATGCATCTTGAATCGGTTTAGTTGCCTTGAACCGGTTCAAGTTGGCCAGACTTGAACTTGAAGATTTAAACACTTAGAAAATTTTTGGCAATATGAGTTTTGAAAAACCTATGATGTATGCAAGTGTCCTAACCTCCTAACTCAACTTTTTAAAGTGTTGTTCTTACATTTTCGTAGATTTTAAGCTATCGAACACAAACAACTTTTCAATTCCGTAATCAATCTCGAACTTGAATTTAAACTTAGAATTACAACTCGATCAGACTTGTTTTGCACCGAAATTAGCCAATTACAAAATATATATCTCACATAAACAGTTAGGAGTAGCCCACAAAAATAGTGCCAACAACCTCTCCCATTAGGCAATGTGGGATGTCACAACCACCCCTTCTTGGAACATAACCACCATCCTCATTTGACTAATCCTCACATACTTGTGCATGCTTTCTCCATTTCCGATTGAAGATTAGCTCCGATACTATTTTTCAAGCTATGAACCCATCCTTTAAAAAATGTCAACTAACACCGTTCATTAATATTGCGTAAGCATGCAAAAATCCTTCTTATATTAAGTTGCAACTCTTAAAATAGAGATGGTTTGTTGTCACACAGAAAAAGGAATTGGGATATTGTGCAATGTTTTGAAACCACTGGGGTTAGTGCACCAAGGCCAAAATATTACATTACTTTTAAAATGAGATATTTATTTTAAAATAAATAAAAATAAAAAGGTAAACGCTTATTCTCTCTGTCCCAATTTAGATGTCACTTTTAGGGAGTAAAATTTTTTAAAGAGACGTGGGACATGCCTTGTCTTCCTGAAAAGTTACTACTTTGCCCTTCTAAGTTTTGAATATTCAAATTTGAAATTTTAAACTTCAAGAACATATATGGAAAGATTAAAATATATTATTTGAAAAAGAAAAGTGACAATTATTTTGGGGCAAACCAAAAAACAAAGCATGACATTTTTTTTTGGGACAGAGAAAATATTTTGAAAAGAAATGAGTATTTTAAGACGGCCAAAAATTTATAAAAAAAAAAAAAAAGAAAAAGAAGAAGAAAAAGAAAAAAGAAAAAAGAAAAAGTGGTGACTTTTAATCTAGGAGTGTGTAATTGATCTATCTCATTTTTATTTATTTTTTCTTAGCACCCGTGCATGCATCTTCTTTCTTTATTTCTTTCTTTCTATCTTTCTCTTTCTCTTTCTCTTTCTCCCCGTTGAATGAAATACCTGGGGTGCACCAACCCCACAATAATTGTACTGAAGATTAGCACTAAATGGAATCTATGATTGATCATACTCCACAAGATTCAATGAGAGAGATGCCTTAATTTATTATTCCTATCCTTTAATATATTCTAATTCACAAGGCTTTCTACTGTGTAATTACTCAGCTCCTTAAAATGGGGCCGAGGGGGATATCATTACCTCCATTATTATCCACACCCAATTCACAATTTCCTGTTCTTTTTCATCATCTTTCTCTCTGATGTCAAGACCACTACATGCACTTCACCGTCACTTTTTTCATCGTCTTTCCATTTCCAAAAAAAAAACAAAAGAATAAAAGAAAGAAGTGGGTGGACCAATCTTCACAATAATTTCACTGAAACTTAGCATTTGATTGGTCATATATATTTTACAAGAGTCTATGCATGCATGAAATATGCCTACCTTTATAACTAATATATGTCCCTTAAATCTACTTATCTTGTAGTAGTTTAAGACGTATGTGAGACAGTGCGATGCACACTTACGGTTACTTTTGTAGGGCTTGGCCACGACACACGCTTAGAGTTAGTTTGGTAAACAGAAATGGAATGATCATTTCACTTTGTAATTCTCTTTCTCTTGGATTAGTTTGGTAGGCAAAAATAGAATGGTCATTCCACTTTATAATTCTCTTTATGTTGTTTAGTGTGTCCTTATAAAAAGTGAAATGGTCATTTTTCTTCTTAAGATATGGAATACTCATTCCATTTCCATTAATAACTAAATAATAATAATTCAAAGACAAAAAGCCCCTTACCTTCATTAGGACCCCTCTCTCATGGTTTCTCGTCTTTCTCTCTCCCTCTCTAACGTAACCCAATATCTCTCGCTTCACACATACGATATAGCAAAATTTTCAGCTAATTTCACCATACCAATTCCTCTTTGAAATGTTTACAATCTCATTCATCAAAAACCAGGATTGAGACTGGGATCAAAACCACGTTTGAATTTTTTGGTAACGAAATCCCCTCAAAATTAAGAAGTAACTTCACCACATTAAACCACATGCATCTCAATATTTAAATTATATGTCCATTAATCCATGGTTGCCATCAAAATATATAACGACCCCCTATGTTGACCATGATTTATATGCAAAACAATTCACATTAACAATTAATGTCCCCAATTAGAACTGATATACCATGACAATGTCCTCGCACTAGTCGCTCAGCCGTCATTACTTTAACCATTGGGATTTTTACATATAAATGGGGTTAGGGCCCCAAATTTACACATTGACGGAGTCAAAGTCTTATATTTTCACAAAAATGAGTTTGACCTAAATGATGACTTGGCACATGAAGTTTTACTATTTAAAATTTTTGTTATCTAAAATGCCCTTCTCCCTATTCTAATGCATTTACCCTATTACCCTTGTTATTTCCTCATCTAATTTTAGCCATTGGAGCCCTAATCATTCAGAATCCTTATTCGTGCGCCCTCTTTGGCTGTTTGGGCTTTCCGGGAAAACAGCCATTGACGGCGAGCTAGAGCACCGAAGTTCTCAATCTTCAATTTGGTGGACAACAGCAAGACGGAGGAAGGTCCAGTCATGGAGAATGGAACTTGAAACAGCACAATCCTTCAACAATCCCATTTTAAGGGTCGAAGAGATGGTAAATTGGGTTTCTCTATTCTGTTTTCTGGCATGTGTAATAAGATTAGGGAACACAAGATTTGTGCATGATTTTGTGTATTTGGTGTTTGTTTCTTGTTACAGATTCAATTTTTTTTGTTAAATGTGAATGAAAGTGGATTGGTCTCTATTGATCATGGTTGATTTTTGGAGTTTTTGAGTGTTATGATTTTTGGTTGCATACCTTATAAATCCTGCCTCATTTTTTATTTGTTGCCATTAGTTTCATTTATTTTTCTCTCCATTATTTACTTCTCTCTTCATATATTTGAGCACCAAAAGTACAACCATTATCACTTTCTTGACTATGAATGCTACAAGATTGGCACATGTTTATAAAACTGGCATGTTCTTAAATGTATTTATCTATTTGGATGTGAAAAATTATATGTATATTGTACAGACTTTTTTTTTTTTTTGCATACTTATTTTCCGAAAAAAATAAAAACAAAAATTACATGTTTATATGGAGTATCCTAGTATGGTTATTCCGAAGTCTTAATAGAATAAGATGAGGTTTCTGTAATGATTGAGTGGCTAACTTTAGGTGTCTGGAAAATTACATCTCCTGTAAAAATACATATTTTTCTCTTATATATGTGTGTGTGTGAGATTGTAAGCCAACACATCAAATGGGCAATAGGCCAACTGGTACAAACCCCTCCTTCCCAAAGGGGGAGGTCAGGGTTTGAGCCTCAGTGGAGGCATGGGTGTGTGTGTGATTGCTTAACTTTCCAAAAGAATAAAAAATAAGATAAATCCCAACACCTTAGATGAGACAGATCCTTTGACCACAACTGGGTATTTGGATTAAACTAAAAAAAAAAAGTGAACTGGAAACCTGCAATTTTTATAGGTTATAACAGTTTACCTGGTTGTTTTGAATTAATTTTAGCCCTTTTCTTCCGTTTTTTTTTTCGTTGTCAAATCTTGTGAATTTTTCTTGCAATTATTGTGGACACTTATTTACAGTAAAGGAGCTTACTTTGTTACTGATGCACATTTCAATTGAAGCCTCATGTGATTGTTAAGTTAAGTTGGAAATTGCCTAGTTAAATGAGTTCCCTCTCATGCACAAACTCTAATCGGGGGTGGTGGGAATCACATGCATGTTTAGCAAGGACATGTTAGAATATAATGTTGCTGGAAAGAATTGAACTATCTGAAATGTTTATGTTTATAGTTTTGGATCCTACATTAATTTAGTTGTATTTTTCTATGTTACATGAAGACTGTGTTCTTTGTGATGATACTTTGGGGATGATTGGACACTCCATTACAAGAAAAATGCTCTTTTATGACCTGTGATTAACGACATGCATAAAAAAACAAGCCTTATTAAGTACTATTTAAGCCTTTATGTTTTGGACAAGTCGTTAAATGTTATATTCACGGCTTATATTTAATTGCCCATTTTATTTTCTTTTAAAGGCCTATCTTTTATTATTATTGTTATTATTATTATAACGACATGCTTGTTACATCGTCCATATTGGACCCAAAATTACTTTAAATTAATACCATTCCCTCGCTATTTACTTATGGAAAAAAATATCGCCCAATAAGCCCTAAATTTCAGCCTCACGGTTGATCCCTTCCAAGCAATAGAACAAGAATCCTGCCTAATCCTTCTCCGTTCCAAAGGAAAACTCTGCAGCTGGTCGATCTAGATTCAAGGAGTAAGCTTGGCTATGGCTTCCATTTTTGCTTCAATCTTGTACTCTTTACCGGTGCTTCAACAGTTCTTCAATTTCATCCCTAATTGTGAGTTTTATTATAATTTCCACTTTCTTTTAGTTTTAATGTTGTGAGATAGATTACGAGAATATGAATTTGATTGTGAGATTGAGGGTATATATATATATATATATAATGGTTGAATTTGGTTTTTGGGGCTACTTCACTGCACTCCTTTATTGCTGTATTTGCTATCTTGTGATCGCTTTACGGGTGTGATTTGGCTTGGATAGTTCGGTGGAGATTGGCATTGGGTATGCTTAAAGGAGAATGGGTTGTTACTGATTTGCTGTTCTCCCCTTATATGTTGAAATTAATCCACACTTGAATGGATTAATTTCAACATATACTCTCTTTCAATCTCAGAAATTATCTTGATTTTCCTGCCAATTCCAATTATGGGTAGCCAGATAACAAAAATGTACATCAATTATGAATTCCATCTAATGGCAGATAATGAAAATTAATAGGATAATTATTTATGTCGGCAAGTTGTCTTTCGAGAGGCATGATGAAAATTAATTTGGATGTCGTTTCCTTATAACATACTGTAAAAATTAATTTGTATTTATAATATATGTAAATATTAAATGGAAGCAAAGTATGTAGTTAGCCTTCACACGAAGTCATCAAATGCTATTTTAATGGTGTCGAGCTTCTCAGTATACCCATCTTTTGTGTACATGTTGGAGACTTGAAGGAACTCTACTATTTAGTCTTGGCAAAATATTAATGGATAGAATTCCCAAATCTGACCAGCATAGGGCACGATTTGTTTAGATGCAAAATGCTTTCCAAAAAATATTGAACTATGTTTGGGGCACTGAAAACTGGAATTGCATTTTGTTGCTTCTAAAGACAACATTTTATGTATTTTTAGCAAAAGTAACTTATCTATTGTACTTGTTTAAAGACGTTCTGGATCTGAACTCTCTTATTCTTTTAGCTATTAGCTTAAATTCTAGGGTTTTTGGTTTGTTTTGCCACTCTTTTGAGATTATTATTATTTTATTTTTGTATATATTTTAGAAAGCTAAGAAGCTTCACCAATCATCTTAAAAGTGAATTCCCTTATGACAATTTGTATTAACCTTCCTTTATTTATTTAATTTTTGCACAAAACCTTCCCAATTAACCAAGGGAGGTTACTTTAAAGGGCAATAACTAAAAAAATAAAAACATTTTCAAAAGAATGCGTCAGGATTTTAGTATGATGTACTATTAAAATCACTGGGCCTTACTTCTTTTGGGTGGAGAATATTTTCTTTCACTTTATTTTCTAACGTTCTTTTATTTCACAAATCATTTAATTTACAACTTTTTTTGGAAGAATATGTATAGATTTTGCATTCAACTGTCAAACAAGAGCGTGTTCTATAGAAGCATCTTCCCCCTTCTTCTTTTTTTATCAGTAATTAATCTTTTCCATCCTTTTGTTCTTTGATGTGGCTTGTACTGAATTTGATGTTTTATGTTTTTCCTTTCCCCTTTCCATGTCATATATGTTAGTTATACTTGTGGTAGGTTTTTCATTCATTTTTCTCTCTTCCGTAATCTTGTAATCTTGTTCTTTAGTCTTTGTTCTTGTGGTAGGTTTGTAATTTGTCTTCCATTTCAATCTAAATAGTTACCAACATGCTCTTTTTATAGTATCATTTTCGTCGAAGCAGTACCATGAAGGTTGTATAAGACCCAATTGATTTTATGTCTAAGCGCCTAAAAAAAAAAAAAAAAAAGAGAATGCTTAGAGACTTATTACAAAAAAAAAAGAAAAAAAAAATGAATGCTTAAAAGAACATCAATTGGTCTTGTACACCAAACACCTTGATCCGGCCAAATACCTTGATCCTTCAGATGATTTTGATATAAAGATAAATGAACCAAGTAAAAATCCATTATATTTTTTTATTTATAATTTAGCTATCTTTATCATTATTATCTACTATTTTCCCTTTCTAGTGCTTTTATACTTTGAAAAACACTATTACAAGGAGTACATGGAGTAAGAGAATAAACAGATAATTTCTTTCATGCTATTTATCCTTTTTAAATTGTTTTCTGCCTTTGTCAGTGATTCAATGCCTGTAAAATTTGTTTACTCAAAATGGTACTAATCAGTTAATCAGGATATGTAGTGTTGATATATTTAAAGAAAATATAAATCAGTTAATCAGGATATGTGCATACAATAGTGTTGGTAAATTTAAAAATCATTATAAATCATATGAAGCATTGACACTTAAAGAGTATGAACATGTATGTAAATTCATTAACATATATTTGTTCCTTAATATCTAATTTCCTCTTTAGTTTCAGTTTAGCCTGTTGCAGACAGCTGTAGAGATGGCCTCAATGGAGAACTTACTACAAATCCCTCAGGCTGTTGCTTGCAAAGCCCGTGGCAAGCGTGGTTGTGCGACTCATCCTCAAAGCATCACTGAAATGGTAAGAATTTCAATAAATATCACTTGTGCCGTAGTTGGACACCCTGATGATTTTACTACTTTCATTTTATTCATATCCATTGTTTTCTTTTTCAATTTTTCTTTCTTTTTAGCAAGACTTCCATTCTAAAATATGTTAATAGGTTTGTCAATTCTGGAGATGTTACTTGATAAAATTAGTATCATACTTGGAAAGAGAAAAAAAAAATAAAAAATAGGATCAGAATATTATAAAATTACACTTCCAGGCAAATGATTTATGATTAATTATATTCTAAAATGGTGATATCTTATAAATTCTCTCTTTTTTATGTAGTCCCGATGGAGAAATAAAACAAAGTCCTTTATGAGATGTCATTTACAAATGGAGTCAGTTGTTTGTATTCAATTCTTCAATTGTATTCGTCCTCTTACTCATTAAAATATGTTAAATAAGCAATTATTTGATTTCCACCTTCCTTCACCTATAAAATAAGACAAAATTAAGGAAAAATATATTCTGGAAACTATGTCATTTAATTTACAACTTCTTTTGAAAGAATATGTATAGATTTGCATTTAACTGTCAAACAAGAGCATGTTCTATGGAAGCAAGTAGACTGTCTATTTTGATTTCTTTTAGCATGTATGTAAATTCATTAACATAGCTGTAATGATGTGTATAACTAATAATGATGGGTTGGGTTGTATTGATTTTCATTAATGATGTGTTGGTTTAATTGATTTTCATTTTTGCGTTTTAGAAAATGTGTATATATTTGAATTGGTTTAACATTTTAAGCAGTTTGTGGCAGTAGTACTATTTGGTTTGCTAATCTGGCAGTATACCTTGAATGTGTTGTTCATGCATACAAAGGATTGGCTCATTAAATTCTTCCTTTTATGTTCTAAAAATCTAAATCTCTAATTGCCATTAGGGCATTTTTGGCATATAATCTTTAATTTAGAGTATCAAGAAACATTAAGATTAAAATTTGTTGAATTTAATTATTAAATATAAGGCAATTAATTTATTTGCAGGTTTTTGGGTAGGATTGGAGTGATTTTACCTTCTAAAGGGGATTTATTCTTTCTTTGAAGACATAAATCTTCATAATTAAGGTGAGTGTTTGATCTAAATTTGTAACACTTGTATATATACTGATGTTGATATGAAATTAATTTTTTATGTACCTTTGTTTCAATTCTACTTTGGAATTTTCTATGTTTAGCATCTCTCCCAATGGAAGTAATGTATATTACGCATGCATTTTATTCTCTCAACTCTTTACACAATATATATATATATTGTATATGAAATCCAAAAATTAGTAGGTTAAGAGCAAAGGACTTTTCTATAGGAATCAAAGGAGGCTACAAGGGTTATTTGAAGCAACACTATGACTTTTCATGTTCAAGTAAGTTTTAAATTCGTTCAAATATTATTTTTTTGCATCGTGTGTTAGTAAATTTTTAATAGAGCCATGTGCTAATTTCATTAAATGTAATAAACTTGATTTTTTTTTTAATTACAGAATGTGATTGAAGGATCGATTGTTGCCGTCAAGATTTTGTACGAACGAGGAGATCTAATATATGTTCAAAATTGATGGTTATGTTCTTATTTTGAAAAATATGATTGTTTCTTTTTGAATTTAGTAGTTTAGTTTTATTCCTTATTGACATTATCATATTGGATGAATGGGAAATTTTTTAATATTCATGGTGGCTTTAAATATTTTGTAAACGTGATACTAGACTTAATTTTTTTCTTAAAGAAAAATAAAGGATTTTTGCTATTCTCATTAATATGTCTTATGTTGTATGTGGTGATATGATATGATGTGTGCATTATTATTATTTTTTTTCATATTGAAGACATGCCTCATTTATGTATTTAACATAGGCGCAAGACATAGATTGTTAGTTCCATTAGAAAGTAAAAGGGCTTCTATATATGAAAAATACTTGTATCTTCCTTACCTTTGGTTAATATTTAGCTGATTAGTAATGTTCCATTTAGATGTACAAATGCATTATTAAGAATGTTTTTGGTTATTTATTCAACATTGCCAATCAGCTAGATATCAAGTAAAGTAGAATTATGGATCTGGTTTAAAAACAGCTTCTTTACCTATCAAGTAGAGAATAATTGTGTTTAGGATATATTGTAAAAACAAAAAAAATTAGCAAAAAAACAATGTTCCAAGTGATCTTGGAGTATATTTTGTACTATTTATTCCCTCAAGTTAGCTAGATTGGAATATAGTTTGTACTCTTTATGGCACTAATGAATTTATTTGTGGATATAATGTGTAACCTAATTAGTGGTGTGGGGTGTAATACCATTTTCAATTGTAAAAATAAGTCCATTTTGCGAAGGTACCACTTTTTTTCCAAAGGTACCACATTTTAAACTGGATGTGCCATTTTTTGGCATCCAGGTACCATATTTTCTAAACACTCGCTTAGCTAGCTTGGATAATATTTTGTGTTATTCATGGCGCTAATGGAGCTGTTTATGGATGTAATGTGCAACTTAATTAGCGATGTGAGGTGTAATACCATTTTCAATTACAAAAATAAGTTCATTTTGCGAAGGTACCACTTTTTTTTCAAAGGTACCACATTTTTGAAGTAAAGGTACCACTTTTTGGCATCCAGGTACCATGTTTTCTAACACACTTGCTTAGCTAACTTAGAGGATATTTTGTGTTATTCATGATGTTAAATGGAGCTGTTTATGGATGTAATGTGCAACTTAATTAGCTGTGTGGGGTGTAATACCATTTTCAATTGCAAAAATAAGTCCCTTTTGCGAAGGTACCACTTTTTTTCCAAAGGTACCACGTTTTTGAACTGAAGGTACCATTTTTTGGCATCCAGGTACCATGTTTTCTAACACACTCGCTTAGCTAGCTTGGAGAACATTTTGTGTTATTCATGGCGTTAATGGAGCTGTTTATGGATGTAATGTGCAACTTAATTAGCAGTACGCGGTGTAATATAATTTTCAATTGCAAAAATTAGTCCATTTTGCGAAGGTACCACTTTTTTTTCCAAAGGTACTACGTTTTTGAACTGAAGGTACCACTTTTTGGCATCGAGGGACCATGTTTTCTAAACACTTGCTTACCTAGCTTGGAGAATATTTTGTGTTATTCATGGCACTAATAGAGCTGTTTATAGATGTAATGTGCAACTTAATTAGTGGTGTAAGGTGTAATACCATTTTTAATAGCAAAAATAAGTCCCTTTTGCGAAGGTACCACTTTTTTCTCGAAGGTACAATGTTTTTGAATTGAAGGTAACACTTTTTGGCCTCCGGGTACTATGTTTTCTAAACACTCGTTTAGCTAGCTTGAAGAATATTTTGTGTTATTTATGGTGCTAATGGAGCTGTTTATGGATGTAATGTGCAACTTAATCACATTACACATGTATATAATTGGGTTAATTCCACCTACACCCCCTGACCTTTGACCATATCGTACCTACACCCCCTCTAGGTTTCAATATTCTACACACACCCCCTAACCTTTGACTATATCAACTTACCCCTTGCCGTTAAGTAACAGACGTTTAGTGCTAATGTCAGGATGGATAAAAAGGTAAAAGGTCAATTTGGCCCTTTACAATGGCTGAAATGACATTTTTAACTTTATTGACAATTGCAGAGTTACAAAACTTGATTGGAATGAAGTGTTTATTAAAAGAGTGTTGTATCTCTTTGACAATTATGTTTATTGAGAGAGTGTGGTATCTCTTTGACAAATATTGAGATTAAATTATCCTTTTGTTCGACACCATGGAACCAAGGAAACAACAGGCCAATTTTTCATTCATTCAACTGCTTCAAGTTTGGAATGAAATTTTTTTTTATAGTATATTCATGTAATAGTCGAAGAAAATTCAGTAAGGCCCTAGTATAATAAGCCATACAATACTAATTCATGAAAACCCAATACAAAAGAGCAACTTCATTTCACTCCATCTAAGGTAGATGCCAGTATAATAAGCAATACAATGGTTACAAAAACATACCAACCTAATCCATAATCAAAAGTTGCAAAGCTATTCTTCTTTAAAAGTTAAAAAATAGCTAGCACCAACAGATTGCAAAATACCAGGAAAAAAAAAGACATTGTTCAACATTACAAATGTCCCATATCCCACATCGTTTCAAGTACATTTTGGATTCTGAGATCCTCCTATCCCGCTTCCTCTAACTCCCAATTGGGCAAATACAGGTATGTATTTCCTTGTTCTGTGGTAAACCAATTTGTGGCCCTTTTCCTTTGTGTGGTCTTAGTGAGAGTTCTCTTGTTCGTGTATCTGATGGACATGCATTCTCTCTGTTTCTGTGTGTAGTTGGAACAAAAGAACCACTTTGTCTCTGTGACTGTCACATGTAATAAAAATTAAGGTATTAAGGCATTGTATAATAATAATAAGGAACAAAAGCAATATAAAAATAAGCAATTTGAAACTTTGAATAATAATCATTTTAAAAAGAATTATCAAAATTAAAAAAAGAATTTATAATTTGCCCAACACTTTGCAGGTGACCTCATTATCCAACTTAGCAATACTGCTGTTTAAAACATTCTTAACAATTATATAAGAATTTTGAGTTTACTTAAGAGGTTGAATATTTTCATTGGAGCTCTTGAAAAATGCAATCTATTACTACATTAGATACAAAAAGACAACACTATCATGTAACACGAAAAAAAAAAAAATTGCCCAATTAATACAACTATGAAAGAATTCACAGATTTGTACCAGATATATATATTTGATATTAAGAAACAAAAAACAACTTCAAATAATAATAATAATAAAATCACTGATTCCTACCCACAAATGGCGTTTAGAAAATTTTCACTGACCATGCTGAATATATAACATAGAAAAGTGCAAATGAACATTGACCTATAGTACTAACAACTAAGTTATACTAAGAAATTGTTCTACAGCAAAAATTATATCAGAAGTCCAAATTACATCTTATAAGCCTTGTAGGAGAGATGACTTCACTGGAAAGATTAGTCAAAGAGTCTAAAAGCAGCTATAAGGAGGTGGTGATTGCACAAGAAATAGTTGATGGAGTTAAAGTAAATGACATTGAGACCAATTTGGCAGTCATAAAGGTGTTGCTTGTAACGACCCTAACTGATGTCAAAATTTTTTAAAAAAATTCGGCATAACCTCCGCTAAAAATCGTCCTACAACAACCTATTTAAAAACATTTTTAACCTATCCCAACATAATAAACATCTAATACATTCCATGGTAGTACAACCACATGCTATATCATTCAAGTATCATAATTACAGTCCCAAAATACAAGATTAAGATCAAATGTCTATGTTTTACAAGCCCATAGGTATAATTATAATATTCAAAGTCCATAAGTCATCGTACAAAATATATTATGCTTAGTCTTACAAAAATAGAATGACCCAAGTACAAAAACAACAAAATAAGCTCCTAATCCATATTAAGTCTATGGTAGAATGTCATCCGCCACTTCTTTCCCATTTCCTGTAAAAAAAAAAATGTTAAATAAAAGGGGTGAGCAAAATTGCTCAGTAGGTGGTGCCTAAGACACACCTCTTGTGTCCCCGTGAATCCAAACAAGAATAGGACACTAGGGATTTGGGGTCATGCAAAGTAGGGAAAACACAATATCAATTCTAAGTTCAAAGCAAATAAATATCGTGCCATGAATGCAATGTTATGCATGTCACTCCCCATTTTCAGAAAAATATCATCACTTCATAAACTGTTAATATAACACACCCTTTGGTGACTCCGCAGCGACACGAGAGAAGGATTGGCTATTGTCCCTGACCTTTGGTACCTCCGTAGTGTCATTTAAGGCCCAGATAGCTCAACCACGCTAGGGAAATCTCCCTAATTCCCTCTAAGCTATATTAACACACCGGCCCTTTGGTGACTCCGAGGCGACCGGGTTTTTTCTCAAAAAACCATTTTATCAAATTCTCCCCAAAATCCCTTTTTCATCTTTTTCTAATCATTTCACCATTTTCATACCCATACTTTGAATGCATGCTTTTAATGCATGTTACATGCCTTTTTAATACCATAAAAATTTGGGAAAAATTAATGTTACACCACTAACATGCTTCCTCATAACAATTTTTAACAATTTAATGAACACAACAAGCATAGAAGATCAACAATTAGGTATACTTTCTATGTATAACAACAAATACACATAATAACATGCTTCACATACACAATTAAAATCATTTAAGAAATATCAGTTCAAATCTAGCATGATTGACAACAATTAAAGTAGGGAAACTCACAAAGGAACAAGAATTTGAGTATTAGAGACCCCTACCTCTAAAGCAATGAAAAATCCCAAATAGATGCCCTAGATTTCAAAATTAAGGAGTGCACCAAACTAGAAATTGCTCCTATCAACTTGTAGGCCTCGCCGTGAGCTTCAATTTGCCGCAAACGGCACTTTAAACTACCAAGAGATGAGGAATTAATCAAGCTTAATTGTGTAGAAGAAAAAAAAGAAAAGTAAGCGGCAGAGAGGGAGCAAGCCGAGAGAGAAGAAAAAAAGAAAAACAGTGGGTCTGTCATGACCCATTACCCATCTTATGGACTTAAAATTGGAGTGGGTCCCACCCATTTTTTTTTTTTCTTTTCTTTTCTCTTTTTCTTTTGCTTTTAAATTACACCTCACACACAAATATATATATAAGAAAAACTTAAACATTACATTGCTAGAAATAATTTCTTCTTCTTTATTTTTATTTTTTTTCTTTTTCTGTTTTACATTCAAAATTGATAAGGATTTTAAGCGATTGGATGTGAGTATAACAACCAATCCCCATATGGTTGGTGTAGCCAAAAAAAAACTGCTCTAGGAAGCAGCCTTCTAACTAAATAAATAGAACGAATCCATTACATGGCCAATGTCTACTAATTGCATTTCATAAATAGACTAAATTAACACAAATGATATGTCATTTCTATTTTAGTCTAACTGTTTGGGGTTGGTAACTTGAATTTTGCCGTACTTTACTTTCATCTCAATAAACTGTGGCTGGAACCATGAGATTTCTTCTTGACAGCTTCTAAATTTCAAACGTGCCTGCAGGAGTTACTATCCCCTGTTATAGAACTTGGGAAGTGGCTTCTTTCTCTGGCATATTGGGAAGTCCCTTTGAAGTTTATGATATCCTGCTCGGTTTTCACGTATGTGATTTGCTGGTAAGGTTTTTATTTGAAGACTTATTTTCTATTTTGTTGGTCATTTGAACAGCATGACTATATGATAAAAATGTAGCAGAGTTGCTATCATTGGCTTTATACTTGAATAAGGCTTTAAGTGTTTCACAATCTAAATGAAAGCAATTCCAGCATTTTGGTTAAGTAGCTGTAATACAAATGAGTGATATTAAGATTTTAAAAATAACTTGCAGTAGTATATTTCAGGCGATCGATTGAAAATATGGCACAAGAAATTGCGTTAAGTTGTTATGTTATTGTCTTTGGATTTTTATGGGACTACATAAAATTTGGTGAAGCCTTGTTTTCTTTGCCTTAGCTTCTGGCAAGTTCCCACAAGTTTGGAGTTTGTTATCATTTTGCCTTTGTGCATT
Source organism: Cornus florida (assembly GCF_030987335.1). NCBI lineage: Eukaryota > Viridiplantae > Streptophyta > Magnoliopsida > Cornales > Cornaceae > Cornus > Cornus florida. Next base: position 75,224,674 of record NW_026775579.1, on the reverse strand, counting down.
TGATGTAGAGTATGTTTTTCTATTTAGTCTTATCCTAGTTCTAGATGTTGAACGGCTTAATTATATAATCAATCATCCAATTTAGTAGGGACCGTAGGGTCTAGTGTATTTAGAATTTGAAATATGGTTCTGAAGTTTTGATTGATTGTGTGATGCAACTTTTTCTATTGGCAAAGTCTGAGGGATTCTAGGTAGGATCTTAGAAGAGATTTTTTGTATTCTCTTTGTTCAATTCACTTTCTGCTACCAAATTTACTGTCCCCACTCCCCTTCTCCACTTTTCATCCTGAGGCCTAGATTCATTAAGAAGCCCTCTATCCTACAAATTTGACCTTTAATTGAACTCTAGAACTCTTAATAGCTTTGGTCCAGAATTTTCTGCAACTACTTTTTTGGGAATCTAAAAAGTGATACGTTTAGGACTAAGAAAATACTCTTCCAGTCCACAAAGCCAACTACCTATCAATGTGTTAGTGGGGAGCATTCATCTAAGTTTTCTAGTGTTGTCCATGTTAATTTGGTACTAGAGCTTGTATAAATTGTTTTTATACCCTTGTTACACATCTGTATTTGAAACAACAATCAAATTTGGCCATGGAGGCTTTGATTCAATAGGATGAGAGGTGTATGCTGCTAGTTAGCATATTTACCTAAAAAGCTACCTCCTGAAGTTTATAAATTGGAACTAATTGCCTTTATTTAGAAGATAAGAATTTGTGCCATTGGAAAAAGGGAAATCTTGGAATGGGATTATCATTGCTGAACAAAACGAACGTGTCACTATAGAACATCCTTTCAAAATTAGAAAGGTGGCTCTTTAATTTATGTTAAAGGGTCCTCTATTTGCAAAATGGAAGTGGAAGTTTGATTTTAGAGGTGGAAGACAAGCAAACCCAATTATTCTCTCTATCCCTCACTATCTCAGAACTAGACACCATGCCTCTTCTTCACACCCTCTTCTTCATAGAACCCTTTCATACACACACACACATATATACTACACCTATAATTTTCATTTTAGGTTACACACACACACACACACACACACACACATATATATATATATATATTTCATTTCTATATTTTCTCTACATTACTCACTCTAATTCCAAATGTGTTTTTGTGATTTGGTATTAGATATGTTGTTTTGTGATTTTGATAATTGTATTTGGTATTATGCCATTAATATTTTTCAAATTAGCTGTTAATTCTAGTAGGGAAAGAATAAAATGAATTTTGCTTTATATTGGGGCTATTGAGTTTTTTGTTTCCTTGTTGTAGGATATAAATATTCAATTCGTGCAATACATGAACCAACTATGGAAGCTGTAGCTCCCAAGAAAGAAGATGATGATGAACAATAGTCTCCAAATTGGAAGGTTAAGATGCTTTATGACGGTGATTGCCGGCTTTGCATGCGCGAGGTTTGCATTTTACATTTTATTTTCAAGTTTTTAATTTGATTGCAACGTACTGTTATTCATGAATTGGTGTTAATTTGAAAAAATGTTTATATAATTATATTACCAGGTCAACATGTTAAGGGAGCGGAATGAGCGCTACGGATCAATCAAGTTTGTTGACATAAGTTCAGATGAATATAGTCCAGAGGAGAATCAAGGCCTTGACAACAAAGTTGTATGTTTAAAAATTAAAAATTATTAAAAAATTGAATTTTTGTTGTGGTACCAATGCTAAAAGAATACCTGCATATTTGAGTGGTGGAATCAAAAATTTGGTATAGAAACAGTAAAAAAAACATATAGAATTAGAGGGTATAATATAGCTCGTGTCTCTTTATAAATGAAAAAAAAAAAAAAAAAGAGATGAAAATTAGACATCCAATTGGGGAAAAAAAAAAAAAAAAAAAATTATAACACTAATCATCTACAAAATAAATGACAAAGAGAAAGAGAGTACTCGTTGCAGATGCTGAGGCGTATCGCCATGTTTAGAGAGAGATTTTCTTGTTGGCTCACCGATAGCTCTTTTCTTCTTCTTCTGAAAGAGGGCCGGGATTTTATGGTGGCCTGGTCTTGCTTCGCTGGTTAGACAGAGATGGGGAGAGAGAGGACGCATGAATGAGGGTGAAATGGCTATTACAGAGAGGGGGGGGGACAGAGAGAGGGCTCTTCAAGAATGAGATTTGAGTGAGGGTTAGGGCAGAGAGAGAGGGGCTCTTGCACGAATGAGATTTCGTGAGGTTAGGGCTCCAAAAGGTCAAATGTATTAGAAAATGAACAAGGGCATTTTAGGCAACACACAAAATAAGGAGAAGGGCATTTTAGGCAACACAAATTTTAAACAGTAAAAATTCATGTGCCACATTAGCAATTTATTCAAACACATTTTTTTGAAACTATGGTACTTTGACTCAATGGATATGTAATTATGGGCCACTAAACCCATTTATATGTAAAAATCCCTTAACCATTCTTCTGCAAAAACTGCAGGGTAAACAACTAGAGTTTATTCACATGAATAGAATCAAAAACTTTAAACATGTTTCAAAATAAATTCTTTAAAAATATTTGTTTCTAAACATGTATCTTCGAGATGCATTCACTTGGATACCAATACCGTTTTCATTTTTCAGAAATATAAGCACGTCTTGAAAGCATTGCTACATTACTCTCTCTCTCTCTCTCTCTCTCTCTCTCTCTCTATATATATATATATATATATATATATATATATATATGGATATATTATATGTTTTATTCTACTTGAAGCAGTCATCCGTATACATTTTATTAAAAGTTCAAATACCGATTATATTGAACCATGATACAAAACACACTCACACATCTACTTATTCTTATGAGAATTTGAATTCTTCTTTCTAATTTGGATCAGTTTTCTTAATCAAAATTATACATTATGACTAACGTAAAATATTTTTCTCAGAAAATATTTTTATTTTTCAAGTAAAATATTTTATTTTTCTGTATTTGGCAAATGTTTAGGTAAAGGGGTTGAGGTGGAGTCCATCTGACCGGACGTGTAAAATAACTTACCGAAAATTGATAAATAAGTTATTTTGTTAAATTTTAATATTTTTTTCTCGTAAATATTTTATAACAACCAAACAAAAAAAATTTATAAAATTTTTTACTTTCAATGCATGATAAGATACTAATCAATGCATGTTTTCCATCAATATATATATATAACCAAAAATTTTTGATCATGTAAATACCGGCCATAGTTGAAGCCTTCATTTTTTTCGTTTGTTTCGAATGGGACAGAAATTAAAAAGGGACTACTCAAGTTACTCAACTTTGATGGGAATATTCCTCCTTTAGTCTTGTGTACGGATTATATTAATGTGCATGGTAGGGATTGGACAAGGGACTCAAACAATGCCAAATGATAAAGCAGAAGGTAGTGGGCTAATTAATTTTTTTTTTTTTTTTTTTTTAATTGGAACTCATACAAACTGTCTTCGCTAAATTCCTCCTTTTAAAAGTCGAGCCTGTTGGTACTAATTAACTTTTTAGTGTTTTCATTTTCAAGGCCACATTTTTTCAATCAAGAATAGAACTATACAAGTGATTCCCAAGTCTTTGCTGTCTCTTTCAGCAATGGATGGTTATCACAAAGTCTTTGTTCTTTTTTAATCTCTCTCTCTCTCTCTCGGACCAAAACCCCCCCCCCCCCCCCCGTAATACCCCGATATAAAAGCTAGTCACTTTAAGCAATGGAGCACTTGAACTAAACTTTTCAGATCAAAATATAATATTAATACCAATAATTTAGTATTAAGAAAAGACAAGATAGTACTTGGGGGTGTTGGAATCACATACTCGTATATATACATATATCTTTTGCATAAATGTTAATATACACTTATATGAGATACCTTATATATATTCCTAGAATATTATAATAAAAAATAATAAATAAATAAAATTAAAAAAAGAAAACATATTTGTTTCCCAACATTGAGTCTCACTCAGATGACCAGATCCGTTAGTTAACATTTACTTTTGTTGGGCTTGCCGGGACACGCACTTAATTTTGGGTTGGTATTATTCCCTAACATTATTTAAAGTCTTTATGCATAATTTAGATAATTTAAAATAAAAAATCATGCATTAAGATTTAAAACCCAACTAATTACATAAACATACGCACACATACTTTTTTTTAATCCAATTAGCATGCAAAGTCGTTTATTACTTCTAGTTAATCATTCTAGAGTTATCTTAAGTATGTATCTTAAGTATATGTAGGACACGTGATCAAAGGGAAATAGTTAGAAGAAAAACTTGCCTTAAGGATTTCAGGTTGAAATCCCAAACCTCTTTCTTCCTTTTCTTCTCTAATTTCGGCGACCCTTGGGTTGCCTTCACAACCTTCTGTTGCTCCTGGTTCAACCCACGAACAACCTCCTCTGATCCCTTCTTGGTTCAGCCTTTACTCCTTGGCCAAAACCTCTCTTTGTCTCTCTGTTTTCTCTCACCAAAACCCACTGCCTTTTTTTATATGTGAATATGGTTTTTGTAACTCTCTTGCAGATATATAACTTTTATATATATATATATACTACTACTAAATCCTATTCCCTTCCCAACTCTAATTACCTTAAAGAAAAGAAAAGAAAAGAAAAGAAAAGAAATAAAATAAAAGAAAGAAATTATTTATATATATAAATCATTCTACTAAACGTGATTACACACACACATATATATATAGATAACATTTATCTATGTATATATATACTACTGACTATCCAAATCTATATTATTACTAATACTAATAATACTAATAGTAATAATAATAATAATAAAATTATTCTTATATACATATATACCCATATATGATATATATATGCATATAACTATCCATATATATATTACTATTAATACCATTAATAATAATAATAATAATAATAGTAATATTATCCTAATATACATATATACCCATATATATATACACAATTATTCATGGGTTATTATCCATACCCATCAAGACTCCTATTTAAGTAATCCATGTGACCTATTGGGTTGGTCCATGACTACTATCCAAATCGAACTCATTTAAAATATAAAATAAAATAAAACAATTAAATCATTTAATCCTAACAATTAAATACAAATATATACACATCATTTAAGCAAGCAAAATCATATAAAAAATTCATTTAAATAAAAAAATTTATAAACACATAATTAAAATAAACAAATAATTCAAATAAACACATAACAATTAGCCACATAATCAAATAATCATTTAAAAATGCGCTAAAATAATTAAATAAATCACAAAACTATCTTTTTAAAATTAGGGGTATTACATTATTCCTCCTAACAAAAGGAATTTCGTCCTCGGAATTCGCCATTACCTTATTCCATAATTTTTTAAAATTGTGAGGGAATTACGTCCTCCCGTTCCTAAATAGACTCAGCTTAATTATGATGGCTCCACTAGACGCGTACAAGAGGTATGACCTTGTTACGAAGAATCTGATCCTTACGGTCTATAACACGACACAGTGGCTCCACATATGTTGCATCCAACTGCAACTCAATCTCACTAACATCGATATACTGATAACGATCCTCATCTCGCAGAAATTTTCGCAACATGGAAACATGAAACATATTGTAGACACGGTGTAAGTGGTCTGGAAGTGCTAACTAATATACTACTGCGCCAACTCAATCCGTAATCATAAAAGGACCCACAAAACGTGGTGACAACTTCATTTTCCTCCCAAAGCACATTACTCCCTTCATAGGAGATACTTTGAGCAAAACCTTATCTCTAACCTGAAACTTCAATGCACGAGTACGATGATCTGCATAACTTTTCTTCCTACTTTGGGAAGTGCACGTACGATCCCTGATAAGAACGATCTTCTCAAAGGTGACCTTAATGAACTCAGGACCCAAAAATATGTTCTCTCCAATCTCCATCCAATAAACAGGAGATCTATATGGTCGACTATATAAAGCCTCAAATGGTGCCATACCAATAGTCTTCTGAATGCTATTGTTATATGTGAACTCCATGAGTGGCAAATAGTTTTCCCAATGGCCTTCAAAGTCAAAGACACAAAAATGAATCATATCCTCCATGATCTGATTAACCCTCTCAGTCTGTCCATCAGTATGAGTATAATAAGCAGTGCTAAGATGTAACTCTGTACCCAAAGCCTGCTGAAAACTTTTTCAAAATCCTGACATAAAGCTCGAATCCCTATTTGATATAATGGATAACGGTATGCCATGCAACTTCACAATCTCTGTAATGTAAAGCCTCACCAACTATTCCGAAGTGAAATCAGTGCGAATAAGCAAGAAATGAGCTGATTTAGTTAACCTATCAACGATGACCCAAATGGAATTGTGATCCTTAATGGAATTAGCAACCCCTCCACAACATCCATATAAATGCTCTCCCATTTTCACTTCAGTGTAGGTAGTGGCTGCAAAGAACCTGGTGGTCTTTGATGATCAATCTTGACCATCTGGAAAGTACTACACTTAGAGACAAAGATAACAATGTCCTTTTTCAAACCTGTCCACTAAAACTGCCTCTTCATATCCTGATACATCTTATCTCCTCTTAGATGAATAGAAAACTCAGACTTGTGAGTCTCGATTATCACATCCTTTCTTAAATCATCAGTAAAAGGTACTACTAAATACCCTTTGTACCTTAAGCCTCCATCAGTCCCAACATAATAAAATGAATTCTTTTCAGAAGTTATCTCTGCAACTTTATCAATGCACTGCTGATCTGTAAGTTGCGCCTTAAGTACTTTATAAATGATAGATTGTGTAACTACCATACACGCCATAAAAGTATCGGACAACTCATCGACTGTCTTCAAAGAATCCCACTCAGTGACGAATAATACAGAAAGACTCGCATAGGGTCAACGACTGAGTACATCTGCCACCACATTCGTTTTCCCTGGATGGTACTGTATAGAGAAATGATAGTCTTTCACAAACTCTAACTATCTGCGCTGTCTCATATTCAGCTCCCACCAAATAAACAAATACTGCAGACTCTTGTGATCACTTAATAGTCTAAAGGACTATCCCAATAAATAATGCCTCCAAATACGTAAGGCAAAGACCACAAGTGCTAACTCCAAATCGTGTGTTGGATAATTAAGCTCATGAGGCTTAAGCTTACGAGATCCATACGAAACTGGTCGTTCCTTTTGTATCAAAACATGCCCAAAACCTTGCAAAGAAGCATCTGTATAGACAAGTAAATTAACCTTGATTCCGGGGTCGAAGAAAACCATTCCGGCTTCGAGATTCGCTAATTGGGATCAGGCTATCTTTTATGGTGGAGAGACGGAATTAGAAGATGATAGGGTAAAAGAAATAATTGATATCAATCCATTTATGAAGATCAGTTCAATGCACTAATGTGAATCAGTGTATTAAATCCGATCCATGTATATATTAAGAGTATATTAATATTAAAAAGAATTGTTCGTTAGACATATCAATAAACAATTTTAAAAATATATACAACTCAATGTCAATTCTTGTAGAAACCATCAGATTATATAGTTATATCCATAATTAAAGTCGTCCTCTGTTTGGAGAGTGTGAGAGAATCCACGTGATAAGAGAAAAGATATGATGGACAAAAGAGATATAATTGAGAGTGATATGTATAATATATATATACATTCTGTGCTTTGAAACGCAATGTAAGGCATATTCACGCAAAGTGGGCATATTCACGCAAATAAATGCTGCTAACAATCGCTTCCTTCCATCAGATGGGGAAGGTTTTATGCCTAACCCTTTATTTTTGTTAACAATCTATTTTTCATGAGATATTGTTTGTTTTGCATATTTTTCGTATTCATAATTTTTAAAATAGTCTAAATAGTTGGGAGTAACCCACAACCCATAAAAGTAAGTGACAGCAATCTCTTCTATTAAGTAACATGAGATGTCACAATCACTCACTTCTTGAAACATAACATTTGACCAGGGTGTCTGCACGTACTTGTGCAGTTTTCTCCATTCTTCGATTGAAGATTCGGTCTTATATTATTTTTCAAGGTACCCATCCTACAAAAAAAGTCAAATAACTCCATTTATTAATTTTGGGTAAGCATATTAAGTTGCAACACTAAGGTGGTTTGTCGTCACAAATAGAAAGGAGAAGGGACATTGTGCAATGTTTTGAAACCAGGGGGTTAGTGCACCAAGGCCAAAATACTTTTTGACTTTTTAAATGAAATATTTATTTTGAGACAAATAAAAATAAAAAAAAGGTGAACACTTATTTTGAAAGAAAATGAATATTTTATAACAGCCAAAAAAAAAAAAAAATGACACTTTTAATTTAGGAATGTAATTGATATATCTTATTTTTATTTATTTTTTTCTTAGCACCAGTGCATGCTATTCATTTTTTTTTTTTTTTTTCTTGAAATACCTGGGGTGGACCACCCCACTATAGTTGTACTGAACTAAATGGAATCTATCATTGATCATGCTTCACAAGATTCAATGGGAGAGATGCATTAATTTATTCTTTATATCCTTTAATAGATTCTAATTCACAGGGCTATTTACTGTGTAATTACTCAGCTCCTTAAAATGGGGCCGAGGGAGTTATCATTACCTCCATTAGTATACACCCAATTCACACTTTCTTGTTCTTTTTTCGTCTCTTTCTATCTGATGACAAGACCACTACACTTGCACTTCATGGTCACTTTTTCTATCATCTTTCTTTTTCCAAAAAAAAAAATAAATAAAATAAAAATAAAAGAAATAAGTGAATGGACCAATCTTCACAATAATTGCACTGAAACTTAGCATATGATTGATCATATATAATTTACAAGAGTCCTCGCATGCATGAAATAACTAATATATTGTAGTTCAATACGCATGTGAGATACACACAGCTACTTTTGTTCGGCTTGGCCATGACACACACTTAGGGTTAATTTGGTAGGCAAGAATGGAATTCCACTTCCTAATTTCCTTTCTCTTGGACTAGTATGGTAGGCTGGAATAGAAAGAAATCGAATGATCATCCTACTTTATAATTCTCTCTCTATTATTTGGTGTGTTATTATAAAAGTGTAATGGAAATCCCAACCTGTTTCTTTCATAAAAAAAACTGAAATGGTCATATCTCTTCTTAAGATATGAAATGACCATTCCATTCTCACCCATTTCCATTAATATTTAAAATAAAAAGTTAAAAGACAAAAAAATCCCTTGCCTTCATTACAGACCTCTCTTTCATGGTTATCTGTCTTTCTCTCTCCCCCTCTAACGTAACCCAGATATCTCTCTCTTCACACATACAATGCTTATTTCACCATGCCAATTCCTCTTTTAAATGTTTACAATCTCATTCATCAAAAATCAGGATTGAGACTGGGGATCAAAACCACGTTTGAATTTTTGGGTCAGAGTTCCCAAAAAATTTCAACTTATTAACGGTAAACCCCTCAAAATTAAGAAGTAATTTCACTACATTAAACCACATGCATCTCAATGTTTAAATTACACAGTATATGTCCATTAATCCATGTTTGCCATCAAAATATTGATTTATATGCAATACAATTCACATTAACAATTAACGTCCCCAATAAGAACTGATATACCATGACAATGTCCTCGCCTCGCACAAGTCGCTCAGCCGTCATTAGTTTGACCATTCTTCTGCAAAAACTGCAGGGTATATAACTAGAGTTTATTCACATGAATAGAATCAAAGACTTTAAACATGTTTCAAAATAAATGCTTTAAAATTTTTTGACTCTAAACATATATGTTCTTTCTTTCTCAAGGGAGATGCATTCACTTGAACACCAATACCGATTTCATTTTTAGAAATATAAGCAATGTCTTATTCTACTTGACGTAATCATCCATATACATATAATTAAAAGTTCAAATACCGATTATATTGAACCATGATACAAAACACACTCATACATCTACTTATTCTTATGTGAATTTGAATTCTTCTTTTTAATATGGATCAGTTTTCTTCATCAAAATTATACATTATGACTAACGTAGAATATTTTTCTTAGAAAATATTTTGTTTTTTCAGGTAAAATATTCTTTTTATTTTTATTTTTTAGTATTTGGCAAATGTTTAGGTCGACGAGTTGAGGTGAAGTCCATCTGACCGGACGTATAAAATAACTTACCAAAAATTAATGAATAAGTTATTTTTGTTGAATTTTAATATTTTTTTTTTTTTTGTAAATATTTTACAACAACCAAATACCAAAAAAATAAAAATTACATAAATTTTACTTTCAAACAAACGAAGCGTATACGTCCACGATAAGATATTAATCCATGCATGTTTTTCATTAATATATATATATATATATATATATATATATATAACCAATATTTTTTGATCATGTAAATAAAGGCCATAGTTGAAGCCTTCATTTTTTCGTTTGTTTCGAATGGGACAGAAATTAAAAAGGGACTATTCAATTTTGATGGTAATGTTCCACCTTTACTCTTGTGTACGGATTATATTCATAGTCTTTGTGCATGGCTGGGATTGGACAAGGGACTCAAACAATGCCAAGGTATAAAGCAGAAGGCAGTGGGCTAATTAACTTTTGAGTGCTTTCATTTTCAAGGTCACATTTTTTTCAATCAATAATAGTGTAGATACTAAAATTTTAGTGGACTTTAATTTTAACAAATTGACTCATTAAATATGAGTTTAATGTTTAATTAAATTGTTTAATTGGCCGAAGCTTGGTCCACTTAAATTATTTAATTAGCCCAGCTCACATAATTAAATGGAAAGATAATTATTCCTAATAAAATATATTTAGAATAATTATTTTAAAGGATAATTATCACAATATAACCGGTCTGGCCCAATTATGATATTATCCTTATTAGGAGATGATACGTGTCATCATTCTATTAATCCAAGAAGCCTATAAATAGAGGCCTGGAGGAAGAAAAAAGGGGTACACAAATTCAGAATTCAGAATTTCAGAGAGAAATACAAAAGCTCTCATCCCCAACAACCAACCCCAAAGGCGAAGAACACCAAACACATCAAATTGTGCCGGTCTTCATCAAATTTCACGGTGATCAACAATAAGCACATCCAAAGTCGTGCCATTCGTCATCCAAATTTCACGGTGATTTAAGATCAAGTTCGTACAGCCCTTGGATCCAACCAACCAACAAAAAAATGAGATTTAATCAGAGGACCAGTTCTTTCTTTTGTAAAGAATATTACAGAGGATTGTACTTCAATTTCTCAAATTAATAAAATTATATTATTTGCTCCATATTTTGTTTCTATTGCAGACTTACAAAATTTGTGTGTACAAATTTGTGGCACACCCGGTGGGACATCCTTTGCCTCTCATCTCTTTCTCTTACCATTAAGTTTCTTTTCTATCAGATTCTATGGCTCCCCTTAAGACTCCGACAGAGAAGAAAGCCCAAAAGAATATCGCTACCACAAAGGTCGACGCCAAAGCCACCATGAAAAGTGGCACGAAGGCCAAATCAAGTGATGGAAGTACCTTGGCGGGCCCTGTGACACGTAACAAGTCTCAGGCAATCGCGTCATCTAAACATCAGCAAGACTTGGTGAAAACCAATCCTACAAAGCCGGCAAATGTGAAAACTCAACATGTCAAGAACCCTGACGTTGTTCCAGAGGAGATTCCGCCACCAGATTTACCTCATTCCGTTTATGATGTTCACTCTAGTGTCGGTTCACCCCCAGAGTCACCACGTCAGACTTCGGAGCAATCAATCACTTCAAGGAACGTTGACTCTCAAGGCATATCATACTCAGATGTGGTCGCTGCTATGATGACTAGAGCTGCCATGGTGGAGGAACAACTAGTAACTATGTCTCGTGCCATTGAGAACCTCACAAAGACTGTTGAAGAGAAGGACTTACAAATCGCTACGCTGATGAACAAATTGGAAGTTCAGACCTTCGGTGAATCACCAGTACAATCTGGGCATCCTACATCCTCCACAGCACCGCCAACTGGGAATCGTGCAACTTTCACACCACCACCGTCTGGGAATCCTACATCTTCCACAGCAATGCCGACGGAGAATCCTAATTCTACCGCACAAGATACTCGCATGGAGGACCCCAAACAGACGCCGGTGACAGAACAAGAGGCTAGTCAAAACCAGACGCCGGTGACAGAACAGGCAGCTAGTCAAACCAATCATGCTTCTTCAGTCTCTTCATTATCTATCGCACAATTGCAAGATATGATAACGAATACAATCCGAGCCCAATTTGGAGGCGTCTCACAGAGTACTCTCATGTACTCAAAGCCTTATACAAGGAAAATTGACAGTATGACGATGCATGTAGGATACCAACCTCTAAAGATTCAGCAATTTGACGGAAAAGGTAACCCCAAGCAACACATTGCCCATTTTATCTAGACTTGCAAAAATGCCGGAACAGAGGGGGACTTACTAGTTAAACAGTTTGTCCGCTCCCTTAAAGAAAACGCGTTTGAGTGGTACACCGACCTAAAGTCAAAGTCAATTGATAGTTGAGATCAAATGGAACGAGAATTCTTGAACAAGTTCTATAGCACTCATCGTGCTGTTAGTATGATAGAGTTGACTAACACGAAACAATGGAAGGATGAGCCTGTAATCGACTACATTAATCGGTGGAGAGCACTTAGTCTTGACTGTAAGGACCGATTGTCAGAAATCTCAGCTGTGGAGATATGTATGCAGGGAATGCATTGGGGCTTTTTTTACATTCTGCAAGGTATAAAACCTCGTACATTTAAAGAATTGGCTACGCGTGCCTATGACATGGAGATCAGTATGAAATCCCATGACGGCAAAGGTCCCGTGGCCATAGAACCATGCAAGGATAAGAAAGACTGGAAGAAGGGCGATAAGTCGTCAAAGATCGCTGTTAAAGATTCAATGGCTATCTCAACCACCCCAATCAAGATATCTGTTAAAGATGATAAAAAGCCTCGCTAGTTTCAAGAGAGGGAAAGACAGCGTTCTACACTAAAGGAGTTAGAGAAGAAGGAATACCCCTTCCTCGATTCCGATGTCCCTGGCATATTGGAATGTTTACTCGAAAGTAAAGTTATAGAACTCCCTGAATGCAAACGCTCTCAAGAGATGGGACGTGTCAACGATCCAACATACTGCAAATATCATCGTATTGTCAGTCATCCAATTAAGAAGTGTTTTATCTTCAAGGAAGTGGTGATGAATTTGGCAAAACAAGGAAAAATCTTCTTGGACACGGACGAAGTTATAACTTAAAATCATACTAAAGCTACTGTGACAACCTCTGTCGTGGGAAGTGCTCGTTCTCAACCTTCAACTTCTGAGGTATATTGCACAACCATCCAGTTTGGCTTATTGGAACCAATCCCCATCTCTCTTGGCAAAGGGAGTGCACTTGACGTTTCAACCTTTGGAAGGGTCTTTCCTTAGGATGATGAAGAAGGATGGACTCTAGTGACAAGAAAGAAACCACGGAAGCAACGGGCTAACATTTTTCAGACTAGTTATACTGACAGGGGGCAAAGGAAGAAGAAACATCAATATCGCCATAAGCAGTCTGGCCATAACAAAAAATGAGTCAAGAAGACACAGTTAACCAAACACACCTCTATAGCCAAAGGATCTAGAAGCCCATTACTTTGCAAGAGTTCTTTCCAGAAGGATATCTAGACGATGAAGTTGTGATAGCTTACATGGTTTCAACTAAAACGAGCCCTGATAGTGAGAATAGCAAGAATCAAGATAAAGTCCAGACTATGGAGAATCATGCAAATGATGCTGCCATCATTGAAAAGTCTGATGATGATGAAGAAGTTGGAGGTATGTTGGATTCATGTTATGCACCAATTATTTTCACTGACGAAGATCTTCAGTTGGGTTTGAAGCCGTAAAATTGTCCTCTTTTCGTCTCCGGTTACATAAAAGAACAAAAGTTACTCAAATTCTTGTTGATGGTGGATCAGTGGTGAATCTCATGCCAAAGTTTACGATGAAAAATCTCAGCATCACAGTCGACGAGTTATCTTATAGCCGTTTGATTATTTAAGGTTTTAACTAAGGAGGACAGAGAGCTATTGGCATGATTCGGGCAAAACTAATTATTGGTGAGTTCCAAGCTAAAACCTTATTCCATGTTATTGATGCAAAGACGTCCTACAATTTGTTGTTGGGAAGGCCTTGGATACATAGTAATGGTGTCATTCCATCGACTCTTCATCAGTGCTTCAAATTCTACAAAAATGGCGTACCAATGGTTGTGGCGGACCATAAACCATTTACAGAAGCAGAATCACATTTTGCCGATGCCAAGTTCTATATCGATCATGATACACCTTCGAAAGTGCCCATCCTAAGCCATCCATCTACACAAGAAGTTCAAGAGGTTCAATCTACAAAAACAAAAAAAAAAAAAAAACGTTAAGTGATCCATTAGATGTTTCAGTGACAGACATTGTAAAGGTAGCTAAAACGAGAGGGGTCTCGATAAAAGCACATCGGACGAAACCTATTTTAAAGTATGTTACAAAATCTCAATGACAAGAAAGACAGTCACCTGTCATTGAGATACTTGAAACCAAGGAATTTAAATTGAAGATGTCACAAACCGAAGAAAAAGAAGATGTACAAAAGCTGAAAAGAGAGTTAACTCTTCCTCTCACCAAGATTCAAAAGTCTTCGCCCTCCAAGCCTCCGTTAAAAGGGTTCATGCGGCCTTCTCAATCTCTGGTCAATCATGGATCACTTCCAAAACAAAGGACTGATGAAGGATTCAATCCTAAAGCATACTAACTCATGGCTAAGTCGGGGTATGATTTTACAAATCCTGCAAACCTTGGAAAACTGAATTCAAAGGTCACCGGTGAGAAAATGCATGGCCTCAATGAGACACAGAAGAAGTTGAAAGATCAAGGGTATAAAATCATTCCACCTAAGTCTGGTATTAGTTTCGTAGCTTCTGAGCCACTTTGAATTCAAATCACAAAAAAGAATAAGAAGTCAAACACCTTATACATTGGGTTTGAAGAAATTGAGGATGAACAAAATCATCAGACTATGCATCAAAAATCAGTCTTCGACCGTATAGGAGCTCCATATGATTGAGAATCTGTATTCAACAGGTTGTCAAGCCAAAAGTCAAATATCTCAAGTTCCCATGTCAACAATATGCCTCGTACCTCTATTTTTAACAAAATGAGCTTTCATGACCAAGGAAAAAAATCTCTACAACCTCAAGCTCAAAAGTCAGTATTTAATCGAATTGGTACTATTAATGATGCACCACTAAGAAGCAGCAAGAGTGGAAAGTCCGATTATCGTGTGTTACTTCATACAACATCATTATTGAAGAGGAACCTGACTCTGAACAACTAGATGACATCGAGAAAGCTCCACCAACACCAGAAGACAGGGGGCAGGCTACCGTTGATCAACTCAAAGAAATCAACTTAGGGACTGATGATCAACCCAGACCATTTTCATTAGTGCATTCCTAAGTCCTCAGAAGAAAATGATTACTTTCAATTGTTGTCTGAGTACAAGGATGTCTTTGCTTGGACATACAAAGAGATGCCCGGTCTTGATCCTAAAATTGCAGTGCACAATCTTGCTGTCAAACATGGGACACGTCCGATTAAGCAGTCTCAACGTTTCTTCTGTCCAGAGCTAGTTCCAAGGATAGAGGAAGAACTCAACAAATTGATTGAAGTAGGGTTCATTCATGAGGTCAAATATCCAACATGGATTTTGAGCATTGTTCCAGTGAAGAAGAAAAATGGACAGATTCGAATTTGTGTGAACTTTCGTGATCTGAATGAGGCATGCCCAAAAGATGATTTTCCTCTTCCCATCCCCAAGCTCACTGTAGATGCAACCACGGGGCATGAAGCTCTCTCGTTTATGGATTGTTACTCCGGGTACAATCAGATAAAAATGACTCCGAAAGATGTGGAGCTAACTGTTTTTCGCACTTTTAAAGGTATATATTGCTACAAAGTTATGCCATTCGGACTCAAAAATGCGGGAGCAACATACCAGCGCGCCATGTAAAGGATCTTCGATGACATACTCCACAAGATTGTTGAATGTTATGTTGATGACTTGGTGGTAAAGACGAAAGAGCGAAGAAATCATTTACAGGATCTACGTATAGTTTTTAATCGCCTCCGAAAATATCAGCTCAAGATGAATCCCCTTAAATGTGCATTTGGTGTGATTTCAGGGAAATTCCTGGGATACGTTGTACGTCATTGTGGTATTGAGATTGATCTTAATAAAGTTGAGGCCATTCAAAAGATGCCGCCACCAAAGAATTTGCGTGAGCTTTGAAGTTTACAAGGTCAACTTGCGTTCATTCGTCGGTTCATCTCAAATTTAGCTGGTCGTTGTCAACCTTTTAACCGACTCCTGAAGAAAGATGTTCCATTTAATTGGGACCAATCATGCCAAAATGCTTTTGATAGCATGAAAAGGTACCTTCTTAATTCTCCGGTATTGGGAGCATTTGTACCTGGAAAGCCACTCATACTTTACATTGCTGCGCAAGAAGAATTGCTGGGTGCCTTACTTGCTCAGAATAATGAAGAACATAAAGAGAAGGCATTGTATTACTTAAGTCGCAGACTCACTCCGACGGAGCGAAATTATCCTCCAATTGAAAAAACATGCCTCGCACTTGTCTTCACCTTTAAGAAATTGAGGCATTATTTCTTGGCTCATATGATACATCTTATTGCAAGAGCTAATCCTCTCAAATATTTTATATCTAAACCGGTCCTTTCTGGGCACTTGGCGAGGTGGTCAATTTTGTTCAACAAATTCGAAATTATTTATGTGCCACCAAAAGCAGTGGAAGGACAAGTCTTGGCAGATTTCTTAGCTGACCATCCTATTCTAGCCGATTGGGAAATTTTTGAAGATTTTCCTGATGAAGAAGTCTTCTTTGTGGACATCCTCCCTCCATAGATGATGTTTTTCGATGAGGCAGCACGATCAGAAGAGGCCGGAGCAGGCGTAGTTTTTGTTTTTCCACAAAGACATGTTATTCCATACTCTTTTGCACTCGCTAAAAATTGCTCAAATAATGTAGCTGAATATCAAGCCCTGATCATCGGCCTTCAAATGGCGAATGAGATGAAGATCACGAATCTTGAAATTTATGGAGACTCTAAGTTAGTGATTAACCAACTTCTTAAAGAATATGAGGTTAAGAAAGATGATCTGGTGCCGTACCATCGTTATGCCTCTCATTTATTGGAACGGTTTGATAACGTCATACTAGAACACAATCTAAGAAAAGAAAATCGGATAGCTGATGCTTTGGCAAATTTAGCTACAACATTGACGTTAACTGATGAGGACCTAATTGATGTTCCTGTATGTCAATGATTGGTCTTGCCACAAGTCCTAGAAGATAAATTTGAATAAAATAATTTGGTTTCTTGTTGGACACAAAAGGAAGAAGACTGGAGGCCCCCTATCATTGATTATCTGGAACATGGAATGCTTCCCGAAGACATACGCCATAAGACTGAAATACGAAGACGAGCACCTTGTTTCATCTATTATAATGATACGTTGTATAGGCGTTCATATGAGGGCATTTTCCTTCACTGCATTGGAAATGACGAAGCAACTCATGTAATGAAGGAGGCACATTCTAGGGTTTGTGGAACCCATCAATCTGGTCCAAAGCTTCACTTTCGCGTCAAAAGAATGGGTTATTATTGGCCCACTATGGTCAAGGACTGCTTGGAGTATGCGAAGAGGTGTCAAACCTGTCAAGTCTATGCTAACTTCATACACCAACCACCGAGCCGTTGCACCCTACTGTGACGTCATGGCCATTCGATGCATGGGGATTAGATGTAGTTGGTCCTCTAGAAAAGTCTTCAAAGGGCCACTTGTATATCTTGGTTGCCATTGATTATTTTTCTAAACATGTGAAAAAGGAAACAGTGGTTGATTTCATCAAGTCCAACCTTATTTATCAATATGGTGTCCCTCGATACATCATCACTGATAATGGGACGAATTTAAAAAACAGTTGGGTAACTGACCTTTGCGAGAAGTTTGGCTTCAAACAACGTAAATCCTCTATGTACAATGCCCCTGCAAATGGTCTCGCGAAAACATTCAATAAAACACTTTGTGAGTTATTGAAGAAAGTAGTCAACCAGATAAAGAGAGATTGGCATGAGCGAATGGAAGAAGCATTGTGGGCATACCGCACTACACATCGTACACCTATTCAAGCGACTCCGTATTCTCTTGTCTATAGCGTAGAAGCGGTTCTTCCATTGGAACAACAGATCCCTTCATTAAGGATTGCCATACAAAAAGGCCTTACAAGTGAAGAAAATGCCATCTTACGTCTTCAAGAACTGGAAGCATTAGATGGGAAGATATTAGAAGTTTAACAACAGCTAGAGTGTTATCAAGCTCGACTTTCTAAAGCGTTCAATAAGAAAGTTCGACCTCGGTCATTTCAAGTTCGAGACTTAGTATTAGCTGTTCGGAGACCAATTATCATGAATCGCAAGGGAAATAAATTTGTATCCAAATGGGATGGACCATATGTTGTTCGTGAAGTTTATACTAACGGCACATATCTCATTATTGATGAAGACGGAGTAAGAGTGGGGCCCATTAATGGCAAATTCCTGAAGCGCTATTACCCATGAAGGCTATGCTCCTGATCGTACGAGCTTAAACTGCACTATGCTCCTGGCCCGCATGAGCTAAAACTGTGTACAGCCCAAAAAAAAAAAAAAAAACATGTCTCTTTTGAACTACGTCATGACTTGATCCCTCGTTTGAGGGTACGTAGGCAGCTTATAATTTCTTTCTAAGTTCAGTATGATGAAAAATAAATAAATAAACTCTTTGACACGAGTTTAAACCATGTACCTGGGAAAAAAAATCAAGAACTCCTTGATACGAGTTTAAACTATCTCCCAAAAAAAAAAGTCAATAACTCTTTGATACAAGTATAAACTGTCTTGAAGGAAAAAAAAATTGAATTACGTGATGACTTGATCCCTGTTTAGGGTACGTAGGCATCTTGGAGGCCTATTCCAAGTTCAGTCCGCCATAAAAAAAAATAAAAAAATAAAAAAAAACTCCTCAAAGTTGCAAAATGGCAAAGTCATTCATCATACGATATCAAAAAGTGCTCGTCGTACCTATCAACTTGGCACGCCACCAAAGTGTAGCTGCAAAGGAAAATTTGATCCATCGCCAAGGTGTAGCTGCAAACAATAATTTTGGTTCGTCGCCAAAATTGTAGTTACAAAGGAAATTTGATCCGTTGGCAAAATGTAGTTTCAAAGAATAAATTCAAAGATTTTCGGTTCAACGTCAAGGTGTTACTATAAAAAATTACTTACCGCCAAGGTGTCGCTGAAGAATCCGGCCAGTTCGTCATCGAGGTGTGGCTAGAAGAAATAAATAAATTCGATTTGCCGCCAAGGTGTCACCGAAGAATCCGGTTTGTCATCAAGGTGTCACTGGAAGAGATAAATAAAATTGACTTTCTGCCAAGGCGTCGCTGAAGAATCCGGTTCATCACCATGGTGTTGTTGCAACAAAATTTTGACTCACTGTTGAGGTGTCGTTGAAGAAAAAAATAATAATAATTCTGCTCGCCACCGAGGTATTGCTGAAAGAGAAATTTGACTTTCCGCTGAGATGTTGTTGAAGAAAAGAATTAGGGCCACCGCCTAAGTGTAGCTGCAAACAATAAAATCAGGAAGAATATTAGTGGCTGGGCACCAACATTCAAGGAATGCTTTGAATAAATCTTCATGGCGATCATATGAAAATAGGGAGGCGAATATAATACCATATAGTTGTTGTTTTGATAGAAAGTCATGGTAACGTGCCAAGACATCTTCTAATCACTCCTAATATAGTTCGGTGTATGACAATTCAACAAAAAGTATACAAGGAATACTCCATGATTTTTCTTTGCCTGAACATTGAGATCCAAGAGTGAAAACTGGTTTTTCTCAACAATTCTCTCATAAAGTGAAGAATTTAGTATCACGGCTTCCGAGACAATAGATTCTTCATTAATCTGATCAAGACCGAAGTTGGTGAAGTTGCAAATGACTTTACATGTCCAATGAAGTTGATAATTTAATATCAAGTTCAATAGATTCTTCATTAATCTGATCAAGACCAAAGTTGGTGAGGTCGCCTGTAGCCTTGCATGTCCAACGAGAAGAACAATGTTCATTGTCAGGATCAAGCATTTGAATGCGGCTAACACAAACAAAAAAAAAAAGCGCAAAAAAAAAGAGAAAAAAAAAAAAAGAAGAGAGAGAAAAGAAAAAAAGAAGAAGAAAAAGGAAAACAAAAGGGGAAAAAAAAAAAAAAAAGTTTGAAACAAAAGGGAAAAAAAAAAAAAAAAAAAAAAGGAAGGAAAAAAAAAAAAGAAAAAAAGAGAGAAAAAAGCGTGAAAAAAAAGAGAGAGAGAGAGAGAGAGAGAAAAAAAAAAAAGGAAAGAAAAAAAATAGTGTGAAAAAAAAAAAGGGAAAAAAAGAAGAGGAAAAAAAAATTTACTGTATCTGCGCAATTAATTC
The DNA here is from genome assembly GCF_030987335.1 of Cornus florida. Taxonomy (NCBI): domain Eukaryota; kingdom Viridiplantae; phylum Streptophyta; class Magnoliopsida; order Cornales; family Cornaceae; genus Cornus; species Cornus florida. The sequence continues at coordinate 75,204,060 of NW_026775579.1, read as the reverse complement.
CGTGGATTTGGATTTGTTTTACAGTGATATATAAAAGCAGTGCAAGTTTTGGTGCTAGATAACCAATTGTACAAGGCACATGACATCAGCAATACATGCAATGCAAATATATATATATATGTATATATATCAAGCACCTGTAATGGTTCTATGCAGATTAGTATAAGTGGTGATGGTAATGATAAAGTGGAACAAGAAAAGGACGACACAGGATGATAGAAGAAACAGGAATGCACATTCATGCGAAAAAAAAAACAATTTGTGAAAGAAAAACTTTGTAGTGAAAGCAATACACAAGTGCATAGAGGTTTCCTTCTTGTACTCGGATTAAGTGACAGTTAATATAGATATATATATATATATAGTACTGATCTATGATGGTATATCTCAAGCCCACACAAGACAAAGGGGGTGAGTGCACAATGATCACAAGGAAGACGGATTGGAAGGAAAGAAAGGTCAACATGGTTTAGGTACATATGCTTCTTAAAGCCTGGCAGTAGCTTGGTGAGGCACAATACATTCATGCGGAAAAAAAATAATAATAATAATAATAATATTGAAGTTCTTTTGAAAAGAAGAAATCATACTCGTGGTAGTTTGCAATCAACATTGGTTTGTAGCAGTAGCAGACTCCATCCAGCTTTCAATTCTTGGCTATTGAAATTGATGACAAACCCTATAATATGGGTAGTATATATAGACAACAAAATACTTCCTATTTCCTATTTGTACTGGGATTTATATAATTCAATTCAAATGGAAAAATAAAATTCTAATCAAAAGTTGGAGAGGAAAAAATAGAAAAGGAAAGTTGGATACTTCAAATCTCAGTTGAAAAATGAAATAAGTCCTGTCAAACTTGGAACTCGAAATGGGGACAATTTGTAAATACTAAAATTTTAGTGGGTTTTGGTTTTGACAAATTGACCCATTAAATATGGGTTTAATGTTTAATTGGCCTAAACTTGGTCCACTTAAATTATTTAATTAGCCCAGCTCAAATAATTAAATGGAAAGATAATTATTCCTAATAAAATATATTAGGAATAATTATTCCTAATAAAATATATTTGAAATAATTATTTTAAAGGATAATTATCACAATATAACTGGCTCGGCCCAGTTATGATTTTATCCTTATTAAGAGATGACACGTGTCATCATTCTATTAATTCAAGAAGCCTATAAATAGAGGCCTGGAGGAAGAAGAAAGGGGTACACAAATTCATAATTCAGAATTTCAGAATTTTAGAGACAAATACAAAAGCTTTCATCCCCAACAACCAAACCCAAAGGCGAAAAACACCAAGCACATCAAATCGTGCTGGTCTTCATCAAATTCCACGGTGATCAACAATAAGTACATCCAAAGTCGTGCAGTTCGTCATCCAAATTCCACGGTGATTCAAGATCAAGCTCGTACAGTCCTTAGATCCAACCAACTAACAAAAAAAAAGAGATTTAATCATAGGACCATTTCTTTCTTTTGTAAAGAATATTATAGAAGATTGTACCTCAATTTCTCAAATTAATAAAATTATATCATTTATTTCATATTTTGTTTTTATTACTGACTTATAAAATTTGTGTGTACAAATAGAACTATACAAGTCGTTCCCAAGTCTTCACTGTCTCTTTCAACAATGGATCGTTATCCCAAAGTCTTTGTTCTTTTTTAATTCATCACTCTCTCTCTCTCTCTCTCTGTCTCTCTCTCTCTATATATATATATATATATATATATTTGTCTTGTGGAGTCCAATTATTTTATTATCCCTGTTTCTTTCTTTCTTTCTTTTTCTTCATTCTACCACTTTAGAATTTAAAGTCAGTCACTTTAAGCAATGGAGCACTCTCTCTCTCTCTCTCTCTCTCTCTCTCTCTCTCTCTCTCTATATATATATATATATATATATATATACATATATATTTGTCTTGTGGAGTCCAATTATTTTATTATCCCTGTTTCTTTCTTTCTTTTTCTTCATTCTACCACTTTAGAATTTAAAGTCAGTCACTTTAAGCAATGGAGCACTTGAACATAAACATTTCAGATCAAAATATAATATTAAAAACAATAATTTAGTATTAAGAAAAGACAAGATACTACTTGGGGAGTTGGAGTCACATGCTCGTGTATATACATATATCTTTTGAATAAATGTTAATATACACTTATATGAGATACCTTATATATATTCCTAGCATATAATAATAAAAATTAATAATAATAAAAATTAATAATAATAACAAGATCCGTTAGTTAACATTAATTTTGCTGGGCTTGGCCATGACACACTTAATTTTGGGTTGGGATTATTCCTCGTACAAAGGGAATAGATTATTTCGTCATGGGTTTGGGCTCTTGGGTGGGCTTCTATTTAGGCCTTACTTTTGTAATTACCTTTTTTGTTTTTTTTTTTCCGTTTAAAAAGAATATTATGAAATTCAACTTAAATGTTAGTTCGAGTTATCAACCATGGGAATGTTAGAACCATAGGCAACCATTTTACAACCATCTCATACTAGTTAATAATTATTCTGTTGATTGTGATCGTAAACTTGAAATCATACCACATAAATTGTAATGCACTTTGTTTATTACGTACATTGTGGATGATCATTGTTATTTATTATTGTATGCTTTTTTAACTTTTCTTCGGTAATTAAGTGGTATGGTATATAAAATAAATATATATTTTCGTATGCTTGACGCTCATGTATGGTCTCAATATTTGTTTGTTTGGAACTCTGTTCTCTAATGTGGTAATATATATACTTCATATTCACGGCATCAAAATATATAATCGAAGCTATCGTCTCAATATAAGTAACTGTTTTGGCACAAAAGATTTTTCTTCTTCTTTTCTTCTATTTTGTTGTAAACAATTAACATCAAACAAAAAATTTCAGCTAATTTCACCATGCCAATTCGTCTTTGAAATGTTTACCGATTTCATTCATCCAAAAACCAAGATCGAGACTGGGGATCAAAACCAGATTTGAATTTTTGCGTCAGAGCTCCCAAAAATAGAAAAGCATTGGAAAGCATGCAGTAACATTATGAATAGTAGTTCTCTCCATACCTATTGCTTTAAGAACACTAATTCTGCTTTAAATATAAGAGATACACTCATCTAGATAGAAAAACAAAGAAAAATAAAAAAAGCACTCATTTCATGTTTCATAAATATAAGCACTCTCTTATTCTGCTTAAGATACATAATTACTAGTACAAATAGCGATTATAGTGAACCATGATAAGAATTATATATGCCAATGACATAGTAATACCACAATCATTGCATATTAATTACACAAGAGAGAAATATCTGTGATTTGAAGGAACATACTTATTTGGGTTGTTGAAGAAAGAACATTTTGTTTTCTGGTTGAAGATACCGCGTCCATAGGTTGATGAGAAAATGTCAACAAATAGGGAAAATTGCAATAGAACAAATGAGGCTACTGGGACACTAGCAAGCAAAGCGATTGGAACAACCACCATTCTTCTCCGTTCACCAAGCACAATACCAAGAGTGGCAACAAAAGTGACCATCATGGTGGCAATAGATAAGAAAAGAGAGGCGAGACCAATTATTAGTCTCTTGGGTAATGAGTTGAGGAAATCATCTTTAGTACAACGTGAAGTGAGAATGCTCAGGAACATTAATACTGCAGTAACTGAAGAGAATAGAGAGATTGCATCTGATAGAATGAAAACCATAAAAGAGTTGCGCTGTAGGAACTTGGGGTTTCCCGAATTTTCATCAGTGCCACCTGGTAATGTGAAGGCTGCCGCAAACATAACAGTGACAATGAGAGCGGCAACGATTGTGAATGATCCTGCTGTATCTCCCATCCATTGTTCTCCTTCTTTGACTAAGTTATAGTGATAGTTTGAGAACAAATCTGAAGGAGTTTCTCCATACTTGTTAGGAAGAAGTATATATGAAGATGGTACCATCCTCTCGACCTCCTATTATGCATGCATGTTGATGAGAAAGAACAAATTAAATTAACAATGAAATAAAAGTTCTGATAAGTACTACTTTCAAGTTTCAATCTAGCTAGCTAGAAGCTTATATATTAATTTCCACAATTTAATTATATGAGTCAGTGGAAGGGCTCAAAGACATTACTAGCTGGCTAGCTAACATTGATTTCAGGGATTTAATTATATAATTATTGCAATATAATTAAACTATATACCAGTTACTTCTATGTTTGCTATATATTAATTAAACTATACCATTTTCAAAAATTCACACCAAAAGTTTGATAAATCGATGGTATAAATAGAAAGCTATCTAGCTAAGATTAATAGATTACCACCTTGTACCATTGTAGTTCTCTCTGCATTTTCATAGCTGCATCACGAGCTTTATTAAATACCTTCTGGAACTGTTGTTCTCCCTTCACTTCTTTTGGAGCTTCATGTTGAATTCTTATGGTTTCAAGCATTACCATTGGACATGCAGCTACATGTAGCAAGCTGTTTGATTCTACTAGAATTCCAGTGATTTTATTTCTATGTTCGGTACTTAAACCATATATGAGGTTCCATATTTTCTCCTGACGGAAAGCAACTGCAATGTGAAATATGGTTCCGTTTTCCCTATTCCCCCATAACAAAGCAGGATTTGACTTCAGGACTTCCTCAACAAATTCAACATTCCCACATTTGATGGCTCTTTTTATCGCTTCAAGTGTACTCCCACATGTTTCGAATCAAAAGTCCAGATTGGAGAACACATCTTACTGAGTAGTTCATGGGCTTGATTGTTTTTTGACCTCATATCCAATATCTTTTCAATACCTGCAACAATTCTTCTCCAAGTAGAAGTATTAAAAAAAAGTTTAAATAGAAAAGTACTGGGAAAGCATGCAGTAACCTTGTGAATAGTAGGACTCTGCGCACCTATTGCTTTAAGAACTCTTAACATTAGCCTTTTCAGAAAACGGCGCACTGTTATACATTAGAAAAAACAGCAATTGAATTGTCTCAGCAAGAATGTCAAATTAAAAATTATTTTTGAACCCTGCAGACATCATCTACCACATGTTTACCCACATAAATCACAGGCCATTCCACATCTTTGAAATTTTTCATATTGACAGGGGATTTTAATTTACAAGCACAATGCATGGAAACTAACAGACAAAAGTATATATATATTGGCCCAAGTACTATGCAGCTTACCCTGCCAATTAACGGCAGAATTATGGGACTGAATGGGATAGAGTTTCTGAAATAATTTTAGTCATAATTTGCATCAAGTGACTGCATTGCATTACACTCAGATATTAAGTCATTATTCTCATTCTTGGTGGCATCAACCTAGTGGACATAGTAATTAATGGTTAGGAAAATTGCGGAAAAAGCCTCTCAACTATTAAAAACTTGTAGGTACTCTAACAGAACAGTGAAAAGGAGTTAGGCGGCATACCTGGAGGAAGTTCAAATTCAATAAATGCAAATTCAAAGTGTTTTGAATTTATTTATCCACCTTGATTTCAAAAGATTTATTAATATTTTGTTGTATCAACTATCTGGATATTGTGTTGTAAACAACTTCCCATATTTATATGTAAACTTGGCAATAAAAAAATGGTATGACTTCACAATTACAAGCCTCTTTTAAATTATCTTTATGGTATTAGAGCCACCAAAGCTCTAAATAGCACGATCCATCTAGCTCTCTCTTCCACTTCTCTTTGCAGTTCTTAGTTCTGTCTTCTTAATCAAATGGCTACAGTTTTTCAAAATACTCATATCCTGCTAACCTCATTGTAGCAAATTTCGTATCTGTGAAACTCATATTTTCCAACTATCTCTTGTTGGAAACACAGTTCTATCCTTAATTAAAAGTCAGCATCTTCTTGGTTTTATCACATTAGACAGTCCACCACCCGAAGGTGAGATCAATGGCGTTAATAATGAAGGCAAAGTTCCTCACATGCATAGATCTGGTGGCATGGACACGCACAGACAGACAGGTTAAAGGCTGGCTCATAGTTACTATTTCAGAAGAAGCTCTCGGCCATATTGTCAGCCTTACCACTTCGTTCGATATTTGGAAGGCTTTATCCAGTGCTTATTCGCAAAATTCTCCAAGTATGTGCAGTAGCAAGCAGATACAGATGTATGATCCAGAATCTATATTGAAATTCCAGTGATACCCCAAGATGTAAATTAAGCAGTCATTACTTGCAGCTAGCTAAAAATTTAGTATCAGCACCACTAAACAACAGAACTACGGAAGTGGTCCTATTTTTTAACCAAAAAAAAAAAAAAAAACAGAAGTGGTCCTATAGTTGGTCTCAGTGGTCCCACCAATATCTAATTAAAGTAAGATGCATTTGGTAAATGAACATACCTAAGCAGTCCTACCTCAGTAGTCATACCTCAATAGTGTTCCCATAGTGACGTAGCAAAGCTATTAGATGTTCACATGATGGGGTTATCTTTAAAGGAGACTAATTCCTAAAAAAACATAAGGTAACATAATAATAAAAAGAGACTAAAGATATAAAGAATTTAATGCTAGAAGGAAATTAAAAGACCTAAAAATAAACTACCTAAAAATTATAAAATAATTAAAATCTAATAAAACTGTCGGACATCAAATAAGTTAAGAGGAAACTTCTTCAATCAGGGGAGCCTGCAAGGCTGCAAGGACACTTAAGTCAAGATCAGAATTGGTGATGGTGTTGACTGCTCATTCTGGCATGAGAATTGGCTTCCAAGAGGGCCTCTCCAACCTTGAATCAGACAGTCCATCATCCAACCAACTGCTGTTCCCACCAACTTACAGCCTGCAGCAATTTCATTTCAGCCAATGGTTGAACTTTTAGCCCAAACCTTCTCAATTTGATTCCTGAATTAAACCACATCACCCCTTCAGGGAGGTACAGCCTCAAACATAGCCTTACAGCTCTAGCCATATCCCCTCTAATGTTTCAAAAACCCTATGTAGATACCCTTCGCTTTGCACACTCTCCGTACTCAAGGATTTGAAAACCTTGAGCAAAATAGACAGTATCTACATGAGTTGGGGCGGGACAGTGACACTTTTCTCATCCAAAAACATTGGTTCATATTCTGGGTTGCAATTCAAGACAGACTATTTACTTTGAACAAAAAAAGTATGGCTTATCTCCATTACCCCCAATACATGCTCCTTGTTTTTCAAATGTCCATTCTCAACCCCATTTTGGAGCTTCATCCAATCCAAATGCAGATTCCTTATTCGACCACCCACTTGGACTTCCCTTATTCTGTGGTATTCTCACCATTGGAAAACCAAAAAGCTTCAACCACTCCCAGTCAAAACTCGCCCTTTCAGCATCTGTCTTGGCGTGAAAGAAATTCCAGAATCTTCAAAGGTCAAACTCAGGGGAAATTGGAAAGATATAGGAAGATTTATCTACTTCTTCAACTAAAATTTCACTGCAAAATAAATGGAATTTTTTAAATCCTAACAAAAGGTTGCCAGGTCTCTGCTATAAATTGTTGAATTTGACTAGCTGAAATGCTGGATTACAAATATATATAAATTTATTGAACTTGACAAGTTGAGGTACTGGAAAACAAAAATCCTTTAATTTGCAATATGCCCATTTATTTCTATATAGATGGTTCGACCAACATGTTTTATGCATGTAATTGTTGATACAACTTTCTTAGGAAAATTTTGTACCAAATTTATATACGCATGTATAGATTGGCAGGGTTCCCAAGTTGCGGGCCGAGCCCAGATTTTACCGGCCCATTGTGCATGCGGTTTTAAAATAGATATTTTGGAGAAAACAAGATTTATACAGTGGTAACTGGTATAAAACATTTTGTTTTTTCTTTATTCTTGTTATTGAGAGATTTTTTAAAAATAATAATAATAATTCTAACTTACTACCATGTTTTTGAGTGTAGGCATATTGATTTTTTTTTAATAGACAAAATCTAACTGATTTGCCTTGTAAGAATGGCTTTGTGTTGCAAGGAGTGTTTTATCCCACATTAAATTCGGATGAATAAATGGTTGTGTATATATGGATTGGGTATTATAACTCAATTTAATAGCTAAAGTCTTTTTTTGGTCGAATTGCAAAAAGTACCTGATTCGCTCCCACCCGGGGGCCTAAGTAGCCAACCCGTTCCCACTTGGAGACGTGCAGGTTGGTGCCTGTTTGGTTAATATTTTTGCTTCGTGTTTTTGGCTTTTGCTAGTGTACTGTAACAAAGCAAAAGCACGAAATATGTTTGGTAACGTTTATTGTCATTTGAATAGTACAGAAGCGCTTCCAAAATTGACGTCAAAATCAGAAGTATCAAAATGATATTTCTGTTTACTTCCACATTGTAGCAAAACACTGTTCAAAATAAATAATTTCTAAATTAATTTTTTTACTAGCCATTCAAATTTTCAAACTTGCAACACTTTTTACTAAACATGCTTCATGTTTTTGCTTTAAAAAATCTTACAATAAATTTACGTTACTTAACTAACTTCGAAATAGTGTGTTTTTTTTTTTTTTTTTTTGGGTAAGTACTTCGAAATAGTATTGAATACACTCTAAAGCGGAAAACATTGCTTCTGCTTCAGATCAAAGCAAAAGCACAAATCAAATGTGGTTGCCAAAAGGACCCTAGCTTTCAAATCCTGTTTTGTGACACTTAGACAGATATGAGAAGAAAGGACCAGTTGAAAAATATATATAAATAGGATTCTATTTTAATTTGTATGAGCTTGAGCTTGGGTATGTGTAAAAAGTGTGAATGTGTTTCGAGGGGAGAAATTCGAACTTGGGTGTATGTAAAGGTGTTTCAAGAAAAGAAAAGAAAAAACGGATGAAGAGGCATGTATTTCAATTAATCATCCTTATATGGTACCCATGCAAATTGTAAATATAAAATCCATTGATTTCAATCCTTTAGTTGCCGTGAAAATATATATATATATATAGAAATACTATATTTTGATTGGGAGTTATTTATCATTTCTGTTCATAATATATTGGTCAAGGTGTGCATGCATGATACAAAAAGGAAATTATGCTCAAGATAAAAGTATAAGGCCTAATTGTCTTGGTCAGCCGAATGATGAGAGTTTCTAATGAATTACTTAAAAAAAAAAAAAAAAAAAAAGGGTTTCTAATGAATTTATCAACATATTTGGTCAACACTTTTGTTATATAGAATAAATGGATGCATGTTCACATCAGAAATTCTCAAATTAAATTTCCATATGTAGGTCTAATAAGTGATGAAATTTACACATGTAGCTACGTTTGGTGTGTAGGAATGGAATAGAATACAAATTGGAATAGAATACAAATTGGAATGGAATGAGAATGGGAATGGAATGGTCATTCTTATTCTATTGTTTAGTTGTAAATATGAAATATGTAGGAATGGAATAATAATATATTTGGTTGAACTAATTTGAAATTTAGAATGGAATAAATTTCTAATTGAATTCTCCAAAATAGCCCTCTGAGTAACAAATAAATTAAATTAAATTAACAAATGATATTCTCTAATAATTTTTTTAAAATAAATAGTGACAGTGACGGTAGTGGATGGTGGAAAGCGGTAGTAGTTTAAGTGGTGATGTTGGAAGGCAGCGATGGTGGCAATGGTGGAAATTGGTGGCAGCAATGGCGGTGGAAGGTGGCAGTGGTGTTGGTGGAAATTGGTGGCAGCAATGGTGGTGGAAGGTGGCAGTGGTGCTGGTGGACAACGATGGCAGTAGTGTGGTGGTTGTGGTGGAAGGGAATGGTGGTGTGACTATGGCAGTGGTGGAAGGCAGTGGAAGTGGCGGTGGTGGTGGAAGGCGGCGGCGGTGATGGTAGTGGCGGCAATGGTGGTGGTGAAAGGTGGTGGCGGTGGCGGTGGTGGAAGGTGGTGGTGATGGAAGGTGGTAGAAGGCGATGGCGGCGTTGTTGGTGGTTGTGGAAGGCGGCGACGGTGGTGAAAGATGGTTGTGGCAGTGGTGAAAGGCGGCGGTGGTGGTGGTAAAAGGTTGTGGTAGTGAAAGGCGGTAACAGTGGTGGTGGTGACAGTGGTGAAAGGCGATGGCAGCGGCGGTGGTGGTGGAAGGTGGTGAAAGGCAATGGCAATGGTGGTGGTGGAGGTAGCGGTGGTGAAAGGCGGCGGTGGTGATTGTGGCAAACGTAGTGGCGGTGGTGGTGGTGGTGAAAAGTGGTGGGCGATGGTGAAAGTCGATGGTGGTAGTGGTGGTGATGAAAGGCGGATATGATTGTGGTGGAAGGAAATTGTGGTTTTTTGACTTGAAATACGAGGGTGTTTTAGGAAGTTGATTTTTTTAAATAAATTACTTCAAAATGGAATGGTCATTCCATAAGTTTAGTTGTGGAATAAATTTTCATTCCCAGGAATGGATTTTTATTCCAATGGAATGGCCATTCCCACTCACTACAAGAAAAATGACTTTTACCAAGGGGCAAAAAACAATTCTACAATGGGCATGGCCCATTGTGGTATCCCCTGTCGTTGTTGACTCAAGGTCTTCTACGACGGTTCCAGCCCATTGTACAAAGGGGGCTTTCTACAAAGGTCTGTGCCCCTTGTGAAAAGTAATTTTTAAAAATACAAAAATAAATTCAATGGAATTTCCCGGTAGTTCACTCCAAAATCTTTGGAACCAGCCTATGAGAGTCTTTGATACCAATAACTTCCTCTTGTATCATAAGGAGCACCAGCAACAGCCAACATCTGAAAAGCAAATCAGTCCTAAACTATAGTAACAATTTAAGAGAGAGCATAACAAGATATAGATTCTCAAATCTCATCATTTCGTATATGATTGTTTAACATATATCTCTTCGATAGGTAAAATATAATCCATTAAGAATGCCAAGAAGGATACACATATTTTAACAATGTATATCACTATAGTATTTTAATAAATTTTACTAATATCTTCATCATCAAATTTATGCTAGACAGAAACACACATTGAACATGTCGGCCTATCACAGAATGGAGACTACGTGAACCTAGCAACTGTGGAAGTGATTTCAAAATGAAGCCTAATGTCACTTTAGAAAATTCTATAAGCAGAAGACAAGACTGAAGCAAAGATTGGCTTCATATGGCAGTAAATATTTTCAGATGGAAAAAGAAAAAAACTTATGACCTCTTCAAACAGGTTTCATTGCCTTACCATCAATATGTGCAATTTAACTTCCTTAAACACCCTAGTAAATTTTCTAACTCAAATCACATCAAAGCCCTTTTTGTTTCATGGACCAAACAATGTTTTCACATTGGAAGTAACTGATGCTAACATGCTATATCCAGATGAGCTTTACCTTAAAAGAAGTATAAAGTTGCATACCTCATGCTGCAATCTCATTGCTTACAATGTAGGAGAAGATGTTCATGCAGAAAATAAGGAAATAAATTAAAAGGAATAGAAAGAGAGAAAACAAAACCCAATATTTAAAATAACAAAAGCAACAAAAGGAAACAATTAAAAAAAAGGTGTTGATTGTTGGGAAAAAAAAAAAAATACTATTCTCAGTTTTGTCATAACATCGTACCGGGTTGTAAGATTCAGAGCTCTGAATAGTGCAACAGATAATGCATCCACTTGCACCCTAAAATAAAAAATAAAAAGAAAAGAAAAAGGAATGTAAGTTTTCCTCGGAATCCAAAACATCATGTACATTACAACAGACTAAATCGCTTTGTGCAGGAAGCAGCAACTAGGCTTTTTTCCAAAAAGGCAAATACATAATCAGATAACCACAGGAAGGAAAGCTGTTTGCAAGCGCTGCAAAAAGAACGAATGATTTTGCTCAATTTCTACAAGCAGGGAGACATTAAGGAAAATATTGTTTCTACAAGTTGAGGAAGACTTAAAAATGAATGGTAAAGCAGACATAACAAGCTGAAAGCCCAAAAAAATAAATAAATAAAAATAAAAATTTGTAGAGCTGACATAACAAGCTGAAAGAACAACACCACCCGGATGATTTATAGTTTACATCCCTTACAGTTTATATGCATCCTTCCATGTAGAGAAAAACAGTAAAAGACGGGGTCTCTACATGGAAAACAAAAAATAGCAAAAGGAGAAGAGAAAAGGTAAAATTTGTAACAAAATAGAACAAAAGAAAAAAAATATATTAACAAAAACACTATACACAATTGACAAGCGGAGCCAAAGCATTTGCAGTCAGTTTTGTGACATCTGATATTTTCAGCAAGTGTGTTGGTAGAAGTGAAAGTAAGGAAGCCTGCCGTGACAATTAAATTTTATAAGGATTATCAAACTCTGATTGTCTTCTTCTATTTAAATAGAAAGAATAAAGAACAACAAAAAATGAACCATAATTCTCTCATCAATTGAAGATAACATTTTGAAATTGTACGACGTGCATTCACACAAGATAGAATCATAAGACACTACAATAAATATCGAGAAAATGCACTAAAATTAAATCCAGAATTAGTTGGGGCAGAAACAGAATACTACACCGAAGACCCCCCTCAAGTTGTGATAAAAAGAAGGAAGAAGAAAAAGAAAAAGAAAACAAGAAGTATGCTAACTCATATCTTTGCTTATCGCACTCTCTAAAGGAATGGATTATGGTTATGATTATCCTGGCTGTGGCCACCCATTCTTGGACAATCTCATTCCTTAAGAGAGTTTGAAATCCATGGGCTAAGGGATATTTTATGGAAAGCACCCAAATATACATCAGAAAAATGCAACTTCATAGATATGAACTTCAAACTACCATATGATACAATTCATAAATAGCTACTACTTAAAGTTTTAGAAGACCCTGTGTTTAGACATCCATCAACACATGCAAGTAAGCTCACATCCGATTGAAGCAAAGAGGATTTATGGAATTAGAAAAATATTCCAGTTGAAATTCGTAAAATCATAACTTGGTCACTTCCTTTAGAATTCCCAAGGAGACAGAGTGATCCAACTGTCTTTTGCCATCTCACATAGCATATGAAGTTACAAATCCCAATATCATAATTGGAGAACCTAAGTGAAATGGGAGCCATCACTATAGTACTCATAACATCAATTTTTGGGGTTCCATAAAATGATTTGTGTTTTAAAAGTTTTTAGTCACTTAAAATAGTTTTATTGCAATGACCCCATCAAGATAACAGAATTACGAAGAGAATTATATAAACCGCAAAAATAGAAACGGAGAAATTCGATCTCCATGGGACATCCAATCATCCTAAATGATTAAATTATTTAATCCCCCATTTCAGTATTAACCCTAATAAGAAACCCTACAAACCTTAGTCTTCTTGTCACGGATTAAATACAGCCAACATAGATGAAATTCCTAAAAACTTTACCAGATCATGTTGTCTGTAAGCTTTTCCCCCTTCACTAACTCATCAATTAGGACTTGGAAGTCTATTAATTTACCAGAGTCCATCAATTTACCAGAAAACATTAGGATTTAACTAGAAGAACAGAGATGAGTTCAGACAAGAACAGAGATGAACCAAATATATATATATATATATATATATATATATATATATATATATATATATTCAGAGAAGAACAGAAATGAACCAAGAACAGAGAGATCAACATACGTACCTGGGTTATTTTCCTCGATTTGAATGTGAAACTCGCCCGAAATTTGGGCTTATAGGATTAGGGTTTCGTGTCGATTTTGGTTGATGGATCGATGTGTGCGAAGTGGATTTTGGTTGATAGATGATGTGTGCGAATTTGGGAAGAATATTAGGAAAGGTGCCTTTTTCGCGCTATGCTAGAGCTTGAAAAAAAAATAAGCCGCCAAAATGAAATTTTTAGAATAATAAACCCTATTCTAGAACAGGCCATGCGGGCCTGTTGTGGATAGTCCTTTCTATAACAGGCCATGCGGGCCTATTGTCGAAAACTACTCTTCTACAAGGGCTTACACGGGTCTATTGTAGAAAGTACTTTCTACAAGGGTTATGCATGCCCCTTGTAGAAAATGTGTTGTTAAAAGCCTATTTTGTTGTAGTGACTTTAAGTTGTATACAAAATAAATGAATGGTTGAAATGGACATTCTATTCCATTTCATTCCTCTACATCAAATGTAGGGTAATTGTCTTAGTCAGCCGAATGATGAAAGTTTCTAATGAATTACTTGAAAAAAAAAAAAAAAAATAGGTTTCTAATGAATTTATCAACATATTTGGTCAACACTTTTGCTATATAGAATAATTGGATGCATGTTCACATCAGAAATTCTCAAATTAAATTTCCATATGTAGGTCTAATAAGTGATGACATCGACCCGGAATTGATTTGTGAAAGACTCTCGTGTTCACGCAGCGAAAATTTGCAAGACCTAATAATATATATGAATATTGATCATCCTTGTTTTTCAAATGGAAGTTTGAAAGTTCAAACCCCACTAAAAGCATGTTGTGATCAATTCTGCGTAGGCCATGGCAACAAAATTTTATTGGATAGTTTCTTTATTTTTGAATTTAACATTTTTTTTTTTTATGTAAATATGTAATTTGAATGATAGCTATAGAGGCAAAATTGCACTAGGCTTCGAAATATGAAAAAAGTGACATTATTGAATACCTTAGACATATGAGAGATGACGACATTTGTTACTTACTTATCCTTCGTATAGTTTTCCTTTACCCTCCAAATAATAAGTTGAAAACCAATAATCTAATTCTGTTCACCAAAATAATTTTGAAATTAGTTAAAGAATCAAATTTCTGTTAATTCAAAAGTTAAAAAGGAAAAAAAAAAAAATCACAATAATAATAATAATAAAGCATGATTAAATCAATCAAAATAAGCAACTGTGTCACCTTATCTAAAAATTAATTGATGTCCAATAAGGGTAAGACACATTTTTTTATGGCATAATAATCAATGCCCACCAATGTAAGGAGTGACATTGTTTGCTATTACATTGTCAACAATCCCTCCCTCACCAGATAGGACCCTTGGGAATCAAACCCATGACTTCTAGCTCGGAATCACTTGTTGTATCGGACTGTGCCATCTTATCCAAAAATCAATTGATGTCCAAAGTGAGGGTAAGACACGTTTTATGGCATTCGATCCAGGCCCATTTGTGCAAAGGGCGGCATTGTGTATTACCTTGTCAACACAATTAAACTATAATTAAATCTGAAAGAGAATAAAAGATGCAGCGGGTTAACAAGAGGTAAGAGACTTAGTTAGAAGTAAGCCCTGATTGGATTTATTTGATCAACCAAATAAGCCAAAAAGGAAATCAAACTAGTAATATAACATTAAATTTTAGAAATAAATTAAAATAATTGTTTATACATGATATGAATAGAATACTATTAAGTTGTAGCAATGGTTACAATGACAATTTCCTTTGCAAACTATATTTTCCACAAAATTACTATTAACAATCATAAATAATTAAATACAAATGGCCCCATAAACCCCTCTCCCTCCGCCATGAGTCCCAACTATTCTTAGTCGCTCATAACCCATCACTTTTAATGGTTTTCTTACGAAATACACCGCAACAAAGCACAATAAAAAATTTGATTGAAAACGATAATCACACATCACACAAACAAAAATATTTAACGATGTTCGACTTATAACCTGCTTTCACAGTAAAAATTGGCAAAAAAATTTTACAATGCAAAAAGAAAACCAAGATTACAAATTTCTCAAGCTGCCAACCATTTGTCTGTGTCTTGCTGTCAATTAATTTTGGCTTTCAATGTTCTCTCTACTGAATGATAACAACTCTAACACCTTTATAAATCGGATTACAATAGAAACTAAATTCTGGATCAAAGACCCACAAAAAAAAATTAATTGGGTTAAAATCGAGTCGGGTTGCGCTGACAATGTAAGATATTTTCTTATATTGTGTGGCCCACATGTTTTGGACATATGATATATTTTATTAATTAGTGGTTAAGTAAATAGGTATCAGATTAATATTATATTGTTTGGTCAACTTATAAATTACCTTTATGGTAATTAATTATTGGAGAAGTGTTTTCCTATTTATTCCTTAAAATTAAGGTAACTAAAAAGGAAAACTGGTCTTCTCTCTGCCTTTATAAAAGTGCATATATCCCATCAATTATATACGCTAATGAATACAACACATATAATATTTATGTGTGCCAAAGGCCACGAGAGAGAAATCGGTTTCCATGCTTTGGCTATTACAGTTTATCTCGTTGTTCATTCTGCAGAAAGGATCTCGAAGTTGGACTTGATCTCTACGTTATTTGCAATCACAGATCAAAGTATTTATATCTAACTAGTATTTATTTATACATTATAGACTATGTGAAAATAATGAAGTTTTAAAATCCTGGAATTCATGTTTATTTGTGATGAATGGTTTGCACGAATAAATTAAATTTTACGTGTGGTATCAGAGACCGTAGTTTTGGAACTCTTTATTTTTCCATTATACTTGCATAAATAATATGTTTAAGTTAAAATTAGAATTAAAATTCTTTAATTATTTAATTTTAATTTATTATATTCGTAGAGCTTTAATAGAGATTTGTATGTCATGATCAAATTTTTTCAATTTATAGCGTTTTTGGTCATGGATCTATTTTGAGGATGCAGCAAGTGGCATGGGCCGGATATAGTTCGCTGGAACGGATCGGGTCGAACGATTAAAGTAGGATCCATACCAAAGCGCCCCGGAATGGGCCGAACCTGGGGGATCCACCGAGGAAGGTCAAGCCCATTGGAAGATCAAGCCCAGAAGAAAGAAGACTTTTGAATATAGGCCCAATGTAATCGGTTAACAGTAATAAGGGTGATGGCCTATAAATAGACCAAGACAGGTGGAAAAAAGGGAGAAAAAATTCTAGAGAGAGAGAGAGAGGAAAAGAGAAAAGAAGTGAAATCTTGTATCTTCAATTGGCGCCGTCGTGAAGGATCAACTCACATAGATCCACGGCGCGAGCAGATCAGGCGAAACGAAGCAATGACTTTTGATCCACATCAAGAAACGCTCAGCCGAGGTGAGGCAACAGAGTTGATTCGTCAGAAAGCTATGCCTCCATGGCGCAAAGACTTTGTTGAGGACAGATCACTCGATCCGACCTAGCGGCCTTCCATAGCAACGTTCGACTATCACAGCTCAAAGAGGAGATCAGTAGACCAGAGAGCAGCCACAAGGTTCCAGAGGGAAAATGAAGCGCTCCGTTCAGCAGCTCGAACGGTTGATTCACCGTTCACCGATGAGATTCTGAATGCTCCGAGTCCGAGGAAATTTTCCATACCCGTTTTCATTCTGTTCAACGGAACGACTGATCCGATTGATCACGTGTATCACATCCAGCTGAAAATGGCTCTAAACACTGAGAATGACTCTTTGATGTGCAAGTGCTTTCCTATGAGTCTGGCCGGACCAGCTCTGAATTGGTTCAAGAACCTGCCGAGGGGTTCAGTGGAAACAAGCGTCCAGCGAAAGATATTTCGAGCCTATTCACAATGAAGCACCACGCTGAAGAGCGTCTCCAGGCTTTCCTAACCAAGTTTAACCTTACCAAGAGCATGGTTATTGAATGTCACCCTTCAACGGCAGTTCAAATATTCATACTAGCCATGAACCGTGGCACCCCATTCCACACAAGCTTGGTGGTGAACACGCCGAGGACTATGGATGAACTTAACGAAAGAGCCAATGGATTTGTGCGCTTGGAAGAAGAAGAGGCGGCAAACATTCGGAAGACATCCGTTATATCCACGGAAAAAAAGACCAAAGCAAAGATCAGGCAAAAACAGGTTCAGCCGCAACGCTCCTCGTGGAAATCTGAGAAGAGGCCTAGAGAGGAAGAGTTGCTTACTCCATTGAAAGTTACCCTAGCGAGACTGTACCAAGAAAATAAAGATAAGTTCCGACCTCCTTTACCAATCAGACAACCTCTCGAACAGAGGGATCAGTCTAAGCACTATGCATTTCATTCTGATTTTGGCCACCAGACTAAAGAATGCAGGAACCTAAGGAGACAGGTAGAGATGCTGATAGCCAGAGGGGAGTTCACAAGTTATATTTAAGGACCAACAGTGGAGCAGAACCGACCAATGGAGCACGTGAAGAAGAATCAAAAGTCGATTTCTCACAACACGCAACCAGTTCGCGTAATTAATGTAATTCACGGTCGGCCAGAACCTGTCGAGGAATCAGATGAACTGCTTCGAACACGCCTTCGCCAGGCACGGATGAAGAGAAGGATAGGCAGTGTAAACACTCAGCACCAACAGAGCGCATCAACGCAGATAAAGTTTGACGTAACAGACTTGTTGCGTGTTCAGATCCCTCATGAGGACCTGCTGGTCGTAAGTTTGACAGTGGCCAAATGCTTGGTGCGCAGAGTTCTAATTGACCCTAGAAGTAGTGCAAACATTATGCCAAGAGATACATTCGATCGACTCGAGATCAAACAAGATCGGCTGAAATCCACCGGGAATCCACTATTAGGGTTTGATGGAAAGCGAGTGGAGCCCGTCGGTACGGTGGAGGTAGCGGTACATGCTACCGAGAGGGTTTTGACGGAAACCTTTGTGGTTGTTGAAATTCATCCCTCTTACAATCTTCTGATGGGCAGAGGGTGGATCCACAGAGTTCAAGGTGTTCCTTCCACTCTGCATCAGGTAATGAGATGCTTGGGGCCAGACGGAACCAGAGTGATTGACATTCATGGAGACCAAGTTGCAGCTAAAGAATGTTACTCTGTAACGCTGAAACATGTCGGAAAGGGGAAAGCTCCCATTCGTTCAATAAGTCCGAGATAGCAATTACAGGAGCCTCCCTCCAAGCAGAATGGGGAGGAAGAACCAGTAGGCTTGACTGAAGAACCCCTGTTTGATGTGCAGATCGATCAGTTCCGACCGGAACGGATAACCAGAGTAGGGGAACGACTCGTTAAGGAGGAAAAGCAGGAATTAGTTGATTTTTTGTCTCAAAACGCAGATGTGTTTGCATGGAGTCACCTAGACATGCCAGGGATCGATCCTTCGGTATCTTGTCACTCCTTGAACGTTAACCCCAATGCAAAACCTGTAAAGCCGAAGTAGCGACGGTTTGCCCCCGAGGGCAACCTGATTATTGCCGAGGAGGTTGACAAGCTGCTTGATGCAGGGTTTGTAAGAGAAGTGTACTAACCCGGCTGGCTATCGAATGTGGTCATTGTGCAGAAGAAAAATGGGAAATGGCGCGTCTGCATTGATTTTACCAATTTAAACAAAACCTGCCCGAAGGATAGCTTCCCGCTGCCAAAGATTGATCAAATGGTGGATGCAATTACTGGATATGAACGCTTGACCTTTTTAGATGCTTATTCAGGTTATAATCAGATCCCCATGGACCCCGCTGATGAAGAAAAAACTTCTTTCGTTACCGAACGCGGGACGTATTGTTACAAAGTTATGCCATTCGGACTGAAGAACGCCGGAGCAACTTACCAAAGACTTATTAGCAAGATTTTTAAGGAACAAATAGGGAAGATAGTTGAGGCTTACATTGATGATATGGTGGTCAAAAGTAAGAAGAAAGTTGATCATGTGCAGCATCTTCGAGACGTGTTTGATGTGTTGAGGCGATATGGAATGAAGCTCAATCCGACCAAGTGCTCGTTCGGTATAAGTTCAGGCCAATTCCTAGGGCACGTGGTTAATCTCAGAGGCATCGAGGCAAGCCCTGCCCAAGCAGATGCTCTGACTAAGAATGCCGAGCCGACGACAATCAAAGAAGTGCAAACACTTACGGGACGGATTGCTGCACTGAGCCGTTTCATTTCCAAATTGTCAGATCGATGCAAACCATTTTTTGACACAATACGGAACCACGGCAGGCAGGTTTGGGGGGATGAATAGCGCCTAGCGTTAACTACTCTGAAAAAATATATGCAGAACCTTCCGGTACTGTCAGCTCTAGAATCGGGCGAAAAACTATTTTTATATCTCGGAGTATCCAGCATCGCGACAAGTGGCGTTCTGATCCGCTACGCAGAGGGGAGACAATATCCAGTGTTCTATGTTAGCAAGACAATGACTGAGGCCGAAAGACGTTATTCAAAGGCAGAGCGGCTGATACTCTCGCTAGTGCATGCGAAAAGAAAGCTCAGTCATTATTTTGAATCCCATCATATCATCGTTCTAACCACTTTCCCTATCAGAATAATCCTGCACAAACCAGATCTCTCCGGAAGAATGACGAAGTGGGCCATAGAGTTAAGCTCATTTGATATCACATACGAACCTAGAACAACAGTCAAAGGGCAAGCGGTGGCAGATTTTTTACTAGAATGTGATTCAGAGGTCGTGGAGGAGGATCTTTGTAGTTGCTTATGAAAACTTTTCGTCGATGGATCCTCAAATCAGATGGGTGCAGGTATTGGGATCAAACTGCAGATGCCAGAAGGTACAGCCTTAAGCCAAGCGCTTCGGCTTGAATTCGCAGCCACGAACAATGAGGCAGAGTATGAAGCGTTGCTGGCAGGAATAAAGCTTGCCAAGGAACTTAAGGTCAGGAATTTGAATGTTTTTAGTGACTAACAGTTAATCGTTCGGCAGGTGAGGGGTGAGTATGAAACCAAGGATGAAACGATGGAAGCATATCGTTCTGCTGTTATGCGGGAGGCGAAGAACTTTGAAAAAATTGAATTCATTCAAATTCTAAGGGAGTATAACGAAGATGCCGACAGGCTAGCATGTAGTGCTTCGGGTTCTGGAGAAACATTGGCAAGGGTGATTCCAGTGGGAATATTAAACCAGCCATCCATTTTCGAAGAACCTTCAGGCTCGGATCCTTGGCAAATGAATGTTATTCCATATGAGCCAAGTTGGATTGATCCGATTGACGACGGCCGTTCCAATACGCCAAACTAAATGTAGTGAATGTGTGGTTCAAGAAAAGCCTTTTATGTCAAATTTAAATTTATAAAAACCATTACCAACACCACTACTAACATAGCAAGAGTGAATAGGGATCGTCCCAAGGGATTATACGTGTTGGAATTTCAACTTCGACTCTAGCGTACCAAATGATTGCAAAAGAGAGTTGGGTTGGTTGATTACTTCTAGAAAAGAATTAATTAAAATGCAATAAAAATAAAACTAAGTAGAGATAGGGATTTAAGAGATGAGAAGAGAGGACTTAGGGTGTTGGAATCACCACTAAGCTCATGTAATTAACCACTTGCTTTCCATTAATGGGGAATACATTGTTGTGAACAAAATTGGTTCGACTAGCAAAGGTGACTCAACAAGTGTATAATGTCTAAACAACATGTGAAAGGCTACAATATATCTATTGGAAGAGGAATATATTGTCTAGACAACATGTGAAGAGAACAAAATATCAAATCAAGTCATTAAACCTTTCATTAAGCTCATAGTCCAAATAATTCACAAGGATAACTTACTTAAACATGTATTGTCTAAACATCATGTGAGAGGCCACAATATATCTATTGGGAGAGGAATATATTGTCTAAACACATGTGAAAGATACAATATATCATAACAAGTCATTAATCCTTCATTAAGCTCAAAATTCCATTACACCACAATATTAGAGCATATGCTTCTTGCATTCAAAAGCATGGAACATCAAAGAACAAGCATGAATTGTCTCCCCCATCTAACACTACACTACAACTACACTACTAGCATGAAAATAAATTAAGAGAGAGGCACAATCCATCAAGGAATAAGTATGAACCATTAAGAGACATGACAAGAGCATTCCATTAAGCACTAATGTCTAGCCATCACTAAATTCTCAATTAACCACACATAGACATGCAATTAATATAGAAAAACTAGTGTAGAGATCAATTCCCCAAATAATCACACATAAGACAACATGTAATTAAAATAGAGAATCAATGGAAGAATTAACCCATATGAATCATGTGAGACATAATTCCTAATTTAATCACACATAGACATGTAAATAAACTAGAGAATTAATAGGAAGAATTAGACCATGGAAATCATAGAAATATACCAAGATTCATGAAATTCACAAGTCTAGAACACTAATCACAACAATATATATAAAAATCTCCAAAAATAGAAATACAAGGGTTTAGATTACACAAGACTTAGGGCTCATCCAAGCCCTAAGTGCAGATCTAGTCAATCATAGAGGAAGTGGATGTAGTCATGGAATCAAGCTCCAAACATGGCTCCATCTTCTTCTTCCTCTTCTTCTTCTTCTTCTTTTAAGCTCTAGAAATGGAGAGATAGTAGATTTAGAGATGTGTTCTTGAGATGTGCCTCCACTTCTCTCTTTTCTTCTAACCCTAATCTCTAACTTTTCTAGAGAGAGAAATAAAAATTACAATGTAGAAAATAAAATGATAAAAGCTAAAAATCCTCTTTTACAAATGAGTTGCTTCCCTTTATTTAGAAGGTCCTTTTCTTAGTCACTAAGTCTAGAATATATGCCTAAAAATATCTAATCCCGCAACTTTTTGGTAGGTGAACTTTTGGGCGCGCACGGAAAAAGTGACAGCTTGCTGCCAGCATGTCCAGTTCGATCGATCCAACTTATTTTCGATCGATCCAACTTTTCTGATCGATCCAACTTATTTTCAATCGATCCAACTTTTTCTGCGATCCATCCAACTTTTCAGCTTTTCAGTATCAGCTTCTTTTTGCTCCAAATCAGCCTCTTTTTGCTCCGGATCATTGCTAAGACTTAGTTTGACTCCAAAAAGGCCTTAAGAACTCATTTTTAGCCCATTTTAACATTATTGACCTGAAATAGACAAAAACACAAATAAGTACTAAAACGGGTAAATAAGATAGATAAAGGTCCTAGAATACTCAAGCTTAAGGGGTTTAAATATGTACTTTTCAGCTCTCATCACCGATTATAACTTACATCCGAGATGGTACTCTGCCTGAACAAAGAAATGAGGCTAGGAAAATCAAAGCGAATGCTGCGAAGTACGCCGTAGTGCATAACCAGTTATACAAAAGATCTTTTTCTGGACCGTACTTAAAGTGTGTTACCCCTACAGAGGCTCGGCAAATATTACGAGCTATTCATGAAGGCGTATGTGGAAACCACTCAGGAGGGAGATCATTAGCACACAAAGCAATGGCTCAAGGGTACTTCTGGCCGAACATGTCACGAGATTCGAAAGAATTGTCCAGTAGGTGCGATAAGTGCCAAAGGTTCGGACCATTGATTCACCAACCACCTGAAGACTTGCATGTAATGGCCACACCATGGCCTTTCGCACAATTGGGGATGGATGTAGTTGGTCCTCTACCAACTGCCAGAGCTCAGAACAAGTATGTGCTATTGGCTACTACTTTACTAAGTGGGTGGAAGCAGAGCCATATCCGAGTGTTACTCAAACTCATGTGAGACAATTCATTTGGAGTAATATTATTTGCCGGTTTGGTGTTCCGAGGTCAATCGTCATGGATAATGGTACCAACCTTGACAGTAAGCAAGTAAGAGAGCTGCTGGAGGAATATGGAATTAATCAAAAGCTGGCGGCAGTAAGTCACCCACAGGCCAATGGACAGGCGAAAATTACAAATAGAACAATCTTTACTTGTATCAAGAAGAAACTAGAGGAAAGGAAAGAAAGGTGGTTAGATGAACTGCCGAACGTCCTATGGGCCTATAGAACGACCCCTAGACGACCGACCGGAGAAAGCCCATTCACCATGGCGTATGGAACCGAGGCAGTTATACCAGTCGAGCACTTAATTCCGACTGTTCAAAGCTTGGCATGGAACCGTGAGCATAATGACAGTATGTTAAGGTTTAACCTTGATTTGCTGGAAGAAAAAAGAGACGCAGCAGCGGTAAGGCTCGCATCTTACCAGCAGACACTTGCGAACAGCCATAACAGGAAAGTAAAGCACAGAAACTTTAGGCCAGGTGATCTGGTTCTGAAAAAGAAGGTGGGGATAGTCAAAAAGATGATGCCACCATGGGAAGGCCCATACAGAATTGCAGAGGCCATAGGAAAAGGGGCATATACCTTAGAAACCATGGCTAGAAGGCTGGTTAACAAGCCTTGGAATGCTACTTCTCTGAAGAGGTATTATCAATAAAAAGTTGAGATTCAATACTGAATTTTGTTCATTTTAAATTGAAAACAGTCGAATGTATAAGTTTCTGAGATTTATAAAGATTACACACCTCTTTAAAAGGCTAAGCAAAGTAAGTGGCAGCTGGCACTATGAGCCGAACGCCAAACACTTGCTAAGAAAAATAAAAGGCCAAGTGGCAAGTGGCATTCCAGCCGAGCGCCAGGCACCTAAGCAAAGTAAGTGGCAGCTGGCACTATGAGCCGAACGCCAAACACTTGCTAAGAAAAATAAAAGGCCAAGTGGCAAGTGGCATTCCAGCCGAGCACCAGGCACCTAAGCAAAGTAAGTGGCAGCTGGCACTATGAGCCGAACGCCAAACACTTGCTAAGAAAGATAAAAGGCCAAGTGGCAAGTGGCATTCCAGCCGAGCGCTAGGCACCTAAGCAAAGTAAGTGGCAGCTGGCACTATGAGCCGAACGCCAAACACTTACTAAGAAAGATAAAAGGCCAAGTGGCAAGTGGCATTCCAGCCGAGCGCCAGGCACCTAAGCAAAGTAAGTGGTAGCTGGCACTATGAGCCGAACACCAAACACTTGCTAAGAAAAATAGAGGGTCAAGTGGCAAGTGGCATTCTAGCCGAACGCCAGGCGCATGAGCAAAGTAAGTGGCAGCTGGCACTATGAGCCGAACGCCAAACACTTGCCGAAAAAAAAAAAAAAAAAAAAAAAAAAAAGGAGTTTACATAAAAAGTTTGATCAAAAGTCGGCCATCTCATTAATAAAGTTTAGAGAGTTACAAAAAAAAATGAATGAGGTGTAAAGATGGCGAATATACCAAAGTCAATACATTTTAAAAAAAAAAAAAAGAAGTTCTAACTAAAAGGCGTTTGCCTCGTCAGCCTCTTGATTATGTTAGGTTGTCTCCTCATTATTGGTGGTGTCGCCATCCTCACGAGGTGGAGAGTCGAGGTGAATGACAAAATCGTTCTGTTGAGTCCTACCCTCAACAACGTTAGAAGAATCATTCTGCTGAGGGTTATCTTCAGCAGTAACAGCAGATGGAGTCAAGGTGGACAGAGGAAGAATGTCCAAAGTCAGAGTAGTAGGAGGAGTAGGAGTGATCCGAGAAGATGCAATCTCTCAACATTCATCAAATATGCCCTCGGCAGCGGTGGAGTCTGGATCGGTATAAACACCAGGAGGGTCAATATCCAGTTCTTTATCAACATTATCAGGGGTAGAACCAGTCTGACCCTCATCCGGAACGCGATCGGCGTAACCCTCTCGGAACCCCTGAGCATATCTGAGGGCTCCAACTCTAGAAAACCGAGCTTGCAGAGCTAACATACCACCATTTACCCTACTAATGGTATCAAGTAAAGCGTTGCGCTCATCCAAGGCCCTTTTCTCAAAGGCCATCCGAGCGGATTGCTCATCACTCAAAAGGCGTAGCAGTTCTTCTTTCTCAGCCTTAAGGGATTCCCGCTCGGTGTGCCAGACGCTCTTTTCAAGCTGCAGAGCATTCCTCTCATCCTGAAGAAATTCAGTCTCCTTCCTTAGCGAATCCTTCTCTTTTTCAATCTTACCAAGCTAAACCATCAACCCGGTCTTCTGAGCAGCCAAATCATCGTTCTCCTTGTTCGCTGCATTAAGGCTGTCAGAAAGCGCGCGGACCTTGGCATTCACATGCTCAACTTGTTTCTGCACAGCCATCATCCCGTACAAGGTCTGTAGAGATATACAGGACAACTGGTTAAGCCGAGCAGATGGTTAGAAGAAAATAAGTGTAAAGAGTGTGTAAAGATTTATTGACTAAAGGGCAGAAGTTACCTCCATGGCGGATAAGGGAAATCGGCTGAACACCTCCCTCTGAGACAGACCATTGGCTACCTCGATGTCCTTGGGAGTCCACATACTCCTGTAGTAAGCCATTGCGGTCTGACCATCTTTGAACATGGTCTCGGTCGGTTTTACAGACGATCCGTCTGTTCGAATGAAGCGAGGGCTCCATGGCGCCGTTCCTGAAGCGGAGGCATGCCCAGAAGGGGTAAGTGGCCTAGTTTGAGGAGGTCTCGCCAGGGATATCACATTCGGCCAAGAGGGCCTAAATGTAATACCCCCGAGGGGTATCACACTAACCCTCTGAGACAAGGGAACGTCATCTATGTTTAGGGCACTGTCAGGTTGATGCCTTTTCCTCTGGCCTTTTCCCATGCGGAAGCAGTAGTAGAACCAGGAGGATTGTTGACAGAAGGGGTAATGTTCGGACTGGTAGTCGCCGTGTTAGCGACCGGGTCAGCAGCCTTCACGGATGGATCGGTGGAAGGAGTGGTATCAAAAAGGGTAGCGGAGGAAGATGCTAAAGCCGGTGAGGAATTTGATGCAGGGGTGATAGCAGGACTGGGGGCAGTTTTCTTCCTGCTGAAGGAAGGGATCTGGAGTTGGCTCATTGTCTTACCGAGGACTGAGATATTGAGGAGATTGTCTGAGGTGAGGAGGTCCGAACAGGAGGGAACGTTGGTCAGAACGTACCGCTTCAGGTAGTTATCCCTATCCCTGCACACACTGTAGCTCAAATCATCACAAGGAATGCCTAAGGAATGGCACAAGAAAGTACAAAAACGAGGAATGCAAATCTCACAAGGACAGTCACTCTTATGGTTTTTATATTTCTTGTAAAAAGAGACAGAGCACTCTCCAAAACCGCTCAGGATAGGGAAATCCTCCGCAGCTGGAGAGAACCAGGCTCCCCTAACCCTAATAATATTTTTCCTCCAACCCTTCTCGGATTTGATTTTATCCGTGCAGATGGACCTCTTCTCAATGGGGAAAAAGTGGTAAAACGGTTCATCAGTTCTGATCTTGCTGACCTTGTAACAGAGGAGAAGATCTACGAGGTCCAGATCCAGACCTCTGTCACGAATCAGGAGTAGCATAACTGATAAAATCCTAAGGAAATTGGGGTTTACTTGCAAAGGGGAAAGATTTAGCTTGTTGAAAACATAGCAAAAGAAAGGATGTAAAGGAAACCTAAGGAGATTAAGATGGAGGAGTAAAAACAGGACCTCGCCGGGAAGAAGGCCAGCACCGGTTCTAATATTCACTTTTCGGGGGCAGCTTCTAATTTCTACATCGTCAGGGAGGTGAAGTTTCATGCGAAGAACGTCTAGATCTACTGTCATGGTGAGAGTGAATGAAGATTCCGGGGAGGAGAAAGAAGTCTTCTAAAAGAAAAATGCAAATGAAACTAACCTTAGAGAGTGAAAACGGCAGAAAGTATTGCAAAGCCACTGGAAGGAGGATCTTTCACAAGAGATCGCCGGAGAGGATTCAAACAGCAAAAGGTGAGATGGAGACGGTAAAGAGGATCGATGGAGAATCAATGAAGCTTATAAAGACAAGGTGAGCCCAAGGGCCGAGGAGTCAGGAAAGCAATGGGTTGTCTTTTTGAATCTCGAAACGCCGACCCCTAGATCTAACCGTCCATTCTCCCACACGATCTTCTCGAGCCGTCAGGTTATCATTAGCAGCCTCTAATAATTACCCCCTAATCAATAAGGGGTAATTATGGGGGCAGTTGAGGATGCAGCAAGTGGCATGGGCCGGATATAGTTCGCTGGAACAGGATCCGGTCGAACGATTAAAGTAGGATCAATGCCAAAGCGCCCCAGAATGGGCCGAACCTGGGGGATCCACCGAGGAAGGTCAAGCCCATTGGAAGATCAAGCCTAGAAAAAAGAAGACTTTTGAATATAGGCCCAATGTAATCGGTTAACAGCAATAAGGGTGATGGCCTATAAATAGAACAAGACAGGTGGAAAAAATGGAGAAAAAATTCTATAGAGAGAGGAAAAGAGAAAAGAAGTGAAATCTTGTATCTTCATATTTGTTTGTGGTATGTTTTAATTAGTTATGTTGACTTCAAACAAATAATGTTAAATTATGTGCCTTGAATTCCGAATTTAAATGAATAGATGAAAGTCACATAAATAAATATTGATATGTTTCTATCTGGTTTGATGAGTTTTGTTGCCTTATGATTGTTTGTGTGTCTTGATTTTTGAATTTAATGAATTGTTGAATGTTAATATATATATATATATATATATATATATATATATATATATATATATATATATCATAATGAGACAAAAAAACAAGTCAAAACAGATTATTTATTTTTTCTAACATGTGTGTGTACCAGGCCTCCTTGTCTCCTATTGGGTAATTTCACATTGCATGCGGAGTTTACAATCCCAACATCATGGCAAAATAGATTGTTTATTGCTATTTTGTGCATAATCAATTTATAGAATGATATATCTGATTATTATTCTGTTGCGTAAATCGAGACTGTTAATTGTAATGATGTTGTTTTGTACATGATTAAATAAAATAAATAAATAAATTATTAAATACATAAAGTACGTGTATTTATTTATTTTATTGAAAATCTAAATTTTTAGAATAATATGTGAGTCTAGAAATTTAATTTGATCGTATTGGACATACAAATAAATGATTGTTTTGTACCCAAATATATATACAAGATGGAGAATCAATTTTAAATTGATTCAATTATGATCTCCAAGTCCGAAAATAAAAATAATATGTTTTATTATATATATATAAAGTAAAAGGATATTTTTATTGAATTTTCAGACTATTAAGTTTCTGGGATCGAACCTTTTTATACTATGATCGATCAATATAAGTATGTGTGAATAATGTTAAATTGGTAAATTAATGATTAATTAGTTACTAGCTAATTTAATATTCATATTATGTGAAAATTGGTAGCTACCAAAGTGGTCCAATCATGATGATTGATGAATATTAATTTTTGTAGTAGACATAATTAATCATAAATTAGTTACTATCTAATTTAATATTCATATTATGTAAAGGTTGGTAGCTACCAAAGTGGCCTAATCATAATAGTTGATAAATATTAATTTTAGTGGTAAACATAATTGCAATATTTCATTAATTATGATGGTTATAATTTTTGTGATATTCATGAATATTGGGTTTATTTGATCATGAGAAATAATTCTCGAAAGGGAATTGATTTTTAAGTGATTAAATAAAAATTAAGGGGTTGTATGTATTTTTTAATTAGGTAGATATAGGATATCTAAAGGTAACTTATTTGTTTAATTAAATAATGCATCATTAATGAAGGTATACATATAAATACATATAAGCATCATTATTAGTATTTTACAGTTGCCACCCAAAGGGGTACTATAGTTATACATTGTATTTATATTTTTAAGTTATATATATACGTGTTGTTAACTCAAAGCATTATTGTTGTGAGTATTTTATGTTATGTTATTATGTTTGTTTTATTACATCCCTTAATACACATGCTACATCTGTTCATGTTCTCAATAGGACTAACTTCTCATAATGGAATGAGTAAGTTAAGTTCAAAATTTAGGTGTGTTAAATCAAGATTTAGTATTTTAAATCGAGAAACGTACTGTTATTATTGATTAAAACAGTGAGGAAGAAAAGATTATCCATAAAGCTTGGAAGAGATCGAACAGATTAAGTATTATGGTTATGTGAATAATTGTTCCCCATAGTGATAGTGCTAAGAAAAATTTGATTATAAGAATGTTTTCGTATTGTAGATAAATATCTAAAATGAAAATTATTAATTGATATAATTACTATGCATTTTTCTTTTTTGTTGGTACTCGTATCATGTATGAACGTGTTTTTTTAGATGACTAATGTTGCTACAAAATTGAGAACTTTATGGATGATTGTGAATGAGAATTTTCTTATTCCATTTATTCTCAATTTCTTGTCTACTCAGTATGGATCATTTCGAATTAAC
Source organism: Cornus florida (assembly GCF_030987335.1). Lineage (NCBI taxonomy): Eukaryota > Viridiplantae > Streptophyta > Magnoliopsida > Cornales > Cornaceae > Cornus > Cornus florida. The sequence goes on along the minus strand of NW_026775579.1, from coordinate 75,174,132 downwards.
ATTATTAAGACAAGTGGAAAGTGATTTAATTGACCATTATGTTAATTTAGGAGGAGACAAGACTTAAGTAACAAGGTAATCATTATGTTCATCTGATGACTCAAGAAGTTATAAATAAATTTTGGGAATAAGCCTAAAAAGGCATTAAGTGAGCAACACCCAAAATTAAAAGATTTAGGTCAATCTACTAAAAGAAATGAATGTAACAATGAAAAAGTGTCATTAATGTATTGAACACTTTTAGAAAGATTACATGAAATATAAAGAATAATTCGAAAAAGAATGGTAAGTTTTTGGCTTTTGTATATTTCGAATTACTTATTGAAATTCTTTCTAATACATGATAGGTTGACTTAAGTACTAATATTTATGTTTTTAATAGATGTAAGAATTTCTTATGGCCTAAATCACAGATTCAAATAAGAATTTCTTATATATGATAATTGGGAAAAAGTTTTGTTGAAACCATTATGACATTATGTTTAATGTTAGACAGTGGATTTTATTTAAATTATTTTAAACTTTTTAGGTTTATTCAAGTTACTATAATTTGATTTTATTTCAAAACTTTATATTAATGGTTTTTTATTTAAATTTGATAATGATATTTATTTAAGAAATTCTAATTTGTAAGTTATGGTATTATTGTTGATAATTTTTGTAAATTCAAACTTGATAGTTTATTAAAAACCTTTTGATCTTACATCATAATGTTAGAATTAAGCGTAGCTCAATTAATAGAAAATTTATCTTTCTTATGGCATAAAAGATTAGGTCAATATCTAGTGAAATGTTAAGAAAATTAGTAAAGAATGTGATTTTTCTGAATCTAAACTTTAATGTTTTTAGTGTATTTGTGGATTGTATTAAGGGTAAATAAACCAAACACACAAATAAATGAGCCACAATAAGTACATAACTTCTTGAAATTATTCATACAGACATTTGTAAACCTTCTGATGTTCCATCTTTTGGAGGAGAAAAGTATTTTATCGCCTTTATAGTTGATTTTTCACGTTATGAATATATCTATTTGTTGAATGAAAAATCTCAGGCAGTGGGTATTCTTGAAGTATACATAAATGAGGTTGAAAAACAACTAGATGGAAAAGTGGAAATCATAAGGTCATATAGATGTGGTGAATATTATGGAAAGTATGATGAAACAGGTTAATACTCTAACCGTTTGCTAAACTCCTTAAAATATATATGGCATTTGTGTTCAATACACTTTGTTATACATGCTACAACAGAAGTGTGTAGCTGTAAAGCATAATCGTACTCTTATGGAATTGGTTATGAGTATGTTAAGTAATTCCTCGTTATCTATAATGTTGTGGATATTAAGTAATCTAAAGGGTACAAGTTTTGCTTTCCTAAACACAGTACGATAATTATTGAAACTAGTAATGTTAGATTCATTAAGAATGGTGAAGTCAGTGGGAGTGATAAAAATAAGAATGTGATCATTTAAGAAGTTAGGGTACAAATTTCTTTACCCATAACTTCTAAAAAAATAATTGTTTATTTAATTGATGAACTGTATAACACCAAAGAATAATTGAATGATCAACAACTCCATGATGAGATTATCATCAATAAATATATCATAAAAGAATCATAAGGAATAACATTAAGACGATCTCAAAAAGGAGATCTGCTATTCCGAATGACTATGTGGTATATCTCCAAGAATTTAATTTTGATTGATTTTCTGAATGGGAGTTTAGAAAGATGAAGTCTATATGGAACAACTTGAAGACTTTACATTAAAGAGTAAAGAATACATGGTCTGTAAACTTAAGATGTTAATATATGAACTTAAACAAGCTTCCTGACAATGGTATATTAAGTTCAATGATACCGTTATTTTTTTTTGTTTTAAGTAAAACACTGTTGATCAGTGTATATATTATAAGGTTAGTGGAAGTAAGTTTATATTTCTGATTCTATATATATTGATGATATTTTGTTTGCTAGTAGTGATCTTAATTTATTATAAGAAACTAAAAGTTATCTCTAAGAACTTTGAAATGAAATATATAGATGAGGCATTCTACGTAATAGAAATATAAATATTTCATAATATATCATGTGGATTTTTTAGAATTGCCTCATAAAGCATATATTAAAAGAGTTCTAGAAGATTTGGCTGGAGGAACAATATTATGAAAAATGCAAAGTAATTTATTATTACTTTGTCTATTATGAATTTTTTTAATTTGTAGCATGCTTTGAGTCTACAATTTATTGTTGCAGAATTTATTTTAGGACTTAGAGTTATGGGTACTATTTTCAGATTGTTAAAAATTTATGCTGCAATTGTTGATCTTCTTGTATGAAAAATGATAGGTACTATAAAGTTGAAATACTTTATTATTAAAGAAGATGTTTAGAAACAAAGAATGTCTATTGAACATATAAATACACAATTTTTTATTTCCATCCATTAACGAATGAACTACCACCCATGACATTTATGGAACGTGTTGAAAGAATGGGTCTTAAATGTAGTCAATGATGATTATTTTAAAGAATGGGTCTTGAATGTAGTCAATGATGATTATTTTTTAATTGTGGATTGTTTAACAGTGTTTATATGTATTTGACATTTTGCACTGATTAAATGTGTTTCTGATATTTTCTATTAATTAATGTACATATACGTATTACTTTAATAAATGGTAATAGGAATAGTCTTGGAAACGACATTACTGTTAGATCATTATTGATACTTCTCATTTATAGACTATGTTGAATAGATTACTAGTGTTGAGGTACATGGAAGGGACTGTGTCATTCAAGGACATATAACCGTCATGACTCGCATTAGTAGTTTATTTATCATGGTATTTATGATGATCAATTTAATGAGTCAATTTGATTTATAGCGCATATTAATGATTATTTTACTAAACCACTACCGAAGTTATCATATGAGCCAAGTGGGAGACTGTAAGATATTTTCTTATATTGTGTGGCCCACATGTTTTGGACATATGATATATTTCATTAATTAGTGGTTAAGTAAATAGGTTTCAGATTAATATTATATTATTTGGTTAACTTATAAATTACATTTATAGTAATTAATTATTGGAGAAGTGTTTTCCTATTTATTCCTTACTTTGATGGAAAGTGAAATTAAAGTTACTAAAAAAGAAAACTGATTCTCTCTCTGCCTTTATAAAAATGCATATATCACATCAATTATGTACGCTAATGAATACAACACGTATAATATTTATGTGTGCAAAAGGCCATGAGAAAGAAATCGATTTCCATACTTTGGTTATTGCAATTTATCTCATTGTTCGTTCCGCAGAAAGGATCTAGAAATTGGACTTGATCTCTACGTTATTTGCAATCACAGATCGAGGTATTTATATCTAACTAGTATTTATTTATGCATTATAGACTATGTGAAAATAATGAAGTTTTAAGATCCTGGAATTCATGTTTATTTGTAATGAATGGTTTGCACGAATAAATTAAATTTTACAGACAACTCAACAAGTTTGTTGGAGAAACAATTTGATGAAGAAAATGGTGCCTGGAGTACTGTAACTACTACCTACTGATATCGGCCATACGTACGTTGTTGTCTAAAAATTGTTATGGCTCAAAAAGTGACACTGGAATGTTCACAAAAGAAGTGCGATAAAAGATACTTTAATCATGGAAAATTCATACTTAAAACTTGCATTTTTTATTTTTCACTTCCAAGTTGAAACAAAACAATAGCTGCATATATAAAACTATTAATATTCAGACAATTGATCTCCATAACAATTACATAACAGAAAAGGAGATAAATTAGTCCGCAAGTAATTCCGCCAGGTCAATGTCCAGACAGGTTCAGATGTAGTTTCATCGCTATGCACGAAACAATCATCTCCCACCATGGATAGGCAATATTGCATGTTCCCTCGAGCTATCAAACTTTGCATTTGTAGCACTACTACCACCATATTCATAGGCATCGGATGTCTCACCAAGAAAGGACTCAAGTCTCTTCCAAATTCAATGCTATGTCAACCCATGGATGTTTCTCTATCCTTAGTCCGTCCAATTCCATTGCTACTTCCTTCATAGTAGGTCTCTCCTCCCCCTTCAGGTTTAAGCATCTCCTTGCAATCTCTGCAACTTCCTTAAGCTGCTCAGAATTTCCTTCACACACTAAATGATCCTCAAGGACTTCAAGCCAGCGATCCTCTTTCAACAAAGAAAGAAAATACGTAGCTAGACTCGTCACCTTGTCTGGCCTATCGAAAGAAAGTGTTTTCTTTCCGGTTAGTAGCTCCACAAGGACTACTCCGAAGCTATAAACATCGTTTTTCTCTATCAATTGGCTTGTGTGGAAGTACTTGGGATCCAAGTATCCAAGGGCTCCTTGAACCATTGTAGATAACTGAGTTTCGTCCAGCGAAACCAACCTTGACGCTCCAAAGTCAGACACTATTGCAATGTAGTTATCATCTAAGAGTATGTTTGCAGACTTGACATCTCTATGGATGATCGGGATAGAAGCTGCAGAGTGCAAGTATGATAGAACCCCAACAGTTTCTGCTGCTACTCTTAAACGCGTATCCCAAAAAATAGCGGATGCATCGCTTTTATTATGGATTTGGTCAAAGAGGGTGCCAGTGTTGATGAACTCATAAACTAATAGAGGGACCTCTGCCTCTAAACAACAACCCAAGAGCTTTACGACATTTTTGTGGTTGATCTGAAAGAGTACAATCACCTCGTTTATGAACTACTCAATTTGACTTTGATCAACTATCCTGGACTTTTTTATAGCAACTATTTCTTCGTCTCTTAAGTAGCCTTGGTAAACTATTCCAAATCCTCCTTGGCCAATAATTCTGCTTTCGTCATAATTGTTGGTAGCCATCTCAAGCTCTTCCTTGGTGAAAATTTTGACTGTTTCAGTGGATCCTTCTCTTCCAGAAAATTGTTGCCGTAACATTAAACCACCATTTTGCTGAAAGAATTTTTCTTTGATCTTGATGAGCTTTCTTTTCTTCATCCCAAAGTATAACCAAAAGTAGCCCACAAGCAAAACTATTACCACTGCAGCAATACCTATTGAAATTAAAAGTGAATTAAGTTTCTCTTTTTGGCAAGTAATCTAATTAAGTTATGAATTAAATATTGAAAATGCAAAAGAATATTATAGAGTTTACAGTCAAGGAAAACTTGGAAGAACCGAAGCAGTATATTTAAGCCCATGCATGGACAGATTGAAAAGAATTTAATCACCAAAATATTTGGGACACCATTACATGTTAAGGATTTTAAATTCATATTAATCATGGAAAAGCTCACACCAATATTCAAAATCTCTACACAATTTTTTTTATTTATTTTTATTTTTATGAAAGTTAAAGCAAACACACATCCACTATCCACTTGTCCTTGGTGAGACTTGAACCATACATAAATTATACCATTAGATTATAAGTCAAAGGATAATATCTATTTGCCACTTTCTCACCTCTTTTCCTCTTTACAAATTTGAATTGACATAATATATAAAATGAATCTAGTATACTTACCGACAGTAAGTATTATCACAACTAGTTGATCAACAACGCAACGTCCTTCTCCATTTGTTCTGTAATCCCAATGATATCCCTTGGGGCAAGAACATTTAAAATTGCCTGGAGTGTTAACACAATTTTTTGGGCACTTGTTGAGAGGGTTCTCACATTCATCAATATCTGCAAAAAACAAAGAATTAATTAAAGCATCTGTGAAGAATTAAAACATTTAGAAGCGATGAAATTGAAGCTATGAACCAAACATGATAGAATATGGTGAAAACGTTACCTTGGCAACCATCGGACAGGTATGGTTACCTTGGTAACCTTAAAGGCATCTACAGAGATACCCAGGACCGTTATCTGGATCATCACACACGCTATAAATAGCTTTACATGCATAACTAGTCATGTTCTTCCGAGCCTCGTTGCATGTCTCATTTCCAATGGTCCAATCCAGCACCATCGGGAGTTTGTCTCTGTGCGGCAAATCTTGAAGAAATTGTTTGGAGAAGTTGAACTCATCTTGTTGGACCACAAAGGCATAGCTACAGCGATTGGAGTCGATTATAGTTGTATGATTGTAATTGTAATAGCTACTTAATCTCAGTTTAATATCGATCGTCCCTTTTGGATCAATAGGTGTCTGGCAACAGCCAACACCAGAACAAGACCCCTCAGTGATATCATCCATGCTGTCACATATGGACATGCACCCGGTTGTGTAATTCTTGTCCCCTTTATCGACTCTAACAATGGCGTAAGTGTCACAGACTCACACCCAACTGCTATGAACTTGTTTTGGGTGTTAGAGATGAAAATTTTGATGAGCCAGAATTTGGGAGGGTCGACGTAGGAGAGCCTGTTACCCTCCTCAGCATAGCAATTGCGAGCTATGAACTGCAACACATGCATCTGACCTTCGAGTGATATTTTGGTAACGTTTATCTTACTCTTTCGTAGAAATAGTTCGGGAGGATCGAAAGAGTGGTCACAGGTGGTGAGAAAATTTTCATCTAGATAACAGTCTGGGGTCATGCCGAATGGGTATGGGACGCTTACATCCCCGCAATGATCACCACAGCCGGGTTTGGCTATAGGTATTTTTGTAGGTGCAGCAGTTGGTGCTGTGGACATTAGTGTCAACAGCACCAGCAGGGAGATTTGCACAAGCATCGCATGGTGCAAGCCCATTATGATAACTTTCTAAGATCTAATTTTTGGTGTGTACAAAGTCACAAGCCTTTCCGTCCTTGTATAGGCACTCTATAGGAAGACCTTGTCACTGCAATGCGACAACATACGAAATATATATATATATATATTAAATTTCTCTGCTCGGTTTGATTTGTAACAATGGGGTTGTTATGGCTTGTACTTGCTTTAAAGTCCTCTGATGTTATTTTCATTTTCTTTATGGCTTGTACATATATGCAACTCCTTTTTTTTTTAATTTTTAAAATTTTTTTCCTGGGCTAAAACTAGTAGTTCATTGTACCATTTTCCAGTCGCAAAAGTGGCTTGAGCAGTTGAGTGTAATGTGTGACATATATCATATATGCATCTCTTGTTTAGGCTATTGTTGAATATTTTTGAGGGACTTGGTATTACAAGGGAAAAGTATAAGGCCTAATTGTCTTGGTCAGTCAACGATAAAAATTTATGGAAAACTCTTTAATTGACTTTTTCTTTAGTGGAAAGTTTAAAATTGAGCTGGAATTGACTTGTGGTGGGGTGTATTTATTTATTTATTTTTTTCATGTCCAAACACTGATCTTAATCTCCATGGAAAATCCTTCATTCAAAGTACTGTAATTTTTAGATTGTAGATTCTTATGAATTGTGTTAATTTATAACAATTTCATGATAATCATAAAACATAGTGTTATACTTGGGCCATATGTGGCAACAAACTTTTACTGAATGGTTTATTAATTTTCTTTGTGACATTATATTTTTAGGTGATAATCTATCAATTTGAACGAAAGCAATAATTGTTGGATTCGGGAGTGTATGGAGGACCGCAACGGGTTGTATGGAGGACCACAATGGTCTAGTTAACCATTTAATTGTTGGATTCGGGCTGGGTGTTTATGGGTCATGGGCTTGTTGCACTTCAGCATTGTATTTCTATCATTTGGGCTCCATACCTTATTGGGCCTGAATTTTTACCTTCGTACTTATTTATATAATAGAGGCAAATTTTGCACTAGGCTTTGAAATCAGGCGTTGCTCAATATGTAGTGTTTTTTAGTACACTTAACGGTAATTAAAATTGGTTATCCAAACTTCACAAGCTTTCAGGCTGCCTTAATCTATTAACTATGGTGGAAAAAGAACAATAGAAGATTTTTTAAAGTTGGGATTGTTGTTTTCGAATTTTATTTTGTGGAATCTAGTCATACCCATTGATATCTAACTTTCATGAAGAGAAGAGGGACGTGGATATGTTTGTTTAAAGAAGTTTGTTGCTCTAAAATTTATATATAAGAGTTTCATAATCCTTCTTAGTGTCAGTATAAGAATAACTCACTAATTGGAAAGTACTTTTTAAGAATTTCGTACCGAAATTTCAAGACATTCTAAAAAAAATTTATCAATCAAGTACAATTGCAAAATCTCTTCTTTATTATTTTTAATTTTTATAAGGTTAATCTTGTTTTTTTTTTTTTTTTTTTTTTTTTTTTTTTTTTTTTTTCAGTTTTTCAGTTACAACGCACTTAGAAGGTTCTCAGAAGTTATCATGGAAAATTCAGCCTTACAGTTCACTTCAAGGACGGAGCCAGGATTTCCCCCGGGGGGGGGGAAGAAAAATGAGAGAACTTTAAATAGAAAAAGTTAAAAGGTTTCAATTGAGGAAGGAAATTTTGACTTTTTCAATTAAGGAAATTTATGGAATTTGAAGAGTAAAAGAGAAAATAAAGAGATAATTTTATTAATCAAACAAAATTCAGGAGGGAGGGGGGAGGGGGCATAATGAAATTTTTTTAAAAAATGACCACATATATTATAGAGTGCGGGCCAACTCAGGGGACCTTCATTGGCTCCGTCCCTCTTCACTTATCTTTTATTTCTCACTGTGAAGTTAGACGAACGCATAACTACATGTATATGAAACTAAAAAAAATTCGGACAATCTTCCTGCCTAACTATAACGATCCGAACCCGAGGGTTTGAATCGCTAACCGGGTTCTTACCCAAATCCGAAGTCATCTAAAGGCACTATGGTAAGTGCTAAAACCGATACATAATGTACGTGTCATCCCAAAACTTATACAAAACAAATGAAATCACAAATATAAAAGATAATAAAATAGTCCACTAACCCATTCAAACCTATGGAGAAACGTCATCTGTCACTTCCTTCCCGTGACCTGAAAAATATTAAAATGATGAGGTGAGTATAAAGCTCAGTTAGAAGCGTCTAAGACACACCTCTTACAACATCGTGAATCCATACAATAAATAGGATACGAGAGAACGAGATCATATTTTGAGAAAAACAAGCAAAGTAACGATAATAATTAACAAATACATACGTAAGTCGTCTAATTACCAAATGTACAATGTATGCCAATGCAATGTCATGCCATGCAATGTCGTTTCCCATTTCCAAAACAATACCGTTTCAACTTCCAAACCATTAGTGTAATCCGACCCAAGGCACCTCAAATGCATCATGAATGGAGGGTTGACTAGCTATCCACGACCACAAGGCACCTCTAAGGCGTTGCATCCGGCCTAGTTAGCTCAACCATACTCCCTTTTAGACCACACTAACACCAAGGACCACTAGGCGCCTCCTAAACGTCCAGTTTTCATAAACACTTTCAAAAACGTTTCCCTAAAATAATTTCATTGGTTTTAAAAAAAATAATTTTTCCATTTTTCTTTCCCAATGTATGCATGAATGCTTCATACTTCACAATTTACCATAATTTTCACATCATCAAACCTTAATAACATTCCATACTAAAGAAGAATTTTCTCATGAATTTATAGCATGCTTTAAGTCAACAAAATTTCTACAATTACTCATATTAAATAAGGACATAATTACAAAAGAATGCTTTCCATATCCAATCAACAAATCATACACACATATATTATTTACACATAACACCCATAGAGATACATATCATATATCTAGCATCATGGCAATTTCTCAAGAAAATTTACAATAAATACCATACATTCCATCTACATATCACATTATTAAGGAAAAACCTAACATTTATTTTCATAATTTCAACATCACTTTTCTTAACAATTAAAAATCATGGAACACCTAAAATGTCAATATTAAGCATGTATCTTCACTACCAAGTATATAATCATAATCATTGGTTCAATTAACATATATAATACATTCATCACCTTAATTACATACCACCATAACAACATAGGCAAAATTGCTAAAATCAACCATGCTTAGAATCAAATTAAAGGGAAAAAACTCACAAAAGGTCAAAGAAAACATGAATTAGAACACCCCTACCTCACTTAGATGCAAAAACCCCCAAATGGGTCTAAAAATTTGAAATCCCTAAAGTGCACCAAATGAGGAATTGCTTATATCAACGTGTGGATCGCGCTGTGCTCTCCGATTTGCCGCAAACGGCATCCAAAAATTTCAACAATTGATAAAGTAATTGAAGAGTGAGTTTGAGATCAAAAGAAAAAGTGAAAAAAAAAGTGAGGGGAAGAGAGAGCTTACGGGGAGAGAGAAGAAATGAGACCAAATTGGTCTCTTGGCCACAAATTAATGTTAGTGGTGGGTCCAGCACAAATGAAAATTGTTTTTCTTTTAAATTTTTTTTTTTCCACTACAAATATATACATATGTAAATAAATTACAAACATTACACTAACAATTGCATAACATAAGATAAGATATAAAAATATAATTATATATAAATCTCTATCAACATATCCTGAGAGAATGGAAAGAAATAAAAATTAAAGTATTGTGAGAGCACAATGGCAAAAATGCCAACAATAATAATAATATTATATATTTTAATATTTTTAGTTATGAATGAAAAAAAAAAATCTATAACTACTCACTGTATAAAGGGTTAAGTGCAAAAAATCCTCCTACAATATAGATTATGTGAACAAATATTAGTCCCTCCTTTTTGAAAATATACATTTCAGTCTATAATATTTAAAAAATATGCAAATAAGCCCTTTGATCACTTTTTGGCAAAAAATAAATCTGAAAATCCAATATTACCTTTTTTTTGTTCCTATTTTGCCCCTAATTTCATCTTCTTCTCTCTTCCTTCTCTCTCATCTCCACCAATGAGCCATTCCTCCCACCACCATTACAGGCCATCACCCCCACCACCGTTACAGGCGACATCCTTCGGAGAGAGAAGTGATGTTTCGAAACACTAGCAAACCCACTACGCGAATCCGGGTAAGACAGAGCGTGAAGAGATGATGATTTTCCGGCTGGGTCACACAAGATGGTGGTAAGCACCGGCAGTAGGTGGTGATCATCGGAAGCTTGTCTGCATCTCGCGACGGTTTCGTGAAGGAGGTGGTTAACATTGGCGACAGATGGAAGAGCACCGGAAAAACGTTGTAGAAGAAGGAGCGGGAGGGCGCGTGAAGGGCGAGTCAGATTTACTCACAGGAGCATCTGGCGTGTGGGCGAGTGGTTGGTGATGATGAACTTGGAAGAAGGGGTTGAGTTTGCCTGTTACAGTAAGCTTCCGGCGAACGAGGAACTCGGTGATGATGTTTGGGCAGCAGTGGACTGTATAATTGATTGGCAAAGGTGACCCACGTGGGAGGCAAGGACACCGGAGAGATTGAGCCCAGAGAGCTGATGTCGTTGTCTGTCAAATGTGGAGATTATGATAGGTTGGGTTCTTTAGATGATCTTGGCTTGGTGTGTTGGGTATCAGGTGGTGATGAGGTTGATGACGGTGAATTTGCTGAAGGGGTTGAGTTATATTCGGTGGTGACTTCGGTTTCGACGTACTCCAACGACGACCAAAACTGAAGCTCACAGATGCAGCGATGGGTGGAAAAGAGACAAAACGATAATTTTAAATGGCTACATTTTAACATATTAATTGACATAAGGGCATTACAGTAGGGTTTATTTGTACCAAATGGATAGTACAGGGGTTTTATATTATACAGGGACTTTCTTGCACTATATTGATAGTACATGGGTTTTTTTTACACTTTACTCTTATATAAATTACTAAAGTACTTTTTTATTTTAATCATAATAATTTTGTTTTATTAAACCTTATGAGATTTGTTTAGTTAAAATTATTTATTAATTTTTTAAAATCTTTCATCAAGTAAATAATAATATATATTTGCGAAAATAGAATCAAAGTATTCAAAAAAAAAAAAAAAAAATCAGAAATTAAATTTTGAAAAATGGAAACAATTACTAGAGAAAAACTAATTTTATTTCTCATATTAGTTTTCCATCTATTTATTTAGGTTGCACTTTTTTTTTTTGAATTATATATTTTCAAGATTTATGTATATAGAAACAGTAGATCAATATTTATATAAAAAAATATATAACAGTTATTTATAATTTTTTCAAAATTTACATAATACTAAGTGGGCCCCCAATTCCAGATTCCTGGTTCCCTGACTACATGGAAATTATGCTCGAGAGAAAAGTATATGGTGTAATTGTCTTGGTCAGTCAATGAAGGAAGGGGTAAAGAACTGTCCATTGAAATTATGTGGTCTACTTTTTTTTGCACAGAGCAATTGGTTTAGATGCATGTTCACCTCAGAAATTCTCACATTTTCCATGTATGTCCAATAATTGAAACTTTTACCTTCCGAAAAAAAAATAATAATTAAAACTTTATCAAAGCGATGATATCGACCTGAAATTAAAACTTTGATAAGTGATAATTTCAAAGCCTAGTCCATTTCTTTTTCATTTTCCTTCCTATTAGAGGCATCATTTTCATTCCCAACTCACCTATCAAATTTGGACAGATATCAAACGTACATAGCCTAAATCTTAAATCAGCTTAGAATTCTACCTTTTTTGGCTGGACGACACTCATGTTCACACAGTTATGCCAATAGATATTATATTTGGGCTTTGGATGACTGTATATGAATATTGATGGAAATTGATAGGATAAGTAAGGAATAAATGTATTCATCTCTTGTATGTGTAAGATATTCCAGCAGATATTATATTTGGGATGGTTTTCCTTTATCCCTCCAAATAATAAGTTGAAAACCAATAATCTAATTCTGTTCACCAAAATAACTTTGGAATTAGTTAGAGAATCAAAATTTTCAGATTCAAAATTTAACAAAAAAAATAAATAAACCAAGATTAAATCCCTCAATTAACCGAAATAAGCATCCACAGTCACCTCTTTATATGTTCAAAAATTGAGGAAGATTGTCTTCCAGTGAAGAGCACAAGTAAACAGGGGCAGCCAGAAATAAAAATTGAGGTAAGTTTATCACTGATGAAAACCAATATATATATATATATATATATATAAATGAAATATTTAACTTACCAAAACATAAATGGCATATTTAATTAACTTTCCAAGTTGCAACACATCTTTTGCCTGTCATCATGTCATGCATGCATATATGTTATATAGTGATTTCTGCAGTTAAAAGGATACATCTGTGGCTCACAGGCTCTTCATCTATATCAATAATTACGTAATTTAATTGGAGTCGAACTCTCAGCCTTTCTTTTAAAAACATATACTCATATTTTAACTGGCTTATCTTGTTTCAGAGGCAAAGTTTGTTCAATCCGCAAAAGAGGCCATGAGCAGTTTAGTAATTGTAATACTGCAGAATCTTTGCCTTTAACTAGAGGTTTTTTATTTTTTTTAACAGAGTTCTTCTATAATATATATATATATATATATATATATATATATATATATATATATAGAGGGACTCCACCATTTCTGTGAGTAATATATAAAAAAGGGAAAATTACGTATAAATGGAGTCAAAGTTCCATATTTACTTAGAGGCTGAGTCAAAGTTCCATATTTCTCTAAAATGGATTGCTGAGGTGGCACATGGTTTTTTACTGTTTAGAAATTGTGGTGCCTAAAATATCCTTTCGCGAAGGTACTACTTTTTCTTCGAAGGTACTACTTTTTTGAACTGAAGGTACTACTTTTTAGCGTCCAGGTACCATGTTTTTTAAACACCCGCGAAGGTACTACTTTTTCTCCGAAGGTACTACTTTTTTGAACTGGAGGTACTACTTTTTTGAACTGAAGGTACTACTTTTTTGTTAGGGAAGGGCATTTTAGGCACCACAATTTTTTAAACAGGAAAAAAATCATGTACCACCTCAGCAATCCATTTTAGAGAAATATGGAACTTTGACTCATTCTCTAAGTAAATATGGAACTTTGACTCCATTTATATGTAATTTTTCCTATAAAAAAAGAATAGTGTGGAATTTAATTTATGTGATGGGATGGTTGGTTCCATCATCTTACTCACAAAAATGGTGGTGTCCCATCACTTTACTTGCATAAATTAAATTTGATAAATATCAAATTTAGTCTTTAAATTATTATTAAAAATAAAATCTCTAATAGTCGTGAAATAAAAAAGGAAAGAAAAACTAGATTATATTATGAGATATGATATTTCCCAATTATTATAATAATTAATTGTCAACATGCATGTTCACATCAGAAATAATTGTGGAGTTGTCTTGGCCAGTCGACAATAAAAATTTATGAAAAACTCTTTAATTGTCTTTTTTCTTTAGTGCAAGTTCACATCAAAATAATTGTTTTTAATGTATAGCACTATAGCTCCACTAGGTGGAAAGTCTAAATGAGCTGGAATTGACTTGTGGTAGGGTGTATTTTTATTTTTCATTCCCAAGCACTGATCTTCATCTCTACGGAAAAACATTCATTCCAAGGACTAATTTTTAGACTGTAGATACTTATGATTTGTGTTGATTTATAACAATTTCATGATAATTATAAAATTACCATTTTGTTATTTTAAGTTTAAATGTATATATCATTAAGTTGAGAGTTTTTTAAACTCAAAGGATAATTATGAAAATAATAATAAGTTTTGACTTTGACTTGTCAAATGAGACAACTAATTTAAAAAACTTTAAAAAATAAAAAATAAATAAATAGAAAGAGGGAATAAAATTTTTACGTGATAATCTTTCATTTTTTTATGAAAGCTATAGAGGCAAAAATTGCACTAGGCTTTGAAATTATAAGGAGCGTTACTCAATAAATAGTGTTTGAGTAAAGTTAATCGTAATTAAAATTGGTTATCCAAACTTTACAAGCTTTCGTTGGGGATTGTTGTATTCCAATTTTATTGATAATCCTAGTCGTTGTTGATATCTAATTTTCATGATGGAAAGAGTGACGAATATCTTTCTTTGTAAAGAATTAATTATTCCCCTTTTTTTGTTTTAATATATAAGAGTTTTATAACCTTTTTTTTTTTTTTTTTTTTAGTTAAAGAGAGTTTTATAACCTTTTTTAGTCTAATAGTATGAAAAACTCTCAAAAACGGATATAGTCCTTTTTAGAGCATTCGTATCAGTCTCTTTAGATCTTGGCTCTCTAAAAATGTCATTTTGACTTTTTCAATAACCATGTTAGCAGTTTTTGCTTTCCAGAAAGAGGCACTATATTAGACTTTTAGAATTTTCACTCTAAAAAAAAAATTCATAATTAATTAATTAATTTTTTCTTTTTAACTTTTTCCTAAAGACTATATTTTTTATTTTTTTATCTTATATAATGAACACTCATTATATTAATTAAAAAATAGAACTAATATTATAACTTTAAACATTATATATTATATTATCCATTATGTAGATGAAAAAATATATGACTAATATTATAACTTTAAATAATACATTATCCATTATATGGATTAAAAAAATAAGATTAATATTACACAAATTTAAAAATCACCCATTTTTGGGATTAAAAAAGTTAGTATTAATATTACATGAATTTAAACTTAAAATCCCGTAGAAATTTAAAATTTAAAGCAAAAAAAGTTTTTAAAAAAATCAATTTTTAAAGGGGAAAAAAAAGATATTTTTATTTATTTTTGGCACAATCTTTTTTTTTTTTTTTTGGACAAACGGTGCCTAAAAATATATTTTTTATTTAATGAATTTTATTTTATTTTAAAAAAAGAGAGATTAAAATCACCCATTTTTGGGTTTTTTTCAAAAATATCTGCGGCCAAACAGGGCTTATGGCCCTATTACACACCGTTGCTGCCCGATGTAAAAAAAACAAGGCTCTAAAATGATGTCATTTTATCAAGCAAAAAATTAATAAAAAATATTAAACAGCGATCGGGCTCGGGCTAGCGGTATTTTGCGAGTCAGCCTGCAAGGCCATATGGGCCTGCCCAATTTCCGCGAGCCTACTGCGGTGGATTTGGGAGCCCAAATAACAGAAAAGGCCCTTTGGCCAGAGCTCTGTGGATGCTCTTAAGGATTCCCTATGAAGCACGGACACAGATACGGGACACGGGTACGACACGACACGGATACGGCGACATGGCAAATTTCAAAAAAATAGGACACGAACACGGCGGGGATACGCCTATAAAATTATATATATATATATATATATATATATTCAAAATATAATTACTAGAATCTTGTACAGATAAATAAAACAACAACAAAGAACAGAATCAATTTTAATAATTTCATCTCTGTTATAAGAAAAATATAGACAAGACAAAACAGAAAATAAATGAAAAATAAAGTTGATCCAAATTCCAAACGAAGATGTGCAGAAGAGACATCGCTATAATGAACGAAATATGTATATGAATAAACATATATACTTTTAGTCTTTCACAAAGTTTTGTTCATGTAACTTATATATATATATATATATCTTGTTCATGAAGAGAGATAATTGAAGAAGAGGAGAGACTGAGAGAGGAGTGAAAGAAAATAAATTTTGTTTCACAGAAGTGTCGGACCGTGTGTTCGAGCCTCGGACACGTGTGTCTAATAAAAAATAATATTTGGACATTTTACAGAAGTGTCGGACACGTGTCCGAGCCTTGGACACGGGTGTCGGTATCCAAAAAGTGTCCGACACTGGTACGAGGCCTCTGAAAGGAGTGTCCGTGCTTTATAGAAGATTCCTAGTGAAATTTCAAGATATTCTAAAATTTATCCATCAATCACATACAATTTGCACAATTTTTTCTTTAATTATTGTATTGTTTTTTTAATTTTTATAAGGTTAATCTTGTCTTTGATCAGCTTATAATTTTTGTTCTCTTTTTCATTTACAGTACACCCAGAATGTTCTCAGAACTTATCAGACATAATGCTTATACATAAAACTAAAAAATTTCGGAAAATCTTCCGGCCTAACAATTGCATAACAGAAGAAAAGGCATTAAAATATAATTGTAGACATATATATTTCACAAGTAAGACATCTATGTAGTTTGCAAGTAATATGGAACTTTTGATAAAATGAAAACAGAAAAAAATCATCGCCCACCATTGATGCGCATATTTACAGGTTCGCTCAAGCTATCAGACTTGGCATTTGTACTAGTGCCACCATATTCATAGGCATCTGATGATCTCTCACCAAGCAAGTACTCAGTCTCTTCCAAATTCAATGAAATGTTAACCCATGGATGTTTCTCTGCCATCCTCAATCCCTCCAATTCAATTGCTACTTCCTTCATAGTAGGTCTATCATCCGCCTTCAGGTTTAAGCACCTCCTCGCAATCTCTGCAACTTGCTTCACCTGATGATCAGAATTTCCTTCACAAAGTACTAAATGATCCTCAAGGACTTGAAATAAGCGATCCTCTTTCAGCGAAGAAACAAAATACTTTGCTAAACTTCTCTGCTCCTCTGGCCTATCAAAAGAAAGTGCTTGCTCTCCCGTTAGTAGCTCCACAAGGACTACTCCGAAGCTATAAACATCACTTTTCTCAGTCAATTGGCTTGTGTGCAAGTACTCGGGGTCCAAGTATCCAAGGGTTCCTTGCACCATTGTAGATAACTGAGCTTGATCGAGTGGAACCAACCTTGATGCTCCGAAGTCAGACACTTTTGCAGTGTAGGTATCGTCTAAGAGTATATTTGCAGACTTAATATCTCTATGAATGATTGGAGTAGAAGTTGTAGAGTGCAAATACGATAGAACTCCAGCAGTTTCTGCTGCAATCCTTAGACGGGTGTCCCACGGAATGATGGATGCTTTCTTTTTATTATGGATGTGGTCAAAGAGGGTGCCATTGCCGACATACTCATAAACTAGTAGAGGGACCTCTGTTTCTAAACAACAACCCAAGAGTTTTACCACATTTCTATGGTTGATCTGAAAGAGTACGACCACCTCGTTAATGAACTGCTCGATCTGGCCTTTATCAACTATCTTAGACTTCTTGATAGCAACTATTCTGTTGTCTCTTAAGTAGGCTTTGTAAACTGTGCCATAACCTCCTTCGCCAATTATTCTGCTTTCATCATAATTGTTGGTAGCCATCTCAAGCTCTTCCTTGGTGAAAATTTTCACCATTTCACTGGATCCTTCTCTTCCAGAAAAGTGTTGCCTTAACATTAAACCACCATTTTGTCGAAAGAATTTTTCTTTGATCTTGATGAGCTTTCTTTTCTTCATTCCATAGTACAACCAAAAGGTGACTGCGAGCAAAAATGTTGCCACTGCTGCAATACCTGTTGAATTGGAAGTGAATTAAGTTCTCCTTTTTTGTTAAGTAAATAAGTATAGTGATGAACTAAATATTGAAAACTCCAAAGAAATTTATAGTTTACAGTCAAGAAAACTAGGAAGAACCGAAGAAGTATGCTGAAAATAACACGACCAAGAACACAAAAATACCTCTCTAACAAATTGACAAGAATGTAATTTACCAAATGCAAGTGTTATCACAACAGATTCCTCTTTTCTGCCTTAAAAATATGAATCTATAGATTAATTAGAATCAATATAACATACTTACTAACAATAAGTGTTATCAATAGTATTTCATCAACAACGCAACCTTCTCCACTTGTCATGCTGTCCCAATAGTATCCCTTAGGACAAATACATGTATAATTTCCTATTGTGTTAACACAATTTTTTGGACACTTGTTGTAATCTGGATCCTCACATTCATTAAAATCTGCAAAAAAAAAAAATTTAAAGAATCAATTATATAAATAAAGAACCTGTCAAGAAAACACTTACAAGTTAGAAATGCAATTAAAGGTCCTATGTAAACATGAATTTGGTACCAAAGATTGTGTAGTCTAATTGTATCTCTTTTATCTCCTAAAGAGAATGGTGGGTTTGAGTCCAAGAGCGTGTGAGATTCTTGGCAATGAAAAAAAATAAAATAAAAATAAAATTTTGAATGTGGTGAATTACCTTGGCAACCATTAGACAGGTATGGGTTACCTTGGTAACCTTCAACGCATCTACAAAGATATCCTGGACCATTCTGTGGGTCATAACACTCGCTGTGTTCTTTACATACATAACTAGTCAAGTTCTTCTGAGCCTCGTCGCATGCCTCATTTCCAATGCTCCAATCGAGCACCATCGGAAGTTTGTCTGTGTGTGGCAAATCGTGAAGAAATTGTTTGGAGAAGTTGAACTCATCTTGTTGGACCACAAAAGCATAGCTACAGCGATTGGAGTCGATTATAGTTGTATGATTGTTATAGCTACTTAATGTCAGTTTAATATCGATTGTCCCTTTAGGAAGAGGTGTCTGGCAACAGCCAACACCAGAACAAGACCCCTCGGTGATATCATCCATGCTGTCACATATGGACATGCACCCGGTTGTGTAATTCTTGTCCCCTTTATCAGCTCTAACAATGGCGTAAGTGTCACACCCAACTGCTATGAACTTGTTCAAGGTGTTAGAGATGAAGAATTTGATGAGCCAGAATTTGGGAGGCTCGTAATTGGACAGCCTGTTACCCTCCTCATCATAGCAATCGCGAGCTATGAACTGCAACACGTGCATATGACCTTCGATGAGGGATATTTTGGTAACGTTTATCTTACTCTTTCGTAGAAATAGTTCGGGCGGATTAAAAGAGTAGTCACAGGTTGTGAGAAAGTTTTCATCTAGATAACACTCTGGGGTTATGCCGAATGGGTATGGGACGCTTACATTTCCACAACGATCATCACAGCCGGGTTTGGCCATAGCTGTTTTTGCTGGTGCAGCAGTTGGTGCTGTGGATAATATCAACAGCACCGGCGGGGAGATTTGCACAATGAGTAGTGCTATACGATCCGACTTACAAAAAATCAACATAATAAAACCTTGAATCGTTTTAAAACCAAAATATATCAACTTGTCAACTGTTCATCTTTCAAGTAAACAGGCGCAAGAATTCTCAAATAGGTCACTAGCTCCGTTGATTCCTTATCGATTCCATTGCGACCAGGCCACCTGGGTCACCGGTTATGGACAGCGGATGGAGCAATACAAATGTAGAAAAGCCGAATCTCGAACCAACCAGATGGTTGCATTGAAAGTCCGTTCATGAGACAATGTTTCGTATTCGAGTTCGGTTTGTTTACAGATCACCACAGGCTTGAATATCCATAGAACCTCAACACAAAGTCAATTGTATCAAAACCGACCAAGAAAAAAAAGGCAAGGTTTCAAAGAGGCAAAGCAGATTGAACATTAACAATTTGGGTTTGAAGGGTACATATGAACTCCAGGATTATTTTAGAATCAAAACTGGTCGGATGGAAGAGAATTGAGATCATCAGCAGAAACTTTTATACGGGATCCAAATCTAGAGCTTTGAATCTGGTGGCGAAGATTAGGGTTTTCCCAAATGATTTTTAAGGAAATTTTTTGATGGATTCAGAGGAGTAAAGGAATGAAAGAGAAGGGGGAGATCGAGAGAGGAGGGCTGTGCAGAGGAGTGAGAGAAGGAGATGCGCGGTCCATAGCATACACGTGTTGAGTCAGTTTTCTCTAGGCTAAAACTAGTCGTTCGTTATATCATTTTCCATCCGCAAAAGAAGGCTTGAGCTGTAGAGTAAAAGTACGTAATATTCATATATATATATATATATATATATATATATATATATTATGAAAAAAGAAAAGAAAAGAAAATTTGATTGAGAGTTATTTCTCAGTTATGTTATAATTAATGGTCAACATGCATGCTACTACAAGAAAAACATGCTTGAAGGAAATGTATAATTGATTTAACTTATAATATAATTGGTTATTTGGTTTAGATGCAAGTTCATATCTGAAATAATTAATTTTCCGTGTGCAGCTCCACTGGGTGAGAGTTCAGTAAGGAATTATTGAGCTGGAATTTACTTGTTGGGTAGTCTATTCTTTTTCATTTTACTTTGTAGTAGAGGTATCATTTTCATTCCTATATCACCTATCAAATTTGGACTGTTTTAAAACATAGCCTAATCATAAATCAGTTTAGAAAACTAGCTTTTTTCGCAGGAAAAGTCTCATGTTCACACAATAATTTCCGCATAAATTATATTTGGGCTTTGCATGACCTAATATATATTATAAATTTATAACATTAGTGATGGAACAAGAAATAGTGCACCGGACCGATGCACAAGCACTGATCTTAATCCCTACGGAAAACTCTTCATTCAGAGGACTGTAGTTTTTCAGATTGCGGGTACTTATGAACTGGGTTGATTTATAACAATTTTCATGACAATCATAAAACATTGTGTTATGCTTGGGCCATATGTACGTGGCAATAAATTTTTATTAATTGAATTGTTTATTTTTATGTGATAATTTATCAGATTGAACAAAAGCTATAGAGGCAAAATTGCACTAGGCTTTGAAATTATATCGGGCGCCCCTTGCTCAATAAGCAAGTGTTTTGGAATGCACTTAACCATAATTAAAATTGGTTATCCAACTGTGGAGGGAAAATTTTTCCTTCAATAAGAATCGTCCATGTCACTAAAATAAAAAATTATGTTTTTAATCTTTGGATGTATTGCAGAAGCCTAGTCCTTGTCAAGCCCAAATAATTAAAGTCTTCAGTCGCCCAAGATTGCTAATATTAAACTTTTAGCCCGTCAAGCAAGCTCAGCTGGCCCAAGATATATTCGGCCCAAATGTATTGAAGATTGAATAAGTCCTAAGGATCCCACATGAAAAAAAAAGTTCTACAAAAGGAAAAGTCTAACATGGAGATAATTATAAAAGGAAGTAACTTTATAGATAAAGAATTGTATATGGAATGTATTGGAGTACAATTAAGGCGAGTCCTACCATAATTCTATTATTTTTTTTTTATATATAAATAAAGGCCTAAACCTCCAATAAAAATCATCGAGCAATATACGTTTTTCTCTGAGTAACGCTGGTTAATCATTGAGTGAGTTGTATTATTTCTTTTAATTTCTTTTATAGTGAGAAATCTTGCACCTACACCAACCTTCACAAGCTTTTATTGGCTGCTTTAGTCCGGAAAGGAACAATGGAATTTTTTTTTTTTTTTTAATGCTATAAATAATTAAAAAAAAATAAAAACAAGAAGATCTTTCTGACCGGGTCCTTTACAAGGGTCGCGATACCAAGTCAAGCTTGAAGAGTTGTGAATTTAGGGGGTGGCCAAGTTTTACATTTATAGAAAGCCACTACTACCTTTCTCTATATAAAATATAGATATGGCGAGTAGGGATCGTCCCAAGGGATTTGATGGTGTATCGAATTGTGAAACTATGGTAATTAGGGTTAATAGGTCGAGTGATCACACAATTGATTGGTTGGTTGATTAAGCTAAATTGAATTCAACTAAATAAAATAATATGAAGTAAACAAGAGAGAGAGAGGTCTTGGGGTGTAGAGATCACCACCAAGCAATACTTTTCTATACTACTAACAAGTGATCAATTGAGGGTAATGGATGTGTTGCAATATGATAAGGGTGTGTGTGCATTAGGTTGATTCAATTGACAAGGATGACAAATCAAGCAAGTATTGTCTAAACATCATGTGAAGAGCACAATATATCTAAACAATAGAGCATATATTGTCTAGACAACATGGGGATAGCACAATAAATCGAAACAAGTCATTAATCCTTCATTAAGCTCACAATCCACATACAACACAATATTAGAGGAATATGTCATTTGGACTCACAAGCATAGAACATCAAACATCAAGAGTAGATTGTCCTCCCATCTAACATTACACTACCACTACACTAAATCTACACTACTAACATGAAAATAAAGCTATCTAAACTAGGGGAGAGGCACAAACCATCAAGAATAGGCATAAACCATCAAATGAATCAAAATAGCATTCATTAAGCATATCATCTTGATAATCTCTAGATCTATAGCATCAATACACATAGACATGCATCAAAAATACTAAATCTAGGGATAAGCACATGAATATCCTACTCTAGCATACATAGACATATGGATAGAATAGAATAGTCAATTGGAAGCATTAAACCATACAAACCATGAAATAATCAAGATTTATATATACATGAATATCAAGATGTATCATACAACACTAATCCCTCAATAATACACAAGATTAGAGTATAGAAAGCATGCTTGTGGCTAACTCTAGCCCCAAGAGGATGTCTAGCCACTCATGGTAGTGATGATCCAAACCTCAAGGGCTAACTCCATGGCTGCTCCTTGTTTGTGAAGATCTCCTCCAAAGGTTGCTCTAGCTTCCTCCCTTCTTCCTCTCCAAGAATAGTCTCCAAGATGATTTTCAATGTGTGACAAGAGACTCCTTCAAAAAGTGTATCATATTCCTTATATAGGTAGGTCAAATACACCCCATGATGAGCTGTGGTCGTGCAAGGCATATTCTCCAATGATTGGATGAAGGACGGAATAAATGAGCTGGACTTTAACTTTTTCTCGCTGGAGGAAGTTCGATCGATCGAACCTTAACTTGGATCGATCGAAAATGGGTTCGATCGATCGAACTGCATCTTGGATCGATCGAAGTGGTCTGACTCCTCCGGATAATGACAAGGCTGGGATATTTTCAAGATATTTATGGGGAAAAAGACAAAAGTGATTGGTAGGCGTACAGCTGTGGATAAGATCAATCATTTGAATAGGACAAAATAGGGTTCGATCGATCGAAGGTGATATTCGATCGATCGAACTTGGAATTTCAGCAAAGGCCAAGGTTGGATCTATCGAGAAGTACTGTGATCGATCATAGATGTTCGATCGATTGAACTCTAAGTTGGATCGATCGAACTTTTCAGCTGCACAACTTTGATTCCTTTTTGCTCCTTTCTTTCTCCACTTTGCTCCCTCCTTTGGTTTATCTCAGGATTGCTTCAATTAAGCTCTTATTTGGCTGAGTTAGCTCAATTTTGGGATTAGTGCCTGAAAATATAAATAACACGTAATAAGTCTAAAACAGCAAAGTAAGATAGATAAAGGTACTAGAATGCTTAAGCTTAACGGGTTTAAATGCGCACTTTTCAGTGCTCATCACTTTCAAACCCTTGTTATCTTCTGGATGATAACTCAAGACCTCCCTTTTGGAAAGTATGAGTATGGTACCCTTAGATCACGGCTTTGTTGATGAACTGTTTGTACTTTCCTTCTCTCCTTTTTTATGTTTTTTTGTACTGTATGCCCAGCTCCTTTTATCTGGCACATAGTTTTTCTTCAATACAATTAAAAAAGAAAAAATTTAAAATTAAGAAAAAAATAAATTAATAAAGAGCTTACGCGTGGCCCGTCAACGGAATGGATTTAGATCGAATCGGATTGATCAAATTCAAATTTGGTTTGTTAAGCTAACGAATTATCGAATTAGGATCGCTAACAGATTATCGGATTGAATGTCCCAATCCATATCCTATTTAGTTCGGATCCAGATTCGAATTAAAATCATTTTTACTAACATCTATAATTATAAGATTTAATGAAGTAAAAAAATTATTAATATATAAAATGGTACATAATATAACTACTTAACTACATGAATATAGTGGTAAATAATTAATATATAAATTTAATAGGAGATAACTAATATATTTAACATTCATACATAGTATATTGTTACGTAATTAAAAACGCATATATATATATATATAATTTTAATTGAATCGAATCATTATCGAATCGGATTCTATCCAATTTGTTAAGGTAACGGATTATCGGATTACAAAATTTATTTTCAATCCATATCTAGATAATCAGATCGAATTCGGAGCGAAATCCGATTCATTGACAAGTCTACTTACGCGTATAAACTACTTTCCCTTCTCATCCCTTGTATGGTTCATTTAACCTTCCAAATAATAAATTAAAATATTAATTATAAAAAAATAAAAAATAAAAACCACAATAATATAAGAAAACTGTACTTAACAAAAAAAATTAATACAAGAAAACTACGAAAAGGTGTTCTTTGATAACTCAATTAAGTGCTTAATTCTGAATGGATTAAGCACTTATTCAATTAAGTGCGTTTCATAACGCAACTTGAATATCACTTAAAATGCTAAGCACTACCTTAAATGTGGAAAAATTTTAACTGTCATGGACATTACTCATCACTTAATGCTGAACACTATAAATTTCAAAAAATGTCAAAAAATATTTATTTTTTAATTACAATTTAAAAACTTCAGTACTTAAAATCCAGCTCTTAAAATTTTCAGTTTATCAAACAGCACCTAAATCCATAAATCCCTAAGTCAACTAAATAGGGGTGTAGTTCAGTGGTACTTTCTCACTTTTCAAAATTCACATATCTAGTGTGGTTCACCCAAAATTAGGGTTACGTCCATAACTTGCAGGAATTTTATTATAATGATAAAAAAAATCGCTGAAGACACAGAGAGTTCAGAATAAATAAATATCATCGCGGTAGGACTCATGCAATATAACAAATACGGAATATACCAAAATGCCTCCAAAAATCTTGAGTTGAAGGTAGCGGACCCTAGTGTATAGTACTCCCTCCGTCCCAAAATAGTTGTCCATTTTTCCATTTTGGAATGTCCCAAAAAGCATATCCCATTCTAAAATTGAATCTACTATTTTTTATAACATTCCCAAACTATCCTTTTAACTAAACAACTATACTAATTACGGAGCACTATTTTGTCTTTTAGTAAGGCCGGGCATATTTGAAATTTCACTCTTATTAATACAATAAAAAATAAAAAGTTGGAATCCCCATACAGGACATGTATATTGGGACGGAGGAAGTAATATTTATCAGGCTTCACACTACCGATCAAATTAAAAGTGGAGGGTTTAAGTCGCCATAAGAACATGTGGGTATGTGAATTTTTTGCATAGATAAAAGAAAATTTAAAAACCAAACTTGAAATCAACCAAAATAAGCAGCACGGTTATAGACCTGTAAACGGGTCGGATTCGGACCGGATCAGTGATGATCCGATCCGAATCCGATAAGGTTATGCTCGATCTGATCCAATCTGACAATCCGACGGATATGTTGTGAATCAATCCATATCTGATTTGTTAATAAATAGATATTCGATTCGATAATCCGGTCTGGT
The DNA here is from genome assembly GCF_030987335.1 of Cornus florida. NCBI lineage: Eukaryota > Viridiplantae > Streptophyta > Magnoliopsida > Cornales > Cornaceae > Cornus > Cornus florida. The sequence goes on along the minus strand of NW_026775579.1, from coordinate 75,148,007 downwards.
TCGATCCGATAAAGGGGTGTGGGTACAAATTTTTTTTTTTATTAAAAAAAAAAAAATTATGTCAAAAGAGAATAAAAATAATAAATAAAAGATAAAGAAAATAAGAAGAAAGAAAATTATATCTTTTATTCTTTGTTACAAAATAAAAATTTCAAAATAAGAAAAAATAAAGAAGGTGAAGAAAAAGAGGAGAAAATAATGTTAAGAATATTTGATAATATATAAATATTATATATTATAAAATTAGATTATATATGTTTAATTTATTATATAACATATTATTTCGGATTGGATCGATCATAATCCATATCCGATTTGTTTAGTTAACGGATTATCGAATTCAGATCATTAACGGGTTATCAGATTAAATTTTCAATCCATATCCTAGTTATTGGTCGGATCGAATTCAAATTGGATTCGGATTAAAATCCGATTCATTGACAAGTCTAACGGTTACTCTTTATGTCATTCCCCTACCCCAAAATTCAAGCAATTTTATATAAATGTGAAGAAAGGCTTCAATGGTGCGTCTCAGTTTAACATTAGTTAATTATAATCTTAGAATTCATCCAATTCCCTTGTAATTAAATACCTCAAAACAAACACACCGGTACCATGGTTAAGCATAGTTCGTCTGTTCCAACATTTCACGAAGGCCTTATTTGGCAACTGCTTTTACTTCATATATTCTTTTTTTTATTCAAATAGTATACTATAGCAAAACAAAATACAAAATCGTGTTTGGTAACGTTGGCTGCGATTTGAGTAGTACCGAAATGTTTTAGAAAAAGAAGCCAAAATTGAAAGCACCAAATTGGTGTTTACGGTTACTTCCATACTATAGCAATGAACATTAAAAAATAATAATAATAATAAAACTGTCTTAAACTACCTTTTTAATTGACCATTTTATTTTTCAAATTTACAACATTATTTTTTACCAAGCTTGTTTTTGCTTCCAAAATTCTTTCAATATATATATAGTTACCAAACATGGATGTTACTTCTGTTTTAAGTCAAAACAAAAACACGAAGCAAAAGTAGTTGACAAACGGCCCTAAACATATATTGATTGGCCATTTTTTGTTCTTAATTAATAAATGTCTCACTTGGAGTACTAAAAAATAATTGATTGATAAAAATCAACTCACTTATTACATATATCTTATTTTATCTTGCATTTCAAATTTAGTTACTATTCTTCGTAGCTCACAAAAAAGTTAGTTATATGTATTTAAATATTATACCAAAGTGATCTAACCTAATAGGATATTCTAAGATGAGAGGGTTAGCGGAGTTGGGCAAAAATGTATGTGAGTTGGAGGACCAATATATATATATATATATATATATATATATATCTACTAAATTCGGGTTAAATCAAACGGTTAATTTAATTAAAAAAACACCTTAGCAAGGGTTAATAACTAAAATGTAAACACTAAAAAATAACCCATCAAAAAACACTTTAGGCAAAAGTAATTATAAATATGTCAATTTTCACTATTAATGAATACATGGAGACGAAATTACCCTTAAGTACTTTATGAAATTTACCAAATTAAACTTATAATTATAATATAAACACTCCCACACTCATTGCCTCTTCTCTCTCTCTCTCTAGAAGTACAAATTCTTGTAAATCTAACTTTCTTTTTCTAAGAGTTTGTATTCTCGCTCTTTTATTGTTTTTGGCTTTGGTTGAGACCTAAGATTGCAAACCCAACAAACACATAGAGGGACCATAATTAAATCTTAAACCAGAAGCAACATATATCTCAGGGAGAGTAGTCGAAGCCCTTATCACCCTCTGTTTGATATATTGAATCAATTATATCTATAAGTGTTTCAGAGGGCTTGGATGACGATGAGTTTTGGCTTTCTCCTCAAATTCTCACCAATGAAGACATACTCATGGACTACAACAAATGATCACCACCGTGTATTCATAAACAGTTCTTGTTGCACCTCTCGCTCCTCCCATTCCTTCCAATATAAAACTTTCTGCTACACTAATGTAAAACTTTTACTGAATAACGTAAAACTTCTACTTAAGAAAAGTAAAACGATAATAACATTATGTAAAACCTTTACTACATAATATAAAATTTTCACTTAAAAATGTAAAACTCGCACGTAAACAAAGTAAAAAATTCAATACACTTAAAACCTTCTCATCTTTCCTTCATTTTTCTCCTTGCTCAACTTTCTCCAAATCAATGGCGAACTCTACTCTGGGTGAGGGGGTCTTGGCATCTATACCATCAACCCATTGGATTTGCACATAGACAACCCGCACCCCTGCTCTCCTTGTTCCTGTTAAGCCTTTCGCTCATTCAGTTCCTTTTAACGCAGAGCTAGCACAAGAGGAGTAATGGGATGTCGTGCCCTAGGTCTACAAAAGAGAAAGATGATGAGGTGTGAATTTCATATTAAGAATAGTACTTAGTTGGTAAAATAAGGGTAATTTAATAAATTTCAATTAGTATTTAAGGGTAATTTTGTCTCTATGTATTCATGAACCTAAAAAATTGGCACATTTGTAATTACTTTTACCTAAATTATTTTTTGATGGAGTTATTTTTTGAGTATTTACATTTTAGTAATTAACCATTGCTAAGGTATTTTTTTTTATTAAACTAACCCACAAAAACCATTTTTTTTTCCACTTAAATTGAATGCATCATTTGTAATAGGGTAATTTACATAAACATTCCCTATGGTTTGCCATAATTACAGAAACCTCCCCTCTGGTTTGAGAATTTACTCTGACCTCCCCTAAAAATAAAATTATTCTACACGAACCTCCTTTATGTGTGACGGACCATCAAATACACTAACGGACCTGGCTAATTTATTGAAATGCCCTTAATTTTTCATGGTAAATTACTGAAGTACCCTATATATATATATATATATATATATATATATATATAGAGAGAGAGAGAGAGAGAGAGAGAGAGAGAGAGAGAGAAAAACAATAAAACAAAAAAACAAAAAAAAATCTTAAACTGTTTGGGCCGCCACCACCAACCATGTGCGTCACCGCCACCAACAAAATAACCATGAACCTGGTCATGAAAATTAACCCACCATGGCTGCAAAGTTTTGTTCTCTCTCCTCTCATCTCTCTCTCCCACCCTTTGTCTATATATATTTATACACACACACACACACATATGTTGCTTGTGTAATTCTTCAATTACATATATTCCAGACAATCAAAGAATTTTCAGAGACCATGAATACAGTACTTGAAGGTGTCAAGTTTCTAATTTCCACTTCCGCAAGAAGCAAAAAGGGAGATTTTGACTTACCCAAAAAAAAAACTTACCCAAATCAAGGGAACAAAAAAAGCCCTTACCCAAAATTTTGACCTCATCGGAGAAGAAACATTGCTTCCGTTCAAACCCAGGTAACCTAAACCATACCAATATATGTTGATTATGCAACTCATGCTCCAAATCAACGTAACGGTTATCAAAATTAAAGTGTTCTTGTAAGTTCAAACTCAGTAATTGATCGATTCAGAGATATATTATAACTAAAAAAATGATATTGTGGCGAAATTAAGGAAACAATCTTGTGGATAGGCTGACAGACCACCATAGGGGATAGCACTGGGACTGATTCCAGCGGTGATGGACGGCAGTGACTAAACGTGGAGGACACGAAGGAGCCACCAGAGTCAAAGTCGGGAGATCGAAGCTTGAGATTGTGAAGAACCCATCTCAAGGAGTTCATTTTCTCTTCGCTGCCTTCATCCTACGATCAGGCACCATGGCTTCCCTATTTAGTTTATTTTATTCTTCTTCTTTTTTTCTTTTTATTTCTTATTTTTTCACATATTTTTTATATTTTTATATTGTTTTGTTATCAATATTTCATTGGCTTGTAAGATTACACTTTACACATACACAACAAATATATATATATATATGTGTGTGTGTGTGTGTGTGTGTGTGTGTGACATCAGCAATTATATATAAGGGTATTATGAAAATTTTAGTAAAATTTGTACATGATGTCAGCAATTTTCGTCGTTGACTCTAACAGAAGGGAGATTCGTATAGGATATTTTCATTCCTAAGGGAAGTTCGAGTAAATTTCTAAATTAGAAGGGGGTCTTTGTAATTATGACAAATCATAAATGATGTTAGTGTAAATTACCTTTTGTAATATATAATACTTTTCAACTTCCGCTGCTGACGTTGGGAAAATGTACAATACAAAAGGCTCATCATAATTTTATCACGTATTGGTGAGTTGCCTAGGTCTGATTTCTCCCGCCAAACAATTCCAATTTGGGGTTTTCTTTCTTTCTCCGGTTAAATTTCAACAGTTAGTTACAGTTAGTTATAGAAGATTGTCACAATAGTTTCGTCAAACAATCCCAAATTAAGGGTTTCGTTCTTTCTCTGCTAATTTTCAACCGTCAGATATGGAAGACGCTTCTCCTCCGTGGACGACCGTGGCTCCGGCGACCTCACTCATGTCGGAGGTAATCGGCCATAACGGTTCAACCTATTCTGAATAGACTCTGAGTCTGCTGTTAATTCATCATCATCATATTTTCTCCACATATATAGATATATGCATTCATATTTTACCGATTTGTTTGATTGTTCTTTTTTTTTTTACTGATTTATTAGAATATATCTGGTGTTGGTTTGGGGTTTAGTGGAAGGCTAAGGCAGGGGGTGTTTCTTGAGGTTGAGAATTTGCAATTGCTGTGTGTATAATTGTTTTGTTTTTTGATCGACTTTTGTGTTTAATAGTTCTATTTTTGATAAATTTCTTCCTCCATGTTGAGTAATTAAGATATTGCTGAAAGTGCATTCCTTCCTTAAGCTAATAGTAAGATAATTGTTATTATTACTATTATTATTTTTTCAGGTACATTTTGTTTGGTATGAATGATGGTTAGGGTTTGTTGCTGAACACAAATTGGGGGTTTTTGATTTTAAACTGTATACCTATAACATGTATTTGTGTATATAATCCATTTAACTGTCATAAGGGTAATTTTTGTCTTTATAAAATTTTGCCCCAGCCATGTGTGTCACGTGCCTTACATTGAGAATTAGATTTTAAAGGCCATTTAAGAGGTGCTACATATCTATTCGAGAACTTTTCTAAGTTACAGTATTTATGTAAGGTTAAAAATAATAATTTTAGCTCTACAGAAGGGGGGAAAAAAACCATTAATTTGAGATCGATCAAATTCCTTAACAGTTGGTATATGGTTGTCTAAAAATGATAATGCAACAAAAAGTTGCACTGCAGAATGTTCTCACAAATTATCATGGAAAATTCATGCTTAAAGTTCGCTCATATATTATCTTTCACTTTGAAGTTGAAGCCAAACACATAGCTGCATATGCATAAAACTAATAAAAATTGGACAATCTATCTGCTTAAACCTAACAATTGCATGACAGGTGAAGAGACATTAAAAACATAACTATATAGAATGCATGAGTAAGACATCTAAGCAGCGTTCAGATAATTTGGCTAGCTCCATGTCCCGAAAGGTTCAGATGCTAACATGGCAAAATCAGGACTAAACAATCATCTCCTACCATCGATAGGCAATATTACATGTTCCCTTGGGCTATCAAACTTGGCATTTGTAGCACTACTACCACCATATTCGTTGGCATTTGATCTCTCATCAAGCAAGGACTCAGTCTCCTCCAAATTCAATGCTATGCCAACCCATTGATGCTTCTCTACCATCCTTAGCCCCTCTAGTCCCATTCCTACTTCCTTCATAGAAGGTCTGTCCTCCCCCTTCAGGTTTAAGCACCTCCTTGCAATCTCTGCAACTTCCGTGAGCTGCTCAGCATTTCCATCACACACTAGATGGTCCTCAAGAACTTGAAACAAGCGACCCTTTTCCAGCGAAGAAAGAAAATACGTAGCTAGACTCCTCTCCTCCTCTGACCTATCAAAAGAAAGGGCCTTCTTTCCAGTTAGTAGCTCTACAAGGACTACCCCGAAGCTATAAACATCACTCTTCTCAGTCAATTGGCTCGTGTGCATGTACTCAGGGTCCAAGTATCCAAGAGTTCCTTGCACCATCGTACAGAACTGAGCTTGATCCAACGGAACCAACCTTGATGTTCCAAAGTCAGACACTTTTGCAATGTAGTTATCATCTAAGAGTATGTTTGCAGACTTGATATCTCTATGGATGATCGGGGTAGAAGCTGCAGAGTGCAAATATGATAGAACCCCAGCAGTTTCTGCTGCAATCCTTAGACGGATATCCCAAGAAATGGCGGTTTCCTTTCTTTTTTTATGGATGTGTTCAAAGAGGGTGCCATTGTTGATGAACTCATAAACTAGTAGAGGGACCTCTGTCTCCAAACAACAACCCAATAGCTTTACCACATTTCTATGGTTGATCTGAAAGAGTACAATCACCTCGTTGATGAATTGTTCAATTTGGCCTTGATCCACTATTTTAGACTTCTTGATGGCAACTATTCTGCTGTCTGTTAAGTAGCCTTTATAAACTGTGCCATAACCTCCTCGACCAATTATTCTGCTATCGTCATAGTTGTTAGTAGCCATCTGAAGCTCTTTCTCGGTGAAAATTTTGACTGTATCCTTGGTTCCTTCTTGTCCAGAGAGCTGTTGTCGTAACATTAAACCACCATTTTGCTGAAATAATTTTACTTTGATCCTAACGAGCTTTCTTTTCTTCAATCCAAAGTACAACCAGGAGCTACCAACAAGCAGAACTGTTACCACTGTAGCAATTCCTGTAATTGAAATTAGAAAGGAATATTTTACTTCTTTTTGTAAGTAATTTAAGTAAAGCGTGAATAAAATACTGAAAAGTCCAAAGGATACCGTACAGTACTGAAAAGAAGTAAGATGAACATAACACAACCAAGAATATAAAACTCCCCCTTATATTTATATCCGTGGACAATTTGCTGGGAATATAATTCACCAAAAAACTTGGAGACCATAGTATTTTAAGGATAAAACAATCCATAATAAGCAGGAAAAACTAACATTTCATTCAAGAACCCCGAACCTGTTATTACAAATTAGCTAATTGCTTTATCACAACTAGCCTTCACTTTCAATTCCATACTTGACCAACTCGTGATGGTGCCACTCAACAATTGTGAGGTTTAGAAGGTTGTCTTGAATTACTACACTAACAAAGGAAGACAATACCTAAGGAGATCACTCTACCAAAGTATCTTTGTGGCCCAAAGGGTAATATAAATGAATTGATGGATATAAACTATATTCATTGATCTGATATTTCCCTCTTTTCAACTGGTGGCATCAATTGCTAAGGATATCTGATAAATTGAATCATCATTATATCTGAGGAGGAAATTAGAATCCATCTAATATACTTACCAACATAAAGAGTAATCACGAGTAGTTGATCAACAACGCAACCTTCTCCATTTGTTCTACTGTCCCAACGGTATCCTTTGGGGCAAGAACATTTATAATTGCCTGCAATGTTAACACAATGTTTTGGGCACCTGTTGAGACTTGGGTCCTCACATTCATTAATATCTGCAAAACAATTAAAGAATTAAATTGAGGCACATGTCAGGAAAACACTTAGAAGCAATGCAATTAAAGGTTTAATACAAACATAAATATGGTGAATACCTTGGCAACCATTGGACAGGTATGGGTTACCTTCGTAACCATTAAAGCATCTGCATCGATAGCCAGGACCATTTTCCGGTTCATAGCACTCGCTATTTTCTTTACATGCATAGCTAATCATATTCTTGCTAGCCACTTCACATGTCTCATTACCAATGGTCCAATCAAGCACCAACGGAAGCTTTTTTCTGTTCTTCAAATCGCGAAGATAATTTTTTGAGAAGTTGAACTCGCTTTCTTCTACAACAAAGGCATAGCTGCAGGGGTTGAAGCCATGTATATATGTATGATTGTAGTAGCTACTTAGTGTCAAATTAATTTCCCTTACCCCTTTGGGGATGGATGTTTGGCAACAGCCAAACCCGGAACAAGAACCATCAGTAATGTCATCCATGCTATCACAAAGGGACATACACCCAGTCGTGTACATCTTATCACCTTCGTAAGCGTGTAAAATGGCGTAAGTATCACAACCAACTGCTACGAACTTATTCTGGGTATTAGAAATGGTGAATTTGGTCAGCTTGAATATGGGCTCGTTGTAGGTCGTCCTGTGACCATGATCATAACAATCATGAGCGGTAAACTTCAAGACATGCAACTGACCTTCGAGTGTAATTTTGGTAACGTTTTTTGTACTACTCTCTAAAAATGGTTTGGCAGGACTGAAGGAATTGTTACAGGTGATGTGGAAATGTTTGTCAAGATAACAGTCCGGGGTCATGCCGAATGGGTATGGGATGCTTACATTCCCACAGCGATCAGCGCAGCCGGGTTTGGCTATGGGTGCATTCGCTGGCAAAGCAGTTGGTGCTGAGGAGAATATCAACAGCACAAGGGAGAGAATTTGCACAGGCATCACAGGCAAACACATTGTGAGTGACTACTTTGTTTGATTTTTGATGGCTACTTTTTGGTGTATACAAAGTCACAAGCCTTTTTTGGTTCTTTTTTAGGCACTCTAGTGGAAGACCAAGTCCACTGCAGTGTGATATACGAAAGAGATATAAATGTGTCTGCGCTAATTTTGGCTGAGGTTCGTTGGAATAGTTGGTCTTTCTTTTTCCGTGGGTCAATGTTGTCTGAGTCACTGACAAAGATAGTAACATCCTTGACGTGCGGTGTCGGTTAGTGTTAACTTCATAGAACGAACCATTCGGTGCAAGTCTATCAAATCTTGTGAACATAAAGAAAATCTCTCTTGCAATATCTTGACTTTGGTTTAGTGATATTGTTGTATATTTGTATGGTCGCTCATTAGCTTATTTATTTTTAGTCCATGTAGTAATAATGTTTATTGCCAAACACCAGTTTTTTTTTTAAGTAATTCTGTAAATCAAGTGTTGATCGCATAAAGAAAGCGTGTAAAAGGGACAAGTGGTTTGTGAAGTCGTAGCCAAATTTTGTTTGGGCCTTGAGTGGCGTTGCTATCCAATTTTGACTTCTTTTTTTTTATTTATTTTTTATTTTTTTGACTTCCTTTCTCTTGTGGATCCCATTGAATGATGCATGTTAGATGAGAGAAAAGGTTTGGTGGCCGAAATTTGTAACTTTTTGTTTTTTGCATGACGAATGTTTTTGTTTGATCTTGACTCTAGACATGTGGTGTGTGTGTTTATTTTTCTATAGTATGCGGGACTAACTTTTTTTCCCTCCGAATACTCAGGCAAATTGATAATTTGTAACCATAATTGTTATTAGGGTTAATTACTATGACACCCCTGAGGTTTGTCATATTAACAGTCATATACAACTTAGCCCTTTTTTGAACAAAGACATCATCTTAGTGAAAATTTTGATCCAAACAAGCCCTTAAAACGTTTGAAAAGATGAGATTGCCCTTTAATATTTAATTCATTTTTATACACACTATTACATCAGCACCATCATATATAAATAATATATATATATATGATGGTGCTGATGTAATAGTGTGTGTATATATATATATATAAAACCAAGTCCAACACAGCACCATCGTCACCTACCGTCACCCACCTATGGTCCTACACCACCGCAACTTCCACCCTCTCTCCACTGCTTGATCTGTGCCTCATATTCTCTTTGTTTCTACAAACTACAAGTCCTAATTTCACACCTTAGCACATATATACGTTTGTCCATACATATATATACCATCCCACCGATGCTAACCCAAACCAAAGCTTGTAATCCAATCGAGATTCCCGACGACGGCGACGACCAGTGGAAGCTTCGATGAAGGTGACCATCATACCAGACAACGGTGACGGCTAGAGAAGTTCCCAACAATGACTCGATGCTGAGGCTCCGCCGCTTCGGCGAGAAGAACGGTGATGGCGGTGGTGGTTCGATTAATCACAATCTATATATTCATACACATATATATAGGAAGAAGATAGATTACATGAACTTGAGGGATAAGTATTTGGGGGAAGTGGATTTGGGGAAGAAAGATGGATTACTGGTTATAAACATTGCTCCTTCAATTTTAATTTGATTTATACATCTTGTTTCATAAGATAGTTTCAGTGTTAAATTAACAACTTGTTTTATAAGATTGGTTCAGTGTTAATTTTATTTATACAACTTGTTTCAATTTTAATTTGATTTATACAGATCGTTTCAGTGTTAATTAACTTATAATTTGATTTATACAGATGGTTTGGTTACTAAGAAAATGCTCCAAATAAATTAGGCACATGTTTTAGTCTTTATACTAATTGAAACCCATTTTGCCATGTTTCCATGTGTTGGACACACACTGCCATTTTTGGTTCTCATCCTCCATTCTTCCATACCCCTCTGTATTGCTTTTGGCATCTCTTCTTCTGTAAAAAAAAATGTGTTTTTATTTCGTATTTTTAATCTCAATCTCTTATTATGCTGCAGAAATATATACATACATTAGAAATTTATACTGATGAACCTATTTTATTTCCAATCAGAACCTCTTTTCTCTGAGAAAAGTCAAGCACCATGGTAGTGGTGGTGGGTGTGGTGGCTATTGGTTTGGTAGGGTTATGAGGGTATTTTAGTCAATAAAAAAGAATGGTATTAGATAAATTGGTAATTGAATGTGTTAAAGGACAATAATGTCAATTCACCATGTGTAAGAACCATTGTGGTGTCTTTGTTAACTTTATGAAACCTAAAGGGGTGTCTTTGTCCAAAAATTAGCTAAGTTGTATATGGTTGTCAATATAGCAAACCTCATAGGGTGTCATTATAATTAATCATTGCTATTAAATATATGTACATGTCTTTTTCCTTGCTGAATTGAACAATATATAAACATCAAGTTCAACATAAAAATAAAAAAGAATGAAGAAGAGAAAAACAAAAATGATGGAACAAAAGGACACTGTAAATGAAAGCACGTTGGTAATTTTTTTTTTTTTCACCTTTCTCTCTCTTCAATTTCCCCCTCCTCTTCGTTTTCAGATTTCTAACTCTCTTTCTCTCTCTTGGATTTATCAGGGTAATTGGACATCATTTTTTTTCAAGAAATTGGCTTCTTTTCTGTTCGTTTTCAGATTTCTAACTCTCTTGCTCAATGTTGCCCTTGGCCGTCATGATCTTTTCCAACATCAATTTTACCAAGTCCATGTTGTCGTGTGATTCAGAGGCCAAACAATATATATATATATATAATCGGCAGAGGGCAGTGAAAAAATCGGGACAGTTGCATCATGGGCAAAGGTCTCACACTGCGGTTAAATAATAATAATAATACAATTTTGTTATTATTTTGCAGGAAAAAATAATTGCCAAGTTTTATACTTTTTTGTATATACATGTAAAGTAATTGTGATTTTTATGATTAACCAATTTCAATCCATCTGTATCTAGTCCTTAATACAAAAGTAAAGCTTTATCAAATATTTTCAATTACAATATTTGTTAAATCAATTTAATGAAAAATTACATATATAATTAGAGTAAACAGTATCTAAAAATGTCAACACAAAAAATATATTAATGTTAAAAACACACAAAAATCAATTCAGTTTTTGTAAAATTGAGTTTGTTCATTGTTGGTTGGCGAGGGAAGTAAGGGAAAATGGCAAAATACAGGAACCCATTTCTTTTACCACTATTAGTCTATCATCCAATCACAGAATACAAATAGAGCTCACAGTTCATCTGATCCACATGACATGAGAGCACATTGGTACTTTATCAAGGCTTCAGCTTGAATTTAAGAATTCTAAGCCCAACGGGCCAAAAGGAACAAATGTTCAAGGACAAACTAGCACAAAACATGGCCCAAAAGGCCCAAAAAAAACAACTGAAATTCAATCGAGTTAAAATTCAGTTGCTACTGGTTTTTCTCGAACCTTAAAGAATTAATCTGGCGGATGTGGAGGAGGTCTAGGATCATTCGCCCCATTTTCCCATTCTAGGGTTAAGAAAGCTTCCATTCGAGATCGCAAAACCCTAGATTGTAATCTTGTGTAATACAACATTCTTCCATTCACTATAGTGTCTGATACAAACTATGAGTGGTTTTCTGTTTTTGTTGTTTTAAAATCCTTAATCTTCTTTTTTTTAAATGGACAACTAACACCAATATGTGTTGTATTTTAGATTCGTGTATTTGTTGAGAATGTTGTAGAGTTCTGATGTGATATCTGGTGTTACTTGGAATAGGGGATATGGGCTTCATGATCTTAGGCTGTTGGACTAAGTTCGCATTTATTATGGCATCTTATTTCTTTTCTCTCAGTCAAGTTCTTATACCGTATATCAATCATATATGTATATGTTGAAAAAGATATATTAATGGATGGGTGATCGATTGATTGTATTTGTTGAAAAAGATATACTTAGTAGCATAGATAATGAAGTTATCATACAAAATTTTTTTAAGTATAAAAATTTGTCGACAACAATTGTAAAGGTACTCAATGAAATTATCAATGAAGGTTAAATATTTTTTTTTTTTTTTTTTTTTTTTGATAGTTTGAAAATAATTTATCTTATTGTTGTTTAACCTCCCCCACCCAAAAGAATTATCTCACTCCTTCACTGATTGAAGGTGCTTTTGAATACAACTTTAGTTAATACTAGGAGAAACATTTTTCATAGCTCCTAAGCCAATTTTGCTGCTTGTTAAAGAAATAATCTGATGAAGAAACCTCTAGGGATGTAAATTAATTGATCTTTCAAAGGGTCCTCTGTTTTTTTCCCTCCCAATCATTTATTCGTCTTTTATTTCCATCATTGAGAAACTAGTTCTTGCAGTACACAAGGTGGTAAATAGCTGTTGCTAAAAGTCATTTTACAACAAAGTTACATCACAAAATGTTCTTACAAACCACAATGAAAAGTTCCCTCTTGTAACAGATCTGATCACTTTAGGTTGCAGCAAAACACATTCACACAATGTAGGTATAGAAAACACCATATTAGTGCATCTGCCTAACAATTCCCCAATTACTTAAAAAAACACTCAAACAATATAAAATGGGGCAAAAAAAAAACACAATACATATAAAGAAAAGAGACTGAAAATCAAATTGTATGTAGAAGTCATTACAAGTAGATATGTTGATAACTACGCAACTACACATCTTTCATGCTCGAAAGGTATAGATGCTGATCATATAGCAAACTAGGACATCACTAGGCACTCCAGTCATAGGATGGGGCACAGTCGCAGTACACACCTTCGATGAAGATGCAAATGCACAAATGGCAAAACAATCACCTCCCACCATCTAATGGCAGAACAATATGCTCCCTATTGCTATCATACGCACCTGTTGTGTTACCAGTAAATTCAATTCCGAAAGTGTTTGATGTGTCTCCTAGTAGGCACTCAGTCTCTTCCGAATTCAATTCACCGTTAACCCATGGATGCTGCTCCATTATTCTTAGTCCCTCCAGTTCCATTGCTACTTCTTTCATACTAGGTCTTTCTTCCCCATTTACTCATAAACACTTCTTTGCAAGAACAGCAACCTCTTTGAGCTCTTCAGCATTTCCCTCATGAACTATACTGCACTCAAGAACTTCAAACAAGCGATCTTCTTTCAACGCAAAAGAAAATAAATAGCTAGGTTTTTCTCCTCCTCTGGCCTGTCAAAAGAGATTGCCTTCCTTCCCGTTAGCAACTCAACAAGGACAACCCCAAAGCTGTAAACATCACTTTTCCCCGTCAATTGACTTGTCTGCAAGCACTCAGGGTGTAAGTATCCAAGAGTTCCTTGCACCAATGTGGATAGCTACATTTGATCAAGGGGCACTAACCTTGATGCTCCAAAGTCCCGACACTTTTGCAGTGTAATTTCCATCCAAGAGTATGTTTGTAGGCTTGACATCTCTATGGATGATAGGAACCGAAGCTGCAGAATGCAAATAAGAGAGAACTCCAGCAGTTTCTGCAGCAATCCTTAGACAAGTTTGCCAGGAAAATGGAGCCGTCTTGCTTTCATTATGTATGTGGTCATGGAGAGTTCCGTTCGTGATGAACTCATAAACTAATAAAGGGACTTCTGTCTCCAAACAACAACCCAAGAGCTTGACCACATTTCTGTGATTGATATGGGAAAGTACAATCACCTCATTGATGAATTGTTGTATTTGGCTTTGATCCACTATTTTGGACTTTTTGATGGCGACAACCCTGTTATCTGATAAAGTTCCTTTAAAAACTGTACCATAACCTTCTCGTCCGACAATTTTGTCATCACTGTAGTTGTTAGTGGCCTTTTTAAGCTCCTCTGCTGGGAATATTTTTGCTGTTTCGGTAGACCCTTCCTGTCTAGAGAGTTGCTGTTGCAACATTAGACCACCATTTTGCTGAAAGAACTTCTCTTTGAGCATAATGAGCTTTCTTTTCTTGAGTCCCAAATACAACCAAGTGAAACCCACAAGTAGAACAGTAACACTAATTGCAGTACCTGCGTTTGAATATTATTGTAAGAATTTTCAGACTTTTATTTGCTCAACTAGTTGATTGTCCGGAACATAGGGCATTTCAGAGAACTTGAAATCAGAACGAAAATGCTTGTTCCACTCATCCTAATAGATAATGGATTAAGCACACAAATCACTAGCTTTGTTGAATAAACATCTTAACAAAGATAAATTGTAGTGTTAGTTTTGGAAGTAAAATTGTAACATGTTCTGCAATTTGACTACACAAACCAACGAGGTATATTTGGCTTGAATCTGAATTAGTCTTGATCATATTTTAAATTTCACTCTTGCCCATTGCATGGGAGACTGACTCTCTCTTCTTTTTGTTAAAAATAGGGTAAAGTTCCATTAAAAATATATACATATATATAGGGTAAAGTTAAAAAATAAATAAATAAATAAAAAACTTTTGCCCTTTTGTAAATAACCCATTGAACTACAAATTACCCCTTGAACTATTAATTTATTTATATAATTTACCTTAATTTTATTATTAGTATCAATTTATTATAAAAATAAAAAATAAAAAATAAAAATTGTAACTACCATTTTTTAAAATGATTAACTTATTATTAAAACTTTATTATTTATAAAAATTAAAATAAAAACTTATTGAACTGAGTTTACCTTCTTTTTCATACAATATATTAATGAAATATTAACAAATTACTTAAGTAAAATATATGTTCATTTTCATGCAATATAATCATGAAAAATTAAGAAATTATTTAAAATTTTCTACTTAAGATTTTTATTTATATAATTAATTTAAAAAATTAAAGGTAAATTTATTCAAATTTAATGGAGAATATGACTTCAAATTAGTATGAATATTTTTCATAATTTATTTCAATAAGAAAAATAGATTAAATATAATTAATAAGAAATTGCATTACGTCATTTAATGAAATATACTCTAGTCATTGGGGCATTTTGCAACAAAATGTAATAGTTCAGGAAGTATTATATACAAATATACTTTAAGGAATTATTTGCAAATTCAAACATAGTTTAAGAAGGTTTTTAACACTTTACCTTTAAAAATATTTTCAGATTGTTTTTGTTTTTCTTTCTTTTAATGGCAAGAAACATACCCCACTCAGACATCAACTTTGTCCCTTTAGAAACTTAAATACTCGTCATCCACTTAGGAAGGTAGGAGAAATACAACTAGACCCTTGATTTTTAGGTTGTTGCCAACCACCAAAAAAATGGGACATAACACTTATCTTACTTGTAAAATATTTCTTACAGAAAATATTTAACAAAAAAATATATGTCTTTTACATTGAAACTAAACTACACATTTGTTGAGAAATATTATTGGAAATTTGGAATTCCTCTGCCGTTAGAAAATTCACACTTATTTTTAGGATTTTAAGCCCAAATGCTTACCTAGAGCAATCTTAATTATCAATAGTTGATCAGCAGTGCAGCCAGTTCCATCTTTTCTGCCGTCTCCGTAGTACCCCTTGGGACAAGAACACGTATAATTTCCGGCTGTATTTTCACATCTCTTTTCACACAGATTGAGTGTTGGATCATTACATTCATCTATATCTGCAGGACAATCAAAAGAGAAGTAAATCACCACATAAAATTAGCAATGAACATACCCAATAATTACACGAATATATATGATTGATACCTTCGCAACCATTAGGGAGATAAGGGTTTCCATAGTAACCCTCGGAGCAATTGCAACGGTACCCAGCGTCATAATCAACTACGTAACACTCACTATTGTTTTTCCACGCATATTCAGACGAGTTTCTTGCAACTTCACATGATGGCTCATTTCCAATTGCCCAATCAACCACCACTGGAAGCATGCTTCCATAATGTAAATCGTCAAGACTAGTTGAAGAGAAGTTGAACTTATCCTCTTCAACAACGAAGGCAAAACTGCAGGGGCTGAAATTCCACACCTTTGTATGATTGTAGAAGCTTCCCAGTGACACTTCATAATAGCTTAGTCCTTTTGGGATCGATGTTTGGCAACAACCAATTCCAGAGCAAGACCAATTGCTAACATAGTCTATGCTGTCACATATGGACATGCACCCACTCATATATTTGTTCTCACCTTGGATAGCTGTAATGGACGCTACCGTGTCACAACCAATTGCTGTGAACTTGTTTTTGGTACTGGAAATTCTGAATTTGTCCAACCAGAACCAGGGTACGTTATGTGAGATCTGCGAACCTGACTGGTTGTAGCAATCTTGGCCTATATACTGCAAGATTTGCAGCTGACCATGGCGTGAAATGTTGGTGACAGGAAGATTTACCAGTTCCTAAAAAAGGTTTGGGAGGATTGAAAGTGTCGTTAATTACAAGTTATGAGAAATGTATCGTCATAGTAGCAGCCCGGCTCTGTGCCAAATGGATATGGGATGCTAACGTTGCCACACTTTCTTGGCAACCTGGTTTGGCTTGAGCACTTGCTGATGCTGCCATGGCTGCTACTAGAGTGACCAGCAGAAACATTTTTAGCAAATTCATGGGGGCCTCTTTGTTTGTGAGGCTAGATGAGATGTTTGTAATTTGGAAAACTTCTAATTGTTATTGCTTATCTTATAGAAAATCTTTCAATGACCACCAATTCAGCGCAAGACGATAAAGAAATTAAATTCACCAAAATGACTTGTTCCGATCCACACAATATTTTTGCTTTCAGAAAACTCCAAATATACAATTTAAGTATAAACTTCTACTTGGCAATTTGCGTCAAAGAAATGTAGCTTTGAGATATTCCATGTGAGAACGCGACTACTCTAAGGTCCCCATAGATTATAATTAAACAAACTTCATTGGTGGAATAATTTTGAAGATCGAAAAGTTTTTGAGATATTCCATGTGAGAACGCGAGTAGTCTAAGGTCACCATAGATTGTAATTGAACAGACTTCAATGGTGGAATAATTTTGAAGATTGAAAATCAAACTTGATGGAACGGTAAGCTTGGTACCAAGTCTTGGAATCTTGGTTTTATAAGGAGCAATTTTTATTCCAATTACTTAATATTATATTATGCCATGTAGTGTGTTTGTATTCAAATATCCTCCTTTAATTTGTCTGAATAAAAGGCATCATTCAATGGTCTAGCGCTAGAGCAGAACGCGTAACGCGTAACGAGTATATTCGTATTCAACTACCCTACTATAATTTATCACAATAATATATATATATCTATATGATATTATTATATATGCATGTGAGTATATGTTAGGTAACTTACATTTTTGGGTTAATTACAATGACACCCTCTAAGGTTTACCTTATTGACAATCATATACAAGTTAGCCCATTTTTGAACAATAACACTCCCTAAGCTTTGCTGCCTTTGACACAAACACCCATTGAGGGACTGACATGTGATAAAATGACCTAAATGTCCTTTGACTTATGAAATGACACAAAATTACTAAATTACCCATTCTAATAAATTTAAAATGTCCAAAATAACCTCTCTCACATTATATACAAATATGAACAATATATAACCTGACATATATATATATATATAGAGAGAGAGAGAGATGGATTCCACAAAGATCTCATTAGCAAAACAACGAAAGGTCTTCTCAAGGTGAATTTTGTATGTTCTCTATTCTAAAACCCTTGCATGGTTGCCGAGAAAGTTGAGAAAAATTATAAAGGAAAATACTATCACATATGCTTACAAATCAGATGTTTTATCTATTAATTTTTTTGATTGCCAAGATTAGAATCGTTTTGCTTACTCTCTAAAGCTAATTAGGTGTTCTGGTTTGGTTGCATGTCTTTCCCTTTTCCAAGCATCTCAGTCATATATGTATGAGCTTCACTGATTGGAACATGATTCTAACTTCCATGGAATTCCATTAATAATTGCATTTAAGAAGAAAAATATGAAAAGTTGTAATTGCATTCAAGAAGAAAATATTGAGAGTTGAAATTCACACACACACATATATAGGTTTAGCTTTTAAAGCAAATCCATTTATGGAGCAACGAGAAGCACGCATGTAAACTCCTGATTTCAAGTTGCAGATTGCGCGATCTAACATGAACAATATATAACCTGACATATATATATATATATATAGAACTCATTTTGCGCGATCTGTATGGAGATATTTTATATATATATATATATATATATATATATATATCGATTCACATATACTGATCTGTGGCCAGAACAAAGTGCTCTGAGCCTTTTGCTTCCCGGAGTAGATTCAAGCGAGATTTTAGATCGCACAAAGGAATCAAATGAATCTGATTCAGTTGATTCTGGTGATACCACCACCACCTCCGTCGTAACCTCCGACCACGGTTTCATGATGCAAATGGATCTGGATTGATCTGTGGGTTGCTCCTTTGTTTGTTTTTGCACATTTTTGCACAGATCAAGCATGGTGGTGGTGATAAGAGATGTGATATTGTGCAATCACCGATGCGAGGAAAGAGAAGGTGGCGGTGGCTGTGGTTGAAGAGAAGTGGCGGTGGGATGTGGTTGAAGAGAAGTGGCGGCGGGATATGGTTGAGGGGTTGTGATTGAGGAGATGATGGCGGTGGGTGAAGAGAGAGAGGGCCGGATCGATGGGTTTAGAAGAGATTGGTAGAAGGGCAAAAATGTCATTTTAAAATTTTAATATTTTACAATTAAAATTAGTTAAATATTAATGGGCAATTTTGTCTTTTCAAACCTTTTAAGGGTCTGTTTGGCTCCCAATTTTGTTTAGGGGTGTCATTGTTCAAAAAACGTCTAACTTATATATGAGTGTCATTATACAAACCTCGGGGGGTGTCATTGTAATTAACCTTATATTTTTAAGAATTTGATACTGTTACATATCTTCATAAACCAATTTATTCGATCAATTTATCGATATTCGTTTAAATACATTACACCACAATCGCAACAAATACGCAATTACGAGCCATGGACTATCTCAAGGCCCACGCTCAACAGGTCTTCGGAGTCGACCCTTCCAAATTTCCACATCCACAGGCCTATTAATGTAATAACATATATATCTATCAAATACTCGTACGATGGAACCGATTTAGTTTGAATTAATAATATTCCTCGAAGAATCTCATTCCACGTGCCAATCGAGTCCTCTCATGTGACTGTGACACTTCTGTTAGATTGTTAATGGGAGTGAACCTCATTTGTAGGACTCACATCAATCACACTCTTCTCGTAGCTTTGCATGATAAGTTTCAAAACTGCCAACTCGTAAAAGTCTAATAAAAATACAAATATATGAAACATGTATACCTTTCCCACCCTTAGCATGTCAAATGAATTCTTTGCCATGTGTGTTTTAATTTTGATTAGCAAGGTAATGGCGAGATTTTATTTATCATGTTAATCATAATTTATTAAAGTTTAAATTGTTAGAGATAGTTTAATTTTAATATTTAATTTTTCTAGCAAAATCAAATAAGAAAAAATAAAAGAAAGAAAAAATGTGAAAAGGTTTTCATATAGCTAGAGATAAGTTGTTAACTTAAAATTCAATGACATATGCCATAGTTAGTAAAATATGGTACGAAAAAAAGATAGATACGAAAACGTGCGAGTATAATTCTATTATTTTTTTTAAAATACATTTCAAAAATTCGGTAAAAAAAAAAAAAATTGAAACGTAAAAATATGAATACGAATATTATTTTCTTATATATCATCATATATTTGTAAGGATAATAAATAGTGTGTAACATATAATAAAATAAATATATTCCAATAGACACTATTATAATAATCATAAAAGAAAATAAACTATCCAAATATAATTAATCAATAACCCCATGTACATAACATATATATTTATAATAAATACACAGGTGTGATACTTGTAAGTTGTAAAAATATCTTTATATTCTACTTAAACATCTATTGAGTGTGGTGCGAACTTCAAAAAAATAAAACTAAAAATAAATAATAAATAAAGATACTAACAAATTTTAAAAGATATATATACGAGTGCATTGGAGTGACAATGATGATAGATTTAGAAAGAAAAAAAATAGAGTGATAACCTACTAGAACGGCTAGGTGTATTATTTTGAAAGTACAGTTAATGTGAAAGAGAATGACTATATTAAAAGATGTAGTTTGTGTGTATTTTATCATATTTTTTAATTCTAAACAATAAATAAAAATATTTTTTTAAAAATTCGTCCGTACATATATAATTCGCATATCATACACGAATTTACCACATTATTTCTCTGGCACCTTCTTAATACAGCGGGCATTAGGAGGTCGATTTTGCTATTTTGAGAAACTTCCTCAGCTATGTAGAATCTCAAATTAGATAGATGATGATATTGCAACTTTGTCTGATGATATGGCAACTAGAGAGAAAAAAATAGGAAAGCTAATTAAAATTAATCTATAAAAAATCATTCATTGGGGCGATTTGGTAGAGAGCCTTTGTGCTAGAAACACACACGTAAGAATAAAAGGGAAAGGACAAAAAAACAGGAAAAGAAAAATATTTGTGTGGACCAAATCAAGGACATTGGTCCAGAGCAGAGGGGCTCGGCCCTGTATCAAATAGACTATATTTTTTAGACACTTCATCACCACTTTTTCGGATATTTTGTTAATACTTAAATTGACATTATTTAACATTTTTAATTTAAATTTAACAGATAATCTTGAAGTAATAAGAACATGATACAACATGTATTTTAGGATGTCTTGCAAAAAAAAATTTATGATTTAAACATAATATTAGTGTCATTCCAATTAATTCATTAAATTGTTTTTATTAGTAAATCAATTCATTAAATTTTTCTCTCGACAGATCAACTATAGCACATATAAAATTGTATATTAAGCATTTATGTCTTCAAATGAACCATATTAATTAGTTGGACTAAGAAACAATGAAAATGGCGTCTGGACAAATCAAACTTGATCTTATAACTGTCATTTTACTTCTAGAATTAAGAATAATTAAAGTATATCAAAGAAAAAAGTATTTGGGCGCAGCTTACCTATCTTTACATACCCAAGATCTTTTTCATTCAAATTCGATCTTTTCTATTCAAATTCGATGTGATATAGCAACTAGAGAGAAAAAATGGGAAAGCTATAATTCTCTCAATTATCTACATGTGTGAATAATTAAAAATACAATCTAAAAAAAAAAACATTCATTTGGGCGATTTGTGGAGCCTTTGTGCTAGAAACACCCATGGAAGAATAGGGGCCCGCGGGGGGAAGGGGGGGGGGGGTGGTCCAGAGCGGAGAGGCTTAGCCCTGTTATAGGCCCAGGATCAGATCCATCGGGCCGTCCACCTATTAACGGGTCGGTTCTGATGGTCCTAAATTTGACAAGCCCAGACCTAGCTATAGGGCTACGTTAGATGGTGAGTTGGTAGCCATGTTGGCAGGCCATTCTGGTGGGCTGTTGGGAGGCCAGGTCATTGGACGGTAAACGGGTCTGATTTTATTGGTCAACTCACCAGGTCTAATTATGGGATTAGTTAGCTTAAATTTAGGTCTAATCCAATCAAGTTTAAATTAGACTCTAAATACAACTAAAATGGCATCACCATCATATTCTTCTATCTTTTGTTATTTTACTATTTTTTTATTTTTTCCGTTGCAAACTGTTTTTCTTATAATAATTGACTTTTTACAATCGTTTTTAATGATTTTATCCAATTCTTCCATTTAAATTAGTCTCTCTCTTTTTACCTAAACATTTATAGATCTTCTAATTTGTGTTCATACCACATTAGGCTATTTTATTTCATCGTATCACTAACACATTTTAGTTATTACTTAATTAACCACTACCACTCTATAAGCAATATATTAAGAGATGTGTGTTTGTGTGCGTCATCATATGATAAAGAATAATTTTGGGATATGACCTTTGAATTCACGTGTAACAACTTAATCCAACAAATTACATCGAGAATCGATTTATTGAGTTCACTTTTGAAATAAATTTTTGGCATCAACACATTATTTCGAGACGTCAACACCATATTGTTGAACTCAAAATAAATTGTTCAACTTGTAATTTGTTAGTATTATGGCACCATGTTATTCATAAAAAAAGTTGTTAAACATACTAAGAGAATCCAAACTCACTATGTGTTTTTCCTTGCGAAACAAAGAGTCAATGACAGATAAGAATAACATATCAACGCATCTACCCAACAATTCCACAATTACTTAGAAAACACACACAAACATACCAAAGAAAAAGGGGGGAAAAAAAATTCTACAAATAAAGAGAAGAGAGTGTTAATCAAAATTTTGAAGTCGATGCAAGTAGATAACTACACAGCTACACATCTTTCATGCTTGTCAGGTATAGCAAAATAGGATATCACTGGACACTCCAGTCATTCGATAGGGCACAGGCACAGTCACAGTACACACTTTCAATGAAGATGCATATACACAAATGACAAAGCAATCACCTCCCACCATCTAATGGCAGAACAATATGCCCTCTCGTGCTATCATACTCACCTGTTGTCTTATGAGCAACTCCAAATCCATAAGAGTCCGACGTGTCACCTAGCAGGTACTCAGTTTCTTCAGAATTCAATTCATCGTTAACCCATGGATGTTTCTCTATCTTTCTTAGTCCCTCCAGTTCCATTCCTACTTCTTTCATGCTAGGTCTTTCCTCCCCATTTACTCGTAAACACCTCTTTGCAAGAACAGCAACCTCTTTGAGTTGCTCAGTATTTCCTTCATGAACAATACTGTGGTCAAGAACTTCAAACAAACGTTCTTCTTTCAACGCATAAAGAAAATAAATAGCTAGATTTCTCTCCTCCTCTGGCCTGTCAAATGAGACTGCCTTCCTTCCCGTTAGCAGCTCCACAAGGACAACCCCAAAGCTATAAACGTCGCTTTTCTCAATCAATTGACTTGTCTGTAAGTACTCAGGGTCCAAGTATCCAAGAGTTCCTTGAACCATTGTAGATAATTGCATTTGATCAAGGGGAACTAACCTCGATGCTCCAAAGTCAGACACTTTTGCAGTGTAATTGTCATCTAAGAGTATGTTTGTAGGCTTGACATCTCTATGGATGATAGGAATCGAAGCTGCAGAATGCAAATAAGACAGTACTCCGGCAGTTTCTGCTGCTATCCTTAGACGAGTTTGGCAGGAAAGTGAAGACTTCTTACTTTCATTATGTATGTGGTCATGGAGAGTTCCGTTTGTGATGAACTCGTAAACTAATAAAGGGACTTCTGTCTCCAAACAACAACCCAAAAGTTTGACCACATTTCTGTGATTGATTTGGGAGAGTACAATGACCTCGTTGATGAATTGTTCTATTTGGCTTTGATCCACTAATTTGGACTTCTTGATGGCTACTACTCTGCTATCCGTTAAAATTCCTTTGAAAACTGTACCATAACCTCCTCGTCCTACAATCTTGTCATCACTGTAGTTGTCAGTGGCCTTTTTGAGCTCTTCGGCTGTGAAAATTGTTGCTGTTTCTGTGGATCCTTCCCGTCTAGAGAGTTGCTGTTGCAACATTAAACCACCATTTTGCTGAAAGAACTTCTCTTTGAGCCTAATGAGCTTTCTTTTCTTGAGTCCCAGGTACAACCAAGTGAAACCCACAAGTAGAACTGTAACACTTATTGCAATACCTGCATTTGAAATATTGAAAATTCATTATTGTAAAGAATTTTCAGACTTCTATTTGGCTAAGTCATTGATTGTCCAGAACTCGGAACATTTCAGAGAACTGCAAATCAGAAGAAAAATTCTTGTCACAACCATCCTACAAATAGTGGATTAAGCACACAAATCTCTCAGCTTTGGTGAAGAAACATTGTGACTTTGATAAATTCCTTTGTACTATTAATTATGGAAGTAAAATTGTAACACTGTTCTGCAATTTGACTCAGAAAAACCACCGAGGCATATAGAGCTTAAATCTTACCTACTCTTGATCATTTATTAAATTTCACTCTTGGCTATTGCTCGGATAACTTTCCTTAATGTGAATGTATGACTGATTTTTTTTTTTTTCGCAAAATGTGAAATGTAATGATGAAAAACAGTCAATTTGTTTTCCTCTCAAGTCCAACTGCTATATAAATTTGTCTTGAAACTTGAAAGTTTTAGCTTATGATGACTTGCCAGCAGATGACTTTCCAATGGACACAATTTGTCAGCATGAAATAATCTCTCCACAAAATAATTTGGAGAAGTTATTTGTATATTGCTCCTCTAAACTAAAATAAAACTCTCAAGTTGTCCTCCCATGGCTTTCAGACTGGTGCAAATAGCCAGTTTAGACAATTTTATTATCTTCACATGATCTTGTTTGTCTCTAGTCAATCTATTTTAATCGATTCAGGACCTTCATAAACCACATACCTAGGGAATAATGGAAAATTTCATAATTCATATGTGTGTCATTTTTGTTAACAATCTATAAATTAAGCTACAAATTTTTTTTGGGAAAAATTGATTCGATTTGCTCTGACATTAAAATTGCAGTTAATGGGAACAAGTGAAATAAGACCACACATTTTACTAGTTAGATTTTGAAACTTTTTTTATTTTTTATTTTTTATTTTTAGTACATTAAGCTCAGATACTTACCTAGAACAATCTTAATTACCAGTGGTTGATCAGCAGTGCAGCCACTTCCATTTTTTCTGCCATCTCCATGGTACCCCTTAGGACAAGAACACGTGTAATTCCCGGCGGTATTTTCACAAATTTTTTCACACTCGTTAAGTGTTTGATCATTACATTCATTGACATCTGCAGGACAATAGAAGAGAAACGAATCATTACACAAATTACTATAGGTAATATAAGGAAAATCAATGAACATATATATACCCAACAATGAATGTGATAGATACATACCTTGGCAACCATTAGGAAGGTATGGGTTTCCATTGTAACCTTCCGAGCAATTGCAACGATACCCAGAACCATAATCAACCTCATAACAGTTGCTGTTATCTTTACATGCATATCCTGAGGACTTTCTTGCAACTTCACACGATGTCTCATTTCCGATTGCCCAATCAAGCACCACCGGAAGCTTGTTTACATTCTTTAAATCACTAAGATTGTTGGAGGAGAAGTTGAACCTATCCTCTTCAACAACAAAGGAAAAACTGCAGGGGCTGAAATTCCACACTCTCGTATGATTGAAAAAGCTATCTAATGTCACTTCATAAAATCTTACTCCTTTTGGGATCGATGTTTGGCAACAACCAATTCCAGAGCAAGACCAGTTGGTAACATAGTCTATGCTGTCACATACTGATATGCACCCACTGGCATAATTTTTAGTACCTTGGTAACCTTGAATGGTCGCGTAAGTGTCGCAACCAATTGCTGTGAACTTGTTTCTGGTACTAGAAATTCTGAATTTGGACAGCCTGAGCCAGGGCACGTTATGTGCGGTCTGTGCACCCGACTTGTTGTAGCAATCGCGGGCTATATACTGCATGATTTGCAGCTGGCCATGGAGTGAAATGTTGGTGACATCAATACTACTGTTTGTTAGAAAAGGTTTGGGAGGATTGAAAGTGTTGTTGCAAGTTATGAGAAATTCGTCGTTGTAGTAGCAGCCCGGTTTTGTCCCAAATGGAAATGGGATGCTAACGTTGCCGCAGCTGTCTTGGCAACCTGGCTTGGCTTGAGCACTTGTTGGTGCTGCCATGGTTGCTAAAACAACTCCCACCAGATTCAGTTGCAGAAGCATTTTGGGGCTTTGTTTCCCAGATCAAATGATATGTTTTGGTGGACACTTAAGATACTGGTTGTTGGTCGTTTATAGAATACTTCACTGGAAGACCAATTCAATGCACTGTGATAAAAGAAAAGAACTATATGGTGTACTTGATGGGACATGACATAAAGCATTGAGATTTGAGAGCTCTGACGTTCTGATTTTACAGACTTTTGAAAATGAAAGGAGAAGTAACAACCGATTTAAAAAAATAAATAAAAAAAGAGAATGAGAAATGGTCCAGGGTGATCCATTTGTAAATTGCTCAATAATTTTTGTTTTTTGCTTCTTTTTTTTTTATTTTTTGTTTACTTCAAAAAAAAAAATTTTGGACAAAAAAACTCACACATTTATCTATAAGGAGGAAATAACACATTTCAAAAACAAAAAATTAAAATTAAAAAAAAACACTAAACTAAGTTATAACCTTTAATAATTTTTATTAAATTTGTTTTAGATTTCAACAAATGTTCAAATGTGTTTGTAACATAATTTAAGTTATTGATATCTCCAAACATCATCATTTATAGCTTTAATACACTTAAATCGTGTTTTAATATATTTGTTTTATTAATTAAAATTGTGTTAAAATACAAAATAAATTTGTTGAAAATTAGAACAAATATATCAAAAAAAAAAAAAATACACCCCCTTACCATAGGGGCCACTGCAGTAAAAGATCCGGATCCTATGACATCTAAAAGTTTTTAACAGTTGACTTAACAACTTTCTGCCCCTTAATCAATAAATGATCAGCCAAATTAAGTTAATTTAGTACAAGCCCGTGGTGGTACACTTTGCAAATTGCAACAACAATAATTAGAATACTATACAGTGATTGTGACAACACTTGAAAATTGAAATTATCAACTAGAACACAATTGTGCAATTTGGATTAAACAAATAATTAGTTTCTGGGTAGTAAGTACCAATGGGTGATTGCATCACCACTTGATGAATCTCAACTCTCCATGGATGTGATTGGACAACTACTTTCATACCCGCACTAAAGAAACCCTTACATATAGGGAAGGACTCAGTTTATAAAGCGATTTAAAGGAGCTTATATATAGTTGATAAAACGAAAGGGGAAGAGAAAAATAATCTTTTTTCGAATCAATATGAATTATAACAAGTCAAATAGGAATCAAGGTTTGTTAGGTGGGAATATGGATCCTTCAATAAAATTGGCCAATTTGTTTCTTTGATCAATTTTGACTTTACTTCCCAAACTCTAATCAATTTATTGATTAATATAATAATTGTAATGCTCTTTCCGAGGCAGAAGAAGCTGTCTCTTCTAGCCGGTTTATTTATTTATTTTTAGAAACAAACAAATTTTATTAATTGCAAGGTACAAAACCCAACAATAACAAATAAAAATAGTAGATATATAGTCCATGGAAATCCCACACATACCAAACTAAACCGATTATCGTCTTAGAGTACAAAACATAACAAAATAAGATAAATTACACTTACGCTTTTTTAGATTTATTTTTTAACAATAACATCTGTTGAGATTTAATAAAATTAACAAAAATACTTTCATTAGTCACATGTCACATCTAATATAGTGAATTGACATTATTATACTTTTACTTGTTAGTTGTCGTGTTTGAATGATGAAATTATTTTTTAACAATTAGATGTTATTTTATGGAAACAAATTAACCCTCACAAACGCACACTAAAAGTATCTCCAGCAGTCTGTTAAAATATTCTTGTATAAAATATACACGATCACATATGATATATAAATTTTTTTTATCTTCATTAGTGTGTTAAGATATATACACTGCCACGTTATCAATGTGTAAAATTATTGTGTATGTAAATTTTACACAACCTTTTTACATAGCCATATCAGAATAATTCCTTTCTACTCCCTCTTTCTCATTACATTAAAGAATCAACCTTACTTTCTCATTACATTAAAGAATCAAATCTATATTAAGTAGGTTTGTAAAAGTTATGTGAGTTCTGACATAACACATGGTTGGTTGTTATTGAAGGATATATTTTTACACAAAAAATAATTTTTTTGTGTAAATCTATCATGACACATCAGATTTACACAAAAATAAAATATATATAAACACAACTGTTGGTGATGCTCTAACAGCGGATGAACCTCTCTTCTTGCTATCCATTTTGATCCCATATCTCTGTGTGACACCATAAGTACAACTTCTAGAAAGAGAAAACAAATCAAACTTCTAGTATGTGAGAAAATCGTAACCGAAAACACCACCCTCACGTGCATCACCGCCTCTTCTCTGTGGTCCAATACTTCACTCTATCTTTTAAACTTTTTTCTCAATTTTGTTCTTAATTAATCATCAATTCTTTTATTGTTTACCCTCTGGCGATGTCAATCAGTGGCGCCACCAACTTTGCCACAAATGATGGTCAAATTCTAGCCACACCCACTATCATCACTTGGCAGATTATACCACCGCGTGGGAAAATCGTTGAATTTGTGGTAAACAGAATCTACGCCGAGGATGAAATGAACGGCGGCAACCACCACCATAATCACTTTTTTTTTTTTTTTTTTTGTACCCGTTGTTGTGGAAAAAATGTGCGGAGATTCTGGAAACGTGGTTTTTTAAGGTGGATGATTTTTTGCCAACGGTGTGTACGATTACGGGGTCTCTGAAACCGCTGAGAAATATGCACCATCTGATTGTGGGAGCTCTGGTGATGTTGGTGGCATTCTCGGTGTTTGTGAAGTTATTAGGTGAGAGATGAAAGGACGCTTAAAAAGGTTTGATAATCATTGAGAAGGTTAGAGAGAAGAGTATGTGTGTGAGATTAAATTAATGGGCATGTAGACTTTTGGAAATCTATCGCCAATATGTGGGCTATATTGATGGAGGGCAAAAAGTCTCTTTAGAGTTCTCGTATTTTATAAGGATTTTTACATATAAATGTAATTATGGGCCTATATTTACAATATTATGTAGTCAAAGTCCTATAGTTTCTAAAAAATGAAGTTGACCAAATTGATGATGCGGACATAAACTTTCACTGTTCACTATAGTTTGTTACCCAAAATAACCTTTCACTGTTTGAGCCAAATTGCCATGCTACCCCCATTTCATTAATTCACCAAAACAAAGCCTATAAATTTTTTAGGCCAATTGTGTTCATGCCCAGCCAACCTTTCCTTTTCTCTCTTTAGAATCGACCCCATTTTCTCCCTCTTCCTCTGTACAATAACGATATATAACCCAGAAGAAGATCACAGATTCTTCTGAAAGAGTAAAACACAACCTAGTTCACAGAATCTTGAAATCTCTAAACCCATTAAGGAAGACGACCTTTCTCTCTTTCCCCATGGGTTTTGATTCTCTCTCTATCTTGGCCTCAAATAATAATAAGCCGACACCAATCAAAACCCACGAAGAAAAAGATCCACCAAATCAAACCACAACTCTTCTGTCCTTCAACACCGTCACCTCCTGAACCCTTCCCTCCAAATCCACCACTGTCGCCGTCATCATCATCTCTCTCATCCTCACCACCTCCGTCGCTATCTCCAACGCCTTCTCCTTTGTCTTCTTCTTTTTCTCCAACTAAATCTCAATCTCAATCCTACCCCAATCAAACCTCTGAATCAATTGAAAATTTTACTCGTCTTCTCACCAAACTCAACCACCCAATTGTTCTCCTGATTTCATCAGATGGGTTTCGATTTAGGTACCAGTTTAAGACCCCGATGCCCCATATCCATCGCCTGATCAATAACGGGACGGAAGCTCAAACGAGTTTGATTCCGGTGTTCCCAACCCTAACTGTGATACCCCTCGGATCCGAGACACGGGTTGATCTGGCCTAAGCCCAAACCCGAGGGAATATCAAACAATTAAAGTATTTTAAATGAACACAGATTACAAAATTGAATATACAATAAATAATTAACAGCTGGAAGAAATCTAAAACATAATCCTTTAAAAATTAAATACTTAAAATCAAAAACCTCCAACAGTTTAAACAACTCGGCAATCCATCCATTGGACTCCTAATACGAAAATCCAAACTAAAATATAACTAGCTAAAAGACATTCAAAGTTAAACCATGGAGAGAAGTCCTACGTCGTTGGAAAAGTGAGTAGTAATCTCTGCTCAGCACGATCAGGTCTAAGTCTGGAACTGACGAGTACCTGAAAAATAGAAGTGGGTCAGGCCCATGAACAAGTTCTATCCTACTACAATCCAAACAGAGACTCGATACGTATATACATTCTAACCAACTCAGCAATAGCTATATAGTCCGTATATATATATATATATATATATATATATATATATATATATATATATATCCACACTACAGGGCTTTCACTGGACTATGCAGGGGGTCTCAACCTGAATAGAAGGCAACATGCAAAGCGCACCTGAGTGGGCATGAGTACCTAAGCCTAACAAGGTATACCTCAACCTATCATATCTAGCTACGCATCATATTGCATATACGCTCCCTAACTGACAACTCTGAGACTCAAGCTCAGATCGTGGTACCATAAGTATATATATTTAAAGTCCATCCCATCTATCCAAAGTAAGTCCGGTTAGTCATTCAGTGTGTGCAACTTCTTTGACTTAACATAAATATCAAGTAATCCAATTAGTCATTCAGCTTGTACAACTTCTTTGACTTAATTATAAGTAGAATTTTATTTATATAATCTGTTTCCTTATTCCGATATAGGTAGGATATAGCAATTTGAGCTAATCCAAACCTCGACATGCCACCGTCCCATACCGGTGCATACAATCCATCATCCAGTAGTTGATAATACAACCATATATGTAAATACCAACTATTCCATAAAGTCCACAATTGATAATAATATATTAAATATAGGCATCAATTGTTCCATATTAAGCATTATTAAATTTTTATAAATTAACAGGCTTATACATATTACTTTCCAAGATCCAATAATTGACTATACATATTATGCATGTGAACATCAATTAATTCCAAGTTAGCATAATAGAACATATAAATTCACATGGTTACTTTTATACCATACCAACACTAAATAAAATAAGTCGTTAACTGATAACCGTCATTTAAATCTGTAACGAGCAGTAGTAAAATTTACGCATGCTTATTCCTACCACTGTTCCATATTTAGCAGGGTGTAACCATCCACAGTAAACTGCTAAATTAATCATAAGTAATTAAAACTCTTCATCTCCAATAATAGTATCCAGATTTGCATGTAACGATTTATGTAATGTTTCACTATAAACCCTAGTGTTTTAATACACATCAACTAACCCTTGGAAGTTTTAATATGGCCTTAGAACATACTAAAAACCCCTAATATACCTCTTAACAGAATCTAAAATCCCAAAATCCAAGCCTCGTAGCCCAAACTGTCGTCGAAAAACCAAAAAAATGAGAAAATTGGAGAGAGCCTGCTCCCTCAAAGAGAGAGCCTGCTCTCTAAAGCTTGAAGCTGGCTCCCCACCATGGGGAGCCGCTTCCATGGTCTCTAGAGATAGCTCCCTGAGGGAACCTGCTCTTTCATTTGGGGAGCTTGCTCCCCTCCAACGGGAGCCGGCTCTCCTTCTGTTCTTTGTCTCTTCCAACTCCAGCGGTTTTCCGACCTTCTGCCCTCCATTCCTAAGATACTTAGATGTTTAAACTAAGTCCCATCAGGTTCCTGAACCCATTAAATTCCTTGGTCAATTACCAACATCAGTTTAACATGAATTTTGCACAAAGAACTTAACCCGGCCCGTTAACTAATCAAGAACACGTACTGTTTTAAGACGTTCAACCAACCGAACCAGATTAATTCTAATATTTCCCCACGTGTTTCAGAACTAGTAAAATTCATTATTCATCAACTGACATCAATTTAAGTAATGAATTATGTACAAAGAATGTAAAACACGAAGTTAATAGTTTATGAACACATATTGATACAAATAATGCAAACATGTGTAATAAATTGATTTTAATCTTTCTCTGTTCTTGGAATTGAGTTAGACAAGCAAAGAACATGAGCCAAAGGGAAGGAGTTAGGATTAGAACTTGCTTTTAGATCTCAATCCGAAACCTTACACCGACGTCTTCCTCAATTCTCCGACGAATGTTCTGTTTGCCCCCTCTGTTTTCTCTCTGCCTCCACAATCATGAATAGGGTTCTAAAACCCTAGGCAGAACTTTAAGACATGTACTTATAGGCCCATAAGGTTACCCTAATTCTAGTCCTAATACTAGATGGAAAAACGAGGTCGGCTATAGGGTGAAAAAAACCAAAACCCTAACTTAATCCCATTAATGTATTTAAACAATTATAATAAATCAATGAATACTAAATTAAACCATTAACAATTAATTCAATTAAAGGAAAACAATAAGTTCTATAAAAATAATTAATTCCATTTAATAACACCATTAATCAAGTAATTCAATTAATTAAATAAAACAAAATACTACGATTATTCAATTAATTAACAACAAATAAAAAAACCAAACAAATAGCCAAATAACCACATAAGAATGCAAAATTACAATAATCTCAAAATAAACTACCTAGACTATCCTTTAAAATTAGGGGTATTACATTCTTTCCCCTTAACAAAATGAATTTCGTCCTCGGAATTCGCTTTTACCTTCGTCCAATATTTTATGAAACTGCGAGCGAATGACATCCTCCCATTCCCAAGTAGACTCAGACTCATTGTGATGACTCCACTGGACATGAACTAAAGTGATAACCTTGTTACAAAGGATTTGATCCCTACGGTCGACAATACGACACGGTGGCTCCAAATGTTGTATCTGGTTGCAACTCAATCTCCCCAACATTGATATGCTGATACCGATCCTCATCTCGCAGAAATTCCGTAATATGGAAACATGAAACACATTATGCACACGATCCAAATTATCCAGAAGTGCCAACGATAAGCGACAACTCCAACTCGATCCGTAATCATGAATGGACTGACAAATCGCGGAGACAACTTCCCTTTCCTCCCAAAACGCATTACACCCTTCATAGAATCCACTTTTAGTACAACCTGATCCTCAACCTGAAACTCCAAAGCACGTGTGCGACGATCCGCATAACTTTTCTACTTACTGTGGGCAGTACACATGCGATCTCGAATAAGAGCGATTTTCTCAAAAGTATCCTTAATGAACTCAGGACCCAAGAATCTGTTCTCGCCAACCTCCATCCAACAAACAGGCGATCGACATGGTCGGCCGTACAATGCCTCAAATGGTGCCATCCCAATAGTCTTCTGAAAACTATTGTTATATGCAAACTCTACAAGCGGCAAAAAATCCTCCCAATGGCCCTTGAAATCAAGAACACACGACCGAAGCATATCCTCCATGATTTAATTAACCCTCTCAGTTTGTCTATCAGTTTGAGGATGATAAGCAGTGCTAAGATGCAACTCTGTACCCAAAGCCTGCTGGAAACTTTTCCAAAATCCTGACACAAAGCTCGAGTCCCTGTCCGATATAATAGACAATAGAATGTCATGCAGTTTTACAATCTCTGAAATGTAAAGTCTCGCCAACTGCTCCGAGGTGAAGTCATTGCAAATAGGAAAAAAATGAGCTAATTTAGTCAATCTGTCCACAATGACCCAAATGGAATTGTGATCCTTGAAGGAATTAGGCAATCCATCCACGAAATCCATAGAAATGCTCTCCCATTTCCATTCCGGTATCGGCAGTGGCTGTAGAGCTCCTGGCGGCCTTTGACGATCAATCTTGACCATCTGACAAGTACTACATCGAGAGACGAAAATAGCAATGTCCTTTTTCATACCTGCCCATTAAAACTGACACTTCATATCCTGATACATCTTGTCGCATCCTGGATGAACAGAAAACTCAGAGTGGTGAGTCTCAGTCATCACATCCTTCTTCAAATCATCAACAGAAGGTACCACCAACCGTCCCTTGTACCTCAACAACATAGTAAAATGGGACCTCACCGGAAGCTATCTCTACAACTTTGTTAATACAATGCTAATCCGCGAGTTGTGCCTTCAAAACCTTGTGAATGGTAGAAGGTGTAACTACCATGCAAGCCATGAAAGCATCCGACAACTCATCCACTGTCTTCAAAGCGTCCCACTTAGTAGTGAATAGCGCAGAAAGGCTAGCAACAGGTCGAAGACTAAGTGCATCCGCCACCACATTCGCTTTCCCTGGATGGTACTGTATAGAGAAGTGATAGTCTTTCACATACTTCAACCATCTGCGCTGTCTCATATTTAGCTTTCGCTGAGTGAACAAATACTGTAGGCTCTTATGATCGCTAAATAATCTGAAGGACTCACCTAACAGATAACGCCTCCAAATATGTAAAGCAAAGACTACAGCTGCCAACTTCAAATCATGTGTTGGATAATTAAGCTCGTGTGGCTTAAGCTTACGAGATCCATACGAAATCGATCGCTCCTTCTGTATCAAAACACATCCAACACCCTGTAAAAAGCATCTGTGTAGACAAGATACTCTGTCCCGCTCTGTGGGGTAGACAAAAATGGTGCAGGGGTTAACTTAGTCTTCAGCTCATCAAAAACTTTATGACAATGTTCATCCCACACGAACTGTACACCCTTTTTAGTCAAATGAGTAAGTGGTCTCGCTATCTTCGAGAACCTGTGATACCCTTCGGATCCGAGACACGGGTTGATCAGGCCTAGGCCCAAACCCGAGGGAATATCAAACAATTAATATTTTATAATGAACACAGAATACAAATTGAATTAAGAAATAAAATTTAAGCTGAAAGAAACTAAATATAAATCCTTTAAAAAATTAAATACTGAAAATCTGATAATCCAAAACTCCATAAGTTTAACAACTCGGGAATCCAACTCTAGTGGACCCTTAGTAAAAATCCAAACTGAAATAGAACAACTGAAAGAACATCCTGATAAGTTACGGAGAGAAATCTTACATCATCGGTAGAGTGAGTAGAAACCTCTGCTTAGCACGAACACGTCTAAGACTGGAACTGTCGTGTACCTGAAAAATAGAAGTAGGTCAGGCCCACGCGCAAGTTCTATACTACTACAATCCAAACAGAGGCCTGATACGTATGTACACCCTAAACAATTCAACAATAGCTAATAGTCCGTAAATATATATATAGTCACACTAAAGGACTCTCACTGGAGCACAGGCCGATCTCAACCTAAATAGAGATAACATGCTAAAACGCACACGAAGTGGGCATGTGTACCTAAACCTAAATAGGGTACACCTCTAACCATCGTATCCAGCTATGCATCCCAATAGATATACGCTCCCTAACTGTCGATCTTGAGACTCAAGCTCATATCGAGGTACCATAACAATATATTTAAAATCCATCCTGAATCCTAGTAGTGCCGCTCAACTAGTCGTTGCCATGACACTACAATCAATAGGACTTAACTTTTAGTTAATCCAATTCTTAATCTAAAGTAGGTAGGTTTTGGTATTTTGAAACCAAACCGTCCCTAGTATACCACCGTCCCATACCGGTGTATACTATCCAATTATCTAGCAGTTGATAATATCAACAATTACAATAAACATCAACTAAATCCATAACTCCATCACTGATACTAACAGGCATAGTGTAAGCATCAATAAACAGAATCAGCTATATACATAAACATGTTTAGTTGTATATCCAACACTGATACTAACAGTCATAATGTAAGCATCAAGAAATATAGTCACCATATATATACAAACCTACTCAGTTTAGGTTGTTTTATTAAATCTGATATAATGATAGAATTATCTCAAATTATCATTCAACACTTAACAATTGATATTACAGACATTTAGAGTAAACATCAACAAAGTCCATTCCTCCAACAGTTGGTACTAATAGTATTAATGCAAGCATCAAGACAGAATTACAGTATGTATATATACATGCTTAGTTTAGGTTGTTTTACAAAATCCCATTAGTGTTAAATTTAAAACTTAATTCCATTCAACACTAACACATCTTACCCATGTATTATTCAAATACATGATCATGGTACACAGTTAAATATGTTACAATTATATTATCCGTCTCAAAAGATTACTAATGCAGAGAGTTAAACTTTACTAGTTTTCCTAATCTAATCACAGTGTAATTATCTGATTAATTCCTCTACTATCCAAGCAATTCCAGGTAATTAGATTAATTAACACTACATCTGGAGCCTTAATTCAACCATATGCTTCAATTAGACCTTTCACATCCAATCCTAAACACATCCTGAAAACTCCAGAAAACATCATTGCATGCAAAAACTAGCAGAAAACAAAAAAAAAAAAAAAAAAAAAAAAAAAAAAAAAAAAAAAAGAAAAAAAAAAGAAAAAGAAAATTGGAGCAAGCGCCTACTTTAAACAAATGTGGAGCTAGGTCTTTTACCCTTGGAGCCGGCTCCCACACCCTTGGGAGCCACCTCCCATCAAAGGGAGCCTGCTCTCTCCAAGGGAGAGCCGACTCTCCCCCTCTCTGCCTCTTCTCTTCGCCTTTTGTCTCCATTTTACACCTCTACTACCTCACGCCATGACTTCTAAAGGCTGCAACCCAATCCCAGTACACTCCCAAGCCATGCTTAAGTCCAGTTAACATTACATACATGGCTTTAAACAAGGATTTATGCAAGCAAACATTATGTTTTTAATAGTTTTACAAAGCATTAAAACATACTGATAAGTTTCAGTTTAAGCACGAACAGAGAATGTTTTTAATTGATTCAATTAATCCTAAAATTGTTTAAGAATGCAAAGAACACAAAGCCCAAGAGAGAGAGTAAGGATAGAACTTGCCTTACACCAATGTTCGTTTCAAATTTTCGGCGAATCCTTTGTTTGCTCTCTATTTCTTCCCAGCCGTCTCCAAGTCCCTCAGCCCTTACTATATCGTGATAGTTTTCTAAAACCCTAGTCAAACTATTACTCGTATATTTATAGGCCACTAACCTTAAGTTCAATTAAACCCTAAACATGAACTACTCGGCCCCATAGAACAATCTAGGTTAAAAATTTTGTCGGTTACTTATGTGTATACTATATATGCAACCAACCCTATAGTTATGTTACAACTAAATAAATTAAATTACATCACGTCAATTTACAACAATTAAATTAAAACAATTAATTAATTAAATATCAATTAAATCAAAACAATTAAATAATCAATTATCAATAAATCAAGAATCAAGTAAACTAACACATAAGTCAAATAATCACAAGTAGGTCAAATAATGCAACCAATCAAGCAATTAAACAATTAACCATTAAAAAAATAACAATTAACCAATTAATGAAATACCAAGACTATCCTTTGTAAAATTAAGGGTATTACAGAACCCCTGAATGAATCTACGATAATATCCTGCCAATTCGAGGAAACTCCGGATCTCGGTAGGTGAAGTAGGCTGCCCCCACTCAACCACTGCAGAAACCTTAGTTGGATCCACCGCTATTCCCCTTTCTGACACCACGTGACCCAAAAACTTCACCTCCCGCTGCCAAAATTCACATTTCTTGAACTTGGGGTATAACTGGTGTTCACGAAACATTTGCAACACAATCCAAAGATACCTAACATGATCGTCCTTAGACCTAGAATAAATTAAAATGTCATCTATGAAGACAATGACAAATTGATCTAAGTAAGCCCTAAAGAATCTATTCATTAAATCCATAAAGACCGCTGGTGCATTAGTCAACCCGAACGGCATCACTCGAAACTCATAAGATCTGTATCTAGTGAGAAACGCTGTCTTCGGAACATCCTGCTCCCTAACCCAAAGTTGATGATATCCAGAACGCAGATCAATCTTAGAAAAGTACGTGACTCCATTCAATTGATCAAAAAGATCATCAATCCTGGGTAAAAAGGTACTTGTTACGAATAGTAACCTTGTCAACTCCCTGTAATCTATACACAGGCGAAGTGAACCATCCTTTTTCTTCACAAACAAAGCCGGTGCTCCCCAGGGTGAAGTGCTCCTACGAATAAAACCCTGGCTAAGTAATTGCTGAATCTGATCCCTCAACTCTCGCATCTCTACTAGTGCCATCATGTATGGTGCCCTAGCAGTAGGTGTAGTGCCTAGAGCTAAATCAATCATAAAATCGATCTCTCGACTAGGTGGCAACCCTGGAATCTCCTGAAAAACATCCGGAAAGTCCTGTACAATTGGTATGCAATCCAATGACACAGTAACCTCTTCTTCCGTTTCCTCCTCCGCATGAAACAAATAAGTGTTATTAACCCCGTTAGAACGTGGCATAGCGACGACGTACAGATTCTAACCAGGTATGGTAAACACAACAAACCTATCATAACAATTAACTTGGGCATGGTAGTGAGATAACCAATCCATCCCAAGTGTCACATCATAAGTGTGCATATTCAGGACCAGTAGATTGGCTAGATATCTGAGCCTTCCAATATTTAATGTCACAGGCCCATCACTCTCATGTAAAATGGTTGTATTCCCAAAAGTGTAGAAATACTCTGAGGTCTATCACATACCCGCGTCATCATCCCAGATAAAATAACAAAAGATCGAGATACAAACGAGTGTGTAGCACTCGTATCAAATAAAACATGTCCCAATGAACCATGAATAAGAAACTTACCCTCAACAGCCTGAGTGCCTGAATATCCTGCGGCATGGGGTTGAAAACCTTGTCGTAATGCAACAATTACAGTGCCTGCCCCTGAGGCTGCGGCGGTGCCGGTAATGCCAGATGTGTCTGTCCTTGAATCCGTGGAACCTGTGGAGCTGGTAAAGGCACTAGCGCCCTCTGCCCCTGCTGCACATGCTGTCTCATCCCTATCCTGCTTTAGGACACAGCCTGGAAGTGTGTCCATACTCTCCACAAGTGTAGCAACTACCCTGGAAAGTGCCGAATGGCCTCCTCTGTTGGTTAGCCTGTGGCTGACCCTGTCCTGCCTGTGGTCCCCCATTCTACTGTCACTGAACAGGTGCCCCATCCCTATGAGCATCCGGACCACCCTTATGCTTCTTCCAAGACTGCTGTCCCTGGAATTTTCCTTTGTCATTCTGTCAGTCACCGTTGCTATTCCCTTTCTCAGCTGACTAATTTGCAGAGTCTCTGTCACCCCCTTCTCACCCTTGGCCTGTCTGAAGTCCATGGTCAACTAATACTGCTGTAGAGTGACGTCTACCACCTGAGCATAAGTAGTATAGGCTGGATTACCTGTAATAACTTTCCTGATAGACCACATTAGTCCCTTAACAAAACTGTTGCGCTTCTTCTCCTCTGTATCCACCTCATCTGGAGCAAAAAGAGATAAGCGCGTAAATTGCTGCTCATACTTTGCCACTGTTATGTTCCCCTGCTGCAGATTAAGAAACTCTGTCTTCATAGCTGTCCTGACTGCATAAGGGAAGTATTTCTCATCAAAATGTGCACTAAACTGATCATAAGTCAATGACACCCTCTCCTCTATGGTGGTAACTGACTCCCACCATTGTAGTACATCCCCGACCATGTTGAAGGTAGCAAGCATCTATTTCTGAACCTCCTTGCACTGAACCAATTGAAGATGTCGCTCGATATCCTTCTTCCACTGATGAGCTGCTTTCGCATTGGTGGAACCTATGAATTCAGGCGGGCTCCCCATTATGAAAGAACTCCTAGCCTTCTCCCATGTATCAGTCTGAACAACCAGTGCTGGTAATAGTGTCGGCTGTACCTGAGGCTAATTCCGAAGTGCAGCCATTACCTCTACTTCTGTAGCCCAAGCAATGAGGTCATTGAGGTGAGGAGGATACTCTGGATCTTTTTTCTGATCCTGAGTCTGCTGAACTCCCTTTTACTCCACCTGAAACTGACCATCATCCTGAAACCCAAGCAAATGTTGTTCTTCCTCCATTAGCTGACGCTATAGGCGATCTTGTTGCCTACGTGCCGCTCTCCTTTACTGCCTGTTCCCTTGTAGGTTCTGTCCTTTCCTAGCGTTAACCATCTATTAACAAGGAAAGAACAGACATCAGAATGATTTAAACCGAACCATAAAGGAATACAATGAAACTTAAACTTAAGCTCTAATCAAGAGAAAACGCTATGCGGAAATCTTAGTACGAAACATCCTAGAGACACTTGAACCTGGAGTGCTCTGATACTAACTATGATACCCCTCGGATCCGAGACACGGGTTGATCGAGCTCAAGCCCAAACCCGAGGGAATATCAAATAATTAAAGTATTTTAAATGAACACAGATTACAAAACTGAATATGAAATAAATAATTAACAGCTGGAAGAAATCTAAAATAGAATCCTTTAAAAATTAAATACTTAAACTCCAAAACCTCCAACAGTTTAAACAACTCGGGAATCCATCCATTGGACCTAATATGAAAATTCAAACTGAAATATAACTAGCTAAAAGACATTCAAAGTTAAACCATGGAGAGAAGTCCTACGTCGTCGGAAGAGTTAGTAGTAATCTCTGCTCAGCACGATCAGGTCTAAGTCTGGAACTGACGAGTACTTGAAAAATAGAAGTGGGTCAGGCCCACGAACAAGTTCTATCCTAATACAATCCAAACAGAGACTCGATACGCATATATATTCTAACCAACTCAACAATAGCTATATAGTCCGTATATATATATATATATATATATATATATATATATATCCACATTACAGGGCTCTCACTGGACTATGCAGGGGGTCTCAACCTAAATAGAAGACAATATGCAAAGCGCACCTAAGTGGGTATGAGTACCTAAGCCTAACAAGGTATACCTTAACCTATCATATCCAGCTACGCATCCTACTGCATATACGCTCCCTAACTGACAACTCTGATACTCAAGCTTAGATTGTGGTACCATAAGTATATATATTTAAAGTCCATCCCATCTATCCAAAGTAAGTCCGGTTAGTCATTGAGCTTGTGCAGCTTCTTTGACTTAACATAAATAGCAAGTAATCCAATTAGTCGTTCAGTTTATGCAACTTCTTTGACTTAATTATAAGTAGAATTTTATTTATATAATCCATTCCCTTATTCCGATATAGGTAGGATTTAACAATTTGAGCTAATCTAAACCTAGACATGCTACCGTCCCATACCGGTGCATACAATCCATCATCCAGCAGTTGATAATACAACCATATATGTAGATACCAACTATTCCATAAAGTCCACAATTGATAATAATATATTAAATATAGGCATCAATTGTTCCACATTAAGCATAATAAAATTTTATAAATTAACAGGCTTATACATATTACTTTCCAAAATCCAATAATTGACTATACATATCATGCATGTGAACATCAATTAATTCCAAGTTAGCATAACAAAACATATAAATTCACATGTTTACTTTTTATACCAAACCAATACTAAATAAAATAAGTCGTTAACTGATAACCGTCATTTAAATCCGTAGCCAGCAACAGTTAAATTTACGCATGCTTATTCCTACCGCTGTTCCATATTTAGCAGGGTGTAACCATCCACAATAAACTGCTAAATTAATCATAAGTAATTAAAACTTTTCATCTCCAATAACAGTATCCAGATTTGCACGTAACGATTTATGTAATGTTTCACTATATACCCTAGTGTTTTAATGCACATCAACCAACCCTTGGAAGTTTTAATATGGCCTTAGAACATACTAAAAACCCCTAATATACTCTTAACAGAATCTAAAAATCCCAAAATCCAAGCCTCGTAGCCCAAACTATCGCCGAAAAACCAAAAAAATGAGAAAATTAGAGAGAGCCTGCTCTCTAAAGCTTGGAGTCGGCTGCCCACCATGGGGAGCTGCCTCCATGGTCTCTAGAGCCGGCTCCCTTATCGAGGGAGCCTGCTCTTTCGTTTGGGGCTCCAACGGGAGCCGGCTCTCCTTCTGTTCTTCGTCTCTTCCAACTCCGGCGGTTTTCCGACGGTCTGCCATCCATTCCTAAAATACTTAGATGTTTAAACTAAGTCCCAGCAGGTTCCTGAACCCATTGAATTCCTTGTTCAATTACCAACATCAGTTTAACATGAATTATGCACAAAGAACTTAACCCGGCCCGTTAACTAATTGTAATACCCCTAGTTTTCAAAAGGATAACAAGGGAATTTAATTATTTATTTTATTACATTTTCAAAAGGATAAAAAGGGAATTTAATTATGTGATTATGTGCTTACGTGGCTAGGTATTTATGTGGCTACATGATTATATGTTTATTATCTTAATTGCTTATATGATTTATTTGAATTAATTAAGTACTTGTGTAGTTAATTAATTGGGTGTTTTACTTGCTAAATTGATGTGTGATTTAATTGTAGTTATTTATTTGGATTTAATCATTTAATTGTTTTATGTTGTATTTTATTTTAAAGGAGTTGAATATAAATAGTAGTAATGGACCAACCCAATGGGTCACATGGACTACTTGGATAGGAGTTGGTTGGGTACGAATGTTTACCCATGGATGGATGTACATATATATATGGATATATATGTATATAAGGATTTTATATTCATTAGTATTATAAATAGTTAATAGTAATTTAACTATAGTCAGATATATATTATATATATAGTTAGAAGATTATATAGTATATATATATATATATATATATATATATATATATATATATATATATGTATGCTTATTCACGTGAGTTTTATAACAAACTTAGGGTTATATATATATATATATATATATATATTATTTTTATTTTCCTTTTTCCTTATATTTTTCCTTAAGGCAGACTTAGGGTTTGATTTGGATTAGGGTAATATTGGATTAGTATATATATAATAGTATAGGTCTGTGGGAGGCTAGATTTTCATATACGTGATATATTTTATACTTAGAGGCAGAGAGATACAGAGAGGAAAACGTGAGGAAAAAGAAGGAGGCTTTGGCCAAGGGTTCAAGGTCAAACCCTAGGAGGAAGAAGGAGAGGCTGTTCGTGGGGTTAAAACCGAGCAGCAAAAGGTTCGAGGGCAACCAAGGTCGCCGGAATCAGAGGAAGAACACAGAGAAGGAGATTTGGGATTTTCAATCTGAAATCCTAAGGAAAGTTCTTCTTTTACTCTCTCCCTTTGATCTGTGTTTTTATACATGCCTAGGATATTCCCGGAGACTTAAACAATTAAACTGAAGTATTATGCATGCTTAATTGAACTTAAACAAAGGATTGTATATTTTTAGTTTTATATTCTTGTTTTGAATGATTCTGGAATTTTTAATGCATAATTGATGTTTAAGTTTAATCTTTGCATGTTAAAACATCTAAAATAATTTAGTATGGACGTATGAGACTTAGGTTGAAGCTTAGAGGCTTTAACTATGGAGTTTTAGGGTTTACAGAGGCTGAGCAGACGAAGAAGACGACTTCAGCACCAACTCAGCCAACTAAGTTGGGAACTCAGCCTGCTCAGTTGAACCGTGACCTGAATATTTGTTTTAATTGCCCATAATTGTTTTTAAACCTATTTTAATTAAATCTAAATGGGTTAAATGGACTTTGGAAGGTTCTATAATGCATAATACACGTCATGTGCTTAAGGAATTGGATAACACGGAGTTATAAAACAATTTCTTAACAATTTATGCATACTGGTTTTGGCTATGGAAAATTAAATTGCTTGGATTTATTTTAGCAATTTTATTTCAGTGATTATATGTTTCAAATCATGTATCAATGGAAAAATATGCATGTCCAATCTTATATTTTTGTTATGCTTGTTAAGGATTAAATTGATGTTTAAATTTCAATATTTGTCGCATCAATTGTTGGACTGAAAATATAAGCATGATAATTGGCCAATGTTATTATGCTTGCTATGGAATTAATTGATGTAAACATTTATCCATGTTTTGTCAGTTATATGAATTCTGTGGATTAGTTGGTATTTGCATTCATTATTTATTTTATCAACTGCTGGATGGATGGATTGTATGCACCGGTATGGGACGGTGGCATACTAGGGACGGATTAGTTTCAAAATACTATATCATACCTATATCGGAATAAGGGAACGGATTATATGAATAAAATCCTACTTATAATTAAGTCAAAGAAGTTACACAAGCTGAATGACTAATTAGATTACTTGTTATTTATGTTAAGTCAAAGAAGCTGCACAAGCTGAATAACTAACTGGACTTACCTAAAAGGGATAGGATGGACTTTAAATATATTTTTATAATACCGTGATATGAGCTTGAGTCTCAGGATCGACGGTTAGGGAACATATATGTAGTAGGATGAGTAGCTGGCTATGATGGTAGAGGTATACCCTATTAGGCTTAGGTACTCATGCCCATTCAGGTGCGTTTTGCATGTTGCCTTCTATTCAGGTTGAAACTCCCTTTGTAGTCCAGTGAGAGTCCCTTAGTGTGGATATATCTATGTATGGAC
The DNA here is from genome assembly GCF_030987335.1 of Cornus florida. NCBI lineage: Eukaryota > Viridiplantae > Streptophyta > Magnoliopsida > Cornales > Cornaceae > Cornus > Cornus florida. The sequence goes on along the minus strand of NW_026775579.1, from coordinate 75,103,264 downwards.
TATATAGCTATTGTTGAGTTGAATAGGATGTATACGTGTATTGGATCTCTGCTTGGACTGTAATAGAGTAGAACTTGTTTGTGGATCTGACCCATCATTATTTTTCAGGTGTTCGTCAGGAGTAGAGGTTGTTCGTCAAGAGTAGAGGTTGTTCGTGCTGAGCAGGGATCAGTCTATTTCATTCTTCCGCTTCTATTTTGGAGATTCGTTTATGATTCAGTTTTCAAATAGAGATATTATTCAGTTTGGATTTTCTAGGGGTCCACATAATATGGATTCCCTAGTTGTATTATATTAGAGGATTAATTGTATCAGAATGATTTATTAATCAATGGAAATTTATTCTGAGGATTAATTATTGGATTATTGTTTTAGTTTCTTTTCAGCAATTTATTTATTCTTTTGTACTCTGTGTTCGTTTGTTACCAATTTGTTTTTGATATCCACGGGTATTCGGCCGTGGGCCTGGCCAACTCGCATTTGGAAATCCGGGAGTATCACACTAATCAAGAACACGTACTGTTTTAAGACGTTCAACCAAGCGAACCAGATTAATTCTAATATTTCCCCATGTGTTTCAGAACTAGTAAAATTCATTATTCATCAACTGACATCAATTTAAGTCATGAATTATGTACAAAGACTGTAAAACAAGAAGTTAACAGTTCATGAACACATATTGATACAGACAATGCAAACATGCGTAATAAATTGATTTTAATCTTTCTCTATTCCTGGACTTGAGTTAGACATGCAAAGAACACGAGCTAAAGGGAAGGAGTTAGGATTAGAACTTGCCTTTTAGGTCTCAATCCGAAACCTTACACCGACGTCTTCCTCAATTCTCCGGCGAACGTTCTGTTTGCCCTCTCTATTTTCTCTATGCCTCCACAATCGTGAATAGGGTTCTAAAACCCTAGGTAAAACCTTAAGACATGTATTTATAGGCCCATAAGGTTACCCTAATTCTAGTCCTAATACTAGACGGGAAAACGAGGTCGGCTACAGGGTGAAGAAAAACCAAAACCCTAACTTAATCTCACTAACGTATTTAAACAATTATAATAAATCAATGAATACTAAATTAAACCATTTAACAATTAATTCAATTAAAGTAAAACAATAAGTTCTATAAAAACAATTAATTCCATTTAATAACACCATTAATCAAGTAATTCAATTAATTAAATAAAACAAAATGCTGCGATTAATCAATTAATTAACAACAAATAAAAGAACCAAACAAATAGCCAAATAACCACATAAGAATGCAAAATTACAATAACCTCAAAATAAACTACCGAGACTATCCTTTAAAATTAGGGGTATTACACTAACATTCTTAAACCATTACTCAATTGTGACCGGATTATACCCTGCTTTTCATGGAATCATCAACAACTATTTTGTTGATCCACACACTGGTGTAACCTTCATTATGAGCAATCACGAGCCTAACTGGTGGTTAGGTGAACCACTGTTGGAGACAGTGGTCAATCACTGTTTGAGCCAAATTGCCTAAAGGGCTTTGTTTGGGTGAATTAATGAAATGGGGGTAGCATGGTAATTTGACTCAAACAGTGAAAAGGTTATTTTGGACAACAAACTATAGTAAACCATAAAAGTTCATGTCCATATCATTATTTTGGTCAACTTTATTTTTTAGAAACTATAGGACTTTGACTACACAATGTTGTAAATATAGGCCCATAAGTACATTTATATGTAAAAGTCCCTTTTATACTCTACTTTTGTCTCAAAATAAATTTCTCTTTTGGAGAATTGTATGACCCACAACAATTCTCCAAAAGAGACATTTTTTTTGGGACAGGTAGAGTAACTAAAATATATTAAATATTAGAAGGCAATATCATCTTTTTCATATTTCTAGTTTCTCACATAGGATAGCATTGTTAAAAAAGAGACTAACTTGTATACGAGGATAAATGGATGTGAGTGTAATTTATCTATAAATTAGAGCCCGTTTGGGATTGCTGTTAGAATGTTATAGTAGAGTTGTTATAAAACTGTTGTTAGTAAAATGCATTTATGCATTTGGTGACACATTATATAAAGCGCACTTTTTATACTTGAAGTACTTTTAAATTTGTTTGGTAATAATGTTGCTTAAAGCACTTTTATTGTTAATTTTACTATATTATCCTCACACTAAACATGTGTTAATTCCCTAATATTAAATATTATAAAATTCCATTGAGTTCAATAATTTATTTTTTATTTTTTTAAATATCACATATTTTGTTTATGATATCGAATTTGTATTGAGTACTAAAATATAAATGAGTTAAACATATTTTAATGATGATTAATTTGTATCTGATTTGGAAGGTGGTTGCAAAATCTTAGGATAATTTAAAATCTTCGTTTGTTACAGAGTCTCCCAATATTGTTTGCTATTTGTTTGTAATAGGGGCAAAATTGCATTTATAAAAAATATAAAGGGATTAAATTGTTTAAAAAAATTAGTTACCTAAAAACATATATCTCTATTCACAATTTTAAAAGTTACAATTCTTATCATCACTTAGGGCCCGTTTGGATCGCGATAACACTATATGTTATGGTTTGGTATAATATGAAAATAACCGTTTTGGTATTGGTATGTTTTTAGTAGTAATCGGAACCATGTTTGGTAATGACTGTTTTGTTTTTGATAATTGTATATCAAAAACATGAAAACGCGTTTGGTAATGTCATGCGTTTTAAGGAATTCGAAAACAAAACACGTTTGGAAGTTAGTTTTGTTGTCAAAAATTCTGAATCAATAACAGGATACCTGTTTGGTAAAGACTGTTTTGTTTTTGTTTTGAATAATTATATATATGAATACAATTAAAAGTTTAAATGTAATAGTCCATTTTTCTTTATAATTAGAGATAATTTGTTAAAATATATATATATATATATATATATTCTGCATTAAAGAGTTAGGAAATTTTTTTTTGAATAAATTTACATGTATAAATAAGATCATATGCGATGTTTATGAGGCACAAACATGATTAGTGGCAGCCAAACTACAAATCTAACTTTGTAATAATCTTTTAATGAGAGGAGATCTTTGCACTCCATTTATCTTTTTCTTTTGGCTTGCACTCTGTTTAACTTTATTTTGTTTCATATATATATATATATATATATATATATATATATATATTATATAAATTCATTATGAATGAGAGAAATCCTTGTAGTTGAAACTAACAAGAAGCAAAGCCAAAACGTTGATCTTCTTGAATTGGTCAGAGTTAAGGTTTGGTGGGCATTGAAGCTTGTGAATTGGTTTACTTCACTGAGATTAGTTTGAAATTTTCTGCTGGAGATCCTTCAAAGTGCTAATATTTTTATTGTTAACTCATGAGACCATTTCCCCTTTTCCTGAGTATTTATTTTGATAACCAACTTCTGAATATTTCGTACAATCTCCAACCATAACTAGAATTGATAAATAGGAATATTATTAGAAGCAAGCAAGCAATCAAGGAAGCTAGACATCACAAGCTAGACATCAAACGACAAGTTTTTTTTTGTACATCACAAACTTAATAAATTGTTGTTGCACCATTCACATATATACTTGCACATATAGGGAGCTAGACATTCCTTAAAATTAGTATATGTGTACACACACACTTCATTATACTTACATAAAATGTACACACAACTGAAGATCACTACAATTCATTCCATAAAATGTACACACACTTCTTTATACTTGCATAGGCCTCCATTTGATTAAGTTAGAGATCACTAGCTTCCTGAAGTTGCAGCAACTGGAGAATGCTTCCTATAAATCACACTGGTGCCACTGCCCACAACTTACTGCCATGTCCTTCAACTCCACCACGAAATAGCTGCATTCTACTAAGCCTGAAAAATTGTTATATATTTCACAGTTATATATTTCACATTTTTTCTACTGTTATATATTTCAAAAATCCATTTCAAGTTTAAAAAATCAACCACATGCCTTTTTGGAATCAAAGTTTAAATTCAATTTTTTTTTTCGAAAATCATGCATAGTTTCCCTTTAAAAATGGACATTTCCAAAATTGAACCTAACACAATAAACACAAGGGACACCACCCACAAAATAAATTCAACAAGGGACACCGCCCACAAAATTAATTCAACAAGGGACACCGCCCAAAAAATTAATCCACAAATCCAAGTAAAATTGCTCGTTCTCCTCCTAAACTACTCCAACAGTTACAAGATATATCTAACCTTTTTTCAGGCTAAGTTGCAAATTTGGAATGTAAATGACCTCATGCAAAACCAAACACACGAACAACATTAGAGAAAAATAAAATAACACATGGTAGGAATGAAGTAATTTAATAGTACTAAGCAAGATATATCTAACCTTTTTTTAAGCTAAGTTGCAAATTTGGAGTGTAAATGACCTAATGCAAAACCAAACACATGAATAACATTAAAGAAAAACAAAATAACACATGGTAGGAATGAAGTAATTTAATAATACTAAGCAAGATATATTAACCTTTTTTTAGGCTATGTTGCAAATTTGGAGTGTAAATGACCTCATGCAAAACCAAACATATGAACAATATTAGAGAAAAACAAAATAACACATGGTACAAATGAAGTAATTTAACAGTACTAAGCAAGATATATCTAACCTTTTTTCAGGTTATGTTACAAATTTGGAGTGTAAATAACTTCATGCAAAACCAAACACATGAACAACATTAGAGAAAAACAAAATAACACATGGTAGAAATGAAGTAATTTAACAGTACTAAGCAAGATATATCGAACCTTTTCTTTTGGCTTGACCCCATGCAAAACCAAACACATTTATACCATTTAATACGCAGTTGAAAATATAGCATTTATAGTTCTCACCAGCAAGGTCATCCAAATATATAAAATTAAGTATATATTACATACCAAATGAAACACAGGAAATTAACTAAATACCTATTACATGTCATATATTATAAAAGATTGAAGTTTATCTAACTTCATCTTTCAATAACAACGATAATGAGCAAGAAGAAGACAATCACAATAAACATGATTATGATAGTAAGTCATCCACAACCTAGGAAGAGTATGTACTTCTGTCTACATTGTTCATTTTGAATCATTACAATGACTCTGTCCAAGTCAAATTAAACCTGTTCTTTAACTTGTGCACCTTGGTGCAACTCATCCACCCATATAAATGCATTCATATGTGACTACAAGAAATATAAATTATACAATTAGGAAACAGTAACAGAAATAACACCTAAAAGATAAAAGTCATACCTCTCGAGCTGGACACCTATAAAATTGTCAACCATCATTTTTTGGAGTTCGAGCCCTATACAGATGTATAAGACCTCTACCATATGCACATTGTGGTCGCTCACCTTCAAGCCTATACATAAGTCCGCCTACAAGACTAAAGCATTTAATATTTGATGTCCTAATATAATTAGTTGTTACAGTTATCCATATTGTATGCATGTGACTTTAATTTACGTAATATAATTACATATTACAGTTATCCGTATTAAAATCCTACACAATATTACACACTATTATAATTAGTTATTATAGTGCTCCCAAATTAGGTTGGCAATACGATCACGATAAATATCCATTTGTCGCATCTGTGTATTAGTACCACTAATGACCTCAATAATGTCATCCACATCAGGTTCATTTTGTGAAGTAGAAGATTCAGGGTTTTCACAATAAAAAATTTCATCAGATTCACCTTGGGATCTTATGAAATTATGCAATGTACAACAGGCAATAACAATAAGAACTTGAGTGTCAAAGTGATAAGGGGGCATTTGCTTCAATATAGTGAATCTTATCTTTACCAACCCAAAACATCGCTCTATAATATTCCTCAATGACGAGTGCCTAAAATTGTACACCTCTTCTTTACCACGTGGTCCTCTAGTATGTCTACGATATTCCTGCATGTGGTAACGTTGACCAATTGGCACTACAGCATGGATATGAGTACTATCTATGGCTCCTACACAATTCTTAAAGTATGGGTAAACCTTTGGATTGTTCTTTATCTGTGTAGGAATTTCATTCAAATCCGGGGGAACAATAATCTTAGTCCCTAACTTACAAATTAACTTTAAGACGGCATGAAAGTGATATGAAATTGTGGATGTAGAGTGTTGGAATCTTTCAGCAACGACACGATTCCTTTCATTGTGAGACACGGTAAGTAAGAAAATTACAACTTGTTCTTCTACTATTACAAATGTTGAATCTTTCAATCCTAACAATTTCAACTCACGATTCAAAGCCCTTAAGGTATTGGGGTACATCCGAAAATTTTCATTACATATATCTTCATGTCCATTTAAAATCTCAAATACGTAATCTTCCCCTTTATAACATAGAATCCCTACAACGTTACTTATCAAAATGTTTATGATAGTACTTATATACGGCTGCGATCAATATAAGAATTTCCTTATCATCATCATCATCATCACATGGTTAATATTGCCCTTATATCCATATCTACTATCCTATTTAAGAATAAATAGAAGCAGAAAAAAAGAAATAAAAATTAAACAACTTCATGATATAAGGAAAATGAAAAAATATATAGCAAATAATACAGTTATTCATCAACAATACAAAAATGATAAAAGACAAACCAAATCATACAATTATCTAGCAATAATGTAAAAATAATAGATATAGAAGATAAATAGTCATCCAACATTAATTTAAAAGTAGTAGATAGAGGAATTAAATACAGCTTCCAACAGTAATGTAAAAGCAGTAGATAAGGAAAATTAAATACAATCTTCCAACAGTAATGTAAAAAGAGTTATAAAACAGTCATCCAAAAGTACATAAAAGTAAGATAGCGAACATATCACAGAGGCTAATTCATCACCCACCCAAACCTTCCTCTCATCAGGAATGCGAAGAAATATGCCCCTCCACACCTTGTCCTCACCAATCATCCTTATGATCTTAGCATAATGGGCATCATCAATCCCCATTAATGTGTTGACGATCCTAAGGCAATCCTCAAGCTAGGGATCCATTTATTTTTTACTAGGAGATGTCACTTCAGGCACTTCTTTAAGAATAGATGGTTGACAACTAGAAGATGATTCTACTATGGCTTTGGCAATTTTATCAGCTTTCGCGTTCCCAATATCAGTCAAACATGCCATCACTTGAGACATTGTGGAGGCAAAACTTTCTTTCTTAAGTTTCTTAGCTACAGGTTTGGGAATAGGACTAAGGTCAATAGGTCCTTCTACATTAGGTCGTTCTACATCAGTTGTGTCCGCATTGCCCTCAATGTTATGAATTGTAGCTTCATGTGTTGCCACTTGAGACATTATTAGCACTTTGTGAGGTTTGGGTGCTTTAGTAGAAGGATGAACATGCTAATCAATAACATGTGTATCCCCAAAAATCCTTACCATCTGCTCATAATTCTTACACTCCTGTTTTTTTATTGTTCATCAAACCCTTTTAATACTAAATCACTGATTAGTAACTCTATGTATGGTAAATAGACACGTATTGAAATACTAACATCGCACAATCAAACCCATCTTTCAACTTCCAACTCAATCATCCCAGTTTCACTGTTGTCCCTACACCAATCTCAGTTAATATTTGTTTGCAATCTTTGTATAGTGCTCTGATATTATTGAATTTTTGTCTGCATTGGTCCTTCGTGTACTTCTTTCCAGTTTCCACCAACATTGCGTCCATAATATGTGTCTACTCAATTGGATTAAAAGTCGTGCCTGTACGATTTCCTTTTCCAACCTCTTCCTCCATCAAGAGCATGAATTTCTCTTGATGGGCATCATACCAAATAGCGGCATCAGGTCCTCACCATTCTCAGCATCAAAAGAATGAATGTCTTTTTATGGATATTGGTCAACATTATCATTGTTCATATCCATCTGATTATTATTAAGTAAATTTAACAGTTTAGTAAATTGTTTATATAATTCTAATTTTTAAGTCATAATTTAATGCTACTATATTATATAAGAATTAAAAATATAAATAAAAAATTAAAAAAAAATTCAAGGAAGTCCTAACCCCTAAAACATGTTCAGATGATACAAGTCTTTATTGACTTATGAAACAAAACATGCCTTGTTAAATGTTTTAGAGACAAATCTAACATAACCTTGAACTCCAAAAATGTCAATTGTGATATTAAATATGAGCCTCCCAGACACAAGCACAAAACAAGTGTATGAATTGAAATTACTAAGTTTATTACAACGTATTTGCCTATGCTTATTACTAATTTTTATTCAACATGTATATAAATGTGTTCCCGACATCAATTGGTCTTGTGTCAACCCCCCACAATATGTTACACAAATATTTCAACAATAGGAGAGGCTTTCTCAAGCCTTAATCAGACTTAACAACATCAAACATGCATATATATATATATATAGACAACAATAAATCATATGAGTGACACACAATTATATCACAAATTAAAATTGAAATAGAGCCCCCAAATTAAAACAAAATAGGAACAATAAATCATATGAGTGACACACAGTCAAGTTTTCATGACATTTTCTTCTTAAAATTATATATATCAGATGCCAATTAGATCCTAAAGCGAAATTTACAATTAACGGCATATATAGACTCAACTTCCATTAATATAATGCCGATATATAATTAATAATGATAAAATTTTTCTATTCGCATGATGTATTCATATTCGTTACTGAAAAAGGATAATAGTTTTAAAACATTTGAGTGCTATAGCTATTCTTCAATACAGATCACTACATTGCAAAAAGGGAAAAAATTATTAGATCCCCAATTTTGGAGCTGTTTATTCAACTTTATATGGATCTATTAACCAATTTTGATTAACATTTATAATCAAGACATTCAAGCAAAAAAATCAAGAATCTTATCTATTGAAATTGATGTATTTTCAGTCAATTGAAATATTTATTCCAATCTGTAATCATATCTATTATAAAATTAATACTACCTGTAATTTGGTTTAGACTGAGCTCTTCAGTTGTCTTTACATGAACTATACGCTTATAGTGTGTAACGTTTTTTCCTAACAAATTGCATATACAGTTAAAAGATACTATGGTTCTGCTATGGTACGTAGACTATTGGTTCATAAGACCACCTATTTTATTGTTCTGGTGCCTAAAACCAAGGTTACGTCTCACAGACTCAATGGCTTGTACAAAAATATGGATTGCGAACAGATAATTAGAGGCATATGCGATATATAACAGCTAAAATGAAACAGCTTTTAACAATAAAGGCAAAAATATTGACCTAGGGTTTCAGAGAACCACCTATTTTACTGTTCTGGTGCCTAAAACCAAGGTTACGTCTCACAGACTGAACGGCTTGTACAGAAATATGGGTTGCGAACAGATAATAAGAGGCATATGCAATATATAACAGCTAAAATGAAACAAATTTTAACAATAAAGGCAAAAATATTGACCTAGGGTTTCAGAGAACCACTTATTTTACTGTTCTGGTGCCTAAAACCAAGGTTACGTCTCACAGACTGAACGGGTTGTACAGAAATATGGGTTGCGAATATATAATAAGAGGTATATGCGATATATAACAGCTAAAATGAAAGAAATTTTAACAATAAAGGCAAAAATATCGACCTAAGGTTTCAAAGAGAAGAGAAATACCTTCGATGTGCTGGCCACTAAGCTAGGGTTTCAGAGAGTAGAGAGAAACGATAGGAAAGCCGATACCGAGTTGAAATTGGTCTTTCTTTTTGAAAGATTTGCAGACTACCAACCCCGATCTGCAAGAATAAAAAGAGATGAGAGGCGCAAATGGAAGGAGGTAGCTGGTGGAGGAGCTCTGCTAGATCGGTGGTGTGTATGGCATAATTTAAGAAAATCGACAACACCCAACCTTCGTTTCAAAGGAATCGCCCCTCAGTCGCCTCCGGAGTGAAAAAACGAAGAGAGAGAAATATTTTGTAGAAACGAGCTAGGGTTTATAAAATTTGGTCTTATATGTGATATGCCGCTACAGTATAACTTGATAGTGGTTTGGATCGGCTGTTTTTGGTTTGGGCTTTTGGTATGGCCGCTACAGTGTTGAAAACACCCAATATCACCATTTTTGTGATATGGGATTTGCCCTAAATCTCAAAATGATATGGACTTGTTCAAAAACATATTAGCCAACACCAAACGAGATATGGACCCAAAACTAAAACACCAAAACCAAAAACATTTTGGCTTTCCAAACAAGCCTTAAAGGCGCAATTTTTTGAAATGAAAGTGCTTTTTAGCAGTGTGATAATACAAAGTGCTTTTCTTGAGATATTTTTTAACCGTTAGATTACTGAAGGTGTAAGTCTCATGATGCACCCTCAATTAGCAAATAAAATGTATATTCAAACTCGGAGAGAAAGCGTCTGTTCATTGTTTCCCCAATCGCTCTCCGGTGTCTTGAGTCTTTTGACGGAAAGTGCTAGATATCGACGGCCGAAATACGACAATGGCGACCACTTCGAATGTTTCTAATCGGCTACGACTACACAGGTACATCTTCTATTACTCCCATTTCTCTTTCTTGTTCTCTGTCTCTTCAAATCAAAAACCCTAAAATTATCATTTCTAAAAGTCTTTTTCTTTTTTTCCTTCAAAATTTTTTACTCTTTTTTTGTCGAAGCCCAACCTCTTTGTCTCATTTCCTCTTATCAATTCTGAGTTTACCACTGCAAACTCAGAAATTGGATTGCATATGAAATAGAAATTAACTATGTTAGTAACCCTCATTCTAGATGAATGCAGGGTCTAGTGAATAAGATTGATTTATTGAGTATGGTACAAACTCTTACTAACGACTATCCCTAACAAAATTACCTACCACCGAGGTTTTCTAAAATTTAAATCTTTGATTTGGCCATTGAATTTTACTTCTAAAAGATTTTATATATATATATATATATATATATATATATATATATATATGGAGAGAGAGGGAGAACATAAAGAGAGCTAAATATTCTCTTTTTCTACAATGATTTTTTTTTTTTTTTTTTTTTCCTTTCTCAGTGACCTAACCGAATATTTTTATTGATGTTAAGAAAAGTGATTTGATTTTATGTAATGATTTTATTGCACTTTTTCTTCTTTGCTTAGTTTTTTGCCACACTTCATGATTAACATAGCTGTAATTTTCCTGTCATAGTTAAGGTATATCTAAAATTTTATTTTATTTTTATTATTATTATTTTTTTCACATATCTAGCAATTGGGTTTTACTGAAAAAGAGCTTTATTTCTATGTAAAAGTATACTTTCTTGAAATTTTGGAATTCTTGGTTGATACTGAATTGTCCATTTATGTTTTATAATATTGGGTGTCCATTGTTTTTATTATATTTTGAAGTTGAGTGAGAATTATATGTTCTTTTGCAGTTAGCAGAATTGAATTGGAATGCTAAAGACAATGCCACTTGGTCAGGTTTAATTTTTTTAACTAATAAATTTATTTGTCTGCTTGTTTTGGTTATTCCCCTTGAACTCTCATCTTCTTTGTTCTAGTTTACTGTTAAATCTCTTGTTAGTTAACATCAAATACTCAATTTGCCTGTGATTTGAACAATCTATATTTGCTATGTTTGTTGATTAATTTTTTATTTTTTTTAATCAAGCACATTGTGCCCCTGAAATGAAATCCCGGCTTCATCCCTAGAGACAGTGGAACACCACCATTGTGTATGAGGGACAATTTGAATTATTATTATTATTTTTTTAAAAAAAATAATTAAATTTTTTTAAAAAATTGTTTCAAATAAACCCAAAGTTCATAGGCCCTTGGTTTAGTCTTTTATGCACTTTATTATTGTTGGAACTAGTGTCTCAAATTCCTATTCTCATCATGCTTCTATTTTAGAGTTGTATTTTGTTTGGTAATTTCTTGTTTGGCAAGTCTTGGTCTCTAAGAAATTGTAATCCTTCTCCAACAAGGAATTATGTTTGGAACTCTATAAATGCATAGGCTTTGTGTTGAGACTTATGAGATTGAGAGAGATTTAGTCTCATGAGGGATTGATGAATAGAGATAGTTTATGTATTGGTAGGATAAGGAAAAGACCAAGGGTCACTAGTAGGGAGTAGATAGGCTCATGTAGTGGTACATGGTGAAAAGATGTGTGTGGTGTTGGTACTCTGACGTTGTAATATTTCTATGAATTATAGTGGAAGCTCTTCTCATCTGTGGATGTTGGTCCCGTTTGGCATAACTTTTATTTTTGCTTTACGCAGAAGAAAAAGATAAGTAGAAGCTATCACTTATATTTGGCTTATATGTTAGTGTTTGAGAACTGTATCTTAGAAGAGCTTTTAATCCTAGAAGAGTTTTTTTTTTGTTTGTTTGGCAAAACATTTATTAAAGTTAGTCTACTACTAATATAACTATTTTGCCCTTAAAAGATTTTTATTATTTATTTATTTATTTTATCATTTGTCAACCTAAAGTAGTTTAACTTTTTTTTTATACCACTCTTTTTAAATATATACGAATAAACTATTCAATATAATAAAATTTATCCATACCCCATATATAATAATAAAAATAATAATAGATTGCAAAAACCATTTGACGGTTTAAGAAACTTAGTAAACCACATGAACGAGTTAATGGTCCAAAACACTCACTGCGTGAACAAACTTAATTCTACTATAAGTAAGTCATTCTTACCGTCAATTAAATAATTACTATTTTTCTATTTTTTGAACATAATATATATTTAACTCATTTTATAAATTCTTTCTTCAATAATTTTTCTTTCTTTCTATAGTGTCTCGATAAATTGAAATATTGAAACAAATACAACGCTTTACATACAAGTTCACCTATTTCCCAATCAATTTTGACCGTCATCGGAGAGATGTTTAAGTTGGTCTTTTATTATTATGCCTTAGCCCAGACTATGGAGATTTTTTTCATAACCCTCATCAAATTATATCATATAATATAAACCCACAGCTTCATAAGCAAACCTAGACAAAATAAAATTGAAGACAAAAAGGATATGAAGGCAAAAAGAATATGCTGGTAACCAAGAATGAATCAAATTATAGATTGCTAAGAGTGAAATATATACATGGAGGAAGAAAGAGACTTTTTGTCTCTATTTACAGAGAGAGATGAACTTGGCCGATGAATCAAGGACCAAAGCCAATCCCAAGAAACATGAAAGTCAAGCTTGAAGAGCAATTTTTTACCATATGAATTTTTCAGTCCCTCTCACAAATGAAAGTTCTGTATCAAGTATCAACCTACCTTTCATAAAGGTATCAAAAGGCCGTAAAGCCCCGAGTATGAATTATGAATCGAAGTATGACTCAATGTCTCTATATATTTGTATGAATTGAAGTATGCCTCTTTCTTCCTCAATGTCTGTATGAATAGAAGTATGCCTCTTTCTTCTTCAATGTTTGTATGAATCGAAGTATGCCTCAATTATTTATATATATTTGTATATGGTTGGTATATTACTCTAGGTTTTAACTTGAAACGGAAGGCTCTTTGTTAACAGCAACTCTTCTTGTTGAAGGTTTGTTTGTGATTTTGCCGGACCCATGGGAGTTTACTCGAACCATTCCCCAGTCTCCCGCACTGCTCAAGTTAGTGTGCGACTCCTACTGAGGACCTCCTTCCCTTCTGCCTACTTTCTGTTAACACGATTCTCAAAGTAGAGGAGGAAGGGTGGACAGCAGGTAACATGAGCCCTCTGTCCCACACGTCTATCCAGAAGCAAGTGTAGTTCACCGGTTCCACCGAATGCTCCTATCTCTCGGCGAAGATCGTGTGAGTATGTAGTTATGCTTCAGATGCTTCGCCATAGAATAGATCGACCCAGTTCCCATTCTTTTCCGGTGTACTCGTTTTATATCTCCGACACACGAAACATGTGTTGCAACGGGCTTCAGTTCTAGGTGTAGTCAATCGGCTTGGTTACATGGCACAGAGCTCGAGTAGTCAAGGTGGAGCCTTGGAGGTTTGACTGATCGAGCAGCGTAGAGTGTGGATAATCGGAGTTTTGCAGGAGGTTTGTCAAGATTGAAGCTGCAAAAGAATTGTCCTCATTAATGCCGTGGAAACGATGATTGACCGGATAGAATTTGAGACAAGGTGGTGATTGTTGGAATTTGTGTCTCAAATTCCTATTCTAATTTTGTTTTTATTTTAGAGTTGTATTCTGTTTGTTAATTTCTTGTTTGGCAAGTCTGGACTTCTAAGAAATTGTAATCCTTGTCCAACAAGGAATTGAGTTTAGAACTCTATAAATAGATATATAGGCTTTGGGTTGAGAATTATGAGATTGAGAGAGATGTAGTCTCATGAGGGAGTTGATGGGTAGAAGTAGTATGCGGGTTGGTAGAGTAGGAAAAACAACGATGACACTGTTAGCGGGGAGATAAGCTCATGGAGTGATACATGGTGAAAAGACATGTACCAAGTGTTGGTACTCTATTGTTGTAATATCTTTACGAATCATAGTGGAATGTCTTCTCATTCATGGACGTAGGTCAGTTTTCAGATAATTTGGCTAGCTCTATGTCCTGAAAGGTTCAGATGCTAACATGGCAAAATCAAGACGAAACAATCATCTCCCACCATCGATAGGCAATATTACATGTTCCCTTAGGCTATCAAACTTGGCATTTGTAGCACTACTACCACCATATTCGTTGGTATTTGATCTCTCATCAAGCAAGGGCTCAGTCTCCTCCAAATTCAATGCTATGCCAACCCATCGATGTTTGTCTACCATCCTTAGTCCCTCTAGTCCCATTCCTACTTCCTTCATAGAAGGTCTCTCCTCCCTCTTCAGGTTTAAGCACCTCCTTGCAATCTCTGCAACTTCCTTGAGCTGCTCAGCATATCCATCACACACTAGATTGTCCTCAAGAACTTGAAACAAGCGACCCTCTTTCAGTGAAGAAAGAAAATACGTAGCTAAACTCCTCTCCTCCTCTAGTCTATCAAAAGAAAGGGCCTTCTTTCCAGTTAATAGCTCTACAAGGACTACTCTGAAGCTATAAACATCACTCTTCTCATTCAATTGGCTCGTGTGCATGTACTCAGGGTCCAAGTATCCAAGAGTTCCTTGCACCATCGTACAGAATTGAGCTTGATCCAATGGAACCAACCTTGATGTTCCAAGGTCAGACACTTTTACAGCGTAGTTATCATCTAAAGAGTATGTTTGCAGACTTGACATCTCTATGGATGATCGGAGTAGAAGCTGCAGAGTGCAAATATGATAGAACCCCAGCAGTTTCTGCTGCAATCCTTAGACGGATGTCCCAAGAAATGGCGGTTTCCTTTCTTTCATTATGGATGTGTTCAAAGAGGGTGCCATTGTTGATGAACTCATAAACTAGTAGAGGGACCTCTATCTCCAAACAACAACCCTATAGCTTTATCACATTTCTATGGTTGATCTGAAAGAGTACAATCACCTTGTTGATGAATTGCTCAATTTGGCCTTGATCCACTATTTTAGGCTTCTTGATGGCAACTATTTTGCTGTCTGTTAAGTAGCCTTTATAAATTGTGCCATAACCGCCTCGACCAATTATTCTACTTTCCTCGTAGTTGTTAGTAGCCATCTGAAGCTCTTTCTTGGTGAAAATTTTGACTGTATCCTTGGTTCCTTCTTGTTCAGAGAGCTGTTGTTGTAACATTAAACCACCATTTTGCTGAAATAATTTTTCTTTGATCCTAACGAGCTTTCTTTTCTTCAATCCAAAGTACAACCAGGAGCTACCAACAAGCAGAACTGTTACCACTGTAGTAATACCTGTAATTGAAATTATAAAGGAATATTTTACGTCTTTTTGTAAGTAACTTAAGCAAAGCATGAATAAAATACTGAAAAGTCCAAAGGATACTGTGCAGTACTGGAAAGAAGTAAGATGAACATAACACAACCACGAATATAAAACTCCCCCTTATATTTATATCCATGGACAATTTGATGAGAATATAATTCACCAAAAGACTTGGAGACCATAGTATTTTAAGGATAAAACAATCCATAATAATCAGGAAAAACTAACATTTCATTCAAGAACCCCGAACCTGTTATTACAAATTAGCTAATTGCTTGATCACAACTAGCTTTCACTTTCAATGTCCATACTTGACCAACTCGTGATGGTGCCACCCAACAATTGTGAGGTTCAGAAGGTTGTCTGGAATTACTACACTAACAAAGGAAGACAGTACCTAAGGAGATCACTCTACCAAATTATCTTTGTGGCCCAAAGGGTAATATAAATGAATTGATGGATATAAACCATATTCATTGATCTTTCCCTCTTTTCAACTGGTGGCATCAATTGCTAAGGATATCTGAAAAATTGAATCATCATTGTATCTGAGGAGGAAATTAGAATCCATCTAATATACTACTGACATAAAGAGTAATCACGAGTAGTTGATCAACAACGCAACCTTCTCCATTTGTTCTGCTGTCCCAACGGTATCCTCTGGGGCAAGAACATGTATAATTGCCTGCAATGTTACCACAATGTTTTGGGCACCTGTTGAGACTTGGGTCCTCACATTCATTAATATCTGCAAAACAATTAAAGAATTAACTTGAGGCACATGTCAGGAAAACACTTAGAAGCAATGCAATTAAAGGTTTAATACAAACATAAATGTGGTGAATACCTTGGCAACCATTGGAGAGGTATGGGTTACCTTCGTAACCATTAAAGCATCTGCATCGATACCCAGGACCATTATCTGGTTCATAACACTTGCTATTTTCGTTACATGCATAGCTAATCAAATTCTTGCTAGCCACTTCGCATGTCTCATCACCAATGGTCCAATCAAGCACCAACAGAAGCTTTTTTTTTTTGTTCTTCAAATCGCGAAGATAATTTTTTGAGAAGTTGAACTCGCTTTCTTCTACAACAAAGGCATAGCTGCAGGGGTTGAAGCCATGTATGCATGTATGATTGTAGTAGCTACTTAGTGTCAAATTAATTTTCCTTACCCCTTTGGGGATGGATGTCTGGCAACATCCGAACCCGGAACAAGAACCATCAGTAATGTCATCCATGCTCTCACAAAGGGACATACACCCACTCGTGTAGCTCTGATCACCTTCGTAAGCATTTAAAATGGCGTAAGTATCACAACCAATTGCTACGAACTTATTTTGGGTATTAGAGATGGTGAATTTGGTCAGCTTGAATATGGGCTCGTTGTAGGTCATCCTGTAACCATGCACATCATAACAATCATGAGCGGTAAACTTCAAGACATGCAACTGACCTTCGAGTGTAATTTTGGTAACGTTTTTTGTACTCCTCTCTAAAAATGGTTTGGCAGGATTGAAGGAATTGTTACAGGTGATGAGGAAATGTTTATCTAGATAACAGGCCGGAGTCATGCTGAATGGGTATGGGATGCTTACATTCCCACATGATCAGCGCAGCCGGGTTTGGCTATGGGTGTATTCGCTGGCGAAGCAGTTGGTGCTGAGGAGAATATCAACAGCACAAGGGAGAGAATTTGGACAGGCATCACAGGCAAACCCATTGTGAGTGACAACTTTCTTTGATTTCTGATGGCTACTTTTTGGTGTATACAAAGTCACAAGCCCTTTTTTTGTTCCTTTTTTGGCACTCTAGTGGAAGACCAAGTCCACTGCAGTGTGATACACGAAAGAGATATACATGTGTCTGCCCTAAGTTTGGGCTGAGGTTAGTTGGAATAGTTGGTCTTTCTTTTTCCAGGGGTCAATGTTGTCTGAGTCACTGACAAAGATAGTACATTCTTGACGTGCAATGTCGGTTAGTATTAACTTCATTAAAAGAACTATCCGGTGCGTTCTCCGGTTCCGTTTGCAGAGTGTTGGGTTCAATTTCCTCCACAAATCTGGAGTCTGTTCTTCATTTATGTGCTTTGCTTCAAGATTTGTATGCCTTTTCTGGCTTAGCTTTATACCTCTGTACTGTCATCTTGGCTTTTGGCCTATGTGTTTTTGAATGACCAAAAAAATAAAAAAATGTAGTAGTAATGTTTATTGCCAAACACAGTTTTCGTATGTACCATAATCCTGTTGCCATGGTTTTTTTTTGAGTAATTCTGTAAATTAAGTGTTGATCGCATAAAGAAAGCACGTAAAAGGGACAAGGGGGATGCGAAGTTGTAGCCAAATTTTGTTTGGGCTTGAGTCAGGTTGCCATCCAATTTTGGCTTATTTTTTTTTTTTTTTTGACTTGCTTTCTCTTGTGTATCCCATTGAAAGATGCATATTAGATGAGAGATAATGTTTGGTGGCTGAAATTTATAATTTCTTTTTTTGTGCATAATGAAATTTTTTGTTTGATCTTGACTCTAAACATAAAGTTTATTCTGAACCCGTAAATCTTTATGTTCTGTGTGATGTGTTTATTTTTCTATAGTATGTGGGACTAACTTTTTTTTCCCTTCGAAGACTCAGGCAAATTGATAATTTGTAACCATAATTGTTATTAAATATATGTACGTGTCTTTTTCCTTGCTGAATTGAACAATATATAAACATCAAGTTCAACATAAAAATAAAAATAAAAATAAAAAAGAAGAAGAGAAAAACAAAAATGATAGAACAAAAGGACACTGTAAATGGGAGCACGTTGGTAATTTTTTTTTTTCACCTTTCACTCTCTTCAATTTCCCCCTCCTCTTTGTTTTCAGATTTCTAACTCTTTCTCTCTCTTGGATTTCATTTGCAGATGTTCTGTACAGAGTTATTGTTCCTTCGTCTTATGACCATTAAATGGCGAGTCATTGTTATCATGGTAATTGTACAAAGTTCTGTAAAATTGGGTTTGTTCATTGTTGGTAGGCTGCTAGGTGAGGGTGGTAAGGGAAAATAGCAAAATACTGGAACCCATTTCTTTTACTATTAGTCTATTATCCAATCACAGAATACAAATAGAGCTCACAGTTCATGTGATCCATATGACATGAGAGCACGTTGGTATTTTATAGAGGCTTCAGCTTGAATTTAAGAATTTTAAGCCCAATGGGCCAAAAGGAACATACAAGGACAAACTAGCACAAAACATGGCCCAAAAGGCCCAAAATAAAATTCAATCGAGTTAAAATTCAGTTGCTACGGGTTTTTCTCGAACCTTAAAGAATTAATTTGGCGGATGTGGAGGAGGTCTAGGATCCTTCGCCACATTTTCCCATTCTAGGGTTAAGAAAGCTTCCATTCGAGTTCGCAAACCCTAAGATTGTAATTTGCCCCTAATATTGTGTAATACAACATTCTTCCATTCACTATAGTGTCTGATACAAACTATGAGTGATTTTCTGTTTTTGTTGTTTTAAAATCCTTAATATGTGTTGTAATTTGCCCCTAATCTTGTGTAATACAACATTCTTCCATTCACTCTCATTTTTTTTTTTCAACTAACACCAATATGTGTTGTATTTTAGATTCGTGTATTTGTTGAGAATGTTGTGGAGCTCTGAGGTGATATATGGTGTTAATTGGAATAGGGGAGTATGGGCTTCATGATCTTGTGCTGTTGGAGTAAGTTCTCATTTATTATGTTATCTTATTGCTTTTCTCCTTATATCAATCGTATATGTATATGCTGAGAAAGATATGTTAATGGAAGAGTGATAGATTGATTGTATATGTTGAAAAAGATATATTTAATAGCATAGATAATGAAGTAATCGTACACAATTTTTGAAGTATGAAAACTCCTCGATGACAATTGTGAAAGTACTCAATGAAATTATCAATGAAGGTTAAATTTATTTATTTATTTATTTTTATTTTTTGTTTGTTTGTTTGTTTGTTTATTATGATAGTTTGAAAATAATTTATCTTATTGTTGTTTAACCACCCCCACCCAAAAGAATTATCTCACTCCTTCACTGATTGAAGGTGCTTTTGAATACAACTTTAGTTAATACTAGGAGAAACATTTTTCATAGCTCCTAAGCCAATTTTGCTGCTTGTTAAAGAACTAATCTGATGAAGAAACCTCTAGGGATGTAAATTAATTGATCTTTCAAAGGGTCCTCTGTTTTTTTCCACCCAATCATTTATTCGTCTTTTATTTCCGTCATTGAGAAACTAGTTCTTGCAGTACACAAGGTGGTAAATAGCTGTTGCTAAAAGTCATTTTACAACAAAGTTACATCACAAAATGTTCTTACAAACCACAGTGAAAAGTTCCCTCTTGTAACAGATCGATCACTTTTAGGTTGCAGCAAAACACATTCACACAATATAGGTATAGAAAACACCACATTAGTGCATCTGCCTAACAATTCCCCAATTACTTAAAAAAACACTCGAACAAAATAAAATGGGGCAAAAAAAAAAAAATATCTACAGATAAAGAAAAGAGACTGAAAATCAAATTTTAGAAGTCATTGCAAGTAGGTAACTACGCAACTACACATCTTTCATGCTCGACAGGTATAGATGCTGATCATATAGCAAACTAGGACGTCACTAGGCATTCCAGTCATAGGATAAGGGCACAGTCGCAGTACACACCATCAATGAAGATGCATGTGTACAAATGGCAAAACAATCACCTCCCACCATCTAATGGCAGAACAATATGCTCCCTAGTGCTATCATATGCGCCTGTTGTGTTACCAGTAATTTCAAATCCAAAAGTGTTCGATATTGTGTCTCCTAGTAGGCACTTAGTCTCTTCCGAATTCAATTCACCGTTAACCCATGGATGCTGCTCCATTATTCTTAGTCCCTCCAGTTCCATTGCTACTTCTTTCATACTAGGTCTTTCTTCCCCATTTACTCGTAAACACTTCTTTGCAAGAACAACAACCTCTTTGGGCTTCTCAGTATTTCCCTCACGAACTATACTGCACTCAAGAACTTCAAACAAGCGATCTTCTTTCAACGCGGAAAGAAAATAAATAGCTAGATTTCTCTCGTCCTCTAGCCTGTCGAAGGAGATGCCTTCCTTCCTGTTAGCAACTCGACAAGGACAATCCCAAAGTTGTAAACATCACTTTTCTCCGTCAATTGACTTGTCTGCAAGTACTCAGGGTCCAAGTATCCAAGAGTTCCTTGCACCAATGTGGATAGCTGCATTTGATCAAGGGGCACTAATCTTGATGCTCCAAAGTCAGACACTTTTGCAATGTAATTTTCATCCAAGAGTATGTTTGTAGGCTTGACATCTCTATGGATGATAAGAACCGAAGCTACAAAATACAAATAGGAGAGAACTCCAACAGTTTCTGCAGCAATCCTTAGACGAGTTTGCTAGGAAAGTGGAGCCGTCTTGCTTTCATTATGTATGTGGTCATGGAGAGTTCCGTTTGGATGTACTCATAAACTAATAAAGGGACTTCTGTGTCCAAACAACAACCCAAGAGCTTGACCACATTTCTGTGATTGATTTGGGAGAGTACAATCACCTCATTGATGAATTGTTGTATTTGGCTTTGATCCACTATTTTGGATTTTTTGATGGCAACAACC
Organism: Cornus florida; assembly: GCF_030987335.1. Lineage (NCBI taxonomy): Eukaryota > Viridiplantae > Streptophyta > Magnoliopsida > Cornales > Cornaceae > Cornus > Cornus florida. Next base: position 75,081,721 of record NW_026775579.1, on the reverse strand, counting down.
CTGTTATCTGATAAAGTTCCTTTGAAAACTGTTCCATAGCCTCCTCGTCCGACAATTTTGTCACCCCTCTAGTTGTCAGTGGCCTTTTTGAGCTCCTCTGCTGTGAAAATTTTTGCTGTTTCGATAAACCCTTCCCGTCTAGAGAGTTGTTGTTTCAACATTAGACCACCATTTTGCTGAAAGAACTTCTCTTTGAGCATAATGAGCTTTCTTTTCTTGAGTCCCAAATACAACCAAGTGAAACCCACAAGTAGAACTGAAACACTTATTGCAGTACCTGCGTTTGAATGATTATGTAAGAATTTCAGACTTTTATTTGCTCAACTAGTTGATTGTCCAGAAATTAGAGCATTTCAGAGAACTTGAAATCAGAACGAAAGTGCTTGTTCCACTCATCTCATAGATAATGGATTAAGCACACAAATCAATAGCTTAACAGAGATAAATTCCTTTGTAGTGTAAGTTTTGGAAGTAAAATTGAAACATGTCTTGCAAGTTGACCCAGACAAACCAACGAGGTATATTATGCTTGAATCTGAGTTAGTCTTGATCATATTTTAAATTTCACTCTTTCCCATTGCATGGGAGACTGACTCTTTTCTTTTTGTTAAAAATAGGGTAAATTTCCATTAGAAAAATCTATATATAGGGTAAAGTTTAAAAAAAAAAACTTTTGCCCTTTTGTAAAATGCCCCTTGAACTACAAATGGCTCCTTGAACTATTAATTTATTTATACTATTTATCTTAATTTTTTTATTAGTATCAATTTATCATTAAAATGTAGAAAAAAAAAAAAGAAAGATTTGTAACTACCATTTTTTAAATGATTAACTTATTATTAAAACTTTATTATTTATAAAAAAAAAAAAAACTTATTGAACTGAGTTTTAATTTTTTTACCGCTAAAAAATACATTCTTAATTTTTCATACAATATATTAATGAAAAATTAATAAATTACTTAAATAAATTATATGCTCATTTTCATGCAATAAATTAATGAAAAATTAAGAAATTATTTAAAATTTTCTACTTAAGATTTTTAATTATACAAGTAATTAAAAAAAGTAAAGGTAAATTTATGCAAATTTAATGGCGAAAATGACTTCAAATTAGTATGAATATTTTTCATAATATATTTTAATAAGAAAAATACATTAAATGTAATTAATAACAAATTGCATTATGGGCATTTAATGAAACTAGGAGAAGGCACGTGCGATGTACGTGATGAATGTTTTGTAACTTATTTTATTATTTGGTAATTTATTTTATTAAATTATTACCTATTTCACCTATTTTTTAGTTGTTTTAATAATTATTTGAAATCTTTTATTATAATTCATTTTATTTATAAAACTCTTTTATTTTAATTCATTTTATATCAATTAATAAATATTTTTTATATTAATAAATAAATACTGAAATACTAAAAGAAAATAAAATAGCTTATTTGTGGCATAGTTTTATAGACTATTTTATATATTAATAATTTTTATCTAATTAGATTTCCTTTTATTAAAAAAGTCATATTAAAAGGTAATTTGTGTTACAATTTTAGAAAAATTATTTAATTTTTTATATCAATTAATAAATATTTTTATATTAATAATTCTTATTAATCAGATTTCCTTTTATTAAAAACTCATAATAAATAGACATATAGGTAATTTGTGTTAAAAGTTTTATAGAAATTCTTTTAAAAACTATTTTTATATCAACTAATAATTTTTTTATATTAATAAATCTTGTCTAATTTGAATTTTTTTTTCTTAAAAAATTCGTAATAAATAGATAAATAGGTAATTTGTGTTAGAGTTTTATAAAACTCTTTAAACATATCATTGTCTAATGTGATAGAGTTTTATTGAAAATAAAATAGGTAATTTGTGTTAGAGTTTTATAGAAATTATTTTATTTTCTTTAAATATATTATTATCTAATGAGATTTTCTTTTATTAAAAAACTCATAAGAAAATGTAATTTGAGGTAGAGTTTTAGAGAAATTATTTTATTTTTTATATAAATAATTATTGGTTAATTAAATTTTTTTAATTAAAAAACTCATAAGAAATAGATAAATATGTGATTTGTATTAGAGTTTTATAGAAACTCTTTTAAAAAATTATTATTATTATTTTTTAATATATCATTGTCTAATTATATTTTCTTTTATTAAAAAATTCATAATAAATTGATAAATACAGGTTATATGTGATAAATTTTTTAAGAAAATAAAATAGGTGATTTGTGGTAGAGTTTTATAGAAATTATTTTATTTTTTTTAAATATATTCATAATAAAAAGGTCATAGGTGATAAAATTTTAGAAAAATTATTTTATTTTTTTATCAATTAATAAATATTTTTTTATATTAATAATTCTTGTCTAATTATATATATATATATATTTATTAAAAAACTCATAATAAATTGATAAATAGGTAATTTATGTTAGTGTTTTATAGAAGCTTTTTTTTAAATATCTTTTTATATCAATTAATAAATACTTTTTATATTAAAAATTCTCATCTAATTATATTTACTTTAATTAAAAAACTCATAATAAGTAGATAAACAGGTAATTTGTGGTAGATTTTGATAAAAATTATTTTATTTTATTTAAATATATCCTTGTCTAATTAGATTTTCTTTTTTCAAAAAACACATAATAAAAGGTAATTTGTGGTAGAGTTTTAGAGATATTATTTAATTTTTTATATCAATTCGTAAATATTTTTTATATTTATAATTGTTGTCTAATTCGATTTCTTTTATTAAAAATTTCATAATAAATGAATAAATAAGATATTTGTGTTAGAGTTTTATAGAAATTCTGTTAAAAAGTTATTTTTATTTACTTTAAATATATCCTATTTAATTAGATTCCTTTTATTAAAAAAATTATAATAAATAGATAAATACAGGTTACATGAGTTTTTTTTTTAATTTAAAAATAGGTAATTTGAGGTGGACTTTTATAGAAATTATTTTATTTTATTTAAATATGTAAATATATGCTATATGTCATAAAGTTTTAAAGAAAATAAAATAGCTAATTTGTATTAGAGTTTTATAAAAATTATTTTATTTTATTAAAAAACTCATAATAAATAGATAATATCATAAAGTTTATAGAAAATAATTTGTGGAAAATTTTATCAAAATTTTTGTATTTTCTTTAAATATATTGTAGTCTAATTAAATTTTCTTTTATTAAAAACTTATAATAAATAGATAAATAGGTAAAATGTGTTATAGTTTTATAGAAACTTTTTTAAAAACTATTTTTATAACAATTAATAAATATTTCTTTTTATATTAATAATTATTCTCTAATTAGATTTTATTTTATTAAAAAAGTCAAAATAAAAGGTAATTTGTGGTAGAGTTTTAGAAAAATTATTTTATTTTTTATATCAATTAATAAATATTTTTTATATTAATAATTTTTGTCTAATTAGACAATCTTTTATTAAAAAACACATAATAAATTGATAAATAGGTAATTTGTGTTAGAGTTTATACAAACTCTTTTAAAATATATTTTATATCAATTAATAAATATTTTTTATATTAATAATTTTTGTCTAATTAAATTTTTTTTATTTACTAAAAAACACATAATAAATTGATAAATAAGTAATTTGTGTTAGAGTTTTATAGAAACTTTTTTAAAATCTATTTTTATATCAATTAATAAATATATATTTTTTATTAATATTTTTTTGTCCAATTAGATTTTCTTTCATTAAAAACTCATAATAAATAGATAAATAGATAATTTGTGTTAGAATTTTATAGAAACACTTTAAATATATCATTGTATAATGTGATAGAGTTTTATTGAAACTAAATTAGCTAATTTATGGTTGAGTTTTATACAAATTATTATTTTTCTTTAAATATATCCTAGTCGAATCCGATTTATTTTTATTAAAAAACTCATAATAAAAGGTAACTTGTGATAGAGTTTTAGGGAAACTATATTATTTTTTTTATCAATTAATAAATATGTTTTTTATATTAGTAATTTTTGTCTAATTAGATTTCTTTTTATTATGAAACTCATAATAAATATAGATAAATAGATAATTTGTGTTAGAGTTTTATTGAAACAGTTTTAAAAACTCCTTTTATATCAATTAGTTAATATTTTTTATTTATATTTTGAAATAAATATTTAGATATTTTTAATTTTATTAGGTAATTTTTAATTTTAATTTTATTATGTAAATTGAAATAAATTTTTAGGTAATTTGAATTTTTTTTAGGTAATTTCTAATTTGAATTTTATGAAAACTATTTTATAAAAGTATTAGGTAATATGAATTTTATTAGGTAATTTTTTTTAATTAATAAATATTTTTTATATTAATAAATAAATACTGAAACACATATTTGAATTTTAGTAGGTAATAATTTGTGGTAGAGTTTTTAATATCAATTAATAAATATTTTTTATATTAATAATTCTTGTTTAATTATTTTTTTTTTTTTTATTAAAAAACTCATCATAAATAGATAAATAGGTAATTTGTTTTAGAATTTTATAGAAATTCTTTTAAAAAATTATTATTATTTTTTTAAATATATGTTTGTTTAATTAGATTTCTTTTTATTAAAAAATTCATAATAAATAGATAAATATATGTTATATGTGATAAAATTTAAAGAAAATAAAATAGGTAATTTGTGGTAGAGTTTTATCTAAATTATCTTATTTTTTTTAATAATTTTTTTTCCCTGAATAAACTCATAATAAATAGATAATGTGGTAGAGTTTTATAAAAAATAAAATTGCTAATTTGAGGTATATTTTATTAAAATTATTTTATTTTCTTTAATTAAATTCTTTTTAAATTTGATTTCTTTTTATTAAAAAAACTGATAATAAATATATAAATAGGTAATATGTGTTAGAGTTTTATAGAAACTCTTTAAAACTCTTTTTATGACAATTAATAAATATTTTTTTATATTAATAATTCTTGTGTAATTAGGTTTTCTTTTATTAAAAACTCATAAATTGATAAATTGGTAATTTGTGTTAGATCTTTATATAAATTCATTTAAAATCTCTTTCAATATCAATTAATAAATGTTTTTGTTTTATATTTATAATTTTTGTTTAAATAGATTTCCGTTCATTAAAAAACTAATAATAAATAGATAAATAGGTAATTTGTGTTAGAGTTTTATAGAAACTCTTGAAATATTTCATTGTTTAATGTGAATTATGTGATAGAATTTTAATAAAAATAATCCAAAGAAAACTTATAAAGAGTAAAATAAAAATTAAAGAAAAAAAATAATGATACTTCTGAAAGATAAAAAGTAAAGAAAAAAAAAATAACAATAATGACTCAAAATAATAATAAATTATGAATGAACCAAAAATAAAAAATAAAGTAATAAAAGAAAGAAAATCACAATCCAAATAAACTTACCAAATCAACCACTTCTAAACATCAACTAGAAAGAGAAAAATTAATAATAATAATAATAATAATAATAATAATAATGCTTCTAAAAAGATAAAGTAAAAAAAAAAATTAACAATCCAACCTTTTCAATACAACAAATTAAGAATAACAAATTTTGAACCAACCAAAATATAGTTACAAAGAGTAAAATAAAAATAAAAACTAAAGAAAAAAGAAGAATGATACTTCTTAAAAAGAAAAAAAGAAAAAAAAAACAATAATGACTCAAAATAATAATAAATTAAGAATGAACCAAAAATAATAAAATAAAAAACTGAGGAAAAAATCAACCACTTTTAAACATAAATTAGAAAGGGAAAATAAAAATAAAACAAATCAACTACTTCTAAACAAAGACATCAAATATTATGTACAAATATACTTTAAGGGGTTATTTGCAAATTCGAACATAGTTTAGGAATGTTTCTTGCACTTTACCCTTAAAAATATTTTCAGATTTTTATTTTTTATTTTATTTTTATTTATTTTATTTTTTTAATTAATCTCAAGAAACATACACCACTAGCTCATACACAACTTTGTCCATTTGGAAACTTAAACACTCATCATCCACTTTAGGAGGTAGGGGAAATACTACTAGATCCTTGGTTTTCAGATTGTTGCCAACCACCAAAAAAAAATGGGACAAAAAACTTGTCTTACATGTAAAATGTTTCTTACCGAAAATATTTTTCTAAAAAAAATATATTTTACATTGAAACTAAACTACACTTTTGTTTGAGAAATATTATTGGAAATTTGGAATTCCTCTGCCATTAGAAAATTCACATTTATTTTTAGGATATTAAGCCCAAATGCTTACCTAGAGCAATCTTAATTACCAATAGTTGATCAGCAGCAGCACCAGTGCAGCCAGTTCCATCATTTCTGCCGTCTCCGTGGTACCCCTTGGGACAAGAACACTTGTAACTCCCGGCTATATTTTCACAACTCTTTTCACACTGATTGAGTGTCGAATCATTACATTCATTTATATCTGCAGTACAATAAAAAGAGAAATAAATCACCACATAAAATTAGCAATGAACAGGCCCAATAATTACATGAATATATATGATTGATACCTTGGCAACAATTAGGGAGATATGGGTTTCCACGGTATCCATCGGAGCAATTGCAACGGTACCCAGCGTCATAATCAACTTCTTAACACTCGCTATTGTTTTTACACGCATATTCAGACGAGTTTCTTGCAGCTTCACATGATGTCTCTTTTCCAATTGCCCAATCAAGCACCACCGGAAGCTTGCTTACATTCCGTAAATCGGCAAAACTAGCTGAAGAGAAGTTGAACTTATCCTCTTCAACAAAAAAGGCAAAACTACAGGGGCTGAAATTCCACACTCTGCTACGATTGTAATAGCCTTCCAATGTCACTTCATAATAGCTTAGTCCTTTTGGGATCGTTGTTTGGCAACAACCAATTCCAGAGCAAGACCCATTGGTGATACAGTCTATGCTCTTACCTATGGACATGCAACCACTCGCGTGTTCATTAATGGTCGCGTAAGTGTCACAACCAACTGCTGTGAACTTATTCCGGGTACTAGAAATCCTGAATTTGGACAACTCGGGCGTGGGTGTGACCGGTTCCGACTGGTTATAGCAATCATAGGCTATATACATCAAGATGTTCAGCTCACCATGGAGTGAAATGTTGGTGACGTCAAGATTACCGGTTGTTAAAAAAGGTTTGGGAGGATTGATAGTGTCGTCACAAGTTATGAGAAATGTATCGTCATAGTAGCAGCCCGGCTCTGTGCCAAATGGATATGGGATGCTAACGTTGCCACAGCTGTCTTGGCAACCTGGTTTGGCTTGACCACTTGCTACTGGAGTGACCAGCACAAACATTCTTAGCAAATTCATGGGGGGGACTCTTTGTTTGTCAGTCTAGATGAGATAGTTTCACAATTTTTAACACCACGATCGTAACCGATACCGCAATTACGAGCCATAGACTATCTCAAGGCTTACGCTCCACTAGGGGTGACAATTCGTGTTTGTGGGTCATAATCGTGTCGTGTCAATATAAGAATATTATACTAAATAGGTAAATCCAAACCCAACGCATTTAATAATCGTGTCAAGAACTCTCAACATTAACTCAACCCGTTTATTAAACGAGTAAACATGTTACTCCATTTAATGACTTGTTTATCAAAATTAGACATTTAATATTTAATCAAATAATAAATAATAATAAAAAATTGTCATATTTAATCTAAATAATGAAAATATGAATGAAAAATTATAAGGCATAGACAAGATTTATGTTGGAATGACTTAATTATTTATAATAATTGAATTTAAACAATTAACATATTACATATGTTATATTTACGATTATAACATGTTGAGTTAAATCTCTTAATCTTAACTCGATATGATTAAATAAACGGGTTAATTGTGTCAACCCGTTTATGATCCAAATTCATTTAAAGTCAATCAAAATTCGCTTATTTCGTGTCATATTAACAAATAGTGTCGTAATTTGCCACCAATATGCTCCACATGTCTTTGAGTCCACCCTTCCAAATTTCCATAGGTCTTCGAGTCCACCATTCCAAATTTCCACAGGTCTATTAATGTAATAACATCTACATCTATTCCTTGAAGACTCTCATTCCATGTGCCTACCGAGTCCTCCTCTCCCATGCCTGTGACACTTCTGTTAGATTGTTAAATGAGTGAACCTCATTTGTAAGGCTCACATCAATCACACTCTTCTCGTAGCTTTGCATGATAAGTTTCAAAACTGCCAACTGGTAAATGCAAGTCAATAAAAATGCAAATATATGAAACATGTATACCTTTCCCACCCTTGCCATGTCAAATGAATTCATTGCCGTGTGTGTTTTAATTTTTGCCCATAGTTAGTAAAATATGGTACGAAAAACAGACAGATACGAACACGTGTGAGCATAATTATATTATTTTTTTTAAAAAAAAATACGTTTCAAAAATTCAGGCAAAAATAAAAACAGAAACGTAAAAATATGAATACGGATACGCATGTGTATAATACATTATATGCACTAAAATTCAGGATAAAAAATTATGCTATAAACATCGTATTATTTTCTTATGTATCATCATATATTTGTAAGGATAATAAATAATATGTAACAAATAATAAAATAAATATATTCCAATAGACACTATTATAATAATCATAAAAGAAAATAAACTATCTAAATATAATTAATCAATAACCCCAAGAACATAACATATGTATTTATAATAAATACATAGGTATATAGTGTGATATTTGTGAGTTGTGAAAATATCTTTATATTCTATTAAATCATCCAATGAGTGTGGTGATCTACAAATTTCAAAAAATTAAAAATAATATATATATATATATATATATATATATATATATATATATATATATATATAGTGCATTGGAGTGACAATGATGATAGATTTAGAAAGAAAAAAAAATAAAATAAAGTAATAACCTACTAGAACCACTGAGTGTATTGTTTTGAAAGTACAGCTAATGTGAAAGAGAATGACTATACTAAAAGATGTAGTTTGTGTATATTTTATTGTATTTTTTTAAATTCTTAACGATAAATGAAAGTATTTTTTAAAAGTTTGTACGCATATAATTTGCATATGATACACGAATTTACCACATTGTTTTTCTGGCAACTTCATAATACAGCTGGCATTAGGAGGTCGATTTTGCTATTTTGTGAAACTTCCTCAGCTATGAACAGACTTGGGTTTCTTGTTCATTGACTAGGGGCATAATTATTTTCCTGATGTAGAATCTCAAATTTGAGAGATGATATTGCAACTTTGTCTGATGATATGACAACTAGAGAGAAAAAATAGGAAAGGTATAATTTTTTTAATTATGTACATGTGTGAATAATTAAAAATACGATCTATTAAAAAAACATTCATTGGGGCGATTTGGTAGAGTCTTTGTGCTAGAAACACACACGGAAGAATAAAAAGGAAAGGACAAAAAACAGGAAAAGAAAAATATTTGTGTTGACCAAATCAAGGACATTTACATTGGTCCAGGGGAGAGGCTTGGCCCTGTATCAAATAGACTATATTTTTCGAACATTTTGTCAATATTTAAATTGACACTATTTAACATATTTAACATAAGTTTAACAGATAATTTTGAAGTAATAAGAACACAATACAACATGTATGTTAGGATGTCTTGAAAAAAAATAAAATGATTTAAACATAATATAAGTGTCATTCCAATTAATTCATTAAATATATTTTTTTTAGTAAATCAATTCATTAAAATTTTCTCTCTTCAGATCAACTATGGTACATGTAAAATTGTATATTTATGTCTTCAAATGAACCATATTAATTAGTTGGACTAAGAAACAGTGAAAACGTCAAACTTGCTCCTATAATTGTCACTTTACCTCTAGAACTTAGAATAATTAAAATATATCGAAGAGAAAAGTATTTGGTCGCAGCTTACCTATTCTTAGAGACCCAAAATCTTTTCCATTCAAATTTGATCTTTACTATTCAAATTTGATGTGATATGGCAACTAGAGAGAAAAAAATACAAAAACTATAATTCTCTCAATTATCCACATGTGTGAATAATTAAAAATACAATCCATAAAAAAATTCATTGGGGCGATTTGGTAGAGCCTTTGTGCTAGAAGCACACACGGACGAAAAAAAAAAAAAAAAAAATTTGTGTTGACCAAATGAAGGAAGGACATTGGTCCAGAGCGGAGAGGCTTGGCCAGGCATCAAATAGACTATATTTTTCGGACACACTTCGTTAACACTTTTTCGGACACTTTGTCAATACTTAAATTGACACTATTTAACATTCTAACATAAAATTGCATTTATGTCTTCAAATGAACCATATTAATTAGTTGGACTAAGAAACAATGAATGAAAACGCCCTCTGGACAAATCAAACTTGCTCTTATAACTGTAATTTTACTTCTAGAACTTAGAATAATTAAAGTATATCAAAGAGAAAAGTATTTGGTCGCAGCTTACTTATCCTTACAGACTCAAGATCTTTTCCATTCAAATTCGATCTTTTCTATTCAAATTCAATGTGATACAGCAACTAGAGAGAAAAATTAGGAAAGCTATAATTCTCTCAATTATCTGCGTGTGTGAATAATTAAAAATACAATCTACAAAAAAAAAAAATTCATTTGGCCGATTTGGTAGAGCCCTTGTGCTAGAAACACACAGAAGAATAAAAAGGGGGAAAAAAACACAGGAAAAGAAAAATATTTGTGTTGACAAAATCAAAGGACATTGGTCCAGAGCGGAGATTCTTGGCCCTGTTATAGACCCAGGATGAGATCCATCAGGCCGTCCACCGATTGACGGGTCCGTTCTGTTGTTCCTAAATTTGACAAGCCCAGACCTAGCTCTAGGGAAACGTTAGATGGCGAGTTGGCGGGCCATGTTGGCAGGCCATTCTGGTGGGCTGTCGGGAGGCCAGGTCATTGGACGGTCCTGCCCGTCTCCCGTAGAGAACGTGGGCCCGGGTCTACTAACTGGATTGACTTCGCGGGGAGGTCCGTAACCTATCTGTGAGTCTGACTCCGATGAGCAAACAATAAGTCGAAGGTGCAAGCCGGGTCCGATTTAATTGGTCAACTCACCAGGTCTAATTCTGGGATTAATTAGCTTAAATTTAGGTCTAATCCAATCAAGTTTAAATTAGACTCTAATACAACAAAAATGGCATCACCATCATAATTATTCTTCTAGTAGGTTAGAGTCTTAGACACATGAATTATCTTTTGTTATTTTACGATTTTTTATTTTTTCTATTGCAAATTATTTTTTCCTATAATAATTGACTTTTTAAAATCGTTTTTAATGATTTTATCCAATTCTTCCATATAAATTAGTCTCTCTTTTTACCTAAAACATTTATAGATCTTCTAATTTGTGTTCATACCACATTAGGCTATTTTATTTCATCTTATCACTAACACGTTTTAGTTATTACTTAATTAACCACTACCACCCTCTATATGCACTATATTAAGAGATATGTGTTTGTGTGCGTGATCATATGATAAAGAATAATTTTGGGATACATGTGTAACAACTTAATTCAACAAATTACATCGAGAATTGATTTACTGAATTCACTTTTGAAATAAATTTTTGGCATCAACACATTATTTTGAGATGTCAATATCAATTGTTGAACTCAAAATAAATGTTCAACTTGTAATTTGTTAGCATTATGGCACCATGTTACTCATAAAATATTTAAGTTGTTAAACATACTAAGAGGATCCAAACTCACTATGTGTTTTTCCTTGCGAAACAAAGAGTCAATGACACATAAGAAAAACATATCAACACATCTGCCCAACAATTCCACAATTACTTAGAAAACACACACAAACATACCAAAGAAAAAAGGGGAAAAATAAATTTCTACACATAAAGAGAAGAGAGTGCAAATCAAAATTTTGAAGTCGTTGCGAGTAGATAACTACACAGATACACATCTTTTATGCTCGTTAGGTATAGCAAAATAGGATATCACTAGACACTCCAGTCACTGGAAAGGGCACAGTCACAGTATACACTTTCAATGATGACGCATATACACAATTGACAAAACAGTCACCTCCCACCATCTAATGGCAGAACAATATGCCCTCTCGTGCTATCATACTCACCTATTGTCTTATGCGCAACTCCAAATCCATAAGAGTCCGACGTGTCACCTAGCAGGTACTCAGTTTCTTCATAATTTAATTCATCATTAACCCATGGATGTTTCTCCATCTTTCTTAGTCCCTCCAGTTCCATTGCTACTTCTTTCATACTAGGTCTTTCCTCCCCATTTACTCGTAAACACCTCTTTGCAAGAACAGCAACCTCTTTGAGCTGCTCAGTATTTCCTTCATAAACAATACTGTGGTCAAGAACTTCAAACAAACGATCTTCTTTCAACGCAAAAAGAAAATAAATAGCTAGATTTCTCTCCTCCTCTGGCCTATCAAATGAGACTGCCTTCCTTCCTGTTAGCAATTCCACAAGGACAACCCCAAAGCTATAAACATCGCTTTTCTCAGTCAATTGACTTGTTTGCAAATACTCAGGGTCCAAGTATCCAAGAGTTCCTTGCACCAATGTGGATAACTGCATTTGATCAAGGGGAACTAACCTTGATGCTCCAAAATCAGACACTTTTGCAGTGTAATTGTCATCTAAGAGTATGTTTGTAGGCTTGACATCTCTATGGATGATAGGAATCGAAGCCGCAGAATGCAAATAAGACAGCACTCCGGCAGTTTCAGCTGCTATCCTTAGACGAGTTTGGCAGGAAAGTGAAGACGTCTTCCTTTCATTATGTATGTGGTCATGGAGAGTTCCGTTTGTGATGAACTCATAAACTAATAAAGGGACTTCTGTTTCTAAACAACAACCCAAAAGCTTGACCACATTTCTGTGATTGATTTGGGAGAGTACAATCACCTCATTGATGAATTGTTCTATTTGGGTTTGATCTACTAATTTGGACTTTTTGATGGCTACTACTCTGTTATCTGTTAAAGTTCCTTTGAAAACTGTACCATAACCTCCTCGTCCTACAATCCTGTCATCACTGTAGTTGTCAGTGGCCTTTTTAAGCTCTTCGGCTGTGAAAATTGTTGCTGTTTCGGTGGATCCTTCCCGTCTAGAGAGTTGCTGTTGCAACATTAAACCACCATTTTGCTGAAAGAACTTCTCTTTGAGCCTAATGAGCTTTCTTTTCTTGAGTCCCAAGTACAACCAAGTGAAACCCACAAGTAGAACAGCAACACTTATTGAGATACCTGCATTTAAAATATTGAAAATTCATTATTGTAAAGAATTATCAGACTTCTATTTGGTTAAGTCATTGATTGTCCAGAACTTGGAACATTTCAGAGAACTGCAAATCAGAAGAAAAATGTATGTCACACTAATCCTAACAAATAGTGGATTAAGCACACAAGTCTCTCGCTTTGGTGAAGAAACATTATGACTAAGATAAATTCCTTTGTACTGTTAATTTTGGAAGTAAAGTTGGAACACTGTTCTACAATTTGACTCAGAAAAACAATCTAGGCATATATGCTTGAATCTTAGCTACTCTTGATCATTTTTTAAATTTTACTCTTGACCATTGCATAGATAACTTCCCTTAATACGAACGTATGACTGAAATTTTTTTGCAAAATTTGAAATGTAGTGATGAAAAACAGTTAATTTGTTTTCCTCTTAACTCCAATTGCTACATAAATATATTTTGAAACTCGTGAGTGTTAGCTTATGATGACTTGTCAGCACATGACTTTCCAATGGACACAACTTGTCAGCATCAAAAAAACTCTCCACAAAATAATTTGGAGAAGTTATTGTATATTAACTCCCAAGTTGTCCTCCCATGTCTTTCAGACGGTGGTCACCGTGCAAAATAGCCAGAATAAACGATTTTATTACCTTCACACGATCACAACCTTGATTGTCCCTATTGTTTTTATTTTAAACGATTAAGGTACACGTTTTTTTCATTCGATTTGCTCTGACATTAGAATTGCAGTTAATGGGAACAAGTAAAATAAGACTACAAATTTTACTAGTTAGATTTTGAAACGTTTTTATATTTTATATTTAGGGCATTAAGCTCAGATACTTACCCAGAACAATCTTAATTACCAGTAGTTGATCAGCAGTGCAGCCAGTTCCATTTTTTCTGCCATCTCCATGATACCCCTTGGGACAAGAACACGTGTAATTCCCGGCTGTATTGTCACAAATTTTTTCACAATCATTGAGTGTTTGATCATGACATTCATTGATATCTGCAGGACAACAGAAGAAAAGTGAATCATCACAGAAATTACTATAGGTAATATAATGAAAAGGAATGAACATATATGTATATGTATATATATATATATATATACCCAACAATGACTGTTATAGATACAAGTATACAACATACCTTGGCAACCATTAGGAAGGTATGGGTTTCCATAGTAACCCTCCGAGCAATTGCAACGGTACCCAGAACCATAATCAACTTCATAACAGTTGCTATTATCTTTACATGCGTATCCAGAGGAGTTTCTAGCAACTTCACACGTCTCATTTCCGATTGACCAATCGAGAACCACTAGAAGCTTTTCTACATTCTTTAAATCACTAAGATAGTCCGAGGAGAAGTTGAACTTATCCTCTTCAACAACAAAGGCATAACTACAGGGGCTGAAATTCCACACACTTGTATGATTGGAAAAGCTATCCAATGTCACTTCATAATATCTTACTCCTTTTGGAATCAATGTTTGACAACAACCAATTCCAGAACAAGACCAGTTGGTAACATAGTCCAAGCTGTCACAAATGGACATGCACCCACTCGCATATTTCCTCTCACCTTGGTAAGCTTGAATGGTCGCGTAAGTGTCGCAACCAATTGCTATGAACTTGTTTTTGGTACTGGAAATACTGAATTTGGACAAACTGAGCCAGGGTACGTTATGTGAGATCTGTCTACCCGACTGCGTGTAGCAGTCATAGGCTATATATTGCAAGATTTGCAGCTGACCATGGAGTGAAATGTTGGTGACATCAATACTACTATTTGTTAGGAAAGGCTTGGGAGGATTGGAAATGTTGTTACAAGTTATGAGAAATTCATGACTATAGTAACAGCCTGGCTCTGTGCCGAATGGATATGGGATACTAACGTTGCCACAGCTGTCTTGGCAACCCTGCTTGGCTTGAGCGCTTGTTGGTGCTGCCATGCCTGCTAAAACGACTCCCACCAGGGTGAGTTTCAAAAGCATTTTTCTCAAGTCCATGGGGCTTTATTTTTCAGATCAGATGATATGTTCTGCTGAACACTTCCAATGTTGGTCATCTTATAGAGTTGTTCAGTGGAAGACCAATTCAATGCACTGTGATAAAAAAAAAAAAAAAAAACTATATGGTACTTGATGGTACAGGACAATTACAAGCTCCTATGCAGATAAGAGTTGCATTATGATTTGAGAGCTCTGACTTTTTTTATCTTACAGACTTTTGAAAATGAAAGGAGACATAACGACCATTTAATATATATATATATATATATATATATATATATGAGAATGAGAAATGTTGGTCCATGGGGCTTTATTTTTCAGATCAGATGATATGTTCTGCTGAACACTTCCAATGTTGGTCATCTTATAGAGTTGTTCAGTGGAAGACCAATTCAATGCACTGTGATAAAAAAATAAAAAAAAAACTATATGGTACTTGATGGTACAGGACAATTACAAGCTCCTATGTAGATAAGAGTTGCATTATGATTTGAGAGCTCTGACTTTTTTTATCTTACAGAGTTTTGAAAATGAAAGGAGAAATAACGACCATTTAATATATATATATATATATATGAGAATGAGAAATGGTCCTGGTGATCTGTGTGTGAAATGCTCAATATTTTTTTGCATGTCTTCTTCTGTCATTTTCTTTTCACTCCAATTTATTTATTTATTTATTTTTTCATTAACCAAAAACTCACACTCATTTATTCATAAGGAGAAAATAACACTCATAAATTACAGAGGACAATTATAGGGGCCACTACAGTAAAAGATCCCGACTCTGTCTCATCTAAAAATTAGTTTTTAGAAGTTGACACTTAACAACTTCTTCCCCATTAATCAATTAATGATCAGCGAAATTAAATTAGATTAAGTTAATTTAGTATAAGCGCATGTTGGTACACTTTGCAAATTGCAACAACAATAATTAAAAAAAAACTACAACGATTGTGACACCACTTGAAACTTGAAAGTGATTGCCTCGTCACTTGAAATTATCAACCAGAACACAATTATGCAATTGGCAATTTGGATTAAACAAAATTAACAAATACTGTAATTAGTTTCTGTGTAGTAAGTACCAACAGGGTGATTGCCTCACCACGTACTTGATGAATCTCAACTCCCCATCGATGTGATTGAACAACTACTTTTCATACCTGCACTTAAAAGACATTTACATATTGGGAAAGACTCGGTTTATAAAGCAACTCAAGGAGCTTATAATAATAATATTTTCGAATCGATGTGAATTTTAACAAGTCTACTAGGAATCAAGGTTTGTTAGGTGGGGGATATGGATCCTTCAATAAAATTAGCCAATTTATTTCTTTGATCAAATATGACTCTACTCCCCAAACTCCAATCAATTTAGTGGTTAATATAATATTTTCATGCCTTTGATCAAATATGGCTTTACTCCCCAAACTCTAATCAATTTATTGGTTAATATAATATTTTCATGACTTGTCTGATGATGAAGAAGAAGCTGTCTCT
Source organism: Cornus florida (assembly GCF_030987335.1). Lineage (NCBI taxonomy): Eukaryota > Viridiplantae > Streptophyta > Magnoliopsida > Cornales > Cornaceae > Cornus > Cornus florida. The sequence goes on along the minus strand of NW_026775579.1, from coordinate 75,064,870 downwards.
TTTAGCCGGTTTATTTATTTATTTTTAGAGCATTTGTATCGGCTCCATAACGTACGTACCATTCAAGTCAGAAATGCAATTCAAAAACGAGACCTCAAAAATTTACCTCCCAAATTTCTATTAAAAACTCTTGTAGGCAATTTATTTATTTAACTCTCTCTCTCTCTCTCTCTCTCTATATATATATATAAGGAAATTACAGAGGACAAAACATAACAAAATATTGATAAAGTTAATAAAGACACTTTTAATTCTTATTTGTCACATAACAAATTGATATTATTATCCTTTGTCTTGATGAAAAAATTAAATAACAATTACAAGTTATTTTATTAGACTAATCTAAAAAAATTCCTGACTCAGTCCTATCTGAGAAAATCATATAACCGAAAACACCACCCTCACCGCATTACCGCCTATTCTCTAAGACTCTGTCGTCAACTCTTCACTCTTCTCTGGACGCCTTAAGAAAGTTCATTGAGAAGGGGTTAGGGAGAGTGTGTGTGTGAGAGATGAAATGAATGGATAGGTGAGATCTACCGCCCATATGTGACTGTATTGATTGAAGGACAAAAAAGTCCTTTTAAAGAGTTCGATATTTTATGACTAAAATCAATTAAATTTTAAAAGGTGATATCATCTTGTTTCATATTTTTAGGGATGTTTGGCTACAATTTCTCACATCACATCACATGGATGTCATTGTTGAAAGGGCATGTGAGTGTAATTTACGTATAAATTTAAGTGCGGCAATACAAAGTGCTTTCCTTGAAATCTTTTCTAACCGTTAGATTACTGAAGGTGTAAATCTTTTGATGAACCCTCAATTAGCCAATAAAATCTATATTCAAACTCAGATACCAAGCGCCTGTTCATTGTTTCTCCAATCGCTCTCCGGTGTCTTGCTTGAGTCTTTGACGGAAAGTGCTCGACGTCTCCGGCTGAAATACGACAATGGCGACAACTTCGGATGCTTCTAATCGGCTACCAATACACAGGTACATCTTCTGTAACTCCCATTAACTATGTTAGTAACCCTTATTTTAGATGAATTCAGGGTCTATTGAATAAGATCGATTTGTTTAGTATCGTAGAAGCTCTTACTAACGACTATCTAATAAAATTACCTACCACCGAGGTTTCCTAAAATTTTAATCTTTGATTTGGCCATTAAATTTTACTGTTTTTTTTTTTTTTTTTTGTTAAAATAATTGATTTGATTTTATTTAGCAATTTTCTTCTACTTTTTTTATTATTTGGTTAGATTTTTGCCGCACTTCTTGATTAACATAACATTGATGTTCCTGTCATAGTTAAGGTAATATCTAACAATTGGGTTTTACTGAAAAGGAGCTTTATTTGTATGTAAAAGTATACTTTGTTGGAATTTTGTAGTTCCTGGTTGATACTACATGGTCCATTTGTGGTTTATAATATTGGGTGTCCATTGTTTTTATTATAGTTTGAAGTTGATTGAGAATTATATGTTCTTTTGCAGTTCGCACAATTGAATTGGAATGCTTAAGGCAATGCCACTGGGTCAGGTTTAATTCTTTTTAGCTAATAAATTATTTGTCTGTTTGTTTTGGTTATTCCCGTTAAACTCTCATCTTCTTTTGTTCTAGTTTACTGTTAAATCTCTTGTCAGTTAACACCAAATGCTCAATTTGCCTGTTGATTTGAATAATCTATATTTGTTATGTTATTTGATTATTTATTTATTTTTTTAATCAAGCACATTGTACCCCTGAAATGAAATCCGGACTTCATTCCTGGAAACAATAGAACACCACCATTGTGTAGAAGGTACCGTTTGAATTATTATTATTTTTTTAAAAAAATATATATATATTGTGTCAAATAAACCCAAAGATCATAGACCCTTGGTTTACTCTTTTAATCACTTTATTATTAATAAATTTTAGTAAAATAGATAATAAAAAATATATAAAAAACAAGCTATACAAACAAAAAAAGATAAGACCAGAAGACCAGAATTGGACTAATCCATGGGAAAAGAGAAAACTCTAAAACACTAGGGAGAACCTAACACGAGCAGGCCCAATGACTGGAATTGGCAGGCTCCAAACATTTTTGCATTTTCTTTCTTTCTTTCTTTGTTTTTTCCCAAACATTTTGGATTACATTTGGGGAAAAAGCCCAACCTCTTTCAAAGTAAATCATGTCACATGTTGAGCTCATGAATTTTTTTATCATGGTAAAACTGAAACTAAAATCAAGAATGAGGGACATTTAAAACAGTCACAGATCGAAATTATTAGCAGTAACATACCATTGCATGATCAAATCTTTTATAAGAAAGATAATGATAAGAATATAGTTGGCATGGTGTTCTTTCTACGCTACACACTACTTTTTGCTCTGCTTCTCGGTTAATAGATTATGTGATACATATTGAAATTATACATGACAGTCAACGGCCATCATCTAGCTCTAATGGTATAATGGTTTGGTTCCTCAAACTATCATAACCAGCTGTAGTGCTAGTGCAGCTGAAATCCAACGGTTCACCAAGCAGGTACTCGGTCTCCTCTTGATTTACTTCAACACTGGTCCAAAGGTGTTTGTTCACTCGCATTAGCCCCTCAAGCTCCATTGCCACTTCAGTCATTGTTGGTCGTTCCTCCCCCTTCAATCGTAAGCAATTCTGTGCAAGATTAGCAACTTCACGTACCTGATCTACATTACCCTCATTCACAATACGATTGTCTAAAATAAAGGATAAGCGATTCTCTTTCATTGAAGAGATGAAAAATGTGGCTAAATTTCTGTCATTCTCTGGCCGATCAAAAGAAAGCGGCATTTTCCCTGTAAGTAACTCCACAAGTACTACTCCAAAGCTATAGACATCACTTTTTTCTGACAAATGACCTGTATGAAAATATTCAGGATCTAAATATCCAAATGTTCCTTGAACCATTGTTGTCAATTGTGTTTTATCTAATAGAACTAACCTTGAAGCTCCAAAGTCAGAGACTTTTGTGGTAAAGTTATCATCTAAGAGTATGTTAGTAGACTTAACGTCTCTATGAATGATAGGTGTGGAAGCAGCTGAGTGCAAATAAGAAAGCGCACTTGCGGTTTCTTTGGCTATCCTTAGACGAATTTCCCATGGAATGGAGGATCCTTGGGGTACTTCATGGAGATGGTGGTATAAAGTCCCATTTGTGATAAATTCATAAACAAGTAAGGGGACTTCATCCTCTAAACAACAGCCCAACAGTTTAACCACATTTCTATGGTTGATTTGGGACAGCACAACCACCTCATTAACAAATTGCTCAATTTGACTTTGATCAACTTTTGTAGACTTCTTGATAGCAACTATTTTGTTTTGGGGTAGAACTGCTCTGTAAACTGTACCAAACCCTCCTCGACCTATGATCGAACTTTCATGGAAGTCATTGGTTGCGTTCTTGAGCTCTTCTATGCTAAAGATTTTAGCTTTCTCAACTGAACTGTCCAGCGCTGAGAGCTGTTGTTTTATCATTAAACCACCATTTTGCTGAAAAAATCTTTTTTTATACTTAATGAAGTTTCTCCTTCTCTTGATCCACCAACATGACAAAGAACCTCCCACAACTAACACCACAATGGTTACCCCAAAACCTGCAATCAATTAAACATGCAAATTAAACCACAACTAATTAAGGAAAGCAATCATGCCTCATATTTGAGTAACTAATAACTAGTACTGTATTGCAATTTAATAAACGGTCATGTTACTCATGTATTGATCAGTTTCTCAATAGTTGAACAGAGTTTCACAAACGTTCAACACAGGTGGTTACAAGCTTTATTAAAGTTTATAAAATTCAGTCCATCTTACCTGCAGAGAGCTTTAGCCATAATTTATTTGAAATGCAACCTTGGCCATCTTTTCTGCCATCCCCGTGATACCCTCTTGGGCAAGTACAAGTAAAAGTCCCCTCTTTGTTTTGACAAACATCCGTGCACGGATTGAGTCCAGGAATTGAGCACTCGTTGATATCTGTAAACGACATAAACAAAACAAATATATGAATTGAGCATTACTGTGTTCCTGGTGTTGGTGTGGTGTGTTTGCTTTTTTGTCGAATTCTTGATTTTGTTCTTCATTTGTGGTCATAACATTTACGAGTGAATTACATATATATATGTGTGAATATATATACCTTGGCAACCATTTGGAAGGTAGGGGTTCCCCTGGTAACCTTGAGAACAATGGCAGCGATACCCTTTACCATTAATATTTGTGTCATTGCAGATGCTATTTTCCCCACATAAGTAGTTGCTTATATTCCTTTTGGCTTCCGCACAAGTTTGATTGGGAATGGCCCAATCAAGCACCATTGGCATCCTCTCAATGTTGCTTAAATTGGAAAGATGTACCCTGGAAAAGTTATACAAGCCATTTTCGACAACAAAAGCGAAGCTGCAGGGATTGAAGTCCACAATATCTGTATGGTTATTGAAACTTCTGGCGCTCAAATTAAAATCCGTGACTCCTTCTGGGATTGTTGTTTGGCAACAACCGATGCCAGAGCATGAACCACTGACCACATCATCAATAGCATCACACAGGGACATGCACCCGGTGGAGTACTTAACTCCCAGAGAACCTCTCACATAGGCGTAGGAGTCACAACCTATGACTGTGAACTTGTTTTTGGCGTGTGAGAGGGGGAATATGGGAACTCTCACCCATGGTCGAACGCGGCGAATCAATCCACCCGATTGGTTATAACATACCACGGCTACCTGACTGGAGATTCGCAACTCGCCATTGAGTTCTGATATGTTAATAACAGGTATGGTGGTGTTTCCTAGAAATAGATTGTTGGAGTCCTTACAGGTTACACGGAAAGCTCTTCTGAGGTAACAACTGTTGGGAAACGTGCAAGTTTTAAAAACTTTTCGAGGGATTTTGATTCATAGATCTTGATTCATCACATAGAGACAAGTTTTATGCAAAAATAAAAATAAAATATGATGTATTATTCAACTAAAAGATTGAATACTTACATCAAGGTTTGAGTAAACCTCAGATCTCTCCTCTAAAGTGAATGTTCTCACTTATTGTAGATCCCTTTTGCTAGACATCTTTTCCATGGATCTCCATCTTCTTGGTAATGGTCTTGCCTTTAGGAATCACTCATAAGCCTCCTTGAATGACCTTGGAAAACTAGGCTTGTGGGAGCCTCCATTAGATGAGAACATAAACCCTAATTTTCTAGAGAGAGAAAATTTATTCCTTTTTCCTTCTCATAAAAATCACCCCCTAAAATATACATAGACCATGTATATTTATAGGCAACATAAAAATAAAGAAAAGGAAACAACAAATCATTCTCCATCTCTAATTCATATGTCTCAAATCTAATATGATTCCAATATCAAGTTGGGCTATGAGTGAGAATCCATTGGGCCTATTATTTTATTGGCTACAATGAATTAATAATTGGCCCGGTCCATGGACCCAATTCAATTAATTCATAAATTAATTTCTACTCCACTAAAAGAAATTAATTGAACTCCAATTAAATAATAAATAACCTCTAAGTCAATATTGCACTTTGACCCCTCTATGCATAATTAGTTATCGGATAAATATAGCCATCAATCCGACTACTTAATTAATATATTTATTTTGGTACCTTTGATTATTTCTGGTTCGATCACAATAAAACATTTGTTTGACAAAAATAATAATTTAAATAAATAAATATATAATAAATCATTTTGTCTAAAAACACACGAAGGCCTTCGAATTTACTTTGTGATCAACCATAATCAATACAAAATAAATACAAGTAGCAATGATGCAAATATTGAAAATATAACCCTCTAACTATTAATTACATAACTACCCAAAGTGTCGGTCTAAGGATCCCGAAGAATCCGCCGAACAAATCAAAGTAATTATTAATTAATAAAAGAGTCTATACTTTTCTCATGCTTAAGAGTCAAATGCCATGACAGTGATAGGGAGTAATTGCATACGACGGCTCTCGCAATATATCTCAACCTAACGCGGATCCAGTTCAAGTCTTAATTAATTATGAGTCCATCCATAATTACCGACTATGAACAATTTATAATTACTATTTATATATCATGCACTGATTGTCATCACATACATATATATAAATATTTCTTGTAATTAACTGGACACTATCAATTTCATAGTGAATCGAAACATAATACATTGAATTCACCAATTATATAAATCATAAATATTTCAGATATGTCAGGATCATATGTCAATACAATCCAGATAGGAATTTGCTATGCCAGGGCATATAAATCCCAACAGCTCCCACTTGCCCTCATAGCCAATTCAAATTGCACCTAACTCCAATGTTATCCAGATGATGATCAAAATTATTGATCAATGACACCTTTGATAATGGATCAACAAAGTTGTGTTCCAATGCAATGTTCTAGTTATAAGTACATTTTCTTGCCGGACAATATCATATAGAACATGATACTTCCTATCAGTGTATTTTGTTCATCTATGGAACCTTGGGTAATTGGTTTGGACTACTTCTGCACTATTGTCGCAATATAGCTCGATAGGCAAGCTAGTATGCTCCACAACCTCTAAATCAGTGAGATCAAACCAATAGGCTTATATTGCCACTTTTAGGTTTGAGTCAGCAGTTGAAATCTGCTTAACAATCTACCAACTGATCTCCTTTCTATTAAGTGAACTTACACTGAGTCATGAACCTCATAGTATCTACTTCTGATTGAAAATCAGAACTAGCATACCTGACTAGGACCATATCATCACATCCATAAATGAATATGATATCATTGATTCTCCTTAGGTACTTAATGATATTTTTCACAATAGACCAGTTGTCAAGTCCAGTATTGGACTGATCTCTACTGACTATCCCTACTATGTAGCGGATGTCCTGTTTGGTATAGACCATGGCATATATGAGACTCTCATATGCCGAAACATATTGTTCCAGTCTCATTTGCTCAATCTCCTTTGATAGTCTTGAAAAACTACTTACTAGAGAGAGCCATCCATATCAATAAAGCAAGAACTCATTCTTTGAGTTATGCATACCAAACCTGGTCAAAACTTTATCAATGTAGGATTATTAAGATAAGCCTATTTTCCTTTTAACCTGATCTTGCAAAAGCTTGATCCTAGGAATATAGCTTACATCTTGAAATTCCTTCATTTAAAAGTAATTGAACAACTACCTTTTAATTGATGACAAAACTTCCACGTCATTATAAATGAGTAGGATGTCATCAATATATAGAATTAAGAAAAATAATGACATTCCCTTGTACACTCATGATTTATTCACTAAGAAATCTTCTGGTATCTTTTTGTAGATTAACTTGCCTTCCATAGGAATCACCCTACTAGAAAGTTCTACAAGATCCCAGAATTTATTAGAATACATAGATTCCAACTCTGATTTCATAGTAACTCATCAAAACGATCTGTATCCACATCGGTTCACGCTTTCGTGTAGCTTACTGGGTCCAACTCATGTTTAACAGGGATGTCCATAATGGTCTCACCTAAAAACATGATTCTGTCGAATTGGATGATAATCCTCCCACTACATCAATGTACCGATGCAAGAATCTGTGTAGTAGATGATGCTAACGCATCAATAGGGAATTCATATATTATTCTCAATCTCTATAATAAGTGTGTTCACATGTAGTACATCTGGTACTCATACCAAGTTCTCTAACATTATGCTACTAGGTATGTGATTCATAATATGATTCCCCTATAGATAAACAGTGAGTGAAAACAATCAACTTTTATCTTTGAGATCATAAAATAATCCATCCTAGTGACATTTAGAGTAGCTAACAAATCTAGCATGCCTATGATCTGATTCCAACTTACTTGTCCATATCAAACGCACGTGTGCAAGACTACCCCATATGTGCATATGATTCAAACTAATATTTAGTCAAAAACACAGCTCAACGGTATCCTTGAGACAGACTAAGATGGAATGCAGTTCATAATGCGCATCGATGCCATTAACGCTAAACTCTTAAATGAAAGAGATAATGTGGCATTACTAATCATAGACCTAACCATGTTAAGTGGAATTCTGTTATTCCTATTTGACACCTAAATTAATTTAGCGTCAATTGCGGAAAACTGGTACACAACACCCTCATTGACCATATAGTCTTTGCACTATCCCAAGAAATACTCAAATACTCGATCAGATCGAAGTGTCTTGATAAGTTTACCTAATCTGAGCTCCACATCAGTCTTGACCCTCTCGGAATATACCAAAAGTATAAGACTTGTGTCGCAACAGGTAAATTTATCCAAAACGTGAGTAATCTTGATTGGATGTTCATAAGACTACACGTGTACGTGTGTACCGACTCCAATTGTTCTTTATGTCTATTTCATTTGGCTGATTAAGCCCTTAGAGTTATCTATCCTTCAAAACAAGATTCACAAGTTTGGTTTAGGCTCCTCTGCCTCACTAGGTAATAAACCTTCTTTAACCAATCTTTAAATCTCATTTTGATTGATTACAACCCAAAAATAGACACCAAAAATACAATGAGTCAGGAATAACAAATGTTCTCTTAACATTTAATCTAGAAGATGCAACATTAGTTTCTACATCCTGCAAATCTTAAGAGCTTGTGATTATAATATATTAACCATTTTTCAATGCACCAGAAGTAATCGCATATCTATTCAATTTTATAAAACCAGTTTTACAAAATAGCAACACAGTTTTTATAAACCACAAGTGAAACAAGAATAAGATAGCGTCTAACTTCTGTGCATAAAAATAGTTCTCTAATACTAATATCCTCATACTCTCTATTTTCAGATGTAATACTCCCACTGACTTAGTTACAACCTTGGCATCAGGTCAAAAGATAAATATATACCCATATCATCAAGGCTTCTGGATTCCTGAAATCCTTACAATAAATTGCAAACATGTTTAGTGGCTCCAGAATCTATCCATCAGGAATCAATAGATACAACCACATAACATGGCTCAATGATTAAATATATATTTTCTTATGCCACGTCATTGCTTAGACAGTTTGTCCTTTAGTGTCTTAGTTAACGGCAAAAGAAACAGTTTCATTCGCCCTCAACATACACTGCCTTATTCCCTTTAACCTTTTAGATACCTATGTTTTGTGCTAGCCTAGTCCTATTATCATCCTTCTTCTTTGCTTTGCCCATCCACTTGGGCCTAGAAGAAGATGGTATAGACTAGGTTAGATTGATAGGAACGCCCATACTCTTGATTATCCCTTCTTCTGTTACCAATTCTATAAGAATATCAGCGAGTGTGAACTCAAACTGATTCCTTATTTAGTTCACTCTAACAGAGTCGAATGAGTTTGGTAACAAGGCAATAATCATGTCAACTTGAAACTTACCACCCAAGTCAGCCTTATTGATCTCCAGCTAATTTTTAAATAATAAACAATCATTTTCCAAAATTTGATTTCAAACTGGAGTTCATCAGGCTATCTTGATGGTATTTAAATTTGACACAGTACTTAGGCATATGCTCTATTTAATCTCACCAAAATATCTCATTGACATTTAATATGATGCTTGAAGAAAATAAAATAATACAAATGTTAGCTTTGGAGTATATTCGAGCTAAACTCTAGAATATTGCACCAAGTCATATCATTTGCCTTATCTAATTTATTAAAAGCATTAATGTCAAATTTGGTATCTCAAAGTAAAAGAGATAGGTATAGGAGTAATAAACACATTTTGTACCCTTACGTTGTGAATAAAATATCTAAGTTCATTTTCCAGTCATTATAAATAAGGTCCAATATCATAGAATATGTAAGCAAGTAGATAAACTGGATTAAACATAATTAATCTGAATATAAATGCATTCATACAATATGCAAGGTGAATTATTAATTCTGTCATGCATATTTAAAATTAAAATGAGTTTGTTAACCACATAATATAATAAATCTCAATCGAACAAGAGATCATTATCATTATTGGTGAACAATCCCTTTTAATTAATGCGGGTCCCTCAACTCTGTAGCATAATAAATCAACCAATCAATATGTCAATAACTTATCCTGTTGGAGGAGTTCATTATTACTATTGTTGAGATTCATTTACTATTAGGTGAGCACTTCCATTAAAATAGTATGTGGGTCCCTTAACCACTGCATGAAAAATCGAATAACCAATACACCAATAACTTATTCGGTTGGCGAAGTTCATTATTGCTATTGGCGGGCAAATCCCATCATCTCCATATATCTTAAGACAATGCCTTGTCTATCTATATGAAATGACTCCCGATTATGTTTAGCCTTTCTAAAATCACCTAGTGTAGACCACTCCGTTGGGGAGCTAACACTATTGATTTTAGATTGAGTGTATAACATTATTAATGCTCTAATGAAAAATAAAACATTAAATATGTTGTCATTATAATCTAGACTCTTTAAATCATGCGTAGGGACTTATTTTTAAAGATCTAATTACAATGAACATTTAATATTTTTATTTTCATGAGACAACCATTCTTGTAATATTAAGACTCTTCAAATCATGCGTGGGGCCTTATTTTTGAAGATCTAAGTACAATGGTTTTAATAACGAAGGCCATGGGGCAATGTATAAAAATCCCCGCTCCCACTCAATTTTTAATCATTCATAATCAGGGTTTTCATTTTATTCATTTACATGATATAATGTATGCAAAACGTCTTGATTTTAATCCAATTAAATTTAGAAAATATTTGGACTTTAAACGATTCACTAATATTTAACTTGAGGCACACTTCAAAAATAATTTATAAAAATAATTTTTCGTTTCCCAATAAGTGCCCTCTAATTAATTAGTAATCAAATCCAATTAATTTTCATAATTTAACTAATATAAATCAAGCCATTTAAATAAATATCATGGATCCAATGCATGAACAATAATAATTAGCAATTAATTATTTCATGCATCACATACAACAATAAATGACAGATAAAGCAAATTAAATGGCCAATGGATTCAGCTTTTAACATTTAAAACCTATTCTTGCTGTACGGGCATCCTTCAACTGTCTGTAAACACCCATAGGAAGCTTGTACGCGTCAGGAGAAGCAAAACGCCGCTTGAAACGAGCCCGGAGGACCTCACACGCGCTGGCACGCGCCTAGGGCAAGCTGCACGTGCTCCCACGCGCTCCCACGCGCCGGCACGCGCCTGGGGCGCGTGGAATGCACACTCACGCGCTCCCACGCGCCTGGGGCGCGTGGGACGCGCCTCCACGCGCCTTCACGCGCGTGGAGATCAAGCTCCCTTGGCTGGCGCGTGCAATGCACGCGCCAGCATGTGCACTCTCCTGGCGCGTGTGGAACACGCGCCAGGCTCACCTCCTTGACGCCACACCTGATCCGGGCCACCTCCGACGCCCCTTCTCGCCGCCGGCGAAGCTCCGGCCACCGGAAAAACGCCGAAAAATTCCAAAAAATCCGAAAAAATGCCAGAAAATTAAATTAAGCCTCAAAAAATTCCAGAAAAATTCCAAAAAATTCGGAAAAATTCCAGAAAATTACTGAAGCATAATTTAATCCTTTTGGACCTTCTTGAAGCTTCATAGCATCCTTTGACGAAGATTACATGGCTTTAAAAATATTTACAATTTGAAATACAATGGAAAAAATTAAATTACATCATTGAACTTTCAAACGGCTAAATCAAAGCCTTAATTACATTCATCCAAAGATAAAATTACATTAATTTAACCTATAAGCTTCATCCATGGCCCAACCATACATCATCATTCATTCACAATTATTCATACATCATTATGTATCAATATATATCAACATATTAAATCATACATCAACATACATCAATAAAAATATATATGAATATAATTTTGGATCCATGAATGATGATTTTCATAAAATCATGATCTCTAGTAATGAATCAAACCATGCTCTGATACCACTGTTGGGAAACGTGCAAGTTTTAAAAACTTTTCGAGGGATTTTGATTCATAGATCTTGATTCATCACATAGAGACAAGTTTTATGCAAAAATAAAAATAAAATATGATGTATTATTCAACTAAAAGATTGAATACTTACATCAAGGTTTGAGTAAACCTCAGATCTCTCCTCTAAAGTGAATGTTCTCACTTATTGTAGATCCCTTTTGCTAGACATCTTTTCCATGGATCTCCATCTTCTTGGTAATGGTCTTGCCTTTAGAAATCACTCATAAGCCTCCTTGAATGACCTTGGAAAACTAGGCTTGTGGGAGCCTCCATTAGATGAGAACATAAACCCTAATTTTCTAGAGAGAGAAAATTTATTCCTTTTTCCTTCTCATAAAAATCACCCCCTAAAATATACATAGACCATTTATATTTATAGGCAACATAAAAATAAAGAAAAGGAAACAACAAATCCTTCTCCATCTCTAATTCATATGTCTCAAATCTAATATGATTCCAATATCAAGTTGGGCTATGAGTGAGAATCCATTGGGCCTATTGTTTTATTGGCTACAATGAATTAATAATTGGCCCGGTCCATGGACCCAATTCAATTAATTCATAAATTAATTTCTACTCCACTAAAAGAAATTAATTGAACTCCAATTAAATAATAAATAACCTCTAAGTCAATATTGCACTTTGACCCCTCTATGCATAATTAGTTATCGGATAAATATAGCCATCAATCCGACTACTTAATTAATATATTTATTTTGGTACCTTTGATTATTTCTGGTTCGATCACAATAAAACATTTGTTTGACAAAAATAATAATTTAAATAAATAAATATATAATAAATCATTTTGTCTAAAAACACACGAAGGCCTTCGAATTTACTTTGTGATCAACCATAATCAATACAAAATAAATACAAGTAGCAATGATGCAAATATTGAAAATATAACCCTCTAACTATTAATTACATAACTACCCAAAGTGTCGGTCTAAGGATCCCGAAGAATCCGCCGAACAAATCAAAGTAATTATTAATTAATAAAAGAGTCTATACTTTTCTCATGCTTAAGAGTCAAATGCCATGACAGTGATAGGGAGTAATTGCATACGACGGCTCTCGCAATATATCTCAACCTAACGCGGATCCAGTTCAAGTCTTAATTAATTATGAGTCCATCCATAATTACCGACTATGAACAATTTATAATTACTATTTATATATCATGCACTGATTGTCATCACATACATATATATAAATATTTCTTGTAATTAACTGGACACTATCAATTTCATAGTGAATCGAAACATAATACATTGAATTCACCAATTATATAAATCATAAATATTTCAGATATGTCAGAAACATATGTCAATACAATCCAGATAGGAATTTGCTATGCCAGGGCATATAAATCCCAACAGCCCTCGCGTGTGCCGAACGGGAATGGAATGGTGAGGTTGCCACAGCTACTTGGACAGCCCGGCTTGGCAAGGGATGTTGCTGCTGCAGTTGCTGCCAACAGCATCACCAGTACTAGCAACAAAGACAGCAGTGAAATTTTAGGAAGGCTCATTGCTCGTCTCATAATGTACTTCCTCTAGTTTAATGTAGTACTATATATATATATATATATATATAAGAAATGATTTTAAAGCCGAATACTCTGAACTCTTGTCAATGCATTAGACCGAAGCAATGAAGTCCGATGATGGCATGAAATGGGACCAATTTAGCATCCGACTTTTGTTGAATTTTCAATGGAAATTATTGGTGTAAATTTGCCAAGTCAACGAACACGCAAGTGGAACAATTAAACAAAGACCGTGTAAGAGTCTGCTTTGGAAAGAGTCAACAAACACGCAAGTGGAACAATAAAACAAAGACCGTGTAAGAGTCTGCTTTGGAAAGAGTCGATGGCGCCGACACAAATTGGATAGTGACAGAAATAAAGAGAGAACAATTCTTGTTAATTAAGAGTCGGGCAAACTCACAGTTAAAAAAAAATAAAAATAAAAATAAACCGCCATGGTTCCATTTTGTGTTATTCTTGAAAGCACAATTTTTATTTTTATTTTTAAATTTAAAATTTTCTTCATTACCTAGTAACAAGTGCCATTGTTGGACACCATTTATTGTGAGACTAAAAAAGAAAAATAAAAACACACGCACAAGATCTTGAGACGAGCATTTTAATGGGACTGTGTGCATGCGTACTTGGCCTTGTTATAATTACCATAAGAAAATTTAAAGAAAAGGGGTCTATAACCATTAGTTAAGTTCCAAATTTCAGTTATTTCTTCTTCAATGAAGATGATTTAACTGCACCTCTATGGTGGTTTTGGACCATGCATGTCACTGTGATTGTGACACCCAATATGACTTCTTATTTTCGCTTTCAGAACACTATTGGAAATACAAGTTACGTATAAACAAACTAGAACTTCGCAACTTGAGTTGAAGAAATGTAGCATCAATTATTGTGACAGGTGACTATTTTATTCAATGTGAGAATGCGTTTGGTAGCCTTAATTCATGGACGTACGTAGTCTTGAAGATGCCACATCTTTCTTGCTTGGTTGCAAAAATCAAACTTGAGGGACCGTAAACTTGGTACCAAGTCATGAAATCGTAGTGTTAGCAGCATTTGCTATCACATTTTATTATATATGTGTGTGTGTCTGTGTGTGTGACTGCTGTTTGCAGTCGCCAGGATAAAAGTGACTGTTTAACACTTTTTTCCCTCCGTGGGATGATCGTGTATATATATATATATATATATACACACACACACATATAAACACTTAAATTATAATAATAATTATTATTATTATTCTCACAATACACCTATGTGTATATATAGATTGAGTATCAATAAATACCAACATTTACTTTCTTTTTTCCCAACATTAAATCTTAAATAGAATTAAAATAAATATTATTTAATAACTTATTTAAGGTCATTGATATAAATATTGATTTGTTTACATGCAGATAATGGAGAAAGGAAAAAAGAGATATGAGAGAGATAATGGAGAAGGGGTAATTGATCTTGGTGGTGATGGCGTCGTACAGAGAGATGGGGACCACAGGTGGAGAGAAAAAGGGTACTTTGGTTCAATAAATGACTTGTAAAAAAAGGTTAAAAAACTAATTTTATTATTCGTATTTAAATTGATTAACTCACATGCGGCAACAATGTTAATTCACTATGGCCAATTGATCATTGGTTAAATTTGGTATGGGTGTGATTGTTCAACTTTCATATGTGGTTGAAGGTGCGACTGTAATTAATTCTTAAAAATTTTACTTGCTACTTTAATTGAATTAAGTAAAATAATTTTATATTAAACAAAAAAATCATGTTGATGTGGGAATTGCCCTTCAAACAATTCTATATTAATCAAAAAATCATGCTGATGTCGGAATTGCCCTTCAAACTTGTAAATCAAATATGGTTCTAACAACCCCTGGTCAATCAGCGTCCGAATTTCTTCAACAGGAGGAAAGCCTAGCAGTCCTTTCCTGCAACAACCATCATGATTGATAGATAAGATGAACCAATAGAGAAGGATTGATAACGTTTCAGGTAATGAGCTTTGACTGATTCCTTGAAAGACATTTGTTTTACCACTCGGTCCACTCGTATCCCCAGAATGCAGTGTCATGTTGACAAAAAGTAATTCCAGTTAAATATATGAATATAAATAATACATAGTTCTTACTTCCTATACAAATTTATGTGCTGGTGCAAATTATCTGCTTAAATTTTGTTTCAATATTACTTCCTCTTACTCAAATCATCATCAAACTAAAGGATATCATAATGGCAGTCTTTAATCTTTGTGTAAAAATTGAGAAAAACAGTCTATATAAAATAAATAAAAAATATATATTTTACTACCTATGTCAAAAAATGCAAAATGAGAGTAAATTGTTTAGTCCAAGATTTTAGTTCAAGATTCAGTCCAATGTCAACCGAATAAGTGATCCCTGAATACCATCAAACACAAATCATAGTCAGTTTCATACTCTCTGTAAATAATTGGTGTTATAATTCATTAAGACCTATTTTGAGAATTATAAATTTGTGTTTTAATTAATTTGACGGAGTAAAATTAACTCTGTTAAATTAATTAGACTTTGACTAGAAATTATAAACATATCCTTGAAAAGTATTAATAAATTTGTTTTTACTTTTCAAGAATGGGATCTTAATAGTTTTTAGGCCTAGTTTGGTGTGTAGATGGTTAAATTGAGCCAATTTTTTTTTTTTTTTTTTCAAAAGTGAAAAAATGGGGTTTCATTTACACCAATTAATGCACCTGCGACAACGTAGAAAAAATATATTAAAGATTTAATGATGAGGTATTTGATTCGAACCGAATATATTTTTTGAATGAATAATTAAACCTCCTTATCATTAGATTATATGTCAAAAAAAATGAATATAAGTAGTAATTTATCCTTGCATCATTATTTATTAACAATAAAAGATATTTAATTTAATTCAAGGGTAGTTCAAGTGAGCAAGTCATTTGACAATTTTGACTCTGGTGTCTGATAAAATATCAGGTCTAACGTTCAATTCTTCTTGAGTACAAATAATTTCTTGATGAGCGTGTAAACATCAATTAGGAAGAAAAAATAGAAGATACTCGATTTTTGCAACATCATGGGCACATAATTTGTATGATTTTGATTTTAAGTGAAAAATATTGATATGTATTGATTTTTTTAAAAAATATATATCAAGTTGAAAATCGCTAAAAAAATAACATGTGAGCTTCCCAAAATTTTGTAAAATCCCTTTAAAAAGACCTCTTATTCATAGTGAATCACAAAATGGTAAAAAAATTTATATGCAATATCCCAATAGCTTATAAAAACTTTAATTTGAGGAGTCATTTGAGTGAAATAGACAAAACAATTCAAATATAATGCTTATATCTATTATGCCTCTTATTTTATGCTTTCACTGATCATGAGTTAAGAAATGTTTGTTTTTTCTTTATAAAGGATTTTCTCAGATATATCCACCTTGTGAAAATTCTGTTATTAAAAATGAATGCATTTTATTTATTAATTTTACTTTAGTTGAGTCGCGAACTACTCGGGTTCAGCTTGATTCATGTCAATTTTACTAAATGAACCGAGTTTAAATAAAATTATTGAGTTACTTTATCAAACGAGCCGAGCTCAAACAACACCCCACTCAACTCATTTACATTCGTGAACAAGTTCACTTCAGGTTCGTTTTGAACTCGTGAGCGCATGCGCGCGCAAGTGCGCGCAAACACACATATGCACACACACACACACACACACACACACACACAGATATACGTATACATACATTTTCATATTTTTATGTGCCATAATAGGTATTTTAACCATTTGAATTTATTTTAAGCCCAAACCTAATAATTAGGGCTGCAACTTTGGCGGGTTAACCCAGCCCAACCCAAGGCCAACTCGAGAATTTAAAATTTGGACTTTAAGTTTACAAATCGGGTTCATGTTCGGGTTGAGTTTTGTCAAAACCCAGACATATTCGGGTTGGACTCGGGTTCAACCCGAACCCAACCCAAAACCCAAAAATAAAAAAAAAAAATAAATTTTTTTTTCTCTTTTTTTTTTCCTCCGTTCTCTCTCCTCTCTCTTCTTTCTCTCTCTCTTTCTCTTTCTGTGTACCGTCCCCATACATTCAAGGTAGCAGTTGCAGAGATAGAGAGGGGGGCAAGCTTGAGAGTTGAGAGACAGCAGTTGAAGCTTGCGAACGGCGAACTGGAACAGCGAGCGATGAAAACTAAAAGATCTGGGTTTTGATTTTTTGAACGATCTGAAATGGTTGAGAGTTGAGAGACAGCGGTTGAAGCTTTGCCGACGGCGAACGGCGAACCCGATCTGGAAGGCGATGGAAACTGAAAGATTTGGTTTTTGATTTTTTGAACAATCTGAAATGATATGCCGATATGGGTTTTGAACTTTTGATTGTTGTAGATAGATGAAACTGAAATATATGAGCTTTGAAGTTTTTGTAGTTTGCAGTTGTTGCACAGAGAGAGAGAGAGAGAGAGAGGGGGGGGGAGGCAAGTTCAGAGAGAGGCGATTGGGGAAGGCTAAAATGATTTGCCCTAAATAAAATATAATATATATATATATATATATATATAATTTGTTTTTAATAATAATATAATCAAATATATAATATATATATATATAAATTTCCAAAAACAAAAAAATTAAAAAAAAAAAGTTTTCAACCCGTCAACCCGACCCAACCCGTCCAAAAATATTCGGGCTGGGTTATAATCATAAACCATGTTGAATATAATTCGGGTGGCTCAACCCAACCCGATTCGGGTTAAGGTTGGGTTGGGTTGGGCCAACCCAACTTGCAGCCCTACTAATAATCCAGACTAACCTAATCCAATTTGTTATATTATTTCTCTTTTAAAAATAAATCAAACACAGCGTATTCATTAATTCTCAAGTCTATTCCTTTTTCTTTTTCTTTTTTTTTTTTTGGCAAAATCAAGCTCTGCGACATCTACAAAGAAACACCAAAACACAAACAAACCAAAGCAAAACAACCCAATAGAACACGAAGCCCACAAAACCCACCACTAAGATAGAAAAACAAAAGATCAGTGGGATTCAGTAACTTGAATCTAAGCATTCCCAACCAAAAGCACCAACTGCGTCGCAAAAGATTGCGATGGAGAAGAGTCTAAAAACCAAAATCCCCATGCTGGGCTCCATACGGAACAGCACCCTCAGCACTAAACAAAAATTGATCATTACACAAACCGGCCTAAGGATGACCCACTGAAACTTTAGGCTTCTTCCCATACACCGTTATCTCGTCCAAAGTTTAAGCATTACTCCATTATTTAGTCTTCTTTCCATAACCACCCCCACCCCTCAAGCGACCCACGATGACAATAATGGAACGGCTACAATAGGGAGGGGTTTTTAATTGTGAACCTTTGGAAAACAAATACTGAGGGAAGATTGATATGCGAGCTAAGATCAATGGATATATATATATATATATATATATATATATATATATATATATGTAGAATTTTTTTATATGAATAATTGAGCAATCAAGCCAAGCTAAAGCTCGTCCGAGTACTGCCAAGCTAATCTCTATCAAAGGTGGTCAAGGCTCGATCAAGCTTCAGTCGATCTCAAGCATCCTTTTGGCTATGACGAGTTAACCCTAAACTCCCCAAAGCTTGGCTTGGCTCGGCTCGTTTACAGCCTTACACCCAATATGAAATTACTGGTCGATCCACCCCGTCTCAAGATTTTTCTTGGGCTGTAAATGAGTCGTTCCAAGTTTCATATTGTTCAATCTTGGCTCGTCGTCTCTAGGGATGTGATACTCCCAGTTTTTAGGCATGGGTTGATCAAGTGCGCAACCGAAGACCGGAGGATATCAAACAATTAATATTTAAAACAAGCACGTAATGCAAATAGATAAATAATAAAATAAATACTAATATTGAATGAAAACTAAATAATAATTAGTTATCCTCTATTGTCAATACTCCAAATAAATTCAATAATAAATAATTCCCCATAATTATTGTAAACCTCCAAAGTACAACTCAGGAATCCAAATTACATGGACCCCTAAATAAAAATCTAAAAACGAAAATAATAATGAAGTCTAGATAAACCGAGTTTAAACAATAAATGAAAACTGAGATAATGTCCTACATCGATATTCCGAACGAGTGAATATGGATGCTCTCTGATCAGCACGAACAACCTCTAAGTCTGGAACTAGCATGGACTTGAAAAATAAATAATGGGTTAGCCCCACGAGCAAGTCCTTTCTACTATAACTTAATCAGAGAACCGATAAACGATACATCCTTAGCCAAACTTATACAATAACTATATAGTCGATACATAAATATACACACTAAGACGTTCACTGAGATATAGGGCAGTCTCAACCAGATAGAGGGTATCTTAAGAAAAATCACACACCAGATGGTCAAAAGTCCCTGTACTACCAGGGCCCACACATCTCTTATATCCAGCTACTCATCTTCGACAATATATGCCTCAGTCTTAACCACTTATGTTGAGACATCAAGCTCGTATTATGGCTCACACATATATATACTTAATAACATCATCAATAAAGCCATATCTAACAATAGCACAATGTAGAATGTCTTGACTTATTAGCCAGCTCATCTAATCATTAAAATATCAAAGAGCCTACCTTATTAGGTATCTTAATGATCCCATCTCAAACATACATTAAATCCATCAGACTATATTTAGCAATGGTATAACATATAATCACAGCCATAAATCATGCTTGTCAATTATAAGTACATCAACAACTATTTTTAAAATCATAAATCCAACTAGTCCATTTAATTACACAAATTAAACATTATAAAAAATTAATTTGTAACTTAAAAGTTAATTTAATTATTTATAGTGATCATATCATGAAACGTAAGAGTTATAACACAATTTATGCATTTAAATCTTATAACACTGTTCCCGAAGCTTTAGGACATACTTAGAATTTAATAAAACCAATTCGGGGCCATTCGAAGCATATCACTCATACTGTGCTTAAGCATAGTATAGTGCTTGAGTATTATCCCTTAGTGCTCGAGCACTGGTTTGTAAAACCAGTTCAGCAGGTTTGTTTCAAGTCTGAAAATCCATCGTTATAAGTCCTAAATCATGAATCTATGTCTCAATTAATTCCCATTATTAATATGAAGCAATTATACATGATTAGAGAATCAAAACCAAGTTTTCATACATTAATTTGTAAGTTCGAACTCTGTAACAACATACACATATATACACATATATAGGTTAATTTTAATCTGACTATAGCATAGAAACATATTTAATTCCTCTGTTTAAATTCCCTAAAGTCAAGCTAATGATGCATAGATTAAAACTTGCCTTGTGATTTTTGAATTGAAAAGTAAACTCAAAGTTCTCTACAATCGCTCCAGTTTTCGTTTCCAACTCCGACAACCCATTGTCACCTTCATTTTCCTTCTCCAGTCACATTCTTCTTCCTTCTCTTTCTCTCTCTCTCTCTATTTCTCCATCTCTTTTCTTCTTCTCTCAAAACTCACGTATCAACAAAACCTTCCTAATAACTACACCACACACACAAACTCATAGTCCATTTACTTAGCCCAACTAATTTAAAACTAAACTAAAATAAAACAAATAATCAATTAAACAACCAATAATTAATTAAATACAAGTAATAACAATAGAACATCTCACACACATCATAAAATTAAAGGTAAATTACACTTAGACCCCCTGTGGGTAGGTCATATTTCACATAGATTAAGATTTTGATTTTAAATTTCACTTATATTTGAATTAGTAATTTAACATTTCACTTACACCCTAAAGGTCAATTTTTGATGGAGCCAAAGTAATTTTGAGGTGTTAAATGACTATACTACTCTTTGACCTCATATTAACTTTTTTTGTGACCAAACTACCCCCATCACAATCACACCGCCCCGTCTCTCTGTCATGAACCTTCTTCTTTCTCTCTCTACCTTTCTGTCATGATTGTTAAATTTTTCGCAGCCAAGAAGAGAGTTTTAGAGAAAGAGAGGGGCAATTGCAGAGAAGGGCAGAAAAGATCTTTGGTGTCTAAAATTGCCAAATTTGTCTTATTTTTCTCTTTCCTCAAACCTTCTCTTCATTTTTCAATTTAGGTTTTTTTTTTTTTTCCCCACCACTATAACACCCTATTTTTTCCCACCATTATGACACCCTGTTTTTTCCACCGAATCACACACATACACACACACAAACACACACATATATATATCACCACCACCAATCACCCCCACCATATACTGCCACCGCCGGCCTGCGGCATCACAGCTTCACCACCTATAGCCACTTCTATCATCACCCCCTACAACCACCACCAAATTGACACCAAATCAAACTAAATAATCACCTTTCAAAAAACAAATTGACACCACCCACAACTACCACCAAGCCTTCACCTTCATTCTTGTCACAACATAGCTTCCACCACAGAGAACCCAAGACCCAAAATAGAGCCCTGACGCCATCATCACTAATTACTCTGACTAGAAGCCGATATGAACTGGGATTTGCTACTTGGGACTCGCCGGAACTGAGTTTGGTTTCATTGACACTAGGAGCTCGTCGGAATTGGGTCAGTTCAGTTCTGTTGTTCATCACCAGAGATGAACTGGGTTTCGCCACTTGGGGCTTCACTAGGATCACAAAATGTGGATTTTCGCTGCCAATTACAATGCCGTCAAGGCTTTTTGATGCGAAAATCCTCGCGACTCGGAACAACTGCATTTACCTGCAAAACTAAAGGACGTCACCTCGAATGGCACAGGTGGGGTGCCAGTCGAGGACCCTCTGACGATCAAGTTAGTACTTGTAATCGTATCTCATAATAATTGTATATATTCTGTTTAGGGGTTTTTTCTCGTCCTTTCTTTAACGGCTTTGTGCCCTATTTATGGCTGTTGAGGATGCAGTAAGTGGCATGGGCCGGTTATAGCTCGCTGGCATGAGATCGGGTCGAACAATTGAAGTATGGCCCATGCAAAAGCACCACGGAATGGGCCGAACTTGGAGGATCCACTGAGGAAAATCAAGCCCATTGGAAAGTCAGGCCCAAAAGGAAGAAAACCCTTGAATAGAGGCCCAATGTAATCAGTTAGTGAGAATATTTGTATTGGTCTATAAATAGACCATGAGGGGTGGACAAGAAGGGGAATTTTTTATTCTATTGAAGTGTAAGAATTCTAGAGAGAGAGAAAAGGGTGTATTTCTTGCATCTTCAATTGGCGCCATTTATGGGAAACGACGAAGAAGATCGATTCGAGCCTGATCAGTACCATGTTAGTTCAATCAAGTTTGTGAGTACACAGTTTGATTTCTGGAAGTTGAATCCAGATCAGTGAGATTGTAGTTTGTTTAGAGAGAATTCTTGTTTATTGTGGCTTCTGAGGCATTTGCTTCAGGATGACACAACTGTGATTTGCTCAGTTGCAGTCAGATCCGGTGAGTTCAAAGCTAGAAAAATTCAAATATAGCAAACGGTGACCACGATTCGGTGAAGTTGAGCCCAGATCTAACGGAATTTGCATCGGTGACGCTCAGATCTGTTTCGGTGTTCGTAATTGATGCCTTTGCTTCGATCCGGAATCATGATAGGGGGTAAGAACTCCAATACGGTAGGGAACGTCCAGTAGGTGAAACTTGATGAGTTGATGAGCATGATCGAAGCTCTCCGGAGAGAAAATGCAGATTTAAGGACTGAAATGCAGCGTCAAGAAGCTCCAGTAATTCCGCGACCACTCCCGGTAGGAGAAGAAGCTGCACATACTGATGTGGCACATCACGGCGAGGAGGTCGAAAACAATCTGATAGATCCTCACTGCGAGGAAATCCGGAGAGACGGTTTGCCGCTAAATCTTCGTCGTATTGATGATCGTGAAGGATCGACTCACGTGGATCCACGGTGTGAGCAAATCAGGCGAAACGAAGCAATGACTTTTGATCCACATCAAGAAACGCTCAGCCGAGGTGAAGCAATAGAGTTGGATCGTCACAAAGCTATGCCTCTATGGCGCAGAGACTTTGCTGAGGATAGATCATTCGATCCGACTTATCGGCCTTCTATGACGACGTTCGACTATCACAGCTCAGAGAGGAGGTCTATAGACCAAAAAGCAACCGCAGGGTTCCAAAGGGAAAATGAAGCACTCCGTTCAGCAGCTCGAATGGTTGATTCACCGTTCACCGATGAGATTCTGAATGCTCCGAGTCCGAGGAAATTTTCCATGCCTGTTTTTATTCTGTTCGACGGAATGAACGATCCGATCGATCATGTGTATCACATCCAGTTGAAAATGGCTCTGAACACTGAGAATGACTCTTTAATGTGTAAGTGCTTTCCTACAAGTCTAGCTGGACCAGCTCAAAATTGGTTCAAGAACCTGCCGAGGGGCTCAGTGGATAGTTTCCGAAGCTTGTGTGATCAGTTCATAAGCCAATATTACGGAAATAAGCGTCTAGCGAAGGATATTTCGAGCCTATTTACAATGAAGCAGCATGCTGATAAGCGTCTCCATGCTTTCCTAACCAGGTTTAACCTTACCAAGAGTATGGTGATTGAATGTCACCCTTCAACGGCAGTTCAAGCATTTATACTGGCCATGACCCATGGCACCCCATTCCACACAAGCCTGGTGGTGAACACGCCGAAAACTATAGATGAACTTAATGAAAGAGCCGATGGATTTGTACGCTTGGAAGAAGAAGAGGCGGTAAATGCTCGGAAGACATCCGTCATATCCACGGAAGAAAAGACCAAAGCAAAGATCAGGCAAAAGCAGGTTCAGCCGCAGCGCTCCTCGTGGAAATCTGAGAAGAGGGCCAGAGAGGAAGAGCTGGTTACTCCATTGAAAGTTACCTTAGCAAGACTGTACTAAGAAAATAAAGATAAGTTCCGACCTCCTTTACCAATCAGACAACCCTTCGAACAGAGGGATCAGTCTAAGCACTGTGCATTTCATTCTGACTTTGGCCATCAGACTAACGAATGCAGGAACCTAAGGAGACAGGTAGAGATGCTGATAGCCAGAGGGGAGTTCGCAAGTTATATTCAAGGCCCAGCGGTGCAATAAAACTGACCAATGGAGCACGTGAAGAGGAATCAGAAGTCAAATTCTCACAACACGCAACCAGTTCGAATAATCAATGCAATTCACGGTCGGCCAGAGCCTGTTGAAGAGTCAGATGAACTGCTTCGAACATGCATTCGCCAGGCACAGATGAAGAGAAGGATAGGCAGTGTAAACACTCTGCACCAACAGAGCGCATCAATGTAGATAAAGTTTGACGGAACAGATCTATTGCGTGTTCAGATCCCTCATGAGGACCCGTTGGTCGTAAGTTTGACAGTGGCCCAATGCTTGGTGCACAGAATTCTGATTGATCCTGGAAATAGTGCGAACATTATGCCAAGGGACACATTTGATCGGCTCAAGATCAAACGGGATCGGCTGAAATCCACCGGAAATCCTTTACTAGGGTTTGATGAAAAACGAGTGGAGCCTATTGGTACGGTGGAGGTAGCGGTACATGCTGCCGAGAGGGTTCTGATGGAAACCTTTGTGGTTGTTGAAATCTATCCCTTTTACAATCTTCTGATGGGCAGAGGGTGGATCCACAGAGTTCAAGGTGTTCCTTCCACTTTGCATCAGGTGATGAGATACCTGGGGCCAGACGGGACCAAAGTGATTGACATTCATGCGGACCAGGTTGCAGCAAAAGAATGTTATTCAGTAACGCTGAAACATGCCGGAAAAGGGAAAGCTCCTATTCGTTCAGCAAGTCCGAGATAGCAATTACAAGAGCCTCCCTCCAAGTAGAATGGGGAGGAGGAGCCAGTGGACTTGACTGAAGAACCCCTGTTTGATGTGCAGATCGATCAGTTCCGACCGGAACGAACAACCAGAGTGGGGGGACGACTCGCTGAGGAGGAGAAGCAGGAGTTAATTAATTTCTTATCTCAAAACGCAGACGTGTTTGCGTGGAGTCACCTAGACATGCCAAGGATTGATCCTTCCGTATCTTGTCACTCTTTGAACGTTAATCCCAATGCAAAACCTGTAAAGCAGAAGCAGCGACGGTTTACTCCCGAGCGCAACCGGATCATTTCTGAGGAGGTTGACAAGTTGCTTGATGCGGGGTTTGTAAGAGAAGTGTACTACCCTGACTGGTTATCAAATGTTGTCGTTGTGCAGAAGAAAAATAGGAAATGGCGAGTGTGCATTGATTTCACCAATTTAAACAAAGCCTGTCCGAAGGATAGCTTCCCGCTGCCAAAGATTGATCAAATGGTGGATGCAACTACTGGTATGAGCGTTTGACCTTTTTAGATGCTTATTCAGGTTATAATCAGATCCCCATGGACCCTGCTGATGAAGAAAAAACTTCTTTCGTTACCGAACGCGGGACGTATTGCTACAAAGTCATGCCATTCGGACTGAAGAACGCCGGAGCAACTTACCAAAGACTTATTAGCAAAATTTTTAAAGGACAAATAGGGAAGACGGTGGAAGCTTACATTGATGACATGGTGGTAAAAAGTAAGAAGAAAGTTGACCATGTGAAACATCTACGAGATGTATTTGATGTGTTGAGGCAATATAGAATGAAGCTCAATCCAACCAAGTGCTCATTCGGTGTAAGTTCTGTCCAATTCCTGGGGCACGTGGTTAATCTCAGAGGCATCAAGGCAAGCCCTGCCCAAGCAGAAGCTCTGACTAAGAATGCCGAACCAACAACAGTCAAAGAAGTGCAAACACTTAAGGGACGGATCGCTGCATTGAGCCGGTTCATTTCCAAATTGTCAGATCACTGCAAACCATTTTTTGACATAATACGAAGCCACGACAGACAAGTTTGGGGGGATGAACAGCGCCTAGCGTTAACTGCTATGAAAAGGTATATACAGAACCTTCCGGTCCTGTCAGCCCCAGAACTGGGCGAAAAATTATTTTTATATCTCGGAGTATCCAGTATCGCGACAAGTGGAGTTTTGATCCGCTATGCAGAAGGGAAGCAATATCTAGTGTTCTACGTTAGCAAGACAATGACTGAGGCCGAAAGACATTATTCAAAGGCAGAGCGGGTGATACTCTCGCTAGTGCATGCGAAAAGAAAGCTCAGACATTATTTTGAATCCCATCCTATCATCGTTCTAACCACTTTCCCTATCAGAATAATCCTGCACAAACCAGATCTCTCAGGAAGAATGACGAAGTGGGCCATAGAGTTAAGCTTATTTGATATCACATACGAACCCAGAACAGCAGTCAAAGGGCAAGCGGTGGCAGATTTTTTACTAGAATGTGATTCAGAGGACATGGAGGAAGACCTTCGTGGTTGCTTATGGAAACTCTTCGTCGATAGATCCTCAAATCAGATGGGTGCAGGCATTGGGATCAAACTACAAACGCCAGAAGGTACATCATTAAGTCAAGCACTTCGGCTTGAATTCGGAGGCACGAACAATGAGGCGGAGTATGAAGCATTGCTGGCCGGAATTACGCTTGCCAAGGAGTTGAAGGTCAGGAATTTGACTGTTTTTAGTGACTCGCAGTTAATCGTTCGGCAGGTGAATGGCGAATATGAAACCAAGGATGAAACGATGGAAGCATATCATTCTGCTGTTATGCGGGAGGCCAAAAATTTTGAAAAAATTGAATTCATTCAAATTCCGAGGGACCATAACGAGGATGCCGATAGGCTAGCATGTAGTGCCTCGGGTTCGGGAGAAACATTGGCAAGGGTGATTCCAGTAGGAATATTAAACCAGCCATCCATTTTTGAAGAACCTTCGGGTTCAGATCCTTGGCAAGTGAATGTTATTCCATATGAGCCAAACTGGGTTGATCCGATTATAACTTGCATCCGGGATGGTACTCTGCCTGAGCAAAGAGATGAGGCTAGGAAAATCAAAGCGAATGCTGCGAAGTACGCCGTAGTGCATAACCAGTTGTACAGAAGATCTTTTTCCGGACCGTACTTAAAGTGCGTCACCCCCACAGAGGCTCGGTAGATACTACGAGCTATTCATGAAGGTGTATGCGGAAACCACTCAGGGGGGAAATCTTTAGCGCACAAAGCAATGACGCAAGGGTACTTATGGCTGAGCATGTCAGGAGATGCGGAGGAATTGTCCAGAAGGTGTGATAAGTGCCAAAGGTTCGGACCACTGATTCACCAACCACCTGAGGACTTGCACGTAATGGCCACACCATAGCCTTTCGCATAGTGGGGGATGGATATAGTTGGTCCTCTACCAACTGCAAAAGCTCAGAACAAGTATGTGTTGCTAGCTACAGATTAATTTACTAAGTGGGTGGAAGCAGAGCCCTACCCGAGCGTTACTCAAACTCATGTGAGACGATTCATTTGGAGTAATATTATTTGCCGGTTTGGTGTTCCGAGGTCAATCGTCTTGGATAATGGGACCAACCTTGACAGTAAGCAAGTAAGAGGGTTGTTGGAGGAATATAGAATTAATCAAAAGCTGGCAGCAGTAAGTCACCCCCAGGCCAATGGACAGGCGGAAATCACAAATAGAACAATCTTTGCTTGTATCAAGAAGAAGCTTGAAGAAAAGAAAGGAAAACGGTTAGATGAACTACCGAACGTCCTATGGGCTTACAGAACGACTCCAAGGCGACCAACCAGAGAAAGCCCATTCACCATGACGTATGGTACCGAGGTAGTTATACCAGTCGAGTACTTGGTTCCGACTGTTCGAAGCTTGGCATGGAACCGAGAGCATAATGACAGTATGTTGAGGTTTAACCTCGATTTGTTGGAGGAAAAAAGAGATGCAGCGGCGGTTAGGCTCGCATCCTACCAGTAGACGCTTGCGAATAGCCATAACAAACTTTAGACGGGGTAATCTGGTTTCGAAAAAGAAGGTAGGGAAAGTCAAAAAGATGATGCCACCACGGGAAGGTCCATACAGAATTGCAGAAGCCATAGGAAAGGGGGCATATACCTTAGAGACCATGGCCGGAAGGCTGGTTAACAAGCCTTGGAATGTTATTTCTCTGAAGAGGTATTATCAATAAAAAGTTGAATTTCAATATTGAATTTTGTTCATTTTCAATTGAATGCAGGTGAATGTACAAGTTTTTTAGATTTATAAAAATAATATTCCTTTTTAAGAGGTTGAGAAAGTAAAAATGGCAAAGCCAAGTGGCAAGTGGCATTCTAGCCGAGCGCCAGGCGCCTAAGCAAAGTAAGTGGCAGCTGGCACTATGAGCCGAACGCCAAACACTTGCCAAGAAATAAAAGGCCAAGTGGCAAGTGGCATTCTAGCTGAGCGCTAGGCATCTAAGCAAAGTAAGTGGCAGCTGGCACTATGAGCCGAACGCCAAACACTTGCCAAGAAATAAAAGGCCAAGTGGCAAGTGGCATTCTAGCCGAGCGCCAGGCACCTAAGCAAAGTAAGTGGCAGCTGGCACTATGAGCCGAATGCCAAATACTTGCCAAGAAATAAAAGGCCAAGTGGCAAGTGGCATTCTAGCCGAGCACCAGGCACCTAAGCAAAGTAAGTGGCAGCTGGCACTATGAACCGAACGCCAAACATTTGCTAAGAAGTAAAAGGCCAAATGGCAAGTGGCATTCTAGCTGAGCGCCAAGCACCTAAGCAAAGTAAGTGGCAGCTGGCGCTATTAGCCGAACGCCAAAAACTTGCCAAAACAAGTAAAAGAATGAAAGTGGCAAGTGGCGTTCTACCCAAGCGCCAACCACTCAGCAAAATAAGTGGCAGCTGACACTATGAGCCGAACGCCAAAAAATTAGCTGAAAGCAAACCACTGACATATAGGGAAGAACCAGATCAGATTGTTGAAACAAAGTATTTACAGAAAGAGTTTGATCAGAAGTCGGCCATCTCATTAATAATAATGTTTAAAGAGTTACAAAAATGATGAGGTATACAGATGGCAGAAATACAAAAGAAGGAAAGTCAATACATCAAAAAGGTTCTAACTAAGAAGCGTTTGCCTCGTCAGCCTCTTGATGGTGCTGAACGATCTCCTCATTATTGTTGGTATCACCATCCTCACGAGGAAGAGAGTCGAGGTGAATGACAGAATCGTTCTGTTGAGTCCTACCCTCAATAACATTGGAAGAATCATTCGGCTGAGGGTTATCTTTAGCAGTAGTAACAGATGGAGTCACGGTGGACAGAGGAAGAATGTCCAAAGTCAGAGCAGCAGAAGAAGTAGGAGTGATCCGGGAAGAGGCAATCTCTTGGCACTCATCAAATATGCCCTTAGCAGTGGTGGAGTCTAGATCGGCATAAGTACCCGGAGGGTCAATCTCCAGTTCTTTGTCAACATCATCAGGGGTAGAACCAGTCTGACCCTCATCTGAAACACGATCGGCATAACCCTCTCGGAACCCCTGAGCATATCTGAGGGCCCTAACTCTAGAAAACCGAGCATGCAGAGCTAGCATACCACCGTTTACCCTACTAATGGTGTCGAGTAAAGCATTGCGCTCGTCCAAAGCCCTTTTCTCAAAGGCCATCCGAGCGGATTGCTCATCACTCAGAAGGCGTAGAAGTTCTTCCTTTTCAGTTTTAAGGGATTCCCGCTCGGTATGCCAGACGCTCTTTTCGAGCTGCAATGCATTCCTCTCATCCTGAAGAGAGTCGGTCTCCTTCCTCAGCGAGTCCCTCTCCTTTTCAACCTTACTAAGCTGAACCATCAACCCGGTTTTCTGAGCAGCCAAAGAATCCTTCTCCTTGTTCGCTGCATTAAGGCTGTCAGAGAGCGCACGAGCCTTGTCGTTCACAAGCTTAACCTACTTCTGCATAGCCATCATCCTGTACAGGGTCTGTAGAGATATATAGGACAACTGGTTAAGCCGAGCAGATGGTTAGAAGAAACTAAGTGTAAAGACTGTATAAAGACTTATTGACTAAGAGGCAGAAGTTACCTCCATGGCAGATAAGGGAAATCGGCTGAACACTTCCCTCTGAGACAGACCCTTGGCTGCCTTAATGTCCTTGGGAGTCCACATGCTCCTGTAGTATGCCATAGCGGTCTGACTATCCTTGAACATAGTCTCGTTCGGTTTTACAGATAATCCGTCTGTTCGAATGAAGCGAGGGTTCCATGGTGCTGTTCCTGAAGCGGAGGCATGCCCAGAAGGGGTAGGGGGCCTAGTTTGAGGGGGCTTTGCTAGAGATATCACATTCGGCCTAGAGGGCTTGACCCTCTGTGACGAAGGAACATCATCGATGCTGAGGGCACTATCAGGCTGGTGCTTTTTTCCTCTTGCCTTTTCCCGTGCGGAAGCAGTAGTAGAGCCGGGAAGATTATTAACAGAGGGGGTCACGTTTGGACTGGCGGTCGCTGTGTTGGTAACCGGGTCAGTAGCCGTCACGGTCGGATCGGTGGAAGGAGTGGTATCAGAAAGGGTAGCAGAGGAAGATGCTGAAGTTGGTGAAGAATTTGCTGCAGGGGTGATAACAGGCCTGGGGGCAGTTTTCTTCTTGCCGAATGAAGGGATCTGGAGTTGACTCATTGTCTTGCGGAAGGCTGAGAGAACGAGGAGGTTGTCTGAAGTGAGGAGGTCCGAGCAGGAGGGAACGTTGTTCAGAACGTACTGCTTCAGGTAGTTATCCCTATCCCTGCACACACCGTAGCTCAAATCATCACAAGGAATGCCTAAGGAACGGCACAAGAAAGTACAAAAATGGGGAATGAAAATCTCGCAAGGACAGTCACTCTTATGGGTTTTGTATTTCTTGTAAGAAGAGACAGAGCACTCTCCAAAAGCGCTTGGGATAGGGAAATCCTCCGCAGCTGGAGGGAACCAGGCTCCCCTAACCCTTCTCGGATTTGATTTTATCTGTGCAGATGGACCTCCTCTCAATGGGGACAAAGTGGTAAAATGGTTCATCAGTTCTGATCTTGCTAACCTTGTAACAGAGGAGAAGATCTATGAGGTCCAAATCTAGACCTCTGTCACAGATCAGAAGTAGCATAACAGACAAAATCCTAAGGAAATTTAGGTTTACTTGCAGAGGGGAGAGTTTTAGTTTGTTGAAAACATAGCAAAAGAAGGGATGCAAGGGGAACCTAAGGAGATTAAGATGAAGGAGTGAAAACAGAACTTCGCCGGGAAGAAGGCCAGCACCGGTTCTAATATTCACCTCTTTGGGGTAATTTCTAATTTGTACATTGTCAGGGAAGTGAAGTTTCATGCAAAGAACATCTAGATCTACAGTCATGGTGAGAATGAATGAAGATTTTAAGGAAGAGAGAGAGGTCTTCCAAAAGAAAAATGCAAATGAAACTAACCTCAGAAAGTGAGAACGGCAAAGAGTACTGCGAGGTCGCTGGAAGGAGGATCTTTTGCAAGAAATCGCCGGAGAAGATTCGAACAACAGAAAGTGAGATGGAGACGGTAAAGAGAATCGATGGAACATCTATGAGGCTTATAAAGACAAGGTGGGCCCGAGGGCCGAGGAGTCAGGAAAGTGAGGAGTTTTTTTTTAATCTCCAAACGCCGACCCCCAAATCTAACCGTCCATTCTCCCACGTAATCTTCTCGAGCCGTCAGGTCATGATTAGCAGCCTCTAATAATTACCCCCTAATTAATAGGGAGTAATTATGTGGGCAGTTGAGGACGTAGTAAGTGGCATGGGCCAGTTATAGCTCGCTGGCATGAGATCGGGTCGAACAATTGAAGTATGGCCCATGCAAAAGCACCACGGAATAGGCCGAACTTGGAGGATCCACTGAGGAAGATCAAGCCCATTGGAAAGTCAGGCCCAAAAGGAAGAAAACCCTTGAATAGAGGCCCAATGTAATCAGTTAGTGAGAATATTTGTATTGGTCTATAAATAGACCATGAGGGGTAGACAAGAAGGGGGATTTTTGATTCTATTGAAGTGTAAGAATTCTAGAGAAATAGATAAGGGTGTATTTCTTGCATCTTTAGCAGTCGATTGGAATCAAATTGGTTTCGCTGATGTTGATGGTTGAGGTCTCCCTTATCATCTGCTTGTGGGAGATCAGAGGAGATCCATTTATTGCTAGATTTGTCAGGGATATGATTTACTCCTTTGACTTTCTCAAATTGTGCCAAGGTTATCCTTATCCTGTTGAACCACGTCATCTTTCATTATTCTTGATAATGAAATACTATCATTCTTATCCAATGGAAATATTATCGTTCGAAAGTCGAAGAGGTCTGGCGGCTGGTCAACACTTAGTTGCCTCTATCATTAGGTCAAGTCTTGGTTGACTAGGCCTTGGTTTCGGATAACCAAGCCTTGATTTATGATAACCAAGGGTTGTACCCATATGATCTAACTTCTGGTGTTGGAACTATTTTCTCTTTCTAGAGTCGTATTTAGATCTGTTTGACCATTGATGTCTTGACCACTTTAATAAGGGAAGTAGTTGTTCTTACTCCTTTGGTAAGGGGTTTGTAATATGTTCAAGCTTCACTCAGTATGCCCTATTGATAAGGGAAATACTAATTTCAAGCTTCACTCAGCCGCCCTTTTAATAAAGGGTTATTTTTTACGAGCCTCACCCAGCTCGCCCCTTTAATAAGGGGATGTTTTGCCCAAACTTTATATGTTTGCCCTTTAATAAGGGAATCAAAGTTTTTCACTTTCAGGGACTTATCCTTTATGCTTGCCTTACTTTGTGGCTATGGTGGTAGTGACCGGTCAAATTTGAAGTGCATGTGACTAAGCTTGGTTCCTGGAAGAAAAGATCATCATTGGTGCTTGATGGTTAAAAACCTCATGGGACCACCTTGGACACGGTGAACTCATTGATTGTAGAAACTTCACTGGACTTAAAGTCCTTCCCAATGTGTAGAGACTTACCAGGTTATGGTTTCGGAGGATCGGGCACTGGTCTTGGACGACTAGTGCCCCCGAGAGGTTGCTAAAGGAGAGAGACTAGAAACCCTACTAGCTCGATGTACCAAGGTTGGTACTTCAATCTTCTAAACCTTGTCATCATATGTAGATCAATGATTGATATCGTGTGATCCACTATTCTGCCCCCGATGGTGGGATCTTCGGTGATGACCCATTCTATAGACGTTTATATAGTGGACAAGGTGCCTGGTGTTGCAACAATTTACAGTTTTATAAAAATATTAGATTGTGTTAGAAATAATTACTGAAAATTAACTTGCAATAGATTATCAATCCAAAATTCTGAAGTCAATAAGCAATTCATGTAAGGGAAGAGAGGTGACCACTGTTGTCTAGTAGGTGGAGGCTTGGTGTCCAGTGACTGGCTTGATGCCTGGTGGATGGGGGCGTGGTACCCAATGACTGACAAATGATGGTCTAGTGGCTAGTACCTTGTTGGGTCCAAAGATCGCCCTTAACTTAGGAACCTCCTTGGAAATACAGACCTTATTGGACATGGGATCTTGAGGGAGATTGGACCTCCTTAGATCTGAAAGCCTCGATTCATTCTTAGGTGTAGAAGTCCACCCTGATTACACGAACAGATAAAGTAATGAGATTATGTTGCTAGAGACATCCTCAATGGTAGAGGCTTTACTAGTAGGTGAAGACCCCCTTGTTGGTAGTGATCTTCTTAATGGGTGGAGACCTACTCATTTATGTAGGCGCAGAAGGACCAGGCCTTAGTCTTCAATGATCAAGCCTTGGTAGTTGGCTTCTGCCAAATATGAGATAGAGTTTGGTCTTAGATGACCTAACCTCAGTAGTGAGGGGACTAAGCATCGCTAGATAGAAAACACCACATTAGACTGCCTGGGTCGACGTGCCAAATTTTGATTATTATCATCGTACACTGGGTGATATCACGCAACCCCTCGTTTTGCCCCTAATATGATGGACGGGTAATCATGATGTAGAGACCCATCTTTATATAAGAATATAGAAACCTGTTGTTAACCGATGACTTTGGGATGGTTTCCATGATCGGAAACTTTCGTCTTGTCGTCCGTGCCAAGTCATGTCAGAATTATTATTTCTTCAGAGAACTAATCCTTCCCACAGACGGCGCTAGCTGTTGATGGAAAAATCCTCACGACTCGGAATGACAGCGTTTACCTGCAAAACCAAAGGACGTCACCTCGAATGGCACTGGTGGGGTGCCAGCTGAGGACCCTCCGACGATCAAGTTAGTACTTGTAATCGTATCACATAATAATTATATATATCTGTTTAGGGGTTTTTTCTCGTTCCTTCTTTAACGGCTTGGTGCCCTATTTATGGCTGTCAATTGGAATCAAATTGGTTCCGCTGATGTCGATAGTTGAGGTCCCCCTTATTATCTACTTATGCGAGATTAGAGGAGATCCGTTTGTTGCCAGATTTGTCGGGGATATGATTTACTCCTTTGACTTTCTTAAATTGTGTCAAGGTTATTTTTACCCTGTTGAACCATATCATCTTTCATTATCCTTGATAATGAAATACTATCATTCTTATCCAATGAAAATATCATCGTTCGAAAGTCGAAGAGGTCAGGCGGCTGGTCAACACTTAGTTGTCTCTATCGTTAGGTCAAGTCTTGGTTGACTAGGCCTTGGTTTTGGATAACCAAGCCTTGATTTATGATAACCAAGGGTTGTACCTTTATGATCTAACTTCTAGTGTTGGAACTATTTTTTCTTTCTAGAGTCGTATTTAGATCTGTTTGACCATTAATGATCTCTTGACCCCTTTAATAAGGGAAGTAGTTGTTCTTACTCCTTTGGTAAGGGGTTTGTAATATGTTCAAGTTTCACTCAGCATACCCTATTGATAAGGGAAATAATAATTTCGAGCTTCACTCAGCCCGCCCTTTTAATAAAGGGTTATTTTTTACGAGCTTTACCCAACTCGCCCCTTAAATAAGGGGATGTTTTGCCCAAACTTTATATGTTTGCCCTTTAATAAGGGAGTCAAAGTTTTTCACTTTCGTGGACTTATCCTTTATAATTGCCTTGTTTTGTGGCTATGGTGGTAGTGTGGTTCAATAGGATAAAGATAACCTTGGCACAATTTAAGAAAGTCAAATGAGTAAATCATATCCCCGATAAATCTGGCAACAAACGAATCTCCTCTGATCTAGAACAAGCGGATGATAAGGGAGACCTCAACCATCGACATCGGCGAAACCAATTTAATTCCAACTGATAGCCATAAATAGCGCACCAAGTCGTTAAAGAAGGGACGAGAAAAAACCACTAAATAGAATATATATAATTATTATGTGATACGATTACAAGTACTAACTTGATCGTATGAGGGTCCTTGGTTGGCAGTGCCATTCGAGCTGACGTCCTTTGGTTTTGCAGGTAAATGCCGTCATTCCGAGTCGCAAGGATTTTCGCATCAACAAGGCTTATGTAAACCTCATCTAGTTTAAGGTGGCCTCAGTTCATACCTAAGTATAAAAACTTCAAAAGCCGAGAAAAGAAAAAGGATAGCAAATAGTCCAAGTACGCATTTTTTGCTTGGCGTACTTGCTGCCATTACCTTTGATTTGAGGAATTGGGTCTGATGCTGCTAAGGAGGGGTTTGCACACAAAGAGAAATGATAAGAATATATTGGTAAGAGGGAATTCCACCCTTGTTGATGGACTTATTGATGCCTCAATCTGCAATTTCATTAGTAATATCGGGAGGACATTCTTTAAACCAGGGTCCAGAGATTAATAAAGGTAGCACTTCTATATGCTTAGGCCAGAAAGTCACGGTCGAGGGTTTCGGCACTGACAATGGTGATGAACAACGCAATGTTGGAGAGCTTACAAGGGTTGGGTACGGCCTTCCCGTCAGAGCACGAGACGCGGATTTTTGCTGCCGATTACAACGATGTTGAGGCTATAAGCCTGTAATTCGATGTCTCGACGCCGAGATATATTGATTGCGACATCGTAGAGGTTGTAATCCGACATCCGCCTCCGATATCAACTTGCTCTTCAGTGTCGCCTTCCACAATCGACTTCGCCTTCAATTCTTTGCAATCGACTTTTGTGATACTCCCGAATTTCCGAATGCGGGTTGGCCAGGCCCACGCCCGAATACCCGAGGATATCAAAACAAATTGATAATAAACGAACACAGAGTACAAAAGAATAAAGAAGAATAAATAAAATGCTGACAAGAAACTAAAATGATAATCTAATAATAAACCTCATAATATATTTTCATTAATTAATAAACTCTTCTGATACAACTGATCCTCCAAAATACAACTCGGGAATCTATACTGTGTGGACCCCTAGAAAATCCAAACTAAACAAATGACAGTAATCTAAAACAGGAAACTGAATCATAAAGGAACTCCTATGTAGCATCGGAAGAATGAAGTAGACTGATCCCCGCTCAACACGAACAACCTCTACTCGTGACGAATACCTGAAAAATAATTGTGGGTCAGGCCCACAAACAAGTTCTACTCTACTACAGTCCAAGCAGAGATTCGATACACGTATACATCTTAGTCAATCCAACAGTAACTAGTAGTCCGTATATATATATATACACACTAAAGGAACTTCACTAGACTATAGGGTTGTCTCAACCTGAATAGTAGGCAACATGCAAAATGCACATATAGTGGGCATGAGTACCTAGACCTACCAGGGTACACAACTACACTATATCTAGCTACACATCCCTGGCGATATACGCGCCCTAACCATTGATCCTGAGACTCAAGCTCATATCATGGCACCATACTTATATATATATAATCTAGTAACCATCCTATCCAGTATAAATTAATCCTCCATAAGTCATTCAACTTGTTCAGCTGACCTGACTTGAATATAAGTAGGACTTAACATTTTAGTTAATCCATTCCCTTATATAATAAATTAATCCTCCATAAGTCATTCAACTTGTTCAGCTGACCTGACTTAAATATAAGTAGGACTTAACATTTTAGTTAATCCATTCCCTTATAAAATAGGTAGGACTTAACTGATAAGTTAATCCATCCCTAGAATGTCACCGTCCCATACCGATGCATTAAATCACACAATCCAACAATTGATGTAACAATTAAGGAAATACATCAAACATTCCATAAATAACTATGATAAATATGATATCACATAATAGGAATGACTTATTATTTCTTTAAACTTCCTATATCATATGTCCTACACAAACTGAATCTTATACATGATGATATTTTATTATACCGTTAAATAAGGATTCTCTATATCAAATTCATCCTACACATTTAATCTCAATTGCTAAAATATTTTAAAAGATTAAATCCATTTATTTGTTTAAAACATTCAAATAGCAAGCATCATTATGATTGAGTCTATTTAAATTTATTTAAACCCAAACCTAGTTCCTATTTAATGTTCAGGAATCCTAGGCATGTTTCTACGTTCCATCATTCCACAGATATGAAAAATACATAATTTAAATATATAAAAATTCACACCGGAAATCAAATCAAAATCATGCATTTATCAATTCATAACACAAGAACAGATATAAACCAATTTCATAAAACTTATGTTCTAATCCAATTAAATATGCATAATTATTTAATTTTATGTGTTTAATAAATCCTGGAATTTCCTAGGCATGTACAGAAATACGAATCAAAGGGAAAGAGATAGAAGAAGAACTTGCCTTAAACTTTCGGACGGAAAGTTAAACTTCTTCTTCCTTGATCTTCTCTCTAAAAGGAATCTAGAATATATTACGTGATATATTTTCACTCATTTTTCAACCTATAGTTGTGTATTTATAGGCTAAATAATAACCCTATTCCTTTTTCCAATCCAAGTCAACTTAATAAAAAATGAAAATATTAAAAAAATAACTTAAAATATGTTACGTATATAATCTATGTATATCCTTATTAATTAAATAAAATATATACATTAGATTATTTATTAATACTAAAGTTACCATAATATTAAAAGGTAACTTAAAACATGTTATGTATATAATCTATCTATATCCTCATTAAATAAATAAAATATATACATCAGATTATTTATTTATACTAAAGTTACCATAATATTAAAAAGTAACTTAAAACATGTTACATATATAATCTATCTGTATCCTCATTAAATAAATAAAATATATACATCAGATTATTTATTTATACTAAAGTTACTATAATATTAAAAAGGTAACTTAAAATATGTTACGTATAAAATATAAGTATATCCTTATTATATAAATATATAAAATATATGCATCAGATTATTTATTAATACTAAAGTTACTATAATATTAATAAATTACTTTCCTTTTTATACAGATATATATATATATATATATATATATATATATATATATACATATATACATATACAACTATCCACGGGTAATTATCCATACCCATCCAACCTTCTATTCAAGTAGTTCATGGGACCCAATTAGTTAGCCCATTACCACTAACCATAACCATAAAATAAAATAAAATAAAACATTTAATCATTTAATTTACAATTAATTACAATTAATCAAATACATCATTTAAGCACACAATCTAATTAAACAAATAATACAAATAACACCTAGACAAAATACAAATAACACATAGATAAGTAGCCAATTAATCAAGTAACACTTAATTCAATTAAACACATAAACAATTCGTCAAATAATTAATTAAATAATTAAAAAATTACAATAAAAATAACTAAATAAATACCGAGACTATCCTTTTAAAATTAGGAGTATTACAACTTTCCTTTCCGCAGTGGTTTGGGATATGTGGTGGTGGATGTAAGCTAGTATGTAGTGGTGGATGTGGAGTTGGGAATAACAGTTGTTATGGTTGAGGAGCCAGAGATGGTGGCCGTGGTGTGGAGTAGGATAGGGGTCTTTTGTCATATAAGATTATATATATTTTGTATTAAAAAATTAAGAATGAAAAGATTCATTTGCATGATTGGGTGTAAGTGAAATTAAAATCAAAATATTCATTTAGTTGAAAAATGATCTAACTTCAGAAGGTGTCTATATAATTTACCCTAACATTAAATAACCCTAACTATACCATTAATTAATTAATTAATAAAATATCTACAATTAAATCATCAAATCAAATAATCATGTCTTGATCATATAAAAAAAAGTATTATGGATGATAAAAAAGATTATTCTCTCTGCTGGACGTCTCTCTCATATATAGATATATATGAGGTAGGGTTTTCTATATGGAAAAATAAAAATAAAAAATTCCGAAAAAGGAAATCTTCCCAAATCAGCTTTTCATATTTGCGTTGACTTGTAGCGTTGCCTTGTTTGTAGTACGATTCACAAAATTGCTGTTACAGACAACAATGACGGGCGTTAAGTCTTGTTTGTAGAGTCGCTGAGTTTGCGCGATTCCAAATTTCGAGTGAAAAGGCATGCGAAAAACAATGAAGTGGGTCTAGAACTTTCTGCTCAAAGTTGTTTCCTTAATTGAATATAAGAGTTGTTTTACTTTATGTAATGACACAAAATGAATTTCCTTGTGTTGAAAACTCTTTGATCTAATCCTCTTTTAAAACTCTTCTTGAATAATCTTGACCATTGGATCACCTTGATACTCCAACACTTGCACATTCCTCCAATTTTTCGCAAAATAAAACATGTAATAATAAACA
Organism: Cornus florida; assembly: GCF_030987335.1. Lineage (NCBI taxonomy): Eukaryota > Viridiplantae > Streptophyta > Magnoliopsida > Cornales > Cornaceae > Cornus > Cornus florida. The sequence goes on along the minus strand of NW_026775579.1, from coordinate 75,024,659 downwards.
ATATGATGAAAAAAATCTAATTTTATATTTTTATGCATTATTATGTTGTTTTAACCAAGAAAATATTTAACATTTTCTTATATTTATATATATATAATATGAAAATTAATACAATATAAATGTAATAATACCTACTAATACTATAATATTAATGCAATTTTAAGGTGTTATCATTATGGAAAATTTCAAAAAAAGGTAAAAAATTTCAACAACATAGTCCATTCCATATATAATTTTGGAAAATAGGAAACTGAAAAATATGTCAAATAATTTTGTAGTATGCCATGTCACTTAACCCAAAAACAATTGTACTAATTACTTGATGAAAAAAAAAAAAAAAAAAAAAAAAAAAAAAAAAAAAACAAAATCAGAGATTATTTGTGTTACCACACACCATTCACTCTCTTCAAAGCTTATAAGAGCAACTCATAAAAGTTTTAGAAGTACATGCATGGTCATTCTTATTTGAATCTTCTTTGTAATATAAAGTATTGTATATATATATATATATATATATATATATTAGAATTGCTACAAGTACAAAGTTTATTTAGCCAAAAAAAAAAAAAAAAAAATTAAATAAAAAGAAGAAGAAGAAGAAAGATAATCATGTCTTTATCATATAAAAAAATTTTAAAAATATAAATTGCTTAATACAAATTAAGCTAATAAAATAGAATTAAACATGTAAATCTTAAACTAGAATCGATGGTTGTATATATATATATATATATATATATTTATACCTTGAGCATTGCGTGGCTCTCTTCTTTCATTATTTCAATAACACTGGATTATAAATCTTTTTAAATGAAAAAAAAAAAAAAATTTGCCATATGTGTCAAAATTCACAAATTTAAAATGAGCTTTTTTATGGAGCCTGTTTAGGAATATGCCCACGAACAAATGAGCCAAACAAGGAGTTCTTTGATTCAGGAGTTCAAAAAATCTGATCGAGTTTAGTTTGGTTATTAAATAAACAAAAATGAATCGAGCTCTTAGCGAAGCTAGAATAAATATATTAAAGATTTAAATGATGAGGTATTCAAATTAGAACCCCAATATAATGTTTGAATGAAAAAAATATAAACCGTTATTTATACAGTTATACTTGTTTCTTTATTTGGTAATAATAAAAAGGGATTTTCCATTTGGGTCAGACGTCTAGGAATTGGGTCCATATCGTCAAAAATCACTTAGTACGGAATTGGGTTGATGTAATATTATTAATTAATTAGATACTGACATTAGGACTGCAACTCGGGCGAGTTGGGCAGGCTGGAGACTTAATTCGGACTCAACCCATGTACAAAATTTTTTGCCCAAGCCGAACTAAAGTCCATAATTCACTTCTCTGCCCAAGCCCGCCCATGAGCCCACGCCTCTATAGTCAGAATGTAAAAAATAATAATTTGTGCAGCTACAAGGACTCGAACAACATTCCTCCAAGAAAAATCCTAAACACACTACCAACTAAGTTATTATACATTTGTGAAATAACATAGTTTTAAAATAAATATATCCTTTCCGGGCTCGAGTTGTGTCAACCCAAGCCCAGCCCGAATTTAATTCAGGTTCAGAATATCTAGCCCAAGCTTAGACCTAGAACAAAAAAACACTACCCAAACCCTGAAAATTTTAGGCTAGGCTCGAGTAAATTCGGGTTAGCCTAGCCCGAGTTGCGGCCCTAACTGACATATAGTGATTTGACGCACTAAATATTTATGTAGCATGATACAATTGGTTGATGACATAAATAACTATGTATTAAAAGAAGTTTTTAAGAGGACGGGGTTAGTTTTGACATCCACATTTCTCACTATCCACATCGTAGTGGGCAATAGTAAATGTGGCCGGAGCCAATGTAGGCTTGGGGCACATGCCCACCAACTTGGCCCCATCCATGAAAAAAAAACTTGATTGCGCCCGTTGTATTGTGAAACATGCCCATCGGATCGTTTATTAATGTGCGTGTAATATGCACGCATGCGTTTGTATTACACGGATGATCATGATGTGCTAGTTTCACGGTGCAACGGACGCAACTAAATTTTTCTCCCGTCCATGTGTATGTGTGTGTATATATAAAATTGCATAATGTCCCCATAAAATTTTTAATTGTTAAATTTTTTTTATTGATTTTTCTTTGTTTTCTCTTTACTCTTTAACTTACTTTAATTTTCTTAAAAGGAAAAAGTTATATTCCCCTAACCCTATTTTTTCCATTCAAAGTTCTATCATTTTTCTTTTTTTTTTTTTTTTTTTTTTTTTTTTTTTTTTTTTTTTTTCAGTCAGTACTTATATATATGATGTATTTAGTATGTGCTGTAACAATATTTTTTTTTTTTTTTTTTTCTCATCTTATTCTTTTTAATTATTTTCTTTATATTTAGTTTAATTACTGCAATTTTATACATTCAATACATATGTAATTTTATGCATTGCTTTCAAAATATGAATACCAGTTTAGGAAAATTGTAACTGTATTCAACGAAAGTATTACAATCAATCCAAAGGGGCTCAAGTGTAACTCACTTGTCCTTAACACTTTAGGAAGCATCGGGCCTACCAACTAGTGTGTATATATATATATTACGAATTAATATTTTGATTCTTATATTTGTTAAATACATAGTATTTTATTTTCTTATATACTCTCCCCTTAACATATTATTTTGTAATGGAAAATATTTAAGTGAAGATCTATAATATACTCATTATTAATGTGGACCAATAATAAATGGACATATCATTTTTAATTACCGAATAAAAAATGGTGGGTAGATACTTACTTATCAATTCAGAGATAGTGATTTGATACCATTTCACTATTGAAAATTTATAATTAAGTTCTCACTACATCCTCACTACTGATGTGGATTAATAATAAATAGACATGTGATCTTAATGGCAGGGTAGATATTCGGTTATCAAATTAGAGATGCTGATTTAATTATTATTTATAATTTAATTATTTAATTTAGTAATTAAAATAGAAAGTGTTCATTTATTATTAGTCCACTTACCTAATAAAGACTTATGTATTGTTGTTCTTCATATGCAAGATCAAGGAAAATAAGACTTTTAGGAATCTTAAAGTTTTTGCTTTATAGATGACATGAGCAACTCTGTCAGTATATATAATTCTAGATATATTTTTATTGTGTAACCACTATTTATGAAAATGTCTGAGAAGAAATATTCATGCATTTTTCTCTCTTGAATTACACTCTTTAATATGAGGGGATATTAATATACTTTTCTCTCTTGAATTTATATAATGAATATTATAAATGTTTATACGTAATTGAAATAACGGTTTATTATCATAAAAACTTTAAAAATGATGAATTTAAATTTTATTTTACAAGATTTGCGCTTTTAGGAGAAGGTTAGAAGTGTTCAAGTTGGTATTTGTTGGCATATTTTTTGGGCGGTTGGAAGTTAAGTTACACAATTTTTTTAACGTGTGTTACTTTCACGTTTCGACTACGTTTTTATTCTCACGCTTCACATGTGTTTGCTTAAATTTTTACTGCTTAAGATTTAATTTTACTACTCTCATCCTATTAGTCTCGAATTCACTCTCGCTCCTCTTTCAGCTCTACGTGGCTTTGGTTGGAAGCCAATTAAAATTTTCAGTTAATTTTGGCATCGCAACATATATATATATATATATATATATACAGCATCTTCCCACACGCTTGAAAGTGTTTGGTTTGAACGGCCCAGGCTCTACAGGTCTGTCGAGTCAGAAAAGTTGCACAGGCCTATTAAAGTAAAGATTCTCTATCTATCTAATTTTCCAGGATGGAACTGGTGTGGTTGAAATTAGTTCTTCTTGAAGCCTCCTCATTCCGTGTACCTACTTGAAGCCCTCATTCCGTGTACCTACGAGTTTGTGACTTCGTGACACATTTGTCACAATCGTTAAGTGACACATCTCTCACCCTCGTGTGTGTATATATATATATATATGTATTGGTCAGCCACGACTTTAAATTTCATAACTGTCAAATAAATATATAAAAAATAAATTCTTTTTTCTTTAATCATTTTATAGAACTATTGCAATCCTTGAGAAGATTCAAAACATTGTCAAATAACCAAACAGTCATGAGAATGAAAATAGTTCTAAATTCATTACACTCCGTGTGTCCAAAGAACATCTTTTCGTTTAATGTATGAATGTGTAAAATACATTTCTATATTAGTCACAATTTTATTTTATATAAATTTTGTAAAATAAACTAATTTATTTGTTTAAAATCATCTTGTGGTGAATTTCCAAAAAATCAGATCTAATCCAAAATTTATGTTTATTGTTGAATTCTCAAAATCATATCAAATACCAACCGTCAACTCTTTCTCAAAAAGTATTTAATACTTTAACCAAAAAAACTCATGTAACTACTCTGCCCATGGGACTTGAAGGTTACAATCCTCGGAAATATTTTGAACTTTTAGAACAAAAACGTAAAAACATATATAAATGCACATCTCTCTTACAAAAACTTTTTGTTTTCATTTCTAGACACTATAATAAATAATTTTATTTTATTTTTTTACATACAACATGTAAATAAATTTATTTAAGAAGTCCAGTCCGTTGGCAAATCTCCAAATTTCACATCTATTCCTCAAAGGTTATGTACATTCGTGAAGGACAAAGAAGGAAGGGTAAGGATAAATTAGGAACTGTGATCAGATTTTTGCTAGTTATGTTTTTTGCATTATATGTGCTGAGAATAAATCTTCTATTCGCATCGAAAATGATTAAGATCAATTCAAACGGTGGAGAGAATTTGCGTTCGCTTGCGTGTGTCAATGGCCAATTAGCATTTGGTCACGGGAGTACCCATAGTCCTCTTGGGCGGCATATGACTAATATCCTGTGCAATAAATTTTGAATTAGCGTTTAGTTGAACAACTAGAAGTCTACTAGAAAAATTAATATTGCTCATGTTTGTTGTGCCATTGAATCATTCACATCCAACTCTTATAAATTTCGAAATACGTATTCTAAGGTACTGTAGACTTTCTTGTTACCGAGGTTTTTATATATATATATATATATATATATATATTATAACAACAGCTCATAAAGTATTCACAAACAACCACTTTCACAGAAAGAGAAGCAATGACCGTTCATAAAATACTACCACTTTTTCTGCTTTTAACAGTATCATTAGCAGCAATTGCAGCAACACCCACATCAGGTCATGGGTTGCCCGGTTGCCAACCCAGCTGTGGCAACCTCAGCATTCCATACCCATTCGGCATAGGCAAGGGTTGTTACCTAGATGAGTCGTTCCTCATAACATGTGACGACCACTCCAACAAACCATTCTTAGGAACAAACAACATTTCCGTCCTTAACATATCACTCAACGGTGAGCTGCGAGTCTCGAGCCCCATAGCCTATGACTGTCACAACAAATCAGTCCGCCCGGGAAACAGAGACACTTTGATGAGGCAGGTAGATTACTCCATCTCATATACTAGAAACAATTTCACAGCCATAGGTTGTGACACCAGTGCATACCTAAAGAATATTTCCGAGAACAAGTATTTAACCGGTTGCATGTCCACTTGTGTAGAAAAAGAGGCTGCGATAGATGGTTCGTGTTTTGGCATTGGTTGTTGCCAAACACCAATTCCACAAGGAGTAAGTGATTTTAATTTGAGTGTTCTAAGCATGTACCACAATCCTAATGACCATAGCACGATGGAATTCAGTCCTTGTAGCTTTGCCTTTGTTGTTGAAGAGGGCAAGTATGACTTCTCCACATTTGATCTTTACAATTTGAGCAACATTGAGGAGTTGCCTCTGGTGCTTGATTGGGCAATTAGGGGCAGGACTTGTGAAGAAGCCAGAGAGGATACGAGCAACTATGCATGTGGAAACAATAGCAGATGTTATAATTCTGATAATATTTTAGGGTATCGCAGCTATCGCTGCAATTGCTCTGAAGGTTATCAGGGTAACCCATACCTTCCAAATGGTTGCCAAGGTACATGTAATTAATTTTTGTTGTTCGATTTTATCTTTTCTTTTTCTGTTTCTTGAATAAATTATGAATATATATATATTTTTTGTTTTAATTGTTGGCAGATATCAACGAGTGCTTGAGTCCAGAACTCAATATGTGTACAAATGTTTGTCACAACACAGAAGGGAATTTTACTTGTTCTTGCCCAAAGGGGTATCATGGGGATGGCAAAAGAAATGGCAAGGGATGTGTTGCAAATGAAATATGGCTAAAGGTCACTGTTGGTAAGTACAGAGTAAACTCGGAAGCTTGAATAAATTTTCCCTAATAACCAGTCTGTAGGAAATGTTCTTTAAGCTCTGTTGGATTGCTTAGGGACTACTTCTAGTTGTTCTAGTTGAAATTTTTTCCCCAGTAAAATTAACTTTGTTTTTGATTAAAAATTATTTAAAACAAAAACCTTTTTTGTGTAATTTTTTTGACAAAAATATTTTGGTGAACTTCAAAATGGTTTTAAAAAATAGTTCCTCCACACCACATAGAATGTAACCTAGTTCTGCATACAAGGCTTAATTATAGCTAATCCCCTTTTTACTACCATTATCTTATGTTGTTTTGTTAATGTTTAATTTTAGGATAAATTACATTGATCTCCCCAATTGAATGTCCCTTCTAGTTTCAAAAATGACACTGAACTTCCCTGTACTTATGGTCTGAGTAACACTAATTTTACAGTCATAAATTTCTTTACTATTGTGAGCTAATCTCATGCTTGAAATTTACTTAAAACTCAATTTTGTCCTTAATAAGTTTGAAAATGGATTATTGGCCATATGTTGTAATGGTAAATAATAATAAAAGTATAATGGATATATTTATCATTTAACACCTTCCAAGTCAACACTAATAAGGAGGTAAATGTTATTTTTGAAACAAAGGAGTTCTTTATTGAATGTTTCTACTTTTGAATGGTGAGAAATCATAAATGAAAAATTAGTCTCCATTAGATATTGATGTTTTGACTTGTTGACACTATTTCTCGAAAGCTTTAATTACTTTCTTATCAGATTGATGCAAAATTGTTAATACAATAAATTCGAATTAGTATTGTGCTAATGCTTTGGATTATCAAACCGGAGTGGATCAGAGAATAGTTATTACATATGTATGATCCAAATTGCCCTTGATCCTGGTTCCATTTACAGGCCTAATGCAATTAGAATGCCTGTTGGGTAGAAACTAAATTAAATTTTAAATGCTAGTAAATTTTGCTACTCCCTCTCTCCCAAAATCCCTCATTCTCTGTTCGGCAGCATGAAATTTGGAGTCTTTGAATTAGAGAAAATTCTGGTTTAATTTTCTATGTTGATTTTTTCTAATTTCACTTCCAAAGCTCTAATTTCATGTCTGCGAAACATAGTCCGAGCTTCTTTAGAAATCCGACTTTTTATAGTAGTAATTTTTATTATTTTTTAATGTAATTAGTGTACTTGTTTAATCAACTCGGCACTTGTTTAATCAACTCAAAGTGAAATGGGTAATTTGAAAACGTTATAAAAAATAAGATATTTATTGAAATGAGACATGTATTTTGAGACATGCTACAATAAAAAAATGCCAAGAATTTTGAGCGGGAGGGATTCCAACCCCTCACCTCTTCACGAGAGGTTATACTAACTCAGCTAATGGCCAAGTGATAATTTTACTTTCCTGTATTTACATTCAATCCAGTTCCATGACAAATTTTATTTAGTTTTTATTTAGTGTTTAGCATGGCGAACTACGAAGTTTATAAATAAAGTTGGCCAACCATTTCTCTCGTGAAATTGTAGTGATTTCAGCTTATATGGTACATGCTATTGGTAAAATTTTCGGAATTTCTTCTCCAGCATACCAAAAATTTCAAGTAAATATAAAAGTTCTAAAAGTTTGTTCTACAATTCGTTTATTTTTTTCTCCGGTACACCAAAAATTTCCTATTCAAAATTATCCTTCACTTGATCACTGTCTTGATGCAAATGTAGAGTATTTTACACGAGTATCTAATTTCTTCATTGCATCGCAGTCTGTGAATTAATGTCGCTGCAATAATTCAAATGTTGGGCATGCTTTTCCTTGATGAGCTTTCTTTTGAGTTACATTTTATTTCGTTAATTTCATTTTGGTTACATATTTAATTTAATTGTAGGTATTGGCATAGCAATTTTGGTATTAGTTGTGGCATGTTCTTGGTTATATTGGGGAATCAAGAAAAGAAATCTGGTCCAACTTAAAGAAAAGTTTTTTCGGAAAAATGGTGGTTTGATACTACAAGAACAGCTCTCGAGGATAGATAGCTCAGTTGAGGCAGCCAAAATCTTTACCATAGAAGAGCTCAAGAAGGCAACCAATAACTTCGATGGAAGCAGGATCATTGGTCGAGGAGGATTCGGTATAGTTTACAAAGGAGTTTTACCCCAAAACAAAGTTGTCGCTATCAAGAAGTCCTCAAGAGTTGATCAAAGCCAACTTGACCAATTTGTTAACGAGGTGATTGTGCTATCTCAAATTAACCACAGAAATGTGGTAAAAATATTGGGTTGTTGTTTAGAGACTGAAGTGCCTTTGCTGGTTTATGAATTTATCACCAATGGAACTTTGTATCACCATATACATGAAGTAAGCTGTACATCCTCGGTTCCATGGGAAATTCGTCTAAGGGTAGCCAAAGAAACTGCGGAAGCGCTTTCTTATTTGCACTCTGCAGCTTCCATACCGATTATTCATAGAGATGTAAAGTCTACCAACATACTCTTAGATAATAATTTCACTGCAAAAGTTTCTGACTTTGGAGCTTCGCGACTAATTCCATTGGATAAAACGCAGTTGACAACAATGGTTCAGGGAACACTTGGATACTTAGACCCCGAATATTTTTATTCAAGTCAATTGTCCGAAAAAAGTGATGTGTATAGCTTTGGCGTGGTCCTTGTGGAGCTACTTACTGGCAGAAAGGCTATTTCTTTTGAAAGGCCAGAGAATGAGAGAAACTTAGCCACGTGTTTCATCTGCTCAATGAAAGAGAATCGCTTGTCCCTTATTCTAGATGATCGAATCGTGAATGAAGGCAACGTAAATCAAATGCGTGAAGTTGCTAACCTTGCAAAAAGTTGCCTAAGATATAAGGGGGATGAACGGCCTTCAATGAGGGAAGTGGCAATGGAGCTCGAGGGACTAACAAGAGTGGAGAAGCACCTTTGGGCTGGCGTTGATGCGGATTTGGAGAATGAACTCCTGTTAGGTAATACATTGGAGTTTTGTAGCACTACCACCACAGTTGGATTTAGTAGTCTAGAGAACCAAACCGCCGTTAGCGGTAGATGATGAATGTTGAGTGTCAGGGTTATTTTATGTTACAGTATTTATTTTATATTAAAGTATTGATATTAATGTAAATAGACTTTTAAAATTTTGTAATAAGCAGAGCAAAGAGTTGTTTGTTGCTGTTTAGGCTATCGTTTGCTTGTTTGTTTTGTCTTGAGGCTCTTATTTAGGCCTCTGCTGGTGGCCGTTTAGTGTCAATTTACGTCTGAATCAGTGTACGTATATATAATATTAATATCAATAAGGCTATTAATCTCGTAATAAGAAAGCAAATAGGAGCTTGATACTGTTTAGGCTAGTTTGCTGCTTTGTCTTGGCTGAGGCTTTGCTTAGAGATGTGATACAAAAGCCCAACACTTCAACCGAAACACTTCGGTTGAAGTGTTGCGCCTTTTTAAAACATTTTCCCTCTGCTTTAGGCCCCTAGTTTCCTTTTTGTTCCTGTTATTACAACTTGCGGGCTCTGGGTTTTCTTCTGAGTTTGTACCTTTGTTTTTACAGTTTGATTTTGATGAAGGACAGATTTGAGTATTTTTTTATTAGGTTTATTTATTTATTTTATTTATTATTTTTCTTAGAGAGTTTTTAGTTTTAGGTAATTTTCTTTATATTTTTAGTTTACTTAAGTAATTTGTTTCCTTTTTGATATTAGTTTCCTTTAAGTTTTAGGGTTTTATTTATTATAAAAACATGTACATGGCAGAAAAAAAAAAAAATCAATTTTATCAATAATATTTTAATTGATTTGCAATTTTTATTCAACTTTATGGATTCAAGGTTTCCACCTTGTAGATTCAAGGTACCCAATCTTGTGGATTCAAGATAACCTGCATTCCATATGAAAGCTTATTTATTATAAAAACATGTACATGGCAAAAAAAAAAAAAAAAAAATCAATTTTATCAATAATATTTTAATTGATTTGCGATTTTTATTCAACTTTGTGGATTCAAGGTTTCCACCTTGTGGATTCAAGGTACCCTATCTTGTGGATTCAAGATAACCCCCATTCCATATGAACATTTATTGTTTTCCGCTATATCAGTTGGTATCAGAGCTTTGATTTACCCTGGGCTGATGACGATTCCTCATTTTGGTAGCACCCAGTTTGCAGATGATGACTGCAGAGTGCAGGCCCCTTAGGTAGCCATGCATACTCAAGATCGGTTCGTAGCAATTGGTTTTGGAATTGGTTGCAACCAGGTTCGTAGTTCAGTTTGTGTTCGCACTGATGATGTGTCTCGCAGCCAACCGAGCATGAGTTGTGTTCCTGTTTATCCACGTAGGCCTCCAGCCTATGCGGATTTTTTCGATGATGAGAAGTTCAGATTTAGAGGAGTTGCGGTCAACTGCAGTGACAAAAACTATAGATATCCAGACAATAGTAAGTTTCAGAGGAAAAAAAAAAAAAAAAAACCAAAAAAACAAACAAACAAACAAACAAACTCGATTTACTTACTTTGACTTCTAGTTTTTGTACTAAGGATGTCTTGGATTGGCTTAATAAAGTTGATTACTTTCTCGAGTATTTTGATATACCCAAACATAAGCAAGTTCCTCTTGTAGCAATCATGCTTAAGAAAGATGCTTCAGCTTGGTGGGAACGAGTAAAGACTACTCGTCGGAGACAAGAAAAATGTTATTACTAATATTTTGAAAAATGCCATGCTTGTAGTTGGTTTCTATAATGAATGTCATGCTTATAATTAAATTGTAAAGAAAGGCCGAGTTTATAACCATTGTATTAGGAGTGTCGTGTTTATGCCATGGTTATCATATAGGTGAAATTGAAATCAAGTTGATACAATTTCATTCATATGCATGGCATGGTTGGAAAAATTGAATAAGAAGTACATTAAGCCATTTTAGAATGGTGAGAAGGTTGAATAAGATTGAAAAGTGAGCCATCTTAGAATGGACGGAAAAGAGGAAATTAGAAACGGACCGGGTATTGCAAGCTTGGTGCTATCTCGACCTAGAGGGGGCGTAGTCCGATATAGGACGTGAAAAAGTTGATACTAAGCCCCAAATGGCCAAGAGGTCAGGGATAATGTTAATCCTAGCTCGGTAAAGTCGGTTAGCGTAGGTGGGAATTGGGGGTTGATTTGAGACCAAGCTTGGAAATGGTTATGCATTGCATTCCATTTGCATCCATTGTGTGCAAGTTGTATCTATGTCATTGATTGGATTGAAATGTGGTTTAAATTCCATAAAATCCCCAATGCATGATCCCGGCTATCTTTTATTTCCCTTACGTGATATGTGGCTCAAGGGCGGGGGGAGTGGGCCTCCCCAAATTATTCGCAAAATTTTAGTACTAGTACTAAATTATATATATTAATAGTCATTTTTCTATATAAAAATTAAATTCCCCCCCCCCCCCCCCTTCCCCTTCCCCTTCCCCTTCCCCCAACTTTTTTGCAAAATCTATTTATGGTACTAAATTATAGTTATTAATGGTAATTTTTCTAAAAACTAAAGTGGGTTCTTCAAAATTTTGTAAAACCCCATTTATGGTACTAAATTAAAGTTACTAATGGTGATTTTTATATAAAAATTAAAGCTTGTCTCTCCTAATTTTATTATTTTTTTTAAATATCTATATATGGTTTACCTTATGACTATTGAATGTGGTTTGTGAATGAAATTACTTATAATCCTTCAAATTTGAATAAACCTATGGCTTTAATAAATTCAAAATCTAATAATAATAATAATAACCCTTATTATGATAAACTTTATTGTAACATATTTTTTTTATACACACACAGTCACACACATATATATTATTTGTTTCAAATTAAAGAGAAGAAAAAAAATACGGTACGGTTGATATTTGAAAACCTCAACTATTCTTAATTTGCTCTATTTTTCTTTTCATATCATCTATAAACACATGCTCTTAACATTAAAAATAAACTTTGAGCCAAACCCATTATTATTTTACAAATGCCTAGACGACAATGTAATCTATTCTTTTGGGTTATGTAACTATCAAACTCTAGGAATCATTTTGCAATATTACTCATGAATGAATACTCGTAAATGATGAAGTAATTAAGGGGCTTTAATCTCATTTCTTATAATAAACGTTTGCATACGATGTATTCTATTTTCATTTGCACTATAATTAAGTCCACAAATGAACCGAAGAAGTCGCCAAGGACCCAGACATGCAAACAAGCCTAAAAGGCCTTTTTTGCAAAGAACCAGTCGACGTGTGGCCTGCATAAGTCGACCAATATCTCAATTTTTCTGACAATATGCAATTGCACTGAGGAGGCCCATACCAGTCGGCATCTATGGTCTAAACGTCGACTGGTTTACATGAACCGGTCGACGCATGACATGCACACGTCGACCGAATTGCTTGAACCGGCCGACGTGTGGCTTGCATACGTTGACTGAATCCCGTAGCTACAATGTCCCTTCTTCTCTCCCTTTGTTGTCCAATCCTGGCCTATCCATTGATGCTAAGGTACACTATAATGACTAGTGAGGTATGTTATCCACATTTGGACCTCATAAATGACCATGTTGCCCCTAGATGACATCGGGTTCGGTTAAGGACCCGGATAATGATTTGGACCCTGGGTTCAGGTCGTTACATTTATTTTGTCCAAGACTTCTATTTATACCAAATGGTAGTTCCATATGTTATTGAGATGCTGCCAAGTGGAACTTCTAATTTTTTCCACATGTCCCATGTCTCCCTTAGCCTTCTCACAATCTTGACACGTGTAAGAATAGGATGTCCCATGAATTGCAGCTTTGATTGAGTGGTTTTGGTGGTTCAATTCTAATTAAAAGCTTTTAGCCGCATTCTAAAACTGCCAAATGGAATGCACCACGATCTACTAATTGCTTGTAACTTGCAGGCAACTGCTCTGTCATTAACTGCCACGTGTCCACTTGAAAAGTCACACATCTTTCTTTCTTTTTTTTCCCTAAATAAAGTCACACATTTTTTCAACTGTAGGTAACTGCTTCCCTCTTTGGTTGAAACGTGTCCCATTCAGCAACAATTTTCTAACTATAGAAAACTGCTTCTTTCTCTGCCTAGCACGTGTCAACTTTGAAAGTCACATATGTGATATTTCTCATTTTTCCTATTTTCACTTTTTCGAGGATTTTTCAAAGTTTTTCAGAATTTATTTATTTATTGCCTCGTTTTGTGTGCCAGGCACCTTGGGGTGTGTCGGGTGTGCTTCAAGGATTAGTTGGAGCATTTCTTCGAGTTTGGGACTTTTAGAAATGCATCGTTGGCCGTTTCGATATTTTTCAATTTTTCTGGCTGTGAGGTCTCAAGCGGGACCCGCAACTGGTTTTGTTGTGCACAGAATTATGATGAGCGCTGAAAAGTACGCATTTAAACCCCTTAAGCTTAGGTATTCTAGGACCATTATCTATCTTACTTTCCCGTTTTAGACTAATTTCGTGTTATTGTCCTTTTTAGGTGTTTATCCCAAAAATAAGCTAATTCAGCCAAATAAGAGCTTAAAAGAAACTAACTCAAGCTGGATGGAAGAAAGAAGCAAAGTGGAAGCAAAATGAAGCAAAGTGTGGAAATCAGCATGTTCGATCGATCTCAAGAATACTTCGATCGATCGAAAGTTCATCGATCTAGACTCTCCAAGATGGATCCAAGCTCTTTTGTCCTTATCCAAAGATCCCACAAAGTTCGATCGATCCAACAATTCTCAAATCGATCGAAAAGATTACATCTTATCCTGTTGTACCACCCCACCTACCACTTTTGTCTCTTTTCCCAAAATATCTCAAATTTGTCCTTATCCAAAAAGGCGTTGCCATGGGAGAATCAATCCAGCCAAAGTTTGATAGATCTTAGCCAAGTTCGATCGATCTCAGCATAGGTTCGATCGATCGAACCCTCTCAAGTGCGAATTAAATCAATTTCCAGCTCATTAAAAGTTGTTTCATGGTGCAATCATTGGAGGAACCCTTATGTACGAGCCTAGACCATTGGGTGTGACATTTGAGCTACCTATATAAGGATTATGAGCCACTTTTACACATATACTTTTGAGGAATTGATATATACAATTTTTTTGATTTTTCTTAGAGAGGAAGAAAATAGAAGAGGAAGCTAGAGACACATTCTTGGGAGGTCTTCCATCTAACTCAAGAAGAAGAACATTTCTACCATGGAGATAGCCCTTGAAGGTTGGAGGACACCATCCATGAGTGGCTAGACATCCTCTTGGGTTTAGAGTTAGCCCTAAACATGATTTCTTTACCTTAATTTATGTATTTTTTAGGGGATTTGTGTTGTAATACATGTTTTAACATCTTTATATACATAAATCTTGTTTATTCAATGATTTGTGTGGTTTAATTCTTCCAATTGATCATTTCATTCTATCCATATGTCTATGTATGTTGCACTGACTTCCCTTGCAAGTTTTCTTTTTCTTTTGCAAGCCATGGCTAGGGTCAAGATTGTAGCTCGCGGACACTATCACCGTAGGGGCAAGCAGAGTTTGGATGACTAAGACCCCATTCAGGAGGACCAGCCAGCCAAGCCCACTCTACCTCAGTCTCCATTATTTGACAGCAGATTGCACTCTGTTGCTGAGGCATCTACTTCACAGGCTCATGCTGAGGCTGAGCACATACCATCTCCATCACCACAGCCAGCTCAGCCAGCCCAGCAGCTAGACCAACCATTATATAGATACTTACGCCTTTCAGTGGCACACGAGTTGATCTTCGATACAGACTTCTTTTCCCGATCGGTACTTACCCGATCAGCATATGATGATATATTATAGAGGGGCCTTGCGGCCATTCTTGCCCTTGTCACATACCCGGTGTACCCGAGGCTAGTACGGATGTTATTCCAAAACCTCCGGCCTGCCCCGCGTAACACGGCGGAGTTGAGGACCACCATTGATGGCCATCCTAT
This sequence comes from Cornus florida, assembly GCF_030987335.1. Classification (NCBI taxonomy): domain Eukaryota; kingdom Viridiplantae; phylum Streptophyta; class Magnoliopsida; order Cornales; family Cornaceae; genus Cornus; species Cornus florida. The sequence continues at coordinate 75,009,374 of NW_026775579.1, read as the reverse complement.
CACTATCACAGTGGATACATTGTCCCGATCGTGCCACTGTCCACATGTCTGCCCTCCAGAGCTACAGGACACATATCCCACTCTCTACAGGCCATCATATGCTGACATGGCAGTTTTTCTCACAGATCACTATGCCGATGGCGAGACTTTCACCACCCGCACCTATCTTCCAGATGACTTGTAGTTTTTCGACTCTGTCTTGTTCCGTAACATTTTCATGGCCGGCCATAAGACACAGAGGCGCGACGACTACCTGACAGCTCTATATGCATTCTACACAAGGTGTTGGTTATCCATTCCTGCGCTCATCTGGAGCGTCATGATGAAGCTATATGTTGACCATATCAGTAAGGCTAAGCCCAAAAGGGCTAAGTATCTCCCATTCGGCCATCTCATCACACAAATTCTAAGTGATCAGCGCTATCCCTTCCAGCCATAGGAGAAGCCTGAGTCAGGGGCTGTTCATTCAAGAAGAAAGACTGGGATAAGAGATATAACACTCTTATCAAGAGTCTCCAGGACGACGCTGCCGAGGTAGCTGAGGATCTAGAGGCAGAGGAGTTGGCAACAGCAGCAAACCCGACAGCGGACGACGTCGCAGACGATCCGGCTGCCGTATATATGGACATTGATTTGGAGCAGCTTGCAAAGGACCCAGAGCAGCACTCTCCAGTTGGGTCACCTGTTCACGATGAGGAGCAGGCTCAGGATCATCATTCTCCCGATCCAGCCACACCTAAGGCTCCTGCTCACATACCCGACTTCGGAGAGCGACTTCAGACTCTGGAGGACGCCGTGGTGCATCCTAGTGACTTCAGTGAGAGAGAGTACTTCCCAATTTTTAGGACCACCCTTATACCTCTCTCTATTTTCTATTGCTATCCCATTTACACTTGCATGTCCACTATGCACTGTTATTATCCTTTTTGTTATCTGATGAGTTTTATCAAAGTGCCAAATTTCAGGACCACGGTTAATCCCAAGTTTAGGGGGGCTATGCAACCTACTTTAGATATTTCTGTCCCAGCCATTCTTTGCCTTAGTTGCACTGGTATACTCTTTCTCTTTTGTTCTCTTTGCACAATGAGGACACTGTGCCATTTAAGTTTGGGGGTAACGGTGCTTTGCAGTATTTATTTTTAAATTCAAAATTTTGAGCATGACTTGTGTATTTGAGGGATTTTCTATGATTAGTCCATAACTAGCTATGATTTTAATCTTTTGAGGACTATAGTGGTAAAAATTTAAAATTGCTTGACTTGAGAGTTCAATACTCCGTGTACCTTAAGGATGCCATTTAGGAGTAAATTTTTTGAAAGATTGATATTTTGCTTTCACTTGTGGTTCACATCATCCTGATTTTGTGATTGTTTTGAGATTCACTCTAGTATTCTATACTAGAACAGACGCACACTAGCATTCATTTGTGGGGTACATGTTTTGTTGATTATTGAATTGGTTATATTCCAATTGAGCTAGTAGTGCATTGAAAGCTTTCATTCTTGATAAAGGTGGATAACAACCCCTTTTCACTAAGTAGTTGTGATTCTAGCCTCATCAAGCACTGAACTTCTCGCGCTGAAAGGTGGAGGGTGTAATACCCCTAGTTTTCAAAAAGGGATAAAATGAGAATTTAAATTTAATTTATGTGCATTTTGTTTTATTAATGGGAATTTGACTTATGTGTGTAATTGTGGTTTTATGTGAATTATTTATTTATTTGTGTTGGCTGATTTGTTGAATTTTAATTATTTATTTGTTTGCCTTTATTTATTTGTTTTAATTGTAATTATTTATTTTCTTGACTTTATTTGTTTGTTTTAAAGGTATTTATTTAATTTCTAATTACAGTTATGCTGTAGGGTGGACGTAATTGTTTAGTCATTGGTTTAATGCATCGTTTGAGTTATAATTAAGTTTAGGGGTTATGTTATATAGCCGACATATAATGAGTCATGGAATTAGGATTATAGTTTTAATGGAGCCTATATATATATAAGTTCTAGGTCTAGTAAGGGGTTTTAAAAACAAACTCTGTTCCCGTAACTAGAGAAAAAGAAAAACAGAGAGGTTGAGGGGTAAAACATGAAAGGAAAACTGGGAAGGGCTTTCAGCAATGGAACTGAAGGTCATATCAAGGAGGAAGGAATGGTTTACTGTGAGATAGAACTAGAGCAGTGATTAGAGGAAGGAACAGTCTTGGAGAAATTCTGAAACTTAGAGACGACGATGAATATTTCAAACCGGAATCTTAAGGCAAGTTTCAGTCTACTCCTTTCCTGTAAACTTGTGTTCTGTGCATCCTATATAGACTCTAGGAACTTAATCAAACTATTAAAATGGATTTTAAGCATGTTAGATTATTTCAATAATCTGTTCTGCGTTCTTGAAATTAAAACTGGATTGTTTCATAAACTGTTCTGTGGGGGTTTTGGTTTTTGTCAATTATATCACACTGGAATATGTAGGGTTTCTAGGACTTTAGGAACTTGAATATAACCCTAAGAATGCTACAAAGGTTCGGGGTGGGACACTAGACTTTGCCGGAATCACAGACGACAACCGGACGAAGAAGAACGAAACAGAAGAAATAGAGAAGGCTCTTAAAGAAGGAGAGTTGGCTCCAGGAAGCAAAGAGCTGGCTTCCACTCTATTAGATCCAGCTCCAAGGTTATGGGAGCTGACCTTAGGCAGGTTAAAGCCTACTCCATTTGTTTTGGGAGCAGGTTCTATGTTTTTGTGTGTATACTGGATCAGTTTGTGCACGGTTTGGTTCAACTATAGTTTTTGAATTGTGTTTGGCTACTATGATAATTTTTAAACACTAATCCATGGAATATTAAAGCCCTAGGATGCATTAAACTATTTATATGCTAATGGTTTAAACCGTGGGAAAATTCGAAGCAAGTCATTGGCTGTTTATTGACTTGACGGTACGAAAGGATTTAATTGTGCAAACGGTGTCTAGAAATTTAAAAGGGTTAGAACATGGATTCTAATCATTGTGCCATACTACATTAGAGCCACACTTGATAAATAAATGTCTTTGGACTCAGGGAGTTAACCGTATGAAAGCATACAACAGTACGGGCGGCTAACGAGTGGAAGGGGTTTAATTGCCTAATTTAGTTTTAGCAATTTAACGGAATATGTTCATATTTATAAATCTTGTTGGGGTTGCATGCTAAGATCATTTAATTAACAAGTTTGATCTATGCATATCCTGGATGTTAATTGTTGAAATACTAATTACTTTTCTACAATGCATGGATTTGAGCTTGGAATCTTAATTTCTATAACATTTAGCATTTCACTGCAATTATTTGGGTTAGGGTTTGGACTTATGTTTTTGAACTAGTACTTAGGTTCTGTCAGTCTAATTGGACGTTGGCCTGGAATTAATTGAAGAAATAAATGTATATTGTCTGTCAATTACTTGGATGGATGCTGGAATTTAACTTGATGAATTAGTAAGCTTTGTCTCGTTTAATTACATGGATAGGTTCTGGATTTTTAGTTGATGACTTGTTTAAATTCTGTGTTTATGAACTATATGGATAATGTGGACTTTATTTGATGTACTGTATAAAATGTTGCATCATTTGTGGATCATTTGCATATATGTACCGGTATGGGATAGTGGCATACGGAGGGATGGATTAGGTCACAACACTAATCCCTATCCATTCATACATAAGGAATTGATTAACTAAAACAGTTAAATCCTACATGGATGCATGTCCTGTCAACTAAAACAGTTGAACGACATAACGGATGGTTGCTTTACTTTTCAGTATTAGGAAGGAATTTATATATATACTTATGGTACCGTGATACGAGCTTGAGTCTCCTGATCACGGTTAGGGTGTGTATATCGCATGGAGGGATAACTGGACCTAAGGACGTTAACTGGTAGGTCTGGGTGTGCATGACGACGCGACGGCGTTTTTGCGTGTTACCTTCTACTCAGGTGTGATGACTATAGGTTAGTGAGTATCCTATAGTGTGTATATATATATATAAGGACTATCTTTAGATATTGCTGAGCTATCTAGGATGTATCTGCGTATTAGGTTTATGTACGTATTGTAGTAGATTGAAACTTGCATGTGGGCCTGACCCACTCCTATTTTTTCAGGTGTTCGCCAGTACCAGGCTTAGAGCTTGATCGTGTTGATGCAGATATAGACACTCACTCTTCCGACTGCATAGGATGTTCTTCCTTTTTAGTTCTGGATTTACATTCTGTAATTTTAATTATAAGTTTGGGCTTATTAGGGGTCCACTAGATGGATTCCAGAGTTGTACGTATTGGAAGGATTTAAATGATATTAATTTATTATTTAAAGTTTGAGAATTTTTATTTTAGATTTCTTTCAGTGTATTATTATTTTATTCTTAATTCAGTTTTTATTCCTGCTTGTTTACATATTGATTGTTTGGTATCCCTCGGATTTGTGCTCGGACTTGATCACCCGTGACTCTAGAATCTAGGGGTATCACAGTTTGTATCAGAGCACTCCAGGTTCTAGTGTCCTTAGGAGTGTCTTTTGTTAGAAGTCTTCCGTGTTGCGTCTCTTAAATACTTAGAGCCATATTAGGATTCGTTGTACTTTTTTACGGTTCGTTAGGAGGAGTAGCTAATGTCAATTATATTCCATAATTATGGAATGGTTGACACTAGAAGGAGGATGGGGTCCAAGGCGACAGTGAATCAGACCCGAAGGAGTAGAGGAGTACATTATCGGTTTTCTATCAAAAGCAGAGCTTGGGATCAAAGGTTTAGTTCCGCTTGGCACTACTTTTAAAAGTATAAGCCAAGGAAGAATTTAGGAGTGTGTTTTAGGTCACCGTATAAAGGGACCAACACGATTTCAGTTGTTCTCATAAAGGAGACAATCGAGGAATAGGAGTCCAAAGAGGATTCTAGTGGAGGAGATTTCAACATACCCAAGAAAGAGGGTATTGAATCTTGGAAATCAAGGATCACGTGAGAATGATCTTGTTCGCTAATAGTATAATGAACGATACTTGTAGGGTTGGGTGGATAGTTAACCTTTCGTGTTACCTTTTAAAGAGGCAGATAAAGGAACTTTTCAGGGGTTCAGGAATCGGATGGAGTTCTTCTCGGAACAAGGCAATGATTTTATATCACGTTCCGGGGAGTATAGGGATTAGGTTGGGACAATTTAAGTTGCTTTCTTAAAGCTACATTCGACGGTTTGCATTTCGCGTATAAGGAGGATGAGGGTTATGTCTTGGAATTTGTTGAGGCAAATGGATTTTGTTGTGAGCTAGGATTTGAGCTATGGTTCGAGGTTGGAGGATTACCTTCGAAACTAGAAAAGGAGATTATGAACCAATTAGGTAAGGTTGATTTCTAAAGAAGATTTTCTTTGCCAAGAGGAACGCTGTTTTACGTAGATTTTTATTGTGTTTTATTGTGTGTGATTGTGTGTGCTTTAGGTGTTTCATTTTTATTAATTAGTCAGGATTGGGAATACGGTTTAGTTGGGGGCACAAGTGAGTGATCAGTCAACTACCGTTTGGAGGAATAACGTTAATTACACTAGGATTTTGGGCATGGGGTGGTGCGACCGAGCGTGTGCATAAAATAATGCACAACACTTTAGGTTTAGAAATAATGTCAAGTGGGCACCATATTTTAAAATTTATAAAACCACTAAACACTTATACTATGGAATATGAAGTGAGCAGGGATCGTCCTAAGAGATCTAAACAATTATAGGTTTTCCAGAATTGAATTCTACTTTAGTGCTTATATGATTGCTAAAAAGGTTTGGTTTTGTGATTAGACTAATTTTAAACTTAATAATGCAAATAAAGAGTAGAGTATAAAAGATTAGAAAGAGACTTAGGGTGTAGGATTCACCACTAAGCACATTCCCTAACTCATTAACTTTTAACTAATTGGGGAATAAAAATGTGTAATCTAGAATGTGGCTAATAATTGCAATAAAAAGTATAAACCGTCAATTTCAAGCATGAATCAACTACCTAATAATAATTAAACTAAGTGTAGTGTAATTCACCAATTCAAAGCATGATTCATCAATTTAAGTTACAATTTTAACACACATTAATCTAGAGGGTAATGCAATTGTGACAATAAGTATGGATTTCAAGCACTAGTATGGATTGTCTACTTACCTAGGAATTAAATTGCAATTAAATTAATTAACTTTAAATTAAACTAACTAAGCCTGAAATTAAACTATTTAGACAAGACATTAACCTAATTTTGTAGTACAACCCATCTTATAAAAGCAATTTCCATCAAATCAAAACACAATTACATCTAATTAATACAATGTATAGTCATCACAAGATTCAAGTCACAAAGAAATCAAGTGTAGAAATTGATTATCATTCAAAAACATAAAAGACAATATGAAATTGACATAGACAATCAAATGAAAGAATTAATATATATATATATATATATATATATATATATATATATATATATATCAAGGCTATAACATAAATTACACAAATTAATCCCCAAAAGTCAAGAGTTAAGAATTAGGTTACATGCTTAGGGTTTATCCAACCCTAAGTTGAAGAATCAGCCACTCATGGTTGATGGATGCAAGATATCAACAAGCCCCATCCTTTGATTCATCTGGCTCCTCTTCTTCTTCTCTGAGCTTTTCTCAAGAACCCTAACTTTTTCCTCTTCGTGTTTTCCAGAGAGAATAAAAATATCGATATAGAATACTAAAACTTAATAAATCTCATAATATTATTTACCTAAATAAAATAAATACTAACCCTAATCTAATGGCTCATAGGGCCTTAAGTAATAACACTATTAAAGCCCAATAGATCACAAAACAAGCCCAAACAATTAAAAAAAAAAATCTGTAATATTGCCAAGTCCTGGGGGATCGATCCCCTCAGAGTTGGAAATTTCCTTTATGCCTTATTTAGCTCCATTTTGGCTCCGGGCTAATTGGTTTGCTTCTTCATGGGAACATCATGAAAGGCCCAAGATGGACCGCTTTCGAAGAATAAACACACTATACGAGCAATGGGCTACGACCTTTTTTTGTCATTTTCTGAACTTTTTCTTAATATCTTTGCTTGACTCCAAAAAAGCTTTAATGGACCGTTCTTAGCTCATTTTAACTTTATTGCCCTGAAATACACATAAACATAAATAAAATTAAAACATGAAATTAAGATAGATGCAAAGACTGAAATACCCTAACTTAGGTGCTGAAATGTGCAACATTTAAGTACTTATCATGCCCCCAAACTTAGATATTGCTAGTCCGTAGTAATGAACTTAAGCATGGAAATGAAACAAATATATATACAACTATGAACTAATAAAGCAAATAAAGATAACACCACTTTCGTAGGGATCACGGTTGCATTTAGCATATGCAACAAGCCTTTTAAACCCCTAGGTTATCCCTAGTGGACGAGTGAAGTCTCGTGAGGGTTTCCAGAAATGGTACCCACAAACATCAAAAGCTCTTTCTTACTTGAGAAGCAACGACACATATTAAATAGGTGTTGAAAGTAAACTACCTCAAGTATGCAAATTTCTACCATTTCTAAGCTATTATCAACATTTCAACATTATGTAAGCAAAAATGGTCCTCCACACATCAATCAATTAATCATACAAATTGAATCAATTATATCATCCTTTTTGAGTGAACTGGCATCAAAATGTGTTACTATCCTAGCAAATCAAAGTAATGGCTTAGCCTTACCCTCAAACTAGCATACAGATATAGTACCAGACATCAAGACATTGAATGAACCTTGTTATTCAATCATACATTTTTTTTTAATTTTTTTTTATGTATGACCATGTGCAATGTCCAAGTTCCTTAAGCTCTCTAATCACCCTATGTAACAAGTGTTGAGCCAACGACTCCCAAACCAGATGGTCTTAGGGCGTTAAGTGTAAAGACACTCTTAAGGGCGTAATGACTCAGAATGGCTAGGCTACGAACTCAAACTAATCATATATCTTACATTCTTTCCTTGTCTTTCTTTTTAATCAGTTGACATGTTGAAAGAATGTAGTTTTTTTTTTTTCCTCACCTTTGGTGAGTGCTTTTATTTCTTTTCTTTACAAGGTCATTTTATCAAGAACGAAAGCTTTCAAAGCATGCTAGCTCAATTGGGATAAACCAAGACAATAATCAACTAAGCATGTACCCTACAAATTAAATGCTAGTGTGCGCAAGTGCAAGTGTAGAATTCTAGAATCAACTCTCAAAGCATTTTCAACTAATAAGATGATGTGTACCACAAGAGCAAACATGATATCAAAAATTAAAAATTTACCCCTAAATGGCATCCTAGAGCATACAAAAAGTATTAAACCCTAACAACTTGCTTTTCAAAGGAACTATAATTCAAAAGTTCGAAATCATTGCCAAACACATCTCAAATCTCATCATGCATTTAAAGTTTAACTTAAATAGAATGAATCATGATGACCTTACCCCCAAACTTAAACTGTGCATTGTCCTCAATGTGCAATGAAAACAATGAAAAATAATGGAAAGAGTATACCGTGATGGTAAAGATTATGAAGTCCGGCAATGATCCAGTAGGAAAGATGTCTCCCCCAAACTTGGATGCAAAAACCTATCTGTATAACCATATTAACAAACTCACATCAAATATCACATGGATAAGCAATTCATACAATTCAAAATAATATATAATACATTGCAAAGAGATATGAGATGAAACCCTTAATAAAATCTGAAAACATTCCTAACCAGTCAGAAGGGCATATTGGAAACACATATTTTTGAATTTTTTTTTTTTGTTTACAAGAATGGGATTGATCTCCCAGATGTTTTTTTTTTTTTTTTTTGTTTGTTTGTTAAACAAAGAAAAATATATTAAACTATAAAGAAAAATATATACTAAATTAGAAAGAAAAATATGTACTAAAATAAAATAAATATATATATATTTATATAATAATAAACAAATAATAATAAATGGAAAGAAAATTAAGTTTTTTTATTTTTTTTTAAGAAATAAAGAAAAAGAATATGTATATATAACCTATAAAATAAAAAAATGAGCTAAGTTTAACGTCTCTAGTAAGACGGAATGCTATTAATTTTTTTTTATTTAATATTTAAAATAAATCAATTCAATTTTTTTTTTTTTTTTAAATTATCAGTGCAATTGTTTTTAACAACACTTCAACTATTTTTTTTTTTTTTTTTTTTTAAAGAAATCATCAATCCAATTTTTATTATTTTTTAAAAAAAACCATAATTCAAATTTTTTTTTTTTATTATTTAAATTTTTTAATGTATTTTTTTATTTAATTTTATTATTATTATTTATTTATTTACATTTTTTTTTTTATTTAACACAAGCTCGCCGGAGAAAAAACCGGCAGCGCTGGGTAAACCAGTTCAAGAATCGCCGGCGAAGATTACCCACAAGCTCGCCGGAGAGAAGAGCCCAGCCGAAATAGGACTCATCCACGTCAAGGACAAGCACGGTCGGAATCGCTGGAGAATGACCCAGCCGAGATCGCTTGGAGAAAATCCCGCCGGAATCGACAGAGAACAAACCAGCCGTGATTCACAAACACGCCGGAAAGAAACGGCGAATCACGGCAGGAGAAGAACGATGCCGAAATCCCCGGAGAACGATCCAGCCGCGCGACAGAGAACCCAGCCGGCGCTGGAAAACGGCAAAATCGAAATTGCCGAGAAATAACCCATTCGGCGCTGGAAAGATCCAGCCTTGATCGCCGAATAAATGGCGAATCACGAGCTCGCCAGAAAACGCCGGAGAAAACGGCGATGCAGAAACTCGCCGGAAGGAACAAGTCGCGACGCTGCCGGAAGAACCAGATGAGATAGACCCGAGACTGAAAAAGAATAGCTCGGCCTTTTGGCCAAGAGCTTGCCGGAAATAAAGAACCCGGTGACTGTAAGTTGCGCTTGAAATTTCAGAGACGACAGCCGAAGGTTAGGGTGGTTTTGATTCGGCCGGAGCTGGTGATGGTAGTATGGTGCTCGGTGTTAGAAAGTGAAGACAGATGAAAAAACGGGATCGATCCTCATGGTTGGGGGATCGATCCACATGGGTTTTTTTTTTTTATGCTCTCTGCCAGAAAATGGAATTGATCAATCCCCATATCGATCCTTTGCTTCTTTTTTAATTTAATTTAATTTTTAATTTTTATTTTTTTTAAAGCAAAACTAAAAAGAATATATTCACTAAAATAAAATATAGATAAAATAAAATACACCAAACTGAAATATACATAAAAATAATAATGATAATAATAATAATAATAATAATAATAATGGAAATAAAATGAAACACCCTACACTACCTATTACAAAAAAAAATTTATTTTGTTTTTTTCTAAAAGCAGAATTGTACAATAAATAAAATAAAGTAAAAGAAGAAAATAAAATAAAATTTTATTTAGACAAAGACGCAAGAAATAAAATAAAGAGAAATGAGGGAGAAATAAAGTCGGGAAATTCTAAGAAAAATTAGTGTTTAACGTCTCTAGCAAGACGGTGGGGTGACTCACTAGTCGAAAAAATCAAAAACCGGATATGAGACATCCTTATTAATCCGTTTGTCTATTTTCCCAAGTGGATCCTCTCTCATAACAACAAATTCTTCTCCCAAAAGAATGACTTGAAAAGAAATGATGTAAGAAGCAATTTGTTTCCTTTCATCAATGGTCTTGAAAATGAAATCAATAATGGGCAGTCTTGCACTTGGCAAGGCAACGTCTTTCAAAGACTCAATTGAATTATTAGGAAATGCACTCCTTTCATCCCTTTTCTCTTCCTCACTGATCACCATCTTTTTACTTTCCAAGTTAGCTATGGAGTTCATTAGAGAGTTCACTTCATATGTGGTGTTTTCGATGTTAAAACCACATCCTTCATACATTTTCAAAAGGCACGCCTCAAGAGGATCGTTGGGGATAATAAAAGGAAGGTTCTCTTTTACAAGTTCCTCCTTTTCCTCTCCTACCTCTATAGTGGTCAACAACTCCTCACTCTCTAAGTTATCAATTTCCTCATGCTCAAGATTACAAGGAATGTCCTCATAATTTAATTTATGCTCTATTCGATTAGTCACTAGCTCACTTGCCTCACCCTCTTCTATTATCATGTTTTGCTCACTTTGATTTGTCATTAATTGACTTGCCTCTTCTTCCTCTTCCTCTTGACGAGAAAGAGTACTTGCAATTTCCTCAACTTGAGTTTCTAGCATGGCTAGCCTATGAGAATGAGAATTAATAAGTTGTCTCCTTTCATTAAGTTCATCAATTAGAGCTAACATTTTATTTTCAAATCCGGGAGAGTAAGGTAATGGAAATAGTTCTTCATAAAATGGTGGGGAGGGTAGTAGTCATAAGAGGGATCATAAGAGTGATCAAGTCCATTATATGATGATGATGCATGAAATGCATTGGACTCACTTTCATAAGGATCATGATATGATGGAGATGCGTAAGGATAATGGGTAAAATTTTCCCCCAAATTGGATCAAACAAGGTCTCCATTCACATTCACAATCCAAAAACAATAAAATAATTGCCTCGACAATGGCTCATGCATATAACAATGAAAGTAATGGCCTCGACAAGGACCTATGCTTGGATAAAATATTTAAGTAATATGAAAGCCTTAACAAGGACTATCTCACAAGCATAGAAAAATGAACAATTAGGGTAAGAATTGCTCACAAAGGTCCTTAAGTAACTTCAAATTCCAATGATAACTTTAACCTCCAATGTTCACCTTTCTTGTATCAAATACCTAATTGCACATTAAATGAGAAAATAAAAATTAAAATGACTTAAAAGTAAACAATCAACAAAGAACTAATATCTAATTTAATTCTTTAAAAACCGTTAGATCCCCGGCAACGGCGCCAAAACTATGGTGCGACCGAGCGTGTGCACAAAATAATGCACAACACTTTAGGTTTAGAAATAATGTCAAGTGGGCACCATATTTTAAAATTTATAAAACCACTAAACACTTATACTATGGAATATGAAGTGAGCAGGGATCGTCCCAAGAGATCTAAACAATTATAGGTTTTCCAGAATTGAATTCTACTTTAGTGCTTATGTGATTGCTAAAAAAGTTTGGTTTTGTGATTAAACTAATTTTAAACTTAATAATGCAAATAAAGAGAAGAGTATAAAAGATTGGAAAGAGACTTAGGGTGTAGGATTCACCACTAAGCACATTCCCTAACTCATTAACTTTTAACTAATTGGGGAATAAAAATGTGTAATCTAGAATGTGGCTAACAATTGCAATAAAAAGTATAAACCATCAATTTCAAGCATGAATCAACTACCTAATGACAATTAAACTAAGTGTAGTGTAATTCACCAATTCAAAGCATAATTCATCAATTTAAGTTACAATTTCAACACACATTAATCTAGAGGGTAATGCAATTGTGACAATAAGTATGGATTTCAAGCACTAGTATGGATGTCTACTTACCTAGGAATTAAATTGCAATTAAATTAATTAACTTTAAATTAAACTAACTAAGCCTGAAATTAAACTATTTAGACAAGACATTAACCTAATTTTGTAGTACAACCCATCTAATAAAAGCAATTTCCATCAAATCAAAACACAATTACATCTAATTAATACAATGTATAGCCATCACAAGATTCAAGTCACAAAGAAATCAAGTGTAGAAATTGATTATCATTCAAAAACATAAAAGACAATATGAAATTGACATAGACAATCAAATGAAAGAATTAATATATATATATATATATATATATATATATATATATATATATATATCAAGGCTATAACATAAATTACACAAATTAATCCCCAAAAGTCAAGAGTTAAGAATTATGTTACATGCTTAGGGTTTATCCAACCCTAAGTTGAAGAATCAGCCACTCATGGTTGATGGATGCAAGATGTCAACAAGCCCCATCCTTTGATTCATCTGGCTCCTCTTCTTCTTCTCTGAGCTTTTCTCAAGAACCCTAGCTTTTTCCTCTTCGTGTTTTCCAGAGAGAATAAAAATATCAATACAGAATACTAAAACTTAATAAATCTCGTAATATTATTCACCTAAATAAAATAAATACTAACCCTAATCTAATAGCTCAGTAGGCCTTAAGTAACAACCCTATTAAAGCCCAATAGTTCACAAAATAAGCCCAAACAATAAAAAAAAAATCTGTAATATTGCCAAGTCCTGGGGGATCGATCCCCCCAGAGTTGGAAATTTCCTTTAAGCCTTATTTAGCTCCATTTTGGCTCCAGGCTAATTGATTTGCTTCTTCATCTTTGGAAACATCATCAAAGGCCCGAGATTGACCGCTTTTGAAGAATAAACACACTATACGAGCAATGGGCTACGACCTCTTTTTGTCATTTTCTGAACTTTTTTTGAATATCTTTGCTTGACTCCAAAAAAGCTTTAATGGACCGTTCTTAGCTCATTTTAACTTTATTGCCCTGAAATACACATAAACATAAATTAAGACTAAAACATGAAATTAAGATAGATGCAAAGACTAAAATACCCTAGCTTAGGTGCTGAAATGTGCAACATTTAAGCACTTATCATGGGGTCCAAGGATTTGGTAGTATACCTATCCTTAGCCAATTTAGTGAACTTAGATATGCGTAGTTATAGTACGTTTTTAGGATGGGATAAGTAAACCAGCAGTTCGAGTCAAATGATATAGATTCATTTGATAAATTGTAACGCCATGATGTTTTACCGTTGGAATTGACTTAGCTGAATATCTTCTTGGAGATTTTAGAAGAGGTAGTCCCAAGTCAGCAGGAAGATTTTGGTACTGGTTTAAGTACTTGTTGGAATGACACCGACTGAGGATAGTAGACGGATTTACTAGTCATCAGTCAATTCTTAATCAATAATTTTATTTTCATCAGGGGGTGTCATTAGGAGGAGGTGCTGGAGTTGCATATCAAGGAGGAGGCAAAGTCACTTATTTGCACAAATAATATGGAATTTTTTTTTTTAGGTTACCGTTCGCAACAAATAGTTGTTGCTCGGAAATAGTTGACTATTTGGAGGATGAAAAGATTTCCATATGCGGTTGCAGTTAGACGGGATGTCTAATAGACACTTACTTGTATTAGAAATGTAAGATGTTAAAAACTTAAAAATAAGACCGAACATCTAATTATGGAAGCTGGTGTTACCAGACTAACAATACTACCATTAGACAAACTGGAAGGAGGATGTAAGGACTGAGGTTCACAACTCTTAGTTCTTTAGGGGTCTTGGAAGAAACGTGATGCTTCGCAAAAGGAAGCAGATGTTTGGCAAACAGGTAAGGGTAGGACATGATGATTTGTCTTAAAGTCTGATATCTGGTAAATAATCTAGATGGACCGTCAGAGATCATTAGATCATTGCGGCCACTTCTCATGCTAATGTGGGACTGACAAAGTAGTTTCCACAGATTTAGATGGGAGACTGCTGATTCTACACAAGGGTCAGGATTCTGGTTGGGATATCATTGACTGATAAAATTTAATCAGTTTCACTTTGTCTATTTTGGGAACTAGTAAGATATCAGTTCCTACGAATAGCACGGATCACGTGACGGCTTAGATGGATAGATTTGGTGATTCACACTTTGCATTAAGCTTCGTCTGGTGAAATTAATAAGGAAAATGATGATCTTATCAACCGAGATGGTAATTGAACCTTCGGTGGTTATTGCGCAATCCATTGCAGTTTAACATATGGAAATAATAACACTTGCTGTTACCAGGGAAATGGAAGTAGTCAACTTAGAATATTTGAGCTGACCCCACCGGAGGTAGTACCTTACTCAGATGAGTTTAAGGTACTGAAGGAGGATTGGTAGTTGTCTTTCTACTTCTAGGAAGGTCGTAGTGACTGAGATGTAAAATTCATAACTTTTATGGTGCAGTCAAATGGATAGGAGTTACAACACGACATGCCAGGTTCATTTTGGTGAGCCGGTACGGATTGGGACAAGTACATCACTGTCTCCAAGTGTATCACCTGCTAATAAGGTGGGAAAATTGAGGCTTGGATATCATGGGAGGTTTTAGCCACTTCCTATATTAACATGAAAGTGGAACTACTCAGGAGTGGATGGTTGGTGGAATGTACCGACAATGGTTGGAATTTTAATTCCATATGGATTACGAGTCGTGGATCAAGCAAGTCCGGTGATGGACATCACTGTTAGTGTTGTTTGTTTGGCGGGTTAGGTCAGTTTTATATTGCACTGATAACAGAATTATAGTATATGGTTATCTCTTATAGAAGTGAAACACTACTATGTCAACGGAGTCTTTGAAGGTGTTGGAGCAACAACTATGCTCCGCATCTCTAGACGGGAAATATGATCGCGATATAATATTGGATCATGACAAATATGCTTAGGATATATATCCTAGGTGGGCATGGGTAATTGAAAGCGTTACTTAGCTTTTCAGTTGTTATCTGCACTATTGTTGGCACAAGGAGGTTCGTGTAACAATGTTTGGGGAATTTGGATAGTATGAAGTGCTGATCTCTCACTGTTTGGTCTGGCATGGAAGCGAGGTTATATAATAAGACCTTGTTTTCTTTAAGGATACATCGAAGATCAATACTCTCTTTTGGTAATGATTGCACACGGTTTGAAGGCGGCAGTTGGATTGTGTAGATAGTTAAACTCGTATATAGGAATGTTCAATCAGGAAATGGTTATTTGGGAGGACTTCCGTATTGAAAGCAATATTTTTGGAGGAAGGTCAGTTTTACATCGTACACTGACTTTTTACGGATTTGTTAATCAAGTTAGGCCGTTGCCTATACTATAGTGTTACTAACTTGTTAAGCGCTAGATGCATGGGAATTTTATGCGTTTGTTCTATGGAACGTGGTGGAATAGGGATCGTTACCCTTCGTTACATTTTGGGTAGGATTGGTTAGTTCCTAGATACAACCTCGGAGTTTTACATTTGGGGTTTTCTTAAACATAGGAATCTGAATATTAATGGATGTGTTGGAATTTGGTGGAGCTCATATCAAAGGCTGTGCCACACGACAACGGAAATGAATTTTGATAAGACGTTAATTCAGAGTTTCGTGAATTCTGAGGACGGAATTCCTTTTGTTAGGGGGGAAGAATGTAATACCCCTAGTTTTCAAAAGGGATAAAATGGGAATTTAAATTTAATTTATGTGCATTTTGTTTTATTAATGGGAATTTGACTTAGGTGTGTAATTGTGGTTTTATGTGAATTAATTATTTATTTGTGTTGACTGATTTGTTGAATTTTAATTATTTATTTGTTTGCCTTTATTTATTTGTTTTAATTGTAATTATTTATTTTCTTGACTTTATTTATTTGTTTTGAAGGTATTTATTTAATTTCTAATTACAGTTGTGCTGTACGGTGGACGTAATTGTTTAGTCATTGGTTTAATGCATCGTTTGAGTTATAATTAAGTTTAGGGTTTATGTTATATAGCCGACATATAATGAGTCATGGAATTAGGATTAGGGTTTTAATGGAGCCTATATATATATAAATTGTAGGTCTGGTAAGGGGTTTTAAAAACAAACTTTGTTCCCGTAATTAGAGAAAAAGAGAAACAGAGAGGCTGAGGGGTAAAACATGAAAGGAAAACTGGGAAGGGCTTTTAGCAATGGAACTGAAGGCCGTATCAAGGAGGAAGGAATGGTTTACTGTGAGATAAAACTAGAGCAGTAATTAGAGGAAGGAACAGTCTTGGAGAAATTCTGAAACTTAGAGACGACGATGAAGATTTCAAACCGGAATCTTAAGGCAAGTTTCAGTTTACTCCTTTCCTGTAAACTTGTGTTCTGTGCATCCTATATAGACTCTAGGAACTTAATCAAACTATTAAAATGGATTTTAAGCATGTTAGATTATTTCAGTAATCTGTTCTGCGTTCTTGAAATTAAAACTGGATTGTTTCATAAACTGTTCTGTAGGGGTTTTGGTTTTTGTCAATTACATCACACTGGAATATGTATGGTTTCTAGGGCTTTAGGAACTTGAATACAACCCTAAGAATGCTACAAAGGTTTGGGGTAGGACATTGGACTTCACCGGAATCACAGACGACAACCGGACGAAGAAGAACGAAGTAGAAGAAGTAGAGAAGGCTCTCAAAGAGGGAGAGCCGGCTCTAGGAAGCAAAGGGCTGGCTCCCACTCTATTAGAGCCTGCTCCAAGGTTGTGGGAGCCGGCTCTAGGCAGGTTAGAGCCTGCTCCATTTGTTTTTGGAGCAGGCTCTATGTTTTTGTGTGTATACTAGATCAGTTTGTGCACGGTTTGGTTCAACTGTAGTTTTTGAACTGTGTTTGGCTACTGTGATAATTTTTAAACACTAATCCATGGAATATTAAAGCCCTAGGATGCATTAAACTATTTATATGCTAATGATTTAAACCGTGGGAAAATCCGAAGTAAGTCGTAGGCTGTTTACGGACTTGACGGTACGAAAGGATTTAATTGTGCAAACGGTGTCTAGAAATTTAAAATGGTTAGAACATGGATTCTAATCATTGTGCCATGCTATGTTAGAGCCACACTTGATAAATAAATGTCTTTGGACTCAGGGAGTTAACCGTATGAAAGCATACAATAGTATGGGCTGCTAATGAGTGGGAGGGGTTTAATTGCCTAATTTAGTTTTAGCAATTTAACGGAATATGTTCATATTTATAAATTTCGTTGGGGTTGCATGCTAAGATCATTTAATTAATAAGTTTGATCTATGCATATCCTGGATGTTAATTGTTGAAATACTAATTACTTTTCTGTAATGCATGGATTTAAGTTTGGAATCTTAATTTCTGTAACATTAAGCATTTCACTGCAATTATTTGGGTTAGGGTTTGGACTTAAGTTGTTGAACTAGTACTTAGGTTCTGTCGGTCTAATTAGACGTTGGCCTGGAATTAATTGAAGAAATAAATGTATATTGTCTGTCAATTACTTGGATGGATGCTAGAATTTAACTTGACAAATTAGTTAGCTTTGTCTCGTTTAATTACATGGATGGGTTTTGTTTTTTTAGTTGATGACTTATTTAAATTCTGTGTTTATGAACTATATGGATAATGTGGACTTTATTTGATGTACTGTACAAAATGTTGTATCATTTGTGGATCATTTGCATGTATGCACCGGTATGGGACGGTAGCAAACGGAGGGATGGATTAGGTCACAACACTAATCCCTACCCATTCATACATAAGGAATGGAATAACTAAAACAGTTAAATCCTACATGGATGCATGTCCTGTCAACTAAAACAGTTGAACGACATAACGGATGGTTGCTTTACTTTTTAGTATTTGGAAGGAATTTATATATATACTTATGGTACCGTGGTACGAGCTTGAGTCTCTTGATCATGGTTAGGGTGCGTATATCAAATGGAAGGATAACTGGACCTAAAGACGTTCCCTGGTAGGGCTGGGTGTGCATGACGACGCGACGACGTTTTTGCGTGTTACCTTCTATTCAGGTGTAATGACTATAGGTTAGTGAGTATCCTATAGTGTGTGTATATATATATATATAATGACTATCTTTAGATATTGTTGAGCTATCTAGGATGTATCTGCGTATCAGGTTTATGTACGGATTGTAGTAGATTGGAACATGCATGTGGGCCTGACCCACTTCTATTTTTTCAGGTGTTCGCCAATACCAGGCTTAGAGCTTGATCGTGTTGATGCAGATACAGACACTCACTTTTCCGACTGCATAGGATGTTCTTCCTTTTTAGTTCTGGATTTACATTTTGTAATTTTAATTATAAGTTTGGGATTATTAGGGGTCCATTAGATGGATTCCCGAGTTATACGTATTGGAAGGATTTAAATGATATTAATTTATTATTTAAAGTTTGAAAATTTTATTTTAGATTTCTTTCAGCGTATTATTATTTTATTCTTAATTCAGTTTTTGTTCCTGCTTGTTTACATATTAATTGTTTGGTATCCCTCGGATCTGTGCACGGACTTGATCACCCATGGCTCTAGAATCGAAGGGTATCACAGAAGGCCCAAGCTCTAGGCTAATAAATGAACTTGAAAAAAAAAAAAAAAAAAAGAAGAAAAAAAGTTGCAAAAGCAATAAAAAGTGAGGACTTCTTCCAAAAGGTGAGAAGTGGGAAATGATTAGATGGAGGTTGTCTTGATTTGTAACCTAGTTGATTTAAGCTTGTAAGTTTTAGGGGTGTTTGAACACCTAGTGCCTTAAAGCCGTCTGGTTTGGGAGTCATTGACCTAACACTCGACCTCATGGATCACTAGAAAGTTTAATAGATCAACACATTGCACCATACTTCCATCTTTGATCCTAAAAAAAAAAAAAATAATAAAATAAAAATATCGAGTGAAAAGAATAAGCGCACCCAGAACAATAAATCTTTAATAAAAGGTCCACTATTTGTCTTGATGATCGGTACTAAATTTGTGTGCTAGTTTGAGGGTAAGGATGTGATCATTTCTTTAGTTGGTTAAGATCGTAACATATTTGATGCCAGTCCACTCAAAAAGGATTCTAGAGTTGTTTTGATTTTCATGATCATTTTCTTGATGTGTGGAGGACCATATTTGCTTGCTTGATGTTGAAATTTTAGGAGATTGCTTGAAAATTTTTGAAACATTGCATACTTGAGGTAGTTTTCTCCCAATGCTTGTTTGCAATATTGGTGCCTCTTTTGAAAGAATGAGCTTATGTTTATGAGTATCATTTCTGGAAACCCTCACGAGACTTCACTCGTCCACTAGGGGTAACCTAGGGGTTTAAAAGGCTTGTTGCATATGCTAAATGTAATCGTGTTCCCTACGAAAGTGGCATTATCCATTTATTGCTTTTTAATTCATAGTTGTATAGTTGTTTATTGCATTCCTTTACTTTCTAGTTTATTGCTAGAGACTACCAATATTTAAGTTTGGGGGTGTGATGAGTGCTGAAAAGTGCGCATTTAAACCCCTTAAGCTTAGGTATTCTAGAACCTTTATCTATCTTATTTTCCCACTTTAGATTGATTTCGTTTTATTTCCATTTTTAGATACTTATCCCTAAAATAAGCTAACTCAGCCAAATAAGAGCAGAAATGAAGCAATTCTGGGATGAATAAAAAAAAGGAGCAAAGTACAGCAAAAGGAAGCAAAAGGTGGAATTTCAGCAACTTCGATCGATCTCAAGAAAAGTTCGGTCGATCCAACTTTCATCGATCTCAGCACTTCAAGATGGATCTGAGCCATGTTTGTCCCTATTCAAAGATCTCAAAGTTCGATTGATCCAAATTCATTCTCTGATCGATCGAAGTATCTTGTCCTTATCCAAATAATTGATCTTATCCAGCTGTACCACCCTGCCAATCGTTTTTGTCCTTTTCCCAAAAATATCTTCAAAATATCTCAGATTTTTTTTTTTATCCAAAAAAGCGCTGCCATAGAGGATTGATCCAGCTTCAGTTCGATAGATCTCAGGCATGTTCGATCGATCCAAGGTCAAGGTTCGATCGATCGAACTTCCTCCAATGCGAAAAAGTTAAATTGACAGCTCATAAAAAGTTGTCCTCTATCCAATCATTGGGAGAATATTGGAGTACGTGCCACATCTTTTTTGGGTGTCATCTAACCTACCAAAAATGGGGATTTGAGCAACTTTTGAGGGGGGATTCACACAACCATAAGAGATTTTTAGAGAATTCTTAGTGATGAAGTAAAGGGGAGGAGGAGGCTAAAGACACCATTGGAGGCTCTTCATCAACCACCATGGAGCTTGCCCTTGAGGGTTGGGAGACATCATCCATGAGTGGCTAGACATCCTCTTGGGGCTAAAGTTAGCCCTAAGCATGTTTTCTACATCTTGATTTATGTATTTTTGAGAGGATTTGTATTGTAATACATGTTTTGACACTTTATTATATATAGATCTTATTTATTCAATGATTTATGTGGTTTAATACTTTCAATTGATCATTTCATTCTATCTATATGTCTATGTATGCTAGAATAGATATTCATGTGTTTGTCTCTATTTCTTGTGTTATTAATGCATGTTTATGTGTATTAATGTTATAGATTTAGAGATTGTCAAAACATAATGCTTAATGGAATGCTCTTGTGATTTACTTGATGGTTCATACTCATTTCTTGATAGATTGTGCCTTTTCCTTATTTTAATTAGTTTAATTTCATGTCATTAGCTTAGTTGTAGTGTAGTTATTAAATGGGAGGACAATCCATGCTTGTTGTTTGATGTTTTATGCTTTTGAATGCAAGTAGCATACGTCTCTAACCTTGTGATGTATTTAGATTGTGAGCTTAATGAAAGGATTAATGGCTTAGTTTAATATATTGTGCTTTTCACTATGTTGCTTAGACAGTATATGCTTAATTGGTCATCCTTGCTAATTGAAACAACCAAACATACACACACAAATATTGCAACACATACCTTCCCCTCATTAATTATTCATTAAAGGTGTAGAAAAGGATGCTTAATGGTGATCTCTAAACCCCAAGATTTCTCTCTGTCTTTTATTCTCTTTATTGCATTATTATTTACTTTAGTTTAATTACATCTTAGTGTAATTCAACCACCAACCAAACTTTTGATCACTCGATCTACTAACCCTAATCTTGATTCCTCAACCTAATACGATCCACCAATCCCTTGGGACGATCCCTACTTGCCCTAACTATATTTTTAGTGAAAGGTAGTAGTGGCAATTTCTAAATGTAAAACTTAGCCGCATTCATCATAGCTCTATACCACTATCTTTTTAGTGGTATAACACAAACTTTGGGTTGGTTTGCGACAGACCATACCAGAGTTCAAGCTCCAATTCATCCAATGATCCTTCATGATCATTATAATTTTCATGAATATCATGCACCAACTTGCATCATACTTCCGAATTTTGAGGCCAATCAATATGAGATTAAGCCCGAAACCATTCAAATGTGTCCACTCTTTTATGGCTTAGATAGTGAGGAACCATATAAACATCTTGATGAATTTCTTGAAATATGTTCCACCATGAGGTATATGAATGTCCCGGAGGAAGTTCTTAGGTTACTTCTCTTCCCTTTTACTCTTAAAAATAAGGCTAAGCATTGGTTCAACAACTTAGGGGCAAATTCAATAACTTCTTGGTTACAAATGCAAAATGAATTTTTAAAGAAATTTTATGCGAACTTTTATTCATGAATTTTCTCAAAGGGAAGGAAAATTTTTACATGAGGCTTGGAAAAGATTAAATGACTTGCTAAGAAAGTGTCCACATCATGGTATTCCAAAATGGCAAGTTGTCTAATATTTCTATGAAAGCCTATCCGACACTTACAAGGACATAGTTGATACCTCACGTGGAGGATCATATTTTAGGAAGCATGAAGATGATGTTTGTCACCTTTTTGAGAAAATGAGTGAAAATTCATTATATAAATGTCACACTTCTCGGTTGAGTCATGATTCTAATAACAAAAAGAAAAATTTGAAAGTGTATCAAATTGGAAGTCCAATGGAGATTATTGTCGAGGTCAAAACTCTAACTCAAAGACTTGATTAATTTTTATTGAGTAAAAAATTGGCAAAACAATCATCTCCTCTTCTTAATCATCATCTTCATCATTCTTGTGAGCCATGCATGACTTGTTCAAGTGTATTGCATACTGCTTCCAATTGTCCCCATGGACATGTGCTCGATGAACATTATGAACAAGTCAATGCCACATTTGCTCACCCTCTTTTGAATGCTTATGTTCCGGTGTAGAGTGAGCATTCAAATCCTTTTCAAGCTAAAAATTTTCAAAACCGATATGTTCCTACTCACCAAAGAAATAGAGGCTCAAAAGGATTCGTCTCATCTTCTTCTTTTCATCAAAGAATGAACGATTTCTCTCATCCTCAAGCTTTTAATTCCCAAAGTAGCTCTAATCACCCTCATGCATTTTCTAGTAACCCCACATTTGAAGATAAATTCTTAGTAGTTTTGGGTAGTTTGGAAATGAACACCAATTTGTTGCATTCTCATTCTCAATAGATATCAAAGCTTAAGTCTCAAATCGGGGTGATAGCTAATGCATTGAGTGCGAGAGAAATTGGTAAATTGCCTAGCCAACCCGAAAAGAACCCAAAAGCTCAACATTTTGTGGAAGCAAACTCTACATCAGGGTGTCTTTCCAAAGAGCAAGTACAAGCAATTACTACTTGGAGAAGTGGTAGACAAGTTGACAATAGGGTTGAACAACCAAGTGAAGATAGTTAACCAGTGCAACCAAAAGTTGACACCCGTCCCGTTTTAAATCCTGTTTCTATTTCCTTGGATGAGCATAGCCCTAGAGGGAATTCTCAATCTTCTTCATTATCCCCTCAAGTTGCAAGGTCTTATGAGCCAAAAGCTCCATTTTCTTATGCTTTGAAATAAACTTCACCTTTTGGGAGGTAAGAGGGAAAAATCCATGACATGATGGAAGTCTTTAAACAAGTTAATATAAATCTTCCTCTCTTGGATGCAATTAGGTAAATTCCGCCTTATGCAAAATTTTTGAAAGATCTTTGCACACAAAAGAGAAAGAGCAAGGGACAAGGCCCTAAAAAAGTGTTCCTAACGGAGCAAGTGAGCTCTATCATCTAACATAACACTTCACCTAAGTTCAAAGATCCTGGTGCTCCGACCATCTCATGTGTAATTGGAACCCATGAAGTTCGTAAAGCTTTTCTTGACTTAGGGGTAAGTGTCAATTTGATTCCTTACTCCGTATATGTCCAACTAGGTTTGAATGAATTGAAACCAACCTCGGTGGTGCTTCAATTGGCCGATAGATCCGTTAAAACACCTAGGGGTATGGACATACTCATAAAGGTTGACAAGTTTTACTTCCTGGTTGATTTCGTAGTTCTTGATACCGAACCAGTTGCAAATCCCACCAATCACATCCCCATTATCTTAGGAAGGCCATTTCTAGCTACCGCAAATGCTACCATTAATTGTACATCCGGTGTCATGGACCTTTCTTTTAGTAATATGATGGTTAAGCTTAATGTTTTCAATGCAAGTCGACATCCCATAGATGAAGATGAGTGTTGTCTCATAGATATCTTGGATGAGGTTATTGAGGAATCTATTCCCACCATGGTCATGAAACAACCAACTGAGGAAAATCTTTCATCTCTTCTTTCTGAAGACCCCCTTGCATCTTGTCTTCTTGAAATGTATGGTAATTGTGGGTTTGATAGTGAAGGGTCAATGAATGAAGTTAATAATCTAATGCAATCCGTTGCAAGTTTGGATTTTTCACCTTGGAAACATCCAATAGAACCTCTTCCTCCACTCTCTAGCATTCCACCGGTTCCATCTCTAGTCTCTCCACCCACTCTCGAGCTTAAAACCCTCCCTCCCGATCTTAAGTATGCCTTCCTAGGCCCCAAAAAGACTCTTCCGGTCATCATCTCTTCAAATCCTGAAAAAGATCAAGAGAATTCTCTTTTGAATGTGCTTAAGGAAAATAAGGAAGCTATTGGGTGGAGTGTTGCAGATCTAAAAGGAATTGACCCTTCTATTTGTATGTATCGCATTCTTATGGAAGAAGATGTAAAACCTTTTAGAGATGCCCAAAGGAGATTAAATCTAAACATGAAAGAAATGGTTAAGAAAGAAGTAGTTAAACTCTTAGATGCTGGTATCATTTATCCAATCTCTGATAACAAATGGGTGAGTCCAACTCAAGTAGTTCCCAAAAAATCAGGGATTACGGTGGTTGAAAATGCAAAAGGTGAGGCAATTTCTAAGCGTACCCCCAATTCATGGCGAGTATGCATTGACTACCGAAAATTGAATACCGCCACTAACTTCCCTTTACCATTTATTGATCAAATCCTAGAGAGATTGGCTGGGCAACAATACTATTGCTTTCTTGATGGCTATTCGGGTTACAATCAAGTAGCCCTTGACCCCTTAGACCAAGAGAAAACCACCTCCTTTTGGCACATTTGCTTATAGACGGATGCCATTTGGTTTGTGCAATGCCCCTGTGTAATACCATGTAATACCCCTAATTTTAAAAAGGATAGTCCTGGTAATTATTTAATTGTTTAATTATATTTTTCTTTTATTTAATTTGTTATTTGTATTTGTTTGGTTCTTATTTGATTAATTGTTTAATTGTTTTATTGTGTTGATTAAATATTAGTTGTTTAATGGGTTTTAATTAATTGTTTAAATTAAATTAAGTGTGAAATTTATGTACTGTGGATTAAGTACATGTTTAATTTTTAATACTACTTTAATTGTTTTATTTATTTAATGTACAGTATTTCTTTAAGGTAACTTAGGGTTACAGTTATAAGAGCCGCTGTAGGTTAGAACTGATAGTTTGATGGGCCGGTTAGGATTCAGTTAGGGCTTGAATTAATTTAGGGTTTGGTATAACTCTATAAATATATGGGTATACGTCAACCTAGGGTTTTTGTAAACCCTACTCACCACCTTCAGTAACAGAGTCACGTAACAGAATCATACAGAGAGTTGGGAGGGCAGAGAAACAGAGAGGGAGCTTGTGTGGTTTACAGAGAGAAAGTTTAGGAGATTAAGAGAGGGATTCAAGGAGGAGTTTTGGTCTTAACTAGGAGTGGCAGAGGTTGATAACAACAAGTTGACGTTGCCGGAGTTTTAGAGATGACAGTTAGAGGTTTTGATTCAAACTCTCAGAGGCAAGTCTTGTTCTTCTCTATCTCTTTAATCTGTGTTCTGTGCATGATTAGGAAGACTCCAGGGATTAAACTAAGGCTTAATTATAACCTTTATGCATGTTTAATCAATGTTTAAATTCATGAAATTAAACCTGTTCTTGGTTGTTTCAAAAAGACAGAAATAAAACTGTAACTTTATAACCTTGCTCCGTTGTGTAGTAATCTGATTTAAATTCAAGTTTTGATTGTATATCATTGTTTATAATCAATCTGGAACTGGATTAGACCTTAAAATATGTATTAAAAGTTACTACAAAGAACTAGTACTCATAGGAATCGGAGAAAACAATGAAACGGACGGAGGCTGCTAAGGGGAAAAGAGAGCAGGCTCTTAAAACCTCTTAGAGCCGGCTCCTAGAAGGTAGAGCTGGCTCTAGGATGTTGTGGAGCTGGCTCTAATGAGCCTAGAGCTGGCTTTGAAGAAAAGAAGAGCAGGCTCTTTAATTTCTAGAGTCTGCTCTCTCTTAAAATGTCTAGAAACTATTTTTTGGTTCGTTTGGCTGAAATTAATTTTTCTGGAACTGTTTAAAGCTACTGAATGTTGTAATAAGGTGACTGAGACTTATAATAATGTTAAGAAGTAAGCTCACATTCAGTTATTGAGGATAGGAATTAATTCATGATCAAATAGAGGGCAAGTAGGTGAATAGTTGAATATTTACATTAAACTGCAGACAATGCATCAGTTATGGTACTATATGGAGAAGTAAATTGTATAATCTTGATTTAACAATTTTAAGGACTGGAACTGGGATTCTAAAATTGTTATTGGATGCATAAGTTAGTTATACACATGTTAAACTATATTTATGCAAATGTTGGAGTGTGGTTGATTAGTATCTGATACTGTTTTCGTCAACTACGGTAACTGGATGAGCTAAGTGTATAGTTTTTTTTATTTATATAAAGAACTGTAATGGGATATATAAATGTTACATTGGATGCATAAATTGGTTGTATACATGCTAAACTATATTTATACTTATTCTGGGATGTGGTTAATAAATAGATATACTGTGTTATTAACTACATAAATTGAAGGATGGTATGCACCGGTATGAGAAGGTGTCATGCTAGGTATGGATTAGTTCAGACACTAAGCCCTACCTAAATTTGGATTAAGGTATGGATTAATCACAACGGCTAAGTCCATCACCTATATGTGTCATATCAATTGTAAATTGAATGATCCATTATGGTTTCAGGATGGATTTATTATACATATATCAGACCACTACACAGATGGATGGTATTTTGTATTAGGAGGAGAACGGACTTTATATATATATATATATATATATATATATATATATATATATATATATATATATATTATATGGTGCCGTTGTATGAGCTTGAGTCTCATGATCATGGTTAGGGTGCGTATATCGCCTAGGATGGATAACTGGACATAGGTGTTGTTCCCTGGTGCCCACCTTAGGGTGCGTATTCGCATGTTGCCTTCTATTTCGGCTGAGACAGACCTACTGGACTAGTGACCGTCCTATAGTGTGTACTATATACTTATATGGACTACTCTAGATATTATTGAGTCTTCCTAGGATGTATTTGTGTATCAGATTACTGTTTGGATTGTAGTAGATCAGGACTTGCATGTAGGCCTACACACTTCTTTATTTTTCAGGTGTTCGTCAGTTCCAGGGCAGATACAGATATTCATTCCATCGACTATGTAGGAATCTTCTTTATGTTAGCTTTAGACTTTATTTCTATTATTTCAGTTTCGGTTTGAGAATTTTTAATAAGGGGTCCAATGGATGGATTCCCAAGTTGTAAACCTATGGAGTTTGGATTTAACAGTTTTTCAATTAGCATTCTTTCAGTTTATTATCTTTATTTCTTATTTCATCTTGTATTCTGTATTCAATTACATATTAATTATTTGATATCCCTCGGGTTTGGACCTGGGCCTGATCAACCCGTGTCTTGGATCCGAGGGGTATCACACCCTGCCACATTTTAAAGGAGTATGATGTCAATTTTTTCAGACATAGTGGAAGAGTATCTAGAGGTCTTTATGGACGATTTTTCTATCTTTGGGTCTTCATTTGATGCATGCCTCAAAAATCTAAATTTGGTACTTAAAAGATGTCGTGAAACAAACCTTATTCTTAGTTGGGAAAAGAGCCATTTCATGGTTCAATAAGGTTTTGTTTTGGGTCACGTCATCTCAAAAAGGGGAATTGAGGTGGATAAAGCGAAAGTTGAGCTCATTTTTGAATTGCCTCCACCTTTTACGGTAAGAGAAGTTCGCTCCTTTCTAGGTCATGCCGGCTTCTATCGCCGTTTCATCAAAGACTTTAGCAAAATTACTAGACCCTTGTGCAATCTTCTCGCCAAGGAAACTCCTTTTGTCTTTGATCAAGCATGCCTTAATGCTTTCTATGATAAACCTCGGATCCGAGACACGGGTTGATCAGGCCCAGGCCCAAACCCGAGGGAAATATCAAACAATTAATACTTTAATGAACACAGAATACAAGATGAAATAATAAGAAGTAAATAAAAATGGCTAAAAAGAACTCTAATTGAAAATACTCAAAATAATGTTATAAAAATTCAAACTCCAAAACCTCCAATTAATTAACAACTCGGGAATCCATCTAGTGAACCCCTAATAAAAATCCCAACTGTAAAATAAAATAATTGAAGTACGATCCAAAGCTAATAAGTAAGCTGTCCTACGTAGTCGGTGGAATAGAAGTCTGTATCTGCTCTGCACGACCAAGCTCTAACCCTGAAACTGATGAGCACCTGAAAAATAAAAGAGTGGGTCAGACCCACATGCAAGTCCTGATCTACTACGATCCAAACAGGAATCTGATACGCATATACATCTTAGATAGACTCAACAATATCTAGAGTAGTCCATATATGTATATAATACACACTATAGGATGCTCACTAGTCCAATAGGTCTGTCTCAACCTGAGTAGAGATACCATGCAAATCGCACATTACGTGGTCACGTGTACCTAGACCTACCAGGGAATAGCACTACTATCCAGCTATCTATCCATCCTAGGCGATATACGCACCCTAACCATGGTCATGAGACTTAAGCTCATGCTATAGTACCGTAACATAAATATATAAAGTCTGTTCCAAGTGTGTCATTTAAAAGGTTTATTAACTTGACACCTAGTTATAAGTAGGACTTAACTATTGTAGTTAATCCATCTTATTTCAATATATGTAGGACTTAGTGTTTGAACTAATCCATCCCCAATATAGGTAGGTCTCAGTGTTTTGAACTGAGTCTTCCCTAATATGCCACCGTCCCGTATCGGTGCATCGACATCCATATAAGTAGGACTTAACTTTTTATAGTTAATCCAACTCATTCCAAAATAGGTAGGATTTAGTGTTTTACTAATCCATCCTTAGTATGCCACCGTCCTATACCGGTGCACACAATCCTCCAAACAACATAATTGTAAAGACAATAATTGTTATCTATCAACCATTATCCAGGATATGCATAAATACAGTTTAATACATATAACATGACATTAGGCATTCATTACAGAACCTAAACATCACATTCCAACCATTTAAATTGCTAATATGAGTCATAGCATTTAAATCCTCCATTTACCATAGTTAACTAAAAATAGTATAAATAGTTATCAACTACATTCCAAAATAAGCACAAATACAATTTCACGTGGAAAACTAAATCATGTATCCACTAACAGAGTTAGAATCCAAATCCCAGCCCTTTAAATTTGTAAAATAAGATTACACAATCTACCTCTCCAAACAGTACCATACTGGTGCAATGTATAACCGATTTAAACACCAGTTAACTCCATTTAAGCATACACATAATTAAATTACTATATGCCTAAATCACAGCTGAAAACATGATTCTCAATTTAAGATTTTGCAGAGAAATCAAAGTTTCAAAAACAGTAAGCAACAGAAGTTAATTCTCCAATCCTTCATCTACGAACTCTCCGTTTAAGCTTAGATTAATCCCATCCTCAACATCTAAATGTAGGCTTGCTTCCCAACAATTTTATAAGTCTTAAGCAGTGAATTACATTATTCAGTAGCACATAGACAGCCTTAGAAAAATCCAGTCTAACCAAACAGACCTCAATTTATCAATTTTACGTATTAAAGGAGAAACAGAAGGCTCTGAAAACAAAAGAGCATTCTCCATTTCAAGGGAACCTTCTCCATTTATCAGTTTTATGTATTAAAGGAGAAAAAGAAGGCTCTAAAAACAAAATAGCCTTCTCCATTTATCAATTTTACGTATTAAAGGAGAAAGAGAAGGCTCTGAAAACAAAAGAGCCTTCTCCATTTCAAGGGAGCCTTCTCCGTCTATCAGTTTTACGTATTAAAGGAAAACGAGAAGGCTCTGAAAACCAAAGAGCCTTCTCCATTTCAAGATCAATTATCAGTTTTACGCTTAAAATAAGAGAAGGAGAAGGCTCTGAAAATAAAAGAGCCTTCTCTATTTCAAGGAAAGCATCTGTTCTTCTGTTGTCTTCTCCGACTCCGGTGGTTTCCAGTCTTAGAATTCAGTTTTTATTATAGGTTTTAAAGTCCCATCTCATCCCAGGTTGATCACAAGACAGAGTTATACAACTAAGAATTTAATTACACATCAACTTTACAACAACGACAGCAAGATTCAATATTGAATTTTTAAACAATTGATAAACCGATTAATTCAATGATTTTAAAAACTGAATTAACATATATAAAAGATGTAATTAAGACTTAATTTAATTCCTGGAGTCCATCTAAGCATGCACAGAACACAGAATCAAGGTATAGAGTATAACAGAACTTGCCTTTGACACTTTGGATACAAAATCTCTAACTGTTGCCTCTATCTTCTTCGGCCACGTTCGTTGTGTTTAATAGCCCTTGCTGCTCCTATTACAGTCCAGTTGCACACACCAAACTTCCCTCCTTGATTCTATTTTGTGAATCACCCAAGTTCCCTTTCCGGTTCTCTCTCTGTTTTCCCTCTTTATCTCACAGTCTCTGATTTTGTAGAACTTATGTTTATTTTACTAAACCCTAAACCATGTTTTGTTCTATATATATAGAGACGTGAATACAACACAGAGCCCTAAACTTAATCCTAGTTGGCCCATGACAAAACCTACGTTTTAAAACAGTGTCGGCTACACACGTGAATTCCATTACACAGCTAAAACTATAACCTAACTTAATAAATACAACATTTAGCTTAATCCAGTTAAAATAAACCATGAAATTAAAACAATAAATCAAATAATAATTAACTAAAATAATCAACCAATTAAAATAAAATAATTAATCAATTAAAGCAAATAAGAAAATAATTAATCAATTAAAGCAAATAAAATCCAATTTAAATAACCATTAAATAAATTTAAAAAATGCAATTAAACAATTAAATAAATACCAGGACTATCCTTTTAAAATTAGGGATATTACACTTTCCATAAATTACGTGACTTGTTATCATCTGCTCCTATTATGCAACCTCCCAATTGGTCATTACCATTTGAAATCATGTGTGATGTTTCTGATTATGCCATGGGAGCAGTTTTGGGGCAAAGGGTAGGAAAACTTCCATGCGCTGTATACTATGCAAGCAGGACCCTCTCGGGAGCTCAATTGAATTACTCCACTACCGAGAAGGAATTACTTACCGTAGTATATGTTCTTAACAAATTTTGGTCCTACCTCTTAGGGTCAAAAGTCATTGTCTATTCTGATCATGCTGCTTTGAGGCACCTCTTGACTAAGAAGGGAACAAAACCTCATTTAATAAGGTGGATTTTGATTCTTCAAGAATTCAATTTTGAAATCAAAGATAAGAAAGGCACCGAAAATGTGGTTGCCGATCATCTTTCAAGATTAGTGGTAAAATCTTCCTCGAGTCCACCCATTCATGATTCATTTCCGGATGAACAACCATTCCAAGTTTCTAATCGACAAATGCCTTGGTTTGCCAACATTGTGAATTTTTTGGCAATTGGCAAACTTCCGACCAATTGGTCAAAGCAAGCGAAGAAGCGTTTCTTTGCTAACATTCGGAATTACTATTACGAAGATCTTGTTTTGTTTCGATATTGTCCAGATCAAATTGTGAGGAGGTGCATTCCTGAGAGTGAAATTCCAAGTGTGCTTGTATTTTGCCATACTCTTGCATGTAGTGGCCATTTTAGTGCAAAGAAGACCGCTTTGAAGGTGCTTCAAAGTGGGTTATTTTGGCCCACCATTCATAGAGATGCCTACAATTTTTGCAAAGAGTGTGAAAGATGTCAAAAAATGGGGTCAATGTCGAGAAGAGATATGATGCCCTTGACAAATATTCTTATTGTTGAAATCTTTGACATTTGGGGCATTGATTTTAAGGGTCATTTCCTTATGTCTTATGGATATCAATAAATTTTTTTGCCGTTGACTATGTTTCTAAATGGGTGGAGGCTTGTGCTACCAAAACCAATGACCACTCCGTGGTTGTGTAATTCATTAAATCCAACATATTCACTCATTTTGGTATGCCAAGAGCTATGATTAGTGAGGGAGGAAAACATTTTTGCAATCAATTCTTAAAGCAATTGTTCCTTAAGTACTCCATCACTCATAAAGTCTCCACTCCCTACCATCCTCAAACAAGTGGGCCAGTAGAAGTTTCAAACCGGAAAATCAAACATATCCTTGAGAAAATGGTTAATACAACCCGAAAGGATTGGTCACGTAAGTTGAATGATGCTTTGTGGGCTTACCGAACGGCATATAAGACTCCCATCGACATGTCTCCTTATAGACTTGTTTATGAAAAGCCTTATAATCTTCCGGTTGAGCTAGAACACAAGGCTATGTGGGCAATTAAAAAGCTCAATCTTGACCTTGACAATGCTGGAGAGAGCCGATTACTCCAATTAAATGAGTTGGAAGAGTTGAGGCACAATGCTTATGACAATGCTAAACTCTATAAAGAGAGGACCAAAGCTTTTCATAATAAACACATTAGAAAGAAATCTTTTGAGCCGGGTCAAAAAGCTTGACTTTTTAACTCTAGGTTAAAACTCTTTCCCGGGAAGTTGCGAACCAAATAGGAAGGTCCATATGAGATCATCTCCGTTGCACCGCATGGGGCGGTTGAAATTCAAAGTTTAAAAAATGGCAACACATTCAAGGTGAATAGGCAAAAGTTGAAACCCTATATTGAGGGACAAATTTTTCAAAGACATATAGAAGCTGCCCTTTTGGTAGATCCAGTCTATGAAGAGATATAATGATGCATTCATTGGTCTCAAGAGAAAGCTCAATTTTTTGCATATTCTTGCATGTTCGATCGATTTCAAATAAGGTTCGATTGATCGAACACCCATCCCTGCATCCAATAATCTCTCTGCCCCATCGATCTGAAATTTCCTGCATAAATCAGCCCTCTATGTATCGTTCAAAAATTTCTTTCGATCGATCTGAGTACCCCAAGATCGATTGAAATTATCCTTGGATCGATCTTCACTCCACACTTAAAAAAATATTTAGATCCACGAAAAAGGCCTTTCTGCATCGTTTGAACTGTTCTGCAAAATCTCAAATGTTCGATCGATCTGAAGCTTCCAATATATATAATAATAATAATAATAATAATAAAATGTCAATCTTTAAAAGCAACATTCCGTCTAACTAAAGACGTTAAACTTAGCAATCATTGTTCATATTTTCTTTAATTTCATTTTTCATTATTTTGTTCTTGCATCTTTTCTTACTTTTTGGATTGTACATATTCTTTTATTACATTTTACCTTTTTTATTTTTCTTTTTTCATTTTGTTTATACATCTTTGCATTTTATTTCTTACATTTTGTATATACTTGCTTTCATAAAATATATATATATATATATATATATATATATATATATATAAACTTTTCATCGTTGTACCCTTATGTGTAGTCATGATATTTTCATGCTTTAGCTAGGGCTTGATCTCATATCTCTCTTTCATCTTGTGTTATATTGCCTTAGAATGCATGGTTTGATTATTCTTATCCTATTTGATATTTGATGTGAGTTTGCTAGTGTGGTTATTCAAATAGGTTGTTGATTCCAAATTTGGGGGAAACCCTTTTCATATTGGACCATTGTCGGGCTTCATGTTTTCACCACCACGGTATACTCTTTCCATCTTTTCCATTATTCTTATTGCACATTGAGGATAATATGCGGTTTAAGTTTGGGGATAAGGTGTCTTTGTTGCATTCTACTTAAAGTTGGATTTTAAATGCATGATTGAGATTTGAGATTGATGTTAGCAATTATTTTGATCTTTTGAGGACTATATTGCTGAGAATTTAAAAATTGCTTGTATGCTTTGTGGATGCCATTTAAGAATAAATTTTTCAAAAGATTGATATTTTGCTTGCATTTGTGGTCCACATCATCCTGATTTTATGATTGTTTTGAGATTCACTTTAGGATTCTACACTAGCACAGACGCACACTAGCATTCATTTGTGGGGTACATGCTTTGTTGATTATTTAATTGATTATATCCCAATTAGGCTAGTAGTGCATTGAAAGCTTTCATTTTTGATACAAGTGGATAACAAACGCTTTTCATTGAGTAGCCGGGATTCTAGCCTCATCAAGTACTGAATTTCTCGTGCCGAAAGGTGGAGGGTCCAAACTCTAGGTTAAAAAAAAAAAGAAAAAAAAAAGTTGCAAAAGTAATAAAAAGTAAGGACTTCTCCCAAAAAGTGAGAAGTGGGAAATGATTAGATGAAGGTTGTCTTGATTTGTAGCCTAGTTGATTTGAGTTTGTAAGTCCTTAGAAGTGTTTGAACACCTAGTGCCCTAAAGCCGTCCGGTTTGGGAGTCATTGACCTAACGCTCGACCTCATGGATCACTAGAAAACTTAATAGTTTAATACATTGCACCATACTTCCATCTTTGATCCTATAAGATAATTAAAAAAAAAAAAAATCAAGTGAAAAGAATAAACCCACCTAGAATAATAAAGCTTTAATAAAAGGTCCACTATTTATCTTGATGATCGGTACTAGATTTGTGTGCTAGTTTGAGGGTAAGGATGTGATCATTTCTTTAGTTGGCTTAGATAGCAACATATTTGATGCCGATCCACTCAAAAAGGATTCTAGAGTTGTTTTGATTTACATGATCATTTTCTTGATGTGTGGAGGACCATACTTGCTTGCTTGGTGTTAAGATTTTGAGAGATTGCTTGGAAGTGGTTAAAAAATTGCATAATTGAGGTAGTTTTCTCCCAATGCTTGTTTACAATATTGGTACCTCTTTGATGAGAATGAGCTTAATGTTTGTGGGTATCACTTCTGGAAACCCTCACGAGATTTCACTCGTCCACTAGGGGTAACCTAGGGGTTTAAAAGGCTTGTTGCATGTGCTAAATGTAATCGTGTTCCCTACAAAAGTGGTGTTATCAATTTATTGCTTTATAGATTCATAGTTGTATAGTTATTCATTTCATTCCTTTACTTTATAGTTCATTGCTAGGGACTAGCAATATTTAAGTTTGGAGGTGTGATGAGCGCTGAAAAGTGCACATTTAAACCCCTTAAACTTAGGTATTCTAAGATCTTTATCTATCTTACTTTCCCGTTTTAGACTAATTTCGTGTTATTGTCCTTTTTAGGTGCTTATCTCCAAAATATGCTAATTCAGCCAAATAAGAGCTTAAAAGAAGCTAACTCAAGCTGGATGGAAGAAAGAAGCAAAGTGAAAGCAGAATGAAGCAAAGTGTGGAAATCAGCATGTTCGATCAATCTCAAGAATACTTTAATCGATCAAAAGTTCATCGATCTAGACTCTCCAAGATGGATCCAAGTGATTAGCGCTGAAAAGTGCATATTTAAACCCCTTAAGCTTAAGCATTCTAGTACCTTTATCTATCTTACTTTACCGTTTTAGATTGATTTCGTATTATTTCCATTTTCAGGCACTTATCCCGAAAATAAGCTAACTCAGCCAAATAAGAGCTTAATTGAAGCAATTATAGGATTAAACATAGAAAGGAGCAAAGTGGAGAAAGAAGGAAGCAAATGAAGCCAAAGGTGGGAAGCAGCAAAGTTCGATCGATCCAACTTCAAGGTTTGATCGATCGAACAATGATTGATCTCAGCACCTCAAGATAGATCCAAGCCTTGACCCAAAAGTATAAAGTCCAAAAGTTCGATTGATCCAACACCACCCTTCGATTGATCGAACACTTTTGTCCTTATTCAAATGATTGATCATATCCACAGCTGTACCACCTACTAACCACTTTTGTCCTTTTCCCAAAAATATCTCCCAAAATATATCTGATTTTGTCTTTTCCCAAAAAGCTCAACCAGTTAGATCGATCCAGCCTAAGTTCGATGGATCTCAGCCAGTTCGATTGATCCAAGTCCAAGGTTCGATCGATCGAACTTCCTCTAGTGCGAAAAAGTTAAAATTCCATATCATTGAAAGTTATCCTTTATCCAATCATTAGGGAATATTGTGTGCATGACCCCAGCTCATTTTGGGTGTCATTTTGACCTACCTATATAAGGATAAGGATTGTTTTTTACAAAGAGAGCCAAAAATATCATTTTCATATCATCTCTTGGAGAGCAAGCACAGAGGAAGAGGCTAGAGACACCATTGGAGTTCTTCATCAACAAGGAGCTGATTTCTTCCATGGAGTTAGCCCCTGAGGGTTGGAGCAATATCACTATGAGTGGCTAGACATCATCTTGGGGCTAAAGTTAGCCCCAAACATGTTTTCTATATCTTAATCTTGTGTATTATTGAGGGATTAGTGTTGTAATTAATGTTTTGACCCTTTGATATATATAGATCTTGTTTATTCAATGATTTATGTGATTTAATGCTTCCAATTGATCATTTCATTCTATACATATGTCTATGTATGCTAGAATAGATGTTCATGTACTTGTCTTTAGATTTGTGTTATTGAAGCATGTCTATGTGTAATACCCCTAATTTTAAAAGGATAGTCTCGGCATTTATTTATTATTTTTATTGTATTTTTGCGTGATTATTTGGTTTAATTATTTTATTTAATTGTTTACCTATGTGACATGTATTTAATTAGCATTTATTGTTTAAGTGTTTTAATTGTTTAATTGGCATTTATTGTTTAATTATTTCTTATTTTCTGTAATTGGATTGGTTTGGTTTTTCTAATGTTTAATTATAGACTAAATTAGTATCAGTTACTGTAGTAAAATAAATTAATAACTGGTCTAATTTTAAACAGTAGGGTTCCCTAAGAGGTTACGCGTATGTAGCCAAGTATCTTATAACCTAGATGGCTTTATGAGCCGACAGTGAGTATAACCTAGGTTTTTATGGCCGAGTTATACATGGATTAGGGTTTAATCACTAAGCCTATAAGTATGTGTGTCACGGTGGTTTAGGGTTTTAGAATAATTAAACGTAATTTCTGTAACAAAAAAAAAAAAACAGAGACCGTGGGATACAGAGGGAGAATAGAGAGAGATAGGAGAGGAAGGATAGGTGGGAGCAAGGTAGAAGGAACGTGGGTTTGTGGAACAGCAGTGGGGAATTGAACCGGCAACACAGAAACTGGGAATTTAGAGTTTCAAGTCTGAAACTCAAAGGCAAGTTCTTTTCTTTCTCCATCTCTTTGGCTCGTGTTCTGTGCACCTAGATAATCTCTAGGGTTTAATCAATCAATAATTGGAAGATATATGTTTAATATATGTCATGTGAACGATCTGTTTATGTTGAAAACCATTTTCTTACAGTTCATGCATGGCTCGTTTTAGTTTTCTGTTCTTTAAGCATGTTGCTCTGTTGTAACTCTAATCTTTGGATTATTTTTTTTGACTCTGTAAATGAACCATGGGGATGTTTTTGGGATTGATATAAGATCCGTAGGTTCAGTGGTAAAGAGGAACAGAGGGTTCAGTAGAGAACTGAAAGTTTCTGAAACCTGTTCCAGTATTGTTTTCCAAGCATGCTAGTTTAAGTGGCTTGATTAAACTCTGTAATTGTTTCCAAAATTGTTCTAAACAACGTTGGGGAATGCTTCTAGACTAAATTAAGACTCCTAAGATTAGTTTTAGAAACCAACAGAGTGGTAGGAATTGATCAGAGAGGGAGCAGACGGACTGAAACGAAGCAACGGGGACAGAGGCTCTCAAAGGAGGTGGGAGCTGGCTCCATGGATGTGGGAGCCGGCTCGCACAACAAGTAGAGCCGGCTCTAAGGACTCCTAGAGCCGGCTCTAGGCTGAAAGAGCCTGCTCCCAAATTTTGGAGCAGGCTCCCTTTTGCAATATACGTTTAATTTTTATTTTTTTTTAGTTTTAAGGCACTGTTTGGTAATCTGGACACTGTTTGAGCCTTGGGATGCTTCTAATGGATTGTGGGGACTTTTCAGAGGATTTAATTACTTGATTCTAAGTGTGATTAAACTAGTTGATGCATGGTTTAAGTCTCTAAGATAAAGGATAAAACAGTATAAAAGCGAATGACTTAGTACACTGTTATCGGATGGGACGAAATAAATTATTTAGGTTAATCTAGCAATTTGTTGGACTATAATGGGATTATAGAATTTGTTCTAAATGCATGATAGAGTCATTGATATATTGGATTGGGTCTATGCATGCTTTAGATGCTAGTTGTGTAAACTATTAAACTGTTTCCTGCAATTACATGGTTTAATTCTAGGATTTAAATTGCTGAAATCTTAAATACTTTTCTGCAATTATTTGGATGGTGGTTTTGGACTGTAAATTACTTGTTCATTATATATACATTGTAATTTACCTGGATATGGAGGATTGTATGCACCGGTATGGGACGGTGACATACTAGGGACAGTTTAGCTCAAAACGCATAAACCTAACCTAATGGATTAATGGAATGGATTGAAAGATATCGAATCCTAATTGTGACTAAGTCAGATCAGCTGTAACCAAGTTGGATGACTTCCTGGATTAACGGATGATAGTTAAGTCATATCAACTGAATAAGTTGAGTGACTAACTAGTTGGTTTATTGTATGTCAGTTTAATAAATTGTTGAATTGCATACCCTGGATTTGGATGGATGTTATATATATGTTTATGGTATCACGAGCTGAGCTTGAGTCTCAGACTCGTTGGTTAGGGTGCGTATATGCGGTGGATGCGTAGCTGGTTATAATAGGTTGAGGTGTACCCTGTTAGGTCTAGGTACTCATGCCCACCTTTGGGTGCGTATTCGCATGTTGCCTTCTATTCAGGTTGAGACCCCTATTATAGACTAGTGAATGTCCCTTAGTGTGGATATATTTATACGTATGGGCTAGATAGATATTATGTGGTGTCTACGGTGTATCTGCGTATCGGGTCACTGTATGGATTGCAGTTAGATTAGAACTTGCTCGTGGGTCTGACCCACTCCTTTATTATTCTTTTCAGGTACAGGACGGTTCCAGCCTTAGAGCTTGATCGTGCTTGTCAAGGACAGTCCCACATTCATCTGTTTACGTAGGACTTCTCTCAATGTTTCTAGCATTATCTATTTTCAGTTTT
The DNA here is from genome assembly GCF_030987335.1 of Cornus florida. NCBI lineage: Eukaryota > Viridiplantae > Streptophyta > Magnoliopsida > Cornales > Cornaceae > Cornus > Cornus florida. Next base: position 74,969,992 of record NW_026775579.1, on the reverse strand, counting down.
CAGTTTCAGTTGAACTTTTAGTTAGGGGTCCACCAGTGGATTCCCAAGTTGTAACCTTGCGTATTTGGAGGATTGGAGTTTTATTTTTCAGTTATGCATGAAGGGTTTTTTATTAAATGTTCTTTTAGTTTTATTTCATCTTTATTATTTCATTTTGTCATCTGTGTTCGCTGTAAAATAATTTAATTGTTTGATATTCCCTCGGGTTTGGGCCTGGGCCTGATCAACCCGTGTCTCGGATCCGAGGGGTATCACAGTTGGTATCAGAGCACTCCAGGTTCAAGTGTCTCTAGGACGTTTCGTATTAAGACTTCCTCGTAGCGTTTTTTTATATAGAGCTCATGTTTAGGATTCGTTGAATTCTTTTACGGTTCGTTTAAACTCATACTGATGTCTGTCTTTCTATGTTAACAGCATGGTTAACACTGGAAAAGGACAGAATATGAACAGTCGACAGAGGAAAGTGGCACGTAGACAGCAGGAACGTCTACAACGTCGGCAAATGGAAGAGGAGCAGCAAATGCCAGGGTTTTAGGAGGAGCAGGAGGAAGTTCAACAGACTCAGGGTCGGGTCAGAGATCCAGAGATTCCTCCGCACCTCAATGACCTTGTTGGTAGGGCTATAGAGGCTGGGGTAACAGCTGCACCCCGGAACCAACCACAGGTTCAGTAGGCACTTGTACCAGCACCAGTGGTTCAGACGGATTCTTAGGGAAAGGCTAGGAGCTCTTTCACAAAGGGGAGTCCACCTGTGTTCTCAGGCTCAACCGATGTGAGAGCAGCTCACCAGTGGAAACAGGACATTGAGCGTCATCTTCGTTTGGTTCAGTGTACGGAGGTTCAGAAGCAGATGCTTGCTACTTTCAAGCTAGTTGGGGATGCACTACAGTGGTGGGAGTCAGTTACCACCCCAGAGGAGAGGATGACATTGTCTTATGATGAGTTCAGTGCTCGCTTTGATGAGAAATATTTTCCCTATGCAGTCAGGGCAGCTATGAAGACCAAGTTTCTAAATCTACAGTAGGGAAACATGACAATGGCGGAGTATGAGCAGCAGTTCACACGCTTGTCTCTCTTTGCACCGGAGGAGGTGGATACAGAGGAGAAGAAGCGTAATAGTTTCGTCAAGGGACTGATGTGGTCTATTAAGAGTACAGCCTATACTACCTATGCTCAGGTGGTAGACGCCGCTTTACAACAGTATCAATTGACTGTGGACATTAGACAGGCTCGTGGTGAGAAGCGAGGTGATAAAGACTCTACTAATCAGTTAGCTGAAAAGGGGAATGGCAATGGTCACCGGTAAAATGACAAAGGCAAGTTCCAGGGACAACAGTCTTGGAAGAAGCACAAGGGTGGTTCAGATGCTCATCGGAATGGGGCACCTATTCAGAGGCAACAGAATGGGGGACCACAGGCAGGACAGGGTCAGCCACAGGCTAATCGACAGAGGAGGCCATTTGGTACTTTCTAGGGTAGTTGTTACACTTATGGAGAGTATGGTCATACCACCAGGCAGTGTCCTAAAGTAGGACAGGGACAGGGACAGTATGTGCAGCAGGGACAGAGGGTGCCAGTGCCTCTACCAGCTCCACAGGTTCCACGGATTCAGGGACAGACACATCTGGCTTTACCAGCACCGCCGCAGACTCAGGACAGGCACCACAACAGTTGCACTATGGCAGGGTGTATAACCCCATGCTACAGGATGTTCAGGCACCTTAGACTATTGAGGGTAAGTTTCCTATTCATGGTTTGCATGGACGTGTTTTATTTGATACAGGTGCTACACACTCATTTGTAGCTAGGACTTTTGTTGCTTTATTTGAGATGCGGACGAGGGTATGCGCTAGACCTCAGGGTATTTCTACACCATTGGGTGATACAGCTATTATATATAAGAGTGATGGGCCTGTGACACTAGATATTGGCAGACTCAGATTTCTAGCCAATCTACTGGTCCTGGACATGCACACTAATGATGTGATACTTGGGATGGATTGGTTGTCTCACTACCATACCCAAGTTGATTGTTTTGATAGATCTATTATTTTTACCATACCTGGTCAGGATATGTATATAGTAGCTATGCCACGTTCTAAAGGGGGCGGTAGCACCTATTTGTTCCATGTGGAGGAGGAAAATGAGGAGGGGATTACTGTGCCATTGGATAACATACCGATTGTACAGGATTTCCCGGATGTATTTCAGGAAATTCCAGGGTTGCCACCTAGTCGAGAGATTGATTTTGTGATAGGCTTAGCTCTAGGCACTGCGCCTATTGCTAAGGCACCCTATAGGATGGCACCGGTGGAGATGAGAGAGCTGAGGGATCAGATTCAGCAGTTACTCAGCCAGGTTTTTATTCATAGGAGTACATCACCTTGGGGAGCACCAGTTCTATTTATGAAGAAGAAGGATGGTTTGCTTCGTCTGTGTATAGATTATAGGGAGTTGAATAAGGTTACAATTCGTAACAAGTATCCTTTGCCCAGGATTGATGACTTATTTGATCAGTTAAGGGGAGCCACATACTTCTCCAAGATTGATCTGGGTTCTGGATATCATCAGCTGAGGGTTAGGGAGCAGGATGTTCCTAAGACAGCATTTCTCACGAGATATGGTTCTTATGAGTTTCGTGTTATGCCGTTTGGGATGACTAATGCACCTACAGTGTTCATGGACTTAATGAATAGAGTCTTCCGGGCTTATTTGGATCAGTTTGTTATTGTCTTTATTGATAACATCTTGATCTATTCTCGGTCGGAGGACGATCATGATAGACATCTTCGCATAGTCTTGCAGACGCTTCGTGAGCACCAGTTATATGCAAAGTTCGAGAAGTGCGAATTTTGGCAGCGGGAGGTGAAATTTCTGGGTCACGTGGTGTCAGAAAAGGGGATAGCAGTGGATCCGGCCAAGGTTTCAGCGGTGGTTGAGTGGGGACAGCCTACATCACCTACTGAGATTCGGAGTTTTCTCAGTCTGGCAGGATATTACAGGAGATTCATCCAGGGGTTCTCCAAGATAGCAGGACCACTCATTCATCTGACCAAGAAGGGTGTACAGTTCGTGTGGGATGAACACTGTCAGCGAGCTTTTGGTGAGCTGAAAAGGAAGCTGACTTCTGCACCAGTTCTAGCTACTCCGCAGAGCGGGATAGAGTATCTTGTTTATACGGATGCTTCATTGCAAGGTCTTGGATGTGTATTGATGTAGGAGGAGCGACCGATTTCATATGGATCTCGGAAACTTAAGCCTCATGAGCTTAATTATCCAACACATGATTTGGAGTTGGCAGTAGTGGTCTTTGCCTTCCGTATTTGGAGGCATTATCTGTTGGGTGAGTCCTTCAGATTATTCAGTGATCACAAGAGTCTGCAGTACTTGTTCACTCAGCGGGAGCTGAATATGAGACAGCGCAGGTGGTTGGAGTTTGTAAAAGACTATCATTTTTCTATACAGTACCACCCAGGGAAAGCGAATGTAGTGGCGGATGCACTCAGTTGCCGACCTGTTGGTAGTCTTTCTGCTCTATTCACTGCTGAGTGGAATGCTTTGAAGAATGTAGATGAGTTGTCAGACGCTTTTGTGGCTTGCATGGTGGTTACACCTTCCATCATTCGCAAGGTTTTACAAGCACAACTCACCGATCAGTAGTGTGTCGACAAGGTCGTAGAGATAGCTTCCGGAGAGGTTCCATTATACTATGTTGGGGCTGATGGAGGTTTAAGGTACAAGGGACGGTTAGTGGTACCTTCTGCTGATAAATTGAGGAAGGATGTGATAACTGAGACTCACCACTCTGAGTTCTCTATTCATCCAGGAGGCGATAAGATGTATCAGGATATAAAGCGGCAGTTTTGGTGGGCAGGTATGAAGAGGGACATTGCTCTTTTTGTTTCTCAGTGTAGTACTTGTCAGATGGTTAAGATTGATCATCAGAGGCCGCTAGGAGCTCTACAGTCACTACCAATTCTGGAGTGGAAATGGGAGAGCATATCTATGGATTTTGTGGAAGGGTTGCCAAATTCTTTCAAGGGGCATAATTCCATATGGGTCATTGTGGATAGGTTGACCAAGTCAGCTCATTTCTTGCCTATTTGCACTGACTACACTTCGGAGCTGTTGGCGAGGCTTTACATTTCAGAGATTGTGAAGCTACATGGCATTCCATTGTCTATTATATCAGACAGGGATTCGAGCTTTGTATCTGGATTTTAGAAGAGTTTTCAGCAGGCTTTAGGTACGGAGTTACACCTTAGTACTGCTTATCATCCTCAGACTAACGGACAGACTGAGAGGGTGAATCAGATTATGGAAGATATGCTTCGGTCGTGTGTTCTGTATTTCAAGGGCCACTGGGAAGAATATTTGCCACTTGTGGAGTTTGCTTATAACAATAGTTTCCAGAAGACTATTGGGATGGCACCTTTTGAGGCGTTATACGGTTAACCGTGTCGATCACCTGTTTATTGGATGGAGGTTGGAGAGAATCGATTCTTAGGTCCTGAGTTCATCAAGGATACCTCTGAAAAGATTGCTCTTATTCGAGATCGCATGCGTACTGCCTAAAGTAGGCAGAAGAGCTATGCTGATCGTCGCACTCGTGCTTTGGAGTTTTGGGTTGGGGATCAAGTTCTTCTCAAAGTATCTCCTATGAAGGGTGTTATACGCTTTGGGAAGAAAGGGAAGTTGTCTCCGCGGTTTGTCGGTCCATTCATGATTACGGATCGAGTGGGAGCTGTGGCTTATCGGTTGGCACTTCCGGATAACTTGGATCGCGTTCACAACGTGTTTCATGTTTCCATGTTGCGAAAATTTCTGCGCAATAAGGATCGGTATCAGCATATAGATGTTGGGGAGATTGAGTTGCAGCCGGATGCAACTTATTTGGAGCCACCATGTCGTATTGTTGACCGTCGGGATCAAATCCTTCGCAATAAGGTTATCCCTTTGGTTCGTGTGCAGTGGAGTCATCACAATGAGGCTGAGTCTACTTGGGAACGGGAGGATGTCATTCGCTCGCAGTTTCTTGAAATATTGGAAGAAGGTAAGGGCGAATTCCGAGGACGGAATTCCTTTTGTTAGGGGGGAAGAATGTAATACCCCTAATTTTAAAAGGATAGTCTCGCCATTTATTTATTATTTTTATTGTATTTTTGCGTGATTATTTGGTTTAATTATTTTATTTAATTGTTTACCTATGTGACATGTATTTAATTGGCATTTATTGTTTAAGTGTTTTAATTATTTAATTGGCATTTATTGTTTAATTATTTCTTATTTTCTGTAATTGGATTGGTTTGGCTTTTCTAATGTTTAATTGGTTTATTTAAATGTTTTAATTAGATTAAATTATAGACTAAATTAGTATCAGTTACTGTAGTAAAATAAATTAATAACTGGTCTAATTTTAAACAGTAGGGTTCCCTAAGAGGTTACGCGTATGTAGCCGAGTATTTTATAACCTAGATAGCTTTATGAGCCGACAGTGAGTATAACCTAGGTTTTATTGGGCCGAGTTATACATGGATTAGGGTTTAATCACTAAGCCTATAAGTATGTGTGTCACGGTGGTTTAGGGTTTTAGAATAATTAAACGTAATTTCTGTAACAAAAAAAAAAAACAGAGACCGTGGGATACAGAGGGAGAATAGAGAGAGATAGGAGAGGAAGGATAGGTGGGAGCAAGGTAGAAGGAACGTGGGTTTGTGGAACAGCAGTGGGGAATTGAACCGGCAACACAGAACTGGGAATTTAGAGTTTCAAGTCTGAAACTCAAAGGCAAGTTCTTTTCTTTCTCCTTCTCTTTGGCTCGTGTTCTGTGCACCTAGATAATCTCTAGGGTTTAATCAATCAATAATTGGAAGATATATGTTTAATATATGTCATGTGAACGATCTGTTTATGTTGAAAACCATTTTCTTACAGTTCATGCATGGCTCGTTTCAGTTTTCTGTTCTTTAAGCATGTTGCTCTGTTGTAACTCTAATCTTTGGATTATTTTTTTTGACTCTGTAAATGAACCATGGGGATGTTTTTGGGATTGATATAAGATCCGTAGGTTCAGTGGTAAAGAGGAACAGAGGGTTCAGTAGAGAACTGAAAGTTTCTGAAACCTGTTCCAGTATTGTTTTCCAAGCATGCTAGTTTAAGTGGCTTGATTAAACTCTGTAATTGTTTCCAAAATTGTTGTAAACAACCTTGGGGAATGCTTCTAGACTAAATTAAGACTCCTAAGATTAGTTTTAGAAACCAACAGAGTGGTAGGAATTGATCAGAGAGGGAGCAGACGGACTGAAACGAAGCAACGGGGACAGAGGCTCTCAAAGGAGGTGAGAGCCGGCTCTATGGATGGGGGAGCCGGCTCGCACAACAAGTAAAGCCACTCTAAGGACTCCTAGAGCTGGCTCTAGGCTGAAAGAGCCTGCTCCCAAATTTTGGAGCAAGCTCCCTTTTGCAATATACGTTTAATTTTTATTTTTTTTTAGTTTTAAGGCACTGTTTGGTAATCTGAACACTGTTTGAGCCTTGGGATGCTTCTAATGGATTGTGGGGACTTTTCAGAGGATTTAATTACTTGATTCTAAGTGTGATTAAACTAGTTGATGCATGGTTTAAGTCTCTAAGATAAAGGATAAAATAGTATAAAAGCGAATGACTTAGTACACTGTTATTGGATAGGACGAAATAAATTATTTAGGTTAATCTAGCAATTTGTTGGACTATAATGGGATTATAGAATTTGTTCTAAATGCATGATAGAGTCATTGATATATTGGATTGGGTCTATGCATGCTTTAGATGCTAGTTGTGTAAACTATTAAACTGTTTCCTGCAATTACATGGTTTAATTCTAGGATTTAAATTGCTGAAATCTTAAATACTTTTCTGCAATTATTTGGATGGTGGTTTTGGACTGTAAATTACTTGTTCATTATGTATACATTGTAATTTACCTGGATATGGAGGATTGTATGCACCGGTATGGGACGGTGACATACTAGGGACGGTTTAGCTCAAAACGCATAAACCTAACCTAATGGATTAATGGAATGGATTGAAAGATATCGAATCCTAATTGTGACTAAGTCAGATCAGCTGTAACCAAGTTGGATGACTTCCTAGATTAACGGATGATAGTTAAGTCATATCAACTGAATAAGTTGAGTGACTAACTAGTTGGTTTATTGTATGTCAGTTTAATAAATTGTTGAATTGCATACCCTGGATTTGGATGGATGTTATATAAGTGTTTATGGTACTACGAGCTGAGCTTGAGTCTCAGACTCGTTGGTTAGGGTGCGTATATGTGGTGGATGCGTTGCTGGTTATAATAGGTTGAGGTGTACCCTGTTAGGTCTAGGTACTCATGCCCACCTTTGGGTGCGTATTCGCATGTTGCCTTCTATTCAGGTTGAGACCCCTATTATAAACTAGTGAATGTCCCTTAGTGTGGATATATTTTTACGTATGGACTAGATAGATATTGTGAGGTGTCTACGGTGTATCTGCGTATCGGGTCACTGTATGGATTGCAGTTAGATTAGAACTTGCTCGTGGGTCTGACCCACTCCTTTATTATTCTTTTCAGGTACAGGATGGTTCTAGCTTTAGAGCTTAATCGTGCTTGTCAAGGACAGTCCCACATTCATCTGTTTACGTAGGACTTCTCTCGATGTTTCTAGCATTATCTATTTTCAGTTTTCAGTTTCAGTTGAACTTTTGGTTAGGGGTCCACTAGTGGATTCCCAAGTTGTAACCTTGTGAATTTAGAGGATTGGAGTTTTATTTTTCAGTTATGCATGGAGGGTTTTTTATTAAATGTTCTTTTAGTTTTATTCCATCTTTATTATTTCATTTTGTCATCTGTGTTCGCTGTAAAATAATTTAATTGTTTGATATTCCCTCGGGTTTGGGCCTGGGCCTGATCAACCCGTGTCTCGAATCCGAGGGGTATCACACTATGTGTATTGATGCTATAGATTTGGAGATTGTCAAGATATAGTGCTTAAATGAATGCTCTTGTGATTTTCTTGATGGTTCATACTTATTCCTTGATAGATTGTGCCTCTCCCCTAGTTTATTTTCATGCTAGTAGTGTAGATGTAGTGTAGTTGTAGTGTAGTGTTAAATGGGAAGACAATCCATACTTGTTGTTTGATGATCCAAGCTTTTGAATGCAAGAAACATATGTCTCTAACCTTGTGTTGTATTTGGATTGTGAGCTTAATGAAATGATTAATGACTTGTTTTGATCTATTATGCCTTTCACATGTTGTTTAGACAATATATGCTTCATTGTTTAGATATATTGTGCCTTTCACATGATGTTTAGACAATACATGCTTAACTAGTCATCCTTGCTTATTGAATCAACCAAACACACACACACTTCAATATTGCAGCACACCATTTGCCCTCATTAGTCATTTATCAACGGTATAGAAATGCATTGCTTGGTGGTGATCTCTAAACCCTAAGGTCTCTCTCTCTCTTACTTACTCTTAATTGCATTCTTTTGTTATCACTTAGTTTAATTTAATTGTTATCTAATCAACCAACCAACCAATTGTTTAATCACTCGACCTACTAGCCCTAATAGCGATTCCACGACCTTGTTCGATCCTCGCAATCCCTTGGGACAATCCCTACTCACTCTTGCTATATTTTTAGTGAAGGTAGTAGTGGCTTTTATAAATGTAAAACTCTTGGCCCTCGCCTTAAAATCCACACACTCTCAAACTTGACAGTAGTGCGACACAACACACGGTCAGTTTTTGGCGCCGTTGCCGGGGAATTGATTGATTTGATTTGGCAACGTCAGATTTGTGGAATCAATTAGGATTAGTACTCTTTTGATCATGTCTTTACTTTATTTTTTATTTTTCTATTTGGTTACTTATTGTGTTATTTTTACTTGACTACGTGCATTTTTGGAGAGGAAGCAAGCAAAGGAGCATTCAAGCAAGCAAAGAAAGTAAAAAGCTAAAAATTCTAAAAATTTGCTAAGCCAAGCTTTAAATTTGGAGTTGAAGTGCTGAAGGACCTTTGTGAGACTTTCTTTACTTAATCCCTTAGTTAAATCGTCGACCCGCGTGGAGGCTTATTTTTATTTGTTCTTGCATCATTGTTGTTAAAATATGGGAGTATGAATTAAGTGTTTGTGGAAGAAGTTTAATTAAAATTTTTGTGAAGGCATAATGTTTGTCATTCTTTGTGCTTGTTGTGTTTTACATTGTGTATGCATGGACGTCGTTCATTGAGACCAACTCTTGTCCCTCTTGATTTGCATCTTGAATCCATCGTTAGAAATCCTAGGGGAAGAGGAAGTTCAAATAGAACCAATCTATCAATGGATGACCATAATAATGATCATGTTAAGGACCTTGGTCATATAGACCAACAAGGTATCCTTCATCCCAATGTGCACAATGAGAACATACAAGTAACATTAGGCATGCCTAGGCCATTCATTCACCAACCACCACAACAACAAGGCCAAGTTCCATATGGAATGCCAAGGCCAATGTATGCCCCATAACCTCCCATCATCAATCAAGGAATTCCAAACCAAGGTGTTCATGTTGTACCTCAAGTAGCTAATCCACCTCTTGCTTTAAGAGACCATTATGTGCCTAATGAGTATAATGCACCTACATGCATCCAATTGCCTCCATTTAGAGCACATCGTTATGAAATTAAGCCACAAACCATTCAAATGCTTCCTAACTGTCATGGACTTCCAAGCAAAGAACCTTACAAGCATTTGGATGAGTTTCTTGAAGTATGTTCCACCGTAAAATATACGACATGCCAGAAGAGGTTTTAAGATTCAAACTTTTTCCATTTATCTTAAAAAACAAGGCAAAGTATTGGTTTAACAATCTTAGGCCTTTTTCAATCACTTCTTGGGCAGAAATGCAACAAGAGTTCTTGAAAAAGTACTATTCGGTTTCAAAGACCAATGCCATGAGAACCTCAATTCGAGAATTTTCACATGGGGATGGAGAAACGTTTCATGAGGCATGGGAATGCTTCAATGAATTGCTTAGGAAGTGTCCACATCATGACATGCCCAAATGGCAATTAGTTCAATATTTCTTTGAGAGTTTATCGGACAACTATAAGGGTATGGTTGATGCTTCCATAGGTGGCTCATACATTGATAGGCATGAGGATGACGTATGGCGTCTTTATAGAGCATAAGTGAAAATTCTTTGCATAGAACACTATCATCCAAGAATGGTAGAAATTCATAAGGTAGGAAGAGTGTTGGCTTACATCAAGTCGACCATTCAAATGAAATAGCCGCCGAAATGAAGTCTTTATCTCAAAGGTTTGATCAATTTTTTATTAACCAAAACTCGGTGAATCAAGTATCTTCCTTCCCTAACCATTCTCATAGTGCATCAAATGAGACATGTATGACTTGTTCTAGTGTTCTTCATTCTACTTCTCATTGTCCTCACGGACAAGTGCAAAATGAACCTAATGAACAAGTTAATGCAGCTTTCGTGAACCAAGGAAACAATCCTTATGGTACTCACTATAATCCAAGTTAGAGGAATCATCCGAATTTCTCTTAGAAAAACCAAGGAGAGGGCTCAAACCCTTCCCAAGGCGGTTTTCAAGGGAAATACATTCCACCTCCACTTCAAAACCAAGGATCACAAGGTTATAGACCTTATCAATCACAAGGGAATCAATTTGCTAATTCTCATTTTCCTAACCAATCTTATTCCCAAGGTAATACTAGAAGTCCCGTCTTTGAAGAAAAAGTTTTGAATGCTTTGGGCACTTTAGAGGCTAACACACAATTGCATCATTCTCACTCTCAATCTATTGCGAAGCTAGAAACCCAAGTAGGGCAAATAGCAAGCACTCTCAATACAAGAGAGAAGGGAAAGATGCCTATTGATGCCCCACCTAAGCAACAGTGTGTTGTGGAAACCCATTCCTCATCGGAAGGCCACACCATTGAACATGTTAATGCGGTGACTACCTTACGGAGTGGTAGGGTAATGGACAATCAAGTAGAAATGTCCAATGAAGAGAGTGAACCGGTGCATCCTCAAGTTGTCACCCGTCCCGTTTCACATCTCATTCCTCCTTCATTGCATGTGCATGATCTTATGAATGAGAAATCTTCAAAATGTGATTTGAAAAGTGATTTTGAAAATGATTCATCGAAAAAAATCTTGAAAAATGTGTTTGAAAAAGAAGTTTTGAAAAATGATGTTGAAAAAGTTTTGTCGAAAAATGGTTTGAAAACTTCTTGTGTTGAAGAGAGTTCAAAAGAAAATTCTGAAAAAGTGTTTGAACCAAAAGTTCCATTTCCGGATGCCTTAAAAGGATCCATTTCAAAAGACAAGCAAAAGGCAAAAACCAATGAAATTGTGGAAATGTTTAGGTAAGTGAAAGTTAATCTTCCACTATTGGATGCAATCAAGCAAATTCCGGTTTATACCAAATTTTTGAAAGACTTATGCACCCAAAAGCGGAAGAACAAGAGCCAAGCACCAAGAAAAGTGGTTTTGACCGAGCAAGTAAGCTCAATTTTGTAACATAACACTATTCCAAAGTTTAAGGACCCCGGTTCACCCACTACATCATGTATTATTGGTGATCATATCATTAATCGGGCGCTTCTTGACTTAGGAGCAAGTGTAACACCTTCTTCCATACTCGGTTTATGTCAAATTGGGCCTAGGTGAATTGAAACCGACGTCGATAGTTTTGCAACTTGCCGACCGATCCATTAAGAAGCCTAGGGGTATAATTGAGGATGTTTTTATTAAGATTGATAAATTCTTCTTCCCGATTGATTTCGTTGTCATAGACACGGAACCGGTCCCCAATCCTAAGAGCCAAATTCCCGTTATCTTTAGCCGTCCTTTCTTAGCAACCGTTAATGCCAACATCGATTGTAGGACGGGGATAATGAAGATCTCATTTGGCCACATGAAGGTGAAGTTGAATATCTTTAATCCCAAGCCCAATTCATTTGACAAATATGAAGGAGAGGTTAATGTTGTAGATAAATGTCATGATCTTCAATGTCAAGGAAATGAGCTTTTGTGTAAGACCAAAACTTCCAAAGGATTATCTTCAACCTTGCATTCTTAAAGTCTTGTTTCAAATTGTTGCTTTGAAAAGGCATGGAAGCCCAAAGGTTGCGATTGCATAAACAAGGGACCAAAGGTTTCTTTTGAGCTTAATCTAACAACTTCTTCAAAGAACCATTTGTTGGGTGGAGTTCAAAGCATCTATCACCCCAACAAGGAGGGGATGCATTATAAGATCTTTGATCCGGGCTAAAAGAGCCCAATGTCTTGCTAGAGACGTTAAAGACTAGCAAAAGCATTCGTAGGGTGTTAAAACCCTATTCTTCCCTCACTTCTATCTTTCATTTCATTTCCTGCGATGTCTAGATACTTGTTTTTGGTTTTCATATGCATTGAAAGGAATTTTGGTGAGGATTGCATGAGCTTTCATGTAATTATTGAGCATTCTGCATAGTTCGATCGATCTCAAACCTGAGTTCGATCGATCGAACTCCATTCTACATCCAACACTTAGAAAAATTTTCGACCTGCAGAAACCTGCATCCAAATCACCTCTCTGTCCCATCGTTCGAACTAATTCTTAGATCGATCAAGAGACCTTCGATCGATCCAACTTTAAAGTTCGATCAATCTCATGATTCAACACTTAGAAAAATTTTGAGCCTGCATCAACCTGCATATTTCACCTCTCTGTCTCATCGATGGAAATATTCCAAGATCGATCTGAAGTTCTTCGATCGATCCAACTTCCAAGTTCGATCGATTTCATGTTCCAACACTTAGCCAATTTTCTGAGCCAAAAACCTGCATATTTTTTCTCTCTGTCTGATCGATCGAACTCTTGTTTCGATTGATCTTAGTTCTTCATTTCATTATTTTGACTTTGTTTTGACTTTTCAAATTTTCAAAAATCCAAAAATATTTTCACTTTTATTTTCATTTCATTTCATTTTATTTTATTTTATTATTCAAAAAAAAAAAGTTTTCAAAAATTCAAAAACATTTTAATTAGTCTTTAATTATTATTGTTTATTCAATTAAATTTAAATAAATAAAAAAAACCAAAAATATTTTATTCTATTTTATTTTACTTTATTTTCCAATTTTTAATTTTAATTCTAATTTCTAATTTTTAATTTTGCGTTTTCAAAATTTTTAAAAATCTAAAAAATACTTTGAAGAGAGTTCATCAAAGTTCAATCGATCTCAGTTGAAGTTCAATCGATCGAACTCTGTCGGGAATGCTTTTAAAAATAGAACCGAGGGTTTTCTAGATCGATACCTTAGATCGATCTCACCCTCTCTGCATACCCTAACCCCCTTCTCCGTCGCCATTGTGCCATCACCTCTCCCACCTCCGGTGAACTTTCCGCCGAGCATCTAAGCATCAATCTCTCTCTTCCTTCTCGGATTCATCTTCACTCTTCCACATCTCCACTTCTCTCATCGTTTGAGATAAGATCCGAGAATGTCCTTCATGATTTAAGCTTCAATCTTGTACATACATGTTTTATATGCTGCATACATGCTATATACATGACAAAATCCTCAATTGTTGAAGCTTGAAGCATTTGTGTCTATATATGTATATATATGTTTATATATGTGTATATATTTTTGATGATTTGATTCGATTTGGGAGTATGGGCTTTGAACAGTGGCTAGGATTGATTGATGTGTTGTGTTGATGGGCCCACGAACACGTTCGTGTAGGCCCCATGCTTCTAAAGTCACAGATCTGTGACTGTTTATATTCGTCACACAGTTTGATCGATCGAACTTGTATCTCAGATCGATCTTGAGAGATCGATCGAACTCATGTCTCAAATCGATCGAAGTTGTGAGATCGGTCTTACTTATTTTCGATCGATCTAACTTTTGTGATCAATCTCACTCCTTTTTATGATCGATCGAACTTCACAGATCTCACACACACACTTCATTCATCATATCTTATATTCATGCTATCTCATATATGCCTAATGCCTGTGATATTCCACATAGGATGCATTTTATACCTACATTGTTTAGCATGTTTCATATCCTACCACTTGCATAGATTCATGTCATATCTGTTTTGTCTATTTTACTTGACATTCATGTTTCTATATTATGCTTAAAATTTCTTATTCTTGCACTAACTCCCATTGTAAGTTTTTCTTTTTCTTTTCGCAGGCCATGGTTAAGAGGAAGACCGTTGCTAATAGGCAACACGGGCCCCACCGACACATTAGGCCACGGACAGAGGAGCCAGCAGAGCCCTCTCATGCATAGGAGGAGCCAGCACAGGCTACCCCACCTCAGTCATCATCTCATGAGGCCAAAGATGACCATATACTATCCACCTCTGTGGCTTATCCTGTATTTACACCATCACCATATCCACCGCATACTGGAGCTGAGTATTCACCTATACCAGCTCAGCCAGCTCATCTGAAGGGTGATAGGCCCACGCCTAGATATGCGCATATGGCGATCGACCATGAGTCAATATTCGATACGGCCTTCTTCTTTAGATCGGTGCTGACCCGATCCGCTTACCATGACATCATTCAGAGGGGCCTGGCAGCTATTCTTGCCCCAGTCACAGAGCCGGTCCACCCGCAGCTGGTACGGTTGTTCTACCAGAACCTCCGGCCATCCCCACGTACCACAGCAAAGCTAGTCACTTCTATAAATGGCCATCAGATCACCATTACAGTGGTCTCACTAGCCTGCTCTTGTCGCTGCCCACACCTATCTGAGACTATACAAGCCTTCTTACGCCGACATGGTGGTCTTTCTTACAGGTCACCATGCCGCTGGCGAGACCTTCGCCACCAGGACATTCCTTCCAGACGATCTTTGGTTCACCGATTCCGTGCTCTTCCGGAATATATACATGGCGGGGCACAAGATTCAGAAGAGGAGGGATTATCTGACAGCCCTCTACGCCTTCTACACCAGGCACTGGGTGTCCATTCTCGTTCTCATCTGGAGCGTGATGAGGAAGCTTTATGACGAGTACATCAATAAGGAGAAGCCCAGATGGGCTAAGTCTCTTCCATTCAGCCACCTCATCACCCAGATTTTGATCGATCAGCGCTACCCTATTCATCCTCGGGAGCACCCCGAGAGAGGTTCATGTCACTTTCTGAAGAAGGACTGGACCAAAAGCTACAACGCCATTATTTCTAGACTGCAGGACCACGCGGTAGTGGCTGCAGAGGAGTTAAAGGAGGATGAGGCACAGGCAGCAGCACAGGCAGTAGCAGCAGATCTCGCAGCAGAGGACGCACCAGTCGATCCAGCTACCGATCATACAGATATTGACTTAGAGCGCCCTGCAGACGACGCAAAACAGTACTCTCCAGCCAGGTCGCCCATTCACGAGCAGAAGTAGAGTCAGGAGTTTTCTTCTGATTCATCTATGCCTGAGGCTCCAGATCTGACCCCCAACTTTGGAGTACGTCTGCAGACGCTTGAGGATGTTGTTGTTGCCATACGAGCTGATCTCATAGCCCACAGAGCTGATTTTACTGCCTTCCGCACAAATGTCGCGACTATATTCCGAGATCTATCAAGAGATATCCGCGGAGCCCGACCTGCCTGTCCTACCTCATCCTCCTGAGTTCCCAGTTCCTTCTATCTCATAATCCCTCTCTCCTATTGATACTTTACTTTTGTCACTGTACATTATTGTTTTTGTAACCGGTTTGTTGGCTTAGATCTTTTGATATACCAGTACCTTTTTATATATATATATATATATCTATTTTTATTGTGGATATCATATATTATATTCTCATATCTGTATGTTTGACTCCATCAGGTGCATCACAGTGACTTCAGTGAGAGAGTGCTACCCAATTTTCAAGACCACCCTTATACCTCTCTCATCTATTTATCTGTTATCCCATTTACACTTGCATGTCCACTGTGCACTAATTATCCCATTTTGTTATCTGATGAGTTTATCCAAGTGCCAATTTTCAGGACTACAGTTCATCCTAAGTTTAGGGGGCCATACCACTCACTTCAGATACTTTAGTCCCGATCATTCTTGCTTAGTTACACTAGTATACTCTTTCCTTTGTTCTCTTTGCACATTGAGGACATTGTGCCATTTAAGTTTGGGGGGAATGGTGCTTTGCAGTGTTAGCTTTAAATTTCAAAATTTTGAGCATGACTTGTGTAATCGAGGAACTTTCTATGATTGGTCCATATCTAGCTATGATTTTGATCTTTTGAAGACTACATTGCTTAAAATTTAAAAATGGCTTGACTTGAGAGTTCAATACTCCTTGTATGCCTTAGGGATGCCATTTAGGAGTAAATTTTTTGAAAGATTGATATCCTGCTAGCACTTGTGGTCCACATCATCTTGATTTTGTTATTACTTTGAGATTCATTCTAGGATTCTACACTAGCACCGGCGCACACTAGCATTCATTTGTGGGGTACATGCTTTGTCGATTATTGAGTTAGTTATATCCCAATTGGACTAGTAGTGCATTGAAAGATTTCATTATTGATAAAGGTGGATAACAACCCCTTTTCACTAAGTAGTTGGGATTCTAGCCTCATCAAACACTGAACTTCTCGCGCCGAAAGATGGAGGGCCCAAACTCTAGGTTAACAATTGAACTTGATAAAAAATAAAAAATAAAAAAAAGGGTGATCGGTTGGTCAATTAAACATCAACCTTCGCAATAGCACGAATCATTGTAAAATAGGGCTATTGGTCGGGTAAGTCGAACCACTGGGACTGCGCTAGTCTATGGCAACCTAAGTGTCTAGAATTGTTCTTAGAATGATAAGGGGTAATAAGGGTTTGTTTGATGGTCACTAAACTAGGAATTCAAAGTGCATAAAACAATAGTGTGCTAGGAAGTAAAGAGATAGAACAATAGAGAAAAGACTAGGGAATTGACTTCACCACAAGCCATATAAACATGCCTAATTGCAATTAACTTGGGGAACAAAGTATACATGCAACCATGATATGTAGAAATGCAAGATAACTATAATATCTTCAAGAAGTTCACACATTCAAGAATTAAGTATAATCCATCCAAGGTTGGCATAAGTCATCTATCTAAACTATGGTATAGAATGAAGTATCCTTCCTCAGCTATGAACTATCAAAGTCCTCAATTTGTGTGGTAAGTGCACATGAAGTCTAGAACTAAGCCATAATCCATCAAAGGTTTCCCTAAGCCATGGAATATCAAATTTCTTAAACAACATGCCATTAAAACCATTGTATAATCTCATCTTCATTCTCACTATAAAGATGTAAGTAGCATAATCATGAAGAAACAATTTCTAAGACAAGATAAGAGTCTCTACAAGATTAAATATGGAATGAAACACAAATACATCAAAGTGTATCTCTAGATTAGACAACTTGTTACATAAATGTAAAGTTCCCCAAATATAAACACAATTAATACATATTTACTTGACAAGGGTTACATCAACTCCCTAAGAAGAGGTTTAGTTACCCATGGTAGCTCTAGATGAAGGAGGAAGCAAGGCATCCAACTCCATTTTCGTGCTCCCTTGTGTTTGCTTGAAGAACTCCTCTTTCTTACTCTCTTCTCTCTCCTCTATCTTCCCAAAATGAAGCTTAATGATATCTGTGGCCTTGCTTCCCTTCTCTTGTATAGATAAGGCTCTAAAAACCCCCACCAACCAACATCTCCAACCAACCATTAAAGAGGGAAATTAGAATTGAGGAACCCAAGATGCAAGTGGCTGAAAATGGGCCATTTCCGAAGGGCATTCTGCCCAAAATTCGAGCACTCTAAGCAAGGCCTCGAGCACTCGAATTTAGTATAAAAAGCTCCATGCTTCACTTGCTCCGCCCAGACCTACTTTGGTTAAACAGCCATAACTTTGCGCTCCGAACTCCGAATGATGAACCGTTTGAAGATTTAGAAAGCTAATTCAGAGCTCTAAATATTTCATGTTTTTGTGGAGATCCAATTATCAAGGATGGTTGGTCGAAAATGAAGATCAAGGCAGAATTTCATTACTGCCAGACAGTTCTGCACACCTCTGGTAACAAGGCCATAACTCTCTGCTCCGAGCTCCGAATGACAAACCGTTTGAAGATTTGGAAAGCTGATTCAGAGCTCTAAATCTTTCATGTTATGAGGGAAGTCCAGTTCCCAAGTTTTCAAGGTCAAAATGGCGAGCAAAGTTCAGGATTCACTGCTGCCAGAAATTCAGCCTTGTGCCTTTTGATGGCCAAAACTCCACAAAGCCTTGATTTTGCTCCTTTTTTGGAAAATGGACCTGAAAATATATACATACACACAAATGAAGATAATCTACTTAATTAAACAAACAACGGACTTAACTAATGCAATTTAGGGCGCTTGAATATACAGTATTCGGCGCGTATCACACCCCCAAACTTACATTTTGCTAGTCCCTTAGCAAAACTACAATGAAAAACTTAATGAAAAGACAACCATGGGCATGCTACTATAAAAATATCATCCATGGTAAAATGAGATATATACATAGCTCAAAAATAACTTGAAACAGAAAAAGACCTGGAGATAGGGTCATTGGGAAGACTACCTTACATATATGAAGCATTGATACTAAACACATTTCAACATGCATGTATCAACATCATAGTCCATATAAATAACTCAATTATCATCTCTTAAATGGAAATCAACTCTAACTTCAGTGAAAGTGGATTGGATTCTCAACATGCGGCTTTTACTTTCTTTTCCAATTCCAAGACACGAGTTTTCAAATCATTGAATTCCCCTTTAAATGAGGTCCCTAAGGCATGATTTTATTTACAAGACAACTTTTGTTGCTTGTTGACAATTTATTGTAACTTATAAGCGAAACATAGAATGGTTGTGCAATGCTGAAGTCCCTTCAGCTTTCTAACCAACCTATGTAGCAAGCGTTAAGCCAACAACTCCCAAACCAAATGGCTTTAGGGTGTTAAGTGTAGAGACACTCCATAGGGCTTAATAGCTCAAGTTGGAAAGGCTACGAACTCCAACGAACCATGTTTATTACCAGTTTATTTTTTTTGATTGACCATGCAATGTTTAAGTCCTTTAAGCTTTCTAACCAACCCTTGTAGCAAGCGTTAGGCCAACAACTCCCAAACCAGATGGCTTTAGGGTATTAAGTGTAGAGACACTCCTAGGGCTTAATAGCTCGAGTTGGAAAGGCTACGAACGTCAACTGGTCATTATTTTCTTTTCTTTTCAGTTTTTTTTTTTTTTTTTTTTTTTTTTTTTTTAGACAACTTAAATCATGCCAAAGATATTCATCTATCAGGTTCATCAAATCAAATTAACTAAGCCAAGGTCAAGGTCGATCAAGTTGCATGCCTCACAGTTAAGTTTCTAATGTGCATCTGTGCATTGTGAAGCTTAAAAGAGTGTCAAATCCAGTGAGAATCTAATTGAGACATTTATACAGACTAATTTGAATCTACATGATCATTTCAACTCAAATTTTCTTTATTTTCAAAAATATCAGCTGTTTCTATACACAAAGTTTTAAACATATGCTTTCATCTCCAACAGGTTTCAAATTCCATTATCATTGCTTAGCAAAAATGTAAAACCAAAAATACATAAATGCACCCCCAAACTTGAATGTCACATTGTCCTCAATGTGAGAAGACAAGTAAATCAAAATAAGCGCAAAGAGGGTAAAAGAACAATAATACCAAGTGGAGTGACGACGACGTAGATGTTCAGCCATGTGAGTGCGCAACGGCGTCCCCCAAACTTGGACATGAAGACCTATCAAAACAGAACTAATGTACACAGGTGAAAGCATAGGTCTCTTAAGAAAAATCAAAACAGAAAGAAAAATACTAACCTGAATGTGATTGCAAGGTAAAAATCAATACAAAATACAAATTGGCACACATGAGTCATATGTGTAAAATGGAAAACAAAATAATGCCAAAGCCGTGCATTTAGAGAGATAAAGTTGGCTTAGGCAATTTGTCAAACACGTGGTGTGCAAGACAAAAAGGAAGAGGGCCAAAGGTTGATTAGAGATGAGAAAATCCAAAAATTTGGCCCTGCAAATGCAATACACAACTCCCAAACAATCACAAATCCTTCACACAAGCAATCCCATCCTCCATGGATCAAAAATTAAAAGAAAAAGAGGGTAGACACTTACCCAACAATGGAGAACACAAGGCCCATTATTTGTGGTTAATGGAAGATGTGGATGAGAGATTGATAGATGGGTGGGTAAGCATGCATGGGGAGTGGAAGGAAATGGATAAGCATGTATGGAGAGGTGCATGCATGCATGCATGGTGGGAAATGTGGGGTGGAAGTGGTGGTGCATGCATAAATGCATTTCCTTGTGGGGTGGTTTGGTTATGGAGGCATGCATGAGGTGGTGGGTTTGGATAGTTGGGTTGGATTTTAAGGGTGCCGAGAGGTTGAGTTTGGAGGATGGTGTGCATGGTTGCCAACAGAGGTGTAGTGGATTTGGGAGAGGGTTGTGAGGTGAGGTTGATGAGTTGTGGAGAGGTTGAGCCGAGTGAGTGGGAGTTGGTTGGTTGAGGTTGTGTTTAAAAGAGAGGTGGCTTGGTTCGAGCACTCGAAGTGTGTCTTCGAGTGCTCTAAAATGGGGCAGTGGCTCGGGTGTTTGTTGTGTGAGAACTCAAGCAATTGCGAGCACTCGAAGCTTGGCTTCGAGTGCTCGAAAATATGGCAGAGAGGTGAGGGGAGCTTTGTGCATGAAATTGTAGGTTGTGGGGTGGCTTGGGGTTGGCATCGAGTGGGTTGTTAGAGAGTTGGGGTTGTGGATGGAGATGCCGAGAGGGTGGGTTGTGAGGTTGGTTGGTGCATGGTTATGCATGTGGATGCCGAGGGTAAAGGGGGTGTGGTGGTTATGCATGGAGGACGTGGGAACATGGTTGATGGAGGTTGGGTTGCATGGTGGTTGGAGTTGTTTTTCGAGGTGCATGCAAGTTGCATGAAAGTGCCAAGAGAGAGAGATGGTTTTAGGCAGGCATGAGGTTGAGGGAATGGTGTTGGTTGGTTGATGAAGGGAAGTTGGCCGGAGCTGGGAATGGGGTGCATGGTTTGAAGAGATAGAAGTGAGATTGGGTTTGGTGGTAGCAGAGAGTTAAAGAGTGGATGAGGAAGAGAGATGCCGAGAGGGGTTGCTTGGGGTGTTGCAGCAGGTTAGTTGAGGTGAGGGAGTGAGGCTTTGGTGGGTTGGTTTTGTTTCAAGATAGAGAGATGAAGAATGAGGGATAGAGGAAGGTGGTTGCTGCTGGGGTTGTTTTTCGAGCACTCTAAGTATTGAAGTAGAGTGCTCGAAGATAGGACAGTAGGCTCGGGGTTGAGTGAGGAGAGAGTGGGGTGTAATTCGAGCACTCGACATGGGGTCTTCGAGTGCTCGAATTAGAAGCAGTAGCCGCGGAACTGAGGTAGGCAACTGCAAGCACTCGAAGCTTGGTCTTCGAGTGCTCGAAACTAGGACAGTGGTGCAAGCAAGATTGGAGGCAGCAGCGAGCACTCGACAGGAAAGGTAGATTGCTCGAAATCATAGCAGTAGCCTCAGGATGTTTGGTTTCAAGCACTCAACTGGACATCTTCATTGTGGGTTGACAATGGGCACTATTGCATGCATTGGATGCATTTTCATGCATGGTGTGCTAGCATAGATGAATGATTTTTTATTCTTATGCATTGCATGAATGCATGCTATGGAATCATTAAATTGGACTGCAATATTGAGATGGAAATTGTAAACCTCGCATGGCATTAGAAAGTGGCAACTTCATTCCCATGAAGGTATGCATTGTGAAAATGTGGCAACATTTTTCCATGAATGCAACCTTCCCATGCATGGAAAAAAATTTTGAAAATTTTTGCATGTCATTCCATGTAATGCATGGGAAAAGTTTTAAACTTTGCATGTGGCAACCTAAATTCAAGCTAGGCATAGAAAAATTTTGAAGCTTTGCATGGCATTCCCATGCATAGAAGAAATTTTTGAACTTTTGCATCGCAACATCATTCCAATTTTAATGTACGGAAAATTTTTGAAGCTTTGCAAGATAATTCCAATCCAATGCATGGATGGAAAATTTTTGAAACTTAGAACTTTATCTCTAAAGCATGGAAAAAATTTTAAAATTTGCAAATTCAGTCCATTCCACTGCATGGATGGAAAATTTTTGGAAAAATTGTCAAATTGCTCAACATTTCTAATGCCTAGATGAAAAATTGTCAAACTTTGCATTTCATCTCCAATGCATGAAAAATTTTGGGGAACCATGATCCAACAATGCGTTGAAAATGAGAGGTTGTGCACATGAGTTGCATGCCAAAGATCCTATGAACTTGCTCGAAAGCGATGGAAATTTTCGGGAATGAAAATTAGAGCTGAGAAGGTCTAAGAGGCCGGTCTAAAATTGCGGAACGTAACTGAAGACCATTTCAGAAAAATCAAATTTTTGGCTTTTCTAAACCATTTCCCAGAAAATTTCAAGGCACGAGCAATTGAAGACAAGGGAAGCATGGAAATTGGAAGAATTGCTTCCCATGAGTGCTAAATTTAACGTCGATAGCTAGACGCATCGAGATCAAGTTGGTCCTCATCACCCTATACCATGTCTCTCAAGAGATTCAAGCTTCCCTAAATAAGAAAGTTCTTTTGGAAGCGGAAGAAAAAGAGCTTGAAGACAAAAGTTGGAAAGAGGTAATGGAAAGACCTCAATCCACTCTTCATCCTCAATGAAGAACTTTGGATTATGGGGCTTATTTGGATTATAGGAAGATGGAGTAGGTGAGAGTGCACCTAGCAAAGGCTTTTGAAGGGTCATATTGAGCACGGGAATGCTCGACAACTTATCCTTCAAAATTTCAACATCCTCCTCACACTTATCCGGCGGTTCGGGCTCAACAACTTGAGACAACTCAAGTGAGGGAATGGGATGAGATGCAAGCTCCCAAGAAAGAGATACATTTGATGTTGACCAAGGAAGAGAATGAATAGGTGGATGAATATTAAGCAAAGAATTCACCTCCGAAATGGAATTGTCAACATTAAAATCCTCACAATTGAAATGAGCCAAACAAACTTTTAGAGGATCCTCCATTGAAGGAGGTGCATCAAGCAAAGGATTATTTAGGGGTTGTTCTGGAGTTTTAAAGGATGCAATCTCATCATCTTTTTCCTCATTTTTAACCACAAATTCTTCCATTTTATGAGTGGCAACAATTTGATCTTTAACCACCATTTCATCATTTTCACATGTAATAACCACTTGTTCATTCTCATGATGAAAGTTACTAGGAGTAATCTCATCATTCATAGAATTTTCTTTTGGATTGGCCATAAATTCAAATGAAAATGTTTCCTCCTCTTCATGATTTTTAGCATTAATCCTTTGTTGAATTTGAGATATTTGGTCATCTATCATTGCACTAACTTGGGACTGGTGATATGGTACCACTTGATTGATAGACTCTACTGTGGATTGCATGCTAGCAAGGGAAGCCAATAGTTGATTGTTGGAGTCCATCATTTGCGTGTGCATAGACTCCATCATTTGTTTGTTAGCAACAATTAGCTCATCCAATGGAGACGGTGGAAAAGGAGAAGAGGGCGGGAAAGAATGATCATTGGGTTGAAAAGGTTGCATATGAGATTGTGGGGTTGAATTTCCTATGTCATGCCACAAGAAGTTTTGTTGGTCTCCCCAACCCGAGTTATAACCATTGAAGTATGGATCACTACCCGGTTCAAAGAAATTTTCATTTGGTTTCTCTAGATAGAAGTCCGAGAATTGTCTCGTTGGAAGACAATCTCTTGTATGATGTGTATTACTAGAGCAAAAAGCACAAAACGCATGTGGTGTGTAGAATTGAGTTGGGAGATAAGTATCCTCCATCTAGGAGTAATTCAACAACACACAAAGCAATCAATACAACACTTCATCACCATAACCTCCACATACAATGTTCTCATTCTCCTCAATTATCAAGACAAAAAATGTAAATGGCCACGACAAGGACCGATGCTTGAACACGAAATTTAAAACAATTGAAATAGCCTCGACAAGGGCTTGTAATTTAACTACTTCTAAGCTTAACACATGCACGATATTCACAATTCGAAACTAGAAGTCACGAGACTTACCTGGGGTCCTCTAGACTTACAATTTGCTAGCATTCCCACGGCGAGCTTCGAGTTCCTAGAATCTCACTTACAACACAAAAAAGGTTAAACCACACAAGAAATATTCACAAAACACAGTATTCACAATCAAACTAAATTTAACCCTAGAACCTTGGTCGCTAAACCGTTTGCAGTCCCCGGCAACGGC
Source organism: Cornus florida (assembly GCF_030987335.1). NCBI lineage: Eukaryota > Viridiplantae > Streptophyta > Magnoliopsida > Cornales > Cornaceae > Cornus > Cornus florida. Next base: position 74,945,578 of record NW_026775579.1, on the reverse strand, counting down.
GCCAAAAATTGATCGGTTGGTCAATTAAACATCAACCTTCGCAATAGCACGAATCATTGTAAAATAGGGCTATTGGTCGGGTAAGTCGAACCACTGGGACTGCGCTAGTCTATGGCAACCTAAGTGTCTAGAATTGTTCTTAGAATGATAAGGGGTAATAAGGGTTTGTTTGATGGTCACTAAACTAGGAATTCAAAGTGCATAAAACAATAGTGTGCTAGGAAGTAAAGAGATAGAACAATAGAGAAAAGACTAGGGAATTGACTTCACCACAAGCCATATAAACATGCCTAATTGCAATTAACTTGGGGAACAAAGTATACATGCAACCATGATATGTAGAAATGCAAGATAACTATAATATCTTCAAGAAGTTCACACATTCAAGAATTAAGTATAATCCATCCAAGGTTGGCATAAGTCATCTATCTAAACTATGGTATAGAATGAAGTATCCTTCCTAAGCTATGAACTATCAAAGTCCTCAATTTGTGTGGTAAGTGCACATGAAGTCTAGAACTAAGCCATAATCCATCAAAGTTCCCTAAGCCATGGAATATCAAATTTCTTAAACAACATGCCATTAAAACCATTGTATAATCTCATCTTCATTCTCACTATAAAGATGTAAGTAGTATAATCATGAAGAAACAATTTCTAAGACAAGATAAGAGTCTCTACAAGATTAAATATGGAATGAAACACAAATACATCAAAGTGTATCTCTAGATTAGACAACTTGTTACATAAATGCAAAGTTCCCCAAATATAAACACAATTAATACATATTTACTTGACAAGGGTTACATCAACTCCCTAAGAAGAGGTTTAGTTACCCATGGTAGCTCTAGATGAAGGAGGAAGCAAGGCATCCAACTCCATTTTCGTGCTCCCTTGTGTTTGCTTGAAGAACTCCTCTTTCTTACTCTCTTCTCTCTCCTCTATCTTCCCAAAATGAAGCTTAATGATATCTGTGGCCTTGCTTCCCTTCTCTTGTATAGATAAGGCTCTAAAAAGCCCCACCAACCAACATCTCCAACCAACCATTAAAGAGGGAAATTAGAATTGAGGAACCCAATATGCAAGTGGCTGAAAATGGGCCATTTCCGAAGGGCATTCTGCCCAAAATTCGAGCACTCTAAGCAAGGCCTCGAGCACTCGAATTTAGTGTAAAAAGCTCCATGCTTCACTTGCTCCGCCCAGACCTACTTTGGTTAAACAGCCATAACTTTGCGCTCCGAACTCCGAATGATGAACCGTTTGAAGATTTAGAAAGCTAATTCAGAGCTATAAATATTTCATGTTTTTGTGGAGATCCAATTATCAAGGATGGTTGGTCGAAAATGAAGATCAAAGCAGAATTTCATTACTGCCAGACAGTTCTGCACACCTCTGGTAACAAGGCCATAACTCTCTGCTCCGAGCTCCGAATGACAAACCGTTTGAATATTTGGAAAGATGATTCAGAGCTCTAAATCTTTCATGTTATGAGGGAAGTCCAGTTCCCAAGTTTTCAAGGTCAAAATGACGAGCAAAGTTCAGGATTCACTGCTGCCAGAAATTCGGCCTTGTGCCTTTTGATGGCCAAAACTCCACAAAGCCTTGATTTTGCTCCTTTTTTGGAAAATGGACCTGAAAATATATACATACACACAAATGAAGATAATCTACTTAATTAAACAAACAACGGACTTAACTAATGCAATTTAGGGCGCTTGAATATACAGTATTCGGCGCGTATCAAAGGGTTGCAAAAGCAATAAAAATAAAAAATAAAAAAAAAATAAAAAAAAAAAAGAAAAAAAGTGAGGACTTCTCCCAAAAGGTGAGAAGTGGGAAATAATTAGATGGTTGTTGTCTTGATTTGTAGCCTAATTGATTTGAGCTTGTAAGTTCGTAGGGGTGTTTGAACGCCTAATGCCCTAAAGCCATCTGGTTTAGGAGTCATTGACCTAACGCTCGACCTCATGAATCACTAGAAAGCTTAATAGATCAACACATTGCACTATGCTTCCATCTTTGATCCTCAATAAAAAAAATAAAAAATAAAAAATAAAAAAAATCGAGTGAAAAGAATAAGCGCACCTAGATGAAAAAAGCTTTAATAAGAGGTTCACTTTTTGTCTTAATGATCGTTACTAGATTTGTGTGCTAGTTTGAGGGTAATGATGTGATTAATTCTTTAGTTGGTTAAGATAGCAACATATTTGATGCCGGTCCACTCAAAAGGATTCTAGAGTTGTTTTGATTTGCATGATCATTTTCTTGATGTGTGGAGGACTATACTTGCTTGCTTGATGTTGAGATTTTGAGAGATTGCTTGGAAATGTTTGAAAAATTGCATATTTGAGGTAGTTTTCTCCCAATACTTGTTTGCAATATTGGGGCCTCTTTTGAAAGAATGAGCTTAATGTTTGTGGGTACCATTTCTGGAAACCATCACGAGACTTCACTCGTCTACTAGGGGTGACCTAGGGGTTTAAAAGGCTTGTTGCATATGCTAAGTGCAATCGTGTTTCCTACGAAAGTGGCGTTATCCATTTATTATTTTCTAGTTCATAGTTGTATAGTTGTTCATTTCATTCCTTTACTTTCTAGTTCATTGCTAGGGACTAGCAATATTTAAGTTTGGGGGTGTGATGAGCGCTGAAAAGTGTGTATTTAAACCCCTTAAGCTTAAGCATTCTAGTACCTTTATCTATCTTACTTTACCGTTTTAGATTGATTTCGTATTATTTCCATTTTTAGGCATTTATCCTGAAAATAAGCTAACTCAGCCAAATAAGAGCTTAATTGAAGCAATTCTGTGATTAAACAAAGAAAGGAGCAAAGTGGAGAAAGAAGGAAGCAAATGAAGCCAAAGGTGGGAAGTAGCAAAGTTCGATCGATCTAACTTCAAGGTTCGATCGATCGAACAATTATCAATCTCAGCACCTCAAGATAGATCCAAGCCTTGACCCAAAAGCATAAAGTCCAAAAGTTAGATCAATCCAACACCACCCTTCGATCGATCGGACACTTTTGTCCTTATTCAAATGATTGATCCTATCACAGCTGTACCACCCACTAACCACTTTTGTCCTTTTCCTAAAAATATCTCCCAAAATATCTCGAATTTTGTCTTTTCCCAAAAAGCTCAACCAGTTGGATCGATCCAGCCTAAGTTCGATGGATCTCAGCCAGTTCAATCGATCCAAGTCCAAGGTTCGATCGATCGAACTTCCTCTAGTGCGAAAAAGTTAAAATTCCATCTCATTGAAAGTTGTCCTTTATCCAATCATTAGAGAATATTGTGTGCATGACCCCAGCTCATTTTGGGTGTCATTTTGACCTACCTATATAAGGATAAGGATTGCTTTTTTCAAAGAGAGCCAAAAATATCATTTTCATATCATCTCTTGGAGAGCAAGCATAGAGGAAGAGGCTAAAGACACCATTGGAGTTCTTCATCAACAATGAGCTGATTTCTTCCATGGAATTAGCCCTTGAGGGTTGGAGCAACATCACCATGAGTGGCTAGACATCCTCTTGGGGCTAGAGTTAGCCCCAAGCATGCTTTCTATATCTTAATCTTGTGTATTATTGAGGGATTAGTGTTGTAATTAATGTTTTGACACTTTGATATATATAGATCTTGTTTATTCAATGATTTATGTGATTTAATGCTTTTAATTGATCATTTATTTTTATCCATATGTCTATATATGCTAGAATAGATGTTCAAGTGCTTGTCTCTAGATTTTGTGTTATTAATGCATGTCTATGTGTATTGATGCTATAGATTTGGAGATTGTCAAGACATAATGCTTAAAAGAATACTCTTGTGATTTTCTTGATGGTTCATACTTATTCCTTGATGGATTATGCCTCTCCCCTAGTTTATTTTCATGCTAATAGTGTAAATGTAGTGTAGTTGTAGTGTAGTGTTAAGTGGGAGGACAATCCATACTTGTTGTTTGATGATCCAAGCTTTTGAATACAAGAAGTATATGTCTCTAACCTTGTGTTGTATTTGGATAGTGAGCTTAATGAAAGGATTAATGACTTGTTTTGATCTATTATGCCTTTCACATGTTGTTTAAACCATAAATGCTTCATTGCTTAGATATATTGTGTCTTTCACATGATGTTTAGAAAATCCATACTTAACTAGTCATCCTTGCTTGTTAAATCAACCCAACACACACACACTTCAATATTGCAACATACTATTTGCCCTCATTAGTCACTTGTCAACGGTATAGAAATGCATTGCTTGGTGGTGATGTCTAAACCCCAAGATCTTTCTCTCTCTTACTTACTCTTGATTGCATTCTTTTGTTATCACTTAGTTTAATTTAGTTATTATCCAATCAATCAACCAACCAATTGTTTGATCACTCGACCTACTAGACCTAATAGCAATTCCACGACCTTGTTCGATCCTCGCAATCCCTTGGGACGATCCCTACTCACTCTTGCTATATTTTTAGTGAAGGTAGTAGTGGCTTTTATAAATGTAAAACTCTTGGCCCTATCCTTAAAATCCACACACTCTCAAACTTGACGGTAGTGCGGCACAACACACGGTCACCAAGCTCTTTTGTCCTTATCCAAAGATCCCACAAAGTTCGATCGATCCAACAATTCTCAGATCGATTGAAAAGATTACATCTTATCTTGTTGTACCACCCCACATACCACTTTTGTCTCTTTCTCCAAAATATCTCAAATCTGTCCTTATCCAAAAAGGCACCGCCATGGGAGGATCGATCTAGCCAAAGTTTGATAGATCTCAGCCAAGTTCGATCGATCTCAGCATAGGTTCGATCGATACCCTCTCAAGTGCGAATTAAATCAATTTCCAGCTCATTAAAAGTTGTCTCATGGTGCAATCATTGGAGGAGCCCTTGTGTACCAGCCTAGACCATTTGGTGTGACATTTGAGCTACCTATATAAGGATTATAAGCTATTTTTACACATATGCTTTTAAGGAGTTGATAGATATAATTTTTTTGATTTTTCTTAGAGAGGAAGAAAAGAGAAGAGGAGGCTAGAGACACATTCTTGGGAGGTTTTCCATCTAACTCAAGAAGAAGAACATTTCTACCATGGAGATAGCCCTTGAGGGTTGGAGGCACCATCCATGAGTGGCTAGACATCCTCTTGGGGCTAGAGTTAGCCCTAAACATGCTTTATTTACCTTGATTTATGTATTTTTGAGGGGATTTGTGTTGTAATATATGTTTTGACATTTTTATATACATAAATCTTGTTTATTCAATGATTTGTGTGGTTTAATTCTTCCAATTAATCATTTCATTCTATCCATATGTCTATGTATACTAGAATAGATGTTCATGTATTTATCTATATCTCTTATGTTATTGATACATGTCTATGTGTGTTGATGCTATAGATCTAGAGATTGTCAAGACATAGTGCTTAATAGAATGCTCTTGTGGTTTATTTGATGATTCATACTTATTTCTTGATGAATTGTGCCTCTCCCTTAGTTTAATTAGTTTAATTTTCATGTCATTAGCTTAGATGTAGCGTAGTTACCTTAGTGGTTAAATGGGAGGACAATCCATGCTTGTTATTTTATGTTCCATACTTATGAATGCAAGTATTATATTTCTCTAATTATGTGATGTATTTGGATTGCGAGCTTAAAGAAGGATTAATGGCTTAGTTTGATATATTGTGTTATTCATTGTGTTGTTTAGACAATATATACTTAATTGGTCATCCATGCTTATTGAAACAACCACACACACTCACTATTGTTGCAACATATACTTTCCCCCTCATTAATTGTGAATTGAGTGTTTAGAAAGGTGATACTTAGTGGTGATCTCTAAACCCCAAGACCTCTCTTTCTTGTTTTCTCTATCCTTTAATTACTTGTTTTATATTGAACTTGTTTAATCTTAATTGTAGTTTAATCAACCAAACAATCTACCTTTGATCACTCGACCTATTAACCCTAAGCATTGTTTCCATTACTAGTAGCCCTACAATCCCTTGAGACGATCCCTACTCACCCTTGCTACATTAGTAGTAGTGGTTTTTATAAATTTAAACTTGACCCAAAAGGCTTTTCTTGAACCGTGCATTCACTACATTATTTTGGCGTATAGGAACGGTCAACCGTTAAATTATTTTTCGTGGTCATTGCATTTCATACATATTTGTTTGATACCTATTTATATGGCTATATGTTTAGATGTGTGGTTGTGATGTGTTTAGTGTATGCATATATATAAAGGTGATAAATGAAGATATTTTTGGCCTCGTGGGACCACCCCTGACATTAGTTATTATAGATGACCGGACCATTCTTCCTTTTCTTCCTGCGCTGTTCTCTCTCACACCCTCTGAAAACTTTTTCTTTTTTCTTTTTTCATCCAAATTCAAGGCTAGATATACTCTTCTCTATTAAGATTTTGACTTTACCATTGAAGGCAAAGTCAACGAGCACGACGAGAGTTTCGATTTGATCAAAGTAACGTCCCGTTTGGAGCACTTTGGGATTTTGAGTTTTGGGCTAGTTTTGAGGCTTTTCTTCTATTTTGAGGTAGGGGTTTTTTAAGCCACATTTATTTGATTTTGGTGAATTATTCCTCTTTAATTTGATAAAAAAAAAAAAATTAAAAAAAAAAAAAAGCATGCTTAATTTGAATATCTTATCTATGGTATTAAGAGTTTATGTGATTATTGAGTTAAAATACATGTCTACTTGAGTTTATGTGAAGAAGTATGTTGATTTGAGTTATAGCATGCTTTATATGTTCTAATTGTCATAAATGATGAATTTGTTTTATGTGGACTTATTGTATTAATGACCTCAAAGCATGCAAATGTAATTGTAGTTGAATATATGAAATTTTAATATGGTGATGGCATTGAAAGACATGTAACATTCATGCATGACATTAGGCATGAATGGGGAATTGATCTTGAAAAGAAAAAAAAAAAATTGATTTGGGGAAAAGTTTTGAAAAATGGTTTACAGAAACCCGAGTGCCTAGGATCTACCTAGTAGTCCGTGGCATTAATGTGATATAGAGGGAATTGTGGAGGGACCCTAGCGTGGTTGAACTACCTAGGCTCCAAATGATGCCCTGGAGTTGCCTTGTGGTCAGGGATAGTTAGCCAACCCTTCTCTCATGATGCCATAGAGTTGTTATGGGCCGGATTACATTAACAGCTTGGAATGAAAAAACATAAAAGTTTTGTGATGAGTTCAAATTTTATATATTTTTTATCCCCAAATTTATATTAGTTAGTATTTTATTTTTATTTATTTTAACTAATTAGTTGATTTTTATATTTATTTGTATTATTTGTAATGTCCATAAAAAAAAAAGAAAAATAGGTAAATTATATAAAAAAAAAATTGGTGGACAATAGGAAGTTGGCTACGTGATATAGAAGAATATATATATATATATATATATATATATATATATATATATATATATATATATATATATGTATGTATTTTCAGTCAACATGTAAACACAAGGAGCAGCTCAACAAAGATAGCTAAGTCCTTTGCCTATTTCTTCAGTGGTCTCAGGTTCAATTCTCCAAGGTGTAGAATTATATGTATATATTTTGGTCAATGTCAACTGCCATGTCATCATTCCACATCAGCGCTTCGTCGTGGGGGTCGTCCTGCCACATCATCATCTGGACTCACCAATGCCATGTCATTAAATAGGCCCACCAGTTGCTAAGAATAGAAATAAATATAAAAGGGAAAAAGAAGAGAGATGAGAAGAAATAAATATAAAAGGAAAGTGAAGAATGATGGAAAGAATGAGCAAAATTAGGAAGAAAAATATAAAGAATATTGCTTCGGGAGGGAAGAACATAGCCAAGGGGCTCCTGCCCTTTAGTGTTTGTTTTTCTATTTTCTTTATTTTATTTTATTTTTATTTGTTTTGCTTTTCTGATTTGGGATTAATGTTAATTACATTCAAGTAATGATTTTCTTATTGTGTTAATTCATATGGCTGATAGTTGCATAATATAGATAGAAAATATATCTTGAGTGAGCTCAAAATTATTCTTATAGTGACAATGAGAATGATGATTGTGCAATTGTTTTCATGGCATATAATTCAAGAGATTTGATACATCATGCCTAGGGAAGACGGACCGTACTATAACCTAAGAGTAATGTAGTTAGGTAGACGGTCCGTGCCAACCGAAGATGGGTTATACTTAGTTTTTTGTTATATATGCATTTATCTTCTTGGCGATATTGTTGTGTGTTTGTAGCCACACAAATCATAATTATACATATATTGAATTTTCCCATTTTAGATTTGATTAATCATTGTTATGAGATTTGTGATGAAGTTGGTTCCATATCTTTCGTCTTTTATTATTTTTGGTTTAAATCCATCTTCAAATCCACCCAATTTTTACTGTGTTAAGATTTAAATTAACTTGGATTCAGATTAGTTGACCAACGCATTCCCTTAGGTTCGACCCAGCTTATTATTGTACACTTTTAATAAAGTGATTGTAGGAAAATAAATTATTTTTGTACGGAGTGTATCCACAACGATAATATCCGAAAATATACGTCCGTCACTTTGTTTGGATTCACGGGGTTATTAAAAGGTGTGTCTTAGGCACCTCCTACTGAGTCGTTGTTCTCACCCCTTATATTACTATTTTCAAGTCACAGGAAGGAAGCGGCGGATGACGCTCCTCCACAAGCTTAAGTGGATTAGTGGAGTATTTTTGTTATCTTTTGTAATTAAATCCCATTTCAATGTTTGTTCCTTGGGCATGTATAAGTGTATTTTGAGGGATGTATGCTATGAATGGAATTCATTTTGTTTTAAGGTTGTACATATAAGGGCCATGTTGATATATTTGAAATTAATGGGATGAAGATGGGTTATTTTGAATAATTTTATTGATGTCTATGATTATAAGATTTCATGTTGTATTGTTGTGAGTTGGGACATGTTTTCAGTTTACCTTGGCTCACATTTGAGCTTGGTTATGTTCGAGACCTTGGATGCATCATCCTGCTATTCCTATTCAGTTCCAGGGCTATCGGCAGGCTGGCAAAGTGAATCTCAAGGCCAGGCAGAGAGTTGGGTTCTCAGAACCTTCGTTTCAACCGGCTGACTAACTTAGTCAACTGACCAACCTTCCAGTTTTAGCCGGCCGACGTTGTTTTACCCCACCTGTATTTGTAACCTTTCTGGGATGTGTGTGATTTCGAGTACTGTAAACGACTTGTGTATCATGTATTGACGTTAAAAATGACAGTAATGCCCTTAAACGATCTCGGGTTCTGGTAAGGACCCGGTTAGCGATTCGAACCCCCGTGTTCGGGTTGTTACAACACGTCTTTGCAATTGTAGGTAATTTCTTCCCTCTTTAGCTGACTCACCTCCCTATGCAGTTACTTGTACCAAATGGCTTCATTTGATAAAGCAACATGTCGCTTCATGATTGTACCTTATTTGCATATCACCCTTCCAATTGGAAACGTTTATCCTTCCAATTGGAAACGCTCACCTTTCCATTAGGGTCGGCCACGATAACATTTTCAACTGAAAGATAGTTATGGTATAAACAAAATGAATGTTACAAATGTTTATATGTATATAAAGTAACTATTTATTATGATAAAAACTTTAATAATAATAAATTTAAAATTTCATTTTAAAGGATTTCCGTTTTTAAAAGCATAAACAAAATGAATGTTACAAATGTTTATATGTATATGAAGTAACTATTTATTATGATAAAAACTTTAATAATAATAAATTTAAAAAATTTCATTGTATAGGATTTCCGCTTTTAAAAGCATGTCAGAAGTGTTCGAGCTGATATTCGTTGGCATAATTTTTAGGCAGTTGGAAGCCAATTAGAATTTTCAGTTAGTTTTGGCATCACAACTTATATATATGTGTGTGTGTGTGTATATATATATATAATTTTTTTTTTTTCTCGGTGAAGGAGAGGCACAAATTGACCCATTTTGAGGGGCATAAATAAAAATCTAAAAAAAATAAAATAAAATATTTGGGGACCACCTCAAGAAACTTCTATGGCATGCACCTTCCCACACACTTGGAAGTGTTTGGTTGGAGCGGCCCAGACTCTACAGGTCTATCGAGTCGAGCGTTCCATAGTTCAATGGGGCCATCAATGTATCTATCTAAATTTTTAGAACTGGTGTGGTTGAAATTAGCACCTCTTGAAGCCCCCTCATTCAGTGTATCTACCGAATTGGTCACCACCATGTAGTGACATATTTGTCACATTCATTGAATGATATGATATGGATCTGTTTTTTGAACTCACATTTATCACTCTCGTATGCCGAAAAAAAAAAAAAAAATTGTCAGCCTTCAATTTTAAATTAAGTGTCAAATAAATATATATAAAAAAATTATTTTATATATATAAAAAAAAAAATTGTTTTTTCTTTAATCCTTTAATTGAACCATTACATAGTGACATATTCGAAACATTGTCACAAAACACCAAACAGTCATGAGAATGAAAATAGTTTTAAATTCATTACACTCTGTCCGTTGTAAGAACGATACTCAGAGAAATGTATGGATGTGTAAAATATATTTCTATATTATTGGCAATTTTATTTTATATAAATTTTGTAAAATAAACTAATTTATTTGTTTAAAATCGTTTTGTAATGAATTTTCAAAAATAAGATCTAATCCAAAATTTATGTTTATTGTTGAATTCTCAAAATCATATTAAATACCAACAGTTGTCTCTTTCTCGAAAATATTTGATACTTTAACAAAAAATTCATGTACTTACTTTGCTCTAGGACTTAAAGGTTACAGTTCTCACTAACATTTTGAACCTTCATAACCAAGCCTGGTTCGATTTCGTTGTTCTTGTAAACGTGACTTCGAATTCTTGCACCTCCAAGTATTTAATATAACATTCTTAAGGAAAAAAATAAATAAATAAAAAAATTAAATTAAATTAAATTAAATAATAAGTAAAGTGATGAGAATAAATCCTCTCCCCATTAAAAATGGTTGCAATCAATTCAACTTACATGTGTAGAGAATTTGCGTTCGAGTGTGTCAATGGCCCATGGGAGTATCAATGGACTCTCACAGAAGTCTTCTTTGGCAGATGACTAATGTCAGTTCATTAAATTTTGGATAAGGATCAGTTCAAAAAATAAAGTCTACTAGAAAAATATGGGAGGTATTGTGCGATTAGACTTTGGGATACAGTGTATTGTAGATTTTCTCGTTGCTAAGATTTTATATATATATATATATATATAAATACACTATAACAATTCAGAAAGTATTCACAAATAACAACTTTCACAGAAAGAGAAGCAAATGACCTTTCATAAAATGCTACCACTATTTCTGCTGTTAACAGTAACATTAGCAGCAATTGCAGCAACACCCACATCAGCTCAAGGGTTGCCCGGTTGCCGACACAGCTGTGGCAACCTAACCATTCCATACCCATTCGGCATAGGCAAGGGTTGTTACCTAGATGAGTGGTTCCTCATAACATGTGATGACTACTCAAACAAACCATTCTTAGGAACGAACCACCTTCCCGTCCTTAACATATCACTTAACGGTGAGCTTCAAGTGTTGAGCCCCATAGCCTACGATTGTTACAACAAATCAGTCCGCTCGGGACACAACGACCCTTGGATGAGGCTGTTCAATTACTCCATCTCGTATACTAGAAACAAGTTCATGGCCATAGGTTGCGACACCAATGCATACCTGATGCATTTTGTCGAGAACAAGTATTTAACCGATTGCATGTCCATTTGTGTAACAATGAATGATTCGGAGAATGGGTTGTGCTCTGGCATTGGTTGTTGCCAAACACCGATTCCACAAGGGGTAAGTGATTTTAAGTTGAGTGTGAGAAGCATGTCCAATACGAATGGCCATATGAGGATGTTGGACTTCAATCCTTGTAGCTTTGCCTTTGTTGTTGAAGAAGGCAAGTATAACTTCTCTAAAGTTGATCTTTACAATTTCAGCAATATTGAGGAGTTGCCTCTGGTGCTTGATTGGGCAATTAGGAGCAGGACTTGTGAAGAGGCATGTGGAAACAATAGCAAATGTTACAAATCTGATAATATTTCAGGGTATCGCTGCAATTGCTCTGAAGGTTATCAGGGTAACCCATACCTTCCAAATGGTTGCCAAGGTACATGTAATTAATTTTTGTTGTTCGATTTTATCTTTTCTTTTTCTGTTTCTTGAATAAATTATGAATATTTTGTTTTAATTGTTGGCAGATATCAACGAGTGCTTGAGTCCAGAACTCAATATGTGTACAAATGTTTGTCACAACACAGAAGGGAATTTTACTTGTTCTTACCCAAAGGGGTATCATGGGGATGGCAAAAGAAATGGCAAGGGATGTGTTGCAAATGAAATATGGCTAAAGGTCACTGTTGGTAAGTACAGAGTAAACTTGGAAGCTTGAATAAATTTTTCCTAATAACCAGTCTGTAGAAAATGTTCTTTAAGCTCCGTTGGATTGCTTGGGGACTTCTTCTAGTTATTTTAGTTGAAATTTTTTCCCCAATAAAAATTATTTAAAACAAAAACCTTTTTTTTTGTGTAATTTTTTTGACACAAAATATTTTGGCGAACGGTTTTAAAAAATAGTTCCTCCACACTACATAGAATGTAACCTAGTTATGCATAGATGGTTTAATTATAGCTAATTCCCTTTTTACTATCATTATCTTATCTGGTTTTGTTAATGTTTAATTTTAGAATAAATTACATTGACCTCCCCAACTAAATGCCCTTCTAGTTTCAAAAATAACACTGAACTTCTCTGTACTTATGGTCTGAGTAACACTAATTTTCCGGTCATAAAATTCGTCACTATTGTGAGCTATTACAGAGCTAATCTCATGTTTGAAATTTACTTAAAACTCAATTTTGTCCTTAATAAGTTTGAAAATGGATTATTGTCCAAATGTTGTAATGGTAAATAATAATAAAAGTATAATGGATATATTTCTCATTCAACACCTTCTAGTCCAAATCAACACTAATCTTATTGTCCAAATGTTGTTATTTTTGAAACAAAGGAGTAACCAATTATTTAAGCATTCAACAAGCCAGGTACCTGTTTTTCGAATCATTTTGACATTTCTTCTGAAATTAATCCCTTTTAACAAAAAAATGACATCTTTAAGGAACTAGGTTATCAAATTAAATATCTGATTAATAATACAAATAATTTGTCTGGTTATCAAATCAGATCATATCTTTGACTTGTTGATGTTTTGACTTGTTCACACTATTTCTCGAAAGCTTTAATTACTTTCTTATCAGATTGATGCAAAATTGTTAATACAATAAATTCGAATTAGTCTCCATTAGATATTGATGGTTTGACTTGTTGACACTATCTCTTGAAAGCTTTAATTACTTTCTTATCAGATTGATGCAAAATTGTTAATACTATAAATTCGAATTAGTATTGTGTTATTGCTTTGGAATATCAAACCGGAGTGGATCACAGAATAGTTATATTATGTCTGATCCAAATTGCCCTTGATCCTGGATCCATTTACAGACCTAATGCAGTTAGAATGCCTGTTGGGTAGAAACTAAATTAAATTTCAATCTGTAGTAAATTTTGCTTTTCAGCTTTAAATTTCAATCCGTATGGAATTGGGAGTCTTGAAATTAGAGAAAATTCTGATTTAATTTTCTGTGCTGATTTTCTTTAATTTCACCAATTTTAAAGCTCCAATTCCATGCCTGCCAAACATATTCCGAGCTTTTTTAGAAATTCAACTTTTTATGATAGTAATTTTTATTATTTTTTAATGTAATTAGTTTAATCAACTATGCACTTGTTTAATCAACTCAATGTGAAAAAGGTAATTTGAAAATATTATAAAAAATAAAATATTTATTTTTGAAATGAGAAATATATTTTGGGATATCCTACAATAGAAAAATGACCAAGAATTTTGAGCGGAAGGGAGTACATTCTTTCTTCTTCTCCCTTTTTTTTTTTTTTTTTTTTTTTTTTTAAAACAAATTTTCACTTTGGTTTTCCAAACCATCACCTCTCCATGAGAGGTTATACTAACTGAGCTAATGGCCAAGTAACAATTTTGCTTTCCTGTATTTACACTTAATCCAGTTCCATGACAAATTTTATTTCAGTTTTTATTTAGTTCTTAGCATGGCGAACTACAAAGTTTATGCATAAAGTTGGCCAACCATTTCTCTCTGAAAATTGTAGTGATTTCAGGTTATATAGTACATGCAATTGGCAAAATTTTCTGAATTTCTTCTCCAGCATACCAAAAATTTAAGTAAATATAAAAGTTCAAATTGAAAGTTTGTTCTACAATTCGTTTATTTTTTTCTCTGTTACACCAAAAATTTCCTATTCAAAATTAGCCTTCACTTGATCACTGTCTTAATGCAAATGTAGAGTATTTTACATGAGTATCTAATTTCTTCATTGCATCGCAGTCTGTGAATCAATGTCGCTGCAATAATTGAAATGTTGGGCTTTTGCTTGATGAGCTTTCTTTTGAGTTACATTTTATTTCGTTAATTTCATTTTGGTTACATATTTAATTTAATTGTAGGTATTGGCATAGCAATTTTGGTATTAGTTGTGGCATGTTCTTGGTTATATTGGGGAATCAAGAAAAGAAATCTGGTCCAACTTAAAGAAAAGTTTTTTCGGAAAAATGGTGGTTTGATACTACAAGAACAGCTCTCAAGGATGGATAGCTCAGTTGAGGCAGCCAAAATCTTTACCATAGAAGAGCTCAAGAAGGCAACCAATGACTTCGATAGAAGCATGATCATAGGCCGAGGAGGATTCGGTATAGTTTACAAAGGAGTTCTACCCAAAAACAAAGTTGTTGCTATCAAGAAGTCCTTAGGAATTGATCAAAGCCAACTTGATCAATTTGTTAATGAGGTGATTGTGCTATCTCAAATCAACCACAGAAATGTGGTAAAAATATTGGGTTGTTGTTTAGAGACTGAAGTGCCTTTGCTGGTTTATGAATTTATCACCAATGGAACTTTGTATCAGCATCTACATGAAGTAAGCCGTATATCCTCGATTCCATGGGAAATTCGTCTAAGGGTAGCCAAAGAAACTGCAGAAGCGCTTTCTTATTTGCACTCTGCAACTTCTATACCAATTATTCATAGAGACATAAAGTCTACCAACATACTCTTGGACAATAATTTCACTGCAAAAGTCTCTGACTTTGGAGCTTCGAGACTAATTCCATTGGATAAAACGCAGTTGACAACAATGGTTCAGGGAACACTTGGATACTTAGACCCTGAATATTTTTATTCAAGTCAATTGTCCGAGAAAAGTGACGTGTATAGCTTCGGAGTCGTCCTTGTGGAGCTACTTACCGGCAAAAAGGCTATTTCTTTTGAAAGGCCAGAGAATGAGAGAAACTTAGCCACGTGTTTCATCTGTTCAGTTAAAGAGAATCGCTTGTCCCTTATTCTAGATGATCGAATCATGAATGAAGGCAACGTAAATCAGATACGTGAAGTTGCTAACCTTGCACAATGTTGCCTAAGATATAAGGGGGATGAACGGCCTTCAATGAGGGAAGTGGCAATGGAGCTCGAGGGACTAACAAGAGTGGAGAAGCACCTTTGGGCTGGAGGCGAAGCGGATTTGGAGAATGAGCTCCTGTTAGGTAATACAATGGAGTTTTGTAGCGGTAACACCACAGCTGGATTTAGTAGTCTAGAGAACCAATCCGCGGTTAGCGGTAGATGATGGATGTTGAGTGTCATGGTCATTTTATGTTTAAGTCGGTGTGTGATTTAGGCTATAGTTTGCTTGTTTGTTTTGTCTTGAGGCTCTTATTTAGGCCTCTGATGGTGGCCGTTTAGTGTCAATTTATATGTTTGAATCCGTGTATAATATTAATATCAATAAGACTATTAATCTTTGTAATACAAGGAGCAACCAAAACACTTCAGTCTAAGTGTTGGGCTTTTAAACCATTTTCTCTCTGTTTTAGGCACTTGGGCTCCATTTGTTTGGACGTAAAATATTTTTCAAAAATAATTTTTTTATTTTTTATTGTTTAGTTGTCGTAAATATTTTACGAAAAAAAAATATATTAAACTTTAACAAAAATAATTTATTCATAAATTTTCAACAAGTTATTTTACATACCCTGCTCAATGGATTCGATCTCAACCTCGAAGTAGACCTTTATTAAATACCGACAAAGTAAAAATAAAAAAAATATTTTAGGTTAAAAATAAAAATATTTTTTCAAAAAAAATATTTTACATCGAAACATACGAGCCCTAGTTTCCTTTTTGTTGCTGTTATTACAGCTTGTGGGCTCTGGGTTTTCTTCTAATATACCTTTGTGTACAGTTTGATTCTTCATTAAATTTTAATTACCAAAGTATAAGAATTAGCTATCAGTATTCTTTTTCTTTTTTTGTTTTTGTTTTTGGGATACAAAATGCTTTCTAATATATATACTTCTCTGATTTAAATTTGCAACCTCACATATCCTTGAACCATTTCAAAACAATAAAAATTACATACGGTACTATACCAAATTTTAAGTTGTCAGGCCCTCTTATCATGATTTGAGAGTTTTTACAAACTTTATTTCAGCAATCTTTTTCTAAGAAGATTCTAAGGATTTTCTTCTGTTCATTAAATTGATAGAATTGTAAGCAGAATGAATCTTCTCTGAAGTTATTACACGACTTTGTGAATCAAACATTTACTTTGTCTGGCGACTCACGTCCAGGGTCCACCCGACACTTCTTATTATTATTATTTTTTTCTATTTTTTATTTTTCTTCGTGAACTTCATTAAAAACAAAACAAGATTACAAAAACGAGGGCATATATCATGAAAATATTACTTGTGATTGTTTTGCTTCTACCAACTGTCGTAGTGGAGAATGTTCACGAAAAAAAACTACAAATTATGTTGAATTCGAGCCCGGGGCGGAGTCAGGAATTTGTTTCGGGAGCCACGTTAACACTTTAGCAAAATATTTTTTTTCACGCAGGTATAATAGTATAACAACATTGCATTAGAATAAGCCAATAAAAAATGAATAAGAAGAGAAAAAAGAAAAAGAAAAGGTACTGCACATAAATTATATATGAGTGCAAAAAAAAAGAGAAAGTTTTAGGAAGAAAAATGAATTTTTTAAGAAGAAAATTAAATAAAAAGAAAAAAAATATATGAGAGAATTTTGAAGAAAAAAATAGGTTTTAATTGTAGAAAGAGAATGCAAAAGTTTTTGAAGATGACAAAAAAAAAATTGAATAATAAAAAGGAAAAATAATAAAGAATTAAATATGTTTTTAGAAATAGATAATTTTATAGGTATAATTTATAAATTTTATGGGGGTGTTTTATAAATATTTACAAATTATACGCATAAAATAAAATATAATAAATTCAGGGGCAGAGGGCCCATTTTATTAATTTTAGGGGAGGCATTTTATCAAATTTTAATAATTTATGTATAAAAAAAAAAATGATAGTGGAGCAGCATGGGCAGGGGCAGCTGCCCCCCTGGGCACATGCTGCCTCCGCCTTTGATTCAAGTGAATGAATCATTTTGCTCTCTGCAGTGCATGTATATATATTGAAGATTTAATGGAGAAATGAATTAAGATTTATGTTACTAGAGGAATCCATGAAGAAAAATACTTATTGTTTTCTATTTTCTGTCTCTTTCCATTATTATTGTTTCTTTTCTATTGTATTGAGTATGAAAAAAGAGATTAAATGAAAAATATGTAGTTCTTTGAGTTCTTTGTACCGTGAATGTAATCCCTTGTGACTGAACCATGTAATAGTTGTATATATTACTCATTTAATTTCACTTTCACATATATTTTATGCTTTACAACATAGTATTAGTGTCTAATTTCTCTTCCTAGATTCGGACCCCTATTTTGGAGTATTTCCTTAATATTTGAAATGTTGTTAAGGGTTTCTCGATACTATTTGTGACTTGTTTGAACTGCCGATGTGTTCGGTAGTATTATTCTTTGCCTTTGTGGTGTCTTCGGCAATTTTAGTTGTCTTGTTTGGGTTGCCGATGTTTGGTAGCATTGTCATTCGTTTTTTTCTTATCTCTTTATCATTGGCACTTGCTACTACTCGCCATCTCAATGGCTAGTTGGATATTCATACTCCAACTTTAGAGTATTGAAAATTTAATAGAGAAATCAGTGAAGATTTACTATTATTAGAGTAATTAATGGAGAAAATCCTTATTGTTTCATACTATTTTTTATCTATTTTCATTCTTATTGTTTCTTCTCCATTGTATTGAGTATGAAAGAGAGATTATATGTAACTCTTCGGGTTCTTTGTGTGGTGGATGTATGTCCAACTGACTGAATCACGCAATATTTATATGTTTTACTTGTTTAATTTTTCTTTCCACATGCATTTTATGCTTTATAACAAAATATAACATAGAAAATATAACAATATAAGGAAATCTAGTCCATTTAAACTACTAACCAAAATTTGAAAATATTCAACACTAATAATTATTCCTTCTGTCCTTATAGTAAGTGTCATGTATTAAGAATCGTGACTCACAACTTCACGATTTTCAATACATGACATTTAGAGACGAAAGGAGTACTACATATATTGTGAGAAAAAGTCTCGAGTCTTGATCTTGTGGCCGTTTTCAATAAGGAATGGTTCCTTTCTGGGCTCGCTGAAACTATCCTTACAAATATGTCACCTTGCTTGGCTTCGAACCATGCATGTCACTAATATTGTGACAACTATTTTACCAAAATGACGTCTTCCACACAATATTTTTGCTTTCAGGAAACTCCAAACATACCACTTAAATACTCTGGATAAGCTTGTACTTTCCAATTTGAGTCAAAGAAATGTAGTAGCATCAATGGTTGTGACAGATGGATGATGGTATTCAATGTGAGAACTCGAGCACTGTAGCAGTGGGATGTGATTGAACAGCCTTCATTTCTGGACTAGTCTTAGTTCCAAGTCCTGGAATCTTTGTTTTATAAGGTGAAATTTTTATTACAATTAATATATATATATTACGTAGGCAAAAATATTTTACTCTTTATTATATTCATACAAAAATATATCTATCTAAATTTTAAAAAAATAAATAAATAAATAAAGAAAATAGAGGAAAAAAAAAACCTAGTTATTTAAAAAACAAATTTATCAAACTTTCTGAACAAATACAAATAAGATTTATGCCAAAATTATAAAAAAAAAAATTCAATTAAATAACTCTCTTTATTTACCGAAAAGAAAAAAAGCAAAAAAAATAAATTTTTTTTTAAAGTAAAAAATTGAAAATTTGACAAAACAATAACAATGATAATAAATAAATATAAAAACACACAAAAAAATTAATAAAATAAGAATTTAGATTCTTAAATCATTGATTTTTGTTGATATTCAAAACTTTAAATGAAATTTTTGTTATATGTAAAAATTAATTTCTTATAGAATTCCTATAAAAGCATTCCAATAAAAATAAATAAAAAGAAAAAAAAAAGTGATAGAAAGAATCATGTATAAGATAGAATTTTAGGCTAATAAGGTTATGGAAAGAATCGTGCTTAAGTTGAAAAGATTTTAAGACAGTCACATTATGGAAAGAACGGTGTTTGAGTTAAAATTTTAAAATAGTCACATTAAATTTTTATCGGGGTTCTACAATAGTCAATTAAATCACTTTCTTTTAGATTATATATAAACTATTTTTTGTTAAATGCTAATTAAAAATAAATTTTTTTTTTCTTAGGGGGGGGCAGAACAGATTTTATACCATATATAATATACTATTTTATTTTTACCTATACTAAAAAAACAATTCCAAAAAATTAGGGGGGCCATGCCCGCCAGCCCCCACTTCCCTTATATGTGCGTGTGTGTGTAATGTTTATATGTGCTTTTTAGGGAATAACGGCGGCATTGGCAGGGGTTTGAAAGGTAAGTTTTTGAAATTTCGTTTTTCAACCGCACTCCTGACTTGAATGGTGTGTGTTATGGGACAGATATAAGTGCACTAAGAAAATAATAATAATAATAATAATAATAATAATAATATTTACTGTATATGTTAAATAGTCTACACTGTACACCATGAGCCACATTTTAGTGGGCTCTCAAGGCCAACACTCCGCAGGTCTTTGTAGTCAACCCTTCCCAATGCTAGTCTATTAATGTAACATCTCTATACATATCTATTAATGGAACTGGTGTGGTTGGAACTTGTACTCCTTGAAATCTATTAATGGAACTGGTGTGGTTGGAACTTGTACTCCTTGAAGACCGGCACGGATTCAGTCCATTTGACTGTGTCCAAATGGTCCAGTTGGAGTTTGCATGGTGTAACAAGGGTCATTTTGTCCCACATCGGAATCGGATGGGAAAGAGATTGGGTATAAATGGGTGGGTATGCAGCCTTACCTAACAGTTCGAGCTTTTGGATAAATGGGCAAGCGCCGATCCGTTACAGTTGGTATCAGAGCCAGACCCAATCCTTGATCCGGTGCCATACCAAGCGCCCGGCCCGGAAGGCGTCCAGGTGAGTCATCCCGAGTAGGCAGGGTAGCCCAACCGCAACGAGGGCGTTGCGAGTTTGGGTGGGGGAGAATGTAACAAGGGTCATTTTGTCCCACATCGGAATCGGATGGGAAAGAGATTGGGTATAAATGGGTGGGTATGCAGCTTTACCTAACAGTTCGAGCTTTTGGGTAAATGGGCAAACGCCGATCCGTTACACATGGCCACCATTATGCCACGTTTCAAGGCTTAATTATGAATTAAATTTGAATGTATTTGTTAGTCCATTTCTAGAGCGCCAACCAATAAGTACCATGGAACTGGTGTGATTGGAATTATTTGTATTCCTTGAAGAACCCTGTTTCGTTCGCCTACCGAGTCCTCCAATGATTGTGATATTGTATACATCTGTTAATGACCCTCGTTGAAGGCCTCGCACTCTTGGCTGCAAAAAAGTCTGCCCCTAAAATATCTCATTGTTTTACTATTTACATGATTAGTTTGAGCACAGTTAGAAAAAATAAAATAAAAATAAAAATAAAATTTGGGACATTACATTATTAGTATCAAAGCCGTTGGGCAATTCGTTTCGACTTTAGTCATGAACCCAAAAAATTTGTTGATTTTTTATTAAATAATGGACCAACAATTTATCAAAGCTCTTGAATTTCGTGAAGTTAGAACAACAAGATGTTGTAGATAAATTTCTAAGATTCGCTCTCATAATTTATTCATACTTCAGTCTGCCTTGTAATGGCATTGGAAGTAATGGACATCCACGCTTAACATAAAGTCTCATTTTGGGTCTTGAACCAATTTGGATTTCAGATAATCAGTTGTTATGTGGCTGGTTTTGAGTTACTTGATTGTGGAACACTAGTACAACAATATTGATGAGAGGGTTGGGATGGTTGATAAGAATGAAATTGAGATTTTTTTTCCCATAATAATTAGAATGTAGTTCTGATTGGGAAGATAAATCGATATTATTTTTGAGAAATGGCAAAAACTCATCGTTTGATGAGTTGAATTGAATGTTATAGTAATATGGATGTCGAGGATCCATGGATCGGATTGAGTTTGAAAATAATAGGTAAGATTGAAAAAATAAAAGATGAAAAAACTTGAATGATTGATAATAGAGATGGATTAGATGTGATGAATGGTGGTAAGAGTTGGGATATTTATAAAAGAGAAATGAATTATTATTATTATTATTATTTTTTTAAAAAAAATTAATTAATTTTATAGCCATTAAGGCACTGTTTGTGTCAGCCAAACAGTACCTTAATGGCCAAACGCACTGTTTGTGGCAGAAATTTAAATTTTTAAGCAAAAAAAGGTTTTAAAGAAATCAATTTTTGAAGGGAAAAAACAAAAAACAAAAAAAAAAAAAAAAAAAAAAAAAAAAAAAAAATTGTTTTTTAATTTATTTTTGACCCAAATAAAATTGTTTTTGGACAGATAATGCCTAGGCAATATATTTTTATTTGATTAATTTTATTTAAAAAAAAAAACCTCAAAATCACTCATTTTTGGGTTTTTTTTTTTTTAAAAAATACCTGCTGCCTTTTAAGGCCCAAAATAAATAAATAAATATCTATCGAGCTAGGGCTCACGGTATTCCGTGAGCTCGCCCCGCGAGATCATATGGGCCTGCCCATTTTCCGCAAGGCTAATAGGGTGTTTTTGGGCCTTTTGGCTCACGGAAAGGGCTTTCCCAGAGCCCAGTTTACTTGTTCCAGAATGGTGTGGAAGGTGTGATAGATTTTTAGTGAATATTAAACTATCAGAATGGAGAATGTTTTCTAATGAAACTAAAAATTACTAAATAGTCCATTTAAACTAGTGACGGAAATCTGAAAATATTCAATTGGGGATGGTTCCTTTTGGGCTCGTTGAAACTATCCTAAAAAATATATCAGCCTGCCTGTCAGGTCTTTATGCCAAACAGTCTCCAAAATGGCCACTATGATTGTTACAACTAATTACCAAAATGACTTCTTCCACACAATATTTTTGCTTTCAGAAAACTCCGAAAATACAACTTAAATATAAGCTTATACTTGGCAATTTGAGTCCAAGAAATGTAGCATCAATGGTCAATTGTGACAGATGGATGATGCTATTCAATGTGAGAACGCGTGTACAGTAGGTCACAATAAATTGTGATTGAACAGCCTTCATTTCTGGACTAGTCTTACTACCAAGTCTTGGAATCTTCGTTTTATAAGGAGAAATTTTTATTACAATTAATTAATATATATATATATATATATATGTTAATTAGTCTACACTCTACACCATGAGCCACATATTAGTGGGCTCTCAAGGCCCACACTCCACACGTCTTTGGAGTCAACCCTTCCCAATACTAGTTTATTAAAGAAACATCTCTATGTATCTCCCTAATTTTCGTACGATGGAACTGGTGTGGTTGGAATTTGTACTCCTTGAAGACCAGCTTGGATTCAGTCCATCTGACGTGTGTCTATTTGGTCCAGTTGGAATTTGCATGGCCACTATTTTGCCACGTTGTAAGGTTTTATCATTGATTAAATTTGAGTTTATTTGTTAGTCCGTCTCTAAACCGCCAAATAGTAGTACAATGGAACTGCTGTCGTTGGAATTATTTGTATTCCTTGAAGACTCCCATTTCATTCGCCTACCGAGTCCTCCCATGACTGTGACATTGTACGCATCTGTTAAATGAGTGACTCTCGTTGAAGGACTCACCCTCTTGACTGCAGAGAAGTCCGCCTCTAAAATATCTCATAGTTTTACTATTTACATGATTGGTTTGAGGACTGTTAACTGTTAAATGCAAGTTAATAAGAAAGAAAATTATGTAAGGTGTGATAGATTTTTATAATTTTTTTTTTGTTCCATGGAGTCTTTTGGAAGTTAGAGTCCAACAAAATATAAATAAAGAAAAGTAGAATTTCCTCAAATTTTTAAGTCGAGATGGTCCTACTTCAATGTGAGAAACTTTTCGATTTAGATTCACAAATTTGGGTGCAAAAACAGGGTTGTAATTTTTTCTTAATTTTGAGTCTTGATAATTGGAGCTAAAATATAAGTATATTAATAACTTGATTTGAATGAGGACATGATCAATTAAAACATATATGGATGTGACAACACAACGCACACCAAGTTTGATTCTCAAAATAAGGTTTTAAATTTGATTTTTCTATTTTCAGAATTTCTTAACAGGTTGTTATATTTCCACCCTGTATCCTGTCTGCCTGCTATAGTTTGGGGTCACAAAAAGTTCAACTGAGTGATATATCTCAAACTGGTCTTGAATGTACATTTTTTCGAGATAGTAAATTGTTTTTCTTGAGACCAATAATCTCCATAGTTTTTTCTTGTGAGAGATTTCACATAAAATATTTTGATGTAATTTCTAACTTTACTTCATTTATTGTTTTGTGTGGTTGATCATAGCAAACTATATTAAAGCCGTAAGGGTAGCTCTAAAGAGGATGAATCTCAGAAAGACAAAGAAATCATCTCTTCTTAACACCCACCATCAATTTATCCCCCAAAATAATAAAGGAACCAATAACCTCTTAGACAATTCACAACAAAACTACAAAAAATGTAATCTTTTAACCACAAGTCACACCAATTTACATGAAATCGAAATAGTACGTTGAATATAAAGTCTAATTACATAGCAAATTAAGTTTTTTAGTTGCGATTTGTTAGAGTTAGGTTAAGTTTTGAAAAACCCTAGATATATTTTTGGAAAGTATAGAAGAGGAAGAAGAAGACAGAACCTCGACATTTCAATGTTAAGTTGAAGACAGTTTTTAATTGAGTTTAATGTATAAGGGTAAATTTATCTAATTATAAAATAATTTCTTACAAGAAGGGTTTTTACTTAATAAGTCATCAATTGGTCATTTATTAACATTTAAGTTTTAAATCTGGAAATTATTCTACAATTTTTTTTGTTTTTTTTAGGCGACTTTAAAACAATTTTGTTTCTAATTTTTTTCAAAATAATATAAACTATAATTTGTCCTAATGATTATTTGGTAAAAATAAAAGATATTCTGCTTCTTCTTCATCATTGGCCACATAATTTTGGTTTCGATGCTTGAACTGTTCCCCATATTGAACAGAGACCAAGGATGGAACAAGGAATTGAACTCGGGGGAGCTCAATGAGCATATGGTCTCTGTTTTTTGTTTTTTTTCAACTGACGTGCGGCAAAATAGCAAGGTAGAAATTAATATAATTTCAATTCAAATACAATATATGTCATTATTCTGAAAAAAATATATAATAAAAAAGTTTTAACTAATTATATTTGAACATTAATTTTATAAATTTGCAGTGAAATTCAAACGACAAGGGAAAAAAATTAAAAAGAGAGAAAATTATTATTACACATACATCATATATATATATATGCGTGCAAGAATAAAAAATTTAAGAAGAGAAAAAAAATAAAAATGAAAGAACTTTGAAGAGGAAAATTAGGGTTGTATTGAAGAAAGTGAGTGAATTTTTTTTTGAAGGAATAAAAAACCTTGAAATAACAAAAAAGTAAAAGAGAGAGAGAGAGGAAAAAAATGAAGTTAGAGAATTTTTTAGAAAGAGAGAATTTCATAGGGGCATTTAAAAAAATTACATAAACTAAAGTAAATAACTATATATATTGAATGATAACAATATATATTGAACAATTATTATATTGGATCCAAAATTGATACCTTTAATAGGAAATTTCAAGGGGGGCCATTTCATTTAATAAAGAAACAAAAAACTTACTATTACTAAAGGAAATTATAATGTAGACTGTGTTTGGGTTGTTTAAACTCCTTATCATTTCCTTCCAAACATTAAAAGATTGGAACGAAAATGATAGTTGGTTAAGTAGTATTTTAAAATTTTGAAACTGTCATTGACAATTAGATAGTGGAAATTGTTATTTCACTTATGTCATATCTAATTAAAAGGGTATGATAGTAATTTAATTAGTATCATTTCTTTTATTTTCTATCATGTATCTCATTCAAATAAGAATACTATCATTTACTACTCTCTCTCTCTCTCCTACCTATTGTTTACAATGACCAGTTACTTTGAATTGCAAAGTTGAATAAAAATTGAAAATCAATTAAAATATTATTAATTAGTTGAATTATGCTCTCTCTCTCTTTCTCTGTCCTATCTATTCAAATATGAGTAAAGATCATTGTCATCATTTCCTTTCTTTGACGTAATGGAAAACGATAAAATTGTTTACAATGACCCGTTACTTTGAATTGCAAAGTTGAATAAAAATTGAAAATCAATTAAAATATTATTAATTAGTTGAATTATGCTTTGTGTGCGCAATACATGCTTATTTACAATAGAGAAAAAAAATAATAGAAGAAAACTAAAAACCTAGGGAAACTCATCCTCTAAATAAGCCTAAAAAGAATTCTCTCTAAAAATTATGATAAAAATAAAAAAACCAAACCTAATAAAAAAAACTATTAAATATAAAATCTTAGAGCATTCCAACTTCCATAAGGTTTTGAACAAAAATCTCAAAATAATTAACAGGCCTCTTATAAGACAATAAAACACAATTTCGGAACCCTAAAATAAGGTTTTTAGCCAAAAACTAACATGCCCCAAAAGCTAAAGCTAGTGGATTTTTTTTTAATGCGTCGTTTTTACCCAAAAAAATACTCTGTTCTAGTGAAAAACAAACTTGTAGAACTATTCAGAATTTTGTCCTACATCATAATGTTATAATCTTCTTTCTTTTCTCTCCTATGTATCCAAAAAGAGCCTTAGCGTTTTGGTATTGGTACTAATATTTGACATGTTCAAAAGATTCAATATTAGGTCATGAAAACCTAGTTTGCCCTTTCAATCTTTTTGGTACTTGGGAAAAAAAGAGAAGAAGAAGATATATCTATACTATTATTATTAAAAGTACAAAGTGTTTGAGTACATTATTGTGCTTCAGTATATTAAAGAGTTTTGGTAAATTATTTTATAATAAAAGAAAATAGTAATAATAATAATATAGTATTAAGAAATACTAAAATTCAATTAGAAAAAAAAAATACAGAAAGAAAATCTAGTAAAAGAATGAAATACCAATAATAATAATAATAATATAGTAGTATGAAATACTGAAATTCAATAAATGAAAATCTGATTATTGAATGAAATATATAATATAGTAATAGTAAAAATAATAATATAGTATTAATAAATACTAAAATTCAATTAGAAAAAAAATACAGAAAAGAAATCTAATTAAAGAATAAACCAAAAATAATATAGTAGTAGGAAATACTGAAATTCAATAAATTAAAATCTAATTATTGAATGAAATATATAATATTTTTATATAGTAATAGGACATACTACTACTAATAATAATATATTGTAGGAAATATAATTACAGAAGGAAACATATCATTTTTAAAAATTGAATTACTAAAATTCAATAAGAGAAAATCTAATTAGAGAAGAAAATATATAATATTAAAACTTATTTACTTAATTCAATAAAAGGAAATATAATCAGAGGAGAAATACTATTAATAATAATATAGTAATTGAAAATACTGAAATGAAATAAAAGGAAATCAAATTAGAGGATGAAATATATAATTTACTTCAATAAATACATAATAACAATTCTATATTAAAATATACTAATAAAATCCTAAATTAAAAATTCTATAAACAAAATTATTTTTATATTTAATTTTTTTAAAATTTAATGTTATTTATTTCAATAAATTATATGTTTTTAAATAATAATATTATTTATATTTCAAAATGTTATTTATAATTTATGTTCTTAATTAATACTAGTAATGCAAAACTCTCTTTCTCTCTCTCTCTCTATATATATATATATTATCCCTTACAATTTTTTACTTTATCGAGTTATACACCTCCACTAATGTGCATCACACATGTGGTGTACTAAAATATATACATATAACCTAATGAAGCTGAGTTGGTTATGGGTATAGGACATTATACGATAAAGTTAATAAAAATTAACGTGTTTGATTTGGTTATGTTGTTAGAAATTTTTGTCCCACATCGAATGTAAATGAAAGAAACTTGAGTTTATAATGACATGAGGCCAAATACCAAATACTTTTCTCTTAAATAGACTTTAATTCCTCGTATTCTACAAGTAAATTGAAAATTATAAGAGCAAGTTTAATTTGTCAAGAGGGCGCTTTGGCTGTTTCTCAATCCACTAATTAATATTTAAAGCGGTAGTATCCCTTTTGAAGGGTGGACAGAGATGTGGTGTCGTCACCATCCTTCCATGGCAACCTTCCTTTGCATAACAATAGAAGTCCTTCCAAGTACTTCATTTGGGTGGGTCAATGCTATCTTTCCGTGTTCTCATCTCCAGTAATGGGATTAAAACAAGCTAATTGATAATATTAACTTCCTTTACATAACAATAGAAGTCCTTTCCGTGTTCTCATCTCCAATAATGGGATTAAAACAAGCTAATTGATAATATTAACTTCCTTTACATAACAATAGAAGTCCTTATTAACCAAAAAAAAAAAAATTTACGAAACAATTCCAAATACTTAATTTTGGGTGAGCCAATGCTAACTTTGGAGTCAACCCTTCCAAATTTCCACTAGTCTATTAACGTAACATTTCTATATACCTATCTAATTTTCGTACGCTGTAACGAGTGTGGTTGGAATAATTCCTTGAAGACCCTCGTTTTATTCGCCTACCGAGTCGTCAGTATGATTGTGACATTGTACACATCTGTTATCCTCGTTGAAAGACTCACACTCTTTGGTTGCAGAAAAGTCCGCCTCTAAAATATCTCACAGTTTTACTATTTACATAATTAGTTTGAGGACCGTCAGATTTTTTAAATGCGAGTTAATAAAAGAGAATTTTCCAATGGTGTGGAAGGTGTGACAGAATTTTTATTTTTTTTTCCGATGGAGTCTTTTGGTAATTAGAGTCCAACAAAATATAAATAAAGAAAAGTAGAATCTTATAAAAATTTTAAGTCCAGATGTGTCCTACTTCAATGTGAGAAACTTTTAGGATTATTAGACTGACAAATTTGGCTGCAAAAAAGCGCTATTATCAGAGTTGTAATTTTTTCTTCATTTTAAATCTTGATAATTCGAGAAAAAAAAAAGTACATCAATAATGATGATTTGAGTGAAAACGTATCAATTAAAACATATATGGGTATGACAACAAAATGCACACCATGTTTGATTCTCAAATTTTGGTTTTAAATAAAGTTGACTTTTCAATTTTCAAAATTTCTTAACCGGTTAGCAACTTAGCATATTTCCAACATGTCAGAGTAGCGTAATGGATGTGAAACTCAAGAGAGTAGCGTACATTTTTTTGGAATAGTGGATTGTTTTTTACAAGACCGTGATTTTTCCTGTAAGAGTTTTCATGTTACATTTTTCTATGCAATTCTATCCTAAGTTATATAAAGTGGGAGGGGAAGGGTGAGAACTATAAAATTAAGTCATAAGTAGTCAGAATATGAGCAAAAGTGTGCGCGGAGTATGAAAGCTGGAGCGTGTTCGGAGTGCGAGAACGACATCTAATGAAAAAGATTGTGTGATTTAGATCCTAACTAAACTTCATTTATTGATTTATGCGGTTGATTTAGTTTTAATTTAGTAAAAACTAAAATAATTTAAAAATCAACAGAAAGAGCAACTTAAACTTATTCATCCCCTCCACGCTTTTGATTTGAGATCAAACTTTTGTACCATTTTTGCACAGTGCAACTCACATTCATTGCATCAGAAATTCTTGGAGTTAAATTTTTGGTGTTTTCTTTCAATCTAAAAATAATTATTAAAAATATGTCAATAAAAGAAAATTTAATTAAATAATGAATACTAAATAATATTAATATAGTACTAAAATTCAATAAATGAAAATCAAATTATTGAAGAAAATATATAATATTAAAAATCTTGTTTAATAAAATAGTAGTATGATGTACTACTAATAATAGTAATATAGTAGGAAATCTAATTAGAGAAGCAAATATATAATTTTTAACAACAAAGTTATTGAAATTCAATAAGAAGAAATCTAATTAGAGAATAAAATATATAATATTAAAACTTATTTATTTAATTAATTAAAAGGAAATCTAAGAAGACAATAAATTCTACTACTAATAATATAGTAGTACAAAAACGTAAATTAAATAAAAGGAAATCTAATTAGATAATGCAATATATAATTTATTTCAATAAATATATAACAACATTTCTATATCAAAATATACCAATAAAATCCTAAATTAAGAATTCCATATATAAAATTATTTTTATACTTAATTTTTTATAATTTATTTTAAATTTTTTAATGTTATTTATTTCAATAAATAATATATTTTTATAATATTATTCAATTTTTAAATAATAATGTTATTTATATTTCACAATGTTATTTATAATTTATGTTTTTAAATAATAATGCAAAATTATATTTATATATATTTTTGATCCTTTACAATTTTTTTACTTTATAGTTTCTACACACACTTTCATTCACGTGAATCACACATGTGTTTTGCTAATTAATATATATATAAAATAACCTAACGCGGTTGAGTTGGTTATGCGTATATGAAATTACATGAAAAAGTTAAAAAAAAATTAACGTATTTGGGTTGGTTATGTTGGTTAGAGGTTCTTGTCCCACACCTAATGTGAATGGAAAAAGACTTGGGTTTATAACAACAAGTATTCAGAGACCAAATACGTTTCTCTTAAGTAGACTTTAATTCCTCAAGTTCTATAAGTAAATTGACAATTATAACAGCTAGTTTAATTTGTCAAGAGGACGCGTCGTGTTTTTGTCATGGACACAATATAACACGAATACGCCGATATATTAAATTTAAAAAATAATAGGACACGAGTATTGGACACGGCTATACATATATAAATATGAATTTTTTATATATACATCTATTAATTTGAGTAGTAGTATTATAAAACTTTAATTCATTTCTAATTTCTATATTAGCGTTGTTCTAAAATGATTTAAAAAATTAAATTATATCATTACTGTAATGATTTTTATATCATATATACCGTTATTATACTACTTTGTCATAATAATGTTTTTGTTTTAAATGAATAAATATAATTTTATGCTTAATTTTCATCATATGTATACTGTTAATTTTTCTGAAAGAAAAACATTGAACACTTCATAATGTGTTCATATTACTTCAAGATTATAGGTTACACTTATATTTAAAATGTCAAAAGGTGTCAATCTAAATATTGGCAAAGTGTCCAAAAAATATTGACTAAGTACCCAAAATAATAAGATGTAATTTTTATTAACGAACACGTGTGTCTATCTATCTCTATATATATATATATATATATATATGAAGTGTTCGTTATAGAAATATCAAAAAATATATATATAGCTCCATCCTAGAAATATCCATGCTGGTGACGCCATCCTTTCATGGAAACTTCCTTCGCATGACAATAGAAGTCCTTCCAAAGACTTCATTTTGGGTGTGTCAATGCTCGCGCTCTCTCTCTTTCCCGTGTTCTCATCTCCAGTAATATTATAACAAGCTAAATTGACTATACTTTTTAAACTTTGAGTTACTAGTTTTATACTAATACTTTTTTAACTTTTAATTTGAAAAGAGTAAAGGACAAAATATTATGGAGTAATGAACAAAAAAAAAAAAAAATGTATGTGCTAGAATTTATGTGGTAGATTTTTTAAGTCAAGATGGGTTTCACTTTAATACATCATCTTCTTGTTCGCAAGTAAACTCAACCTCATTATGGTGACTCCATTGGACACGTACTAACGATATGACTTTATTGCGAAGAACATGATAATGCAACATGGTGGCTCCACATATGTTGCATCCGGCTGTAACACAATTTCTCCAACATCGATATGCTGATACCGATCTTCATCTCGCAGAAATTTTCGCAACTTGGATCAATCCAAATGATCTGGAAGTGCCAACCAATAAGCTACAGCTCCAATGCGATCGGTAATTATGAATGGATCCACAAACCGTGGTGACAACTTCCCTTTCTTCCCAAAGAGCATTACACCTTTCATAGGAGACACTTTGAGTAAAACCTGATCCCCAACCTAAAACTCCAATGCACGTGTACAACGATTCGCATAACTCTTCAACCTACTCTGGGCAGTGCGCATGCGATCCCTAATAAGAGTAATCTTCTTAGAAGTATCCTTAATGAACTCAGGACCCAAAAATTTGCTCTCGCCAACCTCCATCCAATAAGCAGAAGATCTACATGGTCGGCCATATAATGCCTAAAACGGTGCCATACCAATAGTCTTCTGAAAGCTATTGTTAAATGTGAACTCCACAAGTGGCAAATACTCCTCCCAATGACCCTTAAAGTCAAGGATACAAGAACGAAGCATATCCTCTATTATCTGATTAACCCTCTCGGTTTGTCCATCAATCTGAGGATGATAAGCAGTGCTAAGATGTAACTCTGTACCCAAAGCCTGCTGAAAACTCTTCCAAAACCCTGATACAAAGCTCGAATCCTTATCTGATATAATAGATAACGGAATGCCATGCAACTTCACAATCTCTGTAATGTAAAGTCTCGCCAACTATTCCGAAGTGTAGTCAGTACGAATAGGCAAGAAATAAGCTGATTTGGTCAACCTATCAACGATGACCCAAATGGAATTGTAATTCTTGAACGAATTAGGCAGTCCCTCCGCAAAATCCATAGAAATGTTCTCCCACTTCCACTCTGGTATAGGTAGTGGTTGTAGAGAACCTAGCGGTCTCTGGTGATCAATCTTGACCATCTGGCAAGTACTACATTTAGAGACAAAGATAGCACTGTCTTTCTTCATACCTGCCCACCAAAACTGCCGTTTCATATCCTGATACATCTTGTCTCCTTCTAGATGAACGGAAAACTCAGAATAGTGAATTTCAGTCATCACATCCTTCCTCAAATCATCAGCAGATGGTACTACTAAGTGCCCTTTGTACCTCAAGCCTCCATCAGTCCCTACATGGTAAAATGGAACCTCCCCAGAAGCTATCTTTGCAACCTTATCAATGTACTGCTGATCTGTGAGTTGTGTCTTTAGTACCTTATGAATGATAGAAGGTGTAACTACCATACAAGCCATAAAAGCATCAAATAACTCATCAACTGTCTTTAAAGCATCCCACTCAGTGGCGAATAACGCAAAAAGGCTAGCATAGGGTCAGCGACTGAGCGCATCTGCCACCACATTTGCTTTCCCTGGATGATACTGTATAGAGAAATGATAATCTTTTACAAACTCTAACCACCGGCGCTGTCTCATATTTAGTTCTCGTTGAGTGAACAAATATTGCAGACTTTTGTGATCACTAAATAATCTGAAAGACTCTCCCAACAGATAATGCCTCCAAATACGTAAAGTAACGACCACAGCTGCCAACTCCAAATCGTGCGTTGGATAATTAAGCTTATGAGGCTTAAACTTACGAGATCCATACGAAATTGGTTATTCCTCCTGCATCAAAACACACCCAATATGTAATGACCCGGTCATTTTCTTTCCTTTCCTTTTCTCAGATTTTCACGGATATTTTTTTTTTTTCCGTTGATCTTTTCCTTTCTGAGTTCAGTTTCTCATCACTTAGTGTCATCTTGAGTGCTTGGGGATGGTTTTTGAGACTCTTTTCTGTGGATTGACAACTTCCTTTGAGGACCGAGTCATTTTCACATTTTCACTTTTGTGACACTATTCACCTCTCGTCTTTTTCTCGGTTGTCACTTTGTTGGCATAACCTCACTTTTTGTGTTCGAATTTGATTCCAGTTTTGCATGCATCCACGATATTTAAATTCTATGCTATGTGTATTTTTACTTTTGTAGAAAAGCATACTAGTTATATACTTTCTTCCTTAGGAGTAGGGATGCACACTTCTTTGGAATTTTCCTTTCTTTTGGGGTCATTTGTGTAATTACTGTAAAGTAATTATTTTTCATCTTAGGGACCATTTTGCAATTTAATTTGGAAGATATTTTCAAAAAAGACCTTTTTGTAATTTTCAAAAAGTGTGACAAGTGTCGCACTCTCATTGGTCCACTTGTTGACATTTGTATGGAAACACTTGAGGCCTTGGATGAGGACATGTGGAGGGAGGAGATTTAACCACTTGTTGACCTAGGATAGGTGCACTTGTTAGCTTGGATGGTTGACAAGTGTAGGCTTAGGATTAAGCCTACAATGGATGCTTGGATGAGTGACAAGTGTATGCTCCAAATTAAGTCTTGCAATTATTTTTGGGCCACTTTGGGATTATGGTTGTTAAGGACGGTATTTGTACAATTGACCAAGACTTGTGTGTGTTGACCTTGGTGTAAGACCACATAGTGAGTGGAGGATTTCTATTTCCTCCACTCACATTCTTTCATACTTAATTTCTATCTCTTCCCTCTCTTGTAAAGAAAACCTTAGCCTCCATGGATAGAGCTTGAAACCTTAAGCCTTGACCTTGATTTTTGATGGCCTTCCACTCACCTTAGACCATGAAGCTTGGAACACTTTTTGTTCCCCTCATCCTCCTCTACATAACCCTCGAAGGGTTTGCCATTTTGTGTTGATTTGCCTTGGATTCTAGAGAGGCTATTCTCTAGTGAGGTAGGGGGTGTTATAATTTATTTTCCAAGTTGTTTTACTTGCTCTTGTATGAAATATAAGTTATGTGCATGACTTTTGTTAATTTGAGAAATTAGAGATTTATCATAGCTTGCATATAACTCATTTTAAACTTGATATATGGTATGGTCATGACTTGATCTTTGTTGTATGTTAATTTGGGATGATTTAAATGAGGTTTCAAATCTAGAGATTAAATGGATTTAATTTGATTTAAATTCTATTAAATTGTGTTTGTCTTGTATTCCATTTTAGACTTGATATATGGTATGACCATGACTTAGTACTTGATATATATTAATTTGAGATCATTTGAACAACTTTTGAAATCTAGAGATTTAATTGATTTAAATTAATTAAATTCTATTTGATGACATCTTGTTCATCTTACACTTTTGATTTGATATATGTAAAGACCATGATATGTTGCTTAACATATATTAATTTGAGGTTATTTGAAATTGATTTGAAATCTAAAGAATTTAATCATCTTATTTAATTAAATTCTATCTAATGGCTCCATGGATCTATTTGTGTTTTAGAAGTTGTTTCTATATTCAAATCATGGACTTGGACTTGTTGTGTATTCACTTGGTTGTGTTTTGAGCATTGGATAACATTGTTGTTATATTTATATTCATGAGAACACGTTTTCTTCATGGAATATATTGTTGCCTTGTGTAATGAATTGCACACTTTGTATTTGACATTATATATGCCATCTTAGAATTTAAACTTTAAGGCATGGATTGTGTGGTTTCAACCTATTTGTGCATGGAAGGTGTTTTCGTACATTATATAAATTATGTATAAGTTGTGAACTTATTTGGTTTATTTTGGAGTCTTGGGATATTGTTGTTACAAGTGAAATGGCTAGAGTTTGGCTCTAGTGCGAGAGGTATGAGTTCTCCCCAATTGAGATAGTGCGCACTTAGGGTGGTTTTCCCTGCAGGTTAATGCCCAGAATAACCATTGAGGTCTTGGCAGAATTCTGAGCTTAGATGTCCAAGTCTTTTACTATTTGCATTCAATTCCAAGTTGACAATCATGTTTAATTGTGACTTGTGGTTTTGGTTATTGGCGATTTCGATGTTGTTAAGTACATTCGAGCTTTATGATTTCAATGAATCAAGGTAAATTTTGATGTTGTTAAGTACATCTATACTAAATGGTTATATTTAGTTGTTCTCGTACCTTAGATTTCAAGTTGATAACTTGGAGAATCTATATCTTGTTGCTTTGTATAACATGCTCTTATATCGTTTGGAATTGCATGAAGGATGTGATGTATGTTAAAAATGTTTTAAGGTAGCTTAGGATGCTCCTTGAGTCTAAGCTTTGACATAGACGTTAGGTGGCATGACCCTTTTGAATTGTTTCAAGTCAATGTAAAAATCTCTAAAATAATCGAGTCATGCATGCTCATTCTCTACGAGTAAACTTGTTTACTCACCCTGAAGTTACTGGGAGGCTGTTTTAGGTACGAAGACTTGGTTCGTGATGTTCATCATTGCTTGGATGATTATAGACTTAAAGGTTTTTAGTTCTTGTAAAGGTTGGCTTGGAATGCCACTTATAGCCTTATATGTCAACATGGGTATATTTGATTCCATATATGTAATGTGTACATGAGTACACTATTTACAATGTATTTGACATGTATGAGATAAGGCCGGAGGCCAATGACATGTAAATTGTATCCTATGTAATTTATGACTTCATGAAATATTATGAAATTATTGAAAAATGTTAAGTTATTGTTTCACCATGTTTGCATCGGGTGTGAGAATTCCATTTTGATTCTTCCGTAGGATCTCATTAGTCATGTATGAAGTATGGCCAAGGGCCAAATGGTCATTTGATGTTATTCGTTAATTTTGAATTTCGAGTTTTCATTCCAAGTTCTATTTTTGTCATTTTGGCCGTTGGAGGGTCGGATTTTGCATCAGTGGTATTTTTCAGTCGTGGATCATTGTAGCGCATCCAAATAGATAAGTTACGTCTGCGTGCATGATCGTTTCCGGGAAAAAAACCCTTTCATTTGTGTTTTGAACGTCCCATGGACTCATTTCACCCATTTGTTGAAAAATCTGACCTTAAGGGCATTTTTGGGATTTTCTTTGGGAAATAAATTCCGTTCTCAACTCCACCACATAGAAAATGTGATTTTAGGGGGAGTTTCCATTTCGTGTTTTTCTGAAAAATGTCATCTTGACCTCACAAACCGCGCTCCAAGTTCATTTTGCTATTAAAAGCACTGTTCCTACATTTTTTGAGATTCCAGCCCATGCCACTGCCCCATTTGGTGGGCCCCGACAGCTATTTGGTGGGTGCCTGTGGCTTACTTCCGGTTTGGAGGGCCCCTGCAGGTTTTTAGCGGGCCCCCGCGGGAACAGTTCCTGCTCCAAACACTTTTTTTCAACGGGCCATATCTCACTCGTTTTAACTCCTAATTAGTCCGTTCTTGAGTCTAAACTGACCGCATCGAAATAAGGTTTCTAATGGCACCAATTAGAGATTCATATTACATTTGTAGCTTAAGTTATTCATGTTTTAGTAAGGTAGTGTTAAAATTTGGTTCTAACTGGGATAAGGTTTTCCTTCCTTCGATTTTGGGATTTGATATCTTTTCCGTCCGGACTCCGAATCAGGTGATTCTTGAGTCTAACTTCATTAATTTTTTGTTATCTTTCTAATGGCACTAGTTTTAGTTTCATATTCTTCTCATAGCTTGAGATATCCTTGTTTTAGTGAGAGGGTGCCAGTTTTGGTTTGAATCGAGATAGGGTTCATTTGGGATTTCACTTCCTTTGGCCTTGGTACTCCATGTGAAGTTACCAAATGATGTTTTTGGATGTTTCTGATCTCATTTGACTTGTTGGAAGTCAAATTCCTTCCTCTTATGGTAAAATGACCATTTTACCTTTGGTCCTTCATTTGGAAGGGTTTTGATACCCTTGTCTTCGTTTTGCTTCCGTTGAGTTACAAATTTCCTCGAAGGGCCATTCTTGTGTCCTAGGAATAATGTATGTCTCTATGGGTATTTTTTCATTTTGCTTCCGCATTCTGGATCCGCTTTGGGTCATCATATGACACATTGGGTTGAAAAATCCAAGGTCGTCACACAAAACCTTGCAAAGAAGCATCTGTATAGACAAGATACTCTATCTCGCTCTGTGGCATAGACAGACTCGGTGCAAAAGTCAACTTGCTCTTTAGCTTATCAAAAGCTTTCTAACAGTGTTCATCCCATACGAACTGTGCTCCCTTCTTAGTCAGATGAGTGAGTGGTCCCGCTATCTTCTAGAATCCTTGAATGAACCTACGATAGTATTCTGCCAATCTGAGGAAACTCCTAATTTTCGTAGGTGAAGTAGGCTGTCCCCACTCTACCACTGCTGAGACCTTAGCTGGATCTACTGTTATCCCCTTCTCTGACCTTACATGACCCAGAAACTTCACTTCTCGCTACCAAAATTCACAATTCTCGAATTTGGCATATAATTGGTGTTCACGAAGCATCTACAACACTGTGCAAAGATGTCTAGCATGATCGTTCTCCGACTTAGAATAAATTAAGATATCATCAATGAAGACGATGAAAAATTAATCTAAGTAAGCCTTGAAAACTCTATTCATTAAGTCCATGAAGACTGCTGGTGCGCTAGTCAATCCGAAAGGTATAACACAAAACTCATAAGAACCATATCTAGTGAGAAATGTTATCCTAGGAATATCTTGCTCCCTAACCCAAAGTTAATGATATCCAGAACGCAGATCAATCTTAAAGAAATATGTAGCTCCCTTCAACTGATCAAAAAGATCATCAATCCTGGGCAAAGGGTACTTATTACGAATAGTAACCTTATTCAACTCCCTATAATCTATACACAGGCGAAGCGAACCATCCTTCTTCTTCACAAACAAAACTGATGCTCTCTAGGGTAAAGTACTCCTTCAAATAAAACCCTGGCTGAGTAATTGCTGAATCTGATCCCTCAGCTCTCTCATCTCCACTGGTGCCATCCTGTATGGTGCCCTAGCAATAGACGTAGTGCCTGGAGCCAAATCAATCACAAAATCTATCTCGTAACTAGGTGGTAACCCTGGAATCTCCTGAAACACATCCGGAAAGTCTTTTATAATTGGTATGCTATCCAATGACACAGTAACCTCCTCCTCCGTTTCCTCCTCCATATGGAATAAATTAGTGCTAGCAACCCTGTTAGAATGTGGCATAGCTGTAATAACCCGAATTTTTCGGATGATTTTTTTTTTCTGTTGTCTTTTCCCTTCTGAGTTTGGTTTCTTGTTGATTAGCGTCGTCTCGAGTGCTCTGGAGTGATTTCCGAGACTCTTTTATGTGAATTGACAACTTCCTTTGAGGGCCAAGTCATTCCCACATTTTTTGTTTTTCGACACTATTCACTTTTTGTCTTTTTCCCTATTCTGTCTTTCCCTCATTTGTCACTCTGTTTGCGTAACCACACTTCTTATGTTCGGAGTTGGTTTCTGACTTCACGTATCTTTATTCCCAATGATTTTTATGAGATACGTATCTTTACTTTCGTGAGAAAGTACTCTGGTTGCTTCCGGTGTCCATAGGGGCATAAATGCAAAGTTCTTTGGAAACTTTTTCTTTTTTTGGGGTGTTTTTCATAAATATCTTTTGGAAGATATTTTCATTCTAGGGCAGTTTTCACTTTTTGGAGGGGTTATTGTGCAATTAATGAAAGTTATTGCTCAATGCCTTGTTTTGAGCCTGGATCCTCATATGGGATTCATTTTCACATTTCGTCGAGTCATGGACTCTTAGAATTTCCTCCTAGACGATGTTTTCCAGTTTCAGGGTTTCTAGCCCCGATTTGTGCTAAACTTGTTTTGGGCATAACTCTCTG
This sequence comes from Cornus florida, assembly GCF_030987335.1. NCBI lineage: Eukaryota > Viridiplantae > Streptophyta > Magnoliopsida > Cornales > Cornaceae > Cornus > Cornus florida. Next base: position 74,906,367 of record NW_026775579.1, on the reverse strand, counting down.
CTCGGGACTCAGTTTTCGACGCCGTTTCTTCCATTATTCATATTTTCTCATTTGGAATCTTTTTTATTCATAGAGTTTTGCCGTTTGAGTGCGTCTGCTCAGATTTCACTTTTCCGGACCCGGCGGGGCCCGTTCGGGGCACTTTTTGAGTTTTTCTATAAATAAGAGGTCTTAGAAAGAAAAATCAGATTTTTTTCTCTCTCTCCTCTCTCATGGCCGGTCCAAGCTCCATCCATGGCTGCCATATTCTTTCTCCTCTTTTGGACTTCTTCCCTTCATTAAAAAGTGGTGATGCCTTTGTGTTTATTGTTCCCCTCGGCGAGGCCTTCGATTCCAACCGATTGGAATCTCATTTTGGCCATTTCTTGAGTTTGGGTTTGAAGTCAAGTTGTGTTTTTGATGGGACTTCCTTGGGATTCATGTTCGTGGTGTTGTCCCGGCAAAACCTAGGAGTTTCGTCGGATTCGGAGCCGATTTATTTTGGTGGGGATTTAAGATTTGATGAAGGTAGGGATTGTTTTAGGCTTTTGTGTGTGTTGTATTGAGTGTTTAGCATGATTATACAACTTATATATGTACCTTGTATCAAATCTAAAAAGTTAGCAATTTTTAATTCTTTGTATAAGATTTAAAATTCATGATGATATATAACTTTGATTTGAATTGTGGCATGCTAGAAAATTAAGCTTTGGTATAGTTGTTCACATATGTTAAATTGGGATTAATTGCATGAGAATTGCAACTTTTATTTTATATTTAACTTTAGTGAAAGTTTAATTCACATGGGCGTAAATTGAATGAAATAAATTTGTAATGTGATATTACATTAATCCTTGGCATGTTCTCTAAGATATGTTAAATTGAGAGCATTTGGTTGAGTTTGAAAATCTATAGATTTTAGTTAAAAGAATTAATTAAAATCTATTTCGTGGTCCCATTAGCTTAATTAAGGTTTTAACTTGATATTTGTATTAGCCATGACTTGTTTACTAGTATATATTAATTTGGGACTATTTGAAGTTGTTTTAGAACCTTGGGATTTAAATTAGCATGATTTAATTAAAGTTCTACTTTGTTGTTCTAACAACCTAATTGAGTTTTAGAATGGGTATAGGTGATGACCATGCCATGTCCTTTAACATGTATTAAATTGAGGTTATTTGGAATTGAATCGGAAACTAGAGAATTTAATTGTGTTTATCTATTTAAATTCTATCAATTTACTCCATGATCTAGTTGTGTTTTAGAAGTGGTTTCTATATTCAAATCATGGACTTAAACTTGTTGTAAATTCATTTGGTTATGTTTTGAACATTGGATAACATAGTTGCTATGTTTATACTCATGAAAATATATTTTCCATGTTGAATATATTGTTGCCTTATGTAATGGTTTGCACACTTCATATTTAACATCTTTCATGCATAGCGTGTAACGAATCGCACACTGAAGATTCGACATTCATCATATCATATTATTTGTGGACTTAGAGCATGTATTGTATAGGTTTCCAAATTTGGTTGTGCTTGGTAGATAGTTGATTATTTTGCATATTCCTGTTGATATATGCGTTATTGCACAACTTGTTGATTTTGGAAACTTGGGGATGTCGTTATTTGGCTACGGCTAGGACGTGGTTCTAGTACGGGGGATAGTCCCTCTATATAGTCTAGTGCGCACATAGGGAGGTTACCTATGGGCTAGTAACCCTAAAGTAACTATGTTGTCGGTTTGATCCAGCGTGACGTCCGAGTATCCATTTTGTTTGATTTCACACTTTTAGATTTCTAGTTGATAACCTAAAGAATGTTAGATTTCACACTTTTAGATTTCTAGTTGATAACCTAGAGAATCTATGTCTTGATGTGTGGTATTAGATATTCTAATTATGCTAAATTGTTATATTTAGTTGATGTTGCATTTTAGACTTCAAGTTGATAACCTTGAGAATCTATATGTTGTTGCTTTGTGTAAGCATGCGCCTATGTTGTTGCTCTGTGTAAGCATGTGCCTATATTGTTGCTTCGTGTAAGCATGCTCCTATGTTGTTGCTTTGTATAAGCATGCTCCTATGTTGTTGCTTTGTGTAAGCATGACCCTATGTTGTTAAAATTGCATGAATGAGGTGATTGATGCTAGAAATGATCTTAGGTAGCTAGGATGCTCTCTGAGTCTCACCCTTGACATAGATGTTAGGTAGAATGAACCAAAATAATTAATTCATACAAACTTGTAAAACATAGGTCGATGCATGCTCATTTCCTACGAGTAGCTTTATGTTACTCACCCCTACGATACTAGGGCATATTTCAGGTCCAAGAATCAAAGTTGAGGTCTTCATTATGCTTGGATGGTTTGTGGACTTGGAGACTTCCATTTTTGGTGAAGGTTGGCTTGGAATGCCAATTGTAGTCTTATATGTCAACATGTGTACATTTGATTCCTTATATGTAATGTGTACATAAGTACACTTTTTACGATGTATTTGACGTGTATGAGATAAGGCCGGAGGCCAATGACATGTAAATTGTATCCTATATAAATTTTGACTTCATGGAATATTATGAAAGTATTGTAAAATATTGAGTTTTTGCTTCACCATGTTTGCATTGGGTATGGGAATTCCATTTTGATTCTTCCATTAGCATTCATTCACCATGCATAAAGTGTGGCCAAGGGCCAAGTGGCATTTTGAAACCATCTCATGATTTTAAATTCCAAGTTTTCGTTCTAAACTTCATTTTTGGCATTTTGGCCGTTGGGGGGTCATATTTTGCATCGGCCATATTTTTGGGCCATGGACCACTGTAGCACAACTTACTAGGTAAGTTACATTTGCGTGCATGGTCGTTTTCGGGCAAAGCTTCTTCCTGGGTGAAATGAGCCTCCTACGGACTCATTTTACACTTTTGTTGCATATTCTGACCTAAGGGCATTTTGGGAATTTTATTTGGGAAATAAATTATGTTCTTTACATGGTTGATTAGAAAACATGATTTTAGGGGGGGTTTCTTTTTTGTGATTTTGCAGAAAATGTCGTCTTGCCATCGGAAATCGCTTCCAAAGTTTAGCTCTCAGTTTTTAAATTTAACAGCTTTTTGGACCCTCTAGACCAGTTTTCTTGGGAGGGCATTTTGGGCATTTCACAGTGCATATTTTTTAATTTTTTTTTGAGTCATATAGAAAACTCGATTTTGAGGGGGATTTCTTCTTTGAGTTTTTCCAGAAAATGTCATCTAGGCCCTCAAATTTATATTTTTTTTCCAGAAAAACCCCTGCTGCCAGGTTTTTGGGCTGCCCATTCTGCCTCCTTCACATCTAAATGGTTAGAAGGGGCTTCGTAACCGGTTACATGTGCATGGGCAGTGCTTTGGTCGAGATTTTTGGCTTCCTAACCGGTTAGGAAGGTCTCTTAACCGGTTAGATGTTCATGGGTTGCCTCTTTTGGACCGTTTTGCCCCTCTTTCTTCCGTTAGCCATATCTTCTTCATCTGGACTCCAAATCAAGGCGATTTTTGAGTTTAAGTTCATTGATTTTTCATTGTCTTTCCAATGGTGTGCTCGGTGGCACCCACTTTTAAGCTAGAAATGATGATTTTGCCCCTAGGTTCAATCTTGTTTGTTTTTGAAACGTTGCTTCCCCATTTGATTCCTTTGGGTTCCGTGACCTCGTTGAAGGTCATAATGGTGTCTTAGAGCCATCTTGTACCTCTAGAGACCGTTGTTTTATCTTTTGCTTCCGTGTTTCTGATCTGTTATCGGGTCATCTTTCGGTTCATCACTGACGCACCGGGTTAAAAAACTTGGGCCGTCACAATAGCGACGACGTACATATCCTGACCAGGTATGTTAAAAATAACAGACCTATCATAACAATTAACTTGGACATGGTAGTGCGATAACCAATCCATCCAAAGTATCACATCATAAGTGTGCATGTCCAGGACTAATAGATTGGCTAGAAATCTGAGTCTACCAATATCTAGTGTCACAAGCCTATCACTCTCATGTAAAATGGCTATATTGCCTAAAGGTGTAGAAATACCCCGAGGTCTACTGCATACCCGCGTCGTCATCCCAGATAAAATAACAAAAGATCTAGAAACAAATGAGTGTGTAACACCCGTATCAAATAAAACATGCCCCAATGAACCGTGAATAGGAAACATACCCTCAACAGCCCAGGGTGCCTGAACAGCCTGTGGCATAGGGTTGTACACCCTGCTATAATGCAACTACTACGGTGCCTATCACTGTGGCTGCGGCGGTGCTGGTAAAGCAGGGAAGGTTTGTCCCTGAATGCGCGGAATCTGTGGAACGGGTAAAGGTAATGGTGCCCTCTGTAGCTGCTGCACCTGTTGTCCCTGTCCAGCTCTGGGACACTGCCTGGAAGTGTGTCCAAGCTCTCCACAAGTATAGCAAGTACCCTTAAAAGTACCAAATGGCCTCCTCTGCTGATTAGCCTGTGGCTGATCTCGTCCTGCATGTGGTCCCCCATTTTGCTGCCTTTGAATATGTGCCCCATCTCTTTGAGTATCTGCACCACCCTTGGGCTTCTTCCAAGACTGTTGTCCCTAGAATCTGCCCTTATCATTGTGTCGGTGTCTATTGCCATTCCCTTTCTCAGCTGACTGAGTAGCAGAGTCTCTGTCACCCCGCTTCTCAACCCTAGCCTGTCTGAAGTCCACAGTCAACTGATACTGCTGTAGAGCGGCGTCTACCACCTGAGCATAAGTAGTGTAGGCTGGACTACCTATAATAGATCGCTTAATAGACCACATAAGTCCCTTAACGAAACTATTACGTTTCTTTTCCTCTATATCCACCTCCTCTAGAGCAAAAAGAGATAAGCGCGTGAACTGCTACTCATATTCTGCCACTGTCATGTTCCCCTACTATAGATTAAGGAACTCTATCTTCATAGCTGTCTTGACTGCATATGGAAAGTACTTCTCATCGAAGCGAACACTGAACTGATCCTAAGTTAATGAAGTCCTCTCCTCCGTAGAAGTAACTGACTCCCACCACTGGAGTGCATCCTCAACAAGCTTGATAGTAGCAAGCATCTGCTTCTGAACCTCTGTGCATTTAACTATTCGAAGATGTCGTCCTTCTTCCACTGGTGAGCTACTTTCGCATCGGTGGAGCCTGAAAATTTAGGTGGGCTCCCCTTTGTGAAAGAACTCCTAGCTTTTTCCTAAGGATCAGTCTGAACCACTGGTGCTGGTATAAGTGCCTGCTGAACCTGTGGTTGATTGCAAAGTGCAGCTGCTATACCTACTTCTATAGCCCGAGCAATGAGATCATTTATATAGGTAGGAAACTCTAGATCCTTGCCCTGATTGTAGCCCTGATCCTGAGACTTCTGATTCTGCTGTACTTCTTCCTGCTCAACGTGCAACTAACTAACCTCCTCATGTTTCTCCTCCTGTTGCCTACGTGTCGCTCCCCTTTGTTGCCTGTTTTTCTGATTGTCCCGTCTTCTTCTAGCGTTAACCATTCTGTTAACATAGAAAGACAGACATCAGTACGATTTAAGCGGACCGTAAAGGAATACAATGAATCCTAAACTTAGGCTCAAAATAAAAGAATACGCTACACGGAAGTCTTAAAATGATAGATCCCTAGAGATACTTGAACCTGGAGTGCTCTGATACCAGCTGTGATACCCCTCGATTCTAGAGCCACGGGTGATCAAGTCGAGCACAAATCCGAGGGATACCAAACAATTAAGTATATAAACAAGCATTTGAATACAAAAAGAATAATAAAGAAATAAATAAATAATAAGTTGAAGGAAACTAAATAATAAATCCTTATTTTAAAATCCTCAAATAAATAATAATTAAAAATCCAATAATAAAATCCTCCAATCCTCGGACACTAGTAACTAATTAAACTACACTCAGGAATCCATAATGTAGACCCCTAATAATATTCTACTAAAAAAAAAAAAAAAAAAAAAAAAACTGAACTAAAATAAAAATAATAATTAAACCATGAAGAAGATTCCTACATAGAGTCGGAAGAGTGAATGACTGTCTCCGCTCAGTACGAACAATCTCTAAGACTGGAGCTGATGAACACCTGAAAAATAATGGTGGGTCAGGCCCACATACAAGTTCTAATCTACTAGCTTCCAAACATAGACCCGGTACACGTACACATCCTAATTAATTCAACAATAACTAAATAGTCCATATTTAGATATACACACACTAAAGGAACCTCACTAGACTATAGAGTTGTCTCAACCTGAATAGTAGGCAACATGCAAAACGCACATATAGTGGGCATGAGTACCTAGACCTACTAGAGTACACAACTACACTATATCTAGCTACACATCCCTGGCAATATACTCACCATAACCACTGATCCTGAGACTCAAGCTCATATTATAGCGTATAATTATATATGTAAAATCCGTCCTAGCCAACCATTAAAATAAACAATACAATTATTTTTTTAATAATATGTCATCCAACTATTCCGTTGACCTGACACGAATAAGTAGGATTTAACACTATGATTAATCCGTTCCCTTATTAAAAATAGGTAGGACTTAACTCTTAAGTTAATCCGTCCCTAATATACCCCCATCCCATAATTGCGCATTAATCCATATCATAATCAAATAAAAGTTTCCAATCCAAGAATAATGTAAATAATATTTACATCTAATAATCCAAATAAACAGGATATAAATCATATACACATCCTCAGTATTTACTTGAGCAAAAATATCAATTCTAAGTAGCATGCATTTAATCTACATCACAAGAAAATTAACATGCATCTCAACTGAATTTTTACATCTCCGTATTCTAATTAAATTAATATAAATCTCAACAATTGATTAAAATAATTTAATCTAACAATATTTAATTAATTTATCCTTTTAAAATTAATTACATTCTATACTTAGCATGTAAGCTTAAATCATGCATTCCAATTCTTAATGAATCTTTTTAAATTGTTATATACCAGACTCATTCCTAACCACCTAACCAAAAATGAAATGAAATTAAAATTAACAAACTAATGCATTATTTAAAGAGAATGAAATTTAAATTTACAAGCAAACTGATGCCTCATTAAAAGAGAATGAAATTTAAATTAGAAAGCACACTGATGCATCATAAAAAATGAAATTTAAATTAGAAACCCTTTGACTTTTGATTCCTTCCTCCTCGTTCGGCGTGCCTAGTTTATGAAGAAAAACGAATTCTATTGTGTATAAAACTGATTCTTTCTTTTAAGCCATTATTTTTGTTTCCTTCCTCGTTCGGCGTGGAAAAGTTTATGAAAGAAACAAAAAAAATCTGATCTCACCTTAGATGTAACAAACTGATCCATGAAAAATTCATGTTTTAAAAAAATAATAATAATACAAAAGACACCACCAAACTATGCCCAGTTCGGTAAGGACTTAAATTTATCACAGATTCATTAATAAAACATATGAACTATAACTTTCAAATTAATTCATGAAATTGATCCAATTAATTTATTTAAAGAACCTAGAATTAATCTAACATGCATAGGGTATGAATCAAAAGAGAAGAGAAGAATTAAAACTTCCCTTTAGGGATTTAATAAAAACCCTAACCTCCTTCTTCCTTTTTCTCTCACTTCATCTTCCTTCTTTCTCTCCCTAAAATATATTAGTGATTATTTTCTAACCCTTTTTTACTAACCTATAACTATATATTTATAGGCAAATAAAATAACCCTAATCCTTTTCCCAATCCAAGTCAAACTAATAATAAAAATAAAATAAAATTTAAATACTAAAAAGATAACTAAAATATATCTTACGTACAATCTATATGTAATCTTTTATATATATAACATATAAATATACACATCAGATTATTACTAAAGAACTTTCCTTATATATATATGCATTTATTTATTATATATACATATACAATTATCCATGGGTAATTACCTGTACCCATTAAACCCCATTGGTTGGTCCATTATTACTATCCATATCCAATTCCTTAAAAATATAAAAATAAAATAATTAAATTCTTAAACAAATACATATCATCACACACAATTTAATTTAAACTAATAAATCTAAAACATGTTTCAGCACACAATTTAATTTAAATAAATAATTTAATTAACACCTAAATAATTAAATTAATTAAACGAGTTAACAATTAACCAAGAAATCAAATCAATAATTAAAAATGCAATTAAAATAATTAAAAAAAATACCGAAACTATCCTTTTTAAATCAGGGGTATTACATTAACAATGCTTATATATATTTGACATTTTGAGCTCATTAAAATGTGTTTTTGATATTTCCTATTAATTTATGTATGTACATGCATGTATTATTTTAAATGTTAAAGAACATGAATAGTCTTAGAAAAGACATTATTGCTAGACCTTTATTGATGTTTCTGTGACGACCCTGGATTTTTCAACCTAGTGTGTCCTGTGATGACCCGAAACGGATCCAAAATGTGGAAGTAAAAGAAAAAAGGTGACCTCTAGAGATGTACGTCATCCCTAAGGCACCAAAATGACTCCACATGGAGCCATGGAACTCAAATGAGCCAAGCAATGAAGCAAGAATACCAAACCCGAAAAGAAATGAACCAAGGGCAAAATAGTCATTTCACAATGAAATGAGTGCCACTGTGCACACCATTAGAAAGACAACAAAAAATCAACAAGGATAGACTCAAGAATCACTTGATTCAGAGTCTGGATGACAGATATGAAGATAGAACAAAGCGGCGTCCTGCGACTAAGCGCCACCGGGAACTTATCTCACTAAAACAATCATAACTCTCGCTACGGTAAAAGTTTCAAGGTGTGGTTGGTACCATTGGAAATATGACTTCAAGAGCTTGAGTTTAGACTTAGAAATGAACTAATTTTAACCTCAGATGAGCAAGTTATGACCATTTGAAAACAGGTTATCGCTACAGCCAAACTTAGTCGGCTGAGTTAGGCCGAGAGCATAAAAATGATGCCCAGATGAATTCAGTCAGCTCTTTTGTGAACCTAGTCGGCTAAGTTGATGAAAGAGTTATCTCTTTCGGAACCGAGCTTGCTCTTTTTGGGCTGAGGGCATGTTGTAACAACTTTTTGGGAAAAAAATAGCAGAAACAGAAAAATAAAAGGAGATTTGGGATTTTTGAGGCCAATATGACATTTTCTGGAAAAATGCTGTGAAGAAACTACCCCTAAAATCACATTTTCTATGTGATGAAGTTAAGACCGGAATTTATTTCCCGAAGGAATACCCCAAAATGCCCTTAAACTAGAATATGCGAGGAAAATGAAAAATGATCCCATAGAAGGCTCACTTCACCAAGGAAAGGGTTTTACCCGAAATTGATCATGCATGCAGACGTAACTTGCCTATTAAAATGCGCTACAATGATCCATGGCTTAAAAATACCACTGATGCAAAATTTGACCTCTCAAATCTCAAATACGTGAAAAATGTCTTTTAAGGACAAACCATGCAACAACCGGACTTAAATGTTTGCAAAAGGCCGTTTGGCCTTTGGCCACATTTCATGCATACCAAATAGGTCCTAGTGGATGTGCTGGAACATACTTTGCACCACCCAATTTGAAAATGAACCCTTAAAGGCTTGAATTTTACTATTTTAGCCCAAAATGCAAAATATGAAACTAAAATGCAAAAATGAAAACTAAATGGTGTTTGGCCCTTGGCCACACCTCATACATGGTAAATGAATGGCAAATAATGAATTTCATACCCAATGCACACTTCGGTGCAAAATAGCATACTAAAACGCATAGTTTTCATAATATTCTCATTAAAGGCAAAATTCTACATTTCTAAACATACATGAATTTCAAATATGGTTTGGCCCTTGGCCTCATATTATATATATGAGATAAGCATCAAAAAGTGTGCTTAGGCACACATTACAAGTTTGGAATCAAATATACACATTTGACAAATAAGGCTACAAGTGGCATTTCAAACCAACCTTTAATAAGAAATGAGAACTTCAAGTCTACAAATCATCCAAGGCCTAGTGTGCATCCCAAATCAAGGTCCTTGTACCTGAAAAATGTCCCCACTACGTGGGTGAGTAACATAAAGCTACTCCTAGGAGATGAGCATGCATCGACCTAGCATTTTACAATTATATCACCTTAATGTAAAACATGTTAAAGGGGCTCATGCCACCTAACGTCTATGTCAAAGTGAGACTCAGTGATCATCCTAAGCTACTCATGCAATTGAAATGAACAATGACATACAAGTATACATGTTCAAGTATACTAAACCATATTAAAACATGGTATACGACATACAAACATATATGTTCAAGTACCCCAAATCATATTAAACAAGAAAAGCAATATCCAATATACATACACAAGTATTCGATATACATATAGAGTACTCATAAATCAAGTATACAAACACGAGTATACTAAGCTAAACAAATACGCACAAGACAAGTATACATGGTACAAGTATACTAAGCTAAACAAATACGCACAAGACAAGTATACATGGCACAAGTATACTAAAATGAAACATGGAGCAAGTATACAAGTTCAAGTATACTAAATAGGATCCAAATACCCAAAGTAAGCATCAATTTTCAAGCTATAAGTAATCCATGATTAACAAATAGAAATTAAATGCGAAATCAAATAGTGGAAAGACTAGGATCCTTGGCTGTAGACCAATCGAGTTATTTTGGGTTACGAGCCCACAAGGTACTACCTAGTGCGCACGTGTATAAGTTATTCCGAGTAATTACGATCCAGAAGGTACTACCTACTGCGCACTTCATATGACTTAGGAAACTCTTGAATCCGTGCTAGGGCCAAACCCTAGCCATCAAATAAACATGATCCTTACAAGCCTCCAAAAACAATCCTTACAAGTCTCCAAAAATAATAAGTTAAAAACTTATGCAAAATCAATAAATTAAACCAAACTTATACATCTCAAATAATGTCTAGGAATCAATTTACATGCACAAGTAAGGTTGAATCCACATAAACAATGTTCTAGAGTTCAAGTCTATAGTGATTTTCACAATGTCGAATCTTCAGTGTGTGATTCATTACACGCTATGACAATTTCATTTCAAAATTAAAATGTAATCTCATCTAAACGATCCTTAATTTAAATATGTTAAACAACATGGTATGGTCACTACACAAACCAACTCAAAACTAAATTGAATCATTGAGATAACAAAATAAAGTTTAATTAAAATATGGTAATTAAATCTCTAGACTCTAAAGCATTTCCAAATGGCCCTAAATTGGTATATACAAGTGAACACGCCCAAGTCACTACCATTTTCAAGTTAAAAACTCAATCAAACTAGTGGAATAATTAATTAAATTATTAATTAATTCATTTAATTCAAAATCTCTAGATTTCTAAACTTATCCAAATGCTCTCAATTTAACATAGGTTATAGAACATCCCAAGGCCTATTTTAATCTCACATTACAAGTTGATTTCATGCTTGTTTTAACTATGTGAATTAAACTTTCATAAAAGATAAATATTAAATAAGTTTTGCAATTCTTATTCAAATGCTCCAAATTTAATATATGTTACTCAATATATCAAGGCTTAATTTCCTAATATGCCACAATTCAATTCCAAGCCACATATATCCATTAGGATTAAATCCTATACAAGAAAATAATTAAATTAAATTCTATGATTTTTACAAAGCATGCATACAAGTTGTATAAGTTAATAAAACAATCAATACAACACATATAATCCTAATACATCTCCTACCTCAATTTGAGATGAAAATCTCAAAAGCCACCAAAACGAAACTACTCCGAATCTAACGATACTTCGGGGTTTTGTAGAGGACAACACAGTGAACATTAAACCCCAAAGAGGACCTACCAAAATCCTAACTTGACCTCTAACTCGAACTCAAAATTTGGCCAAAAATGGGTTCTAATAAGGGTGAAAGATACGCGTCGTCAAAACAAGCATTAAATGCTAAGGCACTACGATGTTTCAACAAAAGGAGGTGGCCAGAAAATGAAGAAGAAGGGTGGTAGCCCCTTGGCTACCATGGCTGCCGGCCAAGAGAGAGGAGAGAGAGAGAAAATTGAATTTTTCATCTTTAAGTCCCCTATTTATAGAAAAACCCTAAAAGTGCCCCGAAAGGGTTCTGCCGAGTCCAGAGAAGTGAAATTTGAGCAGACGCGCTCAAATGGTGAAACTCCATGAATAAAAAAGAACCAAAATGAGAAAATATGAATAATGGAAGAAACGACGTCAAAAAATGAGTCCCGAACAGAGAGTTATGCCCCGAATAAGTTCAGCGGCAATCGGGGCCAAAAACCCTAAAACTGGAGGAAAACGACCAGAAGGAAATTCTAGGAGTACATGACTCGACGAAATGTGAAAATGAATCCCGTATGAGGATCCAGGCTCAAAACAAGGCATTTAACAATAACTTTCATTAATTACACAATGGCCCCTCCAAAAAGTGAAAACGGCTCTAATGACCCATAATGAAAATATCTTTAAATAATATTTTCTTAAAAACCCCTGAAATTAAATATCTTCAAAATATATTTATGAAAAACACCCCAAGAAACAAAAATATTTCTGAAGAACTATGCATCCATGCCCCTATGGACACTGGGAGTAACTAGAGTACTTTCTTACAAAAGTAAAGATACGTATTTCGTGGAAACCACTTAGGATGAAGGTACATGAAGTCAAAAACCAACTTCAAACACAAGATTGAGGTTATGCCAACAAAGTGACAAATAGGGAAAGACAAAATAGGAAAAAAGACGAAAATTGAATAATGTTAAAAAATGAAAAATGTGGAAATGACTCGGTCCTCAAAGGATGTTGTCAATCCAAGGGAAAGAGTCTCAGAAACCACTTCCGAGCACTCGAAATGACACTAAGTGACAGGAAACCAAACTCAGAAAAGAAATTTCAACGAAAAAAAAATTCATCCGCAAAATTCTGAGGAAAAAGGAAAGGAAGGAAATGACCGGGTCATTACAACCTACCCTCCTTAAAGAGATTTCGTCCCTGAAATTAGGAACATTCCCAAAAGAACCAAAGAAGGACCGTATACAAGGTCACACCAAGGAACGGATCATAAAGTACCCAAGGACAACTCCAAAGGTCTCAAGATCAACGAAGAGACACGAAACCGCGAACAGTGAGACACCTCTCCAAACGAATTGACATACTAACCCAATGTCAACCACCCAAAAGGGACCAAGATGACTACACGTCGAAATAAAGAACACAACCAGAAGCAACATAGCAGCATGACTAGCGACTAGAACCGGCCCACAACGTACCCAAGGTGTGGTAGCATCTACAGTGTCAAGTGCCCGCCCACACTCACATTACTAGCTAGGTAATGCAAGGTAGCATCGACGGCAACTAGCACTCACCCACATACAACTTATACGGTAACATGACAGTATAAAGCCCTAATTCGTCATCTGCCAAGCTTACCCATGAAACCTATTGATACAAATGACATCAATGTCAAACAATCATTACCAAAAGCACTATGGAAACCAGGCATTCTGTGAGAGTTGCGATATGGTCCAAAATGTCCAGCCGAACCATTCTGGCCAATCCAAAACTCTAACAACAATGTCATAGGCATCGCTACGCTTAAGGCCTTAAATCCTCAATGCTAGAAAAACTGACAATCCCAAGTCTCAAAACACCATTGTCAACCAAATCAGTCACGAATCCAAAGCCTGACAAGTCTATGCTCTCAAGCTAATGGATCGGACTTTACAAAATCAAAAGATATCATCATTGCCCTAGCCACAACAACTCCCAACAAGACAATGCACCCAAAATCCTCCACGTCATCCTAAAGCTGACCTACTACAAGGCTACGCCTAGGAATCAAGACATCGGATCAAGCTCACACACACAATCCCATCAACCAAGATCATACAACCCCAGGCACAGTACAGGAGATAAAAGAAATGAATTAACTAAAATAATTAGTCATAAAACACATATATAACTATATACAAGTATATATTCCCAAGTATACTAAGCAGTACTAAATGCATGGCATATAAGTACACAGGCTCAAGTATACTAAACCAAAACGAAATGAAATGAACAACGTGCAAGAATACTAGGTACAAGTATACTAAATGTAAATGAAAATCCACATACCATACAACTAAACACATAGTGTATAAGGGCAATCAAATATACTACCTATCACATAGGGGCCAAGCAATAGAGACACGCTACACATCACCTATGATGCTAGCATGACAAGCAGATATAGTAAATAAAAGCATATCATCTATATCATCACACAATTACCAAATAGTCACATCCCCTAACATGTTTCTAAGGCATGCTCAAAACAACAAGGCATATAAACATGTAAGAATGACTATGTAAATAACAATCCCGCAAAATCATAAGCAAGAAGGGATGAAATGCCTCTCAGAAGGACAAACTCACCAAAAGTGAATCCCAAAAACCCAGATGAGTCCAATCTCTCACCGTAAGGAAATGAATCATCTCCTAGAATGAACACTAAGGTTCCCGAAATAAAGATTCTACAAGTCTTTCCCAAGACTGGCTCAAACACAAGGTGGAATCCTAATGCCACACAAAATAAACAACGATGTAATGGATAGTCCCAATACTAACCATTACGAGACATCAACAAGAGAACTCAACTCAAGACACCAATAAGTTCGATAGGAACTCTACAGGATCCTATTGGAACCCTAAACATAACCCCAAGACTCCAATGACGAGGGAGAGTAATTGATTGTATCAATGCAATTAATTACATAAAAACACTCACACCCCAACCTAAGCTCGTAAGAGCTGTCCAAGGCAAGACAAGAAGAATTTTAGGTCAACGCACCTATCAAATCTCTAACCATCACTCTAAGAAGAAGAAACGCGAGGACCTCGCTATTGAGGCTCACGAAAACAAAACTCCCAATCCCCAAGGAAGGACTCAAGTCAATCCGACTCGTCGTTCCATGATGCAAGAAACAAGACCCCAATGATGTCATCACATTAAGGTCACCATGAAACTCCAAGAGATGATGCCCTAGTATCAATCTCAACCAACCAAGCTAGAACAACTCACAATGCGTAAACAAGACATAAAACTAAACAGTTGACACGTAACATAGCAATAAACTACATACTCACATAAGTTGTAAGGTCATATAAGGCATGTCAATTTATGCATCATATAATCATGCTAAGGATGACAAGCATATGCAATACGTTAAGGTAAATAAGCATAATCCATATGATAAGTAGACAAGCGTAAATTGAAATGTTAAAACAGACAAGCATAGACAAGGTACTAAAGCCGACAAACATATACAGTATGCTAAAGCAGACAAGTACATACAACAAGCTAAAACTTACAAGTATATACAATGTACTAAGGTAAACAAGAACATGTATCATGCTAAGACAGTTACAGTAAACTTCTAAACATACGTCCACATAAGCATATAAACATGTTATCAAAAAATAACTAAAAATATAGAGTATGGCAACACAAGCATGATATGCACCTAAAACCCGTTGTCCTAAGGTTTTTGAACCTAGGAGCTCTGATACCGCCTGGGACGACCCTGGATTTTTCAACCCAGTGTTTCCTGTTATGACCCAAAACAAATCCAAAATGCGGAAGCAAAAAAAGAAAGGTGACCTCTAGAGATGTACGTCATCCCTAAGGCACCAAAATGACTCTACATGAAGCCATGGAACTCAAATGAGCCAAGCAATGAAGCAAGAATGCCAAACCTGAAAAGATATGAACCAAGGGAAAAATAGTCATTTTATAATGAAATAGGTGCCACCGTGCACACCATTGGAAAGACAACAAAAAATAAACAAGGATAGACTCAAGAATCACTTGATTCAGAGTCCAGATGACAAAGATATGAAGATAGAACAAAGCGGCGTCCTGTGACTAAGCGACATCGTGAACCTATCTCACTAAAACCATCATAACTCTCATTACGGTTGGATTTTCAAGGTGTGGTTGGTACCATTGGAAATATGACTTCAAGCTCTTGAGTTTAGACTCAAAAATGACCTAATTTGGACCTTGGATAAGCAAGTTTTGACCATTTGAAAATAGGTCATCGCTGCAGCCGAACTTAGTCGGCTCAGTTGAGAACTTAGTCGGCTGAGTTAGGCTGAGAGCATAAAAATGATGCCCAGATGAATTCAGTCGGCTCTTTTGTGAACCCAATCGGTTAAGTTGATAAAAGAGTCGGTTCTTTTGGAACCGAGCCGGCTCTTTTTGGGCTGAAGGCATGCTGCAACAGCTTTTTGGAAAAAAAAAAAAAATAGCAGAAACAAAAAAATGAAAGGAGATTTGGGATTTTTGAGGCCAAGATGACATTTTCTGGAAACATGCCGTGAAGAAACTACCCCTAAAATCACATTTTCTATGTGACAAAGTCAAGACCGGAATTTATTTCCCGAATGAAAACTCCAAAATGCCCTTAAACTAGAATATGCGAGGAAAATGAAAAATGATCCCATAAAAGGCTCATTTCACCAAGGAAAGGGTTTTACCCGAAAATGATCATGCACGCAGATGTAACTTACCTATTAGGATGCGCTACAATGATCTATGGCTTAAAAATACCGCCGATGCAAAATTTGACCTCTCAAACCTCAAATGCGTGAAAAATGCCTTTTAAGGACAAATCATGCAACAACCGGACATAAATGCTTTTAAAAGGCCATTTAGCCTTTGGCCACACTTCACGCATACCAAATAGGTTCTAGTGGATGTGCCGCAACACACTTTGCACCGCCTGATTTGAAAATGAATCCTTAAAGGCTCGGATTTTACTATTTTAGCCCAAAATGCAAAATATGAAACTAAAATGCAAAAATAAAAACTAAATGGTGTTTGGCCCTTGGCCACACCTCATACATGGTAAATGAATGGCAAATAATGAATTTCGTACCCAATGCACACTCTGGTGCAAAATAGCATACTGAAATGCATAGTTTTCATAATATTCTCATTAAAGGCAAAATTTTACATTTGTGAATATACATGAATTTCAAATATGGTTTGGCCCTTGGCCTCATATCATATACACGAAATAAGTGTCAAAAAGTGTGCTTAGGTACACATTACAAGGTTAGAATCAAAAATACACATTTTACAAATAAGGTTACAAGTGGCATTTCAAACCAACCTTTTACAAGAAATGAGAACTTCAAGTCTACAAATCAGACATGGCCTAATGTGTATTCCAAATCAAGGTCCCTGTACCTAAAAAATGTTCCCATTACGTGGGTGAGTAACATAAAGCTACTCGTAGGAGATGAGCATGCATCGACCTAGCATTTTACAATTATATCACCTTAAGGTGAAACATGTTAAAAGAGCTCATGCCACCTAACGTCAATGTCAAAGTGAGACTCAAGGATCATCCTAAGCTACTTATGCAATTGAAATAAACAACGACATACAAGTATACATGCTCAAGTATACTAAACCGCATTAAAACATGGTACACGACATACAAGCATATATGTTCAAGTACCCCAAATCATGTCAAATAAGAAAAGGAATATCCAACATATATACACAAGTATTCGATATACATATAGAGTACTCATAAATCAAGTATACAAACACGAGTATACTAAGCTAAACAAATACGCATAAGACAAGTATATATGGTACAAGTATACTAAGCTAAATAAATATGCACAAGACAAGTGTACATGGCACAAGTATATTAAAATGAAACATGGAGCAAGTATACAGGTTCAAGTATACTAAATAGGATCCAAATACCCAAAGTAAGGATCAATTCTCAAGTTACAAATAATCCATGATTAACAACTTGAAATTAAATGCGAAATCAAATAGTGGAAAGACTAGGATCCTTGGCTGCAGACCAATCAAGTTATTCCGGGTCACTAGCCCGCAAGGTACTACCTAGTGCGCACGTTTATAAGTTATTCCGAGTAATTATGACCCACAAGGTACTACCTACTGCGTACTTAATATGACTTAGGAAACTCATAAATTCGTGGTAAGGGTAAGCCCTAGCCATCACATAAACATGATCCTTACAAGCCTCCAAAAATAATAAGTTCAAAACTTATACAAAATCAATAAGTTAAACCAAACTTATACATCTCAAATAATGTCTATGAATCAATTTACATGCACAAGTAAGGCTGAATCCACACAAACCATGTCCTAGAGTTCAAGTCTATAGTGACATTCATAATGTCGAATTTTCAGTGTGTGATTCGTTACATGCTATGACAATTTCATTTTAAAATTAAAATGTAATCTCATCCAAACGATCCCTAATTTTAATATATTAAACAACATGGTATAGTCACAACACAAACCAACTCAAAACTAAATTGGATCATTGAGACAACAAAATAGAGTTTAATTAAAATGCGATAATTAAATCTCTAGACTCTAAAGCATTTCCAAATTGCCCCAATTTGGTATATACAAGTGAACAAGCCCAAGTCACTATCATTTTCAAGTTAAAAACTCAATCAAACTAGTGGAACTATTAATTAGATTTTTAATTAATTTATTTAATTCAAAATCTCTAGATTTCTAAACTTATCCAAATGCTCTCAATTTAACATATGTTAGAGAACATGTCAAGGCCTATTTTAATCTTATATTACAAGTTGATTTCATACTTGTTTCTACTATGTGAATTAAACTTTCATAAAAGATAAATATTAAATAAGTTTTGCAATTCTTATTCAAATGCTCCAAATTTAATATATGTTACTCAATATATCAAGGCTTAATTTCCTAGCATGCCACAATTCAATTCTAAGCCACATACATCCATTAGAATTAAATCCTATACAAGAAAATAATTGTAATACCCCTAATTTTTAAAAGATAGTCTCGGTATTTTAATTATTTTTTTTCTTGCTTTTTGTGTGCCTATTTGTTTATTTGATTAAGTGATTAATTGTTTTACTTCTTTAATTGAGTTAATTGTGATTTAATTGTTTAATTATGGAAGTTAAATTGCATTAATTGTTTTCTTGTGTTCTTTATTTGAATTGTTTTGTTTTATTTAAATGTCTTTGGCATTTTCTTTATTTAAATTAAGTTATTAATTATTAATTTTAATGTAACTAAGTTAATTGAGTTTTAGATTACGTTAATAAATTATTTAGGATT
Source organism: Cornus florida (assembly GCF_030987335.1). NCBI lineage: Eukaryota > Viridiplantae > Streptophyta > Magnoliopsida > Cornales > Cornaceae > Cornus > Cornus florida. The sequence goes on along the minus strand of NW_026775579.1, from coordinate 74,887,141 downwards.
TCTATTAGAAGTCCAGTAGGTGGAAGCAGACAAGGGTTTTATCCTATGGGCCGATTAGGGTTTAACTTGGATTAGGGTTTCTGTCTTGGATTACCATTAGAATTAGGTTATATTTGTGCCTATATATACACGGTTATAGTCTGTAGGAAGGGTTGGAAAAACCCTATTCACGTATCAAAGCTACAGAGAGATACAAAGTGAGGTTTTGAGAGAACAGAGCACGTTCGGTGAGGGATTCGACTGAGGCTTCAAGGTTGGACCTAGGAGAAGGGAAGAGCAGAAGTAAGAGGAGGCTAGACAGTAGTTCAATGTTGCCGGAACAGTGGACACGACGCCGAGATTTCAAAAATGAAATCACAGGCAAGTTCTTTTCTTCCTCCTTCCCGTTGGCCTGTGTTCTATGCACCTAGATAGTCTCTAGGGTGTAATTAATCATTAATTGAGTTTTACATGTATATTAGATGCTATATTGATGATCTGTATGTGTTGAAATATGTTCAATTATAGTTCGTGTATGTCTGATTTCAGTTGTGTTCCTAAAGCATGATTAGTCTGTAGAACTTGTAGTCTCTGTATTTGATTTCAACTACTGTAAACACACCATGGGGATTATACTGGACACATTTAGGACTATTAGGAATAGTTTAAAACCAAATAGATAGGTTGGGAGCGACCGGAGACAAAACAGAAGGGCGCAGAAGTTGTAGAGGTTAAAGACAGCTTTCAGAAGAGGTGAGAACTAGCTCCATAGAAGTGGGAGCCGGCTCCCACACATGTAAATCCGGCTCCAAGGTCCTTAGGGCTGGCTCCAGGCTTAATAGAGCCTGCTCCTAAAGTCATGGAGCAGGCTCTCTCTCAAATTTGGTTTCTGATGGTTTTTTTGACGCACTGTTTTGAACTGTGTGAGACTTAAACAGTTCTGATGGTTTTAGGTCTTCACAGAGGACTTAAGAAGATGGTTTTGGGTATCATTAAGACCTTAAATTGATTAAAATTCAGTTCTAAGTACATGAGACAAACAGTATCTGGTTAGTGTAATTGTGTTAAACTGTTACCGGATGAAAGGGAGTTATAAAACTTGTTCTAAATGAATTATAGGGTCAGTGATGTATTGAATTTGATCTATGCATGCTTTGGAGGCTAATTGTTGAAATATTAAATCCTTTTTTGCAATTACACGGATTAGTGTTTAGATTTAAATTGCTAGAATATTATATATTTTTCTGTAATTAGTTGGATAATGGTTTGGTGTGTAAGTTGCTGAACTTTTATTTAATTGTTGTAATTTACATGGATATAGAGGCTTGTATGTACCGGTATGGGATGGTGGCATACTAGGGACGGTTTAGCTTCAAAATGCTAAGACCTTACCTATCAGATTAACGGAATGGATTGTAAACTATTGAATCCTAAATTGTGTTTAAGTCAGATCAATTGACTAAGTTGAGTGACTTCCTGGATTTGTTGGTTGTAGTTAAATCATATCGGCTGAATAAGTTGAGTGACTATCTGGACTGTGTTTTGTATGTCTCCTTAATGAATAATTGAATGACATACTCTGGATTTGGACGGATTTTAGATATATGGTTATGGTACCTCGAGATGAGCTTGAGTCTCAGGCTCGTTGGTTAGGGTGCGTATATGCAATGGATGTGTTGCTAGATATAGTAGGTAGGTGTACCCTGTTAGGTCTAGGTACTCATGTCCACCTTTGGGTGCGTTTTTGTATGTTGTCTTCTATTCAGGTTGAGACCCCTATATATATATATATATATATATATATATATATATATATTAATTAAATAGATATTGTGAGGTATCTAGGGTGTATCTGTGTATCGGGTCACTGTATGGATTGCAGTTAGATTAGAACTTGTTCGTGGGCCTGACCCACTCTTTTATTCTTTTCAGGTACAGGACGGTTCCAGCCTTAGAACTTAATCGTGCTTTTCGAGGACAGTCTCGTTCATCTGCTTACGTAGGACTTCTCTCGATGTTTTAGTTTCATTTATTTCAGTTATTTCAGTTCAATTTGGATTTTGTTTAGGGGTCCACTAGATGGATTCCCGAGTTGTACTCTTGGAGATTTTGGAGATTTGGATTCACTTTGTTACTATCATTTGGAGGATTTAATTTTGGATAATTCTGTTAGTTTTATTCTATTTCTTATTTTCATTTAATAGTCCGTGTTTGCTTTAAAATACTTTAATTGTTTGATATTTCCCTCGGGTTTGGACCTGGGCCTAATCAACCCGTGTCTTGGATCCGAGGGGTATCACAATAATTAAATTAAATTCTAGAATTTATACAAAGCATACATACAAGTTGTATAAGTTCATAAAACAATCAATACAACACATATATAATCCTAATACATCCCCTACCTCAATTTGAGTTGAAAATCTCAAAAGCCACCAAAATGAAACCGCTCCAAATCTGATGATACTTCGGGGTTTTGTCGGGGACAACACCGTGAACATTAAACCCCAAAGAGGACCTACCAAAATCCTAACTTGACCTCAAACCCCAAAGAAGACCTACCAAGCATTAAACGTTAAGGCATTACGATATTTCAACAAAGGGAGGTGGCCGAAAAATAAAGTAGAAGGGTGGCAACCCCTTGGCTGCCATGGCTGCCGGCCAAGAGAGAGAGAGAAAATTTTGATTTTTCATCTTTAAGTCCCCTATTTATAGAAAAACCCTAAAAGTGTCCTGCTAGGTCCGGAAAAGTGAAATTTGAGCAGACGAGCTCAAACAGTGAAACTCCATGAACAAAAAAGAACCAAAATGAGAAAATATGAATAACAAAAGAAACGGCGTCAAAAACTGAATCCTGAGCAGAGAGTTATTCCCAGAACAAGTTCAGTGGCAACTAAGGCCAGAAACCTTGAAACTGGAGAAAAACGACCAGAAGGAAATTCTAAGAGTACACGACTCGACAAAATATGAAAATGAATCATGTCCAAGGATCTAGGTTCAAAACAAGGCATTTAACAATAACTTTTATTAATTGCACAATGGTCCCTCCAAAAAGTAAAAACTGCACTAATGACCCAGAATGAAATATCTTCAAAAAATATTTTCTTAACCCCTGAAATAAAATATTTTTAAAAAATATTTACAAAAAACACCCCAAGAAACAAAAATATTTCTAAAGAACTATGCATCCATACCCCTATAGACACCGGGAGCAACTAGAGTACTTTCTTGTAAAAGTAAAAATACGTATTTCGTGGAAACCACTTAGGATGAAGGTACATGAAGTCAAAAACCAACTCTGAACACAAGAGTGAGGTTATGTCAACAAAGTGACAAACGGGGAAAAGATAAAATAGGGAAAAGGACAAAAAGTGAATAGTGTCGAAAAACGAAAAAGGTGGAAATGACTCGGTCCTCAAAGAAAGTTGTCAATTCAAGAGAAAGAGTCTCAGAAATCACTTCCGAGCACTCGAGACAACACTAAGTGACAAGAAACCGAATTCAGAAAAGAAATTTCAACGAAAAAAAAATTCATCCGCAAAATTATGAGGAAAAAGGAAAGGAAGGAAATGTCCATGTCATTACAACCTACCCTTCTTAAAGAGATTTCGTCCCCGAAATCAAAAACATTCCCAGAAGAACCACATTGGTAGTTAAATGGGTTACTAGTGTTGTGCTACATGGAAGGGACTGTGTCATTTAGTGACATATAACCACCACGACTCACATTGGCAGTTTGTTTATCATTGTATTTATGATGACTATATTAATATCTTAATTTGATTTATGGTACACACTAATGACTATTTTACTAAATCACTACAGAAGTTATCATATGTGCTAAGTGGGATAATGTAAGATTATTTATTTAATTGTGGCCCACATGATTTGGACATGTGACATACTACTCGGTGGCTAAGTAAATAAATATCAATTAATATTATTTATTCTTGGTCAACTTATAATTACTTTTTTGGTAATTACTTATTGGAGAAGTAATTATGTTACTAAAAGGAAAACTGGTCCTCTCTCTTCCTTTATAAAAATGCATATACTCCATCAACTATATACAATTAAGGATACAACACGTGAAAGTTTTATTTGTGCAAAAGGCAAAGAGAAATAAACCAGTTTCCGCCTTTACCTGTTGATCAGAGTTGTAAATTGGTTCGTTGTTAAAGGATCTGGACGTTAGATTTAATCTCAACAAGGTCTGATATCATGAATCGAGGTATGTATATCTAACTATATTTAGTTATGCGTTATAAAGATGTGAAATTAATTGAAGTTCTAAGATCTAGTAATTTATGATAATTTGTGATTAATGTTTAACACAAATTAATTAGAGTTTACACCTCTAACCCAAGACCTCCCCTTTCACCCACGACAATGGCTGCATTGTTAACCTCTTTCAGCGTCTCACCCTCGCCACCAATGTTTCGTCTTCGTCCAACCCCACTCGTAACATCATCATCAAACTCCCACACAGTACATCAAACCCCTCAAGTATGGTCTCCATTCCCTGCCTCCACAATTGGTTTCTTCCCAGCTCTAATCGCACCCTAATTTGCAAAGGCTGCCTCCATCGTGGTGATGAAGGATTGGCTGGAGTCTTTAAGCGGAACAAAACAAATAGGATCATTTGGCCAATTTGATACGGTTATATATTATATTATAACTTTATACCTCAGATATTACCCATCACCTATCTGTCCATTTCGTTATAATACACTAGTTAGGGCTTTGAGGAAAATGAAGGTAGCAGACTAGCAGTAGGGCTTTAAGGAAGACGAAATTGAGATGGAGGATTGATTAGTGGATTTGGTTTTCTACCCGGTTAACCTGCTAAAATGAAGTAAAAATAGTTTTTAATTTTTTTTTAATATTATATAAATTTTGGACAAATACCACTATGCCACCTCACCCATTAGAAGGAAATTACTTTTGATGGGGTAGGAGACCAGTATTGTCCATTTTAAAAATTAGAAATTAAAAAATCTAAAGTAGGCAAATTGAAGAAAATTTTATTTAGTCCATACAGGTTTAAGTAAAGAATACTTAAAAAATAAATATATTGGGCTCAAAAGTAGGGCATGGTTTAAGATAAGGTGATTATAACTAAACAAATTTATAAGTGGTACTTATGCCCAAGTCGCAAAATGAATTTTTGGGGCCCATTTGGCAATTGTTTTTACTTCGTGTCTTTTGTTTTTACTAATGTACTATAGCGAATCAAAAGCACAAAGCTTGTTGCTAACATTTGCTGTCATTTAAATAGTACCAAAGCGCTTTCGAAAAAGAGACCAAAATCGGAAGCATATATACGGTGTTTTTGGTTGCTTCCAAACGGTAGCAAAAACACTATTTAAAAAAAAAAATCTAAAATGACATTTTAAACTATTCATTTAATTTTTCAAACTTGCAGTACATTTTGCCAAACATACTTTCGTGTTTTTGTTTTCAAAAATTTTGCAACAAATTTACATTACCAAACAATGTTCGAAATAGTATTGAACACATTCTAAATTAAGCAGAAACACTGTTTTTACTTCAGATCAAAGCAAAAGCCTAAAACAAAAGCGGTTGCCAAAAAGACCCTTGACCTACCACTTTTAATTGGCCATTTTACAAAATATAAGAAAATGGAGGATCTCACTTCCTTATATTTTATCTACATAATCGATCAAAATCTGTAAGTCAAGCAAATCACTTTACGTTAAGAATCATTTTTCATTTATAAAGTAAGTCAAATTCATGAAACCAAACCAATCCAAACCTAACTGTGTGTGACCGTACTTGGATCCACGAAATAATAATGGTGAAATTCAACATTACAAGGCTGGGTGTGAACTTCCATGTAGTAGATGATCCAAATATATACATGAAAATCATAAAGACAACCACGAGAGCTCGATCTGAGTGAGAGTACTCACATGTGGCTATCTCTTGGGTTGAGTTTGATTTCTTTATGAAAAAGGTGTCGTGGCAGTATTGGACAAGTGTCCAGTCCCGATACGCCTAGTATATGCTCGGACACGTGTCCAATATTCCAGAGAAGTATCCGATTTTTTAAAATTAATTTTTAATTTTTGGATGCGGCTAGGACGCGCTGGGATACTTTTTGGATATGGCTGGAATACACCAATGATACTTTTCAAAGGGTTTTTTTTTTCCCTATAAATGGTTTCAAGGGTTTAAGTTTAATTATTTGATGTTTATTATGTTGTGAAATAAAATCTTGTGTTTTATTTACTTGCTTCATTATTTGATGTTTATTATATTGTGAAATAAAATCTTGTGTTTATTTACTTGCTTCATTATTTATGAATATGTTAATTATTGCATTTAAATTCATAAAATTACAGAAAATTAATTTAAAAAAATGTATATTTTTTAATGTAAAACATAGATATATATATTTTTAAAATTGCCATATTTGTGTGACCGTATTGTACTGTACTGGTGTCCCGTATGGGTGTCGATACTTCTTAGGAACAAACATTTGAAAAACCCTGTCAATCATATTCCATGAAATAAATTCATAACTGCCAAAAAGACTGGACACCTAGAAGTCTTCTTCTGCGCCCTGTAAACCTTAATGAAAAATCCACATTTGTAAATTAAGCTGCATGTAGATAAATTTTACTCTCCCTCCCCCTCTCTATATAACACCACTAGAGGGAGTATTGATTATTAATTCTACAAAGAATAAGTAGTCTTCCCATATATACTGAGAGAGAATTAAGAAATGAGATTTCATCGTATGCTACCGCTTCTTTTGGTAGCAGCGTTAATGGTGATGACGATATTAGCAGCACTTGAAGTTGCCGCAAGACCAACAAATTGCCCAGACAGATGCGGCAATCTGAGTATTCCCTACCCGTTTGGCACACGCGAGGGCTGTTACAGAAATGACTATTTCAGCATCACATGTAAGGACTCCACACCATTGCTAAAAGATGGCAACTTAGAAGTCCTTGACATATCACTGAACGGTGAGTTTCGAATCTACAACTGGGTAGCCGTAGATTGCTACAATTCATCTGTCCGATATGAGGCCTCTTTCGACAATTGGTTGCGGTTGTTGAATTACTCGGTCTCATCTAAGAGAAACAAGTTCATGGCAGTAGGTTGCGACACTTACGGGTATCTAGAAGGTCGCACACAACAAAAGTTATTCACCAATTGCATGGCCTATTGCAACACGGTTGATGATGTGATTGATGGATTCTGCTCCGGTGTGGGTTGTTGCGAGACGGAGATTCCAAAGGGAGTTTTGGATTTTAATTTGTCCGTGAGAAGCAATGACAGTCACAATGGAATTTTGGATATCAATCCTTGTGGCTTTGCATTTGTGGTCGAACAAGGTAAATTTAACTTCTCAAAAGCTGATCTTTACAATTTGAGCAACATTGAGCAGATGCCAATGGTTATTGATTGGGCACTTGACAATAAGACTTGTAAAGAAGCCCAAATGGATGTGAAGACTTATGCATGTGGAAACAATAGCATATGCTACAACTCGGACAACATTCCGGGGTATCTCTGCAATTGTTCTGATGGTTACCATGGGAACCCCTACCTTCCAAATGGTTGTCAAGGTATGTGCATATATATGCATGTCTTGCCTTAATTTCCTCTGCTTCATTTTGATTTATTCTGAACTTTTTTTTGTTAATTTGGATGGTCTAATTGTAGATATCGACGAGTGCTCTAGTCCTGAACTCAATCCGTGCACAAACGTTTCGTCCAAAAATGTTTGTAACAATACAGATGGGTACTTTAATTGTTCTTGTCCAAAGGGGTATCACGGGGATGGCCTGATACAAGGGCGAGGTTGCATTGCAGATGACATATGGCTAAAGGTCACTGTTGGTAAGTACAACCTTTACAAGCTTGACTTAAATTTCTCTAATAACTACAGGAGATGATTCTCAAATTCTTTTGAAGCTGTTTGCAAAACAGTTTTTAGTAGTTTACCTGGAAATTTTTCCTCCAAAAAAAATATTATACTCCATGCATGTATATTCTATTTGTTTTGCAAACGAAAATGATTTTTTTTGCTACAAAACCGTTCCCAAATATATATATATATATATATATATATATATATATATATATATATATATTTGTGAAACGGTTACACCCTTCATTGTCAAATTAAATGTTCACTTTTTCATTTTTGACTATCACAAAATAAATGTTTCATTTGAAAAATCAAAGTACTATTTTTTATAATATTACCAATTTATCCTTTCTTATATTTAACTTATAAAAAGTAAATCATCACATCTTATTTACCCATTGTAAACATATTTGATAATTTATTCGCTGCTAATACAATAAAAAAATATTAAAACCCATACTCTTAAAAAGTTATGTATTCCGAAATAGAACGTAAACCTATTCTTGAAAAGGAACATCTAATTTGAACGTAATTTTTAATGTGAAAAGTCTATGGAAGCACTTGAAACGTTTATTCATTCCAACTACAGATTTGCAATTAGGTAACTAATCTAAACATTTTAATAGATATACCAGTTATAAATTTGGGATTATTACAAAAATATGGATTTTAGAGAGTTATGAACTTAAAGTCAACATTTTTCACAGTTATGGACTTTGCCAAAAGTTTGAGGTGAATATGTAAAAATATTGTTCATTTATCCAAATTAGTCTTAGTATTTTTAGATATGACTTTTGTGTATCTAAGTACTATTCTTATGCAGAGTTACCGCTATTGTGCATGCAAGTACCACTATTGTGATCAAAAGTACTACTATTAATATGCGTAGAGATATCACTTTTATATTGGTTAGTACCACTCTTGTGAAGAGAAATTGTACCACAGTTATGTATGTAAGTACCACTCTTGTGAACAAAGATATCACTTTTTACAAACAATTTTGATGAAGTGGTTTGCATAAAAATTGTATCTTTGTGCGCAATAGTCTTACCTCTGTGCACAAGAGTGGTGTTTGCATACATAAAAGTAATACTTGAAAAAGTTAAAGGTAATTTGGGCAAATGAATAATATTTTTCTATGACCACCTCATACTTTTAGCAAAATCCATAACTCAGACAAATGATGGCTTTGACTCTATGACTTTGTAAAAAGGCCTTCAGAAGTCCATGTTTATGTAATTATTTTTATAAATTTATCAACTTTTATGGTTTCTAAACTGTAAAAGGTCGAAAATTAGAAATTGGCCATTGGAGAATAGATTTTTTTTTTTTTTGAATCGTGTATTATTTTTCTGCCAATTGATATCACTAACTTACTAAATAACATCAGATTATTAGATTGAATTCAAAATCATAATAAGTTTTAAATCCAAAATAGTATTGAGCTAATATTTGGATTATCATATTGGAACGTATTATTGAAGGATTCTATTTTTACATCCCATTCATAAAATTATTGATCCCGTCCAAATGATAGTTTAGTTGGTAGTAAATTTTGTTTTCTTAATGTGGGCTTTCCTCAATTAGTTTTTTTTTTTTTTTTTTTTTTTTTTTTTTTCTGAAAACTTTCCTCAATTAGTTCCCACTTCATGGAGTGAACAATCTTGAGTTCAAGTAACATTTTGTACGTATGAAGGGGCGAGTAACTTGGATGACCTATGTTTGACTCTAATAGGGCTCAAAAACACCGAAATTTAAACAATATGCGTAGTGTGTGTGAGATTACGCATACATATATATATATATTTTTTCGATAACTTACTCAAAATTTATCTTACAATATACAAGTCTAAAATATTGGTAGTTGGAAGGTTACCGTTTCTAGAAAGAAAAAGAAGAATATAATTTTTTTAAAAAAAAATAAATTTGCAACTATTTTGAATTAATATACATCTTATTGCTAAACTTTTATATATTTCTTCTGTAACATTCCAAAAACCTAAATGTAAGTAAAAGTTCAAAGAGCAACTTTTATATTTTTTTCCCTTAATTTCTTTTTGAATACAAATATGGTTAATTTAAATGTAGGTATTGGCATAAGCATTTTGGTATTGGTTGTGGGATGTTCTTGGTTATACTGGGGAATCAAAAGAAGAAAGTTGATACAGCTGAAAGAAAAGTTTTTTGAGCAAAATGGTGGTTTGATGTTACAACAGAAGCTATCGAAGTTGGACCATTCAGTAGAGGCAGCAAAAATATTTTCCATCGAAGAGCTCAAGAAGGCTACCAATAACTTCGACGAAAAGAAAATTGTTGGCCGGGGTGGGTTTGGTATTGTCTACAAAGGAGATTTACCCCAAAATAAAATAGTTGCTGTTAAGAAGTCCTTGGTAGTTGAAAAAAGTCAACTTGACCAATTCGTTAATGAGCTGATTGTGCTCTCCCAAATCAACCAAAGGAATGTGGTGAAATTGCTGGGTTGTTGCTTGGAGGCAGAAGTTCCTTTGTTGGTCTATGAATTTATCACCAATGGAACTCTATCCCAACATATACATGAAGTAGGCCAAATGTCCATTCCATGGCAAATTCGTCTAAGGATTGCCAAAGAAACTGCAGCAGCCCTTTCATATTTGCACTCAGAAACTTCTATTCCAATCATTCATAGAGATGTTAAGTCTACTAACATACTCTTAGATGACAATTTCAGTGCAAAAGTCTCTGACTTTGGAGCTTCGAGATTAGTTCCATTGGATAGAACACAATTAACTACAATGGTTCAAGGAACACTTGGCTACTTAGATCCTGAATATTATACTACAAGTCAATTGTCCGAAAAAAGTGATGTTTATAGCTTTGGAGTGGTCCTTGTGGAGCTACTTACCGGAAGAAAGGCGCTTTCTTTGGATAGGCCAGAGAAAGAGAGAAACTTGGCCACATATTTCATCTCATCAATGAAAGAGAATCGCTTGTCCTTAATTTTAGATGATCAAATTGTGAATGAGGAAAATGCTGAGCAGGTACGTGAAGTTGCTAACATTGCACAGAGTTGCTTAAGATTGACAGGGGATGAAAGGCCTACAATGAGGGAAGTGGCAATTGAGCTTGAGGGGCTTATAAGAGTGGAAAAGCACATTTGGGCTAGTCATGAAGAGAATCCAGAGGAAACACAAGACCTCTAGGTAAACTGTTGGACTGCGGTAGTACTAGCACTGCAATTGGTTATGATAGTCTCAGGAACCAAGTAATAATACCATTAGAGATGGATGGAGGACGTTGAGTACGTGTTGCGCAAAATTTCAGTATGCTTCATTTAGATATAAATATAATCTGCAAGTCTTGTAATAAGCAAAGTGGAGAGAAGTGAGTTCTGCAGAGAGGACACAATGTTGTAGTGTTGTATTACCATGGTTATTTATCTTTCCTAAATGTTTGATCATGTTCTACTACTATATTACTGCTAATAAATGTTATGTTAGTCTTTTTTATTCATCACTCTTTATAAACAAAAAGAATGTTCAAAATTTTGTTAGTTCTCTAAATTCTTGAATAAAATCGTTTTCGATAATTAAACAATCCCTTTGTTGCTGATTATCTTGCTATAACAAGGAGGTTATGTATAATAAAAATCGAAATACTACCACAACCTTGTATTGCTTTTCAATATGATGTTTGAAGCACTGGCTTTTGAGGAAAACTTAACGCTTTACCAATTGTCTTTTTATTTATTTATTTTTTAAACCCTTTTCAATTATAAAATTTATAAATTTAAATATTGTTGCTATGTTTTCCACATTTCTATTCGAGATATGTGTCTATTTTTTTTTTCATATATAATAGTTAGAAATGTTTATTCCAATCATTTATTTGTTTAATATAAAATTTGAAGTGACAACGATCATTCCCTTCCAATGAAAATCCATCCCAAATCTAGACTTAAGAGTCCCCTTGTTCAATCTTGCCCATGCACAAAAACAGGGGCGGACTCAGAAAATTATGTGAGTAGGGGCAATAATAAATTTTTCTTAGTAATTTCAGTAGGGGCATGCAATAGTAAATTTTTAAAAGTATATAGTTCAAAAAGGAAAAAAAAAATTAATAGAGAAAATTTCAGCAGGGACAATTACCCCCACTGAATTACATATAGGTCGGTGCTTGCACAAAAAGACTTCAAAATCCAATATGAATAAAAATAAAAAAGAACCCTCTGAGACCGCAATCGGATTGGAATGCGAAAATATAAACATAAATGACAACTTATGCTTCATAATATAATATGAGATATTAATTTTGTAATTGACAAATTTCGATATCAAGACTAGTCCAATCGAGTTGTACTTTTGTGTTTTATGTTGAGTCTCTTGAGGTCGAAAGCGGATCAAAGAATTCTAACATACTCTGATTTGATAAGAACATCATTTAGAAAAAGGTATGTGAGTGAGGATCCATTTGCACATGTTTAGGATAAGTTGGACAAGCATTGGTTTTTCAAAGTTAAAATCCTTATTTTTTGCACTTCGCTCAATTCCAACAGGTTCTACTTTAGTCCAACTGTGAACTTGGACAGAGAGAAGAATGCACTCGGTAAAAAGTCAAATCAGTTGAATATCAAGTCCAACCGGTTGAACTTTTCCGTACTAAAAAGGAAATTACTGTTTTAGTCCAATTCAACTTCCTATTTGGTCAGATTTTAGAGAAATGTTTGTACGAAATTACTATGTTTTACAAACCTTTTTAAGTCTCTCTAAATATCTATAAATATACTATTTCTTTCATAAATTATTAGGGCTTTTGTGATTAACTTTTGCAAACCCTCATAAGTCTTTTTGAAAGAGTTTTGCTAAGTGTTTATATTTTCAATTTGAGAGCACACAAACTATATATACGAGTGATTTAGGATGTTATTCTCTAATCGTAGTTCAAAGTATTGAAGATCCATTGGTATGGCTCAGAAAAGCATAATTGTTTGTTTATATTCTACTCAAGTTTGAAGAAAATGAGGAATCAATAATATTATGAAGGGGTCAAAGCATTCGCGTACTGTTCGTGACCTACCCAGCAGTTCTTCTATAGAGATCAAGGGGATAAGCCTAAAGTTTAGAGCATTTGAATGAAAGAGTCGCAAAGTTAGGTTCAACAATTGATTCTTGGTAGAATGTAGTGGGTGTGAGCTTGAGTCAGAATCTAGTATACTTTGCTTTGTAGATAGTGGATCATTTTGTTCGAGACTGCGAAAATCTCTTAGTTTTTTCTTTCAATTGGATAAATTTCTCCAATTAAAGTTTACTTGCTAAAATTCCGATGTCAAACTCTAATTTTCACTTTCATTACTTGCTCTTTGATTTTTCTATTGTGGGTTGATAATTAGGTTTTATTTCAGTCAAAGTTAATTTGGAAAAAATAGCAACTCCAACCTATTCACCCCTCTTAGTATTATTCCATTACTGTTTTTTAGAACCATTCTACCTTATGTACATAAGGTAAGTAAAAAGTTATTGCCATGGCCAAGAGCAAAAGGACTAATTTTAGGATGCAATGTAACTGTTATAAATGATCAGTTCCTAAAAATTTATAACCTAGATTAGGTACATCCTTTAAAAATAGAATTCCTTTAGAACATTAAGATTGTATTTGACATCTCCTTAAATGTTAGTACTCATCGTGTTGCACTTTTAAGAATTTCATCAATCAGCTCAGAATAGGTTGTAGAAAGCCCACGATTATGAGACACACACACACACACACACACATATATATATATATATTGAATTGCCTATTTTGTTAAAGCTAGCAGTTGTTATCCAATCAATGACAAATTAAAATTAATGATTACTAATTTGAACCAACCTGACAGTGGCATTTGTAATTTGTATTTAATGTATCTAATTTTAATACTTATATCCACCACAACTTGCTGGGTGGGTGGTGTTTTGTTGAAGCCCCCACAGTTCTTGTTAAAGTAGTCAAGTGTAACGGGTGGACGTTTGTTCATTTATCTAAAAGTTCGAATTATTGGGCAGTGCTACATACTTACCCATTTATACCCAATCATTTTTTCATCCAGATTCGATGTGAGACAAATAACCCTTGTAGCATTCTCTCCCACCCGAACTCGTAATACCCTCATTGTGGTCAGGCCACCCTGCCTACCCAGAAGTTGCTCACTCGAACGCCTTCTGAGTCGGGTGTTTGGCGTGACACCGAATCAAGGATTAGGTCTGGCTCTGATACCAACTGTAACGGGTGGGTACTTGTCCATTTACCTAAAAGCTCGAATTATTAGGTAATACTGCATATCCATCCATTTATACCCAATTATTTTTCCATTCAGATTCGATGCAGGACAAATAACCCTTATAATATCAAACCATTTGTAGACACTAAAATTTTAGTAGACTTTGATTTGGATAAATGGACCCATTAAATATGGGCCCAATATTTAATTAAGTTATTTAATTAGTCCACACTTGGTCCACTTAAATTATTTAATTAGCCCAACCCAGATGGTTAAATAAAAACAATAATTATTCTTAAATAAAATATATTTGGAAAAATTATTTTTAAAGATAATTATCACAATATAACCGGCCCGGCTTAGTTATAATTTTATCCTTATCAGGAGATGACACGTGCCATCATCCTATTAATCCAAGAAGCCTATAAATAGAGGCCTGGAGGAAGAAAGAAGGGGTACAAAAATTTTGCATTCAGAGATCCAGAATTCCAAAGAGAAATACAGAAACTCTCATCCCCTACATCCAAATCCAAAGGCGAAGAACACCAAGTACATCAAATCGTGCCATTCTTCATCAAATTCCACGGTGATCAACAACAAGCACATCAAATCGTGCCATTCCTCACCCAAATTCCAAGACAATTCAAGAACAAGCTCGTGCAGCCCTTAGATCCAACCAACAACAAAAAGGAGATCGAATCAGAGGACCATTCTTTTTGTAAATAATATTACAGAGGATTGTACCTCAATTTCTCAAATTAATAAAATTATATTATTTGCTCCCTATTTTGTTTCTATTGCAGACTTACAAAATTTGTGTGTACAAATTTCTGGCATGCCCAGTGGGACCTCCTTTGCCTCTCATCTCTTTCTCCTATCAACAAGTTTCTTCTCTATCAGATTCTATGGCTCCCCTTAAGACTCCGACAGACAAAAAAGCTCAAAAGAACATCGCTACCACAAAGGTCGACGCCAAAGCCACCATGAAAAGTGGCACGAAGGCCAAATCAAGTGATGGAAGTACCTTGGCGGGCCCTATGACACGTAGCAAGTCCCAGGCGATGGCTTCATCCAAACATCAGCAAGACTTGGTGAAAACCAATCCTGCAAAGCCGGCAAATGTGAAAACCCAACATGTCAAGAACCCTAACGTTATTCCAGAGGATATTCCGCCACCAGCAGATTCACCTCATTCCATCCATGATGCTCGCTCTAGTGTCGGTTCACCCCCAGAGTCACCACGTCAGACTTCGGAGTATTCAATCACTTCAAGAAACATTGACTCTCAAGGCCTATCATACTCAAATGTGGTCACTGCTATAATGACTGGAGCTGCCACGGTGGAGGAACAACTAGCAACTATGTCTCGTGCCATTAAGAACCTCACAAAAACTGTTGAAGAGAAGGACTTACAAATCGCTATGCTGATAAACAAATTGGAAGTTCAGACCTTCGGTGAATCACTAGTACAATCTGGGCATCCTGCATCTTCCACACCACCGCCAACTGGGAATCGTGCAACTTTCACACCACCACCGTCTGGGAATCCTACATCTGCCACAGCAATACCGACGGAGAATCTTAATTCTACGGCGCAAGGTACTCGCATGGAGGACCCCAAACAGACGCCGGTCACAGAATAGGTGGCTAATCAAAACCAGAAGCCGGTGACAGAACAGGCAGCTAGTCAAACCAGTCATGCTTCTTCAGTCTCTTTATTATTTGTCGCACAATTGCAAGATATGATAACGAATACAATCTGAGCCCAATATGGAGGCGTCTCACAGAGCACTCTCATGTACTCAAAGCCCTATACAAGGAGAATCGACAGTATAAGGATACATGTAGGATACTAACCTCCGAAGATTCAGCAATTTGACGAAAAAGGTAACCCCAAGCAACACATTGCCCATTTTGTCGAGACTTGTAACAATGCCGGGACAGAGGGGGAATTGCTAATTAAACAATTTGTCCGCTCCCTTAAAGGAAACGCGCTCGAGTGGTACACCGACCTAAAGTCAAAGTCAATTGATAGTTGGGACCAAATGGAACGAGAATTCTTGAACAGGTTCTATAGCACTCGTCGTACTGTTAGTATGATAGAGTTAACTAACACGAAGCAATGGAAGGATGATCCTGTAATCGACTACATTAATCGGTGGAAAGCACTCAGTCTTAACTGCAAGGACCGATTGTCAGAAATCTCTGCTGTGGAGATGTGCATGCAGGGAATGCATTGGGGCCTTCTTTATATTCTGCAAGGTATAAAACCTCGCACATTTGAAGAATTAGCAACACGTGCCCATGACATGGAGATCAGTATGAAATCCTATGAAGGCAAAAGTCCCGTGGCCATAGAACCACGCAAGGATAAGAAAGACTAGAAGAAGGACGATAAGTCGTCAAAGACCGCTATTAAAGATTCCATGGCTATCTCAACCACCCTAATCAAGATATCTGTTAAAGATGACAAGAAGGATAATAAAAAGCCTCGCCAGTTTCAAGAGAGGGAAAGACAGCATCCTACTCTAAAGGAGTTAGAGAAGAAGGACTACCCCTTCCCCGATTCCGATGTCCCTAGCATCTTGGAATGTTTACTCGACAGTAAAGTTATAAAACTTCCTGAATGCAAACGCCCTCAAGAGATGGGACGTGTCAACGATCCAAAATATTGCAAATACCACCGTATTATCAGTCATCCAATTGAGAAGTGTTTTATCTTCAAGGAGGTGGTGATGAATCTAGCAAAATAGGGAAAAATCTTATTGGACACGGATGAAGTTGTAACTTCAAATCATACTACTGCTACTGTGACAACCTCTGTCGTGGGGAGTGCTCGTTCTCAACCTTCAACTTCTGAGATGTATTGTACAACCATCTAGTTTGGCTCATTGAAACCAATCCCCATCTCTCTTGGCAAAGGGAGTGCACTTGACGTTTTAACCTTTGGAAGAGTCTTTCCTCAAGATAATGATGAAGGATGGACTTTGGTGACAAGGAAGAAACCACCGAAACAACGAGCTGATATTTTTTGGACTAGTTATTCTGACAGGGGGCAAAGGAAGAAGAAACTTCAATACCGCCATAAGCAGTCTGGCCATAAAAAATGGGTCAAAAAGACACAGTCAACCAAACACGCCTCTATAAGCCAAAGGATCCAGAAGCCTATTACTTTGCAAGAGTTCTTTCCAGAAGGATATCTAGATGACGAAGTTGTGACAGCTTACATGGTTTCAATTAAAACGGGCCCTGATAGTGAGAATAGCAAGGATCAAGATGAAGCCCAGATTGTGGAGAATTATACAAAGGACGCTGCCGTCATTGAAAAGTAGTTGGAGGTACGCTGGATTCATGTTATGCACCAATTATTTTCACTGACGAAGATCTTCAGTTGGGTTCGAAGCCGCACAATTGTCCTTTTTTCGTTTCTGGTTACATAAAAGAACAAAGAGTTACTCGAATTCTTGTTGATGGTGGATCAGCGATGAATCTCATGCCAAAATTTATGATGAAAAATCTTGGCATCACAGTCGACGAGTTATCTCGTAGCCGTCTTATTATTCAAGGTTTTAACCAAAGAGGACAGAGAGCTATTGGCATGATTCGGGCAAAACTAATTATTGGCGAGCTCCAAGCTGAAACCTTATTCCATGTTATTGATGCAAAGACGTCCTACAATTTGTTGTTGGGAAGGCCTTGGATACATAGTAATGGTGTCATTCCATCGATTCTTCATCAGTGCTTCAAATTCTACAAGAATGGCGTACAAACAGTTATGGCGGACCATAAACCATTTACAGAAGCAGAATCTCATTTTGCCGATGCCAAGTTCTATATCGATCCTGATATACCTTCGAAAGTGCCCATCCCAAGCCATCCGTCTACACAAGAGATTCAATCTACAAAAACAAAAGAAGCGTTAATTGATCCATTAGATGTTTCAGTGACAGACATTGTAAAGGTGGCTAAAACAAGAGGGGTCTCGATAAAAGCATATCGGACGAAACCTATTTTAAAGTGTGTTCCAAAATCTCAACGACAAGAAGGGCAGTCACCTGTCATTGAGATACTTGAAACCAATGAATTTAAATTGAAAATGTCACAAACCAAAGAGAAAGAAGATATGCAAAAGCTAAAAGGAGAGTTAACTCTTCCTTTCACCAAGATTCAAAAGTCTTCGTCTTCCAAGACTCCGTTAAAAGGGTTCATGCGTCCTTCTCAATCTCTGGTCAATCATGGATCACTTCCAAAACAAAGGACTGATGAAGGATTCGATCCTAAAGCATACCAACTCATGGCTAAGTCGGGGTATGATTTTACAAATCCTGCAAACCTTAGAAAACTAAATTCAGAGGTCACCGGTGGGAAAATGCATGGCCTCAATGAGACACAGAAGAAGTTGAAAGATCAAGGGCATAAAATCATTCCACCCAAGTCTGGTATTGGTTTCGTACCTTCTGAGCCACTTAGAATTCACATCACAAAAAAGGATAAGAAGTCACACACTTTTTACATTGGGTTTGAAGAAGTTGCGGATGAACATGATCAACAGACTATAAATTAAAAATCGGTCTTCGACCGTATTGGAGCTCCATGTGATCGAATATCTGTATTCAACAGGTTGTCAAGCTAAGAATTAAATGTTCCAAATTCCCATGTCAGCAGTTTGCCTCGTGCCTCTGTTTTTAATAGAATGAGCTTTCATGACCAAGGAAGAAAATCTCTACAACCTCAACCTCAAAAGTCAGTATTTTCTCGAATTGGTACTATCAATGATGCACCGCTAAAAAATAGCAAAAGTGGGAAGTCAGAGGAAACAAGCGTTGACATGGTGAACAATAGTGAAGTTCAGAGCCTAGTGCCCTCACGAATGAAACGTAAGACAGAGATAGATGTCACCAATGATGTTACATTAAAAGCTAGAAGGCGAACCATTGTATTCACTAATCAAGCAAAAGAAGTGGAAGACATTGGCGAATCATCTTGTGTTACTTCATACCACATCACTATTGAAGAGGAACCTGACGCTGAATGACCAGATGACATCGAGAAAGCTCCACCAACACTAGAAGACGGGGGGCAGGCTACCATTGATCAACTCAAAAAAATCAACTTAGGGACTGATGATCAACCCAGATCAGTTTTCATTAGTATATTCCTAAGCCCCTCAGAAGAAAATGATTACTTTCAATTGTTGTCTGAGTACAAGGATGTCTTTGCTTGGACATACAAAGAGATGCCCGGTCTTGATCCTAAAATTGCAGTGCACAATCTCGCCGTCAAACATGGGACACGTCCGATTAAGTAGTCTCAACATTTCTTCCATCAAGAGCTAGTTTCGAGGATAGAGGAAGAACTCAACAAATTGATTGAAGTAGGGTTCATTCGTGAGGTCAAATATCCAACATAGATTTCAAGTATTGTTCCAGTGAAGAAGAAAAATGGACAGATTCGAATTTGTGTGGACTTTCGTGATTTGAATGATGCATGCCCAAAAAATGACTTTCCTCTTCCCATCCCCGAGCTCACTGTAGATGCAACCACAGGGCATGAAGCTCTCTCGTTCATGGATTGTTACTCCAGGTAAAATCAGATAAGAATGACTCC
The DNA here is from genome assembly GCF_030987335.1 of Cornus florida. NCBI lineage: Eukaryota > Viridiplantae > Streptophyta > Magnoliopsida > Cornales > Cornaceae > Cornus > Cornus florida. The sequence continues at coordinate 74,867,417 of NW_026775579.1, read as the reverse complement.
AAAAGATGAGGAACTAACTGCCTTTCGCACCTAAAGGCATATATTGTTACAAAGTTATGCCCTTCCGACTCAAAAATGCGGGTTCAACATACCAACGCGCCATGCAAAGGATCTTCGATGACATACTCCACAACAAACCAGCGCGCCATGCAAAGGATCTTCGATGACATACTCCACAAGATTGTTGAATGTTATGTTGATGACTTAGTGGTAAAGACGAAAGAGCGAAGAAATCATTTACATGATCTACGTACAGTTTTTAATCGCCTCCGAAAATATCAGCTCAAGATGAATCCCCTTAAATGTGCATTTTGTGTGGCTTCAGGGAAATTCCTAGGATACGTTGTACGTCATCATAGTATTGAGATTGATCCTAATAAAGTTGAGGCCATTCAAAAGATGCCGCCACCAAAGAATTTGCGTGAGCTTCGAAGTTTACAAGGTCAACTTGCGTTCATTCGTCGGTTCATCTCAAATTTGGCTGGTTGTTGTTAGCCTTTTAACCGACTTATGAAGAAAGACGCCTCATTCATCTTGGACCAATCTTGCCAAAATGCTTTTGATAGCATCAAAAAGTACCTTCTCAATTCTCCAGTATTGGGAGCACCTATACCTGGAAAGCCGCTCATACTTTACATTACTGCGCAAGAAGAATCGTTGGGTGCCCTACTTACTCAGAATAATGAAGAACATAAAGAAAAAGCATTGTATTACTTAAGTCGCAGACTCACCCCAACTAAGTGAAATTATCCTCCAATTGAAAAAAACATGCCTCGCACTTGTCTTTGCCTCTAATAAATTGAGGCATTATTTCTTGGCTCATACGATACATCTTCTTGCAAGAGCTGATCCTCTCAAATATGTTATGCTTAAACCGGTCATTTCCGGACGCTTGGCGAGGTGGTCAATTTTGTTTAATGAATTTGAAATTGTTTATATGCCACGAAAAGCAGTGAAAGGACAAGTCTTAGCAGATTTCTTAGCTGACTATCCTATTCCAGCCGATTGGGAAATTTCTAAAGATTTTCTCAATGAAGAAGTCTTCCTTGTGGATATCCTCCCTCTATGGATGATGTTTTTCGATGGGGCAGCACGATCAGACGGGGCCGGAGTAGGCATAGTTTTTGTTTCTCCACAAAGACATGTTATTCCGTACTCTTTTACACTCGCTGAAAACTACTCAAATAATGTAGCTGAATATTAAGCCTTGATCATCGGCCTTCAAATGGCAAATGAGATGAAGATCACGGATCTCGAAATATATGGAGACTCTAAGTTGGTGATTAACCAACTTCTTCAAGAATATGAGGTTAAGAAAGATGATCTAGTGCCGTACCATCATTATGCCTCTCGTTTGTTGAAACAGTTTGATAGTGTCATGCTAGAACACATTCCGAGGAAAGAAAATCGGATAGCGGATGCTTTGGCAAATTTAGCTACAACATTAGCATTAACTGATGAGGACTTGGCTGATGTTCCTGTATGCCAACGATGGGTCTTGCCACAAGTCTTGGAAGATAAATGTGAATAAAGTAATTTGGTTTCTTGCTGGACACAAGAGGAAGAAGACTGGAGGCTCCCTATCATTGATTATCTAGAATATGGAAGGCTTCCCGAAGATCAACGCCACAACACTGAAATACGAAGACGAGCACCTCGATTCATCTATTACAATGATACGTTGTATAGGCGTTCATATGAGGGCCTTTTCCTTCGCTGCCTCGCAAATGATGAAGCCACCCATGCAATGAAGGAAGCACATTCTGGGATTTGTGGAGCCCATCAGTCTGGACCAAAACTTCATTTTCGCGTCAAAAGAATGGGTTATTATTGGCCCACTTTGGTCAAAGACTGCTAGGAGTATGCGAAAAGGTGTTAAGCCTATCAATTCTATGCTAACTTCATACATCAACCACCGAAACCGTTACACCCTACTGTGATGTTATGGCCATTCGATGCATGGGGTTTAGATGTAGTGGGTCCTCTAGAAAAATCTTCAAAGGGCCACTTTTATATCTTGGCTGCCACTGATTATTTTTCCAAATGGGGGGAAGCTGCACCCTATAAACATGTGAAAAATGAAACAGTGGTTGATTTCATCAAGTCTAACATTATCTATCGATATGGTGTTCCTCGATACATTATCACTGATAATGGAACAAATTTCAAAAATAGTTGGGTAACTGACCTTTGTGAGAAGTTTGGTTTCAAATAACGTAAATCCTCCATGTACAATGCCCCTGCAAATGGTCTCGTGGAAGCATTCAATAAAACTCTTTGTGAGTTATTGAAGAAAGTAGTCAACCAGACAAAGAGAGATTGGCATGAGCAAATGGAGAAACATTGTGGGCATACCGCACTACACATCGTACACCTACTCAAGCGACTCCGTATTCTCTTGTCTATGGCGTAGAAGCGGTTCTTCCATTGGAACAACAGATCCCTTCGTTGAGGATTGCCATACAGAAAGGCCTTACAGGTGAAGAAAATGTCATCTTACGTCTTCAAGAACTGGAAGCATTGGATGGGAAGAGATTAGAAGGTCAACAATAGCTAGAATGTTATCAAGCTCGACTTTCTAAAGCATTCAATAAGAAAGTTCGACCTCGGTCATTTCAAGTTCGAGACTTAGTATTAGGTGTTCGGAGACCAATTATCATGAATCGCAATAGAAGTAAATTTGTATCTAAATGGGATGGACTATATGTTATTCGTGAAGTTTATACTAACGGCACATATCTCATTATTGATGAAGACGGAGTAAGAGTGGGGCCCATTAATGGCAAATTCCTGAAGCACTACTACCTATGAAGGCTATGCTCCTGATCGTACGAGCTTAAACTACACTATGCTCTTAGCCCGCATGAGCTAAAACTGTGTATGGCCCAAAAAAAAAAATTCATATCCCTTTTGAACTACGTGATGACTTGATCCCTCATTTGGGGGTACGTAGGCAGCTCAGAATTCATTCTAAGTTCAGTATGATAAAAAAAAAAAAGAAAAAAAAAAAGAAAAAAAAAAAAAAAAAAAACAAAGTTGTTACTTGGAAGGGTTCTGAGTTTCCTTTGGACGATAAACTTTATTTTTTTTTCATTCTCTTTGAGGGATTGGCATGCCTTGATGCACCTTGAAACCAGAAACTAATCCAGTCAGATATCTTCACATTCTGTTCTCCTTTGTACTTTTTGCAGAGTCTGTGGAAAGCCAAAAATAGATGTTGACAACTCAAGGGGAGAGAACGTTTGTTGTTGCCAGCTCTCGAGAGTTCATCTACACACAAAATGACTTCATCATAAATTCTTCCTTGATGGGGGAGACCGCCTAGCGCATATAAATCTCGAAGAGAAATAGACAGCTCGCCAATAGAACAATGAAGAGTATTAGTGGCTGGGCACCAACATTCGAGGAATGCTTTGAATACCTCTTCATGGTGATCATATGAAAACAGGAAGGTGAATAGAGCACCATATAGATTTTGTTTTAATAAGAAGTCATTGAAGCGCACCAAGACATCTTCTAACCATTCCCAATATAATTTGGTGTGTGGCAATTCAGCATAAAGTATATAGGGAATACTCCATGATACTTTCTTCGCTTGAATGTTGAGACCCAAGAGAGAAAACTGGTTTTCCTCGATTATGCTGTCATGAAATGGAGAATTTAAGATCAATGCTTCCGAAATAATAGATTCTTCATTAATCTGATCAAGACCAAAGTTCGTGAGGTTGCCAGTAGCCTTGCGTGTCCAATGAGAAGAACATTGTTCATTGTTGGGATCAGGCATTCGAATACGTGTCCAATGAGAAGAACAATGTTCATTGTCGGGATTAGGCATTCGAATACGTGTCTAATGAGAAGAACAATGTTTATTCTCGGGATCAGGCATATGAATGGCATCGCGACCGAGAAGTGAATCGAATACGCTTAATATGGTTCATTGGCTTCTTCGACAATTTTCGCTCTTTAAGATAGTCACCTTTTGCTTCATAAAACACTTGAATGCCACCATGATAGAATAATACACAAATTTTGAAGCTCGATCAATGTTGTAAAAAAAAAAAAAAAAAAAAAAAAAATTGATCTCCAGCAAACGTGGAGAAGAGAAAAAAAAAAAAAAAATTAATCTCTTTGTTGGGTTTATTTCCTTCTATATGGAGGAAAGCCCAAGTGGGTTTTATTAAAAGCCCAAAGCCCAGCCTTTAGGGAAAAGAAAACCCTAACGAAGTTAGTATAAAAAGAGAGAGAGGTTAGCCGCAAGTAAAAGAACAAAGAGAAGAAAAACACAGGTTTTTTTCCATTCTGCCCAGGTTTGATCAAACGTCTGATCCCGCTTCATCCGTGGTCCGATCAAGCTGAAATTTGAAGGAGAGGTTCACGACTCAGTGACGCACAATCTAATTGTGAAGATCAGATTTTGAGCTCGGGACCAATGATTCGTGCCAGTGAACAGTAACCGGGTTTTGGTAGAAAACGCTGGTTTTTCTATTCTACCCAGATTTCATCAAACGTCCGATGCCGCTTCGTCCGTGGTCCGATCGAGTGGAAATTTGGAGGAGAGATTCACGACTCAATGAGTTAAAATCTGAACGGTGAAGATTGGATTTTGAGCTCAGGAACAGTGATTCGTGCTCATGAACAGTAACTGGGTTTTGGTAGAAAAACGCAGGTTTTTTCTATTCTGCCTAGATTTCATTAAACGTCCGATCCCGCTTCGTCCATGGTCCGATCGAGCTGAAATTTGGAGGAGAGATTCATGACTCAATGAGTTAAAATCTGAATGGTGAAGATCAGATTTTGAGCTTGGGAACAGTGATTCGTGCCCATGAACAGTAACCGGGTGTTGGTAGAAAAACGCAGGTTTTTTCTATTCTGCCCAGATTTCATCAAACATCTGTTCCTGCTTCGTCCGTGGTCCGATCGAGCTAAAATTTGGAGAAGAGATTCACAACTCAATGAGTTAAAATCTGAACGGTGAAGATCAGATTTTGAGCTCGGGAACAGTGATTTGTGCCTGTGAACACAGGAAGCGTGAAAAAAAAAAAAAAAAAAGAAAGAGAAAGAAGAACAATCATACCTATGTGTTTAAGCAGATGCCGCAATCCCACACAATCTTCAGAGGCTATGATCTTACAAGTCCTTCAGAACTGGTTGAAATTGATGTCAAAATCCTATGACTTGGGTGATATATATATAGGCAAGGGATTTGTATAAATTGGAAAGTGATGAGCACTGAAAAGTGCGCATTTAAACCCGTTAAGCTTAAGCATTCTAGTACCTTTATCTATCTTACTTTGCCGTTTTAGACTTATTACGTGTTATTTATATTTTCAGGCACTAATCCCAAAATTTAGCTAACTCAGCCAAATAAGAGCTTAATTGAAGCAATCCTGAGATAAACCAAAGGAGGGAGCAAAGTGGAGAAAGAAAGGAGCAAAAAGGAATCAAAGTTGTGCAGCTGAAAAGTTCGATCGATCCAACTTAGAGTTCGATCGATCAAACATCTATGATCGATCACAGTACTTCTCGATAGATCCAACCTTGGCCTTTGCTGAAACTACCTTTCGATCGATCCAACATCACCTTCGATCGATCGAACCCTATTTTGTCCTATTCAAATGATTGATCTTATCTACAGCTGTACGCCTACCAACCACTTTTGTCCTTTTCCCCATAAATATCTTCGAAATATCTCAGCCTTGTCCTTATCCGGAGGAGTCAGACCACTTCGATCGATCCAAGATGCAGTTCGATCGATCGAACCCGTCTTCGATCGATCCAAGTTAAGGTTCGATCGATCGAACTTCCTCCAGCGAGAAAAAGTTAAAGTCTAGCTCATTTATTCCGTCCTTCACCCAATCATTGGAGAATATGCCTTGCACGACCACAGCTCATCATAGGGTGTATTTGACCTACCTATATAAGGAATATGATACACTTTTTGGAGAGGAGTCTAGAGTCTCTTGTCATACATTGAAAATCATCTTGGAGGCTATTCTTGGAGAGGAAGAAGGGAGGAAGCTAGAGCAACCATTGGAGGAGATCTTCACCAACTAGGAGCAGCCATGGAGTTAGCCCTTGAGGGTTGGATCATCACTACCATGAGTGGCTAGACATCTTCTTGGGGCTAGAGTTAGCTCCAAACATGCTTTCTTTACCTAATCTTATGTAATTTTGAGGGATTTGTGTTGTAATGCATATTTTGATTCTTGAACTTATGAAGATCTTGATTATTCATTGAGTTCTATGGATTAATGCTTCTAATTGATCATTTTCTCTATCTATATGTCTATGTATGCTAGAGTAGATGCTCACCTCTAGATTTAATGTTATTGATGCATGTCTATGTGTATTAATGCCTTTAATCTTGAGATTGCCAAAATATGAAGTTCTTAATGTAATACTCTTGTTATGTCTCTAGATGGTTCATACTTATTCCTTGATGGATTGTGTTTCTCTTTTAAGTAGTGTAGTGTTAGTTGGGGAAACAATTCATGCTTGTTCTTTGATGTTCCATGCTTTTGAATGCAAGAAGCATATGCTCTAATATTGTGGTGTAATGGAATTTTGAGCTTAATGAAGGATTAATGATTAGTTATGATATGTTGTATCTTTCACATGTGTTTAGACAATTTATTCCTCTCCCAATAGATATTTTGTACCTCTCACATGATGATTAGATAATGCATGTTTAACTAAGTCATCCTTATGGATTGCTTGGACTATGAGCTTAATGAAAGGTTCAATGACTTGAATTGTTATTTTATTATCTTCACATGATGTTTAGACAATATATTCCTCTACCAATAGATGTATTGTGGCCTCACACATGTTGATTGAGACAATTTGCACTTGTTGAGTCACCCTTACCAATTGAATGTCTTTTACACACACAACATTGTTGCAACACATTCATTTCCCTCATTAGTCACTTGATTATGGTTTGGAATAGTATTGTTTGGTGGTGATCTCTACACCCCAAGACCTTTCCTTCTTACTTACTCTTTATCTTATTGCATTGCTTTATTATAGTTTAGCTCATTTAGTATAATCAACCAATCAATCAACAATTGTGTGATCACTCGACCAACTAACCCTAATTACCATAGTTTCACTATTCGATACACCATCAAATCCCTTGGGACGATCCCTACTCGCCCTATCTATATTTTATATAGAGAAAGGTAGTAGTGGCTTTCTATAAATGTAAAACTTGCCCACCTCCTAAATTCACACACAACTTTCATGCTTTGTTGGTTGTGGCGACTCCATCAAGGAAACCAACAACAGAAAGTAAAATTTCCGAAGTGGAATTGGAAAGGCCAAAAAAAAAAAAAAAAAAAACGGAAGTTGGATATTTCAAGTCCCACTTGAAAAATGAGACAAGTCTTGTTAAGCTTGGTCCACTTAAATTATTTAATTAGCCCTGCCGAGATGGTTAAATAAAAAGAATAATTATTCTTAAATAAAATATATTTGGAATAATTATTTTTAAGGATAATTATTACAATATAACTGGCCCGGCCCAGTTATAATTTTATCCTTATCAGGAGATGACACGTGCCATCATCCTATTAATCCAAGAAGCTTATAAATAGAGGCCTGAAGGAAGAAGGAAGGGGTACAAAAATTCTGCATTCAGAGATTCAGAATTCCAAAGAGAAATACAGAAGCTCTCATCCCTTACATCCAAATCATCAAATCGTGCCGTTCTTCATCAAATTCCACGGTGATCAACAACAAGCACATCAAATCGTGCCGTTCCTCACCCAAATTCCAAGACGATTCAAGTACAAACTCGTGCAGTCCTTGGATCCAACCAACAACAAAAAGGAGATCGAATTAGAGGACCATTCTTTTTGTAAAAAATATTACAAAGGATTGTACCTCAATTTTTTAAATTAATAAAATTATATTATTTATTCCCTATTTTGTTTCTATTGCATACTTACAAAATTTGTGTGTACACCATTAAATCATCCAAAGTTCCTCCATTGGCCTATTAATTGTAAGAGCTATCAAACTTTAATATATCGGTGTACTAATTGTAAGAGCTATCGCACTTTAATCTTTTGGTCTACTAATTAAAGTACGATGGAATTTGTGTGGTTGGAGCAAAGTCTAGAAGACCCCAATTCCACGGCCAATGGACTTTGTAGTCTGACGAAGTCATTATTGGAAAAATATTAGCCACACTTAATTTGACAGATGCAATGCCATAGCAACTTCTCTAACAGTTTTGCCTTAAAAAAATAATAAAAAATAAAAAAATCCTTCTCTAACAATACTCTTTGACGGCTTGTCCCGAGAATTATTGACTACTTAGCATTGACAAAAATAAAAATAAATAAATAAATAAATCTAATTGAATAGAAAACACACAAGTGCTTGAGGTGTTGCTGGGTGTTACTATGAATACAATATATATATTCATTACACGAGAGGAACTTGAATATGAATTTTGATTAATGGTGCTGAGCATGGGAGGGGCCATGCGCGATCCTCATGTCAATGCTGTTTTACGAACAGGCTCTCATAAAACTGGTTTCCTGATTGTGCTTGGTTTGATTATGAATCCAAAATTAGTGAAACAATTTGGTTCGACCAGTTAGGTTTACAGTTTAAATGTTAGAAAAACCAAATCATATTACTTTTTTTCTTTTCTTTACATACATTTATTTGCTTCTATTTTGTTGGTCAATACTTTTTATGAACCATCAGATACATATATACGTATATACATTTTCAAAAACTTTGACCCTCATTCACATAAACATATGAATAAAATAGAATTATAGTCCTCATAGTATATTACATTATTGCAACGTTAATAACATAATTTTAAAAACTAGAAGAAAATTTTATTTAGTCAATAAGGTTTTTTTTGTATTTTTTTAAGACAGGCCAATAAACACGTGACTTTTTACAATTGGTCATGCGACCTCTTTAGGCGCCTTTTCATTTTCAAACTTTTGTAATGGAGAAACCCAGGTCTGACGTGTTGGAAGTATGTTCGGAGTTCTCGATGGCTTGGTGAGCTACATCGTTAAAATTAGAGAGGGAAGATCTTTCCATCGCATATTTGGTTTGGGCGATATGAAATTCCACAATTCATGTGAGATATTATTTTATAATTGGCAATTATCGAAAACAAAACGAGTCTTAATCGAGTTGTAATTTCAAGTTACTATATTGGGATTGACAGCAACTGCGGATTTGGAAAGTTGTTCAAAGTTATCATGATTGAAAATCATTCGAAGAAAAAGGTAAGAACAACTCATTAAGAAGGATTCTAAAAAGGTTAGGACACATTCTGCACTTGGTTATTTTTCAAACTTACTAAATATAGTGTTTTCAGCCTTAGTGAACCACATATTTCAAGTCTGCTAGACTTGAACCAGTTCAGCCCTATTGAATCGGTTCAAGATTGGATTCGAATTTCACTTTGCCAATCTTGAACCGGTTCAGCCCTATTGAACCGGTTCAAGAATTTCTGTTCACAGTCCAACTTCAGTTACTTCAATTTCCTTTTCCTGATTTCTTTCCTACTTGTTTTAGAATTGTACCAAGTCCTATGCACGAAATTTTTCATATTTTCAGAGGGATTAGGACATTGTAAACTCTATATAAACCTTGTTAGTCATCTAGGTTTAGAGGCAGCTTTTGCTCTATCAAGTCATTATTCATAAAAGCCTTAGGAATATTATTTTTGAAGAAAATCCAAGAAATGTATCTGTCGTCTTTCTAGATCATATACATATAAACACACAATGAGTTTAGAGTTGTGTTGTTCAAATTCTGGTCGTAATCATACAATTACATCTACATCGATCAAGGAAAAGCAGATCTACTTCTACATCAAATTCAGATATTGAAGGACAGAAGTAAAAGCGATCACATTTTAAAAGGGTTGGAGCATTCGAGGAGTGTTGTCTGATCTACCTGCTAAGTCTCAGGTCAAGGTCAAGGTCAAGTTGATGTTGGACGGGACGTTGCAAAGCCAGAGGATTGTCAGCTATTGGTGTTTGGTAGAACGATAGGATGTGAGTCAGAGTTAAAATTCAATGTATTTTGTTTCAAACATAGTGGATCGGTTTACTTTGGACTGTACAGTTTACGAGATTTTTTCGGCACAAACAGTTGACGTATTTTATTAACTGGAGTTTCTTCGTTAAAAATTCTGTTGCCATCTCTAACTTTTACTTTATTTTATCTACATGTGATTAAGTATTTAATAGCTAAAATAAGGAAAGTTAGAAAAACACAAGATCTGTTTTTAAAAATACAAAACTTTCTAAATATTCCGCTGTATACAAAAGAGATGTTTTTGTTTTTATTGCTGTTAAAACTCAGCATAATGATGCTAATGGAAAAGCTTTATATGCAATTATTAATTCTATTGTTCCATCTGAATATGCTAGAATTTCTGATTGTAAAATTGCTAAAGAAGCTTGAGATATTTTGCAGGTTACTCATGAAGGGACTTCAAAAGTGAAGTTATCCAAAATTCAGATGCTTTCTCATAAGTTTGGGAACATTGTGATTAAAGAAGATGAATCATTTTCTAATTTTTATTTTAGTTTTCTTGAAATAATTTCTGAACTACGTCACTTATGAAAAAGGGATTTGAAAGTTCCGAAAGTTGGGCCTGTGATAAATCTTTTGATTGGATCCCACCACATGTTTGGATGGAGTTCATCACTTGTGGGCTTGTAGGTTGGGCCATCACGCTCACAAACTAGAATAAGAAAACTCCACAAATAAATCATATTCAAATCTGATACTCTCAAAACAATCCATTAAGGGTCACTCAATCCCGAGACACCAAAACTCATGAAAATATACACAAAATTACCTTGAAAGAATATCACGCTCACTCAATAAATCAAAAGGATCCTCAATGACACTGTACTCAATTCCTCAAAAAAAATGACCTAATATTTCAAGCCACACATACAAATCATATCGAATCACCTAGCTACCACGGCTAGAACTCCTCGAGAAAAAACACTGGAAAGGTAACGACTCTCCTCAACAAGGCTTACATCACAAGCTCAGTCTCTAAAACAAATAGTGTCAAGGTCAAAGACTCCACCTCCTACGTGGAAGTAAGTTAACCAAACTCAATCAAATCTTCACCAAGGGTACAAAACAAGGATGTCGACTTTCCACAGGTCAACCTGCTCACGGCCAAGCACAACACAGATTGAGGAAATGAGACTCACCTACTGTGAAGTCCTAAACAAACACCAGGTTAAAGAAAAAATAGAGGAACCATCGCTCTCTCAAGAGCACCAACAACACACACATGAAGAAGGAAACAACTCTCTACACCTTAGGGAGGTGAACACCCATAACAGCACAAAAGTGGCAAATCTCTCACCTGGAATCCCATAATGTAGCCAATGAAACCTTGCATACACATCACGCGTACACAAAAAAAAAAATGTGGTACCCAACACATGCTCTCACATAATTACCTCAAATGAAACCTTGCATATATGTCACATTTCATGTGAAAAATGAATGCTCACAATACTAAACATGGAAACTCAATGCATATAAAGAATGAATGCAAATGCCTCTTTAAGGAGGGTAGATTATAATGTCCTGAATTTTTCTAGACTTTTTCAAAATTTTATTTTAATTATTTTTTTTTTGAATTTTTATATAAATGATGTTTAATAATTAGATATATGTGATTATAGGTGCAATTTTAATTAATAAAAAATTTTGATCCAAAAAATATTGAGGATAAAAAGTTAAAGTTAATATATATACTTCATAGAATAAAAAATTTAGTCGAATCGAAATAAAGTACATGGAACTAAATTAGTTTGATACATCTAATATACGTAAAGTTAAAGCTAAATGAGTTTAGTACAATTAATATATCTTGATTCCTAAAGTTACGAGAAGTTTATGTATAAAAGATATATATCTTAATTAAATTATAATTTCAAAACTTGTATATGTAGAAACAGTAACCTAGTTTTTCACCCAACAGTCTATTACTAAATACTCAGATATATATATACACACACACACACACACTAGGAAAAGGCACGTGTGATGCACATGATGAATGTTTTGTAACTTATCGAATTTTTCTTTTTATAAATTTTTTTAATTATTTTATAGAAATTATTTTATTTTATTTAAATATATCCTGGTCTAATTAGATTTTCTTTTATTATAAAACTCATAATAAATAGATAAATACAGAGGTTATATGCGATAGAGTTCTCTTTTATATTAATTAATAAATATTTTTTATATTAAAAAATAAATACTGAAATACTAAAACTCTTTACACTTTTATATTTTATTTATATATATTATCATATTATCACATATTTTCTTTAAATATATCCTTGTTTAATGCGATAGAGTTTTATAGAAAATAAAATAGATAATTTGTGGTAGAGTTTTACAGAATAATTTGTCATAGAGTTTTATAGAAAATAAAAAAGGTAATTTGTGGTAGAGTTTATAGAAATTGTTTTATTTTCATAAAATATATCCTTGCCTAACTAGAATTCCTTTTAATAAAAAGCTCATAATAAATAGATAAATACAGGTTATATGTGATGGAATTTTACAAAAAATAAAATAGTTAATTTGTGGTAGAGTTTAGATAATTTATGTTAGTATTTTATAGAAATTCTTTTAATATATCGTTGTCTAATGTGATAGAGTTTCATTCAAAATAAATTAGGTAATTTGTGGTAGAATTTTATAGAAATTATTAATTTTCTTTAAATATATATATCCATATCTAATTAGATTTTCTTTTATTAAAAAACTCATTATAAAAGGTAATTTGAGGTTGAGTTTTAGAAAAATTATTTTATATTTATAATCAATTATTAAATATTTTTTATATTAATAATTTTTGTCTAATTAGATTTTCTTTAATTAAAAAACTCATAACAAATAGATAAATCGGTAATTTGTATTAAAGTTTTATATAAACTCTTTTAAAAATTTATTTTATTTTCTTTAAATATATCCTTGCCTAATTAGATTTCATTTTATTAAAAAACTCATAATAAATAGATAAATAAAAGTTATATGTGATAGAGTTTTAAAGAAAATAATAAAATAAGTAATTTGGGGTAGAGTTTTATAGAAATTATTTTATTTTCTGTATATATAAACATAATAAATAGATAAATACATGTTATATGGGATAGAATTTTATAGAAAATAAAATCACTAATTTGTGGAAGAGTTTTATAGAAATTATATTATTTTTTTAAAAATATATTCTTATCTAATTAGATTTTTTTTTAATTAAAAAACTCATAATAAATATATAATGTGATAAAGTTTTATAGAAAATAAAACCGCTAATTTGTGGTAGATTTTATAGAAATTATTTTATTTTCTTTAAATATATTCTTATTTAATTATATTTTTTTAAATAAAAAAAAACACATAATAAATAGATAAATAGGTAATATGTGTGTTAGAGTTTTATAGAAAATCTTTAAACAACTCTTTTAATATCAATTAATAAATATTTTTTTATATTAATAATTCTTTCCTAATTAGATTACCTTTTATTAAAAAAAACTTATAATAAAAGATAATTTGTGTTAGAGTTTTAGAAAAATTATTTTATTTTTTATATCAATTAATAAATATTTTTTATATTACTAATTCTTGTCTAATTAGAGTTTCTTTTATTAAAAACTCGTAATAAATAAATAAATAGGTAATTTGTGTTAGAGTTTTATATATAAACTCTTTTAAAAACTCTTTTTAAATCAATTAATAAATATTTTTTTATATTAATAATTCTTGTCTAATTAGATTTTCTTTTATTAAAAAACTCAAAATAATAAATAGATAAATTGGTAATTTGTGTTAGAGTTTTATAGAAACTCTTTAAATATATCCTTGTCTAATGTGATAAATTTTTATTGAAAATAAAATGGGTAATTTGTGGTAGATTTTAAAGTAATTATTTTATTTTTTTTAAATATATCATTATCTAATTAAATTTCCTTTTATTAAGAAACTCATAATAAAATATAATTTGTGGCAGAGTTTTAGACAAATTATTTTATTTTCTATATCAATTAATAAATATTTTTTATATTAATAAATCTTGTCTAATTAGATTTTCTTTTATTAAAAAACTCTTAATAGATAGATAAATAGGTAATTTCTGATACAGTTTTATGGAAACTCTTTAAATATATCATTGTCTAATGTGATAAAGTTTTATTAAAAATAAAATAGGTAATTTGTGGTATAGTTTTATAGAAATTATTTTATTTTCTTTAAATATATCCTTGTCTAATTAGATTTTCTTTTATTAAAAAACTCATAATAAAAAATAATTTGTGGTAGATTTTTAGAGAAATTATTTTATTTTAATTGGTAACTAATAAGATTTATTTTAATTCATTTTAATTGGTAATTTATTTAATGTTTTGATTGAATTTCAGTTAAACAATTACCTATTTAATTTTAATTGGTAAATTAGCATAATATGATTTATTTTAATTAGTAACTTAAAGGATTTATTTTATTTGGTAACTTATTTTATTATTTGGTAAATTATTTTATCTATAAATGATTTGAAATATCTCGATTGAATATCAATTAAACAATTACTTATTTAATTTTAATTGGTAATTGATTTGTGTTAAAGTTAACATATTTGAAATTGAATTATCAATAGCACTCTTTTTAATATTTAATATGTGTGTAATATATTAAAATAATTATATTGAACTTTGACTTGTGTTGTTAACTTATTACTGTGTATACAATGCACTATAGTATTACTTAAAAAACGTTATCAAAAGGAGTGATGTATACATGTTAATCCACTGCACAACCTTCTCATTAGGATGTAAAAAAAAAAAAAAAAAAAAAAAGTATGAGAATAATATGTGGTGAATTAATTATTTATGCACCAATTGATTTATTTCAATATTTTATGCACCAATTGATGTATTAAATATATTATTATGCATTAACACTTTTTTTAGTGGAGCAAATAATAATTAATTTATAAAAATTCGAGTACAATCATTTGATGTATTCTTTGCTAAAGAAAGAAAATTCTGATTCGATCTCTTTTGTTGGTTGGAACCATGTGCTGACGAATGTTGATCTCGAAGAGTGTTGTTTAGTGACTTTTCAAATTTGTTGAAACACGGAGAAAAAAACTACACGATTTTGATGTACTTGATGTTCTTTGTTAAAGTTGAATTTATGGAAAAACGACACGATTTTAGATGTGCTTCTTCTTTGTTGAAGTTGAATTTGAGGAAGTACAATACGATTTTAGATGTGCTTGTTGTTCTTCGTCTTCAAGGAATTTGTTGCACGACTTTAGATGTGCTTATTATTCTTCTTCTTCAAGGCTTCGGATTATTTATTGCACGACTTTGAATGTGCTTATTGTTCTTCTTCTACTAGGCTTGGGGGATGGGATGAATGTCGACAAAACTTCTGTATTTTATTATGAAATTCTGAGTCTTTGAATTTTTGCCCCTTGTATTTCTAGAATTCTCAATTTCTGTACCCTTCCTCATTCCTCCATGCCTCTATTTATAGGCTTCTTCGCTCTAAGTATCCAGCATTGTTTTCTTCCCCAGGTATGGGTTGATTTCAAGGACGAAATCCTTTTAAGTTAGGGAGATTGTAATGTTCCTGAATTTTCTCATTTAACATTTTTCTGGGATTTTTTGATTTTTCGTGTCGGGAGGTCCTAGGTGGGACCCGGTACTAGAATTGTTCTGCACGGGGGTTGTGTCACGTGTTCACTACATTTCATGCATAATTGTTTTGTGCATAATTACATTGTTGTAAGTTAAATTGTGTGATTGTAATTTAATTGTGTATATATGCATAGTATAATGAGAAAACAGGTGAGATTTTTATGTTTAATGGTAGGATCCACCATTGTTTTCTTTCCTTTAATGGCCATAAGACCATTTGTGCTCATTAGATTCTCTCATTCTCACTCTCACTCTCACGAAATTCTTCTCTCTCCACAACTTTCCTTTTCCTTTTCCTTTTTCTTTTGCAATCTTCAACCTTTGATCTACACTTTACCATAGAGATTTAGAACTTGCCACTGAAGGCAAAATCGATGAGCGTGTCGAGACCTTCAATTTAATCGAAGTCAATCTTTATTTGGAACACCTTTGCCATTTTCAAATTTGGGGCTTTTGGGGGCTTTCTTCAATTGGTTGAGGTAGAAGTTTCTAATATACAATCACTTTGGCTTTTGTGAGTTAATTCCCCAAAATTTGTAGTTTACATGCTTAATTTGTGAACATTTCATGCAATATTACTTATATATTGTGCAAAAGATGTAACTATGTGTTATTTGGCATATAATGATGAAGCATGTTTAATTGATGATAATTTATGCCCATTATGCTTTAAGTGTTGAATTTTGTGATTTAGAAAGCATGAGATATATTTTATAATTTTTGCAAAGCATGTATTAGGGGTGCACAAAATAATTGTGGAACCGTAAGAACTAAACCGAACCGTGGGCTCTGGTTCCGGTTCTGAAATTCGGAACCGTGGGTGTACGGCTCCGGTTCTGGACCCGTAGGAACCAGTAAGAACTGGAACCATATATATATATATATATATATACATATGATTCCTTACTATATATATATATATATATGATTACTTATTTATTATATATATATATTTGTTTTGTTTACTTATTATATATATAGGTTTTATGGTTTAGTGCCAGCCACGTGGTCTGCACTAAACCACAAAACAAAATTTAAACCTAAACCTCATCGCCTCCCCTCATCTCATCTCAAGCATCCTTAGGACCTCATCGCCTCGCCTCCTCTCAAGTCTCAACTTTATTCTTCAATCCTCCTCAAGTCCTCAGTTGATTCAGTCCTCACTCCTCAATCCTCATCCTTTCATCTTCAGATCTTCTCATTGCAGCTATCGCTGACGCCTACATACCATCTCACACTTCTTATCGCCATCGCCGACGCCCACACACCATCTTCAAATCTTCTCATCGCGGCTATCTACAATTTTTTTTTTTTTTGTTTTTTTGTGTTCGTTGTGAATGTCAATCGTTAATTAAAACGATATATGCAGCTGTTATTATCACATTGAAACACTGCTAGTTTTCTTTATTCGGTTACCTGATAGTAAGAATATCTTTTATGTTGGGTGTTCAATTTGCAGATCTACTCTCTGTGTTATTGTTTTGCCTTGCATATATACACACACACACATACACTCAAAGGCTTAAAGCCTTCAACAGGAAAAAAAGAGAGCAAACAATCAATGAGAACCGTGGAACTGAACAGGAACCGTAGGGACCGTAAGTTTAGTTTCAGTTTAGTTCCATACCTATACGGTTCCGATTCCAACTCCAACTGGAACCGTAAGGAACCGAACCATGTGCACCCCTAGCATGTATATTGTTGAATGTTGACTTGAAGAGCATGAATTTCTCTATTTGCACGACATTGAAATACAAGAGACATTCATGCATAACATTAGGCAAGAAAATGGGAATTCTGATTTGAAAAGGAAATAAAATGGTTTTGGGAAATTTTTTTTGAAAGAAGTTTACAAAAACCTGGTCGCGTAGGAGTTACCAATGGTCCGTGGCGTTAGTGTAACCTAGAAATAACTAGGTGTGGTTGAGTTACCTTGCCCCAAATGACGCCATGGAGTTGCCATAGGTCAGGGACAGCTATCCAATCTTTCTCTCGTGGCGCCATAGAGTTGCCATGGGCCGGGTTACTTCAACGGTTTGAAAAGGATGAACGGAAATGATTTTTGGGAATGGGGAGTGACATTACATTCCATTGCATTCTATAGCACGGCATGGCTTGCCTATGGTTTTAGATTATTGTTGTTGATGGATGTTGATTATGTTTTTTTTTCCCGTAATGGCATGATCCTGTTTTTGTGGTTTCTCTTTTTTTCTATTCATTGTGTGGATTCACGGGGTCATAAGAGGTGTGTCTTAGGCACCTCCTACTGAGCCGTTGTGCTGACCCCTTATTTTTTAAATTTATTTTTAAGACATGGCAAGGAAATTGTAGACGATGCACCCCCGCAAGCTTAGAAGTAGAAAAAATGACTTTTGTTGTCTTTTGTAATAGACTAGCATATGAAATGATTTTGTAATAAAACCTTGTAATGACCACGAGGCCGTATTATTTTGTGGATATATTATTTTGGGATGTAAATTATTCTTTTGGATATGTATGAAATGGCGTATGAAGCATTTTAACATTTAAATGACGAATCAATGATTGTATGTAACAGACTATGTCTTTTTGTGAGCTTCAAGTGAAGCATTATAATCATGGCCATGGATGCCTTTTTATTTTGTAAAAGTAATTATTTGTTTTGAAATGTTTTATTATTTTTGGGATATGTACATGTTAAATGAGGAGGGTTTAAAAATCTTTAAATGTTGATTTATGTGTTTATTTTGGTGATTTAATGGGTTATTGATGAATTATAAATGACATAGGGTTTTATCTTCACGTTCACACACAATTTTATCTTCACGTTCACACACGTTAATAACAGTGGAACGGGGCAAAGGGTGTGTTTTCATCATCACGTGGTTTTTGGTCGACATCTAACCAGTTTGATTCCCCATCTAATTGATTAAATGGGATTAGCAGTGGTGTAGTAAACTTTTAGCCAATAATTTGTGCGCACGGATCATTGAAGTATGCACACAGATCAGCATCTGTGTGCACAAATGGGAAGTGTGCGCACATATGGGGAAGTGCGCACAGATGTTGATTTAGGAATTTGCACGTTCACTGCAAATGTCATCTCTTATCGATTAGATGAATCCTATATCATTGTTTAAGTTCAAACGTTCGTATAATTGCACATTTGACCCAAAAATTCAACCAAAGTACATAATGACCCTAGAAAATGACAGAAATACCCCTAAAGGGTACAAATGTTATATTTTACCCAGAAAATGACTATTTTGCCCTCGAGTCTTTTATATCACTATTTAACCATGGTAAAAGCCTATTTTACCCTTTTGGATTTAATATTATTATTTGACTACGTAAAAAGACCATTATGCCCCTATGAACTCTAGGAGCATTAAAATGACGTGGGACGACCATGAGGCCCCCGAATATCATTTAAATCATTGAATGACTCTAATAAATGACGGATTCACCCTTAGTAGACCTTGAAGCATTAAATTAATGTGAAATGACCATAGTACCCTTGTGTTACCTCGGGTCGAGGTAAGGACCCGGTTAGCGATCCGGATTCCCGAATTTGGATTGTTATAGATTTGGTATCAGAGTGATGGTTCGAATACCATTAGGATGATGAGTATAAGCCTATCTAGGATTGCATGGGGAAGTTGGATTTCGTGATTAGGTGTTTACGTGCTAAAATGTTTAATTGTTTAAAAAATACGCCTAATTGTTTAATTGTCTACTTGTTTATGTGATTACATGCTTATGTAATTAAGTTGATGTATATTATTATCATGATTATATTCATTAATGGTTAGGTATTCAAGGGGTATGGAAGGTGTTATGTGTTTTCATTCTTGACGAGTCATTCATGTTTGGACTTCATTTTCGGGCATGTTTTTAGTGTCATTGTTTTGACTCATTTTCTCATTTTTATAGCGTTATGCCACCAAGAAGGGATCCAAGGAAAAGTTCTAGCTCCAATCCAGTGGGAAGGGATGATGAGCTAACTGTGGATGATGTCTTGTTACGTGATTTGATCCCACCAAGAGGGGGACAAGCACGGAGAACGGCTAAGACACCCATTGAAGAGGGTTAAGGTTCGGCTAGTCAAACACTAAATATCTGGTTACAAAATGCTCTGAAGGCTACGATTGCTTCTTTTCCGCAACCGGTACCACAACCAGTGGTTTAAACAGAGGAGACAAAAATGAAGAAACGTCTTAAGTTGATTTTTGGGTTTGTGAAGCTAATGCCAGTAATGTTTGAGGGTGGTGCAGATCCAATGATAGCGGATGATTATTTTGACCAAGTGGAAAAACACTTGACTTCTATTAATGTGTCGGATGATCATTTAAAAATCATCTTGGCCATTTATAATTTTTCTAAGAATGCTAAGCTTTGGAGGAAGTAGGTCACTAACCGGCACAAAATAGAAGACATAAGTTAGGATATGTTTAAGGAGTTGTTCTATAACAAGTATTTTTTTATTACCAAGAGGTAAGAGTTAAGGAAAGAGTTTGATAACCTCATACAAGGCAACATGACGGTGACTGAGTATGAAAACAAATTCACCTCTCTTTCTTGCTTTGTTTTTGAGTTAATGAAAAGTGAGGTTGCCAAGACTCAAAAATTCATTTCCGGCCTTCATTACCAGATGAGGTCAATAATAACAGCTCAGTACTTCAAGGTTTATGCAGAGGCAGTGGAGAGGACCTTGATGATGAAAGCAGAAGCAAATGATAGAAATGCGGGTAGGGATCAATGGAAGCAAAAGAAGAATGCAGGGTCATCTTCAGAGGGACAGCCAGGGAAGAGGCACAGGGGTGGTTCGTCTCAGTTTTAGGGACAGTAGTCTGCATGATCTGCTCCTACTACCCCTATGCCAGTCGGGTCTGTTAGGAGTGGTGTCGTCTACTATAGATGTAACCAGCCGGGTTATTACAAAGTAGAGTGCCCACAGACATCTGTTAGTTCAGAGGCGTACTTTGGTTGTGGCCAGTAGGGCTATAGGGCTAGGGATTGTCTGCATCGGGGTGGAGGCACTGGTAGTGGCAGAAGGTTACAGCAGAGGTCGACATAGTCAGCTACAGCTTAGTCAGGTTTCAGACCACTTCCACCACCACAGCCTGCCATATCTTTTCAGGGTTCACAGCCAGCTAGGAGAGATACTCCTACTATATCAGCACAGCAGTCAAGTGTTTAGGTTAACAGTTCTCAAGCACAGGCACCACAAAGACGTGTCTATGCAGTTGTCCAAGCCGACACGTCTTCTGGTCCATTAGCTCACTGAGGTTTTTTCCCAGTATCTAGTTCTTAGGCCCGTGTTCTGTTTGACTCTAGCATATCTCATTCTTTCATATCATCATCATTTGCACTTGCATCGGGGTTAAAAGGTTAGTTACATGGATCGGGCGTTATCTATCGATACGCTAGTTGGGATTTTAGTATCCTTGAGCAACATTGTGAGGGATTGTTTCATTGTGATAGCCGGACGGGCTTTTGTGTTTGACCTTATCCTCCTAGAGATGACTAGTTTCAATGTCATTCTCAGAATAAATTAGTTAGCCTCATTTCGTGCTACGATCGACTGTTTCAGAGATAGAGCCACAATTTGTACTCCCGAGGGGGATTATTTCTTTTTTGTGGGAGATCGGAGTGATTCCCATACTTCTTCATTTTACGGGATTTATGGACGATGTCGTGGTGACTACTTCTTGGCTAGTCTTTTAGCTGAAGAAGGTGACGATATCCTATAGTTGTTCGTGACTTTTTGGATGTTTTTCCGGAGGACTTGACAGTGTTGCCTCCACATCGAGAGGTGGAGGTTGACATTGATTTGATGCCAGGTACCACGCCAACTTTTATAGCACCGTATCGTATGGCACTAGTGAAGTTGGAAGAATTGAAGAGACAACTTGATCATTTAAGAATGAAAGGTTTCATCCGATCGAGTGTGTCATCGTGGGGCGCACCGGCCTTATTTGCTAAGAAAAAATATGGTTTTTTGAGGTTGTGCATTGATTAACGAAGGTTGAATCATGCCACCATCAAGAACAAGTATCATTTGCCAAGGATAGACGATCTATTTGACCAGTTGAGGGGAGCTTGTTGTTTTTCAAAGATAGACTTAAGGTCAGGCTACTATCAGTTGTAGGTTAGGGATAAGGATATCCTGAAGACAACGTTCCGTACTCGGTATGGACATTATGAGTTCTTTGTATGCCTTTCGGTTTGACTAATACGCCGACGGAATTCATGGACCTAATAAACCGTGTCTTCCACGATTATCTGGACTAGTTTATGGTAGTGTTCGTGGATGACATCCTTATATATTCACGATCTCAGGAGGAGCACGAGATCCACTTGAGTACGGTATTGCAAATTTTGCGAGAGCACCATTTGTACGCTAAGTACGAAAAGTGTGAGTTTTGGCTACAAGAAGTAAAATTTTTGGGACATATTGTCTCAGAAGATAGAGTATCGGTAAATCCATCAAAGATTGAAGCAGTTTTGAATTGGGAACATTCTAAGAATGTTTTTAAGATTCAGAGTTTTCTTGGTTTAGCGGGCTATTATCGTAAATTTGTGAATGATTTTTCTCGTTTAGCAGCTCCTATGACTAGATTGACCCGAAAGGGAATCAAGTTTGTATGGAATGAGGCCTATGAGTCTTCTTTTCAAGAGTTGAAGACAAGGTTGACTACAGCTCCATTGTTGGGGATACCTGAGTGCGGCTTGGGTTATATGATCTTTTGTGACGCTTAACTTGATAGATTGGGTTGTGTGTTGATGCAGGATGGTAGAGTAGTGGCTTATAGGTCTTGACAACTAAAGACTCACGAGCATAACTACCCTACTCATGATTTGGAGTTAGCAGCGGTTGTATTTGCCTTGAAGTGTTGGAGACACTATTTATATGGTGAGAGATTCGAGGTATTCTCGGATCACAAAAGTCTTAAATACTTTTTTTCCTAGAATGACTTGAACAATAGACAGAGGCGATGGGTTTAATTTTTAGAAGATTATAATTTTGACTTGCAGTAGCATCCGGGCAAGGCAAATGTGGTAGCTGATGCCTTAAGCCAGAAATCTCGTGGGATTTTGGCTAGCTTAGATATTCGGAAGTGGAAGATGCTTGAGGATTTGGCAAAAATGGGACTGTATTGCTTTGATAATGACGATGCAGTGAGTTAGCATTCTTATTAAGTCTCGTGGCTCAGCCCACTCTTGTTGGACAAGTGATTGAGTCACAGAGACAAGATCCTGATTTGGATGTCATTCATACTTTGATCTCTAGTGGTGAGACAGTGAGAGATTGGACTTTATGTGCAGATGAATGTCTACAGTTTAGGGGTAATTTGTTGGTTGTTTCCACAGTTTTCCGTGAGGATGTCTTACGGGAGTTTCACACTTCCTGCTTTGCAGTTCATCCGTGTGGTACCAAGATGTATCACAATCTGAGACGTCAGTATTGGTGGAGTGGAATGAAAAAGAATGTGGCATAGTTTGTGGCTAAATGTCTTACCTGTCAGCAGGTGAAGGTCGAGCACCAGAGACCAACTGGTTTGTTGCAACCATTGCCGATAGCGCAGTGGAAATAGAAGCATATTGCTATGGATTCATGACAGGTCTTCCTAGGTCACAGAGGGGAAATGAAGCCGTATGGGTCATCATTGATTGGTTGACCAAGATGGTTCACTTTTTGCCTATTAAGGCAACAGATGACGCAGAGGCACTTGGTGTACTATATGTGAAAGAAATTGTGAGGTTGTATGGAGTTCCGGTGTCTATTGTTTCGAATAGGGATGCCAAGTTCACCTCAAAATTCTGGGAAGGACTTCACGTAATGTTTGGCTCACCGTTGTATTACAGTACGGCATTCTATCCACAGACGAACGGCCACTCAGAGCGTACCATCCAGATCTTGGAGGATATGCTTCTGGCCTGTGTACTTGACTTGGGTGGTAGTTAGGAGGATCACATTTTACTTGTTGAGTTTGTCTACAACAACAGTTATTAGGCGAGCATTGAGATGGCTCCATTTGAAGCGTTGTATGGTAGACCTTGTAGGTCTCCTGTTTGTTGAACTGAGGTAGGCGAAACAACCGCCTCAGGACCTAACATTGTACTTGAGACGACTGAGAAAATTAAACTGATAAGACAGAGGTTGTTTATGTAGAACCGTCAGAAGAGTTATGCGGATAGGCAAAGACGACTGCTATCCTTTAAGGTAAGAGACCACATTTTTCTACGGGTTTTCCTACGGAAAGGGTTGATAAGGTTCGGGAAGAGTAGCAAGTTGTCGCCACGATTCATTGGACCTTTTGAGATTCTGGATCGTGTAGGGGAGGTGGCCTACAGACTTGCGTTGCCACCACAAATGGATAGAGTTCAAAATGGTTTTCATGTGTCGATGCTACGGAAGTATAAGCCAGATCCGTCTCACATTTTGAGTTGGGTTGGTGTAAACATTGATGAGAATGTTTCCCACGAGGAAAGACTGGTTCAGATCCTTGACACATAGCATAAGGTGTTAAGGGACAAGACGATACCGTTAGTGAATGTTCTATGGAGGCATCACAGAATTGAGGAGGCTACTTGGGAGCTTGAGCGGGAGGTTCGCTTTAAATATCCAGCGTTGTTTTCTTCCCCAGGTATGGGTTAATTTCGGTGACGAAATCCTTTTAAGTTGTGGAGATTGTACTATTCCTGATTTTTCTCATTTAACATTTTTCTAGGATTTTTCGATTTTTCGGGTCTTGAGGTCCAGGTGGGACCCACTATCAGAATTGTTGTGCACGGGGATTGTGTCACGGGTCCACTACATTTCATGCATAATTGTTTTGTGCATAATTACATTATTGTAAGTTAAATTGTGTGGTTATAATTTAGTTGTGTATACATGCATAGTATAATGAGAAAAAGGTGAGATTTTTATGTTTGATGGTGGGACCCATCATTATTTTCTTTCCTTTAATGGCCATAAGACCATTTGTGCTCATCAGATTCTCTCACTCTCACTCTCACAAAATTCTTCTCTCTTCACAACTTTCTTTTTCCTTTTTCTTTTGCAATCTTCAAGCTTTGATCTACACTTTACCATAGAGATTTAGACCTTGCCACTGAAGGCTAAGTTGACGAGGGCGTCGAGACCTTCGATTTGATCAAAGCTAATCTTTATTTGGAGCACCTTTGCCATTTTCGAATTTGGGGCTTTCTTCAATTGGTTGAGGTAGGGGTTTTTAATATACAATCTTTTTGGTTTTTGTGAGTCAATTCCCCAAAATTTGTAGTTTAGCATGCTTGATTTGTGAACATTTCAAGCAATATTACTTATATATTGTGCAAAAGATGTGATTATGTATTATTTGGCATATGATGATGAAACATGTTTAATTAATGATAATTTTATGCCCATTGTGCTATAAGTGCTGAACTTGGTGATTTAGAAAGCATGAAATATATTTTAGAATTTTTGCAAAGCATGTATATTGTTGAATGTTGACTTGAAGAATATGAATTTCTCTATTTGCACGACATTGAAATATAAGAGACATTCATGCATGACATTGGGCAAGAAAATAGGAATTCTGATTTGAAAATGAAAGAAAATGGTTTTGGGAAAAAGATTTTGAAAGAGGTTTGCGAAACTCGGTCACTTAGGAGTTGCCTAGGGTCCGTGGCGTTAGTGTGACCTAGAGGGAATTAGGGGGAATGCCCTAACATGGTTGAGTTACCTGGGCCCTAAATGATGCTATGGAGTAGCCATGGGTCAAGGACAGTTAGCCAATCTTTCTCTCGTGGCACCATGGAGTTGCCATGGGCCAGGTTACATTAACGGTTTGAAAAGGATGAACGGAAATGGTTTTGGAAATGGGAAGTGGCATTGTATTCCATTGCATTCTATAGCACGGCATAGCTTGCCTATGGTTTCAGATTATTGTTGTTGATGTTGATTGTGTTTTTTCCCTGTAATGGCATAATCCCATTTCTCTTTTATTCTACTCATTGTGTGGTCTCACAGGGTCATAAGAGGTGTGTCTTTGGCACCTCCTACTAAGCCGTTGTGCTCACCCTTTATTTTTTTATTTATTTTCAGGGCATGGCAAGGAAATTGTAGACGATGCACCCCTGCAAGCTTAGAAGAGGAAAAACGGACTTTTGATAATAGACTAGCATATGAAATAATTTTGTAATAAAACTTTGTAATCATGACCACGAGGCCATATTATATTGTGGATATATTTTTTTGGGACGTAAATTATTCTTTTGGATATGTATGAAATGGCGTATGAAGCATTTTAACCTTTAAATGGTGAATCAATGATTGTATGCAATAGACTATGTCTTTTTGTAAGCTTCAAATTAAGCATTGTAATCATGGCCATGGATGCCTTTTTATTTTGTAAAAGTAATTATTTGGTTTGAAACGTTTTATTATTTTTGGGATATGTACATGTTACATGAGGAGGGTTTAAAAATCTTTAAATGTTGATTTATGTGTTTATTCTGGTGATTTAATGTGTTGATGAATTATAAATGACGTGGAGTTTTATCTTCACGTTTACACACGTTAATAACAATGGAACAGGGCAAAGGGTGTGTTTTCATTATCACAT
This sequence comes from Cornus florida, assembly GCF_030987335.1. NCBI lineage: Eukaryota > Viridiplantae > Streptophyta > Magnoliopsida > Cornales > Cornaceae > Cornus > Cornus florida. Next base: position 74,841,082 of record NW_026775579.1, on the reverse strand, counting down.
GGTTTTTGGTCAACATCTAACTGGTTAGATTCCCTATCTAATCGATTAGATGGGATTGGCAGTGGTGTAGTAAACTTTTAGCCAATTATCTGTGCATACAGATCAGCATCTATGTGCACAGATGGGGAAGTGTGCGCACAGATGTTGATTTGGGAATTTGCACGTTCACTGGAAATGTCACATCTAATCGATTAGATGAAACCTATATCACTGTTTAAGCTCAAACTTCTATATAATTGCACATTTGACCCCAAAATTCAACTAAAGTATAGAATGACCCTAAAAAATGACAGAAATACCCCTGAAGGGTATAAATGTTATATTTTACCTAGAAAATGACTATTTTGCCCTAGAGTCTTTTATATCACTATTTTACCATGGTAAAAGCCTATTTTACCCTTTTGGATTTAATATTATTATTTGACTATGTAAAAAGACTATTATGCCCTTATGAACTCTAGGATCATTAGAATAACGTGGGACGACCATGAGGCCCTAAATATCATTTAAATCATTGAATAACTCTAGTAAATGACAAATTTATCCTTAGTGGACCTTAAAGCATTAAATTAATGTAAAATGACCATAGTACCTTTGTGTCACCTCGGGTCCGGGTCCAAGTAAGGACACGATTAGCGAGCCAGATTCCCGGATTTGGGTTATTACATGATGAATCCACCCTTTTCCCATCAAGAGCTTGTAAGATAGGTGGACATCCATTACGAGAAAGCTTTTCATTAGTTCCTTTTTTGCTACAAAAACCGACAACTAAACCACTCCAACAGGTTCCCTTCATTTTCCATCAAACCCCAACAATGGATTCCGTGTGGGCCTGAGCTTCTTTGAGTTTATCCTCAGCTGTTCGAACACCACCTTTGTCATAACATTTGCACTGCTCCCTGGGTCAACTATGACTCTTGGAACCAAACAGTTTGTCACCAACAGGTTTATCACCAATGGATCCTTATGTGGAGTCTGTGTGATACTCCTCGAATCCGAGACACGGGTTGATCAGGCCCAGGCCCAAACCCGAGGGATATCAAACAATTAATATATAACCGAACACAGAATACAAGACGAAATAAGAAATAAAAATAATAAGCTGAAAGATTGCTAATTGAAAATCCTTAAAATATAATTAATGAAATCTGTTAAATCTAAACTCCAAAACTCCATAAGTTACAACTCGGGAATCCATCCAGTGGACCCCTTATTAAAACCAAAAGAAACTAAACATCTGAAATAGAAACTAAAGGTAAACATAGAAAAAATTCCTACATAGGCGAATGAATGAATATCTGTATCTGCTCTGCACGTCTAAGCCCTAACCCTAGAACTGACGAACACCTGAAAAATAAAAGAGTGGGTCAGGCCCACATGCAAGTCCTATTCTACTACGATCCAAACAATAATCTGATACGCAGATACATCCTAGGAAGACTCAACAATATCTAGAGTAGTCCATATGTATATATATAGTACACACTATAGGATGCTCGCTAGTTCAGTAGGTTTGTCTCAGCCTAAATAGAAGGCAACATGCAAATACGCACCCTAAGGTGGGCATGAGTACTTAGACCTACCAGGGAACAATACCTATGTCCAGTTATCCATCCTAGGCGATATACGCGCCCTAACCATGGTCATGAGACTCAAACTCATATCACGGCACCATATAATATATATGTAAAGTCCGTACTCCTCCTAATACATAATACGATCCATCTGTGTAGTGGTCTGATATATGTATAACAAATTCATCCTGAAACCATAGTGGATCATTCAATTCACAATTGATATGACACATGTAGGTGATGGACTTAATCTTTACGATTAACCCATACCTTAATCCAAATTTAGGTAGCGCTTAGTGTCTGAACTAATCCGTACCTAGTATGACACCGTCCCATATCGGCGCATACCATCCTCCAGTTTCCGTAGTTAATAACACAGTATAATTACTTATTAAACACATCCCAGAATAGACATAAATATAGTTTAGCATGTACACAACCAATTTATGCATCCAATATAACATTTAGATATCCCATTATAGTTCTTAATATAAATGAAAAGACTGTACATTTAGCTCCTCCAGTTAACACAGTTGATGAAAACAGTATCAGATACTAATCAACCATACTCCAAAATTTGCATAATTACAGTTTAACATGTGTATGACTAAATTATGCCTCCAATAACAATTTTAGAATCCCAGTTCCAGTCATTAAATACATGAAATAAAACTGCACATTTAATTCCTCCAAACAGATCGTAATTGATGCAATCAACGGAAAAGGTAATCATCAATTAATTCCAGCTAAACAGATTTATGTTTCCAGATCAATAACTATATACTTGTACACAGTTAAGACATGTTTAATGTCTTTAATTTAGATAAAGAATCCCAACTGTTTCAGAAAATAGTAAGAACAATATACTAGTTTCAATCCTATCATCCACTGTTCCCCAAACAGGTTTAATGTTGAACCTTATTTTTATGCATGCTTCAACATAATATCATTAACATGCTTTCCAATAGTTTATACATCTCTGGAATAATTATACAGATCATCCACACTCCCTGAACCAACCTAGAAACCTTCCTATAGGCCAAACCGAACCCAGAACCACGCAAAACCTCAAGAAAAGGGGTTGGAGCCGCCTCCAGAAAGTTGGAGCCGGCTCCCCCCTTAGTGGAGCCGCCTCCACTTCATGTGGAGCCAGCTCTACCCCTTGAAGAGCCGGCTCTACAAGTCCTAGAGCTGGCTCTACCCTTTTAGTGAGCCGGCTCTTCTCTTTTGAGAGCCGTATCCCCTAACCTGTTCGCCTTCTTCGCCTCCGGCGAAGTCCAGAGCCTCTTTAGTATTTTAAACCCCTGTTCTGGTGTTTATTTAATGTCCCAGATTATTTGAAAACCCCCGACATGCAACAACAATCCCAATTAAACCAAGCTTAAACTCAAGAACGGCATGCGACAAATTACAGAAACTTTAAGAACTTGCACCAATTTGATTCACGAGATTTATTACAGTTTAAACATGCATTCAAGATAAATTTAAACATTTATTTAGTCCATTTTAATGTTGGTTTAATCCCTGGAGTCTTTCTAAACATGCACAGATCACGAATTAAAGAGAAAGAGAAGAATAGTGACTTGCCTTTGAGTTTCAGATTTGAAACTCCTTACTGTCGTCTCCTGAATTTTCCGATGAAGTTTCCGACTATTGTTCTACCTTCGTCACTCTTGGTTTAGTCTTAGTTGAAGCCCACAACCCTAACTTCTCTCCTTAATCCCTCTCTGTAAGCTCTTACGTTTCCACTCTCTATTTTCTCAAAACCACAACTGTTGCTCTCTGTATTTTTCTCTGTTTCTTAGGTACGTGAGAAGAACTTTGTGTATTTTCTAAAACCCTAAACCACCGTATTACATATATTTATAGGTGTAAATTAACACTAACCCTAACCCATGTACAATAAGAGGTTAAGCCCTAATTCCAATTCTAACCAGCCCATGAAACTATCAGTTCTAACCTACGGTGGCTCTTATAACTGTAACCCTAAGTTACCTTAAAGAAATACAATACATTAAATAAATAAAACAATTAAAGCAGTATTAAAAATTAAATAGGTACTTAATCCACGGTACATAAACTCAGCACTTAATTTAATCTAAACAATTAATAATTACCAATTAAACAAGTAATCTTTAATCAACAAAATAAAATGATTTAAATAATTAATCAAATAAAAACCAAACAAATACAAATAACAAATTAAATAAAAGAAAAATACAATTAAACAATTAAATAATTACCAGGACTATCCTTTTTAAAATTAGGGGTATACAATCTGCATTCGCAAGAGGTCAGCTCTATCAAATCTTATTTGAGCTGAACTACTTTCTTGGTGCACTGCATTAATACTGCCAACCATTTTCTTCATATGAGCCTGATGGAGGCGCATTCGGTGTAACTCTTCCAACTCATCTGCTGTCTCAGGCCTTGCATGGATTGCATTTATAATTCGGACCGGTTAGGCGCCATGATAGTTCGGCTTCTGATTTCTCTTTACTTGTTCGGTAGGATGATTCTGTTCCTTTGCCTGACCTTGGACATAGTGAACTTTCCTTTCGCTATCATCATCTCAACCTGCTCCTCAGGTTTCTGCATTCATTGGTCAAGTGTTTGAAATCACTATGGAATACACAGTGCTCGGACTGATCCCTTTGTTCAAACGGTTGTCTGATCGGCTGAGGCTGACGGAACATATCTTTAATCTCTTGGTACAACCATGCCAAGGTGACCTTGAATGAAATAACTAACTCTTCTTCCCGTGGCCTTTTCTCTGCTATCCAAGGGGCCGATTGCGATGGTCTAGCTTGTCTCTGATTGATCTTTACCTTAATTTTTATGATACCCCCTAATTTCGGAACACGGAATGATCAAGTCTGTGCACAAAACTAGGGGATATCAAAACAATTAAAGTATTACCGACAAGCACAGAGTACAAAAAGAAATAAAATGAATAAATAATACGCTAAAGAAAACTAAAAAATAATTATTTCCATTAATAACTCTCTAATGGTTACAATTTGAGAATCTCGTAACTCAATGACCCCTAAAAATATTATCCAATTAATAACAATACTACTTAAAAGTAAACAAGATGAGTATATGAATGACAGTCTCCCAGCTGCGGATCCTCAACCTCGAGACTGGAACCTCTAATAACCTAAAAAATAAATCGTGGGTTAAATCCTGCTAGCAAATTATTTCTACTAGGCTTCTGAAAACCAATAAGCAATTCATCTCTGATCAAAACCAAATCTAATAAAATTTTAATTTTAATAAACGATAATACACATATGTATAAATAATTATACACAATTTAAGCTTCACATCCATTAATAGGTTTATTATTTTTTTTTAAAACCATTAACAATGATTAAATAATAATTATACCTAGACTAATCCATAATTTCTTTTAAAAAGAAACTCCTTTAACCTTAATCCCATCCTAGTCAATTATTTAATCATTTAAACAATTAAATATAATTAAAAGAATATTATATTTAATCCAAAACTCAATAATGATTTAATTATTTAAATCACACAGCCAATATTTAGGCTTTGACAAATCATCCATGTCCCTAGTAATATTATTTTATTAATATATATAAAATAATACACTAGCCTGTAATTACTAGATTATTCTAATTTAAGAATATCTAATCTTAATCCAACTTATACAAACAGTATTCATAGATGAATTTTAATCATCTAATATACATACCAATTTAATTATACTTTAGCAAATCAACCATGCCATTATGAATATATTTATCTATAGATTGACAACTCAACCATGCCTCCTTAAGTATATTTATTTATGCATTAGTAAATTAATCATGCTATTATATATATATATATATTTATTTATATATTAGCAAGTCAACCATGCCTCCTTAAGTATATATATATTTATACCTTTAAATTATCAACTGATCCATGTTTCCTATGTATGTATTTTATTTATACAAATATTTAGGCATTATATTTACGCCTATGACAACTCATTCATGCATACAATTCAACAATGTACCAACTTTAGACTCAATGATAGTTAATTCATACATAAACATCTCATGCAGACTATAAGCATATAACAAATTCACTAACCAGCCTAACCAGATATATCAAATAAGAATAATAATAATAATGATCTTAAATATTATATACCTATACACATATATTATTATATATATATATATGTGTGTGTGTGTGTGTGTGTGTGTGTGTGTGTATAACACCTTTCTTAATAATCTTTGATTATTTAAAACCATATATACATATATATAAATAAATATGTATATATATACCTCCTTCTATACAAATCATAAATTAAATCAACCATATAAATACACATCTTTAACTATATATATATATATATATACACACACCTCCTTTTGTGGTAAAATATTTAATTAATTATATTTATGCCAATTAAATGCTACTAAATATCTTAGTAACACTCTAAGACTCTCAGAACACCAAGAACACGCCCTCTAATAGTTAATTTCAACCCTAACAAGCTTAAAATAAATTCTGGATATTCACCAGACACTGCAGGACCTTACCGGGACCCCAAACACTTCCTCACGCACACCCACGCGCTGCCACACTAGCCCACGCTCTCTGCACGCGTTTCCAAGCACCAGCATTCACTGGCAGGCACGTCTACGCGCCCTCACGCGCCAGCTGTACTCGCGACGAGTGATGGCTTGCTCCTATAGGCCATTCCTCTATGTTCTAGTGCGCTTGCCCGCACTAGATTATTTTATGTTGACTGGACCGCATCTATGGTCCAGATGCATGCGCACACCAGCTTAACATGTGCCGCATCTCATCGAATAATCAATCTTTGATCAGTACACTTCAATGGTCCAGATCCGCATCCACATGGTACTATCATGTGCCGCAATGCACTGAATCCATCCATTATTATTTCCAAACTTCAATGGCTCAGATTCATACACACACTAAGTTATGATATGCCGCCCACACTGAATCAAAACCCTTATTTGATGAGCCGATTAACCTAAGCCTCCAATGAATTATATAAATAGTATATATATTATATTTATACACATCTATAATTACATATATAATTATAAAACATTAGAAAAAATTATAAAAAAATCCCAGGAAATTATAGACTAATTCTATAAAATTACAAAAATTGTATAAACCGTAATTAACCCTCTTGGATCATAGATCACGCACAACCATTGATTTTTAAATATATATAACCTATATATATATAATTAAAATCCAACAATTTTAAAAATAAAATTATAATAAATCATGTTTTTAATACTCCGATTTAATCCTGATTTAATCAAATACAATTAACTTAATGCTTTTGATTAAATCTGTTCTAACCATGATTTAAATTAATGAGTTTAATCTAAAGTCTTGATACTCAAGGTGAAATCCTTATGAGTTCTAAGAGAAAGGTTAGAGAAGAACTCGCTTGAAGGTTTCAAAACAAAATCGACGCTTCAAGATTTGATTGTCTCTTCCAATTTCAGCGTATTCTTTCTCTAATCCGGCCTCCTCTTTATCAGCCTTCTCCTCTTCTTTCTCTACCTCTCTTATTTTTTCTAACGTGTAAACCTTTAGCCCTAAGGCCTTATGTGTATATTTATACATATTAAAATCCAAATCAAACTCCTATTATGATTACCAAATAAAATAATAATCTTTAAATAATATATATATATATATATATATATATATATATACATATATATTGTATTGTATATATAAATACCTTCCATAAATAATCATTACTCAAATAAATCATATATACCTATATATATCAATATATATATTGACATATGTACTCCTCCATAATGATTATTAATTGATTATATTTATATATATATAATTATATATGTGTATATATATATATCTATATATATATCTATATATAATTATGCAAAGATAATTATTTAAATATCTTCAAAACCATTGGTCTTTAATAATTAACCAAATAAGGCTTTCTTTAAGCCCAAGATCACATCCATTGGTCTGACTCCTCTTAAGCCCACCAATCTAATTAAAATAAAATAATCAAATTAAATATAATAATTACAAATAATTAACAAACAATTCACACAAGTATAAATACACACAAATCAAATAAACAATTCAATCATAGCATTCCACAAAGCAAAACACCATATCAATTCAACAAATATAATTACGAAATATAATCTAATTAAAATAAAAGTAATTAATTCCAATTAAATCAAATAAATCATTTAAAAATAAAATAAAAGTAATTAATCCCAATTAATAAATCTTTTAAAATATCGGGGTATTACAGTTTTTCCTTCCACTGCGACTATTATTGATTTCCTTGTGTTGGCCGCTTCTTCCTCTTCTAGGTGTACAAAACCTTCGGATCTTTCATTTAACTCATCCATATCTTTTGGTGTATTCACTACCATGTTCATATGGAACGGAGTTCCTCGGATCATAGCAAGTTTGAACGCCTGTACTGCTACGGAAGGGTGACATTCGATCACCATGCTATTTTTAAGATTGAAACAAGTGAGGAAAGCTTAAAAGCGTTCGCCTTCCTGTTGCTTCATGGTGAATAAACACGATATGTCCCTAGCTGGTCGTTTGTTACCGAAGTATTAATTTATGAACTTATCACAGAGATCTCTGAAGCTCTCCACTGATCCTCTTGGCAAATGCTTGAACCAGTTAAGTGCAGGTCCAGTGAGGCTCGTCGGGAATACCTTGCACAGTAGTGCGTCATTCCCTGTGTCTAAGGTCATCTTCAACTGGATGTGATAGACATGCTTGGTTCCATCAAACAGAGTGAAAACTGGTATTAAAAAATTTTCTTGGCTTTGGAGCGTTCAAGATCTCATTCATGAACAGTGAATCGGTAGTCCGAGCTGATGTACGTAGAACCTAATTGTCCTTTGGAGGTGTTTTCTGTTCGATCTGCCTTTTGCTTGCGTTTCTTTGGTTATGCATAATCATCGATGACTGGTACATTGTATCGAACGATCTATCCGCAGTCGATTCCTTCTGCCATGATGGAATGGTTTCATTGTAGTCAATCTCCAACTCTTTCACTCGCCTGAATCTTTCACGATGCTGATCCAAGTGAACAGATCTTTCTAAGTCTGCCTGATGGTGGACATTCGGCGGCAGTATCTCTGGCCTGAATCCCTCACGATATGGATCCGAGTGAACAGATCCTTCTCGATCCATCTGACGGTTAAAGTTTGGCGGCATCACCCTTTCGTCTACTGAAGGCGGTGGTCGTGGAATCGGCGGAACATCTCTTCGTTCCAGTCCGGCTCTTAGCTCTGCATTTTCTCGCCTCAAGGTTTCAATCAGGTTCATCAACTCATCGAGCTTCGTATGCTGCTCATTCTCTTGCTGATGAGAACTTTTACCTCCGATTATTGTTCATGATCGGAGTTGAGTCATCAAATATCGAAAATCAACCAGTCTTAAACTTCCTTACTGCGAATTTGTCAAATCTGACTTTCTTCCGATCAGATCTCACCTTGCTCCAATCAAATCTCACTTTCCTCCGATCAGATCTCAATTTCCTTTCTATTAGATCTCAATTTCTTCCGATCAGATCTCAATTTCCTTTCGATCAGATCTCAATTTCTTTCGATCAGACCTCAATTTCTTTCGATCAGACCTCAATTTCCTTCCGATCAGACCTCAGTTTCCTTCAATCAGATCTCACTTTCCTAAAAATCAATCAATTCGCACCTTTCGTACGTGAAGATTGATCAACTTTCTCTCTCTTGTTCCCACAGACGACGCCAGTTGAAGTAACAAAAAAACTCTCTCCATTTTTGGAAAGATATTTCTACACTTCAAACAATTCAACCCCTTTTCCCTCTCTTTTACTACTATTCATAGAGGTTTACAAGTATTTTAGAATCTTCCTCTTTCATCTTTGAACCTGGGCCAGTCCCTTGGGCCTTTTTTCTTGGGCCCTTTGGAGGTGGATTTTCCTATTATCCACTTGGGATTGGCCTGGAGATGATTTTAAGGAACATTGGGCTTGCTGGGCTATCATTTAGATGGACTAGTAATTCATTGCAACTCTGGTCTTCAACGGATTGGGCCACATATGGCCTAGATTGTTTTTGGTATCCTCACATGTCATGTATAATTGAACTGAAATAGTTTCATTTACCCGGAAAAAAATTGAAAAACTATCACAACCTTACTTTTCGAATTTGTGCTTCAAGCATAGACTTTTGTGGAAACCAATTGTCTTTTAGGGTGGTTATTTTTAGTTTTATTTATTTTTTAATTTTTAATTTATAATAATTATAATTATAATAATAATAATAATTATTAATATTATTTGCCCTTTTTCAGTTACAAAATTTAGAAGTTCAAATATTGCTATTATGTTTTCCACACTTCTGTTCAGGATATTGGTATCGACCTGAAATGCTTTCAATTTGGGATTCAAACTAAATTTTTTCAATTTTAAATTCAAATCTTTGCTAGATACTTTCAAACATAGCATGAGATTTATTCAATTTTTGGGAGTGGGCAGAGACCAATGATCAAGTTAGCTTATGGTATTACATTAGATAAAATACTGTGGAACAAACATATACTAGGCAAGGAAAAAAAAAAAAAAAAAAAAGACAAGAAAGAAAGAAACTAGGATAACAAATAATTGGACTGCACAAAATATATAAAAAAACAGAGAGATACTAAATGACAACGAACAAAGACGATGAGATAGCCATCCTTACTGAAAGACACAGAGAAGACTTGGAAAGACTTGTATGGTTCTATGGCCATTGTCAAATGAAAGGTGACTCCACTCCCGTACAGCCTTGCAAAAGAAAAACACCCAAAATTAATTAGCGAATATGCAACGAAACCACGGTAGAGTATGCAACGAAACCGCGGTAGAAATGATGTAGAAATTATTAAATAGTTTTAAATTATTAATACTTAGTTAATTTACTTAATTCAAATTTTGGAATTCAAAAAATAATTCACATAAATATATTATTATTTTATAACAAATATATAAATAAATAACTACCTACTTAATTCACCAAATGTTAAATGATTAAAGGTGATCAATCACATGACATTGACTTGAGTCGGCTCTCCACATAATTTTAACATTGACTCGGTCAATACATCGTAATACTTTTTCCTTTAATGTCTTTTCTCAAAATTTGCAATAGACCAATAATTGCTCACACAATTACAACACATTAATTACATTAGGAAGCAATACGCCAATAATTGTTCACACAATTACAACACTTTAATTACATTAGGAATGAGGTGAGCTGGGTTGTCCAATATTTTATTAACTTGGCAAGGAGAGCAAGTATTTAATGGGGATTAAGGGATGGGGATTCGAAACATTTAAAGTTTGATCTTTTATTACTTTAGGTAATTTAATCGTGTTGGAGTTCATGTTCGAGTCATTCCATGCCATCTCTCCCCCTTCTCCCTCCAAAAAAAAAAAAAAAAAAAAAAATAATATTTACATTTTCCTGTTTTGACCTAAAATATATACATTTGTTTCAGGTAAAATATTCTTTTTATTTGTAACCAAATACCAAAAAATAAAAATAAAAAATATTTTATATCCTCACAACTCTGAGTTGGGTTTCATCTACCTTAGGATGGTATAGAGAAATATCAGGAACTCAGATGATTTAAGTGCAACAACTCGATTAGAATGGTAGATGCAAGTATCATGTACCTTCCTAAGATACCTCCTAATGGAACTTGTGTGGTTGGAGTGAAGTCTTGAAGACTCCAATTCCACGAGCCACTGGAATTTGCAGTCTGATTAAGTCCATTAGTTTGTTTTATTATAGGAATTATTTCAGCCACACTTAATTTTAGAGATCATGCAAGCCGTCAAAGAGTACTGCTAAAGAAGTTGCTAGGGCATTGCATGATCTCTAAAATTGAGTAGAAAAAACACCCAAGTGCTTGAGGTGTTACTGTGTGTTACTATGATTTACAGTATCTATTAATTACACTAGAGGAACTTGAATATGCTGAATTTTGATTAACGGGGCGGAGCTTGGGACGGACCAACCCATGAATAGGCTCTCATAAAATTGGTTTCCTGATTATGCTTGGGTCTAGAGGTACAGATGAATTCACCGAAACTGTCAATCCAATCCCAATCAATGCAAACCACACAATTTAGTCTAATATCATGGATCAATGGTTTGATTATGAATCCAAAATTAGTGAAACAATTTGGTTCGATGAGTTAGGTTTACAGTTTAAATTTAGAAAAACCAAATCATATTACTTTTTTTTATTCTTTTACATACACATATTTGCTTTTATTTTGTTAGTTAATACTTTTTGGGCTGCTTTCTCTCTCTTCATGTTCCAACTCTTTTTGAACGGGTTACAAGTTGATTATTCTGATTTTTAGGTAATCTTTTGATGGATTTTCAGGTCCCTGCTTCTTTAATTAAGTTTAGTAAGTTGTAAGTCAATTAAGTCTCGTTTCTTTTCAAATTTTTTTTTTTTGGATTGGTTGGTTCAAAATTGTGTACATAAATTAATTTCCTTTTCCATTTTGAAATGTTGAAATTTGTGAAGAAAATTGTGTTCCATTAAGTTTCTATTTTAGAGGTAGGATTGATATGGTGACTCCTTGTAGACAAATTGTAATTTTGGTCCAAAGAGAAATTAAATTTTGAAGACTCTATAAATATAAATGAGTTTGGATAGAGAGAGTGAGAAGAGAGAAAATATATAAAGGGTTTAAGGGTGAGTGTTGTGAGAAAAGGAGACAGTATATGTAATTTGTGAGTGTATACATATAGTCTCAAAAAAGATTATGAGTGAGTGAGTGGAATTTTGATATGTACTTGTATATTCTCTTCCTTGATTTATAATAGTAAAATCTATTCCTCCCATGGACTAACTCTAGAGTTGGGGATGAATCATATAAAATATTGTGTTGTATATGAATATGTGTGAGCGTTATTTCTATATATGTTTATGTTAATGTTATGTGATGATACTTCTATTGTATGCGATAAAAATAGAATTTAACTCTCAACAACAATTTGAATGAATTGGAGGGAATTAATTATCGCCAATGGTCCTTTGTGTAGTTTGCTCTGGGACTTTACCCATTAGTGGAGGGTTGTTTCTGGTCATCTCTATTTAAGCTCGCGATGATGTATTAGAAGGTAGTTCTTTTATGAATATGAATGATATATGAGTCTTTGGCTTTTTAAGGAGTTCTTGTTGTTTTCCTTACTCGGTATTCCTTTAGTGGATTCCGCTATGAACCACTGGGTCATAGTGAAGCTCATCATAGTTCGAAGCATGCCACACCAAATTAATTAGGAAGATGAAGCGGTTAACCCCTTCAATCGTGCCCAAAATGTCTCATCGAGCAAAGAGACTTCTCTCCATCATCATGCTCGAAGGAATAACGTTTTTCAACGAGACTATGACATAATAGTTGAAATTTCAGAGTTTGAAGGAAGACAACATCCGGGGTGAATTTATAGATTGTCTCAATACCACTAAAAGAATTTTTTATTTCAAAGACATTTCAGGACACTGCAAAGCGAAGTTAATAGCCATCAAACTAAGAAACATGCCTCCATTTGGTGGGAACACCTTAAGAAGCAACAAGTTAATGAGTAAAATTGTAACATAGGAAAAAATGAAACAATTAAAGAGAGTTTCTGCCGGAAAACTATCGACAAGGTTCTTTCCTTCAATTTCACAATATAGGATCTTTTAGTTGAAGACTACATTGCTGAATTTGAAAATCTTATGATGAGGTGCGTGATGTTTTTGAACCGGAAAAATGAACTATTGCTCATTTTCTTGTGGGGTCTAAAATTGTGATATTGTCCAATTGCAACCTTATTAGACTTATAATGATGTTGGTAAACTTGTACTCAAGGTGAAAAGAAAAAAAAAAAAGAAAAAAAAGAAAGAAATGGTTATCAATCATGGATGATTAAAATGATTACTAGGTCGATTATTCATTACTAATGTATAGAGTGTAGGACTCATTTATCATAAAAGGAGATTTATAGGACTTATTTGTCTTTCAATAAAAGTAAAAAAATAGGACTTTATAATAATTTTTTCTAAAATAATATCGTGGGGAGCAATGGTGGAGTTATTATTATTATTATTATTATTATGTTTTGTAATTTATAGTTATGTAATTAGTTTTTTTTTTTTTTTTTTTTCAAATCATAGTATATAATACTAAAAACACATCTTATTCATTTTCTTTCATTTCAATGGGGCCAATTGCCCCCACTAACCGTTGAACAAAACCATTCCTGATGTGGGTCGCATCATGAAACGCGTAATAGCCGTGACTAATGACTATGGGTAGCACCCTATTGTAGGTGTGAATGTGCAACCAAACCACCGGTACTCTACTACTACAAGACGATGATCGATCACATTACATTGACTTGAGTCGTCTCGCGACATAATTTTAACGTTGACTGACTCCGTCAATACATCTTAGTACTTTTCTCTTCGATGATGTTTTTTCGTGCAAAATTTGCAATGTAGACCAATAAGTTGATTGTCAAAAAAGTCAGTATAATCAATGATAGGGTCCATCGAATGCTAATTTCCAATACAATTATGAGGTGGCTGGAGTACGTGTTGCTTCCTCTGCTTAGAAGGACCACCGGATATGGCTATTGTCGTCAAACTGGGAACTTAAATGAGTCAGTGTGTTATTAGGTGTTGTTCATGGCATCAACAGCTGAAGCGTTCACATGGCCACTTAATTTTTTTTTATTTTTTAATGAAGATCGAAAATATCACAAACTTTGTACAACGCTTTCATCCTCCTATTTCTTATTTCTTATTTTTCTTCATTTAAAGCTTTGTACTTAAAAGTAACGCTTGAATATGCTTTTGAACTGCCTATTTTGGCAAATGTTAAGCAATATCAATCACAAATTAAAATTAGTACCTCCCAAAAAGAAATGCTCCTATTATTGAAACAATCTGCCATTGGCAATATTTGTAGTTTGAAGAAGGACTAAATTGGATTAGACTTATGGAGTATGCTTAATTACTCACTGGTGGCTCAATCACAAATGTACACGTAACTTATAATAAAAAAATAAAAAAATAATTTTTAAAAAATAAATAAATTCAATCACCCTCACTAATTTCTTTATTCATTACTTTTTTAATTTTTTAATTATAAACTATATATATATATATATATATATATATATATATATATATATATTTGTGGTTGAATCACATTAACGATAAATAGAGATAATTATTTACTGATAAGTATGTAAGTACTGTGGATTTAAAGTAATAGGAAAATTTATCACAATAACTTTCATTATTGGCTGGGTAGTGTTTTGTTGAAGCACCCGGAGAGGAGAACCCATCCAATTATCCAAAGTTCCTTAGATTCTTTGTGATACTGATGTGACTTGCTAACTCATATGATGTAAATATTGGAATTCTTCCAATGATACTTACCCATAGAGGATTTCCTTAGTTATTTTAGTATCTAAAAAAAAAAAAATGGAGGAAGAAGAAGAAGATAAATAGGTTAACTAGGTATTGTTAAATTGAATGATTTGAAAATCTTGTATTATTGAATAACATTTACATAGTGTCACGTCCTAATTTTCTCTGTAAGACCCTCATACCGACAATATTTGTATAGATGATGTGAACAAAGATATGATTAAAAAAATACGATTTTAATACGACAGAATGTGTTCAAGCGTAAGAAATATACAAAGTGGTATCCAATTTTGAGTTTTAGAGTGCGTAATTATGAATTTTGTGATGACATTCAATTAAACTGTAAATCATTATAACCACTACCACCATCACATTCAAATATCATCAGAATCACCACACACAAGCACCATATTAAAAAAAATAATAATAAAAAATAAATAAATTGAAAGAAAGAAATAATCATAGTCAATTCATACTTGTATGTCCCCAACGCCACTAGAACCACCATCACAATAGAAAAAAATAAAAATAAAAATTTTAAAACAAAAAAATTAAAGATTAGGGTAGAGAACGAGGTTTAATGATGAAGACAGTTTTGTCAATTAACAGAGCTTATATTTTGTAAATTAATTGAATTAAAAAATTAGGAATAATTATGATATTTAAAATTACAGGGGTGTCATATTTAAAAAACCGTTAGACCCGCATTTGAATAATTGTTGAAAAGGAAAGATTCGATAGTAATACTACCAAATATTATTAGTTGTAAATATAATATTTGGAGGATATTTGCTGTAAATAGAATATTGGTCAAATACTGTAAATTAGGAAATTATTAATTAGGCAAGGTAGTTATGTGCGTGTATTCTCTCCTATAAAGAGAACCCGTGTAAACTTGTGAAATGTGCAAATACAGAGAAAATATTTATTCCATATTTCTTTTCTTTCAAGTTTATATGGTATTAGAGCCACCCTAAGAAAAAACTCTTAATTTTCTTTTCTGCATAATTTCTTCGCTAATCAGTCATGTTTGATGTTTCCCTATGTCAACCTCGCTTATCACAGCCCAGTCAACCAATCCGACAACCCAAGCCCCAGTACCAATTCTCACTCGGTTTAGATCACCAATATTCGCCTTAATGGTGACAATTATTTACAGTGGTCCTAGTCCGTTCGGATGTACATCAGAGGGCGGGGAAAGACCGGGTACCTGACGGGAGACAAGAAGGCACCAGCATCGAAGGACCTAACGTGCATTACTTAGGATGCAGAAAATTCAATGGTGATGACTTGGCTTGTGAACTCCATGGACGAGGATATTAGCTCTAACTATATGTGCTACTCCATGGCCAAGGAGCTCTAGGAAATCAGTCTCAGATCTACGAATTGACTCTAAAACTTGGTAAGATTCGACAGGGAAAAGACTCGATCACCAGGTATTTCAATTCATTGAAACGTTTTTGGCAGGACATGGATCTGTTCAATGATTATGAATAGAAATCCACTGAAGATGCCAATCACTACAAACGGACCATGGAGGCTCATCGCATTTACAAATTCCTTGCTGGGCTCAACGTAGAATTTAATGAAGTACGAGGACGGATCATTGGCAGGACTCCACTTCCTCCAATTGGTGAAGTGTTTGCTGAGGTTCGAAGAGAAGAGAGTCGCAGACATGTAATGTTGGGGAACAAGACTACCAACGGACATGTTGAGAGTTCTGCACTTATTGTTGCAGAGACTGCTGTTAATAAAGCAGTCAATTTTCAGCGAAAAACTGAAGAGAAGCCATGGGTCTGGTGCGACTTCTGCAACAAACCACGCCATACTCGGGAGAACTGCTGGAAAATCCATAGAAAACCAGCGAATTGGAAGAGTAGCAAGCCTGGTGACAGAAATAGGCGTGTGGTTCTTACTACTAATGAAGTTGAGACAAGTCCTTTAAGCAAGGAGCAGATGGATCACCTTCTGAAGCTGCTGAAATTTAATTCCTCATCTGGTATTCCTAATGTTTCTCTTGCATAAATAGGTAGTGTACTTAATGCCCTTTATTGTTGTTTAAATTATACTCCATGGTTCATCGATTTTGGAGCCTCTGATCATATGACTAGCCTTTCCAATCTTTTTAGCACTTAGTCACCATGATCTAGCCTTGAAAAAATTAGAATTGTAGATGGTAGTTTCTCACCTATTGTAGGAAAAGGTTTGATAAAATTATCCTAGAATATAGATCTTAAATCTGTTCTCTATGTCCCTAAACTAGCTTGTAACCTTTTATCTGTGAGTAAACTAACCAAAAAATCTAATTGTCGTGTAATTTTCTGTGATTCTTACTGTGAATTTTAGGACCAAAGCTCGGGGAAGAAGATTGGCAGTGTTAAGATAATAGATGGACTTTACTACTTTGATGGGGACTTCTCCAGTAATAAAAAGGCTCAGGGCCTTAGTAGTGTTAGTTCTAACTCTGTTTATGAACAAATAATGTTTTGGCATTTAAGACTAGGACATCCTAGCTTTCCATATCTTAAACATTTGTTTTCTACTTTATTCAAAGGTTTGAATTGTTTATCATTCTATTATGAAAGTTGTTGCTTATCTAAGAGTCATCATACTACTTATTTGCCAAAAGCTTATACTTCTTCAAAACCATTTTATTTAATACATAGTCATATTTGGGGACCTTCAAGAGTCACTATTATCTCTAGAAAAAAAAAATGTTTTGTTACTTTTATAGATGATCATACCCGTTTATGTTGAGGAACAACACCTATGTCTAGTTATCCATCCTAGGCGATATACGCGCCCTAACCATGGTCATGAGACTCAAGCTCATTCCACGGCATCGTATAATATATATATAAAGTCCGAACTCCTCCTAATACAATATACCATCCATCTGTGTAGTGGTCTGATATATGTATAACCAATCCATCCTGAAACCATAGTAGGTCATTCAATTCACAATTGATATGACACATGTAGGTGTTGGACTTAACCTTTATGATTAATCCATACCTTAATCCAAATTTAGGTAGGCTTAGTGTCTGAACTAATTCGTACCTAGTATGACACCGTCCCATACCGGTGCATACCATCCTCCAGTTTACATAGTTAATAACATAGTATATCTATTTATTAACCACATCCCAGAATAAGCATAAATATTGTTTAGCATGTATACAACCAATTTATGCCTCCAATATAACATTTAGATATCCCATTGCAGTTCTTTATAAAAATACAAGACTGTACACTTAGCTCCTCCAGTTAGCGTAGTTTGACGAAAACAGTATCAGATACTAACCAACCATACTCCAAAATTTGCATAAATATAGTTTAACATGTGTATAACTAAATTGTGCCTCCAATAACAATTTTAGAATCCCAGTTCCAATCCTTTAAATTAACAAATCAAGATTATATAATTTATTTCTCCATATAATACCATAACTGATGCGTTTTATGTTAGTTTGTAAACATCAGTTAATTCCAGCTAAGAACACATATATTTTAACAGTCATATGCTCCTAACACAACTAACAATATGATTCATAATTTAAGATCATGCAATAAAACCAACTGCTACAACAGTAAGCAGCGTAATGTAAATATTTAACCATTCACCTACGAGCCCTCTATTTAATCTTAAATTAATTCCTATCCTCAATAACTGAATGTAAACTTGCTTCTTAACATTATTATAAGTCTCAAACACATATTTACAGCATTCAGTTGCTTCAAACAGTTCCAGAAAATTCAATTTCAGCCAAACGAACCACAAAAAAAATAGTTTCTGGACCTTTTAAGAGAGAGCAGGCTCTAGAAATTAAAAGAGCCTGCTCTTCTTTTCTTCAGAGCTGGCTCTAGGCTCATTAGAGCCGGCTCCACAACATCCTAGAGCCGGCTCTACCTTCTAGGAGCCGGCTCTAAGGGGTTATAAGAGCCTGCTCCCTTTTCCCCTTAGCAGTTTCGTCCGCTTCGTCGTCTTCTCTATTTTCTGTGAGTACCAGTTCTTGTAGAAATTTTTAGTGCATGTTTTAAGGCCTAATTTAGTTCCAGATTGATTGTAAAACAATGATATATCACCAACTAGAATTGAAAACAAAATACTACACAACGAAGCCAAATTACAGAACTACAGTTTATTTACTATCTTTCTGAAACAACGAAGAACAGGTTCAATTCCACGAAGTTAAATATTGATTAAATATGCATAAAAGTTGTAATTAAGCCTTAGTTTAATCCCTGGAGTCTTCCTAACCATGCACAGAACACAGATTAGAGAGATAGAGAAGAACAAGACTTGCCTTGAGTTTCAGACTTTAAAACTCTAATTCCACAGTTTATGGTGTCTTCCTTGAACTGCTTTGCCAATTCCCTAAGTTCACGCTCTGTTTCTTAGCAGCCCTTGGTGATACAGACGTAGCTTTATGTTTTCTAAAACCCTAAACCCCAGTATGAACATGTATATATAGGCTTCACTTTACCAAATCCTATTCCAACTCTGACTATAAGTCGGCCAACGATAAATCCTAAAACCTTAAATTTAGATAAATAAAATAATTACACTGTGAAAAACTTAAACATTTAAATTCAACCAATTAAATTAAATAAATTAAATTAAGTCAATATAAAAACAACCCATTAACATAAAAATGAAAAATACTCAATTAATCAATTCAAACAAAACCAAAACCAAAACCAAAACCAATTAAAATAACAACTAAATAAAATCACAATTAATTCAAACATTCCAGCAAGCAAATAATCACTTAAATAAAATAAAACGCAATTAAACAAATAAATAAATACCAATTAAATACATGTCACATAGGTAAACAATTAAATAAACTAATTAAACCAAATAATCACGCAAAAATACAATAAAAATAATAAATAAATGCCGAGACTATCCTTTTAAAATTAGGGGTATTACAATTCCTTATTTATACAAGTGTGGGCCTATGTGGAGGGAAAAAATCCCCTCCAATAAGATTAGTCCATGTCATCACGGAGGCAGGTCTGTTTTCCGAAAAGCCCGTCATGCTCAAGCCCAAAGTGAATGTACTCCTAGCCCAGGATCACTGTTATTGGCTCTCTTACTTTTATCCGAGCCAAATCAAGAGAGTGTTAACCCGATCTGCTCATTTCAAACATCTGGCCTATTATTCAAGCCCATCCGGTTAATGCTATAGCTAGCCCAGTTATTCAAGAATGAACGAATCCTACTTGCTGAAGGATTTACCATAAAAAGAGAACTTTGCAATAGAAAGTTCTACACGAAGCAAGTTCTATGGATGGAAAATTAAACAATGGAAAGAACTTTAATTGTAAAGAATGTATACATAGAAAGAATTGGAGGACAAGTAATGCGAGTCTTACCATAACTCGACTACTTTTTATGTATAAATAGAGGCCAAGACCTCCAATAAAAGGGGACCAAAACGTACAATCAATTCTACGATTCTTTATACACTATTCATATTTGTTTTTATTATTTTTTGAGTGAGTTGTTTTATTTTTCTCAATCATTATTGGTTGAGCAAAATTTTGCACCTACACTTTGGCGCCATCTATGGGAATCGTGTGCAAATATATTCCCACTCTTGTTTCAAGTGAATCTTGCTACTACCATCTGGAATGTCGAATGGAGGATCTTCAACAGATCAACAGATGGAGTTGATGCAGAAGATGCGTGAAGAGTTTTTACATCAGTTTGACATACTTCGTCAAGCAAACGAAGCTAGCGTGGCTTAGATCGCCTTGCTTCAATAGCAGAATAACACTCTGCAAATGGCGATGGCTCAGTTGGCACCACCGCCACCACCAGGTGATACGATAGTACCCCCTAATCAGAATATTCCTCCAGTTAACGAGCTTGAACCTAATGGGGCACGACCTAATGAGGCTCAGCCAAACGAGGTTCAGCAACAGCAGAGGGCAAGGTCCGAGGTAGTCGCTTTAGACAACTTCCCTCGTTGTACGTAGGACGAGCAAGCCGAGTCTAGCCATAAGCTCACACTATGGTCCAATGGTATTCCAGATGGTTCAGGTGTTCAGGATGCCTTTGATGAGAAAAGACTCCTGAAGATTTAGACACCCGCTGAGATAGCCAGAGAGCACAAAAACTCCCAGGTGAAGACTCCTTTCACTAACGATCTATATATGGTTGAGAGGTTCAAGAAATTTACCATGCCTTCTTTTACTCAATTTGACGGTACGAGAGATCCTTCTCAGCACCTGGCTCATTACACCCAAAAGATTGCTTTGGATGACCGTAATGATCCTTGGATGTGTAGAGTTTTTCCTACCAGTTTGATAGGAGCAGCACTAGAGTGGTTCAGGAATAGGCCATACAAGTCCATCCCGGATTATGTAACTCTGTGCACCATGTTCCTAGCACAATACTGTAGAAATAAGAACAAAAGAAGAGTATTGCTACCCTCTTCACCGTAAGGCAAAAGAAAAGGGAAACACTGTAGAATTTCTTATCTAGATTCAACATGGAAGCCTCGAAAATAACAGACTGTCATCCCGCGATTGCTATAGAAATATTTAAACTTGTAATAATTCAGGGGACGAAGTTTCATACTTCCTTGGTCAAATATTCTCCTCCCGACATGCAGACTCTCAATGCCAGGGCCCAAATCTACATCCGGCTCGAGGAAAATGTAGCACACCGAGCGCAGCACACCACCCTCATGACAGTAGAGAACAAGCCTCGGGAGAGAATTCCAAATTCAAAAATCCAAAAAAGCCAGCGCGCCTCAACGCCGATCACCCAGGCACCTAAGAAGGGGCAAAGGGTAGAGGAAGGGTTTACACCTCTCCGAACTACCTTGGCTCGGCTCTTCCAGGAGAATAAGATGAGGTTCACAGCCCTGCAGCCAATGAAGCAACCCTTGGAGCAGAGGGACAAAAACAAGCATTGCGCTTATCATTGAGATTATGGGCATTCAACCAATGATTGCAGATCCCTTAGGCGACAAGTGGAAAATATGATAGCCAGAGGTGAGTTGGTAGATTACCTCATGACGAAGGAATATGTGAAGCCCCGCGAGGTCTATCCTCGCAAGGTAAAAGGTACTCAAGTAAAGGTCATTCATGCAATACATGGTAGATCTGAAGATGATCAAGAGTTAGAGGAGGTATACAGATCCAGATTGAGGGTAACCCATAATCTCAGGAAGTTATCCTCGGTCAATGCTATCGCCTCGGGCAGCATCAATATTGGATTCGGCGATGGCGACCTATCCAGAGTTTAACTCCCCCACGAGGATCCATTGGTCATCAGTCTTTTAGTGGCGAATTACATGATCAAGAGGGTTTTGATAGACCCAGGGAGTAGTGCCAACATCATCACAAAAGTGGTCTTTGAGCAGCTAGAGATCCCGTCATCATCAATTCGACCTACCTCCAGCCCATTGATGGGGTTCGATGGTACAAGAGTAGATCCCCTTGGGGTAATAAACTTATTAGTAACTGTGGCGAAGAGAACTCTGAAGGAGAACTTTGTCTTAACAGAGATCCACCCTTCCTATAATCTCATCATGGCTGGATCCACCCTTCATCAGGTGATGCGGTGCTTATCTTCGGATGAAAAAGAGGTTATTAATCTATGGGCCGATCAAGTCGCTGCGAAAGAATGCTATATGCTGACACAGGCTGAAGCAAAGAAGGTGTCTAGACAACCTCAACCAGGCATGACTCCCAGAGATGCACTCAAATAGCAATTACAGAGCCCTCTGCCCAAGTATCTTAAGGTAGAGGAGGAAAAAGAAACTGCGAAGCCTACCGAGGAGATCCTCGAAGCCATAGAAGTTATCCTCGACAACCCCTAGAAGATCACTTATCTAGGCTCTTCTTCTACATCCGAAGAAAAGGAAGCATTAATTGATGTCATTCGGAGCAATGCAGGTGCTTTTGCATGGGATCATTCGGACATGATAGGGATCGATCCTTTAGTCTCCTGCCATAGCCTGAAGGCAGATCCGGAGTTCAAACCGGTGAAGCAGAAACACCGAAGGTTTGCCCCTGAGCGCAATCATATTATAGCTGAAGAAGTGAACAAGTTGTTGCAAGTAGGTTTCATCCGAGAGGTGCAATATCCATAATGGCTGTCAAATATGGTGGTCGTCCAAAAGAAGAATGGGAAGTGAAGGGTTTGCATAGACTATACCAACCTCAACAAAGCTTGCCCTAAAGATAACTTCCCTCTGCCGAAGATAGATCAGATGGTTGATGCCACTACGGGCTACAAGAGGCTTACATTCCTCGACAAGTACTAAGGATATAATCAGATTCCGATGAATCCAGAAGATGAAGAAAAAATTGCTTTCATTACAGAAAATGGCACTTATTGTTACAGGGTCATGCCCTACGGGCTGAAGAATGCCGCGGCCACTTATCAACGCCTTGTCAACAAGATCTTCGACAACTTGTTAGGGAAGACGGTTGAAGCATACATAGATAACGTGGTGGTCAAAAGTGTAAAGAAGGAAGACCATCCGAAGCACCTCCAGGAAGTTTTCAACACTTTAAAGAAGTACAACATGAAGTTGAATCCTTCCAAGTGCTCCTTTGCAGTATCATCAGGTCAGTTCCTCGGCCATATAGTGAATAAGAGAGGGATAGAGGTAAGCCCAGCTCAGGCTAAGGCCCTCATGTAGAATCAGGAACCAAAAACTCATAGGGAGGTGCAAGTTTTTACCGGTCGGATCGTAGCTCTCAGCCGGTTTATATCTCGATTATCAGATAAGTGTAAACCATTCTTTGATGCTATAAGATCTTAGAATAAGGATATATGGGAGCCTTAGCAGCAGGGGGGGCCTCAACCAGTTGAAACGATATATGGCCGAACCTCCAATTCTATCCGCTCCAAAACCTGAAGAAGTTCTTATTATGTATTTAGCAATTTCTAACATAGTGACAAGAGCAGTGCAAATTAGAGAGGAAAGAAAGAATCAATACCCAGTCTTCTACACAAGTAAGACAATGACAGATGCAGAGATACGGTATAGCAAAGTAGAGAAAATCATCCAAGCTTTGGTTTATGTAAAGAGGAAGCTTCGACATTATTTCGAATCTCATAGCATTGTGGTGCTCACCAACTACCCTATACGGGGTATACTTTCTAAGTCGGATTTATCTGAAAGAATTACCAAATGGGCCATCGAGCTCAGTTCCTTCGACATAACCTATGAGCTGAAGGTGTCACACAAAGGACAGGCCTTAGCAGATTTTCTTCTAGAATACGAGGACACTCCCGAAGAACCAGAACTCCCTGAACCACAGTGGGAGCTTTGGGTTGATGGTTCCTCGAATCAAACAAGTGTAGGAGTTAGGGTTGTTGAGTTAACACTCGAAGGCTCCAAAATGCAGCAGTCAATTTGTCTGAATTTCCCTGCTACTAATAATGAGGCCGAATATGAGGCATTACTTGCTGGTCTTCGATTGGCTAGTAGCCTTCAGGTACGGTGTTTAAAAGTTTTTAGTGATTCACAACTTGTTATAAATCAAGTGATAGGTCAGTATCACCCCAAAGAGGAAAGGATGAATACCTACAAAGAAACTGTGAAGAATGTTACACGAGGATTCGATCGCGTCGAATTCCACTAGGTACCTCATGTTGAGAATGCTGATGCAGATCAATTGGCCATAGCAGCGTCATCCTCAAATGAAGATCTGACTCAAATTGTGCCAATTGACATCGTGGACGAACATAACATTAACCTTCAGCAAGAGGTAATGGTGATTCCAGCCATTCCGCGAGAGCCATGCTGGATTGATCCATTGGAAGCCTACCTCAAGTATGGTACTCTTCCAAACCAGAAAATTGAGGCGCGGAAGCTCAGACTCACCGCAACTAAATATGCCATCATCAACAACTAGTTGTACCGCAAGTCATTTTCAGGTCCTTACTTGAAATGTTTAAGGCCCACTGAGGCTCTTGTGGTATTGAAGCAGATTCATGACAAAGATTGCGGCAACCACTCTGGGGGAAGATCCCTCACACATAAGGTTCTAACTCAAGGCTACCTTTTGGCTATATTTGGCTCGGAAAGCTGAAGAGTACGCCTGAAGATGTGATAAATGTCAGCGCCACGGTCCAATGAAACATCGACCTACCATAGATTTGCACGCAATGGCAAATCCATGGCCATTCGCACAGTAGGGGATTGATATGGTGGGCTCTTTACCCAAGACCGTGGAACAAAAAGAATACGTGTTGCTAGCTACAGACTACTTCATAAAATAGGTGGAAGCCGAGGCTTATTCAAGTGTGACCCATGAGCAGGTAAAAAGTTTCATTTGGAACAATATCATTTGTCGGTTTGGGGTACCAAAAGTCATTATGATGGACAATGGTAAGAACCTCGACAATAAGAGTACAAGAAAATTCTTCGCTGAACATGGAATTATACAAAAGCTAGCTGCGGTCAGTCATCCACAAGGGAATGGACAGGCTAAAATAACTAACCGAGCCATTTTCAGTTGTTTAAAGAAGAAGTTGGAAAAACTGAAAACAAAATGGTACGAGAATCTCCCTTAGGTGCTTTGGGCGTACTGAACCACTCCACAACAACCCACGAGGGAAAGTCTATTTGCCATGGCCTATGGTTCTGAAGCTGTAATCCTAACTGAGGCGGCAGTTCCAACCCTTCGAACATTCTCGCTACTTGAAGGACACAATAGATAACAGCTTGAACACAGCCTTGATCTTCTTGACAAGAAGAGGGATGTTGCAGCAATTAGGCTTGCTTCATATCAGCAACAGTTGCGCAGCAGCTATGACAAACGTGTCAGGCTCAGGAGCTTTGTGGTAGGCGATTGGGTTCTGAAGTAAGAGACAGCTCATGTAAAGAAAATGGAACCTAATTGGATCAGACCCTATAGGGTTACCGAAGTAGTGGGGAAGGGAGCATACCATTTAGCCGAAGCTGACGGGCGTCCCATTGCGCGTCCTTGGAATGCAATACACCTTAAAAGGTACTACCATTAGATAAGTTTGTCAATTTTACAAGAATTTCTTCACAAATAAGGCTGCTTATGCCCACAGTTAGCAAATTTATTTCTTTATGTTACTTCTATCATATTCGATGTGGGGGCCATACTAGTACCCTACCCTATAATTATGTGATTTTCATGCATTTTTATGCGTACACATTATGCAATTTTTATGCCAAGACGCATTATGCAATTTTTATGCCAAGAAGCAATGCCAAAACTAAGATATCAAGAGGTATTCTTCACAATAAATCTTTTTATTTAAAGCTTTTTATCCCACATCGATAAAAAAGTACGTTTTGCATTCTGTTATATATGGGAATATTAAAATAGTTGAGTGCAGTGTAAGGAGGGCTCACTGGTATTGAAAGCGGCCAAGCCTAATACCAGAGGCATTCCTTACACTGACCTTTTTGTAAAGATGGAGTTATTGACCTATATTTGATGAAATCTAATCTATGTCCCACATCGAATAAAACTAGAAAAGGGATGAAGTTGATATATACATAATCCACTACGTCTAGTTGCCAAGAAGAGAGTCTCAGTGGAAGAAAGTCTCCAAAAAATGAATAGGAAACTTCCCAGCCACTGTTACTCGCTTTCTTGGCCTCCTATCGTTTTTGAGTCTTTGGCTTCATGACAGGTTATTCGAAAAAAAAATAATATATATACGAATGGTTTAGCTAACTTCTCCTCAGGCACAGCACTGAGGAGTCATTCGCTTCAGACCCTAGTGTCCGGCTCAGCACACCTCCCCTTAGGCTCAACGCCAGGGAGTAATCCATTTGCTTCGAACCCCAAGTGGTCGGTTCAAAAATTTTTCCCTCAGGCTCAGCGCCGAGGAGTCATTTGCTACGGACCCTAAGTGTCCGGTTCAACAAAATTTCCTCTCAGGCTCAGCACCGAGGAGTCATTCACTTCAGACCCTAAGTGTCCGGCTCAGTACACCTCCCCTCAGGCTCAGCGCCGGGGAGTAATCCATTTGCTTCGGACCCTAAGTGTCTGATTCAGCAAAATTTCCCCTCAGGCTCAGCGCCGGGGAGTAATTCATTCGCTCAGGACCCTAAGTGTCCGGTTCAGCAAAATTTCCCCTCAGGCTTAGTGCCGGGGAGTAATTCATTTGCTACGGACCCTAAGTGTCCGGTTCAGCAAAATTTCCCCTCAGACTCAGTGCCGGGGAGTAATTTATTCGCTACAGACCCTAAGTGTCTGGTTCAGCAAAACTTCCCCTCAGGCTTAGCGCTGAGGAGTCAATTATCTCAGGCTTTAAATTGCCTGGAACAAATGTCTTATAGAGGTCGTACTCACTGACTCTGAGCTCAGTAGTATGAGCCACAAGGTTATCCCACATCGAAAAAATACAAGAAGAAACAAGTATATACATACTTATTTCACACAAATCCATTTCAAAGAAGGGTTCCTTTGACGGTTAAATCACCAAAAGGATAAACAATCCTTCGATATCAGGTAAACTGTCAAAAGAGATCCCTTCTTCACATCTTATTTATTTTTGCTTCGGACTATAATAAATGTTGAACCCTCAGACAGGGTAATTTCTTTAAAATATTCACATTCAATAAAGGGTGTGTGATATTAAAGACATTCAAGAATATTCAGTTGAAGCAAAATTAAGGCTTCACAGCCTAAGAAACATAGTTATATCATTCATAGTTATATCATTCCAAAAATTGTTTCATTACAAAAAACGAGGTTACACGATCCTACTTCCTCTTCGGATCAAACGGAGCAGATTCAAAAGCGTCCACCACAGCTGGACTCGATGCTGGAAGAATTGAAGGGCCAGGAGCAACTGTAGGAGTTGGTGCACTAGGAGCTGGAGGGACTTCAGGATAAGCCTTCACCATCTCAGTAAAGAGCACTTCAGCTTCCTGAGCCTTCGGACCCTCATCATAGGGGAAAGACACCCCCATATGAGCATCAAAAGCCTCGGGATCTATTATTTTCTCGCCTGAACCTTGATTAAAGCCGGACTTATAGGCCTTGGCGCTAGACAAGCGCACTAAACTGGAGTAACGCCCCTGTATTTGCCTCCCTGTAATGATGCAGGTGCTAAGGGCATTGTTCAAATGCTGAACCTCAGCCTCCAGTAACTCCACTTTCGCATCTGAAGCAGCCAGACGTTTCTTATACACATCCCTAGCTTCATATGCAATTTGTGCATTCGCAATGGCATGAGATGCCTTCTTCTTAAAATTGCTGAGGTCCTTCTCTAGCTTCTGAAGGGAGGAAGACTGAGCTTCAGCAGTGGCACAAAGAGCCATGGTGTGATACAGGCCCTGCATCATTAGATAGTAACAATAACGATGTGCATCATCAGATAGTAACAATAACGATGTAAGTAAATTGGCGAGATAATTACGAAAATGGAAGAAGAAGGGAGGAGCAAACCTCTATGGCACGAATAGGGGCAGAAGGGAGTAGCTGGTCTAATCCTATTCTACCAATAATCTCTTCGTCTTTGGGGAGCCACATTCCCTGAGCAACAGCTAGCGCCGTAGATGGGTCAATGATCATAGAATCACCAGTATGGAGGATTGATTTTTCAGCCCTCGAGAAAGAAGGAGTCCAAGGTGCCCCAGCGTCAGCCAGGACGTAAACTCTGACCTCCTCTTCAGGATGAGTCTCCTCAGCCTTCTTTCCTTTACTTTTTGGATTGGAAACACTCTTGGATTTCATGGAAGAAGACGTTAATCTCGCCTTCTTACGCAGAGGGATTTCATCAATCTCCTTCTCTTGTTCATTTAAGCGCAATATAATCAATAGGGCACTCTCTGCAGCCTTTCTCTTTAAAGCTTCAGCCCTTTGCTTTTCTTCCTCTGTCATTGGGAAGCTATCAAAAGAGGGGAGTGAGAGGTTCATGAGGTCTGCAGTCACGGCTCTAGAAGCAATTGCTTTAAGGTTTGAGGAGGTAAGCAAGTCCTCAACAGAAGGAGGCTCTTTCCAAACCTACTCTTCCAGAAAGGAAAGCCTCTTTTTGGCAGCAAAGGAGGGGAATGTCACTGAAAAAACACTAAGAAACTCGTAAATATACCGAAAGAATAAGACTCGACATGGGAAATAGCCAGAACAATCTTTATGAAGAGAGGGGGGACGTTCTATACCTAACTTCCCAAGCTTGTGTGGGATTGGGAGTTTGCTCGATTGAGGGACGACCCATCTCTCTTTAACAATTATCATCCTCTCTTTCCACTTCTTTTCAGAAGTAAAGAGGTCTGTACATATCCTCTGGTTCAAGGGATAGGTAAAATAGAAGTGACCAGGTTCGGTTCCATGCTTGGAAATAGTGTAAGTAATTAGCAAGTCAGTCAGAGTCAGGTCAAGACTCTCCAGCCATCGGCGAATTAGGAGTGCCGAGATTATTCGAAGGAAGTTAGGGTTTACTTGTGGGGGTGCAACCCCTAATTTGTTAAAAACAAAATGGTAAAAAGGGTGAAGGGGGAATCTAAGAGCATTGAGATGCCCAATAGAGAGGAGCAACTTGTCTTCCCCGCCGCCCTCGCCGGTACACAAATCGGCACCCTTGGGATATTCTACAATTTCTACTCGCTCGGGAATCTCAAAATCTTCCATTACGGATTCAATGGAAAACTTAATATGACGAACAGATAAAATTGAATCTTTTTCTTCCTTTGTAAAAATATTGTCCGACCCAGAGGTGGTTGCCCCGGCCTGGATTGGAGAAACATCCGGCTGATTAGCCGAGTCATTTGCAGACCTAAGGAAGTTCGAAACCCTAGGAGGAGGAACCCTAATGAGATTAGGGGAAGACGAGGGCGTGGACTCAGAGTCCACAATTTCTATGTGTTCAGGAGTAGTCAAAGTACTTATAATGCAAGATTGGAAGAAAGAGAAGAAAAACTAACCTGGAGATATGAGAATGTGAAGAACTCGAAGGATGAAACGAGCGCAGTAAGAACAAAAGCAAGTCTTGAAGAAGTCCTTGAGACAGAATAACAATAGACGCAAATGGAAACACCTCGTGCGAAATGTGGCAACTGCACAACTTCAATTCCCTTTTAATTAGGAGTCGTAGTCCAATTAAAGAGGAATTGGGGGCAAAGTGTGGAGGGAAAAAATCCCTTCCAATAAGATTAGTCCATGTCATCACGGAGGCAGGTCTGTCTTCCAAAAGGCCCATCATGCTCAAGCTCAAAGTGAATGTACTCCTAGCCCAGGATCACTGTTATTGGCTCTCTTACTTTTATTCGGGCCAAATCAAGAAAGTGTTAGCCCGATCTGCTCATTTCAAATATCTGGCCCATTATTCAAGCCCATCCGGTTAATGCTATAGGTTGCCCAGTTATTCAAGAATGAACGAATCCTGCTTGCTGAAGGATTTACCATAAAAAGAGAACTCTACACAAAGCAAGTTCTGTGGATGAAAATTTCAACAATGGAAAGAACTCTAATTGTAAGGAATGTATACATAGAAAGAATTGGAGGACAAGTAATGCGAGTCCTACCATAACTCTACTACTTTTTATGTATAAATAGAGGCTAAGACCTCCAATAAAAGGGGACCAAAACATACAAGCAATTCTACGCTTCTTTATACACTGTTCATATTTGTTTTTATTAGTTTTTGAGTGAGTTGTTTTATTTTTCTCAATCATTATTGGTTGAGCAAAATTTTGCACATACACCTAACAATTCGCAAGTAATTGATACAACAATCATTTTCTATAAAATATTAAAAAAACATGTAATCCGGATATGTGTTCAAAAATCATTATGTTATGATGCGTGGTGTGGTGTTTCTTACTGCAGTTATTTTTTAGTTTACTTATGCTTGTAGTCATAGTTATTTTCCTTTACAGTGTATTTATGCCTCGTGGGAAAGACTTTGTATAGTTGTATTGCAATTGTTAATTGAAAGAAGTAGAATCAATGATAGGGTCCACCAATGTTTATTTGGAATGCAAGTATCAAATTGGAGATGCCTATACAAAATTCTCAAAATTAAGTCTTCAAACTGGGAACAGAGCACTTAAATGGCTTCACAATGTGTTATTAGGCTACCACTACTGTTCATGGCATCAACAGCTCAAATACTAATATGACCCCTTTCTTTGATCTTTACAAACTTCTTTCTTTGATGAAGATTGAAAATATCACAAACTATTACTTTCGATTTTTGAGGACTTCATTTTTTTGTGAACAAGACGTTCTGCAATGACACGGCTAATCCAGATTGGAATTGAATCTAAAAACTTTGCATTAATTTGAGAGCTTCATACAAACTCAGCTACATCAAAATTGAGAAAAATCAGTTGCATGTATTGTTAAAGCTATTTGCTAAGCAAATATACTAGTGACAACTTTAGAATAACAATTAAAATTAGTGATTAGTACTTCTCACAAAAGATTTATTGTTGAAACAACATGACTGGCATTTATAATTTGAAAAAGCACGGAATGGATTAGGATTTTTGGAAAAAAAAATCCCAATTTTAATCGAATTTAATGTATCGAATGTGATTATTCAAAATAATAGATTGAGTTCTGCTACATCGCTCGACTACTCCAACAATCCTCAGAGGCTGTGGTGGGTCCCACATCCGCCTTCGAGTAGCCTGTGACCTTGTGAGTAGTCATCGCTAGCTAGCCGAGTATTATAGAGTTTTCTAAAATAATATCCAAGTAGGAAATGACTTTGTGAGTAGCATCGCTACCCGTGTATTATTGAGTTTTCCAAAATAATACTCGTATCTAAATAGGAAACTCATCACAACTTTCATTGGCTAGGTGGTGTTTTGTTAAAGCCCTGCAGTTCACAAGTTTAAGCCATTGAATTATCCAATGTTCTGGCCTCCATTGGCTTTCGAGAAGCCTGTGACTTTGTGAATAATTATCGCTAGCGAAATATTATAGAGTTTTAATTACAAAATAATATCTAAATAGGAAACTCATCACAACTTTCATTGGCTGGGTGGTGTTTTGTTGCAGCCCCGTAGTTCACAAGTCTGGTGGACTAGTCATGCCATTGAATTATCAAGACATTTGGTAATAAAATTGTATGATAAATTAGGTAGATTTATTAATTGATTATTTTCGTGTTATGTTATTTATTTTGTTTATTCTTTTGGCTTAAATAGCATTACTTTTTTAAAATAATAATTCTTTTCAAGTGAAAAACAAGGTAGATATATATATATATATATATATATATATATATTTGGTCATGAAAAACAAGGCAGAGTAACCAATTTGAGTGGAAGATGAATTATAAATTTGAATGAAACTTTAAGGAATGTGCTTGTTTGAATATGAAAAAATAAATAAATAATATTGATCCTCTCATTTAAAGATCTTCAGCTGAAAATAATAAAATATGAGTAATGATACTCATACAGAAGACATATAGTGAATTACCTAACTAAATAATTTTTTATTGATGTTTTTTACAAGTGCAGGACCTCACTTCCTTATTTGTAATAATTCCTTATTTATACAAGTGTAGGTTTAACAATTTACTGCAAGTAATCAAAATAACAATTATTTTCTATAAAACATTTAAGGAACATGTAATCCGGACATGTGTTCAAAAATCATTATGTTATGATGCTTGGTGTTTCGTATTGCAGTTAATTTTTAGTTTATTTATGTTTGTAGTCACAGTTATTTTCCTTTACAGTGTATTTATGCCCCGTGGGAAAGACTTGTATAGTTCTCTATTGCAATTGTTAATTGAAAGAAGTAGATTCAATGATAGGGTCCACTAATGCTTATTTAGAATGCACGTACGTAGTATCAAACTGGAGATAACTATACAAAATTCTCAAAATTAAGTCTTTAAACTGGGAACAGAGCACTTAAATGGCTTTACAATGTGTTATTACGCTGCCAGTACTGTTCAGGGCATCAACAACTCAAGTACTTCTTTCTTTGATCTTTACAAACTTCTTTCTTTGATGAAACTATTACTTTCAATTTTTGAGGACTTCAATTTTTTGTGAACAAGACGTTCTACAGTGATACGGCTAATCCAGATTGGAATTGAATCTAAAATTTGCATCAATTCGAGAGCTTCATACAAACCCAGCTACATCAAATTTGAGAAAAATCAGTTGCATGTTTTGTTAAGGCTATTTGCTAAGCAATACACTAGTGACAACTTCAAAATAACAATTAAAATTAGTGATTAGTACCTCCCACAAAAGATTGATTGTTGAAACAACCTGACTGGCATTTATAATTTGAAAAAGCACTGAATGGATTAGGCTTTTTGGGGAAAAAAAAATTCCCATTTTTAATCCAATTTAATGTATCGAATGTGATAATTCAAAATAATAGATTGAGTTCTGCTACATCACTCGACTATTCCGACAGTCCTCAGAAGCTGTGGTGGGTTCCACATTCGCCTTTGAGTAGTCTGTGACTTTGTGAGCAATCATCGCTAGCCGAGTATTATAGAGTTTTCTAAAATAATATCCAAGTAGAAAATGACTTTGTGAGTAGTCATCGCTACCCTAGTATTATTGAGTTTTCCAAAATAATATCTAAATAGAAAACTCGTCACAACTTTCCTTAGCTGTGGTGTTTTGTTGTAGCCCCGCAGTTCACAAGTTTGGTGTACTAAGCAAGCCATTGAATTATCCACTCCATTAGCCTTCGAGAAGCCCAAGGGAGGAACTAGTAATGGGCTAACTTGGGCTATAGCTCAGGTCCAATTGAAAATTTTTTTTTAGTAATATTGTTCCTATAAGCCTATGTGTTATTCTTTCTCTTCCTATCAGCCCAGCCCAATTCATAGTATTTCTATAAATAAAAAGAGTTATAAAATTTAAACCTTAAATATGAGTAAATTCACGAACCATAAACATGCCCAATCACAAAATAAATCATAATAAAATATAATAGGGCCCAGCCTAATAAATCAAAAACATTGTTAGCCTATGGAAGAAGACCTAAACTCTTTGTGTGTAACACTAAGGCATAGGTGGATGGATATCATATATTATTATTGTTAATCCAGTAAAAAAAGAAAAGAAAAAACGAAGGGCTTTGTTGATGACTTGATAATTTCTTATTAAATTGGATAATTTACTATATAATGGATTAATAACTAATTAGGGACGGAGCACATAGGTCTTACTTTTTAATGTGAATTTATTGATAAGGAACATATATATCTTACATTCTTGTTGTTGTTTGTTTTAATACTTGTATGAGGCAAACTTCAATGGATTCTTGACTGTGAAAATACGTTAGAGTTTGAAAGTGTAAATGCGTTAGAAGGTTGTAGATTATTGGGTTTAATTAAATAATTGATGCATGATAATTATATATTTAGAGCATGGATGACACACTATGAAAGTGTAAATGCGTTAGAAGGTTGTAGATTATTGGGTTTAATTAAATAATTGATGCATGATAATTATATATTTAGAGCATGGATGACACACTAAGTAATCATGGGTTTAATTATTTTTAGCCCTCCCTACTTTGCAATCCTGGCTCCGCCCCTGGAGAAGCCTATGACTTTGTGAATAGTTGCCAAATATTATAGAGATTTAATTCCAAAATTATATTATCTTCGTATAAAAAAAAGTGTCTTTTTTGGGAAACTATAATAGTTCAATTTGTGAGAGTCATGATTCTTAAAAATGACATTTTTTATAAAACGGAGAGAATATCTAAGTAGGAAACTCATGACAACTTTCCTTGGCTTGGTGGTGTTTTGTTGAAGCCCCGCAGTTCACAAGTCTGGTGGACTAGTCAAGCCATTTGGTCCTTAAATTCCTCTTGCACCGCTGGCCCCACCCATTAAATATATATATAGTACTACGTAGTAATTATATATATATATGAAAATTTTAATATAATGCCCCTTTAAAATTATTAGTTTCTTATATGTTAATTTTCTGGTCCTTTTCTCTTTTTTTTTGGAAGTTAAATCAATTACACATACATATTGCCTCCACCGAGTTTTGAACCCGGAACCTCCCTTTAGGAAGAAAGGGGTGATACCGCTGAGTCATTTGGTCCTTAGGTTGGTCCTTTTCTCTTTGTTAGCGTGAAATAGATAGAAAGGAAAAGAAATAGAAAATATTTAAAATTGTTAAGGGTTCGTTTGGATAGATAGAAATTTTTTATGGAAAGTGAAAGTGAAAGTGAAAGTGAAAGAAAGTAAAAGAAAGGAAAAGAAAAAAAAATCAAATTTCAATCATGTATTTGGTTAGCAAAAAAAATTTCCAAGAAAGTTATGAGAAAATATTATTTTGTGAGTTCGGAAAAAATGAAAGTGAAAATAAAGTCATTGTAGTTCCCAAAACTACCCTTTTATTTATAAGATTACTTTGTGCTCTTTCGACACACTATCATATCTCCTGAATTATGAACAAAATTAAAATTTCAATTTCAAAGATGAAATAATGAACATTATAATATTTGTCTTATGATGTTTAATAATAGATATATGTGATCATAGGTGCAAGTTTAATTAATAAAAGATTTTGATCCGAAAAATATTGAGGATAAAAGGTTGAAATTAATATATATACTTTTAGTCATAGAAAAAAAAAAGTTCAGTCTAATCGAAATAAAATACTTGAAACTAAATTAGTTTGATACATACCTAGAGTTAAAGTTAAAAGAGTTTAGTATATCTAATATACCTTGAGTCTTAAAGTCACAAGAAGTCTATATATAAAAAATACATGTATGAATTAAATAATAATTTCAAATCTTGTATGCGCATAGACTTTATTGAAACTTCTACTTTACCCTTTTTAAATTATAATAAAGAAAAGGTTCTATAACAAAACTTACAACATACCTTAGTCCTTCTTCTTCTTTTTCATTATTTTTATTTTTATTTTTATTTTTTTATTTTTTATTTTTTGAAAAGTAAACTACTATTCTTATTATCAGGGAGAAAATAAGTAATAATAATGATGACGTCTATGATGATAATAATAATACGTCCCTCTAACAGGTCAAGAATAGTAAGCCATACAGGAGGAAAATATTTTGGGACGAAGTAGAAGTCAAGTACAATTTGGAAGGGCCTCAAATTTAGGCTCTTTCACATCAAAAAATATTTGTGTTATGTATTTTTGACATCTTTAACATATAATGATTTAAATGTAGGGATAATTCCATAAAAACAGAGTTTTGTAAGTCAAAGGCTAAAAAGATGGAGTCAAATTTCTATTTTCTAAATAAATGTAGTTTTATGAAATGATGAGGTGGACATGGAAACTTATTGCGAAATGACCCAACTATCCTTTCTCTCTCTTCATATCTCTTTGTGATTGGAGAAGATGAATGCACAGTACCATCTCTCTGGATTAGTTGTTTTGCCTTTTATTTATACATATCCTGTTATTGTACCAACTATATTTATGGACTACCATATATATCAGTATATGGATTTGATTTTGTTGATTTTTAATTGAATTCTGTAATTCATTTGTCATAATTTGATTTGGTCATCAGATCTCCAAGAAACACACACCAACTATATTTATGGACTGCCATATATATCAGTATATGGATTTGATTTTGTTGATTTTTAATTGAATTCTGTAATTCATTTGTCAAAATTTGATTTGGTCATCAGATCTCCAAGAAACACACACCACTGGTGTTGAAAATGTAAAGAAGGTGAGGGGTTAGAAATTTAATAGATAGAAGAAAGTAACAACACTGTTTATGTTTGTAATTTACTGA
This sequence comes from Cornus florida, assembly GCF_030987335.1. Classification (NCBI taxonomy): domain Eukaryota; kingdom Viridiplantae; phylum Streptophyta; class Magnoliopsida; order Cornales; family Cornaceae; genus Cornus; species Cornus florida. Next base: position 74,804,312 of record NW_026775579.1, on the reverse strand, counting down.
TAAAAACAAACATTTACAGAAAAACTATTTATATGGTATATGATCATCTTCAAACTTAACAAATAGTACAACCCCTATTATTGCATGTAATCCTTGCTTGTGGCCGGTAAGAACACTCCATCGTTGGTATGAAGAGATTTATAAAGACAAGCAAAGGAAACTTTGACTGAAAGAGTAGGTAATCACAAAGAGATATGAAGAGAGAGAAAGGGTAGTTGGATCTTTTCGCAATAAGTTTCCATATCCACCTCAGCCTTTCATAAAACTCCATTCATTTGGAAAATGAAAGTTTGACTTCACCTTTTTGGCCTTTGACCTACAAAATTCCATTTTTATAGAATTATCCCTTAAATTTAAGACCCTAAATTTGTTTTGTGTATTTTTTGGCGGTCCATTGAAAGATTTGTGTTATGTATTTTTGGCATTTTTAACAAATGATGATTTAATTTTTTTTTTTTTTGGCCATTGATAAGAAAATTACACAGCCACTTTGTTCTTTTAAATATTGGAATCCTCACCACCTACCTTAAAAGGTAAATAAGATATCATTGGACCACAAATAATGATTTAAATTTGAGATCCTAAATTTGTATATTATATATTTTTGACTCACATTTGAAAGTTCATCTAAAATCACTCAAAATTTTGTGAATCACAGGCCTAGTTATTGAAATGAAGCAAGACCCTCGCCTTCCACGAAACAAACGGACCTTGTATTTATATGACGACTATAGCCATCATTTACATTTAAGGAATACTGGCCACACCCTTTGTCCAGGCGAATTAAAGTCTTCTTTCCTTAAACCCTATTCTATAAGTTGAGTGGAATTGAAAATCGGCAGATGTTCACATATATGAGAAGAAAAGAAAAGAAAAAAAAAAACATAACATAAAGAGGCTCTAACTGAACTTCATTAAAACCGTTAAATCATCGGCACCGATTCAAATAGAAAGGTTTGATTCAATTTCGTGGATCAACGTTTCAATTCTGAATTTAATAATAGTGGAATCATTTAGTTTGACCCTCACTCAAATAAACATACTAATAAAATAGTATTCCAGGTAATTCTAATTTAGAACACATTACATTATTGATAGGACAAAATTTTATGTAGGTCATAAAGATGTAAGTAAGATGTGCTTTAAGTTTGGTTAATTACTAATTATAACTAAATTATAATTAAGCTGAAGCTGTAAAGCCGTACCACTTGATATTATCAGTTCTTATACGGTTGGAAATCTTTCGATTTCAGTTTAGTGGGCTCAAGATCAACTAGTTTGCAATTTTACTGGATCTACTTTACCCTTTTCAAATTACATTATAATAAAGAAAATGCTGTATAACAAAACTTACAACATGCCCTTAGACCTATAAAAGGATATGCCTCAAATTACATTTCTGTTTGTTCAATGTAAAATATTTTTCTTGAAAAAAATTTATATATATTTACCTGAAAAATAAAATTTTTATTTTTTTAAAAAGTTAACAAAGGTTGATGGGAGAAAGTAAGTAATAATAATGATGACGTCTATGATGATGAATAATACGTCCCTCTAACACGTCAAGAATAGTAAGCCATACAGGATAAAAATATCCTGCGACGACTTAGAAGTCAAGTACAAGCGATAAAGGATCACATTTTAATCTGTTGAATGGTAATCACTTTAGCATTTCTATTTAAATATCACTCTGTATAACACTAGAGGAAAGTATCAGCTCACTCAAATTCTACAAAGAATAAGTAGTTCCAACAGTAGTTGATCGAAAGATAGAGAAGCAATGAGATATCATAAGATGCTACAACTTTTTTTTGTAGTGTCAATGGCGATGATATTAGCAGCAATTGCAGCTGCAGCAGCACCAACGGTTTGCATTGAAAGCTGCGGCAACCTGAGTATTCCGTACCCGTTCGGCACATGCAAGGGCCGTTACCGAGATGAACATTTCCTCATCACATGTAATGACTCCACGCCATTCTTCAGAAAAAGCGACACAAAAGTTCTTGACATAACACTTGACGGGGAGCTACGAGTCATATGATTGTTACGACAAAACGGGTGCACAGGTTGACAAATTCGATAATAGGATGAATGTGGCCAACCCCATCTCATACACCTAAAATAAGTTAACAATTGTAGGTTGTGACACTTACACATACATACAAGGTTCTATAGACTATGGATATGTGTGGAGGGAAAAAAAATCCCCTCCAATAAGATTAGTCCACGTCATCATGGAGGCAGGTCTGTCTTCCAAAAGGCCCATCATACTCAAGCCCAAAGTGAATATACTCCTAGCCGGATCACTGTTATTGGTTCTCTTACTTTTATCCGGGCCAAATCAAGAAAGTGTTAGCCCGATCTGCTCATTTCAAACATCTGGCCCATTATTCAAGCCCATCCGGTTAATGCTATAGCCAGCCCAGTTATTCAAGAATGAACGAATCCTGGTTGCTGAAGGATTTACCATAAAAAGAGAACTCTGCAATAGAAAGTTCTACACAAAGCAAGTTCTGTAGATGGAAAATTCAACAATGGAAAAAACTCTAATTGTAAAGAATGTTTACATAGAAAGAATTGGAGGACAAACAATGCGAGTCCTACTATAACTCTACTACTTTTTATGTATAAATAGAGGCCAAGACCTCCAATAAAAGGGGACCAAAAACATACAAGCAATTCTACGCTTCTTTATACACTGTTCATATTTGTTTTTATTATTTTGAGTGAGTTGTTTTATTTTTCTCAATCATTATTAGCTGAGCGAAATTTTGCACCTACACTTTGGCGCCGTCAGTGGGAACGTGTGCAAATATATTCCCACTCTTGTTTCAAGGGAATCCTGCTACTACCATCTGGAATGTCGAACGGAGGATCTGTAACAGATCAATAGACGGAATTGATGTAGAAGATACGTGACGAGTTTCTACACCAGTTTGACATACTTCGTCAAGCAAACGAAGCTAGCGTGGCTCAGATCACCTTGCTTCAACAGCAAAATAACACTCTGCAAACGGCGATGGCTCAGTTGGCACCACCGCCACAACCAGGTGATACGGCAGCACCCCCTAATTAGCAGAATATTCCTCCAGTTAACAGGCCTCAACCTAATGGGGCACGACCCAATGAGGCTCAGCTAAATGAGGTTCAGCAACAGTAGAGGGCAAGGTCCGAGGCAGTCGCTTTAGACAACTTCCTTCGTCGCACGCCGGACGAGCAAGCTGAGTCTAGCCATAAGCTCACGATATGGTCCAATGGTATTTCAGATGGTACAGGTGTTCAGGATGCCTTTGATGAGAAAAGACTCCTGAAGATTCAGACACCTGCTGAGATGGCCAGAGAGCATAAAAACTCCTAGGTGAAGACTCCTTTCATTGACGATGTGTATATGGTTGAGAGGCCGAAGAAATTTACAATGCCTTCTTTTACTCAGTTTGACGATACGGGAGATCCTTCTCGACACCTGGATCATTAAGCCTAAAAGATGGCTTTGGATGACCATAATGATCCTTGGATGAGTAGAGTTTTTCCTACCAATTTGACAGGAGTAGCACAAGAGTGGTTCATGAATAGGCTACATAAGTCCATCCCGAATTACGTAACTCTGTGCACCATGTTCCTAGCATAATGCTGTGGAAATAATAAGCAAAAGAAGAGTATTGCTAGCCTTTTCACCGTAAGGCAAAAGAAAGGGAAAACACTGTAGGATTTCTTATCTAGATTCAACATGAAAGCCTCAGAAATAGCAGACTGTCATCCCGCGACTGCTATAGAAACATTTAAACTTACAATGATTCAGGGGACAAAGTTTCATACTTCCTTGGTCAAATACTCTCCTCCTAACATGCAGACTCTCAATGCCAGGGCCCAGATCTACATCCGGCTCGAGGAAAATGTAGCCCACCGAGCGCAGCACGCCACCCTCATGACAGTGGAGAACAAGCCTCAGGAGAGAGTTCCAAATTCAAAAATCCAGAAAAGCCAGTGTGCCTCAACGCCAATCACCTAGGCACCTGAGAAGAGGCAAAGGGTAGAGGAAGGGTGTAATACCCCTAATTTTAAAAAGGATAGTCTCGGCATTTTTTTTTAAACATATTTAAAACTTTATTTTATTATCTTTATCGCATTTTTATTTAATTGGTTATTGGAACTTTGACTTAAATTGTTTATGTGATTATTTGGTTTAATTGTTGTTTACCTATGTGTCATGTGTTTTAAATTGAATTAAGTGTTTTAATTATTTAATTGGGTTTTTAATTGAAATTAATTAGTTAAGTGGATTTAATTATGTAATTGTTTTTTCATTTAATTCTGTTTTAAGTTACAGTTAAATTTAGGGTTGCATTTACATAGGTGGCCGACGTAGGTATTTATCTTAGGTCGGTTTATGGGCCGAGATGGGCTTTGGCTTAAGGTTACATGGATTAGGGTTTAATCACTACGCCTATAAGTATGTGTGTCACGGTGGTTTAGGGTTTGAGAATAATTAACCGGAATTTCTGTAAAAACAACAGAGACCGTGAGATACAGAGAGAGAGAAACAGAGAGCAGTTGTGGGAAAACAGAGTGAGGCTTAAGAGGATTTGTACAGAGAGGACCAAGGAGGTTGAGTAAGGATTAGAGACAGAGTTATAGGAAGCTTGGCGGCGTTCAGAATTGCAGGAAAACTTAGAGACGACACAGGGGTTTCATAATTGAAATCACGGGCAAGTTCTTATCTTCCTCCTTCCCTTTGATTTGTGTTCTGTGCACCTGGACATCTCTAGGAGATTAATTGGCCTTAAACTGAACCATGCATGTTTTATATATGTTTTACTTGATCGTTTTATCTGTGAAATTTAGTTACAAAACAATTATAGCGCGAATGTTTTCTTAACTCTGTTTTGGCATAACGTCTCACTGTTCTAATTTTTATTTTGAATCTTACTGAAATCAACCAAGGTCTGACTGGATACTAGACGTAAGTTAAGACTTCAAATTTAGATTGGAGAAAGAACAGAGGGGTTGGGATAAAACTGATCTTGCAATTTAGTTTCAGTGCCGTTCTTCAACAACGCTAGTTTAAATGGCCTGATTAAACTCTGTAATTGCTTTCAAAACTATTGTAAACAATCTTGGGGAATGCTTCGAGACTAAATTACGAGTCCTAAGTTTGGTTTTAAAAACTAACAGAGGGTTAGGAATAAGCCGGAGAAGGAGCACAAGAGCTGAAACACGCACCGGGGACGAAGGCTCACACAGGAGGTGAGAGCCGGCTCCATGGAAGTGGGAGCCGGCTCCCACAACAAAGTGGAGCCGGCTCTAGGAAGTCCTAGAGCCGGCTCTAGGCTGGAAAAGAGCCTGCTCCAAATTCTGGAGCAGGCACCCTTGTTCTTTTTGGTTTATTTTAATTTTTTTTAAGTTTTCTACGTACTAGGTTCACTGTTTGGGCAATCTGGGTTATTAACCGGTTTTAAAATTCTAGTTGGGTGTTAAATAATAATTTTAACTTGTAACTAAGGTCTTGAATTGTATAAATTTACCCCTTAGTTTAAATGGAATTAACAGTACGCTATTTGACAACTTTGCGTACAGTTAACGGCTGGAAGGAGATTTGTTGATTAATTTTAATCTGATGGTTTAGGGTGCTATAAAATGATTCTAAATTTATTTTTGACGCACGATGAAGTCTTTTAAAGTAATATATTGGACTTGTGGCATAGTGGGGGCTCTGTGCTAAAGGCTACAACACAGTATAAGTATATGACTTAGTATTCTATTACCGGATGGAGGGAACTAGATCGCTTAGTTTAATCTAGCGATTTATTGGACTATAATATTATTATAGAACTAATTTTAAATACATGATAGGGTCATTGTTTTTATTAAATTTGAACTATGCATGTGTTGGATGTTAATTGTTAGAATAGTTTATTCTCCGATGCAATTACATGGATTATTACTGGATTTTATTTTCTAGATCGTTAAAATTCCTTCTGCAAGTATTGGATGGTGGTTTTTGGACTGTAAATTATTGAACTATTATATATGTTGTAATTTACATGGATATGGAGGATTGTATGTACCGGTATGGGACGGTGACATACTAGGGACGGTTTAGCTCAAAACGCATAAACCTAACCTAATGGATTAATGGAATGGATTGAGAGATATCAAATCCTAATTGTGGCTAAGTCAGATCAGCTGTAACCAAGTTGGATGACTTCCTGGATTAACGGATGGTAGTTAAGTCATATCCACTGAATAAGTTGAGTGATTAACTAGTTGGTTTATTGTAGGTCAGTTTAATAAATAGTTGAACTGCTTACCCTGGATTTGGACAGACTTTATATATATGTTTATGGTACCACGAGTTGAGCTTGAGTCTCAGACTCGTTGGTTAGGGTGCGTATATGCAGGGGATGCGTAGCTGGTTATAATAGGTCGAGGTGTACCCTATTAGGTCTAGGTATTCATGCCCACCCTTGGGTGCGTATTCGCATGTTGCCTTCTATTCAGGTTGAGACCCCTATTATAGACTAGTGAATGTCCCTTACTGTGGATATATTTATACGTATGGACTAGATAGATATTGTGAGGTGTCTACGGTGTATCTGCGTATCGGGTCACTGTATGGATTACAGTTAGATTAGAACTTGCTCGTGGGTCTGACCCACTCCTTCATTATTCTTTTCAGGTACAGGACGGTTCCAGCCTTAGAACTTGATCGTGCTTGTCGAGGACAGTCTCACATCCATCTGACTACGTAGGACTTCCCTCGATGTTTCTAGTATTATTTATTTTCAGTTTTCAGTTTCAGTTGAACTTTTAGTTAGGGGTCCATCAGTGGATTCCCAAGTTGTAACTTTGAAGTTTTGGAGGATTGGAGTTTCACTTTTCAGTTACACATGGAGGATTTTATTATTGTTATTTCTTTCAGTTTTATTATATCTTTGTTGTTCTTTTTGTCATCTGTGTTCGGTTTAAAATACTTTAATTGTTTGATATTCCCTCGGGTTTGGGCCTGGGCCTGATCAACCCGTGTCTCGGATCCGAGGGGTATCACAAAGGGTTTACACCTCTCCAAACTACCTTGGCTCGGCTCTTCTAGGAGAATAAAATGAGGTTCACAGCCCCGCAGCCAATGAAGCAACCCTTGGAGCAGAGGGACAAAAGCAAGCATTGCGCTTATCATCGAGATTATGGGCATTCAACCAATGATTTTAGATCCCTTAGGCGACAAGTGGAAAATATGATAGCCAGAGGTGAGTTGGCAGATTACCTCATGACGAAGGAATATGTGAAGCCCTGTGAGGTCTATCCTCGCAAGGTAGAAGGTACTCAAGTAAAGGTCATTCATACAATACATGGCAGATCTGAAGATGATCAAGAGTCTAAGGAGGTATACAGATCCAGACTGAGGGCAGCCCGTAAGCTCAGGAAGTTATCCTCGGTCAATGCTATCGCCTCGGGCAGCATCAGTATTGGATTCGGCGATAGCGACCTATCCAGAGTTCAACTCCCCCACGAGGATCCATTGGTCATCAGTCTTTTAGTGGCGAATTGCATGATCAAGAGGGTTTTGATAGACCTATGGAGTAGCGCCAACATTATCACAAAGGCGGTCTTTGAGCAGTTAGAGATCCCGTCATCATCAATTCGACCTACCTCCAACCCATTAATGGGGTTCGATGGCATAAGGGTAGATCCCCTTGGGGTAATAGACTTATCCGTAACTACGGTGAAGAGAACTCTGAAGGAGAACTTGTCTTAACACAGATCCACCCTTCCTATAATCTCATCATGGGAAGAGGCTGGATACACTGAATGAAAGGAGTTCCGTCCAGGTTTCATCAGGTGATGCGATGCTTATCTTCGGATGGAAAAGAGGTTATTAATCTATGGGGCAGTCAAGTCACTGCAAAAGAATACTATATGTTGACACAGGCTGAAGCAAAGAAGGTGTCTAGACAGCCTCAACCAGGTGTGACTCCCAGAGATGTACCCAAATAGTAATTACAGAGCCCTCTGCCCAAGTATCTTAAGGTAGAGGAGGAAGAAGAGGCTGCGAAGCCTACTGAGGAGATCCTCGAAGCCATAAAAGTTATCCTCGGCGACCCCCAGAAGATCACTTATCTAGGCTATTATTCCACATCCGAAGTAAATGAAGCATTAATCGATGTCATTCGGAGCAATGCAGGTGCTTTTGCATGGGATCATTCTGACATGATAGGGATCGATCCTTTAGTCTCCTGCCATAGCCTGAAGGTGGATCTGGAGTTCAAATTGATGTAACAGAAACACCGAAGGTTTGCCTCTGAGCGCAATCGCATTATAGCTGAAGAAGTGAATAAGTTATTGCAAGCAGGTTTCATCCGAGAGGTGTAATATCCACAATGGCTGTCAAATGTGGTGGTCGTCCAAAAGAAGAATGGGAAGTGGAGGGTTTGCATAGACTATACCAACCTTAACAAAGCTTGCCCTAAATATAGTGTCCCTCTGCCAAAAATAGATTAGATGGTTGATGCCAGTACGGGCTACGATAGGCTTACATTCCTTGATGGGTACTCAGGATATAATCAGATTCCTATAAATCCAGAAGATGAAGAAAAAACTACTTTCATTACAGAAAATGACACTTATTGTTACAGGGTCATGCCCTTCGGGCTGAAGAATACCGGGGCCACTTATCAATGCCTTGTCAACAAAATCTTCAATAACTTGTTAGGGAAGACGGTTGAAGCATACATAGATGACATGGTGGTCAAAAGTGTGAAGAAGGAAGACCATCCGAAGCACCTCCAGGAAGTTTTCAACACTCTGAAGAAGTACAACATGAAGCTGAATCCTTCCAAGTGCTCCTTTGCGGTATCATCAGGTCAGTTCCTCGGCCATATAGTGAATAAGAGAGGGATAGAGGTAAGCCTAGCTCAGGCTAAGGCCCTCATGCAGAATCATGAACCAAAAACTCATAGGGAGGTATAAGTTCTTACCGGTCGAATCGCAGCTCTCAGCCGGCTTATATCTCGATTATCAGATAAGTGTAAACCATTCTTCGATGCTATAAGATCTAAGAATAAGGATATATGGGGACCTCAGCAGTAGGTGGCCCTCAACTAGTTGAAACGATATATGGCCAAACCTCCAATTCTATCCGCTCCAAAATCTAGAGAAGTTCTTATTATGTATTTAGCAATTTCTAGCATAGCGACAAGTGCAGTGCTAATTAGAGGGGAAGGAAAGAATCAATACCCAGTCTCCTACACAAGTAAGACAATGACAGATGCAGAGACACGATATAGCAAAGTAGAGAAAAGCATCCTAGCCTTGGTTTATGCGAAGAGGAAGCTTCGGCATTATTTTGAATCTCATAGCATTGTGGTACTCACCAACTACCCTATACGGGGTAAACTTTCTAAGCCGGATTTATCTGGAAGAATTTCTAAATGGGCCATCGAGCTCAGTTCCTTCAACATAACTTATGAGCTGAAGGTGTCACACAAGGGACAGGCCTTAGCAGATTTTCTCCTAGAATACGAGGACACTCCCGAAGAACCAGAACTCCCTAAACCATAATGGGAGCTTCGGGTTGATGGTTCTTTGAATCAAACAAGTGCAGAAGTTGGGGTTGTTGTATTAGCACACGAAGGCACCAAATTACAGCAGTCAATTTGTCTGAATTTCCCTGCTACTAACAATAAGGCCGAATATGAGGCGTTACTTGCTGGTCTTCGATTAGCCAGCAGCCTTTAGGTACAGTGTTTAAAAGTTTTTTGTGACTCACAACTTGTTATAAATCAAATGACAGGTCAGTATCACCCCAAAGAGGAAAGGATGAAAGCCTACAAAGAAACTGTGGAGAATGTTACACGAGGATTCGATCAAGTCGAATTCCACCATGTACCTCGTGTTGAGAATGCTGAGGCAGATCAATTGGCCACAGCAACATCATCCTCAAATGAAGATCTGACTCGGATTATGCCAATTGACATCCTGGACGAACCTAGCATCAACCTTCAGTAAGAGGTAATGGTGATTCCCGCCATTCCGCGAGTGCCATGCTAGATTGATCCATTGGAAGCCTACCTCAAGCATGGGACTCTTCCAAACCAGAAAACTAAGGCGCGGAAGCTCAGACTCACTGCAGCTAAATATGCCATCATCAACAACCAGTTGTACCGGAAGTCATTTTCAGGTCCTTACCGGAAATGTTTAAGTCCCACTGAGGCTCTTGTGGTATTGAAGCAGATTCATGATGGAGATTGCAGCAACCACTCTGGGGCAGATCCCTCTCCCATAAGGTTCTAGCTTAAGGCTACTTCTGGCCATATTTGGCTCAGAATGCTAAAGAGTACGTCCGGAGATGTGACAAATGTCAGCGCCACGGTCCAATGAAACATCAACCTGCCGAAGATTTGCACGTAATGGCAAATCCATGGCCATTCGTACAGTGGGGTTTTGATATGGTGGGCCCTTTACCCAGGACCGTGGAACAAAAGGAATACGTGTTGCTAGCTACAGACTATTTCACAAAATGGGTGGAAGCCGAGGCTTATTCAAGTGTGACCCATAAGCAGGTAAAAAGTTTCCTTTGGAACAACATCATTTGCAGGTTTAGGGTACTAAAAGTCATTATAATGGACAATGGTAAGAACCTCGACAATATGAGTACAAGAAAATTCTTCGCCAAACATGGAATTATACAAAAGTTGGCTGCGATCAGTCATCCACAAGGGAATGGACAGGCTGAAATAACTAAACGAACCATTTTCAGTTATTTAAAGAAGAAGTTGGAGAAGCTCAAAACAAAATGGTATGAGAATCTCCTTCAGGTGCTTTGGGCGTACCGAACCACTCCACGGCGGCCCACGGGGGAAATTCCATTTGTCATTGCCTATGTTTCTATAGCTGTGATCCCAACTGAGGCGGCAGTTCCAACCCTTCGGACATTCTTGCTACTTGAAGGACATAATGGGCAGCAGCTTGAACACAGCCTTGATCTCCTGGATGAGAATAAGGATGCTACAGCAATTAGGCTTGCTTCATATCAGCAACAATTGCGTAGCAGCTATAACAAACGCGTCAGGCTCAGGAGCTTTGTGGTAGGTGATTGGGTTCTGAAGAAAGAGACAGCTCATGTAAAGAAACTGGAACCTAATTGGATCGGACCCTATAGGGTTACCGAAGTAGTGGGGAAGGGAGCAACCGTTTAGCTAAAGCTGACGGGCATCCGAGTGTGCGTCCTTGGAATGCAATACACCTTAAAAGGTACTACCATTAGATAAGTTTATCAATTTTACAAGAATTTCGTCACAAATAAGGCTGCTTATGCCCATAGTCAGCCAATTTATTTCTTTATGTTACTTCTATCATATTTGATGTGGGAAGCCATTATGCTTCATTTCTTTCTTTCCATAAAAATGGAGGCCGTACTAGTACCCTACTTTACAATTATGCGATTTTCATGCATTTTTATGCGTACACATTATGCAATTTTTATGCTAAGAAGCAATGCCAAAACCAAGATATCAAGAGGTATTCTTCACAATGAATCTTTTTATTTAAAGCTTTTTATCCCACATCGATAAAAAAGTACGTTTTGCATTCTGTTATATATGGGAATATTAAAATAGTTAAGTGCAGTGTAAGGAAGGCCCACTGGTATTGAAAGCGGCCAAGCCTAATACTAGAGGCATTCCTTACACTGACCTTTTTGTAAAGATGGAGTTATTGACCTATATTTGACGAAATCTAATCTATGTCCCACATTGAATAAAAGTAGAAAAGGGATGCAGTTGATATATACATAATCCACTACGTCTAGCTGCCAAGAAGAGAGTCTCAGTGGAAGAAAGTCTCCAAAAAATGAATTGGAAACTTCCTAGCCACTATTACTCGCTTTCTTGGCCTCCTATCATTTTTGAGTCTTGGGCCTCCTGGCAGGTTATTCCAAAAAAACAAAATTTCAACTATGCAGTTAACTTCTCCTTAGGCTCAGCACCGAGGAGTTATTCGCTTCGGACCCTAAGTGTCCGGCTCAGCACACCTCCCCTCAGGCTCAGCGCCGAGGAGTAATCCATTTGCTTCGGACCCTAAGTGTCCAGTTCAGCAAAATTTCCTCTCAGGCTTAGCGCTGGGGAGTAATTCATTCGCTACGGACCCGAAGTATCCGGTTCAGCAAAATTTTCCCTCAGGCTCAGCACTAGGGAGTAATCCTTTTACTTCGGACCCTAAGTGTCTGGTTCAGCAAAAATTTCCCTCAGGCTCAGCGCCGGGGAGTAATTCATTCGCTACGGACCCTAAGTGTCTGGTTCAGCAAAATTTCCCCTCAGGCTCAGCGCCGGGGAGTAATTCATTCGCTACGAACCCTAAGTGTCCGGTTCAGCAAAATTTCCCCTCAGGCTTAGCGCCGGGGAGTCATTTGCTACGGACCCTAAGTGTCCAGTTCATCAAAACTTCCCCTCAGGCTTAGCGCCGAGGAGTCAGTTGTCTCAGGCTTTAAATTGCCTGGGACAAATTTCTTGTAGAGGTCATACTCACTGACTCTGAGCTCGGTAGTATGAGCCACAAGGTTGTCCCACATCGAAAAAATATAAGAAGAAACAAGTATATACATACTTATTTAACTCAAATCCATTTCAAGAAGGGTTCCCTTGACGATTAAATCACTAAAGGGAGAAACAATCCTTCGATATCAGGTAAACAGTTAAAAGAGATCTCTTCTTCACATCTTATTTATTTTTACTTCGGACTATAATAAATGTGGAACCCTCAGGCAGGGTACTTTCCTTAAAATATTCACATTCAACAAAGTGTGTGCAATATTAAAGGCATTCAAAAATATTCAGTCGAAGCAAAATTAAGGCGTTACAGCCTAAGAAACATAGTTATATCATTCATAGTTATATCATTTCAAAAATTGTTTCATTACAAAAAATGAGGTTATACGATCCTTCTTCCTCTTCGGATCAAACAAAGTAGATTCAAAAACGTCCACCACAGCTGGACTCGAAGCTGAAGGAATTGAAGGCCAGGAGTAATTGCAGGAGTTGGTGCACTGGGAGCTGGAGGGACTTCAGGATGAGCCTTCACCAACTTGGCAAAGCGCACTTCAGCTTCTTGAGCCTTCGGACCCTCATCATAGGGGAAATACACCCCCATATGAGCATCAAAAGCCTCAGGATCTATTATTTTCACGCCTGAACCTTGATTAAAGCCGGACCTGTAGGCCTTGGCACTAGACAAGTGCACTAAACTGGAGTAACGCCCCTGCATTTGCCTCCTTGCAATGATGCAGGTGCTTAGGGCATCGTTCAAACGCTGACCCTCAGCCTCCAGTAACTCCACTTTCACGTCCGAAGTAACCAAACGTTTCTTATACACATCCCTAGCTTAGTATGCAATTTGTGCATTCGCAATGGCATGAGATGCCTTCTTCTCAGAATTGCTGAGGTCCTTCTCTAGCTTCTGAAGGGAGAGAGACTGAGCTTCAGCAGTGGCACAAAGAGCCATGGTGTGATATAGGCCTTGCATCATCAGATAGTAAATTGGCGAGATGATTACGAAAATGGAAGAAGAAGGAAGGATCAAACCTCTATGGCACGAGCAGGGGCAGAAGGGAGTAGCTGTTCCAATCCCATTCTACCAATAATCTTTTCGTTTTTGGGGAGCCACATTCCTCGAGAAACAGCCAGTGCTGTAGATGGGTCAGTGATCATAGAATCACCGGTATGGAGGACTGATTTGTCAGCCCTCAAGAAAGAATGAGTCCAAGGTGCCCCAGCCTCAGCCAGGATGTAAGCTCTGACCTCCTCTTTAGGATCAGTCTCCTCAGCCCTCTTTCCTTTACTTTTTGGATTGAAAGCACTCTTGGATATTGCGGTTGAAGAAGACGTCAACCTCGCCTTCTTATGCAGAGGGATTTCATCAATCTCCTTCTCTTGTTCAGTTGAGCGCAATATAATCAATGGGGCACTCTCTGTAGCCTTTCTCTATAAAGCTTCAGCCCTTTGCTTTTCTTCCTCAGTCATTGGGAAGCTATCAAAAGAGGGGAGTGAGAGGTCCATGAGGTCTCCAGTCAAGACTCTAGAAGCAATTGTTTTAAGGTTTGAGGAGGTAAGCAAGTCCTCAATAGAAGGAGGCTCTTTCCAAACCTGCTCTTCCAGAAAGGAAAGCCTTTTCTTGGCAGCAGAGGAAGGGAATGTCACTGAAAAAATACCAAGAAACTCATAAATATATCGAAAGAATAAGACTTGATATGGGAAACAACCGGAATAATCTTTATGAAGAGAGGGGGGATGTTCTATACCTAACTTCCCGAACTTGTGTGGGATTGGGAGTTTGCTTGATTGAGGTACGGCCCATCTCCATTTAACAATTATCATCCTCTCTTTCCACTTCTTTTCAGAAGTAGGGAGATCTGTACATATCCTCTAGTACAAGGGAGAGGTAAAATAGAAGCGACCAGGTTCAGTTCCATGCTTGGAAATAGTGTAAGTAATCAGCAAGTCAGCCAGAGTCAGGTCAAGACTCTCCAGCCATCGGCGAATTAGGAGTGCCGAGATTATTCGAAGGAAGTTAGGGTTTACTTGTAAGGGTGCAATCCCTAATTTGTTAAAAACTAAATGGTAAAAAGGGTGAAGGGGGAATCTAAGAGCATTGAGATGCCCAACAGAGAGGAGCAAGTCGTCTTCCCCGACGCCCTCGCCAGCACAAAAATCGGCACCCTTGGGGTATTCTACAATTTTTACCCCTTCGGGAATCTCTAAATCTTTCATTACGGATTCAATGGAAAACTTAATACGACGAACAAATAAAATTGCTTCTTTTTCTTCCTTAGTAAAAATATTGTCCGACTCAGAGGTGGATACACCAGCCTGGATTAGAGAAACATCCGGCTGATTAGCGGAGTCATTTGCAAACCTAAGGAAGTTCGAAACCCTAGGAGGAGGAACCCCTAATGAGATTAGGGGAAGACGAGAGCGTGGACTCAGAGTCCGCGATTTCTATATGTTCAGGAGTAGTCGAAGCAGTCATAATGTAAGATTGGAAGAAGGAGACGAAAAACTAACCTGGAGATATGAGAATATGAAGAACGCGAAGGACGAAACGAGTGCAGTGAGAATAAAAGCAAGTCTTGAAGAAGTCCTTGAGCCAGAATAACAATAGACATAAATGGAAAAGCCTCGTGTGAAAAGTGGCAACTGCATAACTTCAATTCCCTTTTAATTAGGAGCCGTAGTCCAATTAAAGAGGAATTAGGGGCAAAGTGCGGAGGGAAAAAAAATCCCCTCCAATAAGATTAGTCCACTTCATCACGGAGGCAGGTCTGTCTTCTAAAAGGCCCATCATACTCAAGCCCAAAGTGAATGTACTCCTAGCCCAAGATCACTGTAATTGGTTCTCTTACTTTTATCCGGGCCAAATCAAGAAAGTGTTAGCCCGATCTGCTCATTTCAAACATCTGGCCCATTATTCAAGCCCATCCGGTTAATGCTATAGCCAGCCCAGTTATTCAAGAATGAACGAATCCTACTTGCTGAAGGATTTACCATAAAAAGAGAACTCTGCAATAGAAAGTTCTACACAAAGCAAGTTCTGTAGATGAAAAATTCAACAATGGAAAGAACTCTAATTGTAAAGATTGTCTACATAGAAAGAATTGGAGGACAAGCAATGTGAGTCCTACGATAACTCTACTACTTTTTATGTATAAATAGAGGCCAAGACCTCCAATAAAAGGGGACCAAAAACATACAAGCAATTCTACGCTTCTTTATACACTATTCATATTTGTTTTTATTATTTTGAGTGAGTTGTTTTATTTTTCTTGATCATTATTGGTTAAGGGAAATTTTGCACCTACAATATGCAACCGGTTGCATGTTGGTTTGTAACAATATTACTGATGTGGTCAATGGTTCGTGCTCTGGGATCGGTTGCTGCCAAACATCCATTCCCAAAGGAGTAACATAATTTAATGTGACGGTGAAAAGCTATTACCATACAGGGGTTTCGGACTTCAATCCTTGCGGCTTTGCCTTTGTTGCCGAAGAGGGCTGGTATAACTTCTCCTCGGCCGACCTTTACCGTCTAAGCAACATTGAGCAGTTCCCAGTTGTGCTTGATTGGGCGGTTGGCAATGAGACGTGTGAAGAAGCAAGAAAGAATGTGAGCAACTATGCATGTGGGAACCATAATACATGCTATAACTCTGATAATGCCTGCGGCTATCGCTGCAACTATTCTCAAGGTTATCAGGGGAACCCCTACCTTCCAAATGGTTGTCTAGGTATGTGCTTGCAGCCTGCATATACATGTGTTGCTTTAATTTCCTTGCTCCCTTGTGATCTTATTCTGAACAAAGAGAGATATAAAGTTTTATTTTGTTAATTTTTTCTTCATCATCATTCATAGTCTTAATCTCTCACATGAATTCTCTTTCTCCAAATTATATTATACATGTCCTTTCACATATTATATTTCACTTTTAAAAATTATTTTTAATAATCTTATCATCCTGGTATTTTTTATTGCTCTCTCCTTATATTATATTCTATTATAACAAGTCTTATATAGATCTCCGGTGTACATATCCAAACCATCTAAATTTGCTCTATTGGATTTCCTCACTATGGGTACTACACCTAATTCTTCTTTCAAAAGTTCATAATTTCAGTAGTAAACATATCTCTTATAGTCACTCCATTCATCCATGTTAATACCCAGGTGTTATTAGGCTATCAGTACTGTTCATGGCATCAACAGCTCAAGTACTAATATGACCCCTTTCTTTGATCTTTACAAACTTCTTTCTTTGATGAAGATTGATAATATCACAAACTATTACTTTTGATTTTTGAGGACTTCAGTTTTTTGTGAACGAAACGTTCTGCAATGATAGATTGGAATTGAATCTAGAAACTTTGCATTAAGAGAGCTTCATACAAACTCAGCTACATCAAATTTGAGAAAAATCAGTTGCATGTTTTGTTAAAGCTATTTGCTAAGCAATTTACTAGTGACAACTTCAGAAAAACAATTAAAATTAGTGATTAGTACCTTCCACAAAAAATTTATTGTTGAAACAACCTAACAGTGGCATTTATAATTTGAAAAAGCACCGAATCGATTACGCTTTTTGGAAGAAAAAAAAACTCCCAATTTTAATCTAATTTAATATATCTAATGTGATAATTAAAAATAATAGATTGAATTCTGTTACATCACCCGACTATTCCGATAGTTCTCAGAGGTTATGTTAGGTTCCACATCCGCCTTCGAATAGCCTGCGACTTTGTGAGTAATTATCGCTAGTCGAGTATTACAGAATTTTTCAAAATAATATTTAAGTAGGAAACGACTTTGTAAATAGTGAGTATTATAGAGTTTTTCAAAATAATATCTGAGTAGGAAACTCATCGCAACTTTCAGTGGCTGGGTGGTGTTTCGTTGAAGCCCCGCAGTTCAGAAGTCTGGTGGACTAGTCAAGCCATTTAATTATCCAAGGTTCTGGCCTCCATTGGTTAATTAATTGTAAGAGCTATCCAACTCAATTTAGGATGCAACTTGTGTGGTTGGAGTGAAGTCTTGAAGACCCTAATTCCACTGGCCAATGGGTTTAGCAGTCTGACTAAGTCATTTGTTTATTTTATTATAGGAGTTATTGAATAGAAAAACACACAACTGACAAGTGCTTCAGATGTAACTGTGATACTATGGTCCCTCAAGAAATTATTTGCCCTAAAAAGTATTCAAACCTTACACCTGATATTTTAAGAGGCGTTGAATTAAGTTCTTACCCACATAAGCTAATTCCTTAAAGTTCACATAAATATATGAAAAAAAATTAAAATTTTAATTGTTGAAAATATGTCACATTATTGGTAGGTTAATTTTTTTATAAAAAAAAAAAAAATTAGAAATGCAATCTCAATTGGGTAAGTAAAAAAAAGAAAATTTTATTTAGTCCATCAAGTTTTATGTAAGCTATACTTTGTGTATTTTTTAAGGACAGAAAAATGAAGCCCTTTATAAAATACGACTTTTTACAAGGGTGCCTTTTTTTCTTTTCTTTTTTTTTCCTGAATGGTGTTTATTTTATTGATACAAATAAGCAATAATGTACATAAGGAAGCTCTTTATGCGCCTTTCTTTTTTAAAAAAAAATTCAATGCAAAACAATATGCTAAATGAATGAGTTTTAAAAAATAAAAAATAAAAATAAAGAATTAATATATTTTTTAGTAATATTTTCATTGAAAAAATTACATGCTATAGGTAAGTACAAATATTTTTTTTTTTAAGAATTAGGAAAAAAGAGAAGAAAAAGGAAAGAAAAATGAGAATTTTGAAATGAAAAAAAAATTAGAATTTAATTGAAGAAGAGAAAGTTAACCTTTTTTTTTTTTCCCTGGGATATATATTAGAAATTAAAAATTTTAGGAGGCATTATATAGAAAATTTAATATATATATATATATATATATAAAAATTAAAAATTACTATATATAGTAATGAGCGGTCCACCCCAGGCCAGGGTATATGCCCCGGGCAAGATTTTTATTGAAATTAAGAAAGTTCATCTTGTGGGGCTGCTGGCTTGTAATTGGAAAGAACACGCCAATGCATAAGGGGTGGCGGAAGAAAACTAGTCTTACGCGGTTTTGTGTCCATCTTTACTGAAATTATCCAAATACCAACCGTTTTCAAAGTTTGATTACCACCTATAGATATTTACATTAGACTATAGAAGGAAATACTCTACAAAGAATAACCTCCACTTAAGAGATCAGAAGCAATCATGAGGTTTCTACATATATTGGTGGTGGTGGTGGTGGTGGTGGTGGTGGAGGAGTTAGTAGTAAATGCAGCAACTCTCGCCAAGCCCGGTTGCTCACAAAATTGTGGGAATCTTACCATTCCATACCCGTTTGGCACAAGCCTGGACTGTTGTCGAAAATTCAAAATGAGAATTTCCTGATAACATGTATTGACTCTAAGCCATATCTTTTAGCCAACTCAACTGTCCTTCACATATCACTTGACGGCGAGTTGCGAAACTCTACTTGGTTAGGGGCATATGCCTGTTACAACAAATTCAGTGATTGGTTTACTACTACAATTCACCTCTTTTCCCAAATTTTCCCAACTCCTCTACCAAAAATAAGTTCACGGTGGTAGGCTGTGACACTTATACATGTTATGAAATAAGGGTCGAATAGGAGTTTATGAGAATAAAGAGAAAAATTAATAATAAGAAAATATTATAGGCATACATACAAACGAGATAAGGATTTACGTGGTTCGGGCTATGCCTACGTCCACGGGGAGAAGACAAAACAATATTTCACTATAGAAATAAAGAGATACAAGGCAAAGTGGCTCACACCCAAAACTCAAATACGCCCACACTCTCACTCTCCAACTGATATTTCAAACTTACTTTGATGATCTTGGATGCCTTGGATCAAATATGTGCAAGGCTATTTATATAGCCCAAAAATACTTAGTGTCCAAGTATATTCAAAACTTTCTTTGGAAGCTTTACCATCTATCAAAAGAATTTGTTGTACACACCAATATACTTGCTGATCACACATGCTTGAAAGACAAGATGATGATGTAATGGATGACCTCAATTTGAGCCATAATATTCAACAAATCTCTACCTTGGTGAAAATTCAAATGAGCCATTATATCTCTGCAAAACAATCTGTCTTCTCCACAAAACAAATTGATTAAGAATTTTAGTTAAGTTTGAGTCATCCTCAAACTTAACCCTTAGGCTCTCATTTTTCAACCCATGCATGTCTTGCGCAACCACAAGCATACCTCCGGTATTTCTATCAAACTCAAAGCGCTTACCAAAAACACCCTTAGAAACTCCAAGTTTGACAACTCCTTAAGCAACTTTCTCCAACCGCTCACTAACCACTTGTTGGTAATGAAAAGTCATCTTCTCACCCTTGTAGAGAATAGGACGTCCTTGACTTTTCGTCGCATCTCTATTGTGACCAACTACTTGTCTCCCATACATCTTAATAACACTCGAATGGACTATCTCATTGCCACCAAGATTATTGCAATTCAACATCACACCTGTCCTCATAGGTCTGCCTCACTACTGCAATTTTGGTTACCATCTGAAAACAGATTTCATTCTTCCACCACGTTGTGTAGTCCCCTCACAACCCTTTTGAGAATTACGATTGTAACTCCTCTTTCTAACTCTTCTTTTGCCAAGACCCGAACGTAGATTTCTGCTAACTGTAAAAGACCTTGTAGAAGCTTCACCTATTATTGTATTCCCCTGGAGAGGATATAAAATTTTCACCTTAGTGCCCTGTAGCACCACAAGAGAATCCATCACAACCATCATTAATCCACCCTCTGTTACAACCTTGTAACCTTTAGAGTCAAGCACACCTACTGAAACAAGATTCATCTTTAGATCCGGTACATGTCGCACATTTGATAATGTTCTCACCAACCCATTGTGCGTTTTGATCTTGACTATTCTAATTCCCAAAATTTTGAAAGCTTTCCTGTCCCCCGTCAAAATCAAACCATATATGAACGGAACAACTAGAATCAAGAATCCAACTGTTATTAAATGACATACCTGAACACAAGGTTGTCATGAGAACATATTCGTCACTTTCTAAATCACTCGTTGTAGCAATTGTCACAGAAGCTACTTCTTGAACCTTCTCTTTGCCATTCCCATTCTTCTTCCTTTAGTTTGGGATAGTGCTTAATGATGTGCCCTATCTCGTGACAGTAGTAACATTCCACATTTTTATGAGATCTAGATTTGCCCCTACTACTAGAACTCTTTGTCTCACTTTTGCTTCTTACAAATAGACCTTTGGCTTGCTCATCTCCAATATTTGCAGGCACCTTTTTCCTTAACTCCTGAGAGTTCAACAAGGATTTAATATCCTCCATGCTAATAGTGTCTTTTCCATAGAGTAATGTGGTAACAAAATGCTCATAGGAAAGAGGCAAAGAACACAACAAAATAAGGGTTTAATCCTCGTCATTAATTTTAATATTAGTATTTTTCAAATCCATAATAATATAATTGAAATTATCAATATGCTCCTTAAGAGGCATACCTTCATACGAAGGGTGCAGAGTCTGTTGGTGAGACACTTTGTTATATACAGACTCTCCAATTTCAGTCATAACTTTGTCGCTGTGTCTTCATCAATAACTTCACACAACACCTCATTAGCCAAATTCAAAATAATCGCACTGCGCACTTTTTCATCGACCTCATCCTTATCTTCATTGGACATAGTTGTTGGCAACTTGTCCTTCCTGAACAACACCTTCTTTAAACCTTGCTGAGTCAGGAGGCTTGCATCTTAATGTGCCAAAGACTTAAGCTAATCTTGCCATCAAATTTATCAATTTCATATTTGTCGACATCTAAAAAAAAACTCCCCAAAATATTTCTCGGTGAATAGTACCATATTTGTGAACAGTACCGTAAGTATGAAATGTTACAATGAATAGTACTATACATGTGAACAATATCTGTACACAATACACGAACCCGAGCTCTAATACTAAATTGTTATGAAATAAGGGTCGAATAGGAGTATATGAGAACAAAGAGAAAAATTAATGACAAGAAAATATTATAGGCACACACACAAACAAGATAAGGATTTACGTGGCTCAGCTATGTCTACATCCACGGGGAGAAGACAGAACAATATTTCACTACGGAAATAAAGAGATATAAGGCAAAATGGCTCACACCCAAAACTCAAATACACCCATATTCTCTCACTCTCTAACTGATATTTCAAACTCACTTTGATGATGTTGGATGCCTTGGATCAAATATGTGCAAGGCTATATATATAGCCCAAAAATATTTGGTGTCCATGTATATTCAAAACTTTCTTTGGAAGTTTTACCATTTGTCAAAAGAACTTGTTGTGCACACCAATATACTTGATGATCACACATACTTGATGTGATGACCTTGTGGACGGGAGTGTCGTGGGCGGGTGTGAGAGACACTGACAGGCTACCACACTGGCGAGTTATGGGTGCACAAGTCCCACATCGCCTGGGAGAGGGAAAGGTGAAGTGCTTATATGTAAGTGTGTCATCTCCAATTGGTATGAGACCTTTTGGGGTGAAGCTCAAGAGTAAAACCGTGCGGGCTCAGGCCCAAAGCGAATAATATCATACCATGTGGTGGAGTGGGTTGTTACAAATGGTATCAGAGCCTGACCCAGCTGGAAGTGTGCTGACAGGGACGTCGGGTATCAAAGGGAGGTGGATTATGGTGACCTTGTGGGTGGGTGTGCCGTGGGCGGGTACGAGAGACACTAACAGGCTACCACACTGGCAAGCTACGGGTGTACAAGTCCCACATCGCCTGAGAGAGGGAAAGGTGAAGTGTTTATATGTAAGTGTGTTATCTCTAATTGGTATGAGGCCTTTTGGGGTGAAGCCCAAGAGCAAAACCCTGCGGGCTCAGGCCCAAAGCGGACAATATCATACCATGTGGTGGAGTGGGTCGTTACACTTGAAGGACAAGATGATGATGTAATAGGTGACCTCAATTTAAGCCACAATATTCAACAATGCATATGTAGAGCAATACACGGGATCTAGGTACATAAGTGGTTACATGTCAATGTGTGATGATTTTTATGATGTAGTCGCTGGTTCGTGCTCCGGTATAGGTTGTTGCCAAACATCAATTCGTGAAGGAGTAAATGAACTTCAGTTGACAGTGAGCACTTATAATAACTACGCACATGTTATCTTCTTTAATCCCTGTGGCATCGCGTTTCTTGCTGAAGAGGGCAGTCACACATTATTCCCAGATGAACTTTTAAAAAATATGACCGTGAGCGGATTTGCCCCAATGCCGGTTGTGCTTGATTGGGCTATAAGCGGTGAGACGTGTGAAGAAGCCAGAATGAATTTGAGCAGCTATGTATGTGGGCAAAATAGCATATGCTATAGTTCCACTAATGTTTTGGGTATCTCAGCAACTGTTCTCAAGGTTATCAACGAAACCCTGTTTGCACTATAAAAATAAAATTTTTAATTTAGACACATGGTGTTGTTTGATTGGAGGAGAAGATATGTACCGTGTTATTAAATAGGACTCCTATATAAAATTAGAGTCTAAAGTCAATAAATTGCCTATGTCAATTTTATTCCACAAATACAATTTATTTGGATAAATTTAAGACAAAAGGCAAAAGGTGGATAAGATTAAGACAAGGGTAGTTTTTATAATTCAAATGATGGTGGATAAGATTAAGACAAGGGTAGTTTTTATAATTCAAATGATATTTGAATTTAAAAAGAAAACTGCTGCTACAAGGTTTCTCTATAAATAGAAACAGGAGGAGTTCGTGCAAAAGGTCCCCGACCAACACAACGCATTTTCTTTATCGATGTTTTTCATTCTCTACAATTTCAGTTCTTTAATTGTATTTTACTTCTGTTCATAGGAGTAGCCTCTAGTGTTAGAATTCCACTTCTTGTACTCTGTATAAGAATTTTACTTATGAAATAAAAGTCGACGCTTGGCATCAGTCCCCTCTACTTTTATTTTTCAAGTCTCTTAGAATAGATGAATGCTCGTATCATTTGTTTTACTCCCTTCATCCATTCTACTTATAATGCTGAAAGTCCTCTTTATTGAGGCGTTGAAGAACCTGAAGGAAGGGGTCATCCTTGCCTTCCAGCAGTCGCTTGATTCATTAAGGGCCGATTTCAGATTCGGTCAGCACTAAGGATAGTTTGGCTATCGAACCCCTTGGGTCCAAAAACTCTGGCACGCCCCTAATAAAAAATAGCCAAACAATTTGGCACGCCCGGTGGGACTCCGAAAGTGTCTAAATCTATGCCATTTACTCGGTCTCAGTTGTAAAATTTTCCTGAGAAACAGCCTCAACATTAGGAATAAGAGGCTGAAATCGAAGTAAATCAATAGCCAAGTAATCAGATGTTGGCTGAGAATATTAATAATTTAGTGCAACGGATGAAAATTTCTAGCCGTACCTTTCATGGAGCATTAGAGCCAATCTATAATACATTGGCTAATTTAAGTAATTCCTTGACCATCTTATCAACAAGGTTTGATCAACACCTTATGGCACAATCGTATATTACAAATACTTTGTTGCATACACAACAACAAGTTCGAGTGCCTGTTGGGGTTCAACAGAATTACTACCAACAACAGCGGCAAGGGTTTCAACCCCTTCTGTAGCCATTGCATGGATAGCATCCACCCCTGGCTAATCAATCGCAGGCTAATCAGTCGCAACATCAGACACTAGCGGAGTACCAACTAATCAGAGGGGCCAATCAGAATGTGAATTGGCCACCACTTAATCCGATTTATCAATACCAACCGCATGTACGTCAGCCCCAAGAGGGGCGAGATAATTTTAATACTAGTTTTAATTTTTCAGCGCCTCAACCTCAGGCGTCATATGTGCCTCAACCTTAGGCGCCGAATGTGCCTCAACCTTAGGTGCCGAATGTGCCTCAGCCTCAGGTATCGTATGTGCCTTAGCCTCAAACACAACAGCCAAACCATCAACCCCTTATGGTTGATTGAGATCAATTGGCTAATTTAATTCAAAAAACTTATGGACCATCCCTAAGAAGAGTTGGTCGCCCTACATATAGGAAGCCATATCCGGGTTATATAGACCGATATGAGTTTCCAAGAGGCTATAAAGTTCCCAATTTCGTTACCTTTTCGGGAGAAGACTCCACTTCGACCATTGAACATATTGGTCGGTTTACCATTCAATGTGGTGAGGCTGGAGTAAATGAATTTTTTAAATTAAGGCTATTTGCTAATTCCCTTAAAGGGACCGCATTTTCTTGGTATATAAGTTTACCGGCAAATTCGGTCTATACTTGGCAACAATTGGAAGAAATGTTTCATACCCAATTTTATAAGACCGAACCAAAGGTATCGATGCCTGACTTATCTAGGCTGTCCCAAATGCTTGGAGAGACGGCTGAAGCCTTTATTGGTAGGTTAAAAAGTGCGAGAAATAAATGCCAAGTAGCCCTTCCAGAAACAGAATATGTGAGTCTAGCCTTGAATGGTTTAGACTTTGAATTACGAAGGAAATTTGAGGGAATGCAATTTCAGGATTTGTTCCAACTAGCCTCTAGTGCTACAAGATATAAAAAGGTTCTGAAAAAAGAACAAGATAAAAGGAATGCCTTTAGGGGTACCTATTATAGGGACCCAAACTATGAAATTCATGTGACAGAGGCATCGAATAAAAATTATGTCAAAGATCCTACTTATGAGAATCATTTGACAAAGGCTGAAAGTGGCATTAAAGTTAACGCTGCAGAATTGATAAAAATAAAGCATTACATATGTCAAGCATTGAAAAAGCCTCTGAAAAGGGTTAATGATGTTCAGGTGTTGAATTCAATAACCATAAGGACCCAAAAAAAGGCTAAAAAGTAATATAATTTTGAACCAAGGCTTACTTGGCCTTGGGGGGCAACTCGTTCGGCCTTAAGAAATCCCAAGAGGCCGAAAGAATTTCAGTTCGATTCGGGAGGACCCATTAAGTTGTTCAACCACTTGGGGTACCAAAGAAGAATCGGTTATTGTGACCGATTTAAATTATGAGTTGTTGATTGATAGCCAAATATGTACATTTTGGTTGTAAATGTCAACAATTTAGTGCTGAGATTGTAAATTACCCAGGGGCTAAACACAATCAGCCTGCACCTAGACCTAATTCAATCCTGCACCTAGACCACTTACTTGTCACGTTGGTGGTAAGGTTTGATCAGCACCTCAATCAATTAAGTGCTCAAAATGATTGTATGGTGAATGTGCCGTAGTTAGGATGTGGTTGAAAGATTGCTTATAATCGAAATAAAAAAGGGGCTGATAGCAATAAGGTGCTAATCGAAAGCAATCGAAGAATTGTCAGAAGATATAGGGACTGGTTAGTTATGCAAAGGGCCAAATAAGAGTGGCTAATTTAAATTGTGATCCATCAATTCAACTCTTTAAAATTTCGGTCTGCCCTTATTTCAAAGAGCTGGGGGGGGGGGGGGGGGGCATTGTTTGCACCATAAAAATAAAATTTTTAATTTAGACACATGGTGTTGTTTGATTGGAGGAGAAGATATGTACCGTGTTATTAAATAGGACTCCTATATAAAATTGCAGTCTAAAGTCAATAAATTGCCTATGTCAATTTTATTCCACAAATACGGTTTATTTGGATAAATTTAAGACAAAAGGCAAAAGGTGGATAAGATTAAGACAATGGTAGTTTTTATAATTCAAATGATGGTGGATAAGATTAAGACAAGGGTAGTTTTTATAATTCAAATGATATTTGAATTTAAAAAGAAAACTGTTGCTATAAGGTTTCTCTATAAATAGGGACATGAGGAGTCTGTGCAAAAGGTCCCCGACCAACACAACGCATTTTCTTTATAAATGTTTTTCATTCTCTGCAATTTCAGTTCTTTAATTGTATTTTACTTCTGTTCATAGGAGTTGCCTCTAGTGTTAGAATTCCCCTTCTTGTACTCTGAATAAGAATTTTACTTATGAAATAAAAGTCGACGCTTGGCATCAGTCCCTTCTACTTTTATTTTCTAAGTCTCTTAGAATAGATAAATGCTCGTGTAATTTGTTTTACTCCATTCATCCATTTTACTTATAGTGTTGAAAGTCCTCTTTATTGAAGCGTTGAAGAACCTGAAGGAAGGGGTTATCCTTGCCTTCCAGCAGTCGTCTGATTCACTAAGGGCCGATTTTAGATTCGGTCAGCACCAAGGATAGTTTGGCTATCCAACCTCTTGGGTCAAAAGACTCTGGCATGCCCCTAAAAAAAAAACAGCCAAACAAACCCCTACCTTTCAAATGGTTGCCAAGGTACGTATGTTTCAAATGGTTGCCAAGGTACAGAGTATTTAGAGTGTATTACACTGTTTGAGAGTTGTTCTTACAATGTATCGGGAGAGGGTTATATTCTCTACAAACAAACTTACAAGTCTCATTTCTCATCATTAAAACTCTTAAGTTTCATAGGATTAAATAACATGAGTAATCACCAATAAATTGGAATCAATATCTGCTGTCAGTAATGGCTATCACTTTATTTTTGATGATAACATTCTGCTTATATGTATGTAGTTGTATAAATCTGTTGCTATTTTATTTCATCAAAGGTCTATTCAACTTTATCTTTTAATAGGAAAAGTATTACTTAATTCTATGAAATCGTTAGGTTAAGTTTGTGTAAAGTGACGTGACTTTGACTTTGACTATTAGGTTGCATCTGATGGTGCAGAAAAGCATCTGATGAATTATTGGTGGTGCAATATTCCATATGGTTGTCTATTTTATAGTTTGATTACTTTGACTGTTAGGTTGGTTACGTGGTTCGTTACTTTTTTTATTTTTTTATTTTACAAGGTAAGAAGTATTATAAATTAGATTAGTACATGTAGATATCTGACACTTCAAAAATTACTAGAGGCACTAATTTACTGTGTTATCGAGGCATCTGCATGTGGTTCATTACTTTTACTGTTACCATTTTAATTTAATATTAATAAAATTTTTCATTTCATAACCAAATTAACGGGTTGATCACGGATATGAGGACAACTCGATAACTTTTTTAGTTAAGGAGCTCTTTAATTTTAGGACTAAAATCATAAAACTCATCTTTTATTTTCAAAAAGGTCATATAACCCCCCTCAATTATCAAACCAGCTCCTAAACTAGGAAATACTATTACGTTACGCCCTTTCCGTAATGAACAGTCAATTATTACAAAAATGACAATAATGCCCTTAATAGTATATTATTATTTTATTAAACTGATATTAGCCCTTAATTCTATTAGAGTTTTATGCATAATTTTAAAAGTATAAGAAAATTTTGTTATTTTATGAGCGGTGTTGAGCTCTTAGAGCACCCCCATTAGAATCATTAGACTACACTATTAAAAGGTGCGCTTCCTGATTTAAAATGCTTTCCAATTCATGTTAGTGTAGCCTTATTTCATAGTGATTTATGTAACAAACTAAATAGACATAATCTTTGAGAACACTTTTGTTATATCATTTATGATCCATAAATATTCAAATTTGAAGAACTTATACATACTCAATGTGCAATTGTTTTGTTTCTTTTGGACTCAAAAGATATTGACGAGTGCAAAGGTCAGAAAAAGGATATTTGCCCAATTGGTGCCCTATGCAAAAGCACAGAAGGTAGTTACTCATGTGTTTGCCCACCCAGTTCCCACAACATTGATGGAAATGGAACTGCATGCATACAAGGGAGACGATCATTACAACTCATTATTTCTTTAGGTACAATCTTCTGAAATTCCCTTTTAACCCTCCTCCCCATGAAATTATTCTTACCTTTTCTGCACTTGCAGGCATTGGAATTGCTATTGGCATTCTACTCTTTATTGCTATTGGTTTATGGTTGAACCGTAAATTTGAGAAGAGACGGAAAAACAAAATCAAACAGAAGTTCTTTAAGAGGAATGGAGGTTTGCTAGTAGAACAACAACTCTCTTCAAGTACAGAAAGTGGGGTGAAAACAAAACTCTTCATAGCAAAAGAGTTAGAGAAAGCCACAGATAAATTCAACGAAAGTCGAATCCTTGGTAAGGGTGGACTTGGTACAGTTTACAAAGGGATGTTATCAGATGGAAGCATAGTGGCTGTAAAGAAATCTAACATAGTTGATGAAAATCAAGTTGGTCAATTCATTAATGAAGTTCTTATCATTTCTCATATAAATCATAGAAACATTGTGAAATTGTTAGGTTGCTGCTTAGAAACTGAAGTTTCAATACTAGTGTATGAATATGTCTCAAATGGCACCTTCTCCGACCATCTTCATGATGAGGGCTATGTTTCGATGGCTTGGAATAATCGTTTAAGAGTTGCAGGGGAAATTGTTCGAGCACTTGCCTATTTGCACTCATGTGCTTCTACACCTATCATTCATAGAGATATAAAGTCTAGCAATATACTATTGGACAACAATTACAGGGCTGTGGTGTCCGACTTTGGAATTTCAAGGTCAGTACCCCTTAACAAGACTCATTGGACGACTTTGGTCAGGGGCACATTTGGTTACTTTGATCCCGAGTACTTCCGATCAGGGCAGCTTACTGATAGAAGTGATGTTTATGCCTTCGGTGTAGTTCTTGCCGAACTTCTAACAGGAAAAAAAGCTATCTCCTCTGATGGATCTTATGAAGAAGGTCTTGCACTTCATTTTCGATCATCATTGAAACAAAATAGTCCGTTTGAAGTTTAGACACACAAGTTGTCAATGAAAGCCAAGATGAGGAGATTCATGTTGTTGCTACCCTTGCCAAGAGATGCCTAAAATTGAATGCGAAGAAAAGGCCAAGTATGAAAGAAGTGGCAGCAGAATTGGACCAATTGACAAGGATACAAGAGCTGCCATTGATTCAACAGAATAGCCTGGATAGCTACGACTTGGTGAGTGAAAGGTCCTCCTCTTACACAATTGATGCAGTTGAAGAAGAAAGTTGATGATAGGAAATGTTTCTTATAGTCAAATTCCAAGGTAATGAAGTTTCTATTTTCTTTTCCGAACAATAATAGAAGTTTAAGGAGGATTGTCAGACCAGTTTCTTTTGGTTTTGAATAACTACAATGATTGACTATCACCTTTGTTCACTGTTTAATTTTGAAGGGTTTGTACGAATTTCGTATTAAAACTTTTAAAGATATCTAGTAGCTAAATTTGTGTTTTGCTAGTGATATCTAGCCCGGGTTAAAAATATCATGAAATCATTCTTTTTCTTTCTTTATGTTCTCTTTTTTAGTTGCTTTCACTCCTGGACCACTAGGTCCAATAGAGTTTAGAATAAATGGTTTACTATTTTACTCTTAAATGCATCAATATATTCAACATTTCTTATGGCAATTCCAAACTAATTTCAACCCATGAGTCTATGACTGATCAAAGTATATCAGTTTGTATAAATCAGTACAGAACAAGAAACAGATTCCTAGTGTAGTGAAGTAATCAAATTATCTTTAAAGAAAAACTTGAATGATTTGAATTTCCTAACATTCCTTCCAAGGCAATGTAAGTCCTCAAGAAGTAGAATTAAGGAAATTTTAAATATTTTGCTAGCTTGCAAATCATGTTACCTTGCCTTATTAGCCACGAACAACGTTGGTAGTGTCTTCCTGGAAAATGCTGATTCTTGGGGAGCATTAGCATGCGTCCATAAGATATCTGAACACGTTTAAAGCTAAGATTCCAGGTTAATTCGAAAACCAATGACAATAAATGTATTAAAAACATTAATAGTATGACAAATACTAAAAATAACAATTGAATCAATTATTATCACACACAAATGAACTGTTAACGATATAGGATACACGAGGGCGGTATAAAAACAAATATCTTACTTCTCCACTCTTATTTTTTAGATAGATGACAAGATTCATAAAAGGGTTCACCGTGGTGTGTTTTATAAGCGTATCCAAGAGATTTCACTCAACTCAACCCAACAAAGGCTTTTTTCAACTTTTTGGGATCAGCTACATGAATCATGTCTCGCCACTCCACTCTGTCTAAAGCCTTAACTTTAGTCAAACCAATATCTAAGAGATACATCAACTAAAAAAAAAAAACTAATTAGAAGAGTAAATTATCACATTAGAAAAGGAAAAATGCAACAGCCCCACTTACCTTGGTTCAATTGCTAACAAAACTTTCTCAGCCTAGTTCTTGCTTTTAAAACCGTAAATGATCAATTGTCGCTCAAAATCATACCCCAATGGTCAGTGGGTGCATCGGAATCATACCCCAAATGGTTGCCAAGGTACGTATGTTTCACGGGGATGGCGTAAGGGGAAGCCAGGGTTGCATTCGAGATCAAACTAATCCACCAATATTGCTAATTACTCTATGTAAGTGTGCATTTTGTGAATTTTAGAAACTTCAGCTGCATTGTTTCCCTAGTAGTTGTGGTAAAATTAATTTATAGGAAACTTTATTCAAGTGCTTGGCAAACATTTCTAATGGCCTAATCTTTTTTCTCTTCAATTTTTTTTTTTTTTTTCTTTTTGTTTTTGTTTTAAATTATGTCACTCACACTTATTACTCTTATTATATCACAACCTTCCCTTCAAGAAAAATGAAGAGATGCCACTTGGACTTAAAGTCTTCGGCATTTGCAATTGTATTGTGTTTGGTATAAATTTATTTTTGAAGGGGAAAAAATGTCTTTGCCTTAATGGACAAACATATTTTCTCCATCTACAATTTTTTAAATCAAGGTTATCTTCATACATAATATGTTAACATATTATATAAGCGTAAAAAAAAAAAAAAAGAAAAAAAAAAAGGAAAAAAAAACCTCATCTTATATTCAAAATACGCGAAAACCCTCCTATAAACCCCCTCAATTTTTCAAATTGAGCAAATAAGAATATTTTTTTAAACTAAAAATTAAAATACCTAAAATACTCTTAAGACAAAATAAAATTAAAAAACAAAAACTCTCTCTCAAAACAAAGAGGTTATTTTGAGATTTTTATAAAAGAATTTGTCAAAATCTACCATCAATAATTATCATGGGACAATTTGCTCACATAATTCAAATATTGAATAGTTATATGCACATAATAAGTTGAGCGATGTTTTGTGCAGAATTTTTATATAACAAAGTGTTTTATTGCACTTTACCTATATGTAAATGAAAACTTTTTTTTTTTTTTTTTTTTTTCCCTAGTTGGGACTAACGCACACCGCCTCCACTGAGGATCGAACCCCTAACCTCCCTTTGAAAAGTAGGAGTTGTGTACCACTAGACCACATGCCTGTTGGTTGTAAATGAAAACTTTGATGACATCAAAAACCTCCTATCAAGATTGACTCCAAATCCAAGGTTTGGGAATGATTACATGTATCAGAAGTGATTAGTGGTAGAATAATATTAGGTCATGCACACCAATAACAATAGAAATATACCAATAAAAAAATTAGCAGTGAGTTATGTATTGTTGGAGGCTTCTCTCCAGTGCTCCTTATTTGGTTTTCAGGTTTTATTTTATGTTTTGATAGGCAAACACAGGCCTATTTTGTCACTAGATGTGGAGGTCTCTTTAATAGGGGATGGAGGTCATACTCCTTAAGTTAAGGGTCCAGTGGTATCTTGCTCCCATTTTAGGAAGTATATTGCTACAATTTTTTCAAAGAGGATTGTAAGGGGTAAATTTTTTTAGCCATTTATATATGTTTACTTTTTTTTCATATTTTATTTTTAACAATTGCAAATAATTTTAAGACGATATACGTTTGTTGTTCCTTGTTTTTCCTTTGTCAAGCTTTCCATAAATTTAAGTAAAAATAGAGTTTCAAACAATACTTAACAACTTATTGAATTGCAATATAAAGTCATTTGAGTCCTCTAGGGTTCAATTGATTGAAATGCAGAGCATGAGCGATGAATTTTACTTTGAATTGACTTGATTGTAGGCCTTGGCCTCACAGTTGCATTATTCGTGGGATGCTTTTTGTTATATTGAGGAATCAAGAGGAGAAAATTCATCCAACTTAGAGAAAAGTTTTTTCAACAAAATGGTGGTTTGATGCTACAACAACTTTTTTCAAAACTTGATAGTTCAGCTGAGACCACCAAAATCTTTACTATAGAAGAGGTGAAGAATGCAACCAATAACTTCAGTGAAAGTGAAATTGTCGATCGAGGAGGCTTTGGTACAGTTTATAAAGGAATTTTATCACAAAACAAAATAGTTGCTATTAAAAAGTCCTCTGTAGTCGATCAAAGCCAAGTTGACCAATTTGTTAATGAGGTGATTGTACTTTCCCAAATCAACCATAGAAATGTGGTAAAACTATTGGGTTGTGGTTTAGAGACAGAAGTTCCCTTGTTGGTTTATGAATTTATCACCAATGAGACTCTATACCACAATCTCCATGGAGCAGGTCATTTCTCGTCGATCCCATGGGAAATTTGTCTAAGGATAGCCAAAGAAACTGCAGGAGCATATTTGCACTCTGCAACTTTCATACCGATCATTCACAGGGATGTCAAGTCTACTAACATACTCTTAGACGATAACTTTACTGCAAAAGTCTCAGAATTTGGATCTTCAAGATTAGTTCCGTTAGATAAGACACAGCTAACCACAATGGTGATAGGTGTGTATTTATGGATTTGTCATTGTCAAATACACTCCATATCAACATAAAATACCTACAACCATTTAACTAAAAATGTCTAACGGTAAGTAGGGTTGAACTACGCATTCAAGTGAGTTTTTATTTCCGAACAAGAGATTTTAAAACATTGATTTTAGAGTTTGTCACAAATAATTGAAATAAAATTACAACTACAAAACCATCAAATAGGTAAGTGAGAATCAACAAAAAAAAAAAAAAAAAACATGTAAGTAAAACTAACTTGCATTAAATTAAATGAGAAGAAAAACTTAAAGAAAACATCTTGAATTAAATGAGAAAAGCTTGCATAAAAATTACACAAAGAAATAAACTCTCAAAAACTACAAGTATCTCTCACTATCTAACTCTATCTCCGAAGTGTGCAATTTATAGCCAAATGAAGTAACCCACTTGTAGGCTGTGATGATGGCTTTGCCCAAACTACTTCTTCATTTCCTCACGCCACCTTTCTACTACTCACTTCACTGACGACTTCACATATTAACCACTTCTTCACCTTCTCTTCCTAACTTCTATTTCAACCACTTCTTCACTTTTTCTTTTCTTTTCTTCTCTTTTTTTCTTCTTTCTCTCTCCTCCTTTTCTAACTCATCATCATTCTCTTTTTCTTTTCTTTTCTTCTTCTCTCTCCTCTTTTTCTGGCTCCTACTGTACTTCTTCTCATTTCTTTTTAATTTTCTCTTTTTCTTCTTCTTTAATAATGATGATTTTGTTGTACCTTGGATTTGAACTTGAAACCTCTTGAATGATAATTTGCAAAACACACCAACTTTTCTACAATGCTCCTTGTGTACATTTTTTGTTATAAATAAATACAATCTTCCTTTTGCAGCCAATTTTCACTTATTTTCCATTTTTGTTTCTTTTCTTCTCATTCATGCATTAACACTTACAAAACACAAAACAAACATATAAGAATATTTAAAGAATATAAAACTCTAATTAAAAGCTTATTTTGATATATGAAAAAATAGGTTTTGTGTACTTATCAAATTGCCCCCGAACAAGCTTTTGCTAGTCCTCTAGCAAAGAAAGGCAAAAATAGATAAGTTCACAAAAAAATATTATTTTTATTAACAAAAAGATGTGCCACTTTCGCAAGCTACTTTCGATTGCATTTACCATATGTAATAAGGCTTTAAACCACTAGGTTACCCCCTAGTGGATAAGTTATAACCTCGTGAGGGTTTCCAATGAAGGTACCCACAAACTTCCAAAGAATTGTCCTACATATCTACAAAATGAAAAGTTTTAGAGATGAAAATATCAAGTTCTTTATATACAACAAGCTACTAAGGTATTATAAAAACAAATATTTCAAGAAAGTTCACCCATAAACAACCTAGAAGTAGAGAGTGTGTGTGTGCGAAGTCAACAAAAAATTTATTTTCAAATCCAAGTGATGAAATTCCCAAGTCTTTAAAAAACTATGTTTTGACTTCAAATCTCACGGTAAATATCTCTCTAAAAGAATATCTCTCGAAGATTTGGCTAACTGTATCTCTCAAATGTATGTGAGTAGGAACTCTGTTTCCAAAGTAAAATCAAGCTCACATACTAATTATTTGAAGGATCGATACATATAATAGAAGAGTCTCATAACAGGAATGTTGATCACTTTTGAGAGAATGTCGAGTTACCCACCATAATGCCTTCTTATTTACTATGCACTGTCATACCTTTTCTAAAAACATTATTGAGCTCAGTTTGTACATAAATATTTTTGAGAATGAGGGGTCTTTAAAATATTTGAAAGGAATACTTTACTCTTTTTTTTTTTTTTTTTTTTTTTTTGAAGAGAATATGAATGACTTTTTGATCCCTTTTTCTTTTACATACAGTCATCCCTAACATTTCTCAGAAAAATAACAAGATTACAAAAGGTAATGAATGTATGATAGTACATAGTAAACTAGAAGACTTATGTTTCTCTTAACTCGATGTGATTTCATTCTCAATGATCCACCAAGATAAAGGATTATGAGACTAACAACAAATTTTTATCGCGCTATCCAAGAAATTTGAGCCATCTTGTGACTCGGAGTTAGCGTAAAGCTTTCTAAAAAGATGAAAGGCACAAAAACTCACATGGTTTTAAGTTTCCAGTAATTGATTTCTAGATTCTTGAGAGATTATTCACTTCTTTTTTTCAAGCTGCGACTTTGTACAAAAATATCTCTACTTCTAAATTCCCATGGTGCAATGTCTATCATTATATCATCTTAGTAATAAGCTTAATCTCAATCTAGAATAATGACATCTTTTAACTTTCACAAAGTAGAAAAACAGGATTTTTTTTTTTTTTTTTTTTTTTTTTTGTGAAAAGATTTTCAAAAGAGGTACATGTTTTGATAAATCTGTCTTACCCCCAAACAAAATAAAACACTGTCCCTAGTGTTTGAAAAACAGAACATTGAAAATTGGTGAATGAAATGGACAATGTACTGCTGGAGAAAAAGAAAAATTAGAACGAATTACCTCTGAAGTAAAATCCCTGCAAATAATCATTGCAAAAGAGAGACCAAGTGTTCTAAAATTATGACAGATTGTACCCCCAAACAAAATATAAGCATAGCTAAAGAAATAGAAACAAGGAACTGGGTTGCCTCCCAAGAGCGCTAAATTTAACGTCTTTAGCCAGAAGCAAGTGGGGTAGTACCCCCGGAGAGATCAGTCCGAATAGACAGGATCAATGAGAAGATTTTCCTTAATTTCATGAGACTCGAGCTCAAGAAAAGGCTTTAGGCAATGAACTTTAACTTTAAACAATTCCCTAGTCGTGGGGTCTTGTACCTCAATTGCACCATGACTTGCCACATGTTTGATATAGTATGGGCCGGACCAACGTGACCGTAACTTCCTGGGAAACAATTGAAGATGGGAGTTATACAAAAGTACTTTTTGTTCGGGGGAGAAATCCTTTCAAAGAATGTGTTTGTCATGTTCCAACTTTGTTTTGCCTTTATACATTTTGGAACTCT
Source organism: Cornus florida (assembly GCF_030987335.1). Lineage (NCBI taxonomy): Eukaryota > Viridiplantae > Streptophyta > Magnoliopsida > Cornales > Cornaceae > Cornus > Cornus florida. The sequence continues at coordinate 74,768,066 of NW_026775579.1, read as the reverse complement.
CATAGGCATCATTTCGAATTTCTTCCAACTCATCAAGCTGGAGTTTCCTATATTCATTGGCTTTATCAGAGTTAAAATTCATAGCCTTAATGGCTAATAAGCACGGTGTTCCAGCTCTACAGGCAAATGACAAGTTTTGCCATAAACTAAACGGTACAGAGACATTCCTATAGGGGTCTTGTAAGCAGTCCAGTATACCCACAAAGCATCCTGAAGCCGAAGGGTCCAGTCTTTCCGTGTAGGATTAACTATTTTTCCCAGTACTTGCTTAATTTCCCTATTAGATACCTCAGATTGACCATTGGTTTGTGAGTGATATGACAGGGCCACTTTGTGAGTGATACCATATTTGGACAATAAACTTCCAAAGACTTTATTACAAAAATGTGAACCATTATCACTTATAATGGCTCGAGGTGTACCAAACCTAGGTAAAATTAAGTCTTTGAAGAAACACACCACAACTCGATGGTCGGCTGTCTTGGTGGCTAAGGCTTCTACCCATTTGGAAACATAATTAACAGCCAGAAGGATGTAAAGACACCCATATGAGGAAGGAAAGGGTCCCATGAAATCAATACCCCAAACATAAAAAATTTCAACAACTAGAATGGGTTATTGGGGCCATTCATTACGTTTGGTAATCTTACCTAACAATTGGCATCTATGACAAGCCAAACAGTAGGTGTGGGTATCCTTGAAAAGGGTGGGCCAATAAAATCTTGACTGTAAGATTTTTACAGCGGTTCTTTTAGAGCTAAAGTGGCCACCACAGGCCTGATCATAGCAGAAAGAAATGACAGATTCTTGGTCTACCTCAAGGACACACCTACGGATGATTTGATCTGGACAATATTTGAACAAGTAAGGGTCGTCCCAAAAATATTCCTTAACCTTAGCTAGGAATTTATCTCTCTCCTGTCTGGACCAAGTTGAAGGAATTTGACCCGTCACAATGTAATTGACAATATCAGCATACCATGGGGCAAGAGTTATTGCAAATATTTGTTCATTCGGAAAAATATCCGAGATTGGAATGGATTTACTAATGGACTCAACAACTAGACGGGACAAATGATCGGCCACCACATTATCAGAGCCTTTCTTATCACGAATCTCAAGGTCAAACTCTTGAAGATGTAAGATCCAACGGATCAACTGAGGTTTGGCATCCACTTTGGAAAGAAGATGTCTTAAGGCAGCATGATCGGTATAGATGATGACCTTGGAACCAATCAAATAGGAGCAAAATTTGTAAAAGGAAAACACGACTGCTAACAATTCTTTCTCCGTGGTGGAGTAATTGATTTGGGCATCATTCAGGGTTTTGCTAGCATAATAGATGACATGTCGTGCTTTCTCAACTTTTTGACCTAAGACAGCTCCTACTGCATAATCCGACGTGTCACACATGATTTCAAAGGGTAAGTTCTAATCTGGCGAACGGATGATGGGTGCAGTGGTGAGAGTTGACTTTAATTGTTCAAAAGCAGAGTGACAGGGATCGGTAAACTTAAAGGGTATATCCTTCCCTAACAGATGGGTGAGAGGTCTTGCTATCTTGCTGAAATCTTTAATGAAACGACGGTAAAACCCAGCATGACCTAAAAAAGCTCTAATATCCCGAACAGTTTTGGGAATGGGTAAACTCAAGATAAGGTCAACTTTAGATTGATCTACCTTAATTCCTGTAGCGGAGATATTATGACCGAGGACAATTCCTTTTTTAACCATGAAATGACACTTTTCCCAGTTAAGAACCAAGTTAGTATCATGACAATGCTGAAGAACAAGAGTAAGATGGTGAAGGCATTACTCAAATAATGAACCAAAGACAGAGAAGTCATCCATGAAGATTTCAAGAAACTTTTCAACCATGTCACTGAAAATACTCATCATACACCGCTGAAATGTAGCAGGTGTATTGCATAAACCAAAAGGCATGTGCCGATAAACAAATGTGCCAAATGGACAGGTGAAAGTGGTCTTATCTTGGTCATCAATGTGGATAGGGATTTAATTATATCCAGAGTAACCATCTAAGAAGAAATAGAAGGATTGACCAGCTAATCTTTCTAACATTTGATCAATAAAAAGCAGAAGGAAATGATCCTTTCAAGTGACAGTATTGAGCTTTCGATAATCAATGCAAACTCGCCATCCAGTTTGGACACGAGTAGGAACCAATTCATTATGGCTATTGGATACGACAGTGATGCCTGATTGTAACTTACCCATTAACTATCAGAAATAGGATAGATGATACCGGCATCAAGAAGTTTGATAATTTCAGCACGAATAACTTCCTTTAAATTAAGGTTAAGTCTCTTTTGGGGCTGCCTATAGGTTTTTGCATCGTTATCTAAATGAATATGATGTTGAACCACTAAAGGACTAATGCTGCGAATATCATCAATGGACCACCCTATGGCTACACGATTTTCCTTAAGAACCTTAAGAAGTTGGGTTTCCTGATTAGTAGTCAAGTCTAAAGCAATTACCATGGGAAAAGTGTTAGACTCACCTAGGTAAGAGTACTTTAAAGTCTCAGGTAGAGGCTTTAGTTCAACCTTGGGTGCATTTTTCTTATTTTCGAGAGCAGTGGTAGCGGGAACAGATAATGATTAAAACCTAATCTTCGGTGGTTCAAAGATTGGAGTGGAATCGAGTAAAGCATTGACCTCACCAATATAACTATCCGCATCAAACTCATCACAAAAATGTGCTAGACACTGTTGGAGTGAATCCTCAGGGTAAGAGTTCTCAAAGTTGTGAGCGGCTAATGACTCAATGAGACAAATTTCTTCAATGGAATCTGAGTTAGGGGGTTGCTTCATCAAATTAAACATATTGACTTCCAATTTCATGTTTCCAAAGGTTAGAGTCATACTACCATTTCGACAATTGATCACAGCATTAGCAGTAGCTAAGAATGGTCGACCTAAGATAATAGGAATTTGTGTACCTTGGGTAGGTTGGGTATCGAGAACAATGAAATCAACCGGGTAATAGAAATTAGTTATTTTCACTATCACATCTTCATTTATATCTCGTGGAATTTTGACAGAACGATTAGCTAATTGGATCCTAACATAAGTTTTCTTCAAATTATTCAAGCCTAGCTCCAAATAAACTGAATATAGTAACAAATTCACACTAGCATCGAGATCCAACAAAGCATGGTCAGCAAACGTTTCTCCAATCCTACAAATGATAGTTGGACTCCCAGGGTCTTTATGTTTAACCACGGCTTGATTTTGTAGGAAGAAAGAACAATTTTGGGCTATGAAAGCTTCTTTGGGGATGTTGGTTTTCCTTTTGACTAAATCTTTGATGAACTTTGCATAAGACAGAACTTGTTTAATAGCAGTGAGAAATAGAATATTGATTTGAAGATTTTAAAAAATATCTAAAATATCACTGTATTGTGACTCCTTCTTATTGTTGACTAGTTGAGAAGGAAATGGGGCGGGGGGAACATAAGACTGAAGATGGATTGGATCAGATTCGGAACCTTGGTCCTCTTTGGTGTTGGGTAGGTCTGATGCACTAGACTTGGATGGTGCACTTGTAGCTTGGGTGGGTAGCTTAACTTGATTATTGACTTTCTTCCCTGACTGAAGGGTTAAGATGGAGTTCACTTGATTATTTGATTTGTCAGTGTGAAGAGAAGTTCCAATGTGATTCACTTCTTTACCTCTTGGATTAATTTCAGGTTGGCTAGGTAAGGTACCCTTTTGTCTTTCAAATAGTGCAGAAGTGAGTTGAGTCAACTGACTGTGGATAGATTACTGAAATTAGAGTTAACTCTGAGTTAAAAGGTTAAAGTGATTCTCTAACTTTTGAATTCTTTGATCTGATTACTTGTTAGATTGATCAAGATTAAGGGCAAGCATTTTTAGAGTGTTCTCATAATTGGTAGCACGGTGGTGCAATAGGACAGGAGCAACATAATTGCTCATTGGATCAATTGCAAATTCTCTATTTTGATTGAACTGATTGTTCTTAGGAAAATATCCTGGAGGGACAAGAGGACCTTAAGGTTGTGCTGGCCTATTGGGATTACCTTGGAAACCGGGAGGACCACCTAAGTTTTGTGGAGGCAAATTTTGTCGCCACGAAAAATTCGGATGGTTTCTAGTATCGGGATGATATGTCTGATTAAAGGAATTAGCTGTCGGTTTCCTATAGGTATTATAGGCACAAACTTGTGCATCTGAAGGTTCAGATGTACAGTAGATTGGACAAGCCTTAGTGGGATGAGATGAACTTGAACAAACATTGTATTTTGCAGGTGTTGACATGAAAGCAAAGGCATCAAATTTTTTATTCAAATCTTTGACTCCTTCCACTAGACTTTGCATCACTGATTTGAATTCAGGTTCGAGTTTGATCTCAAAAGGATTGGAAGTTCTTTTGGAGGGATCATTCCTAGAGAATTCGTCATCACAAGGGTTCCAATTCTAACTTTGGTCATTCTCAGCAAGTTCTTTTAAGAAAGCATAAGCTTCTTCCGGAGTTTGGGATTTGAACTTTCCTTGGTGCATTGACTCAATCATGGTTCGGTTAGTAGGAGAAAGCCCTTTATAGAAAGAATGAAACAATTGTGCTTTCTCAAGGCCATGATGTGGGCATTTGAGAAACAAATCATGAAAACGCTCCCAAGTTTGATGGAATTGTTCTTCATTTTTTCCTTTGAAAGTGCTTATGGCATCTCTCATTAACTCAGTTTTTTGCATTGGATAAAACTTGTTCATGAATTTTTTAACAAGTTCATCCCATATTCTAATGGAGTTTGGAGGAAGAGAGTTGAACCATGAGGAATCTTTATCATCTAAGGACAGCGGAAACAGACGCAATTTGACACCCTCATCAACTAAATACTGATTTTTGAAAGTACTACAAATGGTTAGAAACTTCCCCAAATGGACATAAGGTTGTTTACTTTCAAATCCATGGAATTTAGGCAACATATTGATGATATCGGCTCTAATCTCAAATTGAGGCCCGATTGGAGGAAGAACAATACAATTGGGTGGATTGGCTATGATAGGGTCATAATAGTCATTCAAAGTTCTAAGAGCAGGTGGGACAACCGGTTGTGCTGGTGGAACAAGTGGTGGAACTGGTGGATCCATAGGAGAATAATTGGATTTGGAAGAAAGTAACGATACTTTCTCCAAAGCAAAGATTGAAGGATCACTGGAATAACGGATTAATTGTTTGTTAACTCTTAACCAGTTGGGCATACAAAATGGACATCAAAGAGCACACGATTTTTATTTTTTTATTTTTATTTTTCAGGGAAAGCCCTTGAGAATTAGATCCTAAAAATGGGCTAGACACTGGAGTGCAAACACAAATCACACAAATATTTTTTGGCTTTTTAATCTTGAGCTTAAATTCAAGGATGATGATTTTTTTCTAAAGTAATTAAAGCTTCTATGAAAAAGCTCCTACTCTCTTCTAGAATAATTAGAGGCTTACCAATTAAGGCCTGCCAATAGGACAACCAGGAAAGTTTCCAGGAAGTGTGGGGAGGACGAGGCCTGTTTAATGACGGTACACTCACACCCTTAGACAAAACTTTCCTTAGACATTGTCGAGTTGGAAAGTACTCATTGGAGTGACCAAAAATTAATTTTGTCCTAGAGGATCCTATGAGCTATGTGAAAAACCTTATGGCCAATGTCTTCTTGATTTTAAAATTAAATTAAATTTGGCTCGAGTTTGACAAATGTAAGGATTTAATGATTTGTGGGCCACGGAAAACGGGTAATGAAATCCCGACCGTATCTTGTTTGGGTTTTGCCCTTAAGTATCTTATGCAAATGCTAATTAAAAGATTCACAAATAAAACAACCAAAAAAAAAAAAAAGGGAGTGAGAGTATGATTTTTTTTTTTTAAGATAAAGAAATACAAAAATAAAATCGAAGAAATTGTGAACCTAAGGTTACGTCTAAGTTATTCCATCCTAAAATTTGCATGCAAAAGTTAATCACCTAAAAAAAAACTAAGTTTTCCTGGTCTAAAAAAAAAAAAAATGAAACCGCTAACGAGAGATTTGAGGTATTTACTTGAAAAATAAAGCTATCGTTTGTCGTTTTTTCCAAGTGTGCTCCAACGAGAATATCCAAGCTTTGAATGCTCCAAAATGAGTCTCCAATTCGAATCGACAATTTTTTTTTCTTTTTCCTTTGTTTTTTTTTTTTTTTCCTTTTTTGAGACTGGTTTACCACAGAACCAGTTTGTAGAACTGGTTTAGATTCTTGTCCAGGTCTGAACTAGGACAATGCTACACTTGTAGCCAGTGGCTATTTGGATTTCTTTGATTATATATATATATCCAAAATACAAGTACTGTCCCAATCCACAACCAGAGACCAAGGAGTTCACGGCGAAGAGGAACGGCCGGCAGTTCCCGGAGAGACGGATTGTGAACGGCGGCTGGAATGGACCGGCGATGAGCACGGCTATGAACTTGCGGGGCGGCGAGATTGCGCAGCGGTGGACTTGTCTGAACTCGGTTGCGATCTCGGATGAACTTGGTTGGATTGGACGGCGGTTTCGGCCTCGGTCAGCTCTGCTAGATGAGGCCGGTGGTGGAGATCTCGGATGATGAAGGCGGATATGAACTCGTCTGGAACGGGCCGGTGATGAGCCCGGCTGTGAATCACTTGGTACGGCTGTGGATGACTTGGCCGGGAGGACTCGGCGGCGAGCTTGCGAGCAAGGTGGACGGGCTATGGGCGGGCGGCAAGCGAGGCTGTGCACGCCGGCGATAGAAGAACAGCGGGGACGAATGGGTGCGGCTTCGGCTGTGATGAAGCCGGTCGGTGGGCTTAACGGCGAAGATGGACGACGGGCAAGATTTGCCGGCTGTGGAGTAGCGGTGATGAGCAGCGAACTAGCGATGGGTTGTGAAGAGCTCTGATCCGGCCGTGAGGACGGCTGGTGGTGAGAGCTCGGCTATGGAGAGCTCGACTGCAGACGGCGGCGGAGATGAACGGTTCGCGGATGAAGACGGGCGGGTACAACGGCGGCTCGGAATGGCGGTAGAACTGAATCGCCTTGAGCAAGAGAAGAACCCACCGGCGACGATGGAGGACGGGAACAGTGGTTGTACAGCGAGCATGGAGAAGCCAAGCTTCTTGTTCTGTAAATGGGTTTCGAAATTTTTTTTTTTTACTCACAGTATAACACAGTTGGAAGAAGATGTATATATATATACATATAAATAAAAAATAAAAAAAAAAAAAAAAAAAAAAAAACAAACACAAGCACAAAACAGTAAGCAAAAATTTCACTCTTTGTTTTTTTTAAACTAAAACTGAGAGTAGAAGAAAAACAGAAGAACAATAATTTTTTTTTTTTTTTTTTTTTTTTTTTTTTAAAATAAAACTTAGGTGCCTAAGTGATCAAAACAGAGATAAATTTTTTTTTTTTTTTAAAATAATTGCTTAAAGAAAATAAGCACAACAAATTTTTTTTTTTTAATTGAAAAAAAATAGAGTAACAAAAGAACCTAAGCCTAAACAGTAAGCAAAAAGGCTTACTCTTCCAGTGTAGGAGCAAAACGAAATACAGAAAATAACAAATAAAATAAAATATAAAAGCCCAAATTACCAAATAGAAAAGTGATAAAGAATAAAAGATAGATTAATCCAAAATTAAAAAATCAACTTTAAATCGGCAATGGCGTCATTTGATAGGTGTGTATTTATGAATTTGTCATTATCAATAGGTGTGTATTTATGAATTTGTCATTATCAAAAACACTCCATATCACCATAAAATACCTATAACCATTTAACTAAAAATGTCTAACGGTAAGTAGGGTCGAACCATGGGAGTTTTTGTTTCCGGACAAGAGATTTTAAAACATTGATTTTAGAGTTTGTCACAAATAATTGAAATAAAATTACTACTACAAAACCATCAAATAAGTAAGTGAGAATAAAAAATAAAAAAAATGTAAATAAAACTAACTTGCATTAAATTAAATGAGAAGAAAAACTTTAAGAAAACATCTTGCATTAAATGAGAAAAGCTTGCGTAAAAATTACGTAAACAAATAAACTCTCAAAAACTACAAGTGTCTCTCACTATCTAACTCTATCTCTAACTATCCAACTCTGCCTCCGAAGTGTGCAATTTATAGTCAAATGAAGTAACCCACTTGTAGGTTGTGATGATGGCTTTGTCTAAACTACTTCTTCATTTCCTCGCGCCACCTTTCTGTTGCTCACTTCATGGACCACTTCACATATCAACCAGTTTACCTTTTCTTCCTAACTTCTATTTCAACCACTTCTTCACTTTTTCTTTTCTTCTCTTCTTTTCTTCTTCTCTCTTCTTCTTTTCTAACTCATCATCATTTTCTTTTTCTTTTCTTTTCTTTTCTTCTTTCTCTCTCCTCCTTTTCTGACTCCTGCTGCACTTCTTCTCTTTTCTTTTTAATTTTCTCTTTTTCTTCTTCTTCAATAATGATGTGGCATGTGATTGACTATGTAGCAAAAATATAACACCATTTTTTTGCACCTTGGATTTGAACTTGAAACCTCTCGAATGATAATTTGCATAACACACTAACTTTCCTACAATGCTCATTGTGTACATTTTTTGTTATAAATAAATACAATCTTCCTTTTGCAGTCAATTTTCACTTATTTTTCATTTTTGTTTCTTTTCTTCTCATTCATGCATTAATACCTACAAAACACAAAACAAGCATATAAGAATATTTTAATAATATAAACTCTAATTAAAAGCTTATTTTGATGCATGAAATAATAGGTTTTATGTACTTATCAAATGGTTCAAGGAACGTTTGGCTACTTAGACCCTGAATATTTCCATACAGGCCACTTGTCAGAGAAAAGTGATACATATAACTTTGGAGTGATCCTTATGGAGCTACTTACAGGTATAAAAGCACTTTCTTTTGATAAACCAGGGGAAGAGAGAAATTTAGCCACATACTTCCTTTCTTCAAAGAAAGAGAATCGGTTGTCCTTAATTCTAGATGATCGAATTGTGAATGAGGGTAACACGGATGAACCAACGGGCTAGTGGCCTAGCGGTATTCGCCTCTTACTTCTCAAAGGGAGGTCAGGGGTTCAAGTCTCGAAAAAGACAAGTATGTGTAAGTACCAACTAAGAAAAAAAAAAAAAAAAAAAAAAAAAAAAGCGTAACACGGATGAGATGCTTGAAGTTGCAAACATTGCATAGAGTTGTCTAAGATTGAAGTGGAACGAACAACCTACAATGAGGGAAGTGGCAATGGAGCTTGAGGGACTAACAAGAGTGGAGAAGCACCTTCTGACTAGTATCAAAGTGAATCAAGATGAGACCAAGTTCTTACTAAGTGGATCATTCAACTCTCATGGCATCACAACTGGATGTGATAGTCTCAAGGACAAAGACGTAATACCATTAGAGGTTGATCACGGCCATCTAGCGTCTTGCAGCAATATGAGTAGGACAATGACAGGGGTTCCAATATACCAAGGGGCATCTGGTGCACTTAAGTGGGACACAATTTGATGCACTTAAATGGAAAACATGTATGCCCTATTTTAGTGTATGTTTCAGTTGATTGTTCCCGTGAAACAACTACTCTTCATCTAGAGATTTGTTTTAATCCATGTAATTTGAATATTACATAATGTAGTTTTTTTTTTAATGTAACAAGAACTTCATGATAATCAACAGGCCTGTGACCTAGCGGTATAAGTTTCCTATTTTTTAAAAGGAAGTCAAGGGTTCGAATCTCTGTGGAGGCACTGTGAAGAAAAAAAAAAAAAAAAAAAAAAAAAAAGGGACCTTCATGATACTTCACTTGCCGGGAAAAAACGAAAATGGTGATACCATTGTTCTTTCTCGCTCCTAAATAACAGTAGTAGTTGTCTAAAAAATTGACTAAGATATTTTTGTTATGATATTATTAATAAACTTTTCTTTTACTCTGTTCAAGATACTGAGGTTAGGGCCATTCAATTTTCGTATGGTATTATGATCAACCAAACTCAAGGTGATTGACCTGCATAGAATTTTTTGCATAAAATAATTCAATAAAATTATAATTTATTATTATTATTATTATTGGCTAAAAACACACTAACACACTCACTTTTGTTTTTATGGAAACTCAAACTCTCCACTTTCTACTTTGAAGAGTGAGAAAGTAATAGCATAGGACTACAAAGCCTTTGGTAATAAAATTATATGATAAAATTACGTAGATTTATTAATTGATTATTTTCTTGTTATGTTATTTATTTTGTTTATTCTATTGGCGTAAATAGTATTACTTTTTTTAAATAATAATTCTTTTCAAGTGAAAAAAAAGGCAGACATTTTTTTTTTTTCATGAAAAACAGGGCAGACTAACCAAATTGAATGGAAGATGAATTATAAATTTGAACGAAACGTTAAGGAATGTTGCTTGTTTGAATATGGGAAATAATAATAATAATAAAAAAAATAATAAATAAATAAAAAATTGATCCTCTCATTTAAAGATCTGCAACTGAAAATAATAAAATATGAGTAATGATACTCACACAAACCATATACAGTGAATTGTCTAACTGAATGACTTTTTTATTAATTATTTATGTTTTTTACAAGTGAAGGACCTCACCTCCTTATTTGTAACAATTACTTATTTATACAAGTGTAGACCTAACAATTCACTGCAAGTAATTGATACAACACTCATTTTTCAAAATCTTATATTATGATGTGTCGTGTTTCGTATTGCAGTTAATTTTTAGTTTATTTATGCTTGTAGTCACAGTTATTTTCCTTTACAGTGTATTTATGCCTCGTGGGAAAGACTTGTATAGTTCTATTGCAATTGTTAATTGAAAGAAGTAGAATCGATTATCGTGTCCACCAATGCTTATTTGGAATGCAAGTATCAAACTGGAGATGCCCATACAAAATTCTCAAAATTAAGTCTTCAAACTGGGAACAGAGCAGCTAAATGGCTTCACAATGTGTTATTAGGCTACCAGTACTGTTCATGGCTTCAAAAGCTCAAGTACTAATATGACCCCTTTCTTTGATCTTTACAAACTTCTTTCTTTGATGAAGATTGAAAATATCACAAACTATTTCTTTCATTTTCGAGGACTTCATTTTTTTGTGCACGAGACGTTCTGTAGTGATACGGCTAATCGAGATTGGAATTGAATCTAAAAACTTTGCATTAATTTGAGAGCTTCATACAAACTCAGCTACATCAAATTTGAGAAAAATCAGTTGCATGTTTTGTTAAAGCTATTTGCTAAGCAAAATACTAGTGACAACTTCAGAATAACAACCTGACAGTGGCATTTATACTTTGAAAAAGCACGGAATGGATTAGGCTTTTTGGGAAATAAAAAAAAAAAAAAGCCCAATTTAAATCCAATTTAATATATCTAATGTGATAATTAAAAATAATAGATTGAGTTATGCTACATCACCCGACTACTCCGACAGTCCTCAAAGACTGGTGGGTCTCACATCCGCCTTCGAGTAACTTGTGACTTTGTGTGTAGTTATCGCTAGCCGTGTATTATGGAATTTTCCAGAATAATATCTAAGTAGGAAACGACTTTGTGAGTAGTCATCGTTACTTGAGTATTGTAAAATTTTTCAAAATAATATCTAAATAGGAAATGACTTTTGTGACAAGTCATAGCTACCCTAGTATTATAGAGTTTTCCAAAATAAGAAACTCATCACAACTTTCCTTGACTGGGTGGTGTTTTGTTGAAGCCCCCCAGTTCACAAGTCTGGTGGACTAGTCAAGCCAATGAATTATCCAAGGTTCTGGCCTCCATTGGTTTATTAATTGTAAGACCTATCTAACTTAATTTAGGATGGAACTTGTGTGGTTGGAGTGAAGTCTTGAAGACCCCAATTCCATTGGCCAATGGGTTTAGCAGTCCAAGTCATTAATTAGTTTGTTTGATTATAGGAATTATTGAATAGAAAAGAGCTTGAGATGTAACTGTGTTACTATGGTCGCTCAAGAAATTATTTGCCCTAAGAAGTATTCAAACCTTACACCTGATATTTCAAGAGGCGTGTGAATTAAGTTCTTATATATCCACTTAAGTCAATTCATTAAAGTTCACATAAACATATGAAAAAATTAAAATTTTAGTTGTTGATATTATGTCACATTATTGATAGGTTAATAGTATAATTTTTTTATTAAAAAAATTAATAAAAAAATTAGAAATGCAATCTTAATTAGGTAAGTAAAAAAATTGTAATGTTTGTGATTTTTATATATTTATATATAAATGTGTGGTAGTAATTTTTTTTAAAAAAAAAAGAAAAGTCAAAATAGAATTTTTCTTAGTGAGACCCACCACTAATGCACATTTGTATGGCCAAGTGGCCATTTGACCTCTCATTTTCTCTCTCCCCGTAAAAGCTCCCTCTCCCTCATTTTCATTTTTTTTTCTTTTCTTTTTTGCTTCAAGCTTTAGACATTGATTTCTCTCTCATTTTTAAGAGATTTTTGGATCTTCAAGTTAATGTAAGCAATTTCATCTTTGGCCAACCATAGGATTCTCGAAAATTGGGTTGGAATTGGGGTTTTTGCATTCTTTGAAGTAGGGGTGCTCTAATATATAATTTATTAGATTTCTTGTGAAGTTTTCTTTTAATTAGACTCTAGGCATGCTTAAATTTAATTTTTCTTGATTATGTTTGTTGTGGCTGTTGGTATTTAAGTGATAAAAGCATACTAGGTGTTAAGTGAGCTTAGAAATATGATTAAACCTTTTGTGGTGAATAAGCAGGTTTAGTGTTGATGTATTATATGCCTATGTTTTTAAATTGCTATGAAAAGTGATGTAGTAATTATGAAAATGAATTATTATATTTTATACTTTATCTATTTAAGTTGTTGGATTTGCTAATTGAAAGTATGTAAAATGCAATGATTTAGAAAGTATGATAATGTGATATTGTGTGAGAATTCATATTTTAAGCATACTTGAATGATGTGCCTGAAATGTAGGAAATATCTATATTGTTATGTCATTGAAGGATTTGCATAGTTCATGCTTTATCGTTAGGAAAGTAAAAAGGAAAAAGTTTATTTTAAAAACAAATGAAATTATTTTTTGGAGAAAAGTTTTTGAAAAGTGTTGTGAAAATCCGAACGCCTAGGAGGCGCCTAGTGGTTCGTGCTGTTAGTGTGATCTAGAGGGGGGCTAGAGAGAGATTCTAGTGTGGTTGAGCTACCTAGGCCCAAACGACGCCATGGAAGTGCCATGTGGTCGGGAAAAGTTAGCCAACCCCTCCCTCGTGACGCCTTGGAGGTGTCTTGGGTCAGATAGCACTAACGGTTTAGAGGATTGAAACGGTATCATTTTGGAAATGGGGAGCGATATTGCATAGTATGGCATTGCATTGGCATACATTGTATATTTGGTGGTTAGACGACTTGAGTATGCATTGTTGGTATTATCGTTGTTTTGCTTGTTTTCTCCGAGGCATGACCCCACTTACCTGTACTCTATTCCTTATGTGAATTCACGGGGTCAAAAGAAGTGTGTCTTAGACACTTCCTACTTAGTTTATACTCACCCTTTTAATATTTTTTCAGGACACGGAAAGGAAGTAGCGGACAACACTCCTTCATAAGTTTTGATGGGTTAGTGGACTGTTTTGACATATTTTGTAGCTATGATCGTAATTTTTTTATAAGCCTTGGGGTGGCACGTATATTATGTATCGACCTTGAAATTGATCATAGTGCCTTAAACGATCTCAGGTTCAAGTAATGACCTGGTTAACTATTCAGACCCTCGAATTTGAATTGTTACAAAAAAAGAAAATTTTAATTTAGGATGGAACTTATGTGGTTGGAGTGAAGTCTTGAAGATCCCAATTCCACTGGCCAATGGGTTTAGCAATCTAAGTCATTAGTTTGTTTTATTATAGGAATTATTGAATAGAAAAGTGCTTGAGATGTAACTGTGATACTATGGTCCCTCAAGAAATTATTTTCCATAAGAAATATTCAAATCTTACACCTATATTTCAAGAGGCGTCGGAATTAAATTCTTATCCACTTAAGCCAATTCCTTAAAGTTCACATAAACATATGAAAAAATTAAAATTTTAGTTGTTGATATTATGTCACATTATTGGTAGGTTAATAGTATAATTTTTTTATTAAAAAAAAAAAAAAATAGAAATGCAATCTCAATTAGGTAAGTAAAAAAAAGAAAATTTTAATTTTGGATGGAACTTGTGTGGTTGGAGTGAAGTCTTGAAGACCCCATTTTCACTGGCCAATGGGTTTAGCAGTCTAAGTCATTAGTTTGTTTTATTATAGGAATTATTTAATAGAAAAGTGCTTGAGATGTAACTGTGATACTATGGTCCCTCAAGAAATTATTTTCCCTAAGAAATATTCAAATCTTACACCTGATATTTCAAGAGGCGTCTGAATTAAATTCTTATCCACTTGAACCAATTCCTTAAAGTTCACATAAACATATGAAAAAATTAAAATTTTAGTTGTTGATATTATGTCACATTATTGGTAGGTTAATAGTATAATTTTTTTATTTAAAAAAAAAAAATAGAAATGCAATCTCAATTAGGTAAGTAAAAAAGAGAAAATTTTATTTAGTCCATAAAGTTTTAAGTAAGCCATACTTTATGTGTATTTTTTAAGGACAGACAAATGAATCCCTTCTTTATAAAATGTTACTTTTTACAAGGGTGCCTTTTTTTTTTTTTTTGTTCCTGAATTGTGTTTATATTATTGATACAAATAAACAATAATGTACATAAGGAAGCTCTTTACGCGCCTTTCTTTTCCAAAATCTTTTAATGCGCCTGGTTTGAAGTGTTGGAAGTATGTTCGGAGGTCTGGATGGTTTCGTCCACTACATCGTTCAAACTACAAAGTAATTTTAGTACTTCTAAAATAATATACGGGTTAAAACAATGAAAAGAGAGTGTTATTGGAAACATGCATGATTTGAAGCCTGGAATAAACACATCATATTTAATTATATATTCCAATACAAGTTATGAATTGTAACATAATCTAATTTTTGGTACAATGGTGTGGTTGAGATGAGGTCTTGAAGCCTTGAACTGGTATATGACATTTATCAGGGACCCACTGGGCCACTTGCACCCCCTACGTGGCCCGCCTATTAAATATATATAACAATTTTATATATATATATATATGAAAATTTTAATGTTACATTTCCTTAAAATTATTAGTTTTTGAAATTATCTATTAATTTTCTAGTTCTTTTCTTTTTAAATTCCTTAAAATTACGTGCCAATGATCAATATATGTACTCCATAAGCATTGTGAAAGTGAAAATACCATATCCCCATTGAGATTAGGCCTAATTATACACGATATTTCTATTGTTTTATAAATTACACCAACCTCTTTCCAAACTAACCATTAAGTTTGATTGCCACCTATAAATATTCACCTTAGACTAGAGAAGGAAATATCCTACAAAGAATAACCTCCACTTACTCTGTAGTTGGTGTAGTTTGTGAGTAGTCGTCACTAGCCGAGTATAATAGAGTTTCTCAAAAAAATATCCAAGTAGGAAACGACTTTGTGAGTAGTTATCGCTACCCAAGTATTGTAGAGTTTTCAAAAATAATATTTAGGTAGGAAACTCATCACAACTTTCATTGGCTGGGTGGTGTTTTGTTGAAGCCCCGCAGTTCACAAGTCCGGTGGACACAAAGCCATAGAATAATTATCCAAGGTTCTGTCCTCCATTGGTTTATTAATTGTAAGAGCTATCTTTAGGATGGAACTTGTGTGGTTGGTGTGAAGTCTTGAAGACCCCAATTCCACTGGCCAATGGGTTTAGCAGTCTGACTAAGTCATTAGTTTGTTTTATTATAGGAATTATTGAATAGAAAAACAAACAACAGGCAAGTGCTTGAGATGTAACTGTGATATTATTCTCCATTGATAAATAGTCACATTAGAGTAGAGAAGGAAATATCCTACAAAGAATAACCTCCACTTAAGAGATCAGAAGCAATCATGAGGTTTCCACAAATATTGGTACTGATGTTGCTGGTGGTGGTGGTGGTAGTGAAGTTGGCAGTACATGCAGCAAATCTCTCGAACACTCTTGCTAAGCCTGGTTGTCCACAAAGTTGTGGAAACCTTACCATTCCATACCCGTTCGGCACAAGCACGGACTGCTGTCGAAATGAGTCGTTCTTGATAACATGTAATGACTCCAAGCCATATTTTGCAACCAAAAACGTAGTATACAACTATTTCCATTCAGAATACTTATATTTAGACAGTAACATTAATTCCAACTTAACTGTCCTTGGCATATCACTTAATGGCGAGTTGCGTGTCTCCACTTGGTTAGGGGCATATGCGTGTTACAACAAATCCGGTGGATTGGTTGACTCCGACAATTCACCGTTTTTCACATTATTTCCCATCTCCACCACCAAAAATAAGCTCACGGTAGTAGGTTGTGACACTTACGCATACGTACAACATTACCTAGGACCTTGGTACGCAAGTGGGTACATAAGCGGTTGCATGTCAATTTGTGATGATTTTTATGATGTGGTCGCTGGTTCGTGCTCTTGTATAGGTTGTTGCCAAACATTGATTCGTGAAGGAGTAAGCGCATTTCAGTTGACAGTGAGCAGTTATAAAAACCAAACAGATGTTATAGTCTTCAATCCCTGTGGCGTCGCCTATCTCGCTGAAGAGGGCAGTCACACATTCTTCCCAGATGAACTTTCTAAAAACAGGACCGTGAGCGGATTTGCCCCGCTGCCGGTTGTGCTTGATTGGGCTATTGGCAATGAGACATGTGAAGAAGCCAGAACGAATTTGAGCAGCTATGCATGTGGGCAAAATAGCATATGCTATAATTCCACTAAGGTTTACGGGTATCTCTGCAACTGTTCTCAAGGTTATCAAGGAAACCCCTACCTTTCAAATGGTTGCCAAGGTACGTATGTGAAATACTTGTTTGCTTATGTCAATTAAAGTTGTATTCATGTTTTTAACTTAATTTATATTTTTCAATCGTTCACAGATATTAACATGGTTATCAAAATCGCGATTCTGAGTCGTAGAATCGCACGATTCTACGACTCAGCTCTTAAAATCGACTCAAATCGGATCAGAATCGCCCAATTGATAGAATCGGGGGTAGAATCGGTAGAATCGTTGGTAGAATCGTAGAATCGTACGATTCTACACGATTCTACCGATTCTACCAAAATGTGTGTTTGGGCGGGCTTTTATACTATTTGGTCTTTGGGCCTTTATTCTTTTAGTTGTTTGGGCCAAAGCCTGGCCCAAATTTTGTATAGAAATTTACTAAATTATATATTTAATTATTTATTCTATAAATCATAAAATACAAAACCTACTCTATTCTAATATTAGAAACGGGGACCCTATCTCAGAGAGGAGAGGAGTGAGGACTGAAAGGAGGCGGCCGTGCAGAGGCTTATAACGAGCAGATCGGAATCATCGAATCCATACAGCAACTTGCAGGTTCGGCCAGGTATGTTCTTCCTTGATCAGGAAATTTCTAGAGTTTTTTCTAATCTCTATAACCCTTCGTAGCTTGATTATTCTAAGATTGTTCTAACCTTGATTATTCCTTGATTATTCTAACCTTTTATCTACTTGTTCTTAGAAATTATTCATCATGTTTTGATAATCTTTTGCATTAATGGTCTAATTTTAGTTTTAATTTTAAGTTCTGAGTCTTCTGACTATCTTTTCCAATTTCTTTAGTTTTTGTTTTAATTTTACCTGGCCATTTAAATTTTTATCACTATTTTTTAGCACTATTTAAGAAACTGAAAAAATTAATAGAAACTGAAACTGAAAAAATTAATAGAAAGGGAAAAATAAGCAGAAAATCACTATTTATGAAACTGAAATAGTGATTTTCTGAAACTAAAAAAATTAATAGTGCGGAGGATGAGTGCAGAGGATGAGTGCACAAATCACTATTTATGAAACTGAAAAAATTAATAGAAAGGGAAAAATAAGCAGGAAAAAAAAGTGAGTAAGAAGGAACAGTGTAACATTGCAATACTTAAAAGTATGTGACAAAATGAATTTGATTTGTAATATAGACATTTGTTTCATCAGTGTGAATATTCCAAAATCATACGAAGTGGACTCCACCACAAATGCGGATTCTACATATGCCCTAACTCTTTGGAAAGATTTTTTAATTTGGGCATCTTTAAATTGGAAACAAAAATTAAAGAGAAGCAGGGTCATGATTTGGAAGCTAACCTCAGCTAGTGATGTGTATCATATTTAGAGGGAAATGAATATCAAATAGAACCTTAACTCTAGGACAAACAATGAATGATGTGATCAATTTTGTGTTACATCTTCTTTTATTTATATTCAAACTTTGAAATATTTTCTTTTACTTTTATTTATATTCGGACTTTCGAATATTGTTAGGATTTGAGATTTGAAGTTATGGATATGTAATATGGTGTGTTTTGGCCTTATTTTGGTTATATTTTACATATCTTATTGTTTAGGAAGTTAGTTTCAATTATTTTTTTACAATTTGGTAGAATCTTACGATTCACGATCCGATTCTACGATTCCGATTCTACGAAGCCCAAAACAATTCTACGTAGAATCCCGATTTTAACAACCTTGGATATTAATGAGTGCTTGAATGATAAACTCCATAACTGCACAAATAAATGCAATAACATAGCTGGGAGTTTTAATTGTTATTGTCCAAAGGGCTTTCACGGGGATGGAGTAAGGGGAAGCCAGGGTTGCATTCCAGATCAAACTAATCCACCAATATCGCTAATTACTCTAGGTAAGTGTGTGTATTGTGTGAATTTTAGAAACTTCAGCTGCATTGTTTCCCTAGTAGCTGTGGTAAAATTAATTTAAAGGAAACTTTATTCAAGTGCTTGGGCAAACATTTCTAATGGCATAATCTTTTTACTCTTCAAATTTTTTTTTTCTTTTTGTTTTTGTTTTAAATTATGTCACACGCACTTATTACTCTTATTATATCACAATCTTCCCTTGAAGCAATTGGCCCAGCGGTATCACCCTTTCTTTCCCAAAAAAAAAGTCAGAAGTTTGAACCTTGGTGGAGGTATGGTGTGTGCGTAATTGCTTTAATTTCAAAAAAAAAAAAAAAATTTGTAGAAATGCTACTTGGACTTAAAGTCTTCGGCATTTGCAATTGTATTGTGGTTGGTATAAATTTATTTTTGAAGGGGAGAAAATGTCTTTTCCATAATGGACAAACATTTTTTCTCCATCTACAATTTCTTAAATCAAGGTTATCTTCATACGTAATATGTTAATATATTATATAAAGCATAAAATGCAAAAAAAATAAAAATATAAAAAACTCATGTTATATTCAAAATACGTGAAAACCTTCCTAATGTTCAATAAACCCCCTCAATTTTTCAAATTGAGCAAATAAGAATATTCTTTTAAATTGAAAATTGAAATACCTAAAATACTCGTAAGACAAAATAAAATTAAAAACAAAAACTCTCTTTCAAAAACAAAGAGGTTATTTTGAGATTTTTATAAAAGAATTTGTCAAAATCGACCATCAATAAATATCAAGGGGACAATTTGCTCACATATTTCAAATATTGAATAGTTATATGCTCATACTACACTTGAGCGATGTTTTGTGTAGAATTTTTATACGACAAAGTGTTTTCTTGCCCTTTACCCATATGTAAATGAAAACTTTGATGACATCAAAAACCTCCTATCAAGATTGACTCCAAATCCAAGGAGGTTTTGGAATGATTACATGTATCAGAAGTGATTAGTGGTAGAATAATATTAGGTCATGCACACCAACAATAGAAATATACCAACAAAAAAATTAGCAGTGAGTTATGTATTTTTGGAGGCTTCTCTCCACTGCTCCTTATTTGGTTTTCAGGTTTTATTTTATTTTATGTTTTGATAGGCAAACACAGGCCTATTTTGCCACTAGATGTGGAGGTCTCTTTAACAGGGGATGGAGGTCATACTCCTTAAGTTAAGGGTCCAGTGGTATCTTGCTCCCATTTTAGGAAGTATATCGCTACAATTTTTTTCAAATAGGATTGTAAGGGGTAAATTTTTTTAACCATTTATATATGTCTACTATTTTTCAAGCAGAGATCAAAATCTGCAAGGGATTTGAAAACAATATTTTATTTTTAAAAATTGTAAATAATTTTAAGAGGATATACATTTGTTGTTCCTTGTTTTTTTTTTTTTTTTTTGTCAAGCTTTCCTTAAATTTAAGTAAAAATAGCGTTTCAAACAATACTTAACAACTTATTGAATTGCAATATGAAGTCATTTGAGTCGTCTAGGGTTCAATTGATTGAAATGCAGAGCATGCGTGATGAATTTTACTTTGAATTGATTGTAGGCCTTGGCATCACAGTTGCATTATTTGTGGGATGCTTTTTGTTATATTGGGGAATCAAGAGGAGAAAACTCACCAACTTAGAGAAAAGTTTTTTCAACAAAATGGTGGTTTGATGCTACAACAACAACTTTCACAACTTGATAGTTCAACTGAGACTGCCAAAATCTTTACTAAAGAAGAGGTGAAGAAGGCAACCAATAACTTCAGTGAAAGGGAAATTGTCGGTCGAGGAGGCTTTGGTATAGTTTACAAAGGAATTTTATCGCAAAACAAAATAGTTGCTATTAAAAAGTCCTCTGTCGTCGATCAAAGCCAAGTTGACCAGTTTGTTAATGAGGTGATTGTGGTTTCCCAAATCAACCATAGAAATGTGGTAAAACTATTGGGTTGTTGTTTAGAGACAGAAGTCCCCTTACTGGTTTATGAATTTATTACCAATGGGACTCTATACCACCATCTCCATGAAGTAGGTCATGTCTCGTCGATCCCATGGGAAATACGTCTAAGGATAGCCAAAGAAACTGCAGGAGCACTAGCATATTTGCACTCTGCAGCTTCCATACCGATCATTCATAGAGATGTCAAGTCTACTAACATACTTTTAGACGATAACTTTACTGCAAAAGTCTCAGACTTTGGATCTTCAAGATTAGTTCCATTGGATAAAACACAGCTAACCACAATGGTTCAAGGAACTTTTGGCTACTTAGACCCTAAATATTTCCATACAAGCCACTTGTCAGAGAAAAGTGATACATACAGCTTTGGAGTGGTCCTTGTGGAGCTAATTACAGGTATAAAAGCACTTTCTTTTGACAAGCCAGAGGAAGAGAGAAACTTAGCCACATACTTCCTTTCTTCAATGAAAGAGAATCGATTGTCCTTAATTCTAGATGATCGAATCGTGAATGAGGGTAACACGGATGAGATGCTTGAAGTTGCAAACATTGCACAGAGTTGCCTAAGATTGAAGGGGGACGAACGACCTACAATGAGGGAAGTGTCAATGCAGCTTGAGAGACTAACAAGAGTGGAGAAGCACCTTTGGACTACTGTCGATGTGAATCCAGATGAGACGGAGTTCTTACTAAGTGGATCATTGAACTCTCAGAGCACCACAACTGGATGTGATAGTCTCAAGGACAAAGACGTAATACCATTAGAGGTTGATCACGGCCGTCTAGCGTCTTGCAGTAATATGAGTGGGGCAATGACGGGGGTTCCAATATACCAAGGGCCATCTGGTGCACTTAAGTGGGACACAATTTGATGCACTTAAATAGAGATTTGTTTAGTGTATGCCCTATTTTAGTTTATGTTTCCTTGAAACAGCTACTTTTCATTTAGAGATTTGTTTTAGTGAATATTACATAATTTAGTTTTTTAATGTAACAAGAACATCATGATACTTCACTTACCAGGAAAAAACGAGAATGGTGATACCATTGTTCTTTCTCGCTCCAAAATAACAGTAGTAGTTGTCTAAAAAAAATGACTAAGATATTTTTGTTATAATATTATTAATAAACTTTTTTTACTCTGTTCAAGATACAGAGGATAGGGCCATTGAATTTTCGCATGGTATTATGATCAAGCAAACTCAAGGTGATTGACCTACGTAGAATTTTTTTGCACAAAATAATTCAATAAAATTATAATTTATTATTATTAATATTATTTGCTAAAAACACACTTACACATTCACTTTTGCTCTTATGGAGACTCAAGCTCTCCACTTTCTATTTTGAAATGTGAGGAACTAATAGCATAGGGCTACAAGGCCCTTGCCCCTTGGTAATAAAATTGTATGGTAAATTAGGTAGATTTATTAATTGATTATTTTTTTGTTATGTTATTTATTTCGTTTATTCTTTTGGCTTAAATAGCATTACTTTTTTAAAATAATAATTCTTTTCAAGTGAAAAACAAGGCAGACATTTTTTTTTTTTTTTTGGTCATGAAAAACAAGGCAGACTAACCAATTTGAATGAAAGATGAATTATACATTTGAATGAAACTTTAAGGAATGTGCTTGTTTGAATATGAAAAAAAATAAATAAATAAAATTATTGATCCTCTCATTTAAAGCTCTTCAACTGAAAATAATAAAATATGAGTAATGATACTCACACAGAAGACATATAGTGAATTACCTAACTAAATAATTTTTTATTGATTATTTATGTTTTTTCTTTATTTGTAACCATTCCTTATTTATATAAGTGTAGGTCTAAAAATTTACAGCAAGTAATTGGAACAACAACTATTTTCTATAAAATATTTAAGGAACACGTGATCCAGATATGTGTTCAAAAATCAATATGTAATGGTATTTGGTGTTTCGTATTGCAATTAATTTTTAGTTTATTTATGCCTGTAGTCACAGTTATTTTCCTTTAATGCCCCGTGGAAAGACTTGTACAGTTCTATTGCAATTGTTAATTGAAAGAAATAGAATCAATGATAGGGTCCACAAATGCTTATTTGGAATGCAAGTACGTAGTATCAAACTGGAGATAACTATACAAAATTCTCAACATTAAGTCTTCAAACTGGGAACAGAGCGCGCTTAAATGGCTTCTCTAGACACTAAAATTTTAGAGGGTTTTGGTTTTGACAAATAGACCGATTAAATATGGGCTTAATGTTTAATTAAGTTATTGGCCCAAATTTGGTCCACTTAAATTATTTAATTAGCCCAGCCCAGATGGTTATATATAAAGATAATTATTCCTAATAAAATATATTTGGAATAATTATTTTTAAGGATAATTATCACAATATAACTGGCCCGGCCCAGTTATAATTTTATCCTTATCAAGAGATGACACGTGTCATCATCCTATTAATCAAAGAAGCCTATAAATAGAGGCCTGAAGGAAGGAGGAAGGGGGTACACAAATTCAGAATTCAGAAGTACAAAGACTCAGAAATCCAGAGACTTAGAAGTCAGAGACATAAATTCAGAATCTAAACTCAAAAGCGAAGAACATCAAGCACATCCAACAACGTGCCGTTCTTCATCAACAAATCCCACGGTGATCAACAACAAGCACATCCAACGACGTGCTGTTCTTCATCAAATTCCACGGTGATTCAAGAATAAGCTCGTGCAGCTCTTGGATCCAACCAACAACAAAAAGGAGATCGAATCAGAGGACCATTTTTTTGTAAAAGATATCACAAAGGATTGTACTCCAAATATTTCTGATTTAATAAATTATTATTTTGCCCATATTTTGTCTTTATTGCAGAGTACAAAATTTGTGTGTACAAATTTCTGGCACGCCCGGTGGGACCTCCTTTACCTCTCATCTCTTTCTCCTACCATCAAGTTTCTTCTTTGTCAGATTCTATGGCTCCTTCTAAGGCTCAGACAGACAAAAAAGCCCCAAAGAACATCGCTGTTGCAAATTTCGACGCCAAAGCCACCATAAAAAGTGGCACGAAGGCCAAAGCAAGTGATAGAAGTACCTTGGCGGGCCCTGTGACACGTAGCAAGTCCCAGGCAATCGCGTCATCCAAACATTAGCAAAACTTGGTGAAAACCACTCCTACAAAGCTGGCAAACGTGAAAACCCAACATGTCAAGAACCCTGACATTGCTCCAGAGGAGATTCCGCTACCAGATTCACCTCATTCCATCCATGATGCTCGCTCTAGTGTCGGTTCACCCCTTGAGTCACCACGTCAGACTTCAGAGCATTCAATCACTTCAAGAACCGTTGACTCTCAAGCTTATCATACTTAGATGTGGTCGCTGCTATGATGAATGGAGCTGCCACGGTGGAGGAACAACTAGCAACTATGTCTCGTGCCATTGAGAACCTCACAAAGACTGTTGAAGAGAAGGACTTACAAATCGCTACATTGATGAACAAATTGGAAGTTCAGACCTTCGGTGAATCACCAGTACAATCTGGGCATCTTACATCTTCCACAACACCGCCAACTGGGAATCGTGCAACTTTCTCACCACCACCGTCTGGGAATCCTACATCTTCCACAGTAATGCCGACGGAGAATCCTAATTCTACTGCACAAGGTACTCACATGGAGGACCCCAAACAGACGTCGGTGACAGAACAGGGGGTTAGTCAAAACCAGACGCCGGTAACAGAACAGGCAGCTAGTCAAACCAATCACGCTTCTTCAGTCTCTTCATTATTTGTTGCACAATTGCAAGATATGATAACGAATACAATCCGAGCCCAATATGAAGGCGTCTCACAGAGCACTCTCATGTACTCAAAACCCTATACAAAGAGAATCGACAGTATGAGGATGCATGTAGGATACCAACCTCCGAAGATTTAACAATTTGATGGAAAAGGTAACCCTAAGCAACACATTGCCCATTTTGTCGAGACTTGCAACAATGCCGGAACAGAGGGGGACTTACTAATTAAATAGTTTGTCCGCTCCCTTAAAGGAAACGCGTTCAAGTGGTACACCGACCTAAAGTCAGAGTCAATTGATAGTTGGGACTAAATGGAACGAGAATTCTTGAACAGGTTCTATAGCACTCGTCGTACTGTTAGTATGATAGAGTTAATTAACACGAAGTAATGGAAGGATGAGCCTATAATCGACTACAAGGACTGATTGTCTGAAATCTCTGATGTGGAGATGTGTCACAGGGAATGCATTGGAGCCTTCTTTACATTCTGCAAGGTATAAAACCTCGCACATTTGAAGAATTGGCAACACGTGCCTATGACATGGAGATCAGTATGAAATCCCATGAAGGCAAAAGTCCCGTGACCATAGAACCACGCAAGGATAAGAAAGACTGGTAGAAGGGCGATAAGTCGTCAAAAATCGCTGCTAAAGATTCCATGGCTATCTCAACCACCCCAATCAAGATATCTGTTAAAGATGATAAGAATGATGATAAAAAGCCTCGCCAGTTTCAAGAGAGGGAAAGACATCATCCTACGCTGAAGGAGTTAGAGAAGAAGAAATACCCCTTCCCCGATTCCGATGTCCCTGGCATCTTGGAATGTTTACTCGAAAGTAAAGTTATAGAACTCCCTGAATGCAAACGCCCTTAAGAGATGGGACGTGTCAATGATCCAAAATACTGCAAATACCATTGTATTGTCAGTCATCCAATTGAGAAGTGTTTTATCTTCAAGGAGGTGGTGATGAATCTGGCAAAACAAGGAAAAATCTTATTGGACACGGATAGAGTTGTAACTTCAAATCATACTACTGTTACTATGACAACCTCTGTTGTGAGGAATGCTCATTCTCAACCTTCAATTTCTGAGGTTTATTGCACAGCCATCCAGTTTTGCTCATTAGAACCAATCCTTATCTCTCTTGGCAAAGGGAGTGCACTTGACGTTTCAACCTTTGGAAGGGTCTTTCCTCAGGATGATAAAGAAGGATGGACTCTAGTGACAAGAAAGAAACCACGGAAGTAACGAGCTGACATTTTTCAGACTAGTTATTCTGACAGGGGGCAAAGGAAGAAGAAACCTCAATATCACTATAAGCAGTCTGGCTATAACAAAAAATGGGTCAAGAAGACACAGTCAACTAAACACGCTTCTATAAGCAAAAGGATCCAGAAGCCTATTACTTTGCAAGAGTTCTTTCCAGAAGGATATCTAAATGACGAAGTTGTGACAGCTTACATGGTTTCAACTAAAACGAGCCCTGATGGTGAGAATAGCAAGGATCAAAATGAAGCCCAGACTATGGAGAATCATGCAAAGGATGCAGCCATCATTGAAAAGTTTGATGATGATGAAGTAGTCAGAGGTACGCTGGATTCATGTTATGCACCAATTATTTTCACTGACGAAGATCTTCAGTTGGGTTCGAAGCCACATAATTTTCCTCTTTTCATCTCCGGTTACATAAAAAAACAAAGAGTTATTCGAATTCTTGTTGATAGTGGATCAGCGGTGAATCTCATGCCAAAATTTACGATAAAAATCTCGGCATCACAGTCGACTAGTTATCTTGTAGCCATTTGATTATTCAAGGTTTTAACTAAGGATGACAGAGAGCTATTGGCATGATTTGGGCAAAACTAATTATTGGCGAGCTCCAAGCTGAAACCTTATTCCACGTTATTGATGCAAAGACGTCCTACAATTTATTGTTAGGAAGGCCTTGGATACATAGTAACGGTGTCATTCCATCGACTCTTCATCAGTACTTCAAATTCTACAAGAATGGCGTACAAACAGTTGTGGCGGACCATAAA
Organism: Cornus florida; assembly: GCF_030987335.1. Lineage (NCBI taxonomy): Eukaryota > Viridiplantae > Streptophyta > Magnoliopsida > Cornales > Cornaceae > Cornus > Cornus florida. Next base: position 74,741,385 of record NW_026775579.1, on the reverse strand, counting down.
CCATTTACAGAAGTAGAATCTCATTTTGCCGATGCCAAGTTCTATATCGATCATGATACACCTTCGGAAGTTCCTATCCCAAGCCATCCATCTACACAAGAGGTTCAATCTACAAAAACAAAAGAAGCGTTAAGTGATCCATTAGATGTTTCAGTGACAGACATTATAAAGGTAGCTAAAACAAGAGGGGTCTCGATAAAAGCACATCAGACGAAACCTATTTTAACGTATGTTCCAAAATCTCAACGACAAGAAGGGCAGTCACCTGTCATTGAGAAACTTGAAACTAAGGAATTTAAATTAAAAATGTCACAAACCAAAGAGAAAGAAGATATGCAAAAGCTGAAAGGAGAGTTAATTCTTCCTCTCACCAAGATTCAAAAGTCTTCGCCTTCCAAGCCTCCGTTAAAAGGGTTTATCCGGCCTTCTCAATCTCTGGTCAATCATGGATCACTTCCAAAACAAAGGACTAATGAAGGATTTGATCCTAAAGCATACCAACTCATGGCTAAGTCAGGGTATGATTTTACAAATCCTGCAAACCTTGGAAAACTGAATTCAGAGGTCATCGGTGAGAAAATGCATGGCCTCAATGAGACACAGAAGAAGTTGAAAGATCAAGGGCATAAAATCATTCCACCCAAGTCTGGTATCGGTTTTGTACCTTCTGAGCCACTTCAAATTCACATCACAAAAAAGGATAAGAAGTCAAACACTTTTTACATTGGGTTTGAAGAAGTCAAAGATGAACAAGACCAACAGATTATGCATCAAAAATCAGTCTTCGACCGTATAGGAGCTCCATGTGATCGAGCATCTGTATTCAACAGGTTGTCAAGCCAAAATTCAAATGTCTCAAGTTCTCATGTCAACAGTTTGCCTCGTACCTCTGTTTTTAACAGAATGAGCTTTCATGATCAAAGAAGAAAATCTCCACAACCTCAATCTCGAAAGTCAGTATTTAATCGAATTGGTACTATTAATGATGCATCACTAAGAAGCAGCAAGAGTGGAAAGTCAGAGAAATCTAACATCGACGTGGTGAACAATAGTGAAGTTCGGAGCCTAGTGCCCTCGCGAATGAAACGTAAGACAGAGGTAGATGTCACCAATGATGTTACATTAAAAGCTCGAAGGCAAACCGTTGTATTCACTAATCAAGCAAAAGAAGTGGATAAAACATAAAACATTGGCGAATCATCTTGTGTTACTTCATACCACATCACTATTGAAGAGGAACCTGACCCTGAACAACCTGATGACATCGACAAAGCTCCACCAACACTAGAAGATAGGGGGCAGGCTACCGTTGATCAACTCAAAGAAATCAACTTAGGGACTGATGATTAACCCAGACCAGTTTTCATTAATGCATTCCTAAGCCCCTCAGAAGAAAATGATTACTTTCAATTGTTGTCTGAGTACAAGGACGTCTTCGCTTGGACTTACAAAGAAATGCCCGGTTTTGATCCTAAAATTGCAGTGTACAATCTTGCTGTCAAACATAGGACACGTCCAATTAAGCAGTTTCAACGTTTCTTCCGTCCAGAGCTAGTTCCGAGGATAGAGGAAGAACTCAACAAATTGATTGAAGTAAGGTTCATTTATGAGGTCAAATATCCAACATAGATTTTGAGCATTGTTCCAGTGAAGAAGAAAAATAGACAGAATCGAATTTGTGTGGATTTTCGTGATTTAAATAAGGCATGCCTAAAAGATGATTTTCCTCTTCCCATCCCCGAACTCACTGTAGATGCAACCACAGGGCATGAAGCTCTCTCGTTCATGGACTATTACTCCGGGTACAATCAGATAAGAATGACTCCGAAAGATGAGGAACTAACTGCCTTTCGCAGTCCTAAAAGCATATATTGCTACAAAGTTATGCCCTTCGGACTCCACGGGAGCAACATACCAGCACGCTATGCAAAGGATCTTTGACGACATACTCCACAAGATTATTGAATGTTATGTTGATGACTTGGTGGTTAAGACAAAATAACGAAGGAATCATTTACAGGATCTACGTACAGTTTTTAATCGCCTCCGAAAATTTCAACTCTAGATGAATCCTCTTAAATGTGCATTTGGTGTGACTTCAGGGAAATTCCTGGGATACATTGTACATCATCGTGGTATTGAAATTGATCCTAATAAAGTGGAGGCCATTTAAAAAATGCCGCCACCAAAGAATTTACACGAGCTTCGAAGTTTACAAGGTCAACTTGCGTTCATTCGTAGGTTCATCTCAAATTTGGCTGGCCGTTGTTAGCTTTTTAACCGACTTATGAAGAAAGATGCCCCATTCATCTGGGACCAATCTTGCTAAAATGCTTTTGATAGCATCAAAAAGTACCTTCTCAATTCTACGGTATTGGGAGCACCTGTACCTGGAAAGCCGCTCATACTTTACGTTGTTACGCAAGAAGAATCGTTGGGTGCCTTACTTGCTCAGAATAATGAAGAACATAAAGAAAATGCGTTGTATTACTTAAGTCACAAACTCACCCCAACGGAGCAAAATTATCCTCCAATTGAAAAACATGCCTCGCACTTGTCTTCGCCTCTAAGAAATTGAGGCATTATTTCTTAGCTTATATGATACATCTTGTTGCAAGGGCTGATCCTCCCAAATATGTCATGTCTAAACCGGTCATTTCCGGATGCTTAGCGAGGTGGTCAATTTTGTTCAACGAATTTGAAATTGTTTATGTGCCACGAAAGGCAATGAAAAGACAAGTCCTAGCAAATTTCTTAGCTAACCATTTTATTCCAGCCGATTAGGAAATTTCTGAAGATTTTCCTGATGAAGAAGTCTTCCTTGTGGACATCCTCCCTCTATGGATGATGTTTTTCGATGGGGCAGCACGAACAGACGAGGCCAGAGCAGGAGTAGTGTTTGTTTCTCCAAAAAGACATGTTATTCCATACTCTTTTGCACTCGCTGAAAACTGCTCAAATAATGTAGCTGAATATCAAGCCCTGATCATCGGCCTTCAAATGGCAAATGAGATAAAGATCATGGATCTCGAAATATATGGAGACTCTAAGTTGGTGATTAACCAACTTCTTAAAGAATATGAAGTTAAGAAAGATGATCTAGTGCCGTACCATCGTTATACTTCTCATTTGTTCAGTTTGATAGCGTCATGCTAGAACATATTCTAAGGAAAGAAAATTGGATAGCAGATGCTTTGGAAAATTTAGCTACAACATTGGCATTAACTGATGAGGACCTGGTTGATGTTCCTGTATGTCAACGATGGGTCTTGCCACAAGTCTTGGAAGATAAATTTGAATAAAGTAATTTGGTTTCTTATTGGACACAAGAGGAAGAAGACTAGAGGCTCCCTATCATTGATTATCTAGAACATGGAAAGCTTCCGGAAGACATATGCCACAAGACTGAAATACGAAGACAAGCACCTCGTTTCATCTATTACAATGATACATTGTATAGGCGTTCATATGAAGACATTTTCCTTCGATGCCTTGGAAATGACGAAGCAACTCATGCAATGAAGGAGGCACATTCTGGGATTTGTGGAGCCCATCAATCCGGTCCAAAGCTTTAATTTCGTGTCAAAAGAATGGGTTATTATTAGCCCACCATGGTCAAGGACTGCATAGAGTATGCGAAAAGGTGTCAAGCCTATCAATTATATGCTAACTTTGTACACCAACCACCAGAACCATTGCACCCTACTGTGACGTCATGGCCATTTGATGCATGGGGATTAGATGTAGTTGGTCCTCTAGACAAGTCTTCAAAATGCCACTTATATATCTTGGCTGCCACTGATTATTTTTCTAAATGGGTGGAAGCTGCACCCTATAAACATATGAAAAAGGAAACAAGGATTGATTTCATCAAGTCTAACATTATTTATTGATATGGTGTCCCTCGGTACATCATCACTGATAATGGGACAAATTTCAAAAACAGTTGGGTAACCGACCTTTGCGAGAAGTTTGGCTTCAAACAACGTAAATCCTCTATGTACAATGCCCCTGCAAATGGTCTCACGGAAGCATTCAATAAAACTCTTTGTGAGTTATTGAATAAGGTAGTCAATCAGACAAAGAGAAATTGGCATAAACGAATGGAAGAAGCATTGTGGGCATACCGCACTACGCATCGTACACCTACTCAAGCAACTCCGTATTCTCTTATCTATGGCGTAGAAGCAGATCTTCCATTGGAACAACAGATCCCTTCGTTAAGGATAGCCATACAAGAAGGTCTTACAAGTGAAGAAAATGCCATCTTATGTCTTCAAGAACTGGAAGCATTGGATGGGAATAAATTAGAAGCTCAACAACAGCTAGAGTATTATCAAACTCGACTTTCAAGCGTTCAATAAGAAAGTTCAACCTCGGTTATTTCAAGTTCGAGACTTAGTATTAGCTGTTCGGAGACCAATTGTCATGAATCGTAAGGGAAATAAATTTGTATCCAAATGGGATGGACCATATGTTGTTCGTGAAGTTTATACAAACGACGCATATCTCATTATTGATGAAGACAGAGTAAGAATGGAGCCCATTAATGGCAAATTCCTGAAGCGCTACTACCCATGAAGGCTATGCTCTTGATCGTATGAGCTTAAACTGCACTATGCTCCTGGCCCACATGAGCTAAAACTGTGTACGGCCCAAAAAAAAAAAAAAAAAAAATTCTGCATAGTCCTGGCCAGCAAGAGTATAAACTGTGAACGGCGAAACCAATAAACAATGACAACATCTTTGTTAAACAAATAGAGATAATAAATCAAGTTGTTTTATTGTTGAGATTCAAAGTTACAACTTTTGGATTTTTTTTTTTTTTTTTTAAAAAAAAAAAAAAGGATGATGATCAATATTAAAATTCCATAGCTATAATTTCGTCACATTCTTGCCGTAATATCTCTTCTAGTTGTTTCACTACTTCAAGATCATTATTAGAGATGACGTTAGCTTCTTCCACTGATTTTCGATCTTCTCAAAGTTTGGTGACAACTTCCTTCTTCTGAGATAATTGTGCATCCGCCGTCGATATAAGGACTTTAAGCCCCTGAGTCTCTTCCCTGACTTGTTGCAACTCTTTCACTAACTTGGCTTTTTTAACTTCGGCTTCACTCAAACTAGACCAAAGTAAGTGTATACGCTTGGCATCCTCATCTTCTATAGACCTAGCATTGGTGAGCTATGTATCAATACTAGCCAATCGTTGGGATTGAGAGTTTGAAGTCATCATACAAGCATAGGAAGAAGATGTAGCAACATAATTGGCTGCATTATTCGTATACAAGTCAATTCACCTCTTCAAAGCTGAATGGTGTCCAAGGAGTTTTGCGAGTCCCTCATAAAGTGTTTGAAGTTTAGATGCTCGAGACGATATTTTGTCGGTAGGAGTATCACGGATGATACCTTTTATGAAATCAATAAAGAATAAAGCAGCACGATGATGAACATCAAGAACGACCTCTTCAACATTGAAAATTGACATTTCAGAGGGGGCAATATGATGTAAAGGTGGACCCTATTCTCTTATAGGCAAATAAGGGTTAGCCATATAATCTGTACCAACCTTTTCAACCGCCTTCATAGGTTGACTAGTCACTTCAGCAACCCCCAAAACATCCGAGTATGGAATAGCTCTGCTTCTTTGTAGTGAAACCTCCGTACATTTTCCTATCGCAGTTGCCAACGCTAAGGGAGAAGGTCCATAAATAGATTCTTCACTGTATGTTGGGTTAGCAACAAAAACGATATCTTCCCTGAGAAATCCCTCGTTGCCTCTAGTCTATTAAGAATAGAAAGTGATGGTAAATCAGAAAAAAAAAAAAAAAATTAAAATTAAAATTACCTGTATAGGTTGTGAACTGCTAGGTATTTCATTAAAAAATCGATCAAGAGAAGTGGCAACACATTCCTGTACTGGATCAAGTCTCAACTTATCAGTGACATGCTTCCAGTTACGATCCTCATCACAAGCTTTCACATCCTCATCTGAATCCATTGATAATTGACAACGGCGACGGTTATTGATTAGTGGTGGGACATCTTCTGCTGTCTGGTGATGACTACTAGACCCTCCAACGACATCACAATTATTATGAGATTTGATGGTTGCCTTTGGCATTGGCTTAGATAAGAGGTTTGACTTCAACCCCTTAATTAAAACCTTCTTGATTTTAGTTGGTTTCTTTGGTAGGGAAATCATCTATTTAGATTGCTTTGAGGTAGTTTCTTCCTGTGTAAATGGGTCAACATAGACTTTGGCCCACCATTCAGCATATGCTTTCGTGACCCCGAATTTCTAAAGATTGGAGCTCGAAAGAAGCAATACTTTACACCTAGTATGGAAACAGGTGGACAATCTCCATAGTTTCATAACTTCTTCTAATTTACCAGTACGAATGTCCCTCTTCAACCTCCCTGGGACATCTTGAGGAAAGTGAAATTGTCTGCTAAACCTATGCGGACTATAAGGCTCAATAATGAAATGGTTACCTTGGCACAATGTCAAATAACTAGACCGAAGGGAGGCAAAACATTCAAAGATTGAGAATTTTTGTTGGTTATCATCCAAAAATAGTCGCTCTGGCTCGAATGTTTTAGACAAATGTGATAAATTGACACCTTCATAAAGTCTAAACAAATTTTGGGCTTCTAATTCATTGAAGTGCTTCGCTGACCCTTCCCCTTCAAACTGTATCATTTGAGGAACATAGTTGTGCTTTGGAGAAATAAAGTGCGTGTTGAAATATTCGGCTAGCCATTCATACACATAGTGAATGGGAAATGGCACTACTGAATTCCATGGGGTAGAGGAAGAAACAATATCTTTCAAGCCCTTGTAAATACTGGCCAGGACCGGAATAGAAAGACAAAACCTGTCACCATCCGCAATCATGCTGGCAACTTTGAAAACTCCAGGGCCAATCATATTTTCAGGGCTGGAAGGCAGAACGAATTTGCATAACCAACAAGCTACAAAGGCAGCTAAATAAGTTTTCTTTTTCATCCACTGTTCTATTCCAAGACCGGTGAATACTTCATCCGTTTGCAAAGTCCAAGTATGAATGGTAGAGATCACTCCAGAAGGATGCTTATGAGTCTGTTTGGGACGTTGGGTTTTGCTCTTTAACGCTTTTCTTTTAGATTTTTCATACTTTATTAGGCCTTTAAACCAAAACTTTACCCAATCAGAAATCTTCACAGTCTGCTCAGTTGTGTGCTGTTTACAAAGATGGTGAAAGGCAAAAATAAGTGCCGACAGTAAGGAGGAAGGAAAGGCTTACCGTCTTTGTCTGAATCTAATAACTCTTTTACAGAAGGGATAACTTCTTCGTATTGCTTGCTAGAAAAAGGAAGACCTCCTATCACATACAAGTCACGAAGAGAAATTGACAATTCGCCTATTGAACAATGGAGGGTGTTGGTAGAAGAGCACCAAGATTCAAGGAAAGCTTTCAAAACAGGCCTAGGGCGATTATATGTGAATAAAGAAGCAAATATTGCACCATATAGTCTTTTTTCTTTAAGGAATTTAGCATGGCGACCCATGATGTCCTCTGACCATTCCCAATATCCATCAGTATAGGATAAATCAGGAATCTTAAAGGAATTTCCCTATTTAGTTCCTTTAGCACGCTTCCTATGACCCAAAAGTGAAAAATGTTCTGACGCCTTTATTGGCTCGTGAAATGCAGAGCGTAAAATCAGAGCATTTGAAATTGAGCTTATCTCATTATTCTGATTGTAGCCAAGGTTAGAGAGCCCACAGGATGATATGCGAGACCACTCTGACAAGTGACGGTACAGAGAATCAGAGTGAAGCGGTTTCAGTGCAAAGCGGCCATATCCAAAGTAATTCCTTTCTCTATGGTGTCGTTCTCTTGCTCCAAAATGGTGATAGTTTGGAACTTAAAACTCTTGAAAAACACTATGGTTGACTAGCACTCCCTAAAAAAAAAAGGGGTTAGCACCTGAAAATAATAATAATAATAATAATAAATCATCAAAAGTGTGGATTGGTATGGATGGAAGATTTTAGTTCCGAAGGAACAATGGGTCCTTACGGACTAGATGCGTTCCGAAGGAACAATGGTCCTTACGGACTAGTTGCATTCCAAATGAAGAATTGGTCCTTACGGACTAGATGCGTTCCGAAGGAACAATGGGTCCTTACGGACTAGATGCGTTCTGAAGGAGTAAGGGGTCCTTACGGACTAGTTGCGTTCCGAAGAAACAATGGGTACTTATGGCCTAGTAAAAAAAAAAGTTTGTGAAAAAAAAAAAAAAAAAAAAAAAACAAAGTTTCTCCAGCACGCGTGGAGTGAGGAAAAAAAAAAAAAAAAAGTTTCTCCAGGAAGCTTGGAGAGAGGGAAAAAAAAAAAAATTTCATTCTTCAAGGAAGCATGGAGACAAAAAAATAAAAATAAAATAAAATAAAATCTTCCAGGATGCGTGGAGAAAAAAAAAAAAAGAAAAAGAAAAAACCTTCCAAGAAGCGTGGAGGAGGAAAAAAAAAAAAAGGAGAAGTTGTACAGTAACATGTTTACAATTTATGCTCCAGGAAGTGTGGAGGACCAAAAAAAAAAAATGAAGAAGAAAAGAAAAAAGAACTAGCATACCTAGCAGATGCCGCAATCCAACACAAGCTTCAAAGATTGCAATCTAACAAGTCTTCAGATGCTATTAGAATTGATGTCAAACGGTATATATAGGCAAGGGATTTGTATCAATTAGCAAGTAAAATTTTAATCCAAAGTTGGATTGGAAAGCAAAAAAACAAAAAGGTGGATACTTCAAGTCCCACTTGAAAAAGGAAACAAGTTCTGTCACTCTTGGGACTCAAAGTGAGGGCAATTTGTAGACACTAAAATTTTAGTGGGCTTTGGTTTTGACAAATGGACCGATTAAATATGGGCCTAATGTCTAATTAAGTTATTGGCCCAAGTTTGGTCCACTTAAATTATTTAATTAGCCCAGCCCAGATGGTTAAATATAAAGGTAATTATTTCTAACAAAATATATTTAGAATAATTATTTTTAAGGATAATTATTACAATATAACCAATCCGGCCCAATTATGATTTTATCTTTATCAAGAGATGACACGTGTTATCATCCTATTAATCCAAGAAGCCTATAAATAGAGGCTTGAAGGAAGGAGGAAGGAGGTACACAAATTCAGAATTCAGAAGTCCAAAGACTCAAAAATCCAGAGACTCAGAAATCAGAGACACAAATTCAGAATCCAAACTCAAAAGTGCCGTTCTTCATCAACAAATCCCACGATATGCCGTTTTGCATCAAATTCCACGGTGATTCAAGAACAAGCTCGTGCAGCCCTTGAATCCAACCAACAACAAAAAGGAGATCGAATCAGAGGACCATTCTTTTTGTAAAATATATCACAAAGGATTGTACTCCAAATATTTCTGATTTAATAAATTATTATTTTGCCCATCTTTTGTCATTATTGCAGAATACAAAATTTGTGTGTACAGCTTCACAGTGTGTTATTAGGCTACCAGTACTGTTCATGGCATTAACAGGTCAAGTATATGACCCCTTTCTTTGATCTTTACAAACTTCTTTCTTTGATGAAAATTGAAAATATCACAAACTACTACTTTCGATTTTTGAGCACTTCAATTTTTTGTGCACGAGACGTTCTACAGTGATACGGCTAATCGAGATTGGAGTTGAATCTAAAAACTTTGCATCAATTTGAGAACTTCATACAAACTCAGCTACATCAAATTTGAGAAAAATCAGTTACATGTTTTGTTAAAGCTATTTGCTAAGCAATATACTAGTGACAACTTCAGAATAACAATTGAAATTAGTGATTAGTACCTCCCACAAAAGATTTATTGTTGAAACAACCTGACTGGCATTTATAATTTGAAAAAGCACGGAATGGATTAGGCTTTTTGGGAAAAAAAAATCCCAATTTTAATCCAATTTAATGTATCGAATGTGATAATTCAAAATAATAGATTGAGTTCTGCTACATCACTCGACTACTCCGACATTCCTCAGAGGTTGTGGTGGGTTCCACATCCGCCTTCGAATAGCCTGTGACTTTGTGAGCAGTTATCGCTAGCCAAGTATTATAGAGCTTTCTAAAATAATATCTGAGTAGGAAATGACTTTGTGAGTAGTTATCGCCATCCCGAGTATTATTGAGTTTTTCAAAATAATATCTAAATAGGAAACTCATCACAACTTTCATTGGCTGTGGTGTTTTGTTGCAGCCCAGCAGTTCACAAGTTTGGTGGACTAGTCAAGCCATTGAATTATCCACTCCATTGGCCTTCGCCAAATATTATAGAGTTTTAATTCCAAAATAAAATGTATGTTGGAAACTCATGACAACTTTCCCTGGCTGGGTGGTGTTTTGTTGAAGCCCCGCAGTTCATAACTCCGGTGGACTAGTCAAGCCATTGAATTATCCAAGGTTCTGTCCTCCATTGGCTTATTAATTTAGGATGGAACTTGTGTGGTTGGAGTGAAGTCTTGAAATTCCAATTCCACTTGCAACCCTGCCTGGCCCCACCCATTAAATATATATAGTAGTAATTATGTATATATATACTAGAAATTCGTAATTAAAGCTAATATATATATATATAAATAAATAAACAAATAAGTAGGTTAAAAGTATTGCAAACAACTATACATTTGTTATTCAATATTTACTTAAAATTTTGGTCATGAAATCTATCATTTTAGACCGACTATGTCAATTGCCACTAATTTTTATTTCTTTATTGAACTTCTTACATTTCGAATATGGTTGTCTTTTAGGTCAGGTGACAAATTTTCATAACTATTTCTATAATATACGTTCAATTTATCGCGTCTATTATCGTGTCTTATTGAATTGTTTGATCTACTAATAGAAAATATAAAGTAAATTAAGTTGGTGTTTCATATAATATCTATGTGCCTAATTAAACGATCTACCTTACAAAGATGATGATATATTTTTTTAATTACAAGTTTTTCTGCATTTTATATATTCATTGAAATAAAATAAGAAAGTGGTTTTAACAATAAGGAAAAATAAACTATTCTAGACCTTAATAAATGCTTTAATATTTAATGCACAAAAAAAGTACACATAAGTCAACATAATAGAAGATTTTTATTAACTACAAGCCAAAAAAAAATTTGTGAAGTATAAATTTTTCACTCACTTGTAATTTTTATCCCTTTTTATTTGAAATTAACATTGTATTTTGCTCGACCTGTACTGATCAATGATATAGACATAATTAGGTTAGCATTATAAAAAAAAAAAATAGATTTAAGTTTCATGCATATAATGAGATTGACAAACTTTCGTGTCTCATTGAATTGTTCCTATATAATAAGTAAGCATAAAATAATTTAAAATGATGATGGAAATTCTAAGAAAAAAAGGCCAAAGTTAATCATTAATGATATGGAAAAGAACATGATAAGTAGAAATTAGGAAAATGAAATCAAAACTCTCAAAAATAAAAATAGGTGATAAATTTGTACCACTTAAGTAGTGTATTCAATGACTCACAAAATATAAAAAATCAAGACTAAATGATTTAGTTGATTGAAATGAGGTATGATACTTTTAAGAAATTTTAATAAATGGCTAATTTCATAAAAGAGTGACCAAAAAAAAAAAAAATATGAAAAAAAAGAAAAAGAAAAGAGAGAGAGAAATAAAAACATGATGCATCATGATAGTGTTACAGTAAAACTTGATAGGCTAATATCCACTAACATGATTAATATTTAGGTTATTTATATATAAAGAAAAGTGAATATTTCCAGCACAAAAAATATGAAATCAATAAAATGAATAACTAACGTTGATTTTTCATACATTTTTGACCTTTTTTATTATAACAACCATTCCAAGTGCACCGTGTTAGACCTTTTTTAGATTATGGAAGAAGATAGAAATGCTTTTAAGAATTAGATTATGGAAGAAGATAAAAATGCTTTTAAGAAAAGATAAAGAGAGAACGTCAAAGGTTTAGAGAGGAAGAATGAACTAATTTAGAACTGGCCATTTTTCTTCAAAAAGGGAAAATGGTTATTTTATTAAAATAACCATTTTTAATTAAATCAATTGTTTTAAATTGTATAATCTATCTACATCAAGGATAGCAAAGGAACAATGAACTAACTTATAAAAGAACAATTTTTTATTTTTTTATTATTAATTGTTTTTTTTATTTTTTTGAGGAAAAAGGAAATTTGTCTCCAATCCAACGTCTTTGTGTTTTAAAGTGATACAAGGATGTGCTTAGCCTGGATGGTTAAAAATTAGAAGGTAAAATAAATTTATAGTTTTAAAATATTGCGTTTTTAGTGTTTTTACTTGAACGTGATTCATAGTGAAAGTTATATAATTATAGTATAACACGTTTTGTTAAACAAAATGGCTGGTTATGTTGAAATGTTAATTATCTTATCGATTATCCAATAAAGAAGGGGAAAAAAAATGATGTATGAGTCCTATTGAAATGTAATTTTTTCTATTTAAGAAGAACATTTTAGAGTAATTGGGACGGAGTGAATCAATTATAGAAAGTTTCAAATGATACAGGAATTTCAATTACTAACATTAAAAAAGGAAAAAAAAAAATAATCATTGTATGAATCCTATTGGAAGGTAATTTTTTCTATTTTAAAAAGAACAGTTTGAAGTAATTGGGATAGAGTGAATAAACAGTTAAAAAGGGGAGGAAAAAAAAAAAAAAAAGAAAGAAAGAAAACCATGGTATGAATTTTCTATTTAAGAATGACACTGGGAAGTACTGTTTAACTTTCAGAATAAGAGATCTTCAGAAAAATAAATCAAAACACAATCTCTTTCTAATTTAAAATGACCCAATAAAAAATTAATCAAACCAGAAACAGTTTATGCAAATATGTTTTATTAGTGCAATAAAGTATATATTCAATAAGGTAAACAATGATATATACTGCAACAATCCAAATCAAGTAGATAAGCTAACCAAAAAACAAAAATATAGATAACTACTAAAATATAAAGTGATTTATGCTAAAATAGAAACCAGAGTTTGGTTCTAAGAAAGATCCATATCATGATGTCACCATTGAAGTTGAATTTATATACATAATATAGATAACTACTAATTCATGATCTGGACAGCGCCGTGCCAAGCTCGTCAAATATTATAGCATGTATCTATATCTATATATATATTAAACAATAAGCATATTGAGAACACCATGATGAATAATTCTGGCTCAGAATAGGAAAAACTTTTTCAGACAATGTATTCTCAAAAATAAAAAGATAAGCAATACTAAATATATATTAAAACATACCTTAAGCCAAAGCCTAGAAGAGTTCTCTGCATAAACCAAATACTTTCTTGGGTATGATTTGAAATTGAGTTAGATGACAAAAGTAAATGTTGAAAGAAGAGATGGAATTACAGAGAATGAGAGAGGCAAGATCCCACCCGATTATATAATGTTCTTCATACACCAACCACCGTGTAGACGTGAAAAAGAAAACGTGTCGGTTTATTTTTTATTGTTTAGAAACATTGAATAATAGAAACTCTTTGATTTTTATTTATTTAATTTTTTTAAAAAAGAAGAGGAACAGAAAGGGAAACTGTTTTATTTTTTTATAATTTTTAAATAAAACTAACAAGTGACAACGTCTTCAACTAAAGGGTTAAAACTGTTTGATATTAAAAAATAAAAAATAAAAATAAAAATAAAAAAAGAGGAAGAAGAAGAAGCGGGGGATAGAAAGGAAAACTGTTTTTTTTTTTTGGAATTTTAAATGAAACCGAAAGGGTTAGAATTGTGGAAGAAACGTATGTAATGAAAAAATTGTATAAATCTTTTTTATAACCGAAAATTGCGTTTCTTTTCAAAAAAACCCAAAACGTCCCGTGTATACTAATACAAAAAGTGTATATAAAAAATAGAAATAGAATACACCTTTATAGGATAAATAGATATACATATATTAGGGGTGGCAAAAGTTGACACGACTCGCCAACAAAACTCGAACACGACACGAGTTAAATAGGTTTGAGTTGACCTTAAACAGATTCGAATCATAGACAGGTTGACACGATTAACCCGTTTAGTTAATCGTGTCGTGTTTAGGTTGAGAGGTTCAACCCGTGTAACCCATTTATACACGTTTAACTATATATGTCGTAAATAAATTTCTGTATAAGTTCTAAAATACTTATATAAATTTGTGTCTTATAATTTAATCTTTTGTAAACTAGAAACTATTTAGTAATTTAGTTGATTAAAACTTATATTTTTTTTAGTATTTATTATTTTATTGAGTATTATTAATAATTTAAATTATATATATATATATATATATATATATATTTGTAAATAGATCATTAAATGGATTACACGTATAACCTGTTTAACAAACAGGTCGGGTTAGTGTTGAAAATTCCTGACGTGTAACCTGTTTAATAAACAGGTCGAGTTAGTGTTGAAAGTTACTGATATGATTATTAAACAGGTCGTATTCGGGTTAAGCTATTTAGTATAATACCCTTAAGTTGACACGACACGATTACGACCCCCGAATACGAATTGTCACCCCTAAACAAATATATATGAAAATTTTAATATAATGCCCCTTTAAAATTATTAGTTTCTAAAATTATATGTTAATTTTCTAGTCCTTTTCTCTTTGTTAGTGTGAAATAGATAGAAAGGAAAAGGAATAGAAAATATTTAAAATTGTTAAAGGTTCGTTGGAATAGATATAAATTTTTTATGAAAAGTGAAAGTGAAAGTGAAAAAAAATAAAATAAAATAAAAAATAATCAAGTTTCAATCATGTATTTAGTTAGCAAGAAAATTTTTTAAGAAAGTTATAAGAAAATATTGTTCTCTAAGTTTGGAAAAAATGAAAGTGAAAATAAAGTTATTGTAGTTCTCAAAACTACCCTTTTAATTATAAGATTACTTCGTGCTCTTTCGACACACTATCATATCTCATGAATTATGAACAAAATTAAAATTTCAAGTTCAAAGATAAAATAATAAACATTATAGTATTTGTCTTCTGATGTTTAATAATAGATATATGCGATCATAGGTGCAAGTTTAATTAATAAAAGATTTTGATCTGAAAAATATTGAGGATAAAAGGTTGAAATTAATATATATATTTTTAGTCATAGAAAAAAAAAAGTTCAGTCTAATCGAAATAAAATACTTGGAAATAAATTTGTTTGATACATACCTAGCATTAAAGCTAAATGAATTTAATACATCTAATATATTTTGAGTTTTAAAGTCACGGGAAGTCTATATATAAAAAATACATGTATGAATTAAAAAATAATTTCAAATCTTGTATGTGCAGACTTTATTGAAACTGCTAGAGTTGGTTTAATTCTACTTTACCCTTTTTAAATTATATTATAATACAGAAAAGGTTGTATAACAAAACTTACAACATGCCCTTAGTCCTTTTTTTTTTGTGGAAAGTAAACTACTATTCTTATTATCAAGGAGAAAATAAGTAACAATAATGATGACGTCTATGATGATGAATAATAATACGTCCCTCTAACAGGTCAAGAATAGTAAGCCATACAGGAGGAAAATATCCTGGGACGACTTAGAAGTCAAATAAACATATTAATAAAATAGTATTCAACGTAATTCTAATTTAGAACACATTTCATTATTGATAGGACAAAATTTTATTTAGGTCATAAAGATTTAAGTAAGGTGTGCTTTAAGTTAGGTTAATTACTAATTATAACTAAATTATAATTAAGCTGAAGCTGTAAAGCCGTACCACTTGATATTATCAGTTCTTGTACGGTTCGTAATCTTCGGATTACTTCAGTTTAGGCGGCTCATGATCAACTCGGTTGCAATTTTACTGGACTTTATTGGAACTGCTAGGGTTGGTTTAATTCTACTTTACCCATTTCAAATTATATAATAATAAAGAAAATGATGTATAACAAAACTTACAACATACCCTTAGACCTATAAAAGGATATGCCTCAAATTACATTTATGTTTGTTCAATGTAAAATATTTTTTTAGAAAAAGATTTTTTTTTTTCCAAGTAAATATATATTTTATCCGATTGACTCGACTTAATTTTTGCTAACTTTAAATAAAATAATATAATATATATATATATATATATATTATATTATTTTATTTAAAGTTAGCAAAAATATATATATTAAATTATTTTATTTAAAGTTAGCAAAAATTAAGTCGAGTCAATCGGATAAAATGCATAAAATAATTTATGAAAAATTGATAGTTAAATTATTTTTATTAAATTTTAATATTTTTTTCATAAATATTTTATGTCAATCAAACACTAAAAAAATAAAAAATTATTTTTTAGAAAGTATTTTACATATTTGAGAATGAAGCCAATCAAGGAGAAAGTAAGTAATAATAATGATGACATCTATGATGATGAATAATAATAACGGGTCAAGAATAGTAAGCCATACGTACAGGATGAAAATATCCCGCCACAACTCAGAAGTCAAGTACAAGCCATAAAGGATCACATTTTAATCTGTTAAATAGTAATCACTCACACAAATTCTACAAAGAATAAGTAGGTCCAACACTAGTTGATCGAAAGATAGAGAAGCAATGAGATATCATAAGATGCTACAACTTTTTTTTGTAGGGTCAATGGCGATGATATTAGCAGCAGCTGCAGCTGCAGCAACACCAACGTATTGCAATGAAAGCTGCGGCAACCTGAGTATTCCGTACCCGTTCGGCACACGCAAGGACTGTTACCGAGATGAAGATTTCCTCATCACATGTAACGACTCCACGCCATTCTTGAAAAATGGCAACATACCAGTTCTTGACATAACACTTGACCGGGGACTACGAGTCTTGAGTACGGTAGCATATGATTGTTACGACAAAACGGGTGCAGAGGTTGGCAAATTCGATAAACGGATGAATTTGTCGAATTACCCCATCTCATACACCAAAAATAAGTTCACACTTGTAGGTTGTGACACTTACGGATACATAGTAGGTACTTTTGTAGACCTCGGCTATGCAACCGGTTGCATGTCATTGTGTAACAATATTACTGATGTGGTCAATGGTTCGTGCTCTGGGATCGGTTGCTGCCAAACATCCATTCCCAGAGGAGTAACACATTTTAATGTGACAGTGAAAAGCTATGACAACCATGCAGGGGTTTCGGACTTCAATCCTTGCGGCTTCGCCTTTGTTGTAGAAGAGGGCTGGTATCACTTCTCCTCAATCGACCTTTACAATCTAAGCAACACCCGGAAGGTGCCGGTTTGGCTTGATTGGGCGGTTGGCAGTGAGATATGTCAAGAAGCCAGAAAGGAAGTGAGCACCTATGCTTGTGGGAACAATACTTCGTGCTATGACTCTGATAATGGTCCTGTGGGGAAACGTGCAAATTTTTAAAACTTTTGAGGGATTTGCAATCACGGATCTTGATTCATCACACAGAGACAAGTTTTATGCAAAGATAAATAAAAGATGATGCATAATTCAATAAACAGATTGAATACTTACATCAAAGGTCTGAGTAAACCTTTTGAACTTTCCTTTAAAGTGAATGTTCTCACTTATTGTAGATCCCTTTAACAAGATCCTTTCTCCTTCTGTTAGATTATTATCTTCCCTTTAGGAATCACCAATATGCCTTGATGAATGACCTTGGAATCTAGGCTGGTGGTAGCCTCCTTTAGAAGAGAAAACAAAACCCTAAAATCTAGAGAGAGAAAGTGTATTCCTTTTTCTTGTTCTCCAAGTCACACCTAAAATATACATGAACTTATGTATATATAGCAAAATAAAAATAAGAATAAGGAAACAATAAATCATTCTCCATCTCTAATTCAACTTTCTCAATCCTAACATGACTCCAATATCAACTTGGGCTATTGGTGAGAATCCTTTTGGGCTTACTATTTTCTTGGCTCCTATAAATTAATAATTGGTCCGGTCCATAAAACCATGGACCCAATTCAATTAATTCATAAATTAATTTCTACTCCACTAAAAGAAATTAATTGCACTCCAATTAAATAGTAAATAACCTCTAAGTCAATGTTGCATTTTGACCCCTCTATGCTTAATTATTTATCGGATAATTAAAGCCATCAATCCGACAACATAATTAATATAACTATTTTGTTACCTTTGATTATTTCCGGCTCGATCACAATAAAATATTTATTTGACAAAAAATAATAATAATTTATTAAATAAATATATATAGAAAACATTTGTCTAAAACATACGAAGGCCTTCGAATTAATTTGTGATCAACCATAATCAAAACAAAATAAATACAAATAGCACTGATGCAAATATTGAGAATATAGACCTCTAATTATTAATTACATAACTACCCAAAGTGTCGATCTAAGGATCCCGAGGTATCCGCCGAACAAATCAAAGTAATTATTAATTAATAAAAGAGTCTATACTTCTCTCATGCTTGAGAGTCAAAAGCCATGACTGTGATAGAGAGCAATTGCATACGACAGCTCTCGCAATATATCTCAATCTATCGTGGACTCGGTTTAAGTCTTAACTAATTAAATGTCCATCCATAATTACCGACTTTAAACCATTTATGATTACTAATTTATATCATAGTATTAATTACCATTACATACATATATAAATATATTTTGTAATCAAGTAGACACCATCAATTCCATAAAGAATCGAAAAATAATACATTTCATTCACCAATTGTATAATGCTTTAATAATAATATCCAAATAAGAAACCATGACTTTTACAATCCAAAATTAGAAAATGCTATGCTAGGGCACACATATCCTAACAGGTCCTGGATATCGCTGCAATTGTTCTCAAGGTTATCAGGGGAACCCTTACCTTCCAAATGGTTGCCAAGGTATGTGCCTGCATATGCATGTATTGCTTTAATATCCTTGTGATCTTATTCTGAACAAATAAAGAAATAAAGTTTTATTTTTTTAATTTGGATGGTTTAATTGCAGACATCAACGAGTGCTCCATTCCTCAATTAAATACGTGCACAAATGTTTCATCCAAAAATGTCTGTCACAATACAAATGGGAGTTTTTATTGTTCCTGCTCAACTGGGTATCACAGAGATAGCATTGGCCCAGGTTGTATTCCGGACGACAATCATGACATATGGCTAAAGGTCACTGTTGGTAAGTATAAACTTTACAAGCTTGAATAAAATTTCTTTAATAATGAAAGCAGATGATTCTCAATTTGTTTTGAAACTAATTGGAAACATTTCTAATAATTTCACCGGAAAATCTATTCACTTAAATTTTAGTTTTGAATTATATATTTTTTGCTACTAAGTTAATTTCAATTCCTTTCCAAAATATATAAATTTGTAGAGCGTTTTAAGATATACTAAAAGAATTAGAACATATTTTTTATATGACTATCCAAACAATTTATTAGATAGGGTGGTTAATGTAGGGAAACGTGCTAGATTTAAAAGCTTTTTGAGGGATTTTTAATTCATAGATTTTGATTCATCACGTAGAGACAAGTTTTATGCAAAAATAAAATATGATGTATCATTCAATTAACAGATTGAATACTTACATCAAAGGTCTGAGTAAACCTTTAAAACTTTCCTCTAAAGTGAATGTTCTCACTTATTGTAAATCCCTTAGCAAGATGCCTTCTCCTTGGATCTCCATCTTCTTGGTAATTGTTTTGCCTTTAGAAATCACTCATATGTCTTCATGAATGACCTTGAAAAAATAGGCTTGTGGGAGCCTCCATTAGATGAGAACATAAACCCTAATTTTCTAGAGAGAGAAAATAGCTTCCTTTTTCCTTCTTCCAAAAATCACCCCAACATATACATAGACCATGTATATTTATAGGCAACATAAAAATAAAGAAAAGGAAATAACAAATCCTTCTCAATCTCTAATTCATATGTTTCAAATCTAATATGATTCCAATATCAAGTTGGGCTATGAGTGAGAATCCATTGGGCCTATTATTTTATTGGCTACGATGAATTAATAATTGGCCCGATCCATGGACCAAATTCAATTAATTCATAAATTAATTTCTACTCTACTAAAAGAAATTAATTGAACTCCAATTAAATAATAAATAACCTCTAAGTCAATATTGCATTTTGACCCCTCTATTCTTAATTAGTTATCGGATAAATAAAGCCATCAATCCGACTACTTAATTAATATATTTATTTTGGTACCATTGATTATTTCTGGCTCGATCACAATAAAATATTTGTTTGAAAAAAATAATAATTTAAATAAATAAATATATAATAAATCATTTTGTCTAAAAATATACGAAGGCCTTCGAATTTACTTTGTGATCAACCATAATTAATACAAAATAAATACAAGTAGCAATGATACAAATATTAAAAATATAACCCTCTAACTATTAATTACATAATTACCCAAAGTGTCAGTCTAAGGATCCCGAAGAATCCGCCGAACAAATCAAAGTAATTATTAATTAATAAAAGAGTTTATACTTTTCTCATGCTTAAGAGTCAAATGCCATGACAGTGATAGGGAGTAATTGCATACGACGGCTCTCGCAATATAGCTCAACCTAACGCGGATTCAGTTTAAGTCTTAATTAATTATGAGTCCATCCATAATTACCGACTATGAACAATTTATGATTATTATTTATAATCATGTATTGATCGCTATCACATACATATATAAATATCTCTTGTAATTAAGTGGACACTTTCAATTCTATAATGAATCGAAACATAATACATTGAATTCACCAATTGTATAAAGTATAAATATAATAAGAAATGTCAGGAACATATGTCACTATAATCCAGATAGGAATTTGCTATGTTAGGGCATATAAATCCCAACAGCTCCCACTTGCCCTCATAGCCAATTCAAATTGCATCTAACTCCAATGTTATCCAGATGACGATCAAAATTATTGAGCAATGACACCCTTGTTAATGGATCAACAAAGTTGTGTTCCAATACAATGTTCCAGCCACGAGTACATTTTCTTGCGGGACAATATCATGTAGAACATGATACTTCATCTCAGTGTATCTTGTTCCTCTATGAAACTTTGGGTCATTGGTTTGGATTACTTTTGCACTATTGTTGTAATATAGCTCGATAGGTAGGGTAGTATGCTCCACAACCTCTAAATCAGTGAGATCAAACCAAAAAGACTTCCATTGCCGCCTTTAAGGCTGCAATGTACTCCACCTGCAGGTTTAAGTCAGCAGTTGAAGTCTGCTTAACAATCTACTAAATGATTTCCCTTCCATTGAGTGAACATATACTAAGTCATGAACCTCATTATATGTAATACCCCTAATTTTAAAAGGATAGTCTCGGTATTTATTTATTTATTTTTATTGTATTTTTTTAATTGTTTAATTGATTATTTAACTAATTGTTTATGTGTTTAATTGAATTAAGTGTTACTTGATTAATTGGCTACTTATCTATGTGTTATTTGTATTTTGTCTAGGTGTTATTTGTATTATTTGTTTAATTAGATTGGGTGCTTAAATGATGTATTTGATTAATTGTAATTAATTGTAAATTAAATGATTAAATGTTTTATTTTATTTTATTTTATGGTTATGGTTAGTGGTAATGGGCTAACTAATTGGGTCCCATGGACTACTTGGATAGGAGGTTGGATGGGTATGGATAATTACCCATGGATAGTTGTATATGTATATATATAGATATATATGTATATACATATATATAAAAAGGAAAGTAATTTATTAATATTATAGTAACTTTAGTATTAATAAATAATCTGATGTATATATTTTATATATTTATATAATAAGGATATACATATATTTTATACGTAATATGTTTTAAGTTACCTTTTTAATATTATGGTAACTTTAGTATAAATAAATAATCTGATGTATATATTTTATTTATTTAATGAGGGTACAGATAGATTATATACGTAACATGTTTTAAGTTACTTTTTAATATTATGATAACTTTAGTATAAATAAATAATTTGATGTATATATTTTATTTATTTAATGAGAATATAGATAGATTATATACGTAACATGTTTTAAGTTACCTTTTAATATTATGGTAACTTTAGTATTAATAAGGATATACATAGATTATGTACGTAACATATTTTAAGTTACATTTTTAATATTTTTATTTTTTATTTTTCTTTATTAAGTTGACTTGGATTGGGAAAAGGAATAGGGTTATTATTTAGCCTATAAATACACAACTATAGGTTGAAAAAGGAGTGAAAATATATCACGTAATATATTCTATAGAGAAAGAGTTAGAGAGAGAAGGAGAAAGAGGAAGGAAGGAGGAGAAAACTCTGTAGAGAGAAGATCAAGGAAGAAGAAGTTTAACTTTCGATCCGAAAGTTTAAGGTAAGTTCTTCTTCTATCTCTTTCCCTTTGATTCGTGTTTCTGTACATGCCTAGGAAATTCCAGGATTTATTAAACACATAAAATTAAATAATTATGCATGTTTAATTGGATTATAACATAGGTTTTATGAATTTGGTTCATATCTGTTCTTGTGTTATGAATTGATAAATACATGATTTTGATTTGATTTCCGGTGTGAATTTTTATATGTTTAAATTATGTATTTTTCATATCTATGAAACGATGGAACGTAAAAACATGTCTAGGATTCCTGAACATTAAATAGAAACTAGGTTTGGGTTTGAATAAATTTAAATATTCCTGAACATCATAATAATGCTTGCTATTTGAATGTTTTAAACAAACGAATGAATTTAATCTTTTAATATGTTTTAGCAATTGAGATTAAATGTGTAGGATGAATTGGATATGGAGAATGCTTATTTGACGGTACAATAAAATATCATCATATGTATAAGATTCAGTTTATGTAGGACATATGATATAGGAAGCTTAAATAAATAATAAGTCATTCATATTTTGTGATAACTTGATATCATATTAACATAGTTATTTTTGGATTGTTTGATGTATTTCCTTAATCGTTACATTAATTGTTAGATTGTGTGGTTTAATGCACCGGTATGGGACGGTGGCATTCTATGGACGGATTAACTTATCAGTTAAGTCCTACCTATTTTATATAAGGGAATGGATTAACTAAAATGTTAAGTTCTACTTATATTTAAGTCAAGTCAGCTGAACAAGTTGAATGACTTATGGATGATTAATTTATTATATAAGGGAATGGATTAACTAAAATGTTAAGTCCTACTTATATTCAAGTCAGGTCAGCTGAACAAGTTGAATGACTTATGGAGGATTAATTTATACCGGATAGGTTGGTTACTAAATTATATATATATAAGTATGGTGCTATGATATGAGTTTGAGTCTCAGGATTAGTGGTTAGGGTGCGTATATCGCCAGGGATGTATAGCTAGATATAGTGTAGTTGTGTACCCTGGTAGGTCTAGGTATTCATGTCCACTATATGTGCGTTTTGCATGTTGCCTACTATTTAGGTTGAGACAACCCTATAATCTAGTGAGGTTCCTTTAGTGTATATATATATATATATATATATATATATATATATACGGACTACTAGTTACTGTTGGATTGACTCCGATGTATACGTGTATCGGATCTCTGCTTGGACTATAGTAGAGTAGAACTTGTTTGTGAGCCTGACCCACCATTATTTTTCAGGTGTTCGTCAAGAGTAGAGGTTGTTCGTGCTGAGTAGGGATCAGTCTACTTCATTCTTCCGATGCTACATAGGAGTTCTTTTATGATTCAGTTTCCTGATTTAGACAGTTATTGCTGTCATTTTTTTAGTTTGGATTTTCTAGGGGTCCACACAGTATGGATTCCCGAGTTGTATTTTGGAGGATCAGTTGTATCAGAAGAGTTTATTAGTTAATGGAAATATATTCTGAGGTTTATTATTAGATTATCATTTTAGTTTCTTGTCAGCATTTTATTTATTCTTTTTTATTCTTTTATACTTTGTGTTCGTTTATTATCAATTTGTTTTGATATCCTCGGGTATTCGGGCGTGGGCCTGGCCAACCCGCATTCGGAAATCCGGGGGGTATCACATTGTATCTACTTCTGATTGAAAATCAGAACTAGCATACCTGACTAGGACCATATCATCACATCCATAAATGAGTATGATATCCTTGGTTTTCCTTAGGTACTTAATGACATTTTTCACAACAGACCAGTTATCAAGTCCAGGATTGGATTGATATCTTCTAACTATCCCTACTATGTAGCGGATGTCCTATTTGGTATAGACCATGGCATATATGAGACTTCCATATGCCAAAGCATATAGTTCCAGTCTTATTTGCTCAATCTCCTCTGCTAGTCTTGGAAAACTACTTACTAGAGAGAGCAATCCATATCAATAAAGCAAGAACTCATTCTTTGAGTTATGCATACCAAACCTGGTTAAAACTTTATCAATGTAGGATTATTAAGATAAGCCTATTTTCCTTTTTAACCTGATCTTGCAAAAGCTTGATCCTAGGAATATAGCTTACATTTTGAAAATCCTTCATTTAAAAGTAATTGAACAACTACCTCTTTATTGATGACAAAACTTCCACATCATTCTAAATGAGTAGGATGTCATCAATATATATAGAATCAGAAAATAATGACATTCCCTTGTACACTCATGATTTATTCACTAAGAAATCTTCTGGTATCTTTTTGTAGATTAACTTGCCTTCCATAGGTATCACCCTACTAGAAAGTTCTACAAGATCCCAGAATTTAGTAGAATACATAGATTCCAACTCTGATTTCATAGTAACTCGCCAAAACGATCTGTATCCATATCGGGTCACGCTTCCGTGTAGCTTACTGGGTCCAACTCATGTTTAACAAGGATGTCCATAACGGTCTCACCTAAAAACATGGTTCTGTCGGATTGGATAATTATCCTCCCACTACATCAATGTACCGATGAAGGAATCTATGTAATAGATGATGATTCATCTACAATTCTAAATCTCTATAATAAGTGTGTTCATATGTGGTACATCTGGTACTCATACCATATTCTCTAACACTAGGCTACTAGGTATGTGATTCATAATATGATTCTCCTATAGATAAACAGTGAGTGTAAACAATCAACTTTATCATTGAGATCATAAAATAATCCGTTCTAGTGACTTTTAGAGTAGTTATCAAATCTAACATACCTATGATCTGCTTCCAACTTACTTGTCCATATCAAGCGCACATGTGCAAGACTACACCATATATGCATGTGATTCAAACTAATATTTAGTCAAAAACACAGCTCAAACGGTATCCTTGAGACAGACTAAGATGGAATGCAGTTTATAATGCGCATCGATATCATTAACGCTAAACTCTTGAATGAAAGAGATAATGTAGCATAACTGTTCATAGATCTAACCATGTTAAGCAGAAATTCTGTTATTCCTATTTGACACCTCAATCCATTGAGCGTCAATTGCGGAAAACTGGTACACAATACCCTCATTGACTATATAGTCTTTGCACTATCCCAAGAAATACTCATATCCACAATCAGATCGAAGTGTTTTGATAAGTTTACCTAATCTGTGCTCCACGTCAGTCTTGACACTTTCGGAATATACCAAAAATTTAAGACTTGTGTCACATCAGATAAATTTATCCAAAACGTGAGTAATCTTGCTTGGATATTCATAAGACCACACTTGTCTGTGTGTACCGACTCCAATTGTCTTTTATGTCTATTTCATTTGGCTACTTAAGCCCTTAGAGTTATCTATCCTTCAAAACAGGATTCACAAGTTTGGTTTAGGCTCCTCTGCCTCACTAGGTAATAAACCTTCTTTGACCAATCTTTGAATCTCATTTTGATTGATTACAACCCAAAAATAGACACCAAAAAATACAATGAGTCAGGAATAACAAATTTTCTCTTAACATTCAATCTAGAGATGCAACATTAGTTTCTACATCCTGCAAATCTTAAGAGTTTGTGATTATAATATATTAACCATCTTTCAATGCACCAGAAGCAATCGCATATCTATTCAATTTTATAAAACCAGTTTTACAAAATAACGATCCAGTTTTTGTAAACCACAAGTGAAACAAAAATTAGATAGCGTCTAACCTTTGTGCATAAAGATAATTCTCTAATACTAATATCCTCATATTCTCTAATTTCAGATGTAATACTCCCACTGACTTAGCTACAACCTTAACATCAGGTCAAGTACAAATATATTCCATATCATCGAGGCTTCTGGATTCCTGAAATCCTTGCAATGAATTGCAAACATATTTAGTGGCTCCAGAATCTATTCATCAGGAATTAATAGATACAACCACATAACATGGCTCAATGATTAAATATCTATTTTCCTATGCCACGTCATTGCTTAGACAGTTTGTCCTTTAGTGTCTTAGTTAACGACAAAAGAAACAGTTTTCTTTGCCCTCAACATACACTGCCTTATTCCCTTTAACCTTTTGGATACCCATGTTTTGTGCTAGCCTAGTCCTATTATCATCCTTGTTCTTTACTTTGCCCTTCCACTTAGGCCTAGAAGAAGATGGTATAGACTAGGTTAGATTGATAAGAATGCTTATACTATTTGATTATCCTTTCATTTGTTACCAATTCTATAAGAATATCAGCGAGTGTGAACTCAAACTGATTCCTTATTTAGTTCACTCTAACAGAGTCGAATAAGTTCGGTAACAAGGCAATAATCATGTCAACTTGAAACTTACCACCCAAGTCAGCCCTATTGATTTCCAGCTAATTTTTAAATAATAAACAATCATTTTCCAAAATTCGATTTCATATTGGAGTTCCTTAGGCTATCTTGATGGTATTCAAGTCTGACATAGTACTTTGGCATACTTTCTATCTAATCTCATCAAAACATCTTATTGACATTTAACATGATGCTTGAAGAAAATAAAATAATGTAAATGTTAGCTTTGGAGCGTATTCGAGGTAAACTCTAGAATATTGTACCAAGTCATATCATTTGCCTTATTTCACTTATTCAAAGCATTAATGTTCTCTTGGGTATCTTAAAGTAAAATGATTAGGTTTAGGAGTAGTAAATACATTTGTACCTTTACGTTGTGAATAAAATATCTAAGTTCCTTTCCCAGTCAACATTAATGAGGTCCAGTTACATTGAATATGTAAGCAAGCAGATAAACTGGATTAAACATAATTAATCTGAATATAAATGTATTAATACAATATGCAAGGTGAATTATTAATACTATCACGCATATTTAAAATTAAAATGAGTTTGTTAACCACATAATATAATAAATCTCAATTGAATAAGAGATCATTATCATTATTGGTGAACAATCCCTTTTAATTAATGCGAGTCCCTCAACTCTGTAGCATAATAAATCAACCAATCAATATGTCAATAACTTATCCTGTTGGAGGAGTTCATTATTACTATTGTTGAGATTCATTTGCTATTAGGCGAGCACTTCCATTAAAATAGTATGTGGGTCCCTTAACCACTGCATGAAAAATCAGATAACCAATACGCCAATAACTTATTCGGTTGGCGAAGTTCATTATTGCTATTGGCGGGCAAGTCCCATCATCTCCATATCTCTTAAGACAATGCCTTGTCTATCTATATGAAATGATTTCCAATTATGTTTAGCCTTTCTAAAATCACCTAGTGTAGACCACTCCGTTGGGGAGCTAACACTGTTGATTTTAGATTGAGTGTATAACGTTATTAAAGCTCTAATGAAAAATAAAACATTAAATATCTTGTCATTATAATCTTGACTCTTTAAATCATGCGTAGGGCCTTATTTTTAAAGATCTAATTATAATGAATATTTAATTTTTTTTATTTTCATGAGACAACCATTCTTGTAATATTAAGACTCTTCAAATCATGCGTGGGGCCTTATTTTTGAAGATCTAATTACAATGGTTTTAATAACGAAGGCCATGGGGCAATGTATAAAAATCTCCGCTCCCACTCAATTTTTAATCATTTATAATTAGGGTTTTCATTTTATTCAAATACATGATTTGAGGCACGCAAAACGTCTTGATTTTAATCCAATTAAATTTAGAAAATATTTAGACTTTAAACGATTCACTAATATTTAATTTGAGGCACACTTAAAAAATAATTTACAAAAATAATTTTTCGTTTCCCAATAAGTGCCCTCAAATTAATTAGTATTTAAATCCAATTAATTTTCATAATTTAATTAATATAAATCAAGTCATTAATTAAATATCATGGATCCAATGCATGAATAATAATTAATCAACAATTATCTATCCCATGCATCACATACATCAATAAACAACAGACAGAAGCAATTTAAATGGCCATTGGATTTAGCTTTTAACATTTAATTTCTCTAAGTATTGTACGGGCGTCCTCCAACGGCTTGTCAACACCTGTAGGATGCTTGTACGCGTCTGGAGAAGCAGAACAGCGCTTGGAACGCGCCCGAAGGACCCTGCACGCATTGGCACGTGCCTGGAGGAGCTGCAACACATCCCCACACGCTGACACGCGCTTGGGGAGTGTGCAAGGAGTCCCCACGCGCTTGCACGCGCTAGGGAGGTTAGCAGAAGCGTGACACTCGCGCCCATGCACGTGTGGAATATGGCTATGCGTTGCACGCGCCTGATTGTAATATCTAGATCAGCGCGTGTACTTCACTCGCTCTCTCACTTGCTGGCACATGAATCAGCCTGATGGTGCGCCACACTGGATCATTTCTCAGCATCTACCTTCATCTTGTGGCTGTGCATGCGGTTGTACCTAATTATGGTGCACCACGAAGCACTGGAATGGCTGGCTTCACTTCCAGCGATCTCCTAGCCGGTAGCGAGACTCCGGTCGCAGGTAAACCGCCGATAAATTATAGAAAAATTAATAAAAATTTTCAGAAATTAAATTTAAGCCCAAAAAATTCTAGAAAAATTCCGAAAAATTCTGAAAAAATTTCAGAAAATTTCGGAAGCCTAATTTAATCCTCTTGAACCTTCTTGAAGCTTCATAGCATCATTTGACGAAGATTACATGACTTTAAAAATATTTACAATTTGAAATACAATGGAAAAAATTAAATTACACCATTGAACTTTCAAATGGCTAAATCAAAGCCTTAATTACATTCATCCAAAGATACAATTACATTCAAATAACCTATAAGTTTCATCCATGGCCCAAACATACATTATCATTCATTCACAATTATACATACATCATCATGTATCAATATATATCAACATATTATATCATACATCAACATACATCAATAAAAATACATATGAATATGATTATGGATCCATGAATGATGAATTTTGATAAAAACATGATTTCAAGTAATGAATCAAACCATGCTCTGATACCACTGTAGGGAAACGTGCTAGATTTAAAAACTTTTTGAGGAATTTTTAATTCATAGATCTTGATTCATCACATAGAGACAAGTTTTATGCAAAAATAAAATATGATGTATCATTCAATTAACAGATTGAATACTTACATCAAAGGTCTGAGTAAACTTTTAAAACTTTCCTCTAAAGTGAATGTTCTCACTTATTGTAGATCCCTTAGCAAGATGCCTTCTCCCTGGATCTCCATCTTCTTGGTAATTGTTTTGCCTTTAGGAATCACTCATATGCCTCCATGAATGACTTTGGGAAAATAGGCTTGTGGGAGCCTCCATTAGATGAGAACATAAACCTTAATTTTCTAGAGAGAGAAAATAACTTCCTTTTTCCTTCTTCCAAAAATCACTCCAAAATATACATAGACCATGTATATTTATAGGCAACATAAAAATAAAGAAAAGGAAACAACAAATCCTTCTCAATTTCTAATTCATATGTCTCAAATCTAATATTATTTCAATATCAAGTTGGGCTATGAGTGAGAATCCTTTGGGCCTATTATTTTATTGGCTACAATGAATTAATAACTGGCCCGGTCCATGAACCCAATTCAATTAATTCATAAATTAATTTCTACTCTACTAAAAGAAATTAATTGAACTCCAATTAAATAATAAATAACCTCTAAGTCAATATTGCACTTTGACCCCTCTATTCTTAATTAGTTATCGGATAAATAAAGCCATCAATCTGACTACTTAATTAATATATTTATTTTGGTACCATTGATTATTTTTGCCTTGATCACAATAAAACATTTGTTTGACAAAAATAATAATTTAACTAAATAAATAAATATATAATAAATCATTTTGTCTAAAAACACACGAAGGCCTTCGAATTTACTTTGTGATCAACCATAATCAATACAAAAAAAATACAAGTAGTAATGATGCAAATATTAAAAATATAACCCTCTAACTATTAATTACATAATTACCCAAAGTGTCGGTTTAAGGATGCCGAAGAATCCGCCAAAAAAAATCAAAGTAATTATTAATTAATAAAAGAGTTTATACTTTTCTCATACTTAAGAGTCAAATGCCATGACAGTGATAGGGAGCAATTGCATACAACGGCTTTCGCAATATATCTCAACCTAACGCGGATTCAGTTTAAGTCTTAATTAATTATGAGTCCATCAATAATTACTGACTATGAACAATTTATGATTACTATTTATAATCATGTATTGATCGCCATCACATACATATATAAATATCTTTTGTAATCAAGTGTACACTTTCAATTCTATAATGAATCGAAACATAATACATTGAATTCACCAATTGTATAAAGTATAAATATTTCAGAAACGTCAGGAACATATGTCACTATAATCCAGATAGGAATTTATTATGCCAGGACATATAAATCCCAACAGTTAATATCCTAAATCACTTGATTTGTACAAATTAACACAGAACAAACACACACAAGCATGCTTACGTATAGCACTGTACGTAAGAGGTGAAAAATTAGAGATTGCCATTGGAGATTGAATTGTTATTATTATTATTATTGTTATTATTATTATTTTGACTCATTGCACTATATTTCTCCCTATTTCTATCACTAATTGATGAAATTAGACTATTAGATTAATTGTATTCAAAATCATAATAACTTTTAAATCCAAAATAGTATTGTACTAAGCCTTTGGATTATCTATTTGAACCAATTGGGGAATTCTCTTGTTAGATCCAATTCGTAAATTTCTTGGTAGTAAATTTTGCTTTCTTGTCATTACAGTTCTTGCACCTTTTTTTTTTTTTTTTTTTTTTTTTTTTTTTGGTTAAAAGGTAAGCTTACAGTTCTTGTACATCCCACTTCATTAGTGCACTACAAAATCTAGTAAAATCGTAGGTTACAGTAATATTTTGTATTTCCATCTTTGATCTTTCCGCCCTTTTCTTTTTAGCTACATTTTTTTTCCCCCTTAATTTCGTTTTGAATACAAATATGGTTAATTTGAATATAGGTATTGGCATAAGCATTTCGGTGTTAGTTGTGGGATGTTCTTGGTTATATTGGGGAATCAGAAGAAGAAAGCTGATGCAATTGAAAGAGAAATTTTTTCAACAAAATGGTGGTTTAATATTACAACAAAAGCTATCAAAGCTAGACCACTTAGTTGAGGCAGCCAAAATTTTTACCATAGAAGAGCTCAAGAAAGCAACCAATGACTTCGACGAAAAAAGAATTATTGGCCGGGGAGGGTTTGGTATTGTCTACAAAGGAGTTTTACCCCAAAATAAAATAGTTGCAATTAAGAAGTCCTTAGCAGTTGATAAAAGTCAACTTGACCAATTCGTTAATTAGGTGATTGTGCTCTCCCAAATCAACCAAAGGAATGTGGTGAAATTGCTGGGTTGTTGCTTAGAGGCAGATGTCCCTTTGTTGGTATATGAATTTATCACCAATGGAACTCTATCCCAACATGTACATGAAGTAGGCCAAATGTCCATTCCTTGGAAAATTCGTCTAAGGATTGCCAAAGAAACTGCAGCAGCGCTTTCATATTTGCACTCAGAAACTTCTATTCTAATCATTCATAGAGATGTTAAGTCTACTAACATACTCTTAGATGATAATTTCACTGCAAAAGTCTCTGACTTTGGAGCTTTGAGATTAGTTCCATTGGATAAAACACAATTAACTACAATGGTTCAAGGAACACTTGGCTACTTAGACCCTGAATATTATAATACAAGTCAATTGTCCGAAAAAAGTGATGTTTATAGCTTTGGAGTGGTCCTTGTGGAGCTACTTATTGGAAGAATGGCGCTTTCTTTTGATAGGCCAGAGAAAAAGAGAAACTTGGCCACATATTTCATCTCGTCAATGAAAGAGAATCGCTTGTCCTTAATTTTAGATGATCAAATTGTGAATGAGGATAATGCTGAGCAGGTACGTGAAGTAGCTAACATTGCTCAGAGTTGCTTAAGATTGACAGGGGATGAAAGGCCTACAATGAGGGAAGTGGCAATTGAGCTTGAGGGGCTTATAAGAGTGGAAAAGCACATTTGGGCTAGTCATGAAGAGAATCCAGAGGAAACACAACACCTTCTAGGTAAACCGTTGGACTGCGGTAGCAATAGCACTACAATTGGTTATGACAGTCTGAGGAACCAAGAAATAATACCATTAGAGATGGATGGAGGACGTTGAGTGTTGCGCAAAATTTCAGTATGTTTCATTTAGATATAAAAATAATGTGCAAGTCTTGTAATAAGCAAAGTGGAGAGAAGTGAGTTCTGCAGAGAGGACACCATGTTGTAGTGTTGTATTACCGTGGTTATTTCTCTTCCTTACTGTTTGATCATGTTCTACTACTATATTACTGCTAATAAATGTTATCTTAGTCTTGTTTATTCATCACTCTTTATAAACAAAAAGAATGTTCAAAATTTTGTTAGTTCTCTAAATTCTTGAATAACGTCGTTTTCGATAATTAAATAATCCCTTTGTTGCTGATTATCTTGCCATAACTAGGAGGTTATGTATAATAAAAATCGAAATACTACCACAACCTTGTATTGCTTTTCAATATGATGTTTAACGCTTTACCAATTGTCTTTTTTTTCTTTTCTTTTTTATTTTTTCCTTTTTCAATTATAAAATTTATAAATTGAAATATTGTTGCTATGTTTTCCACATTTCTATTCGAGATATATGCCTATTTTTTTTTTTTAATTTTAATTATTATCATATTTTATAGTTTGAAATGTTTATTTCAACTATTTAGTTGTTTAGTATAAAATTTAAAGTGAGAATGATCATTCCCTTCTAACGAAAATCCATTCTAAATCTAAACTTATGAAATTGACATATATTCTCTTCCGATTAAAACTTCTAAAAAAATCAAATTTCTACAAAACCATCACTTTCTTGGTTCAAAAACCACCACCTCGATCAACCACTGCCTTCAGCCTTTTAGTCACTACTTTCTGCTATATTAACTTGTCATTGTTTGAATTGGTTTAATTTTCGAAAAAAGAAACAAAAAAAAAAAAACAAACTTGTCATTCTTTGAGTCCCCTTGCTCATTCTCACCCATGCACAAAAACAGGGACTCGGAAAATTAT
Source organism: Cornus florida (assembly GCF_030987335.1). Classification (NCBI taxonomy): domain Eukaryota; kingdom Viridiplantae; phylum Streptophyta; class Magnoliopsida; order Cornales; family Cornaceae; genus Cornus; species Cornus florida. Next base: position 74,707,819 of record NW_026775579.1, on the reverse strand, counting down.
GTGAGTGGGTGCAATAATAAATTTTTCTTAGTAATTTCAGTGGGGCATGCAATAGTAAATATTTAAAAGTATATAATTCAAAAAAAAAAAAATTAGTGGAGGTATAATACTAAAAAGAAAAATTCAGTGGGGACAATTACCCCCACTGAATTACATATAGGTCCGAGCTTGCACAAAAAGACTTCAAAATCCAATATAAATAAAAATAAAAAAAGAATCCTTTGTGACCGCAATGGCATTGGAGCGCGAAAATATAAACATAAATGACAACTTATGCTTCATAATGTGAGGTATTAATTTTATAATTGACAAATTTCGATATCAAAATTAGTCCAATCGAGTTGTACTTTCGTGTTTTATGTGACTCTCTTGATGTCGAAAGCCGATCAAAGAATTCTAACATACTAATCAGATAAGAACATCATTTAGACAAAGGTATATGAGTGATCGAGGATACACTTGCACATGTTTAGGATAAAACGTTGGACAAGCATTAGTTTTTCAAAGTTAAAATCCTTATTTTTTGCGCTTCGCTCAATTTCAACCAGTTCCACTTTAGTCCAACTGGTTGAACTAGGCCAAAGCGAAGAATGCACTTGGTAAAAAGTCGAATCTGTTGAATATCAAGTCCAACCGGTTGAACTTTTTTGATACTAAAAATGAAATTACTGTTTTAATCCAATTCAACTTCCTATTTGGTCAGATTTTAGAGAACTGTTTGTACGAAGTTACTATGTTTTACAAACCTTTTTAAGTCTTTATAAATATACTATTTCTTTATAAATAACTTTTGCAAACCCTCAGAAGTCTTTTTGAAAGAGTTTTTTCATAAATTATTAGGGCTTTTGTGATTAACTGTTGCAAACCCTCAGAAGTATTTTTGAAAGAGTTTTGCTAAGTGTTTATATTTTCAATTTGAGAGCACACAAATTATATATACAAATAATTTAGGATGTTGGAGTTCAAAATGTTGAAGATCCATTGGTATTACCTTTGTTGTTGGGCTGGGCTTTGTTGTTGCCTACTCTATGTTTTTAGGGCATTGGCCCATTTGTAATCTTGTAATTTTCTTATGGGAGCTTTACTTTATCTCCCTCCCATTATGTCTTTTACATTCGCTATTCAAGAAACAGTCTTTAGAAATGAACTATTGGAGAGAACTCAAATCAAGGACAAGAAAGTTAGACTCTATGTTACTGTCCTCAATTAATCACACTAAATCATAGATAGTCTAAAACATTACTCCTAAATCCTAATTGACATGGTTACTCCATAAACGTGTTTGGACCCCCTTTTTTTTTCCTCGCCCATGTCCAAATTGGAGGCCCAGAGCCGACCCCTGGTGTTAAATTCCATGTTTCATGGGCAAAAAATTATGGCAATCCTTGGGATGAGGCTCAGACCCAATGTGTGGCCGGTGGAGGGAATTAGTAGTAGACTCTGATATTATGATTCTATATAGCCCATATAGGTAGAGAATTGACACCCTTTGGTCCAGTGCATGCTCTAATTGTCTTGTCCAAATCACACGTATGGTAAAATGACATCATTGACATGACAATATTATTTATTTATTTATTTAAATAAAGAAATTATGACAATTTGACGGAGACGGTGGTACCTGTGCTTAGTGCCGACGAAGTGGAAGCATTCAATTTAGAAGAATTGATAAAATTAAAACAAGTTAAATCCGATTTAGAGGCAAAACAAAAATTACGAGAAATCATCAAAAATTACTAAAACTAACTGTGCATCTTTATTGAAACGAGGTCAGGTTTGAAATTGCTCAATTGACTGCACCATAGAACCTGTCACAGGTTTTCGTGCATATATTACCTTCCAAATTGAAATTTTAGGTTAATGTCTTGTATTTTATATTAGATTTTTGACGGTCTAATTCGCTCCTTAGTCCTCCCCATAGGCTAATTAGTGAGAATGTATAAGATGTACACGGTTTTATTCTTTCATATAGAGAAGGTTCTTTTTATTTTAAATTCTTAATTTTCGAGTTACGGTAGAATAACCTTGTCATTGTACTTGGTCCCACTTTCAATAATCAAGATTCAAATAACATGTCATAATTCACAAATAATTGAAATAACAAAAAATTCAAAAACATAAAATATAAACCCTAAATTTAGAAAATTGCATTAATAAAGAATGTTGTTGAGAAGGAAAAAAAAAAAAAAAAAAAACTAAATAATAAGTAATAAAAAGAAGGAGAAGAAGAGGAAGAGGAAGAAAGAGGGAATATTGAGGTGAAAAAAAATAATAAAAAAAAAGGGTAAACGCAAATATTTTTGAAAAACTAAAAAATAGTCAAAGGATAGGTGTAGGTACCCCTACCTGCGGAGAAATTATTTAATTGTAACTGTTATTAATGCAGTGGATGCATGGCAACCGTTGAATCATCACTGTGGTAGTGTGTCTTACTTGATCCAACAGCTCCCATGCATCTGTTGCACCAATACAAGCCATGCTGATTCCATACCAGCACATAGCTGAAAGTAAAACATGAGCCGCGGATAAAACAAAAATATCTTAGCTCAATTGGAGAAGGCAAAGACTTCTTCAATAAAGAATATATGGCTGTCCACACTCACCAATACTTACTGGTTTGAGTATCTATCCTTAACATTTCTCAATTGTAGTACTATTAGTTAATCGTAACTAAATGTCTATATTTTGTGTAACTTGCGAGTTACAAATCTAATTTCTTATAGTCGCGTCTCTCTCACGCCACCTTTTTTTTAGTAATTCACTGTTTGGCGCAAGTCTTTATATATAATAAACTTGGTTTCTTGTAAACTCAATTTCTGCATCATTCGTTTTGTTTCATTATTTTTGAGTCATTTTATTTAGTCAACCGTTTTACCTACTCATATATTGTGATTTAATCCTGGAACAAACGAGTTCAGTCCTTGTCATGATCTTTAAAATAAATAAATATCACACATTTGCTCCATCGAGGACAAGTTCTCATCTTCATTGTGAGCTAACGTTGTGGACCATTTACCTGGACATATTATTATGGCATGATATGATCATTGGATCCACTACAAATAGATAATCAATCATATTATGCTACTTGTTAATAGTGGGACCCATCACAAAGTAAATTTTAAAATTATTTTATATATATATATATATATATATATATATATATATATATATATCATTGGATCCACTACAAATAGATAATCAATCATATTATGCTACTTGTTAATAGTGGGACCCATCACACAGTAAATTTTAAAATTATTTTATATATATATATATATATATATATAAATCTTTGTATCCAATAATATCATGTAACGTGAACTTATAAGAGAGGGCAATATTGTTGTCCGTTATTAATTCATCATGCTGACAATCACGACAAGGTCCATTTCCATGCAATAGCATGAAAAAAGGATTATAAATTTAATGTATATAAGATCGTTCACATAATTAGGCATGAGAAGTATGACATATGTGTAGTGTTTTTTTGTGGAGTCTGATCACGTGATTACGTGAAAGGATTTTGAGAAGTTAATAGTTTATATGTTATGGTTATTGGTATGTTTGAACTGGTTTAAGAGTTTTTGATTTGATTCCATTGGAGTAGTTGATTTGACTTTGACCACTGTTAAAGTTGAACTGATTTAGCTTTTTTTAAACCAGTTCAAGTGTGATAGTGCGCATCGACAATTTGCCAAACATGATTCCAAGAGGAGTAATAGATTTTAATTGCGAGAGCCCTATGACACTGCCAAAAGAGTAGTAAAAATCATAAAATATTATTGATAGGTTTCAATCACAAAATTTGAGAGCCCACCAGAAAATTAAACTAAATTAAATCTGATTTAGAGGCAAACAAAAATTACGGGAAATAATCAAAAATTACTAAAACTAACTGTGTAACTTTATTGAAACAAGGTCAGGTTTGAAATTGCTCAATTGGCTACATCATAGAACCTGTCTCAGGTTTTCGTGCATATGACCTTTACGGGAACACCTTCCAAATTGCAATTTTAGGTTAATGTCTTGTAGTTTTATATTAGACTTTTGACGGTCTAATTCGCTCCTCCCCATAGGCTAATTGGTGAGAATGTGACCAATGCACATGGTTTTATATATATATATATATATATATATATATATATATATATATATATATATATATGGAGAGGTTATTTTTATTTTAAATTCTTAATTTTCGAGTTACCATAGAGTAACTTTGCCAGTACACCAAGTCCCACTTTCAATAATCAAGATTCAAATAACATGTAATAATTCACAAATAATTGAAATAACTAAAAATTCAAAAGCATAAAATACATTAAATTTAGAAAAATGCATTTTTTTTAAAAAAAAGTTGTTGAAAAGGAAAAAATAAATAATTAATAAGTAATAAAAAGAAAAAGAAGAAGATGTGAGATATAATTTTTGTAATTGGCTAATTTCGGTGTCAAAATAAGTCTAATCGAGTTATAATTTTCAAGTTACCAAATCAAGATCGAGATAGGCTACGGAATTGAAAAGTTGTTCAAGGTTGATAAATTATGATCTACGAAAAAAGTATGAACAACACTTTAGGAAGTTGTTTCTCACTTAGGACACTTTACATACATTGTATATTCTTCAAAGTTACCAAAACATTATTTTTCAAAAAATTTTAAACCTTTCCATTTGAAATTGTCCTTCGGGAACCGGCACTAAGTTTGGCTACTAGTTCAAGAATCTGTGCTTCAAAGAATTGCATTATGTTCTTTGGGAATTGGTTCCAAAGTTAGCTACCTGTTCCACTTGTTGATACAGTTTAGGATTTTAGTTTCCTGTTCTGTCTAAACTTCCTATTTGATATATAATTCTTTCCAAAAGTCTTATGCACGAAAATTACATTTTCCTCTGCATATCTAGGTCTTTGAAAATTCTATATAAACCTTGATTTACATCTAAGTTGATATTGTTTTTGCATTACATCTTCTGATTCTTAAAAAGCTTATTTGAGAGATATTTTGCAGAAAATCAAATCTGAATTTTCAGTCTTTATTTCTAGAACACACAAATAAATACAAGAGTAAGTTTAGAGTGTTTGTTCAAAATTCCTGATCGTGTTCAAAGTTTATTGACTATTGTATCTACAATGATCAGAGAATCAGATCTATTTCTTCTACATCAAATTCAGATCTTGAAGAACAGAGGTGAAATGATTACACTTTGAAAGGGTCAAAGCCTTCGAGGAGTGTTGTTTGATTTACTAGCAATCCTTCTATAGAGATCAAGAGTAAGAGTGAAGTCAAGAGCTATTGGACGGGACATCGCAAAGCCAGAAGAATGTCAGCGATTAGTGTTTGATATAACGATAGGGTGTAAACCTAAGTCAAAATTTATTGTACTTTGTTTCAAATATAGTGGATCGGTTTATTTTAAACTGCACAGTCTACGAGATTTTTCTCACAACAATTGGTTTATTCTACCAATTGGGTTTTTCTCGTTAAAATCTTGGTGAAATCTCTTAAACTCTATTTGCTTTACTTTACTTTTATTTTACATGTGATTAATTGATTAATTATTAAATTAAGTAAAGATGTTTAAAACAGAAACACATAGATTTTAATGGTTTCAGTAAAAACTTAAATTTTTCACATTATCTTCACATAAACTCACATGGTAAACGCAAATATTTTTGGAAAACTACACAAAATAAAAAATAGTCAGGTGTAGGTATACCTGAGGCTAAATTATTCAGTTGTAACTGTTATTAGTGCAACGGATGCATGGCAGCTGTTAAATCATCATTGTAGTGATGGGTATTACCTGATCCAACAGCTCATATGCATTTGTTGCACCAATAACGGGTCATTCTGATTCCATGCCAGCACATGGATTAAAGTAAAACATTAAAAGCCGATAAACTGCTTAACAAAAATATCTTAGCTCAATTGTAGAAGGCAAAGACGACTTCTACAAAGAATGGCTGTCCACACTCACCAATACTTTTAGGTGTGAGTATCTATCCTTGACATAGCTCAATTGTAGTACTATTACTTATCATAACTAATTGTCTATATTTTGTGTAACTTGCGAATCTAATTTCTTATAGTCGTCTCTCTCTCACGCGACCTTTTTTTTATTAATTCACTGAAGTCTTTATATATAATAAACTTGATTTCTTGTAAACCTAACTTCTGCATCATTCGTTTGGTTTTATTATTTTTGAGTCATTTTATTTAGTCAACCGTGTTACCTACTCATATATTGTGATATAATCCTTAAAAAAACAATTATCACAGTGACATTTTCGCCGCCATCAAGGACAAGTTCTCTCATCTTCATTGTGAATTAACCTTGTGGACCATTTACTGGATAAATTATTATGGCATGACATGATTATTGGATCCACTACAAGGTAGATAATCAATCATATTATTTTGAGTCATTCTATTTAGTCAACCGTGTTACCTACTCATATATTGTGATTTAATCCTGTCCCTGTCATCATCCTTAAAAAAAACAAATATCAGAGTGACATTTGCGCCGCCATTAAAGACAAGTTCTCTCATCTTCATTGTGAACTAACCTTGTGGACCATTTACTGGATAAATTATTATGGCATGACATGATTATTGGATCCCTACAAAGTAGATAATCAATCATATTATGCCACTAGTTTAGTCGGGGACCCATCACAAAGTAAATATTTTTAAAAAAAATTTAACTTATTTTTTAATATTATATATATACAAATCTTTGTATCCAATAATATCATGTAACGTGAACTTATAAAAGGACAATATTGTTCATTTCCTGTGTCGTCATTATTAATTTGTCATGCTGACAATCACGAGATTGTCAAGGTTCATTTCCATGCAATAGCATGAAAGAAGGATTAGGAATGATTTTCATCTTGCACAAAATTTTGAAACATGAAACACATTGTGGACACGATGTAAATGGTTCGAAAGTGTTAATCGATAAGCTACAATTCCAACTTGATCTATAAAACGCGGTGACAATTTCTTTTTCTTCCCAAAGCACATTACTGCCTTCATAGGAGACACTTTGAGCAAAACTTGATCTCTAACCTGAAACTCCAATGCACAAATACGACGGTCTGCGTAGCTCTTCTATCTACTCTGAGCAATGTGCATCCGATCCCTAATAAAAACGATCTTCTCAGAAGTATTCTTAATGAAATCAGGATCCAAAAATCTGCTCTCTCCAAGCTCTAACAAACAAACATGAGATCTACATGATCGACCATATAATGCTTCAAATGGTTCTATACCAATAGTCTTCTGAAAGTTATTGTTATATGTAAACTCCACAACTGGCAAATAATCCTCCCAATGGCCCTTAAAGTCAAGGATACAAGATCGAAACATATCTTCCATGATCTGATTAACTCTCTCGATCTGTCCATCAGTCTAAGAATGATAAGTAGTTTGCTCCCTTAATTTTCAATTGCAAAACTTGCTACTCCGGACGAGATATGTGAAAAAACTACCTTATGGTTGTTGACACATTTTCATGGTAACCTATCACCTCTAGACTTTGTAGTTGAATGTAAGATATAGTTAAATTTTGTATTGTTAAATTGAAAGATTAGAAAATTAATCTTGTATCATTGAAGTATTTATATAGTGTCGCACCTAATTTTTACTGGAGTACAAGGGTATCGAGAATGTTTGTGTACATGACATGGAAGTATTTGTGTGTCAAACCACCAAGAATCTGTAGTTACAAGTTTAATGCAATGACTATTAGGCGCTAAATGTTATACATTTTAGCCCCTTAACTTGTATGTTTTATTCTCTTAGTTGTAGTTTATTTGTGATTTTACATTATTTTATTATTTTATTATTTATTTCAGGGCTTTAATTGTAAAATCAGTTAACACCAGTGATTTCGAGCTTTAAAAGATGACAATCCATAGGACCGGGCAATGTTGAAAATCCAAGTTTAATTAAACTTAGAAAAGAATCCAAAAGAGGCCACAAGTTGATGAAAATAGAAAGAAGAAGAAAAGGAAAAATCATTCTCCCACACGGAAACTTTTGCCAAAGTTGGTAACTTGAATCAGTTTTGGTAAACTGTATGTATCTCCCTCCTCGAATGTCAAAACAGTTAAATTCTCTCGAATGTTGAAAGAAAATTCGAAGAGCTAAAATTTTGTATATAACGAGCATTTCATAAAATAGCTGTTTACATTATCAAAACTGAGCTGGAAGTTTGTATGAATTTTGGAGTTCTTGTTTGGTAGAATTTCCATATATGTCTTTTATGTGAAAATATATGTCTTTTATGTGAAAAAAGGAACTTTAGGGCTGATCTTCTCTTATTTAAAAGGAGTTCTCTACATCATTAGGACATCCTACAGAGGAGCTTGAGGCTGAGATCAGAGAAGAAACATTCAGAAGAAAGAAGGAACCAATCGATGGCGATGAAGATGTCTTCCTCAACAATGAAGAATTCCACTCCAATCATGCTTGGCTAAATGATTTGCTAGGGTTATGATGTAGCCCTAGCTTAGCACTACCAGTTTGATTGTATTTTTTTTATTGGAGAACAATTATTATCATGCATAATTGTATAATCTATAGAGTTTTTAATTAAATTTTTAATAAGAATCGGTTTTAGAGTTTTAATTCAATTACAAATATTTTTCTATCTTATCTTAGATATTTTAATGTTGTGATTGAACAAAACTCATTCACTTATTGTAATTGTGAATGAGATGATTATATAATGGTATTCTCTGAATATAATGTTAGAGATTTGATGGATTATGCCTAGAAAAGATAGACCATGCTACACCCTAGAGTAAAGTAGTTAGGTAGATTGTTTATGCCAATTGAAGATAGTCCATGGCTTTAAATTATATTATTTTCTAGCTGAATTTATATGTGTTTGTAGCCATGATTAATTCCCTATGCAAGTTATATGTTATATCTCTAATAAATTGATGCAATTGACTTGTGGTGCGACGTTATAGTGGTGAAGTCATATCCTAATTCTCTCTCTATTTTCTACATCCTATTTAATTATTATTAGCATTTTATTTTTTAATTTAGTTAATTTAGAATAAATCATCACAATTCGATTATTCTACTTTCAATTTAATTTGAAATTTAAGAAATCTGTTGACAAACTTAATTTACACAAGTCTCTTAAGTATAATAACCTTACAAGTAAACCCTATCTGCAAAGATTCGTGCACTTGCAAGTGGTACATATATATCACTACAATGACCTCATATAGTTTTAACGACTTTGGTTTTCTTGTTAACTCACATCTACATTTTTTGCTTGATTTTATTATTCTTTGAATAATTTTTTAAATGAATAGTGCTACCTATTATGGTCCACATATAGATCACCGAAAAAAATTAAAAAAAGAAAGTATATAACAGTGCATTTGCATCACTGTACAGGTGTGAGTATTTATCCTTAACCGATTTGTTGCAGTGAATTACCTAACTGAATGTTACTGATTGGTTATTTATGCACAATACATGCAAGTGGAGGGCCCATATCTTTATTTATGCATAAATGGATCCATTAAAAGAAATAAGTTTGGCAATTCACTATAACAAATCGCAAAAAAAAAAAAGAAAAAGAAATGGGACCCTCCACTTACATGTATTGTGCATAAATAACTAATCAGAAACATTCGGTCAGCTAATTCACTAAAACAAATCGGTACAACTATTATTACTCCGCCAATTAATAAAGGGTTAGCGGGAGAAGACTAGTCGTCGTACATGGTTTTGTGTCCGCCTTCACTGAAATTACATAAATACTAACCGTTTTCAAAGTTTTTAACCACCTATGAATATTTACATTAGACTAGAGAAGGAAATATTCTACACTTTAAGAGGTTAGAAGCAATCATGAGGTTTCCACAAATATTGCTACTACTGTTGGTGGTGGTGTTGGTAAAGGAGTTAGCAATAAATGCAACAACTCCCTCAATAAGTTGCCCACAAAGTTGTGGGAACCTTACTATTCCATACCCATTCGGCACAAGCTCGGACTGTTGTCGAAATGAGTCCTTCTTGATAATATGTAATGACTCCAAGCTATATTTTCCAGCTAAACAGTACATCTACTTCCACGACTGTTTTTATTTAGAAACTATCAATATTAACGACTTAACTGTCCTTAACGTATCACTTGATGGCTAGTTGCAAGTCTCTACTTGGTTAGGGTATATGCGTGTTACAACAAATTTGGTGGATTGGTTGACTCCTACAATTCACCGTTTTTCGCATATTTCCCCATCTCTTCTATCAAAAATAAGTTCACGGTAATAGGTTGTGACACTTACACAAATATAGAACAATACCAAGGATCTGGGTACACAAGTGGTTGCATGTGAATCTGCGATGATTTTTATAATATGGTCGCTGGTTCATACTCTGGTATAGGTTGTTGCCAAACATCTCTTCGTGAAGTAGTAAATGAACTTCAGTTGATTGTGAGCACTTATAATTACCCCACAGATGTTATCGACTTCAATCCCTGTGGCATTTGGCTAGCTACCAGTAATTGTGAGATATATTTTATAATTGGCTAATTTTGTTGTCAAAACAAGTCTGATTGAGTTGTAATTTTTCGGTTCAAAATTTCAAAGATTGAAGATCGGATGCGGATTTGAAGAAGTACAAGTGTTCATGGGTTGCTACACTCCGAGATGATGAGAACAATGTTTTAGGAAGGTATGTGAATGAGTGAGAACACTTTAGGGAGTTTAAAAGGTAGAAAGAAATAGAGATTTCACTTCTGGGAATCGGTAGGAGGATCCTTGAACTAGTAGCAAACCTTGGTCCACAACAGGTTTGGTCACTGTCAACCTTGAATTGGTACCACAGTTGGGAATCGGTAGCCAAAGTGCGTTGAAAAGGCTTCTGACCTTCTTGCATTGGTACCAAGTTTGGGAACCGGTACCAAAAGTCCTGACTGGATTAAAACTTTTAGTTTCCTGTTCTAATTATTTCCTTTTTGGTCCTAACTTCTTTCCAAATCCTATGCACGAAATTTTTCATAGTTTCTGAGGGATTAGGACATTCCAAACTCTATATAAACCTTGGTAGTCATCTATGTTTATTAATGGCTTTAGGGAAAATCAATTCTATATCTTGATAAAGCCTTTTAGAGAGAAAAAATTCAGAAAATCAAATCTGATTATTCTGAATTTATTTATGAGAGCATACATATATATTCATGAGTGATTTAGAGGTGTTGTTCTCTATCTCATCGGAATTATAGCTATATTGAAGATTTAGATATTCCGTATGAAGAACATGATTTAATTCTTCTACATCGAGTTTAGATCTTGAATAACAGAAGTAAAAGCGATCACACCTTGAAAGGGTTGGAGCATTCGAGGAGTGTTGTCTGATCTACCTGCTACTCTTTTACAAATATCAAGTATAAGCTTGAGGCCAAGTTGCTGTTGGACAAGGAGTTATAAAACTAGAGGATTGTCAGCAATTGGTGGTTGGTAGAACGATAGAGTGTGAGCCGCCAAAGTCAAAGTTCAGTGTACTTTGTTTCAAACATAGTGGATCGGTTTACTTTGGACTGGATAGTCCACGAGGTTTTTCCCATGCAAACAGTTGACGAATTTTATTAACTGAGGTTTTCTCGCTAAAAATCCTGGTGCAATCTCTCTAAACTTAACTTACTTAACTTTTTCAGTATTTATATTTATGATTATGGATGTTTAATTGATCATACAATTTAATCAATCATAAATTGAGCAAGTTGACCTTAATCAAATCTCGGTCATTAAATGAGTTAATTACAATTAAAATCAACTAATTATTTTCACACCCCGCGTAACTCTATTTTCATAGTAATGTTCATGGCAATCACCGGTTGAAGTACTTATATTGCCCTGTCTTTGATCTTTACTGTAACGTCCCAAATCCATTGGATTCGAATCATTAAACGGGTCCCTACCTGACCCAAAATTGTCCAAGGGTAATATGGTCCTTTCATGTTAAATTTGTATATTAAAGTCCAACAAGGACAAGATGGTCATTTGTCACAATTCTAATGGTCTGAGACTCAAAGGGCAAAATAGTCATTTACTTGTATCACATAATAAATAAGATAAAGTCTGGGACAATATAGTCATTCCTATGGTTAAAATATAATTTTTGTATTTCACTGGACCTTATAATGTGTAACAATATACTGAGTGAGTGGTCAAGGGCAAAATGGGAAAATAAGTTACAAATGTTTACTACACAGGAACCGGACAACGTGTATACATCACACGTCAACTGGTTTGGGACGTGAATAGTGGCAAAGCCCACTGTCAGGATACCGGTCGACGTATGGAAGGCTACACGTCGACTGGTTAAAGACTTGTACAGTGAAAATGCTCACTACCAAGATACCGATCGACATGTGGGATGCTACTCGTCGACTGGTTCAGGTCATTCGGTCGACGTATGGCATTTCACGTTGACTGGTTTTAGGTTATCCACACTCAATTGCTTACTGTCCAAAGAAAATCGAGATACACCAACTTTGATAACCAACCACCTATACCACTACATTCACGTACATATTTAAATACATTTCAACATCTAATACAGTAACAACAACCGCATTGTTAACATAATTTGCACACGTTGTATAAAATACGCTAAAAGATTAAGTGTAGTTAACTTAATTACATTTCCCTAGTGGCCATACATAAAATGAATTTGAATACTTTACATGTTGCAAAATACTACATTTTGAGTCAACACTTTACAAAATTATGCCCAATTACAAACGATAGTAAGAAGAAACATTTTTCTACTCCAAACTAAGGCTGGGGTGGATTGACGTCCGCCACTTCTTTTCCCAAACCTAAAAATGTTAAAATAATGGGGTGAGCAAAACGCTCAGTAGGAAGTGTTTAAGACACACTTCTTATAACCCCGTGAATCCACATAAGGAATAGGTAAAAGAAAATGAGATCATAACATAGGGGGTGCGTGGAAATAACTACAACGACAAGTATATAACAATTATCACCCAAACACATACACCATATATTTTAATGAAGTGCAATGTCATGCAAATGTCGCTCCCCATATTCAAAACATTTTCGTTTTAACATCGAAACCGTTAGTGTAATTCGACCCAAGGCACATCCAAGGCATCACGAAAGGAGGATTGACTAACTATCCACGACCACAAGGCACCTCCAAGGCGTCGCATCTGGCCTAGCTAGTTCAATCACACTCCCTCCTAGACTACATTAACATCATGGATCACTAGGCGCCTCCTAGGCGTCTGGTTTTCGCAAACACCTTTAGAAAACATTTTCCTAAAACACTTTCGTTTGTTTTAAAACACTTTTTTCCCCTTTTTTTTTTCCCAATGAATGCATGAATGCTTCATGCTTCAATTCACCAATTCCATCATAAGAGTTTACATATGCTTTTATAATTAAATCACTAAAATACACAACTTATACTTTCATTTCACATTTCTCTAACATATCAAGCATATAAATCACAAAATTTCATTTCATATAAGCATGTTTAAGCATAATATATCAAATAACACCTTGTCACAAATTCATACATGGCATTTAAACAATTTTCAAGAACTTATACTAATTAAACATGCAATTCAATAATTTATAAGAATTAAATTCACAAAAGCATAAGAAGAACCATATATTAGAGACCCCTACCTCAATGGGGATGAAAACCCCCAAAACTCCAAATCAAAGCCCCTACTTTTGAAAATTCAAAGATGGCCAAAATGGTGAATTGCTCCTATCCAAGCATAGGTCTCAACAAGCTCTTCGATTTGCCGCAAACGGCACCCAAAAATTCTCAAAATTGAGAAAGAAATCAAAGATTGAAGTTTAGAAGAAAAAAAAAAAGAAAAAAGGCAAGAAAAGAAAGAAAGAGAGAGATGGCCGGGAGAGTGAGAGAGAATGAGACCAATGTGGTCTCTTGGCCTCAAAATTAAAGTAGATGGTGGGCCCCACTTAAATATATATATATATATATATATTTTTTTTTTCTTTTCTTTTTAATTTCTACCACCAATATATATATATATATATGCTCCAATTATATCATAGCCACACACTTTAGCACTTAAATAATTTACTTAGGCACAAAAATAATAATGCATGGTATGCAAATGACCTGAGACACAACTCCCATACACAACAACTCTGGTAATAGTTTCACCCGAGACAGTCCGGTCCGGAAAACTGAAAAAAATGCTGAAATGATAACCCTTGCATTTCAAAGAGTCTCGAACTCAATGAAATGCCCCAATCAACTGTCGGACATAATCGGCACACTCTACGGTGTCCAGTACGCAAAACGAGAAAAGACAAAAATGTCCCTTAAAAATCAGAAAATTCCCAAAAATAGAAAATAGTTAAAAACAGAAGTGTCACATTTAAAAACTTTTTTCTTTTGATGAAGAGCGAAAATATCACAAATTATTATTTTTGACATTTGAGGATTGACTTAATTGGTACAAAAAAAACATAATTATATATATATATATATATATATATATATAAGTTTAATGCTATGTTACGTAGAAGGGGAAAAAATGAACGGAATGGAGAGAAGAAGGGGATGATAACACATCCATATGGAAGAGATTGTGTATTTTCTTCTTTTTGTTCAGTTGGATTGAAGAGAAGATAATAAACTCATAATTTATTATATTTGTTAAGAGGGTGTTATAAAATAAGGATCGAATAGGAGTTTATGAGAACAAGAGAAAAGTAAATGACAAGAAGAAAAATAGATACACACAAATGAGATAATGATTTATATGTGGTCTACCCTCACAAATAGAGTTACGTCCACGGATGATATTGATTCTTTTCACTATAAAGAAGAAAATTACAAACCGAAGAACATTTTGTTTCTTCATGATAAGTTCACATTTTATATATTTTATATTCCCAAACTTATATTAGTTATTATATTATTTTTATTTTTTTAATTAATTAGTTGATTTTTATATTTCTGTGTATTAAAGAAGAAAAATAAAATAATTATATAAAGAAATTGGTGGACAATAGAAAATGTGGCGGCAGAGAAAAAGAGTATACATATAATTTCAGTCAACATGCGATAGGAGAACAACTCAACAAGGAGAGTTAAATCTTTAGCTTATTCAACTTGAGGTCTCAAGTTCTAACTCTCCAGGGTGCAAAATTATATGTACTATCATTCTACATCAGTGCTTCGTCCACGTCAGTATTCGAAGCCTTTGTTGCAGAGTTAAAGAGTAGAAGCTCCCTGGTTCGAATCTTGGTAGCAGCAAGTTCTCACGTCTGTATTTTGGAAACAGACTAAATTCTAAAAACTATAAAATATAGGGAACAATGGAAAAGAAGGAATTTGTAAATAAAATAAAAAGAAAAGGAGGAGAGAGAAGAGAGGTAATGGGCCAAAAATGAGGGAAATCAGCGGGAAAATGAAGAAAAGGGAATCTGATGAAAGAAGAATTAAAAAATAAAAAGAATGGGAAATGAAAAGAATGTGGTCTGGTAGTGCGCGGAAAGAAAGAAGAAGAAGAAGAAGAAGGAAAAAAAAAAGAAAAAAAGAGGAAGATTAGGTAAAGGTGGGGGACAAAGAATGATAGGGTATATCATTGATAAAGTAATGAATTGATAAATGGGGATAGTGGAAATTGGCATTCAGAATGGCTATAAGAAGCGGGCCAATCAGAGACCTGGGGGATTCGGTCAGAAGAGGGATTGAGTCCAGAGCTTGTGTTTACATTCTAAGTAATGATTTTTTGATTGTGTTTATAATTGGAGAAATTTTTTTATATGTGTGATAGTTGCATAATTTAGACATAAAATATATTTTGAGTAAGTTTAAAATCGTTCTTATTGTGACAATGAGAATGATGATTGTGCAATGATTTTCGTGGCATGTAACGCAAGGGATTTGATAGGTCATACTTAGGTAAGACGGTACGTACTACAATCTTAGAGTAATGTACTTAGACGGTTCGTGCCAACTGAAGATGGGTTATATTTAACTTTTGATTATATGTGCATTTATCTTTTTGGCGATATTATTGTGTGCTTGTAGCCACACGAATCATAGTCATACATAGAATGAATTTTCACATATTAGATATGATTAGTCACGTGATTTGTGGTTAATTGGTTCCATTTCATTTTATCTTTTATTATTTTTATTTAATTCTGTTTAATTTTAATTATTTATTTCAAAGTCAAATCTTCAACCAATTTTTGTAAGTGTGATAGATTTAAATTAACTTGGATACCTTGGCTTGGGTTCAACCCTACTTGTCACTATAATGTTTTTAATAAAGTGATTGTAGGAAAATAAATTATTTTTGTACGAAATGTATACACAACGACAACATCTAAATACACGCATGTCACTTCCCCCACAATAATCTCTCTTTTCACATTACTCACTCACCAACAAAGAAGACTCACACAACACTCTCAAGAAATACCCAAATAGTATATGGTTTGCATAAAAAAAAAACTCACCCAAAGACTAACTTCAACTCTCTCTTAAAGATTATGTATACAAAAGAATTTTTTCACACACACAATCAATATACTCTCTGGACCCGAATATTGTCTCTCTGTCTCTCTCTTGCTCGGATGGGTCTCGGAAGATCATCATGCCTATGTTTATAGGCAACCAAAACCGTCTTCAGCCGAAGTGAAAAATCACCCCATTTGAAGTCAACCATTTACAGCTAATGTACACCCCATTTCTATTGAAAAATTTACTAAAGTACAAAAATGTTTTTTCAAGAAAGTAAGAAAAAGAGAAGAAAAAAAAGAAAAAAAAACAAAAATGAGAAGGAAAAAAATTAGAATTTACCTTGTGGGGATGTTGGGTTAATGGGCTCATCTCCAACATGGGTTCACTACAATGAAAAACCTATCCCTTCATTGGTCCACACCTGGTCTTAGATCTGTAAAACTCAATTTTTTCCAAATAAATATAAAATTAGTCACCTGGCTAGCAAGAATTTTATCCTCCAATCTTTTCAGATCGAAGTGCCTCGAAAAGAAGATTATTGATACCTTTGATTTTGAATTGTGGGATAATAATATATGTTTTACGCTCCCAAAAACCAATTAGTCATTTCCTGCACGGAACCCACCCCGAAATCAATAAAAATCTTATACAAAATATTTATAAACACTATAAAAGAAATCACCATCATTGATGAAAATAGAGGTTCATTAAAAAATGAAATAAAAGAAAAGGAGGAGAGAGAAGAGAGGCAATGGGCCAAATCTGAGGAAAATCAGTGGGAAAATGAAGAAAGGGAATCTGATGAAGAATTAAAAAAGAAAAAGAATGGGAAATGAAAATCACTACATATAGTAATGGGCGGGCCAGGACAGGGGTTATGTGCCCCGGACACACTGGCTCCGCCCCTGTTCACAATCGGCCTACTGTCAACGACAATTTCCATGCACCGAGAAATTAAGATAGTTCATCTTGTGAGGCTGCTGGCTTATTATTGGAAGGAACACGCCAATTATTAAAAGGTTGGCGGGAGAAGACTAGTCGTCCTACGCGGTTTTGTGTCCGCTTTCACTAAAATTACACAAATAGTTACTGTTTTCAAAGTTTTTAACCCCCTATAAATATTTACATTAGACTAGAGAAGGAAATATTCCACACCCAATTTAGATCAGAAGCAATCATGAGGTTTCCACAAATATTGGTACTGCTGTTGGTAGTGGTGTTGGTAGAGGAGTTAGCTGTAAATGCAGCAACTCCGTCAACAAGTTGCCCACAAAGTTGTGGGAACCTTACCATTCCATACCCGTTCGGCACAAGCCTGGACTGCTGTCGAAATGAGTCCTTCTTGATAACATGTAATGACTCCAAGCCATATTTTCCGGCCAAACAGTACATCTACTTCCACGACCGTTTCTATACAGAAACTCTCAATACTAACGACTTAACTGTCCTTGACATATCACTTGCCGGCGAGTTGCGAGTCTCTACTTGGTTAGGGGCATATGCGTGTTACAACAAATCCGGTGGATTGGTTGACTCCTACAATTCACCGCTTTCCACATTTTTTCCCATCTCCTCCACCAAAAATAAGTTCACGGTAGTAGGTTGTGACACTTACGCATACGTACAACATTACCAAGGATCTGGGTACATAAGTGGTTGCATGTCAATGTGTGATGATTTTTATGATGTGGTCGCTGGTTCGTGCTCCGGTATAGGTTGCTGCCAAACATTGATTCGTGAAGGAGTACGCAAAATTCAGTTGACAGTGAGCAGTTACAAAAACCACACAGATGTTATCTTCTTCAATCCCTGTGGCGTCGCCTTTCTTGCTGAAGAGGGCAGTCACACATTCTTCCCAGATGAACTTTTAAAAAACATGACCGTACGCGGAATTGGCCCGATGCCGGTTGTGCTTGATTGGGCTATTGGCAATGAGACATGTGAAGAAGCCAGAACGAATTTGAGCAGCTATGCATGTGGGCAAAATAGCATATGCTATAATTCCACTAAGGTTTACGGGTATCTCTGCAACTGTTCTCAAGGTTATCAAGGAAACCCCTACCTTTCAAATGGTTGCCAAGGTACGTATGTGAAATACTTGTTTGCTTATGTCAATTAAAGTTGTATTCATGTTTTTAACTTAATTTATATTTTTCAATTGTTCACAGATATTAACGAGTGCTTGAATGATAAACTCCATAACTGCACAAATAAATGCAATAACATAGCTGGGAGTTTTAATTGTTATTGTCCAAAGGGCTTTCACGGGGATGGAGTAAGGGGGAGCCAGGGTTGCATTCGAGATCAAACTAATCCACCAATAACGCTAATTACTCTAGGTAAGTGTATATTGTGTGAATTTTAGAAACTTCAGCTGCGGTAAAATTAATTTATAGGAAACTTTATTCAAGTGCTTGGCAAACATTTCGAATGGCCTAATCTTTTTTCTCTTCAAAATTTTTTTTTTTCTTTTTGTTTTTGTTTTAAATTATGTCACACACACACTTATTACTCTTATTATATCACAACCGTCCCTTCAAGAAAAATGAAGAGATGCCACTTGGACTTAAATTTCTAATGGCCTAATCTTTGTGTTTCGTAAAAATTTATTTTTGAAGGGGAGAAAATGTCTTTTCCTTAATGGACAAACATTTTTTCTAAACCCTCCTAATGCTCAATAAACCCCCTCAATTTTTCAAATTGAGCAAATAAGAACATTTTTTAAAATTGAAAATTGAAATACCTAAAATACTCTTAAAGACAAAATAAAATTAAAAAACAAAAACTCTCTCTCAAAAACAAAGAGAAAGAGGTTATTTTGAGATTCTTATAAAAGAATTTGTCAAAATCTACCATCAATAATTATCAAGGAACAATTTGCACACATATTTCAAATATTGAATAGTTATATGCTCATACTAAACTTGAGCAATGTTTTGTGCAAAATTTTTATATAAGAAAGTGTTTTCTTGCACTTTACCCATATGTTAATAAAAACTTTGATGACATCAAAAATTGTTGAGTGTGCGCAGCAGAATGGTTATGGAATATAATATGGATATATAATCTAGACGATCGTAAATATATTTAACTTACTCTTTTATCCAATTTTTACTTATTTTAATTTTACCAAAATAAAACCAAAATCAAACCACAAAGCAAAAATAAAGTACAAGTAAAAGGGCCCGTTTGGATTGGCTTTTGAAATGCTGTTTTTAGCTTTTTTGGGTTAGAAACTGTTTTGAGTAGTGTTTGGCTAATTTTTTAAAAGAGCTTTTGAGTCTTAGAAGAGCGTTTTGGACAAGCTGGGTACCCCCAGCTTTTCCTAAACGCTCTTGTTTTAAAGACACGGGAAGCTGTTAAGGGGTTTAATGAAACTTTCAAAATGCCAAATGTCCCCTCCATATTTGTGAACAAAAAATAAAATATTCCACATATATCCCTATATATATGGAAAGAAACCTAATCGCATCACAGATTGTCTCTTTCATCTGGTTCGCATAACAATGGGTTCATCCCCTCATTTTTCTCGTCCTCAAGATTAATCCATTGTGTTGGTTCAGACTTAAGAATTCAGAAAGCTTCTTAACATAGTTACATGAGATCCACCACCATCTAATCTTATATCTTAGCCCAATCTTCTTTTTTGACTCAGTCTCACACCCTATCGTTCTACCAAAAACCAATTGTTGACAATCCCTGTCTTTGCGACTCCCTCGTCCAATAGCTCTCGACCTTAGGCTTACTCTCGATCTTTGTAGAAGAGTTGCAGGTAAATTAGACAACACTCCACGAATGCTCTGACCCCTTCAAAATGTGATGGCTTCACCCCTTTTCTTCTAGATCTGAATTTGATGAAGAATGAATGAATTCTGCTTTTCCAAAATTTCTGAATATTCAATTATACTTCAATTCCATTGAGATAGAGAACAACACTACTAAATCACTCATAAATATATGTGTATGCTCTCATAAATAAATTCAGAACAATCAAATTTGATTTTCTGAATTTTCTCTCTCTAAAAGGCTTTCTCAAAATATAGAATTGATTTTCCCTGAAGCCATGAAATAAACCTAAAAGACTAACAAGGTTTATATAAAGTTTAGAAAGTCCTAATCCCTCTGAAAATATAGAAAATTTCATGCATAGGACTTGGAAAGAAGCCTAGTCCAAAACGGAATCAAACAGAGCAAAAAAGGTAAGTTACCAGAACTTTTCAGGAGTCTAGAACCGGTTCAAGAAGGCCAGAAATAAATTCGTGCATTTTCTTTTACACTTGAACCGGTTCAAGAAGGCCAGAAATAAATTCGTGCATTTTCTTTTACTCTTGAACCGGTTCAAGAATTTGGGAACCAGTTTAAGATGGTCAGTCTTGAATTTTTCCAATTCTACTGATCTTGAACCTATTCTGTACTTTTGGGAACCAGTTCAAGATGGACAGGATGTAAAATCTTCCTTTAAAACTTCCAAATTCTTCCTAAGTGTTCTCACTTCCTCTCCAAACTTCCTAAAGCATTGTTCTCATTATCCCAGAGTGTAGTATACCATGAATACTTGAACTTCTTCAAATCTGCATCCGATCTTCAAGTTTGAAATTGTGAACCGGAAAATTAGAACTCAATCGGACTTATTTTGACAACAAAATTAGGCAATATACAATATATATATATATATATATATATATATATATATATATATATATATATATTCGCGATCTCTCCAAAATATATATTTCACAAGAACCTCCTATCAAGATTGACTCCAAAAAGTGTGTTCTTGCACGTTACCCATATGTAAATGAAAACTTTGATGACATCAAGAACCTCCTATCAGGATTGACTCCAAATCCAAGGTTTTGGAATGATTACATGTATCAGAAGTGATTAGTGGTAGAATAATGTGATACCCCCTAATTTTGGAACACGGATTGATCAAGTCCGCGCACAAAATCAAGGGATATCAAAACAATTTAAGTATTTAACAAGCACAGAATACAAAGATGAATAATAAAGAATAAATAAACCGCTGAAGAAAACTAATAAATAAATATTACTTAATGATTCTCCAACAATTACAATTCGGAAATCCCATAACTCAAGGACCCCTTAAAATATTATCCAATAATCCAATACTATTTAAAAGTACACAAGATGAATAGACGAATGACAGTCTCCCAGCTGCGGATCCTCAACCTCGAGACTGGAATCTCTAATAACCTGAAAAATAAATCGTGGGTTAAACCCTACGAGCAAGTTCACTCTACTAGGCCTCTGAAAACCAATAAGCAGATCATCTCTGATCAAAACCAAACCTAATAAAGTTTTAACTTTAATAAAGCACGATATACATGTCTATATATAATTATATATACTATACTAATCACATCCATTAATAGGTTTATTAAATTTCCATACCTATTAAATAATTATTAAAATAATATTCATACCTAGACCAATCTACCATTTCATTTTATAAAAACTCCTTTGACCTTAATCCCATCCTAGTCAGTTGTTTAATCATTTAAACAACAAATTATAATAAAAGAAATACTCTATTTAATCCTAACCCGATAATGATTTTAATTGTTTAAATCACATATCCAAAATCCAAGTTTTGACAAATCATCCACGTCTTCCCCAATATTATTTTATTAATGTAAAATAATACACTAACCAGTAAGTACTAAACTATTCTCATTTAAGAATATCTAACCCTAATCCAATCCATACATACAACAACCATAGATGATATTTTAATCATCTAACACATAACAACGTAATTATGCTTTGGCAAATCAACCATGCCATTGTAAATATTTTTATTTATATATTGGCAATTCAACCATGCCTCCATAAGTATATTTATTTATACATTGGCAATTCAACCATGCCTCCGTGTATGTATATTTATACATTGGCAATTCAACCATGCCTCCACAGGTATATTTATTCATACATTTAATTAGCAATTCATCCATGCTTTCCATATATGTATTCTATTCATACAAATATTTAGGTAATATATTTAATCATTTGACAATTCATCCATGCCCACACTTTAACCATGAATTAACTTTAAAATTAACAATACGCTAAATCATACATAGCCATCACATGCATATTATACGCATATCATTAATTTAACAACCAGCCTATTAAGATATGCCAAATAAGAATGATAATATTAATCATCTTAAATGATTTATATATATATATACCTACACATATGTTATTTAATGTATATATGTGTTTAACACCTTCTTTAATAATCCTTGATTATTTAAAATCAATATACATATATACATACATATATATATATATTCATCCTTCCATACAACTCATAGACAAATTATATATATATATATATATATATATATATATACACACTTCCTTCCATAACAAATTATTAATTTATTATATTTACACAAATTAGTACAACTAAATATGTCAGAAATAGTTTCCTTTAAATACTCCATATTGGTTTAAATAGTTTTCCGACACTTTCTCACTAAAACATAAATATCTCCTAGTAGGATGGGAATCTGATAATGAAATTGGTACCATTGGAAAGAGGACGAAAAATCCTTGAATTTGAGCTCAAGAATGACCCAGTTTCGATTTAAAATGACTAAGTTATGACCGTTTTAATTTTATGTCACAAACAGGCAAAATAATTGGCTGAGCTCAAACACTACTGTGAGCGCGCCCACACTTAATTAGCTCACTTGAGCTCACACAAACGCACCCACACCAGATTAGCTCACTTGAGCTCACATGTATGCACCCACACCAGATCAATCTTCTGTTGACCAAACTTAATCCATGGTCCAGATTCACATGTGCACTCTTTTGTGTACACCGCAATGCACCGAATCATTCCACTTATATCTAAACTATTCCAATGGCCCAGATTAGTGGTGTAACCTCTTACCATGCACCGTCCTACACCAGATTACTACCCTATTGTTGCGCCCACCTTACAAACGCCGCCTCCAGTGTTGTATATATATATATATATATATATATATATATATATATATATATATATATTATAAATTATCTATATAATTTTGCCAAATTAAGATAGAAAATAATTCTTGAATAATTCCAAAAAATATAAAACACATTCTAAAATTAATCTAAAAATTCCAAAAAATTCTCATAAATGCTAGAAACACTAATTAACCCTCTTGGGTCTAGATCCAGCCTATCGATTGATGTAAACAAAATATACAACACATATATAAAACAATAAAAATCTAAAATTCCAAAAATAAAATATAATAATTCATATTTTTAAGATTCCGTTCTAACCATCATTTAATCAATAAATTTAATCTTAAATTTTGATACTCAAGGTGAAATCCTTATGAGTTCTAAGAGGAAAGTTAGAGAAGAACTCGCCTGAAGGTTTCAAAACGAAACCGACGCTTTAAGCTTTAATTATCTCTTCCAATTCCGACGTCCTCCTTTTCAGATCCGACCTCCTCCTTGTCAGCCCTTCTTCTTCCTCTCTCTCTGTCTGTTTTATTTTTTTAACGTGTAAAACCTTTAACCCTAAAGCCTTATGTGTATTTTTATACACCTTAAATTCCAAATCCTATTCCAACTAGTATTATGAATTAAAATAATAATCTTTAAATAATTTATATCTATAAACATATATATATATATATAAATATATATTCCTTCCATAATTAACTCATTAGTTAATTAAATCATATATACTTATAAATATCAATAAATATATATCTATATATATATCTTTCCATAACAATTATTAATGAATTATATTTATATATAATTATATATATATATAAATATAATTGATACAAAAGTGATCATTTAAATAATTAAATAACCACGGACCTTCATTAATTAACCCAATAAGGTTTCATACAAGCCCAAGACCACATCTTTTGGTCCAACTTTCCTTAAGCCCAATCCAATTAATTTAAATAAATAAGATAATTAATTAAATACAGAAATTAAAATAACTAATTACATGAAGCACATAAACAAACAAGAATTTACAACTAAGTCATATAATACCAATAAAATCAACACACCAATAATTCAATCAATAATCAACCACACAAACAATCAATCATCATACATAATCACGAAATATAACTTAATTAAAATAAGATAATTAATCTAGCACTCAATAAAATAAAATAAATCATTGAAAAATAAAATAAAATAATTAATCCTAATTAATAAATCTTTTAAAATTATCGGGGTATTACAAATAATATTAGGTCATGCACACCAACAACAATAGAAATATACCAACAAAAAAATTGGCAGTGAGTTACGTATTGTTGGAGGCTTCTCTCCACTGCTCCTTATTTGGTTTGTAGGTTTTATTTTATGTTTTGATAGGCAAACACAGGCCTATTTTGCCACTAGATGTGGAGGTCTCTTTAACAGGGGATGGAGGTCATGCTCCTTAAGTTAAGGGTCCAGTGGTATCTTGCTCCCATTTTAGGAAGTATATCGCTAAAAAAATTTCAAAGAGGATTGCTAGGGGTAAATTTTTTTAGCCATTTATATATGTTTACTTTTTTTTCAAGCAGAGATCAAAACCTACAAGGGATTTGAAAACAATATTTTATTTTTAAAAATTGTAAATAATTTTAAGATGATATACATTTGTTGTTCCTTGTTTTTTCTTTGTCAAGATTTCCATAAATTTAAGTAAAAATAGCATTTCAAACAATACTTAACAACTTATTGAATTGCAATATAAAGTCATTTGAGTCCTTTAGGGATCAATTGATTGAAATGCAGAGTATGCGTGATGAATTTTACTTTGAATTGACTTGATTGTAGGCCTTGGCGTCACAGTTGCATTATTTGTGGGATGCTTTTTGTTATATTGGGGAATCAAGAGGAGAAAACTCATCCAACTTAGAGAAAAGTTTTTTCAACAAAATGGTGGTATGATGCTACAACAACAACTTTCAAAACTTGATAGTTCAGCTGAGACAGCCAAAATCTTTACTATAGAAGAGGTGAAGAAGGCAACCAATAACTTTAGTGAAAGTGAAATTGTCGGTCGAGGAGGTTATGGTACAGTTTACAAAGGAATTTTATCGCAAAACAAAATAGTTGCAATTAAAAAGTCCTCTGTTGTCGATCAAAGCCAAGTTGACCAATTCGTTAATGAGGTGATTGTGCTTTCCCAAATCAACCATAGAAACGTGGTAAAACTATTGGGTTGTTGTTTAGAGACAGAAGTCCCCTTGCTGGTTTATGAATTTATCACCAATGGGACTCTATACCACAATTTGCATGGAGTAGGTCATGTCTCATCGATGCCGTGGGAAATACGTCTAAGAATAGCCAAAGAAACTGCAGGAGCACTTGCATATTTGCACTCTGCAGCTTCCATACCAATCATTCACAGAGATGTCAAGTCTACTAACATACTCTTAGACGATAACTTTATTGCAATAGTTTCAGACTTTGGATCTTCAAGATTAGTTCCATTGGATAAAACACAACTAACCACAATGGTTCAAGGAACGTTTGGCTACTTAGATCCTGAATATTTCCATACAAGCCACTTGTCAGAAAAGAGTGATACATATAGCTTTGGAGTGGTCCTTGTGGAGCTACTTACAGGTATAAAAGCACTTTCTTTTGACAAACCAGAGGAAGAGAGAAACTTAGCCACATACTTCCTTTCTTCAATGAAAGAGAATCGATTGTCCTTAATTCTAGATGATCGAATCGTGAACGAGGGTAACTCGGATGAGATGCTTGAAGTTGCAAACATTGCACAGTGTTGCCTAAGATTGAAGGGGGACAAACGACCTACAATGAGAGAAGTGGCAATGGAGCTTGAGGGACTAACAAGAGTGGAGAAGCACCTTTGGACTAGTATCGATGTGGATCCAGAAGAGACGGAGTTCTTACTAAGTGGATCATTGAACTCTCAGAGCATCACAACTGGATGTGATAGTCTCAAGGACAAAGACGTAATACCATTAAAGGTTGATCACGGCCATCTAGCGTCTTGCAGCAATCTGAGTAGGACAATGACTGGGGTTCCCATATACCAAGGGCCATCTGGTGCACTTAAGTGGGACACAATTTGATGCACTTGAATGGAAAACATGTATGCCCTATTTTAGTGTATGTTTCAGTTGATTGTTTCCGTGAAACAACTATTTTTCATTAGAGATTTGCTTTAATCCATGTAATTTGAATATTACATAATGTAGTTTTTTAACATAACAAGAACATCATGATACTTTACTTACCGGGAAAAAACGAGAACGGTGATAACATTGTTCTTTCTCGCTCCTAAATAACAGTTGTAGTTGTCTTAAAAAAAGACTAAGATATTTTTGTTATAATGTTATTAATAAACTTTTCTTTTACTCTGTTCAAGATACAGAGGATTGGGCCAGTCAATTTTCGCGTGGTATTATAATCAAGCAAACTCAAGGTGATTGACCTAAGTAGAATTTTTTTGCACAAAATAATTCAATAAAATTATAATTTATTATTATTATTATTGACTAAAAACACACTCACACACTTCTTTTTGTTCTTACGAAGACTCAAACTCTCCACTTTCTACTTTAAAAGGTGAGGTACAAGGCCTTTGGAAATAAAATTGTATTGTAAGTTAGGTAGATTTATTAATTGATTATTTTCTTGTTATGTTATTTATTTTGTTTATTCTTTTGGATTAAATGGCATTACTTTTTTAAAATATTAATTCTTTTCAAGTGAAAAACAAGGCAGACATCCTTTTTTTTGTCATGAAAAACGGGGAAGACTAACCAATTTGAATGGAAGATGAATTATAAATTTCAAACCGTAGATATTATTTGAAATCCGATCTTTTGTATCTCACAAGAACGAAAAAGAAAATTTATAGAACAAATTTTCATAATAAAAGCAAACTTAAAAGATCTTGCACCTTTAGATCCTTGAGAGAGACAAGAGTGGTATCGATGGGCGCGGGATCTTGTGGTGGAGCTGAGGAGGAGATCTGACACCGCCCTAAAAAAAATTTAGACCTATTGCTTTGAAAAAAAAGAAAAGAAAAGAGGAAAGAAAACAGGTTGACTCGGATAACCCGTCCGCCCCGTGAATATTTGGGTTGAAGGCCAAGGGTTGAAGCCCAGATTTATTTCACCTCGGGCCGACCAAACCTAATTAGGGGTGGCAATTCGTGTTCGTGGGTCGTAATTGTGTCGTGTTAATTTAAGAGTATTCTACTAAACAGCTCAACCCGAACACAATCAGTTTAATAATCGTGTCAGGAACCCTCAACACTAATCCAACCCGTTTAATAAACTTGTAACCCGTTTAATAAAATTAAATATTTTATTATTTAAATTATTAATAATACTCGATCAAACATTAAATACTAGAAAAATATTAGTTTCAATCGAACTAAATTACGAAATAATTTCTAATCTATCAAAGAATAAATTATAAGATACAAGTTTAGACAGTTATTTTGAAATTTAAATAGAAATTTGCTTATGACATGTAAAGTTAAACGAGTTACACGGGTTGAACTCCTCAGTCCAAACACGACATGACACGATTAACTAAACATGTTAATCGTGTTGACCCGTTTACGACCCGAACCCGTTTAAGATTAACCTAAACCCGTTTAATTCGTATCATGTTCGAGTCATGTTGACGAACCGTATCAAACTTTGACACTCCTAAACCCAACCCAAAATCGGGTTGAGGTCAGATCTGGTCTGAGTTGGGCAAGCCCAAGTTGCACGCCTGATGTTGTGGGAAAGACTTGTATAGTTATATTGCAATTGTTAATTGAAAGAAGTAGAATCAATGATAGGGTCCACCAATGCTTATTTGGAATGTAAGCATCAAACTGGAGACGCCTAATACAAAATTCTCAAAGTTAAGTCTTCAAACTGGGAACAGAGCACTTAAATGGCCTCACAATGTGTTATTAGGCTACCACTACTGTTCACGGCGTCAACAGCTCAAATACTAATATGACCCCTTTCTTTGATCTTTACAAACTTCTTTCTTTGATGAAGATTGAAAATATCACAAACTATTACTTTCGATTTTTGCAGACTTCATTTTTTTGTGAACAAGACGTTCTGCAGTAATCAGGGCGGAGCCAGAATTGCAAAGCAGGGAAGGCTAAAAATAATTAAACACATGATTGCTTAATGTGTCATCCATGTTCTAAATACAAAATTCTCATGCATCTTAGACCTAATAATCTACAATCTTCTAACATATTTACACTTCCAAATTATAATGTGTTTTCACAGTCAAGAATCCACTAAAATATGTTTCACACAAATATTAAAACAAATGCTAGCTAGAATACAAGATATATATGTTCCTTATCAATAAATTCACATTAGAAAGTAAGATCTATGTGTTTTGCCCCTTACTAGTTATTAATCCATTATATAGTAAATTACCCAATTTAACAAGAAACCATCAAGTCATCAACAAAGTTTTTTTTTTTTTTTTTTACAAATATAAAATCAATATTTCACCGAATTAACAATAATAAAACATAATATCCATCTACCTATGCCTTAGTGTCTTACACATGAAAAGTCTAGGTCTTTTTCTATAGACTAACAATGTGTTTGGTTTGCTAGGCTAGACCGTGTTATGTTTTATTATAGTTTCTTTTGTGATTGGGCTTGTCCATTGTTCGTGGACTTGTTCATATTTAAGGCTTAGCCTTTGTAAATTTTATAACTCCTTTTATTTATAGAAATACTATGGATTGGGCTTATAGGAAGAGGAAGAATAATACATGGGTTTATAGGAACAATAGTCCTAATTTTTTTTTTTTTCAATTGGATCTAAGCTATAGCCCAGGTTAGCCCATTACTAGTTCCTCCACAGTGATATGGCTAATCCAGATTGGAATTCAATCTAAAAACTTTGCATTAATTTGAGAGCTTCATACAAACTCAGCTACATCAAATTTGAGAAAAATCAGTTGCATGTTTTGTTAAAGCTATTTGCTAAGCAATATACTAGTGACAACTTCAGAATAACAATTAAAATAAGTGATTAGTACCTCCCACAAAAGATTTATTGTTGAAACAACCTGACTGGCATTTATAATTTGAAAAAGCACGGAATGGATTAGGCTCTTTGGGGAAAAAAAATTTCCAATTTTAATCCAATTTAATGTGTCGAATGTGATAATTCAAAATAATAGATTGAGTTCTGCTACATCACTCGACTACTCCTACAGTTCTCAGAGGCTGTGGTGGATCCCACATCCGCCTTCTAGTAACCTGTGACTTTGTGAGTAGTTATTGCTAGCCGAGTATTATAGAGTTTTCTAAAATAATATTTAAGTAGCAAATGACTATGTGTGAGTAGTCATCGCTACCCGAGTATTATTGAGTTTTCCAAAATAATATCTAAATAGGAAACTCATCACAACTTTCATTGGTTGGGTGGTGTTTTGTTGCAGCCCCGCAGTTCACATGTATGGTGGACTAGACAAGCCATTGAATTATCCAATGTTCTGGCCTCCATTGGCCTCCGAGAAGCTGTGACTTTGTGAATAGTCATCGCTTGCGGAATATCATAGAATTTTAATTCCAAAATAATATTTAAGTAGGAAACTCATGACCACTGTCCTTGGCTGGGTGGTGTTTTGTTGAAGCCCCGCAGTTCACATGACTGGTGGACTAGTCAAGCCATTGAATTATCAAAGGTTCTGTCCTCCATTGGTTTGTTAATTTAGGATGGAACTTGTGTGGTTGGAGTGAAGTCTTGAAGACCCCAATTCCACTGGCCAATGCGTTCAGGAATTATTGAATAGAAAAAAAGACAACTGACAAGTCTTGAAGATCCCAATTCCACTTGCACCCCTGCCTGGCCCCACCCATTAAATATATATAGCAGTTATATATATATATATATATGGAAAATTTTAATATAATGCCCCTTTAAAATTATTAGTTTCTGAAATTATATGTTAATTTTCTGGTTCTTTTCTCTTTAAATTCTTTGGATAGGTTTCCTTAGCACGAAGTAGATAGAGAAGAAAAGAAATAAAAAAATATTTAAAATTGTTAAGGGTTCATTTGGATAAATAGAAATTTTTTGATGAAAAGTGAAAGTGAAAATGAAAGAAGTAAAAGAATGGAAAAGAAATTTTAAGAAAATTTTTTAAGAAAATTATGAGAAAATATTGTTTTGTGAGTTTGGAAAAAATAAAAGTGAAAATAAAGTGATTATAGTTTCCAAAACTATCCTTTTAATTATCATATTATTTTGTACTCTTTCGACACACTATCATACTTCCTGAATTATGAACAAAATTAAAATTTCAAGTTCAAAGATTAAATAATGAACATTATAATATTTGTCTTATGATGTTTAATAATAGATATATGTCATCATAGGTGCAAGTTTAATTAATAAAAAATTTTGATCCGAAAAATATTGAGGATAAAATGTTGAAATTAATATATATACTTTTAGTCATAGAAAAAAAAAATTTAGCCTAATCAAAATAAAATACTTGGAACTAAATTAGTTTGATACATACCTAGAGTTAAATCTAAATGAGTTTAGTACATTTAATATACCTTGAATCTTAAAGTCACAAGAAATTTATATATAAAAAATACATGTATGAATTAAAAAATAATTTCAAAACTTGAATACGCATAGACTTTTTTGAAACTGCTAGAGTTGGTTTAATTCTACTTTACCCTTTTTAAATTATATTATAATAAAGAAAAGGTTGTATAACAAAACTTACAACATATCCTAGTCCTATTTTATTTTATTTTATTTATTTATTTATTTTTTGGATTTTTGGAAAGTAAACTACTATTCTTATTATCAACGAGAAAATAAGTAATAATAATGGTGAGATGAATAATAATACGTCCCTCTAACAGGTCAGGAATAGTGAGCCATACAGGAGGAAAATATCATGGGACGACTTAGAAGTCAAGTACAATTTGGAAGGGCTTCAAATTTAGGCTCTTTCATATCTGAAAATATTTGTGTTTTGTATTTTTGACATCTTTAACAAATAATGATTTAAATTTAAGACCCTAAATTTGTTCTATGTATTTTTGGCAGTTCATTTGAAAGATTTGTGTCATGTATTTTTGTCATTTTTAACAAATGATGATTTTTTATTTTTTATTATCGACAATAACCATCTAAAAGAGATCTCACTAGACCATAAATGATGATTAAATTTGAGACCCTAAATTTGTATATTGTATATTTTTAATTTACATTTGAAAGTTCGCCTAAAATCACTCCAAATTTTGTGAATCACAGGCCTAGTTATTGAAATGAAGCAAGACCCTCGCCTTCCACCAAACAAACAGACCTTGTTTAAGGAATACTGTCCGGACGAATTAAAGTATTCTTTCCTTAAAACCTATTCCATAAGTTTAGTGGAATTGAAAATCGGCCGATGTTCACATATATGAAGAAAAAAAAAAAAAAATCACATGAATAAGCTAAAATAAAGAGGCTCTAATTGAACTTCATTAAAACCGCTAAATCATCCGCCCCGATTCAAATCATAAGGTTTGATTCAATTTCGTGGATCAACGTTTCAATTCTGAATTTAATAATAGTGGAATCATTTAGTTTGACCCTCACTCAAATAAACATATTAATAAAATAGTATTCAACGTAATTCTAATTTAGAACACATTACATTATTGATAGGACAAAATTTTATTTAGGTCATAAAGATTCAAGTAAGGTGTGCTTTAAGTTAGGTTAATTACTAATTATAACTAAATTATAATTAAGCTGAAGCTGTAAAACCGTACCACTAGATATTATCAGTTCTTATACGGTTCGGAATCTTCGGATTACTTCAGTTTAGGCGGCACATCAACTCGATTGCAATTTTACTGGACTTTATTGGAACAGCTATAGTTGGTTTAATTCCTTTATCCTTTTCAAATTATATTATTATAAAGAAAATGCTGTATAACAAAACTTACAACATACCTGATACCCTTAGACCTATAAAAGGATTGGCCTCAAATTACATTTCTTGTTCAATGTAAAATATATTTTTTTTGAAAAAGATTTTCTTTTTGAGGTAAATATATATATAAATTTTTTTTTAAAGTTAGCCAAAGGTTAAGTCGAGTCAATCAGATTAAACTTGTAAAATAATTTGTCTAAAATTGATCACTAAGTTATTTTTATTAAATTTTAATATTTTTTTTCCAAATATTTTATGACAATCAAAGACTGAAAAAATAAAAAATTATTTTTTAAAAAGAATTTTACATGTTTGAGAATGAAACCAAACTATTCTTATTATCAGGAGAAAGCAAGTAATAATAATGATGACGTCTATGATGATGAATAATAATATGTCCCTCTAACAGGTCAAGAAGAATAGTAAGCCATACTGGAGGAAAATATCCTGGGACGACTTAGAAGTCAAGTACAAGCCATAAAGGATAACATTTAATCTGTTGAATAGTAATCACTCTAGCATTTCTATTTAAATACTACAACACTAGACGAAAGTATCAACACACTCACATTCTACAAAGAATAAGTAGTTCCAACACTAGTTAACATTAGTTGATCGAAAGATAGAGAAGCATTGAGGTATCATGAGAGGCTACAACTTTTTTTTGTACTGTCAATGGCGATGATATTAGCAGCAGTTGCAGCTGCAGCAACACCAACGGTTTGCAATGAAAGCTGCGGCAACCTGACTATTCCCTACCCATTCGGCACACGGAAAGGCTGTTATCGAGATGAATATTTCCACATCAGCTGTAAAGACTCCACACCATTTCTAAAGGGAGGCAACTTACAAGTCCTTGACATATCACTCCACGGTGAGTTTCGAATCTCCAGCTGGGTAGCATATGATTGCTACAAACAGTTGGTACGAAATGGCTACGACGACCGTTCGTTGTGGTTGTTCAATTACTCCATCTCATATAAGAGAAACAAGTTCATGGCTATTGGTTGTGACACTTGCGGCTATCTAAGAGGTTACACAAAACAAAAGTCGATAACAAATTGCATGGCCTACTGTAATACAATGGATGATGTGATAGATGGCTTCTGCTCCGGCGTGGGTTGTTGCGAGACACAGAATCCCATGGGAGTTTTGGATTATAATTTGAGCGTGAGAAGCTATAACAGTCACAATGGAATTTTGGATATCAATCCTTGTGGCTTTGCACTTATCGTTGAAGAAGGTGAGTATAACTTCTCAAAAGTTCATCTTTACAATTTAAGCGACATTGAGAAGATGCCAATGGTGGTTGATTGGGCAATTGAAATTCAGAGAAAGAATATGAGAATAAAAACTCAATTCAATAATTCATTGATGAGTATTACATTTAATTTATAAAATAAGATTAGCTAAAATAGGTAACAAATTACCTACCAATTAGCTCTAAATAAAGGAGTAAATAATTCAATCCTACAGCTGTACTATAAGAGATAAAATCTCAACACTCCCCCTCAAGTTGGTGCATAGATGTCACACATGCCCAATTTGTCTAAAATTTTTGAAAACACTTTATTTGAGACTGCTTTGATGTGAATGTCGGCTAGTTGATCCTCAGATCGAATCTTAGGCAACTCCAAGATTTTCCTATCTAACTTCTCCTTAAAGAAGAATCTGTCTGTTTCAACATGCTTCATACGATCATGTTGAACTAGATTATGGGCAATATCACATACTGTTTTATTGTCACAATATAGTCGAATCGATTTTCCAGGTAGATGACCCAAATCCCGCAAGAAAAGTCTTAACCACAAAGTTTCACAAAGTCTAAGCGTCATACTTCTGAATTCAGCTTCTGCACTTGAGCGAGCAACAACATTTTGTTTCTTACTTTTCCATGTAACAAGATTACCTCTTACAAAAGTGAAGTAACCAGAAGTAGATCGCCTATCATCTATAGCTCCAGCCCAATCAACATCAATATATGCATTTATGTTTTGATAACCAGTATTCTTAGTGAACAAAATTCATTTTCCAGGAGCAGATTTTAGATACCTCAAAATGCGCATAACTGCATTCATATGTTGCTCTCCAGGATCATACATAAACTGGCTAACAATGCTTAATGCATAAGCCATATCCGGTCTCGTGTGTGCTAAGTACATCAATCTTCCTACAAGTCTTTGGTATCTTCCTTTATTAGCAGGTACTTGGTTAGACTCAACACATAACTTCAGTCCTTCTTCTACTGGTATCTTAGCTGGTTGACATGATGTCATACCAATCTCTTGTAACAGATCTAAGGCATACTTTTTTTGAGATATAAAGATTCCTTTATTAGATCGAGATACTTCGATCCCAAGGAAATATCTCAAAAGACCTAGATCTTTAATTTCAAATTCTCTGGACAAATACTTTTTGAGAGCCTTCATTTTTTCAGAATCATTCCCTGTAACCACCATGTCATCTACATATACAATGAGTGCGGTGATCTTACCCTATTGTTTCTTCAGGAATAATGTGTGGTCTGAATTGCTCTGACAGTAGCCAAAGGTTATCATTGACTTTGTGAATCTTCCAAACCATGCTTTCGGAGATTGTTTCAACCTATATAATGATTTCTTTAACTTACAGACCTTCCGAGTATACTTTTCGGGTATCATGCATCCTGGTGGAAGATCCATGTAGACTTCTTCAGATAATTCACCTTACAGAAAGGCATTCTTCACATCGAATTGTTGCATTGGCCAATCCAAGTTCGCAGCTAAAGACAACAAGACCCGAACTATGTTGATTTTGGCTACAGGTGCGAACGTCTTTGTGTAATCGATTCCATAGGTTTGGGTGTAACTTTTTACCACCAATCTTGCTTTAAAGCGTTCAACTGTGCCATCTGCTTTATACTTCACAGTATAAATCCATCGACATCCAACTGGTTTCTTTCCTGGTGGAGGATCAATGAGTTCCCAAGTTTCATTTTTCTGCAGGGATTTCATCTCCTTGTTCATAGCTACTTTCTACCTAGGGTCAGCTAAGGCTTCCTGCACACTGTTAGGAATAGATACAGTATATAATTGATTTACAAATGACAAATTTGATTCTGACAATCGATGGTTCGACACATAATTGCTCATAGGATATTTAACTTTACTAGAAAATTTGGGTTCATATGTGGGTTTAGGAATACCTCTAGTGTGACGCGGTGGTAATTGTTTTCTGAGCGGCTCTAGCACTAAATAAGGAACATCCTCAGCAGGCGATTGGTTTAATATATTAGTTACGAGGGACTCGAACTCAGACGACGATGGGTTTGGCGCCATACTTTCCATTTCTGGGCGTTCATCACCACTTTGATCCAAACTTATACCACTCGAATCCAATTTTCCTGATTCCTAATTGGTTGGTCCACCTTGTAAGTCATTAACACTAGAATTACCATCCTAAAAAATGTGATAATCATAATTTAGAGTCTAAATTTCGTTCTGGTACTGCCCCTGAAGTTCAGACGCAGAGGAAAAATACATCGAGTCTTCATGGAAGACAACATCCATTGTGATAAACATTCGTCGAGTGGACACCATTTTGTTCTGGTACTAATACCCCTTTTGATGAGTAGCATATTCGAGAAAAACACATCGCAATGCGCGAGGAGTTAGCTTGTTACGTTGATGCTTATGGATGTGTACAAATGCTACACAACCAAAGACATGAGGAGGTAGATTTGTGACGGTTGGGGCAACAACTGTGTTAGTGAGAGCCTGCAATGGTGTCCGGAAGGCAATAGAGCTGGAAAGTACTCAATTGATGAGATATGCTACAGAGGTAAGTGCTTCTCCCCAATACGATAATGGCATATGCGTTTTTATCAATGAAGCACGAACAACCTCCAACAAGTATAGATTTTTTCGCTCTGCAACCCCGTTCTGTTGGGGTGTATTGCAACACGTGGTTTGATGAGTAGTTCCATGTGCTTCCAAATACTGCTAAAGGTCAAAACTCTGATATTCTCCACCATTGTCACCACGGAGGACCTGAACATGTGCATTGTATTGCGTTTCAACCATTTTATGAAACTTCTGAAATAATAAGTCCACTTTACCTTTGGACTTCATCAAGCACAATCAGGTCATCTTGGTACAATCATCAATAAAAGTAACAAACCAACGGGATCCACTTAAAGTAGTGACTTTGGACGGACCCCAAACATCAGAACGTAAAATCATAAAAGGAAGTGGACTTTTATGCAAACATAATGGATACAAAACACGATGACTCTTTGCTAGTTCACAAACATCACAGCGGAAACTAGAAATATCACATTTTGCAAACAAACTAGGAAATAATTTTTTCAGATAACCAAAGGAAGCATGCCCCAGACGTCGATGCCACAGCTAGTTTCAGATTTTTTTCTCTCCCCCTCAGAACCATCCACTGTTAATGTTTGTCATAGCTTGTCGGAACTTTTGGACATCAAGTCCAAGTAATACAGTTTCCCTCGCCTAATACCACAACCAATCGTCTGCTTTGTTTGGATGTCCTTAAACACACAAAAATCAAGCCAAAAAATGACAACACAAGATAAAGTTGTGGTTATTTGGGAAACTGACAAAAGATTAGAATCTAAAAATGGAATAACTAAAACAGAATCTAAATGAAGATTATCAGTGAGCGTCAAAGATCCTTTCCCAACAACTGGGGTCGAAGTCCTATTGGCAATAGAAACAACTTTGTGTGAGGATGAATTAAGAGGTGAGACATGTCTAAAATCAAATGTCATATGATCTATGGCACCAGAATCAATTATCCATGCACTATTAGCAACATGTGTAAAAATATTAAAATTCTTACCACCAGTATCTGTTGTTTTAACAACTGCTGCAGTGGAGGTCTTTCTTGAATTATTCTTCCAATGGCAATGATCCCACCATTTCGGATATCCCACAAGTTTAAAACAGCGACTTTTGATATGACCACCAGTCTGGTTGCAATGAGTGCATTTGTAGGTAGGCTTGTTTGCTCCATATGATTCAATATTTGTTTAACTCATTTTTTTTTTTTTTGAACTAGTTTATCATAGAACTAGTTTTCAAATGAGGTTACAAAAAACTGGTTTAGTTTTGAACTAATCCAGAACTAGAATAGTATTACACTTGTGGCCAAACAGAGGTTTTTGATTTTTTTTTTTTGAATATTATATATATATATATATATATATATATATATATATATATATATCAGAAGAACAAATCAAGAAATCGGCGATGCGAACCATGAGCTCCGGTCGAGGAAGGCGACCAGCAATGCAGCGGTGGCGGGTCATCAAGAAGATCGGCGCTGTGAGTCCAAATCCAGTTCAGATCGTCGACTTCAGAAAGCAGATCCGGTTCAGCTAGCCATCTCCCTTGTCGCCGTCGCTAGTTATGGCTGGCTTGGACTCGTGGCGCGGCAAGGAGATCCAACGATGCGACGCAATACAGGAGGTAGTGGCAGAGAGCGGCTTGCGATGTGGAGAAGATTCGGCGACGGCTATGATCCGGCGATTTGGCAGTCGAGGTGCAGCGGTTCGTTGTCGGCAATCAGCAGTTTAGTTTGGCAACGTCATCGTCGTTTGAAGAGTCGTCGGCGGGCAGCAGTGCACGGCAGATTCAGATCCGGGTATGTGTATGTGTATGTGTATATGTATGTGTATGGGTATGGGTATAGGTATGGGTATTGTTATGTGTCTGTTGTATGTGTATGTGTATGGGTCAGTGTATGGTTCAATGAATAAAATAAACAAAATAAAAATAAATTCAAAGAGATTCAAAGGTACGGTTCAAGATGGCTCTGATACCAAATTGAAATTCAGAGAAAGAATATGACAATAAAAACTCAATTCAATAATTCATTGATGAGCTTTACATTCAATTTATAAAATAAGATTAGCTAAAATAGGAAACAAATTACCTATCAATTAGCCCTAAATAAAGGAGTAAATAATTCAATCATACAACTATACTATAAGAGATAAAATCTCAACATGGACACTTGACAATAAGACTTGTGAAGAAGCCCAAATGGATGTGAACAACTATGCATGTAGGAAAAATAGCAAATGCTACGACTCCGATAATATTAGGGGCTATCTATGCAATTGTTCCGTGTTGACCCCTACCTTCCAAATGGTTGCCAAGGTATGTATATATATATGTGCATATATTGCTTTTGTTTCCATATGATCTTATTTTGAACTTTATTTTGTTAATTTGGATGGTTTAATATATTGCAGATATCGACGAGTGCAAGATTTCAGAACGCAATCCGTGCACAAACATTTCGTCCAAAAATGTTTGTAACAATACAGATGGGCACTTTTATGTTCTTGTCCAGAGGGGTATCACGGGGATGGCAAAAATATGTTGTGGTTTTGTGGAGTCTGATTAGGTGGAAGATTTTTAGGAAGATTTAATTATATGAAAATTTCAAGAGTACTGAATTTTTAGGAAAAATTCAGTTTCCTAATCTGTTAGGAAAAATTCAGTTTCCTAATCTGATTTGACTTCCTTATTGGTTTAAGGAAAATTCAGTTTCCTGATCTGATTTAATTTCCTTATTGGTTTTGGATTCTACAAAAGGCAAGTTCTTGTAGGACAAGTATGGGACTCTATAAATAGGGGTGAAACTTAGATATGAAGGTGTGCCAATACAAGAAAGAGCAATTGAGAGAGATTGAGAGAGAATTCTCCTTGTAATTCTTCATCTTTTTCATAGTGAATTTGTTCGGTGTGCTCCATGGACGTAGCCCTAAGATTTGGGTGAACCATGTATATCTTGTGTTCTTGTGTGTGATTTTTTTTTCTTTGTGATTGCTTAATTATTCCTCGAACAACATGTATTGTTATTTTGCGTTTCTGCCACAACAACTGGAATCAAATTCGGTTGATTGTGCAATGCAACTCTAACAACTAGTATCAGAGGCTTTGGTTGAGAACCTAGGCCACAGAAGGTGTTTGACGAAATTCCAAAAGTCTTTCGATCAGATCTGTCCGTTTGAGTGGGAGTAATGGCATCAGAAGATAAGACATCCACATCTATGATCGAGAAGTTCGATGGCATAAACTTCGGTTTCTGGAAGATGCAAATTGAAGACCTCTTGTTTCAGAAAAATCTGTATCAACCTTTGGGAGAGAAGCCAGAGGATACAAAGGATGCAGAATAAAAATTACTTGATAGGAAGGCTCTTGGCACCGTCAGATTGACATTGTGAAAATCAGTCACCTTTAACATTAAGAATGAGAAGACGATGATGTCTTTCATGGCAGCCATTTCTAGTATGTATGAACAGTCTTCTACAGCGAATAAGGTGCACTTGATTAAGAAGTTGTTCAACATGAAGATGGTCGAAGGTGGTAAGTTTAACGAACATTTAAATGCGTTCAACGAGATAGTTGGGCAATTAGAGTCTGTTGATATCGACTTCAAAGATGAGGTCCAAGCATTGCTAATTCTAGGGCAGTTACCCGAGAGTTGAAGTGGCATAGTTATAGCGATCAGTAGCTCTGCAAGGAAGACCAAGTTGAAGTTTGATAAAGCTGTGAGCATAATTCTGACTGAAGAAATTAGAAAGCAAACAACAGGGGTTTCCACTGGTGGTTTGGCATTGAATGTTGAAAGCAGAGGCAAGGTTCAAACAAGAAGAAGGGCAACAGTAATAGAAACAGTAGCAGATCCAAGTCAAGGAATGGAAGGACACAGTCTCAAAATTTCAGGAATTCCACAGATCTTAATGACATTAAGTGTTGGAATTGTGGAAAGAAGGGACATTACCGTGTTGATTGTAAACTTCCAAAGAAGGGAACTGAAAGAAAAACTGAAACAAACTTTGTCTCAGAAGAATCAGATGATGCATTGATATGCTTTTTGGAGAGCAAGACGGAGTCATGGGTTTTAGATTCTGGTGCATCATTTCATGGCACCTCAAACAAAGAGCTATTTAATAGCTATGAACCGAGTAACCTTGGCAAGGTGTATCTTGGTGATGACCAGGGTGAAATGCAAATCAAGTTGAATGGGTTAGCTTGGAAGTTAAAGGATGTGAGACATATCCCTGACTTGAGGAAGAATCTGATTTCGGTAGGACAATTATCAGATGAAGGTTTTGTTATAACCTTCAATAGAGACTCGTGGAAAGTTTCCAGAGGCGCTATGACAATTGCACGTGGTAAGAAATCTGGCACTCTTTACACAACTACCAATGTTTGTGGGTCTATTGCAGTTGCAGAAAACAGAGAAGATCACAACCTTTGGCACCAGAGACTAGGTCACATGAGTAAAAGGGGGCTCAAAATTATGCACTCAAAGGGGAAACTACCAGGCATATGGGCAATTGATATTGACTTCTA
Organism: Cornus florida; assembly: GCF_030987335.1. Lineage (NCBI taxonomy): Eukaryota > Viridiplantae > Streptophyta > Magnoliopsida > Cornales > Cornaceae > Cornus > Cornus florida. The sequence goes on along the minus strand of NW_026775579.1, from coordinate 74,666,945 downwards.
TGAGAGTTACGTGATGGGCAAACAGAAGAGGGTCAGTTTCAAGAAGAGTGGCAGAGATCTCAGAAAAGAGAAACTTGAGTTAGTTCACACAGATGTTTGGGGGCCAACCACTGTTTCATCCATTGGCGGAAAATCTTACTTCGTGACTTTCATTGATGATCACATGAGGAAGGTATGGGTTTATTTTTTGAAGCACAAATCTGAGGTATTTGATGTGTTCAAGAAGTGGAAGGCCATGGTGGAGAATGAGACAGGTTTGAAGATCAAGAGGTTGAGATCAGACAATAGTGGTGAGTATGAAGACACTGAGTTCAAAAAGTTCTATTTTAATAATGGGATCATATTAGAGAGGACTGTGCAAGGAACCCCACAGCAGAATGGGTGGCAGAACGGATGAACAGAACATTGGCAGAGAGAGCCAGAAGCATGCGCATACATTCAGGTCTACCCAAACATTTTTAGGCAGAAGCAGTCAATACAGCATCCTACCTAATTAATCGTGGACCATCGGTGCCTTTGGAGCATCGAATACCAGAAGAGGTATGGAGTGGCAAAGAGGTAAATCTTTCATGGTTGAAAGTTTTTGGTTGTATTGCATATGCGCATATTAGTGACCATGTTAGGGGAAAGCTCGACCCAAAGTCACTAAAATGCATTTTCGTTGGGTATGGCGGAGACGAGTTTGGTTATCGACTCTGGGATAATCAGAACAAGAAAATCATCAGAAGTAAAGATGTGATTTTCAATGAGAAGATGATGTACAAGGATAGAGATGTAGCACAGTTAACTAGTCCTGTACAAAGTAAGCCTGAGTTTATTGAGTTGGATGATGATCCAAAGAGTATTGACGCAGAGCAGACAGATGAGGGTTTTTGACTAAAACTCATAGAGCATAGTTCACCGCAGATTCTAACTCCTATGCCTGCACCCAAAAGGTCTACGCGACCTCATGTACCGAATAGGAAATATTTGGTTTATATGTTGCTCACAGATGATAGTGAGCCTGAATGCTATGATGGAGCATGTCAGGTTAAAGATACTAGTAAGTGGGAGCTTACAATGGAAAATGAGATAAAGTCCCTTATCTCCACAAAACATGGGAACTAGCCAAGTTGCCCATGGGGAAGAAAGCTCTTCACAATAAATGGGTGTACAAGGTGAAAGAGGAACATGATGGTTCCAAGAGATACAAGGCGGGAATGGTGGTCAAAGGCTTTCAGCAAAAGCAAGGCATTGACTACACAGATATTTTTTCCCCGGTTGTGAAACTGAGTACCATTCGCTCAGTTCTTAGCATTGTTGCAGTAGAGGGGTTGCACCTTGAGCAGTTAGATGTCAAAACTACTTTCCATGGTGACCTTGAGGAGGAAATTTACATGCAACAATCAGAGGGTTTTTCAATCAAAGGGAAAGAAAAACTAGTGTGCAAGTTGAAGAAAAACTTATATGGTTTGAAACAAGCCCCGAGGCAGTGGTACAAGAAGTTTGATAATTTTATGAAGCGACATGGCTACAACAAGTGCAACGCTGACCATTGCTGCTACTTTAAGAGGTTTAAGTCAAGTTTCATTATCCTTCTACTTTATGTTGATGACATGTTAGTGGCAGGTTCTGATTTTGAAGAAATCAGCAAATTGAAAAAGTAATTGTCTAGTGAATTCGAGATGAAGAATCTCGGTGCAGCGAAACAGATTCTTGGGATGAGGATTAGCAGAGACAAACATAAAGGTATTTTGCAATTGTCTCAGGCTGAGTACGTTGAACGGGTTCTGAAGAGGTTCAACATGAATAATGCTAAGGCGGTGAATACTCCCTTAACTAATCACTTCCGATTATCTCAAGATCAGTGTCCGAAGATAGAAGATGAGAAAACTTTATGGCTAAAATTCCATATGCCTCAGCCATTGGAAGTTTGATGAATGCCATGGTATGCACAAGACCAGACATTGCATATGCAGTGGGAGTAGCAAACAGGTTCATGAAGGATCCGGGCAAGCTACACTGGGAAGCAATAAAGTGGATATTGAGATATTTACGGGGTACCACAGACAGATGTTTATGTTTCAGAAGGGGTGAAGTGAAGCTACATGGTTATATAGATTCAGACTTTGCTGGTGAGGTGGACCACAGAAGAAATACTACCAGGTATGTGTTCATGGTGGGTACAACTGCAGTTAGTTGGGTTTCGCAAATACAGAGGATTGTAGTGTTATCTACTACAAAGGCAGAGTATGTGGCTATGACAGAGGCTAGTAAAGAGATGATTTGGTTACAAGGTTTGTTAACAGAGTTGGGATTCTAACAGGTGAAAAATGTTTTGCATAGTGATAGTCAGAGTGCGATATATCTGGCAAAGAATTCATCATGTCATTCAAGGACCAAGCATATGGTTAGAAGATGGAGTGTTGACACTTGAGAAAATACTTGGCACCAAGAATCCGGCAGAGATATGTTGACCAAGATAGTAACCAAGGAGAAACTGAAGTTATGTGCAACTTCAGTTGGTCTTCTAGCTTGAAGATAGAAAGAAGTGCACCAACATGTATGGGACATGCATGAGAAGAAGATGGAATGGGTTTAAAAGTGCTCCAGACTCCAAGTGGGAAATTGTTGTTGTTTTGTGGAGTCTGATTAGGTGGAAGATTTTTAAGAAGATTTAATTATATGGAAACTTCAAGAGTACTGAATTTTAGAGAAAATTCAGTTTCCTAATCTGTTAGAGAAAATTCAGTTTCCTAATCTGATTTGACTTCCTTATTGGTTTAAGAAAAATTCAGTTTCCTGATCTGATTTAATTTCCTTATTGGTTTTGGATTCTACAAAAGGCAAGTTCTTGTAGGACAAGTTTGGGACTCTATAAATAGGTGTGAAACTTAGAGATAAAGGTGTGCCAATACAAGAGAGAGCAATTGAGAGAGATTAAGAGAAAATTCTCCTTGTAATTCTTCATCTTTTTCATAGTGAATTTGTTCGGTGTGCTCCATGGACGTAGCCCTAAGATTTGGGTGAACCATGTATATCTTGTGTTCTTGTGTGTGATTTTTTTTTCTTTGTGATTGCTTAATTATTCCTCGAACAATGTGTGTTGTTATTTTGCGTTTACGCCATAATAACTATAATCAAATTTGGTTGATTGTGTAGTGCAACTCTAACAAAATACTTGGCCAAGGTTGCATTGCAAATGACATATGGCTAAAGGTCATTGTTGGTAAGTATAAACTTTACAAGCTTGAATTAAATTTCTCTAATAAACTATAGGAGATGATTCTCAAACTCTTTTGAAGCTGCTTGCAAAACATTTTTAATAGTTTATGTGAAAAAGGTTTCCTCTAAATTATATATATATATATATATATATATATATATATATATATATATAATTTAGAGGAATATATATATATAATTCTCTCTGGTGTGCAAGAAAATGTTCACTTGCTCCATGGCGTGCAGGAAAATATATGCGCACCTCAAGTATTAACCATTAAATTCCATTGGGAAGTTAAAAATATAGTTTATTCTTTTATGTCTAACAGTTAAGATTTAATTCGTGCATAAATTCCTTGCACACCAGTAAGCAGGTGACCAGTCCTCTCTCTCTCTCTCTCTCTCTCTCTCTATATATATATATATATATATATATATATATATAATTATATTTGTTTTGCAATCAGAAAGAATGATTTTTTTTGGATCGTGTGAAGTTGTTTCACTGTTTTGTTCAAAAAAGTCATTTGAAGATTAAATTACTCACTAAAAATTTAGTTTTAAAATATGTATATATATATTTTGCTACAAAATCGTTTCCAATTCCTCTCCTAAAATATATATATTTGTGAAACCTTTTAGTATGTACTAAAGGTGAACATCATTTTCAAAGTGAAAAGTCTATGGAAGTACTTGGAAACGTTTTATTCATTCCCATTACCGATTTTTATGGCTATCTAAACATTTTAGTAGATAGACTAGCTATTAATTTCTCAGTTTTATGGTCTTTTTAATCCCTTTTTTTTTTTTTTTTTTGTGTCATTGCAATTATATATTTCTACTAATTTATATCACTAGCTTATTAGATGACATCAGATTATTAGATTGGATTGAAAATCATAATGAGTTTTAAACCCATATAATATTGTGCTAATCCTTTGGATTATCATATTGGAAGGGGGATTCTATTTTTAAATCTGATTCATAAAATTCCTCATCCCGTCCAAAAATGATTAGTTTAGTTGCTAGTAATTTTTTTTTTCTTATTGAGGGCTTTCCTCAATTACAATTCATCATGTAGTTCCCACTTTATGGAGCGAACAACCATGCGTTCAAGAAACATTTTGTATGTATTAAAGGGGTGAGTAGTAAATTCGGATGTTCTGAGTCAAGTTTATATTTTTATAGGGCATAAAAATATTCGAATTTAAATGATCATATGTGTGGTTTGCGGGTGATTGCATGTATCCAAATTTTACTTTGTAGCCTTAAGTTTAAAATGCTGTTTGTTGGAAGACACCCATTTCAAAAAACAAAATAAGAAAAAATATGTATATATATTTTATAAATTGCAACTATTTTGACCACATCCTATTGGTAAACTTCTCCAATTTTCTTCTCCAAACATTCGAAAAATCTAAATGCAAGTAAATTCAAAGAGCAACTTCTAATTTTTTTTTTTCTTAATTTGTTTGTGAGTACAAATATGGTTAATTTGAATGTAGGTATTGGCATAAGCATTTTGGTATTAGTTGTGGGATGTTCTTGTTTATATTGGGGAATCAAAAGAAGAAAGTTGATGCAGCTAAAAGAAAAGTTTTTTGAGCAAAATGGTGGTTTGATGTTACAACAAAAGCTATCGATGTTGGATCATTCAGTAGAGGCAGCCAAAATATTTTCCATCAAAGAGCTCAAGAAGGCTACCAATAACTTCGACGAAAAGAGAATTGTTGGTCGGGGTGGGTTTGGTATTGTCTACAAATGAGTTTTACCCCAAAATAAAATAGTTGCTATTAAGAAGTCCTTAGTAGTTGAGAAAAGTCAACTTGACCAATTCGTTAATGAGGTGATTGTGCTCTCCCAAATCAAGCAAAGGAATGTAGTGAAATTGCTGGGTTGTTGCTTAGAGTCCGAAGTCCCTCTGTTGGTATATGAATTTATCACCAATGGAACTCTATCCCAACATATACATGAAGTAGACCAAATGTCCATTCCTTGGAAAATTCGTCTAAGGATTTCCAAAGAAACTGCAGTAGCGCTTTCATATTTGCACTCAGAAACTTCTATTCCAATCATTCATAGATATGTTAAGTCTACTAACATATTATTAGATGATAATTTCACTGCAAAAGTTTCTGACTTTGGAGCTTCGAGATTAGTTCCACTAGATAAAATACAATGAACTACAATGGTTCAAGGAACACTTGGCTACTTAAACCCTGAATATTATAATACAAGTCAATTGTCCGAAAAAAGTGATGTTTATAGCTTTGGAGTGGTCCTTGTGGAGCTACTTACCGGAAGAAAGGCGTTTTCTTTTGATAGGCCAGAGAAAGAAAGAAACTTGGCCACATACTTCATCTCATCAATGAAAGAGAATCGCTTGTCCTTAATTTTAGATGATCAAATTGAGAACGAGGATAATGCGCACTGAACAGGTACATGAAGTTGCTAACATTGCGCAGAGTTGTTTAAGATTGACAGGGAATAAAAGGCTAACAATGAGGGAAGTGGAAATTGAGCTTGAGGGGCTTATAAGAGTGCAAAAGCACATTTGGGCAAGTCATAAAGAGAATCACAGGAAACATAACACCTTCTTGATAAACCGTTGGACTGCGGTAACACTAGCACTAACACTACAATTGGTTATAATAGTCTGAGGAACCAAGTAATAATACCATTAGAGATGGATGGAGGACGTTGAGTGTTGTGCAAAATTTCAGTATGTTTTATTTAGATATAAATATAATCTGCAAGTCTTGTAATAAGCAAAGTGGAGAGAAGTGAGTTCTGCAGAGAGGACACCATTTTGTAGTGTTGTATTACCATGGTTATTTATCTTTCCTAAATGTTTGATCATGTTCTACTACTATATTACTGCTAATAAATGTTATGTTAGTCTTGTTTATTCATCACTCTTTATAAACAAAAAGAATGTTCAAAATTTTGTTAGTTCTCTAAATTCTTGAATAACATCGTTTTCGATAATTAAACAATCCCTTTGTTGCTGATTATCTTCCTATAAGTAGGAGGTTATGTATAATAAAAATTGAAATACTACCACAACCTTGTATTGCTTTTCAATATGAATTTTTTTTTTTTTTTTTTTTTTTTGGATCCTGGCAAACAAAGCCTACCAAACAAAGACAAGCATCACAGCTTAATACATACAATCCGTAGCTACGAAAAGGAGAATATCATGAGGAATAAAACCAAGAACAACATCCTTATGGAAATGACTTCGGGAAAGCGCTGCAAGAGCATTGGCCACCTCATTACCATGCCTATGTACATGGCTAAGATGAGATGAGTCGAACCAATGAAAAGCCAATTGAATATCAAAGGAAATGGCTTGAATGTTAATAGGCCCAGAATCAACATCCAAAATAGCCTTAACCACAACCAAAGAGTCTGTTTCAAACCAAACATGAGCAAAAGGGACTGATAACGCCCACAAAACTGTTTTACGAAGACAAAAAGCCTCAGTTGAAGTCGTACTAGAAGTTAGGAATGGACAAAACAAAATAGTACCCGAAGAATCTTGAAAAACTGCTCCACCCCTTCCCACTTGGTAAGTATTAGAAAAAGACGCATCCACATTACACTTAACCAAAGCTGGAGGAGGAGGCTGCCAGCGAGACAATGACGAGAACAAACGCGGACGGGCACTAAAGAGAAGCGGATGTTAAGACTGACGCAACGCCATTAAGTCCAAAAGCCACAAAACCCAACATATCCGAACCACCCTCCGAATGCCCCCACTATCTCACCAATCGCAACCACCAATCCCCAAAGGAGGAAAGCAGTTCAGCATCAAAATCAAAACGAAGCGGAAAAAGCTTCCAAACCTGCACAGAAAGGGAACACCGGAAAAGCAAATGAACAATAGATTCCTCTGCTAAACCACAACGAGGACAACTAACATCAACATCAAGACCATGCTGTAAAAGTTCACGAACTGGAAGAGCAAGCCTACAACATTTTCACAAAAAATGCTTAATTTTTGGCAGAGTCTAACAAGACCATATACTGTCCCAAAAGAATTTACTATCATGAGGTGAGATAGACGGCCCACAGGATTGATCACCACGGCTAAGAAGACCAAAAGCTAATTTATAAGCAGATTTCATAGAAAATAAACCATTAACTTCCAAATCCCAACCCATCTTATCCTCTTTAGAAAAAACACTAAAGCTACATTTAAGGAAAGCATCAACAGTGACTTGACGAAATAAGTGGCGAAGCAAATCCACATTCCAACCTTGGCCTGAAGGATGAATCAACTCAGCCACAACCTGGGGAACCAGATAATGTGGTGGCCTAGGTAGCGGAAAAGAGTGCCCAGGAACCCACCAATCCGACCAAATATTAATAGATTGGCCATTACCAACAATCCAGCAAGAACCGGCAGTAATAAGAGATCAAGTGGACCAGATACTCCTCTAAGCCCAAGACGGATTTGATTCGAGCCTGGCTTCCAGAAATGAGCAATGCTAAAAATATTTGGCTTTAAATAATTTAAACACCAAACCTCGCCGGAGAACCTGAAAATTCCATCCATGTTTAGCCAATAAGGCCTCATTAAATGCTTCGAAGCTACAAAAACCTAAGCCCCCATTCTCTTTTTGCTCACATAAAGACTCCCAAGCATCCCAATTAATACCAGACGAATCACCCGGCTTACCCCACCAAAATCTGTGAATATGACTCAAAAGGGATTAGCATACTTTCCAGGTCAATTTGAAACAAGACATAACATATGTCGGTAAAACGCCTAGAACTAATTTGATTAAAATCTCTTTACCAGCGGGAGAAAACAAAAGAGACTTCCGGGAGGCTAATCGATCAGAAACCCTTTGAACAATATAATTAAAAACATCCCATTTCGAACGGCCAATAATCGTCGGCATACCCAGATACTTAGCACGTATTCCATCCTCACCAATCTCCAACAAATGGCAGAGGCCACGCTTGGCCTCCGCATATATATTCTTGGAGAAAAAAATAGCTGATTTGGAAAAATTTACCTGTTGTCCAAAAGCATTTTCATATCACTTGAGAAGATCCTTTAGGAATTGAATTTTAGAAGTAGAAGCCTTGCAAAAAATTAAAGAATCATCTGCAAAAAACAAATGAGAAATAACTGGGGCTCGCGGGCATATACGAATACCCGATAAAACTTTATGTTGAATGGCCAGTTACAGAGAAAAAGAAAGAGCTTTGGCACACAAAATGAACAAATAAGGGGATAAGGGATCTCCCTGGCATAGCCACGAGAAGGTGAAAACATCCCCACAGGGCTACCATTAATAACCATAGAAAAAGAAACTGTAGAGATGCATGCATGAATAATTTTGATCAAATGAGAGTGAAAACCCAATTTTCAATATGATGTTTGAAGCACTAGCTTTTGAGGAAAACTTAACACTTTACCAATTATATATATATATATATATATATATATATATATATATATATATTGTTGCTATGTTTTCCACATTTCTATTCGAGATATATGTCTATTTTTTTTTTTTCGTATTTAATAGTTAGAAATGTCTATTCCAGCCATTTATTTGTTTAGTATAAAATTTAAAAAGAGAACCATCATTCTCTTCCAATGAAAATCCATCCCAAATCTAAACTTTGAGTCCCATTATTCAATCTTGCCCATGCACAAAAACAGGGATGGACTCAGAAAATTATGTGACTGGGAGCACTAATAAATTTTTCTTAGTAATTTCAGTGGGGGCATGCAATAGTAAATATTTTAAAGTATATAATTCAAAAAGGAAAAAAAATTAATAGAGGTATAATACTAAAAAAGAAAATTTCAGCGGGGACAATTACCCCCACTGAATTACATATAGGTCGGTGCTTGCACAAAAAGACTTTAAAGTCCAATATAAAAAAATAATAAAAAAGAACCCTCTGATACCGCAATTGGATTGGAATATGAAAATATAAACATAAATGACAACTTATGCTTCATAATGTGAGCTATTAATTTTGTAATTGACAAATTTCGATATAAAAACTAAGTCCAATCGAGTTGTACTTTCGTGTTTTATGTTGAGTCTCTTGATGTCAAAAGCAAATCAAAGAATTCTAACATACTCCAATTTGATAAGAACATCATTTAGAAAAAGGTATGTGATACACTTGCACATGTTTAGGATAAGTTGGACAAGCAGTGGTTTTTCAAAGTTAAAACCCTTATTTTTTGCACTTCGCTCAAATCCAACGGTTCTAGTCCAACTGTGAACTTGGACAGAGAGAAGAATGCACTTGGTAAAAAGTCAAATCAGTTGAATTTCATGTCCAACCGGTTGAACTTTTCGGATACTAAAAAGGAAATTACGGTTTTAGTCCAATTCAACTTCCAGTTTGGTCAGATTTTAGACAAATGTTTGTACGAAATTACTATGTTTTACAAACCTTTTTAAGTCTCTCTAAATATCTACAAATATACTATTTCTTTCATAAATTATTAGGGCTTTTCTGATTAACTTTTGCAAACCCTCATAAGTCTTTTGAAAGAGTTTTGCTAAGTGTTTATATTTTCAATTTGAGAGCACACAAACTATATATACGAGTGATTTAGGTGTTATTCTCTATCTAATCTTAGTTCAAAGTATTGAAGATCCATTGGTATGGCTCAGAAAAGCAGAGTTCTTTGTTTATATTCTACTCGAATTTGAAGAAAATGAGGAATCAATAATATTATGAAGGGGTCAAAGCATTCGTGTACTGTTCGTGACCTACCAGCAGTTCTTCTACAGAGATTAAGGGGGTAAGCCTAGAGTTTAAAGCATTTGAATAGGAGAGTCGCAAAGTTAGGTTCAACAATTGGTTCTTGGTAGAATGTAGTGGGTGTAAGCTTGAGTCAGAGTCCATTATACTTTGCTTTGTAGATAGTAGATCATTTTGTTCGAGAATGCGAAAATCTCTAAGTTTTTTCTTTCAATTGGATGAATTTCTCCCATTAAAGTTTACTTGCTAAAATTCCGATGTCGAACTCTAATTTTCACTTTCTTTACTTGCACTTTAATTTTTCTATTGTGGGTTGATAATTAGGTTTTATTTTGGTCAAAGTTAATTTGGAAAAAAATAGCAACTCCAACCTATTTACCCCTCTAAGTATTATTCCATAACTGTTTTTTACAACCATTCTACCTTGTGTACATAAGTAAAATTTTATTGCCATGGCCAAGAGCAAAAGGAATAATTTTAGGATGCAATGTAACTTTTATAAGTCATCAGTCCCTAAACATTTTTAACCTAGATTAGGTACATCCCTTTAAAAATAGAATTCCTTATAGAACATTAAGATTGTATTTGACATCTCCTTAAATTTTAGTACTCATCGCGTTGCACTTTTAAGAATTTCATCAATCAGCTCAAAATAGGTTGTAGAAAGCCCATGATTATGATACATACATATATATATATATATATATATATATATATATATATATATTGAATTGCCTATTTTGTTAAAGCTAGTATTTGTTAACCAATCAATGACAAATTAAAACTAGTGATTACTAATTTGAACCAACCTGACAGTGGCATTTGTAATTTGAAGAAGCACTGAATTGGATTAGACTTCTTGGGGGGGAAAAAATCCCAATTTTAATCCAATTTAATGTATCTAATTTAATATATCCGATAGTCCTCACGGGCTTGTGGTGCGTCCCACAACCACCACAACTTGCATTGGCTGGGTGGTGTTTTGTTGAAGCCCCCACAGTTCATGTTGAAGTAGTCAAGCCATTGAATTAACGAAAGCTCCTCCATTGGTCTATTAATAGTAAGTGCTATCAAACTTTAATCTATTGGTCTACTAATTAAAGTACAATGGAATTTGTGTGGTTGGAGTAAAGTCTAGAAGACCCCAATTCCACGGCCTATGGACTTTGTAGTCTGACGAGGTCATTATTGGAAAAATATTAGCCACACTTAATTTGAGAGACAACTTCTCTAACAGTACTCATTGACGGCTTGTCCTGAGAATTCTTGACTACTTAGTAGAAAAAAAAACACACTAGTGCTTGAGGTGTTGCTGTGTGTTCCTATGAATACACTATATATATTCATTATACGAGAGGAACTTGAATATGAATTTTGATTAATGGTGCTGAGCATGGAAGGGGCCATGCGCGATCCTCATGTCAACGCTGTTTTCCGAACAGGCTCTCATAAAACTGGTCTCCTGATTGTGCTTGGTTTGATTATGAATCCAAAATTAGTGAAACAATTTGGTTCGACCAGTTAGGTTTACAGTTTAGATGTTAGAAAAACCAAATCATATTACTTTTTTTCTTTTCTTTACATACATATATTTGCTTCTATTTTGTTAGTTAATACTTTTTATGAACCATCAGATATACATATGAATAAATTACTGAAAAAAAAAAAAAAGATATGAATAAAATAGAATTATAGTCCTCATAGTATATTACATTATTGCAACGTTAATAACATAATTTTAAAAACTAGAAGAAAATTTATGTAGTCCATAAAGGTTTTTAAGTAAGGCATACTTCATGTGTATTTTTTTAGGACAGGCCAATAAAGAATGTTATAAAACGTGAGTTTTTACAACTGGCCATGCGACGACCTCTTTAAGCGCCTTTCATTTTCAAACTTTTTTAATAGAGAAACCCACGTTTGACGTGTTGGAAGTATATTCCGAGGTCTGGATGGCTTGGTCCCCTACATCGTTAAAATTACAGAGGGAAGATCCATCACATATTTGGTTTGGGCCATATGAAATTCCACGATTCATTCCGAAAGCTTGGCCAGGGATAAATCTTTTGATTGAATCCCACCATATATTTGGATGGAGTTCATCACTCATGGGCTTGTGGGTTGGGCCATCATGCTCACAAACTAGAAGGAAAAAACTCTACAAGTAAATCATATCCTAATCTGATTCTCTCAAAACAGTCCATTAAGGATCACTCACTCCCGAGACCCCAAAACTCACAACAATAAACACAAAATAACCTCAAAAGAAGATCACGTTCGCTCAATAAATCAAAAGGATCCTCAATAACAATGGACTCAAGTCCTCAAAAAAATGAACTCATATGTCAAGCCACACATATAAATCATATTGAATCCCTTAGCAACCCCGGCTAGAACTCCCAAGGAAAAACACTGGAAAGGTAACAACTCTCCGTAACAAGCTTAAGACTCACATCCCAAGCTCAGTCTCTGAAACAAATAGTGCTAAGGTCAAAGACTCCACCTCCTATGTGGAAATAAGTTAACCAAACTCAATCGAATCTTCACCAAGGGTACAAATCAAAGATGTCGACCTTCCACAGGTCAACCTGCTCACGGCCAAGCACAACAAATTGAGGAAATGAGACTCACCTATCGTGAAGTCCCAAACAAACATGCACCAGGTCAAAGAAAAAATAGAGGAACCCTCCCTCTCTCAAGAGCACCAACAAGACACACACGAAGAAGGAAACAACTCTCTACACGTACCTTAGGGAGGTGAACACCCATGACAACACAAAAGTGGCAAATCTCTCACCTGGAATCCCACAATGCAGCCAATGATGAAACCCTGCATACATATCACGCGTAAACAAAATAAACATGGTACCCAACACATGCTCTCACATAATTACTTCAAATGAAACCCCGCATACATGTCACATTTCAGGTGAAAAAGGAATGATCACAATACTAAACATGGAAACTCAATGCATATAAAGAAGGAATACAAATGCCTATGTAAGGAGGGTAGATTGCAATGTCCTGAATTTTTCAGAACTTTTTCGAATTCTTATTTTAATTATTTTTTGTGCCTCGTTTTGCGTAGCACACGGGCCCCGAGGGCCGTTTAAGTCATTTCTCTAGTCGAGAGTTTTAGAAATGTATTTTTTTTTTTATTTTATTTCAAGCCAATTTGAGGTGAAAAGATTATTTTTAAAATTTTTTGAAAATCGGTACGATTTTCGGGTTCAGAAACTTCTTCCGATTTTCTCATTTTAAGTGAGGGGCATTGTAGACATTTCACAGGCATATACATATATATGTATCTATACATTAGAGCAGATATTTTGGGGATATAAATGGCATTGCAATGAATGAGGGAGGACAAAGGAGTAACTTTGCAAAAGTTAGTATTCACCCACATGTTGACGCTTGGTAAAATGAGAACCACGTCACATTTTTTTGATTTGCCAAACCATCTCCTCTTCCTCTCAATCTCGGCTACCTCTTTCTTTCTCTAGCATTTTATCTTCTCTCTCTATAACTACATACATACGCACTTTAATCTAATTTTTTAGAGTTTTAGAGTGAGATTTTGCTAATACCATAGAAGGGAGAATTGATCTACACATCAAGGACTTTTTTTTTTAGACCATTATTGCACGCACTTGGAGGATTTCTAATTTTTGAGTGGCTTAGGGCTTGTTTGGTTGCCATCTTTGAGTTAGGAATTTTTAATGCCTTAAACTTTATTTTTTATTAAGTAATCTTGCTTGATTTTTCATTATTCTATACTGAATGCAAGATTATGAATATGTTACTAGTTAAATGTTAATGATATGATGATGTGTTCTAAGTATACTTATATGTGATGAAAAATGTGTCATTCTATGCTAAAATTTAAATGCTAGCATTACTGTGTTGATATTACCTCTATGTTAAGCATATTTGTGGTTAAAGTATAGAAAATGCCATGCTTGTGCTTAATTTCTAGAAAATATCATGTTGATGACATTATTGTTACATAAGTGAAATTGAAATTCAAATGATAAGAATAATCATATGAATGGCATGGTGGGTAAATTGAATGAGAAAGACAATGAGCCATTTTAAAATGGTGAGGAAATTGAAAGAGATTGATAAGTTAGTCATCTTAGGATGGGCGAGAAAGAGGGATTTAGAAATGGACTTGGTATCACGAGCCCAGTGCTAACTTGACCTAGAGGGAGCGCGATCCAATGTAGGAAGTGTAACATTGCTACTAGGCCCCAAATTAATGGTTGCCGGATTTGGAACAAAAAATAGTATCAATCTCGCCTCGGTAAAGTCGGTTAGCATAGGTGAAAATTAGAGTCGGTTTGAGACCAAGTTTGGGAATGGGAATGCATTGCATGGCATTTGCATTCATAGTGTGCAAAGTTGTATCTATGTCATTGATTGGATTGAAACGTGGTTTAAATTCCGTAAAATTCCTAATGTATGATTCCCAGTTCTCTTTTATCCCTAATGTGTGTTGTGTGGCTCAAGGGAGTCCAAAGTTGGTACCTTAGGCATCTCCTATTAAGCCTCTGTGTTCACCCCTTCTTTATTATTTTTCAAGACAGTAGGGATGTTGCGAACGACTCACCATCCTAGACGTAGATGAAGAAATTACCTTTTTCAATTTTTGCAACCAATGCGTAGTTTATGACGAATATTTGTAAAGCATTCTAATTATGACCTTAAGGGTCTCAAATTTGTATATATATTTAATTGGGACTTCTTTTGGTGTATGTTAGGCATGTAATGAGAGTTAAGTTCATTCATTTTCAAAGTCGTCAGTTTGGGGACGAATTAAAGTTTAATAGTATATTTCGGCCTTGTAATCCAATGTATGATGTTGTTGATTGATCATTCATGCATGCTCGTGAGTTGGGACAGGGGTAAGGAGGTAAAAAATGACCAAATTGATGTTCGGGATCGCGAAAAGGGGGCAAAAAGAGGCAAAAAAACCTATTTCTGGGCTTATTCGAGCGCTCTCTGCTTTACTGCTAGCGCTCAACGTGCTCGCTGGGGTGCTCAGGACATACCCCAAGTGCCCTCAGGGTGCTTACCGTGTGATACCCCTCAATTCCAGAACACCGGTTGATCAGGTTTGTGCACAAAACCGAGAGATATCAAACAATTAATAATAAACAAGCACATAATATAAGAGGAATAATAATAAAATAAATAAATATCGCTGAAAAGAAAAACTAAAATAATAATTAAATGATAAATCCTCTGATACCATAATCTCTAATAAAAATCCCATCATAATAATAAATCTCCAGCGTATAACTCGGGAATCCAAATATCATGGACCCCTAAATAAACTAATCCCATAAATTGAAATAAATAATATCTAAGTTTAAACATGAAATAAACCAGATAATATCATACATCGTCAAATCCAGAAGAATGAATAGGAATGTCTCTAATCAGCACGATCAACCTTTAAGTTTAGAACTAACGTGGACTTGAAAAATAAATTGTCAGTTAGACCTACAGCAAACCCTCTCTATTATAACCCAATCAGAGAACCGATAATCAATGCATCCCTAGCCAAACTCATGCTATAATTATATAGTCGATATATACATAAATACACACTAGGACTCTCAGTAGTAATAGGGCAGTTTCAACCATGTAGTAGGCATCATGCGAAGCACACACAAAGTGGTTATGAATACCATTATCTACAATGGCACACACATCTCCTATTCCAACTACCCATCCGAATCCGACAATATACGCCTCGTACCTAACCATAGATCTCAAGACCTCAAGTTCGTATCATAGCTCCATATATATATAATATCAATAAACAAATTAATAAATAAATGACATATCTAACTATGGCACAATGTAGCATGTCTTGACTTATTAGTCAACCCACCTACTCATCAAATATCAAAGTCATATCCGACAATGGCGTACAATATCAAGGAGCCTAACTTATTAGTTATCTCAGTGATCACATCACATACAACTATTAATCTCATCCACAATATATAAATCAGATATTTAATAAATAACACAGCCATAAATCATGTTTATAGATCACAAGAGTATCAATTCATATAATTAAATCATAATTAATATCATGAATTTAATTAGACTGATATAGCATTATCCCAAAATGATTTGCATAATTAATATCATGAATTTAATTAGACTGATATAGCATTATCCAAAATGATTTGCAACTTAATAGTTAAATTAATCATTTATTAATATAATTACAGGTATTAATGTATAGCATGTACATTACACAATTTGCCAATTAAAACATTATTTTCATTCTCCACTAAAGTGGTAAAATTGACCAACCACTAACCTAGTTTCCAAAAGTGGTTATAATAATTATTCAAATGACACGTTACACGTTATATAAATATTCAGGATTAATCAGCCAACATCTAACCAATACATCATTATCCAATTGATTATAACAATTCTAGGATAAAATATATATCCAATAAGTTATATAATGTATGATATAATTTTACCAATACATAACCAATGCAACGTTATCCAAACAATCAATGCCCACTTAAATAAAAAGCCAATACCCACTTAAAGTGTTAAAACAAATCAGACACCATTAAATTCAAACAACAAAAAGTGTTATGGCTTAACAGGAAGTTTCGTTCAACTGATATCCTCATTTAGTTGGCGATATCCAAACCAGTCGACCAATACACTCCCATCGGTCGACTGAAACCTGCTATCTGCTACTTCGCGACTTTTGTTTTAGACCTGCAACTTCTCCGTTTGGGTCCTAAATCATTGCATCTAAGTTCCATATCATCACCAATATTATATATGACGAAAATACACAAGCCCCAACAATTAAAATAAAGAAGCATGCATTAATTTGAGGAATCAAGCAAGTATAAACATATATATATATGAAAACAAGTATAACAGTTTACCCAATTCATGTAACATCAAATTTAATCAGTTTAATTCTCTGTTTTACTCCTTAAAATTAAGTATAAGATGTAGAGACTACAGATTCAATTAATTTGAGGAATCAAGCAAGTATACACATATATATATGAAAACAAGTATAACAGTTTACCCAATTCAGGTAACATCAAATTAAATCCGTTTAATTCTCTGTTTTACTCCCTAAAATTAAGTATAAGATGTAGAGACTACAGATTCAAAGGGGAAGAAATAGAAAAGAGACTTGCCTTATGATTTTCGGATTGAAAATCAAATACACAACCCTCTGTAAAAATCTATGATCTTCCTTTTCAACTCTGGCAACTGTTTGTGCCTCCATTCCTCTTTTTTCTTCCTCTCTGGCCATCTCCCTCTCTTCTCTCTCTCGTGTAACTCTCTACGCCCCTTTTTCTATTCACGTTCTCTAAACCCCTTATTCTGCCTACACACACACACACACACACACACACACACACATTAATCCTAACCCTAAACTGACTAAACTAATAATAATAATAACCATATATATCAACTATTCATATATATATAAATACACATATATGACAACATGTAAATAAAATATAAATCCCACCATATATATACACATATATATTTATAATAATATATATATGTATATACATATATATCCACATCTAATACAATGGGCCACAAGCCCTTTTCAACACCTAGGCCTTCTCCAATTAGTCCAAACCCACACTTTAGGTTCATTAAACTTAAAGCCCAATCTATGACTAAATAAATAAATTAATTAATTAATAATTAAACTAGCAAAATGCACAATTAAAGTCACACAACCAAGTAATGACAAATAATGCACATTAAATGAACTAATCAATCAAAATAAATAAATAACCACTTAAATCACCTAAACAATTAACCAATTAACACAATAATCATTTAATAAAATATTTAGCCCAAAAATATAATTAAAAATGTAATTAAAATAAATAAATTAAATGCTCTGAAAATGTAATACTCCTGAAAATTAGGGGTATTACACACCGAGCGCTCCGAAGATGTCCACCGAGCGCTCGGGACACCGTCCAAGCGCTCCGAGGAAGTCGACGGAGCACTCCATATTAGAAATTAGGTACTATTTTTTAAAAAGTTTTTAATGGGCCCCGAGCTTCAACGTATGGGTTCCACAGAGTATTTAGGGGGCTTAGATCACTATGGCCCCACCGGGATGCGAGCAAATGGTCTAGAATGACATTTTTACCATTTCTAGTCCTAAAACGCGTGACCTCGGACCAAGTTGTTTTCTTTCATTTACAAAGGACTCTAGGAGACTAGATATAACCTAGATGATAGCTGTAAGGTCCCTAATGTGTTACATGGTTCAAAAAGATCAATTTACCCTTGTAACTCTAAATGGACCGATTTGAGGACGGAGTTGATTCTTTCATCCGTAAGCAAACCAATTTGATTAGTAATGACCAGTGTGACATTATTATAACCTTTAGTACACTGTATTGGTCAAAATGACTATTTTATCATTGGATGTTCCCGAGTCTGGTTAGGACCCGGTTAGCTATCCGGGCCCCCGGGTTTGGGTTGTTACATTGGCGTAGTTTTCATCCAAGTATAAACCCAAGTTTCAGATTAATTGAACATAATATCAACGTGGAAGTTTTTATTAAGGCAAGACTATCATATGTCATCAGAAATCCTCCAGAAATGGAAATCTCACCAAAAGTCATGGCCATAATTGATAAAAGAAGAAGAAAGTATCCAAGGATTGCATGCCCTATTAGACAGCGACAACATTGAAGATTATTCGGTCAACAGTATTAAAGCTCACAACGTGGCAAATATGCTTGAAGGATAAAAGCAAGCAGTATAAGACAATGAGAGAAGCAAAAACAAAGATTCGCCAACAAAAGCAAAGATTCGCCAGCTCAAAAGATAACAGTAGGAAGTTAACTACTTTAAAGTTCCGTCACACAGATCACCTTTAGTCATTTCAAAGCCTTATCACAAAAGCATTGTCAATCTCAGCTGTTGATGAAAAGTCTTGCAACTCTATTATCCACCCGTTCTAGAAATTTTTCTATATAAGAGCATTCCGGATGAAGTTCGAGGTAGATGGAAAAAAGACAGACTTCAGAGTTTCAGCCTCCTTCAGTTCATGAGCATTAAGCTTTCTTTGTAATCTTTCTTTACTTCCTTTGTTGTATCCTCTGTAAAAATTTAGTGTGTACGAGTGAACTTATGTATAAACAGTGTATCCATGTACAAAGTTTCTATGCAATAAAATATCCTGAGTTTGCTTTCTTATCTTATTCTTTTTCATTCCCTTGGTTTTCTCTGTTTTCTCGGGAAAAAGACTTCGGTCGGCATAAAAGATCTTAATATATAAATTTCTTTTAGACAGACAGTGTGGATCCTAAAATTTCTTGAATCCGACGAGTACAAACTGTCATAGGACAAATATACAATTTCTTCTGTGAATCGACTAGAACTGTTGGCTCGATTTTTGCTGTTGTTTTGGCATCTGTTGCAGAGCGTTATCAAGTTTCATAATTAATCTATGTGAATTATTGTTAATTTTATCCGTATGTTATCGCATGCTTTTATTTTGGCACGTCTTCAATTTATTTTGGTATCAGAGCCCATATTGTTTCGTTAAATGTAATTTAATTATATGCTAGATATTTTGGTCTCAAGAAGTCTTTAAGTCTATAACAATTTATTGCATAATTTTCTTAAATTATTCTTGAAAGAAAATTTTGAAAGTACGGGCCTTTTTATAATAAATAAAAAATTTATAGGTATATTACATAAATAACAATAGTTCTCAGAATTTATAAACAAATAGGAGTGCCACGTCAGATTTGTCCCCCGGATACCCAACAAGTAACCCCATGCACATGACATTGACTTAAGTCATCTCATAACACAATTTTAACGTTGGCTGACTCGGTCAATACATTTTACTTCCAGTCTCAAAATAAATGTATGAGACACAGGCTGTAATATACTAATCTCTTGGATGATGTTTTTTTGGTCCAAAATTTGGGATGTGGACCAGTCAGTTGATTCCCAATAAAAAGTCGTACAGGTGGGTAGGATGGACGGAAATATATAATATGTGAAGTATAATCAATGATAGGGTCCACGGAATGCTAATTTCCCAATACAATTATGAGTGTTACTTCCAACTTGGAAGGACCACTGGATATGGCTACTGTCTTCATACTGGGAACGGATAGAAAACTTAAATGAGTCACAGTGTGTCAATACGTGTTGTTCATGGCATCAACAGCTTAAGCATTCATATGGCCACGTTCTTTGACCATTACATTTTTTATTTTTTATTTTGGTGCGCAAGAGACGTCCTGCTGTGACACGGCTAATCGAGACTCGAGAGTGGAATTAATTGAACCTAAAACCTTTGTATTAATTTGAGAGCTTCATCCAAACTCTGTTACATCAAATTTAAGGAAAATCAGTTGCATCACCAGAACCACCAAACACCATAGTAGAAAAAAAAAATTTAAAAACAGTCATGATCAATCCATACTTATATGTCCCAAACATCACTAGAACCACCACCACAATAGAAAAAATAAAAATAAAATTTTTAAAATATCCTGATAACCTAGACACCACCACAATCACACTCAAACCACACCACAACAACCATAACTAGAGTAGAAAACAAAATTAAAAACAGTCATGGTTAGCCCAGACCCACCACGACAAGGAAAAAAAAAAAAAGTAGCCATGTACGAGATCGGGAAGAGAGAGGGACGCTTAGTGATTGGGGTAGTTTTGTCAATTAATAGAGTTGATATTTTGTAAATTAATTGAATTAAAAAATCAGGGACAATTATGACATATGAAACTACATGGTGTCATTATTAAAAAAATTATTGGCCCGCATTTAAGTGATATTGACCAACACTTAAAGATTTCAATGCAATTTACCCTATTTATAATTAGCCAGTGACATTTGCATCTGAACTCTGGACCAGTTCTCGTCTTCATTGTGGTCCTTGTGGGCCACAACCATCTCCTAATTTCTCCCTAAAGGTCCAATAGTCAATTTATCATGTTGACAATCATGCCACTATCAAACACTTTTTCCTTGTGAGTTCGTTGGATAACGGAAAGAGCACGCCAATAAAGGAATGATCAAGATGACTCTTACGCGGTATGTCTCCATCTTCGCTTAATTTATCCAAACGCTCAACTGTTTTCAAGATGCTGATTACTACGTCTAAATATTCAAAAAAATATTTACCTCCACTCCACTCATGAGATCAGAAGCAATAAAGTTTCCTATAACGCTACTGCCACTGTTATTGTTGGCGGTGGAGTTAGCCGGAAATGCAGCAACTCCCTCAACAACTCTTGCCAAGCCCGATTGTCCACACAGCTGTGGCCATCTTACCATTCCATACCCGTTCGGCACACGCCAGGGTTGTTACCTAAATGATTTGTTTCTGATAACATGCAATGATTCCAAACCATTCCTGAACGAAGCATTTTTACACGGTGACAACACACTTGTCCTTGACATATCACTTCACGGCGAGTTGCGAGTCTCAACCAGCCAAATGGCATATGGTTGTTACAACAAATCTGGTGTATTGCTCGACAACTTCAATGTATGGTGGCTCCCAAAATTCTCCATCTCGTATACCAAAAATAAGATCACCGCGGTAGGTTGTGACACTCATGTATACGCACAAGATTACCTAGGATCCATGTATGTAACTGGTTGCATGTCACTATGCAGCGATGTTACAGATGTGGTCGATGGATCGTGCTTTGGTAAAGGTTGTTGCCAAGCATCAATCCCCGAAGGAGTAAGAGATCTTGATTTGAAAGCGAATAGTATGGTAAACCATAAAGCGGTTTGGGAATTCAACAAGTGTGGCTTTGCATTTGTAGCTGAAGAGGGCAGTTATACATTCTCTTCGGATGATCTTTCACTCAGCATATTCAATAGGACTTTGCCGGTTGTGCTTGATTGGGCCATTGGCGATGAGACATGCGAAGAAGCCATAAAGGATTTGAGCAGCTACGCATGTGGAATGAATAGCATATGCTATAATTCCATTAATGGTCCCGGGTATCGCTGCAACTGTTCTAATGGTTACCAACGGAACCCTTACCTTCCAACTGGTTGCCAAGGTATATATGTAACACAGTCATATATACATGTTTATATTGTTGTTTTCTTATTTCTTTCTTCTAGCTTTTTTCTTTTTTGAAAAGGGAAAAATAAAAAGGAAGAGTTTTATTTTGTTTGAATTGTTTGCAGATGTTAACGAGTGCTCAAGTCCTAAGCTCAATCCATGTACTGATGTTTGTCACAATATAGAGGGGAGTTCTACTTGTTCTTGCCCAAAAGGGTATCACGGGGATGGCAGAAAAGATGGCCAGGGTTGCATTTCAAATAATTTATGGCTAAAGGTCACAATTGGTAAGATAGAGTAATTTTTGGAAACTTCAATAAAGCTTAACTAAAACTGTGGTGAAAGTTTGTAAAACTCTGCTATCCTTGTTTTCTTTACCGACAAAAAGAAAAAACAACAACTATACAACAACAACAATACTGTTGAATTGCTTGACTAACAAAAAGTGCTTTAAATACTTGCCCAAAAAAACAAAGTGTTTTACATGACCGGTCAACTACATTTCAATTCGACTATTAGTTACATTATTGCTCTACATTTAATATATATATATATATATATATATATATATTCCCCAACTCTACAGTTAATTGTAATGCCTTAATTTGATTGTGGGTGTTGCCATTGCAGTACTTGTGGCATGCTCTTTATTATATTGGGGAATCAAGATGAGAATAAAGCGTATCAAACATAGAGAAACACTTTTTCAGCAAAATGGTGGTTTGATGATAAAGGAAAAGCTTTCAAAGCTAGACGGTTCAGTTGAGAAAGCCAAAATCTTTACCGTAGAAGAGCTCAAAAAGGCAACCAATAACTTTGATGAAAGCGTGATCATCGGTCGAGGAGGATTTGGTACAGTTTACAAAGGAGTTCTGTCCCAAAACAAGGTAATTGCTATCAAAAAGTCCACAATTGTTGATGAAAGTCAAATTGAGCAATTTGTTAATGAGGTGGTTGTGCTCTCCCAAATCAACCAAAGAAATGTGGTAAAATTATTGGGTTGTTGTTTAGAGACGGAAGTCCCCTTGCTAATTTATGAATTCATCACCAATGGGACACTTCACTGCCATCTCCATGAAGTAGGTCATGCATCATCAATTCCATGGGAAATACGTCTAAGGATAGCCAAAGAAGCCGCGGGAGCGCTTGCCTATTTGCGCTCTACAACTTCTATGCCAATCACTCACAGAGATGTCAAGTCTACTAATATACTTTTAGATGATAACTTCACTACAAAAGTCTCTGATTTTGGAGCGTCGAGATTAGTTCCATTGGATAAAACACAGTTGACTACAATGGTTCAGGGAACATTTGGCTACCTAGACCCTGAATATTTTCACACAAGCCACTTGTCCGAGAAAAATGATGCATACAGCTTTGGAGTGGTCCTTGCAGAGCTACTTACCGGCAGAAAGGCCATTTCTTTTGACAAGCGGAAAAAGAGAGAAATTTAGCCACATATTTTCTTTCTTCAATGAAAGAGAATCACTTGTTCGTAATTATAGACGATCAAATCTTAAACGAGTGTAATGCAGAGGAGATCCGTGAAGTTGCAAACATTGCACAGAGTTGCCTAAGATTGAAGGGAGACAAACGACCAACAATGAAAGAAGTGGCGATGAAGCTTGAGGGACTAGCAAGAGTGGAGAAGTACCTTTGGACTAGCGTCGAAATGCATCCACACGAGACTGAGTTCTTTCTATGTGATTCATTGAACTTCGGTAGAATCACTACTGGATATGATAGTCTCAAGGACGAAGACGTGTTACCTTCTGTCTAGTGGCATGCACCAATTTGAGTATGTTTTAGTGAGTGTGATTTGAATCTTACATAGTTTCTTAATGTAGTTATCGAGATAAGAGTATTTTGGTTGTATTATCATTGTTCTCTCTCCCTAAATATCCCACAATCAGTCGGAGTTGCCTTAAAATTTACAAGATATCATATTTGTATTATATTATTGTTAATAGAATTTTCAATAACTCTGTTCAAAAATATAAACATTCAATTATTTAAGAATTCAGATGGGCCACTCAATTTTCGCCTGACATCCAAAGAATAATGATATAATGATCAAGCAAAACTAGGGGCATGACATTATAGAACACAGTTACTGAAGATCAATAATATATATATATATATATATATATAAAATAATATATATACATATATAAAACGTTTACTTCAGGGGCTATCCAATTTTTGGAAACAAGTCAAGAAGAAAAGAAAAAAATGCCATAGAGCAAACATCAATTAGGATACAAGTGAAAAAAAAAAAAAAAAAAAAAAAAAAAAAAAAAGGATAATATAAATTTATTGCATAAGATATATATACAAATAAGGATTGTGGATAAAATTAGTTAGATTATTGAGTGCAACTTATTAGTCACTTATTTTCCAAAAAAAAACTTATTAGTCACTTGGTATGCTTACCTGAAATTTTCTGAGAGATTTGGAATAGGAGAAAATTTTATTTTAAAGTTATAGACAATTAAATAATTATCTCCAATTTCATTAATTCCAATTTCAAAATTTTAATTTTATGCAGCCAAATATAGCCTTAGGTGTTGTTTGATCAAATTGAAAATTAAGTATTAAAAATTTTAAAAGCCGAATTTTAAATATCAAAGAATTTAAGTGGTAATTAAAAATATATATATTTTATATATTTTTTAAATTAATTTTAAGGGTTCGGCATTCAATAAGTGATATTTCTATCACTTAAAATTTTATCTCATTTTAACTGGTACTTATATTTTTCAGTGCTATTCAAATTACGTGATCAAATACAC
The DNA here is from genome assembly GCF_030987335.1 of Cornus florida. Taxonomy (NCBI): domain Eukaryota; kingdom Viridiplantae; phylum Streptophyta; class Magnoliopsida; order Cornales; family Cornaceae; genus Cornus; species Cornus florida. The sequence continues at coordinate 74,642,077 of NW_026775579.1, read as the reverse complement.
TTAATTAGATAAAGAGAAATGATAGGTCTTCAGATTTCAATTGCCGACTCATCTTCCGAATACAACGTGGTTGGATCACATTGGAACTCTTAAAATAAAATCTCGTAAACATCTCTTTCTTTTCGACTCATTTCCAACCACGTTGTATTCGGTGAATGAGTCACCAATTGAAGTCGGAAGACCTATCACTTCTCTTAGATAAATGCTTAAACAAAATCTTGAAAAAAAAAAAATCAATTAAATTAATAAAATTGTAGGTACTAGATCTATCATAAAAGAAAGTTCCTATAAGATCATTAAATTTAGGGTAAAAGGTAGGAAATCCATGTTATATAAAAATTATGTACAAAAGTATGAGTATATAACTCTCCAACATTTGAAAAAATGTGTTCAAATTGTCCCATATGAAATCTGAAAACACCGTCTTTCATTTTTTGTGGAGAGTTATTGTCTATTATTTTTATGGGTTAATTTCACCTAGACCCCCTGAGGTTGGCGCATATTTCACCTAGATGGAAATTTGATTTTTAGCGACCACTTAGACCCCAATTTGATTTTTGGCCTCAAACACATGTGAATTGACTTTTTTACCCTCAAAATTTTAATACTACAAAATATTTTTAATTTTAAATGACATAAACACCCCTCTTTCATCTCTCTCATCTGCGGTCTCCCTCACCCACCCCCTTCAACCACCAACACACTATGTAATACCTTACTGTATTCTCGATCGTAGGAATCAGATACTGCGCACGAAGACTATTCCATTAGTACATGTACAGTGGAGTCATCATAGTGAGACAGAGTCTACTTGGGAACGAGAAGATATTATTCGTGCTAAGTATCCAGAGCTCTTTCATACAGGTATGTAGTGAATTTCGGGGACGAAATTCCTTTATTAGGGGGGGAGAATGTAATACCCCGTAATTTTAAAGAGTTTATTTAAATTAATTTTGTGTTAGGTTAATTCTTTAATGTGCAGATTTATTCACCTTTAATTATATATGTTAAATTATTTAATTAATTTTATTTATTTGTGCATGTAATATTGATTTTATGTTCTATATATTATAATGATTAGTTTAGAAATTTTATTGGATATGTTTTAGATTAATTAATATTAGTTAATTAAAGTATTTAATTTGTATTGTATAATAATAATAATAATAATAATACTAAAACAATGTCATGATGTAAAGTTAATATTAGGATAGAATTTCATTTACTATGGTAGAATGGTAGATCAAATAACTTGACTAAGATTGCATTGCCTTAAAGCCATATAGGTGGGAAAGTTGAAAGTTAATGTTTAGGTTAGATATTTGTATTATATATATTATATAAATTAGTATATATTAGTTAGTTAGTTACAATTTGAAAGAAACTCACGTAAGTAGAAGAGCAAAATAACAGTGAGCAATTGTTGAAGAGTGAAAGGAAGAGAGAGAAAGAAAGGAGCTTGGACCGGTGTAGGGAATTTACCCGACTACGCGTAGACCGACGGATTTATTTTAAATCCTAAAGGCAAGTTATTATCTATTTTTCCCCTTTGAATCCATAAATTAGTTGTTTAAATTATTTAGATTATGATGGAGCATTGAGAGCATGCTTAGATTTTAATAAATGATTATTTTTTTTTTTTTAGTTAGTTTATTAAATTAATGAATTTTTAATTATTTAGGATGATAGACAATTAGTTATTATCCTATGAAGTTCAAAATAGCTAAAAATAATTCCTTAAGGCATTAGGGATTTTTTTAGAATTTTTAGGAATTTTTCGGGCATTTTCTGCAATTTCCGGCGACCCTCCGGCGAGTTTTCAGGTCGCCGGCAATGGGGGAGATGACCGGAGTGATCCGGTGTGATGCGGCGCACCATAGGAGGGTATGCGCGCGCATCTGGGCCATTAAAGGGGTGATTGATCTGGTGCACCGCGGTCCATGTTACCGCAGTACACCCGGATCTATGAGCGTTGGATTGAGTGAAGATAGGGTGAGATGATTCAGTGTAGCGCGCCCATAGTAGGATGATGCAGCCAACGAACCAGGACGAGCCACGTCATCAGGGGGGCTTAGTGCGCGCGTGGAAGATGCCACACGCGCGTGGCGGCACGTATGAGCGCGTGCACACGTGGGAAAGCTTGGCGGCGCGTGTGGGGAGCTCTGGGAGGCGCGTGGGGGCGCGTGAAGGGCCTCTGCAGCTGCTGGAAAAGTCCAGAATACCCCTAGGGACTGTTTTGTCATTACCAGGACCTTCACTATACATTTTGGGGCCTCGGGTTGGCATTTTTGGAATTAACGGCACATTATATTATTATTTTATTTCTCGTTAACTATTATAATTGTCCGATTAATATTTCTAAATATTAATTGTATCAGTTAAAGTGCGAATCGCTAGTAAACGTATATAATTAATTTAACAACTATTAATGGTATTAATATTTTATTAAACTGTAATAACCATTAATGTTAAGTTAATTAGTGCTTGGTTTTATTCATATAAATGATCCATTATATATTATGGAATATTTATACTGTTAATCGTATATAAACTATGATTATTATGCTGTGTGCATTTCAGGGAATAAATAGACTGTTTATTATGTCGCATTTATATTATATGGATGTGTTGCCATATAGAACCATGTGAGCTGGCTAATAAGTTTAGACTCATTTATACCTTATGCATTCGTTGCTATAGACAGATGTGTGGCTGTCGGGGTATGTGGTTTAATATTATTGGCATGTGTTGCCTAATTGATATATTTAGTATATTTATTCATATTATTGGCATGTGTTGCCTAATTAACATACTCAGTATATTTAGTATTATTATTGGCATGTATTGCCTAATTGTTATGCTCAGTAACTCATTAGTACATTGAGATGCGTTATTACTGTGTAGTCTTTACAGTCTGTGTTGTCAGTATCGTGCACCATGTATAATAGCTGATTTCCCGGGTAGGGAAAGGAGACACTTAACCACCTAGTGTGAGTCTGAGTGATCACCGTCTATTCTGGTTAAGGTCATGTTATACATTGGATAGTTCCATTAGGATGTATACAGATATAGTACTCATCCAGATATAAATGATTAATTTATTTGATTCTCTGATTTGGGTCATAGTAGAGAGGATTTGCTCGTGGGGTTGACCCACCATTGTTGTTATTTCAGGATACGGTCAGTACCCGTTCCAAGGTTGAGGTTAGCAGTGTGGGACCACTATCCGAACTCATCTACTCTTACGATCCAGTTCAAGGTAGAAGTTTTATGCATTACTTCAGTTTCAGTTTTTATTTACTTTTGACGTTGAACTCTCAGGTCTTTTTAGGGATCCTTGACATAGGATTTCCAAGTTGTAATGAAGTACTATATTAAATAAAGGATGGATGGATGTTGTATTATTTAGGGTTCCTTTCCTGTCTAAATTCTTTTATTATTATCATTTTTGTATTCCATGCTTGTATATGGCCAATTGTTTTTAATATCCCTCGTTTTTCGTGTATAAGCCTGATCAACTTATGCGTGGAAAATGTGGGGGTGTTACAGTTGGTATCAGAGCATTCCAGGTTCGAGTGTCTTAGGGATCTGTGAGTACTATACTTCCGCGTTGTGTAATCTGATAATTAGCGCCTAAGTATTAGGGTTCTTTGTATTCTTTTAGTCGGTCCATTATAATGTACTGATGTTAGATTTTTCTGAATCCAAAATAAGGATGTCTCGGCGTGGGACAAGGAATGCGAACCGTTAGCGCAGTATTTCCCCAACTCAAAATGAGAATCAGGAATTTTCCCCTCAAGTTGCTGATATTATTGCACGAGCTGTAGCAGCAGGAGTAGCATCTGCTCTACGAAACCAGCAACCTCCTCCGATAGTACCTGCTCCTGAACCAATGGCACAGCTAATGTCATGGGACAAAATTCGTCACTCGTTCATCTGGGGAAATCCACCAACATTTGCAGGGTCCACAGATGTCCTGTTAGCATATCAGTGGAAACAAGAGAGCGAGCGTCATCTTCGGATGGTAATCTGTACCGAAGTGCAGAAACAGATGCTAGCTACGTTTATGCTGATAGGCAATGCATTACAGTGGTGGGAGTCTATTACTACTGTTGAAGAGAGGACTAGATTGACTTATGCTGAATTTCAGACTCGCTTTGATAACAAATATTTTCCTATGTCTGTAAGATCAGCAATGAAGACCGAATTTCTAGATCTACAACAAGATGATATGACTGTGGCTGAGTATGAACAGAAGTTCACCGATTTGTCATTATTCGCACCAGAGGAGGTCAATACTGAAGAAAAGAAGAGAGACCGCTTTGTTAAGGGGTTGATATGGCCGATTAAAGTGGTGATCATAGGTAGTCCTGCATATACTACTTATATCCAGGTGGTTAATGCCGCTTTACAACACTACCAGATGAGGAGTGATTACCGGAAGTCCAAGGGAGATAAGCGGGCTAACCGAGACTACCAGACAGTGGAGAAAGGAAGCAGCAGTGGTACCAAGTCCAATGATCGGGGCAGATTTCAAACCTTGGAAGAAAAACAAAGGAAACCCAGATGTGCAGAAGGATGGTGTCCCTAATCAGGGTAGACAAGGTAGGGTACCTCAGACCGGACAGGAACAGTGGTCAGGAAATCAACAGAGGAGGCAGGCAGGTCCTTTTACGGGACGTTGTTATCACTGTAGAGAGATTGGGCATCCAGCCAAGATGTGTCCCAAAGCTAAGCAGGGACAGTATGGGCAGCCGAGACCTAATAAGCCATTACCTCTACCGGCCCCACCGATGCCACGTGGGCAAGTTCAGAATTTTCCAGCACTTCCAGCACCACCATTTCCTCAGGGACAACCTCCACAGTAGTTGCATCATGGCAGAGTTTATAACTTCATACCACATAATGCGCAGGCTCCTCAGGCTATCGAGGGTATGTTTTCTATACATGGTAGAACTGCTCGTATACTGTTTGACACTGATGCATCACATCCTTTTGTGTCTAGATCTTTTGTTATCTTATCTGATATAATGACTCAGGAGTTGGCGTAATTTTACGAGAGTGTAGCGGTGATATCCTTATAAATATGGGCCGGCTTCGATTTCTTGCAAATTTGTTAGTGTTAGATATGCATTCGTATGATGTTATACTTGGGATGGACTGGTTATCTCAGTACCATGCTCAGGTTAACTGTTACGAAAAGTCAATTGTATTTGCTACACCAGGACAGGAGATGTATCTTCTTGTTGTACCACAACCTGATGGAGGGCCTAGCACTTATTTATTCGTTCTTGAGGAGCACTCACAGGAAGCGACTGCGGTATCTCTTGACAGTATTCCGGTAGTACAGGAATTCCAGGATGTATTCCAGGAAATTCCAGGCTTGCCACCGAGTCGAGAGATAGACTTCGTCATTGATTTAGCTCCAGGCACTACGCCTATTGCTAAGGCGCCGTATAGAATGGCACCAGTGGAGATGCGAGAGTTGAAAGATCAAATCCAGCAGTTGCTCGGCCAGGGATTTATTCGCAGGAGTACTTCACCATGGGGAGCACCAGTATTGTTTGTCAAGAAGAAGAATGGATCTCTTCGTCTTTGTATTAATTACAGAGAACTGAACAAGGTTACTATTCACAACAAGTACCCGTTGCCCAGAATTGATGACCTGTTTGATCAGTTGAAGGGAGCTACTTACTTCTCAAAGATCGATTTGAGATCTGGTTATCATCAGCTACGAGTCAGAGAACAAGATGTTCTAAAGACAACATTTCTCACAAGGTACAGATCTTATGAGTTTCGTGTTATGCCTTTCGGTTTAACGAACGCTCCAGCTGTCTTTATGGACTTGATGAACAGGGTATTCAGAGAATACTTAGATCAGTTTGTCATTGTTTTCATTGATGATATTCTGGTTTACTCTAAGTCGGAGAAGGACCATGCCAGACATTTACGCACAGTGTTGCAGACACTTCGAGAACATCAGTTGTTTGTGAAGTTTGAGAAGTGTGAATTTTGGCAGAAAGAGGTCAAATTTCTGGGTCATGTAGTGTCAGAAGAAGGGTTAGCAATAGATCCAGCCAAGGTTGCGGCCGTTATGGAGTGGGGACAGCCTACCTCACCGACAGAGATTCGCAGTTTTCTGGGATTGGCGGGGTATTATCGCAGGTTCATACAGGGATTTTCCAAAATTACGGGTCCACTTACTCATCTGACTAAGAAGAATGTACCATTTGTATGGGATGATTCTTGTCAGACTGCTTTTGCTGAATTGAAGAGTAAGTTAACTTGTGCACCTGTCTTAGCCACACCTCAGAGTGGAATCGAGTATTTAGTATTTACCGACGCTTCTCTGAAGTGTTTGGGTTGTGTGTTGATGCAAGAAGAGCGACCAGTTTCTTATGGGTCTAGGAAGCTTAAGCCTCATGAGCTTAATTACCCGACTCACGATCTAGAGCTCGCAGCAGTGGTTTTTGCCTTGCGTATTTGGAGGCATTATCTTTTGGGGGAGACTTTTCGATTGTTTAGGGATCATAAAAGTCTACAGTATTTGTTCACACAGAGGGAACTGAATATGAGACAACGCAGATGGTTGGAGTTCGTGAAAGACTATCACTTCTCTATTCAGTATCATCCAGGAAAAGCGAATGTTGTAGCAGATGCACTCAGCCGCCGACCCTATGTCAGCCTTTCAGCTTTGTTTGCAACAGAGTGGGATGCTTTGAAGACTGTTGATGAGTTAGCAGACGCTTTTATGGCATGTGTGGTAGTAACTCCTTCTATCATTCATCAGGTCTTTCAAGCGCAACTCTCAGATCAACAGTTTATTGATCGGATTTCGGAGTTAGCCTCCGGAGATGTTCATTTTTATTCTATAGGGACTGATGGAGGATTGAGGTACAAGGGACGTTTAATTGTGCCTTCAGCTGACAATTTGAGAAATGTTGTGATGAGAGAGACACACACTTCTCAGTTCTCTGTACATCCAGGGGGAGACAAGATGTATCAGGACATGAAACGCCAGTTTTGGTGGGCCGGCATGAAGAGAGATATAGCTATCTTTGTCTCTAAATGTAGCACCTGTCAGATGATTAAGATTGATCATCAGAGACCGCCAGGATCGCTACAGCTACTTCCCATACCAGAGTGGAAATGGGAGAGTATTTCTATGGACTTTATAGAGGGATTACCTACTTCGCATCATAATCATAACTCTATTTGGGTTATTGTTGATAGATTGACCAAGTCCGCTCACTTTCTGCTTGTTCGTTCAAACTTTATGTCAGAACAGTATGCTAAGCTTTATATTGCAGAAATGGTGAAACTTCATGGCGTACCATTGTCCATCGTATCAGATAGAGATCCGAATTTTGTATCAGGATTTTGGAGGAGCATTCAGCAGGCTTTGGGTACAGAACTTTATCTTAGCACTGCTTATCATCCTCAAACAGATGGACAGACTGAGCGAGTTAATTAGATTTTAGAAGACATGTTGCGGGCATGTGTTCTTGATTTTAAGGGCAATTGGGAGGAATATTTGCTGCTGTCAGAGTTTGCTTATAACAATAGTTATCAGAAAACTATTGGTATGGCACTATTTGAGGCTTTGTACGGTAGACCGTGTAGGTCTCCTGTCTGTTGGCTTGGAGTTGGTGAGAATAGCTTTTTGGGTCCTGAATTTATTAAGGACACGTCAGAAAAAATCGCTATCATTAGGGATCGAATGCGTACCGCTCAAAGCAGACAGAAAAGTTATGCTGACCGTCGAACTCGTGTTTTGGAGTTTAAGGTTGGTGATCAGGTTTTGCTTAAGGTTTCTCCCATGAAGGGAGTAATGCGATTTGGGTCCAAGGGTAAGTTATCGCCTCGTTTTGTAGGTCCTTTTATGATTACAGATCGGATTGGGGTAGTAGCTTATCGTCTGGCTCTACCAGATAATCTTTATAGGGTACATAATGTTTTTCATGTATCTATGCTGCGAAAATTTCTACGGGAAGAAGATCGATACCAACACATTGATGTGGGTGAGATTGAGTTGCAACCCGATGCAACCTATTTAGAGCAACCTTACTGTATTCTCGATCGTAGGAATCAGATACTGCGCACGAAGACTATTCCATTAGTACATGTACAGTGGAGTCATCATAGTGAGACAGAGTCTACTTGGGAACGAGAAGATATTATTCGTGCTAAGTATCCAGAGCTCTTTCATACAGGTATGTAGTGAATTTCGGGGACGAAATTCCTTTATTAGGGGGGGAGAATGTAATACCCCGTAATTTTAAAGAGTTTATTTAAATTAATTTTGTGTTAGGTTAATTCTTTAATGTGTAGATTTATTCACCTTTTAATTATATATGTTAAATTATTTAATTAATTTTATTTATTTGTGCATGTAATATTGATATTATGTTCTATATATTATAATGATTAGTTTAGAAAGTTTATTGGTTATGTTTTAGATTAATTAATATTAGTTAATTAAAGTATTTAATTTGTATTGTATAATAATAATAATAATAATAATAATAATAATAATAAAACAATGTCATGATGTAAAGTTAATATTAGGATAGAATTTCATTTACTATGGTAGAATGGTAGATCAAATAACTTGACTAAGATTGCATTGCCTTAAAGCCATATAGGTGGGAAAGTTGAAAGTTAATGTTTAGGTTAGATATTTGTATTATATATATTATATAAATTAGTATATATTAGTTAGTTAGTTACAATTTGAAAGAAAACTCACGTAAGTAGAAGCGCAAAATAACAGTGAGCAATTGTTGAAGAGTGAAAGGAAAAGAGAGAAAGAAAGGAGCTTGGACCGGTGTAGGGAATTTACCCGACTACGCGCAGACCGGCGGATTTATTTTAAATCCTAAAGGCAAGTTATTATCTATTTTTCCCCTTTGAATCCATAAATTAGTTGTTTAAATTATTTAGATTATGATGGAGCATTGAGAGCATGCTTAGATTTTAATAAATGATTATTATTTTTTTTTAGTTAGTTTATTAAATTAATGAATTTTTAATTATTTAGGATGATAGACAATTAGTTATTATCCTATGAAGTTCAAAATAGCTAAAAATAATTCCTTAAGGCATTAGGGATTTTTTATAGAATTTTTAGGAATTTTTCGGGCATTTTCTGCAATTTCCGGCGACCCTTCGGCGAGTTTTCCGGTCGCCGGCAATGGGGGAGATGACCGGAGTGATTTGGTGTGATGCAGCGCACCATAGGAGGGTATGCGCGCGCATCTGGGCCATTAAAGGGGTGATTGATCCGGTGCACCGCGGTCCATGTTACCGCAGTACACCCGGATCTATGAGCGTTGGATTGAGTGAAGATAGGGTGAGATGATTCAGTGTAGCGCGCCCATAGCAGGATGATGCAGCCAACGAACCAGGATGAGCCACGTCATCAGGGGGGCTTAGTGCGCGCGTGGGAGCGCGTGCGCGCGCGTGGAAGATGCCACACGCGCGTGGCGGTGCGTATGAGCGCGTGCACACGTGGGAAAGCTTGGCGGCACGTGTGGGGAGCTCTGGGAGGCGCGTGGGGGCGCGTGAAGGGCCTCTGCAGCTGCTGGAAAAGTCCAGAATACCCCTAGGGACTGTTTTGTCATTACCAGGACCTTCACTATACATTTTGGGGCCTCGGGCTGGTATTTTTGGAATTAACGGCACATTATATTATTATTTTATTTCTCGTTAACTATTATAATTGTCCGATTAATATTTCTAAATATTAATTGTATCAGTTAAAGTGCGAATCGCTAGTAAACGTATGTAATTAATTTAACGACTATTAATGGTATTATTATTTTATTAAACTGTAATAACCTTTAATGTTAAGTTAATTAGTGCTTGGTTTTATTCATATAAATGATCCATTATATATTATGGAATATTTATACTGTTAATCGTATATAAACCATGATTATTATGCTGTGTGCATTTCAGGGAATAAATGGACTATTTATTATGTCGCATTTATATTATGTGGATGTGTTGCCATATAGAACCATGTGAGCTAGCTAATAAGTTTAGACTCATTTATACCTTATGCATTCGTTGCTATAGACAGATGTGTAGCTATCGGGGTATGTGGTTTAATATTATTGGCATATGTTGCCTAATTGATATACTTAGTATATTTATTCATATTATTGGCATGTGTTGCCTAATTAACATACTCAGTATATTTAGTATTATTATTGACATGTATTGCCTAATTGTTATGCTCAGTAACTCATTAGTACATTGAGATGCGTTATTACTGTGTAGTCTTTACAGTCTGTGTTGTCAGTATCGTGCACCATGTATAATAGCTGATTTCCCGGGTAGGGAAAGGAGACACTTAACCACCTAGTGTGAGTCTGAGTGATCACCGTCTATTCTGGTTCAGGTCATGTTATACATTGGATAGTTCCATTAGGATGTATACAGATATAGTACTCATCCGGATATAAATGATTAATTTATTTGATTCTCTGATTTGGGTCATAGTAGAGAGGACTTGCTCGTGGGGTTGACCCACCGTTGTTGTTATTTCAGGATACAGTAAGTACCCGTTCCAAGGTTGAGGTTAGCAGTGTGGGACCACCATCCGAACTCATCTACTCTTACGATCCAGTTCAAGGTAGAAGTTTTATGCATTACTTCAGTTTCAGTTTTTATTTACTTTTGAAGTTGAACTCTCAGGTCTATTTAGGGATCCTTGACATAGGATTTCCAAGTTGTAATGGAGTACTATATTAAATAAATGATGGATGGATGTTGTATTATTTAGGGTTCCTTTCCTGTCTAAAATCTTTTATTATTATCATTTTGTATTCCATGCTTATATATGGCCAATTGTTTTTAATATCCCTCGTTTTTCGTGTATAAGCCTGATCAACTTATGCGTGGAAAATGTGAGGGTGTTACACACCACCTTAAAAAGTGCATAAACACCCACAAACCACCACCTCTGTAATCAATCAAACAAACCAAATCTTACCCCAATCACAACCCCATAATTAACGCCCATTATTCACAAAATCAGACCATGTAATCAACAACCACAAGAAGGAAAAAAAAAAAAATCAACAATCCACAGCCCTGCAAATCAAACCCAAACTCGGCAAGGATGGTTGCCACCAAGACCCGCTAAACCTAACAAACCCTACCGGAGACGAATCCGAACCGGAATCGGACTCAAACCATAGCAAAGACAAGCTCAGCACCCTCTAGCCGGAATTGCGCCACACGCGCCAATCGACATCTTCTTGAGGAGAGTAGTTACGGCGTGTTGAAGGTCCTCTTTACCGCGATCGACGGCAATTGGTGGCTGTCGATACAGATTTTGACCGTCGGTTGGAGGTCCTCCAGCGATATGCTACTGATTATCTCCATCGAGAAGTTCTTGCATTGCAGCAAGCTCAGGCTCAGGGACCGTCCGTATGATGGCGAGCTTGTGGCTTCGGATGATGGTGGTGGCGAGCTCGACAGTGAGCCTGAGTCCATCCCATTCACCGGTCAGACTCACCCCTGCACAGCCGCAGTTCATCCATAGCCACCGCCCGAGCACGCAGTCGCTGTCATCTGAGCCGCCGCTAGTCATCCACGGCCGAACCAACTTGTCCCCGCGATCTGATGCCGGACAACCTCCTCGTCGACAACAAAGGCGATTTGAAGGTTGCGGATTTCGAACTCAGTGATGGGGTGGTGACTGGTTTATTTGGGGATGATTGTTGACGGTGGTGGTGACTGGTGGGTTGAAATTGGGAAATTTGCCGATGACAGTGAGTTTTGATCTCCGAAACAAAATTTTGAACGGCGAAATTCCTCAGACCGGTTCGTTTGCGAATCAAGGTCCGACAGCTTTTCTCAATAATCCGTCGTTATGCGGATTTTCGTTGAAAAAACCATGTCAAAATGATACCCGAACTTCACCTGTAAATCAGAATCCATCGCCGGAATCTGACGACAGTGATAAGAGAGAAGGGCTGAAGCCGGGGCTGATCATATTGAGGGTTAATGGGGAAGATTGCCTGAGAGGAGGAAGAGAAGGAAATGTGCTTTGGGGGCAGTTTAGTCATAAAAAATAGTCAATATTAGGTCAAAGGGTAACATAGTCATTTAATACCAAAAATTGACAGTTGGGGTGTAAGTGAAACATTAAGCCACTAATTGGGGTCTAAGTGGTCGCTACAAATCAAATCTCCATCTAAGTGAAATATGCACCAACCTCAGGGGGTCTAAGTAAAATTAACCCTATTTTTATTTTGTCTTAAAGACGTTTTACATATTTTAATTTTTAAATTGATAAAATGTTTCTACCTAAATTAAACATCAATGGAGTCTTTTCGCATTTTGTATATAAGATGAAAATAAAATAAAATAAAGAAGGTGCCCCCACTTGTGTACAGCCGTGAAAAGGAAAACGCCCAAAAGTCAATTAGTCATCCACCGTCATTTGTACTCCATAAACTTGTGATTGTTACATTCAGCGTCCAATCTCACCTAGAAGACTTTGAATAGAATAAATTTCTCAGTCAAGATAGATTTGTATTATTTTTTCTTTTTGTATTTTTCGACGGATAGAACTGAATCAACACGAATTAAAAAACAAAGGCACAAGTCTAGCTCCCAATCAGCATCAACCATTCAACATTTATTAAACTTGTCCAAAGTGGGACACATTCTCATTAACTTGTCTGAAATTAATGGACACATTCACATTGATCACACTAAATGCTTTAAACGGGGATTGACGTCCCAGTCAACACCGTCCCATAATTTTATTTTGGATTAATCATATTCTCACCTCTAAGGTTTGAAACATTAATTAAGTATTGATATGAAAAAAGAAGAAGAAAAAAAATTGAAGTAATGATAAAATAAAATTTATATATATTTTAATATATACTTGTATTGAATAGTAGAAGAGCACGATGGGAGTTTTAATGGGTCGCCATAATTTAATCACTTACTTCTACAAATATTTGAATCCTTATCATTTATTTTGAGAGATAAACGGGATATTATTAAAATATTTGATAATGCAATTACTAAATTACTAAAGCACTTTTAGCTCTATACTCAATCGACCTATTGAAGGCACATCTTTCGCAAGATTTGGAAAATAAAAGTTTTTTTTTTATTGGTCACAAAACTCACAACTACGTTTATGCTCAATATTAACAATTGTTGATGAGATTCCAAATGATACAATGCATAGAATTCTTGTCTTTCAATATATAAATGAAAGAGTGTAATGTTTCTAAAAGGTCTTTTTAATGGCCGGCAAGAGCCACGAATTCATTGGATGAAATAGTTTTTTGAGATGTGATGAAAAGTCAAATCAATTATTTAATACATTTAAATTTAAAAATACAAAAGTTCACAGCTCTTCCATAAAGAGAGACCAACTTCCTAGACTGTCATGTGTTCCATGACTTTGCATGTAATCCCTTGTAACCGCCCACTTCTTAGGATGTGTCCCATGACTTTGCATGCCCTATTGTAAAAACATTACTCAAAAGAGAAATGTTATTGTCATGGAAAAAAGAAAACCATATAAATAAAATGACAAAAGTATACATAAAGGGTATCACGGGGATGGCAGAAAAGATGGCCAGGGTTGCATTTCAAATATTTTATGGCTAAAGGTCACAATTGGTAAGATAGAGTAATTTTTGGAAACTTCAATAAAGCTTACCTAACACTGGTGAAAGTTTGTAAAACTCTGCTAAATTTAATTGTTTTTTTTTACCCAAAAAAGAAAAAACAACGACTATACAAAAACAACAACAACAACACTGTTGAATTGCTTGACAAACAAAAAGTGCTTTACATACTTACCCAAAAAAAACAAAGTGTTTTACATGACCGGTCAACTACATTTCAATTCGACTATTAGTTACATTATTGCTCCACATTTAATATATATATATATTTTTTCCCCAACTCTACATTTAATTGTAATGCCTTAATTTAATTGTAGGTGTTGCCATTACAGTACTTTTGGCATGCTCTTTATTATATTGGGGAATCAAGATGAGAATAAAGCGTATCAAACATAGAGAGACACTTTTTCAGCAAAATGGTGGTTCGATGATAAAGGACAAGCTCTCAAAGCTAGACGGTTCAGTTGAGAAAGCCAAAATCTTTACCATAGAAGAGCTCAAAAAGGCAACCAATAACTTTGATGAAAGCGGGATCATCGGTCGAGGACGATTTGGTACAATTTACAAAGGAGTTCTGCCCCAAAACAAGGTAATTGCTATCAAAAAGTCCACAATTGTTGATGAAAGTCAAATTGAGCAATTTGTTAATGAGGTGGTTGTGCTCTCCCAAATCAACCATAGAAATATGGTAAAATTATTGAGTTGTTGTTTGGAGACGGAAGTCCCCTTGCTAATTTATGAATTCATCACCAATGAGACATTTCACCGCCATCTCCATGAAGTAGGCCATGCATCATCAATTCCATGGGAAATACGTCCAAGGATAGCCAAAGAAGCCATGGGAGTGCTTGCCTATTTGCACTTTGCAACTTCTATACCAATCATTCACAGAGATGTCAAGTCTACTAATATACTTTAGATGATAAGTTCACTGCAAAAGTCTCTGATGTTGGAGCGTCGAGATTAGTTCCATTGGATAAAACACAGTTGACTACAATGGTTTAGGGAACATTTGGCTACCTAGACCCTGAGTATTTTCACACAAGCCACTTGTCCGAAAAAAGTGATGCATACAGCTTTGGAGTGGTCCTTGCAGAGCTACTTACCGGTAGAAAAGCCATTTCTTTTGACAAGCCAGAAAAAGAGAAATTTAGCCACATATTTTCTTTCTTCAATGAAAGAGAATCGCTTGTTCTTAATTATGAACAAACAAATCTTAAACGATTGTAATGCAGACGAGATGCGTGAAGTTGCAAACATTGCACAGAGTCGCGTCGCCTAAGGTTGAAGGGAGACAAACGACCAACAACGAGAGAAGTGGCGATGAAGCTCGAGGGACTAGCAAGAGTGGAGAAGCACCTTTGGACTAGCATCGAAATGCATCCGCACGAGACTCAGTTCTTTCTATGTGATTCATTGAACTTCAGTAGAATCAGTACTGGATATGACAGTCTCAAGGACGAAGACATATTACGTTCTGTCTAGTGAGTATGTTTTAGTGAGTGTGATTTGAATCTTACATAGTTTCTTAATGTAGTTATCGAGATAAGAGTATTTTGGTTGTATTATCATTGTTCTCTCTCCCCCTAAATATCCCACAATCAGTCGTAGTTGCCTTAAAATTTACTTAGATATCATATTTGTGTTATATTATTGTTAATAGAATTTTCAATAACTCTGTTAAAAAATTTAGACATTCAATTATTTAAGAAGTCACATGGGCCACTCAATTTTCGCCTGACATCCAAAGAATAATGATATAATGATCAAGCAAAGCTAGGGGCATGACATTATAGAACACAGTTACTGAAGATCAATATATATATATAAAAGGAAAAAATGCCATAGAGCAAACATCAATTAGGATACAAGTGAAGAAAAAAAAAAAAAAATGGATAATATAAATTTATTGCATAAGATATATATACAAATAAGGATTATGAATAAAATTGGTTAGATTATTGAGTGCAACTTAATCGTCACTTATTTTCCAAAAAAAAAACTTATTAGTCACTTGGTATGCTTACCTGAATTATTGGAGAAAATTTTATTTTAAAGTTATAGACAATTGAATAATTATCTCCAATTTCATTAATTTCAATTTCAAAAATTTAATTTTATGCAGCCAAATATAGCCTTAGAGGTTGTTTGATCAAATTGAAAATGAAGTATTAAAAATTTTAAGAGTCTAAAAAAATATATATTTTATATATTTTTTACATTAATTTTAAGGGTTTAGCATTCAATGATAAGTGATATCTCTATTACTTAAAATTTTATCTCATTTTAAGTGGTACTTATATTTTTCAGTGTTATTCAAATTACGTGATCAACCAACGGGCCAGTGGCCTAGCGGTACCAAGCTCCTCCTTCTCAAAGAGAGGTTAAGGGTTCGAACCTAATTGGAGGCATGTGTATGTGAGTACCAACTAGGAAAAAAAAAAAAAAAAAAATTAGGTGATTAAATACACTTAATTGGATAAATGCTTAAACAAAATCTTAAAAAAAAAAGGTCAATTAAATTAAGAAAATTGTAGGTACTAGATCTATCATAAATGAAAGTTCCTATAAGATTTGAAAATTGTAGGGTAAAAGGTAAGAAACCCATGTCATATAAAAATTATGCACAAAAGTATGAGCATATATAACTCTCCAACATTTGAAAAAATGTGTTCAAATTGTCCCTTATAAAATCTGAAAACACCCTCTTTCATTTTTTGTGGAAAGTTATTGTTTATTATTTTTATTTTGTCTTAATGACGTTTTAGATATTTTAATTTTTAAATTACTAAAATGTTTCTATCTAAATTAAACATCAATGGAGTCTTTTCGCATTTTGTATATAAGATGAAAAAATAAAAATAAAGGTCTGTGTACAGCCGTGAAAAGGAAAACGCCCAAAAGTCTATGAGTCATCTTCCTTAATTTGTACTCCATAAACTTGATATTGTTACATTCAGCTTCCAATCTCACTGAGAAGACTTTGAATAAAATAAATTTCTCAGTCCGATAGGTGATATTTATCACTTAAAATTTTATCTCATTTTAAGTGATATTTATATTTTTTTAATATTATTCAAATTACGTGATCAAACACACTTAATTAGATAAATGTTTAAACAAAATCTTTTTTTTTAAAAAAAGGTCAATTAAATTAAGAAAATTGTAGGTACTAGATCTATCATAAATGAAAATTCCTATAAGATCATTAAATTTAGGGTAAAAAGTAAGAAACCCATGTTATATAAAAATTATGCACAGAAGTGTGAGCATATATATAACTCTCCAACATTTGAAAAAAATGTGTTCAAATTGTCCCTTATAAAACCTGAAAACACCCTCTTTCATTTTTTGTGGAGAGTTATTGTTTGTTATTTTTATTTTGTCTTAAAGACGTTTTAGATATTTTAATTTTTAAATTGATAAAATGTTTCTATCTAAATTAAACATCAATGGAGTCTTTTCGCATTTTGTATATAGGGTGAAAAAATAAATAAATAAATAAAGAAGGTCTGTGTACAGCCGTGAAAACGAAAACGCCCAAAAGTCAATGAGTCATCTACCTTAATTTGTACTCCATAAACTTGTTATTGTTACATTCAGCGTCAAGTCTCACCGAGAAGACTTTGAATAAAATAAATTTCTCAGTCAAGATAGATTATTATTATTACTATTATTATTTGTATTTTTCAACCGATAGAACTGAATCAAAACGAATTAAAAAAAAAAAAGGGAAGAAACAACACAAGTCTAACTCCCAATCAGTATCAAGTATTCAAAATTTATTAAACTTGTCCAAAGTGGGACACATTCACATTAACTTGTCTGAAATTAATGGACACATTCACATTGATCCCACTAAATGCTTTAAACGTGGATTGACGTCCCAGCCAACACCGTCCCATAATTATATTTTGGATTAATCATATTCTCACCTCTAAGGTTTGAAACATTTATCAAGTATTGATATGTAAAAAGAAGAAGAAAAAAATTGAAGTAATGATAAAATAATATATATATATATATATATATATATATATATATATACTTGTATTGAATAGTAGAAGAGCACGATGGGAGTTTTATTGGGTCGCCATAATTTAATCACTTACTTCTACAAATATTTGAATCCTTATCAGTTATTTTGAGAGATAAACGAGACATCATTAAAATATTTGATAATGCAATTATTAAATTACTAATGCACCTTTAGCTCTATACTCAATCGACCTATTGAAGGCAAATCTTTCGCAAGATTTGGAAAATAAAAGTTTTTTTTTTATTGGTCACAAAACTCACAACTACGTTTATGTTCAATATTAACAATTGTTGATGAGATTCCAAATGATACAATGCGTAGAATTCTTGTCTTTCAATATATAAATGAAAGAGTGTAATGTTTCTAAGGTCTTTCTAATGGCCGGGAAGAGCCACGAATTCATTGGATGAAACAATTTTTTGAGATGTGATGAAAAGTCAAATTAATTATTTAATACATTTAAATTTAAAAATACTAAAGTTCATAGCTCTTCCATAAAGAGAGACCTATTGAAAAAACATTACTCAAAGAGAAATGTTATTGTCATGGAAAAAAGAAAACCATATAAATAAAATGACAAAAGTATACATAAATTCATAAGTGAAATGTTCTTGTCAGTGTATTTTGTTTATAAAGTTGGGAACAATAATGTAATTTAATTCAAAAGTGGAGTCTGTCTGTTAAGAATTTGAGTATCAATATCCATTCTCATATTGTTGGTTGGGGCGGCAATTTCTTCCCCTTACAGTTTTGGCCCGTTCCTAATGAGACGAATTTAGTATACTCCAAATGGAGTATGGTGAATATGATAATAAAAATTAAAATTCGTCTTAGATTCGGGACTGGGGTGAATTTAGTGTTAAGCATGTCCCGCCCGAACCCGATTATGTGTGTGTGTGTATATATATATATATATTAAAATTTTTAATTTTTTCTCATTTTAATTTTAGAGGTGTTTATTTGTTCATTATTTTATATATTTGCATCTTTTAATGAGATATTGAATATTATTTTCTGCTATAAATTTCACTTTTGATTTTATTTAATAGGTACCATAGTTTAGACGGAAGAAGTGGAGCGAATTCGGTACTCCATCTAACCCATGAAGGCAGGGAAGTATACAAATTAAAAATCTTTTCCAAAATAGGAGAAATAGGGACAAAGTTGATATAGATGATTTTCGAATAGGACGGAGTAGGGTTTAGTCAACTCCATCCCAAACAAGCTCTGTTACCATCCTAATTGTTGTGTGGTGTGCTACCCATTAATGTAGTTCCTCAAACAGCTTCTTATGGTTAACAAGCTCCTTCGGGCTACTGATATTTATTTATTGTCCAATGGTTAAAGAAATAATAGAGTTTTAATATAACAAAAATTTAAAATAATTTCTATTGATCTGAAAAAAAAAAAAAAAAAAAAATCTAGTTCAAATCTAAGTTTCATAAATTGGTAAGAAGAGTTAGAGCTTTGTAAGAGCGTCTAAATTTTTTTTTAGTGGGAGCACCCTTAGTATCCCTGAATGTACTTATTTCACATGGGAGCATTTGCATGACATAATTGACTAGTTCAATTCGAATACTCATCCGTCCTATAAAAAGTGTCACTTTTAAAGAACCGTGACTCTCATGAATTGAATTGACACGGTTTTTCATTAAAGACACTTTTTTTGAGACGGAGGTAGTATTAACTAGAGTACCGCAACATTATTATAGTTTTAATCCTATCATATTAGTTGTCTATGTCAAAAATTTTGATTCATTATCACTTTTTATTTTAAGCTATTTAAGATCATTTTTAATCATATTTTTTTTATATACTTTATATATTATCTTTATACCATATTAGATGTGCGAAAATTTTGATTCACAAAAATCATGAGTCAAAAGTTTTCAAAGTAGACTTCTAATATGAACCAAAATAGTAATTTTTTCCAACTTAGAGAGAGAGATTTATTAAATTGATATTTCTATTTATAAATCATAATTGAATCACGATTTTTCTATTTATCCAGTATTCACAATATGAGCCCTACTGTGATACCAAATAATCATACATAAACAAGATAATTAATCTGCTCCAATTGAACCTCCCCATACTTTAAGGCTCCGTTTGTTTGGATTATAAATTTTTTTAATTTTTTTTTTTTTTTTTTTATATTTGGTTGTCCTAAAATATTTAGAAAAAAATAAAAATAAAACTTAACAAAAGAACTTACTCATTAATTTTAGACAAGTTATTTTATATACTCCACTTAATAGAGTCAACTTCAATCTCGATCTAAACCTTTGACTAATATCAAAAAATAAAAATAAAAAATATTTTACTTAAAAAAAAATATTAACTCAATTTCAATCTCAATCTAAATTTTTCTCAAGTATTAAAAAATAAAAATAAAAAATATATATTTTTAATAAAATATTTTATATCAAAATAAACTAGCCTCTAAACAAATGAGCCCTCAAGTCAAATGATATTTGGACAGCATACCAGACTGAATGAAAGTAGTTTGTGGCCGGTGCGAAGTATCTCTTCTAATTTCTCGACAGTCATCATTAGTCTTATTGTGACGTTGTTGGCTGGTTATCGTACGCTAGCCTTCTTGGCGGAAGAAGACTAGTCTTACGCGGTATATGTCTGTCTTCACTGAAATTACCCAAATGCCCGCTGTTTTGAAGGTTGGTTAACTACATATAAAATATACAATACGAAGAAAAACATTCACTTAATAGATCGGAAGCAATGAGATTTCTACTAGTATTGCTACCGCTATTGGTGACGGAGTTAGCAGCAAATGCAGCAATTCCGTCAACAATTCTTGCCAAGCCCGGTTGCTCACACAAATGTGGCCACCTTCTCACTCCATACCCCTTTGGCACCAGTAAAAGTTGTTCCCTAAATGCGTCGTTCCAGATAACATGTAAAAATGACTCAAAACCATTTTTGCTCACAAATAGTATTTACAATCCCTTTTATCGTTTAAAGGATGACTTAACTGTCCTTAACATATCACTTAATGGAGAGTTGCGAGTCTCAAATTGGGTCAATCGACCAATTGTGTTTGATTGGGCTGTTGGTTCTGAGACATGTGAAGAAGCCAGAAAGAATTTGAACAGTTATGCTTGTGGGAAGAATAGCATATGCTATAATTCCACTTATGGTTCAGGGTATCGCTGCAATTGTTCTAAAGGTTATCATGGGAATCCTTACCTTCCAAATGGTTGTCAAGGTATATATGCAACACTTTCATATACATCTTCATATTGTTGTTCTCTTTAATTCTTTCTTCTTCTTTTTCGGAAAAAGGGAAAAGAACGAACAAAAAATAGTTTAATTTTGTTGGAATTGTTCACAGATATTAACGAGTGCTTGAATCCAAAGCTCAATCCCTGTACAAACGTTTGTCACAACATAGATGGGAGTTATATTTGTTCTTGCCCACAAGGATATCACTCGGATGGTGAAAAAGATGGCGAGGGTTGCATTCCAAATAGATCATGGTTAAAGTTCCTAATTGGTAAGATGGAGTAAATATTTTGAAACTTGAATATTGTTTCCCTAAAAACTGTGGTGAAAGTTTGTGAAACACTGTTGAATTGCTTCTTCTTTTTTTTTCTTTCTTTTTTTTTTTTTTTTTTTTTTTTTTTTTTTTTTTTTTTTTGAGAAAAATAAATAAATAAAATCTCAGTTGAATTGCTTGCCAAGTAGAGTACACTTGACGAGTCACTACACTTCAATCCCAATATTAGTTTACTTTATTGCTCTGCAATTAATTGAAGTGCCTTAATTTGATCGTAGGTGCTGCCATTATAGCATTTGCATTACATGTGACATGTCCTTTGTTACATTGGGGAATCAAGCGGAGAATAAAGAACATGAAACAGAGAGAGAAACTTTTTCAGCAAAATGGTGGTTTGGTGATAAAAGAAAAACTCTCGAAGTTAGATGGTTCAGTTGAGAAAGCCAAAATTTTTAGCATAGAAGAGTTCCAAAAGGCAACTAATAACTTTGACGAAAGTGAAATCATCGGTCGAGGAGGGTTTGGTACAGTTTACAAAGGAGTTATACCCCAAAATAAGGTAGCTGCCATCAAAAAGTTCACAATAGTTGATGAAAGCCAAATTGAACAATTTGTTAACGAGGTAGTTGTGCTTTCCCAAATCAACCATAGAAATGTGGTAAAATTATTGGGTTGTTGTTTAGAGACTGAAGTCCCCTTACTAATTTATGAATTCATTACCAATGGAACACTGTACCACCATCTACATTAGGTAAGACGTGTCATTAATAACATGGGAAATTCATCCAAGGATAGCCAAAGAAGTTGCAGGAGCGCTTGCCTATTTGCACTCTGCAGCTTCTATTCCAATCATTCACAGAGACATCAAATCTACTAACGTACTTTTAGACGATAATTTCACTGCAAAAGTCTCTGATTTTGGAGCTTCAAGATTAGTTCAATTGGATAAAACACAGTTGACTACAATGGTTCAAGGAACGTTTGGTTACTTAGACCCTGAATATTTTTACACAAGCCAGTTGTCCGAGAAAAGTGATGCATATAGCTTTGGAGTACTCCTTGTGGAGTTACTTACCGGTAGAAAGGCACTTTGTTTTGACAGGCCAGAGAAAGAGAGACACTTAGCCACATATTTCCTTTCTTCAATAAGAGAGAATCGCTTGTCCTTAGTCCTAGACGATCGAATCGTGAATGAAGGAAATGCAGATGAGATGCGTCAAGTTGCAAACATTGCACAAAATTGCCTCCGGTTGAAAGGAGACAAACGACCTACAATGAGAGAAGTGGCAATGGAGCTCGAGGGAGTCGCAAGAGTGGAGAAACACCTTTGGACTACCATCGAAATGAATTCTGACGTGACCGAATTCTCACTATGTGAATCCTTGAGATTTCATAGCATCACAGCTAGATCCGATGGTGTGAAGGACCAAGACAGAATACCTTCAGAGGTCGATGATGATGGCTCTCTAGTGTCATGCACCAATTCGAATAGAGCAATGATAAGGGTATCGATACAATCAACTGAAAATGCAAGCCAAGTATATCTACGATCATCTGATGCCCTTAAGTGAGACACAATTTGATGCACTTAAGCGGAGAAGATGTGTTTCCCACTTAAGTGTGCTTAGATGACCTTAGAGATACTCCTGTTTTAGTTGATGATTGTTTAAAACAATCATTTTTTATTTGAGGTATTTTTAATTAGTGGGTGATTTAACTTTTACGTACTTTCTTAATGTAGCAAATATGTTATCATATTAAATCTAAAAGACTACTGCTACTGCTAGAAGATTTGGTTTTTATTGGGCCCTCTCTTTTTGTTCTTAAACCTCCTCCTCATTCACCTATGATCCAAATAGTATTGGGTTCTAGTTGGCAAAGAGTGGTTTTCTTATAACAGCCTCTGTTTGGTGGACTTGGGCTTTCATTGTAATGGGTTAATTTCCAATGCTGATCTTGGTATGCTATTGTGTTGGGCCGGCCCTATTCCTGGCTCTTGTAGATCTACTTTTGGGGTTTTGGGCTTTGGCTTATGGTTGACCAATAATTTTTGTCAAGTCTGGTCCCTTAGCTTCATACACATACTTTTATTTATACAATTGTTTAAATTTTAGAAAAATAAATAAATAAATGTAAAATATAAAAATATATATATAAATAAATACTACTTCAGTCCCAAATTAGATGTGGGAAATCGTGACCCATAATTAGTCACGTTTCTCAAATAGGATATCTTTTTTGAGTGAGAGGGAGTATAATATAAGAAACCGTCATTTTAAGAATATGATAACTGTTGATATTTGCATACTAATTGTGAGACCTCCCAAACTTTTAGGACAAAGTTTTGAGATTGATTGAGAAAAAAGGAAGGAAAAACAAATTAAGTAAATTAAAATGATTCTAACTAATATAACTTAATACTTTTTAATATATAATTAAATTTATTTATTTATTTATATTAAAATATTTCTAACAGCAACATCCAATTTATTTATTGAAGCTCACTTTTTAAAAAATATAAAACAAAAATAACAGCACCACCATATGCGGGTTCCAAATTCAATGCGCAAGCTTATGTCATCGTGTGGAGTGGAGTGCAGAAAAAAATAAAAATAACAACCATCACCTTAGGATGAAATGACGGATTCAAAACCCAGATGTACACCATTTTACTTCTTTGTTATGCCAAAACCCATAAATCATTGAAATGCGGGTTCCAAATTACCAATCAGAGGTGAATATATACTATGATTCTGATAAAGCTCCTTGGTATCGCTGCAATTGTTGTCAAGGCTATCTTCCAAATGGTTACCATGGTAGATATATAGTGCATTATACTTTCATATTACCAGTAAAAATGTCTAATAGATAACGATGAACATGATGTTCAACCCACATGAATATGTTTATTGGTCACTTTTTTATTTATTAAAATTGTATGCAGATATAGATGAGTGCTATTGACTTCTGGACTCAGTTTATATGGTCAATAATTGTCATTACAGAGATGGGAATTTTACATGTTCTTGCCCGAAGAGGCGATGGTAGAAAGATGGAGTGGGTTGCATTTCTGATCCAGTATGGATTAAGATCACTGTCGGTAAGTATAATTCTGATCATGAATGTAACTTTTTTTTTTTTTTTTTTTTTTGTGAGTTCAAGCAAAGAGGCACGCACTCACAATAACTGTTAGCTAGCCTAGCTCTGACACTCGATCTCACCTGAGGAGAGATCATACCATCTGAATTAATGTCTATTATTGTGATAATAAATATCATGGTAAGAAACGTAGGGATAAATAGGAGCTGCTATTGAAACTCAAAGAATATTTTTGACACTAATAGTTAAACTTGAAAAACTAAAATTAATGTAAATGCCCTTCTAATATCTCGTGACAGAAAAACGGTCCTCCAAAGTGGAAGAGTGATGGTCCAAGTCTATGTAAACTCCAAAAATATTTTTGGTCTGTGAATTTGTTGCCAAGGTAAAATAAAAAAAGGTTCGCCAACTGTTCGCTCCTTTGCTTCTGTCACTAGAGTTATTTATTAGATAGTCCTTAAAGAAGCTTCAATTTTTTTTTTTTTGGTGTTTACTACTTCATTTAAAGCTTAAATTTGGAAAATAATAAAGAAATGATATTGTCACTCCAAAAATAAGTCTAGGACACTTCACTTCTATTTTTATGCTTTTACAAGTTGCCCTGTCAAGAAAAAAAATATTTCAAAAACGTTCAAGTCGTTAAATGAGCACAAATGGCTGTTTTATTAACCATCTTTGTTAGTACAACTCGGTTACAACTCATATTTCATTTCCATTCTTTTTTCTTTTTTTAGTCTCATAGTCATATGTATTGTTTATTGGTTAATTATCTTAGTTGGTAAGATCGGCTTGATGCAGTCCCCTGAAGTACAAAGGACTCGATATATCCAAAGTACATATATAAATATAAAAGATCTTGAAAAAAATACCATTACATCTTTAAAAGATGGTCATTATTAATGGTTTATTACCGTGCTGCTTGTTACTGTTGTCCTATATGTCAATATTAATGCCGGCACCAAGAAATTGCATACCAATGACATTTTAAACTCTAGTTAAGGTTTCTAATATATTCTAGGTGAATTAATAACATATTTAGAAAGAATTGTGGAAAAACATTATACTAGAGGAAGCTAGTGTTCTACAAAGTTCAACTGAAGAGATAAGCAATGGGTATTAACAAAAGGCTGATACAGCTGTTGCTGGTGGTGGTGGTGGTTGTTGCAGCAAATGCAGCAACACCAGCAGCATCTCAAGCAAAGCCCGAAATTAAGACAATGTGCTTTGTTATGCTCCATAAGAAAGAAAAGCAATATGCTTTGTTATGCTCCATCACTTACTGCTGCTTCAGCAATTTTCTTGGCCAAATATATGCTAAATCCTTCAAAAAGACCTTAGGTATGCATCGGTTACTACTCATAATAACTGATTTTGCTTCTTGTTTAGATACAAGGTCACAGGCCTATTTTCTCCTGGATATGTAATTCAAGTGAAAAATATCACAATCTTTATTTTTGTTTTGATACGAAATTTCACTTTGCGGCATTACACACAGTACGAGCCCTCTGATTGATGTGACTGTGTGAAGGTGTTGCATAGCCTTCGCTGCATTGAAGCACGGACACGAGACACGGGTACGATACGACACGGGTACGGCGACACGGCAAATTTCAAAAAACTAGGACACGAACACGGCATGGATACAGCAATAAAATAATAATATAATTTTTATTATATATAAAAAAATATTTACTTTTATTTAATTTCTTATATATATTAATAAATACAACCCATATAAATTATATATATAATATTTACTATTTATAAAATTATATATATATATATATATATATATATATATATATATATATAAAAGAAACAAAACTGACGTCTCACCTAACCCCTCTTTTTCTCAATCTCTCCTTTTTCAGTGATCCACGTGACCATGTCTAATCCCCCTTTATCTTCACACACAATCTGATCCCCTTCTCTGATCCCCTTTATCTTCACACACAATTTGAACACAAAAGCAAACACGTCTGTGCTTCTCTGATCCTCATCTATCTTCACAATTTGAGATCCATAAACAACATCAAAATCAAATTTACGCCTTCGTGTACCCTATTGTTCCGATCATTCTCTTAGGTCTCTCTATCTTCACAATATATATATATGATACCATGTTAGGTTTGGCTCCCTTCTCAACTTCTTCCTCTCTGGCTCTCTTCTTCCTCTTCCTTCACCACTTTAGGCAAAAGAGGCATGGTGAAATATCTCAGTCCTGAGATGAGAATGCAAAAGAAGAGGCACAGTGGAATCAGATCGGTGCGTGTCCGATCGGTGTCCGGTGCATGTCCGATCGGTGTCAGGCCATGTCCGATCGGTGTTCGGTTACATCAAATATATTAAAATATGCAGGACACGGTTAGAGCGTGTCGGACACGTGTCTAAGCCTGGGATACGCGTGTCCGTGTCGGACACGTGTTCGACACTGGTACATCGACCCTTAGAGCCATGTCGGTGCTTTATAGCTTCGCTGTAACAACTTCAATTCCAGTTTGCCTGCAGTCAGAGAGATATACAACCTGTAAAGGTCATGTTTGATTAGGAACTTAGGGCCTGTTGGTTAGTGGTTAGAGTGTACTAGGGACTCATTTAATGGGATGGGTGTTTTTCTACTGTTGCTGGGGCTATTTGTTTTGACTTTTGGCAAATGAGTTTCAGCTTCCTTTTATTTCAATCAAATTATAATCATTAGTAAACCATGTTGCCTTGGTATATGGCTTCCTAACTATAACACAGGTAGCTAACTAATACGCTACGTTGCTTTGATTTTTGTTGTTTTCATACATGGAGACAATTAATTTCCTTGATTTAGGGTACCTATTTTAACAAATTTATAATATTTTTATCTTGTGCAATAAGCAGTAAAGCAAGTGATTGACGTCAATGATGGAAACAAGATGTTAGTACTGTGGTCCTAGCTTGTTGCGTTGTTCGACACCAATTCATCAATCTTTGGCCTTTTTTTTCGTTTTCTTTCTCTACTCTCAGTAGCTTTCATAACAATTGTAAAATACTTAAATGATTTGAGTTGTTTGATGATTGGATAGTTAAATATGATTTTGACTTGTATAGTGGCCGGATATGCTTTTGGTTTATTAATTGTTTTACAATGAAATGATGTGCATTAATTGTCTTTGGGAGCATAATTGTTTCAATATGAAATTTTTATAGGTGCAACAAGAAGCCTGTTGCTTGGGATGTGTGATACCCCTCGGATCCGAGACACAGGTTGATCAGGCCCAGGCCTAGGCCCAAACCCGAGGGAAAATCAAACAATTAAAGTATTTTAAAGTGAACACAGAATAAAATTTTAAGAATTTAAATAAAGAATCATAAGAAAAAATATAAAATCCTCCAATCCTTCCAATACCTCCAAGGTTACAACTTGGGAATCCAACTAGTGGACCCCGAAATAAAACTCCAACTGAAAGTGAAAGTAAAAATAATCTAAGACTAAAGCGTGAAGTGAAATCCTACGTTGTCGGTGGAATGAATGAGAGTCTCTGCTTAGCACGATCAAGCTTGAGATTGGAACCGTCGAATACCTGAAAAGAATAATAAAGGAGTGGGTCAGACCAATGAGCAAATTCTAATCTAACTGCAATCCATACAGTGACCCGATACGCAGATACACCGTAGACACCTCACAATAACTATCTAGTCCTTACATATAAATATATCCACACTAAGGGACATTCACTGGTCTATAATAGGGGTCTCAACCTGAATAGAAGACAACATGCGAATACGCACCTAAAGGTGGGCATGAGTACCTAGACCTAACAGGGTACACCTCAACTTATTATACCCAGCTACGCATCCACTACATATACGCACCCTAACCAATGAGTTTGAGACTCAAGCTCAACTCGTGGTACCATAAACATATATATAAAGTCCGTCCAAATCCAGGGTATGTAGTTCAACTATTTATTAAATTGACATACAATAAACCAACTAGTTAGTCACTCAACTTATTCAGTTGATATAACTTAACTACAATCCATTAATCCAGGAAGCCACTCAACTTAGTTGCAGTTGATATGACTTAAACAAAATTAGGATTCAATATTTATAAACCCATTCCTTTAATCCGTTAGGTTAGGTTTAGGCGTTTTGAGCTAAACCGTCCCTAGTATGTCACCGTCCCATACCGGTGCATACAATCCTCCATATCCTTGTAAATTCCATCATATATATAACATTTTAGTAATTTACAATCCAAAACTAATAACCAAATAATTGCAGAAAGAAGATTAACAATCTAACAATTAAAATCCATTATTAATCCATGTAACTACATTGAATAATTTAATATTCTAACAATTAACATCCAAAACATGCATAGTTCAAATTTGATATAACAATGACCCTAACATGTTTTTAAAATCAGTTCTATAATAATATTATAGTCCAATAAATCGCTAAATTAATTTAAGCGATTTAGTTCCTTCCATCCGGTAACAGCGTATAAAGTTGTATACTTATCTTCTGTTTTATCCTTTAGCACCGAGCCACACACTATGCCACAAGTCCAAATTATTAAATAAAAGACTTCATCATACATCTAAAATTTAATTTAGATTCATATTATAGCCCCTTAAATTGTCAAATCAAAATTAGACAATAAATTTCTTTCCAGCCGTTAACCGTACGCAAAGTTGATAAATAGCGCACTGTTAATTCCACTAATACCAAGAGGGTATTTGATGCAATTCAAGACCTTTATTACATCATAAATTATTTATTAAAAAGCCCATTAAAATTTTAAAACTGTTTAAGAACCACAAGTGCCCAAACAGTAGCCAAAAACACTGTACGCATAAAAAATGAAAGAGCCTGCTCTAGAAAAATAGAGCAGGCTCCAAATCAACATAGAGCTGGCTCTACCACCACCTTGGAGCCGGCTCTAAACAGGTGGGAGCCGACTCTTGGCATTCCAGAGCCGACTCTCTCTCTCCCCCTGCGAGCTTCCCCTCCGTTTCAGCTTCGTTCTGACCTCTGTTCCAACTCCGGCCAGTTACAATCTTTCTGTTTGGTTTTAAAACTAATTTAAGAGTCTTATTTAAGCCTAGTATCATCCCCAAGATTTTATTACAATAATTTGAAACCAATTACAGAGATTAAACAAAGCCATTAAACTAGTATGCTTGAAGAACAACACTGAAAACTAATTTAAGAAAATTTCAGTTCTCTTCCAAACCCTCTGTTCCTCTTTACCATTGAACCTAAGGATCTTATATCAATCCCAATAACATCCCCATGGTTCATTTACAGAGATTAAAAACAATTCCAAAGACTAAAGTTACAACAGAGCAACATGCTTAAAGAACAGAAAACTGAAACGAGACATGCATGAACTGTAACATATTGATTTTCAACATAAACAGATCATTCACATGACATATATTAAACATATATCTTCCAATTATTGATTGATTAAACCCTAGAGATTATCTAGGTGCACAGAACACGAGCCAAAGAGAAGGAGAAAGAGAAGAACTTGCCTATGATTTCAGTTATGAAATCTCGGCGTCGTCTTTAAGTTTTCCGGCAATTACTGCAACACTGTCTAGCCTCCTATAACTCCGTCTCTAATCCTTACTCAACCTCCTTGATCCTCTCTGTAAAATTCCCCTCAAGCCTTGCTCTGTTTCTCTCACAACTGCTCTCTGTTTCTCCCTCTGTATCTTTGGTACGTGACAGAGCTTTTGTATTCTAGAAACCCTAAATCCACACACTGTTCTATATATATAGAGCGACGTAAAATAAACCCTATTACCTGTACGTGTAGAGACAGAGCCCTAATTATAATCCCCGTTGGCCCAAAACAAAACCTACGTCTTAAAATAGTGTCGGCTACATACGAACTCCGTTATACAATTAACGCTATAACCTAATGTAATAAATAAAACCTTAAACTTAATCCAATTAAAATAACCCACGAAATTGAAATAACTAAACAAAAATAATTAACTAAAATAACCAACCAAACTGACACAAAAAAAATAACAAATAATTAAACAAACAATCAAAATACAACAATTAAAATCATTAAATAAAACAAACAAAACAAAACATTTAACAAATAATTCAAATTCTAATTAACACAATTAAACAAATAATTAAATAAAATGCAACCAAATAATAAAATAAATTCCAGGAATATCCTTTAAAAATTAAGGGTATTACATTCTTCTCCCCTAACAAAAGGAATTCCGTCCTCGGAATTCGCTCTTACCTTCTTCCAATATTTCAGGAAATTGCGAGCGAATGACATCCTCCCATTCCTAAGTGGACTTAGCCTCATTGTGATGACTCCATTAAACACGCACCAAAGGAATCACCTTATTACGAAGGATCTGATCCCGACGATCGACAATATGACATGGTGACTCCAAATAAGTTGCATCCTGCTGCAACTCAATCTCCCCAACATCTATATGCTGATACCGATCCTCATCTCGCAGAAATTTTCGCAACATGGACACATGGAATACATTGTGTACGCGCTCCAAATTATCCGGCAGAGCCAACCGATAAGCAACAGCTCCAACTCGATCCGTAATCATGAATGGACCGACAAACCGCGGAGACAACTTCCCTTTCTTCCTAAAACATATAACACCCTTCATAGGAGACACTTTGAGTAGAACCTGATCCCCAACCTGAAACTCTAATGCCTGAGTACGACGATCAGCATAGCTCTTCTGCCTACTTTGGGCAGTATACATACAATCTCGAATAAGAGCTATCTTCTCAGAAGTATCCTTAATGAATTCATGACTCAAAAATCTGCTCTTACCAACCTTCATCCAACAAATGGGCGATCAACGCGATCGGCCGTATAACGCCTCAAAAGGTGCCATCCCAATAGTCTTCTAGAAACTATTGTTATAAGCAAACTCCATAAGTGGCAAATAATCCTCCCAGTGTCCCTTAAAGTCAAGAACACACGACCGTAGCATGTCTTCCATGATCTGATTAACCCTCTCAGTCTGTCCATCAGGCTGAGGATGATAGGCAGTGCTAAGGTGCAATTCCGTACCCAAAGCCTGTTGAAAACTCTTCCAAAAGCCCGACATAAAGCTCGAATCCCTGTCTGATATAATAGACAATGGAATGCCGTGCAACTTCACAATATCCGATATGTAAAGCCTTGCCAACTACTCCGAAGTGAAATCAGTGCAAATAGGCAAGAAATGAGCTGACTTGGTCAACCTATCCACAATGACCCATATGGAATTATGCCCCTTGAAAGAATTTGGCAACACTTCCATAAAATCCATAGATATGTTCTCCCATTTCCACTCCAGAATTGGTAGTGGCTGTAGAGCTCCTGGCGGCCTCTGATGATTAATCTTAACCATCTCACAAGTACTACACTGAGAAACAAAAAGAGCAATGTCCCTCTTCATACCTGCCCACCAAAACTGCCGCTTCATATCTTGATACATCTTATCACCTCCTGGATGAACAGAGAATTCAGAGTGGTGAGTCTCAGTCATCACATCCTTCCTCAAACCATCAGTAGAAGGTACCACTAAACGTCCCTTATACCTCAAACCTCCATCAGCCCTAACATAGTAAAATGGAACCTCTCCAGAAGCTATCTCTGCAACCTTGTCAATGCACTGCTAATCCGTGAGTTGTGCTTGTAAAACCTTGTGAATGATGGAAGGTGTAACCACCATGCAAGCCATAAAAGCATCCGATAAGTCATCCACACCCTTCAAAGCATTCCACTCAGTAGTGAATAGAGCAGAAAGACTACCAACAGGTCAGCGACTGAGTGCATCCGCCACCACATTCGCTTTCCATGGATGGTACTGTATAGAAAAATGATAGTCTTTTACAAACTCCAACCATCTGCGCTGCCTCATATTCAGCTCCCGTTGAGTGAACAAGTACTGCAGACTTTTATGATCACTAAATAATCTGAAGGACTCACCCAACAGATAATGCCTCCAAATAAGCAGGGTAAAGACCACTACTGCCAACTCCAAATCATGTGTTGGATAATTAAGCTCATGAGGCTTAAGTTTCCGAGATCCATAAGAAATCAATCGCTCCTCTTGCGTTAAAACACATCCAAGACCCTGCAATGAAGCATCCGTGTAGACAAGATACTCTATCCCGCTCTGTGGAGTAGCCAGAACCAGTGCAGAAGTCAACTTCCTTTTCAGCTCATCAAAAGCTTGCTAACAGTGCTCATCTCACACGAACTGTACACCCTTCTTGGTCAGATGAGTGAGTGGTCTCGCTATCTTGGAGAATCCCTGGATGAATCGACGATAATATCCTGCCAAACCGAGAAAACTCCGAATCTCGGTAGGTGAAGTAGGCTGACCCCACTCTACCACAGCTGAAACCTTGGCTGGATCAACCGCTATCCCCCCTTCTGACACCACGTGACCCAGAAACTTCACTTCCCGCTACCAAAATTCACACTTCTCGAACTTGGCATATAACTGGTGTTCACGATGCGTTTGCAAGACTATACGAAGATGTCGAGCATGATCGTCCTCCGACCGAGAATAGATCAAGATGTCATCAATAAAGATAATAACAAACTGATCCAAATAAGCCCGGAAGACTCTGTTCATTAAGTCCATGAACACTGCAGGTGCATTAGTCGTCCCAAACGGCATAACACGAAACTTATAAGAACTATATCTCGTGAGAAATGCTGTCTTAGGAACATCCTGTTCCCAAACCCTCAGCTGATGATACCCAGAACGCAGATCAATCTTGCAGAAGTATGTGGCTCCCCTTAACTGATCAAACAAGTCATCAATCCTGCGCAAAGGATACTTGTTACGATTCGTAACCTTGTTCAACTCCCTGTAATCTATACACAGGTGAAACGAACCATCCTTCTTCTTCACAAACAGAACCGGTGCTCCTCAAGGTGATGTACTCCTGCGAATAAAACCCTGGCTGAGTAACTACTGAATCTGATCCCTCAGCTCTCTCATCTCTACCGGTGCCACCTATAGGGTACCCTAGCAATAGGCGCAGTGCCTGGAGCTAGGTCTATCACAAAATCAATCTCGCGACTAGGTGGCAACCCTGGAATCTCCTGAAATACATCTGGGAAATCCTGTACAATCGGTATGTTATCCAATGACAAAGTAATCCCCTCCTCATTTTCCTCCTCCATATAGAACAAATAGGTGTTACCGCCCCCTTTAATACGTGGCATAGCTACTGCATACATATCTTGACCAGGTATGGTAAAAATAATAGATCTATCAAAACAATCAACTTGGGCATGGTAGTGAGAGAACCAATCCATCCCAAGTATCACATCATAAGTGTGCATGTCCAGGACCAGTAGATTGACTAGAAATCTGAGTCTGCCAATATCTAATGTCACAGGCCCATCACTCTCATGTATAATAGCTGTATCACCCAATAGTGTAGAAATACCCTGAGGTCTAAAGCAACAAAAGTCCTAGCTACAAATGAGTATGTAGCACCTATATCTAATAAAACACGTCCATGCAAACCATGAATAGGAAATTTACCCTCAATAATCTGAGGTGCTTGAACATCCTGTGGCATGGGGTTATACACCCTGCCATAGTGCAACTGCTGTGGTGCCTGTCCCTGAGTCTGCGGCAGTGCCGGTAAAGCCAGATGTGTCTGTCCCTGAATCTGTGGAACCTGTGGAGTTGGTAGAGGCACTGGCGCCCTCTATCCCTGCTGCACATATTGTCCCTATCCCTGTCCCTGTCCCTGTCCCTGTCCTGCTTTAGGACACTGCCTGGTGGTATGACCATACTCTCCATAAGTGTAACAACTACCCTGAAAAGTTACAAATGGCCTCCTCTGTCGGTTAGCCTGTGACTGACCCTGTCCCGCTTGTGGCCCCCCATTCTGTTGCCTCTGAATAAGTGCCCCATTCCGGTGAGCATCTGAACCACCCTTGTGCTTCTTCCAAGGCTGTTGTCCCTGGAATTTGCCTTTGTCATTCTGCCGGTGACCATTGCCGTTCCCCTTTTCAGCTGACTGATTAGTAGAGTCTTTATCACCCCGCTTCTCAGCACGAGCCTGTCTGATGTCCACAGTCAACTGATACTTTTGTAGAGCGGCGTCTACCACCTGAGCATAGGTAGTATAGGCTGGACTACCTGTAATAACTCTCTTGATAGACCACATCAGTCCCTTGACGAAACTGTTACGCTTCTTCTCCTCTGTATCCACCTCCTCCGGTGCAAAGAGAGACAAGCATGTGAACTGCTGCTCATACTCCGCCATTGTCATGTTTCCCTGCTGTAGATTTAGAAACTCGATCTTCATAGCTGCCCTGATTGCATAGGGAAAATATTTCTCGTCAAAGCGAGCACTAAACTCATCATAAGTCAATGTCATCCTCTCCTCTGGGGTGGTAACTGACTCCCACCACTGTAGTGCATCCCCAACCAGCTTGAAGGTAGCAAGCATTTGCTTTTGCACCTCTGTGCACTGAACCAAATGAAGATGACGCTCAATGTCCTGTTTCTACTGGTGAGCTGTTCTCGCATCGGTGGAGCCTGAGAACACAGGTGGACTCCCCTTTGTGAAAGAGCTCCTAGCCTTTCCCCAAGAATCCGTCTGAACCACTGGTGCTGGTACAGGTGCCTGCTGGACCTGTGGTTGGTTCCAAAGTGCAGCTGTTACCCCAGCCTCTATAGCTCGAGTAACAAGGTCATTGAGGTGTGGAGGAATCTCTGGATATCAGACCCGACCCTGAGTCTGTTGAACTTCCTCCTGCTCCTCCTGAAACCCTGGCATTTGCTACTCTTCTTCCATTTGCCGACGTTGTA
This sequence comes from Cornus florida, assembly GCF_030987335.1. Taxonomy (NCBI): domain Eukaryota; kingdom Viridiplantae; phylum Streptophyta; class Magnoliopsida; order Cornales; family Cornaceae; genus Cornus; species Cornus florida. The sequence goes on along the minus strand of NW_026775579.1, from coordinate 74,606,935 downwards.
GACGTTCCTGCTGTCTACGTGCCGCTCTCCTCTGTCGACTGTTCATGTTCTGTCTTCTTCCAGTGTTAACCATGCTGTTAACATAGAAAGACAGACATCAGTACGAGTTTAAACGAACCGTAAAAGAATTCAACGTATCCTAAACATGAGCTTTATAAAAAAAAACGTTACGCGGAAGTCTTAATACGAAACATCCTAGAGACACTTGAACCTGGAGTGCTCTGATACCAACTGTGATACCCTTCGGATCCGAGACACGGGTTAATCAGGCCCAGGCCCAAACCCGAGGGAATATCAAACAATTAAAGTATTTTAAAGTGAACACAGAATAAAAATTTAAGAATTTAAATAAAGAACCATAAGAAAAAATATAAAATCCTCCAATCCTTCCAATACCTCCAAGGTTACAAATTGGAAATCCAACTAGTAGACCCCGAAATAAAACTTCAACTGAAAGTGAAAGTAAAAGTAATCCAAGACTAAAGCGTGAAGTGAAATCCTACGTTGTCGGTGGAATGAATAAGAGTCTCTGCTTAGCACGATCAAGCTTGAGACTGGAACTGTTCAATACCTGAAAAGAATAATAAAGGAGTGGGTCAGACCCACGAGCAAATTCTAATCTAACTGTAATCCATACAGTGACCCGATACGCAGATATACCGTAGACACCTCACAATAACTATCTAGTCCTTACATATAAAGATATCCACACTAAGGGACATTCACTGGTCTATAATAGGGGTCTCAATCTGAATAGAAGGCAACATGTGAATACGCATCCAAAGGTGGGCATGAGTACCTAGACCTAACAGGGTACACCTCAACCTATTATAACCAGCTACACATCCACTACATATACGCACCCTAACCAACGAGTCTGAGACTCAAGCTCAACCCGTGGTACCATAAACATATATATAAAGTCCGTCCAAATCCAGGGTATGTAATTCAACTATTTATTAAACTGACATACAATAAACCAACTAGTTAGTCACTCAACTTATTCAGTTGATATAACTTAACTACAATCCATTAATCCAGGAAGCCACTCAACTTAGTTGCAGTTGATATGACTTAAACAAAATTAGGATTCAATATTTATAAACCCATTCTTTTAATCCGTTAGGTTAGGTTTAGGCGTTTTGAGCTAAACTGTCCCTGGTATGTCACCGTCCCATACCAGTGCATACAATCCTCCATATCCTTGTAAATTGCATCATATATATAACATTTTAGTAATTTACAATTCAAAACTAATAACCAAATAATTGCAGAAAGAAGATTAACAATCTAGCAATTAAAATCCAGTATTAATCCATGTAACTGCATTGAATAATTTAATATTCTAACAATTAACATCCCAAACATGCATAGTTCAAATTTGATATAACAATGACCCTATCATGTTTTTAAAATCAGTTCTATAATAATATTATAGTCCAATAAATCGCTAAATTAATTTAAGCGATTTAGTTCATTCCATCCGGTAATTGCGTATTAAGTTGTATACTTATCTTTTGTTTTATCCTTTAGCACCGAGCCACACACTATGCCACAAGTCCAAATTATTAAATAAAAGACTTCATTATACATCTAAAATTTAATTTAGATTCATATTATAGCCCCTTAAATTGTCAAATCAAAATTAGACAATAAATTTCTTTCCAGCCGTTAACCGTACGCAAAGTTGATAAACAGCGCCTTGTTAATTCCACTAATACCAAGAGGGTATTTGATGCAATTCAAGACCTTTATTACATCATAAATTATTTATTAAAAATCCCATTAAATTTTTAAAACTGTTCAAGAACCACAAGTGCCCAAACAGTAGCCAAAAACACTATACGCATAAAAAATGAAAGAGCTTGCTCTAGAAAAATAGAGCAGGCTCCAAATCAGCATAGAGCGGGCTCTACCACCACCTTGGAGCCGGCTCTAAACAGGTGGGAGCAGGCTCTTGGCATTCCAGAGCCGGCTCTCTCTCTCCCCCTGCGAGCTTCCCCTCCGTTTTAGCTTCGTTCTGACCTCTGTTCCAACTCCGGCCAGTTGCAATCTTTCTGTTTGGTTTTAAAACTAATTTAAGAGTCTTATTTAAGCCTAGTATCATCCCCAAGATTTTATTACAATAATTTGAAACCAATTACAAAGATTAAATGAAGCCATTAAACTAGTATGCTTAAAGAACAACAATGAAAACTAATTTAAGAAAATTTCAGTTCTCTTCCAAACCCTCTGTTCCTCTTTACCACTGAACCTAAGGATCTTATATCAATCCCAATAACATCCCCATGGTTCATTTACAGAGATTAAAAACAATTCCAAAGACTAAAGTTACAACAGAGCAACATGCTTAAAGAACAGAAAACTGAAACGAGACATGCATGAACTGTAACAGATTGATTTTTAACATAAACAGATCACACATGACATATATTAAACATATATCTTCCAGTTATTGATTGATTAAACCCTAGAGATTATCAAAGTGCACAGAACACGAGCCAAAGAGAAAGAGAAAGAGAAGAACTTGCCTGTGATTTCAGTTATGAAATCTCGGCGTCGTCTTTAAGTTTTCCGGCAATTACTGCAACACTGTCTAGCCTCCTATAACTCCGTCTCTAATCCTTACTCAACCTCCTTGATCCTCTCATTAAAATTCCCTTCAAGCCTTGTTCTGTTTCTCTCACAACTGCTCTCTGTTTCTCCCTCTGTATCTTTGGTATATGACAGAGCTTTTGTATTCTAGAAACCCTAAATCCACACACTGTTCTATATATATATAGCAACGTAAAATAAACCCTATTGCCTGTACGTGTAGAGACATAGCCCTAATTATAATCCCCGTTGGCCCAAAACAAAACCTACGTCTTAAAACAGTGTCGGCTACATACGAACTCCGTTATACAATTAACACAATAACCTAATGTAATAAATAAAACCTTAAACTTAATCCAATTAAAATAACCCACGAAATTGAAATAACTAAACAAAAATAATAACTAAAATAACCAACCAAACTAACACAAAACAAATAACAAATAATTAAACAAACAATCAAAATACAACAATTAAAATCATTAAATAAAACAAACAAAACAAAACAATTAACAAATAATCCAAATTCTAATTAACACAATTAAACAAATAATTAAATAAAATGCAACCAAATAATAAAATAAATTCCAGGAATATCCTTTAAAAATTAAGGGTATTACAGGATGCAATGTATTTTATTTTATTTTTTTTAAAGTTACTTTCTACAGGGTGCAAAAACCCGGTAAAGTGTTATTACAACATGTAAAAAGACTTATTAACCGGATGGCAAGTGGTTATTTACAGGGTTTAATTGGATGCGGTAATAAAATTCATTATTTGCCACATGGCTTGTTACTGCATGCGATTTAACCTTATAAGAGGTATTTACAAGATTTTTTTCACCTTGCAAACATTCAGTTTTCTTGAAGTGACCATGCTTTGGGGTCATGACCGCAGACATAGTTCGAGTTTTACCCGATCTGTGTAGGGGGGTCGCCTTGCATGTTCCTGTGGATTAGTTGGGGCAAAGCCCTGGACACCTCGGTTATCCAAAAAAAAAAAAATACCATTACCATGTAGGATCCAGATTCGGTATGTAACTTGTCAGTCTATCAAACTAGAACCAAGAATGGAGACCAAATTAAATGGTTATAATATTTTCATATTATATGGATTTAATTAGGTAATTTTTGTTTTTCATATTGCACGTTCCTCCTGATGTATCAATAAATATTTTGAGCAAATAATAACAAATGTATAGTCTGTAATTACAAAATTGGAAAAAAAATAAATAATAAATATGCTAGCAAACAGAAAGGTATAACAGGCCCAAGAAATGTTTTTCCATTTCCAAAAATGAAAAGGCTGAGACTTTAGGATCCAAAAACTCTTGTTTTTTATGAGGTAAGAATTTACCCAATCAGCCCACAGCCATTTATGCTTGAGGTTGGAAACCTTGCACCAAAGCTATAAATTTTGCGGGCCTAACATAGTTCAGCACATTAATCGTGATTTAATATACAGAATTGGTGTTTATTTGACAGGTTTCATCCACCAAAAAATTGGGCAATTCAAGCGATGATGCTCAGGACTACCAAAAATTAGACAACATCATGAACCTTTTGAGCTGTTAACTAAAAAAAAAACTATTTTTCAAGTTGCAACCCCGTGTCAAAATAAAATTCTAGTCACTAACTTCTAAATTTTTTATTTTTTAAAAAAATTTATAAATTAGAATTTCCCTTTATTGCTGAAGCATCTTGTAATATAATTAAAATTGAAATACTACCAAACCTTATATTTCCCAAAACTTTATATTTCTTTTTGATATTGAGGGCTTTACCAATTATAGTTTAGGTGTTTGAAAGGACCAAAAACCTTTGGGCCATTTTAGACCAACAGGTCAAAATTAAATCAAACTTAGCCCAATCATATCTCAGAAGGAATAGAATCCCCAAGGAATAAAGTCCAAAAAGAAGAGCTTAGGCACATTTTTTTTCTGTTGCTTTTCATCAATCTCATCCTCACAAACCTATTCATCGTGGACTTCATTATCTTCATTGTTTGAAATATCAGAGTCAGACAAGGTAACATCATGAGTACCTTTAACAAGAAAAGTAATAAAAGAAAAATCATTACAATCATCATGAGATGATTCATTATCACTAGAGTAGTATTATCAGAAACAGAAACTTTCATAACTTTTCCTTTATTTCTATCCTTTGAATCTTTCTTAGGACTAGTACAAATAGTTAAAGTGTAACATTTGCCACCACAATTCTAGTACGTAAGTTCATTTTTTTTTAATTCTTTTTATTATTCTTCCCATTTCTTTTCATTCATTCTAAATAACGAACCCTTGTCAAAATTACAAGGATTGGTCCTATTGTCATTCCTTCTATATTGTTTTTGCATAAACTGATTAACCTGTCTAACTATGAGTGGCACTTCTTCATTGAAATTATCATCAATAATATTTTCAATTTGAGTTGACTTTAAGGCCATATTCTTTTCTTTTTGAATTTAACAAAAATTTTACATCTCAAAATTATTCAGGGAACCCACAACCTTATCTACCTTAGCACTAGACAAATCGCAATGTTCAACAATGTTTCTACTATAAGAGCATCTCCAATGGTAAAAGCCATTTTCACATATCAAACCTATATTTTGACAGGTGCTACAGTGTCAAAATGCAACATTTAAGCAATTCTGCTCCAATGGTGTATTTCATGCAAAATGTTATTTTTTGACACAATCACTATTCTTTTTCAATTACCATTCCCACCATTCATATTTGCATCGGTAATATTAATATTAGTCAGATTCCAAGTCAAGTTGTAGACATTAGAAGGAAACTAAAATTAAACCTAATTAAAAAGAAGCAAAAATCTAAAATATCTTGTCAAAAAAGGGCCAAAAACAAAAAACAGAGAGATAAAACAAAATAATATATATATTTTTAAAAATGTACCTAAAATTAGACCTAATTTGGCTATAACAACTATTTCAATTTGGCTATGACCCTACTGATATTTTATATAATACGAAAATAGTCCATAACAACATATAACATTGTAACCTAAACCAACTTTTTCTATAACTTATATTCTATCCCTGCGAATCTATTTTTTATGTTTCAAATTCTATATAATATCAAGTTTTTCTTTTACCAGATCAAAAGGAATTGAACAGCTACAACAAATGGGAGAAGGAAGAGTGTGAAAGACTCAAAGTGCACCTGAATTCAATTGTGATGCATTCTTAACCGGTAAAAATTACTTGGTATCTTATTGTGTGTAGAATTATATCGATTTAGTAAATTAATGAGTTTGGCATTGGGTGTTATTGTTAGTGCTTTCGGTCTATATAGCCAAAAAAAAATTCTTATAATAGGCTTTGCCCATGGAGGCAGAGAACAACATTGCAATCTAAATAAATTATGTGCTTATATATACATAAATAACATATGTATATACACGAGGTGTATATAGACACACACATATATACCTTTATGTTTGTGCAAAAATTAGCTATGACTTTAAACAAAATACAAAAACAATTATAATATTGAAAAAGAGAGTAAAAATCAATTGCATAAGAGTAAATAATTGATTAATCATATTATCTAACAAATCAAAATCTGAAATTAGACAATCCAGCAAACAGCATAAAGATTTCAATTTTAAAAACTCCAAAACCAAAAAGCCATCAACAAAGATCCCATTTATCAAAAATCATCATATAATATATCAAAAATAAAAGCCCTCGTCCAATGAAAAAATGCACAAAATAAGTAAAAACAACAACAAATCTAAGAACCTAACATGAGGCTTTCATTCAATAAAAAGGAGTAGATAATTGATTAACCAGATTGTATATCTAACAAATCAAAAATCTGAAATTCGGCAAACAGCATAAAGATTTCAATTTTGGAAATTCCAAAACCAAAAACCCTGAATTGATCAACGAAGGAGTCTATATATCAAAAATCATCATGTACTATTTCAAAAAGAAAAGTACTTGTCCAATATTCATTGGACAAAATACATAAAACGAGTAAAAACAACAACAAATCTAACAAGAACCTAACATGGGCCTTTCCATTTAACAAAAAAATTATAACGGCACAAGACTTACAGATATCAAATTTGTAATGGAGAAAAAAATCTGCAAAACGAACACGTTTAGCTTTCAACAAACCCTAGAAATAGCTTCCTTCTGGAGTTTCAAAGCGACGGAGGAGTGGTTATGGTATAGGTGAGTTGTCTATGGTTTGAGGAAAGAGTGTGTGGTGTAGGAGAGAGAGAGAGAAAGGGAGAGAAGAGAGCAGGGCGGAGGTCGAGCTGTCACGACCCAAATTTTTTAATAAAATCCTCAATTTTTACAAATTCAAATACATCAAAATACACCCAGGAACAAAAAAAAATTTCCTCTTTTATACAAAGTCAATTTCCTCAAAAATACAAAAAAAAAAAAAAAAAAAAAAAAATCTCCAAATAAATAAATAAATCCTGTAACGCCAACTCTTCAGCCTAAGCTCGTATCTAGGAATCCCCATTCATCTTCAGTACCTGAAACTGAAGGGTGGTGAGACAAAATTCCCAGTAAGAAAGACTATAACAAGAATTTCATGGAGGTTAACAAATCAGCTTCACAAAATATACACATTTCATATGAATATATAAACAAAATAAATATGTATTTAATCAAAACATTTAATAAAACCATTTGAAATAAAACCACCCCATGCCATTCAAGGTATAGAGAACCCTACACTGAAAAAGAATTTCCTCACTGGATCACCAAGTCACCAAGCTTCCGCCCGCCTCTACAACTCTCAGCCCTCTGTCTGTGTTCTCAAACTCACACTCTAATTTTTTTCTCTTACTTCCCTTCTCTGTCTTTAATTCTCTCTTCCTTTTGCATCACCAAAGCTACAAACCTTATACAAATATATAGGCAAAGCCATTCACCGACTCCATACACATGTCAAGACTGCTCACCACACCCTCAAAAAGATGTTAGGCAAAACATTATTTTATCTGAACCAAAAAAATTTGCTGGTCCCACCACCTTTTCTGTCTTTCCTTACTAATCCTTGTCATCTCATCTAATGTCTCTCAGCCCATGTGAATAGACCAGACCAAGTTCCTTGAACTTGACTCAAAATTTCCATTAGTAGGTCCCGCCCAAAATAATTACAATTTCCTTTCTCATTATGTTTGTTTTGCTGCCACCTTTATGCTTCAACAAACAATATATATACACACACACACACACACACACACATAAAACATGTGACAAAAAAAATCAAAACTCATTACACCATTTCCTGTGGGCCCCGCAACAAGCCACCACAAAAAAAATCAATTTTCTTTCTCTCACTATCCACTGTCGGCCAACCTTCCATCATCACATTTATTATATATATATATATATATATATATGTATATATAATATATCCTATCATGCATTAAATATATATACATAATATATATACAAAAACATGTGATAAAAATTAAAACCCATGACAGATTGGACCCACCAAAAATAACTTTTCCTTATTTCTTTCATTTCTAATCACTTCGGCTCACTGTGCCTTACTGTCACCTTCTACATCCTTCTATTACCTTCTACTAAAACAAACTCAAATAATAATAATAATAATAATAATAATAATAATAATAATAATAATAATAATAAAATAGAATTATGAATTTAAAATATAAAAAAAATTTGGGTTATCACACAAGCTCTGATCAAGATGCTGGTGGTGGGGTTTGATCGAGAAATAGTAGCTGTTCTCTTCTCTCTCTCTGTCGCCCTACATAGGAACGAAAATTAGAAATAACAAGTGCCATTTCTTGGGCTAGAATTGGCAGGCTAAATGACAATGCATTGGAGAGCCCATTTGAAGCCCATCTGTTGCCGCCGTTCTCTTCTCTCTCTCTCTGTTGCCCTACATAGGAATGAAATATTAGAAATAGCGAGGGCCATTTCTTGTGCTAGAATTGGCAAAGTTAAAATTTGGCAGGCTAAATGACAACCCATTGGAGAGCCCATTTGAAGCCCATCTGTTATATTTTACAAATAACAGCCCAAATAGCATTGGGTTGGAGATGCTCTAATTTGAAATCTCTTAGGTAAAGATCTTACGATTTTCTCACAAATTTTCTTATCACTAACTCTTTTGCTTAAGTGACGAAGTTCAAAGATGATTTCAAGAAGACTATAATACAAATTAGAAAAGTTTCATCTTCTTTCATCACAATGTTCCCAAACTTATGAGAAAACATCTGAATTTTAGATTGCTTCACTTTTGATGTTCCTTCACGAGTAACCTACAAAATATCTTAAACTTCTTTAGCAGTTTTACAATAAGAAATTATAGCATATTCAGATGGCACAACAAAATTAATAATTGCATACAAAACTTTTCCATTAGCATCACTATGCTCAATCTTACAAGTAGTACGGTGAAGGCATCCTTCAAAACCTGAACAGTCTTACCATCCTGTGTCTTTTCCTCGGTCGGAGGTGTATATCATGTCTTAACAATAGCCCAGACTTTTCCTTCAGAATTTTGCAAATAAGTTTTAATTTCCAAAAGGAGTAATTGTCTCCTTCGAATAAAGGACCACGTTGATTAGATCCACCCTCTTTCAAAACATATAAGACATGTTGAAAGGATTTATTCCTTTTTTTTTTTTTTTTTTTTTTTTTTTTTTTTTTTTGTAAATAAAAACTTTCCACTAAGATCAACTCAATGTGTAGAGATTGGCTTCGATACCAAGTATGAGTTGTGCAGGGGAATAGATTATGGAAAGTTGAGTTAAAAATAGTTTTTTAGAGGGATTAATCAAGTGTTTCTTTATCCAATTTTATTATGCTAAATTACCGGTTAACTAGCCATTCACAAATAAAGTAAAAACAAGTAAAGTTTAGAATGACACTGGATTTTTGCGAGGAAACCAATTGGAAAACCTCAAGATTTTGTGCATTATCCCAATCGTAATATGATCCACTATGTATGAAACAAAGTATACAAACTTTGATTCAGGCTCACACCCCTTCACTCTACCAAGACGCAACACGTTGAATGACCCTGGCTTTGCAACCTCCCGTCCAACAGCTCTCGACTTTAGACTTACTCCTTAAACCTTGTAGAATGATTGCTGGTAGATCAACAACACTCCGCAAATGCCTTGATCCCTTCAAAGTGTGATCTAAAAATCTTCTTCTTCGAATCTGAATTTGTCATAGAAGATATAAGATCTGCTTTCTCTAATCAGTTTATATGTAATCTTCAATAAACTTGAACTCGATCAGGAATTGAACAACACCCTAATTAATTCACTTATGTGTAAATAGTGTGTATATTCTTAAAAATCTCACACAAAGGCTCTAAATGAAAATCAGAATTTTAATGCAAAACGCCACACTACCCTAAGTAAGAAAATAAGTTTTTATAGACTTTTGAAACCCTAGTTGTATTTGGAAAACAAATCAATTTTGTGCATGAGTTTTTAAAGAAAGTCTATACAAAATAGGAAGTTAAAATATAGTAGAAAACAAAGTTACCAAAAACTGTTGTAGGATTTGAACTGGTTCAACTGCCCTTAAATCAATTCAAGTTAGCAAGTGTATTTTTAAAAGGGTAAAATGCAATAACCCCCCTCAACTATACCCTAATAAGCAGAAAACCCCCCTGAATTTCTAAAGTAGCAAAAAACTCCCCCACACTTAGTTATTTGGTTGCAACTTACCCATTTCTTTGACCGGTGATCATTTTTTAAGGTTTGTCTGGCACGTGATTGGGAATATTTTTTTAAAGGACCATACAGCCCTTAGTTGACCATTCAATAGTCTAATACCCACCAAAAAATCCCTAACGCCTTAAAAAAAATAGAAGAAAGAAAGAAACACCATCAACAAAGACATACAGAGACCAAACTGGGAGCCAGAGGAAGGTGCAGGGGACGGAAGAAACGGAGAGAATATCGACGAAGGTGAAGAGCGGGCCTAAATCGGGAACTCCGGCAGCGGTGTGGAACTGGTCTGGTGACTATACAGAGGATGGACAACGAGTCGTCGACTGAGCAGAGAGTTGAAGTGAAAGGACGGCGGTGAAACGACAAGGATTGGTGTAGTCGGCGATGAACAAGATGGACGTCGTGTTTGCAAGGCAGCCACAAAGAGTTGGTGACCAAGGAAGATGACGATCAGGTTGGGGATAAAGAAGATGATGTTCACATCGACTGAGTGCTCCGATTCCGCCCTTAGAAACTCAAATAATTCACACCGAACCACTTACCACAAGTGGTCAAACCCAATTGAAACCACAAACCCTCCACCATTGTCAATCTCAGTTCAGAAATGAAGAAGATAATGTTCACATCGCCCGATTACGTGCTCGGTCAAACTCGATACAACCCTTGGAAATAATTCATACTGAACCTCACCACACGCCATCAAACCCAATTGAAACCACAAACCCACTGCCACAACCACCATCACCATTTACCACGACCTTCTCTCTCCATCGCCATGGAAACTCAAACTTTTCATTCTAATCCACAAACCCACTGCCCACTCCCGCCGCCACCATCGCCTTCTCCTCACACATATATTCTGTTCTTTAACCCAACAAGCCCGATGCCTCTCCTCCTTCGGTGCTGCCGTTGGTGTACCTTTTCTTGCTCGATACGATCATGAGGATGAATTGCTCTGGCGTATTTTCAAAAACCCTTTTAATTAATGGCCATCACACCTTCAAGCAGTTCAGAGGAAGAGTGGCCATCGAAGTCATAGTTATTAAATGCTAAGGTTTCTGATTTGGGACTATGGACTAAGAATTGTTCTTCCAAATGAAGGATTGCAGAGTAGCAGAGAGAAAGAAGTTTAATTCTTTTGGGTTGCCGGCGTTATACGCCTCCCACCCTGGTCCCTTCTTTCTCTCTATATCTCTAACGCATTTCTTTCTCTCTTTATCTCCATTTTGTTGTTTGATGAAGGGTAAAATGGACTTTTCTAATTTTCGGTGATAAAAGATGACCGGAATAACCTTATCTGTCCTAAAACTACACTAAGACCATAGTGAGGGGGTTATTTGCAGTTGAAGGGGGTTTGTTGCACTTGAGGTATAGTTGGAAGGAGTTTATTGCACTTTACCCTTTTTAAAAATAAAGCTTTAACACTTAAATCGGTTCAGCTGCTCTTGAACCAGTTTAAGTTGGCCAGACTTGAACTAAAGGTTTTAACACTTTGAAATATTTTGGCAACACTCAATTTTTGAAAAAACGCAATGCATGCAAGTGTCTTTACCTTCTAACTAACCTTCCTAAAATGTTATTCTTACCATTTTTGAAGTCATTAAATTATTGATCATGAACAACTCCTCAATTCCGCTTCCAAACTCGAACTTAAGATTAGAACTCAAAATTACAACTTATTTGGACTTATTTTGACAACGGAATTCGCCATTTATTCGTGCACTGAAAATTAAGGACATTTTGTATACACATTAATGGGATTTTGGTTGCCTGACAAGCACTCACCTGCTCCGAGCCCCACGTCCCTACCCATTCAAAGTTCCTCCATTAATACTCTATTAATTTGTTTGTAACAACTATCATCTAAATCGAGTACGATGGAACTTGTGTGGTTGGAATGAAGACTTGAAGACCCCAATTCCACGGGCCTATGGATTTTGTGGTCCGACTAAGTCAGTAGTTTGTTTTATCATTCGGAATTATTTCAGCCACGCGTTATATCAATATTTCTATTACTATGGCTTGTGTAATATTATTTTTTTGATATTATTATCTAAATTTGAGCCTGACATAATAATCATTACTTTGTTTTATTATACGGAATTATTTCAGCCACGCCTTATATCAATATATCTATTACTTTGGGGTGTGTTATATTATTTTTTTGATATTGATATTTAAATTTGAGCCGATGATTGATATTGATTTAAAATAATTTATAATATATTATTTTTTATTTTTTATATTTCTAAGAATTAGGAAAGAAAAATGAAAATTTTTAAATGAAAAAAATTAGAATTTAATTGAAGAAGAGAAAGTTAATCTTCTTCTTCTTTTTTTTTTTTTTTTTTTTTTTTTTTTTTTGGGATATATATTAAAAATTAAAAAATTTAGGAGGTATTATATAAAAAATTTAATATACACACATATATATATATATATATATATATATATATAATTAAATTAAAAATTAGTATATATAGTAATGAGCAGGCCACCCCAGGCCAGGGTTTATGCCCCGGGCAAGATTTTTATTGAAGTTAAGAAAGTTCATGTTGTGGGGCTGCTGGCTTGTTATTGGAAAGAACACGCCAATTTATACAGGGGTGGCGGGAGAAGACTAGTCTTTCGCGGTTTTGTGTCCATCTTAATTGATATTATCCAAATAAATACCAACTGTTTTCAAAGTTTGATTACCACCTATAAATATTTACATTAGACTATAGAAGGAAATACTTCACAAAGAATAACCTCCACTTAAGAGATCAGAAGCAATCATGAGGTTTCTACAAATATTGCTACTGCTGTTGGTGGTGGTGGTGGTGGTGGTGGTGGAGTTGGTAGTAAATGCAGCAGCAACTCTCGCCAAGCCTGGTTGCCCACAAAATTGTGAGAAGTTTACCATTCCATACCCGTTCGGCACAAGCCTGAACTGTTGTCGAAATGAGAATTTCCTGATAGCATGTACTGACTCCAAGACATATTTTTTAGCCAAAGACTACTTCTGCTTCAACAACCGTACCAACTTAACTGTCTTTGACATATCTCTTGATGGCGAGTTGAGTGTCTCCACTTGGTTAGGGGCATATGCGTGTTACAACAAATCCGGGACATTAGGTTAATCTTAAGTTTTTAATTCTCAATATCTACTTTTGAAAACCCTAATCTCTCTTCACCAGTATTTCTTTCTCTATGAATTATCTTACACTTGCTAATTCTGTTACTCGTCATTTTCTTGTCATATAAAGATGGTTTGCCGACAACCTCTAGAGAAGAAATTTCGGTAGTAAAAAGTGATTCTGTAGTGGAGATATCTTCTGCGATTTTATAGTGGAAATATCTTCTGTTTATCAAGTTATTATTAACAATTAATCTTCAATAATTGATCAGCACAACAACAATAGAATTATGAATCCATCATTTGCTGATATTTAGTACTTCACCACTTTCTTTCTTTCTTTTTTTTTTTTTTTTTTTTCCCCCCCACTTTTTCATTTTCTTCATTCTTGCTATATGCCAATTCAATTGATAACAAGTTTGTACTCTTCTCTAAAATCTTCCAAGAAAATTTTTTAACGGTAGATCTTAAGGATAAAATTGTCAAGTTAAAATTATGTTAATTGTTGAAGAAATTTGAACTATTGCATCCACCAAACAACTTTTTCCTTTTAAATTTGCATATTGAAAGGCATTCTTCAAAGCCCTTCAGAATAAAAGGAATTTTAAATTCAAAAACTCCCCCAAACAGAGCCTTTAATTGTTATTGTCCAAAGGGCTTTCACAGTGATGGAGTAATGGGAAGCCAGGGTTGCATTCGAGATGAAAGTAATCCACCTGGTAACTGTGTATTGTGTGAATTTTAGAAACTTCAGCAATGTTTCCCGAGTAGCTGTGGTAAAATTAAATTTGTTTTACCTTCTAAAAAAATAATAATAATAATTTATAGGAAACTTTATTCAAGTGCTTGGCAAACATTTCTAATGGCGTAATCCTTTTTGTCTTCATTTTTTTTTTTTTTTCCTTTAAGTTTTTGTTTTAAATTATGTCACACACACTTCGCGTTTAATAATGTTTTCATTTTATGTTTTTGCTTTCTCTTGAAAGAAGAAGAAACATAATTTTATTTTTTTTGAGTGGTAATAAAAAACAAAAACGACGTTTATTAGCACTTGTTGTTGTCATAATTTTGAAAGCAAAAAATCATAACAGTGTTTAATAATACATATTTGTTACAAATTTACATAACATTTTTTTATTATTTTATTTTAATTTTATTCATTAGTACAAAAAAATCTTAAATATGTATGCAATTCAATTATTTCACAAATATTAAAAATATCCAATACAGGATATTAAAATATAATATTCAATTTAAAATCACAAATCCTAATAATACCCGATACATAAGTACAAAACAAGATATATTAGGACAAATACACTCACACCAATTATGTATAAAAGTGCATGCATATGCATAATCTACACATTTATTACAAAATATATAATATATGTTAAATAAAAAATATATATTAAATAATATAACTATAATATAATATAATATAGATATGGTATATAATATTATATTATATATGTTGCATAATAATTTAATAATATTATATAATAAACCATTTTTTTTTTGTTCCAAAAAATAATTTCACAATTATATAATATATTATATTTTAAAAATATACAGAGTATTTTTGTTTTAAAAAAATAATTTACACTAATATATAATATAAATATAATTATATATTAAAAATATATTTTTATTAGTATTTAATATGTAGCATTAGTATATAACATGAATAACATATATTTTATTTGAAATGAACAGTGTATATGTAATAATAATAGTGAAAACGTTTTTGCTCAACATCGAAAACATTAGAAACACTTTTTTTGTGTTTCCTCATTTCTTCACAAAAATGAAAAACGTTTTCTGTTATAGAAAAACAAAAACATATTATTAAACATGTTTTTGTTTTGTTTTGTTTTGCCTTTTTAAGGGCTAACAACAGAAAACAAAAAACGTTTCCGGTTACTAAACACAGCCTTCCCTTAGAGAAAAATGAAGTGATGCCACTTGGACTTAAACCCTTTGGCATTTGCAATTGTATTGTGATTGGTACAACTTTATTTTTGAAGGGGAGAAAATTGTATTTTCCTTAATGGACAAATAATTTTTTCTCCATCAAAAAATAAAATAAAATAAAAATCTCATGTTATATTCAAAATAAGTTAAAATCCTCCTAATGTTCAATAAATCCCCTCTATTTTTCAAATTGAGCGAAAAAAAAAAAAAAATTATTTTTAAAAATTAAAAATTAAATACCTAAAATACTCTTAGGACAAAATAAAAAACAAAAACTCTCCCTCAGGTTTAGTCAAACCCTTCAAAGTTTTTGCGACATACCGAGGAAGCATAAGGATTATGGACCAGGCGCCCATGTGCCAAAAACAACAAAAATAGCCAACAAGATTAGAAAATAAGCCCACATAAAAGGCCCAAATTCTTATTGTCCAAAAGTTTGCCCAATATGGATACCAGAAAAGCCTCAAACACAACCCATAAGCATGGGCGGGATTCCAGCAACAAGCTCATAAAATTTCTTTGTCATGTTGGTGGGCTAGCTATGGTGGATGTGGTTGTGGTGGCGGCAATGAAGTTTGTGGAAAAGCGAAGAAGGGGTTTGGGTAGGACGTTTCATATAAGGAGATAGGAAGGTTCCATTCCATTGCAATCTCCTCTACACAAGGACATGAGCATTTCTTCATGGAGAACAATTTAAACTTAATTAAATTGATGATTGCATTGAAGGTCTGAGATGGAGGCAAACTTCCTGTGTTGCTTTCACTCCATATATGGTATACAAAATTTGCTAACATGAGCTTCCAAGTAAGGGTGAATCCAGAAATTGTCAATGGGCTTGGGTGGACTAATACTGATAATATATATATATATATATATATTTGGGCTGTGCTAAAATTAGGTATGGTAAAAATTAAATTTTATTTTATTATTATTATTTTTTGGGGTGGGCTTGAGCACACCCAATCCCCCACTTCAATCCGCCAGTGCTTTCAAGTAAGAATCTTGACAAACTTTGCTTTATGTTTCCAATTTGAAGAAGCCCAAATTAGGAAGTTTTGCCATGTATTAGGGTTTGTATAGAACCTACATGTATGCTATAATCCATTCCAGATTGATTTCAAGTATGAACATTAGTGAAAAATGTGTCCATGACTCTCTGCAGTCTTTAGACACAATGCACCCACATTTGGTTGCATTGTGAAATCTATGGATGGTCCATCTTGAGTTAATTATATTTCCTGAATTGCAATTCGAAGACAAAAAGAATGCTTTGGAATTAGATGCTTAAACCAGGCCAATTTGTACCATTGTTTGGTTGGGAGTGGATGAGAGATGGCTCTGATTGTGTGTTTGAGTGAGTAATTTTTTTTTTTGTTGGTGAGGGTGTCCACAGTATGAGATCTTCAACTAGAAGGTTAGGCATGGTAAGAACAAACAAATCACAATGTGGAGAAATTAGGTTAGACAAGTTCCTAGGCCATGTCCATTGGTTAATGGTAAGTAGTTGAGACACTTTCATGAGCTTGTTGATACACCATCCCTATCTATGACTGGAGTCTGAGTTTAATAGCTGGTATAAAGGTCCACAGGGCAGCCAGTTGTCAAAAACACCTTAGTTGATGCTCCATTGTTGACTGTGTGCTTGATCAATAGCTATGCAAAGTGTCTGTTTTGAAGTAGTTTCCTCCAGAACCATGAGCACTTGTTAGGAACATTGATGTCCCAGATGCTCATCTGCTTGATTAGGTACTCCTCTGTCCATGTCTTCCATAGGTGCTCTTCATTGGAACGTAGAGACCATAGGTGTCTCAACACTGGTGCTTTGTTTCATAGTTGGATATCATGTAATCTCAATCTACCGGTTTAATTTCATTGGACTGCATACCTACTACATACCGCTTTTGATATGAATCTACTAATATTAGGTCCTGCCCATGGGAATCTTTGAAGAATTTGAGTTACTTGACCACAAACTTTCACAGGTAAGATCAATATGTTTGTCCAAAAAATATGCATGCTGAATAATGTTGGCTTGATGAGTTGAAGTCTCCCTGAAAAAGAAAGTGTTATAGCTGTTCATTTATTTACTTCAGCTATCTATGAGTGTTTGACAGTCAGCAGCATTAAGTCTTGAGGTTAAAAGAGGTATGCCTAAATATCTATCTGGTAGGGAGCCACAAGTAAATAAGAAGATTTGAGATATCTATTTTATCAACAGAAACTCCACTAAAAAAGTTGTATCTCTTGCTCAACGAAGGGACAAGGTGAGAGTTTTTTTGAAGTTATATATCCAGAGAATCTTTATGGACTTCAGTTGAATTGATGTCCCCGTGGCACAACATGAGTACAGCATCAACAAGAGAGGTGAGAAATCTGAAGTGCTTTACACCTCCAATGAAAGGTGAAATGAGAGGGTTTGAGGTGGGCATTTTATTATTATTATTTTTTTGATTGGGGGAGAAATCACCGAAAAACTAACCCCCACAATTTAAATTATTGTAATATATCCCGTATATGTGATGTTAGTTGCCAGATTATGTGTGTACGAATTCACCTGCTCCGAGCCCCAACTCAAAATTCCTCCATTATCTAAATTGAGTACAATGTGTGGTTGAAGTGAAGTCTTGAAGACCCCAATACTACTGGCCTATGGACTTTGTAGTCTGACTCAGTCATTAGCTTGTTTTATTATAGGAATTATTTCAGCCACACTAGGTTCAGTGACTGTTGTCCTGATAATTATTGACTATGTAGCGTTGACTAAACCAATTTACTACAACATAAAGCAATTCATCACAATTTTTCGGTTTCGGCATGAGTATTACTGCCCTTCTACTTACATAACTCATTAATCTTTACAATTGGTCATGTTCACAATCAGGCCACTGTCAACTACTATTTCCATGCACCGGAAAATTAATTCAGGCAAAACACCAGCGAGTGGGAGAAGATTTTGATTGGAATCAAGAAAGTTCGTCTAGAAGCTGCTGGCATGTTATTGGAAAGAACACGCCAATTAATAAAGGGTTGGCGGGAGAAGACTAGTCGTCTTACGCGGTTTTGTGTCCGTCTTCACTGAAATTACCCAAATACTAACTGTTTTCAAAGTTTGATT
Source organism: Cornus florida (assembly GCF_030987335.1). NCBI lineage: Eukaryota > Viridiplantae > Streptophyta > Magnoliopsida > Cornales > Cornaceae > Cornus > Cornus florida. The sequence goes on along the minus strand of NW_026775579.1, from coordinate 74,588,418 downwards.
GCCACCTATAAATATTCACATTAGACTAGAGAAGGAAATATTCTACAAAGAATAACCTCCACTTAAGAGATCAGAAGCAATCATGAGCTTTCCACAAATATTGCTACCGATGTTGTTGGTGGTGGTGGTGGTAGTGGAGTTGGCAGTCAATGCAGCAAATCCCTCAACAACTCTTGCCAAGCCTGGTTGCCCACAAAGTTGTGGGAACCATACCATTCCATACCCGTTCTGCACAAGCCCGGACTGTTGTCGAAATGAGTTCTTGATAACATGTAATGACTCGAAGTCATATTTTGCAACCAAAAACTTAGGATACAACTATTTCGATTCAGAATACTACTACTACTACTACTATTTATTTTTAGACAGTAACATTACTTCCAACTTAACTGTCCTTGACATATCACTTAATGGCGAGTTGCGTGTCTCCACTTGGTTAGGGGCATATGCGTGTTACAACAAATCCGGTGGATTGATTGACTCCTACAATTCACCGTTTTTCACATTATTTCCCTTCTCCTCCACCAAAAATAAGTTCACGGTAGTAGGTTGTGACACTTACACATACAACATTACCAAAGATCTGGGTACATAAGTGGTTGCATGTCAATGTGTGATGATTTTTATGATGTGGTTGTAAGATATTTTTTTTATATTTGTGACCTATATGATTTGGACACGTAATTTAATTCTATTATTTGGTGGTTAAATAAAATAAATTTCACATTAATATTATATTATTTGGTCAACTTATAAACTACCTTTTTGGTAATTAATTATTGGAGCAGTGTTTTCCTATTTATTCCTTACTGTGATGGAAAGTGGAATTAAGGTTACTAAAAAGGAAAACTGGTCCTCTTTCTGCCTTTATAAAGTGTATATTCTCCATCAATTATGTACGCTAGAAATTGGTTTCCACGCTTTGACTATTGCAGTTTAACATGTTGTTCGTTCCGTACAAAGGATCTCAACGTTTGCCTTGATCTCTTCGAGTTTTACAATTACAGATCGAGGTATTTGTATTTAACTATTTATTTATGCATTATAGATATGTAAAAATCATGAAGTTCTAAGATATGAGATTCATGTAAATTTGTGATTAATGGTTTTCACGAATTATTAAAGTTTACATGTGGTATCAGAGCTTAAAGTTTAGGGATTCATTATTTTTCTTTAACGTTGCATAAATAATATTTAATATATAATGATGATTGGAATAATGTATTGTTTTAAATTCGCATTGTGGATATGTTTTGAGCAGTATTTTCCGTGGGTTTGTTTGAATCAAGTTTTGTGTGCTAATTTTGGTTTCCATACATAGATTTCCGAATTTTATGTAATTGCTTGAAAGTCAATTACTTAATAATGCATGTATGCACTTGTATAATAAGATGAAGAAGTTTCCTTTTCGTACATGATTTTGAAGAGGAATATGTGTATTATTATATACTAATTTTAATATCATTATGGATGAATTTTGTGAACACCAAACTAACTTGGGTATCTTAATTTTCAAGCCTGATTTAATTGCTGAAAGTTTTAATGGCATCTTGTTGCTATTTGAAAAAAGCTCATTGTTTTACCAATTATTGTCTGATGATATAAATGATTTTATTTTTTAATTATCTGAAAAATAATAAATAATTAAATACATAAAGTATATATATTTATTTATTTTATTAGAAATTAGAATTTCTAGAATAATGTGTGAGTCTAGAAATTTGACTTTATTGGCCATACAAATAAATTATTGTTTAGTACCCAAATATACATACATGATGGAGAATCAATTTTAAATTGATTCAATTATGATTTTCAAGTCTGAAAATAAAAATAATATATTTTATTATGTATATAAAGTAAAAAAATACTTTTATTGAATTTTTGGACTATTAAATTTTTGGAATCGAATTTACCTAAATTTATATCGATCAGTATGAGTATGTGTGTATAATGTTAAATGGGTAACTTAATGATGAATTAATCACTGTCTAATTTAATATTCATATAATGTGAAGATTGGAAGCTACCAAAGTGGCCCAATCATAATGATTGATAAATATTAATTTTTGTAGTAGACATAATTAATCATAAATTTGTTACTAGCTAATTTAATATTCCACTACAACAGTTCTGGTTTTTACTAGCTCAAAAGCGCTGGTAAAAGTCTTAAAAAGCGCTAGTATTACCAGCGCTTTTGAAAAAGCGCTAGCAAATCCAGTGTTGGTAGGCCTTTACCAGCGCTTTTCCAGAAGCGCTGGTAAAGTCCTTTTACCAGCGCCGCTGGGATAGAGTATTTACCAGCGCTTTCTGCAAAAGTGCTGGTAGAGTCTATTCACCGGCGCTTTTTTGCTAAAGCGCTGGTAAAGGGTATTTTTAATTTTTTTTTCCTCCCTCCCTATGCTAGCGCTTCTTAAAAGAGCGCTAGTAAAGGGTCCTTTTTTTTTTTTTTTTTTTTTTTTTTTTCCTTATAGTTTTTGGAAAAAACATATCAATAGAACTACCAACTACTAAATGTCATCCAATATAACACAAGTTAATATAAAAATACCATCCAAATTATTTTTACATAATACAACCACAAGTTAACCCTGCCAATATGAAAATTACCATCAAAATTGGCTACTAATACAACCACAAGTTAAGCTGGTAAATGTCAACCAAAAAGAAAAAATGTATACTAATACAACCACAAGTTAACCTACCAATATACCATCCAAATTGTCTAAATAAAGCTACTAAATGTCAGACAAAAAGAATTAACAATTTTTGACAAATGTAGTACAAGTTTTTCAAAAAGAACCCATCCAAGGCGAAGGAAATTCAGAAAGCACAGCCACGACCCCATCTTCAACTTCAACAAGTCTTCTTGCCCATTTGATTTGAATTACCCTACATTTTTTATAAATTCATAACGCACACATTATAATAAATGAAAATTTAACATATATATAAGAGAAATTAAAAGTTCATAACCTTAACTGAATTGGCATCACGACTAGATAATGAATTTGGGGATACTCTAGGAGAAGCATTTAACGAATCAGATTCCTTCAAAATAAGAAAACAAAATACATGAAATCTTGGCATAAGTAAACATATATTTAGTAAAGAATAAAATTAATAATAAATATACCTGTCCGCTACAATTTTGTTATTGCATCTGCATTAGCATAGCCACCTGTTGTTGTAAATTTTCCAACTTGTCATCATAGTTGGCTCGTAAATTTTCCAACTTGTTGTCATAGTCGGCTTGCATTTTTGAAATGGTCTCCTGTAACTCTACGCGTGCAGCACGTGCCTCCTCATCAGATTTTTTCGCATTATTAATCAGTTCAGCTTTACTAGGAGAGAGCCCCCAAACATCGCTTGGTGTGCCCGAAGCCAAGCATTCGCACACGACCAGTTCTCTCTTCTCCCTAGGGGTGGCAATATTTGACACGACACGAGATAAGCGGGTTTGGGTTGGGGCTAATCGTATTCATGTCATAATCGTGTCGATACGGATTAACCCGCTAATTAACCGTGTCGTGTTCGTGTTTGACCCTATAAACACGATTATGACACGATTAATCCGATTAACTAAACGTGTTAGATAAACGTATCGTGTTTGTGTCAAAAATGACCCACTTAGCAAAACGTGTACAATAAATATGTCGTATTCGTGTAAAAAATGACTTAAACGTGTTTTTTCATGTCGTGTCAATTCTTAACCCATTTATTAAACAGGTTATGCGTGTCGTGTCGTGTTACATATATAATAATCGTGTCGTGTTCGTGTCAAAGGTCTTAGACACGATTAATAATCGTGTCGTGTTCGTGTCAACCCTAATCATGTCCGTGTCGTAATCGTGTCGACACGCCAACACGAATTGCCACCCCTACTTCTCCCCTCACAATAGAGAACAAATCATTGGAACTGTTAATAGGCGAGTCAGAGTAACTTTTTTGAAGTACTTTTATGTTTTCCTGTCAAAAAAAAAAAAAAAAAGTTTGAACTACCATGACATACTACTATGAAACATCCAGACAAATCTAATGAAATGAATGATAGAACAGGAATCCAGAAACTGTTATACATATAATTACTATTATGGACTTTAAATAATATACTTGCCATTCTGTCCTGTGATTTTGTGAATTAGGATGTTGAGTGACCTTGTTTTCTCACTATAGATGGTGTTATCATTATTCTTCTGTTCCACTATTATGAAGATTTATGAGGAAAATTTAATAAATAAAAACACTCTCTTTGTGGAGAATTGCAGCCAATAAAATGAACTTTAGTAAAAATGTGAAGCACTACAGTTTTTTCTAGACTCAGTTTTGTGATTACTGCATCATAGATGATGGATTCATTGCTTGCTACATAAAATAGTACATTCTGAAACTTTGAAAACTAAACAGAGGTGTGCCTTTGAAAGATGTTTTTCTATTTTGTTTTAGGACTTCGATGATTGGGGTTGAGAGGAACACATTAAATTGAAGAATTCAGGGTGATTTTCTTGGCCACACCCAGAGCATTTGTTTCTAATTTTTTTTATTTTTTTTGTAATGCAACATTCTTAGACAATATCCTTGTATCCAAACGTATCTAATAGTTTCCTATAAAACATTTGTAACATAAAAATCTAAAAAGTAGAACATTATGAAGGAGAGAAAATAGGAAAGAAAGGGAAGGAAAGAATCAAAGTAATTTGTGCAATAACAGTTGCAATGGAGAGGCTGAAGTGCCATCAACAAACTGATTAAGTAGTGCAATCCTAATTGAGTTGTAAATTCTTGTATATTCAACCCTACTTAAACTCCATTTCTCTGTAGCTAAATTTGGAATAATAATAATAATAATAATAATAATAATAATAGTAAATTGCAGAAGAATTGAACTGGCTGTCATAAAATTCCAGGTTCTAAGCTCTTTTCATGGAGCATGAAGCCAGGAAAAAAAAATAATACAATTTAAATGTATATTGGAATACATCCAATCCCAAATTAGGAATGATACAATTTTCTTCTTCCATTTATTATGGAGAAGTAGGTAAGCAAGTTAAGAATGTTGCTAAAAAAAATTGTTGGTTTTGTATGACTGATCATGCTCCTAAAACACCGAGCTTCCTTCGAATGGTGTAGTTCTAGTGTTTTTTTTAGTATTCATGCTTTTACACAATGTTATTTAGTCATTCAGTTTAGAATTTATTTACCATTTTCATATATTCAGATAATTAACTACGAATTTGTTATTATTATAATAATAATAGTTATTGGACTAGATATTGAGCGTTCACTTGAATTGCAGTTGACAATTGAAAACCCAAAGTTTGCTTCGAACATATTAGACATGCTCGTGAGCCACATTCATGTTTTTGCAGCTCATATGAATGGTAATCATGGTATGGGTGGGTAAAAGTCTGAAGCTTGGTATTCTTGTCGATGAGATTGCACTATCAATGTATTTTTGGCCTTACAACAACCTAAACCTCCTGCAGAGACCAATCTTTCAAGTGCAATTGGACTGGCTAGTCTAGAGGGATATTTTTTATGATCACCGGGAAAATAGTTTCTGCTCACAGTTTTTTTATTGAACAATTTCTGTTTTGTAAGTTGACAAATTTTGTTCCCGTGTTTTTTTTTTTCACCATACAGTCAATCTCAGGATATAGAAATGGAGTATGTTTAACCCTAGGTCCCTAACCAACAATTTTTGTGAAAAGAGAGGTGCAACACATGCGGAAAATTTTAATATCATTTCATTGATGAAAAGTTGATATTGTTAGCTGAACTATCTTTCAAGTTTGAGGCAAGAAAGAGATGATACCATGAGTTGTACACTATATATTGTCATTAAGTATCAAGTATATTGGTTTTTTTTCTCTATTTTTTACTCCTTATCTGTGACTATCATTTCCAACTGACATAGTATTAAAACAATCCGGTGCTCCAATTTATCCAAGTCTTCAGGCCGAAGAGTCTTTGAACACAGCTCTCGATAAAAGTTATTGAGCTTGACAAGTACTGAGCAAACATTCTTAGGCAATGTCCTACGAATGGCTATGGCTAGAAGTTGTTGCATCAAGATATGACAATCATGACTCTTCAACCCACTAATTGTACGCTCTTTCAATTTCACACAACGTGAAATGTTCGATGCATACCCATCTGGAACTTTAATATTTTTCAACACTCGACATAATGTGCTCTTTTCAAGTGAAGATAGTGTGAAACTTGTAGGAGGCAAATAAAATTTGTTTGAACCACGTTCTTGTGGGTGAAGTGAAGGCCTTACTCCCATATCCTGTAGGTCCAGTCTTGCTTTTAATCCATCCTTCCCTTTCTGATCATTCATCAATGTGTGAAGTATATTGTCACATATATTTTTTTCAATTTGCATGACATCTAGATTGTGACGCAGAAGATTATACTTCCAATATGGTAATTGAAAGAATAAACTCTTCTTTCTCCAATTGTGCGGCGGTCGCGTCCGATCTTCACACTTCCAATCTTCATTCATTATATGCACACTCTTTCCAAATGGTGGAAATTTAAGGCCCTCTAATTCATGTAACAATTGTGGTCTAGATAACATAGGCGGTGCACACCTTACCTCTTCAGTGCCGTCAAATACTGATTTACAATGCCTATATTTATGATCTTTTTCAAGAAAACAACGATGCCTATCATAACATATTTTCTTGCTATGATCTAAGAAATGAGAGCAAGTGTCTTTGTTACAAGTAGGACAAGCCAAATACCCTTTTGTACTCCAACCGGATACCATTGCATGACCAGGAAAGTCAGAAAGAGTCCAAAACAATGCTGCATGCATATGGAACATCTCATTTCTTGAAGCATAATAAGTTTCCACCCCATCAACCCACAACTCTTTTAATTCCTCTATCAAAGGCTGCAAATAGACATTAATATCATTTCCAGGTCCCTTAGGGCCAGGTATCAAGGTTGATAGAATAAAATTAGGTTGTTTCATGCACATCCATGAGGGTAAGTTATACACGAGTATCAAAACAGGCCATGTACTGTGTGCAACACTCATGGTCTTGAATGGGTTGAACCCATCAGTTGCTAATGCAAGCCTGACATTTCGAGGATCACTAGAAAATGTTGGGTAACTTTTATCAAAGCTATCCCATGCTGGGGAGTCAGCGGGATGTCTCATCAATCCATCCTTGATTCGCTCTTCGGCATGCCATCTCATAGAAGAAACTGTCTTACTTGACATGAACAATCTTTAGAGTCTTGGCTTCAAAGGAAAATATCGTATAACTTTAGCAAGAATTTTTTTATTTGTTGATGAGGATGATGTACTTGCATTGCCCTCAGTTTCTGAATCAAAAACTTTCCACCTTGACTTGCCACAATTATGACACATTTCATCATTAGAGTGCTCCTTCCAATACAACATACAATCAGAGGGATATGCATGAATCTTATCATATTTAAGACCCAGGTCACCAATCATCTTCTTTGTTTCATTGAAGGTTTTTGGTAATGTCTCGCCATCTAGTAATCCATCTTTTATCACTTTTAACAGATCAGTGAATGATTTGTCACTCCAATTATATTTAGTCTTCACTAAATATAGCTTCACTATATAGGATAACTTTGAAAACTTTTTACACCCAGGATATAACTCTTGGTTTGCATCTTCCAATAGCCTATAAAATTTATCTAACTTTTCATTTGACACCCTTTGGTGCTGATCATTTTCTCCGTTGGTCTCTTCCCTCCCTTCAGTTGGAACACCAAAACCCTCGTGTAAGAGTCCTTGCATATCATCATTTTTGTTTGCATTGATATCATCATGTGTTGTGTGTACATCAATTTGCCGAGAAGATGATGGCACTTCTTCCCCATGATAAAACCAAGTTGTGTATGACTGAATAAACTTATTGCACACCAAATCATCTCTCACCTCAGAACGTGTTTTTTTTATACAATTGCCACAATCAGTACAAGGACAATATATACGCCCATCCTTCCCAACTCGCTCAAATGAGATATCTAGAAACTCTTCAACTCCACGCAAGTATGCTGAACTTAACCTATTTGCATAGTAATGCATATAAAAAATAAAATTTCTTAAATTGTAGTTATTAGATTAAGTAACCTAATCAAACTACAATCTGAAGTACCTTGACTAAGTTATCCAACTTCTATCCATGATATTACATCAAGTAACCTAAATAAAATATATAGACAAGAAATATATTATTAGTAAACATGATAACAATTTAGTCAAGGTATTTGAAAAGAATAAAAAAGTAACATGTACAAAAAAAATCGTGACTACTCCATTAAAACAAATTCCTCAACAAAATGTAGCTATGGTTCCTAAGAATGATCGTAAATTTTTAGTAAAATATCATTATGCAAGATGGATCCATTGTGTACAGCAAGAAAGTAACAGGTAATAGTTCAATCTCCAAAAGTTCCACATGAACATAAATAAATTATTTGCATTAATCAAAATAAAAACATATTGCAACATGATTATTTGTAAGAGCTGACAATTCAACAAGATGATATACCAAAGTTGATTTACCTGTCATGCAACAAGTAGAATATATTGATCAACTAATAAAACTCATAAGGAATAATTTTAAATGCATAGAAAAAAAAACTAAAAAATAGGAAAAGCAATCATCAATACCTTCAAAGAATATTAGCTAATCAAATTCGAATTATCCCCTTCTTGATTGCTAATGCGAAGGAAACCGGGACAAAGCCTGAATTATAGTGGTCACACTGTCAGCAATAGCAAGAACATAGCAAGCTTAGTATCTTGTAGCATACAAAAACAAAAAAATTTGGACTGAATGAGTTGTCGTAGCATTATAGAGAAATTTAAATGACTTTGAACTATGGAAGCCAGTTGAGAGTTTCAGTTTCAAAACCACCATTTATCTGATGCAATTTTCTTGCATTAAGCTTTGTGAAATTCTTACCCATATGAAATCAATTCACATAAATGACCCATAATATTCACATATCGTAAACCTTCAAACTATTACTATTACGGAGTTTTTATATATATTTAAGTTAGGACATAATTGTACAATAATAACATAAATAAGTAACGGGCGCAATCAAGAAGCAAAAGGGGCATCAATTTAGGGAAATATGTGTAAATTTGTCATAAAGATGTTTTGGCCAAGGGGATGACAACCAATGAACAAAATAGTAATAAGAGTATTTAAAAATAAAAATAAAATTTTTAAAATTGCTTAAGTTATAACTAAAAGGAAATTGTAATGAAAGGATTGAAAATTGTAAAATGACATAATGTCAATGTAATGAAATGACCTATCCCCATCACCAGAATGGGTTGATTGCCTACAACCCAAACCTAACCTACACCTATATTTGTTGTTTGGTGCTTTAGTTGATTAACTTATTTATGACTACAAAAGAAATTCATCTGAAATTAACCATTTTTTTTATACAGAGTACTCGTATATAACCTTTCCGAGAATTGCCTTTTGCTTTTCAAATTTTCAGTTCTATGGAAAAAATATTCTCATTTCTACAGCACATTTTCCAACAACTCCAACACAGCTTCATCTAGATAACTCTTTAAATCTTTACTGTTTTTTTTTTCTCCAAGAAATTTAAAATCTTAAATCTTACCCCATTTCAATCCTATTTTTGTTACTCATCTTCTGCCACATCATTAAAAATGAGAGACAAATTATGACAGAAAAACACTTTACAACTACTGTACTATTATAAACAAAGTATAACACAATAAAATTATGTAATTAGATTACTCCAATTTCAGCCATGTTATTGCAAAGAACTATTTGTGGCCATACAAGCTGTTTTGGAAATGAAGAAAATTTAGATAGAATAATTACTTTTTCTATTTTAGAGGTGGGGAAGTTCACAAGAAACCACATTTTCCCTAAACTGATTGTGTGTACTATTTCTTTAGCAGATTAAAATTAACCGGGAGAACTTATCAAATTTCCAATTTTACCATTTAATCCATTAAGCTAACACATTCATCGAAATAATGAATTAAGCTAAACACAACTTAGAAATAATATACAAAAATATAGAAGAGCACACCAACATTTAAATAATTCATTGCAAATTCAAATGTTTCATTGCAAATTGATTTACAATGCTCATTGTTATTTTTAAATTCAAAATTTAGATACAAACTTCAATTTATCAATGGATTTAGGATCTCCATTTCATCATTTTTACACAAAATTTACCAATAATATGACAAGTTTATGCAGGCATCCAAAAAATTATAAAACTCAATTCCAGTCAAAATGGAGCATCTGGAAGATAAATGTGGCAAAACGGCCCAAGGTGTGATACCCCCGGATTTCCGGATGCGGGTTGGCCAGGCCCACGCCCGATAACCCGAGGATATCAAATCAATTAGCAATAATCGAATACAGAATATAATTAAGATAAACATGAGTAAATAAAATTCACTGGAAAGAAACTAAATGAAAATCCTTTATTGAAAACTTCAGAATAAATCTTATAAATAAGAACTAGTCTGTTACAACCAACTTTTCCAATTATAATACAACTCGAGAATCCATCTGGTGGACCCCTAATCAAAAGCCAATACTAATAAGCGAACAACTAAAAAGAAGTCCACTGCTAAACCATGAAGAACCTCTTACATCGTCGGTAGAATGAGTAGACGTCTCTGCTCAGCACGAACAAGCTCTAAGACCTGGAACCGTCCGTTACCTGAAAAACAATAGTGGGTCAGGCCCACAAATAAGTTCTATCCTAACTACAATCCAAACAGAGACCCGATACGCAGATACATCCTAGACATCTCAATCATATCTATATAGTCCGTAATAGATAAATATATATCCACACTACAGGACTCTCACTAACTATGCTGAGGGTCTCAACCTGAATAGAAGGTAACATGCAATACGCACCTGGGTGGGCATGACTACCTAAGCCTAACAGGGTATACCTCAACCAACATAGCTAGCTACGCATCCTACTGCATATATGCACCCTAATCGTCGACGATAAGACTCAAGCTCAAATTGCGGTATTATAATTTATATATATAAATTCCTATCCAAACCAATGTAGTGCCGCTCAACTGATTCATTGCCATGACACGACATAAAATTGGGATTTAAATGTTTTAGTTAAAACCCTATTCATCCTAACGCAGAAATATAAACAACCATCCAGTATGTCGTTCAACTGTTTTAGTTGACAGGACATGAAACCATGTAGGATTTAACTATTTTTAGTTAATCCATTCCGTATGTATGAATGGGTAGGAATTAGCGTTGTGACCTAATCTATCCCTCCGTACGCCACCATCCCATACCGGTGCATTTATGCAAATGATCCGTAAATGATGCAACATTATAAGCAGTACATCAAATAAAGTCCACATTATCCATATAGTTGACAAACACAGAATTTAAACAAGTCATCAACTAAATATCCAGAATCCATCCATGTAATTAAACTAGACAAAGTTTACTAATTCGTCATGTTATAATCCAGCATCCATCCAGGTAATTGACAGAAAATATATTTAATTCTTCAATTAATTCCAAGCCAACATCCAATTGAAGTCCAAACTCTAATCCAAATAATTGCAGTGTAATGCTTAAAATTACCGCAACTAAAGTTCCAAGCTTATATCCATGCATTGCAAAAAAATATTTAGTATTTCAACAATTAACATCCAGGATATGCATAAATCACACTTGTTAATTAAATGATCCTAGCATGCCACCAGAACAAGATTTTTAAATATAAATATACTCCGTTAAATTACTGAAATTAAACTAGACAATTAAATTCGTTCCTTCCATTAACAGCCTGCACCGCTGCACTTTCCCTCTTACTGTTAAATCCAATAGTACTAAGACAATAATTTACTATGTGAGGCTCTAATACAACATGGTAATATTGTTTGGAATCCATGTTCCAACCCTTTTTAATTCCTAGACATAGTTTGCACAATTAAATCCTTCCAGTCCGTTAAGTCCTTAAACAGCCTGCGACTTACTTAAGATTTTCCTACTGTTTAAAACATTAGCATAAAAACAAATTAATGCATCTTAGGGCTTTAATACTCCATGAATTAGTGTTTTAAATCATCACAGTAGCCCAGACATTGTTCAAAAACCCACAGTTAGACCAAACAAGGCACAACTGCTTTAGTGTACGCACAAAAAGAAAGAGCCTGCTCCCAAAACAAGTGGAGCAGGCTCCACTTTGCCTAGAGCCGGCTCTCCCACAAGGGGGAGCCGCTCTCCTTGCCTAGAGCCGGCTCTCTCCATGGGAGAGCCGGCTCTCTCCCCTTTGAGAGCCCCAGTTTGTTCCTTCGCCGTCTCCGACGATCTGCTCCATCTCTGACCCTTTCTTACCCCTCTGTTGCTTCTTAAATCTGGTCTTAAGAGTCCTAGAAACATCCAACAACAACCCTATGCCTTGTTCACAATAGTTCAATTCAAATACAGTATTTAAAACCTTAACCGATTAAACATGCTTCCACTCCAAACTAGAAACCAGAGGTACAAGAACTAAAATAGATTACTTCCACATATACAGACATCTGATTTAGCATATAACAAGCATGTATAAATTAACTAATGATCAATTAAAACCCTAGAGACAGTCTAAGGATGCACAGAACACAGGCAACGGGAGAGAGAAAGGAAAGAACTTGCCTTAACCGTCTCTGAATTTTCCGATGAAATCTCCGACGACCATTCCACCTCTGTTGCTCTTGGTTTTACCCATAAGCCAACCTCTGCTCCTCCTCCTCCTTGGTTCAGCCCTAGCCTAAGGCAAAACCCTAGACTTTCTCCCTTTATCTCTCTCTGTAATTCCCTCTGTAACTCTCTCCGTTTTACCACCATTATGCTCACGTCTCTAAAACCCTAAACCACTGTAAAGCTTATATTTATAAGCTTATTACCGTAACCCTAGTCCATATCCAATTAAAGACTAAGCCCTAATTCCAACCCCGGTCGGCCCATAGAAACAAAACCACAGTTGCCATCTACGGCACCTACATACGTGACTTCCAAAAGACTGTAAATAAATAACAAAATAAAAACACTTATTTAACTTAATTACCCAATTATATAAAAAAATAATAATAATAAAGAAAAATTATAAAACACTTAAGGACACACCTTCACACAAGTTAAATCCACTAATATAATAAATGTAACTAATTCAAATAATGCCAATTAAATTCTTAAACACTAAGTCCATAAACACAATTAATGTAACTACAGAAAAACAAAATCAAATTTAAATAAATTAACTAATTCAAACAAACACAAACAATAAAAAAAAAATAATTCATTTAAGTAAAACAAAATAAACCACTATTCAATAAACAATTTGACACATAGAAACAAATTTAAATTCCAATCTTATCCTTTTGAAAACTAGGGTTATTACATTCTTCCCCCCTAACAAAAGGAATTCCGTCCTCGGAATTCACGAAACCCTGAATTATTCCTTTTAAAATTCATTTCCGTTCTCGTGTGGACTCCGCTCTATCAGTACGAATAGATTGAGTCAACTTGGCAACTAACCCATGCCTCCCTAAGTATAATTATTTATACTTTGGCAAATAAACCATGCCCCCTTTTTCGTATATTGTGTTAAACCATTGCAAATCAACCATGCCGACAATTCAACCATGTTTTTGGCAAATCAACCATGCCGCCTTAAGTATATTTATTATATTTGACAAATCAACCATGTCGACAATTCAACCATGCCTTTGGCAAATAAACCATGCCACCTTAAGTCTATTTAGTTAAACTTTAGCAAATCAACCATGCCTTAATTTAATCATATACCAATTTGAAACTGAACAAAGAACTAAATTACCCATAGTCCGAGCCTACATAGCCTACATATCAAACGTATAACATTAATATAAAACCAACCCATCTAGATAGACAAATTTTTATATATCCAACATTATCCGGTTCACTTGACCAGACATTTGATATCCTGATGTACCTTATAATCATCCGAGTGCATTGAAAAGAAGTGCCGATTTTAAATCGCAACCCATTTTGACAACACTAGCACAAACCACTAAACCCCCGTCAGCACCTTAAGCTCGAGTGGAGTAAAGTAACACCTCCATAAAGATCAACCTCAACATTTGCAGTTGACTTCCTTATTTCTGTGATAATAGCCAGTGTCACTATTATACAGGCTAAACTTCAACTGCGAACTCAACAAAGAATCGCAATCTCTTAGCGGTTATTGAAAACGTCCACTTCCCTATTCCCTTTAATCGGACAAAACTTAATGCAAAATGTGAATCATCACATTGAGGCATCTAAGTCGTCTTGTAATCCCCTCTATTCATACGAACTGATGACCCACTAGTTCGCAATAAACCAGAATTTAGCTGACTTAATAAAGAAACGAACCAACATCCTAACCAAATCCGAATCCAAATTCTTGAAAAGGGTCTATCAGTTGAACATAGAAAATGTCTACAAGGTCTCGTAATCTCGAATGGTCCATCGTGATCATATGAGAAATGGTATCCAAATCACCACGTCCCTCTGCTTGCCAATCCGCTAAACAACTGCTTCATACCATGAAGCATTTTATGATGCACCGGGATGAATAAAGAACTAAGAGATGTGAATCTCAATCCTTATATCCTTCTTCCCGTTTGTCTATAGAAAGTACCAACTGGTCTGGTACCACCAGCTTCCGTATGCACCCATTTCTTACATCGAAGCATTGTCAAAAGCTAACCCAAAAACTGTATCTATGCATCACCAGTTAGTGATAAACTTACCGATAATAAAATTAACCGGTAATTCCATTTATCGAAGGTCAACTCATTATGACTTTTTCACACACCGTGCACCGCTTCCTTATATAGGTGTTCAGTCTCACCTTCCTATCCTTAACACACCTTACTTCTCTATTATGGGTAAGTGTCAAGTTAACTCCTTATCTCGTTTCAATTGAATTTGAAACCTTTCACATCCTCCATATAGTCATCAATGTCGGAGCAACAGCTAATTGTTGCGAAAGATAACCCTAAAAAAAAAAAAAAAAAAAAAATTTCCACTTTTTTATACAGTGTAGAAACTTTGGTTCCTCCTCCAAGTGTAACACCAGCAACTCCTCCAAATGACACCCTCGTAAAATAATGTCTTGATTACGAATAGACTGCTAAAGATTTTATCAGCCCACTATCCTCTCTCAGCGTCATTCTAATAAGTACCTACCAGTACAAAATCCTCCGTCTGAACCATAGTGGCATTACAGTGATCTTTACCTACCACAACCTCACGAATCCCCAAGACACTAACAACCACCATTATTATAGCGGTGTAAAAACGAATCCCCACCTAGCATTGAGCATATCAAACTAATCCTTTTTTATTAGTTGACTCATTTTGATAGTTTAACTATCCCATCCTAACTAGTATACCATATTAATGCATATCCAGATCCATTAGATTGGCTAGAAGTTTGTATTTCTACCCAATCCTATGACCATACTGTCACAAATCCTAGCGTACATAACACTATTATCCATGTCATCAATATAATAGTTGGTTGATCACATACTTGTGTTCCCAACCAATCTATACTCCCAATCTGGACTAATTAATAAAATGAAACACGTAATAACAAAACTGAAACATATAACAATTAAAGATGAAACACGTAGTACATACAATACACAAAACAACCAAAATATAATTCCACTTAAGACATATTCCATTCCAGAGAAGAAAACCTCCTTTGAACTCAAGTTCGCAAAAGTTCATTCCATAGTTTCGTTGGTAATTATCCAACCTTGAGACTTATCCATTAACCATAGCTTAACTGCATAATCGTTTGCTTAAACAAATATCCAAAGCCTTAACCCTCATCCTCCTAATATGCAGAATATAAACCGTCTATCGTGGCTTTACAAACCAACTTAGAATGTCACAACCTAATCCCCATACTCTCCGGAATGTGATATAAAATCACATCTTTGTTCTGGTAAGAACTCCATCCGATTCCCAAACTCCTAAAGGGGTACTTTTCAATTGACTCTCTGAGAGACGACATGAAAATTCATCCATATATAGATTGGTTCACACCAACTCTACTAGTATCATGCACTGTATTGATGGTGAACGAGAGCACCCTCGTGCGATCCTTCATCTTCAAGCTTCAATATCCCCTTTCTTGGAGACGCTGATATCTCCTCCCTTAGGATCCTCTTCAGAATCCTACTCTTCATTTGTCTCTTTTTTGAGATCATCCGAAGTTATGTTGGCCCCGACATGTGGTGACCTAACACCTACACCCTAATCCGTTCATGGCGTATACTTTCTAAGTAATGCCAACCTTGGAACTAAACTTTCGATCCCAAGTTCTGCTTCTGGCAAAGAACTCGACAACCTACTCCTTTACTCCTTTGGGTCTATATTGCTTTCGCCTTGAACCCCATCCTCCTCCTAGTGTCAACCATTTATGGAATATAATTGACATCAACTTCTCCGAACGAACCATAAAGAGAGTACAACGAATCCTAATATGGCTCAAAGTTTTAAGAGACGCAACGCGGAAGTCCTATAATGAAAAACACTCCTAAGGACACTAGAACCTGGAGTGCTCTGATACCAACTGTGATACCCATGGATTTCTGGATGCGGGTTGGCCAGGCCCACGCCCGATAACCCAAGGATATCAAATCAATTAGCAATAATCGAACACAGAATATAATTAAGATAAACATGAGTAAATAAAATTCATTGGAAAGAAACTAAATGAAAATCCTTTATTGAAAACTTCAGAATAAATATTATAAATAAGAACTAGTCTGTTACAACCAACTTTTCCAATTATAATATAACTCGAGAATCCATCTGGTAGACCCCTAATCAAAAGCCAATACTAGCAAGCGAATAACTAAAAAGAAGTCCACTGCTAAACCATGAAAAACCTCTTACATCGTCGGTAGAATGAGTAAACGACTCTGCTCAGCACGAACAAGCTCTAAGACCTGGAACCGTCCGTTACCTGAAAAACAATAGTGGGTCAGGCCCACGAACAAGTTCTATCCTAACTACAATCCAAACAGAGACCCGATACGCAGATACATCCTAGACATCTCAATCATATCTATATAGTCCGTAATAGATAAATATATATCCACACTACAGGACTCTCACTAACTATGCTGAGGGTCTCAACCTGAATAGAAGGTAACATGCAATACGCACCTGAGTAGGCATGACTACCTAAGCCTAACAGGGTATACCTCAGCCAACATAGCTAGCTACGCATCCTACTGCATATACGCACCCTAACCGTCGACTATGAGACTCAAGCTCAAATTGCGGTACTATAATTTATATATATAAATTCCCATTCAAACTAATGTAATGCCGCTCAACTGATTCATTACCATGACACGACATAAAATTAGGATTTAAATGTTTTAGTTAAAACCATATTCATCCTAACGCAGAAATATAAACAACCATCCAGTATGTCGTTCAACTGTTTTAGTTGACAGGATATGAAACCACGTAGGATTTAACTGTTTTTAGTTAATCCATTCCGTATGTATGAATGGGTAGGAATTAGTGTTGTGACCTAATCCATCCCTCCGTATGCCACCATCCCATACTGGTACATATATGCAAATGATCCGTAAATGATGCAACATTATAAGCAGTACATCAAATAAAGTCCACATTATCCATATAGTTGACAAACACAGAATTTAAACAAGTCATCAACTAAATATCCAGAATCCATCCATGTAATTAAACGAGACAAAGTTTACTAATTCGTCATGTTATAATCCAGCATCCATCTAGGTAATTGACAGAAAATATATTTAATTCTTTAATTAATTCCAAGCCAACATCCAATTGAAGTCCAAACTCTAATCCAAATAATTGCAGTGTAATGCTTAAAATTACCGTAACTAAAGTTCCAAGCTTAAATCCATGCATTGCAGAAAAATATTTAGTATTTCAACAATTAACATCCAGGATATGCATAGATCAGACTTGTTAATTAAATGATCCTAGCATGCCACCAGAACAAGATTTTTAAATATAAATATACTCCGTTAATTACTGAAATTAAACTAGACAATTAAATTCGTTCCTTCCATTAACAGCCTACACCGCTGCACTTTCCCTCTTACTGTTAAATCCAATAGTACTAAGACAATAATTTATTATGTGAGGCTCTAATACAACATGGTAATATTGTTTGGAATCCATGTTCCAACCCTTTTTAATTCCTAGACATAGTTTGCACAATTAAATCCTTCCGGTCCGTTAAGTCCTTAAACAGCCTGCGACTTACTTAAGATTTTCCTACTATTTAAAACATTAGCATAAAAACAAATTAATGCATCTTAGGGCTTTAATACTCCATGAATTAGTATTTTAAATCATCATAGTAGCCCAGATATTGTTCAAAAACCCACAGTTAGACCAAACAAGGCGCAACTACTTCAGTGTACGCACAAAAAGAAAGAGCCTGCTCCCAAAACAAGTGGAGTAGGCTCCACTTGCCTAGAGCCGGCTCTCCCACAAGGGGGAGCCGGCTCTCCTTGCCTAGAGCCTCCCCTTTGAGAGCCCTAATTTGTTCCTTCGCCGTCTCCGACGATCTGCTCCATCTCTGCCCTTTCCTACCCCTCTGTTGCTTCTTAAATCTGGTCTTAAGAGTCCTAGAAACATCCAACAACAACCCTATGCCTTGTTCACAATAGTTCAATTCAAATACAGTATTTAAAACCTTAACCGATTAAACATGCTTCCACTCCAAACTAGAAACCAGAGGTACAAGAACTAAAATAGATTACTTCCACATATACAGACATCTGATTTAGCATATAACAAGCATGTATAAATTAACTAATGATCAATTAAAACCACTAGAGACAGTCTAAGGATGCACAGAACACAGGCAACGGGAGAGAGAAAGGAAAGAACTTGCCTTAACCGTCTCTGAATTTTCCGATGAAATCTCCGACGACTATTCCACCTCTGTTGCTCTTGGTTTTACCCACAATCCAACCTCTGCTCCTCCTCCTCCTTGGTTCAGCCCTAGCCTAAGGCAAAACCCTAGACTTTCTCCCTTTATCTCTCTCTGTAATTCCCTCTGTAACTCTCTCCGTTTTACCACCATTATGCTCACGTCTCTAAAACCCTAAACCACTGTAAAGCTTATATTTATAAGCTTATTACCGTAACCCTAGTCCATATCCAATTAAAGACTAAGCCCTAATTCCAACCCCAGTCGGCCCATAGAAACAAAACCACAGTTGTCATCTACGGCACCTACATACGTGACTTCCAAAAGACTGTAAATAAATAACGAAATAAAAACACTTATTTAACTTAATTACCCAATTATATAAAAATAATAATAATAATAAAGAAAAATTATAAAAACACTTAAGGACACACCTTCACACAAGTTAAATCCACTAATGTAATAAATGCAACTAATTCAAATAATGCCAATTAAATCCTTAAACACTAAGTCCATAAACATTATTAATGTAACTATAGAAAAGCAAAATCAAATTTAAATAAATTAACTAATTCAAACAAACACAAACAATAAAAAAAAATAATTCATTTAAGTAAAACAAAATAAACCACTATTCAATAAACAATTTGACACATAGAAACAAATTTAAATTCCAATCTTATCCTTTTTAAAACTAGGGTTATTACACAAGGAAAGAAGAAGTAAAGAAAAATTTCAAAGTCCAAAAAAAAAAAGTTCAAACAATCAAACATAGGAAGTTAGGAGCACACCTTGTTTAGACTTCAGAAAGCTGTAAGGAGGAGGCAAGGAGCTATCCAAGGCTTTCACAATGTCCAGTGTTCGGGGCCAAGGAGCTAGGGCTTTCGCGAAGAGAGTCTTTTGCCGACTCTGCACAAACAAAGCTAGGGCACGTTGACAAATATGGTAAATTCATAATTTAAATTAAAAAAAAAAATACACAGGTAATCAAAATCAGAAGGTGAATAGTTACTAACCTAAAAAAATTCTCGTCCGATCTGTTAGTGTAGACGAGGTTTTGGAAACCCCCAACGACGACTCTTTATCTCTCTGTGTGTGCAGTAGCAATGACTTTGTTTCTCTAAACCAAGCCACCAGTTTTGGAACACTGTGATGGAAGGAGAAAGAGACGTGATGATCGGTGATGGAAAGGCGAGATAGTGATGAAAGGGCGACAGAGCTGTGGTGGAAGGAAAGAGACGTGATGATCGGTGATGGAAAGGCGAAACCAGTGATGGAAGGGCGACAGAGCTATGATGGAAAGAGAGAGATGTAATGATCCGTGATGGAAGGGCGAGACCAGTGATGGAAGGCCGACAGAGCTGTGATGGAAGGAAAAAGAGCGGCTGAAAGTGTTAGGGCTATTGCAAAATGAAACGGGGAAAGTGGAATTCTGTGTTAATTGCCCCCAAAAAGGGCGTAGTTTAAGGCCCAAATCAACGGAGGGAAAAAAGGGAGGGAAGGTAAAAAAAAAAAAAAAAAAAAGGAGGGAAGGGAAAAAGTGGGATGGGGCTGCCCTATACCAGCGCTCCTAAAATGAGCGCTGATAATAAAAACCATATACCAACGCTCCTAAAACGAGCGCTGGTACTACAAACCCTATACCAGTGCTCCTCTAAGAGCGCTGCAACTAAAGACCATTTACCAGCACTTCTATAAAGAGCGCTGGTAATAGTACACCTATACCAGCGCTCTTTATAAAAGCACTGGTAAAACCCAAATGTGTTGTAGTGTTCATATTATATAAAGGTTAGTAACTACCAAAGTGGCCCAACCATAATGATTGATGGATATTAATTTTAATAGTAAACATAATTGCAATATTTCATGAATTATAATGCTTCTGATTTCTTGTGATATTCATGAATATTGAGTTTATTTAATTATGAGAAATAATTACTCAAAGGGAATTGATTTTCAAGTGATTAAATGAACATTAAGGGATTGTATGTATTTTTTAATTGGATAGATATATGATATCCAAAAGTAACTTATCTGTTTAATTAAATAATGCATCACCAATGAAGGTATACATATAAATACATGTAAGTATCATTATTAGTATTTTATAGTTGCCACCTAAAGGGGTACTATAGTTATACATTGTATTTATATTTTAAGTTATCTATATATACGTGTTGTTAACTCAAAGCATTATTGTTGTGAGCATTTATCTTATTATGTTTATTTTATTGTATCCCTTAATTCACATGCTACATCTGTGCTGATTCTTAAAAGGTCAGACTAATTTTTCATAATGGAATGAGTAAGTTAAGTTCAAAATTTAGATGTGCTAAATCTTGATTTAGTATTTTAAATTGAGAAACCTACTGTTATTACTATTAAAGGCAGTGAAGAACAAAAAATTCTCCATAAAGCTTGGGAAAGATCGAACAGATTAAGCATTATGATTATGTGAATAATTGTTCCCCATACTGATAGTGCTAAGGAATATTTGACTATGAGAATGTTTTCATATTGTAGATAAATATCTAAAATGAAAATTATTAATTGATATCACTACTATGCATTTTTGTTGGTACTCGTACCATGTATGTACATAATTTTGAGATGACTAATGTTGTTACAAAATTAAGAACCTTAGGGATGATTGTGGATAAGAATTTTCTCATTCAATTTATTTTTATTTTTTTGTCTACTCAGTATGAGTCATTTCGAATTAATACTATTAAGACATAGTAAAAGTGAAAGAATTAACCATTATGTTAATTTAGGAGGAGACAATGCTTAAACAGCAAGGTAAACATTATGGCCATCTTATTACTCAACAAGCTATAAATAAATTTTGGGAATAAGCCTGAAAAAGGCATTAAGTGAGCAACACCCAAAATTAAAAGATTTAAGTCAATCTACTAAAAGAAAGGAATGTAATAATGAAAAAGTGTCATTAATGTATTGAACATTTTTAAAAAGATTACATAAAATATAAAGAATGATTCGAAAAAGAATGGTAAGCTTTTGGTTTTTGTATATTTTGAATTATTTAATGAAATTCTTTCTAATATGTTGACTTAAGTACTAATATTTATGTTTCTAATAGATGCAAGAATTTCTTATGGCCTAAACCACAAATTCAAATAAAAATTTCTTATTTATGATAATTGGGAAAAAGTTTTGTTGATTGTGACATTATGTTTAATGTTAGACAGTGGATTTTATTTAAATTATTTTAAACTTTTTATGTTTATTCAATTTTCTATAATTTGATTTTATTTCAAAACTTTATGTTAATGATTTTTCATTTAAATTTGATAATGATGTTTATTCAAGAAATTCTAATTTGTGAGTTATGGTATTATTGTTAATGGTTTATGTAAATTCAAACTTAATAGTTTATTTATTAAAAATCTTTTGATCTTGCGTCATAATGTTAGAATTAAGCGTAGCTCAATTAATAGAAAATTTATCTTTCTTGTGGCATAAAAGACTAGGTCAATATCTAGTGAAAGGTTAGGAAAATTAGTAAAGGATGTGATTCTTTTAAATCTAAACTTTACTGATTTTAGTATGTGTGTAAATTGTATTAAGGGTAAACAAACTAAACAAACAAAGAAATGAACCACAATAAGTATAGGGCTTCTTGAAATTATTTATACAGACATTTGTAGACCTTTTGATGTTCCATCTTTTAGTGGAGAAAAGTATTTTATTGCCTTTATAGTTAATTTTTCATGCTATGGATATATTTATTTGTTGCATGAAAAATCTCAAGCAGTGGGTACTCTTAAAGTATACATAAATGAGGTTGAAAAACAACTAGATAGAAAAGTGAAAATCATAAGGTCATATAGAGGTGGTGAATTTTATGGAAGTATGATGAAACGGGTTGATACTCTAACCGTTTGCTAAACTCCTTGAAATATATGGCATTTGTGCTCAATACACTTTACTATACATGCCACAGCAAAAGCGTGTAGCTGTAAGGCGTAATCGTACTCTTATGAAATTGGTTAGGAGTATGTTAAGTAATTCCTTGTTACCTATAATGTTGTGATGTTAAGTAATCTAAAGGGTATAAGTTTTACTATCATTAACATAGTACGATAGTTAATGAAATCAGTAATGTCAGATTTATTGAGAATGGTGAAGTCAGTGGGAGTGATAAAAATAGGAATGTAATCATTCAAGAAATTATGGTATAAATTTATTTATCCATAACTTCTAAAGAAATAATTGTTCCTCAGTTGTTGAACCGTATAACAACGAAAAACAATTGAATGACCAACAACTCCACAATGAGATTATTACCTATGAATATATTGCAGATAAATCATAAGGAATAACATTAAGACAATCTCAAAGAGAAAGGAGATCTGCTATTCCGGATGACTATGTGATATATCTGCAAGAATCTGATTTTGATATATAGTGAGATATATACAGATTCGGTTACATATTCACGAGCCATTAACAATAATGATTTTACTAAATAAATTAGTGCCATGAATGAAGAGATTATAAAGAAACCTTCTCTCCAGTATATAAGAAGGAATCTTTTAAAATATCATGGCATTAGTAGCTTATTATGATTTAGAGTTACATCAAATGGATGTGAATATAACTTTTATGAATGGAAGTTTATAAGAGGAAGTACATATGGAACAACTTGAAGGCTTCACATTAAAGGGTAAATAATTCATGACTTGTAAACTTACGATGTCAATATATGAATTTAAATAAGCTTCCTAACAATGGTATATTTAGTTTAATGATACCATTATTTCTTTTGGTTTTAAGGAAAACACTATTGATCAGTGTATATACTAAAAGGTTAGTGGGAGTAAGTTCATATTTCTGATTCTATATATTAATGATATTTTATTTGCTAGTAGTGATCTTAGTTTATTATATAAAACTAAAAGTTATCTTTAAGAACTTTAAAATGAAATATATGGATGAGGCATCATACGTGATAGGAATAGAAATATTTCATGAAAGATCATGTGAATTTTTAGGATTGTTTCAGAAAGCATATATTGAAAGAGTTTTAGAAAGATTTGGTATGCAACGTTATTCAACCAGTATTGTTTCATACATAAAAAGGGATAAATTCAGCCTAATGCAATCCCAAAGAATGAGTTAGTTAGAAGGTAAATAAATGAAAAATATTCCTCATGCATATATTATGGAGTTTGATGTATATACAAGTTAGTATGGGATAAAAGATTATATGCTCACACTTAAGAAGAAATTTTTAATTAATTATTTGTTCGTTTTGACTAAAGGAACAATATTATGAAAAAGTGCAAAATAATTTTTTATTACTTCGTCTATTATGATTTTTTTATTTTTTTATTTGTAACATGCTTTAAGGTTACAATTTATAATTGCAGAATTTATTTTAGGACTTGGAGTTATGGGTACCATTTTCAGATTGCTGAAAATTTATGCTGCAATTGTTGATCTTCTTGTATGAAAAATGATAGGTATTCTAAAGTTGAAATACTTTATCATTAAAGAAGATATTTAGAAATAACGAATGTCTATTGGACATATAAGTACACAACTTATGAGTGCAATCCATTAACGAATGAACTACCACTCAAGACATTTATAAAACATGTGAAAAAATGGGTCTTGAATGTAGTTAACAATGATTATTTTTAATTGTGGATTGTTTAACGGTGCTCATATATATTTGACATTTTGCGCTCATTAAATGTGTTTATGATATTTCTTATTAATTAATGTACATATACGTATTGCTTTAATATGTGGTAATAGGAATAGTCTTTGAAAAGACATTATTGTTAGATCATTATTGATACTTCTCATTTATAGACTATGTTGAATAGGTTACTACTGTTGTGGTACATGGAAGGGACTGTATCATTTAGTGATATACAACCGCCATAACTCGCATTGGTAATTTATTTACCATGGTATTTATAATGACCAACTTAATTAATCAATCTGATTTATGGTGCACACTAATGACTATTTTACTAAACTACTACAGAATCTATCATATGGGCCAAGTGGGAAACTGTAAGATATTTTCTTATATTTGTGGCCCACATGATTAGGACACGTGATTTTCTTTTATTGTTTGGTGGTTAAATAAAATAGATTTCAGATTAATACTATATTATTTGGTCAACTTATAAATTATCTTTTTGGTAATTAATTATTGGAGCAGTGTTTTTCTATTTATTCTTTACTTTAATAGAAAGTAGAATTAAGGTTACTAAAAAGGAAAACTGATCCTCTCTCTACCTATATAAAGTGCATATTCTCCACCAATTATGTACGCTATTGAAAACAATATGTATAATATTTATGTGTGCAAAAGATCAAGAGAGAGACATCGGTTTCCACGCTTTGACTATTTCAGTTTAGCATATTATTCGTTCTGCAAAAAGAATCTCGACATTTGCCTTGATCTCTTCGAGTTTTACAATTACAGATCGAGATATTTATATCTAACTATTTATTTATGCATTATAGATTTGTGAAAATCATGGAGTTCTAAAATATGAGATTCATGTAAATTTGTGATTAATGGTTTTCACGAATTATTAAAGTTTACAGTGGTCGCTGGTTCGTGCTCTGGTATAGGTTATTGCCAAACATTGATTCGTGAAGGAGTAAGCGCATTTTAGTTGACAGTGAGCACTTATAAAAACCACACAGATGTTATCAACTTCAATCCCTGCGGCGTCGCCTTTCTCGCTGAAGAGGGCAGTCACACATTCTTCCCAGATGAACTTTTAAAAAACATGACTGTGAGCGGATTTGCCACGATGGCGGTTGTGCAATGAGACATGTGAAGAAGCCAGAACGAATTTGAGCAGCTATGCATGTGGGCAAAATAGCATATGCTATAATTCCAGTAATGTTTCGGGGTATCTCTGCAACTGTTGTCAAGGTTATCAAGGAAACCCCTACCTTTCAAATGGTTGCCGAGGTACGTATGTGAAATACTTGTTTATACACTACATTTGCTCATGTCAATTAAAGTTGTATTCATGTTTTTAACTTAATTTATATTTTTCAATTGTTCACAGATATTAATGAGTGCTTGAATGATAAACTCCATAACTGCACAAATAAATGCAATAACATAGCTGGGAGTCTTAATTGTTATTGTCCAAAGGGCTTTTACGGGGATGGAGTAAGGGGGAGCCAGGGTTGCATTCGAGATCAAACTAATCCACCAATATCGCTAATTACTCTAGGTAAGTGTGTATTGTGTGAATTTTAGAAACTTCAGCTGCATTGTTTCCCTAGTAGCTGTGGTAAAATTAATTTATAGGAATTAGGAAACTTTATTCAAGTGCTTGGCAAACATTTCTAATGGCCTAATATTTTTTCTCTTCAATTTTGTTTTTCTTTTTGTTTTTGTTTTAAATTATGTCACACACACTTATTACTCTTATTATATTACAACCTTTCCGTCGAGAAAAATGAAGAGATGCCACTTGGACTTGAAGTCTTCGGCATTTGCAATTGTATTGTGTTTGGTATAAATGTATTTTTGAAGGGGAGAAAATGTCTTTTGCTTAATTGACAAACATTTTTTATCTATCTACAATTTTTTAAATCAAGGTTATCTTCATACATAAAAATGCAATAAAAAAAATAAAAAATAAAAAATAAAAACTCATGTTATATTCAAAATACGCAAGAACCCTCCTAATGTTCAATAAAACCACTCAATTTTTCAAATTGAGCAAATAAGAACATTTTTTTTTAAAATTGAAAATTGAAAAAATGAAAATTGAAATACCTAAAATATTCTTAAGACAAAATAAAATTAAAAAACAAAAACTCTAGCTCTCTCAAAAATAACTATCAAGACAAAATAAAATTAAAAAACAAAAACTCTAGCTCTCTCAAAAATAATTATCAAGAGACAATTTGCTCACATATTTCAAATATTGAATAGTTATATGCTCATGCTAAACTTGAGCAATGTTTTGTGCAGAATTTTTATATAACAAAGTGTTTTCTTGTACTTCACCCATATGTAAATGAAAACTTTAACGACATCAAAAACCTCCTATCAAGATTGACTCCAAATCCAAGGTTTTATAACATGTATCAGAAGTGATTAGGTCATGCACACCAACAACAATAGACATATACCAACAAAAAAAAATTAGCAGTGAGTTATGTATCGTTGGAGGCTTCTCTCCACAGCTCCTTATTTGGTTTTCAGGTTTTATTTTATGTTTTGATAGGCAAACACAGGCCTATTTTGCCACTAGATGTGGAGGTCTCTTTAACAGGGGATGGAGGTCATACTCCTTAAGGGTCCAGTGGTATCTTGCTCCCATTTTAGGAAGTATATTGCTACAATTTTTTCAAAGAGGATTGTAAGGGATAAATTTTTTTAGCAATTTATAGCTGTTTACTTTTTTTTCAAGCATAGATCAAAATCTTGATTTGAAAACAATATTTTATTTTTAAAAATTGTAAATAATTTTAAGATGATATACATTTGTTGTTCCTTTTTTTTTTTTTTTTGTCAAGCTTTCCATAAATTTTGTTAACATAAAAATATCATATATATTATAGCTGTTTACCGTCATTGTATCATATATATTATAGCTGTTGTACCATGATTGTAGCCTAGATTATAGATATTATATAGCCGTTATTCATTTTTTCACTATCCTATGTATATTTCTTCATTTGTACATAATGAGCATCAATCAATAGGAGGGGATATTGACAGTCCACTTTTATAGGTTTTCAGTACAATCTTAAATAAAATTACAATTCTACCATTAACTTTACAAATATATGATTATTACTTTTTAAATGACACAACTGTCCTTTCAAATTTCCTACAATTATGTAATCTTTAATATTTGAGGTCTCTTTTGAAAAGAAAAAAAAAAAAAAGTTGAATAATATTTTTTTTACAGGAACCAAAAAAAATTATGTTGAATAAATTGCCTTTTTTGACCGGACAAAAAAAAAAGTAACCATTAACAAAAATTATCTCTTTTGACAGAAAAAAAAACCCCATAAAACACATTTATTGAAGAAATTATATTTTTTGTCAAGATCAAAAAAAATAAAAATTAAAAAAAAAGTACAAAAAAATAGGATTCAAAAAATATATATCTCTTTTGATAATTCCCAAAAAAAAAATATTTATTTTTATTGAATAAATTATTTCTTTTGACGGGCCCCATAAAAAGGCACCCAAAAAAAAAAGTTATCTCTTTCAACAAGACTGAAAAAAAAAAAAAAAAAAAAAAAGAGTTAACTTTGTTGAATTAATTATTTGTTTGGATTCCAAAAAAAAAGAATAAGTTACTATTAAATAAAGTATCTCTTTTAACTGCCAAAATAAAATTATCAATATTCTAATAATTTTTTTTTTTTAGAGGACCTCTGAAAAGAAAAAGAAAATATAACACATGGAAAAAATATATTAAAGGAACTAAAGAAGGTAAATAAATAAAATAAAATAAAGATATATAAAGGGTAGTTATGATATTATAAAATAAGGGATAGTGCATTAATAGATTGAAGGACAAGGCTTCACTACTCACAAGTGAGTAGGGTGAAACTACTCACTCCTATATGGTCCAATAACAAAATAACACATCACATTTAATAATTAAATAATTCACACCTTTCTTGCTTTCTCGGATCAATTATTGAATAAACGTATACAATGTTTTTAGGTGTGAATTATTTAATTATTAAATGTGATGTGTTATTTTATTATTGAATCACGTAAAGGTGAGTAGCTTCACCTTATGCATTATCCTAAATTGAATGACCTTCTTAACATTAAATGTAGCGTAATTGAAGGAAAATGAACTACCAATGTCGCCAACCTAATAATAATATGTATTGTATCTCTCTCGTTGTCTCTCTCTTATATTCACAATGGTATCAGAGCCATTGATGTACTGAACATCTTATATGCTCACTATCGCCTTCCTCACCGTGCCTAATCTGTTCTTCATCACAAACTGCACCATTATTATTATTATTATTATTATTTCCCTTCCTATATTATCCCTGAAATTGCATTTTGAAGTCAACCTGATTTCAATCTCCTACTGATACTGATTCCAAGCCCAGCACTCAAAACTCATCACCACCACGTCATCACAGCCACTCCATTGTCTGAATTGCTGGTTTTGTCGCCGGACTCGTAAAGCCATCGCCGTTGTCGGAATTTCTTGTAGTCATTCCCGTGGTCCACCAATTGCGGCACACTTACAATCCTCTCGACGGAGTTTGTTGGATCACCACCGGAATCCTTTTTGTCGTCGTCGTCATCAAGGCTCAACACTGTCCACCCGGCACAATCACCGGAATTGCAAAGCCCTCTTGCTGTCCGACGTCAAACCTTGCTCGCGCCGTCCAGACCCCCTGCGTTGCTGGAATCTGCTATAGCGGTCCTCACAGATCGCCGAAATTGCAAAGCCCTCTTGCTGTCCGACGTCAACATTGTTCGCCGTCCAGTCCACCTGTGTCGCCGGAATTACGAAGTCCTGTCCGACGTCCACCTTGTTCGCCGTCCAGTCCCCCTACGTCGATGGAATCTGCCATAGCGGTGCTCACCGATTGCCGCCTCAATTGCAAATTTGCAACCCCCAACTGTCATCAACACGCATCACGCGTGTAACGTGCCACAGGTCTGTCCAAGAAGAATTTGCCGTGTAGATCTCACGTAAATCCAACACGTCCCATTGCTCCCAACGTGTCCTAAGTATTGCCAGATTCATTTCACGCACTACAAGTCTACAACACCAGTGGTTCAATTCTAAACCAATTCAGACTGCTAGATTCAGTTTTTTAGGGGTTCAGCCTCCTCCTCACCGGTTCAGGACAGGGTCAAACCCGCTCTTAGCATATTTTGATTTGCTCATTTCAGTTTTGGGCTCCATTTTGCATAATTCTGCCTCTATAATACTAATTTCAGGTACACATCTTAAGTTATGGATCGATCCGACATTTCCCAGTCGATTGACACTGTTTTAGAGGGTTGTTCAAATTATATTCTTTGGTCTGAAGCTATTACCAGTTTTTTCAAAGATAAGAAACTATGGCGCATTGTCACTGGCAATCTCCTCGAGCCTATGCAAGACGAAACCGAAATAAAAGAAAAATATGGTGATCATCTTGAAGAATGGGATAGCAAAAATTATCAGATTATCACTTGGTTTCGCAACACATGTATCTCATCCATCAGTACCGAATTTGGCCGTTTTGAATCTGCAAAATCCATCTGGGATTTTCTGAACACTACTACTGATCTTGCCCATCAGTATCAACTTTTGACCAATTTTGACTGTAAAACTCAACAACCTGGTCAATCTATTAGTACATTTGTCTCTAAAATGCATTCCATTTGGGATCAACTATCTCTTTTTTGAACCTACTTGATGATACTACAAAGTTTATTACCTATCGAGATCGACAACATGTCATCATGTTTCTTATGGCTCTTCAGCCCTCATTTGAACTAGTTCGGGCCTCTCTCCTTCATTGGCATCATTTGCCTACCTTAGAAGATGCTATCGCCGAGCTTCTTTCAGAAGAAACTCGACTAAGTACATCTCAACCTCAAGCAGCTACAGATGTAGTTCTTGCTACTCATTATCCCAGAAAGAAACAGACTTAATCTTTCCCCTCTCCACAGGGTTGTACCTATTGCCACAACACAGATCATGCTCTATTAACCTGTCACATTAGAATCTGCAAGTTTTGTTACAAGAAAG
The DNA here is from genome assembly GCF_030987335.1 of Cornus florida. NCBI lineage: Eukaryota > Viridiplantae > Streptophyta > Magnoliopsida > Cornales > Cornaceae > Cornus > Cornus florida. The sequence goes on along the minus strand of NW_026775579.1, from coordinate 74,557,627 downwards.
GCCCAGGTCACTACCAAAGTGACTGTCCCAAAAATCTTAACAAGCAATATCACACCAGTTTTTCCAAAGGATACACAATCATCCATCTTCTTTCGTTACTGCTGTCACCATTGAGGGGTCATCTCCTCTAACTTCTATAGGTACAACGATGTCCACCAATGATATCGAGGCTCTCCTCAACCAAATTCTCTCCTAGTACTCCTTCTTCCACTGCTTTGTCGGTCACCTAAGGTAATTCTTGGTTTTTTTATTCTAGCTGTTGTAATCAAAAGACCTTTGATTCTACAATGTTTTTTTCTCTATCTAAATTCCATCTATCTTTCCAATTGACACAGATACAACATCTTTATCTGAGCTCCCAAGCATGCACTATCTCATCTACTCCCGATACTGGTGCGGATCGTCGTCAAACCCAAAAATTTTATGCAATGTGGCCAAGTTTTACATTTAGAAATTGTCACTACTACCTTTCACTAAAAATATAGTTAGGGTGAGTAGGGATCGTCCCAAGGGATTGAGGGTCGCACTAGGCTAAGGAATCAAAGTTAGGGTTAGTAGGTCGAGTGATCAAAGTAGTGGTTGGTTGGTTGAATTAAACTAGATGCAATTTAAATTAAAGTAAACAATAATGCAATAGAGAGAATGAAAGAGAGAGAGATCTTGGGGTTTAGAGATCACCACTAAGCAAAACTTTTCTACACCTTTAGTGAATGATTAATGAGGGGAAGAACATGTATTGCAACAAAGTGTGTGTGTGTGGTTGTTCCAACAAGCATGGATGACAAATTAAACATATATTGTCTAAACAACATGGTGAATAGCACAACATATCAAATTAAGCCATTAATCATTTCTTTAAGCTCACAACCAAACACATCACAAGGTTAGAGATATATGTTACTTGCTTTTATAAGTATGGAACATCAACAACAAACATGGATTGTCTTCCTATTTAACAACTACACTACAACTAAGCTAATGACATGAAATTAAATTAATTAAACTAAGGGAGAGGTACAATCCATTAAGAAATGAGTATGAACCATCAAATAAACCACAAGAACATGACATTAAGCATTATGTCTTGACAATCTATAGCATCAATACACATAGACATGCATCAATAACACAAGAAATAGAGACAAACACATGAACATCTATTCTAGCATACATGGACATATGGATAGAATGAAATGATCAATTGGAAGTATTAAACTACATAAATCATTGAATAAACAAGATCCATATATATAAAAGTGTCAAGACATGAATCACAATACAAATCCCCTCAAAAATACATAAATCAAGAAGTAGAAAGCATGCTTAGGGCTAACTCTAGCCCCAAGAGGATGTCGAGCCGCTCATGGATGATGTCCTCTAACCCTCAAAGGCAAGCTCCATGGAAGAAATCTGCTCCTTGGTAGATGAAAAGTCTTCAATAGTGTCTCTATCTTCCTCCACTCCTTTTCTTCCTCCCTAAGTATGTGTATCAAAGCATATCAAAGAGGCTCCCTCAAAAAGTGGCTCATATTCCTTATATAGGTAAGTCAAAAATCACCCCAAATGAGTTGGGCTTGTACACCAATAATCCTCTAATGATTGGATATGAGATAACTTTTAATGAGCTGGAATTTGGATTTTTCTCGGGATTTGGGAGGTTTGATCGATCGAACTTGAGGATCGATCGATCGAACATGGCTAAGATCTATCGAATTTAAGTTGGATCGATCCTCAATGGCAGTGCCTTTTTGGATAAAAACAAATCTGAGATATTTTGAAGATATTTTTGGGAAAAGGACAAAAGTGGTTGGTAGGGTGGTACAATTGGATAAGATAAATCATTTGGATAAGGACAAGATGGTTCGATCGATTAGAGAATGAGGTTGGATCGATCGAACTTTGAGATTTTTGAATAGGAACAAACATGGCTCAGATCCATCTTGAAGTGCCGAGATCGATGAAAGTTGGATCGATCGAACTTTTCTTGAGATCGATCGAAATTGCTGAAATTCCACCCTTTGTTTCCTTTTTGCTTTAATTTGCTCATTTCTTTGATTTATCCCAGAATTGCTTCAATTATGCTCTTATTTGGCTAAGTTAGCTTGTTTTAGGGATAAGTACCTAAAAATGGAAATAACACGAAATCAATACAAAACAGAAAAATAAGATAGATAAATGTTCTAGAATACCTAAGCTTAAGGGGTTTAATACACACTTTTCAACGCTCATCACACCCCCAAGCTTAAATATTGCTAGTCCCTAGCAATGAACTAGAAAGTAAAGGAATGAAATGAACAACTATACAACTATGAACTAGAAAGCAATAAATGGATAACGTCACTTTCGTAGGGAACACGATTGCACTTAGTATATGCAACAAGCCTTTTAAACCCCTAGGTTACCCCTAGTGGACGAGTGAAGTTTCGTGAGGGTTTCCAGAAATAATACCCACAAACATTAAGCTCATTCTTTCAAAAGAGGCACCAATATTGCAAACAATCATTGGGAGAAAACTACCTCAAGTATGTAATTTTTCAACCCTTTCCAAGCAATCTCCCAAAAATTTTACATCAAACAAGCAAATATGATCCTCCACACATCAGGAAAATGATCATGTAAATCAAAACAACTCTAGAATCCTTTTTGAGTGGACCGGCATCAAATGTGTTGCTATCTGAGTTAACTAAAGAAATGATCACATCCTTACCCTCAAACTAGCACACAAATCTAGTACCGATCATCAAGACAAAAAGTGGACCTTTTATTAAAAATTTATTGTTCTAAATGCGCTTATTCTTTTCACTCGATTTTTTTTTTTTTTAGGATCAAAGATGAAAACATGGTGGAATTGATCTATTAAGCTTTCTAGCGATCCATGAGGTCGAGCGTTAGGTCAATGACTCCCAAACCGGATGGCTTTAGGGCATTAGGCGTTCAAACACCCCTAAGGACTTACAAGCTCAAATCAACTAGGTTACAAATCAAAACAACCTCCATCTAATCATTTTCCACTTCTCACCTTTTGAGAGAAGTCCTCACTTTTTATTTATTTTTATTTATTATTATTATTTTTTTTAACCTAGAGTTTGGGCCCTCCACCTTTCGGCATGAGAAGTTCAGTGCTTGATGAGGCTAGAATCCCGGCTACTTAGTGAAAAGGGGTTGTTATCCACCTTTATCAAGAATGAAAGTTTTCAATGCACTACTAGTCCAATTGGGATATAACTAATTCAATAATCAACAAAGGATGTACCGCACAAATGAATGCTAGTGTGTGCCTGTGCTAGTGTAGAATACTAGAGTGAATCTCAAAACAATCACAAAATCAAGATGATGTGGACCACAAGTGTAAGCAAGATATCAATTTTCAAAAAATTTACTCCTAAATGGCATCCACAAGGCATACAAGGAGTTTTGGACTCTCAAGTCAAGCAATTTTTAAATTTTAAGCAATATAATCCTCAAAAGATCAAAATCATATCTAATCATAGACCAATCATAAAAAATCCCTCAAATACACAAGTCATGCTCAAAATTTTGAATTTAAAAACAAACACTACAAAGCACCATTATCCCTAAACTTAAATGGCACAGTGTCCTCAATGTGCAAAGAGAACAAAAGGAAAGAGTATACCAGTGTAATTAAGACAAAGAATGGCTGGGACTGAAATATCCAAAGTGGGTGGCATAGCATCCCCCCCCCCCCCCCCCCAAAACTTGGGATTAACTGTGGTCCTGAAATTTGGCACTCGGATAAACTCATCAGATAACAAAAGGGATAATAACAGTGCACAGTGGTCATGCAAGTGTAAATGGGATAGCAACTGAAAATTAGAGAGAGGTAAAAGGGTGGTCCTGATAATTATGTAGCACTCTCTCTCACTGAAGTCACTGAGATGCACCTGATGGAGTCAAACATGTAGATATAAGAATATAAGAATATGACATCCATAAAGGAAGCATATATATAAAGCAGGATAAAGTGCATAGTATATCATAAAATCAAAGCCGACAGATCGGCTGCAAAAATAGTATACACTGACAAAAATGTAGCAAGTATCACAAATATCAAGTATAATAAGGAAAAGGGACTGGGAATCTCAAGTGGATGAGGCAAGATGGGCAGGGCGTGCTCCGCGGATGTCTCAGGATAGATCACAAAATGCGGCCATGACATCCGTACGGAGGGAAGCAATGTCAGCTCTGAGGGTAACAGTCTCTGCGCGGATAGATACCACTGTGTCCTCCAGAGTCTGAAGACGCTCTCCAAAGCTGGGTATGTGATCTGGAGCCTCAAGTGCTGGATCAGGAGAATGATGATCCTGAGTCTGCTCCTGTGCATGAATGGGTGACCCAGCTGGACAATGCTGTTCTGCGTCCTCTGCAGGCTGCTCTAAATCAATATCAATATGTACGACAGCCAGATCGACTGCTGCGTCGTCCGCTGCCGGGTGTGCTGCTGCTGCTGCCTCCTCAGCCTCTAGCTTCTCTGCCGCCTCTACTACGTCATCCTATAATCTCGCGATAATAGCATTGTAGCTCTTATCCCAGTCCTTCTTTTGGAAGGTACATGATCCTCACTTATGGCGCTCCCGTGGCTGAAAAGGATAGTGCTGATCACGTAGGATCTGGGTGATGAGGTGGCCGAATGGGAGATACTTAGCCCTTTTGGGCCTCTCCTTGCTAATGTAGTCATCATAGAGCTTCCTCATCACGCTCCAAATAAGCGCTTATATAGATAGCCAATGCCCTGAATAGAATGCATACAGAGCTGTCAAAAAGTCACCTCTCCGCTGTATCTTATGGCCGGCCATAAAGATGTTGCGGAATAGGACAGAGTCAAAAAACCACAGGTCGTCTAGAAGATAGGTACGGGTGGCAAAAGTCTCGCCATCGGCATAGTGAACTATGAGAAGAACTGCCATGTCCGCATATGATGGCCTGTAGAGAGTGGGGTATGTGTCCTGTAACTCTGAAGGGCAGTGATGTGGACAGTGGCAAGATCTGGGCAATGTATCCATTGTAATAGAAATCAAATGACCATTAATGGTGGTCCTCAGCTCCGCCGTGTTACGTGGGGCAGGCCAGAGGTTCTGGAAAAACATCCGTACTAGCCTCGAGTACACCGGGTTTGTGACAGGGGCAAGAATGGCTGCCAAACCTCTCCGTAATATATCATCATATGCGGATCGGGTAAGTACCGATCGGGAAAAGAAGTCTGTGTCGAAGACTGACTCGTGCACCACTGAAAGGCGTGAGTATCTACGTAATGGCTGGTCTAACTCCTGGTCTGACTAAGCTAGCTGTGGTGGTGGAAGTGGTGGATGCTCAGCCTCAGCTAAATAAGAAGGAAATGCGCCAGCATCAGAGTGTAATCTGCTGTCAGAATGGGGGGACTGTATGGGCTCCGCTGGTTCCTCCTGTATAGGGTCCTGGGCATGAAAATGAACTTGCCTCGTCGTCCAAACTCTGCCTGCCCCTACAGTGATAGTGTCCGTAGGCTACAGTCTTAACCCTAGCCATGGCCTGTAAAATAATTGGAAACTTGCAAAAGAAGTCAGTGCTGATATAAAGAATTAAAGCACAAAATAGAATCATGTATGTCAAGTAAGATAGAAAAAACAGATAAATGTCATGAATCTATGGAAGTGACAGGATGTGAACATGCTAAGCAGTATAAGTGTAAAATGCATCCAATGTGGAGAATCACAGGCATTGGGCATGAATGAGATAGCATGGACACAAGATAAGATGCATGGAATGTGTAAATGAAATCTATGAAGTTCGATCGATCACAAAAAAATGTGAGATCGATCTCACATGATCGATTTAAGAAACTAAGAAACTAAGTTCGATTGATCTCACTAGATCAATCTGAGAAATAGGTTCAATCGATTGAACTGTGCGAAGAACATGAGCAGTCACAGATCTGTGACGTGGATGACACGGGGCCTTCACGAACAAAGTCGTGGGCCCATCAATACAACATAGCATCAAACCTAATCACTTAATGAGGCCCATACTCCCAAAAATCAAAACAAAATCTCAACCATATATATAATCATATATACACATATATACATATACAAACAAAAAGCTTCAAACTTTCAGATATTGTAATAATCATCATTAAAACATCATCGATCTAACATGGAAAAGATGTATGAAGCAAATCAAAGCTTGAAATACAAGATGAGATTCAGATCTTACCCAAATCGAATGATGAGATGAGATGAAGATCCGAGAGGAGAGAGAGAGATTCGGGATGAGATGAAGCTCGCCGGAAGTCTCGCCGGAGATGGGGAAGAGTGGGTGCAGCGGCGATGAGAGGGATAGGGTTTTGAGAAGGTTAGATTGATCTTAGGAGTCGATCTAGAAACCCTCAGTTTATTTTTTTAAAAACATCCCCTTTGCCAGTTCGATCGATCGAACTGAATCCTCAGATCGATCGAATTGACATCGATCTCTCCTCAAAGTATTTTTGAATATTTTTTTTTTTTTTTTTAAGATTTTAAAAATTTTAAGACTTAAATTTAAAATTTAAGTTTAATTGGTTTTTTTTTTTTTTTCTTTTTTTTGAATTTAAAATTAAAAAGTCAAAACAAAGTTAAAGTAATGAATTCCAAAAATGAGATCGATCGGAACAAATGTTTGATTGATCTGACAGAGAGCTAAAAATATACAGGTTTTTGGTTTCAGAAATTTTCTAAGTCTTGGAACTCAAGATCGATCGAACTTGAAGTTTGGATTGATCTGAGAACAAATTCGATCGGTGGGACAGAGAGGTGATTTGGATGCGGGTCGAATGCAGGTCGAAAATTTTCTAAGTGTTGGATGCAAGTCAAAGTTCGATCGATCGAATACTCCTTAGAGATCGATCGAACTTATGCAAAATGCTTAATTTCAACATAAAAGTGCATGCAGTCCTAATCACAGTTACTAGCAATGCATATGAACCAAAAACAAGTATTTATACTTCGCAAGAATTGAAATTAAAGATAGAAATGAGGGAGGAATAGGGTTTTGACACCCTACGAAATGTCTTGCTAGTCTTTAACGTCTCTAGCAAGACGTTGGGCTCTTTTAGCCCAGATCAAACATCTTGTAGTGCATCCCCTCCTCAATGGGGTGATAAGTGTTTTGAACTCCACCCAACAAATGGTTCTTTATGGAACTTATTGGATTAAACTCAAAAGACGTTTTCGGTCCTTGGTCAAAACAATCTTTGGGCTTCCACGCCCTTTCGAAACAAGATTTTGAAACAACTTTCTTTGGTTTCAAGGTTGAAGATGGACTTTTTGAAACTTTGGTCTCACACAAAAACTCAATTCCTTCACTTTTAAGGTCATGACATTTCTCTACAACATTAATCTCTTTATGCTTGTCAAATGAGTTTGGGTTTAGATTGAAAATATTCAACTTTACCTTTATGTGGCCAAATGAGATCTTCATTATTCCCGTCCTACAATTAATGTTGGCATTCGCGGTTGCCAAGAAAGGACGGCCAAGGATAACGGGAATTTGGCTCTTAGGATTTGGGACCGGTTCCGTGTCACTGACAACGAAATCAATGGGAAAGAAGAATTTATCAATTTTAATCAAGACATCCCCAATGATACCCCTAGGCTTTTTGATTGATCGGTCGGCAAGTTACAAAATTACCGACGTCGGTTTCAAGTTTCCTAAGCCTAATTTGACATATACCGAGTATAGAAGAAGATTAACACTTACTCCTAGGTCAAGAAGAGCCCGATTAATGATATGATCACCAATGATGCATGAAGTAGTAGGTGAACCGAGGTCCTTAAATTTTGAAAGAGTGTTGTGCTGCAAAATTGAGCTTACTTGCTCGGTTAAAACCACTTTTCTAGGTGTTTGGCTTTTGTTCTTCCTCTTTTGGGTGCACAAGTCTTTCAAGAATTTGGCATAAGCCAGAATTTGCTTGATTGCATCCAAAAGTGGAAGATTGACTTTCACTTGCCTAAACACGTCCATGATTTCATTTACTTTGGCCTTTTGCTTGTCATTTGAAATGGATCTTTTTAAGGCATCCGGAAATAGAGCTTTTGGTTCAAAAACCTTTTCAAAATTTTTCTTTAAAGTCTCTTCAACACAAGAAGTTTTTAAATCATTTTGCAAATCTTTCTTTTCAAAATCACTTTTCATAACTTTCTCATTTATATGGTCATGTACATGCAATGAAGGAGGAATATGATATGAAACGGGACGGGTGTCAACTTGTGGTTGCACCGGTTCACTCTCTTTATTGGACATACCCACTTGGTTGTCCACAATCTTTCCACTTCTCAAAGTAGTCACCGCATTGATATGCTCTATTGTGTGACCTTCCGATAAGGAATGAGTCTCCACAACACATTGTTGCTTTTGTGGGGTATTCAAAGACATTTTCACATTCTCTCTTACATTTAAAGTGCTAGCTATTTACCCTACTTGGGTTTCTAGCTTAGCAATGGATTGAGAGTGAGAATGAAGTAATTGTGTGTTTGCTTCTAAAGTGCCCAAAGCTGTCAAAACTTTCTCTTCAAAAACGGGACTTTTAACATTTCCTTGGGAATATGATGGTTGATTAGGGAAATGAGAATTAGAGAATTGGTTTCCTTGTGATTGGTATGATGATCTAAAACCTTGGGAACCTTGGCCTTGTAGTGGAGGTGGAATGTACTTTCCTTGAAAACCACCTTGGGAAGGGTTTGAGCCCTCCGCTTGGCTTTTCCAAAAGAAATTCGGGTGACTCCTCCAACTAGGATTGTAGTGATTGCCATAAGGATTATTCCCTTGATTCACAAATGTTGCATTTACTTGTTCATGATGCTCACTTTGCACATGTCCATGGGGACAATTGGAAGTAGAATGTAAAACACTTTGAACAAGTCATACATGTCTCATTAGATGCATGATGAGAATGGTTAGGGAAGGAAGAAACTTGATTCGCCGAGTTTTGGTTGATCAAAAATTAATCAAACCTTTGAGATAATGATTTCATTTCGGCGGCAATTTCATTGGAGTGGTCGACTTGATGTAAGCCAACACTCTTCCTACCATTAGAATTTCTACCATTCTTCGAAGATAAAGTACGATGCAAAGAATTTTCACTCATGCTCTCATAAAGACGCAACACGTCATCCTCATGCCTATCAATGTAAGAGCCACCCATGGAAGCATCAACCATGTCCTTGTTATTATCCGATAAGCTCTCAAAAAAATATTGAACTAATTGCCATTTGGGCATATCATGATGTGGACACTTCCTAAGAAATTCATCAAAGCATTCCCATGCCTCATGAAATGTTTCTCCATCCGCATGTGAAAATTCTCGAATTGAGGTTCTCATGGCATTGGTCTTAGAAATCGGATAGTAATTCTTCAAGAACTCTTGTTGCATTTCCGCCCAAGAAGTTATTGAAAAAGGCCTAAGATTGTTAAACAAATATTTTGCCTTGTCTTTAAGGGTAAATGGAAAAAATTTAAGTCTTAAGACCTCTTCCGGCATGTCCATGTATTTTACGGTGGAACATACTTCAAGAAACTCATCCAAATGCTTGTAAAGTTCTTCACTTGGAAGTCCATGATAATTAGGAAGCATTTGAATGGTTTACGGCTTGATTTCATAGTGGTGTGCTCTAAATAGTGGCAATTGAATGCATGTGGGTGCATTATATTCATTAGGTACATAGTAATCTCTTAAAACAAGGGGAAGATTAGCAATTGGAGGTGCAACATAGGCACCTTGATTGCCTTGAATGATGGAGGTGGTGGAGTATAGATTAGCCTTGGCATTCCCAATGGAACTTGGCCTTGTCATTATGGTGGATGAACAAATAGCCCTGGCATGCCTAATGGTACTTACATATTATCATGATGCACATTGGGGTGGAGGATGCCTTGTTGGTCTATGTGACCAAGGTCCTCCACATGGTCCTCATTGTGTCATTCCATTGATGAAATGGATTGACTAGAACTACCTCTTCCCCTAGGGTTTCGAACAATGGATTCAAGATGAAAATTTAAAGGGACAAGAGTGGGTCTCAATGATCTACGACTATACATGCACAATGTAACACAACAAGCAATAACAACAAACACTTCACCTTCATAACAAATCAACAATCAACAAACTTCCTCCACATACAATGTTCTTATACTCCCATGCTTTAACAATAATATGCAAGAAAAGTAAATTGCCTCCACGCAGGCTCACGATTTATCTAAGAATTGAAATACAAGCCTCCACACGGGCCAACGATTTAACTAAGGGTTTGAGTAAGAAAAAGCTCACAAAGGTCCTTTAGCACTTCAACTCCAAATTTTTAGCTTTTAGCTTAGCAATTTTTAGATTTTTAGCATTTTTCCTTGCTTTCTTAACTCTTTTGCTTAGATGCTCCTATGCTCACCTTCTTAGCCCAATGCTCTTTGTCAATCAAGAACAAACATAATAAGTAACAAAAATTGAAAACAGAGTAAAGACACGATCAAAAGAGTATTAATTCCTAATTGATTTCACAAATACGACGTTGTCAATCAATCAATCCCCGGCAACGGTGCCAAAAATTTGGTGTGGATCGTCATTAAACCCCAAAAATTTATGCAATGTGGCCAAGTTTTACATTTAGAAATTACCACTACTACCTTTCACTCAAAAATATAGGTAGGGTGAGTAGGGATAGTCCCAAGGGATTGAGGGTCGCACTAGGCTAAGGAATCAAAGTTAGGGTTAGTAGGTCGAGTGATCAAAGTAGTGGTTGGTTGGTTGAATTAAACTAGATGCAATTTAAATTAAAGTAAATAATAATGCAATAGAGAGAATAAAAGAGAGAGAGATCTTGGGGTTTAGAGATCACCACTAAGCATAGCTTTTCTACACCTTTAGTGAATGATTAATGAGGGGAAGAAGATGTATTGCAACAAAGTGTGTGTGTGTGGTTGTTCTAACAAGCATGGATGACAAATTAAACATATATTGTTTAAACAACATGGTGAATAACACAACATATCAAATCAAGCCATTAATCCTTTCTTTAAGCTCGCAACCAAACACATCACAAGGTTAGAGATATATGTTACTTGCTTTTATAAGTATGGAACATCAACAACAAGCATGGATTGTCCTTCCATTTAACAACTACACTACAACTAAGCTAATGACATGAAATTAAACTAATTAAACTAAGGGAGAGGTACAATCTATCAAGAAATGAGTATGAACCATCAAATAAACCACAAGAACATGACATTAAGCACTATGTCTTGACAATCTCTAGATCTATAGCATCAATACACATAGACATGCATCAATAACACAAGAAATAGAGACAAACACATGAACATCTATTCTAGCATACATGGACATATAGATAGAATAAAATGATCAATTGGAAGCATTAAACCACATAAATCATTGAATAAACAAGATCTATATATATAAAAGTGTCAAAACATGAATCACAATACAAATCCCCTCAAAAATACATAAATCAAGAAGTAGAAAGCATGTTTAGTGCTAACTCTAGCCCCAAGAGGATGTCTAGCCACTCATGGATGATGTCCTCCAACCCTCAAGGGCAAGCTCCATGGAAGAAATCTGCTCATTGGTTGATAAAAAGTCTCCAATGGTGTCTTTAGCCTCCTCATCTCCTTTTCTTCCTCCCTAAGTATGTGTATCAAAGTATATCAAAAAGGCTCCCTAAAAAAGTGGCTCATATTCCTTATATAGGTAGGTCAAAAATCACCCCAAATGAGCTAGGCTCGTACACCAATAATCCTCTAATGATTGGATATGAGACAACTTTTAATGAGCTGGAATTTAGATTTTTCTCGGGATTTGGGAGGTTCGATCAATCGAACTTGAGGTACGATCGATCAAACATGGCTGAGATCTATTGAATTTAAGTTGGATCGATCCTCAATGGCGGCGCCTTTTTAGATAAAAACAAATCTGAGATATTTTGAAGATATTTTTGGGAAAAGGACAAAAGTGGTTGGTAAGGTGGTACAACTGGATAAGATCAATCATTTGGATAAGGACAAGATGGTTCAATCGATCAGAGAATGAAGTTGGATTGATCGAACTTTGAGATTTTTGAATAGGAACAAACATGGCTTAGATCCATCTTGAAGTGCTGAGATCGATGAAAGTTGGATCGATCGAACTTTTCTTGAGATCGATCGAAGTTGCTGAAATTCCACCCTTTGCTTCCTTTTTACTCTACTTTGCTTCTTTCTTTGATTCATCCCAGAATTGCTTCAATTTTACTCTTATTTGGCTGAGTTAGCTTATTTTGGGGATAAGTACCTGCAAATAGAAATAACACGAAATCAATACAAAACGGAAAAATAAAATAGATAAAGGTTCTAGAATACCTAAGCTTCAGGGGTTTAAATACGCACTTTTCAGCACTCATCAGATATGACGTCTCTATCAAGCTTCCACAAATAGCCTTACCTGATGAATCTGCTTCATCTGCTGGTCTTGGCATTGAATCTTCTTCATCAGATGCCATCACTGCTGATCCACTTCCTCGCCAATTTGATCGGGTAAGAAAACCTCCTAGTCATGTATGTGATTTTCAATGTTTACTATCATGTCTTATCATGAGCCTCAATCCTACCGCGAGGCTAGCTCTAACTCCCTTTCGCAGCAAGCTATGGTAGAAGCATTACAGGCACTCGCACAAGCTCATATATGGGATATGGTTGATCTTCCTTCTGACAAGCTTGTTGTTGGCTCTAAATGGGTTTACAAAATTAAAACTCATTCTGATGGTTCAGTGGAATGATACAAAGCTCATCTGGTTTCAAAGGGCTTTACCCAAGAATATTGCACTGACTATGAGGAAACATTTGCCCCTGTTGCTCGACTTACTTCTGTCCATAGCCTTCTAGCTTTTGCAGCAGCCCATAAGTGGGAATTGTTTCAAATGGATGTGAAAAATGCCTTTCTTAATGGCGTTCTCAATGAAGAAGTATATATGAAACCTCCTCCAACATATAACCATTCTCCACATCAAGTTTGTAAACTGTAAGGAAACGTGCAAGTTTTAAAAAAAATTCGAGGGATTTTGATTCATAGATCTTGATTCATCACATAGAGATAAGTTTTATGCAAAGATAAAAATATGATGTATCATTCAATTAATAGATTGAATACTTACATCAAATGTTTGAGTAAACCTTTAAATCTTTCCTCTAAAGTGAATGTTCTCACTTATTGTAGATCCTTAGCAAGATGCCTTCTCCTTGGATCTCCATCTTCTTGATAATTGTTTTGCCTTTAGGAATCACTCATAAGCCTCCATGAATGACCTTGGAAAATTAGGCTTGTGGAAGCCTCCATTAGATGAGAACATAAACCCTAATTTTCTAGAGAGAGAAAATAAATTCCTTTTTCCTTCTTCTAAAAATCACCCCTAAAACATACATAGACCATGTATATTTATAGGCAACATAAAGGTAAAGAAAAGGAAACAACTAATCCTTCTCAATCTCTAATTCACATATCTCAAATCTAATATGATTCCAATATCAAGTTGGGCTATGAGTGAGAATCCTTTGGGCTTATTATTTTATTGGCTACAATGAATTAATAATTGGCCCGATCCATGGACCCAATTCAATTAATTCATAAATTAATTTCTACTCCACTAAAAGAAATTAATTGAACTCCAATTAAATAATAAATAACCTCTAAGTCAATATTACACTTTAACCCCTCTATGCATAATTAGTTATCGGATAAATAAAGCCGTCAATCCGACTACTTAATTAATATATTTATTTTGTCACCTTTGATTATTTCTGGCTCGATCACAATAAAACATTTGTTTGACAAAAATAATAATTTAAATAAATAAATATATAATAAATTATTTTGTCTAAAAACACACGAAGGCCTTCGAATTTACTTTGTGATCAACCATAATCAATACAAAATAAATACAAGTAGCAATGATGCAAATATTGAAAATATAACCCTCTAACTATTAATTACATTACTACCCAAAGTGTCGGTCTAAGGATCCTGAAGAATCCGCCGAACAAATCAAAGTAATTATTAATTAATAAAAGAGTCTATAATTTTCTCATGCTTAAGAGTCAAATGCCATGACGGTGATAGGGAGTAATTGCATACGACGGCTCTCGCAATATATCTTAACCTAACGCGGATCCAGTTCAAATCTTAATTAATTATGAGTCCATCCATAATTACCGACTATGAACCATTTATGATTACTATTTATATATCATGCATTGATTGCCATCACATACATATATATAAATATCTCTTGTAATCAAATGGACACTATCAATTCTATAATGAATTGAAATATAATACATTGAATTCACCAATTGTATAAAATATTTCAGAAACGTCAGGAACATATGTCACTTTAATCCAAACAGGAATTTGCTATGCCAGGGCATATATATCCCAACAGTGCGGACCGGGCCAATTATTAATTCATTGCAGCCAATAAAATAATAGGCCCAATGAATTCTCACTCATAGCCCAACTTGATATTGGAATCATATTAGATTTGAGATATGTAAATTAGAGATTGAGAAGGATTCGTTGTTTCCTTTTCTTTACCTTTATGTTGCCTATAAATATACATGGTCTATGTATATTTTGGAGGATGATTTTTAGAAGAAGAAAAAAAAGGAATTTATTTTCTCTCTCTAGAAAATTAGGGTTTATGTTCTCATTTAATGGAGGCTCCCACAAGCCTAGTTTTCCAAGGTCATTCATAGAAGCTTATGAGTGATTCCTAAAGGCAGAACAATTACCAAGAAGATGGAGATCCAAGGAGAAGGCATCTTGCTAAGGGATCTACAATAAGTGAGAACATTCACTTTAGAGGAAAGATTTAAAGGTTTACTCAGACCTTTGATATAAGTATTCAATCCATTAATTGAATAATACTTCATATTTTTTTATTTTTGTATAAAACTTGTCTTTATGTGATGAATCAAGATCTATGAATCAAAATCCCTCAAAAAGTTTTTAAAACTTGCACGTTTCCCAACAGTGGTATCAGAGCATGGTTTGATTCATCACTAGAGATCATGATTTTATGAAAACCATCATTCATGTATCCAATTTTGATATGCATATATATTTATTTATTAATGTATGTTGATGTATGAATTAATATATTGATATATATTGATATATAATGATGTATGTATAATTGTGAATGGATGATGATGTGTATTTGGGCCATGGATGAAGCTTATAGGATAATTGAATGTAATTTTATCTTTGGATGAATGTAATTAAGGCTTTGATTTAGCCGTTTGAAAGTTCAATGATGTAATTTAATTTTTTTTCATTGTATTTCAAGTTGTAAATATTTTTAAAGCCATGTAATATTCATCAAAGGATGCTATGAAGTTTCAAGAAGGTCCAAAAGGGTTAAATTATACTTCAGTAATTTTCTAAAAATTTTTCGAATTTTTTGGAATTTTTCTGGAATTTTTTGAGGCTTAATTTCATTTTCTGGGAATTTTTCTAATTTTTCTGGAATTTTTCGGCGTTTTTCCGGTGGCCGGAGCATCGCCGGCGGCGAGAAGAGGCGTCGGAGTAGGCTAGAATCAGATGTGGTGCATAGAGGGTGAGCCTGGCGCGTGTTCCTCACGCGCCAGGAGGTGGCATTTGCATCACATGCTGGCGCGTGCATTGCACGCGCCAACCAAAGTTGTATTACCTCCACGCACATGGAGGCACGTCCAACGCACCCCTGGCGCGTGCCTGCGCGTGGGGGCGCATCCCACGCGCCCCAAGCACGTGCCAGCGCGTGGGGGCGCGTGCCTTCACCTGGTGCATGCCCCAGGCGCGTGTAAGCGCGTGTGGGGCCCTTCGGGCGCGTTCCAAGTGTTGTTTTGCCTCTACAAGCACGTACCAGCTCTATACAGGTGTTTACAAGTCAATGGTGGACCCTCGTATAATACTTAGAACAATTAAATGTTAAAAGCTAATTCCATTGGCCATTTTATTTGCTTTATTTGTCATTTATTTAATTATACGATGTATGAAATGCATGGAATAGATAATTGTTAATTAGTTATTATTCATGCATTGGATCCATGATATTTCATTAAATGACTTGATTTATATTAATTAAATTATGAAAATTAAGTGGATCTGATTACTAATTAATTTGAAGGCACTTATTGGGAAACGCAAAATTATTTTTTGTAAATTATTTTTAAAGTGTGCTTTAAATTAAATATTAGTGAATCGTTTAAAGTCCAAATATTTTCTAAATTTAATTGGATTAAAATCAAGACGTTTTGCATGCATTATATCATGTAAATGAATAAAATGAAAACCCTAATTATGAATGATTAAAAATTGAGTGGGAGCGGGGATTTTTATACATTGCCCCATGGCCTTCGTTATTAACACCATTGTAATTAGGTCTTCAAAAATAAGGCCCCACGCATGATTTAAAGAGTCTTAATATTACAAGAATGGTTATCTCATGAAAATAATATTAAATGTTCATTGTAATTAGATCTTTAAAAATAAGGCCCTACGCATGATTTAAAGAGTCTAGATTATAATGACAAGATATTTAATGTTTTATTTTTCATTAGAGCATTTATAACGTTATACACTCAATCTAAAATCAATAGTGTTAGCTCCCCAACGGAGTGGTCTATACTAGGTGATTTTAGAAAGGCTAAACATAATCGGGAATCATTTCATATAGATAGACAAGGCATTGTCTTAAGAGATATGGAAATGATGGGATTTGCCCGCCAATAGCAATAATGAACTTCGCCAACCGAATAAGTTATTGGCGTATTGGTTATTCGATTTTTCATGCAGTGGTTAAGGGACCCACATACTATTTTAATGGAAGTGCTCGCCTAATAGTAAATGAATCTCAACAATAGTAATAATGAACTCCTCCAATAGGATAAGTTATTGACATATTGATTGGTTGATTTATTATGCTACAGAGTTGAGGGACCCGCATTAATTAAAAGGGATTGTTCACCAATAATGATAATGATCTCTTGTTCGATTGAGATTTATTGTATTATGTGGTTAACAAGCTCATTTTAATTTTAAATATGCATGACAGTATTAATAATTCACCTTGCATATTATATTAATGCATTTATATTCAGATTAATTATGTCTAATCCAGTTTATCTGCTTGCTTACATAGTCAATGTAACTGGATCTCATTAATATTGATTGAGAAAGGAACTTAGATATTTTATTCACAATGTAAGGGTACAAATGTATTTACTACTCCTAAACCTAATCCTTTTACTTTAAGATACCCAAGAGAACATTAATGCTTTGAATAAGTGAAATAAGGCAAATGAGATGACTTGGTGTAATATTCTAAAGTTTACCTCAAATACGCTCCAAAGTTAACATTTACATTATTTTATTTTCTTCAAGCATCATGTTAAAATTCAATAAGATGTTTTGGTGAGATTAGATAGAGAGTAAAGTACTATGTCAGACTTGAATAGCATCAAGATAGCCTAAGGAACTCCAGTATGAAATCGAATTTTGGAAAATGATTGTTTATTATTAAAAAATTAACTGGAGATCAATAGGGCTGACTTGGGTGGTAAGTTTCAAGTTGACATGATTATTGCCTTGTTACCAAACTTGTTCGACTCTGTTAGAGTGAACTAAATAAGGAATCAGTTTGAGTTCACACTCGCTGATATTCTTATAGAATTGGTAACAGATGAAGGGATAATCAAGAATATGGGCGTTCCTATCAATCTAACCTAGTCTATACCATCTTCTTCTAGGCCCAAGTGGACGGGCAAAGCAAAGAAGAAGGATGATAATAGGACTAGGCTAGCACAAAACATGGGTATTCAAAAAGGTTAAAGGGAATAAGGCAGTGTATGTTGAGGGCGAAGGAAATTGTTTCTTTTGCCGCTAACTATGACACTCAAGGACCAACTGTCTAAGCAATGACATGGCATATGAAAATATATATTTAATCATTGAGCCATGTTATGTGGTTGTATCTATTAATTCCTGATTCTGGAGCCACTAAACATGTTTGCAATTCGTTGCAAGGATTTCAGAAATCCAGAAGCCTCGATAATATGGATATATATTTATACTTGACCTGATGTCAAGGTTGTAGCTAAGTCAGTGGGAGTATTACATCTGAAATTAGAGAGTATGAGGATATTAGTATTAGAGAATTATCATTATGCACAGAAGTTAGACGCAATCTAGTTCATGTTTCACTTGTGGTTTATAAAACTGTATTGTTATTTTGTAAAACTGGTTTTATAAAATTGAATAGATATGCGATTGCTTCTGGTGCATTGAAAGATGGTTAATATACTATAATCGTAAGCTCTTAAGATTTGCAGGATGTAGAAACTAATGTTACATCTTCTAGATTGAATGTTAAGAGAAAATTTGTTATTCCTGACTCATCGTATTTTTAATGTCTATTTTTAGGTTGTTATCAATCAAAATAAGATTCAAAGATTGGTCAAAGAAGGTTTATTACCTAGTGAGGCAGAGGAGCCTAAACCAAACTTGTGAATCCTGTTTTGAAGGATAGATAACTCTAAAGGCTTAATCAGCCAAATGAAATAGACATAAAGAACAATTGGAGTCGGTACACACGGACATGTGTGGTCTTGTGAACATCCAGGCAAGATTACTCACGTTTTGGATAAATTTACCTGTTGCGACACAAGTCTTATACTTTTGGTATATTCCGAGAGGGTCAAGACTGATGTGGAGCACAGATTAGGTAAACTTATCAAGGCACTTCGATCTGATCGAGGATATGAGTATTTCTTGGGATAGTGCAAAGACTATATGGTCAATGAGGGTGTTGTGTACCAGTTTTCCGCAATTGACGCTAAATGCATTTAGGTGTCAAATAGGAATAACAGAATTCCACTTAACATGGTTAGATCTATGATCAGTTATGCCACATTATCTCTTTCATTTAAGAGTTTAGTGTTAATGACATCGATGCGTATTATGAACTGCATTCCATCTTAGTCTGTCTCAAGGGTACCGTTGAGCTGTGTTTTTGACTAAATCTTTGTTTGAATCACATGCATATATGGGGTAGTCTTGCACATGTGTGCTTGATATGGACAAGTAAGTTGGAAACAGATCATACGCATGATAGATTTGATAGCTACTCTAAAGGTCACTAGGACGGATTATTTTATGATCTCAATGATAAAAGTTGATTGTTTACACTCACTGTTTATCTATAGGAGAATCATATTATGAATCATATACCTAGTAGCATAGTGTTAGAGAATATGGTATGAGTACCAGATGTACCACATATGAACACACTTATTATAATAGAGATTGAGAATAATATATGAATTCCCTATTGATGCGTTAGCATCATCTAGTACACAGATTCCTGCATCGGTACATTGATGTAGTGGGAGGATTATCATCCAATCCGATAGAATCATGTTTTTAGGTGAGACCATTATGGACATCCCTATTAAACATGAGTTGGACCCAGTAAGCTACACGGAAGCGTGAACCGATATGGATACAGATCGTTTTGGCGAGTTACTATGAAATCAGAGTTGAAATCTATGTATTCTAATAAATTCTGGGATCTTATAGAACTTTCTAGTAAGGTGATACCTATAGAAGGCAAGTTAATCTACAAAAAGACACCAGAAGATTTCTTAGTGAATAAATTATGAGTGTACAAGGGAATGTCATTATTTTTCTGATTCTATATATATTGATGACATCCTACTCATTTAGGATGATGTGGAAGTTTTGTCATCAATAAAAAGGTAGTTGTTCAATTACTTTTAAATGAAGGATCTTCAAGATATAAGCTATACTCCTAGGATCAAGCTTTTGCAAGATCAGGTTAAAAGGAAAATAGGCTTATTTTAATAATCCTACATTAATAAAGTTTTGACCAGGTTTGGTATGCATAACTCAAAGAATGAGTTCTTGCTTTATTGATATGGATTGCTCTCTCTAGTAAGTAGTTTTCCAAGACTAGCAGAGGAGATTGAGTAAATGAGACTGGAACTATATGCTTTGGCATATGGAAGTCTCATATATGCCATGGTCTATACCAAATAGGACATCCGCTATATAGTAGGGATAGTCAAAAGATATCAATCCAATCCTGGACTTGATAACTGGTCTGTTGTGAAAAATATCATTAAGTATCTAAGGAGGACCAAGGATATCATACTCATTTATGGATGTGACGTTATGGTCCTAGTCAGGTATGCTAGTTCTGATTTTCAATTAGAAGTAGATACTATGAGGTTCATGACTTAGTGTATGTTCACTTAATGGAAGGGAAATCAGTTGGTAGATTGTTAAGTAGATTTCAACTGCTGACTCAAACTTGCAGGTGGAATATATTGCAGCCTTAAAGGCGGCAAATGAAGCCTATTGGTTTGATCTCACTGATTTGGAGGTTATGGAGTATACTAGCCTGCCTATTGAGCTATGTTGTGACAATAGTACAAAAGTAGTCCAAACCAATGACCCAAGGTTCTATAGAGGAACAAGATATACTGAGAGGAAGTATCATGTTCTACATGATATTGTCCGGCAAGAAAATGTACTTATAGCTAGAACATTGCATTGGAACACAACTTTGTTGATCCATTATCAAAGGTGTAATTGATCAATAATTTTGATCATCATCTGGATAACATTGGAGTTAGGTGCAATTTGAATTGGCTATGAGGGCAAATGGGAGCTGTTGGGATTTATATGCCCTGGCATAGCAAATTCCTGTTTGGATTAAAGTGACATATGTTCCTGACGTTTCTGAAATATTTTATACTATTGGTGAATTCAATGTATTATATTTCGATTCATTATAGAATTGATAGTGTCCATTTGATTACAAGAGATATTTATATATATGTATGTGATGGCAATCAATGCATGATATATAAATAGTAATCATAAATGGTTCATAGTCGGTAATTATGGATGGACTCATAATTAATTAAGATTTGAACTGGATCCACGTTAGGTTGAGATATATTGCAAGAGCCGTCGTATGCAATTGCTCCCTATCACCGTCATGGCATTTGACTCTTAAGCATGAGAAAATTATAGACTCTTTTATTAATTAATAATTACTTTGATTTGTTCGGTGGATTCTTCGGGATCCTTAGACCGACACTTTGGGTAGTTATGTAATTAATAATTAGAGGGTTATATTTTCTCATGCTTAAGAGTCAAATGCCATGACGGTGATAGGGAGCAATTGCATACAACGGCTCTCGCAATATACTTAATTTCCAGTAACTTCGTCGAGCATTGTGTGGTCTTAAATAAGCTCCAAGGGTTTGGTTTGCTAAATTCAGTTCTACAATTGGAGATTTTAGATTTACTTCAAGCTCATATAATTCAAGTCTTTCTATCCGCAAGACTAAATCTGGTATTACTTTTCTCCTACTTTATATTGATGACATAATAATTACTGGAAATGATCTTGCAGGAATCTTTATATTAAAAAATTTTCTCAATCATCAATTTGATATGAAAGATCTTGGGCACCTCAGTTATTTCCTTGGCTTAGAGATTCTCTCTGATTCGGATGGCTATTATCTTTCCCAAGCCAAGTATTCTTCTAACATTCTTTCTCATGCTGGTATCACTGATTGCAAGACAGCTCCTACTCCACTTGAAACCAATGTCAAGCTCACTCCTCTAGATGGTACACTCCTCACTGATGCCACATTATATCGAAAGTTCATTGGCAGTCTGGTATATCTCATTGTTACTTGACTTGACATCACCTATGTTGTGTATCTTGTCAGTCTGTTCATATCTGCACCTTGATCTACTCATTATACTGTTGTACTACGCATTCTCTGATACATTAAAGAGACAATGTTTCATGGTCTTCATTTTTCTTCTCATTCTTCACTTGAGCTATGTGCCTACTCTGATGCTGATTAGGCAGGTGACTAAACTGATCGAAATTTTACTACTGGCTACTGTTTCTTTCTTGGGAACTTTTCTTGGCGCAGTAAAAAACAATCCGTAGTCTCCAGATCGTGAATATCGTGCCCTTACTGATTCCACACAAGAACTTATCTGGCTTTGATGGCTCTTAATAGATATGGGTGTTTCTCATTCCACTGGCACTGTTCTCTATTATGATAATTAGAGTGCTATTTACATTGCTCATAATGATGTTTTCCATGAACGCACCAAACATATTGAAATTGATTGTTATATTGTGCGTCAACATATTGCTCGAGACATTATACGTCTTCATTCTGTAACTTCCGCTGATCAAACCGCTGACATCTTCACCAAAGCTCATCTGCCAGGCAAATTTCAGGAATTAGTTTCCAAACTCAAGTTTGTTTATGCTCTACCACCATGAGTTTAAGGGGGGGTGTTAACATAATAATATCATAGCTGTTGTGCCGTGATTATATCATAAATATTATAGCTTTTATACCGTGATTGTAGCCCAGATTATAGCCATTATATAGTCTTTATTCATTTGTTCACTAGCCAATATATATTTCTCCATTTTTACATGATGAGCATATATCAATATACATAATCTATATTGTATATCTCTCATTGTCTCTCTCTTATATTCAATAAATTTAAGTAAAAATAGTGTTTCAAACAATACTTAACAACTTATTGAATTGCAATATAAAGTCATTTGAGTCCTCTAGGATTCAATTGATTGAAATACAGAGCATGTGTGATGAATTTTACTTGAATTGACTTGATTATAGGCCTTGGCATCACAGTTGCATTATTTGTGGGATGCTGACCAGTCCTTTACAAGGGTCGCGATACCAAGTCAAGCTTGAAGAGTTGTGAATTTAGGAGGTGGCCAAGTTTTACATTTATAAAAAGCCACTACTACCTTTCTCTATATAAAATATAGATAGGGCGAGTAGGGATCATCCAAAGGGATTTGATGGTGTATCGAATTGTGAAACTATGGTAATTAGGGTTAGTAGGTCGAGTGATACACAATTGATTGGTTGGTTGATTAAGTTAAATTGAATTCAACTAAATAAAATAATATGAAGTAAACAAGAGAGAGAGAGGTCTTGGGGTGTAGAGATCACCACCAAGCAATACTTTTCTATACTACTAACAAGTGATCAATTGAGGGTAATGGATGTGTTGTATTATGATAAGGGTGTGTGTGCATTAGGTTGATTCAATTGGCAAGGATGACAAATCAAGCAAGTATTGTCTAAACATTATGTGAAGAGCATAATATATCTAAACAATAGAGCATATATTGTCTAGACAACATGGGGATAGCACAATAGATCAAAACAAGTCATTAATCCTTCATTAAGCTCACAATCCACATATAACACAATATTAGAGGAATATGCCATTTGGACTCACAAGCATGGAACATTAAATATCAAGAGTAGATTGTCCTCCAATCTAACATTACACTACCACTACACTAAATCTACACTACTAGCATGAAAATAAAGCTATCTAGACTAGGGGGAGAGGCACAAACCATCAAGAATAGGCATAAACCATCAAATGAACCAAAATAGCATTCATTAAGCATATCATCTTGATAATCTCTAGATCTATAACATCAATACACATAGACATGCATCAAAAACACTAAATCTAGGGATAAGCACATGAATAGAATACATAGACATATGGATAGATACTCTAGCATACATAGACATATGGATAGAATAGAATAGTCAATTGGAAGCATTAAACCATATAAACCATGAAATAATCAAGATTTATATATACATGAATATCAAGATGTATCATACAACACTAATCCCTCAATAATACACAAGATTAGAGTATAGAAAGCATGCTTGGGGCTAACTCTAGCCCCAAAAGGATGTCTAGCCACTCATGGTAGTGATGATCCAACCCTCAAGGGCTAACTCCATGGCTGCTCCTTGTTGGTGAAGATCTCCTCCAATGGTTGCTCTAGCTTCCTCCCTTCTTCCTCTCCAAGAATAGCCTCCAAGATGATTTTCAATGTGTGACAAGAGACTCCCTCAAAAAGTGTATCATATTCCTTATATAGGTAGGTCAAATACACCCCATGATGAGCTGTGGTCGTGCAAGGCATATTCTCCAATGATTGGATGAAGGACAGAATAAATGAGCTGGACTTTAACTTTTTCTCGCTGGAGGAAGTTCGATCGATCGAACCTTAACTTGGATCGATCGAAAATGGGTTCGATCGATCGAACTGCATCTTGGATCGATCGAAGTGGTCTGACTCCTCCGGATAATGACGAGGCTGGGATATTTTCAAGATATTTATGGGGAAAAAGACAAAAGTGGTTGGTAGGCGTACAGCTGTGGATAAAATCAATCATTTGAATAGGACAAAATAGGGTTCGATCGATCGAAGGTGATGTTCGATCGATCGAACTTGGAATTTCAGCAAAGGCCAAGGTTGGATCCATCGAGAAGTACTGTGATCGATCATAGATGTTCGATCGATCGAACTCTAAGTTGGATAGATCGAACTTTTCAGCTGCAGAACTTGATTCCTTTTTGCTCCTTTCTTTCTCCACTTTGCTCCCTCATTTGGTTTATCTCAGGATTGCTTCAATTAAGCTCTTATTTGGCTGAGTTAGCTAAATTTTGGGATTAGTGCCTGAAAATATAAATAACACGTAATAAGTCTAAAACGGCAAAGTAAGATAGATAGAGGTACTAGAATGCTTAAGCTTAACGGGTTTAAATGCGCACTTTTCAGTGCTCATCACACCCCCAAACTTAAATATTGCTAGTCCCTAGCAATGAACTAAGAAGTAAAGGAATGAAATAAACAACTATACAAGTATAAACTGGAAAGCAAGTAAAATGATAACACCATTTTCGTAGGGAACACGATTGTTCTAGGTGCGCTTCTTCTTTTCACTCATTTTCTTCTTCTTTTTTCTTTTTTTTCTTTTATTGAGGATCAAAGATGGAAATATTGTGCCATGTTTTGATCTCTTAAGCTTTCTAGAAGATTCATGTAGCGAGCTTTAGGTCAATGACTCCCAAACCAGATGGCTTTAGGGCATTAGGTGTTAAGACACCCCAACGGACTTACAAACTCAAATCAACTAGGCTACAAATCAAGACAACAACCATCAAATCATTTCCCACTTCTCGCCTTTTGGGAGAAGTCCTCACTTTTATTGCTTTTACAACTTTCTTCTTCTTTTTTTTTTTCAATTATTAACCTAGAGTTTGGGCCCTCTACCTTTCGGCGCGAGAAGTTCACTGCTTAATGAGGCAAGAATCCCGGCTACTCAATGAAAAGGGGTTGTTATCCACCTTTATCAAGAATGAAAGCTTTCAATGCACTACTAGCCCAATTGGGATATAACCAATTCATTAATCAACAAAGCATGTACCCCACAATTGAATGCTAGCGTGCGCCAGTGCTAGTGTAGAATCCTAGAATGAATCTCAAAACAATCACAGAATCAAGATGATGTGGACCACAAGTGCAAGCATGATATTAATTAATTTTTTTTAAAAAAAAAAAAATTTACTCCTAAATGGCATTCAAAAGGCATACAAGGAGTATTGGACTCTCAAGTCAAGCAATTTTTAAATTTTAAACAATATAGTCCTCAAAAGATCAAAATCATAGCTAGAAATGGACCAAGTATAGAAATATCCCTCAAATACACACAACATGCTCAAAATTTGAATTTTAAAGCAACACTGAAACATACACTAATATCCCCAAACTTAAACTGCACATTGTCCTCAATATGTGAAGAGAACAAAGGAAAGAGTATACCAGTGCTTTAGACATGAATGATCGGGATAGAAGTATCCAAAGTGGGTGGCATGGCCCCCCAAACTTGGGATAAACTGTGGTCCTGAAAAGTTTGCACTCGGATAAACTCATTAGATAACAAGATAGGATAATCAGTGCACAGTGGACATGCAAGTGTAAAATGGGATAAATAGAGAATAGAGAGAGAGGTGTAAGAGTGATCCTGAAAAATTGGGCAGCACTCTCTCACTGAAGTCACTGTGGTGTACCTGATGGAGTCAAACATACAAATATGAGATACTAAAAGACATCCATAATCAAAAAGCAATATATAGAGAATATAAAGTGCAGGTACATCAATAAAATAATAAAGCCGACAGACCGGCCTCAAAGTATAATATAGTAATAGTGACAGTATAATACAGATCCAGAATAAAAGAAATGAAAGCATAGAACAACTGGAAGTGGAGTCTCAGGAGGCCTGATCGTGAAGATCTGCAGTGGCTGGAGGTGCAGGTGCGGGTGCATGTGCAGGGAGTCGGCTGGAGAGATCGACAAAGCAAGCCATGACATCCGCCTTAAAAGAGGTGAACTCAGCTCGGTGGGCAGTGATGTTGGCTCGCATGGCTGTTACGTCCTCCTCCAGTGTCTGCAAGCGTGCTCCGAATCCGGGAGTGGGAACTGGAGACTCAGGCAGAGATGCCTCTGAAGAAGACTCCCGAACTCGCTCCTGAGCAGCGGCTCGATCACTGGTATCATCGGCATCAGCATCATCTGCAGCATCGGCATACTCCTCCACAGGTCGCTCCAGGTCAATGTCCATGCGATTGGCAGCCGGACCGACTGGTGCGTCGTCCGCTGCGATATCTGCTGCTGCTGGAGGTGCCGGCTGTGCTTGGGCTGCCTCCTCCTCCTCTAGTTCAGCTGCTGCCTCTACAGCTGGCTCCTGAAGACTCTGAATAAGAGTATTGTAACTCTTCTTCCAGTCGCTCCTCCCATAGAAGCTGGACTGTGCAAGGGGCTCCTCATCTGGGGGCACTCTGTAGCGCTGGTCAAGAAGGATCTGCGTGATGAAGTGTCCGAAGGGCAGGACCTCGGACCACTTAGGGTCCTCCCTGGAAATGAAAGAATCATACAGCAACCTCATCATGCTCTAGATGAGGACTGGGATAGATACCCAGCAGCCCGTGTAAAAAGCGTAAAGAGCTGTCAAGTAGTCATGATGCCTCTGGATCTTGTGGCTCGCTATGTAAATGTTCTGGAAGAGAACTATGTCGATGAACCAGAGGTCGTCAGGCAAGAAGGTCCTGGTGGCGAATGTCTGACCACCGGCATGATAGCCTATCAAGGAGACAACCATGTCAGAAAATAAAGGCCTATGCAGCCTCGGGTATGTCTCTGCAAGCTCAGGTGGACACCAGTGTGGGCACTGGCAAGCACGGGCCAGAGTGTCAACTGTGATGACAATCTCGTGGCCGTCCACTGTAGTGATCATCTCCGCGGTAGATCGTGGCGAGGGCCGGAGATGCTGAAAGAATAGCCACACCAGTCGCGGGTATACAAGGCCGGTGACTGGGGCAAGGATGGCTGAGAGGCCCCACTGCATGATATCCTGATAGCCAGACCGGGTCAGGATAGACTCGAAGAAGTACGCAGTATCGAAGTACGACTCTTGAGCCACGGTCATGGCTGCATATCTCGGCAGCAACTGGTCACGGCGCTGAGCCGGTAGAGGTGGCTGCGGTGATGGCATGGCGGCTGCATCTGCCTGATGACGCGCAAGAGAAGGTGATGGTGTGAAGGCTGGAGGAGCCTGGGATGTAAATGGCACGTGGTCAGCTCCCTCCTCAGCCTCGTGGGATGGGGACTGAGGGGGAGTAGCCTGTGCGGGCTCCTCCTGAGCATGAGATGGCTCTGCAACCATCTCTATCCTGGGCCGTATATGTCTGCGGGGTCGCTGTGGCCCCGAAGATCCCCTGGCTACTGTCTTGAACCGCGGAGGCATGATCTGTAAAAAGACAAGAAAATTTCAATATATAAGTCAGTGCCAGATATATAAGAATTTAAATGCATAATAGAAACATGTATGTCAAATAAGATAGACAAAATATAGATGACATGAATCTATGATAATGATGAAATGTGAGTCATGCTAAGCAATGTAGGTATGAAATGCATCCAATGTGGAATATCACAGGCATTGTGCATATAAAGATAGCATGAAGACGACACAAGATGAATGGAGTGTGTATGTGTGATCTTTGAAAGTTCGATCGATCGATCACCGAAAATTTTCGATCGATCGAAGTGAAAAATGTTCAAAAGTTGGATCGATCGAAGTGAATTGGATCAATCCAACACTTGGATCGATCGAAGCATGAAAGTGCACAAGATTGGATCGATCGAAGGTAGTGAAATGAAGTTCACTACTTCGATCGATCGAAGCACAAGTTCAATTGATCGAACTGTGCGAATGCCGAATTTGAAAAGTCGCAGATCTGTGAGATCTAGAGTACGGGGCCCACACAAACGTGTTTGTGGGCCCATCTACACACCATTCATACAATCAACAACACCCAAACACTTCTCAACTTCAAATCAAATCAAAAACCCCCAATTTTGGTTCAGCCGAATGCATGTGTGTATATATAGCATGTAATCATGAAATTGAAGCTTCAACAATGAATGATTCATACATATTGAACATGATTTAACATAAAGAATCAATAACATGCATCAATTTAAGCTTGGAATCAAGAAAATTGCATTCGGTTACCTCTAAACCGAGAGAGATGAGATGAGAGAGAGAAGGGGCAAAGCCGCGATGAAAATGGAGCTTATCCTTGGCGGAATTGGCTCGCCGGAGATGGGGAAGATGATTGGGATGGAGGTTGGCCGGATTGAGCTTGAGATTGAGAGAAAGGGAGATTTAGGGTTAGGGTTTGTTTCGAGGTTGGATCGATCCAAGTGTATCGATCCAACTCGGTTTTATTTTAAAAACACGATATGCAGAGTTCGATCGATCGAACATTAAGTTCGATCGATCGAACCTAAGTCTCCACTCTAAATTTTTTTTTTTTTTTTTTTTTTTTTTTGAATTTTGAATTTTGAAAAATCAAAGGAAACTAAATTAATGAGATGCAAATTTCGATCGATCGAAGAAAGATTTCGATCGATCGAAGAGGATAAAGAATGTACAAGGGCTCAAGAGTTGACACGTGCTGGAACCTTGGATCGATTGAACTTGGAATTCGATCGATCAAACATGAAAATTTTTGAAAAGTCCCGAGAGCATACATTTTTGAAAAATGGATGAGGCCTGAAAATTTTTCTAAGTGTTGGGACTCATGATCGATCGAACCACATGTTGGATCGATCGAAAGGTAGTTCGATCGATCGAAATGGTTTACGATCGATCGAACTTTTGAAAATTTGGAGATCCCGAGAGCATGCATTTTGGAATTTGGATGCAGGTCCAAAATTTTTCTAAGTGTTGGGTGCAAAATGAGAGCTGGATCGATCGAGTCCATAGTTAGATCGATCGAACCAATGTTTGATCGATCGAACCAAAACTTTGATCGATCGAAATTATGCCTAAACGCTCAAAATGACTTGAATGCTCATGCAATCCCTTATTCAGTTCCTTCCAATGTATATGAACCACAAAAACAGTATCTAGACTTCGCAAGAATCAAAATGCAAGATAGAAATGAGGGAGGAATAGGGTTTTGACATCCTACGAATTTCGGTGCTAGTCTTTAACGTCTCTAGCAAGACCTAGGGTTCTTTTAACCCGGATCAAAGATCTTGCAATGCATCCCCTCCTTTTTGGGATGAGAGATGTTTCGAGTCACTCCCAACAAATGGTTCTTGGAAGAACTTGTTGGGGTAAACTCAAAAGATGTCTTGAGTTCCTTATTAAAACTTTCCTTGGGCTTCCACGCCCTTTCACAACAAGAGTTCGAAATCACTTTTCTTGCATGCAATGCTGAAGATAAAGATGAAGGCTTTGAAACATTGTTCATACACAAAAGCTCATTCCTTTCACAAGCAAGATCATGATATTCCTCTACCACATTAACCTCTTCCTCATATTTGTCAAATGGATTGGGTGTGGGGTTAAAGATGTTTAACTTCACTCTCATGTGCCTAAAAGAAATCTTCATTATCCCCGTCCTACAATTTATGTTGGCATTTGAGGTTGCCAAGAAAGGACGGCCAAGGATAACTGGAATTTGGTTCTTTGGATCGGGCACCGGTTCCGTGTCAATGACGACAAAGTCAACCGGGAAGAAGAACTTATCAATCTTAATCAACACATCCTCAATTATCCCCATAGGCTTCTTAATGGATCGGTCGGCAAGTTATAAAACCACCGACGTCGGTTTCAATTCACTTAGGCCCAATTTGACATAAACCGAATAGGGAAGAAGGTTAACACTAGCCCCTAAGTCAAGAAGTGCCCAGTTGATGACATGTTCACCAATGATACAAGATGTTGTAGGTGCACCGGGGTCCTTAAACTTTGGCAAAGTGTTGTGTTGTAGAATGGAACTCACTTGTTCGGTTAAGACCACTTTCTTTGATGTTTGGCTCTTGTTCTTCCGCTTTTAGGTGCATAAGTCCTTCAAGAATTTGGCATAAGCCGGAATTTGCTTAATTGCATCCAAAAGTGGAAGATTGACTTTGACTTGCCTAAACATATCCATTATCTCATTGTTCTTGGTCTTTTGCCTTTCTTTTGAAATGGACCCTTTCAAGGCGTCCGGAAATGGAGCTTTTTCAAAAACTCTTTTAGCATTTTCTTTCAAAGAATTCTCAGCATTGGACTTGTTCAATTCATTAGATTTCAAATCACTTTTCAAAGAAGAATCATAAATAACATTTTTCAAAGAACTTTTCTCAAACACATTTTTCAACACTGTTTTCAATGAATCTCTTTGGAAATCATCTTTCAACTCACAATTTGAGGGCTTCTCATTCTCAAGATCATGCACATGCAATGAAGGAGGAATAGTGTGTGGAACGGGACGGGTGACAACTTTAGGTTGTACCGGTTCACTCTCTTTATTAGGCATTCTAACTTGATTGTCTACTACCCTACCATTTCTCAAGGTTGTTACCGCATTGACATGCTCAACATTATGCCCTTCCAATGAGGATTTGGTTTCTACAACACATTGTTGTTTGATTGGGGCATTCATGTGCATCTTTCCCTTCTCTCTAGCATTAAGTGTTTCAGCTATTTGCCCTACTTGGGTTTCTAGCTTGGCAATTGATTGAGAATGAGAATGCAACAATTGAGTATTTGCTTCTAGAGTGCCCAAAGCATTTAAAACCTTTTCCTCAAAAGCAGAACCTCTAGAATTTCCTTGAGAATATGATTGGTTAGAAAAATGAGAACTAGCAAATTGATTTCCTTGTGAGTTATATGGTCTTGAACCTTGGGATCCTTGGTTTTGAAGTGGAGGTGGAATGTATTTCCCTTGAAAACTGCCTTGGGAAGAGTTTGAGCGCTCCCCTTGGTTTTTCCAAGAAAAATTAGGATGATTCCTCCAACCGGGATTGTAATGGTTACCATAAGGATTGTTCACTTGGTTCACAAATGTTGCATTAACTTACTCAATGGGTTCATTTTGAATTTGTCCATGAGGACAATTAGAAGTAGAATGAAGAACACTAGAACAAGTCATACATGATTCATTTTGAGCTCTAGGAGAATGGTTAGGAAAGGAAGACACTTGATTCGCCAAGTTTTGATTGATCAATTGATCAAACTTTTGAGATAAAGACTTCATCTCGGCAGTTATATCATTTGAGTGGTCAACTTGATGCAAGTCAACACTCTTCCTACCTTAAGAATTTCTACCATTCTTTGATGACAATGTTCTATGCAAAGAGTTTTCACTCATGGTCTCATAAAGATGCCACATGTCTTCCTCTTGCCGGTCTATATAAGAACCTCCCATTGAAGCATCAACCATGCATTTATAATTGTCCGATAAGCTTTCAAAGAAGAATTGGACCAATTGCCATTTAGGCATGTCATGGTGAGGACACTTCCTAAGCAATTCATTGAAGCGTTCCCATGCCTCGTGGAAAGTTTCTCCCTCCCCATGTGTGAATTCTCTAATGGCGGTTCTCATAGCATTGGTCTTAGAAACCGGATAGTACTTTTTCAAAAATTCTTGTTGCATTTCTGCCCAAGAAGTTATAGAAAAAGGCCTAAGGTTGTTAAATCAATACTTCGCCTTATCTTTAAGGGTGAATGGAAAAAGTTTCAGCCTTAAAACTTCTTCCGGCATGTCCGTGTATCGAACGGTAGAACAAACTTCAAGAAACCCATCCAAATGCTCGTAAGGTTCTTCACTAGGAAGTCCATGAAAGTTAGGTAGCATTTGGATAGTTTGTGCTTTAATCTCATAATGGTGTGCTCTAAATGGTGGCAATTGAATGCATGTGGGTGCATTATACTCATTAGGCACATAGTGATCTCTCAATGCGAGTGGTGGATTAACAACTTGAGGTGCAACATGGACACCTTGGTTATATTGAGCTTGATTAATGATGGGGGGTTGTGGTACATACATTGGCCTTGGAATTCCCATTGGAATTTGGCCTTGTTGTTGAGGAGGTTGATGAATGTATGGCCTAGGCATGCCTAATGGAACTTGCATATTATCATTTTGCACATTAGGATAAAGGATGCCTTGTTGGTCTATGTGACCAAGGTCTTCAACATGATCATCATTGAGAGCTCCATTGGTAGATTGGTTCTATGTGAACTTCCTCTTCCCCTTGGATTCCTAATAGTGGATTCTAAATGCAAATCAAGAGGGACAAGAGTAGGTCTCAATGAACGACGACCATGCATGCACAATGCAACATGAATAAGCAACTTTCTCAACAATGCAATTAAACTTCACAACCACAATTTTCAAATGCAATGTATGTCAAATAAATGCCTCCACGTGGGCCCCCAATTTATCTAATGATGCTATGCAATGCCTCCACGTGGGCCCCCGATTTAACTAAGGAGATTGAGTAAGAAGGTCTCACAATAGTCCTTTAGCACTTCAACTCCAAAATTAAAAGCTTAGCTTAGCAATTTTACTTAACAATTTTTCATTTTAAGCATTTTTCCTTTGCTTTGCTTTGCTCTTTAGCTTGGAATTACTTTGCTAGCTCCTTGCTCAATGCATCTAGTCAATGGAGAACAAATTCAATAAGCAATCAAAAATAGAAAATAAAAAGAAAGTAAAGACAAGATCAAAAGAGTACTAATCCTAATTGAATTCCACAATTCGATGTTGCCAATTTAAAATCCCCGGCAATGGCGCCAAAAACTGACTGGTCCTTTACAAGGGTCGCGATACCAAGTCAAGCTTGAAGAGTTGTGAATTTAGGAGGTGGCCAAGTTTTACATTTATAGAAAGCCACTAATACCTTTCTCTATATAAAATATAAATAGGGCGAGTAGGGATCGTCCCAAGGGATTTGATGGTGTATCGAATTGTGAAACTATGGTAATTAGGGTTAGTAGGTCGAGTGATCACACAATTGATTGGTTGGTTGATTAAGCTAAATTGAATTCAACTAAATAAAATAATATGAAGTAAACAAAAGAGAGAGAGGTCTTGGGGTGTAAAGATCACCACCAAGCAATACTTTTCTATACTACTAACAAGTGATCAATTGAGGGTAATGGATGTGTTGCAATATGATAAGGGTGTTTGTGCATTAGGTTGATTCAATTGGCAAGGATGACAAATCAAGCAAGTATTGTCTAAACATCATGTGAAGAGCACAATATATCTAAACAATAGAGCATATATTGTCTAGACAACATAGGGATAGCACAATAGATCAAAACAAGTCATTAATCCTTCGTTAAGCTCACAATCCACATACAACACAATATTAGAGGAATATGCCATTTGGACTCACAAGCATGGAACATCAAACATCGAGAGTAGATTGTCCTCCCATCTAACATTACACTACCACTACACTAAATCTACACTACTAGCATGAAAATAAAGCTATCTAGACTAGGGGGAGAGGCACAAACCATCAAGAATAGGCATAAACCATCAAATGAACCAAAATAGCATTCATTAAGCATATCATCTTGATAATCTCTAGATCTATAGCATCAATACACATAGACATACATCAAAAACACTAAATCTAGGGATAAGCACATAAATATCCTACTCTAGCATACATAGACATATGGATAGAATAGAATAGTCAATTGGAAGCATTAAACCATACAAACCATGAAATAATCAAGATTTATATATACATGAATATCAAGATGTATCATACAACACTAATCCCTCAATAATACACAAGATTAGAGTATAGAAAGCATGCTTGGGGCTAACTCTAGCCCCAAAAGGATGTCTAGCCACTCATGGTAGTGATGATCCAACCCTCAAGGGCTAACTCCATGGCTGCTCATTGTTGGTGAAGATCTCCTCCAATGGTTGCTCTAGCTTCCTCCCTTCTTCCTCTCCAAGAATAGCCTCCAAGATGATTTTCAATGTGTGACAAGAGACTCCCTCAAAAAGTGTATCATATTCCTTATATAGGTAGGTCAAATACACCCCATGATGAGCTGTGGTCGTGCAAGGCATATTCTCCAATGATTGGATGAAGGACAGAATAAATGAGCTGGACTTTAACTTTTTCTCGCTGGAGGAAGTTCGATCGATCGAACCTTAACTTGGATCGATCGAAAATGGGTTCGATCGATCGAACTGCATCTTGGATCGATCGAAGTGGTCTGACTCCTCCGGATAATGACGAGGCTGGGATATTTTCAAGATATTTATGGGGAAAAAGACAAAAGTGGTTGGTAGGCGTACAGCTGTGGATAAAATCAATCATTTGAATAGGACAAAATAGGGTTCGATCGATCGAAGGTGATGTTCGATCGATCGAACTTGGAATTTCAGCAAAGGCCAAGGTTGGATCCATCGAGAAGTACTGTGATCGATCATAGATGTTCGATCGATCGAACTCTAAGTTGGATAGATCGAACTTTTCAGCTGCAGAACTTGATTCCTTTTTGCTCCTTTCTTTCTCCACTTTGCTCCCTCATTTGGT
This sequence comes from Cornus florida, assembly GCF_030987335.1. Classification (NCBI taxonomy): domain Eukaryota; kingdom Viridiplantae; phylum Streptophyta; class Magnoliopsida; order Cornales; family Cornaceae; genus Cornus; species Cornus florida. The sequence goes on along the minus strand of NW_026775579.1, from coordinate 74,522,738 downwards.
TTATCTCAGGATTGCTTCAATTAAGCTCTTATTTGGCTGAGTTAGCTAAATTTTGGGATTAGTGCCTGAAAATATAAATAACACGTAATAAGTCTAAAACGGCAAAGTAAGATAGATAGAGGTACTAGAATGCTTAAGCTTAACGGGTTTAAATGCGCACTTTTCAGTGCTCATCAGATGCTTTTTGTTATATTGGAGAATCAAGGAGAGAAAGCTCAATCAACTTAGAGAAAAAAAAAAATTCAACAAAATAGTGGTTTGATGCTACAACAACAACTTTCAAAACTTGATAGTTCAGCTGAGACTGCCAAAATCTTTACTATAGAAGAGGTGAAGAAGGCAACCAATAACTTCAGTGAAAGTGAAATTGTTGGTCGAGGAGGCTTTGGTACAGTTTGCAAAGGAATTTTATCGCAAAACAAAATAGTTGCTATTAAAAAGTCCTATGTTGTCAATCAAAGCCAAGTTGACCAATTTGTTAACGAGGTGATAGTGCTTTCCCAAATCAACCATAAAAATGTGGTAAAACTACTGGGTTGTTGTTTAGAGACATAAGTCCCCTTGTTGATTTATGAATTTATCACCAATGGTACTCTATACCATAATCTCCATGGAGTAGGTCATGTCTTGTCGATCCTATGGGAAATATGTCTAAGGATAGCCAAAGAAACTGCAGGAGCACTTGCATATTTGCACTAAGCAGCTTCCATACCGATCATTCACAGAGATGTCAAGTCTACTAATATACTCTTAGATGATAACTTTACTGCAAAAGTCTCACTTTGGATCTTCAAGATTAGTTCCGTTGGATAAAACACAGCTAACCACAATGGTTCAAGGAATATTTGGCTACTTAGACCCTGAATATTTCCATACAGGCAACTTGTCAGAGAAAAATGATACATATAGCTTTGGAGTGACTCTTGTGGAGCTACTTACAAGTATAAACGCACTTTTTTTTGACAAGCCAGAGGAAGAGAGAAACTTAGCCACATACTTCCTTTCTTCAATGAAAGAGAATAAATATAGCGTCTTGCAGCAGTATGAGTAGGACAATGACGGGTTCCAATATACCAGGGCCATCTGGTGTACTTAAGTGGGACACAATTTGATGCACTTAAATGGAAAACATGTATGCCCTATTTTAATGTATGTTTCAGTTGATTGTTTCCGTGAAACAACTATTTTTCATCAGGGATTTGTTTTAATCCATGTAATTTTAATATTACATAATATTGATTTTTAATGTAACAAGAACATCATGATACTTAACGCCTTACCTGGAAAGAACGAGAATGGTCATACCATTGTTCTTTCTCGCTCCTAAATAATAGTAGTAGTTGTCTAAAAAAATGACTAAGATATTTTTGATATAATATTATTAATAAACTTTTCTTTTACTCTGTTCAAGATACAGAGGATTGGGCCATTCAATTTTCGAATGGTATTATGATCAAGCAAACTCAAGGTGATTGACCTACATACAATTTATTTTGCACAAAATAATTCAATAAAATTATAATTTATTATTATTATTATTGGCTAAAACCATATTCACATACTCACTTTTGTTCCAATGGATACTCAAACTCTCCTCTTTCTACTTTAAAAAGTGAGAAATTAATAGCATAGGGCTACAAGGCCTCTGGTAATAAAATTGTATGGAAAATTAGGTAGATTTATTACTTGATTATTTTCTTGTTATGTTATTTATTTTGTTTATTCTTTTGGCTTAAATAGCATTACTTTTTTTAAATAATAATTCTTTTCAAGTGAAAAACAAGGCTGACATATTTTTTTGTCATGAAAAACAACGCAGACTAACCAATTTGAGTGGAAGATTAATTATAAATTTGAATGAAACGTTAGGGAATGTCGCTTGTTGGAATATGGAAAAAAAATTAAAAAAAAATTGATCCTCTCATTTAAAGATTTTTAGTTGAAAATAATAAATTATGAGTAGTGATATTCACACCGAAGACATACAATAAATTGCCTAACTGAATGGTTTTTTATTAATTAATTATATTTTTTACAAGTGGAGGACCTCACTTTCTTATTTGTAACAATTCCTTATTTATACAAGCGTATGTTTATTCACTACAAGTAATCGGTACAACGATAATTTTTCATAAAATATTTAAGGAACACGTGATCCAAATGAACAAGGATCCTCTGCTGTAAACGGGCCATGTTGTATAAATAATTAAATTTAAGGTCAGTTTATTAAAAAGATAATTTAAGAGTGAAACGGAACAACCAACGACATTAATTATAAATTATTAAAAAATTAAAAATCAAAATATATTGTTTGCTATTTCCATTCTCCTTCCAATCTTCCTCGTCAATCACTATCTTCCTCAAATTCTTTCGCTCTCATCCCTTTTAAATCAAAATATACAATGCTTATTTTTGAGCTCCTAAAATTAAATTGAACAAAATACTGGATAATATGGTTCGTTGTTGTTTAGCCTTCTTGTCCTAAATTGTCTTATGCAATGGTTGACAAATATATTTTGATTTATATTTTTTAAATAATTTTCCATTAATGTGATTTAAATAATTAGAAATACCTTTTAAATCTTGTTCAACATAAATATTAACACCTTAAATACAATGAATCCTGTTCTCAACACTTTAAATCAATTGTATACTTACATCTTTTAATCCTAACTTCTAAAACAATTGGATAAACATTTTAATCTTGTTCCAACATATTTAATCTTTATCTCAACACTTTTTATACTTGTTCATAACACCTTTAATCTTTACCTCAACACCATTTAATCTTGCTCTCAACATATTTTAATTTTGTTCTCAACACCTTTAATCTTTACCTCAACGCCCTTTAATATTTACCTCAACGCGATTTAATCTTATTCTCAACACGTTAATTTAATTTTGTTATGAACAATTTTAATATTTATCTCAACCTCATTTAATTTTGCTCTCAACATATTTTAATCTTTATCTCAACACTTTTTAAAATTATTCTCAACACCTTTAATCTTTACCTCAACGCTACTTAATATTGTTCTTAACACCTTTAATCTTTACCTCAATGCTCTTTTATTTTTACCTCAACGCCATTTAATCTTATTCTCAATACATCAATTTAATCATGTGATCAACAATTTTAATATTTACCTCAACCTAATTTAATCATTCTCTCAACATATTTTAATATTTACCTCAACACTTTTTTATCTTGTTCTCAACACTTTTAATCTTGTTATCAACAACTTTAATATTTACCTCAACCTCATTTAATTTTGCTCTCAACATATTTTAATCTTTATCTTAATACATTTTAATCTTGTTCTTTACACCTTCAATCTTGTTATCAACAACTTTATTATTTACCTCAACCTCATTTAATCTTACTCTCAACACTTTTTAAATTTGTTCTCAACACTTTTTTATTTTGTTCTCAATACATTTAATCTTATTATCAACAATTTTAATATGTACCTCAACCCCATTTAATCTTGCTCCCAACATATTTTAATCTTTATCTTAACACTTTTTAATATTGTTTTCAACAACTTTAATCGTTAAATTAAATGTCAATGAGAGTGTTGAGGTATAGATTAAAAAGTGTTGAGATCGTTGAGGTAAAGATTAATCTTATTCTCAATGACATTTAATTTTGCTCGCAACATATTTTAATCTTTACCTCAATGCTCCTAATACATTTTAATCTTGTTCTCAACATATTTTAATCTTTACCTCAACACTCTCAACCTCATTTAATCTTATTCTCAATGACATTTAATTTTACTCTCAACACATTTTAATCTTTACCTTAATGATATTTAATTTTTTAGAGGCGTTGAGTTAAAAATTAAAGGTCCTAAGAATAAGATAAAAATGTGTTAACAGCAAGATTAAATGACGTTGATGTAAAGATTAAAATTGTTGATAACAAGATTAAAAGGTGCTGAGAATAAGATTAAAATATGTTGAGATAAAGATTAAAATATGTTGAGAGCAAGATTAAATAAGGTTGAGGTAAATATTAAAATTATTGATAACAAAATTAAAGGTGTTGAGAACAAAATAAAAAAGTGTTGAGATAAAGATTAAATGAGTTTGAGATAAATATTAAATTTGTTGATAGCAAGATTAAATTAAGGTAGTGAAAATAAGATTAAATGACGTTGAGGTAAAGATTAAAGGACGTTGAGATCAAGATAAAATGTGTTAAGAATAAGATTAAAATGTGTTCAGAGCAAGATTAAATAGTGTTGAGGTAAAGATTAAATGTGCTGAGAACAAGATTAGAAAGTGTTGAGAAAAAGATTAAAATATGTTAAAAATAAGATTAAATGAGGTTGAGATAAATATTAAAGTTGTTGATAGCAAGATTAAAGGTGTTGAGAACAAGATCAAAAAGTGTTAAGATTAAAATTAAAATATGTTGAGAGCAAGATTAAATGAGGTTGAGGTATATATGAAAGTTGTTGATAACAAGACTAAAGATGTTGATAACATGATTAAAAAGTGTGGAAATAAAGATTAAAATATGTTGAGAAACGGACCATATTGTACCCATGCTGTAGTATAAATAATTTCATTTAAGGTATGTTTATTAAAAAGGTAATTTAAGAGTGAAACGGAACAACCAACGACGTTAATGGTAGAATATTAAAAAATTAAAAATCAAAATATATTGTTTGCTATTTCCGTTCTCTTTCCAATCTTCCTCGTCGATCACTGTCTTCCTCCTTGGATTCTTTCCTCTCAACCCTTTTAAATCAAAATATACAACGCTTATTTTTGAGCTCGTAAAATTTAATTGAACAAAATATTAGATAAAATGGTTTGTTGTTGTTTAGCCTTCTTGTTCTAAATTGTCTTATGCAATGGTTGACAAATATATTTTGATTTATATTTTTTAAATAATTTCCCATTAATGTGATTTAAATAATTAGATATATCTTTTAAATCTTGTTCAACATAAATCTTAACACCTTAAATACATTGAATCTTGTTCTCAATACTTTAAATCAATTGTATACTTACATCTTTTAATCTTAACTTCTAAATCAATTGGATAAACATTTTAATCTTGTTCTCAACATATTTAATCTTTATCTCAACACTTTTTATACTTGTTCTTAACACCTTTAATCTTTACTTCAACACCATTTAATCTTACTCTCACTACGTTTTAATCTTGTTCTCAACACCTTTAATTCTTACCTCAATGCCCTTTAATTTTTACCTCAACACATTTTAATCTTGTTCTCAATACTTTTAATCTTTACCTCAACACCCTTTAATCTTTACCTCAACGCCATTCAATCTTATTCTCAACACTTTAATTTAATCTTGTTATCAATAACTTTAATATTTATCTCAACCTCATTTAATCTTACTCTCAACATATTTTAATCTTTATCTCAACACTTTTTAGTGTTATTCTCAACACCTTTAATCTTTACATCAACGCTATTTAATCTTGTTCTTAATACCTTTAATCTTTACTTGAATGACCTTTAATCTTTACCTCAACGCCATTTAATCTTATTCTCAACACATTAATTTAATCTTGTTATCAACAATTTTAATATTTACCTCAATCTCATTTAATCTTTTTCTTAACATATTTTAATTTTTATCTCAACACTTTTTAATCTTGTTCTCAACATTTACTATAAAAAAAACAGTTTTTTACCACGCACTTTCTACCACGATTTTAAAATAACCGGGGTAAAAAGGGTCTTCTACCACAGTTTTTAAAATAAGCGTAGTAGAAAGTATATTTTTTACCACAGTTATTTTAAAACTTTCTACCACGATTAATGAAAAACTATGGTTATAACCACGCACGTTTTATCGTGATAGAAAGATTTTCTATCACCGTTAATGAAAAATCGTGATAATAATCATGTATTTTTTACCACGATTTTAAAATAACTCACAGATAAACCACACGTAACATATATACTCAAAAAAAAAATATATATCTACATATATCTCCAAAGCCGGCCCCTTTCTCTCGCGATCTATACTCGATCTGCAAATCCTCTTTCTCTCAAATTTCAAAGCCTGACCCATGCCTCTTTCTCTCTAAGCCCAACCCTTCTACCAAAGCCACTGATTTCTGAAATCTCCACCATTGAGGAGCAGCGGAGGGTTGAATCGATGGTCAGCGCAACGTTAGAAAGGAGTTAGCGGCACAACTGATTGAAAAGTTCCCTGAGTTTCAGGGTGCGCAGTGCCCCTGTAAAGTCCACCACAGATGGGCGTTGAGATTGAACAAGGATTCGCCCCCTTTCTCCAAGCCCTAACTATAGCTCCCTCTCTCATTCGAAGTCCTAACCCCTCCCTCCTATTCGAAGGACACTTTGGCGTTAAACCAAAGACCTAATTTATCGTGTGCGCATTGATAAATTTTGAGGTTTGTATTTTCATCCCTGTAAATTGTTATCTTCATCAAATTGATACTCAAATAGGTATGGCGTGACTTCAGTTTAATTCAATTGGGGTTTCTTATAAATTCCATGTCTTAATGTGTACTAAGTAAACCTTTTTTTATTTTATTTTTTGCAATGCCTATATTGATTCTTTCTATAGGATGTTCATGATTTTTTTGTTTTCTCTATTTCTTTATCATTTGCTTGCGTCACATGAGGAAATTATACTTTCTATTTTTATTTTTTATTTTTGTTTCGATTTTGGAATAAAATCTAGCAGCATTTCAGTAAATCTAGATTGTGTATAGTTATTATATATCCATTGTCTTAGAACAATCAAGTGAACCGTAAAATTTCTGGTTAAGAAATAAATGTGCCTAAGCAGTGGAACTGTTAACTTTTATCATCTGCCGGAAGTGTATTTTATGTCTGATGTGGGCGCACTAGACTTTTTAGTTGTCACCTTATTGATGTCTGCTCATCCATTTTTAGTGGGCTTTTTTTCTTTGTTAATCGTCATCATCATACACTTTTAGCCCTTTTGCTTTCATTTTTTTTATATGATTATTTGTAAGCTAAAAATACTTGTATCAGAAACTAGGATGTGGATTTTGGTTAATTCTCATCTAAAATAATGTTATGACCCTGTTTTTCTCATTGCGAGATTAAATTTGGGAGCTACTGATTATGGCGTCATGAACATAGGGAAAAAATGAAAGACTTTAGTGAAGAAGATGAAGGACCTGCTATATGTGGCTCGGGCTTACTTTCCTAGTATTGCAAAGCTTGCAGCACATGACAAGCTATCACGTGAAATGAAGCAAAATATTCAGGAGTTTGAACGTATTCTCAGTGAAGCTACAACAGATAAAGATTTCCTACCACAGTAAGTGATGATGACTTTATGATTTTCTAATATCCATCCATAGTCCTGAGCAATAAGAATTTTAAATGCTTCCTTTGGTGCAGCAAAGTGTTTGCTAATTGCCTATGGATCTGCTTGCTAAGTTCAAATATCACATTTCTTTATGCATATGTTTGTTTAGTTGAATGTAATTTCTGTACTTTAATCCAATACGAATGTTTTTATTATAGCCTTTTCATAATGGGGACCATCAACAAATTCTTTCACTACATAGGTCATGTTGTATTGTATATTTAGCTGCACTGCCTATGCATGTTTCTTTTATGTGGCCTAGGTTTCCCTAGTGCATTCATAACATTGTCCATTGGCAAGTTTTTTGACTCGCAATTCTTTCTTTCATTCATTTTGTATATTGTAACATATGCAGTCTTACTGCTTGAGGCCTGCCTTTGTCTGAATTTATTATTCTGGTATATAAATGTATAGTATATACCATGTGCTTGCCAAACATGACTTTACTAAAGAAAATAATAGTGATAAAAACAAGAAGAAAAAAAATGCAGTTAAATGTCAACAAGAACATTAAATTTTATTTTATTTTTCTAAATCAATTAATCAAGGTCTGTAATTCTTGTTTTGCAAACTAAATCCTATTTGGGGAATTTTTTTGCTTGAAGAATCTTGCACTTTCGAAGAATCTTGTATCTGTTGAACTGGTGTGAAAAAAAAAATAAATAAATAGAGAGGAAATTTGATTGCCATTGCTGATGTTCTACAGCTAAATGGTGGACGGCTGTATCAGTTCATAGATTCCTTTATTGGTTTTGATCTTATCGTTGGTTGGAGCCCATGCAATAACCTTATAGGCAGAAATAGGGTGAGTGTGGATGGACCTGAGGGTAAATTTTTATTTTACTTTTTATGATTATTTCCATATTCTAGACTTGGTCAAAGAGATAATTGGGAAGTAACAATAAATTCATAAGAAAGGACCTACATTTTGGAACTTATAATTGTTTAGATCCTTTTTCTTTTGTTTTTCTTCCCAGCAGGCCCCCCCCTCTTCCCTAAAAAAAAGAACAGTTGTAGTCTATCCAAGTGTCGAACATATTTTAGTTGGAATTGGAGGAAATTTACAATTCTATTTTCGATGTGCCGATCTGGTGCTTCCAAAATGAATTCTTAGAAATTAAAGGCATTTCTGATGTTGGATGAGACTTGTTAATGTATTGTTTTATTATGATATGATGTTTTTACGCTATCAGGTAAACAAATTGATCATCTTCATGATATGCAAGAGCATTCCAATTTTATTATTGTGAAAATGATTTTTAGGTACCTCCAACCTGTAAATTAAGCACTTTCCTACGTTTTAAAGGCTAATTATTAAAATGTTATCTCTCTTCTAAGCTAACTTTATTTTATGGAGGAAAAAGAAAATCATCTAATCAGGCAAGTATAACAACATATTGGAGTTTTGCTGGATGGATGTCTAGCCGAGGGCTAATATATAAGGTGCTTATGTTATGTAAGAGTTCTCCTTATATAATTTATTTTTTGGTTCATTAAATTTCACAATACCTACCAAAAAAATGGGAAAAAGAAAGCAACACTCTTACCACTTATTTATTTATTTTCTATTGAAAATAAAAAGAGGAAAAAAAATAGAAATATGAGACCCTATCACATGATGTTGTCCTACTATCACTCTTTAGCGTTTTTCTTTTCTCTGTTTCTTTTTTCTTTTCTTCATTTCTAAGAACCAGAAATACTTATCAAAAAAAAAAAAAAAAAAAAAAAAATTTCTAAGAACCAGAAATAAAATAAAATGGATAAATCTGATTTATAATAAGAATGTGCTATGTAGCTGAATTACAATTCCTCTCCTTCCAAATACTCCAAAAGGCAGCTACAAGTATGGAATGAATCAGTTTATTGGTTTGTTGTGAAAACCAAAGTAGCATATCTTCAATTGTTTGTGCTTAGGAGTGGTTCTTGTATTAACTAAAATCTGTATGAATACATGAAAGGGAACATAGTTGTGTGAGATTTAATTAATTATTTTGCTTGATGTTTAGTTGATGGTTCATTCATTAGCAACTAGTCATGAACCATTTCTATACTTCTTCTTCTAGTATCCTTATAAATATTTTAATACATGAAAGGGAACAATTACATCTAATATGATATTCAGTTTTCATTATTTTTAGATGATTGTAGTGTAATTGTTTGATGGCTTTGTAGTGAAAATGCAATCTAAATGTATATTTGTATTGCATAGTTGGTATTCCTGTTAAAATTATATATATATTTTTAGGGCAGTTTATAGGACTAGTTCTGAAAACTAGAGTAAATGGGGGTACCAACTGGAAGGTGTTTCTGTGGTTCTGTTTTTGGTGGTGTGCAGTGTAATGGAGGAAGTGTTTGTTTGTGGGAAATGAAATACTACCTGGATTTATTACTATTTTTCTTTTTCTGAAGCTATGTTTCCTTTTTCACACCACACCAATGGTGTTGAATAATTTGTATTTGAATTTAAGTTCTTTTGCATTATAGTCCATTCTTTTGAACAATTGATTCCCTTCAACTCTACTGAGAGTTTAATCTTTCCCTTCTTGTCCTCAATTGGTGCTGGTTTCTCATAACTGTATTCCTCCATATGATTCCTATAGGAACTATTCAATATTCACATCTTCTGCTTTTCCCTTCATTTTGTAAATTTTCACCATGATTTAGTGTTCAAACTTTCAATCAAATTCTCATGGGCTGTTATTGAAATTGTAGTTCTGAATACTGTCTTAGCTCATAAAGAGGAATGTATGTTGTAGTTTTTAGAATTATTTATGTTCACGACTTTTTGACTATTTTAAGTCTATTTTTTGATAATTTGATTGTAAAAAATACTTAACTGTTGATTTATATCTGGCTTTTGTAGATCATAGGAAAAGCAAATAAAATTGGGGTGGGACCAAAAGAAGTAAGTGACAGGTACATCAATGAGTATCATGGTAACATGAAACAAATTCAGTGCCTTCCTCCTACAGAAGAGCCAGGGGTAACTGATGATATAGAGCAGATAAAAAACATGTTCCATTAGGTGATTCTCTTCCTATCATCATTCTTTGTCTTTCTGAAATACCTGGAAAATTAGGAGTTTCTAAAAATAAAATCGGATGAATAGGGTATTTCAAAATGGAAAAATGATAAATTTCTATGTCAAATAGAGCAAGTAATTGTTCACCTCTTAGGAGGATTATCTATTTCTTGTATTGTGGAAATAAACCAAGGTAGGCTACTGTATCTCATTGCTTAAACCACCTTTGTGACTGTAACTGTGGAAGAGAGCTAAGGTAGACAAACTTCTACATATAGTTTCTTATCTTGAGGTTATGGTGGTATATTTTTCTTATTGAAGTTGTTTATGCAGGTTTGTCTTCACATTTGCCCTAGGTGCTGGACTAGTCCCTAGTCTCCTCCTATCAGAAATATTCCCTAACCGAATTAGAGCAAAGGCAATGGCAATCTACATGGCAGTGCACTGGGTAAGAGAATAGTTGTGTTATGCAGTTTATTCTGTCACTGGTATTGTTATTTCATTTTTTTCCTTCTTTCAGTGTGTAAACGGCAATTTAATTCCAACTTTTTGAAGATTTCTTTAAAATAAAGTCTTCTACCTTTGAATTTCTGTTCAATGTTGAATCCCGATGATCACTTCTCAAACTGTGAACCACAACTTTGAACTTAGTAGTTGAATTTGTTCATGCTTAGAAACTATAAACCAAAGATATCCCTTGTTAAATAATTAAAATTTTCTAAAAAAACATATACCCATTCAGGCTATTTCTAACTTTTATAGTTGCATGAATCTAAAACTGTGTCCACGAATCAATTTTATTTACTGGATAGTTGCAACCAAATATAAAATTATATATGTTGTGGCCATTGCTTGGTGCTGGTAAAAACTCAGGCTAACAAGTGTAGACATGGATTCAAGTTTGATAGCAGCAGCTTTAAGAAAAATAACTTCAAAGGTTAAATCTGTCTCCATTCTTCTACCCCAGATTTCCAAGTAACTGCACCAGCACTACACAATGGCCTTTTTGTATTGGGCATATCAAGACCTAGAGCAAGAAAGGCATTCCTACTTATTTAATATTTTTAAGCTACTAAGTTGATTGTAAATAAGTAGAACTCCCTACTTCACTTAAACTAAATAAACGTAAGGAAAACAGAAAAGTGATGCATAAAAGTCCAAGAAGTCTCAAGAGTGGGCATTTGTCGAACTGCAATTTCAACTGTAAACTTATACAAATCTGATTTTCATATCCATAGCATAACTAAAATTTCTCAAAACTCCCAAAAAATAATTTACATTGTTGTTTATTTAAGGGGCAAAAAAAGAAAATGGTAAGACAACATTACTTGTTCTTCTAATTCTTTCAAATAGGCTGATTTATTTCCAATCCCATTAATCAGCTTAACATGCAACGCCTGCAAGGATAAACAAAGAAAACTGGTCATTCTCTATAGAGTGACCTTAAAAATCATGCCAAATCAGCCAAAGGTATGAATGGGTGACGAAAAGGATTGAGTAGGATGGGGACAAGAAAAATGAGACAAGAACAGGTCCCATCCTCTATGGAAGTTAGGAAAACTCAGCTTACAAATGTAGAGGATAGACTAATAAAATTGTGAAGCAATTGATAAGAACTTGTGATATGACAAATAATGAACTCTTATCTCAGCATACATAAGAAGTTAACATAATAATAGCAGTGTAAAAAGGTTAAACTCTAGGGTTGATCAAACCTTATTGAAGGAAACTGCTGAACTATTGTTAATTCTGGTAAAATCTGCTACAATTTCATCTGCAACCTGGACATCATGAACCAAGCAACCCAATAATTATAAGATAAAACATAATCATACACAGAGGCAATAACAATAATCTAAATGAACTGGAAGAGAAGGCCGATCAGAATAACAGGAGAAGTGAGAAGAGAAGAACAACAAATAGAGATTTTTAGGGAGAAACCTTAATACTAGTGTGATAAATCCTAAAGACATCGAAGCACATATAAGGGCAAACCCTAGACAAACCTAATAAAAAATTTAGCAACCTCAGGGGGGTCACGTGCCTTTAAGTGACCAATTTTGCGGTGTATAGGGGGTCACGTGCCTTAAGTGACCATTTTTTTTTAATCTGAACATATCATATGATGGTAATTCACTCTGTCTTCGAGTACTTTCAATCACCTATTAAATAAGCCATGCTTAAGCTTTAATCCTGGGACTATGTCCTTGACACACTGAACTTGTTTTGCTTGAGTTAAGACCATGTTAATACTTACTTTGCTTGAGTTAATACGAAGAGTAGATCATTCAAAGTACCTTTATTATAATACTTGTTTTGCTTGGTTTAATTTTGGCAACTTTACAACTTACTATATATTTTTTTTTCCTAAATAACTTGCTTTATATTAATTCTCTTACTTCAACTATTACATCTTTGTAGGTTAAAGCTAGGATTGCGGGTTGCGGTTGACGTTACTTTTTTTGTTGCCGCTATATTTTTTGTATGGCTCATAAAGAAGTTGCAAGAAGATATGAAGAATTTTTGTTTTATTTTGGCTAAGTAAATATATAAGGTGTGGATTATGTAGGGTCAGTTTAAATCCAAACCCTAAATCATTTTGTTTGACTATTATTTAAAAAAAAAAAATTATGTAACACTTTCTACTACGGTTATTGGTCATATATATATAAGGTGTGAATTTTTGTTTTATTTTGGCTAAGTAAATATATAAGGTGTGGATTATGTACTTCTTTGAAATTTGTATATGGTTAATTTTTGTATAAAACAATGACTTGGATTTAGTTATATATATATATATGATGTTATTGGTCAGTTGTAAATTATTTTGGTTTTGAGTGATTTAGGATTTAGGATTGCGGTTGTAAATTATTATGTAAAAAATTATGTAAATTATTTTTTAAAAAATTATTTTGGTCTTATATATATATATATATATATATATATATATATATATGATGTTATTGGTCAGTTGTAAGTGATTTAGGGTTTGTGGATTAAGTAAATATATAATGATGTTATTGGTCAGTTGTAAATTATTTTGTTTTATTTTGGCTAAGTAAATATATAAGGTGTGGACTAAACTATTATTTTTTTAAAAAAATTATGTAACACTTTCTACTACGGTTTTGCACCGTGATAGAAAGTCTTTCTTTCTACCGCGGTTCCCCACCGTGGTAGAAAATAAACTTTCTATCACGGTGTAAAACCGTGGTAGAAAAGAAAGACTTTCTACCACGGTGCAAAACCGTGGTGGACTTTCTACCACAATTAAGCACCGTGGTAGAAAATATATATATATTTTCTACCACGGTTTTGCGCCGTGGTAGAAAGTCTTTCTTTTCTACCACAATTTTGCAAAGTTTCGACTTTTTACTACGGCTATTTCTATCACGGTTCAAAACCGTGGTAGAAAGCCTTTTCCACCGTGGTAAAAAGTCATTTTTCTTGTAGTAATATATTTAATCTTGTTATCAACAACTTTAATATTTATCTCAACCTCATTTAATTTTACTCTCAACAGATTTTAATCTTTATCTCAATACATTTTAATCTTATTCTCAACACCTTTAATCTTGTTATCAATAACTTTATTATTTACCTCAACCTCATTTAATCTTACTCAACATTTTTTAATCTTACTCTCAACATTTTTTTATTTTGTTCTCAACACATTTAATCTTATAGTATCAACAATTTTAATATTTACCTCAACCTCATTTAATTTTGCTCCCAACATATTTTAATCTTTATCTCAACACTTTTTAATATTGTTTTTAACAACTTTAATCGTTAAATTAAATGTCATTGAGAGCATTAAGGTACAAATTAAAATGTGTTGGGATCGTTGAGGTAAAGATTAATCTTGTTCTCAATGTCATTTAATTTTACTCTCAACACATTTTAATCTTTACCTCAACACTCTCAGCACATTTTAATCTTGTTCTCAACATATTTTAATCTTTACATCAATGCTTTCAACCTCATTTAATCTTGTTCTCAATGACATTTAATTTTACTCTCAACACGTTTTAATCTTTACCTCAACACCATTTAATTTTTTAGAGGCGTTGAGGTAAAGATTAAAGGTACTAAGAACAAGATTAAAATGTGTTAACAACAAGATTAAATAGTGTTGAGGTAAAGATTAAAATTGTTGATAACAAGATTAAAAGGTATTGAGAACAAGATTAAAGGTATTGAGAACAAGATTAAAATATGTCGAGATAAAAATTAAAATATGTTGAAAGTAAGATTAAATGAGGTTGAGGTAAATATTAAAGTTGTTGATAACAAGATTAAAGGTGTTGAGAACAAAATAACAAAGTTGTTGATATAAAGATTAAATGTGGTTATGGTAAATATTAAAGTTGTTGATTGCAAGATTAAATTAAGGCGTTGAGAATAAGATTAAATGACATTAAGGTAAAGATTAAAGGGCGTTGAGGTAAAGTTTAAAGATGTTGAGAATAAGATTAAAATTTGTTGAGAGCAAGATTAAATAGCGTTGAGGTAAAGATTAAATATGTTGAGAACAAGATTAAAAAGTGTTGAGATAAAGATTAAAATATGTTGAAAACAATATTAAATGAGGTTGAGATAAATATTAAAGTTGTTGGTAAAAAGATTAAAGGTGTTGAGAACAAGATTAAAAGTGTTGAGATAAAAATTAAAAAATGTTGAGAGTAAGATTAAATAAGGTTGAGATCAATATTAAAATTGTTGATAATAAGATTAAAGCTGTTGAGAATAAGATTAAAATGTGTTGAGATAAAGACTAAAATATGTTGAAAGCAAGATTAAATGAGGTTGAGGTAAATATTAAAGTTGTAGATAACAAGATTAAAGGTGTTGAGAACAAGATTAAAAAGTGTTGAGATAAAGATTAAAATATGTTGAGAGGAAGATTAAATGAGGTTGAGGTAAATATTAAAATTGTTGATAACAAGATTAAATTAATATGTTGAGAATAAGATTAAGTGGCGTTGATGTAAAAATTAAAGGGCATTGAGGTAAAGATTAAATGTGTTAAAAATAAGATTAAATAGCGTTGAGGTAAAAATAAAAGGTGTTGATAATAAGATTAAAAAATGTTGAGATAAAGAATAAAATATGTTGATAGCAAGATTAAATGAGGTTGAGATAAATATTGAAGTTGTTGATAACAAGATTAAATTAAGGTGTTGAGAATAAGATTAAATGGCGTTGAGGTAAAGATTAAATGTATTGTGAATAAGATTAAAATGTGTTGAGGTAAAGATTAAAGGACATTGATGTAAAGATTAAAGGTGTTAAGAATAAGATTAAGATGTGTTCAGAGCAAGATTAAATGGTGTTGAGGTAAAGATTAAAGGTGTTGCGAACAAGATTAAAAAGTGTTGAAATAAAGATTAAAATTTGTGGAGAACAATTAAAATGTTTATCCAATTGATTTAGAAGTTAAGATTAAAAGATGCAAGTATACAATTGATTTAAAGTGTTAAGAACAAGATTCAATGTATTTAAGGTGTTAAGATTTATGTTGAACAAGATATAAAAGGTATATCTAATTATTTAAATCACATTAATGGAAAATTATTTTAAAATTATAAATCAATATATATTTGTCAACCATTGCATAAGACAACTTAGGACAAGAAGGCTAAATAATAACGAACCATATTATCCAGTATTTTGTTCAATTTAATTTTAGGAGCTAAAAAATAAGGGTTGTATATTTTGATTTAAAAGGGCTGAGAGCGAAAGAATCCAAGGAGGAAGACAGTGATCGACGAGGAAGATTGGAAGGAGAACAGAAATAGCAAACAATATATTTTAATTTTTAACTTTTTAATAATTTATCATTAAGTTGTTCTGTTTCACTCTTAAATTACCTTTTTAATAAACATATCTTAAATGAAATTATTTATACTACAGCATGGCCCGTTTGCAGCAAAGGATCCTAGTTGGATCCAAATATGTGTTCAAAAATCATTATTTTATGATGCATGTGTAAGATTATTTATTTAATTGTGGCCCACATGATTTGAACATGTGACATATTACTTGGTGGTTAAGTAAATAAATATCAATTAATATTATTTATTCTTGATCAACTTATAATTACCTTTTTGGTAATTACTTATTGGAGAAGTGTTTTCCTTCTCATTCTTTACTTTGATGGAAAGTAGAATTGTATTACTAAAAGGAAAGCTGGTCATCTCTCTGCCTTTATAAAAGTGCATATGCTCCATCAATTATATACGATTAATGATACAACACGTAAAAATTTTATGTGTGCAAAAGGCCAAGAGAGGGAAACCAGTTTCTACCTTTACCTGTTGATCAGAGTTGTAGATTAGTTCGTGATTAAAGGATCTCGACATTGGACTTGATCTCAACAAGGTTTACTATCATGATTCAAGGTATTTATATCTAACTATATTTATTTATGCATTATAGATATGTGGAAATCATGAAGTTCTAAGATTATGGGATTCATGTAAATTTGTGATTAATGGCTTAACACGAATAAATTAAAGTTTACATGTGATATCAGAGCTTATGATTTAGGAACTCATTATATTCCACTAAAGTTTGCATAAATAATATATATAAATTTAAATTTAAATTAAATAATTAAATTTGTTGATCAAAATCATGGCTATGATTGTATAATGTCCAATTAGTCTCCAGAGTATGTTTTTGATCAGTTTGTTTACCAAAGAATTTATTTTGGTTTCCTACCTTGATTTCCGCCCCTGTATATTTGACTTGAAAGTTACTATATACATGTAAGCATATGTATATATAACTTTATTGGTTTGCATGATTAAATAGATGTTTCTTGAAACATCATTTCTCTAGCATGTATATTTTACACCCAAAAATTTTCTGGACCTACTTGTGTGGTGGATATAAATATATATATATATATATATATATATATATATATATATATATCATTATATATTTGTTTTATATATATAGTGATAATTGATGAATGAGAAGCATGTCACTGTATATGAGTATTTTAAATAGATTATTAAATACATAATGTGCGTGATTTTATTTATTTTAGGAATTTAAATTTCTAGAATAATTTGTGAGTTTAGAAATTTAATCTAATATTATTAGACATGCAAATAACTTCTTGTTTTATACCCAAACATACATACATGATGGAGAGTCGATTTTAGATTGATTCAATTATGATCTTTAAGTCCGAAAATAAAATAATATGTTTTATTATGTATATAAAATAAAAAGATATTTTCTATGAAATTTCGGACTATTAAGTTTTTGAGATCGAAGTTGCTTAAACTTCAATCGACAATTATGAGTATGTGTGTATAATGTTAAATGGGTAAATTAATGATTAATTAGTTACTAGTTAATTTAATATTCATATTATGTGAGGGTTAGTAGTTACCAAAGTGGCCTAACCATAATGGTCGATGAATATTAATTTTAGTAGTAAATATAACTTAATGATGAATTAATCTCTATCTAATTTAATATTCATATTATGTGAAGATTGGTAGTTACCAAAGTGGCCCAATCATAATGATTGATAAATATTAATTTTTGTAGTATACATAATTAATTATAAATTAGTTACTATCTAATTTAATATTCATATTATGTAAAGGTTGATAGCTACTAAAGTGGCCTAACCATAATGGTTGATGGATATTAATTTTAGTAGTTTACATAATCGCAATATTTCATGAATTATGATGCTTATAATTTTTTGTGATATTCATGAATATTGAGTTTATTTGATCATGAGAAATAATTCTCCAAAGGGAATTGAGTTTCAAGTGATTAAATAAAAATTAAGGAGTTGTATGTATTTTTTAATTAGGTAGATATAGGATATCCAAAGGTAACTTATTTGTTTAATTAAATAATACATCACCAATGAAGGTAAACATATAAATACAAATAAGCATCATTATTAGTATTTTATAGTTGCCACCCAAAGGGGTACTATAGTTATACAATGTATTTATATTTTTCAGTTATATAAACGTGTTGTTAACTCAAAGCATTATTGCTGTGAGTATTTTATCTTATTATATTTATTTTATTATATCTCTTAATGCGCATGATATATCTGTTCTGATTCTCAATAGGACTAACTTCTCATAATGGAATGAGTAAGTTGAGTTCAAAATTTAGATGTGTTAAATCTTGATTTAGCATTTTAAATTGAGAAACCTACTGTTATTACTGATAAAGACAGTGAGGGAGAAAAGATTCTCCATAAAGTTTGGGAGAGATCGAACAGATTAAGCATTATAGTTATGTGAATAATTGTTTCCCATAGTGATAGTACTAAGTAATATTTTGACTAGAAGAATGTTTTCGTATTGTAGATAAATATCTAAAACGAAAATTATTAATTTATATCACTACTATGCAATTTTGTTGGTACTCTTACCGTGTATGGGTATGTTTTTTTTTTAAATGACTAATGTTGCTGCAAAATTGAGAACCTTATAGATGATTGTGAATGAGAATTTTCTTATTCAATTTATTCTCAATTTCTTGTCTATTCAGTATGGGTCATTTAAAGAATTAACATTATTAAGACAAGTGGAAAGTGATTTAATTGACCATTATATTAATTTAGGAGGAGACAAGACTTAAGTAGCAAAATAATCATTATGTTCATCTGATGACTCGATCAAGAAGTTATAAAGAAATTTTGGGAATAAGCCTGAAAAATGCATTAAGTGAGCAACACCCAAAATTAAAAGATTTGGATCAATCTACTAACAGAAAGGATAATAATAATTAAAAAGTGTCATTAATGTATTGAATACTTTTATAAAGATTATATGAAATAAAAAGAATGATTCGAAAAAGAATGGTAAGTTTTTGGTTTTTGTATATTTTGAATTACTTATTGAAATTCTTTCTAATACATGATAGGTTGACTTAAGTACTAATGTTTATGTTTCTAATAGATGCAAGAATTTCTTATGGCCTAAATTACAAATTCAAATAAGAATTTTTTATTTATGATAATTGGAAAAAAGTTTGTTAAAACCATTGTGATATTATGTTTAATGTTAGACAGTGGATTTTATTTAAATTATTTTAAACTTTTTATGTTTATTCAATTTTCCATAATCTGATTTTATTTCAAAACTTTATGTTAATGGTTTTTCATTTAAATTTGATAATGATGTTTATTCAAGAAATTCTAATTTGTGAGTTATGGTATTATTGTTGATAATTTCTATAAACTTAAACTTGATAGTATATTTATTAAAAACTTTTTGATTTTGCATCATAATGTTAGAATTAAGCATAACTCAATTAATAGAAAATTTATCTTTCTTGTGGCATAAAAGACTAGGTCAATATCTAGTGAAAGGTTAGGAAAATTAGTAAAGAATGTGATTCTTCTGAATTTAAACTTTACAGATTTTAGTGTGCGTGTAAACTGTATTAAAGATAAACAAACCAAACACACAAAGAAATGAGCAACAATAAGTAAATAGCTTCTTGAAATTATTCATACAAACATTTGTAGACTTTTTGATATTCCATCTTTTGGAGGAGAAAAGTATTTTATCGCCTTCATAGTTGATTTTTCACATTATGTATATATCTATTTGTTGTATGAAAAATCTTAAGTAGTGGGTACTCTTGAAGTATACATAAATGAGATTGAAAAACAACTAGATAGAAAAGTGAAAATCATAAGGTCATATAGAGGTAGTGAATATTATGGAAAGTATAATGAAACGGGTTAATACTCTAACCATTTGCTAAACTCCTTGAAATGCATGACATTTGTGCTCAATACACTATGTCAGGCATGCTACAGCAGAAGCGTGTAGCTGAAAGGCGTAATTGTACTCTTATAGATATGGTTAGGAGTATATTAAGTAATTCCTTGTTACCCATAAAGTTGTGGATGTTAAGTAATCTAAAGGGTATAAGTTTTACTATCTTAAACATAGTACGATAATTATTGAAACCGGTAATGTCGGATTCATTGAGAATGATGAAGTCAGTGGGAGTGATAAAAATAAGAATGAGATCATTCAAGAAGTTAGGGCATAAATTCATTTACGCATAACTTATAAGGAAATAATTGTTCTTTCAGTTGTTAAACTGTATAACAATGAAGAACAATTGAATGATCAACAACTCCATAATGAGATTGTTACCAATGAATAGATTATAGAAGAATCATAAAGAATAACATTAAGATGATCTCAAAGAGAAAGGAGATCTACTATTCCAGATGACTATGTGATATATCTGTAAGAATCTGATTTTAATATATAGTGAGATATATACGGATCAGGTTACATATTCACAATGAAGAACAGTTGAATGATCAACAACTCCATAATGAGATTGTTACCAATGAATAGATTGTAGAAGAATCATAAGGAATAACATTAAGACGATCTCAAAGAGAAATGAGATCTACTATTCTGGATGACTATGTGATATATCTGCAAGAATCTGATTTTGATATATAGTGAGATATATACGGATCCGGTTACATATTCACAAGCCATTAACAGTAATGATTTTACCAAATGGATTAGTGTCATGAATGAAGAGATTATAAAGAAACTTTCTCTCTAGTATTTAAGAAGGAATCTTTTAAAATATCATGGCATTAGTAGCTTATTATGATTTAGAGTTATATCAAATGGATGTGAATACAATTTTATGAATAGGAGTTTATAAGAGGAAGTTCATATGGAACAACTTGAAGGCTTCACATTAGAGGGTAAAAAATTTATGGTCTGTAAACTTAAGATGCCAATATATGAATTTAAACAAGCTTCCTAACAATGGTATATTAAGTTCAATGATACTATTATTTCTTTTTGTTTTAAGTAAAACACTGTTGATCAGTGTATATATTATAAGGTTAGCGGGAGAAAGTTTATATTTCTGATTCTATATATATTGATAATGTTTTGTTTGGTAATAGTGACTTTAGTTTATTATAAGAAACTAAAAGTTATCTCTAATAACTTTGAAATAAAATATATAGATGAGGCATTCTACGTGATAGGAATAGAAATATTTCATAATAGATCACGTGAATTTTTTTTAGAATTGTCTCATAAAGCATATATTAAAAGAGTTCTAGAAGATTTGGCTGGAGGAACAATATTATTAAAAAATGCAAAATAATTTATTATTACTTTGTCTATTATGAATTTTTAATTTATAGCATGCTTTGAGGTTATAATTTATATTTGCAGAATTTATTTCAGAACTTGGAGTTATGGGTACCATTTCCAGATTGCTGAAAATTTATGTTGCAATTGTTGATCTTCTTGTATGAAAAATGATAGGTATTCAAAAGTTGAAATACTTTATCATTAAAGAAGATGTTTAGAAACAACGAATGTTTATTAAAATTATAAGCACATAACTTATGATTGAAATCCATTATTGAAGGACTACCATCCAAGACATTTATGTAACATGTTGAAAGAATGGGTCTTAAATGTAGTCAATGATGATTATTTTTTAATTGTGGATTGCTTAACAATGCTTATATATATTTGACATTTTGCACTAATTAAATGTGTTTATGATATTTCCTATTAATTAATGTACATGTACGTTTTGCTTTAATAAATGGTAATAGGAATAGTCCTGGAAAAGACATTATTGTTAGATCTTTATTGATACTTCTCATTTATAGACTATGTTGAATAGGTTACTAGTGTTGTGGTACATGGAAGGGACTGTGTCATTTAGGGACATACAACCGCCATGACTCACATTGGTAGTTTGTTTATTATGGTATTTATGATGACCAAATTAATCTTTTAATTTGATTTATGGTGCACACTAATGACTATTTTACTAAATCACTAAAGAAATTATCATATGTGCCAAGTGGGAGAATGTAAAATTATTTATTTAATTGTGGCCCACATGATTTGAACATGTGACATATTACTAGGTGGCTAAGTAAATAAATATCAATTAATATTATTTATTCTTGGTCAACTTATAATTACCTTTTTGGTAATTACTTATTGGAGAGGTGTTTTCCTTCTCATTCTTTACTTTGATGGAAAGTAGAATTGTATTACTAAAAGGAAAACTGGTCCTCTCTCTGCCTTTATAAAAGTGCATATACTCCATTAATTATGTACGATTAATGATACAACACGTAAAAATTTTATGTGTGCAAAAGGCCAAGAGAGAGAAACCAGTTTCAACCTTTGCCTGTTGATCAGAGTTGCAGATTAGTTCGTGATTAAAGGATCTTGACATTGGACTTGATCTCAACAAGGTTTGCTATCATGATTCAAGGTATTTATATCTAACTATATTTATTTATACATTATAGATATGTGAAAATCATGAAGTTCTGAGATTATGGGATTCATGTAAATTTGTGATTAATGGCTTAACACGAATAAATTAAAGTTTACAGCGTGATGTTTTGTGTTTGAGTTAATTTTTAGTTTATTTATGCCTTGTAGTCACAGTTATTTTCCTTTACAGTGTATTTATGCCTCGTGGGAAAGACTTGTATAGTTCTATGGCAATTGTTAATAGAAAGAAGTAGATCAATGATAGGGTCCACCACTGCTTATTTGGAATGCAAGTATCAAACTGGAGACACAAAATTCTCAAAATTAAGTCTTCAAACTGGGAACAGAGCACTTAAATGGCTTCACAATGTGTTATTAGGCTACCAGTACTGTTCATGGTATCAACAGCTCAAGTACTAATATGACCCCTTTCTTTGATCTTTACAAACTTCTTTCTTTGATGAAAATTAAAAATATGACAAACTATTACTTTCGATTTTTGAGGACTTCATTTTTTTGTGAACAAGACGTTCTGCGGTGATACGGCTAATCGAGATTGGAATTGAATCTAAAAACTTTGCATTAATTTGAGAGCTTCATACAAACTCAGCTACATCAAATTTGAGAAAAATCAGTTGCATGTTTAACTCAGCTACATCAAATTTGAGAAAAATCAGTTGCATGTTTTGCTAAAGCTATTTGCTAAGCAATATACTAGTGACAACTTCAGAATAACAATTAAAATTAGTGTACCTCCCTCAAGAGATTTATTGTTGAAACAACCTGACAGTGGCATTTATAATTTGAAAAAGCACGGAATGGATTAGGCTTTTTGGGAAAAAAAAAATTCCCAATTTAAATCCAATTTAATATATCTAATGTGATAATTAAAAATAATAGATTGAGTTCTGCTACATCACCCGGCTTCTCCAATATTCCTTAGAGGCTGTGGTGGGTCTCACATCCGCCTTCTAGTAGCCTGTGACTTCGTGAGTAGTTATCACTAGCCGAGTATTATGGAGTTTTCCAAAATAATATCCAAGTAGGAAACGACTTTGTGAGTAGTTATCACTACCTGAGTATTATAAAAAATTTCAAAATAATATTTAAGTTGGAAACGACTTTTGTGAGAAGTCATAGCTACCCGAGCATTATAGAGTTTTCCAAAATAATATCTAAGTAGGAAACTCATCACAACTTTCCTTGACTGGGTAGTGTTTTGTTGAAGCCCCACAGTTCACAAGTCTGGTGGACTAGTCAAGCCATCGAATTATCCAAGGTTCTGGCCTCCATTGGTTTATTAATTGTAAGAGATATCTAACTTAATTTAGGATGGAACTTGTGTGGCTGGAGTGAAGTCTTGAAGACCCCAATTCCATTGGCCAATGGGTTTAGCAGTCCAAGTCATTAGTTTGTTTGATTATAGAAATTATTGAATAGAAAAGTGCTTGAGATGTAACTGTGATACCATGGTCCCTCAAGAAATTATTTGCCTCAAGAAGTATTCAAACCTTACACCTGATATTTCAAGAGGTGTCTAAATTAAGTTCTTATCCACTTAAATCAATTCATTAAAGTTCGCATAAACATATGAAAAAATTAAAATTTTAGTTGTTGATATTATGTCACATTATTGGTAGGTTAATAGTATAATTTTTTTTATTAAAAAAAAAAAATTAGAAATGCAATCTCAACTAGGTAAGTGAAAAAAAGAAAATTTTAATTTAGGATGGAACTTGTGTGGTTGGAGTGAAGTCTTGAAGACCCCAATTCAACTGGCCAATGGGTTTAGCAGTCTGACTAAGTCATTAGTTTGTTTTATTATAGGAATTATTGAATAGAAAAGTGCTTGAGATGTAACTGTGATACTATGGTCCCTCAAGAAATTATTTTCCTTAAGAAATGTTCAAATCTTACACTT
Organism: Cornus florida; assembly: GCF_030987335.1. NCBI lineage: Eukaryota > Viridiplantae > Streptophyta > Magnoliopsida > Cornales > Cornaceae > Cornus > Cornus florida. Next base: position 74,498,131 of record NW_026775579.1, on the reverse strand, counting down.
GATATTTTAAGAGATGTCTGAATTAAATTCTTATTGGTAGGTTAATAGTACAATTTTTTTATTAAAAAAAAAAATTAGAAATGCAATCTCAATTAGGTAAGTATAAAAAAAGAAAATTTTAATTTAGGATGGAAATTGTGTGGTTGGAGTGAAGCCTTGAAGGCCCCAATTCCACTGGCCAATGGGTTTAGCAGTCTAAGTCATTAGTTTGTTTTATTATAGGAATTATTGAATAGAAAAGTGCTTGAGATGTAACTGTGATGCTATGGTCCCTCAAGAAATTATTTGTCCTAAAGAGTATTCAAACCTTACACCTGATATTTTAAGAGGCGTCTGAATTAAATTCTTATCCACTGGCCAATAGGTTTAGCAGTCTGACTAAGTCATTAGTTTGTTTTATTATAGGAATTATTGAATAGAAAAACACACAACTGACAAGTGCTTGAGATGTAACCGTGATACTATGGTCCCTCAAGAAATTATTTGTCCTAAGAAATATTCAAAACTTACACCTGATATTTCAAGAGGTGTCTGAATTAAGTTCTTACCTACTTAAGCCAATTCCCTTTTTTTTTTTTTTTTTGATTGGTAAAGCAAATGTAGTAATATATAAAGAATTTACAGTGTGATCCATAAGGCAAGTAGCCCACGAGTTAGAGCCCAACTAGCCCAACATCTAGAGACATATATAGAACAACAAGCTGCACGAACAAGAAAAGACCCTAGAACAGCCATTGATAACAAATTCGAATCCGTTAGCAGTGGATGTACATAGCAATTCCGGTAACAACCTACAGCGATGTACAGGGAACTTCCATCCTTCATCTCTCTAATTAGTCTGGAGGCATTGGTGGTGGCCGATTAGCCACTGGATAAAAGGCCCATTCAGTAGCTAGGGCAGAGAAGGAGGGGGTTCTTCGAAGCTTTAAGTGATCTGCTTCACGACCCTTGACGGGAAGAAGAGTTGAGCTTTGTAAGAGCGTCTAAATTATTTTTAGTGGGAGCACCCTTAATATCTCTACGTGTACTTATTTCGCAAATTCGAATATTAACTAGAGTACCGCAACATTATTATAGTTTTAATCCTATCATATTAGTTCTTTATGTTAAAATTTTTGATTCACTGCCATTTTTTTATTTTAGTTATTTAAGGTCATTTTTAATTTTATTCTTTTTATATACTTTATATACTACCTCTATATCATATTAAATGTTTACTTCAAAAATTTTGACTCACAATTTTTATGAGTCAAAAGTTTTCGAAATTGACATCTAAGGAGACCGAAATAGTAATTTTTTCCAACTTACACAGAGAGAGAGAGAGAGAGAGAGAGAGAGAGAGAGATTTATTAAATTGATATTTCTATTTGTAAATCATATTTGAATCGCGATTTTCCTATTTATCGAGTATTCACAATCTGAGCCCTTCTGTGATACCAAATAATCATACATAAACGAGATAAAGAATTAATCTGCTCCAATTGAACCTAGCCGGACTTTAAGGCTCCATTTGTTTGGATTAAAATTTTTTTTAAAATTTTTTTTTTATTTTTATTTTTTATTTTTTGAAATTTGGTTGTCCTAAAATATTTAGGAAAAAAAAAAAATTAAAACTCAACAAAAGAACTTACCCATTAATTTTAGACAATTTATTTTATATACTCCACTCAATAGAGTCGATCTCAATCTCGATTTAAACCTTTGTCAAGTATTAAAAAATAAAAATAAAAAAATATTTTACTTAAAAAAAATATTGACTCGATTTCAATTTCGATCTAAATTTTTATCAAGTATTAAAAAATAAAAATAAAAATATATATATTTAATAAAATATTTTACGTCGAAATAAACAAGCCATATAAACAAACGAGCCCTCAAGTCAAATGATATGGGACAACATCCCAGACTGAATGAAAGTAGCTTGCGGGTGGCATGAAGTATCTCTTCAAATTTCTCAATAGTCATTACAAATTTACAATTAGTGTTATTGTGAGGTGGTTGGCTGGTTGTCGTAAGGCGGCTAGCCTTCTTGGCGGAAGAAGATTAATCTTAGAGCATCCGCACCAGCCTCTCTGAATTTTGGCTCTCTAAAAACGCCACATCAGCTTTTCCAAGAGCCACATCAGCAATTCCAAAAGCCACGTCAGTAGTTTTCGCTCTCCAAAAACATGCACTCCATCAGACTCTCCGAATTTTCGCTCTAAAAAAAAAATAATAATAAAAAATTAAAATTATTATTATTTTTTTAACTTTTCCTAAACGGCTATATTTTAAAAATTGAATTTTTAACAGCTATATTTGTAACGGCTATATTTTTAAAATTTGAATTTTTATCGGCAATATTTTTAAAATTTGAATTTTTAACGACTATATTTGTAACGGCTATATTTTTAAAATTTGAATTTTAAACGGCTATATTTTCATCTTATATAATGAAACTCATTTGCTCATTTGAAAATCATCACTATAATCATCTCTCTCCATTGTAGCAAAATATCATCATCCATCTTTTTCAATTTCGAAATTCGAATGGCTTCATCATCACAAGCTTTTCCTTTAGCAAACTCTAATTCTTCATCTTCCTCGTCATCCTCTTCGCAAGGTGATCCTTTTGGGGCGTTGATTCAACAGGATCAAGACGAATTCTATGAGATTATGAATTTAGTGAGGCCAGAGATAGTCGAGCAAGTATTTCAAGTCCGTAAAAAGAAGCGGCACATTCATCGTGACCGAGAGGGAAGCCATTATCAGCTAATGAAAGACTACTTCAAGAAGAATTGCACATATCCACCGGAGTACTTTCACAGGTGATTCAGGATGCGACGAGAACTTTTTCTTCGTATCCTTAATGATGTCAAAGCTTATGATGACTACTTTGTCAAAAAAAAAGAGGATGCAACTGGTCGTCTGGGGTTATCTTCTATACAGAAGATGACAACTGCTGTTCATATACTCGCATATGGTTGTGCAGCCGATCACTATGATGCGTATATTAAAATCGGCGAGAGCACTGCCATTAAATGCTTGAAGGCATTTTGTAATGCTATTGTTGCTGTGTATGCAGAGGAGTATTGAAGATACAAGATTCTGTTTCATCTCTCTCACTCTTACTTTCTCTCTCTCCCTTACTTTCTCTCTCCCTCCCTAGCTTCCACCCGTCATAGTCTATTTATAGGCCATGACCCTCTTTTGCAATTAACCAATTACATTGGGCTTATAGCCCAAAGTTCTCTTCCTTCTGGGCTGGGTCTTGTAATGGGCTTGACCTTCCTCGGTGGACCCCCCACGTTCGGCCCACTCCAGGGTGCTTTGGCATGGATCCTTCTTCAATCATTCGACCTGATCTTGTTTCCGCGATCCATATCCGGCCCATGCCACTTGCCACATCCTTAACTGCCCCCATAATTACCCCTTATTGATTAGGGGGTAATTATTAGAGGCTGTTAATGATGACCTGACGGCTCGAGGAGATCGTGTGGGAGAATGGACGGTTAGATCTAAGGGTCGGCGCTTCGAGATTCAAAAAGACAACCCATCGTGTTCCTGACTCCTCGGCTCTCGGGCTTATCTCGTCTTTATAAGCTCCATCAACTCTCCATCGATCCTCTTTACCGTCTCCATCTCACCTTTTGCTGCTTGAATCCTCTCCGGCGATCTCTTGCGAAAGATCTTCCTTCCAATGGCTTTGCAATACTTCTCTGCCGTTTTCACTCTCTAAAGTTAGTTTCATTTGCATTTTTCTTTTGGAAGACTTCTTTCTTCTCCCCGGAATCCTCATCCACTCACACCATGACAGTAGATCTAGACGTTCTTCGCATGAAACTTCAACTTCCTGATGATGTAGAAATTAGAAACTGCCCCCGGGAAGTGAATATTAGAACCGGTGCTGGCCTTCTTCCCGGCGAGGCCTTGTTTTCACTCCTCCATCTCAATCTCCTTAGATTTCCTCTACATCCTTTCTTTTGCTATGTTTTTAACAAGCTAAATCTTTCCCATTTACAAGTAAACCCCAATTTCCTTAGGATTTTATCCGTTATGCTACTCCTGATTCGTGACAGAGGTCTGGATCTGGACCTCGTAGATCTCCTCCTCTGTTACAAGGTCAGCAAGATCAGAATTGACGAACCGTTTTACCACTTTTTCCCCATTGAGAAGAGGTCTATCTGCACGGATAAGATCAAATCTGAGAAGGGCTGGAGGAAAAACATTATCGGGGTTAGGGGAGCCTGGTTCTCTCCAGCTGCGGAGGGTCTCCCTATCCCGAGCGCTTTCGGAGAGTGCTCTGTCTCTTTTTACAAGAAATATAAAAACCATAAGAGTGACTGTCCTTGCGAGATTTGCATTCCTCGTTTTTGTTCTTTCTTGTGCTATTCCTTAGGCATTCCTTGTGATGACTTGAGCTACAGTGTGTGCAGGGATAGGGATAACTACTTGAAGCGGTACGTTCTGACCAACGTTCCGACCAACGTTCCCTCTTGCTCGGACCTTCTCACCTCAGATAATCTCCTCGACATCTCAGTCCTCGGCAAGACAATGAGCCAACTCCAGATCCCTTCCTTCGACAGGAAGAAATCTGCCCCCAGGCCTGCTATCATTCCTGCGTCAATCTCCTCACCGGCTTCAGCATCTTCCTCCGCTACTCTTTCTGACACCACTCCTTCCACCGATCCATCCGCGACGGCTGCTGACTCGGTCGCTAACATGGCGACTGCCAGCCCGAACGTTGCCCCCTCTACCAACAATCCTCCTGGCTCTACTGCTGCTTCTGCACGGGAAAAGGCCAGAGGAAAAAGGCATCAACCTGACAGTGCTCTGAGTATGGATGACGTTCCCTTGTTTCAGAGGGTTAGGCCCTCTGGGCTGAATGTGATTTCCCTGGCAAGACCTCCTCAAGCTAGGCCCCCCACCCCTTCTGGGCAAGCCTCCGCTTCAGGAACGGCGCCATGGAGCCCTCGCTTCATCCGAACAGACGGATCGTCTGTGAAGCCGACCGAGACAATGTTCAAAGATGGTCAGACCGCGATGGCCTACTACAGGAGTATGTGGACTCCCAAGGACATCGAGGTAGCCAAAGGTCTATCTCAGAGGGAGGTGTTCAGCCGATTCCCCTTGTCTGCCATGGAGGTAACTTCTACCCCTTAGTCAATAAATCTTTACATACTCTTGCCATTTATTTTCTTCTAACCATCTGCTCGGCTTAACCAGTTGTCCTGTATATCTCTACAGACCTTGTACGGGATGATGGCTATGCAGAAGCAAGTTGAGCAGGTGAATGCCAAGGTCTGCGCACTTTCTGACAGCCTTAGCGCAGCGAACAAGGAGAACGACAACTTAGCTGCTCAGAAGACCGGGTTGATGGTTCAACTTGGTAAAACTGAAAAAGAGAGGGATTCGCTAAGGAGAGAGACTGACTCTCTTCATGATGAGCGGAATGCCCTGCAACTTGAAAAGAGCATCTGGCAGACCGAACGGGAATCCCTTAGGGCCGAGAAGGAAGAACTGCTTCCCCTTCTGAATGACGAGCAGTCCGCTCGGATGGCCTTTGAGAAGAGGGCCCTGGACGAGCGCAACGCTTTACTTGATACCATCAGCAGGGTAAATGATGGTATGCTAGCTTTGCATACTCGATTCTCTAGAGTTGGGGCCCTCAGATATGCTCAGGGGTTCTGAGAGGGTTACGCCGATCACATCCCTGATGAGGGTCAGATTGGCTCTACCCCTGATGATGTTAATAAGGATCTGGATATTGACCCTCCTGGTGTTTATATCGATCCAGACTCCACTACTGCAGAGGGGATATTTGATGAATGTCAGGAGATTGCGTCTTCTCGGATCACTCCTACTCCTCTTGCCGCTCTGACTTTAGACATTCTCCCTGTGTCCGCTTTGACTCCATCTGCCGTTACTGCTGAAGATAACCCTCAGCAGAATGATTCTTCCAACGCTGCTGAGGGTAGGATTCAACAGAACGATTCTGTCATTCACCTTGACTCTCCACCTCGTGAGGATGGCGACACCACCAACAATGAGGAGGTGACCCAACATGATCAAGAGGCCGACGAGGCAAACGCCTCTTAGTTAGGACCTCTCTTCTTTTTTTTTTTTTCTTTTTTTTTTTGTTTAAATGTACTGACTTTGGCATATGTGCCATCTTTACACTTCATTTTTTGTGACCTTCTGAAGCTTATTTAATGAGATGGCCCACTCCTGATCAAATTTTTTGTGTCAACTCTTTTTTTTTTTTTTTTTTTTTTTTTTACAAGTGTTTGGCGTTCGGCTCATAGTGCCAGCTGCCACTTACTTTGCTTAAGTGCCTTGCACTCTGCTGGAATGCCACTTGCCACTTGGCCTTTTATTTTTCTTAATAAGTGTTTGGCGTTCGGCTCATAATGCCAGCTGCCACTCACTTTGCTTAAGTGCCTAGCGCTCGGCTGGAATGCCTCTTGCCACTTGGCCTTTTACTTTTCTTAACAAGTGTTTGGCGTTTGGCTCATAGTGCCAGCTGCCACTTACTTTGCTTAAGTGCCCGGTGCTCGGCTGGAATGCCTCTTGCCACTTGGCCTTTTATTTTTCTTAGCAAGTGTTTGGCGTTCGGCTCATAGTGCCAGCTGCCACTTACTTTGCTTAGGTGCCTGGCGCTCGGCTGGAATGCCTCTTGCCACTTGGCATTTTATTTTTCTTAGCAAGTGTTTGGCGTTCGGCTCATAGTGCCAGCTGCCACTTACTTTGCTTAGGATTTTAAAGAGGAGTGCAATCTTTATAAATCTCAGAAACTCATATATTCAACTGTTTTCAATTTAAAATAAACAGAATTCGGTACTGAATCTCAACCTTTTATTGATAATACCTCTTTAGAGAAGTAGCATTCCAAAGCCTGTTAACCAGCCTTCCGGCCATGGTTTCTAAGGTATATGCGCCTTTTCCTATGGCCTTTGCAATTCTGTATGGGCCTTCCCATGGTGGCATTATCTTTTTGACTATCCCCACCTTCTTTTTCAGAACCAGGTCACCTGGCCTAAAGTCTCTGTGCTTTACTCTCCTGTTATGGCTGTTCGCAAGTGTCTGCTGGTAAGAGGCGAGCCTTACCGCTGCTGCGTCTCTTTTTTCTTCCAGCAAATCGAGGTTAAACCTTAGCATATTGTCATTATGCTCATGGCTCCAGGCCAAGCTTCGAACAGTTGGAACTAAGTGCTCGACCGGTATAATTGCCTCAGTTCCATACGCCATGGTGAATGGACTTTCTTCGATCGGTCTTCTTGGGGTCATTCTGTAGGCCCATAGGACGTTCGGCAGTTCATCTAACCACCTTTCTTTCCTTTCTTTTAGTTTCTTCTTGATACAAGTAAAGATTGTTCTATTTGTAATTTCCGCTTGTCCATTGGCCTGGGGGTGACTTACCGCTGCCAGCTTCTGATTAATTCCATACTCCTCCAATAGCTCTCTTACCTGCTTACTGTCAAGGTTGGTACCATTATCCATGACGATTGACCTCGGAACACCAAACCGGCAAATAATATTACTCCAAATGAATCGTCTCACATGAGTTTGAGTAACGCTCAGGTACGGCTCTGCTTCCACCCACTTAGTAAAGTAGTCTGTAGCCAGCAACACATACTTGTTCCGAGCTCTGGCAGTTGGTAGAGGACCAACTACATCCATCCCCCATTGCGCGAAAGGCCATGGTGTGGCCATTACATGCAAGTCTTCAGGCGGTTGGTGAATCAGTGGTCCAAACCTTTGGCACTTATCGCACCTTCTGGACAATTCTTCCGAATCTCGCGATATGTTTGGCCAGAAGTACCCTTGAGCCATTGCTTTGTGTGCTAATGATCTCCCCCCTGAGTGGTTTCCACATACACCTTTATGAATAGCTCGTAATATTTGCCGAGCCTCTGTGGGGGTAACGCACTTTAAGTACGGTCCAGAAAAGGATCTTCTGTATAACTGGTTATGCACAATAGCGTACTTTGCAGCATTCGCTTTGATTTTCCTAGCCTCATTTCTTTGTTCAGGCAGAGTACCATCTCGGATGTAAGTTATGATCGGATCAATCCAACTTGGCTCATATGGAATAACATTCACTTGCCAAGGATCTGAGCCTGAAGGCTCTTCAAAAATGGATGGCTGGTTTAATATTCCCACTGGAACCACCCTTGCCAATGTTTCTCCAGAACCCGAGGCGCTACATGCTAGCTTGTCGGCATCTCCATTACACTCCCTCGGAATTTGAATGAATTCAATTTTTTCAAAGTTCTGTGCTTCCCGCATAACAGCAGAACGATATGCATCCATCGTTTCATCCTTGGTTTCATACTCACCCCTCACCTACCAAATGGCTAACTGTGAGTCACTGAAAACATTCAAATTCCTGACCTTAAGTTCTTTGGCAAGCTTTATTCCTACCAGCAACGCTTCATATTCTGCCTCATTGTTCGTGGCTGCGAACTCAAGCCGGAGCGCATGGCTTAAGGCTGTACCTTCTGGCGTCTGCAGCTTGATCCCAATGCCTGCACCCATCTGATTTGAGGATTCATCAACGAAGAGTTTCCATAAGCACTTACAAAGATCCTCCTCCACGTCTTCTGAATCACATTCTAGTAAAAAATCTGCCATCGCCTGCCCTTTGACTGCTGTTCTAGGTTCGTATGTGATATTAAATGAGCTTAACTCTATGGCCCACTTCGTCATTCTTCCGGAGAGATCTGGTTTGTGCAGGATTATTCTGATAGGAAAAGTGGTTAGAACGATAATAGGATGGGAATCAAAATAATGCCTGAGTTTTCTTTTCGCGTGCACTAGCGAGAGTATCACCCGCTCTGCCTTTGAATAACGTCTTTCGGCCTCAGTCATTGTTTTACTAACATAGAACACTGGATATTGCTTCCCTTCTGCGTAGCGGATTAGAACGCCACTTGTTGCGATGCTGGATACTCCGAGATACAAAAACAGCTTTTCACCCGACTCTGGAGCTGACAGTACCGGAAGGTTCTGCATATATTTTTTCAGAGCAGTTAACGCTAGGCGTTGTTCATCTCCCCAAACCTGTCTGCCGTGGCTTTGGATTGTGTCAAAAAATGGTTTGCATCGATCTGACAATTTGGAAATGAAACGGCTCAGTGCAGCAATCCGTCCCGTAAGTGTTTGCACCTCTTTGATTGTCGTCGGCTCGGCATTCTTAGTCAGAGCATCTGCTTGGGCAGGGCTTGCCTCGATGCCTCTAAGATTAACCACGTGCCCTAGGAATTGGCCTGAACTTACACCGAACGAGCACTTGGTCGGATTGAGCTTCATTCCATACCGCCGCAAAACATCAAACACGCCTCGAAGATGCTGCATATGATCGGCTTTCTTCTTACTTTTGACCACCATATCATCAATGTAAGCCTCCACTGTCTTCCCTATTTGTTCCTTAAAAATCTTGCTAATAAGTCTTTGGTAAGTTGCCCCGGCGTTCTTTAGTCCAAACGGCATAACTTTGTAACAATACGTCTCGCGTTCAGTAACGAAAGAAGTTTTTTCTTCATCAGCGGGGTCCATGGGGATCTGATTATAACCCGAATAAGCATCTAAAAAGGTCAGGCGTTCATATCCAGTTGTTGCATCCACCATCTGATCAATCTTTGGCAGCGGGAAGCTATCCTTCGGACAAGCTTTGTTTAAATTGGTAAAATCAATGCACATGCGCCATTTCCCATTTTTCTTTTGCACAACGACCACATTCGATAGCCAGTCGGGGTAGTGCACTTCTCTTACGAACCCCGCATCAAGTAGCCTATCAACTTCCTTGGCAATAATTCGGTTGGGCTCAGGGGCAAACCGTCGCTGCTTCTATTTTACAGGTTTTGCATTGGGATTAACGTTCAAGGAATGACAAGATACCGAAGGATCGATCCCGGGCATGTCCAGGTGACTCCATGCGAACACATCTACGTTTTAAGACAAAAAATCAACTAATTCCTGCTTTTCCTCCTCAACGAGTCGTTCCCCTACTCTGGTTGTCCGTTCCGGTCGGAACTGATCGATCTGCACATCAAGCAAGGGTTCTTTGGTCAAACCCTCTGGTTCCTCCTCTCCGTTCTGCCTGGAGGGAGGCTCCTGTAATTGCTATCTCGGACTTACTGAATGAATGGGAGCTTTCCCCTTTCCGGCATGTTTCAGCGTTACAGAGTAACATTCTTTAGCTGCAACTTGGTCTCCATGAATGTCAATCACTTTGGTTCCATCTGGTGCCAGGCATCTCATTACCTGATGCAGAGTGGAAGGAACACCTCGAACCCTGTGGATCCACCCTCTGCCCATCAGAAGATTGTAAGAGGGATGAATTTCAACAACTACAAAGGTTTTCATCAAAACCCTCTCGGCAGCATGTACCGCTACCTCCACCGTGCCGACGGGCTCCACTCGCTTTCCATCAAACCCTACTAGTGGATTCCCGGTGGATTTCAGCTAATTTTGTTTGATCTCGAGCCGATCGAATGTATCTCTTGGCATGATGTTCGCACTACTTCCAGGGTCAATTAGAACTCTGCGCATCAAACATTTAGCCGTCTGTTCGAGAGGTTGCCTGATTGGCAAAGGAGGTCGGAACTTATCTTTATTTTCTTGGTACAGTCTTGCTAGGGTAACTTTTAATGGAGTAATCAGCTCTTCCTCTCTGGGCCTCTTCTCAGATTTCCACGAGGAACGTTGCAGTTGGACCTATTTTTGCCTAATCTTTGCTTTGGTCTTTTCTTCCGTGGATATAACGGATGTCTTCCGAGCGTTTGCCGCCTCTTCTTCTTCCAAGCGCACAAATCTATCGGCTCTTTCGTTGAGTTCATCCATAGTCCTCGGCGTGTTGACCACCAAACTCGTGTGGAACGGGGTGCCACGATTCATAGCCAGAATGAATGCTTTAACTGCCGTTGAAGGGTGGCATTCAATAACCATGCTCTTGGTAAGGTTAACCTGGTTAGGAAAGCCTGGAGACGATCTTCAGCGTGTTGCTTCATTATGAATAAGCTCGAAATATCTTTCGCTGGACGCTTGTTTCCATAGTATTGGCTTATGAACCGATCGCACAGGCTTCGGAAACTATCCACCGAACCCCTCGGCAGGTTCTTGAACCAATTCAGAGCTAGTTCGGCTAGACTCGTAGGAAAGCACTTGCACATCAAAGAATCATTCTCAGTGTTTAAAGCCATTTTCAGCTGGATGTGATACACATGATCAATCGGATCAGTCGTTCCGTCGAATAGAATGAAAATGGGCATGGAAAATTTTCTCGGACTCGGAGCATTCAGAATCTCATCGGTGAACGGTGAATCCACCGTTCTAGCTGCTGAATAGAGTGCTTCATTTTCCCTCTGGAATCCCGCGGCTGCTCTCTGGTCTACTGATCTCCTCTCTGAGCTGTGATAGTCGAACGTCGTCATGAAAGGCCGGTAGGTCGGATCGAATGATCTATCCTCAACAAAGTCCTTGCGCCATGGAGGCATAGCTTTCTGACGAATCAATTCTGTTGCTTCACCTCGGCTGAGCGTTTCTTGATGTGGATCAAAAGTCATCGCTTCGTTTCGCCTGATCTGCTCACGCCGTGGATCCATGTGAATCGATCCTTCACGATCATCCATACGACGAAGATTTGGCGGCAGACCGTCTCGCCGGATTTCCTCCCGGTGAGGATTAACTAGATTGTTTTCAACCTCTTCACCGTGATGTGCTGCATCAGTACGTGCACCTTCTTCGCCTACTGGAAGTGGTCGTGGAATTATTGGAGCTTCTTGACGCTGTATTTCATTCCTTAGATCTGCATTTTCTCTCCGGAGAGCTTCGATCATGTTCATTAACTCATCGAGTTTCACTTGCTGGATGTTCTCAACCGTATTAGAGTTGTCACCCCCTATCATGATTCCGGATCGAAGCAAAGGCATGAATTACGAACTTCGAAACAGATCTAAGCGTTACCGATGCAAACTCCGCTAGATCTGGGCTTAATTTTACCGAATCGTGATCGCTGTTTGCTAGATCTGAACTTTTCTAGCTTCAAACTTGTCGGATCTGACTGCAACTGAGCAAATCGCAATTACGTCCTTCCAAAGCAAATGCCTCAGAATCCACAATAATCAAGAATTCTCTCGGAGCAAACTACAATCTCACTGATCTGGATTCAACTTCCAGAAGTCACACTGCATATTCACAAACTCGATTGAACTAATATGGTACTGATCGGGCTTGAATTGATCTTCGTCCTCAGTTCCCACAGACGGCGCCAATTGAAGATACAAGATTCTGTTTCATCTCTCTCACTCTTACTTTCTCTCTCTCTCTTACTTTCTCTCTCCCTCCCTAGCTTCCACCCGTCATAGTCTATTTATAGGCCATGACCCTCTTTTGCAGTTAACCAATTACATTGGGCTTATAGCCCAAAGTTCTCTTCCTTCTGGGCTGGGTCTTGTAATGGGCTTGACCTTCCTCGGTGGACCCCCCACGTTCAGCCCACTCCAGGGTGCTTTGGCATGGATCCTTCTTCAATCATTCGACCCGATCTCGTTTCCGCGATTCATATCCGGCCCATGCCACTTGCCGCATCCTCAAGTATATGCGCCCACCCAACGAAGCCGACATAGCACGGTTGCTTGAAAAAGGGGAGCAGAGAGGTTTTCCGGGTATGCTTGGTTTTATCGACTGTATGCACTGGGAGTGGAAGAATTGCCCAGTGGAGTGGCAAGGCACACATAGGGGACGATCTGGTAAGAATACTCTCGTATTGGAAGCAGTTGCCTCACAAGATTTGTGGATCTGGCATGCATTATTCGGAATGCCGGGTTCACACAATGATATAAATGTGTTGGATCATTCCTCGGTATTCAACGGCATCATCAATGGCCAATTACCTCCGGTTAATTATGTAGTGAATGGACATCACGGTAAAATGGGGTATTACCTATCTGATGATATATACCCTAAGTGGGAAACTTTGATACAAACCATCCCGCACCCAACCACTATAAAAGAAAAATTATTTGCTTAGCGACAAGAGGCAGCAAGAAAAGATGTGGAACGGGCTTTTGGGGTATTGTAGATCAAGTGGGCAATAACGCAAGGGCCAGTGCGTTACTGGGAGAAAGATGACTTGCGCCTCATAATGAAAACGTGCATCATCCTTCACAATATGATCATTGAAGATGAGCGTCATGCAAATGTTGGAAGATGGACTCCGCCACCGGAGGATGCAATCCCGATTCCCACTTTAAGTCGATGCCCATCAGTTTTAGCGGCACACATATCCTCTCGCCAACTTCAGATTCACAACAAAGAGACAAATACGCGGTTGAGGAATGATTTGATGGAAAATTTGTGGAACCGCTATGCTGATGAAGATGTTTAATTTATGTTGCATTTTATTTCCTTTTAAGATGTTATGACATTTCGTGTACCAGAACTTTTATTATGTAATGGTTTTATAAGATTAAAAATAATGAATTGGAATAAGAAAATAAGTATTAGAAAATTCTATGGGAATAAGTAGATGAATTTGTAATTTTAATTTTTTCTTTTTACAAAAAGTGTTAAAAAAAAAGTTTTTTTATTTATTTTTGGCCAAAATAAATAAGGATTACAAAATAAGGATTAAAAATAATGAATTGGAATAAGAAAATAAGGATTACAATTTAAAGCAAAAAAAAAAAAAAAAAAAAAAAAAAAAAAAAAAAAACAAAACAAAACAAAACAAATTTTAAGGAAAAAAAACAAAAGCTTTTTGAATTTATTTTTGGCCCAAATAAATTTCAACTTTAAGGATTACAAAATAAGGATTAAAAATAATGAATTGGAATAAGAAAATAAGGATTATAATTTAAAGCCAAAAAAAATTAAAAAAAGAACAAATTTTAAGGGAAAAAAACCAAAAAAACAAAAGCTTTTTGAATTTTTTTTTGGCCCAAATAAATTTTTTTTTTTCGATAAATAGTGCCTAAACAGTATATTTTTTATTTAATGAATTTTATTTTATTTTTTTCCCAAAAAAAAGAGCTCATTTGAACCTATTTTTAGGTTTTTTTTTTTTTAAAAAATCTGCCTTTGGTGCACTGTTACACCACTGTTACAAAGTGGCAAAAGAAAGGCAACCAAACGGCGCCGTTTTGAACCCATAAAAAAATAAAAATAAAAATGCCCCGATTGCGGGCTAGCTCGCGGTCCTACCATTTTGAAGAGGCCGTTGGAGGACCAAAAGCAGGTTTGGCTCGCGGAATAAGGCTTCCGCTAGTGGGCTGCGGATGCTCTTACGCGGTATATGTCAGCCTTCACTGAAATTACCCAAATGCCCACTGTTTTGAAGGTTTGATAACTACATATAAAATATACAATACGAAGATTAACCTCCACTTAATAGATCGGAAGCAATGAGATTTCTACTAATATTGCTGCCGCTATTGATGCTGTTGGTGACGGAGTTAGCAGCAAATACAACAATTCCTTCAACAACTCTTGCCAAGCCCGGTTGCTCACACAGCTGTGGCCATCTTTCCATTCCATACCCGTTCGGCACCACTAAAAGTTGTTCCCTAAATGCGTCGTTCCAGATAACATGTAAAAATGACTCAAAACCATTTTTGTTCACAAATAGTATTTACAACCCCTTTTATCGTTTAAAGGATGGCTTAACTGTCCTTAACATATCACTTAATGGAGAGTTGCGAGTCTCAAATTGGGTCAATCGACCAATTGTGTTTGATTGGGCGGTTGGCTCTGAGACATGTGACGAAGCCAGAAAGAATTTGAGCAGTTATGCATGTGGGAAGAATAGCATATGCTATAATTCCACTTATGGCTCAGGGTATCGCTGCAACTGTTCTAAAGGTTATGATGGGAATCCTTACCTTCCAAATGGTTGCCAAGGTATATATGCAACACTTTCATATACATCTTCATATTGTTGTTCTCTTTAATTCTTTCTTCTTCTTTTTCGGAAAAAGAAAAAAGAAGGAACAAAAAATAGTTTAATTTTGTTTGAATTGTTCACAGATATTAACGAGTGCTTGAATCCAAAGCTCAATCCCTGTACAAACGTTTGTCACAAAATAGATGGGAGTTATATTTGTTCTTGCCCAAAAGGACATCACGGGGATGGTGAAAAACATGGCGAGGGTTGCATTCCAAATAGATTGTGGTTAAAGTTCCTAATTGGTAAGAGTAAATATTTTGAAACTTGAATATAGTTTCCCTAAAAACTGTGGTGAAAGTTTGTGAAATACTGTTATTTATTTATTTATTTATTTTTTGACCAAAAAAAAAAAAAAAAATCTCAGTTGAATTGCTTGCCAAGTAGAGTATACTTGACCGGTCACTACATTTCAATCCCAATATTAGTTACTTTATTGCTCTGCAATTAATTGAAGTGCCTTAATTTGATCGTAGGTGCTGCCATTATAGCATTTGCATTACATGTGACATGTCCTTTGTTACATTGGGGAATCAAGTGGAGAATAAAGAACATGAAACAGAGAGAGAAACTTTTTCAGCAAAATGGTGGTTTGATGATAAAAGAAAAACTCTCGAAGTTAGATGGTTTAGTTGAGAAAGCCAAAATTTTTAGCATAGAAGAGCTCCAAAAGGCAACTAATTACTTTGACGAAAGTGAAATCATTGGTCGAGGAGGGTTTGGTACCGTTTACAAAGGAGTTCTACCCCAAAATAAGGTAGTTGCCATCAAAAAGTCCACAATAGTTGATGAAAGCCAAATTGAACAATTTGTTAACGAGGTAGTTGTACTTTCCCAAATCAACCATAGAAATGTGGTAAAATTATTGGGTTGTTGTTTAGAGACTGAAATTCCCTTGCTAATTTATGAATTCATTACCAATGGAACACTATACCACCATCTACATCAGGTAAGACATGCCTCATTAATAACATGGGAAATTCGTCTAAGGATAGCCAAAGAAGCTGCAGGAGCGCTTGCCTATTTGCACTCTGCAACTTCTATTCCAATCATTCACAGAGACATCAAATCTACTAACATACTTTTAGACGATAATTTCACTGCAAAAGTCTCTGATTTTGGAGCTGCAAGATTAGTTCCATTGGATAAAACACAGTTGACTACAATGGTTCAAGGAACGTTTGGTTACTTAGACCCTGAATATTTTCACACAAGCCAGTTATCCGAGAAAAGTGATGCATATAGCTTTGGAGTGCTCCTTGTGGAGTTACTTACCGGTAGAAAGGCACTTTGTTTTGACAGGCCAGAGAAAGAGAGACACTTGGCCACGTATTTCCTTTCTTCAATAAGAGAGAATCGCTTGTCCTTAATCCTAGACGACCGAATCGTGAATGAAGGAAATGCAGATGAGATGCGTCAAGTTGCAAACATTGCACAAAATTGCCTCCGGTTGAAAGGAGACAAACGACCTACAATGAGAGAAGTGGCAATGGAGCTCGAGGGAGTCGCAAGAGTGGAGAAACACCTTTGGACTACCATCGAAATGAATTATGACGTGACCGAATTCTCACTACGTGACTCCTTGAGATTTCATAGCATCACAGCTAGATCCGATGGTGTGAAGAACCAAGACAGAATACCTTCAAAGGTCGATGATGATGGCTCTCTAGTGTCATGCACCAATTCGAATAGAGCAATGATAAGGGTGTCGATACAATCAACTGAAAATGCAAGCCAAGTATATCTACGATCATCTGATGCACTTAAGTGGGACACAATTTGATGCACTTAAGCGCAGAAGATGTGTTTCCCACTTAGTGTTGCTTGGATGACCTTAGAGATAGTCCTGTTTTAGTTGATGATTGTTTGAAACAATCATTTTTTATTTGAGGTATTTTTAATTAGTGTGTGATTTAACTTTTACATACTTTCTTAATGTAGCAAGAATGTTATCATATTAAATCTGAAAGACTGCTGCTGCTGCCAGAAGATTTGGTTTTTATTGGGCCCTCTCTTTTTGTTCTTAAACCTCCTCCTCATTCACCTATGATCCAAATAGTATTGGGTACTGGTTGGCAAAGAGTGGTTTTCTTATAATAGCCTCTGTTTGGTGGACTTGGGCTTTCATTGTAATGGGTTAATTTCCAATGCTGATCTTGGTATGTTTTTGTGTTGGGCCTGCTCTATAATGGTTAGTTCCTGGCTCTTGTAGATCTACTTTTGGGGTTTTGAACTTTGGCTTATGGTTGACCAATAATTTTTGTCAAGTCTGGTCCCTTAGCTTCATACACATACTTCTATTTATACAATTGTTTAAATTTTAGAAAAATAAATAAATAAATATAAAATTTAGAAAAAAATATAAATAAATACTACCTCAATCCCAAATTACATGTCCTGTTTGGGGAACCTTGATTCATTATGAGTCAGGGTTCCCTAAACAGGATATCTTTATTGGGACAAAGGGAGTATAATATAAGAAAACGTTATTTTTAGAGTATGATAACTATTGATATTTGCATACTAATTGTGAGACCTCCCAAACTTCTAGGACAAGGTTTTGAGATTGATTGAGAAAAAAGAAAGAAAAAGCAAATTAAGTAAATTAAAATGATTCTATTAAATATAGGGAAAATTACATATAAATGGAGTCAAAGTTCCATATTTACTTAGAGAATGAGTCAAAGTTCCATATTTCTCTAAAATGGATTGCTGAGGTGGCACATGGTTTTTTACTGTTTAAAAAATTGTGGTGCCTAAAATGCCCTTCCTTAACAAAAAAAGTAGTACCTTCAGTTCAAAAAAGTAGTACCTTCAGTTCAAAAAAATAGTACTTTCGGAGAAAAAGTAGTACCTTCGCGGGTGTTTAAAAAACATGGTACCTGGACGCCAAAAAGTAGTACCTTCAGTTCAAAAAAGTAGTACCTTCGAAGAAAAAGTAGTACCTTCGCGGAAGGGTATTTTAGACACCACAATTTCTAAACAGTAAAAAACCATGTGCCACCTCAGTAATCCATTTTAAAGAAATATGGAACTTTGACTCAGCCTCTAAGTAAATATGGAATTTTGACTCCATTTATATGTAATTTTCCTTTAAATATAACTTAATACTTTTTAATATATAATTAAATTTATTTATATTAAAATATTTCTATCAGCTTCATCCAATTTATTTATTGAAGCTCACTTTTTAAAAAATAAAAAATAAAAATAACAACACCACCATATAAGTTTAGGATGAAATGAAAAGGGGAAATTCAATGCGCAAGCTTATGTCATCGTGTGGACTGGAATCTAGAAAAAAACACATAAAAATAACAGCCATCACCTTACGATGAAATGGAAAGGATCCAAAACCCAGATGTACACCATCTTACTTCTTTGTTCCGCGAAAACCCAGCCCCATAAATCATTGAAATGCCAGTAAAAGCTCCTTGGTATCGCAGCAATTGTCAAGGCTATCTTCCAAATGGTTACCAAGGTAGATATATACGTAGTGCATAATACGTTCATATTACCAGTAAAAATCTCTAATAGATAACGATGAACACGATGTTCAAGTTCAACCCACATGAATATGTTTATTGGTCACTTTTTTATTTATTAAAATTGTATGCAGATATAGATGAGTGCTATTGACTTCTGGGCTCAATTTATATGGTCAAATATTTGTCATAACAGAGATGGGAATTTTACATGTTCTTGCCCAAAGTGGCGATGGTAGAAAGATGGAGTGGGTTGCATTTCTGATCCAGTATGGAATAATATCACTGTCGGTAAGTATAATTCTGATCATGAATGTAATTTTTTTTTTTTAAGTTCAAGCAAAGAGGCACACGCTCACAATAATTGTTAGTTAGCCGGGCTCTGACAGTCGATCTCACCTGAAGATCTCACCTGAAGAGAGATCATACCATCTGAATTAATGCCTATTATTGTGATAATAAATATCATGGTAAGAAACTTGGGGATAAATAGGAGCTATTGAAACACAAAGAATGTTTTTGACACTAATAGTTAAACTTGAAAAACTAAAATTAATGTAAATGCCCATCTAATATCTAATGACAGAAAAACGGTCCTCCAAAGTGGAAGAGTGATGGTCCAAGTCTATGTAAACTCCAAAAATATTTTTGGTCTGTGAATTTGTTGCCAAGGTAAAAGAAAAAAAAGGTTCCCCAATTGTTCGCTCCTTTGCTTCTGTCACTACAGTAATTTATTAGATAGTCCTTAAAGAAGCTTTCATTTTTTTTTTTTTTTTTTTTTTTTTTGGGTGTTTACTACTTCATTTAAAGCTTAAATTTGGAAAATAATAAAGAAATGATATTGTCACTCCAAAAATAAGTCTAGGACACTTCACTTCTATTTTGCTTTTACAAGTTGCCCTGTCCAGAAAAAAAATAACTTCCTAGTCTTTCAAAACGTTCAAGTCGTTAAATGAGCACAAATGGCTGTTTTATTAACCATCTTTTGATCGGTTGATCAACTATACATCAACCTTCGCAATAGCACCAATCATTGTAAAATAGGGCTATTGGTCGGGTAAGTCGAACCACTGGGACTGCGCTAGTTTAAGGCAACCTAAGCGTCTAGAATCGTTTTAGAATGATAAGGGGGAATAGGGTTTTTGCTTGGTTTGTCACTAAAGCTATGAAATTAAGATGCATAAAATAGTAGATTGCAAGGAATATAAAGAGGTGAAATGCAAGTAGAGAAGACTAGGGAGATGAATCCGTCTCCATCCCTATACACATGCTAGATTAGAACTAATTAAGGGGAAAAATAACATATAATGGTCAAGAATTACATAACAACACATGGTTGCCATGTAATTGATCAAGAAGGACATTAAGTCTCAAACAAGTATAATCTATCAAAAGGGTAAACATGCTTAGACTACCTAACTAAAGTGTAGCTTATACACATTTACTTAAATGAAAGACTATCAAGTTCTTGACAAAATGATGAAGCACATGGAGCTAGAGATTAAGAATACACCATCAAAGGATTTCCTAAGCAATGGTCTATCAAAGTCACCTATCAACATGCCATGAAACCATTTCATAACCTTGTTCCCATTCTCACCATGAAAAGTCAAGCAATAAGATTCATACAAGACATCACCTAACAATCAAGATAATGAACTTGAAGAAATCAACCATACATATATAAACATTCATTACAACAAATGAAAGGCTCTTAGTTATGAAAAAGACCATAGAAATATACATTGCAATCCCCCAAAATAGACTACCCTAGGACATGCTTACAAGGGAGGGACTTCATCACCTCCCTAGAAGAAGAGTTAGTTACCCATTGGAGCCTTAGAATGAAGAAGAAGCTTGAACTCCATCTCCAATTTTCGAGCTCCCTCCTTTAAGCTTCAAGAACCCCTTCTTTTCTTGCTCTCTTCTCTCCCTCTATCTTGCAAAAATTCCAGGATAGGATGCATGTGGCCCTTAGTTGCCTTATATCTATCAACTAAGCTCTCTCTCTCCTCCAAAGACATTCCCAACCACTCCATAAAGAAGGAGGGTGGAAATGTGGAAACCAATGCACAAGTGGGCTGAAGAGGGGTTCATTTCCGAGCTGCAATCTGGCTGATTTTCGAGCACTCTAAATTAGTGCAATGTGCAACATGCTCTTCTTGCTCAGCACTGACCTACTTTCGTAAAACTGCTATAACTTTGTGCCCCGAACTCCGAATGATGATCTGTTTGAAGATTTGGAGAGCTGATTCAGTGCTTCAAAAACTTCATGTTTTGATGAAGACCCAATTCTCAAGTCTGGTTGGTCGAAAATGGGGAGAAAGGCAGTACTTCAGTGCTGCCAGGCAGTTCTGCGCACCTCTGTTAAGAAGATCATAACTCTCTGTTCCGAACTCCGAATGATGAACCGCTTGAAGATTTGGAAAGCTGATTCAGAGCTCTAAATCTTTCATGTTATGATGGAAGTCCAGTTCTTGAGTTTTCTAGGTCAAAAATGGCGACAAAAGTCAGGTTCTACCGCTGCCAGAAATTCAGAATTGGCACCCTTTTTGTTCATAATTCCACAAGGCATCATTTTTGCTTCCTTTTTGCACTTTAAGCTGAAAATGCACAAAAACATGCAAATGGAGTTAATCTACATAAAATAATCAATTAATGGACTTTGTTAATGTAATTTAGGGCGCCTGAATATACAGTATTCAGCGCTTATCATCTTTGTTCGTACAACTCGGTTACAACTCATATTTCATTTCCATTATTTTTTCTTTTTTCTGTCTCATAGTCGTATGTATTGTTTATTGTTTAATTATTTTAGTTGGTAAGATCGGCTTGATGTAGTCCCCTGAAGTACAAAGACTCGATATTTCCAAAGTACATATTGTTGGAAAGCAGAAGATTTATTGCCTCCATTGGTGGATTCGTTAGGAGTGTATTTTATGTCTATCATTGACTTTCCTAGAATCATGGGATAATAAGTTAGAGAATCCCTCTAATATAGAAATTCATTCTAATTCATTTTTTAGGAAAGTTATGAAGGTTAGTATCCTATTTTATCGTCCTGTGATTAGCTTTATACAAACTGTAATTTGTGTATATAAGCCTTGTATTGGCTTTCTTAAATGATATACAATCTTAATTTTTTTCTCCTAAATTTGTCATGGTATCAGAGCACTAGGCTCTTTTCTGGGAATCACATAGTCTCTTCAGCCTTAATTGCCAAAGAGATATTGCTTTTTCTTCTTATCTTTTTTCTGGAAACACCCTGGCCTTCATTGCCATTTTTCTTTGAGTTTATTCTTTTCTTAAATCCAATCCAATATGTCTGAGACTAAATCATCTTCTGAGGAAGTCATCTTGCATCAAGCATCTGGTGATCTACAGAACATTCAGGTGGCATACAAACTGAATGGGAAGAATTTTTTGAAGTGGTCCCGATTTGTTTAAACATATTTGAAGGGAAAAGGGAAGCTCAGCCATTTCCTAGGAACGGGTCCAAAGAAAGGAGATCCAAAGTTCGATGCGTGGGATGAAGCAGATTCCATGATCATGTCATGGTTGTGGAATTCAATGAATCCAAAAATCAACGACACCTGCATGTTCTTGTCCACTGCCAAAGAGGTTTGGGATGCTGTTCGATAGACTTATTTGAAGGCTTGTGATCAGCGCAAGTGTACGAGATTAAGGTCAAGACTGGTGCGATGAAACAAGGTGGAAAGTCAGTCACGGAGTATTCAAATTCACTGCAGAATCTATGGCAGGAACTTGATCATTACCGGTGCATTAAGACTAAATGTCCAGAAGATGCTGCAATCTTGAAGGTCTTTATAAAAAAAGATCGAGTCTATGATTTTCTCGCAGGACTCAATACTAAGTTTGATCAAGTCAGGGTTCAAATACTTGCCAAGGAGGAGGTCCCATCTTTAAATGAGACCATCTCTCTAATCCTAGCGGAGGAAAGTTGCAGGGGGGTTATGCTTGAACCCCAAGCCTTAGAAGGATCAGCTATGGTGACGAAGACAGAACGGCCATCAATTCAAGAAAGTGGTAAGGCAGATTTGTCATGGTTTCAGGGAAAGGGCAGCAAGGATACTCTTTGGTGTACCTATTGCAAGAAACCAAGACACAGCAGAGAGATATGTTGGAAGTTGAATGGTAAACCACCAAGCAGGGAGTGGGAATACTGAGGAGGACAGCAGAGAAGCCAAGCCAACTTCGTCACAAATCAGCCAAGCCACGAAAAATCTCAAGAACAGGACGGGTTCAATGATGAGGAGATCGAGAAGATAAGGGGGCTTCTGGGATCATTGGAGAAACCAAGTGGTGCATGTTTTTTCGCACTCTCAGGTAAGTTTTCTATTTCTCACAGATTACATGTCTCAGATGAACCTATTAGGAATCTATGGGTTATTGAGTCAGGAGCTACAGATCACATAACTCACTTTTCACTAAATTTTAGCACTTATAACCCCTGTCCAAGCAATCAAAAAATAGCTGTTGCAGATGGTTCTCTCACTACCGTAGCAGGTCTAGGGGATATCCATATCAGTCCATCTCTCACACTAAAAAATGTCCTTCATGTCACTAAATTGTCCACCAACCTGATATCCATACAAAAACTCACTCATGACATGAACTGTAATGTTTTGTTTTATCCTTCTTATTGTACATTTCAGGACTAGGATTCAGGGAGGAAGATTGGACTTGCTAAGGAGAAGAACGGGCTCTACTATCTTAAAGAAACAGGAAAATGTTATATTGTCAGGAATAAATTATCTCTGTCATTTCTTTCATCATCCAATAAAGACACTATTTGGCTTCATTATTTTAGACTAGGGCATCCATCTTTTGGAATTTTGAAAACTATGTTTCCTTCCTTGTTTAAGAGGTTGAAAGTTGAAGATTTTCATTGTGATGTGTGCGAATTTCCAAAACATAAGCGGGTACCCTTTCCGGTTAGTGATAAAAGAAGTTCAATTCCATTTTATTTAATTCACAATGATATATGGGGGCCTTCCACAGTTAAAAATGTGTCTGGTTCATGATGGTTTGTTTCCTTTATCGATGATTGCACTAGAGTCTCCTGGATCTTTTTTCTTAAATCTAAATTGGATGTAAGCAGTGTGCTTTTAAATTTCCATAACATGATTCAATACTAGTTTGGGGTTAAAATAAAGAGATTTAGATCGGATAACGTAAGGGATTATTTCAATCAAACCTTATCTCCATACTTTCAAAAAGAAGGAATTTTCAATATATCC
The DNA here is from genome assembly GCF_030987335.1 of Cornus florida. Classification (NCBI taxonomy): domain Eukaryota; kingdom Viridiplantae; phylum Streptophyta; class Magnoliopsida; order Cornales; family Cornaceae; genus Cornus; species Cornus florida. Next base: position 74,474,462 of record NW_026775579.1, on the reverse strand, counting down.
TCTTGCGTTAACATTCCACAACAAAACGGAGTGGCAAAGAGGAAGAATGGTCATTTATTAGCAACAATCCGAGCCTTTCTCTTCCATCAAAATGTCCCAAAAACTTTCTGGGGGGAAGCTGTGCTTACAGCTGCATACATAATCAACAGATTACCTTTGAGGGTGCTGGGGTTTCAAACACCAATGGAGACACTTGCCTCTTTTTATCTAGATCTAAGAACAACAAACAACCTCATTCCAAGAATCTTTAGATGCACTACTTTTTTTCATGTCTATAGCCATAATAGAGGGAAGCTAGATCCAAGAGCCACCAAATGTATTTTTTTGGGTTATTCGTTTACTCAAAAGGGTTACAAGTGTTACCATCCACCTACCAGGAAGTTCTTTGTCTCTATTGATGTCACTTTTGAAGAAAAAATATAATATTTCACTCAGCCTTATCTTTAGGGGGAGTCTCTGGCATTCATTAAAAATAAGGACAGAGACTTTCCACCTGTTCCGTTGGACTCCAACCCAATTTTTATGCCAATTCAACCTATACCTCCTGAACCATCATCACAGCTACCTCCTGAACCATCATCACAGCCCATTTTTGTGTCAAATACTACTCCTATTCAAAGTCCAATGACAAGGAATAATGAACTTCGTGACTCTATGAGGTTTTTGCAGGTGTATTCAAGACAAAGAGACTGAGGTCCTAATCCTGTGCAAGTCCAAGATTCAACGCCTAATCCTGAGAATGAGATAAATATAGCTCTAGAAACTCCACATCATCATGATATTCTCATTGCCATTAGGAAAGGCACAAGAGAATGCACTAAACACCCATTGTACCCTTTAACGAAGTTTGTGTCATTTAAAAAATTCTCACATAGGAGCTTCCTAGTTAGCCTAAACACTATTCATATTCCTGATACATTATCTGATGAGAAATGGAAAGATGCTATGAGAGAAGAGATGGAGGCACTAGAGAAGAATCAAAGGTGGAAAATTGTCGACCTACCACCAGGAAAGAAGACTGTAGGATGCAAGCGGGTGTTTACAGTGAAGTACAGGTTAGATGGATCTTTGGAGAGATACAAAGCCAGGCTCGTGGCAAAGGGATACATGCAAACCTATGGTGTTGACTATAAGGAGACATTTGCTCCGGTGGCTAAAATGAGGACGGTAAGAGTCTTGTTATCACTAGCAGCCAACTTCAATTGGTACTTGGAACAATTTGATGTAAAAAATGCTTTTCTTCACGATAATTTGGAGGAGGAAATATACATGGATATCCCATCAGGCTTCAAGGGAAATCTGAGCAACAATAGGGTTTACAAACTGAAAAAAGCGTTGTATGGCCTGAAGCAATCACCAAGGGCCTGGTTTGGAAGATTTGCCAAAGTAATGCTTGCCACCGGATATAAACAAAGTCAAGGGATCATACTCTCTTTATTAAACACTCGGATGCAGGGGGAGTCACGGCCCTTTTGGTATATGTCGATGACATAATTATGACAGGAAATGATGAGAAGGAGAAGGAAGCCTTAAGAAAATGCTTAATTAGAGAATTCGAGATAAAAGAACTAGGAAGATTGAAGTACTTCCTAGGAATTGAAGTAGCCCATTCCAGAGAAGGCCTTTTCATTTCACAACAGAAATATGTAACTGATCTTCTAAGGGAGACTGGGAAGCTAACATGTAAACCAAGCTCCACACCGATCAATCCAAATCACAAACTCGGGGAAGTAAGTGAAGATCCAGCCGTTGACAAGGAAAGGTACCAGAGATTAGTAGGGAAGCTTATATACCTTGCTCACACAAGGCCAGACATTGCATTAACCGTGAGCGTGGTTAGCCAATTTATGCACGACCCAAGAGAAGTTCACTTACAGGCAGTCTACAAAGTACTACATTATCTAAAAACTAGTCCTGACAAGGGAATTTTATTTAAAAGGAAAACTGGATTAGTCTTAGAGGCATACACTGATGCAGATTATGCAGGCTCACTCATTGATAGACGTTCCACCACGGTTTATTATACTTTCCTTGGAGGCAACCTTGTAACATGGAGAAGTAAGAAACATAATGTGGTAGCTAGATCGAGTGTGGAGGCAGAATTTAGAGCAATGGCTCAAGGAGTATGTGAGTTACTATGGCTCAAGATAATTCTGAAAGATTTAAAAATCAAATGGGAAAGACCAATGAGGTTATTTTGCGACAACAAGTCTTCCATTAGCATTGCTCACAATCCTGTTCAACGTGAAAGAACAAAGCACGTAAAAGTAGATAGACATTTCATAAAGGAGAAGTTGGAAAGTGGTTTAATTTGTACTCCGTACGTCTTAACCAATGGTCAACTTGCTGATGTGCTTACAAAAGGACTAGGAAGTGCAGTGTTTCAAGAATCTACTTCCAAGCTGGGAATGAAATATGCATATTCCCCAGCTTGAGGGGGAGTGTTGAAAAGTAGAACATTTATTCCCTCCATAGGTGGATTCGTTAGGAATGTATTTTATGTGTATCATTGACTTTCCTAGAATCATGGGATAATAAGTTAGAGAATCCCACTAATATAGAAATTCATTCTAATTCATTTTTTAGGAAAGTTAGGAAGGTTAGTTTCCTATTTTACCTTCCTGTGATTAGCTCTGTACAGGCTGTAATTTGTGTATATAAGTTGTGTATTGGCTTTCTCAATTGATATACAATTTTAATATTTTCTCCTAAATTTGTCACATATATAAATATAAAAGATCTTGAAAAAAATACCATTACATCTTTAAAAGATGGTCATTATTAATAGTTTATTACCATGATTGTGATAACCCGAATTTTTAAGATTTTAAATTATATTTATCCCATAATTTTTGGTTGACATAATTGATTATTTAATTTTTAATTTAGAGATTTATCCTACTGATATGTTTAATAAGTTGGAAGTAGTTTTTGTTGTATATATATATGATTTTTATGTATATATTGTGCATTGGAAATGCTGCCAGTAACTGAGATTTGCGAAAGAAAGAAAGTGGGTCTTGATTTGATGACAAGTGGTGGAGGTCATTTTGCATTTGTATGTACATGATATATTTTGTTGTCTGTTGATAAAGAAGTAGGTGGCTGTTTGGTGGACGAAATGGAGGAGAAAGATTGGTATAATGGGCGGGTCCCACTTGAAAGATATTTATTATTTTGGTTTTATATTGCATATATATATATATATGTGTGTGTGTGTGTGTGTGTGTGTGTGTATGTATGCAATGCAATCTGATGGTGGAGGAAAGGTGGGCTTGCTAATTGAGATAAAATGGAGTAAAATGGTTTTGTATGGGCGCGGGTCCCACAAACTTTGAAAGGTTTTGTTTCGTTTTGTTACCTTATAAATATATATATTGTCTATTGAAGCAAGAAGGGGCTGCCAGCCGATTTGAGTGTGAGAAAGGGATAAAGTAATGATTTTTGGTGGGGCTCACAAAGATTTTTGTCTTGTAAAATTTCTTTTGTTCTGATTTCTTCATGTGGCTTTGCCTTTTAGGTGGTTGATAGTTGGTATTGAAATGATAAGTTTTGGTAGACCATTTTTTTTTTAACTTAGGCTACTTTATGCACGTGGGTTTTGAGCTAAACGTGGGTTTGTGTCAGTGCAGTTGCCTTTAAATTGGTGACTTGGTGTTATGCAAAAACAGAAGAAAAATTAAAGTGATACAGAGAGTTTTAAAGAAAGACAAAGTAAGTTGAGAGTCGAGAGTTGTAGGGTAAGTCTTGGAGCTTGAGGAGTTGATGATCCAACGAGGAAATAATTCTTTTTCAGTATAGGGTTTTCTATACCTTGAATGGCATGGGGAGGTTTTGATTAAATGTTTTATTAAATGTTTTGATTAAATGCATATTTATTTTGTTTATACTCACATGTATATGTTTGTGTTGTGAAGCTGTTTTGTTAAACCTCCATAAAATTCTTATTATTATTTTTTCTACTGGGACTTTTGTCTCACCACCCTCCAGTTTTAGGTACCGAAGATGAACGGGGATTGCTAGATTTAGACTTAGGCTGAAAAGTTGGCGTTGCAAGATTTTATTTATTTATTTGGAGAATTTTTTCTGTATTTTTGAGGAAATTGACTTTGTATAAAAAAGAGTTTTTTTTTGTGATCCTGGGTGTATTTTGATGTGGTTGGACTTGAATAAATAGTGGATTTTATTGGAATTTTCGGGTCGTGACAAAATGGTATCAGAGCTTGTACCCATCCGGAAGTGTGAGTGTAGTGATGATGTAGAAGGGTGTGAGTGGGCGAGTGTGTAGTACTAGTAAGGTACCACTCGTAGCCGGGTGTGTATGGGTAGATGGCGTTCACCGACAACTACAGTGATGGTTGGTTAGTGTGGTTGGGCAGGTAGCCTAGATTTGTTATTGTTTGTTTTTTTAGTGGGCGGGTGACGCATTGACTAGCTACCACAACAGTTACGGAGTATGTGGGCAGGTGACTAGCACTGTTAGCTACCACAATGTCCTACATATCACTGTATCTCACATCGCCTGGGGTAAGGATTTGTGGATTTGGTTTTGTGGTTATTGGTATTTTCGGTTATACAAAGACTGTTGGATTTGAATTTCGAAGACGAAATTCTTTTTAAGTGGTGGAGATTGTGATGACCTGAATTTTTAAGATTTTAAATTACATTTATCCCATAATTTTTGGTTGACATAATTAATTATTTAATTTTTAATTTAGAGATTTATCATGTTGATATGTTTAATAAGTTGGAAGTAGTTTTTGTTGTATATATATATGATTTTTATGTATATATTGTGCATTAGAGATGTTGCCAGCAACTGGGATTTGAGAAAGAAAGAAAGTGGGTCTTGATTTGATGACAAGTGGTGGAGGTCATTTTGCATTTGTATGTACATGATATATTTTGTTGTCTGTTGATGAAGGAGTAGGTGGCTGTTTGGTGGACGAAATGGAGGAGAAAGATTGGTATAGTAGGCGGGTCCCACTTGAAAGATATTTATTATTTTGGTTTTATATTGCATATATATATATATGCATATGTATGCAATGCAATCTGATGGTGGAGGAAAGGTGGGCTTGCGAATTGAGATGAAATGGAGCAAAATGGTTTTGTATGGGCGCGGGTGTAATGACCCTAAACTGAATACTGAAAATAATAAAAATTTTAAAAAAAAATTTGGCATGACCGCCGCTAAAAATGGTCCTAAAACAACCTGTTCAAATGAAAAAAAACAACGGCCTTTCAAGACCTATCCACCAACTTGCCTCAACACACAATACGAAAGAAATATAATGCATTCCCCAATACCACAACATCAACAACCTTCCCAAATTAGCCCATCATCGTTATTCCCTTCAACTTAAGCATTTACATGGTCTCAGTTTATAACAAAAATAATCAAGTTTCTTAGTTATGTTACATGGCCATGATTTGCTAAAATAAATACTCTTTTCCATAATTTAAGACAATACAAAAAAAAATGAGCTAAGATACAAAAGATAACAAAATACAACTCCTAATCTTCTTTAAGCTTGCAGGGGATTGTCATCCACCACTTCTTTTCCGAGCCCTGAAAAATGTTAAATAATAAGGGTGAGCAAAATTGCTCAGTAGGTAGTGCCTAAGGCATACCTCTTGAGACCTCGTGAATCCATACAATGAATAGGAATAAGGAAATTGGAATCATACCATGCCGAAAGTAAAAGTATAACTATGATACCACATCATTAATTCAACACCATAAATAAATATGCCATGCACTGAAATGTCATGCCATGCAATGTCACTCCCCATTTTCCCAAAACCATTTCCATTATCATTTCCAAATCATTAGTGAACCCGTCCCATGGCAACTCCATGGCAGCATGAGAGGAAGATTGGCCACTGTCCCTGACCTATGGCAACTCCATGGCGTCATTTGGGGCCTAGGTAACTCAACCACACTAGGGCAGTTTCCCTAGTCCCCTCTAGGCCTCACTAACGCCGCGGTCCCTAGGCAACTCCTAGGCGGTCGGATTTTTCACAAAAAACCCTTTTTAAAATTCTTTCCCAAAATTCATTTCCTTTCTTTCAAATCAATTTTTCCCATTCTATCCCAATGAATGCATATATGTCTTATGCATTTCAATGATGTACCAATAAAGAAATTTTTATTTCTTACAAGTAAAATATTTACAATATACATGCCTCATAGGAATATTTTAGGAATTTATATCATGCTTCAAAATCATAAAATTCAGCATTTTAAAGCACAATAGGCATGAAATTTAACATCAATTTTACATGATTCTTTATCACATAACAACTAACATGTATATATACACATCTCATATACAACACATAACAAATATGAAAAATAACACAATTTAGAACACAAATTAAAGACAAATTATGAAAAATAATTCACCAAAATCTAAGAGATTGTAGATTAAATACCCCTACCTCAATTTAAGCCAAAAGCCCCAATTTTCACCTCAAACCCTCAAAATGGGTCTAGATTTTTGGACTCCCTAGGTTGCTCAAATCTGAAATTGTTGGTACACACATGTAGAGCTCGCTGTGCTCTCCGTATTGCCGCATACGGCACTTAAAAACACTAAGAAATGAGGGAGAAATCAACAATGGAAGCTTGAAGTGAAAAAAAAAAAAAAAAAAAAAAAAAAAAAAAAAAACACCTGAGTGGAAAACAGAGACGGGAGAGAGAAAGGATGGGAAAACAGAGACCAAATGTGGTCTCATAATACTTAAACAAGTTGTGGGTCCCACCCATTTTTGATTTTTTTTTTCTTTTTCTTTTGCCTTTAAATTCACACCACACACACACAATTATATATATATATATACATAACACAGACATTACATTCTCCCCAACTTTAAAAGATTTCGTCCCCAAAATCAAGACATACCTGAGGAAGAAAACAACGCTGGGTACTTGGAGCGAACCTCCTGTTCGAGCTCCCAAGTAGCCTCCTCGACTCCGTGGTGTCTCCAAAAAACTTTCACTATGGGTATCATCTTGTTCCTCAACACCTTCTGTTGTGTGTCAGGGATCTGAATTGGTCCCTCCTCATAGGAAACATCCTCATCAATGTCCACATCGACCCAACTCAAAATGTGAGATGGATTTGGCTCGTACTTCCATAACATCGACACATGGAAAACATTGTGAACTCTGTCCATCTGTGGTGGTAAAGCAAGTCTGTAGGCAACCTCTCTTACACGGTCTAAAATCACAGACAGTCCAATGAATCGTGGCGACAACTTACCACTCTTTCCGAATCTCATCAAACCTTTCCGTGGAGAAACCCGAAGAAAAACGTGGTCTCCCACCTCAAAGGATAACGGCCATCTCCACTTATCCGGATATCTCTTCTGTCGGCTCTGAGTTATAAGTAACCTCTGTCTGATCACCTTAATCTTCTCAGTAGTCTCGAGTACTATATCGGGTCCTAAGGCAGCGGTCTCACCCACCTCGGTCTAATAAACAGGAGACCTACAAGGTCTACCATACAATGCCTCAAATGGAGCCATCTGGATACTTGCTTGATAACTATTGTTGTAGGCAAACTCAATAAGCGGAAGGTGATCTTCCCAACTACCACCCAAGTCAAGTACATATGCCCGAAGCATATCCTCCAAAATCTGGATAGTACGCTCAGACTGGCCGTCTGTCTGTGGATGGAATGTCGTACTAAGATGCAACGCTGAACCAAAAGCTGCTTGAAGTCCTTCCCAGAACTTCGAAGTGAACTTGGCATCCCTTTCTGAGACAATAGTTACTGGAACTCCTTGCAACCTTAAATCTCCTTCACATAAAGTACACCAAGCTTCTCTGCATCATCTGTTGCCTTAATAGGCAAAAAGTGATCCGTCTTGGTCAACCTGTCAATGATAACCCATACGGCTTCATTGCCCCTCCGTGACCTTGGAAGACCTATTACAAAATCTATAGCAATATGTTCTCATTTCGACTACGCTACAGGCAATGGTTGCAACAAACCAGCTGGTCTCTAATGCTCGGCCTTCACCTGCTGATAGGTAAGGCACTTAGCCACAAACTTAGCAACATCTTTTTTCATTCCGTTCCACCAATACTGACGTCTCAAATTGTGAAACATCTTGGTACCACCTGGATGAACTGCAAAGCGGGAAGTGTGAAACTCCAGTAAGACATTCTCACGACAACCTGTAGGAACCACCTACAAACCCCTGAACCGTAGACCCCTATCTGCATGCAAGGCCCAATCTTTCACTGTCTCACCACTAGAGATCAAAACGTGAATGGCATCTAAATCCGGGTCTTGTCTCTGTGACTCAATCACTCGTACAACAAGAGTAGGCTGAGCCACAAGACTAAACAACAATGCTGGCTTACTGTCAACATCATCATCAAAACAATACAATCCCATCTCTACCAAATCCTTAAGCATCTTCCACTTCCGAATAACCAAATAGGCCAGAGTCCTACGAGATTTCCGGCTTAAGGCATCTGCTACCACATTTGCCTTACCCGGATGATACTGCAAGTCAAAATTGTAGTCCTCCAAGAACTCAACCCATCTTCTCTGTCTGTTGTTCAAGTCCTTTTGGGAGAAAAGGTACTTGAGACTTTTATGATCCGAGTACACCTAGAATCTCTCACCATACAAGTAATGTCTCCAACACTTCAAGGCAAATACAACTGTCGCTAACTCTAAATCATGAGTAGGGTAGTTAAGCTCGTGAGTTTTTAACCGTCGAGACCCATAAGCCACTACTCTACAATCCTACATCAACACAATCCCAAACCATCACATGAAGCGTCATAATAAATTACATAACCCAAGCCACGCTCAGGTATCACCAACACTAGAGCTGCAGCCAATCTTGTCTTCAACTCCTGAAAAGATGACTCACATGCTTCATTCCACATAAACTTAATCCCTTTCTGGGTCAAATGGGTCATAGGAGTTGCCAAACGGGAGAAATCCTTCACAAATCTCCGATAGTAACCCGTTAGGCTAAAGAAACCCCGAATCTCAAAAACGTTCTTGGGTTGCTCCTAAGTCAAAACTGCTTCAACCTTTGATGGATCCACCGACACTTCACCTTCTGAAACATGCCCCAAAAATTTCACTTCCTGTAACCAAAACTCACATTTCTCATATTTGGCATACAATCGGTGCTCTCACAAAATCTGTAAAACAACACTCAAATGAACCTCGTGCTCCTCCCGAGATCGTGAATACACAAGAATGTCATCCACAAAAACTACCACAAACTGATCCAAATAATCGTGAAAGACACGGTTCATCAAGTCCATGAATGTCGCTGGCGCATTAGTCAAGCCAAAAGGCATAACAAGGAACTCATAGTGTCCATATTGTGTACGGAACGCTGTCTTTGGGATATCCTCATCCCTAACCCGTAACTGATAGTAGCCTGACCTTAAGTCAATCTTTGAAAAATAACTGGCTCCTCTCAACTAATCAAACAAATCATCTATCCTTGGCAAAGGATACTTATTCTTGATGGTGGCATGATTCAACTTCTGATAATTAATGCATAACCTCAAAGAACCATCTTTCTTCTTCGCAAACAAGACCGGTGTGCCCCACGGTGACACACTCGATCGGATGAAACCTTTCATCCTTAAATCATCAAGCTATTTTTTTAATTCTTTCAATTCAACTGGTGCTATACGATATGGTGCCATAGAAATTGGCGCGGTACCTGGCATCAAATCAATAGTAAACTCCACTTCTCAGTGTGGAGGAAACTCTGTCAATTCCTCTGGAAACACATCCAGAAAATCACAAAAAATTACAGGATAATCTTCTTCCACAACATCATCTTCTTCAGCTAGAAGACTAGTCAAGAAGTAAACACCACGACTCCATCCACGAACCCCATAAAATGATGAAATGTGGGAATCACTCCGATCTCCCACGAAAAAGAAACAGTCTCCCTCGGGAGTGCAAACTGTGACTCTACCTCTAAAACAGTCGATCGTGGCACGAAAGGAAGCTAACCAATCCATCCTGAGAATGAAATCAAAGCTAGTCATCTCCAGGAGAATAAGGTCAAACACAAAGGTCTGCCCGGCTATCACAATGGAACAATCCTACACAACTCGACTCAAAGACACTAAAACCCCAACTGGCGTATCAACATACAACGTCCGATCCATGAAACTGACCTCTAACCCTGATTCAAGTGCAAATGATGATGATATGAAGGAATGAGATGCACCAGAGTCAAACAAAACACGGGCCCAAGAACCAAACACTAGAAATATACCTCGGAAAACTAACAATCCTGGAGATGCATCAGTCGGTGCAAGTGTAAAGACACGTCCCTGTGGTGCCTGTGCCTGAGAACTGCCAACCTGAACACCTAACTGCTGAACTGACATAGTAGGAGTATCCCTCCTAACTGGCTGTAAACCCTGAGAGGACATGGCAGGCTGTGATGGTGGTGGTCTGAAACCTGACTGAACCGTAGCCGACTGTGACGTCCTCTACTGTAACCCTCTGCCACTACTGGTGCCTACTCCCTGATTAGGACAATTCTTAACCTTATGGCCCTGTTGGCTACAACCAAAATAAGCCCTAGAATTAACCAATGTCTGTGGACACTCTAACTTAAAGTGACCTGACTGATTACAACGATAACAAATGACACCACTCCTGGCAAACCCTGCTGGCATAGGAGTGGTAGGAGCGGATCATACTGACTGCTACCCCTGAAACTGAGATGAACCACCCCTGTTCCTCTTCCCTGAAGGTCCCTCTAAAAATGACCCTGTATTCCTCTTTTGCTTCCACTGTTCCCTTCTTGCATCTTTATCTTTGGCCTCTGCCTCTAGCATTAATGCCCTTTTCCACTTCCATAGAATAAACCTTGATGCCCTGTGCTATTAACAACGGCCTCATTTTGTAGTCAAGCTCGGAGATAAACTTCCAAACCTTATCAACTTCATTACTCACCATCTCTGGAGTAAAGCAAGAGAGTGAGGCGAACCTATTCTCGTACTCCGTCACTGACATATTGCCTTGGATAAGGCTAATAAACTGATTCTTTAACTCCCACCTATTGGAGGCTGGAAATACTTCTCATAGAACAGCTCCTTGAATCTATCCCAACTCATCTCTTCAATCTTATATTGATTTGTAACCGACTTCCACCAAAACTTGGCATCATTTGTGAACTTGTAAGTGGCTAGGATGATTTTCAAATGATCCTCCGTCACACCCATAGAAGTCAATTGAGTTTCAACTTGCTCCATGTAGTCATCCGCTACCATGGGATATGCACCGCCTTCAAACATCACTGGCACCGGTTGTGATAGACGCTTCTGTGCCGGCGTCTCCTCTACTTGCACTACCGGTTGTGGTATCGGTTGCGGTATTGGCTGCGGCTGAGTAGTAATGGTGGCCCTCAAGGCCTTCTGCAACAACCGATTCAATACTAGTTCCACCGGACTTTCATCCTCTTCAATGGGTGCTTCTACATTATCCCTCCTTGTAGGAACAACTCTTGGGGCAATCAAATCCCGAAAAAGTGTGTCCTCATCAATTGGCTCCGTTGGATTGGAGCTAGAGCTCTCGCCAACATCACCCCTTGTTGGCTTAGGGCCAACTTCCCTTGGTTCCTCACGCCATGACATCGTTCTATAAAACAAAGAAAACAGTTCAATAACGATAACACTAAGGTCCAACCATGAACAACTAAACACAAAATGACGCTATACTAACACTTAGCATACAAGACTATGCAATGAACACATTAATATAAGCATATAAGCACATAAGCCCGAAAACAAGTAAACAGTTAAGCATGTTTCTTTTCTTTTCTTTTTTTTTTTTAGCAAAACACTTTTGACAATAAGGAAATAACAATGCTAATGACTTCCCAGACAACCCTAGGTAGGTCTTTACCCGTTGTCCTAATGGTTTTCGAACCTTCGCTCTGATACCAAATTTGTAACAACCCTAAACTGAATACCGAAAATAATAAAAAAAATTTAAAAAAAAATTCGGCATGACCTCTGCTAAAAATGGTCCTACAACAACCCGTTCAAATAAAAAAAATAACGGTCTTTCAAGACCTATCCAACCTGCCCCAACACACAATACAAAAGAAATATAATGCATTCCCCAATACCACAACATCAACAACCTTCCCAAATTAGTCCATCATCATCATCCCCTTCAACTTAAGCAGTTACATGGTCTCAGTTTACAACAAAAATAATCAAGTATCTTAGTTATGTTACAGAGCCATGATTTGTAAAAATAAATACTCTTTTACATAGTTTAAGACAATACAAAAAAAATGGGCTAAGATACAAAAGATAACAAAATATAACCCCTAATCTTCTTCAAGCTTGCGGGGGATTGTCATCCGCCACTTCTTTTCCAAGCCCTGAAAATTGTTAAATAATAGGGGTGACCAAAATTGCTCAGTAGGTAGTTGTGATGACTCGGATTTTTAGGATTTTAATTTTATATTTATTTCAAGATTTTTAGTCAAGATTGAGTATTTAATTTTTATTGGAGACTGATTCATGTTCAATTTAGTGAATTTAGATTTATTGCATTATATATATATATATATATATATATATATATATATTTAATGCATAAAGGTTGAAGTAAAAAGAGCAGCGACCTTGGAATTAAAAGGGTGAAAAGTGGTGTTTTGGTGAACCCACATGAAAGATATTTAATATTTAAGAGTACATATTTTATATAGTACATATTATATATATATATATATATATAATCTGATGGAGTTGGTGAATGGGTTGGTCGGCTAAAAGAAAAGAAAGGAGGATGAGTAGGTGATATGATGAGAAAAGAGGAAAAGAAAGTGGGGTGGGACCCACGGGTAGAAATTAGTGGTCAAGGGTTCTATTTTTTTGGGCTACATGTGGTGTTATTTTAGGTGAGATTGTACTTTTTGTGTAAGAAATGAGAAGATAAGGAAGCAACGTGGACGGCTAAGAAAAATAAGGATGGGTCGGTGGGGTTCACTGTGATGATATCTATTGACTTTCGCCATTTGATTTAATAATGGTATGGTGCAATGTGAATTATGTTGGAACAATTTGTTTATAAATTGGGTGCTTGTGACTTGGTGTGTATGCAAAAAAAGAGAAGAAAAATTATAGTGAAAAAGAGAAAGTTTGAGGACAGAGGTCCGAGAGTCTGCAGAGGAGTTTGGGAGCTTAAAGCTTGGAGATTTAGTGAGGAAATCTCTTTTCAGTTTAGGGTTTTCTATACCTTGAATGGCTTGGAGTGGTTTTGCTTCAATGATTTTTATTAAATGTTTTGATTAAATGCATATTTATTTTGTTTATACTCACCTGTATATGTTTATTTTGTGAAGCTATTTTTGTTAAACCTCCATGAAATTCTTATTATAGTTTTTCCTACTGGGACTTTCAGTCTTACCACCCTCCAGTTTCAGGTACCGAAGATGAACAGGGATCGCTAGATTCGGGCTTAGGCTGAAGAGTTGGTGTTGCAGGATTTTATTTATTTTATTAGAGATTTTTTTATATATATATTTGAGGAATTTGACTTTGTATAAAAGAGGGTATTTTTTTTTTTATGATCCTGGGTGTATTTTGATATATTTGAATTGAATAAATCGGAGATTTTATTAGAAAATTTGGGGTCGTGACAGTAGTACCCAAGGCACACCTCTTGAGACCCCGTGAATCTACACAATGAATAGGAATAAGGAAATTGGAATCATACCATGCCAGGAGTAAAAGTATAACTACGATACCACATCATTAATCCAACACCATAAATAAATATGCCATGCACTAAAATGTCGTGACATGCAATGTCACTCCCCATTTTTCCAAAACCATTTCCATTATCATTTCCAAACCGTTAGTGAACCCGTCCCATGGCAACTCCATGGTAGCACGAGAGGATGATTGGCCACTGTCCCTGACCCATGGCAACTCCATGGCGTCATTTAGGCCCAGGTAACTCAACCACACTAGAGCGGTTTCCCTAGTCCCCTCCAGGCCTCACTAACGCCGCGGTCCCTAAGCAACTCCTAGGGAGCTAGGTTTTTCACAAAAGCCCTTTTCAAAATTCTTTCCCAAAATTCATTTCCTTTCTTTCAAATTAATTTTTTCCATTCTATCCCAATGAATGCATATATGTCTTATGCATTTCAATTTCGTACCAATAAAGAAATTTTTATTTCTTTCAAGTCAAATATTTACAATATACATGCCTCATAGGAATATTCTAGGAATTTATATCATGCTTCAAAATCATAAAATTCAGCATTTTAAAGTACAATAGGCATGAAATTTAACATCAATTTTACATGGTTCTTTATCACATAACAACTAACATGTATATATACACATCTCATACACAACACATAACAAATATGAAAAATAACACAATTTAGAACACAAATTAAAGACAAATTATAAAAAATAATTCACCAAAATCTAAGAGATTGTGGATTAAACACCCCTACCTCAATTTAAGCCAAAAGTCCCAATTTTCACCTCAAACCCTCAAAATGGGTCAAGATTTTTGGACTCCCTAGGTTGCTTAAATCTGAAATTGCTGGTACACACGTGTAGAGCTCGTCGTGCTCTCCGTTTTGCCGCAAACGACACTTAAAAACACTAAGAAATGAGGGAGAAATCAACAATGAAAGCTTGAAGTGAAAAACAAAAAAAAAAAAAAAAAAAAAAAAAAAGAAACCCAAGAGGAAGACAAAGACAGGAGAGAGAAAGGATGGGAAAACAGAGACCAAATGTGGTCTCATAATACTTAAACAAGTTGTGGGTCCCACCCACTTTTGAATTTTTTTTTTTCTCTTTTTCTTTTGCCTTTAAATTCACACCACACACACACAATTACATATATATATATATATACATAACACAGACATTACAGCGGGTCCCACAAACTTTGAAAGGTTTTGTTTGGTTTTGTTACCTTATAAATATATATATTGTCTGTTGAAGCAAGAAGGGGCTGCCAGCCGATTTGAGTGTGAGAAAGGGATAAAGTAATGATTTTTGGTGGGGCTCACAAGGATTTTTGTCTGGTAAAATTTCTTTTGTTCTGATTTCTTCACGTGGCTTTGCCTTTTAGGTGGCTGATAGTTGGTATTGAAATGATAAGTTTTGGCAGACCATTTTTTTTTTTACTTTGGCTACTTTATGCATGTGGGTTTTGAGCTAAACGTGGTTTGTGTCGGTGCAGTTGCCTTTAAATTTGTGACTTGGTCTTATGCAAAAACAGAAGAAAAATTAGAGTGATACAGAGAGAGCGAGCCGAGAAATATAGAGTGAGCAAAGAGAGAGACAGAGAGTTTTGAGGAAAGACAAAGTGAGTTGAGAGCCGAGAGTTGCAGGGGAAGTCTTAGAGCTTGAAGAGTTGATGATCCAATGAGGAAATTATTCTTTTTCAGTGTAGTGTTTTCTATACCTTGAATGGCATGGGGAGGTTTTGATTAAATGTTTTATTAAATGTTTTGATTAAATGCATATTTGTTTTGTTTATACTCACATGTATATGTTTGTTTTGTAAAGCTGTTTTGTTAAATCTCCATGAAATTAATGTTATGGTATTTCCTACTGAGACTTTTGTCTCACCACCCTCTAGTTTCAGGTACCGAAGATGAACAGGGATTGCTAGATTTGGGCTTAGGTTGAAAAGTCGGCGTTGCAGGATTTTATTTATTTATTTGGAGAATTTTTCTATATTTTTGATGAAATTGACTTTGTATAAAAGAGAGTTTTTTTTTGTAATCCTGGGTGTATTTTGATATATTTGGACTTGAATAAATAGGGGATTTTATTGAAATTTTTGGGTCGTGACAATGATGCTTGTTACTGTTGTCCTATATGTCAATATTAATGCCGGCACCAAGAAATTGCGTACCAATGACGTTTTAAACTCTAGTTAAGGTTTAATTTCATCTAATATATTCTAGATGAATTAATAACATGTTCAGAAAGAATTGTGGAAACACATTATACTAGAGGAAGATAGTGTTCTACAAAGAATAGCTTCAACTGAAGAGATAAGCAATGGGTATTAACAAAAGGCTGATACAACTGTTGCTGGTGGTGGTGGTGGTGGTGGTGGTGGTGGTGGTTGTTGTAGCATCTCAAGCAAAGCCCGGCTGCCCAGAAACCTGCAGCAACCTGACCATTCCATACCCATTCGGCACAAGCGAAAGTTGTTACCTTGATGAGTCCTTCCATAACATGTAATGACTCCAAACCATATTTAAGAAAAGACAACATAGATGTCCTGAACATATCACTGGATGGCGAGTTGAGAGTCCCGAGCTGGATAGGATTCGATTGTTTCAATGAATCAGGTGCACTTGAAAGGCACTTTGATCCATGGCTTAGTGTTTACCAATTCCCTGGCCTGTCTCATACACCAGAAGCAAGTTCACAGCTGTAGGTTGTGACACTCACGCATTTGTACAAGGTTCTGTAGGATGCAAATATGCAACCGGCTGCACGTCCTTGTGTGGCAACATTAGTGATGTTGTGAATGGTTCGTGCTCTGGCATTGGTTGTTGCCAAACATTGATTCCAAAAGGAGTGACAGAGTTTGAATTGCTAGTGAAAAGCTATTACAACCATTCAGAGATTTGGAACTTCAATCCTTACAGCTACGCTTTTGTTGTTGAGGATGGGATTTATACCTTCGCCTCAGAAGATCTTTACAATTTAATCAACACCGAGAAGTTGCCTGTTGTGCTTGATTGGGCGGTTGGTAACAGGACATGTCAAGAAGCCAGAAAGGAAGTAAGCACCTACGCGTGCGGGAACAATACTTCATGCTATGACTCTGATAATGGTCCTGGATATCGCTGCAATTGTTCTCAAGGTTATCAGGGGAACCCCTATCTTCCAAATGGTTGCAAAGGTAGATATCGTCTAATAACTTTCATATACTAGTGAAATGCAAATAGATAATGATGAAATGATATATGATCTGCAACCCACATGGATATGTGTATTGGTCACTTTTCGTTGGTATTGTTTAACCGGTATATTTTGTCAGCATTAGTAGCATTACTCTTGTTACAAATTGTCTGCAGATATTGATGAGTGCTCCACTCCTGGACTCAATCAGTGCACCTATATATGTCACAACACAGATGGGAATTTTATTTGTTCTTGCCCAAAGTGGTATCATGGTGATGGCAGAAAAGATGGACTTGGTTGCATTTCTGATCAAATATGGACTAAGGTCATTGTGGGTCTTCTGATTATTACTGTTGCGAAACTTTCAAGTAAAAAATCTCTCATGTGGAGAAACTAGGAGGATCCAATTTGAATGCCCTTATAGTCCCAATCCTCCATTTCAACTCCTTATGAATATACCATAATAATTCCCCTCTGTATTGAAAATTAGCAAAATAGCATGGTCATTTGTTGTTCAACAATGATGTTTTTTATTTTTACCTTTCAAAAAAACACAATGATGTTTTTTTTTTTTTTTTTTTGATTCTTCTCAACTATGATTTTTTTTTTTTTTTTTTTTTTTTTTTTTTTTTTTTTTTTCCGTTGTTCAACAATAATATGATTATCTGCACTACCACCAATGTATCAACTATGATTTGTTGTTTTTTTTTCTTGAAAACGTTTTCTATCCACTAGAAATATTATCAGAAAGTTGTAGGCCAGATATGCAAGAAATATAATCCTTTCGTTTTGAACTATGAAATGTTAAAAAGACGTCTTTTTTCCCAGTAGTAAACAGTCTCTTCGGTGAGAGTTGGAAAGTGAGGGTGGATCATTTTAATTTAATTCCTTATTCTATTTGATATATGACATATTATTTCTTAACCATCTTGGTTGCTACTTGATTATTAATCCGGCATTTCATTTCCTTGGGATTTTCTATTGAGTTATTGCATATTATGTAGGGGTTTCTTGAGCATTTTAGTTGGTAGACTTGGTTACTGATCAGGTCATCCATTAAGTTCCTTAGATTTTCTATTTAATGTACTGCATATTATTCTTTTAACTACATTCTTCAACAAGAACTTCAGAAAGACTATGATTGGTTCTAACACCTATAAATTGGCCATAAATACGCATTCACACACTTGCACGCCAAGTTGTTACCGTAAACTCATTGATCTGGGAGATAATTAAATTTGTGACTCAATATGCAGGTATCACTACTAGCCTATTATTTTTATCTGCCATTGTTGCTTTTGTGTACTGGGTGAAGCAAAAAAGGAAAAACGCCAAGGTCAGAGAAGATTGCTTTAAGCAAAATGGTGGTGTAATGTTGCAAGAACTACTTTCCAAAGGTGAAAATTCTGATCAAGTAGCAAAAATATTTACTGAAGCAGAGCTCAAGAAGGCAACAAAAAACTTTAATGAGATGTGTGTTATTGGCCAAGGTGGTTTTGGCAGTGTGTACAAAGGAACTTTGGCAGATAACAGAGTGGTTGCCATCAAGAAGTCCAAATTGGTAGACCGAGACCAAATTAATCAATTTGTCACTGAGGTGAAAATGCTATGCCAAATTGACCATCCAAATGTAGTAAAGCTCTTGGGTAGTTGCTTAGAGACATCCGTTCCTCTACTAGTTTACGAATTTATCAATAACAATGCACTCTTCCACCACCTACACAATGAAGCTCGTGTGTCGTCAATCCCATGGGAGAGTCGTCTAAGGATCGCCACAGAAACTGCAGAAGCTCTAGCACATATCCACTCTACCACTCAAATCATTCATAGAGATATCAAGTCTACCAACATTCTCTTGAATGATGACTACACAGCGGAAGTGTCTGACTTTGGAATTTCAAAGTTTGTGCCTTCTAGCAAAACACATTTAACCACACTGGTGCAAGGGACTTTTGGGTACATAAACCCTGAGTACTTCCATTCAGGTAACTTAACAGAAAAGAGCGATGTTTATAGCTTCGGAGTTGTTCTTGTAGAACTATTATCAGGCGAGATGGTAGTTTCTTTTGAAAGACTCGAAAAAAATAGGAGTTTAGCTGCGTATTTTGTTTCTTCAATGGAAGAGGATCTTTTGTTTCAAATTCTCGAGGATCAAGTAAAAAGAGTGGGAGATGTTGAACAGCTCAAAGGAGTTGCTGAGGTTGCAAAAAAATGCTTAGAATTGAAGGGGGATCGAAGGCCAAGTATGAAAGAAGTAAAAGAGGAGCTCGAGGCCTTGAGAAATTTTGAGAAGCACTCGCGTCCTGATCAAATTGGATCACACATAGAAGAGGGGGAGCCCTTGCTCTTCGAACCATTGGACTTCTACAGCAACTCTGCATCAACTGTGTTTGACAGTGTGAAGAACGAAGTTATATTTTAGATGGACAGTGGTGGGAGATGATCAATTATTTGTGAGGAATGCTGCATACTAAGAACTTGGTTATGATTTTGCTGTACCTAAAGGTATAATTATGCACTTTTTTACAGCTTGAGTAGTTGTGATCATCTTTGTTCTGATACTTCTGTTTATGAAGGTGGTCAAATGTTGTGGTTACATCTTCTTAAACAAGCATGATCCAAGAACAAGACAAAATGATCCCATAAAAGGCTGATCTAGAACTAATTTTAGATTTGAAACACCTAAAATGATCTGGTCCTTCCCTAGAAAATTCAAATACTGTTCTTGCCATTTTCATTTTAAGTAAGTACTTCTATGGAAGTTTTACAATTTCTAGGACATTCCCTAGCTTTGTTTTTAATTATTTTTCCTTTCATTTTGTGGATTGTATTCTAAGAAGAAGATCACTCTTGTGATTCCTTTGTATTTTGTTGATCAAGTCCCCAAGCTGCAAACTTAGAAAATAAAGTTCTGTCCTTGGGGACTCAGAATTTACAATAATGTCTTCGTTGTGGTTCGGAAGCTTATCTATCATGCAGTTTGGAAACTTATTGGAATAAAAATGGCTTGCATTGGTTACCAAACTAGAATACTACAATTTAATGGGTTTCTGTAACGACCCAAATCCTCATCGATCGGGATCATTAAACGGGTCCCTACCCGACCCAGAATCCTCCAAGGTTAATACGGTCCTTTCACGTTAAATTCAATTATCAAGGTCCAAAAGGGGTAAGATGGTAATTTGCTATAATTCAATAATTTGAGACTGAAGGGCATATTAGTCATTTACTTGCATCACGCAATAAATAAAATAAGGTCCGGGACAATATAGTCTATTCGGTGGTCAAAAAATATTTATTGTACTTTGATTGGGCCATAAGGTAAATACTCACATAACAATTGGGTGCCAAAGTGTAATTTGGAAAATTAAAAGAAGAATGTTTATGGGATAAGAACCGGTCGACGTATATGCATTATACGTCAGTTGGTTTGGATTATGAACAATAGAAAATCCCACTGCCGAGATACCGATCGACATGTGGGAAGCTACACATCGACTGGTTTGGAACGTGTACAGTGAAAAGCTTATTGTCAGGATACAGGTCGACGTGTGGGAAGCTACACATCAACTGGCTCACGCAACTCGGTCAACGTATAGGATTTTACGTCGACTGGTTTGGGTCATCCTCACTCACTGTCACCAAGATACACCAACTTTGAAAGCCAATCACCCACACCACTACACTCACGTACATATGTAAATATATTTCAACATCCACAATAACAACAACTACAACGTTAACATAATTTACCACACGTTACCAAAATACACTAAAGGATTAAATGATGGTAAAACTTAATTACATTACCCCACTGGCCATGTACATGCTAAAAATCTAAATATTTTACATGTTGCAAAAGTAATACATTCTAAGTCAACATCTTTACAAAATAAGTTCAAGCTCTACAAAAATACATCCAAAATGCTTCTTAAGTGCTCTCAAGCACAAGGTGGATTGTCATCCGCCAACTCCTTGCCGTGACCTAAAAAAAATTTAAATATGCTGGGGTGAGCAATTTGCTCAGTAAGTGGCGCCTAAGACGCACCTCTTGAGTCCCCGTGAATCCAAAACAAAGAATAGAACCATGGAAATCGGGGTCATACAATGTCGGGAAATTACAACATGGTTTCCAATCTCAACATAAATAATATGATGCAATAGGAATGCAATGCATGCTGATGTCGCTCCCCATTTTTCACATTTAAAATCATCACTTTCAAACTGTTAATATAACCCGCCCATTGGTGCCCCCGCAGCGACACGAGAGAAGGATTGGCTAATGTCCCTGACCCTTGGTACCCTCGCGGCATCATTATGAGGCCCAGCTAGCTCAATCACGCTAGAGTGACTCCCTAGTTCCCTCTAGGCTATATTAACACTCCGGCCCTTTGGTACCCCCGCGATGACCGAGTTTTCTCAAAACCGATTCAAAACAATTTTCTCCCAAAAATCCCCTTTTTACTTTATCCAAAACAGTACCCAACATGAAACACAATGACGTACATGCATGTCTCATACTTTTAATGCTTTAACAATAAGGAATTTTCACATAACACAACGAAGCATGCCTTCATCCATCATTCATAGCATATAAATAACATAATACGCATAGAAATTCATCATATAAGCATGTTTTCCACATAATACATTTTATACATGTCCTCACATAATCACATATACACAATTAAATCATTTTAAACTACAATTAACACAAATAAACATGTTAAGTCATAATTCAAGTAATTTGACTCACAAAAGTACAAGAGTATACGGATTAGGAAGCCCCTACCTCAAGTTTGTGCAAAACCCTCAAAATGGTTTCCAAATTTTGAAAATCCTATAGAGGCCCAAAGCTGAAATTGTTAGTACTCACGCGTAGAGCTCGTCGTGCTCTCCGTTTTGCCTCAAACGGCACTTAAAAATTCCAAGTATTGAAGTTGGAATCAAAGCTTGAAGTTTGCTTGTGAGAATGGAAGAAAAATTACTAAGGAAAGAGATGAGGGAGAGACTTGCGGGAAAGGGGAAAAGAATAAGAGACCAAAGTGGTCTTTATACCACTTAAAAGTGGTTATGGGCCCCACCATGAATTTTAATTTATTTTCTCTTTTTCTTTTCTTTTCATTTACACCACATAATATACCTACATGCACATACTAAATCACAACCATAAATAACACATTACACCAAAATATTTATGATGCAAACGGACCCAACTAAAATCCCATACGAAAAATGTGAAATGACGAAAACACCCTTGCACCAACGAATTACCAAAAAAATGAAAAATGCAGAAAATCGGAAACGTCACAGTCTCACTTCATCTCGATCTCATTTAACCATTTTTTTTGCTATTAAAGAACTAGTCTTTAGAAATGAACTGTTGGAGAGAATTCAAATCTAAGAGGATAGAAAGGTAGGACTATATGTTATTGTCCTCAATTAATCACACTAAATGAAAGTGTAGAATATTACTCCTAATTGACACAGTTACTTCATGTCCAAGAATGATCTAATGTAAAGAATTGGTGTTAAACCATCTTTGTTGGTACAACTTGGTTACAACTCACATGTTTCATGTCCCTGACCCGGAGGCCCGAACCGTTAGCCGAGTCCTTACCCAAACCCGAGGTCACCTAGGTCAGACTCATTATTTCTAAAGTCAAACGTCACCTTTACACTTGAATTATAGCTTTAGGAAGTCTCAAACACATCCCAGTGATCTACATAATAAATGCCAGAAGAAAGGATGAAGAATGGCCAAGCAACCTCATTTTGGTCGACCGAAGTGGAGCTTCGGTCGGCCGAAATGAGCTCCCTGTTTCGGTCGACCGAACTGCTATTTCGGTCGGTCGAAACTAAAGATCCCAAGAGCATGCAGGAGTATCGGTCGACCGAAGTGCCATTTCGATCTACCAAAATGACTCTGCCGAGCCTGGAACCTGATACTGAGAGGCTACACTTGAAGGTCTAAAGAGGAACTAGAATAGGGACTTTAAAATGATCAAAACTTGTCTCAAACATTTAGAAAATGAATCATACTTTAATCATGGTCAAACATACCAATCCTTGATCCCATTACAACATCATTTGATTTAATTACATGGAGTTTATACATAGTCTTTACCATTGTCTTAATTTACATCAAGATGGTTTTAAGCTTCAAATTATAACACAATTTTCATGCCAAATAAAGTTGGTACATTGCATATCATGTGCTGCACAAAATAAGTCAAGTCTTTACAAAATGCTCTCAAAATTTGCCTCCAAGATCTATTAAGTCTGTGGTGGATTATCATCTGCTAATCCCTTGTCATGTCCTGAAAAATGTTAAATATAATGGGGTGAGCAATACGCTCAGTATGTGACACCCAAGACACACATCTTGTGTCCCCATGAATCCAAACAAAGAATAAAGCAATGGGAATAGGGATCAAGCTATGTAGGGAAACCATAATAGAATAATCAATCTCAACATAAGTAACATAATGCAATGGGAATGAAATGCATGCCGATGTCACTCTCCATTTTCTCATTCAAAATCCATCACTTTCAAACTATTAATGTAACCCCCTTTGGTACCCCCTCAGGGCCGAGAGAAGGATTGGCTACTGTCCCTGACTGTTGGTACCTCCGTAGCGTCATTATGGGGTCCAGATAGCTCAACCACACTAGGGCAATCTCCCTAGTTCTCTCTAGGTTACATTAACCTACCGGCCCTTTAGTGACTCCGCGGCGACCAGGTTTTCATAAAACCATTTCATCAAAACACTTCCCCAAAATTCTCCTTTTTCATTTCAAAACGATTTCCCCCATTTTCATGCCCTATAGTATGCATGTATGTCTCATGTCCACAATGCCATGGAGATAAGGAATTTTATACTACACAATTGAACATTCTCTTCAAGCATTCTAGGAAGAGTTCACATGCCGTCACATACCATCTCTAGCAAGTTTTATAACATAATAGGCATGTAAGATCAACAATTAGATAAAGAGATTAACACATAAACATGTTGTTGTACAATCCAAATGGCATATATGATCATAAACTTCACATATAACATTTACATCATCTTCAAGACAAATAATTCTAAAACAAACATGCTTTACAATAATTTATGAGATATAATTCATAAGGGAACAAGAAAAACATGGATTAAGAACCCGTACCTCAAAATTGTGCAAAACCCTCAAAATGGGTCAAGATTTTCAAAAATCCTAGGGAGCACCAAAACAGAAGTTTCTTGTAAACACGCTTAGAGCTCGCCGTGGTCTCCGTTTTGCTGCAAACGGCACTCAAAAATTCCAAGTAGTGAAAGAGAGATCTAGATTCAAAGATTGAAACCCGAAAGAGAAAAAGAAAAGTCTAGAAAGAGGGAGGGAGAGAGACTTGAGGGAAAGGAAGAGAATTATGAGGAAAAATGGCCTTTGGCCTTTGAAAGATGCTAATGGTGGGCTCCACCAAAAATAATTTAATTTCTTTTTTCTTTTCTTATTTAATTTGCACCACACACATACATATATACACCTATTAAATCAAAACCATACACCACATATTAAATAAAATAAACATGATGCTAATGGACCCAACTAAAATTCCAGTGCATGACAATACTAGTAGCGGGTCCCACACGGGACCGTCCGGCCTGAAAAACGAAAAAATGCGAAAATGCCTAACCTTACATTTCAAAGAGTACCGAACTCAATGAGATGTCCCAACAACTCACCGACACACCTGGCACACCCCACGGCGTCTGGTGTGCAAAAAGTGAAATGACGAAAATGCCCTTGCAGAGAAAAATATTCCGAAAAAAAGAAAAATGCCGAAAATCAGAAACATCACAATCTACCCTCCTTAAAGAGATTTCGTCCTCGAAATCTATCCTCCTTAAAGAAGAAAGCACAACCACCCACCTTCCTAAGAAACACTTCACAAAACCCCAAGACAAAGGACTCAACAACCTTATTGCCTTTGACACCTTATTGCCTTTGACACCGGCGCCAACAGGCAATCACACTCTGTCGCCAGAAAACCCAATGACACCACCCTATGAGGGTACTCCTCACTCACAACCTAATACACAAAACCCGCTGAATTCTATACTCGACTTAAAACCAACACTGGTCCTCTCTATACGGCTATACAATTACATAATCATATAATGACCACCAATCACATCAACCAGTAATTATCATTCGGCTCATCCTCAAGATAACTAAACGATGAATTTCCCAACAAGTATACAATCATGAGTCACCAACACAATAAGATGTACTACCTTGTATCCTGTACACAAATCCTCAAAATGAGATTCTTAATAATTAATGATTGTACCACTAACTCGTTATCAAATACCCAATACCACCTAACACCTTTCATCACCCAAGATAAATCATGTAAGTCCACATTGTCACACCAACATAACGTACAGTACCATACTCTCATTATCACTAACAAATTGAAACGATCATTGACCTTTGACCCGACGTCATGCTAAAGAATGATTAATTCAGGAGAAATGGTTGGCTAGACCATTCTCATCCTCAATCCAACCTCGACACAGACATCATTCCTGTCCTCAGGTCCAAATCTCAAACACAGTTTTACACAGTCCACAAAACAACTATAAGATCCACTCTCTAAACAATCCATTGCTTTACATAACCTCAACAACTATACAGTCACATACCTATCCTCATAATCTCAATCATGCCTTAATCACACAATCATAACAAGCTAAAAGCAACACGACACCAAACGTCACAATCATCAACCCGTACAAAAGATCTCTAATTTCCTCATAACATCCTTACAAGATAGACAACTTCACAACGTCATTCGGGTTCAATTTTAACCTCGTTAAAACACTCAAGACGATCATCTCATGCCAAAAACCTCAAAACCAAAGTCAATCACTCCTATAGTTCTTCAACAGAATCCCACAATCACTCTCTAGTTGCAAAACATTCAAATAATACCAACATTTGTCCTCAAGATACTACTAGAATCAATCACTTCTAAAAACATCCAAATACATGAGTCACATTACATCACCCAATTATCCTCAAACTGCTATTCACGACACATTTCCTAGCTATCATTGCTAGTACCAACATTGGAAACACAATCCCCATTCAGCAACTCGTGCCTCATATCCTACTAGTCAAAACCATTCTCAAAACAAACACTGCCAAAAACCAAAGACCCCACCTCCCTTCCATGGGAGTGAGTCGACCTCCTTCAATCAGGACTTTAATTATTGAACTCAAACAGCGTAACAGACCGTTCACAAATCCGTTCATCCCCGAACGCGCACAACTCCAAGACAGAGACAAGACTCGTAACAAACGACGTCCTTACCAGGACCAAAATAACCAGGATGGGCAACAAACCCCGCTCTCACAAGGAACTAACGATTCATACCTGAAGGAACCCGACACTCTATCACACATTACTTACCAGCTGTCCAACCATGAATACCCAATCACCCCTGAGACAAAGTGAACTTCTTACACACCATGAGGAGAACCAATTGGAAACGCTTATGGAACTACGACCTCAATTCATAGCGACATCACCACTAACGGATTGTTACACACTATCAACACTAAGAAACAACTCACAACAGAACCATCGAACAAGAGCACCAATGCTCATAACACATCTACACTAGAAACAATCACCACCCTTCGAACCGCGCCCTATTCTCCTTAGAATCAGTTACTTTCCAACCAACAACTTCCACGCCATAAAACGACACCTTACCACCCACTTCAACCATACCAATACAGGCGACACTACCTCGATCACCGTACCCACTGGACTTATAACTTCAATCATAACCATCCGCTGACTCCTCAAAAGAAAATGGTGTCTATCTGACAACACCGCTCTCGCCGATTTTAAGAACTAAGCCATCCACAATCGCCTTAACTGGCGTACAATCCCATCACCCTCCTGACACCATTATGCTCATCAATGCAAATAATCACGTCACAATGTCTCTACTGCCACTCATTCGAAACAACAGTTCAAACCTACCAACCCACTAGACCACCAAACCACCACTAAGCGACTTTTCCTCAAACATCCTTAAGACAATACCATCATAACAAAAGAACAAACATTACTCTCGATACTCCCCACAATGATCCTTGCCTACTACTAGAAATGAACTTCAAAACCAATGAATCCTCAAAACAATAACGAGCATAAAATCGAAAATACTCAACACCCAATTGTCACCTCAAAATCATAAATGATGCTATCAATCATTAACGTTTAACCGACAACCTAATCCACCCCTTCCGAGGCAATCTACGTGCCCAAACAAGAAAATTTCATGTTTTAGGTCTAACATCATTGCCATTACCATCACTATCTCCATTATCTGTTAGACCGAACACTTACCAAAAGAAAACATTAATAAAATGCAATTATATACCTTTGACTACAGGAGGTCCCTCTAGTGACTCAACAAGAGAAACAACCAGACTGACTATACGACCCTAAGTCTCCCATTTCTGTCACTCTTCAAGCTGAACAACAATCCGTGATACTGAAGGTCGAGTCGGTCCTTGCCCGGGACCTACCCCGCTAACTAGAATTCCACCTCTTTTGGGACAATCCTTCTTCCTATGATCAGGTTGACCACATATAAAACAAACTCCAGAACTAGGTCGATCCCAAGGGCACTCTACTTTTAAATGACCTGTCTGCTTGCACCTATAGCAAGCCTTCTCGACCTTAGGAGATGTCTCCAGCGGTGAAGTAATAATAACGGGAGAATGAGAAGAATCACCCTTTAACATCTTTTGTACCTGACTCTCGGACAACATCCCTACCTCCTTAACCTGATTCCACAAGTTCCTATCTCCAGATCCGTCTCTAACCCCTGTCCTCTCTGACTGTGCCATTGACCTCTGAGTTTCCATAACTACTGCACGTACAAAGTTTGTCATAGCCTCAACCAAATTCTTAACCAAAAGGTCCCAATCAAAGAGCTCATCCTGCTCCCCATCATCATCTGCTTCTCTACGTCTCTTCGGAGGCATGACTCTAAAAATGAAAAAAAAAATAGGTTAAATACAACACAATCATACAACCCCAACTCAAAGCTTTGAACACTCACACACAATAAGAGCACCTAGTCATGAAATATGAACTTGCTCTACAGTCGTGTTCTAAGCACTGCACAAAATGCAACTAAAGATTAGGATGACTACACGCCAAAAGCTCATTCCACGAGCTAGAAACCCATGCCATTAGTTCAACAAGAACCGGCACCCAAACAACCCTGGAGCATCCAAGCTCCTTGCCTACTCAAGTTAAAACTTACACAACCCTCGATGCCGTGACAAGTACCCCACCGTACTAGCAACCATCCCATGCCCGACTGCACACATGCATAAAAATACATAGGTATACATACACGACATACTTATATATATACATAAAAACTGGAACATAACCCTCGACACGACCGTGTCCTATCACTTTAGTTTAAACAACGACTTCACTAAATTATTATGTGAAATTAATTATCCCTTCTATTTTCATCATCA
Organism: Cornus florida; assembly: GCF_030987335.1. Classification (NCBI taxonomy): domain Eukaryota; kingdom Viridiplantae; phylum Streptophyta; class Magnoliopsida; order Cornales; family Cornaceae; genus Cornus; species Cornus florida. The sequence continues at coordinate 74,445,967 of NW_026775579.1, read as the reverse complement.
TTTCGCATGCTACACATTTGCACAATCCGTACTCACAACTCGCCATTAACATACTTTCATACTTATCATCATATCAAGATCAACATACTTTCAATCATCATCATGGTAATAGTATACATATTTTTTTTTTTAAAACACATAAATATGTGACCACATAGATAAATAGGCAAGTATGCAAGTAAGCATGCTTTCTAAAATTGTAAACACATAAGTAATTAAACAAATAAGCATGCTTCTCAATTAACAACAATTTTAACCCATAGACACATAGACAACGCAATTCAACTTCCCTATGCAATCCTAGGTAGGCCTTTACCCGTCGTCCTACTAGTTATCGAACCATCGCTCTGATACCATTCTGTAACGTCCCAGACCCGGAGGCCCGAACTGTTAGCCGAGTCCTTACCCGAACCTGAGGTCACCTAGGTCAGACTCATCATTTCTAGAGTCAAACGTCACCTTTACACTTGAAGTATGGCTTTAGGAAGTCTCAAACACATCCCAACAATCTACATGACAAATGCCAGAATAAAGGATGAAAAATGGCCAAGCAACCTCATTTCGGTTGACCGAAATGGAGCTTCGGTCGGCCAAAATGAGCTCCCTGTTTCGGTCGACCGAACTGCTATTTCGATTGGCCGAAACTGAAGATCCCGAGAGCATGCAGGAGAATCGGTCGACCGAAGTGCCATTTCGGTCTACTAAAATGACTCTACCGAGCCTGGAACCTGATACTGAGAGGCTACACTTGAGGGTGTAAAGAGGAACTAGAATATGGACTTTAAAATGATCAAAACTTGTCTCAAACGTTCAGAAAATGAATCATACTTTCATCATGGTCAAACATACCAATCCTTGATCCCATTACAACTTCATTTGATTCAATTACATGGAGTTTATACATAGTCTTTGCCATTGTCTTAATTTACATCAAGATGGTTTTAAGCTTCAAATTATAACACAATTTACATGCCAAATAAAGTCGGTACATTGCATATCGTGTGATGCACAAAATAAGTCAAGTCTTTACAAAATGCTCTCAAAATTTGCCTCCAAGATCTCTCAAGTCTGTGGTGGATTATCATCTGCTAATACCTTGTCATGTCCTGAAAAATGTTAAATATAATGGGGTGAGCAATAAGCTCAGTAGGTGACACCTAAGACACACTTCTTGTGTCCCCATGAATCCAAACAAAGAATAAAGTAATGGGAATGGGGATCAAGCTATGTAGAGAAACCACAACAGAATAATCAACCTCAACATAAGTAACATAATGCAATGGGAATGCAATGCATGCTGATGTCACTCCTCATTTTCTCATTCAAAATCCATCACTTTCAAACTATTAATGTAACCCCCTTTGGTACCTCCGCAACGTCGAGAGAAGGATTGGCTACTGTCCCTGACCATTGGTACCTCCGCAGCATCATTATGGGGCCAGATAGCTCAACCACGCTAGGGCAATCTCCCTAGTTCTCTCTAGGTTACATTAACCTACCGGCCCTTTGGTGTAATACCTCGATAATTTAAAAGATTTATTAATTGGGATTAATGAATTTTATTTTATTTTTAAATGATTTATTTTATTTAATTGAGTGTTTAGATTAATTGTCTCATTTTAGTTAGATTTTATTTTGTGATTATATATTTATTGAATTGATATGATGATTGATGTGTGTGTATTTAATTATGGATTGAATTGTGGCGTATTGATATGATGTGACTTAGTTGTAAATTCTTATTTGTTTATGTGTTTTATGTAATTAGTATTTTAATTTAAGTATTTATTTAATTATTTTATTTATTTAGATTAATTGGTTTGGGCTTAAGGAATGTTGGACCAAAGGATATGGTCTTGGGCTTGGATCAAGCCTTGATTGGTTAATTAATAAAGGCCAATGGGTATTTGATTATTTAAATAATCATTTTTATTAATTTAATTATATATAAATATAATTAATTGATAAGTGTTACAGAAGGATATAGGTTTATGGATATATATATATAGGATTTAGGATTTAATTAACCGATGGTTAATTATGGGAGATATATATATGCATAAGTAATATAATATATGTTTATATATATATATTTTATTATTTAAATAATATTAGTTTATTATTTTATTTTGTAATCCTACTAGGAATAGGATTTAGGGTTTAATATGTATAAATATACACATAAGGTTTAGGGTTAAGAAGTTTTCATGTTAGAAAAATAAAAGAGACAAAGAGGGAAGAAGAAGAGAGAACGGACAAGGAGTAGGCCGGATCTGAGAAAGCGGATACCGAAATTGGAAGAGACAATCAAAGGTTAAAGCTTCGATTTCGTTTTGAAATCTTCAGGCAAGTTCTCTCTAACTCTCCTCTTAGGACCCATAAATTTATCACCTTGGGTGCTAGAATTTAGTTTAAAGTCATTAATTAAATCATGTTAGATCGGAAAAAAAAAACAAACATAAATTATTATATTTAATTTGTGGATTCGTTGGATTTTAATTATGTATATAGGTGTGCATATTGTTTAAAATTAAGTATAGGTTTGATTTGTGTACCAAGAGGGTTAATTATAATTTCTGGAATTTTTCTAGGATTTCTGGAAATTTTTCTATATTTTTCTGGATTTTATTTATATTTTTCTGATATTTTGGAAATTATATATATAATTATTTATGTGTATTATATATATATATATATATACATTGTATACACTGGAGGCTTCAAATCGGCGCATTAACATAGGGTCTTAATCTGGTGCGGCGCGGCTCATTGTATTACTGTGCGCGCGGACCATGAAGGGCTGAGATGATTTGAGGAAGTGGCAGATAATTGGATGCGGTGCGGCGCATGATAATATGGTGCACCCGCTGATCTGGACCGTTGGGTGGAGTGGATGAGTGAAGGATGATCCAGTGCTTTGCGGAGCATAGAGATTTGATGCGCTTATGCATTAAGGTCGTGGATGAGGTTTGACCAATAGAAGATTGATCTAGTGTGGGCGAGTACACCAGAGCGTAAAGGGCAACCAATCAGAGGCAGCCACACACGCGCCGAGAGTGGATCAAGCGCGTGAGGGCGCGTGGAAGCTCCTGAACGCGCCTGCCAACTAATAGAAGCGCGTGGAAGCGCGTGCATAAGTTGGAGGAGCGTGTGACGGCGCGTGGAGGCGCGTGCAAGGGAGTTTGAGGTTCCGTAAAGTTCCTGTGGGGTCCGGTGAATTTTCAGAATATGTTTTAAGCTTATTGGGGTTGAAAACAACCACTAGAGGAGGTGTTCTTAGTATTCTGAAAACCGTAGAGTGTTACTACGAGGATTAGTAGCATTTCTTTTGAGTAAATATAATAATTTATTATATTGTTATGGAAGGATGTGTATATATGTATATATAAGTACATATATATTTACCTATATGTGTGTATAAAAGGGATTTTATTAAGTTATGATTAGTAAGGAAGGAAGGATGTATATATATATATATATATATATATATATATTAAATAACCAAGGGTTATTAGGGAAAGATTATACACATATATATTATATTAAATATGTGTATATATATGTATGTGAATTAAGATTATTAGTATTATTCTTTCTTATTTGATATATTTGGATAGACTGGTTATTACGTTAAGTATGTGCTTATAATCAGTAGGGGATATCTATGTATAAATTAGTTATTGTTAAACTTACAATTTGTACATGGATGAGTTGCCATAGGCGTAATTATATTGCCTAGGTATTTGTATGAATAAAAATATATACATCGGAAGCATGGATGAGTTGCTAGGTTATTAGTATTAATATATATACTTAGAGGAGGCATAGTTGAATTGCCACATGTATAAATAAATATATTTAAAAGAGGCATGGTTAAATTGCCAAAGGTATAAATAAATATACTTAAAGGAGGCATGGGTGATTTGCCAAAGGTATAAATAAATATACTTAAAGAAGGCATGGTTGAATTGTCAATATATAAATAAATATATTTTTAATGGCATGGTTGATTTGCCAAAATTCAATTATTGCTATGTGTTAGATGATTAAAATATATCATCTATGGTTACTGCATGTATAGGTTGGATTATGATTAATTAGATATTCTTAAATTAGAATAGTCTAATATTTTCAGGATAGTATATTATTTTATACATGTTAACAAAATATTACTGATGGTGACATGGATGATTTGTCAAAGCCTAGTTGTGTGATTTAAATACTTATAAATGATGGTTTTGGTCTAGGGATGATTAAGAATTAATCGTTGGTGAATGGTTTAATCAAATTAGTGAACCTATTCATTGATAGGATTACCGTTTTATATAAAAGTTTTTATATACTTATATTAAAGGTTAAAACTTTAATTAGGATGATTTTGGTTAGAGATGCTTTATTTATTGGTTTTCAGAGGCTTGGTAGAGGGAACTTGCTCGTGGGTCTAACCCACGATTTATTTTTCAGGTTATTAGAAGTTCCAGTCTCAAGGTTGAGGATCCGCAGCTGGGAGACTGTCATTCATCTACTCATCTTGTTTACCTTTAATTAGTATAGTTAATTATTGTTAAATGTTTTGTATAAACTGGTGGGTTATAAGATTTTGGTTTAGGGGTCCTTAACTTATGGGATTCCCGAGTTGTATAATATTTTCAGAATTTGAAACTCATGGAAATATTTTTGTAAAAGAGATTTTATTTTATTAATAGAATTCTATTCAGCGATTTAATCATTTTTTTTTATTCCTCTTGTATTCTGTGTTTGTTTAAGTACTATATTATTTTGATATTCTCGCATTTTTGGGTGTGGGCCTGGCCAGCCTACACGTGGAAATATGGGGGTATTACAGTTGGTATCAGAGCACTCCAGGTTCAAGTGTCCCTAGGGTGTCTTTCGTTGTGTGACTTCCGCGTTGTGTACTCTTTTACGTAGAGCTTAAGTTTAGGATTCATGGTATTCTATATTCGGTCTGTTAGTGAATCCTAAAGATAAATCGTTTAGTCTTGTCAATAAATGGTAGGACATCGATCTGGAAGGTTTTTGAGGAGGCAAGAGCGTAGGTGCCCGGATTGTATGCTAAATTAGTATATGGGGAGACAATCGTTTATATATATAATAGATTTTATATATGTATAGATATGTGCCACGATATGAGCTTGAGTCTCAGGATCAGTGGATAGGATGGAGGCATATATTGCCGATTGAGACAGGTAGTTGGATTTATGGATGTGTGGGCCCTGGTAGGAGGAGGACTCGTGACCACCTTTGGGTGCGTTTTGAATGAGATACCCACTATCCGGATGAGACTGTTTTGGTCCAGTGAGAGTCTCTAGTGTGTACTTATATTTATCAATTATATAAATATATATGGAATTAACTAATTAGAGATATACAAATATTAAGGTATGTAGACTACACGGTAAGGAGTATCATAATATAGAATGTTCAGATCGAAGACAAGAATGATAGTGGCAATAGCCATCATTACTTTTAAAGTATCTGGTATGTTCGTTATTAGGTGTGATCAATAGAGATCATTAGTGTTGTGCAGTCACTTTCCATATTAATGTGGCAGAGGGGAGATATTTCTGCAAATAATATTGTGGGAATATCCATGTTGTGAGGGAAGTTTATTTCCATTGGGGTCGTCACTAGTTAGATGACAAGGTGGTCTATTCGTTGTAGCAAGTACATGCAGCAAAAAAAAAAAAAAAAAAAAAAAAAAAAAAAAAAAAAAAAAAAAAAAGAGTCCTAGATAATATGGACACTTGGGTCTTTACTCAAATTGTATCCCATAGGGGAAGCAATGTTGATTAGAAAGGAAAGGAGATTATCACATCACTATGTAACGAGTTATGTTTTAAATTGTTAGGCAATAGCCTATAGTTAGCAAGGATATAACTATGTATTTTGCACCATCTGTGTAAAGGAGTTTTTATGTATTTTACTGCAAGAAAATACAGTAATAGGGATAATTCCAGTGCATGTCAGTTGGTGAGGTCACGTTGCACATACATGCAACAAGTATGGATTAGTTTAGCATAGTCTTGATAAATTACAAGATATATCTACTAAGTATGAGTGGGTGTGGATGGATAAATTTCACACGAAAAAAAAAAAGGTAGAATGAAAATTTGGATTAAATAACTAGAGTTTCATGTCATGGGTTCGTGAATTTCGAGGACGGAATTCCTTTTGTTAGGGGGGAAGAATGTAATACCTCGATAATTTAAAAGATTTATTAATTGGGATTAATGAATTTTATTTTATTTTTAAATGATTTATTTTATTTAATTGAGTGTTTAGATTAATTGTCTCATTTTAGTTAGATTTTATTTTGTGATTATATATTTATTGAATTGATATGATGATTGATGTGTGTGTATTTAATTATGGATTGAATTGTGGCGTATTGATATGATGTGACTTAGTTGTAAATTCTTATTTGTTTATGTGTTTTATGTAATTAGTATTTTAATTTAAGTATTTATTTAATTATTTTATTTATTTAGATTAATTGGTTTGGGCTTAAGGAATGTTGGACCAAAGGATATGGTCTTGGGCTTGGATCAAGCCTTGATTGGTTAATTAATAAAGGCCAATGGGTATTTGATTATTTAAATAATCATTTTTATTAATTTAATTATATATAAATATAATTAATTGATAAGTGTTACAGAAGGATATAGGTTTATGGATATATATATATAGGATTTAGGATTTAATTAACCGATGGTTAATTATGGGAGATATATATATGCATAAGTAATATAATATATGTTTATATATATATATTTTATTATTTAAATAATATTAGTTTATTATTTTATTTTGTAATCCTACTAGGAATAGGATTTAGGGTTTAATATGTATAAATATACACATAAGGTTTAGGGTTAAGAAGTTTTCATGTTAGAAAAATAAAAGAGACAAAGAGGGAAGAAGAAGAGAGAACGGACAAGGAGTAGGCCGGATCTGAGAAAGCGGATACCGAAATTGGAAGAGACAATCAAAGGTTAAAGCTTCGATTTCGTTTTGAAATCTTCAGGCAAGTTCTCTCTAACTCTCCTCTTAGGACCCATAAATTTATCACCTTGGGTGCTAGAATTTAGTTTAAAGTCATTAATTAAATCATGTTAGATCGGAAAAAAAAAACAAACATAAATTATTATATTTAATTTGTGGATTCGTTGGATTTTAATTATGTATATAGGTGTGCATATTGTTTAAAATTAAGTATAGGTTTGATTTGTGTACCAAGAGGGTTAATTATAATTTCTGGAATTTTTCTAGGATTTCTGGAAATTTTTCTATATTTTTCTGGATTTTATTTATATTTTTCTGATATTTTGGAAATTATATATATAATTATTTATGTGTATTATATATATATATATATATACATTGTATACACTGGAGGCTTCAAATCGGCGCATTAACATAGGGTCTTAATCTGGTGCGGCGCGGCTCATTGTATTACTGTGCGCGCGGACCATGAAGGGCTGAGATGATTTGAGGAAGTGGCAGATAATTGGATGCAGTGCGGCGCATGATAATATGGTGCACCCGCTGATCTGGACCGTTGGGTGGAGTGGATGAGTGAAGGATGATCCAGTGCTTTGCGGAGCATAGAGATTTGATGCGCTTATGCATTAAGGTCGTGGATGAGGTTTGACCAATAGAAGATTGATCTAGTGTGGGCGAGTACACCAGAGCGTAAAGGGCAACCAATCAGAGGCAGCCACACACGCGCCGAGAGTGGATCAAGCGCGTGAGGGCGCGTGGAAGCTCCTGAACGCGCCTGCCAACTAATAGAAGCGCGTGGAAGCGCGTGCATAAGTTGGAGGAGCGTGTGACGGCGCGTGGAGGCGCGTGCAAGGGAGTTTGAGGTTCCGTAAAGTTCCTGTGGGGTCCGGTGAATTTTCAGAATATGTTTTAAGCTTATTGGGGTTGAAAACAACCACTAGAGGAGGTGTTCTTAGTATTCTGAAAACCGTAGAGTGTTACTACGAGGATTAGTAGCATTTCTTTTGAGTAAATATAATAATTTATTATATTGTTATGGAAGGATGTGTATATATGTATATATAAGTACATATATATTTACCTATATGTGTGTATAAAAGGGATTTTATTAAGTTATGATTAGTAAGGAAGGAAGGATGTATATATATATATATATATATATATATATTAAATAACCAAGGGTTATTAGGGAAAGATTATACACATATATATTATATTAAATATGTGTATATATATGTATGTGAATTAAGATTATTAGTATTATTCTTTCTTATTTGATATATTTGGATAGACTGGTTATTAAGTTAAGTATGTGCTTATAATCAGTAGGGGATATCTATGTATAAATTAGTTATTGTTAAACTTACAATTTGTACATGGATGAGTTGCCATAGGCGTAATTATATTGCCTAGGTATTTGTATGAATAAAAATATATACATCGGAAGCATGGATGAGTTGCTAGGTTATTAGTATTAATATATATACTTAGAGGAGGCATGGTTGAATTGCCACATGTATAAATAAATATATTTAAAAGAGGCATGGTTAAATTGCCAAAGGTATAAATAAATATACTTAAAGGAGGCATGGGTGATTTGCCAAAGGTATAAATAAATATACTTAAAGAAGGCATGGTTGAATTGTCAATATATAAATAAATATATTTTTAATGGCATGGTTGATTTGCCAAAATTCAATTATTGCTATGTGTTAGATGATTAAAATATATCATCTATGGTTACTGCATGTATAGGTTGGATTATGATTAATTAGATATTCTTAAATTAGAATAGTCTAATATTTTCAGGATAGTATATTATTTTATACATGTTAACAAAATATTACTGATGGTGACATGGATGATTTGTCAAAGCCTAGTTGTGTGATTTAAATACTTATAAATAATGGTTTTGGTCTAGGGATGATTAAGAATTAATCGTTGGTGAATGGTTTAATCAAATTAGTGAACCTATTCATTGATAGGATTACCGTTTTATATAAAAAAAATTTATATACTTATATTAAAGGTTAAAACTTTAATTAGGATGATTTTGGTTAGAGATGCTTTATTTAATGGTTTTCAGAGGCTTGGTAGAGGGAACTTGCTCGTGGGTCTAACCCACGATTTATTTTTCAGGTTATTAGAAGTTCCAGTCTCAAGGTTGAGGATCCGCAGCTGGGAGACTGTCATTCATCTACTCATCTTGTTTACCTTTAATTAGTATAGTTAATTATTGTTAAATGTTTTGTATAAACTGGTGGGTTATAAGATTTTGGTTTAGGGGTCCTTAACTTATGGGATTCCCGAGTTGTATAATATTTTCAGAATTTGAAACTCATGGAAATATTTTTGTAAAAGAGATTTTATTTTATTAATAGAATTCTATTCAGCGATTTAATCATTTTTTTTTATTCCTCTTGTATTCTGTGTTCGTTTAAGTACTATATTATTTTGATATTCTCGCATTTTCGGGTGTGGGCCTGGCCAGCCTACACGTGGAAATGTGAGGGTATTACATTTGGTGACTCCGCGGGGACTGGGTTTTCATAAAACCATTTCATCAAAACATTTCCCCAAAATTCCCCTTTTTCATTTCAAAACGATTTCTCCCATTTTCATACCCCATAGTATGCATATACGTCTCATGTCCACAATGCCGTGGAGATGAGGAATTTTATACTACACAATTCAACATTCTCTACAAGCATTCTAGGAAGAGTTCACATGCCGTCATATACCATCTCTAGCAAGTTTTATAACATAATAGGCATGTAAGATCAACAATTAGATAAAGAGATTAACACATAAGCATGTTGTTGTACAATCCAAATGGCATATATGATCATAAACTTCACATATAACATTTACATCATCTTCAAGACAAATAATTCTAAAACAAACATGCTTTACAATAATTTATGAGATATAATTCATAAGGGAACAAGAAAAACATGGATTAGGAACCCGTACCTCAAAATTGTGCAAAACCCTCAAAATGGGTCAAGATTTTCGGAAATCCTAGGGAGCACCAAAACTGAAATTGCTTGTACACACGCGTAGAGCTCGCCGTGGTCTTCGTTTTGCTACAAACGGCACTCAAAAATTCCAAGTAGTGAAGGAGAGATTTAGATTCAAAGATTGAAACCCAAATGAGAAAAAGAAAAGTCTAGAAAGAGGGAGAGAGAGAGAGACTTGGGGGAAAGGAAGAGAATTGTGAGGGAAAATGGCCTTTTGGCCTTTAAAAGATGCTAATGGTGGGCTCCACCAAAAATAATTTAATTTCTTTTTTCTTTTCTTATTTAATTTGCACCACACACATACATATATACACCTATTAAATACACCACACATTAAATAAAATAAATATGATGCTAATGGACCCAACTAAAATTCCAGTACATGACAATACTAGTAGCGGGTCTCACACGGGACCGTCCGACCTGAAAAACGAAAAAATGCAAAAATACCTAACCTTACATTTCAAAGAGTGCCGAACTCAGTGAGATGTCCTAACAACTCATCGACACACCCGGCACACCCCACGGCGTCCGGTGTGGAAAACGTGAAATGATAAAAATGCCCTTGCAGAGACAAAAATTCCAGAAAAAAGAAAAATGGCGAAAATTGGAAACATCACATACTTGCGGGAAAGGGGAAAAGAATAAGAGACCAAAGTGGTCTCTATACCACTTAAAAGTGGTTGTGGGCCCCACCATGAATTTTAATTTATTTTCTCTTTTTCTTTTCTTTTCATTTACACCACATAATATAACTACATGCACATACTAAGTCACAACCATAAATAACACATTACACCAAAATATTTATGATGCAAACGAACCCAACTAAAATCCCATACGAAAAATGTGAAATGACGAACATACCTTGCACCAACGAATTACCGGAAAAATGAAAAATGCAGAAAATCGGAAACGTCACAGTTTCACTTCATCTCAATCTCATTTAACCATTTTTTTTCGCTATTAAAGAACTAATCTTTAAAAATGAACTGTTGGAGAGAATTCAAATCTAAGAGGACAAAAAGGTGGGACTATATGTTACTGTCCTCAATTAATCACACTAAATCAAAGTGTAGAATATTACTCCTAATTAACACAGTTACTCCATGTTTGGGAATGATCTAATGTAAAGAATTGGTGTTAAACCATCTTTGTTGGTACAACTTGGTTACAACTCACATGTTTCATTTCCCTGCTTTCTTTCTTCTTTTTCTTTATATATATATATATATATATATACTAGAAAAAGGCACGTGCATTGCACGTGGTGAATATTTTGTAACTTATGAAATTTTTCGGTTCATATATATTTTTAATTATTTATAGTTTTCATTATATGATATTGTCATATATTAAATAAATTCATATCGACAATGTTTAAAGAGTAATAATAGTCACCTCAAAAGAAACAAAATAAATTTTTCCATTGGAGGATGGATCATCTAAGTATGATATATTAGAAAATCTGATGTATTAGAATTTTATAAAAAAATAGATTTATTAGGTAACTTGTAATTTGAATTTTATTAGATAATTTGAAAATGGTGATTAACTTTATTACGTAATTTTTAGAATTTTATAAAAACTATTTTCATAAACCCTATATATAAAAACTCTTTTTATGGCAATTAATAAATATTTTATATTAAATAATAAATATTTTATAGTTTTATAGAAACTCTTTATATATATATATATATATATATATATATATGTGTGTGTGTTAGAGTTTTATAGAAACTCTTTTAATAATAGTATAGATTTTTTTATACTAATTAATAAATATTTTATAGTTTTATAGAAACTCTTTTTATAAAAACTATTTTTGTAGTTTGAATTTTATTAGGTAATTTAAAATGGTGATATTTTTTTTATATATTTTGGGTTAGAATTTTATAGAACTTTTAATAATAGTATAGATTTATTAGGTAATTTTTAATTGAATTTTATTAGGTAATTTAAAAGTGGTGATTGATTTTATTAGCTAGTATTTAAAGTTTTATAGAAACTCTTTTTATATTAATTAATAGATATTTTATATTAATTAATAATTATTTTATAGTTTTATAGAAACAAATTTATAAAAACTATCTTTGTAATTTAAATTTTATTAGAGTTTTATAGGAATTAGATTTATTAGATAATTTGTAATTTGAATTTTATTAGGTAATTTGAAAATGGTGATTGATTTTATTTGGTAATTTTTAGAGTTTTATAGAAACTATTTTTATAAAAACTCTGTTATAGTGATATTAAAAAATAATTTATAAATATTTCATAGAAACTATTTTTATAAAAATATTTTTATATTAATTAATAAATATTTTTTTTTGTAATTTGTGTTAGAGTTTTATAGAAACTCTTTTAATAATAGTATAGATTTTTTTATACTAATTAATAAATATTTTATAGTTTTATAGAAACTCTTTTTATAAAAACTCTTTTTGTAATTTGAATTTTATTAGGTAATTTTTAATTTAAATTTTATTAGGTAATTTGAAAGTGGTGATATTTTTTTATATTTTGTGTTAGAGTTTTATAGAAACTCTTTTAATAATAGTATAGATTTATTAGGTAATTTTTAATTTGTAATTTGAATTTTATTAGCTAATTTGAAAGTTGCGACTGATTTTATTAGGTAATTTTTAGAGTTTTCTAGAAACTCTTTTTATAAAAACTCTTTTTCTATTAATTAATAAATATTTTTTTTATATATAATTTTTAGAGTTTTATAGAAACTATTTTTCTAAAAACTATTTTTATATTAATTAATAAATATTTTATAGTTTTATAGAAACTCTTCTTATTAAAACTATTTTTATAATTTGAATTTTATTAGGCAATTTGTAATTTGAATTTTATTAGGTAATTTGAAAGTGGTTATTGATTTCAATAAGTAAATTTTAGAATTTTATAGAATTTCTTTTTATAAAACTATTTTTATATTAATTAATAAATATTTTTTTTATATTTTGTGTTACAGTTTTATAATTTGTAATTTGAATTTTGTTCAGTAATTTGAAAGTGGTGATTTATTTTATTTGGTAATTTTTAGATTTTTATAAAAATTATTTTTATATTAATTAATAAATAACTCTTTTTATATAAACTATTTTTATATTAATTAATAAATATTATAAAACTCTTAAAAACTATTTTTATATTAATTAATAAATATTTTTAATATTTTGTGTTACATAGAAACTCTTTTAATAATAGTATAGATTTATTAGGTAATTTGTATATTAGGTAATTTGAAAATGGTTATTTATATTTTTAGGTAATTTTTAGAGTTTTATAAAAACTATTTTTATATTAATTCAGAAATAACTCTTTTTATAAAAACTATTTTTATATTAATTAATAAATATTATAAAAATATTTTTATTTTAATTAATAAATATTTTTTTATATTTTGTTGTTACATTTTTATATAAATTTTTTTAAAAATAGTATAGATTTATTAGGTAATTTGAAAGTGGTGATATATTTAATTAGGTAATTTTTTTAGAAACCAATAGATAAATAGGTAACTCTTTTAACAGTAGTATAGATTTATTAGGTAATTTGTAATTTGAATTTTATTAGGTAATTTGAAATTGGTGATTTTTTTATTAGGTAATTTTTTTTAGAAAGAAATAGATAAATAGGTAATTGGAATTTTATTAGGTAATTTTTAGAGTTTTATATCAATTAATAAAAAAAATTTTAAAATAGTGAAAAACTCTTTGCACATTTAATAATACTATGAAACTCTTTTAATAATAATATAGATTTTTTATACTAATTAATAAATATTTTATAGTTTTATAGTAATTTAAATTTTATTAGGTAATTTGAAAGTGAAAAGACACCTGTAAATGAATGGGGTGGATGTTGTAAGTGCATTGTAACTACACCAAAGTATTCAACAGTATTGCTTGATAGAAATATTTTTTCTTTGTTTAAGAAAAAGGAATAGTGTGAGTATGTGAATGATGTAAATTTTCTATAAGCAAAGTTCAATTTAATTGGAAAAATTGCAAATACACTAAAATCTACATATACAGCATATCTACAACAAAGTAGTAAATGGTAATAGCATGTGCAAAATTTGCAAAATTCATAGGCAATACAACACCACGGAGTGGCGGCAGCTTGTATTGAGGTGGGCGCGTAGAAAGGGTTGGCCGGCCAAACACTTCGTGATACCAAATAGGAAGAGTAAAGTTTACCAAACACTTGGATGGAAAGGCTCTTATACAGCCTTAACTGTGGCTTTATTGAAATAGACTGTGCCTCTAACCAGCCCCCTTCCCTTTGATAATCAAAGGTCTATGATCAATCAATAGGAGGCTTCGTACAGAAAGACAATTATCTTACTCCAGCCTCATCACTCGTTCACAGTTCCGATCTCAAAAGTTTGGAAGAATGGCAATCCATATTTTGGATTGTCAACAATCCATATCAAAATCCAATAATACAAATCACAACCATACAAAACTCAAACTTGCCTGATGAAACAACACATATCAAAATCCAATAATACAAATCACAACCATACACAACTCAATTGTATTAAGAATAACATAGAGTTCTTCCGCATCACAGATGATTTGATATTCTAGTTCTAGAATTCTTAATTTATGTGTCCTTTCCTCCTTCCTCCATGCCTTTATTTATAAGATTGATGACATGTGCTCAGTAATTTGTGTTAGAATTTTATAGAAACTCTTTAAGTATATCTTTGTCTAAATATATATTAATAATACTCGTATAATTAGATTTTCTTTTATTAAAAGAAACTCACAATAAATAGATAAATTGGTAATTTGTGTAAAGTTTTATAGAAACTCTTTAAATATATCTTTATCTAATGTGCTGAGTTTTATTGAAAATAAAATAGATAATTTGTGATAGAGTTTTATATAAATTATTTTATTTTCTTCACATATATCCTTCTCTAATTAGATTTTCTTTTATTATATCAATTAATAAATAAAATAAATAATTTTTTATATTAATAATACTCGTATAATTGGATTTTCATTTATTAAAAACTCATAATAAATAGATAAATATGTAATTTGTGTTAGAGTTTTATAGAAACTCTTTAAGTATATATTTGTCTAATGTGATAGAGTTTTTTTGAAAATAAAATAAGTAATTTGTGGTAGACTTATTCTTGTCTAATTAGATTTTATTTTATTTTATAAAAACTCTTTTAATAATAGTATAGATTTATTAGGTAATTTGTAATTTGAATTTTATTAGGTAATTGGAATTTTATTAAGTAATTTTTAGAGTTTTATATCTTTATTTCTTTAAATATATCTTTGTCTAATGTGATAGAGTTTTATTGAAAATAAAATAGATAATTTGTGGTAAAGTTTTATTTAAATTATTTTATTTTCTTCAAATATATCCTTCTCTAATTAGCTTTTCTTTTATTATATCAATTAATAAATAATATAAATAATTTTTTATATTAATAATACTCGTATAATTAGATTTCCTTTTATTAAAAACTCATAATAAATAGATAAATAGGTAATTTGTGTTAGAGTTTTATAGAAACTCTTTAAGTGTATCTTTGTCTAATGTGATAGAGTTTTATTGAAAATAAAATAAGTAATTTGTGATAGACTTATTCTTGTCTAATTAGATTTTATTTTATTTTATAAAAACTCTTTTAATAATAGTATAGATTTATTAGGTAATTTGTAATTTGAATTTTATTAAGTAATTGAAATTTTATTAAGTAATTTTTAGAGTTTTATATCAATTAAAAAAGATTTTTTTATATTAATAAATAATTACTGAAATACTGAAATACTGAAACACTTTGCACATTTAATAATAGTATAGATATAGATATAGATATAGATATAGATATATATATATATAGCCTATATATATGTATTGTTTATTGGTTCCTTAATCATCTTAGTTGTCACTCGATGCATCCAAAGTACATCTATAAACAATGGTCATTTTTATTAGTTTAATTTATTAGTTTATTACCATTCTGCTTGTTTTTGTTGTCCTTTATGTCAATAATGCGAATAATGCCGGCACCAAGAAATTGCATAGCAATGACATGTTAAACTCTAGTTAAGGTTTAACATTATGCTAGATGAAATGTTCTCCAAAGAATAGCTTCATCTGAAGAGAGAAGCAATGAGCTTTCACAAAAGGCTGATACAACAGTTGCTTGTGGTGGTGATTGTAGCACTAATTGCAGCAACACCAGCAGAATCTCAAGCGAAGCCCGGCTGCCCAGAAACCTGTGGCAACCTGACCATTCCATACCCATTCGGCACAAGTGAAAGCTGTTACCTAGATGAGACTTTCCTCATAACATGTAATGAGTCCAAAGCACAGTTAGGAAACGGCAACATAGATGTCCTTAACATATCACTGGATGGTGAGTTGATAGTCTCGACCTGGATAGCATTTGATTGTTACACAGAATCGGGTGGACTTGACAGCCACTACGATCACTGGTTTAGAGTTCCCAAATTTCCTATCTCATACACCAGAAACAAGTTTACAGCCGTAGGTTGCGACACTTACGCATATGTAGTAGGTTCCCTGGGACGCAAATATGCAACCGGCTGCATGTCTCTGTGACAGCATTACTGATGTGGTGAATGGTACCTGCTCCGGCATAGGTTGTTGCCAAACGTCAATTCCAAGAGGAGTAATAGACTTTAATTTGACTGTGAAAAGCTATTACAATCATTCAGGGGTTTGGAACTTCAATCCTTGCAGCTATGCTTTTATTGTTGAGGATGGAATTTATACATTCGCCTCAGTTGATCTCTACAATTTAAGCACCTACAAGATGTTGCCTGTTGTGCTTGATTGGGCCGTGGACAGTAAGACATGTGAAGAAGCCAGAAAGAATATGAGCAGCTACTCTTGTGGGAACAATACTACATGCTATGACTCTGATAATGCTCCAGGGTATCGCTGCAATTGTTCTCAAGGTTATCAGGGGATATCTTCCAGATGGTTGCCAAGGTACATATCGTATAATACTTTCATATAAATAGTGAAATGGCTAATATGTAATGATGAGAAGACACGATGCGAAACTCAGATGAATATGTCTATTGGTCACTTTTCATTGGCATTGTTTAGTTGGTATATTTTGTCAGCTCGAGTAAGCCTTGTTCTTGTTAAAATTAATTGTATGCAGATATTGATGAGTGCTCGGCTCCTGGACTCAATCCGTGCACAAATATCTGTCACAACACGATTGGGAACTTCACTTGTTCTTGCCCAAAGTGGTATCATGGGGATGGCAGAAAAGATGGACTTGGTTGCATTTCTGACCAAATATGGATTAAGATTGTTGTGGGTGAGTAAAACTAAATGGAAAGTTTTTTCTTGAAAACCTTTTCCATCTACTAGAAAATTTATCAGAAAGATATACAAGACAAATAACCCTTTCTTTCTGAACTATGAAAGGCTGGAAGACATATTGATTTTTCCATTAGTAAAGCAGAGTCTCATATCGATTTTCATTTCCTTGGGATTTTCTATTGAATTATTGCATATTATGTAGGGGTTTCTTGATCAATGATCATCTTAGTTGGCAGACTCGGTTACTGATCAGGTCTTCCTTGAAGTTCCTTAGATTTTCTATTCAACGTACTTCATATTTTTGTTTCCACTATATTCTTCAACAAGAACTTCCGAAAGAACATGACTAGTTCTAAGTTCAAACCCCTATGAAATAGCCATTAATACTCATTCACGCGCACCCCAAGTTGTAATCATAGTCTTATTTATGTCTTTATTAGGATATTTCTACTACTTAAATTGGCAGAGTTTAGATACTGATCTGGGAGATAATTGAATTTGTGACTTATTGATTTGCAGGTATCAGTACTAGCCTTTTATTTTTCTGTGTAATCGCTGTTTTTGTGTACTGGGCAAAGCAGAAAAGGAAAAACACCAAAGCCAGAGAAGATTGCTTTAAGCAAAATGGTGGTGTAATGTTACAAGAACAACTTTCCAAAGGGGAAAATTCTGATCAAGTAGCCAAACTATTTACCGAAGAAGAGCTCAGGAAGGCAACAAAAAACTTCAATGAGAGTTGTGTTATTGGCCAAGGTGGTTTTGGTACTGTGTACAAAGGAACATTGGCAGATAACAGAGTGGTTGCCATCAAGAAGTCCAAATTAGTAGACCTAGACCAAATTAATCAATTTGTCACTGAGGTGAAAATTCTTTCCCAAATTGACCATCCAAATGTGGTAAAGCTCTTGGGTTGCTGCTTAGAGACACCAGTTCCTTTACTAGTTTACGAATTCATCACCAACAATGCACTCTTCCACCACCTACATGACGAAGCTCGTGTGTCCTCAATCCCATGGGAAAGTCGTCTGAGGATTGCCGCGGAAACTGCAGTAGCTCTTGCACATATGCACTCTACCACACAAATTATTCACAGAGATATCAAGTCTGCCAACATTCTCTTGAATGATGAATACACAGCAAAAGTATCTGACTTTGGAATTTCAAAGTTTGTGCCTTCAGGTAAAACACATTTAACCACACTGGTGCAAGGGACCTTTGGGTACATAGACCCTGAGTACTTCCATTCAGGTAACTTAACAGAAAAGAGCGATGTTTATAGCTTTGGAGTTGTCCTTGTAGAGCTACTATCAGGCGAGATGGTAGTTTCTTTTGAAAGACCCGAAAAGGATAGGAGTCTAGCTGCATATTTCGTTTCTTCAATGGAGGAGAATTGTTTATTTCAAATTCTCGAGGATCGAGTAAAAAGAGAGGGAGATGTTGAACAGCTAAAAGGAGTTGCTGAGGTTGCAAAAAGATGCTTAGAATTGAAGGGAGATCGAAGGCCAACTATGGAGGAAGTAAAAGAGGAGCTTGAGGCCTTGAGAAAGTTTGAGAAGCACTCGCGTCCTGATCAAATCGGATCAGACATAGAAGAGAGGGATCCCTTGCTCTACAAACCATTGGATTTCTATGGCAAGTCTGCATCAACTGTGTTTGACGACACCAAGAACCAAGCAAAATTTCAGATGGACAGTCGTGGGCGATGATCAATTGTTTGACAGGTATATTGTATACAATGTACTTATGATTCTGCATTACCTAAAGGTGTAATTATGCATCATTTTACAACTAAACTTGTTTTGATCATCTTTATTCTGTTATTTCTGTGTGTGAAGGTGGTGAGAAATGTTGCGGTGAGATCTTCTTGGACACTTCAGGCACAATCAGCGACCTAGAACGAGCATGATTCAAGGACAAAACAAAATGATCCCACAGAAGCATGATCAAGAGCTGGTTTGAGCTTTGAAGCACCTAGATGAGCTGGTCCTTCCCTAGAAAATCTTACTGTCCTTGCCATTTTAATTTTAATTATCTCTATGGAAGCTTAACAATTTCTAGGACTTACTTAACTTTTTTATTCATAATTTTTCCTATTTTGGGATTGTATCATAAGAACAAGATCACTTAGAAAATCAAGATTTGTCTTTAGTGACACAAGATTTACGGTAATGTATATCATGTTTGGAAGCTTATGGAATAAAAATGGCCTGCACTGGTTACCAAATTAGAGGACTATAATTTCATGGGGCTTTACTTTATCTCCCTCTCATTATGCCTTTTATATTCGCAATTCAAGAAACAGTTTTTAGAAATAAATTATTGGAGAGAACTCAAATCAAGGACAGGAAGGTTAGACTCTATGTTACTGTCCTCAATTAATCACACTAAATCATCGATAGTGTAGAACGTTACTCCAAAATCCTAATTGACATGGTTACTCCACATGTACAAGAATGATCTAATATACACAGGGCCACCTTAGATTCCCAAAATTGAGAGCCCAAACTTTCAAATACGAGACCTTTTATATATAAGATGTTTGGGCCCTTTAACTTGTTTGTTTGTTTTTGTTCTTTTTTTTTTTTTTTCCTTCGCCCATGTCCAAATCGGAGGCCCTAGGCGACCGCATGTGCCGCCTAGGCGCAAGGCCGACCCCTGGTGTTATATTCCATGTTTCATGGGCGAAAAATTATGGCAATTCTTAGGATCAAGCACAGACCCAATGTGTGGCTAGTGGGGGCAACTAGTAGACTCTAATATTATGATTATATATAGTCCATATAGGTAGAGAATTGACACCCTTTGGTCCAGTGCATGCTCTAATACCATGATACACTATCAGTTATTTCAAAATTTTAAATTACTAGAGAATTGAACCAACATTGTATATCAACCTTCAAAGGAGAAATGTGTGTACTGTATTTGACTTGGGTACTTGCCGCCTCAACATTTGTCAAAGGCTTAATAGACTAACAGTGTCTTTAGTTTACTTGTATTACCTTGTTGTTGGGCTGGGCTTTGCTGTGGCCTACTCTCTGTTTTTGGGCCATTGGCCCATTTGTAATCTTGTAATTTTCTCTTCATTTATGCATAAGACTCCCTTGATTTGTAGGTTTTTTACTAAATCGTGTTTTATTTATATATATATTTTTTTTTTCAAAAAAATCCTTAACTAATTGAGGAAGTTACTTTTTGACTTATTACCAAAAATACCCCTAACATGTCAATGAGGTTTTATGTAAATTTGCTCAATTGTGTGAATTGAGGTACAAGATTTTTTTTTTAATATTAATATTTAGACTTTTTTTTTTTTTTTGTACAAGCTATACCATAATTTTAATTTAAGAAATGCATAAATAAAAATCATACTGAGGGAATTGCGTAAGATCTCCTTGACTTGGTGGGAGTGTGTTTTAGTAAAAGTAACACCCCCGTCAGATGAAAAGGTGTTTTTTTTTTTAATAAAAGAAAGAAAAGAAGGATAATTTAATGCAGAACAGTATTAAGGAAAGTTTTACGCAATTCACCCTATAAAATGTACATGTGCGCGTGTGTATAATATTTTTCCCCCACAAGGTCAAAAAAACTGAGATTCCGTTTACACCAATTAATTGACTTGTCCACAGCATATAAAAAAAATATTAGATTTAATGATCAGGTATCCAGATTCTCAACCCAAATATAATTTTTGAATGAAAATTAAAAATCTGCATAACTAGATAATATCTCATTAAAAAATAATAACATAAACTGTAATTTATTCTCATATGATTATTTGGTAATAATAAAAAATATTCAAATATACATACAGACCTAATTTGTCCTTTCAATCATTTTGGTACTTGCCAAACAAATATATATATATATATATATATATATATATATATATATAATACACATAACCTAACGCAATTGAGTTGGTTAGGTGTATATAGAATAATATGAAAAAGTTAAGAAAATATTACTTATAAGAATTCGGTAGGTGGTTGGAGGTTCTTGTCTCACATCGAGTTTGAATGGAAAAGATCTTAGGTCTGTAAGCAGTTACCAAATACTTTTTTCTTTGGTATACTTAAATTATTCTAAGTTCTAAAAATAAAATGACAGTTATAGAAGTAAGTTTGATTCGTCGTGAAGGCGTTTTCACTGTTTCTTAGTCCAACTAATTAATATGGTTCATTTGAACACTGAAATGCTTAATATACAATTCTACATGTGTTATAGTTGATCTGAAGAGAGAAAATTTTAATGAATTGATTTACTAAAAAAATATATTTAATGAATTAATTGGAATCACACCTATATTATGTTTAAATCATAATTTTATTTTTTATTTTTTGTCAGTTGCAAGACATCCTAAGATACAACCAAGACTTCATTTTGGGTGAGTCAACATTTTTGTCCGAAAAGTCATTCAATGCATTACAAATTCTATACTATAACATTTTTGGTGATTTCCTCAGTTTAGAGATTGTTTTACTATATGTATTAGGAAAGACAAAGCTAGATCTCATCATTCTTAATTACTTGATTCAGAGAGAGAAAAAGGCCTCAAGGCTTTGCAGAGGAAGCATCTGCATATGGTGTTGCTATGGTGGTTAGCAGCAGTACTACTAGGCGAATCCAGGGTGTGTTCTGGTGGGCTTGAGCTCACCCAAAAAAAAATAAATAAATAAATAAATAAATAAATAAATAAAATAAAATATTATTATTATTAGAGGTTATTTTAGTTCAATTCTAAAAAATTAAAATTAAAATTAAAATTAATAATACTAACCTACTCCAGAATAAATTAGCCCATCCCATTATATATTTCTAAATTCGTCCAGCAACAACAGAAGCATGGTACAATGACATGACAAGATTATTTATTCATTTATTTATTTAAATAAAAAAACTATGACAATTTGAGGGAGACGGGGGTACCTGTGCTTAGTGCTGACGAAGTTGAAGTATTCAATTAGGAAGAATTGATAAAATCCGTTTGGAATAGAGGAAGCATTAACATTTAGGCACTGCCAAAAGAGTTGTAAATATCATAAAATATTATTGATAAGTTCCAAACCACTAAATTTGAGAGCCCTCCAGAAAATTAAATCCAATTTAGAGGCAAAATAAAAATTATGAGAAATCATAAAAAATTACTAAAACTAACCGTGTAACTTTATTGAAACGAGTTCATGTTTGAAATTGCTCAATCGGCTGCATCATAGAACCTGTCTCAGGTTTTCGTGCACATATTACCTTCCAAATTTAAATTTTAGGTAAATGTCTTGTAGTTTTATATTAGATTTTTGACGGTATAATTCGCTCCTCCTCATAGACTAATTAGTGAGAATGTGTCAGATGCATACGGTTTTTATTTTTTCGTGTGGAGAGGTTAGTTAGTTGTAACTGTTATTAATGCAACCGATCATCACTATAATGGTGGGTCTTACTCGATCCACCAGCTCCTATGCATCTGTTGCACCATTCCATGTCAGCACATGGCTAAAAGTAAAACATGAGCGGCTAATAAACGTCTTTACAAAAATATCTTAGCTCAATTGCAGATGGCGAAGGCTACTTCTAGAAGGAATGGCTGTCCACACTCACCAATACTTAGAGGCGTGAGTATTTATGTAATACCTTCATTTTAAAAAAATAATCTCGGTATTTTTTTAAAATTATTTTAATTATATTTTAATTATTTATTTGATTTCTTAACTAATTATTTAGTTGTTTAATTGATTTAATTATTTAGGTATTAATTGAATTATTTGTTTAAATTAAATTATGTGCTAAAACATATTTTAGATTTATTGGTTTAAATTAAATTATGTGTGATGATGTGTAATTGTTTTATTTTTATTATTATTATTATTTTTTTTTTATATTCTTAAGGAATTGGATATGGATAGTAATAATGGACCAACTAATTGGACTCCATGGACTACTTGAATAAGGGGTTTAATGAGTACGAATAATTACCTATGAAAAGTTATATATGTATATTTAATAAATAAATATATATATATATATATATATATATATATATATATATATATATATATATACATAAAGAAAGTCATTTAGTAATAATCTGGTGTATATTTATATATTATATATAAAAAAGAATATACATAGTTTATGCGTAACATATATTTCAGTTATCTTTTTAATATTTTAATATTTATTATTTTCTCTGTGAAGTTGACTTGGATTGGAAAAAGGATTAGGTTATTTTATTTAGCCTATAAATATATAACTATATGTTAGAAAAAGAAGTTAGAAAATATAACACGTAATATATCTTAGAGAGAGAAAGAAGGAAGACAAAGTAAGAGAAAAAGGAAGAAGGAGGTTAGGGTTTTTTTTATCAAATTCTTAAAAAAAAGTTTTAATTATTCTCTTCTCCTTTGATTCATACCTTATTGTCATGGGTCTAGAAATTTAGCGCAACGGCACGGCCCGTGTGGCACCAAGGCGTTACTTCAACTTGCGCAAACGCCCTGGTCAGCCACCACGACCTGCCCTCCCAATGATATATGCTGACTGGTTTTGACCTGCCTTGGTCTCATCAGGGGAACGGCTCCAGCTCCTGACCAGTTTATGCAAGGATGGCCAACTCCCTTCTTCATAGTCAAGTCCACGGCCAGCGACAAGCTCCTCACACTCAACCGAGTCGACCTGCCTGAACTCTGAAGATGTACCATTCTGTATTCGTGCACGCCCCTTCCCTGAACCATTCCCAGTCAAATTTTGCTCTTTGCCAACCAGCATGTGTGTCTTCCATACTTCAAGCGTCTTAAGAATCACTTCATGACACTCTCCCCCACCCAAATCCTGCGACGCCCTCGTCGAAGTGCGACACTTCACTACTGCGTCCACTCTCTTCCAAAGTCTGCCTCCAAGCGGTATGCTCGTCTTCCCACCATCGCTTCCTTGTGCAGCTCCCTGCATTGCAGTCTCCCAACGATAGGCCTCGGACCAAGGGGACGTCCATTCCTCAAGGACGTGACTCTTCTCCGTCATGCCGCCTCCGCGACATCCCGAGTAAGCAAGGGCCTCCTGCAGACTTGATGCTCGCCCTTCACCATGGTTTGCATCACCCAATGAGCTCACACGAACTTTGGTGCGCGCGTGTAACGACCCTGACCCGGAGGCCTGGATCGCTACACTGGTCCTTACTCAAACCCGAGGTTTCCTAGGTCCATCACAACATTTCTATAGTCAACACACCATTACAACACTTGAGTTACACTTAGAGACGATCCCATGAACACTGGTATGCTCAAAGTGACAAAATCTGGGATGAGAGAAGAAGCTTGCCAAACAGCCTCATTTCGATCGACTGAAGTGGAGCTTCAGTCGTCCGAAATGAGCTCCAAAGCTTCGGTCGTCCGAAACTCTATTTCGGAAGTCCGAAGAGAAAATGCTGAGAGGGTGCAGAAGGTTCGGTCGACCGAACCCATTTCGTTCGACCAAAATGAGATCCCGAGAGTGAAGAGTTCTGTTTCGGTCGACCGATGCATCATTTCGGTCGACCGAAATGACAATCCCGAGCCTTGATTTTTCTGCAACTGGTCTACTGCTTTTAAAGAAAGGGTGAGAGACTGATAAGAAGGCTTGGGAATGATTCAAGTTCAATTTAAAACGTCTAACATAAATCATTCTATGATTAGAAACAAACTAACTAACTCGTGATCACATTACGACATTATTGGTTAAAATACATAGAATTATATATATATATATATATATATATAAAATACTTTCAACACTTCAATTACATCAACAAAGTGAGTTCCATTCTTAATCTACAAGGCCACTAGGACAACTTTAATTACATTTCTAAAACTATACATATACAAGAAGGTGGCCTAATACAAAAGGAACAAAAATGATCTTCTAACATCTCTCAAGCTTGAGGTAGATTATCGTCCACCAGTTCTTTCCCAAGACCTGAAAAAAAAAAAAAAAAGATATATATAGTAGGGTGAGCATAAAGGTCAGCAGGTGACACTTAAGACACATATCTTGTGTCCTTGTGAATCCGTACAAAGAATAGGCCAATGAGAGATGGGGATCATACAATGATGGGAAACAATACAACATTCCATCCAAATGCAAGCACAAAGATTTCAATACCATGGAATGCAAATGCATGCCGATGTCGCTCCCCATTTTCATTCTCAAAACTATCACTTTCAAACTGTTAATACAGCCTACCCTTTAGTGACCCCGCCGCGACGCGAGAGGAAGATTGGCTAGTGTCCCTGACCCTTGGTAACCCCGTGGCGTCATTATGGGGCCCAACTAGCTCAACTACGCTAAGGCGATTCCCTAGTCCCCTCTAAGCTATATTAACCTCTGGCCCGTTGGTAACCCCACAACGACCGGGTTTTCCAAAACCATTTCACAAAAACTCTTCTCCCAAAATTTCCCTTTTTGTTTTCGAAACAATTTCTCCCATTTCATGCAAACCCAATGGTATGTGCATGTAACTATATGTACCACACATTCAATGTCATGGCATTTAAAATTCTACACCATAAAATTAAACATACAACATGTTCAACATCTCCAAAATAATTATTAACACATTAAGATATAACAAAATACATTTAAGCATGTTTTTCACATAGAACAACTCACACTCATACACATGGATTTCTCTAGACAACATATAAATCATCATTGATACAATTAACTTCTAATTGAGCATGCTTGGCACAACAAGGAGGTATAACTCACAATGGAACAAGAAGAAAGTGGATTAAGATATTCCTACCTTAAAAGTGAGCCAAAACCCTTTAAATGGGTCCTAAATTTTGAAGGCCAAGGGGAGACCACAAGTTGA
Organism: Cornus florida; assembly: GCF_030987335.1. Taxonomy (NCBI): domain Eukaryota; kingdom Viridiplantae; phylum Streptophyta; class Magnoliopsida; order Cornales; family Cornaceae; genus Cornus; species Cornus florida. The sequence goes on along the minus strand of NW_026775579.1, from coordinate 74,419,729 downwards.
AATTGATGGTACTAATGCGTAAAGCTCGTCGTGCTCTTCGTTTTGTCTCAAACGGCACTTAAATCCGGCAAGAAATGAAGCTAGATTCCTGATTCAAAGTTGGCTTCCAAAAAGAGAAGAAAAATGATGTAAAATGAAAGAAAGAAGGAAATTGATGGGGAGAGAGAAAGTGAGATCCAAAAATGGTCTCTAGACCATTAAAAGAGTGAGTGGTGGGTCCCGCCATTAACTTTTCTTTTCTCTTTTTCTTTATTCCTTCATTCTACACCACATATGAGTACATAGTGCACCAAAAACAAATACCACTTAATCCACATTATTTAAAATGCACAAAATGCAGTTGGACCCAACCACAATCCCGCACGCAAAATGCGAAAAGTCAAAATTACCTTTACGGCAACAAAAGTTTTCAGAAAATTGAAAAATGCTGAAAATTGGAAACGTTACAGTGCGGCCCTTCGGCCCTCCTGTGCGTGACTTCAACGGACGCCTCTTCCTGGGAAGATGGAGGCTCTCCCCCCAACTGCATTAATTCCTCCTCATCGACACAACTTCAGTGCACCGTCTTCGTTCTTAGACCCCTCCCGAATCGACAAATGGGCATCCCACCATGCTTTGCCCCAAGTCCTGCTCTGATACCATTTGTCACGAGCCTAAAGATTTGGTGCAGCGATATAGCCCGTGCGGCACCAAGGCGTTGCTTCAGCTCGCGCAAGTGCCCTGGTCAGCCACCACGACTTGTCCTCCCAAGGATGCATACTGACTGGTTTCGACCTGCCTTGGTCTCATCAGGAGAACGACTCTAGCTCCTAACCAGTTTGTGTAGGGATGGCCAACTCTTTCTTCATAGTCAAGTCCACGACCAGACAAGCTCCTCGCACTCAACCGAGTCGACCTGCCTGAACTCTGAAGAGATACCATCCTGTGTTCCTGCACGCCCCTTCCTTAGAGCCATTCCCAGTCAAACTCTGCTCTTTGCTAACCATGTCTTCCATACTTCAAGCGTCTTAGGAATCATTTCGTGACATTATGCATACTAGATTAATTCTAAGTTTTCTTTTAAAATAAATTAATTGAATCAGATTACATAGATTAACTTAGAAATTACAATTCATGTATTTTAATAATGGATTTTAAATTTTTCTTTCTTCTATTGAACTGGGTTTTTTTCTTTTCTTTTCCTTTTTTTTTTTCTTCTTTTTTCTTTTTAAGCATGATTCAGTGTGTTAATAAAACTGGATTCTTTATTGTTTATTATTTTTCTGTTGAGCATGATTCAATATATTGTTATGCTATAAGTTAGAATCTGATTTTTGGTGGTTGTCTTCGTGCACGCCGAACGAAGAAAACTCCAATAATGAAACAGTGTGTGCATATGTAGTAAATTAGATGTTGTGTTGCATTAAATAAATTTTTATATTACTCTAACCATTACTCGAACCCTCCGAACAAGGAAGGAAACATTAGCATCAGTTTTGTTGAATTGAAATTTCAATCTCATTATTTCCATAAACTTACACGCCACACGAGGAAAAAGTAAAACAACAAAACTGATGGTATGAAACATTAGCATCAGTTTTGTTAAATTTAAATTTAAATTTTATTATTTCTTATTATTTAATTATTAGTTTTATTTAGGGGTTCACAATATTAATTCTCGAGTTATAATTTAATTAATTACTAGTATCCGAAGATTGGAGGATTTTATTATTGGATTTTTAATTATTATTTATTTGAGGATTTTAAAATAAGAATTTATTATTTAGTTTCTTGCAGCTTATTATTTATTTATTTCTTTATTATTCTTTTTTGTATTCAAATACTTATTTATATACTTAATTGTTTGGTATCCCTCGGATCTGTGTTCGGATTTGATGACCCGTAATTCTAAAATCGAGAGGTATCACAATCTACTATTACTTAATCATAACTAAATGTCTATATTTTGTGCAACTTGCGAGTTGCAAATCTAATTTCTTATAGTCGTCTCTCTCTCACGCCACTATTTTTTATTAATTCACTATTTGGCGCAAGTCTTTATGTATAATAAACTTGATTTCTTGTAAAATCAACTTCTGCATCATTCGTTAGGTTTCATTATTTTTGAGCCATTTTATTTAGTCAACCGTGTTACCAACTCTTATATTGTGATTTAATCCTGGAGCAAACGAGTTCAGTCCTTGTCATGATCTTTAAAATAAACAAATGTCACAGGGACATTTGCGCCGCCATCAAGGACAAGTTCTCATCTTCATTGTGAACCAATCTTGTGGACGACTTACTGAATAAATTATTATGGCATGACATGATCATTGGATCCACTACAAAGTAGATAAATTATTATGCCACTTGTTAATAGTGGGACCGACCCATCACAAAGTAAATTTTCTTAAAAAAAATTTACTCATTTTTTAATATTATATAAATCTTTGTATCCAATAATATCATGCAGCGTCAACGTATGAGAAAGGATAATAATGTTCGTCTCCTGTGTAGTCATTATTAATTCGTCATGCTGACAATCGCGAGATTGTCAAGCTCCATTTCCATGCAATAGGATGAAAGAAAGACAAGGAATTTAATGTATATAAGATCGTTCACATTGTTTGGTACGAGTCATATGATATATGAACTATATATTTGAATATTCAAATGATACATACTTCACTGAACGAGTCTATCATTCATTCGTACAGATGTTATCGCCACCAGCTTTCACCTTTAGCTCAAAAGCGTGACTTCACACATTGTTGATCCAACGGCTGAGAAAACGCATGTAAAATGTATTAATTTTAAAGCCTGTGTTGGGCAATAGAACAAGTCGAATGTCGTAGGTAAAGAGGGGATTTAGAATTTACATAGAATAAGGATCACTTCATCTAATAGATTGGGTTGGGTATTCCTAACCCGGTTGTAAAACCTGGTATAAGAGCCACGTTTGGTGACGATTTGTCCACCAAAAAGTCTCATTCAATAAAAAATTGTTGGACAGTCGGAAGAGTCTCACATCGATTGGTAAAGAGGGAAATCTGATACTTATATGAGGTGAATGTCGAGTTAACCTTTGGGTTGGGAGGTAGGTTAATCTTTTGGGTTGGATGCTCCCAACCCGGCAACTGGTATAAGAGTGACATCCGGTAACATTCTATTCACTATAGAACCTCACTTGAGAGGAGATCGTGAAGTACACATGGGTTGGTGAAGACGGAGTCAAGTCTTATACGAGACAATGGTCACTCCACGTAATGAGTTAAACCTTTGAGTTAGACATTCCCAACACAACACTTTGAAAACTTTAATTTACGCATATATATGTAAGAAAAGATCATCCAATTAATTCCTTGGACTCATTCAATCTTGGCCTCATGAATAAGCCATTATATTCATGACTTTGCCTCATAATTTTTTTCAGGAACCACTCTATACCAAAATTAATTCACACTCAGAAGAGAAACAATGAGCTTTTCTTATAGTACTATGCTACTTCTATATTTTTTGTTAATGGTGAAGTTAGCAGCAATATTTGCAGCATCAACACCAGCAGCAACAGCTCTTGCCAAGCCGGGCTGTCCAAGCAGCTGTGGCAACCTTACCATTCCATACCCTTTTGGCACACGCGAGGATTGTTACCTCGATACATCTTTCCTTGTAACATGTGATGCCTCCAACCAACTATTTCTACAAGACAGCATCATACCTGTTCTGAACATATCAGAATTTGATGGCGAGTTGCGAATCTTGAGCTGGGTAGCTGCAGATTGTTATGATCAATCGGGTGGATTGATTCGTCGCAATGATCCATGGATTAGAGTTCCCGAATTCCCCATCTCACAAACCAAAAACTCGTTCATAGTCATAGGCTGTGACTCTTACGCGTACGTGAGAGGTTCTCTGGGAGTTAAGTACGCCACAGGGTGCATGTCCCTGTGTGATGCTATTGATGATGTGGTCAATGGTTCGTGCTCTGGCATCGGTTGTTGCCAAACAACAATTCCAGAAGGAGTAATAGATTTTAATTTGAGCGCGAGAAGTTTCAATAACCATACAAATATTGCAGACTTCAATCCTTGTAGCTTCGCTTTTGTTGTCGAAAATGGGCTGTATAACTTTTCCAGAGTCGATCTTTTCAATCTAAGCAACATTGAGATGATGCCGGTGGTGCTTGAATGGGACATTCCCAATGAAAGTTGTGCAGAAGCCAGAACGAATGTCACCAGCTACGCATGCGGCAAAAATAGCATATGCAATGACACCAATATTAATGGTAAAGGATATCGCTGCAATTGTTCTCAAGGTTATCAGGGGAACCCTTACCTTCCTGATGGTTGTCAAGGTATATATGTAACACATTTATGTACATGTTTTATGTTTATGTTGTTCTCTTTATTATTTTTCTCTTTTTTTGAAGGAACAAAAAATAAAAATTAATGATTCGTCTTTTGTTTGGATTGTTTGCAGATATTAACGAGTGCTTGAGTCCAGAACTCAATCTATGCACCAATGTTTCGTCGGAAAATGTTTGTCGCAACACAAATGGGAGCTTTACTTGCTCGTGCCCAAAAGGGTATCACGGGGATGGCAGAAAAGATGGCAGGGGTTGCATTTCAAATAAATTATGGCTAAAGATCATGATTGGTAAGATGGAGTAGATTTTCGATTCTGTTATAAAGCTTCCTTTAAAGGTTGTGGTGAAATGTTTGTGAAATAAGAGTACTTTTGCATTCTGTTATTGCTCTAGGTTTGATTGAAATGCCTTGAATTGATTGTAGGTATTGGCATAACAATTTTGGGATCACTTCTGGTATGTCTTTTGTTATATTTGGTTATCAGGAGAAGAAGAAAGCTTATCGAACAGAGAGAGAAACTTTTTCAGCAAAATGGTGGTTCGATGATAAAAGAAAAACTCTCAAAGCTAGATGGTTCAGTTGAGAAAGCCAAAATCTACACCATAGAAGAGCTCAATAAGGCAACCAATAATTTTCATGAAAGTGGAATCATTGGTCGTGGAGGATTTGGTACAGTCTACAAAGGAATTCTACCCCAAAACAAAATAGTTGCTATCAAGAAGTCCACAATAGTTGATGGAAGTCAAATTGAGCAATTTGTTAACGAGGTGGTTGTGCTTTCTCAAGTCAACCACAGAAATGTGGTAAAACTATTGGGCTGTTGTTTAGAGACGGAAGTCCCCTTGCTGATTTATGAATTTATCACCAACGGGACTCTGCACCGCCATCTACATGAGGGAGGCCATGGGTCATCACTTCCTTGGAAAGTTCGTTTAAGGATAGCCAAAGAAACTGCCAGAGCGCTTTCATATTTGCACTCTGCAACTTCTACGCCAATCATTCATAGAGATGTTAAGTCTACTAACATACTCTTGGACGAAAACTTCACTGCAAAAGTCTCAGACTTTGGAGCCTCAAGACTAGTACCATTGGATAAAACTCAGTTTACCACAATGGTTCAAGGAACACTCGGGTACCTAGATCCAGAATATTTCCATACAAGCCAATTGTCAGAAAAAAGTGACGTTTATAGTTTTGGAGTGGTCCTTGTGGAGCTACTTACAGGCAGAATGGCAGTTTCTTTTAACAGACCAGAGAAAGAGAGAAGCTTAGCAACATATTTCATCTCTTCAATGAACGAAAATCGCTTGTCCCTTGTTCTAGATGATCAAATCGTGAACGAGGATAATGCAGATCAGGTACGTGAAGTTGCTAAGCTTGCACAGAGTTGCCTAAGGTTGAAGGGGGAAGAACGGCCTACAATGAGGGAAGTGACAGTGGAGCTCGAGGGACTAATGCGAGTGGAGAAGCACGTTTGGGCCTTTTCTGAAGTCACTCCTGAGGAGACCCTGTACTTGCTAGGTGAATCGCATGGCTTGGGCAATACTAGCACCACAGTTGGGTATGACAGTCTGAGGAACCAAGCCATAATGCCATTAGAGCTAGATGGTGGCCGTTGAGTTTAAGCATAATTTCAGTACAGTGATATGAATAAACTGTTATATGAACAGTACATATAGTCCGTCAATGTCGCAACTACCAGAGAGGAGCAGTGTACTTGTAATGTAGAACGATAGTGATAATTACTTTTTTCTTGTATTAAAGTTGTTGTTTATTGTATGTTAAATATATTGATCATGCAAGTTTATGTTACAGCTAATAAATTTCATATTGTCTAAGTTTAATTTTACCTATTTTTTAAAGCATCTGGCCTATTAAAAGAAGTTTGGAAAAATATTTGCCATTTACATTTTACTTTTGCACCATCAATTGTCAAATAACCAGTACCTCCAGATGCTATGCAAAACTTCTTAAGGAGATTTTAAAAAAGGACAGTTTCAAATATTAGTTCCAATCCTGCAACCATTCAAGATAAAAATGTTACGTAAAATGTTATTGTGGCCCTTCTATTTCGGGTGACATCAGATATCGGAACAAGCTAAAAAGTGTGGAGGATTAGGCCTTTCAAAGCTTGGACGCAATCAATAAAAGCTGCATACCTCAAACATTTGTGGAGACAACAAAAATAGCATTTGGGTGCAGTAGGTGAAAATTCAGTTGTGGGCCCTTCCACTAGCTATCCCAACGAATGGATGTACATATTTCTTATACATATATGTATAATCAATTTTAACTTTCAAAATAAATAAATTAATAAAATAGAGAGTAGTTAATTTTATGACAAAAATTATTATAGGTTAGGTCGTATGAAATTGATGTTTTGAAATTAAAATTAAAAAATTAATTAATTTAAAATTTTAAAATTAATTAATTTAAAATTTAAACTATTGTTTCTCCAATTCCATACCACTAAACATTTTAGATTATACTTGATTTATTCGATATTACAACTAATCCAGGCTGAACATTTCAGATTATAGTTGATTTATTCGATATTACAACTAATGCAGATACAGAATCAGTTAAGCCCCATTTTTATGCACTTAATAGAACTTCTTCTAATATATATTTACACACGTTGGATTTTACCATGGTCACATATGTATATATTTACACACACATAGATTACTCTGCGACCATAAGGGCTGTAGGGGCATGACTCAGTCAGCAGAAATTGGAATATTTTCTTTTAGATTTTCTGCCACTTGCTCTCAAATATGGATATAACTATAAAATGCAGTACCATCGCTCTCCTTCCTGGTAAACCAACTACAGGTGGAAATGGACAGTTTTTCATGGGTGATACTGGGACTAAACAACAGTAAAATTACGATAAAAGACTATATACATCAGCAAACTCGCATATATTCAATAAGTAGTTCATGACCTCTCTCTCAGGCACACTAGTAGTCATTCGTGTAAGACAATCCTGAGCACAAATCTGAAAAACTGAACTGCTAAATGGCACATACAAATCATCACACATCTTCCCAACCACATTTGTTCAACGATTTATTTAAAAAGCCCCATGAACCCAGTACTTCAATATTACCATCATATAAAGAACTCGTACCAACTATAAATAACCCCGTCAAAACGATCTATTGGGATTGGAAGACGAAGACTTGGCTTTTGCAAAATCGACCAGATCTTTGAAGAGCGCATCTTCTTCTTTCTCTTGTTTGGTAGGGGTTGACGACTTAAGAGAGAGATTCTGGGTATGCCCAACTAAGCTGTCATAAGAGGAACCAGCTCCCCTACCTGAATGAGATGCGCCGCCAGAAAATGAGTGGTGTTGGTCGAAGAACTGTTGCCTCTGGTTAAACTTGGAAGGCGGAGGTGGAAGGTTGCCAGGAGATTTGGACAATGCAACGGGTTCATCATTTGTGGGCTGCTCGGCGAACATGGATGCAGTGGGGTTTATGAAATCAGAGGGAGGGGATGAGGAGGACACTGTTCGATTTGATGACGGGATGGAGTCTCTGTTGTTTGAGTGAGTTGGAACTGCAACAGGTACGGACCCTGATGCTCCAGAAGATCTTTCAGAATTGTAGGCATCACCACTTAGATAATCAATCGTCCCAGCATCTGTAATAATAGGATTCTTTGAGGAGGGTGGAGGAGGAAGAAGAGGGCTGACTCGCACAGGTATATTCTCAACATTTACTGGTTTGCGCCCGTATCCCTGGGGAACATCCCTTGATGACCTGCAATGATACATACACCTGTTATTACTAGATTATAATATTTAGTAAACAAGGCCAGTGGAAATGCATTAGAAACATCATTCTTATGTATAGTGATAAAATAACAAAAAATTTAAGAGGATTATAAGTTTGGACAAACATAATCTCCAAAAAACCATGCATGGAAAACATGGGATTTTGTCTGAATGTGAAACAGGATAATGGAAAATAACCTAGGCAAGAATTTTCCTCTTTTCTTTTTCTAACCATCAATGTACTTATAGATTTGTTTCTAGCAGAGCATACATGCCAACTAGATAGAACAGGATATGGATTGCACCTCTTTCCATGTAGCCTTCACACGTTTGAAAGAGACACATAGAAGCAAGTACAAAATATAATTCAAGTTATTTTCGAAAAAAAAGTACAAAATATAATTCAAGTTACAATAGGCTTCATACAATGAAAGAGCCATCCAAAGTTTTGGCACGACATCTCAAAGAAGGAAGGGGGTTAAAGATTGCATATCATCTCACTTATCAAGTCCAAAAATTGAAAAAAACACACAGAATCACAGACGAAATAAATATATAAAGCAATGGAACCATTGGATACTTCTTTAACGTGTATCTCTATTTTTATTTCCTAACCACCTAGATATTTTCTTAATATAGTGAGACTAAAATTAATATTTCAGATTTCAATTTCTAAATACCATAAAACACTTCAAAACCTTTTCACTTCACAAACAACTATACTAGCAAAAAGTTGAAAATTAAACCATGTCGCCATGTCGGACAACTTGCACAATATAATTCAATAAATCAAAAATGATGAGGAACAAACTAACAAGGACACGGGCATGGGTGCCAGTGTCTAAAACAAACTCAAGTTATCTGATACAAAATACTCAAGATATTTGATATATACAATTCCGTTGTTATTTCATGTCTAAATATTTCTTTGAGTCGCAGAACAGACAGTTTCAGCCATTCGTTCCCAAGGAGTTAAAAGAACTTTGTTTGGTGAGGAGTACAAGGGACCATGTTCTTGCAAATAGATGCTCTACTCTTTTACAACAAAGGCAAGTTAAAGTTAACACAGTGAGGAGGGGGTGAATGAGACCGAAGATGATAACGCTGATCAGAATAAAAATTAGTTGGAAAATGAAAGGGTACTTTCATCTTTATCGAAATATTCTTTCCTTCCAATCCAATTTCATAGTAATAACTTCCCTTAAATTCCTCGCTGAACAAATCTGAGATACCAAATTCAATCTTTTTGAATGTCCATAATGTCATTTCTAATCTGCTATTTTTCAATGCATTAGTTGATAGAAAATTGCACAAGTAGCAGTCAAATTCACCCCACTTATGAGCTTGACAGTAACAAAATATAGAAGGTAAAGTCATAAAATAACCTGTGAGCTAGCTGGGAAAAATCTTCTTCTGACTCATCATCCTCGTGATTCACATTCAACAGAGGTGCAACTGGAGTTTCTGTAGTTCCTACTCCAACAGTAGGGGTTCCTTTTGCAATATCATCATGCCGGCGAAGAACACGCTGCAAGTTATCATTCAAAGCCAATCCCTTACATAGAAGCTCCTCATCTCTGAAAGGAACGCAACCACCATTATCAGTAATTAATTTTAAATGATTAAAAGCTACAAAGAAATTCCGGACCATATCCTTACACAGTATTGTTCACAAGAATCATGACACGCTTTTGGTAAGAACGGCACTGGTCAACAAGGTCAACAATCACCTCTTGCTTTACACCCTGCCACAAAATCAGAAGAAGAAAAAAATAGTATAATTTATCAGATGGGGTCTATAATGTTTCTTATCGCAACAAGAGATGCTTACTTTTTGCTTATGTTGTAAAGCAAATAAAAAAGTCAATATAAAGGTATGCATTAAGTTCACAACTCCAAAATTCTAATCACATGCATAAATCTCAGTATACTAATTTAATCGGAAGACAGAAGTTTTTAGGAAGTTCCACAATCTCTGAGTACATTCTACAATAATGACACAAGTTGAAGACTCTTCCAGCAATAATAGGATTAGACATTCCATTTCCTAGCCAACACGGCTACTTGTGTATCTTCAGCCCCTAATTCTATTTCTGCAGAAATAGCATTCTCTAATTAAAAATTCAGTAGATAATCTATCCATCAATACATCTTTAGTCACAATGTTTCGCTCTGATCCTGCCACCAAGCCTTTGTCCTCCATCCAGAATTATGAAATCAGATTTTAGAAAATTTAACATGAGCAGCACATACTGACACAAAATGTCCTACATCTTTAGTCACAATGTTTCACTCCTGCACTGCTAATTGGAGATATTTGACAGTTGTTTAGACATCACTGTCTTTCATGGAACACTGTCGAAAGATAGAAGATGAAGAAATCGGTGACTTCAAATTTAAGTTTGACGGTTGATCAGAAATTGCTCCATTAACTTGGTTGGCTTTCTCCGCAGACTCACTAGAAGACAAAAAGAAGGGGGTGGTCAAATTTTGTTTTTCTTGACAGCCAAGGGCTTTTCTAACCAAAACTAAGATTAATTCCTGTATAACTTTGATTACTTAATTAGGAGAAACAAAGATAATTATGAGCATATTTCTTAACATTTCGCATTAACTGATTCTGAAATGCATTTTTTTCAAAAATCCCAACATTTGCGTATCACGTACTTGTCAAAAAGATTGTACAATGGGAGCCCAAGTCCGTGATTTTTGGAGGGTTGCGCCTTTGTGCGTCTGGTGGTGTTTATGGCTTGAAGGAAATAGGAGATCCTTTCAAGGAAAGGAGGCTCTTATTGGGACATCGAAATTCTCCATCATTAGTACCCTTTTTTGTTGGGTTCTAGGAAGAAATTGTAAATCCATGGAGGAGATTGTTAATTTTTTGGACTCTTTGAGAGTTTAAAGGCCCTATTTAGCCTTGTGTAGCTTTTGAGGGATGTGTTCCCCTTTTGAATGCCTTTTCTAATGCAAATATTACATGTCAAAAATAAAAATAAAATAAAATAACATGCAGATAACATTAAATAGGACTATAGAGACGCATAGTTGTTATGTATAGCACATGGAATGGCTAGTTGTTATGAATAACACATGGAATGGCTCTATTAGGCAACCATCCAGATTTCAAATCCAATATCCTTTAGTCCAAACTCAAGCAAATCTAGAAGCAAGAGAATGCAGAAAACATTGAACAGAAAAGGGAGAAGAAAAATAATCATAGAGACAGTGTGAATGGCTCAACCAATATAAACAGCAAAGCAACTTATATTCCTACAAAGGGGAAACAAGGGAATAAAGAATCATATATTCCTACAAAGAGTTCTTTTTAAAATAAATAAATAAGTCATTACCTCACGATTTTGAGGATCCAAGGCACCAAGCACTTCCATTAATACATCTGCCAGCCCCTCAGCACTTTGAATCTCTGCGAAGCTGCATTTAAAACAAATCTTAAGATTATAAAAAAATATTTATGTAAACTTATGGTAAAAACACCCTAAAAACAGTTTTAAAAAATATAAACATGTTATCAAAACCAGTTAGATAAACTGAAATTTATTAGAGAAAAGAGAATATACAATAAAGTTCAAGCAAGCCCACAGGCAAAGCACATGGATACAAATTACAAAACAAGACAAATTAATTATTTCTGCTGGACTAATCCACTCAAGAAAAATTAGGCCACATAACTATACGGAACACACAGTTATAAAACTGCAAGAGTTACCATTTGCTTGACTAATATAATTATAAAAAATTAGGCACATAATTTGAGGCAACACCTAAAGATAAAATGCAGCTTTACAATCTCCCTCATTAGCTTGTAACATGTAACTATTAGAAGGGTAAATTACTCAAACCTTCCCTGAGGTTTGGTATTGCTGCAATACTACCTCCGTGAAGCTTGGCCAAAAGTGTGTGTATACATATACACACACACACACACACACACACGAACTAACAGACTGGGTACCCGATGCATGTGCAAATACTAGTATTGTGAACCATAGAGGTTGCGAAGTGATCGGACAGGATTGTGGAAAGTATGATTTTAGTACTGACAGGTATGCTAGTGCAATGGCGTTGTAGAAGCAGTGTAATGGCTGTGTCAGGGATGGAGATGGAGTAATGGGGTGAGTGGGAGCCAGCAGCACGTACTCATACGCCAATATTAGAAAGTAACTGAATAGTACTTTGATATAGATATAACTGAATTCGCTATTTTTAGGCATTAAAACAATTGTAATACTAAATAACATATAATTAGAATTCCAGCAATCCTGTTAAATACTTAACAGGTGAATACCCCTTGAACCAGACGTGTTAGTGAAAAACATATAAACGGAAAATAATAAGCCAACTGACAATCTGTTTTAGAAGTATCATGGAACACCATCTAATAGGTTTCAACTAAGATTGTGTCCAACCAACATAATGATGAGTTTTAACCATATTTTATACCATTTTTCTCCAGACTTCCTCAGACACTTCAATTATCGTCGTAAGAAAAACGAAGGAATCAAATGGCTAAAATTATTCAATCAAACTGAAATTGCAAACCAAAATCCAAAAAAGAAATGAATAAATGGTTCATTTCAAAAGTCTATGTAAACAAAGCTAAATCAGAACGAAGATCACATGCATCATTAGGAAATATATACATCTATACATATATATATATATATATATATATATATATATATATATATATATCTAAAGGTATACCAACGAAAGCCCACTAAATATCCACAAATAAGCTTTAAAAAAAAAATCTCTGTGCAGTGCAAGAAACAAAAACAATACGATACAGGATTCAAGTAATACCTGAGTCCAGAAGCATCCGACTGAAGAGAGGCCTGAACAGCAGTTTCCTCGTATACTGAAGCAGGGTGAATTATCGGTTGGGTTTGTGGCGGAGTAAACAATGGTACACTGTTTTCCACTCGGGGCGGAAATTCTACTCCAGCACCCTGGCAATTACCAAATAGAAGCTAATTAATGAGTTTCAAGATTAAAGGGACATTAAAGAAGAACAAAAGGGAAAAACAAGGCAATTTTCAACATGAAACAGCAACCCGAATGGAACAATATTTTACTTGATTAAAATGACACAAGTATATACAACCACAAGAGTATTAATGGAAATTTATTTTAGTTTTAGAAGTTAAAGATAAACATAAAGAAATATGCAATAAAAACTCTAAAAGGCACCATAAATGAATGTCATCATAAAAATAATAATGATAATGATAATGATAACAATAACAAAAGCCTATAGAACTGCCAAAATGATTACAACCTGCTGGCATTCTTTCCTTCACTAACACTCTTAAGAAATGAAGTACTTGAGGTGATGGAGTTAATTATAGGTACCGTATTGCAATAAAAGCCATTATTTGAAATGTTCTCTTGAATGTTGAGTATGTAGCATTAAAGGAACATAAGCCCAGTATAATAAATTCAAACACATATTCCCTCCCCAAGAAAGAAATGTTGATGTATAGGCTTGTACTAGCCAAATGTATAGATAAATTGTTTCTGCTAAAAATACATTAAAAAGTTAACATAGATAAAACAAAGTAAGGGTTGACCAATCACCTTCAGTTCATTATAAGCAGCAAAGTATTGGGGATACCTTCCCCTGGGCCCATCCAAAGCTTCTTGCCATGTATCTATCAAAATTAGTATCTTCTCCCTTACATTTAAATCAGGCTGCAAAATGAAAATTGAAAGGAAAGAGTAGGCAAGACATCAGTATTTGAATAATAATCATCACCCTTGCCTTTACCCCATATGATTAGGATAGGCTACATGAATTCTCTTTTAACATTCTATTATATTACAAATTTACAAGCCATGTCTCCTATTAATATTTGAATGAGAAAAAAAAAAATAACAGAAACAAGAGAGATAACAGAAGTGAATATAATTAACACCTTCTTCTTTACAATCTTGACCATATCATGTAAGATATCACGCTCAACAATATGTTGTAACACGTTGTCCCCACAATTTTTACTGAGAGTCTCCAATACCTAAAATCAGAAATTTGAAGAAGAAAATATTACTGTTGGGCAATAATGCACATATCAAATGCGTAACACAACTAGTGAAAAGTACAAACAAACACAACATGAGAAGGGGATCTGTTTACGGTTACTAAATCATCATCATCGTTCTTGCCTTTATCCCAAACAAATGGGGTCAGCATTTAGGGTAACTAAATGTGCCACACAAACCCAATCAAACTTGACTCATCATGAGCCTGTGCTTAGAGTCAGCAATAAATTCAAGCCTAGGAATGCATTCAAGCTTGATGACAAAAGAAACCTGAGCTACTCTAGGAGATGTCAGGTTAATTACAAACATTGTCATTTAATATATTAAAATCCCACTGAACGGAGGAACTGATATATCACTAATACTTGTCGTCCTAGCAAAGCAATACAATACAGATTACTTTATCAAGAAGTATTCCAATTAGCAACAATGAATCAATATTAGCTTTTAGACAGTTGGCTTGTTGTAATGTGCCAAAACTGAACTAAGGCTGGCTGAGTTTAAGCTTAACCCACTAGCAACAAACTGAGGACAATGTGAACAAGACAGACACAACAAGAACTAGAGCTTAAGTTCAAGAATCAAAATTGAACAAACTAGGCTCAACTTGCTCCATAATCCCAACTGCAGCAATGATAGCAATAATGATAATGATAATGAGGAATCATCTTTCAGCATGTGATATTCTTTTACATGACACCTAATTCAAATAGTTAAGAATTTTGAAAGCTGAAGGCATTACGCCAAGTGTCAAAACCTCCAAATTTTAAGGCATAAAGCTTCACGAAGTTTTCAACTAAAATACTAATTAAAAAGTAAAAAAAGAAAAGAAAATCACTAAAGAACATTTAAGATTGGACTGTCCAGTAGTAATGAAAAACATTATAAGAAATTTAATCTCATTAAATACGTGCAAGTAATGAAAGACCACTAAAGCATCACGTGTGCTTTCACAAACAGATTGCACACAGGCTATCAAGATTTCAATCACATGTTGAGAGAGACAAAAGCTTTCTTCAACTAAGATGGATCAAGGGCTATCCACTTTTTTTTATTTAATTTTTTTATTGTTATTATTAAAAAAAAATTATATAAGCAAGCTGGAAGGGCTATAATGTATCAACAGAATACAATAGCGAAAGGTATGCAAAGGCCAAATAAAAGGACCAACAGATATATATATATATATATTATATTATATTTATAGGCTATCTATGCCAATTGATATCCCCAAACAAGATGTCATAACTAAGACCACTAGACTAGGGTTTCGAAGGATACTCGTCTGTTTTTTAGGTCCAAAGTCGACAATAGGCCACAAAAAGGGGCATACCACTCCACATACCCACTTCCCTAAACCAGAATGTAGGAATCAATGCCAGATCTTTGCACCAACAAGCTAAAAACTTCACCAGCAGGTTCCAAAAGTTGTTCAATTCCTATTTTATGATCCTTTAAATTTAGGATTTAGAGATGCAAACTAGCATTCTAGTATAACTATCCCAATGCCAAAAAATTTACAACCATGCGGACCCTTACCAGCTCAGCCATACCAGTAAACAAACACTAGACCTTCCTTGCACCAATCATAAATGTAGAAACAATATATGCTACAACAGCCTGGTCTAGTATAAGATTCAATATATTTAGCACAAAAAATGTCAAAAGCCATATATAGAAGCAGCAGGAAATTGAAATACTGACAAAAAGAGAAAGGAGCTGTATTTTAGGATTCTTGCTTCCCAGACGCTTCTTAAGTATTTTCAAGGCATCCTTTGCTTGCCTGCAATTTCAATCCAATCCAAGGGCAGAGAGATAATAACAACATATTTAGTGCAATTGTTAGGTAAAAATAGTTAAGGGTTTAAACAGGTACAAAACTGACATGACTTGAAAGATCCAAGATTCAGATAACATAAATCTAGTTCTGAAATAGAAGAAGATTTAAAGTAACATAGAAAAGATAACAGCTTGGGGATGCTATATCATTTGCAACTAACAAGCAGTTTAGAGTTGGGAATGCCAATAATTTTAAACAAAAAACTTGGTGAATTAACTAGAATGCTCGGGAGATGCCAGCGAACAAATTAATTACGCAAATTGGATGGGCAACAATTATCCAAAAAATAAAATATAATATAAGTTAATTTAGTTGAACAAGTGCACATAATTATAACTCATAGGCACGTATTTGTTGCAACAAGTTACAACATGTTTGGCGCAGGGAAATCAGCATACTCGTGGAGGTTTCAGTCTCTATTTTTTTATAATGATATATGTGAGGTCTGTATTATAAGCCATCCATCCCTTGGTTTGTACTTTGCAGCAACTGCAAGAGATGAGTAATGGAGATTATCTAAGCTTAAGATTGACAGTAGCACTGATAAAAAATTTAGGCTATGCAATGGAATCAACACTATCTATTAAATGTTCCCTAGCAACTTACAAGCATTATAAATGAATTCCTCACAATTGAAATAAACAGTTTTCATAGCAACATAATAAAATGCATGTCATCAAGACATTCAGCTGGTTCTGAATTCACATAAATGGAGCTTCCAATATACAGATGAATCAAAGCATCACAAGAATAATCAACAATATATAACAGACCAAGTAAAGTAAATATATACCCAGGGTCCATGTTTATTATATCGCATAACTCGATATTTATAGCCCAGTCTGGACCGATCAGCATGTCACTCGTGGCCCTCTCAGCAAGAGACACCGCATTAACAGCCATATCTTTTTATTGTACACCCTTTCTCCTCCGTGTCCTCACCTTTGATCTTCATAAAAACAACAAACCCACCACCAAATTCACTCAATCCAAGCATTCAGTCCACATAACATGTACATATAGATATTATATATATAGATAAACACATGAATTCACCTCCTCAAGAATACATATATATATATATATATATATATACACACATCCACATATGCATATTTCACTTCAAAGAGAAACAAGAACCCCACAATCGAACTCTAATTCTTGAATGAAACCAAAACCCCAATAATTAGAGCTTCCAAAACCAAAATTAATCAGAAAATGCATAGAACCCAATAATTGATGGACGAAATATGGTCTTTAAAATAAAATTTCACAAATTAACCACCGACCCCATAACTAAAAAGGCAAAAACCCAAAACCCCAGTTCAGATACAGATCAAAAATGGTGAATCTGTGAGAGAAATTCAGAAGAATTAGCAAAGAATCTTGGAGTCTTACCTGTCAATACACCCACAATCTGGTCTAGAGAGAGAGAGATTTCTCTGTCGATATAGAGAGAGATGAATACGTGGAGTGGTTGTTCTTTTTCTTCTTTTTGGGGTGGGTTTTGTTTGAAGCTCTCTTTGCGTCAGCCTCTGCGCTGTGTGGAATAAAACTTGGACTTCCAATATATACACTTTTTCCTCAATTTGCCGTCCAAAACGAAAAAATAATAGTCAACTCTAACAAATTTCTTCTTTGACTTTTCTTGTTCGTGGGAACTATTATGCGCCGTAAGCGTGTTTGCGCAGCCAACGAACGGCAGCTTGGTGCACAAGTCCTGCATATTCAGAATTTATTATATTCCTTATTTTAATCATCTACACAATTGTCATTGTCAATCTCAAGCGTTTGTGCATCAATCACTTCCAAAAATTTTACCTTAGAGACAATATTTAAACTTTATTGAAAGAAAATGATTTAAAATCCTATAAAACATGAAAACTTTTATTGTAAGATTTAGATTAATTTTTGAGAAAATTCTATTTCGGTGACCAAAATTGAACATAATTAGTATAAAGTAAATCATAAAGTCAAGAAAAAGTGAATAGTCATCAAACCTAAAACTTAATTATTAATAAGTAAGCATTTGATGGTTTATTACATAAATAATTTTTTTATAATATATTATTATGTAAGTAAACAAACTTATCTTGTACATTAAGCTAAATAAACACTTACTTAAATTGACAAACAAAGAAACCACATCTTGTAGCCCTGACTTTAGAATCATTCAGAAAAAAGATAATATATTAAAGCAACAAAGTGAGAAGGACTACCTCTATAAATATTATATAAAGGGCATTTTGAGATGAAACTTTTTTTCTTGATTTGTCACTATAAATATTATGTTTTGCAATTATAGTGGAGAGCTTTGAAAAACACAATGTTCATAAAAAAATTCTAATTTTTTAAATTGGTAAATTGAAAAAAAAAAAAAAAAAAACGTTGGATGAGAGAGAGAGTAGGAGATGAATTTAATGAGTTATTATTTGTATTGGATAGCAATTCTGTCATCTAAAATTTATTTTTAAAATATTTATCAAATATTTAAATATTTTTGACCAAATTATTCTTAAACGGTTACTTAATATCAATTAAGTTTCAACATTGGTCACTATCCATCTTTTCTTAACTTTAAGGTTACTATAGAGCAATTATGTTTAACTTTGTTTATTGAATATTTTGTTTTTCAAACTTACAATTTTTTTTATTGAATATATTTTTATATTTTTGTTTTCAAAAATTTTATAATAAATGTATCTTACCAAACATGATTCCAAATAGTATTAAACATACTTCAAAATATAAATATTACTTCTATTTCACGTCAAAATAAAAGTACGAAACAAAAACAGTTGTCGAGCATACTCTAAAATTTTACAAGCCAAAAAAAATATAACATAATTTATTATAACGCACTCTTATAATATGAAAATTTCTCAAATTGCATTAGAGAGAGAGTGGAGTGTAGAGCCCATCATTATGTGCTCTTTATAACATGGTGCACATTTGTGATAAATTGAAGTAGTACCATTTGTGGGAAGTGAACAAATTTTGCAGTGAATAAAGCAAGATAGACAACTTTAATCATTTTACCATCGAAAATATTAACAAATGAATAAGTACAAGATGCCTCACACATATAATATATGTGTGTGTATATATATGTATATATATATATATATTAAAAATTGATTACTATAGTTAGGTGATGTGCATTAAAAAAAAAAATGTGCATATTAGAGGTTCAAGTGATTGTGGACAACATCATAATGGAGTAGAAGGTATAATTGCACCTTACTTCATTGGGCCATCTATCATTAGATGCAGTAATAAGCCTGGCATTGAAACTTGTAGACGAGTGTCACATGTCAATCTAGGCGTGGTGTGTATATATGTACCACAAAATTAAGCAAAAGTCATGCTTGAAGCTTTGAACCACTGAATATATAGAGGTTCTTCATCTCTTCCATTCAGTTCTCATTTTGTGGCAGCTATGCAATAGGGGTATGTTGTGTCTACAAAATTAGGTATATTGGGTTTGTCTGACTCACTATGCATTGGGTTCGTTGGAATCTTAAATGTTACACAACATTTAGGATGAGTCTGGTACAAGTGCCTTCTCCTTTTGTATAGTGTCTGGGTTTGTACAATGACGTGAATTCATTAGAACTTAAAAAGTTTAACTTGAAGGAATATCAGAATGGGTGACTATTAAAAAGTTTCAGGTATGAGAAAATCAAAAATGGATAAAATTATATCTAGTTAGGGTGAAGGTCTTTATAAATGATATCAGAATTTGACCCAGTTGAAAATGTGGTCAACGAAAACGTTGGACCCGAAAGAAAAATGATTGTGAAAATCTTATAAGCGAGTGTTGTTTGATTGGGGTGAAGGTCGTTATAAATGGTATCAGAACCTGATTCAGTTATAAGTGTGACGAACAAAGCCGTTGAATCTTAAAAACAAATGATTGTGAGAACCTTACAAGCAATTGTATGTAAACATGTACAAGTGATATTAGTATACTATTACACTGAATGAGCTATAGGTACAGATATTGATATAGATGTGCTGATTCCTCTATAACTTAATTGGATGTTTTGATTTCGATATATATCGTACCTAGTATCTTCAAAGTCCACAAAGTTACTGACCAAACACATGCCTACACTAGTACCATACGTCCTTTGTTTGACAAAGCTCGTTGTGTCATCTTTTTGATATATCAACATCTTTGGAAATGTTGTTTTCAATTATCATGTGTTTCTAATATTCACTTGAATTGTTTCATCATTAATTTGTTTGCAAAAAAAAAGGACAGAAAAAAAACATGTATCATATGTGGTTCCCTGGCTTCCAAGCTAGCATGTCGCGACAAAAAAATGCTTACTTGAAGCATAATCAATGTTTACTTCAAGCTTTTTTTTTTTTTTTTTTTTTTTTTTTTTTTCTCTTGTTTTTGGCAGGGTAATTAAGTATCAGTTTGAAAAAATTTTAGTTCACGGTAAGCTCATTTTCAACAAACTTTAATTAATTTTGGCATCATAGTGATGCAAAGTGTGAAACCTGATAAGTATTATATATCTTAACTCTAAATTTTAAGAGGTATTTTGATATATTTTGCATTTGTTATATTGTTCTAGTCTACAGAACTATATTCATTTTAAATTATGCCGTTCTATTCTTTTTATTATTATTTTTTAATACATCCCTATAACTCGTGGACGTATTATATATTGTTTGGGTGAACAACGTAAAATATGTATATTTTATTTTCTATTAATTTTTGCATCATATGAAAATACAGAAGAGATAATTTGTTCCGGATAATAAAATCTCATACTGATATTAGAGGTATAAAATCCACATAAAAGGAGGTGAAAACAACAGATTGGATGTAGCATTTTACTCTTACTGCTATGATCTTTCATTACCCATTTCTTTAAATAATGTTTGCTAGCAGTTTTTTCTTGGCATCTTTTATTTATCCATGGAACTTTGTTTGGTGGTAGTGGAAAGAAAGGAACTTTGAGTATGATAGATAGAAAAAATAAATAAATAAATAAATAATAATAATAAAATAAAAAATTTGTCCATGTTAGATGGGACTGCTTAAATACTTAAAACTGTGAGTGGCGTGCTTAATTAATAAATTTTTAGTATTGCAATCATTTGAGCTTTGAATGATACCGATATATATATATATATATATATATATATATATATATATATATATATATTTCCTTTGCTTTGCTTTTAGTACTCCAACTCCTGTCAACCAACCAGACCATTAAGAGAAAAAGAACAAAATTATGGTATGGCATGGTTTAATGATATGTTCTGCTGAAGAACAAAATTATTATCAATTCTTTATGCATACTTTGTCGGCAGCAGAAAGTTTCATATTCAGAAATTGTTTAATACAAGGTTGAGTGTCTGCACAATCGCCATACTTACAATTTCCAAAACGCGTCTGAAGTTCGAAAAAATAATAATAATAATGGTGGTTTCTCTTTGGCTAAAATCCATTTATGGTTAAACAAACTTGCAATTTAACACTTGAACTCATTGCAGATAATACTCAAAACAACACTCATCTTTTTTCCAAGCAAGACAAATGGAACTTCGAATTTTTCCAAGAACAAAAGGAAAATAAAGGAAAATAAATACCGAGTATATATGTAAAAGACTTTTTATGGATGTGCATATGATGCACTGCAAATTTTCTTCTTTCATAATATCTACAATTTACTTCATCTAGAAATTATTAGTAGGCTCTTTACAAGGATTTTTTTTTTATTTGGTACGCCGATTAAGCCCCGCGGAATTTTCACTTTCCAGTTTTGCTCTTCTTGGTGCAGAAGAAAGACCAGCAACCAGGTATGAAAGCACTCATCTTCCTGCATTACAGTCAAGAATCACATATTACGTACAATCCGATCACCAATAATGTAATATAAATTAATTTAAATTGCTGATACAGTTTCCTTACAATTATTTTAATCTGTTATGTTTATATGCATTATTAAGCCACCTTACTCAATCAAGACAGTTACAATTAATACTAATTTAAGTGTACCTAAACTGTTTCCCATTCAGCTTTGAATTCAAGATGCAAACTAGCCACCATACGCAGTGTGTAGTTTTCTTAGGGGTTAAATATATATTCATACATATATATATATAATACTTTTATATCATTCACAAATATTTGAATAATGCAAATGACTCTGGAGTGGTTCACAACTCTGCTGAATTATAGTTTGTCTCTCAGAATGCTTTGCTTTCACCTCACTACTTAGGGTTCTATACTTCTGAACTTACAATACATTATTTATTTTTTATTTTTTTTAATTCTGAATCATTTTAAACTAAAAATTATCTTGCATCTTGAACTTATCATGCTAACTGAGTCATCACTATATTGATCCAAGATAACTGAATCACCAGTTATGCAGCTTTAAACCCTGACAAGTTTAAATAGTACAGAGACATATGCATACATAAATAAATATACACATAGTCACACACACATCTGTATGTTTCAGTTGGACAAAAATATGATTCAACGACCAGATTCATGATTTGCTGAACAGTATTCAACCCTTCAAATGTGTGTAGAAGTCTATAGGTATTTGCATTATTAATGTACTTGCATTTTACATTTTTTTTTTCGCTAATAGTCTACTCGAGACTTTGACTGGTATAGAATTAAGCAATTTCTTGGACTGGGGGATTAAAGCGTCAGATAAACCTTTCAAAATATACCTAATTTTTGTTACAAATAAGATTTTTTTTTTTTTTTTTTTTCCTTCTGTTTTAATAGTTTTTTTTTGCTCTGTTTCCACAAGAGAAATAGATAATGAAAATTTGAAGATTTACATATTTTAAAGTAATTCTCATTTCAATTTCTTGAGGGAACATACTAGCCTTCAATTCCTAAATTTGGTTCGAGGAAGAAGATTAGGCCCTAAATTCTCTTCTGTTTTTTTTTTCACTTCCCCTGTTTATATACTACCTTCCATGCTTGAAAATTAATCAAATTTGGACTAATAAACTGATATTTGATGCAACAAAAAAGTTGAAATCATGGGTTGTTTTGTTAATATCACTTATTAATATACAATTAATCAAAAAATGCTATTCAGAAATCTAATTGAAGAAAAATAAATAAATTTGTGTATCAAACCTGCCGCTGTTGCTACGGCTGCTGCTGCTGCTGCTACCACTGCTGCCACTATTGCTGGTTGTTACACCACTTTCACTCTCACCGGAACCAACAACTTTTTTCTTCCACCAATCTTTATCAACACCCTTGGAAGATCTATCCGAAACCTCTGGTTTGGGAGAAACTTTAGCACAAGTGTTTGTTGCTTTCTTCTTCTTCTTCGATCCAAAATAGAATGGAATGACCATCTTAAGAAACAACCCTCGATTGTCAATGCTTCCACTCCTCACCATCTTCGCTTTCTTTTCATTCTTCTTGCTCTCTTGCCTCATTACCTTCACCCTCTGATCTACAAATTCACTACCAAAAATTTTCAAATTTTTCTCTCCAACCAAACACTCCTCCTGAGTCTCCACTCTAGTGTGCTCCACGAGATCCTTCAAGGACAGCTCGTACGACGACTCGGGCATGCTCTTGACCATCTCCATGAGCTCCCACTGGCCTCTGGCGATTGCTTGAGTTTTCGAAACCGGAGACAGATGCCCGTAAGCCCTCTGTGGATGCCGCGGAGGCAGGGGACCTCTGGGCGGACTTGTCTTCCACAAAGGCGGCGAGCAAACGCCGGACTCCTCTTCCTCCATGTTCCCAGGCCTAAACTGGACACTCCCGCCGTCAAAACTCCTATAACTCTCGTAGTTCTGGGCTGCCTTTACAGCCTTGGCGCCATAATTCTTGGACCCCCAACCGCCATAACTGTCGCGGGCGCGACCGAGTTCATTTCTTGGATCTAGCATGGTGTTTTTTGCAGAGAGAATTGAGTGGACGAGGAAGGGAAGAGATTTGGTGAATGTGGTTTGTTTGAAGAGGGATGGTGGGTGTGGAGGGCATTGTCATCGATGACCTCGTGTAATTGTCACTTTCTTGATTTTTTATTTTCTCGATAGTTTTATTGGTGTGGCTGGTTTTTGGGGGTATTAGGCTCCATAAAAGTCAAGGCTTTCTAGATGGGTTTGCACGTAGTAGGGTCACCACTTTTCCCCAATTTTCTCGTGTTCCGTCTTTGTTTGAGCTTTAGGTTTGGTTAGTTTTTATGTGGAGGGGAAAAGACTTGGGGGTCCTTTTCATGGGTTTTTTCCTGATTTTTTCCCTACACGAAAATTAGTCCATTGTTTATTCCTTATCAAATTAGAGTCAAAATAAATGCTTATAGTTGAAAGTTCATATAATACTTGATAAATAAATATAAGTGCCTTTAAGCAATATTTGTTCTAGATTTTTATGAATTTTATTCATACGCAATGATAATGATATAAATATAAGAATTCTCATTCTATAAATTGACATGGTAAAAAATACAAGTCTTATAAGATATCACTAAAATAAACAAAGAGAATGACCATCACTTTTCCTATAAAAAAAAAGTGAAATAAATGAGATTTTCTAAAAAGCATATTTAGATAAAAATCTCTATTACCAAAAAGTGTTATTTTGTGTCTATCAAACAAAAATACAAACGCGTTTTCAAAACTAAAAATGTTTTTATCCTATTATACTGCAATGTCAAAGGGATATTAACTAGATGTTTTAATCTAAAGAGAATTTGAGGACTTATTTTCAAAGATATATGGCTAAAGTTCAAGCTCCATTATATGTTAAAAGAAGTTGTGATTAAATTCTGTTTAATTGCATAAAGCCACTTATTAAATGGGATTTCATTAGATGATCTAATTTAGATCCAACAAGGGAGTAAGGCCAATTAATGAGTTGGGTGTTTGTGAAAAAAAAAAAATTTGGGTGTTTTGAAGTATTAAATCAACTAAAAAAAAATCACACAACTTATTTAGACTTTGGTTGGAAAACTTTAATCCATTTTATAAGGGGCTTGACCTTGAGCCAAAATTCAGTAACTCCATTAACTAGGTTCAAAGTAATTGTGATTAATTGCATTAATCCCACTTATTAAATGGGATTGATTTGATCCAAAAAGGGGCTAAACCCTTTTGAAGTATTAAATCTCAGCTTAAAATAATAATAATAATAATAAATAAATCAAACATCTTATTTAGACTTTGGTTAATTTCTTATATAGGGGGCTTGACTTGAGGCAATTCAACAATCCATTTTATTGAAAATAAAATTCATAAGCACCTACATATAAAAAATATATATATAAAAAAATATATATATATATATATAAAAGAAAAAGAAGAAGAAGAAGAAGAAGGATCTATAGCTAGAAGATATTGTATGGGATTTGATTTAGACATGTTGAGGATTAGGATTTCTTTTGAATTGTCACTGAGGGCATTACCTAATTCAGTCTCCTCCTCCATCTTCTATGCACAAGAATTGTGGCCTGATAAAAATATCTTGGGTCACTTTCCAAATTCAGTATTTTAATTTGTTTCCTGACTAAATTAAAATTAAAATACATACACAAATAAAATACAGTGAAACAATCTAAGGGGTTTTTTCTTTTTTTTTTTTTTTTTTTTTTGGGAAAAAAAGCAATCTAAGGATTATTAGGGGTTATTTTACATTAATATTAGATGCGAGGGAGAGCAACATAATTTAAAATAAAAAAATAATGGGTGGTAGGAACAACTACAAGTTCCACGTGTCTATTTGTGGGGACACGTGTGCTGTTATGTTTAATGCTTGATTACGTGTATGATGTAGCTTAAGTTTTCCCAAACAGTATTGTTATACGTCACATGAGATATATAGTTTAGGTGGAAATGAAAGTCTTGGATTTTGCTTGGACAATAAGCTTAAAGGGTTCTTTTCATCCAGTCAACTACCTCTTTGTTTTTATTGATTATCTATTAACATTACTTTATCTTCGTGGCTGTGGCTGCTGATACACACACACACACACACACATTTAAATAAAAATTGCTGTACTTGTAAAGTTGTTACACCATGATTGTATAGGTGGTGATTTT
Source organism: Cornus florida (assembly GCF_030987335.1). Classification (NCBI taxonomy): domain Eukaryota; kingdom Viridiplantae; phylum Streptophyta; class Magnoliopsida; order Cornales; family Cornaceae; genus Cornus; species Cornus florida. The sequence goes on along the minus strand of NW_026775579.1, from coordinate 74,393,643 downwards.
TCTATTGTCTGAAGCAAAAGATACCATTTGTGATGGGCCCTAAAGCTACGAAATATCATAATCACGTAGACTTGCTGCCTTTACAAGTGATCACGCAATAATCACAAGAAAATAATCACAAGAATTTTGATTTTTGGCAGTAAGTGGGTATTCTAGAAATGGCATGACATATGGAAATTGAAAGTAAGCCCTTATGCATAGCTCATCATAAATTTAATTTTCAGGTCAGCCATGAGCACACAAGTGAATGAATGAATCATCTACTCTTCAATACATATAAAAAAATAATAACAATAATTCGAATCTATTTAGTCATCTAATAAAAATTTTAAAATTAAAAAAATACAATTTTTGAATCTTAAAAGTATGATTTGGCCTAAAAGGCTCTTGCCTTAAAAATATATTCGACCAAATTATCTATAAAAAAAAAATTGGATTAGTTAGTCCGTTTGACCTTTTGACGGTCCAAACCGGTTCCAAAATTTTTAACCATCTGTTTGATACAGTACACATACTTTTAAAAATTTCAGCTATTTAAGTAGTTTCCAAATAAAATTATAAGTACTATATTTATGAATTTTTATTGAATTTGGTACATTGCTTTAATATGCATGTGCAAAACTACATTATTAAATGATCATATTATAAGGTGTGTAGATTGATAAAAATGATTAAAAATTTAGTGTTGAACTTCAGTTGTTGAAATCATTCAGTGTTGTATATAAATTTAAAACGTAATTTGGATTTGGCATGCTAAAATCTTTGGAAAAAAAAAAAAACTGAAATATTAAAATGTTTACTCTATGATTTTAACCTCGACACCCCTTATTATAAAACTAATATTGGGATAATCTCAAATAACCAAGAATGACTCGATAGAGCTTATATGGTAGAAAAATGACAATCTCTAAACTTGACAAACTTCATCATACATCACATTGAATGTAAATATTTTATTTTATTTATTTATTTATTTTTATCATGTTAACCTTAAGAGGGGCTGATCTCATAGAATGATACAGACGTTAATTTAAAAAAGCGTAATTCTTAAAGTCAACTATATTATGTAAGAAAATTAAACAAACCAACTTATTCAAAAGAATTAAACAAAAAAATTTGAAAAAATTAAAGATAGGTTTTTTTTTTTTTTTTTTTTTTTTTTTTTTTTTTTTTTTGAACTGTAAAATAGGTAAAAATAATGTCATTTTGAAAATAATTGATCTATAAAAAATGGAGGTCCAAAAATGAAATCGAAGTATCCAGCATTGCTATGCTTCAATGTGGGATCCAACTTCATAAGGGTAAAAAAAAATGTGGGATCCAACAAATGAAAATGGTATGAATGAATATTTGTCACTTTACGTAAAGTGTAATAAATACTTATATAGGGTGTTCTTTTTTTTTTTTATACTTAAAATTATAAACTATTTTATTATGTTGTAGAATAACTTAATTTAAGATTTAATTATGAAGAAGTAAAGTTATACTCTAATTAAATACGGATGATAGCAATTTAGATATCACTTAAAAAACAAGTTTCACTTAAAAACAGGAACTAAATTTTAACTAGTAAAAACTTAAATTCTCACTGCTGAAAATTTAAACAAGCATCAAAAGAGTTCTCAAATTACAATCATAACTTAAAATTTTAATATTTAATTTTCAATTTTATTAAACAACAATATCTGCCATCAAACAAATTTAGTGAAAAAATTTACCAGTTTTAGGAGTTAATCAAGTTTTGCAATTTAATACTTACTTATGAATTAAAAAGTGTTGTTTGATCTGAATAAATTAAACGCTAATTCATTAAGTGTGTTTGATAATAAAGTAAAATTTTAAATGATAAGGGCATTACTTATCATTAATCATTGAATGTTGAACGCTAAAAATAAAAAAAAAAAATTTAAAAAAAATTATTTTTAATTATTAATTCAAATTTTCAATACTTAAAATTTAACTCCTAAACCGTACTTAATTTTTAATTTTATCTAACAACCTTTGATCAATATTCAATTAAATATGTTTGGTAACGCAACTTGAACCCCATAATGAATTCTACTAAAAATTGAGTAAAATTTCAAGTGCCCAAAAATAATAATAATAATAATCTCACATCGATTTCAACATTTAAAACATGTGCAACTGTTAAAATTTTTTAATTAAGAATGATTGTCTGATAGTATCTTTTTTATATATGAAAGTGAAATGAGTTGAGGAAAGAAAAATATTAATCTGTAGTAATATATTATTACTTAAACACTTGGGTTTATAAAATTTGAGTCCTTAATTTTCTTTGTAGTATTTTTTTTTATTAATTTTTCGTATGAATTTTTTGGCGATAGAGGATCATACACACAAAAACTAAAATAAATAAATAAATAATAAGTAAAGCAGAAAAATAAATAAAAACGAGGAACTGCGTACTGTATATAAAATAATTCTTGTCCTTTGGTTGCGCTGGAGGGAATTTACCGTTGAGGCTTTCAAAAATAAATTCAAAATGCTCCGAGAGCGATTACAGAGATGGAACAAGGCGAAGAAGAAGCAACAACAGTAGCAAAATTGTCTTAAACCTGGTATTGTATACCTGCTTTATGTAGAGCTTTATAACAGCGTTATTCATGGTAGCATAGCATTTGTATGTACCCATTTCTGAGGAAAGCTCATGGACTGCACACAACCTCACTGTCCTTTTATTCTAACCTCATTGACCGCTGTCTCTCATTGAAATCCTTGGGTGTTGCTAAACTCATTCATGCCCAGTTAATAAAAGTTGGTTTTAACTGCAATACTTTTCTGGGTAATCGCTGTATTGATCTGTACTCTAATTTGGGCAAATTTAATGAAGCTTTGCAAGCATTTGATGACATACCCAACAAGAATATAGTTTCCTGGAATGTTAGCTTGAAGGTGTTTGTTAAATCCGGCGATATCGACGGCGCACGTTGTTTGTTTGATAAAATGCCTGAGAGAGATGTTGTTAGTTGGAACTCGATTATTTCGTGTTATGCTTCAAATGGGTTTGCGGATTGTGCATTAGGGATGTTTTCAGAAATGCAAAACAATGGTGTGAGACCAAGTGGGTTCACGTCCTCCATTATGGTGTCTTCTGTGACGTGTGCTCGTAATGGCAAGCAAATTCATGGCTGCATTATACGGAATGGTTTGAATTTGTCGAATGTGGTGGTTGGTAATTCCTTGATTGACATGTATGGAAAGCTTGGTCTTTTGGATTACGCTTTTGCTGTGTTTTTTACTATGGAGGAGTTGGATGTTATCTCCTGGAACTCGTTGATTTCGGGCTTATGTAAATCTGGATATGAAGAATTGGCATTAAATCAATTCTATTTGATGAAATCTGCAGGATATTTACCTGATGAGTTTACCATATCGACAGTTGTCTGTGTCTGTTCAAATCTGCGTGATTTGGAAAAGGGTAAGCAATTTATTGCTTTATGTGTAAAGGTGGGTTTTCTTTCTAACAACATTGTTTCAAGTTCCGCTATTGACCTTTTTTCCAAATGCAACAGATTGGAGGATTCAGTAAAACTCTTTGAAGAAATAAATAGACGGGACTCCGTTGTTTGCAATGCCATGATTTCAAGCTATGCAGAGCATGGTTATAAGGAGGATGCTTTGAAACTTTTTGTCCTTACTTTGAGAGACAACATTAGGCCAACTGAGTACACTCTCAGCAGTGTTTTGAGTTCTGCTTCTTCGCTTCTTCCAGCAGAGCAGGGGAGTCAATTCCATTCTTTGACTATTAAACTAGGTTTGGAATCTGATATGGTCATTTCTGGTTCACTTGTGGAAATGTATGCTAGTTTCGGATTAATTGACTGTGCGATGAAATTTTTTGCTCAAACCAATGTAAAAGATTTGATATCTTGGAACACCATGATTCTTGGTTTGACTCGCAATGGGAGAGTAGCTGAAGCCCTAGACCTTTTTAAAGAACTACTTGTGGAAGGCCCACCACCAGATCGAATAACATTAACTGGGGTTCTGCTAGCTTGCAACTATGGTGGTTTTGTGGATGAAGGGTGGAGCGTACTGTCTTCTATGGAGAAGAAATACGGAGTCATACCTAGGCTTGAGCATTATGCTTGCATCGTGGACATGATGAGTCGAGCTGGTAAACTCAAAGAAGTGATTTATGTTGTGGAAACAATGCCTCACAACCCCAGCGCTTCAATTTGGGAATCAATACTTCGTGCTTGCAGCTTCCATGGAGACTTGAAACTCACTGAAAAAGTTGCGGAAAAAGTGATCGAATGTGAGCCAGAGTCATCTCTTCCTTATCTACTATTGGCTCAGGCATATGAGATGGGGGGCAGATGGGAGAGCATGGTTCGAGTCAAGAAGGCCATGAAAGAGAGAGGTGCAGAGAAGATGATCGCATGCAGTTGGATTGGGATAAAAGACCATGTGTTTGTTTTTAAAGCAAATGATATACTCTATTATGGAGGCCAAGACGTTGACTTGGTATTAAGATTACTGAATCAGGAGATGGAGGATGAAGGTTGTGGATCAACAATATGATGAAGTAGTTTCTGAGGGAAAGGAAGAGTGAAGTAAAAAGAAGAGGAAGAGCGTGTATATTTTTATAAACTGATATATTTATTGATACAGTTTGCTTATTTTCTTTTTGACGGTGTAGCCGCAAATTATTGAATGACAAGATCAGATTTGTCACTGACAACATTCAACTAGAATCATATTTGTCTCTCCTATGCTCATATGACGGCCAAGAGTTGGTGGTGTTGATATTGTTATTACAAAATTCAAACTGGTCCCAACTGGGCTTCATTATACTGGATGCAGAGGAGCTTTAATTTTGTCATCGAATTGGATCTCACAGCTCAGAGACAAAGAACAAGTATAGATGATAACACAATTTGTTTGACTTAATTAGGAAGTTGCTTGCTTAAGCATGAGTTGTTTCAATCACAATATGGAACCTGAATCAGCTCAGATCAATGTTTAGTGTCTGTTGCTCAGACCTCAATACACTATAGGGCTGGCTACTAGGTGAAGATTGTCATTGGAAACCTTATGGTTGATATTTAGTATTACTGGCCCATATCAGTTTTTGTTCGAGCAGGTAATGTTGGCTAATTAGTTCAAGTAAACAGATCCAGCAATGCTTTTTGGAATGGAGTAAGATTACTTAAGGGGCTTTTTCTGGGGTTACTCTGAAGGCAAAGGTGGTTCAATTTCGAACCAAACAGTTGGTCATCTTTCCTAAATGCTTGAGTCGGTTACTTTGTTTAGACAGGCAACTTCAAATCAGGTCATTCCTCCTCTATCGGTTGCCGATCACAGGGCTCAAAAATTACAGTGCCACGCATCCATTCTACTTCAAGTCATTCCTCCTCTATGGGTTGCCGATCATAGGGCTCAAAATCATGGTGCCACGCATCCATTTGATTGGTGAGGTATGGAACTCATAATATTTGAACATCTGGATTCATTCCATCAACAACATTGAATATTGTTCTTTCAAATTAATCATAAGAAGTTTCTAGATGGTACTGTTGGTGCGAGTTCAAGTCTCGTAGTAGCTACTTTGTGAAATATCAAAGATAAGGTCAGTCTTGAGTCCTCGCTCCCGACTTTATTGCTGAAATAGAGCTATCTCGAACCTATGACAGTAAGAGCAGCTTATGACGTAATTCAGTAAAACTTTTACAGTGTAGTCATAGGCTCCCTGCTGATGTTCCTGTATAGAGCAGATCTGCTATACTGGGGCGATATGATGATTGATGACAATTTTCTGCTGTAAATTTAAACTGTAAATGAATCAACCGTTAGCAGCAAATTACAATATATCTCTTTTCTAATTGTCACGTGCTATATTCTTTTTAGCACATAAATCATCCACAAGTTTGAAAACACCATGGTTGGGCTCTGGTTTAACAGGGGCAAACCTGATTCATTGAGAGGAAGAACAGGCTGTTACCTTAGCTACCTTGTTTTCCACTATCAATTTAAGCTTATGTTTCTTTAGGCTTGAGTTTGAAGAAGGTTAAATAAACCCTCCACCTCGGGCATTACGAAAAAAGCCCTAAATCTGGATTTTTTTACTCCACAGCCTATGCCTTTTCTGCTACCAGACTTCTGTAAAAGAGACATAGATAAGCAGCATATCAAAGAAAAGGTGTAGAACCCAAGTTGGATTTATACCTCCTTTGCTTTGATCCACCTTCCTGGGCAGGGAAGAGAGTGAAAATGGATTGCGGATGGTGGTCCTGGTATATCTGGGAAGATGCTAAAGCCTCAATTTAACAATTGTACATACAGGTTCATACGTATGCACTATGTGTATATAGTTAAATAAACAGACACACATATATTTGTTATATGTGCAATTGTGCATGTGTTTGATGAAGTAATAAAGAAGTTTCCAGCTCATTTTTAGCATTGCAAGCATTTTTTGTTTTGCGTGATACTGTTAGACCACCCTGTTGGTGTTTTGTGCAAAAATATGTAAAACGTTTTTCAAGTGACTTTGTTTGTTTGTTTGTTTTTTTTTTTTAATTACAAAAAAATACCAAGGTAAAAAATAATTTAAAAGAAAAATGCATTTCAACTGTCCAATCGTATGAAATTTGAAAAAAATAATAATGATAAGAAAGAAAAATGAATGATTAACAAAAAATAAATAAATACCAGTGATGTGGGGGAGTCACATAAGGTTCAACCGAGGCAACTACCCTCCTGAAAACTCTTGTACGTAAACAAATTAGTAATTGTAAAAATGCCTTATTTACCAACTCCAAATTTAAAAGATTTCACACTTTTCTCTTTCACCATCCCATTAAGTTCTAAAAGAACCTCTCTTCAAAATTAGGGTTGCAACTTAGACAGGATTAACCCGGACTAATCCAAGCCCAGGTCAAAAAAATTTGGGAATGGACGGTGTCACTTGCAATTTGGTCCAAACTTAAATCGAAAATTAACAACCCGATTTCATTTTGGGTCAGCTAAGGTTATTGTGTTAGACAACCCTATGCCCAACACGAGCTCGTCATGAATTATAGAACTCGAAGAGCCCAACATATATGTAAAATATATATTTGTGTTAATTGCAAGTGATTAGTTATTTAGTGGGTTCACTATGTTGCAATACATACATGCGAACCCTAACATATCTTTGGAAAATATCAGTCAAATTACTAACCTAGTAACCCTAATATGGTTATTTCATTTGTTATTACTGCAATCGAAATTCTAACTCGAAATAGTAACTTGAGTTGATAGTCTAAATTCAATATGAAATTTCAACCCAAGTTGCAAGCCCAAATTCAAACCGAGCTTAAAAGATTAATGGTGAGTTGGCCTCAAATTGATTGTTGAAGATTTCATATCTTGAGTTGAGCCCCTGAAAGTCTAAATTCAACGAACTTAAAAAATGAATGATGAGTTGGGCTCAAATATACGGTTGAAGATTTCATATCTCAGATTAAGCCCTCCAACCCACCAAGTTGCACCTTTACTCAAATTTTGAAAAATTCTCGATACTTGTGCAATTGAACGAGAGTCGGTGAATGAGTGGGATCAAGAATGAAATTCCGATCAAGTTGATTGTAAGGGTCAGTCTCAGATGCTTGAACTTTGGATACTTTACTGATGGGGTTCAAGAAGGAATAAAATGTTGAAGGTTGTACCCTAATGTTACATTTTTTTTTTCTTTTTCTAACCAACATGGAAGGAGAGGATGAGGTGAGTCAAATCTGGGCTCCCATACAACTTAAGAAAGTGCATTTACCAACTAGGCTACCTAACTCCAGAGGTGCACAAAAAATCGGTTGAATTTGACCTCTGTTCTTTAAGAAAGTGCAATCGTTTCACCTATGTTCTTCAAGATTTGAATTTGATGTAGAATAAATAAATCTGCTTCTCAGATCGTTGTAGATCACTCTTGTAATTATATGTGTGTTCTAGAAATAAAAATAGAAAAATCAAATTTGATTTTCTACAGAATATCTCTCAGGCTTTTTAAGAATCAGAAGATGTAATGCAAAAGCTGTATCAACCTAGATGAAAATCAAGGTTTATATAGAATTTTAAAGACCTCGATATATATAGGAAAAGGTAATTTTCATGCATAGGACTTTTGAAAAGAATTCTATATCAAATAGGAAGTTTAGATAGAATAGGAAACTAAAATCCTAAACTGTATGGAACCGGTTCCAAAGGTGGCCAACTTTGGAACCGGTTCCCAAAGGACGGGATGCAATTCTTCGAAGTTAAGGTTCTTGAACTAGTAATAAAGTTTGGTACCGGTTACCACATGACATAATTGAAAAAGAAGGTTTAACAGTTTTGAAAATTTCTATTTTGCAAACTTTGAAGAAACACATATGGTATGTATAGTCTCCTAAGTGTGAAACAACTTCTTAAAGTGTTGTTCATACCTTTTTCATAAATCATAGTTTATCAAACTTGAACAACTTTCCAATTCCGTAGTCGATCTCGATCTTGATTTGGTAACTTGAAAATTTGAACTCGATCGGACTTATTTTGACACCGAAAATAGTCAATTAGAAAAATTATATCTCACATTTATCATGGTTTGGTTTGGGTTTCAAAAAATATGGAAACGTTTATATAAATGGTTTGAGATTCTACAAGACCAAACCGTTTTATAATGTTTTGGAGTTCTTTTAGTGGTTGTTTTTGGATCGGTATTATACAAAAAAAACATAATAATAAGATTAGCTTTTTAACCACTCAACTATGTATCATAATATATAGTAAAAAATATATTATAATAGAAAATTATATTATATATCATGTATATTTTTAATTATATATATATTAGATTGTATTATAAAAAAGTTTAGAACTGTGAAATTGAGCCGAACACGGTTTGGTTCGGTTTGGTTCCATTCATTTCATGGCTCGGTTTGGTTTTAATTTTTATCGAACCGTTAAAATTGGTTTGATTTTAAAATATTCATAAACTGGTTGTAACAACCCAAATTCGGGGATTCGGATCGCTAACCTGGTCCTTACCCGGACCTGAGGTGACACAAGGGTACTATGATCATTTCATATTAATTTAATCATTTAAGGTCCACTAAGGGTAGAACCGTCATTTTCTAGAGTCATTCCATGAATTAAATTAGGTTTGGGGGCCTTGTAGTCATACCACGTCCTTCTAATGCTCCTAGAGTTCATAGGGGTTTAATGGTCTTTTTGCATGGTCAAATAATATTACCCAAAAGGGTAAAATAGACTTTTACCATATTCAAATGGTGATATAAAAGCCATTGGGGGCAAAATAGTCATTTTTTGGTCAAAATAAAACATTCACACCCTTTAGGGTAATTCTGTCATTTTCAAGGGTCATTCTGCACTTTAGTTGGGGTCTAGGAGTCATTAGGTAATTATATTGAAATATGAAGTCCTTGTGAACATATTAGTTCATCTAACTGGTTAGGAGATTTCTCCTAACCGTGTAAGTCTTCTGGACCATTCATCTACTCGGTTTCCTAACCGAGTAGACCGAGTAGATGAATGGTCAAGAAGACTTACACGTTTTCAAATCACATCTAACCGGTTAGGAGATTTCTTATAACCGGTTATGTAAATAGCCAATGGAAAAATTGTAAAAAAGTCATACCTAACCGGTTAGGAAACTTTATCTAACCGGTTACATAAGGAAAATTATCCAACCCCTTCTCTGCCCCATACATCTAACCAAAGTATGAGAAATCTCTTACCCAGGTAGTAGAACACCCAAATTCTTATCTAACCGGTTAGGAAAACCCTTCTAACCGGTTAGATGGGAAAAACCCATCAAACCAACACACTGCCCACTCATCTAACCGGTTAGGTGTTCCTATCTAACCGATTAGATGATGCCCACAGATGAATCTAACGAAATTTCTACTTCCAAAACCCAACCAAATGCAATCCCCAAACACCTAAACATGAAATTAAATCTCTAAGAACATCATCAACCATAAAACGTTTCATAAAATCTACAAATAACATCATTCATACATCATTGAAACATTTATACAAGTGTAAAAGAATATGTTTACAAGATGATGAGGCTTCCATGACCATAATTACAAAAGCTTTACTTGAAGCTCACAAAAGAATATAATTACATTGCAAAATCATTATCCATACTAGTCCATTACAAAAGATATCAAAAGTCCATTCGACACTTCTAAGCTTGTAAGGGTGCGTCGTCTACAATATCCTTGCCATGTCCTGAAAATGATAAATATGGGGTGAACACGACGGCTCAGTAGGAGATGCCTAAAGCATTAGCTTTGGGCTCCCTTGAGTCAACATACAAAGAATACCTAAAAGAAATCGGGGTCATGCGTGGAAATGCTAATAAACCACAATCAACACAAACATACCATCATGCTATGAAATGTCATGCTTTCCCAACCATAATTCCCGCCCTAACTCCACACACACCGAAACCCGCTAACCGACTTTACCGAGGCGAAATTAATTAGCTATCCCTAGTTCCAAATCCGGCAACTATTTGGGGCCTAGCAATCAACTTTACACGTCCTATCCGGCACGCGCTCCCTCTAGGTCGAATTAGCCCCTGGCTTGCGAAACCCGGTCCCTTTCATAAAATCATTTTTCCAACCATTCCCAAATTACTTTCTTTTTTTAAAAAAACATTTCAACCACTATTTCCCAACCATGCTCATGCCACGAATGAAATCATGCATTATAGATCAATATTTTCATGTTTATAATGTCTTAGCAACTGAATTACACATATAATCAACATCACATTTAGACATGATTTTTCTATTCAACATATAACACCATTTTAACCTAAAGTTTAACATTTAGAGCAAGTAAAACATGGAATCAAGAAAAAAAAACTCAAACAAGAGAGAAAACATGGTACTTTAAACATTCCTACCTCAAGAATGCAACCCAAAGCCCCTAGCTCCCAAGCTCGAAAATCCCCAAATACATACAAAACCGGTAGAGAAATGTAGGCCTTGAAGAGTAGAACAACTTTTCTTCCTTGCTCCTCACCTAGATCTTCCTTTAGCTAGCTCAAATCTTAGAAAGAAGCTTGAGATTTTAGAAAGAGGAAGTGAAATGGAGGAGAGAGAGAGAATGCCGAATGGGAGAGAGAAAAGGAAATGATGTGGGTGGTAGTGGTTGGTGGATATATAATCCAAAATAAAATATGTGGCCCAAATCAAGTCTTCCACCATTGACTTGTCCTTGTACCAAACTACCCTTCTCAAACTAACCAATTTCATACACGCCCCCTTCTTAATTAACCTCTTCCACTAACCAACATGAATATACATATATACATCCATATATATATATATAACACAACAATGACCTAAATTAAATAATGACGCACTAAAATATACGGGGTCCCACACGACGCATAAAACGATGCACAGAGAAAATAAATAAATAAAATAAAATAAAAATTTGAAAAAAAAAAACCAAAAAAAAATTCAGGACATTACAATCTACCCTCCTTAAAGAGATTTCATCCTTGAAATCTACCCTCCTTAAGAAGGAGGTCCACAACTAAACACTTTCCCGAGAAACACCCCAACAAACCCACAAAACTATTAGCTCACAGACCTTATTGCCTTTGACACCGGATGTCAATAGGCAATCATACACCACTGCCACTAGCAACACAATGCTCACCACCCTATATGGGTACTCATCGCACAATGTTCTACCATGTTAACCATTGGATCCTATACTTAGTTTTACAACCAACATCGGGCACACCCTATACATCCATACTAAGCTTTGAAGCTCGCAAGGAAAACGGTCACTAGACCACTAAATATAACGAAGTCTGACCTTAACTCATTCCTCAAAGGATAACCGAAACTCGAGATTAAAGATCTCTACTATCACACAACGAGTCACTCAGTCACCAAGTGTACTCTCAAGTACTTAGGACACAAATCCCCAAGGCAATATTTTCAATAATTAATTGATCGATCCATATACCTTTATCAAATACCTGTCCTCCCTAACATACCTCGTCGCCCGAGACAAACTACGTGAACCCACATTATTACACTGACATAACACACAACACCATGCTCTCACTGTCACTGACGAATTGAAACAATCATTGACCTTTGACCCGACATTGTGCTAAAGAGGGACTGATTCAAGAGAAATGGTTGGCCAGGCCATTCTCATCCTCGATCCGATCTTAGCACAGATGTCGTTTCTGTCCTCAGGTCCAAACCTCAAACACAGTCTCACACAATCCACAAAACAACCAAGAGATCCACTTACCATCCACACATCGTTCCACATAACCTCAACAACTATACAGTCACACACCAGCTCTAAGAATCTCAATAATTCCTCAATCATGCAACTCGTAACAAGTTAAAAACAACACAGCACCAAACGTCACAATCATCAACCAGCACTAAAGATCTCTAATTTACTCATAACATCCACACCAATAAACAACTCATAACATTTGTCACTCCCCGAAAATTCTAACAAAATGCTCTGATACCATTTTGTCATGACCCCGAATTTTCTAATAAATCCTTAATTTATACAAATACAAATACATCAAAATACACCCAGGATCACAAAAGAATGTCCTCTTTTACACAAAATCAATTTCCTCAAATATACAAAAAATTCTCCAAATACTGAAAATAAATCCTGCAACACCAACTCTTTATCCTAAGCCCATCTCTAGCAATTCCCGTCCATCTTCAGTACCTGAAACTGGAGGGTGGTGAGACAAAAGTCCCAGTAGGAAAAACCATAACAAGAATTTCATGGAAGTTTAACAAAACAGCTTCAATAAACATATACATGTGAGTTTAAACAAAATAAATATGCATTTAATCAAAACATTTCATAAAACATTTAATCAAAACCTCCCCATGCCATTCAAGGTATAGAGAACCCTACCCTGAAAAAGAATTTCCTCACTGGAGCATCAAGTCTCCAAGCTTTCGTTGCGCTCTCTGCAACTCTCGACTCACTCACTGTCTGCTCAAACTCTCTCTGTCATCACTCTATTTTTCTCTCTCTCAACTCTCTGTCTCGGCTCTCTTTCTATTCTCTAATTTTTTTTTCTGTCCTCTTTACTTTCTTACCAAAGGTCCCAAACACTTAATATATAGGCAAGGTAACCCACTGACCTCACACAAAATCAGCCAACAAACCCACGTGCATAAAGCACAAAACCAAAAACTTTACTCAAAATATCAACCAGTGGGTCCTACCATATTATTACCGTATCTTCACTTTTCTGTAAATTCAAATCTCTATCTGACAACTTGATAACACACTAATTCAGCCCACGTGAAGGAAATTCAAAGCTAAAGACTCTTTGGTCAAAAAATTGATTTGTGGGTCCCACGACTGCATCATCATTACAATCTCAACTTCTCTCTCCTCCCACTTCGGCTATCCCTTCCATCATCCCATCATATTACATTTATATATATATATATAAAGGTAACAAACCAAATCAAACAACTTTAGTGGGACCCGCCAACTACCTTATCTCTTCTTTAATTTTCCTTTGCATTTTTTGGCCACCTGCTCCATTTTCTTCAGATACAACAAAACATATATAAAATATGTAACAAATAAATATACATATATATTACAAGTCTCCAATTTAAATAAAATAATCAATCTTTGGCAATTAAATTAAAATTCAAAAAATCCAGGTCATCACAATCTCCACCACTTAAAAAGAATTTCGTCCCTGAAATTCAGATCCAACAGTCCGTATACCCGAAAACACTAACAACCATAAAACCAAAATCCAAATCCTTACCCCAGGCGATGTGAGATATAATGATATGTAGGACGTTGTGGTAGCTGACAGTGCTAGTCACCCGCCCACACACTCCGTAACCGTTGTGGTAGCTAGTCGATGCGTCACCCGCCCACCCACTAAAAAAAAACAACAAATCTGGGCTACCTGCCCAACCACACTAACTAACCATCCCAATAGCTGCCAGTGAACGCCATTCGCCCACACACACCCGGCTACGAGTGGTAGCTCACCAGTGCTACACACTCGCCCACTCACACCCGTTTACATCATTACCACACTCACACTTCCAACTGGGTACAGCTCTGATACCATTTTGTCACACCTCGAAAATTCTAACAAAATGCTCTGATACCATTTTGTCACGACCTCGAATTTTCTAATAAATCCTTAATTTATACAAATACAAATACAAATACATCAAAATACACCCAGGATCACAAAAGAATGCCCACTTTTACACAAAATCAATTTCCTCAAATATACAAAAAATTCTCCAAATACTAAAAATAAATCCTGCAACACCAACCCTTCATCCTAAGCCCGTCTCTAGCAATTCCCGTCTATCTTCGGTACCTGAAACTGGAGGGTGGTGAGACAAAAGTCCCAGTAGGAAAAACCATAACAAGAATTTCATGGAGGTTTAACAAAACAATTTCAATAAGCATATACATGTGAATATAAACAAAATAAATATGCATTTAATCAAAACATTTCATAAAACATTTAATCAAAACCTCCCTATGCCATTCAAGGTATAGAGAACCCTACTCTGAAAAAGAATTTCCTCACTGGATCATCAAGTCTCCAAACTTTCGCTGAGCTCTCCGCAACTCTCGACTCACTCACTATCTGTCATCACTTTATTTTTCTCTCTCTCAACTCTCTGTCTCGGCTCTCTTTCTATTCTCTAATTTTTTTTTTCTGTCTTCTTTACTTTCTTACCAAAGGTTCCAAACACTTAATATATAGGCAAGGTAACCCACTGACCTCACATAAAATCAGCCAACAAACCCACGTGCATAAAGCACAAAACCAAAAACTTTACTCAACATATCAACCAGTGGGTCGTACCATATTATTACCGTATCTTCACTTTTCTGTAAATTCAAATCTCTATCTGACATAACTTGATAACACACTAATTCAGCCCACGTGAAGGAAATTCAAAGCTAAAGACTCTTTGGTCAAAAAAATTACTTTGTGGGTCCCACGACTGCATCACCATTACAATCTCAACTTCTCTCTCCTCCCACTTCGGCTATCCCTTCCATCATCCCATCATATATATATATATATATATATATATAAACGTAACAAACCAAATTAAACAACTTTAGTGGGACCCGCCAACTACCTTATCTCTTCTTTAATTTTCTTTTGCATTTTTTGGCCACCTGCTCCATTTTCTTCAGATACAACAAAACATATATAAAATATGTAACAAATAAATAAATAAATAAATATATATATATATATATATATATATATATATATATATATATATATTACAAGCCTCCAATTTAAATAAAATAATCAATCTTTGGCAATTAAATTAAAATTCAAAAAATCCGGGTCATCACAACATTACTCGATTCAATCCTTACCTCGTCAAAACACACAATAAAACCATCTCATGCCTAAAACCTCAAGACATTGCTTGAATTAAACGCCAACAGAAACATTCGAGTACACGACTCACTTCATATCACTTAGTCTTCTTGGAATATACAGCTCACGACACATCCCCTAGCTATCACCGCTAGTACCAGACATTGGCAATACACAAACCCTAATCAACAACTCATGTCTCATACCCCACCTGTCAAGACCACGCTCAGAACAAGCACTACTAAAACCCAAAGACTCCACCTCCCTCCGTGGGGGTGAGTCGACCATAAACCTTTACCCGTGAATTCTAATAGCATAACAAACCACACACGGGTTCGCCCATCCGCAGACGCGCACAACTCCTAAATAGAGAACAAGACTTATGACAAACGATGTCCTTATCAGGACTAAAATAAACGGAAAGGGTAACGAACCCCGTTCTCACAAGAGACTGCCAACTCGTACCTGAATGCATTTGACACCCTGTCACACGCTACTCATTAATTGTCCAACCATGGATACTCAATCACACTTGAGATGAAACGAACTCCTTACACATAAGGAAAAGAACCAACTAGATAACCGTATGGAACTACGAACTCAAATCTAGGTGATCTCGCCACTAACGGACCATCATACTCTATCAACACCAAACCTGCGCACATGCCATACCACAACACGACCTCAAACAACGTGCACACAAGATCCGTGACCTCAGTCACATCAACCCACTGACTCGTCAAAAGAAAAAGGTGCCTATTTGGCAACATCATCCTCACTGGCTCTAAAAACTAATTAGCCCTCAATCGCCACAACCGATGCACACAACTTCATAATCTACTTGATAACACACAACAAATAACTCATAGTCTCTAATCCATCCTCGAATCATACCTTAAACCATTCTACTCATCAATACAAAAACACCACCCCAAAAAGCTTTCATTACTATTTATCCCAAACAATGACTCGAACTCACGTCCCACCAACTCAACAAGCTACCACCAAGCAATCTCCCCTCAAGTATCCCTAGGATGACACTATCACAACAAGAAAATATGCCTCACTCACGATACTCCCCACAACAATCACTACTTGCCACTAGAAAATGATCCTTATACGGCAATACTATGCTGACAAATCCCCAAAGGAAAAATGTAATACCCCTAATTTTAAAAGGATAGTCTCGGTATTTATTTATTTGTTTTAATTGTATTTTTAATTATTTAATTGATTATTTGATTAAATACTTATGTGTTTAATTGAATTAGGTATTACTTGATTATTTGATTATGTATCTATGTATTATTTGTATTTGTCTATGTGTTAATTGTTTAATTAAATTATGTGCTTAAATGGTGTTTTGATTAATTGTAAATTAAATGTTTTCTTTTCTTTTATTATTTTATTTTATTTTTCTTTTATAGTTATGGTTAGTAGTAATGGGCTAACCAATTAGGTCCCATGGACTACTTGGATAGGAGGTTGGATGTGTATGGATTATTACCCATGAATAGTCGTGTATGTATATATATAGATATATATTATATACATATATAAAAAAAAGAAAGTAATTTATTAATTACTTTTATGGTAACTTGGGTAGTAATATTTAATCTGATGTATATGTTTTATATTTAAATAATAAAAATATACATAGATTTGATACGTGTTATGTTTTAAGTTACTTTATAATATTATGGTAACTTAAGTATTGTTGGATAATCCATTAATAAATAATGGAATATGTATAATTTATTTATTTAATAAACATATACATAAATTATATACGTAACATATTTTACTTACCTTTTTAATATATACAAATGGGAAAGTAATTTATTAATTACTTTTATGGTAACTTGGGTAGTAATATTTAATCTAATGTATATGTTTTATATTTAAATAATAAAAATATACATAGATTTGGTACGTGTTATATTTTAAGTTACTTTATAAGATTATGGTAACTTAAGTATTATTAGATAATCCATTAATAAATAATGGGATGTATATAATTTATTTATTTAATAAAGATATACATAAATTATATACGTAACATATTTTACTTACCTTTTTAATATTTTAATATTTATATATTTTAAGTTGACTTAGATTAGGAAAAGGGTTATGGTTATTTTATTTAGCCTATAAATATATAGCTATAGGTTGTAAAAGGGGGTTAGAAATATTTACGTGATATATTCTAGAGATAGAGAGAGAGTTAGAGAGGGAAGGAGGAAAAAAAAACCCTGTAGAAAGAAGATCAAGGAAGAAGAAGTTTAATTTTCGATCCGAAAGTTTAAGGCAAGTTTTTCTTCTATCTCTTTCCCTTTAATTCGTGTTTCTATGCATGCCTAGGAAATTCCAGGATTTATTAAACACATAAAATTAAATAATTATGCATGTTTAATTGGATTAGAACATATGTTTTATGAAATTGGTTCATATCTGTTCTTGTGTTATGAATTGATAAATGCATGATTTTGATTTGATTTTCGGTGTGAATTTTTATATGTTTACATTATGTATTTTTCATATCTGTGGAATGATGGAACGTAGAAACATGCCTAGGATTCCTGAACATTAAATAGGAATTAGGTTTGGGTTTAAATAAACTTAAATAGACTCAATCATAATGATGCTTGCTATTTGAATGTTTTAAACAAACGAATGGATTTAATCTTTTAAAATATTTTAGCAATTAAGATTAAATGTGTAGGATGAATTGGATATGGAGAATACTTATTTGATGGTATAATAAAATATCGTCATGTATAAGATTCAGTTTGTGTAGGACATATGATATAGGAAGCTTAAATAAATAATAAGTCATTCTTATTTTGTGATAACTTGATATCATATTATCATAATTATTTCTGGATTGTTTGATGTATTTCCTAAATCGTTATATTAATTATTAGATTGTGTGGTTTAATGCACCGGTATGGGATGGTGGCATTCTAGGGACGGATTAACTTATCAGTTAAGTCCTACCTATTTTATATAAGGGAATGAATTAACTAAAATATTAAGTTTTACTTATATTCAAGTCAGGTCAGCTAAACAAGTTGAATGGCTTATAGAAGATTAATTTATTATATAAGGGAATTGATTAACTAAAATGTTAAATCCTACTTATATTCAAGTCAGGTCAGCTGAACAAGTTGAATGACTTATGGAGGATTAATTTATACTGGATAGGATGGTTACTAGATTTTATTTATATAAGTATGGTGCCATGATATAAGCTTGAGTCTCAAGATCAGTGGTTAGGGCGTGTACATCGCCAGGGATGTGTAGCTAGAGATAGTGTAGTTGTGTACCCTGGTAGGTCTAGGTACTCATGCCCACTATATGTGCGTTTTGCATGTTGCCTACTATTCAGGTTGAGACAACCCTATAGTTTAGTGAGGTTCCTTTAGTTTGTGTGTGTGTGTGTGTGTGTATATATATATATATATATATATATATATACGGACTACTAGTTACTGTTGGATTGACTATGATGTATACGTGTATCGGATCTCTACTTGGACTGTAGTAGAGTAGAACTTGTTTATGGGCCTAACCCACCATTATTTTTCAGGTGTTCGTCAGGAGTAGAGGTTGTTCATGCTGAGCGGGGATCAGACTACTTCATTCTTCCGATGCTACATAGGAGTTCCTTTATGATTCAGTTTCCTGATTTAGACAGTTATTGCTGTCATTTGTTTAGTTTGGATTTTCTAGGGGTCCACATAGTATGGATTCCCGAGTTGTATTTTGGAGGATCAGTTGTATCAGAAGAGTTTATTAATTAATGGAAATATATTCTGAGGTTTATTATTAGATTATCATTTTAGTTTCTTGTCAGCAATTTATTTATTCTTCTTTATTCTTTTGTACTCTGTATTCGTTTATTATCAATTTGTTTTGATATCCTCAAGTATTCGGGCGTAGGCCTGGCCAACCTGCATTTGGAAATCCAGGGATATCACAAAAAATGAGCATAAAAACCAGAATGCTCAACCCAACCGTCTTCTCAAAACCATGTACAACACATCCAGTCACTAACATTTAACCGGTTACCCGAACTACTCATCCCAAGGTAATCTACGAGCCTAGTCAAGGAAACTACACACTCTAGGTTCAACATCCTTACCTTTCCTCTTCATCGTTCCTCAGAACACCCTTGGCCCCAACAAAAGTCAAATGGGGCCACTAACTGAACTTACGAGATCACTCTTATTCCAAACATTCTAATCAACTGTCTATCTCTTTGGATCCTCAAACAACAAACACCACCCCCTAATACTCCAAACACAATTGGAATACAACTCCAGTTTACAACTTTCAATTTCCCAAAACACAATCCTTTTGGTAACATAGTACCCATCACCTATCACTTAAATAACCCCATATTACCTGCCTTATCGTGTAATCCTGCACTACACAACTAAAACTGACCACTATACACTAATTTGAGACTCTCTCAACAACCTTGCCAACCTTTGGCCCCGCTCACCAACTTAGCCATGCAATCAACTTTCCGAGAGTCAATCACCCGTAACACACTCTCATACTTTCCCGAAACGGGAATTGTGGTACCCCTCGGATCCAAGACACGGGTTGATCACGCCCAAGTCCAAACCTGAGGAAATATCAAACAATTAATATTTTAAAACGAACACAGAATATAAAAATGAAATAAGAAATAGAATAAAGCTGAAAGAAATACTAAATATAAAATCCTCTACAATTAAAGATTTATAAAATCCAACTCTCCAAAACCTCCAAGAGTACAACTCGAGAATATAAAATAACTAGAAATAAAACCAAATCTAAAATATGGAATGAAACCCTACGTCGTCGGTAGAGTGAATGATAGTCTCTGCTCAGCACGATCAAGCCTAAGACTGGAACCGTCCGATACCTGAAAAATATAAGAGTGGGTCAGGCCCACGAACAAGTTCTAATCTAACTACAATCCATACAGTGACCCGATACGCAGATACACCCTAGATATCTCACAATATTTATCTAGTCCATAATTACATATATATCCACACTAAGGGACATTCACCGGACAATGAAGGGGTCTCAACCTGAATAGAAGGTAATATGCGAAAACGCACCCGAAGGTGGGTATGAGTACCTAGACCTAATAGGGTATACCTCAACCTAACATAGCCAGCTACGCATCCACTACATAAACGCACCCTACCAACGAGCCTGAGACTTAAGCTCATCTCGTGGTACCATAACCATATATCTAAAGTCCGTCCAAAACCAGAATATGTCATTTAATTATTCATTGAGCTGACATACAATATACAATCTAGTTAGTCACTCAACTTATTCAGTTGATTTGACTTAACTACAACCAGCTAATCCAGGAAGTCATTCAACTTAGTTAGTTGATCTGACTTAAACATAATTAGGATTCAATATTTTATAATCCATTCCTTTAATCCGACAGGTTAGGTCTTAACGTTTTGAGCTAAATCATCCCTAGTATGCCACCGTCCCATACCGGTGCATACAATCCTCAATATCCATGTAAATTACAACACATAAATAATAGTTTACCAATTTACAGTCCAAAACCATTATCTAAATAATTGCAGAAGAGTGTCTAATATTTCAGCAATTAAAATCTAAACGATAATCCATGTAATTGCAGAAAAGGGTTTAATATTTCAACAATTAACATCCAGAGCATGCATAGATCAAAACTAATAAACAGATGACCCTATCATGCTCATACTATATCCCATTATATTACTAAAATTAAGCCAAGTAATTAATTTCCTTCCATCCGTTAACAGCATAAAAAGTAGTTTAATTTTATACTATTCATCCTATTAACTTAGAGGTATAGCTTAATCAATTAGAGGTCTTAATAACACCCAAAATTAACTACTTAATCCCTCTGTGAAGTCCCAGAATTAATCAGCATAGTTCAAACCCTCAAACAATGTCAAACAGTGCGTCAAAAAAAAATTCCAGAAAGTGTAAACTTGAGAGAGCCTACTCCATAAACTTGGAAGCAGGCTCTTTTGTGCATGGAGCCGGCTCCATGCCTCTTGGAGTTAGCTCTAAGGGTGTGGGAGCCGGCTCCCACTTTTATAGAGCCAGCTCTCTCCCCCTCTGAGAGCTTCCAGTCCAGTTTCGCTCTGTTTCAGCCCATCTGCTCCGTCTCTGACCATTCCAACCCATCTGTTCCTCTTTAATACTGAACCTGAGAGTCTTATATAATCCCAGTAGCATCCCAATGGTTTTTTTACAATAGTTGAAAGCAATTACAGTAATTACAACCATACTGATTTAACGTGCTTAAAAAACAAAATTGAAACTCATACATGCAAGAACTGTAACAGAATTGATTCAACGCATACAGATTATCAATATAACATTTAATAAACATATAAGTTTCAGTTAATGATCCATTAAACCCTATAGACTATCTAGGTGCACTAAACATAAGCCAGCGGGAGAGAGGAAGAAAAGAACTTGCCTGTGATTTCAGTAACGAAATCTCGGTGTCGTCTCTAAGTTTCCAACAATACTGAACACCGTCAAGCCTCCTACTACTCCGGCTCTTCCCTTCTCCTAGGTCCGACCTTTAAGTCGCAGTCGAAACCCTCACCAAACGTGCTCTGTTTTCTCAAAACCTCTCTCTGTTTCTCTCTGTAGCTTTGGTACCTGAATAGGGTTTTGTTTTTAACCCTAGCAGACGTACTGTTCTATATATAAAGGTTAAACAAAACCCTAATCCATGTATAATTAGAGACAAAACCCTAACTAAACCCTAGTCAGCCCATAGAACAACCTAAGTTACAATATATGCCAAATGCACATACGTGACGTCTCAAAGAAAACCCTAACTAATTAACGTATTTAAAATACTCATTTAACTTATTTACATAATTAAACCATTATAATAAATCAATTAAGAACACATAATAAATAAAAAAAACAATTTACCAATTAAATCAAATAATTCAATTAAATCAAATAATGCAATTAAATCAAATAATCCAAATAATTCAAATAACCAAGCAACAAAACAATTAAATAATTAAAAATGCAACAAAAACACTTAATTAAAAATACCAGGACTATCCTTTTAAAATTAGGGGTATTACAAGAATCACCCTCGACTAGTCAGCCTCTAAAAGAGACTCTTACAAAACCACGAAATGAACCACATCTAGTGGTCGGTCACCCAGTCGTGCCTACGTCGCCACAAACTTACAGAGTCTAACGAGTCTCTTTAACAATCATAACCAACACGCTTCATTGACTGTACCAGGATACTTAAATACACGTCTACAACCCATAGACTACACTAGTAACTCAAGCAACCTCTATCACGCCTATCACAAACTGGTTCAAAAATAACCTCTGCACCAAACTGTGACCCAAGTCACAAACACCAACCTCCTAAGGTCATACCTTTCTCCCATGAAACCCTTACCTCATACACCTGATCCTTCCAGTCACAAAACTAATGCACTAACACATAAACCAATACGTCTCACCCTGGACATTGCACTGTGCCATATGTAATCGTTCGAAACTCATGCTTCAAGCACTACACTATGAGAACAACAAGAAAGTTGGAACAACCACACATCGTTTAGCTCAATCTACTAGCTAGAAATCCACATCCTTTATTCGATAAGAACTGGCACCCAACAACCCTGGAGCAACCGAGCTCTTCGCCTACTTAGATCACAACTCACACAACCATCCATGTCGTGACAAGCACTCTATTGTACTAGTAGTTATCCCATACTCGACCGTATATACACATATAAACATATATATAATAACCGTACCCCATACCATGATATAATCATATCGCTTCATTCAAAATCCAAGTAACCAGTTCTTCTATGATTATCATTCTTTCATAAAAAAAAAAAAAAAAACATACCGGCATAAACCATGCCCGACTACCCGTCACATTATCATTAAAATAAAATTGCACAAACCGTGCCTACCACTTGTCACTATCATAAACCTCATGCTTGTCATTCCATCACAGTTAACATGCTTTCAATTGCTTTCACATTTCATTTACATGATTAGATCATATAATTATCCTGTATAGATAACATGTAACACATATTTTTGCATTTAAACATGTAAGCATGTGAACATTTAGCAAGCAAGCATGTCTCTCAAAACCGTAAACAAATAGGTAAGTAACAAGTAAGCATGCTTTTTAAAACAGTAAACACTTTAACATGCAATACTTTCAAATTAACTCAAGTCCCACTTAGGTCAACCCTACCCATCGTCTTTAGGTTTTCGAACCTAAAACTCTAATATCAAATCTGTAACGACCCAAATCCGGGGATCCGAATCGCTAACCGGGTCTTTACTGGGACCCGAGGTAACATAAGGGTACTGTGGTCATTTCACATTAATTTAATGATTTAAGGTCCACTAAGGGTAGAACCGTCATTTACTAGAGTTATTCCATGAATTAAATGAGGTCTGGGGGCCTTGTAATCATACCACATCCTTCTAATGCTCCTAGAGTTCATAGGGGTATAATGGTCTTTTTGCATGGTCAAATAATATTATTAAACCCAAAAGGGTAAAATAGACTTTTACCATATTCAAATGGTGATATAAAAGCCCTTGGGGGCAAAATGGTCATTTTCTGGTCAAAATACAACATTCACACCCTTTAGGGGTAATTCTGTCATTTTCTAGGGTCATTCTGCACTTTAGTTGGGGTCTGGGGGTTATTGGATAATTATATTGAAATATGAAGTCCTTGTGAAAATATTTGTTCATTTAACCGATTAGGAGATTTCTCCTAATCGAGTAGATGAATGGTCCAGAAGACTTACACGTTTTCAAATCACATCTAACCGGTTAGGAGATTTCTTCTAACCGGTTACATGAATGGGCAGTGGAAAAATCGTAAAAAAATTCATACCTAACCGGTTAGGAAACTTTATCTAACTGGTTACATAAGGAAAATTATCCAACCCCTTCTCTGCCCCATACATCTAACCGAGTACGAGAAATCTCCTACCCGGGTAGTAGAACACCCAAATTTTTATCTAACTGGTTAGGAAAACCCTTCTAACCGGTTAGATGGGAAAAACCCATCAAACCAACACACTACCCACTCATATAACCGGTTAGGTGTTCCTATCTAACCGATCAGATGATACCCACAGATGAATCTAACGAAATTTCTACTTCCAAAACCCAACCAAATGCAATCCCCAAACACCTAAACATGAAATTAAATCTCCAAGAACATCATCAACCATAAAATGTTTCATAAAATCTACAAATAATATCATTCATATATCATTGAAACATTTATACAAGTGCAAAAGAATATGTTTACAAGATGATGAGGCCTTCATGACAATAATTACACAAGCTTCACTTGAAGCTCACAAAAGAATATAATTACATTGCAAAATCATTATCCATGCTAGTCCATTACAAAAGATATCAAAAGTCCATTCTACACTTTTGAGCTTGTGAGGGTGTGTCGTCTACAATATCCTTGCCATGTCCTAAAAATGATAAATATGGGGTGAACACGACGGCTCAGTAGGAGATGCCTAAAGCATTAGCTTTGGGCTCCCTTGAGTCAACATACAAAAAATAGCTAAAAGAAATCAGGGTCATGCACGGGAATGCAAATAAACTACAATCAATAGAAACATACAATGATGCTATGAAATGTCATGTTTTCCCAACCACAATTCCCGGCCCAACTCCACACACACCGAAACCCGCTAACCGACTTTACCGAGGCAAGATTGATTAGCTATCCGTAATTCCAAATCTGACAATTATTTGGGGCCTAGCAATCAACTTTAAACATCTTATCCGGCATGCGCTCCCTCTAGGTCGAATTAGCCATGGGCTCGCAAAACCCGGTCCCTTTCATAAAATCATTTTTCCAACCATTCCCAAATTACTTTCTTTTAAAAAAAAACATTTCAACCACTATTTCCCAACCATGCTCATGCCATGAATGAAATCATGTATGCTTTTTCTATTCAACATACAACACCATTTCAACCTAAAATTTAACATTTAGAGCAACTAAAACATGGAATTAAGAAAAGAAACTCAAACAAGAGATAAAACATGGTACTTTAAACATCCCTACCTCAAGAATGCAACCCAAAGCCCCTAGCTCCCAAGCTGGAAAATCCCCAAATACATGCAAGACCGGTAGAAAAATGTAGACCTTGAAGAGTAGAACAACTTTTCTTCCTTGCTCCCCGCCTAGATCTTCCTTTAGCTAGCTCAAATCTTATAGAGAAGCTTGAGATTTTAGCTAGAGGAAGTGAAATGGAGAAGAGAGAGAAAGAATGCTGAATGGGAGAGAGAGAGGAAATGATGTGGGTGGTAGTGGTTGGAGGATATATAATCCAAAATAAAATATGTGGCCCAAATCAAGTCTTCCACCATTGACTTGTCCTCGTACCAAACTACATTTCTCAAACCAACCAATTTCATACAAGCCCTCTTTTAATTAACCTCTTCTACTAACCAACATGAATATACATATATACATCCATATATATATATAACACAGCAATGACCTAAATTAAATAATGACATACTAAAATATACGGGGTCCCACACGGCGCATAAAACGATGTATGGAGAAAAATAAATAAATAAAATAAAATAAAAATTTGAAAAAAAAAAAACCAAAAAAAAATTCTGGACATTACACTTGTCGAATTCTAACCGCGTGCACCCCTACTCAGCTCGGAAAAAAATAATCTCTAGTTACTTTCTCACTGGATTGGTCCAGTGAAGGGGTTAAAAAGCTGACTTGGTAGTTGAGTCAAATTTGTATTTATCAAGCCTTCAATTTATACATACAACTTTCGTATAGTGTATATTGATATATAGGAAAAATTAGGTTCTAGTGACCAATCCTAAATAAAATTGATGTAAAGCTACCATAAAGTAAATAAAAGATGAATAGTGACTGAACTTAAAACTTAATCGTTAAGAAGTGATCATTGTGATTTATTTCTTAAATTACACTTCTCACAGTTTCACTTTTAAATAGAGCAACGACATCTTTGTTTGAACATAAAATCAGGGTTTGTGAATTTTTCTAATTATACAATACTTAGCATATGTATAAAAGGGGTGTGTATATACATATAACATATGATTTTTATTTTCTTTTATTTTGTTAAAGTTAAAACAAATTTCAGCATAAGAAAATACAGAGAACTATAAAAAATAAAACTTTGTGCACGACCCTATAATTAAATCTAGAATCAAACTCACTATTTTTTGTCTCACTTCCGTGTAATGAAATTTTGACTCAGAACTATGAGCAGAACGTAATCATTGATAATAGCCATCAACCATTTTTATTAGAATTGAACTTTTAATGGATGATTTCTCAATATTAGTTTTATTTATCTTGGTATTATCCATTGCTAGAGGATTTTGTTGCCCAATAATTGACTCTAGAGGGGGGTGAATAGAGTCAATGACAAACAATGGATAATTTTCGCAATATAGAAAAGCAATTTCAAACAAAGTACTTAATACAATTGTGTAACTATAAATATATGAAATAAGCAATTAAATAGCACAATTATAAAAGAGATAAGGGAAGAGAAATTGCAAACATTGACTCGGCGATTTTAGCGAGGTTCGGAAACTCTTATTCCTCGACTCAAGACTCCTCTTGAGACTTCCCAATCCACTATGACTTCTCCTTACGGGTGGAGAACAAACCTTTACATGAAGTAAGACCTTGTTTCTTTTCCTTGCTATGAGAACACCCTTCTCCTAGGCTTCTTTTGGGTCACACCATCCCTTACAAGTTTGTAGAAAATTTTGTAATTGAAATACAAGATTGAATCTCTCTCAAGATAGATATACAAGTGTAAGCTCACAAGAAATATCTCTCAAAGATTGATGTACAAACTTTAGCTCTCAACTAGAGTATATATGAATATAAGTGAAGCTCAAACTTTATAAATGATATGAATGAAAGAAGATGATATAAGTGAAGAACAAAAGCTGTAATGAACTCAATAAGATCTCTCAAGTGTAGAATAGAACAAAAGCTCTATGAAGATTCGAATTAAAGCAAAAGTCTTTTGAATCCTTAGTTAAATCTCTCAAGATTTGTATATGAGTGAATGAGAGAGATGAAGAGAAGATTTGAGAACAAAAGCTCTATTTAATGCAATGTGAAGACTTTCAAATGATGTCTCTTGATTATTAAGACATTCCCCACTCTATTTATAGAGTTTGCAAGCTCAATATAACTGTTAGGAGTTGAATGCACAAAGGGTCGAAGAGAAAAGAGCCATTGCAGTTTGAAATCTGCAGAGCTACGACCAAACCAGTCGACATGTGGTATAAACCGGTTGATGTATGATGCAAACCGGTTGATGTATGCTATAAACCAGTTGATGTATGATGCAAACCGGTCGACGTTTTCTTCATGAATCGGTTGATGTATGCTTTGAACCTGTCGACGAAAATGAGCTTCATTTTGACATTTGCTACTACCTAGATACCAGTCGACGTATGCATCAAACCATTCGACGTATGCATCAAACCAGTTGACGTAAATGATGTGTTCCTGAGATTTCAGTATTACCTAGATACCGGTCGACATGAAGCTAGAACCGGTTGACGTAAAACCTGGTGCATTGACAGTTTTGACAGATGACAGCTTATGCATAAGACTTTCATATTTCCATTGAAAACATTCAAGTAAATGTCTTTACAGTATTTATATGTCCATTTACTTTAGTTTACAATGAAAATAAGGAAGTACCCCCCATTTGGATTCAATAAAAAATACTAAAAAATTGAAATCCAACTAAATCAAAATGTAGAAATTCAGTTTTAGTACAAATTTGGATTTTCGACAGTTTTGGTAAAAATGAATCCTTATGTAGACCAAGGTAGACTTGGTCAAAAATTCTGATAAAATCAGTTTAGGCTAGTTGAAGTATAAAGAGTTATTACCAGGAAAAATTATTTTGAAATAATCATTATTTCAAAAATCCATTTTTCACACTTAGCCAAAAACACAGTTTTTCATGGCACGCATTCTGGGGTCCCAATGTCTGTTACCAACTCATGGTAATAAAGGCTTTTCATGCCTTAATTGTTGACCAATATGAATTTTATGATTGATGTGCATGGTCTTAGCATTTCTAGCATAAGTGATAAGTTCTTTTAAAGCTTATGCAAGCTTGAACTAACTAACTCTTTAACAAAGACTCCATATGTCAATTGTATATGAATGAAGTGCATAGTCAATTGCTAATGGATATAGGAGCATACGAATGTTAATATGATATGCATGGTCCTATAAAAATGAGTTTCAAATCGATTCATAAATACTTTGACATTGAATCCTAAACACTCACCATCCTATTTACCCCTTTCTTCACGCTTTGTCCATGATCGTGTAGGCTTTCAGGTGGACTCGCTTTCTTCCTTTCTTTAAGTTGCTTTCTTGCTCGTTGTAGTCCAAGTTATCTTTGGATGGACTTTACATTTGGTTCCTTGCAACTTCAAGTCTTCTTTGTATCCATTTCTTTTATTGATGTGATTTTGAATAATGGAATACTTGGAATGATCTTTATAGCTTCATTTAGGTTATTCTTTGAATGTAAATAATCTATATAACACTCAATGTAAACATTAGTCCTTAAACACCATTAATGGTTCGTTATCATCAAAACAACTAGATTATCCTTGGATGAAATCCTTAAGGTCAACAATCTCCCCCTTTTTGATGATGACAAAACATTGATGTGTTCATAAGCAAATGGAGTAGCATTTGAAAAATGCTCCCCCTATCAAAGTGAATTCATTGAACATAATGATATAAAACAACATGCTAGATATATCATAAATCATTTTATACATAAACATACAATTAAGATCATTTTACACATTACATATGTCTCTCCCTTTGGCATCTCAAAAAGGTGGGAGGCCTAAACAACTTCATTAAATATTTAGCATTTAGTATAGTGAAGCAATGAAAACATGAGTTCAATATATCATTAAGATTCATGTCATATACAAAAGTATATATAATCAAACATGAAACAGAAATGAATCATAAACTAAAATAAGCTTAAAGGCAAACAACCTTTTAGAGGCAAATCTTAAGACTCAAGACAACTTCAACCCTAATATATTTCATCACATTTGATATCCTCAAGAAAGAGGGAAATATCATCAAAATCATGAAAGTTCACAGGAATGAATATGATGACCAAAAAGTCATTTTAAGGCATGTTTAACAAAATACAAGATAAGTCAATTAAGCTAAGCAAATCATGCAATATTCATTCACAAGAGATTACTAATAATCTCCTCCTATCAATATGCTTCCATTTGCATCATATATTATTCAATGATTATGCAACTAATTGAACAATGAAGCAATGATAGGTAAAGTATGCTTAAGATATATCATGAAACAAGTCATACTTAAAAACCCTTAATTCATTAATGAAAATGATAAGATGTATTATTTGAAGATTATGGGTTTCCCAAAAGTATATAAGCCAATAAAGAGATGTAATTATAACACATAGGAGCAAGTATGGCTAAAATAAAAAAAAAAAAAAAAAATTAGGTCTTGATACCAAAATAACTTCTTTAAGAGATGTGGTGAGAGATTAGCTACATTAATTTCCATGTGGATGAACAAATTATCTCTTTTAGACACATTCTTTAAAAAGTGATCAAGAAATATCGCATGAAGTTCTAAAGTGCTAAAAATGAATACATCAAAATAGAATAGCACTTGAGATATCACATTAGTCATCTAAGCTAGAATAAAGTGTTCTTTGAATGACATATTCCCGAGATTAAAGTGTCAAATAAAGATAAGAAATTTAATTTTCATGACACTAAAGGAGATTCAATTCTTAGAAGAAATCAAGTTTACTCACCATGCTAATTTTAATTCATTTTGCATGCTAGAGGTAAACTTCTTGGCACAAAACATGAATGTTGATTCAAAGATAATATAATTCTTACAAGTTTAATCAACATAATATCCTCAATGGTTTTGAAAATACATATGTATCAACTTTGGTCAAAACCCATCATCCATCAGATAACCACTAAACCTTTTGAAAATAACTCTAGGAGCTTATTTTTAACCACATAGGCTATAGATCATTTTAAACATGTAGTTCAAAATATATGCAATTTAAATCCAGGTGGTTTATTTTTTGGAGACCTTTAAATTTAAAGTCACTTAAAAATGCATGTGATAAAAATCATTTCAT
Source organism: Cornus florida (assembly GCF_030987335.1). Taxonomy (NCBI): domain Eukaryota; kingdom Viridiplantae; phylum Streptophyta; class Magnoliopsida; order Cornales; family Cornaceae; genus Cornus; species Cornus florida. Next base: position 74,362,923 of record NW_026775579.1, on the reverse strand, counting down.
GCAAAAATACGTAGCATTTTTGTTCCTTTAATCAAAATCACATGTGCACAAAGTCATTCATTTAATTCATTCTTCAAGGTTGAAGACTTGGAGAGATATTCTAGCCTAGTTGCCAATGATGACACATGTTAACTATCATGATGTTAATGAAAAGAAACATAGATAAAAGTTTACAACTATAAGAGAGAATTAGTTCTTTTATCTAGCACATATAGAATGTTCTCCAATGAATGATTACTTAGATGGCGGTAAACATCTCAACTCTTTGGAAGGCAATATAAATTCTCACTCTTCGTTTTAATGAGATGGCTCTTCCAATGAGATTTGTTCCTTTAGGTATTCAAGATAGGACCTATATGATTTATTATTTCTCAAGTCTATCTAAACCTTTTTAAGTTGAATAACCTCATTTTCTATATACATGGAAGTGACAATTAAGTATAAATAAAACATTTAAGATCACAAGAACATATAAATGACTTTTTATACATTGCTACTTTAATACATTTGATAAGGTTCACATGAAATAGCATTGATAGTCTACATTTAGATAATGTATGCTTTAATTTGGTGGCATATCTTCCAATAAATCTTTCACAAAGATTGGGCATAGTTAATCTAAAGATCTTTTGAAAGATAGAGAATCATTTCATGTTAGCATGTTCATAACTCATATGCCAAAACAAACTACTTTTATGCAAAATATCAAAACATTGAGATTTTTACATCTATTAGGAACAAGTAGCATATCAAGAGCGTCATGCTTAGAATTTCATGATTGAATTCTTCATGTAAAAGCATATTAATGAGAAATGAATTATTTACCCATGGTACTAACTTCATTAGCTTGGAAGTTGTTTCTCAATGTGATGCATCCTTTCCATTTTGTGAGTGAGAGGAATTCTTGGCATGATATTTCTTTTGTGCTCTAGACACCAACTTGAGAATCCACTTATCCTTGAGTGAAAGGATTTTAAACCTATAAAATATACTCAAATGGCATTCTTGGTACCCAATTCTTTTAGGGTCCTCATGAGTTAGAACACATTATCAAGGTTTCTTTTGGAACATAATTCAATATTAAGCACAAATGTGACACTACCTTTAATCAACATGCTTCAAATTAAATTGTCAATTTAAATGTCTTTAGCATGCTAGTGCAAATGTCAATTCAATAAATAGACATGCTTATGATTACATTCAATTCAATATATCCATATGAGAAAAAAAAAAAAAAATGAGTGAAGTAATAACCTTTCATATATGGATCATAATGTAATTCCATAAACATTGTCCATAATGAAGTTTAAGAATTGACAAAGAGGAACATAATTCTTCCTAAGTAAGCAACATTAAACAAAGTGTCCCCTTTTTGAAATCCTTAAAGGATTCAATAATTTGAAAGAAGATGTATTTATTTCTAAATCAAATTTATTTTTCAAAGAATGTTAGCTTATTGGAAGGCAAAATTCCTTCTAAGATTTACACCTTTTTAAAATAATTTTATTCTAATTCAAGGTGTAGCATTCCAAATAAAATTACAAGTAATTCATGTGAATATAATGCATGTAGAAAATTATTTTTCAATCAATGAAAGCATGCATTAAAAATAGTTTTTATAATTGATGAATACTTGAATTACAATAAAGGAAAATTTTCATAATATATGAATGATTACAACAAACCATGAAATTCAAGCGATTCATGGCATGAAAAGATTGTGTGGAGTTTTACCAATTACCTTGCTCTTGAGATTGTTCCCAAGTGTGATGCTTCATTCATAATCCTTGATTGATGCCATCAAGTAACCCTACAAGAAAGGGTTGCATATTCTTCTTTTGGTACCCAAAGTTTCTTAGGCCCATATAAGTTAGGCAATGGAACATAAGTTCCTTTTGGAACACAAATCCTTTTAGTTATTGTCTTCTTTCTAAATGGACAACTATAAACTTTATGTCCAAACTTTTTACAATAATAGCATGTAAAAGAATTCTTCATAAAAGAATTTTTCAAAGATTTTCTATTTTCTAATAAACATGCGTCTTTAACATGAGGATTATATCCTATCTTATTTTTTAAGAAGACACTTCTTTGATTCCCAAGCATAATACTCAAATTCTCTTTTTCATTGGTAAACTTTGCTAAAATATCATTTTGATCATCAATGATTTTCTTTAAAGACTCATTTTCGGAAATAAGATCAATTGATGAAGACTCTTTAGAGAATATACATTTCATTTCATTTTTCAATGACTCATTTTCAATTTGAATCTTTTCTAATTTTTGCATAAGATAATGATTTTCCTTTTTCAAAGAGTCATTTTGTATTTGAACTTTTTCACATCTTTGAATGAGATCATGGTTTTCCTTTTTAAAGGAAGCACATTTCACAAGCATATTTTTTAGCACACCTTATAACTATTTAAACGCATCAAGTAATTCATTGTGCTTATCAACTAATTCATTATAGGAAGTTTCTAAATCAAAAGATTCATGATTAGAATCTATCTTATCTTTATTGGCCATGAGACAAAAATTGACCACCTCTTTGATGTTACTTACTTCTTTACTAGAAGCTTGGAGAGCTATACTCTTCTTTTGCATTTCGTCATTTTCTTCACTATAGGTGGATGAGTTAATTCTACCAATAACATTCAAATGATTAGTAATGTTAGTAAAACTAAAATGCATCTCATTTATGCTAGAGGGTTCATTTATATTTGAATCCTTATCAATCCAACATAGGCTAATTCAAGCAAGTCCCAAATTTCTTTAGCCGTTTTACAAAAGATGATTTTATTGAACTCATTTTTGCTTAATGCACAATAAAGATAACATATGGTTAAAGCATTACATTGAATTAATCTATGATCATTTTTATCCCATTCCTCTTTTGATTTAGGAATTTTATTTCCTTCAAAAACTTTGGTTGGGAGATGACCACCATTTTCTACAACTTTCCATAAATCAATATTAATACTTTTTAAAAAGGCCTTCATTCTAATTTTCCAATAGATATAATCATTTTCATCAAAACAAGGAGGTTGATCATTGATTGTCCTTCTAAGTATGTGATACTACCATTGTTGACCATGATCGTACTCTAAGACGATTAAGTCCTTTAATTAGAGTTAGGCTCTGATACCAATTGTTGCCCAAGAATTGACTCTAGAGGGGGGGTGAATAGAGTCAATGACAAATAATGGATAATTTTTGCAATATAGAAAAGCAATTTCAAGCAAAGTACTTAACACAATTGTGTAACTATAAAGATATGAAATAAACAATTAAATAGCACAATTATAAGATAGATAAGGGAAGAGAAATTGCAAACATTGACTCGACAATTTTAGCGAGGTTTGGAAACTCCTACTCCTCGGCTTAAGACTCTTCTTGAGACTTCCCAATCCACTATGGCTTCTCCTTACGGGTGGAGAACAAACCATTATGTGAAGCAAGACCTTGCTTCTTTTCCTTGCTAGGAGAACACCTTTCTCCTAGGCTTCTTTTGGGTCACAACAACCCTTACAAGTTTGTAGAAAAGTTTGTAATTGAAATACAAGATTGAATCTCTCTCAAGATAGATATATAAGTGTAAGTTCACAAGAAATATCTCTCAAAGATTGATGTACAAACTTTAGCTCTCAACTAGAGTATTTATGAATATAAGTGAAGCTCAAACTTTATAAATGATATGAATGAGAGAAGATGATATAAGTGAAGAACAAAAGTTCTAATGAACTCAATAAGATCTCTCAAGTGTAGAATAGAACAAAAGCTCTATGAAGATTTGAATTAGAGCAAAAGCCCTTTGAATCCTTAGTTAAATCTCTCAAGATTTGTATATGAGTGAATGAGAGAGATGAAGAGAAGATTTGAGAACAAAAGCTCTCTTTAATGTAATGTGAAGACTTTCAAATGATGTCTCTTGATTATTAAGACATTCCCCACTCTATTTATAGAGTTTGCAAGCTCAATATAGCTGTTAGGAATTGAATGCACAAGGGTTGAGGAGAAAAGAGCCGTTGCAGTTTGAAATCTGCAGAGCTGCGACCAAACTGGTCGACATGTGGTATAAAACGGTTGACGTATGCCACAAACCGGTTAATGTATGATGCAAACCGGTTGATGTATTCTACAAACCGGTTGATGTATGATGCAAACCGGTTGACGTTTTCTTCATGAATCGGTTGATGTATGCTTTGAACCAGTTGATGCAAAATGAGCTCCATTTTGATATTTGCTACTGCCTAGATACCGGTCGATGTATGTATCAAACCATTCGACGTATGTATCAAACCAGTTGACGTAAATGATGCGTTCTTGAGATTTCAGTACTGCCTAGATACCGGTCGACATGAAGCTAGAACCGGTCGACGTAAAACCTGGTGCATTGACAGTTTTGACAGTGACAGCTTATGTATAAGACTTTCAGTACAAGACATCTGCACACAGCTTATTTACAGTATTTATATGTCCATTTACTTTAAGTTTACAATGTAAATAAGGAAGTACCCCCCATTTGGATTCAATAAAAAATACTAAAAAATTGAAATCCAACTAAATCAAAATGTAGAAATTTAGTTTTAGTACAAATTTGGATTTCCGACAGTTTTGCTAAAAATGAATCCTTATGTAGACCAATGTAGATTTGGTCAAAAATTCTGATAAAATCAGTTTAGGCTAGTTGAAGTATAAAGAGTTATTATTGGGAAAAATTATTTTGAAAGAATCTTTTTTCAAAAATCCATTTTTCACACTTAGCCAAAAACATAGTTTTTCATAACGTTCATTCTGGGGTCCTAATGTCCGTTACCAACTCATGGTAATAAAGGCTTCTCATGCCTTAATTGTTGGCCAATATGAATTTTATGATTGATGTACATGGTCTTAGCATTTCTAGCACAAGTGATGAGTTCTTTCAAAGCTTATACAAGCTTGAACTAACTCACTCTTTAACATAGACTCCATATGTCAATTGTATATGAATGAAGTGCATAGTCAATTGCTAATGGATATAGGAGCATACGAATGATGATATGATATGCATGGTCCTATAGAGATGAGTTTCAAATGGATTCATAAATACTTTGACACTGAATCCTAAATACTCAGCATCCTATCTACCCCTTTCTTCACGCTTTGTCCATAATCGTGTAGGCTTTCAGGTAGACTCGCTTTCTTCCTTTCTTTGAGTTGCTTTCTTACTCGTTGTAGTCCAAGTTATCTTTGGATGGACTTTACATTTGGTTACTTGCAACTTCAAGTCTTCTTTGTATCCATTTCTTTTATTGATGTGATCTTGAATAATAGAATACTTGGAATGATCTTTATAACTTCATTGAGGTTATTCTTTGAATGTAAATAATCTATATAATACTCAATGTAAACATTAGTCCTTAAATACCATTAATAGTTTGTTATCATCAAAACAACTAGATTATCCTTGGATGAAATCCTTAAGGTCAACAGATTTGTTAATTACTACTATCTTCAACTATTTTTTCAATTACACTAATAATTGGTTATTGAAATTTAATTTGGGAGAGGATATTCGGACTTCACTTTTCTCGAATTGCACTACATTTATCATTTTCTATTTAAAAGAAACGACAAAAAAGTCCTTGTATTCATTAATGCATAATTCTTTAATTTATAATGTCATAACTACTCTTTATACAACTTTATTTATTTATTTATTTTTACCTTCTTTACTTTCTTTACTATATATTTTTTTTCTTTCTTTTTGTTTTTTCCGGAAGTCCTCTAAAAGAAAATAATTTATTCTATACTAATAATTTTATTTTTGGCAGTCAAAAGTAGAGGTGGCAAAGTTTGATACTATCCGCCAAAACGACTCGAACGCGACATGAGTTAAACGGGTTTGGGTTAACTTTAAACGGGGTTTGGGTCATAAATAGGTTGACTCGATTAACCCGTTTAGTTAATCGTGTCGTGTTTGGATTGAGGGGTTCAACCCGTATAACTATACATATCAAAAACAAATTTTTATTTAAGTTCCAAAATAGCTATCTAAACTTGTATAGTATAATTTATTCTTTTGTAGATTAGAGATTAGTTAGTAATTTTGTTGAATTGAAACTTATATTTTTTTAGTATTTAATGTTTGATTGAGTATTATTAATAATTTAAATTGTAAAATATTTAATTTTATTAAACAGGTCATTAAACGGGTTATACGTGTAACCCATTTAATAAATAGGTCGGGTTAGTGTTGAGAGTTCTTGACACGATTATTAAACGGGCCGTATTTGGGTTGAGCTATTTAGTATAATGCCCTTAAATCGACACGACACGATTACGACCCGCGAACACAAATTGCCACCCCTAGTCAAAAGGGATAATTTGTACAATCGAAAGAAATATTTATTCAAAAAAACTATTTTTTTTTTTTTTTTTTTTTCAGTTTTGTCAAAAGAGTTAACTTTATTTTTTGGTAATTTTTTATGGGTCATGTCAAAAGAAATAATTTATTAGATAAAAATAACTTTTTTTTTTTAAAATATAATTTATTCAATAGAGATAATTTTTTTTTTTTTAATCATCTTCCTTTTGTACTTTTTATTATTATTATTTTTTTGGGATCTTGACAATTGAGATAATTTATTCAATAAATATATTTTTATGGGGTTTTTTTTTTTTCCTTCATGTCAAAAGAGATAATTTTTTAAATGGTAACTTTTTATTTTTTTATTTGCCCAAATGAGGCAATTTATTCAACATAATAAAATTTTATTTTTTTGGTCCCTTAAAAAAAATTATTCAATTTTTATTTTATTTTATTTGTGTTGTCGAAAAATACTTAAAATATTAAAGATTAGAGATAAGGAGAGAAAATATGAAAGGGCAATTGTGTCATTTAAAAAATTATAATTAGTTACTCGTAAAGATAATGTTAGAATTTTCATTTTATTTAAGATTGTAGTGCACATGTTCAAAAGTAGAGTGCAGATATCACCTCCGGGAGAGGATATTCGCACTCTGCTTTTCTTCAATTGCACACATTTCTCGTTTTCTTTTAAAGGAAATGACAAAAAAGTCTTTGAATTCACAATTCCTGAATTTAACAGTGGTATTTGCATATATGGTAAAATAAAATATAATGAGTAAATTTCTTAACTTGCTGGCTTGGCACTGATTTGACAATAACAATAACTAGAGGATTTTTTCCATGCTCACCCTTGTTGCTACTTTCTACTATTCCACAAATATGAAATAGATGATTCAAGTCCCAATAAGGAAAGTATTTTGTGTGAATATGTTTCTTGGAAAGAGAATATATATATATATATATATATATATATATATATATATATATATATATTTGAAGACAAGAAGCATTAGGAATTAGATTAGTAGATGCAGTTGAAACCTAAGTCAGCGGGAGCGTGAGAGTGATATAATTAAGTTAAAAACAGTGAGAATTTGAGCGAGAGCACCGCACTTAGAGTGTGAGAGCGATACTTATTAAGAAAAATTATGTGACTTAAGTTGGAACATGACAATCTACACGAGGTCGCTGTAAAAAAAAAAACAGTAATATATATATATAAATTGTTTGACATTGCTATGACTAGAGTGAAGAAGCAGCCATTGTGTAATGTGCTTTCCTCTGCATCAATGAAATCTTTCTTGCCTTTGAAAAAAAAAAAAATTTAAAAACCCAAAACAAATAAACAAATATATTTAATGGCTGCTTCTTCACTCTAGTCATAGCAATGTCAAACAAATTTGTCACTTCTCTTTTCACTCTAGTCATAGCAACGTCAAACAATTTATCACTTCTCTTTCAAACTCGACTCCGTACATGAGCTACTGAGAAAAAAAACCAGAAAAAAATAAGAAAAAGAAAGTACATGAGCAACTGAATTAGCCTTCTACCGAGGAAGGCACATTACATAATGGCTGCTTCTTCACTCTAGTCATAGCAATGTCAAACAAATTTGTCACTTCTCTTTTCACTCTAGCCATAGCAATGTCAAACAATTTATCACTTCTCTTTCAAACTCGACTCAGTACATGAGCTGCTGAGAAAAAAAACAGAAAAAAATAAGAAAAAGAAAGTACATGAGCAACTGAATTAGCCTTCTACCAACCCAATTATTTATTGTTTTGGTTGAAAATTATTTTTATCACCTTATTGTTAAAGATGGTTACGGGAGGAAGCTACAAGAAATGCCCCCAAAGAGAAACCTTTTTCTGTCTTCAAGCTATTGGCAATCATCTTCTTGTCTCTGTTTCAGGACGGCAACTACAGTTCCCGCCATTCCTCATTAGAATATCCTGAGAGTATAATCCCAAGATATCCTACGAATCTCCTCTTTCTCTCTCATCATCGAGTTTTAGCCACAGAAAGAGTCCTAGAGAGAGAGTGTTAAGAACTATTAATCAAAAAATCATTGGATCAACACTCGCTCTCAACTTCGTACCATGTGTTCTTGTGCGCCCCATTTATTTTCTCAAACTCTCTCACACCCCAAACTCATAGAACTCAAGACCCATCATTGAATTCAAGGCGACCCGGTTGTGGATTCTCAAGAAATGTCGACGGAAAATAGTCCTTATAACCCGGGCCATGTTGTTATCGCCTATGATGCAACCAGGGATCGCAACGAGCAAGAGCTTAAGCTCACTGTTGAAAATGCCCGAGTGCGAGGTGACATTCTTCACCCAGGTGATACCCTCACCGTGCTTGGAGTTTTGCAGAAAATTCCACACCCCTGTAAGTGTTCGACGAATTGCCTGTTAAAACTTGTACTATCTTCTATTGTTTCTTTTCTACTGAGCTATCTGTTACTGAGTATCTACATAAATGTAGTACAGTAGTAGTTTTGAATATTGTCTTGTGTTTGATTGAAAATGAATTCCATTTCCTCTACTTACCAAAAAAAAAAATTTCTTTCATCCGATGCTATGTCCGGTAGCATGCAATTGGTGCATTGGAATTGGAGAAAAAAACTATTTTTTCTTCCAATTCCAAGGCACCAATTCCATGCTACCAAACATAGTGTGAGTGGAATGACATAAATATTGCGTGAACAGGAAAGGAGGGGGAAGGGGTTGACTATTTGATGAATGTTCCCTTGCTTCTTTATACTTGCCACACTGTGGCTGAGCTAATCCTATTTGGATGCCTTCATGACTTATTCCCTGTGTTCATCTCAAGTCCTGGCGCCAGTGACTTGCTTTTGCAACACCAAGTATACCTCATGTTAGAAAAGATGGGCATGCATCTAAAGTCAGACAACCTATGCATTTTGCATTAGGAAATCACTGTGCCAAAAGAGAATTTGCTTTTAAGTGAATCTGTGCTTCCACCATGCCTCACATATTAGACGCTGCATTACCTTGTTTAACAAGTGGGTACCTAAGAATCAGAAGAATATGTGGTTTTGTCAACTTTAGCATTATAATATCAAGTCATTACCTGTATATAGTTCTGCAATCAATGGCTCCATTACATTGTCAAAGAACTTGCTATTTACTGCAGTCCATTTGGAACCTGTCCCACAAATCTCTTGCAATCTTTTTTAAGCACAAGGACACTTAACACTCTGGTTTAGCATCATCATACCTATTATGTGCTTGAGGTCCTAATCTTTTTCATCTCATATTTGCCTCAAGTTTATCTGGAATCAGCTTCATCTTGTCCTTAATTGTTGCTGCCTTTAGCTTCTCCTGAATGCATATACATCTAATTCAATCTTCTCTTGAGTTGACATTCATCCATCTCAAAATGCCACCATCATGTGCTCCTGATGGTTAATCGCTTCTCTGACAACCACCAATAAAGGAAGTTATATATACATATATAGAACAGAAGCTTCGACAAACAAGAATTGCCACTACGCTGCTTTTATATATATATATATATATATATATATAGAGAGAGAGAGAGAGAGAGAGAGAGAGAGAGAGAGAGAGAGAGATGGGGGTGTTATGGTTTTGTTACATTCAAGTATGTTTTCATTAAAAAACTATTAACAAATGAAGGGTAATTTACCTTGTGTTTATGAGGATGGAAGCTTCGATTGCTTTCATAGTTCAAGGATGATGTCTTTTGGGTTTGAACCTTGACCTCAATAATCTCAATTTGCTGAAGTTCGGGAACACAAATACCATTCTGAATCCACTGTTTAATTGTGTAGGAATGAAATTGATTTAAGTGACAATGAACCATATCTAGATGTTGCATTTGCTTACTAAATTGTAAACTTCTTTGTTTTTACAACAAGTCATTTACCAGAATTTGTTTGAATCATGGTGCTTGTTTTATTAGTTGAGTACCCAACTTTTCCTTTTTATCCTGAAATAGCAATTGCAAGTTACAAGTTGCGAACTTATAAATGGTAAATTCTGAGTACCAGTAAGTTATGCTTTAATTAGTAACAAAATACTCAGTTGATTGCTCTATCTTCAGAATTTATATGTGCCTGCAGTCTACTTATAATGTTTTTCACTCATGCATCACTTCTCTGGAAATGTCAGAGGCCTAACGAAATAGAGTCAACATTCTTCTTTGAGGACAACATCAAAACCAGATGACTTGGTCACTGATATGTTTATTAAGTCTACAGCTGTCCATATCTGGCTATAATAAGCATCTGCAGTGCCCTTATATTCATACTTAGTCAAAGTATTTCATTGCAAATTATATGTAGATTTTCCAAATTCTGACTAAATTAAGAACCATCTACTAAACTGTGACACATCATAAAAGGACTATGAAGCATAAAGCTGTTTTTATGTGAAATTTTCTTCGTGTATAAATAATTACATACAGTTTGGAATTTTTTTAAAACGATGTCCTACTACCAATTGGTGCATACTCTTAAAGGGAGCTCAACCACTAGTTTCTCTCATTTTTTTGGGTAACGTTGACCTTTTTCTCTTTCTAATTTTTTTTCCCCTTTTGGCACAGTGGGTTACCAAATGCATGCAATCGCTGACTCTTTTATTGGAGCAAACATGCGTGCAATGGAAGAAGAAGTTTCAAAAAGAGTTGATGCATACGTGACGATGCTCTTGCAAAGTGCTGAAGATTGCGAAGATGAAGGGGTAATATATGCTCTTAATACTCCACGTAACTACTTCATATTAAACAACCTTTAAACATTGTTGAGATTGATTACTTTGGAAGACAGAAGACTGAATATTTTTTGTTTGTTTGATAAGTGACGGAAGACTGAATTTATGGGGTGAATTTCATGGAATGGTACAAGTCTTGTCTTGTTTTTGCATTTGGAAAGGGGTAATACTTTTTTTTTTTTTTTTTTTCCTGGATAAAAAGGAAAAAAACAAAGAAATTTGGAATCCAAAACAGCTATGGTTCTAGAATTTATCACAAATTCATTACTTTGATTGGATTGATGAAAACATAGTATAATCAAAATGCACGGATAAACTTTTGATATGCAAATTGTTGTATACATTAGTGAATATAGAGAATATAATGTGACCTGTACTTGAGATCTCTCACAATTATCTGTTAGATTTTAGAACCTTGATTTAAAGCATTTTAATATATGTAGTTCATGATATAACTCGATGCCATAATAATATAAATAGTATTTGTTAAGGCTTATATTAAACAATAAACATCACAATAGAAATTGAAAACATTAGTACAAGCACAAAGATATTCAGTACAACGTCACTCGAAGTTAAAAAAAATATGTTAGAACATAAGGTTTTTTTTTTTTTTTTGATAGTTCTGTTAGACCTTAAGTTACTCTGTACTAAACAATAAACATATCCATGTAACATGGATAAGTAATTTAGGCTGCGAGGCTATGCACAATTGTCAAGGGAAGGATTAAAAGAAATTATGTGAGAATTGTTCAGGATGTCGTCGAAAGTATGTTTATAGAGAATTAATCAAAATATCCCAAAAAAGAACTATGTAAAATTAAATGTTAAAAATAATAGGTGCCTTAGTTTTTCATTGTCTAAAATGAATAGTGTATAGATATAGAGAGAGAGAGAGCATAGGAGGAGGATTGAGGGTGGGGTTAGAGTGATAGACAGGAATGGGTCAGGTGGTGGTAATGGTGGTGGATTCATGGGTAGTTGGTGAAGAAATTAGGAACTTTAGTGAGAGAAAGAAAGATGGGGAAATATTTTAGTGTGAAAGAGATGGGTATATAAGAGAAAAGGAGAAGCTGATTACCTCTTGTTGATTTTTGTTAAAAAATAATAAAACAAGAGGGGTATAAATGACATTTTATGTGAGCTGCTTAATACCAGTTACTTGACAATCTGACAGGGAGGTTAGTGTAATAAATGCTTAAGTTCTATCCACCCTATATATATATCTGGCATACCTATGGGGGCGGTGGTGCAATCTAAACTATATTGTAGTATCTACATCACATACATACACTGAATCTACTCTATATCCCAAAATTTCTGAATTTTTTCTAGATATCATTAACATTGGAATATATAGTGTGATAGCTCTTGATATTGAAAAGAAATTGCCCATCTTGCTTAATACTCTAACGCAACTCAACAAAGCCTTCTTCCCTTTTGAGTTCAGCTACACGAATCCTGTTTCTCTATTTCACTCTCTTGGAAACCATAGCCTCCATCTTGCTTGGAATAATGGTATTTTCACTTTATATTAGACAGTCAAATTGGTGACTTAGCCTAGTGGTAACTTGGAGCCACTATGCCAAGCATAACAAAGGGAGGAATGCATTAGGTAGCTGACCTGGACCAGCATGAATCTTAGTTAGACCCATGTGAACATGTATTTTGAGAAACTCAACAAATGCTGGGGCAAAGTTTGGCCGTTGATGGAATGGAATGATTTCAGCAAATCCATCTAGCTAGCCCATAATAGTTGGGTCTTGGAATGTGATCGTGATGGTTAAGAGCTTGAATTAATTGTAGGTGTTTTCAGTAGGACCTGTGATATCTAATTTATTGATATTCTCCCAGGATAGATGGTCTTTCCCTTTCCTTCTTGTAAAGTTGATTGCAGGATCAATCACAATTTCACCTTATGGAAGTCGTCTAATCTTAGAAATGTGTCTTGTCTTTTGCTTTCTTTTCTATTATAAATTAAATTCAATTGGACTAAAATGTGCTGGTAAGGGGTTGCTTCCACCAGATGTGACCTTATCTAGCATCTGCTACAAATGAAATATCAAGAATAATATGTATATTATTTTTCATTTTCAGTGAGAACTTCAGCATAATTATAGTGTTGGCTATACAATTTGTGCATATTTGTGTAACAATAATGCTCATTGCTACATTACTGATTTGTTTGAAGGACTTCATACTGTTTATTGTTCCTTACTATTTTTTTTTTGTCTGTCATCTCATTATTTCCTTTGTCTTCTTTAGGTTAACATTGAAGTCAAGATTACTGCTGGAACTCCAATCAAGAAGGTCGTTTTACAAGAGGTTACGACCTGTAACGCTACTTGGGTTATACTAGACAGGTGAATTTTTTCTCTTTTGATTCATTGTGCATCGTATTACAAAATTCCAAGATGACTTATTAAATCAGGAGCTTGTGAAAATTGATTGCAGGGCCGCATGTAAGTTGTAGCTGATTTAGGTTATTTATTTTGGTATTCAGTTGATGATTTAAAATTGTTAATTATCTGTCATGTTTTTAAATGTAGATACTGTTTAAGGTGTATATCTCATCTTATCTTTGAATTGAAATAGTTTTTGTTTCAGATTTCTTAATTTGATTAGTCATTGGAAGATTGACAAATTCGTTTTCCTTGTCAGTAAGGTAATTTGTAACAGTTAAGTTATTTGGTGGTCAAGTTTCATTGCTATCTCATTAAGGAATCATCTAATAAAATTCTATGGCAGATAAATTACTTTAAGTAAGAATTTTACGAGTTGATGGTCCTCCAAAAAGTAGCAGAAATTTTATGATCTCACATTTATATCTCAGATCATAAAATTTCTCCTTTAACATTTGATGAAACTATCATTCAAACAAGTTCGTTGGAGGTTTCAAACTAATGTTATAATTTATTTGACTATGTTGATTTTGTTTTTTCATCTAGTGTAACTTTTATAAGGATATTGTATTTATTGTTTATATGTGAGGAGAGAAATTGTTCTGCATGGATGCACAATTTAAAGATTTTAAAAATTCACTAATACATTCCCTAGATAAGATCTTCAAAACTAATTAGATCATTAAACCTAAAAAATCTGAACCATTTATAATTATTTATTACTTTTAAAAACCTTGAAATATATTTCAATTTCAATATTTGAATAGTAAATTAGTAATATGTGTTTTTCCATACAAACATGCCCCTACCTTCCTGCAAACACATACAAACCTTTATGTGTGCGTGCATGTCGTTCTTTAGTTGCTTCTTCTTCTTTATTTTACTGCCTTTAATATCAAATTACAAATCTTGACAGGCACCTCAGACGGGATTTGAGATTTTACCTTAAACAAATACCTTGCAAGCTGGCATTAGTTCAAGATAACTTGTCTGTGGAGGTTTTGAGACCTCATACTACCACTGATACGGATAATATAGAGCATAAGTTGTTTCTTTCTTTATCTAAGCCTGTCCCACTTTCAGCTGGTCAAGATAATATGAGCATCGAGCAGTCTGTTGTCTCTTGCAGAAGCTACAATGCGTCCATCAGTTCCTTGGAAAACTCTGATATGAGTAAGACCAACTTGGCATCTTCATTTAAGTACAGGTCGCGGGAGAATAGCTTTTCATCATTTGATGATTTTGGCTCTACCTCTAAGCATGAGAAATCAGGTTAGAAAAAGCTTATTATATCTGTAGCTTTGATCATGTTAATTGTGCCATTCGTTTGACTTCTGGGCCAAAAATCCCGTCTCTAGACCATGCATTCACGGGTGTTTCAAATATCAATTCTAGGTGTGTAGGATAACATCATTACTTGGGAATTTATAAAATATGAACAGTCACACACACTTCACTTGGACAGCTCAACTCAACTCAACAAAGTCTTATCCCAACTGTTTGGGGTCCGCTACATAATACTTGTGCATTGGATGGCCTTGCATTTCTTATCTGTCATGTCTGTGCTTTAGGACTACTGCATCAGTAAAAGACTCGGCAGCAAAATCTCTTCCACCCCCCTCCTCTCTCTCTCTCTCACTTACCTTCAATAATGTGAACAGATAGGTACACCAAAGAAGAAAGTAAGCACCCTATTTCTCCACAGATCATCCAGAAACAGCGTAGAACTCCTAACCGACAGAGCTACGCTGATGCACCTCTTCTCTGTACCGGTTGCGGTATGAAGACTGAGTTGTATATCAAGGATTCCATGAGATTTAGTTATAGTGAGATACAATTTGCAACAAATGATTTTTCGAAGGAGAACATGCTTGGAGAAGGTGGATATGGTTTTGTATACAAAGGTAAGCTTAAGGATGGGCAGCTCATTGCTGCAAAGGTGCGGAAAGCAGAAAGTACTCAGGGATTCAAGGAATTCCATTCTGAATTATATGTCCTAAGCTTTGCACGTCACAAGAACATTGTGATGCTGCTGGGTTATTGTTGCAAAGAAAAATATAACATTTTGGTCTATGAGTATATCTGCAATAACTCCCTTGAGTGGCATCTCTTTGGTAAGTACTTTTTAGAGATTGTTTCTCAAATCCATCCATCTCAATATTCTGTAGCTCTTTTGCCAATATATTTCTTGTTCTATGTTATCAACGTTATATCAATTGTGGTTCTTTTTTCCTTTCTCATTTTTTTCTCCCTTTCTGTTTCTTTTGTTGGGGCATTCTTATAGACAAAGCAGCAAAGGTTCTTGAGTGGCACCAAAGACATGCCATTGCTATAGGGACTGCAAAAGGGTTGCGTTTTCTACACGAAGAGTGTCGTAGTCCTATAATTCATAGGGACATGCGGCCAAGCAATATACTACTCACACACGACTTTGTTCCCATGGTATATTTATAATCACTTCCTTTGTCTTCATTTTTTTTTCCTTTCAAGTTGGTTGATTGGCCCATGGAAATTGTTGGAGTCCATTCTTTTCTTCATACAATTTGAAAGGCCTCCATTCTAGTTTTTATGGCATTTAAATGGGTTTACAGTATTTTGCTAAACAATTGTTCATGATTTTGATAGTTCATTTTTTTTTTTTTTGTTTACATTAGTGATTATGGTGTCGTCTGCATTTTTTATTTTATTAATAATAAGAGACATATCTACGTACCATATTACCAACTTGCTAATGCATGTGACATGCAACTGTTTTTCTTTTTTCTTTTTTTTTTTTTTTTTTTTCACGGCACTTGCTGACCCCCCAATTATATTCAATGCGGCATCTTGCTAATTGCTTAATGTTTTCCTCCCAACCCCCCCCCCCCCCCCCCCCCCCCCCCCCCCCCCCCCCTTTTTCATTACCAAACTGTCTTTGTGTTTTTTAGACGTCAGAATAGGCTTCATAAAAACAGAGTGATAAATACAGAAAATTAGAAATTGGGAGTGTGATAAACTATTGAAGAAAATTCATATAAATATCTTGAAGGCATAAAAGGCCAAGAAATATCGTGAAGTCATCAAAAGAATAAAAATAATGTCAAAAGGCCTGGGTCAAAAATAATACAACTTAGGAGAATAGTTCATGAAATTAGTAATCATGTCAGAACACAAAACACTATAAAAGTGCATTGCTTAACGTTCTCCTATTGTTCCTCAAATTACAAATTCAATTCAGGACTATCAAAATAAGACTGAAAAGAGATTGAAATAGGCCTAAGAGCCTGAGTTGAGTTGAGTTGAGTACATGGCACGTGCACATGGATGGTTTTTCCCCCTTGTTCAAGCCTATGAGATAATTGATATCAAAATGGAGACATATTTTGTAATATTGTCATGAGTAATGTTTTTAAGTAAACTTCATGTTAATATCAGAATATGTTTCTATATATCTTTGTGGATATTATGTTGGTTTCCCTGCAAATAGAATTTGTGGTTATATTTTCGGAACCTAATTTAAGCCCCTCAAAGGTCTTTTATTTGTCTTGATATTTATTTTCTAATGTTGTTCTACTATACTCAAGTGGATTGGTAACTTTTGATCAAATGAGGTTTTACTTCTGAAGTCCCTTACATGTTATTGGCATCGTAACAGTCCATACTTGATTTAGAAGAGAAGTGCATCTATATCCTTAGATTTGGTTTAATATTTATCAAATTTTCATCTCTTTTTCCCCATAAATGGGTTGAAATGTACGAGTATGAGTTTGTTATTGAGATTCAATTATTTCAATTTAAGTAGTAGGTCCTGAATAAGCAAATCTGTTCGATTTGGAAGATCTGGTAAAAAAATATTGAGCCACTTAATAGTTCCTGTATTCCTCTTGAGTAATGACTGGAACTGTTAAGGTGTTCTGTTTTCAGATTTTTTTCTTCAGGCTGTGACTTTTAACTTTTCTAAGTCTGAGACATCTCTTCTTTCTCACGCAGAGTTGTGCCGTTTAATATTTCCTTTATTTCTCTGAGTAATGACTGGAACTGTTTACATGTTCTGTTTCAAATTTTTTTTTCTTGAGACTGTGACTTCTAACTTTTCTGTCTGAGACATCTCTTATTTCTAAAGCTGAGTCCATTCTTTTCAAAGAGATTTTAAGGCGTATGAAGTCATCTAATCTATTGGATTGGAGAACAATGGAACAAAAATATTTGGATTGGATTTCCTATTTTGTGATATCATGTAATTTTTCTTTTCAGTTTACACTTTATCCCCAGAATCCACGAATCTCTAGAAAAATTTGAAAAATGAGATCTACTGTTCCAAAAGTTCAGGTCTAGCTTATAATTTTCCTCATAAATTATTCTTTTTCCATATTGATTGAAAATAGGATAATTTGGATTTAGGTGGTGCAGAAAGAGTTTAGTTAAAGTTTTGGTGTGTTTCCAATAGATTGAGGAAATTAGCATTGAGATAAAGAGTTGTGATATCAGCATCTAGTTTGGTATTGAACATTTTTAATCCATGTCGAACGTAATGTCATGGCTGCTTCTATGATATATTGGATCTCAGTTTTTGGAGATTGCGTTGCCGGTCACCTAACCAATTGGTGTGCCTGGCAAAGGAAGGATCTGTTGTTTGCTTATTTTATAGCATATATATATATATATATATATATATATATATATATATATATATATATATATATATCTATTTCTGATGCTACATTTCAAATTTAAAATGAGAGAATTTTCATGTGGGGTGTTCTATGGTAGACATACCATTTCAACCAAGATATGAACGAAAAATGTTAACAACATCGTATGTTCAGCCATGGTAACATTCAAAGATTCGCTGGGTCTTTGACCTAGCCATGTCCCCTTCTTTCTTACATTCACTGGACACAAGACTTTAGTGGAATGTTTGGGATTATTGTTGTATGATAAACTTAAATTGTTGACTGTTGAAGATTTCCCCCTGAAGGAAAAAACAAAAAGAATGAAATTCTCCTCTGTAAAGAGAGAATGGTATCATAACATGATCAAAACTTTGTTGTTCAGAAACTTGGTACAATGCTTTCTTGTGATTTAAGGATTCATCTTTTTCACACAGCTAGGTGACTTTGGCCTTGCAAAGTGGAAGACTAGTGATGATCCTGTGCAGACGCGAATACTTGGCACATTAGGGTAGGTACAAAGCTTTTCATTTTAAAATTCCTCAGAGAGAAAATGTTGTGATTCATTTCTGTGTTTGTGCTGTTTATAGTCAAAATAATCACAAAGAAGCTTTTGTTTATGCAGATACCTTGCACCTGAGTATACAGAAAATGGAATTGTTTCTGTAAGGACAGATGTTTATTCATTTGGTATTGTTCTGCTACAGTTGATATCAGGGCGCAAGGTGATTGAATCAGAGAGAGTGGATCAGCAACAGTCCATGCGACAGTGGGTATGTTGTTCTGGCTGTGTGCTACTCTGTTTGCAAAATTATGAGAGTCTTTTCAGTCAAATCAATTTGAAGCTTTTTCTTTTTTCAGATGAACTAAATGTTCTAGGGAAACTGAAAACAGTTTTCATGTTCTTCATTGCAATTAAGACAATGTCTTGTGGCATTACAGGCAGAACCACTGATTCAGAGACTTGCATTACATGAACTCATTGATCCTCGTATTGGAGAGTCATATGATACATATGAATTGTACCACATGGCTAGAACAGCATACATGTGTGTGCAGAGTAACCCTGAGATGCGCCCATCAATGGGAGAGGTAAACAATTATTTATGCTTTGAGTACTGTCTTACTTAAAGGTTTTAAAAAGCCAAATGACAATTTAAATAATTTTTACTGTACAATATCATAAACCACTCAACTACCCATATACTTAAGAGGAAATTTGGAAGAGATTATGTGAGATGAGAAGTACCTTCCTTCAAGTGATTATAAAATAAGTAGAATCAATTCATGCTACAAACGATCTCATTTGAAATCCTATGTAAGACACCATAACTTGATTCATTTTGATTATACATCAAAAAACTACCCACATACATGTATACATCCTCATGTGTATCACAAAATCCTCATGAAAAATTTCATTTCAACTAAGTATTCTCATCTTAATGGGGTCCTTATATATATATTTAGCATATAGAAGACTTGCATTCCTCATAATCTAGAACCAATGTAACATTTTGATTATTGATTCAACCACCAAGAGAAAGACTGAATTTCATCTGATTGTGGAGATTTAACTTTCACAACTTATCAGAAATCTTACCCAGATATGCATATGCGCACACACAAACCCACTCTCTCTAGAGAGACACACACACAGATGTGCGACAAATATATATATATATATATATATATATATATATATATATATATATATAAAGATATTATTATTTTTTTTATAAGTAAAATTTATTGAAAGACGCTCCAAGGGGGATATATATTAAGATATTATGAATTGAATACATTGGAGAGTGGAGATCTGTTTACCCCTGGATTCTTAATTAATTTGGAATAATATAACAACACTAATAATTCTATGTTATATGGACCTGGGTAAATGTCTCAGGTGCAGGTGTGTGTTCAAGTCAGACCTCTCAAATCCCAAAACTTAGGATACGGGAATATGTGTCAAAATGCTGGATACGGATATGTAGACACGTACTATGCATTTTAATACATCACATGTTTTTATAGAAGTGTAATGTTTAATGTTGTTTTATAAGAATATACTCAATTATTACTTAAATTAAATGGGGTGTGGTAAAAGAAAAGGGTTCCCATCTGTTTTATAGATAAGAAATTCATCTCTACCTTAAATTTGAGTTTCTTCAATCGCGTAATCTGAAGGACCGACGTGTCCATTTGGGTTCATGTATCGTGTCATGTTGACATGAGTACATGAAAGGAAATATTAGAATCCATGTAACAGAGACTAATATAAACTGAAAACTTTATAAAAACAGAAAAAGAAAGACTAAAACTTCAGAGTTTTGGTTACTATGTAGTCTAAAGTACTTCTTAAGTTTTGTGTCACTTTTCTAAATACCTTGGTGGCTTTGATAAAAGCATTGCAAGGACCACTGAAAAATAAAAGCTTTTACAAATTCAGCTCAATGCCATTATTGAAGTAAATACCTAAAAGAAAATTTGAGTCTGAAAATAGTAGAAAATATTGAGAACACAATTTATTATAATAATAATAATAACTATTAATATGAATATTTCTAATTTGGTATGTCTGACTGGAAAACAAATAACAGGGAACTGAAAGCATAATTATAATGTTTCTAATAAACATATCCTTTTCTAGTCAATTTCCTGGAAACAGTATTCGAGACAGCAAACTGGACAGACATTTTACCTTATTTTGTCTTATTTCGTTCCAAGACTAGAAATTAGTTATTTGAAGCTATATCAAACAAGGTCTTTATGTTTCTTCATTTACTTTGGCTTTTTGGAAATTCTTCATGAATCATACACCGGATAAACTTGGGGACTCTTAATAATGCCTAATTTCCTCTTGCTCTTTCCTTCACTAATTAGAATTTTTTTCTGATCACAACTGCAGGTTGTGCGCCTCCTTGAAGGGGAAAATGAGAACTTCCACCATTTAGCAGAGCAATTCATTCCACATTTTTCTAAATGATGGAAAGGATAGCATATATTTCCTTTTGCTAGTTAATGCATCTTTTTGTACCTGTGTTAATACAGTTTCAGCAAAGTTAATACAGCCTTAAATCTGAATTACATTGGTTGGCTCATGTTTTCTTTTTCTTCTTAAGTTTTGATGACAGTGAAGACTGCTTCATTGCTGCAGTGCTATAAATTCATATTTCATGAGCTTTAAATGTAATCAAATTTATGAAAGTTTTGTTAGTAGCTGTATTTTGTTTGTAGATTCCCTGCTCAAGACAAAACATCGTATATTATTCCCAAGAAAGAGAAGTTATATAGTACATTTTTGTTTTTTTTCAGGAAATTAAGTAATATAGTTCATATTGGTTGACTGTCGTAATATGTTTCTGTGATTTACTTTATTTACTTATTAGAAGACCTGTCCCAGTTAGCCATATATTATACCCATCAAGTAGTTATAATATTGCTTCGAGTGATGGTTCATAATATACTTTTGGATCAGAGAGACTAGGCTTTTAAATTCAATCCTAAGTTCCAACTAATGAAGCCCTACAAGTCTGAGTAGACTGTAAGTGCCCATCAATATGCCCTACAAATGAATGATACTCCAATCCTAGAAAGGGCCCTGAGGAAACCTCCTCACGGCCAGCGATGTTAGAACATTGATGGAGTATACATTTGTGCTCATCTACCTCTTTGAATGAAATATAAGTAAGAATACATGTGATTTTCGGTATTATTTACAAACTGGCATTAGGGCATTGCAAACTGCATCTGTTTGGACTTTCCATTTCTTGTTACATTGGATATGAATTAATTGATTCCTAATGATCAGAAACTACTATGCTATTATATATTTAGCTGGCTGTATTGGGTTGAGCAGTGCTGAAGTATTTTCTGGAAGTGGTTGTCCTGACGATGCATTATCAGTGATAGAACTGTTCGCTTAATTTTTTTTTTGAATTGGTAGCCGTTCAGTGAATTGGTAGCCGTTCAGTTGTATCAGCTTCTTTAGTGCTCTTCTGAACAGACTATAGTTATTGGGGTTGTCAACTACAAGTCTTTCTGGCAGCCTTTGTTGCATTCCATTATACCAGCACACCCAAGAGATGTTGAGGGTGTCAGTGGATTGTTTCAGAGTTTTGTAATTGGCCTATTTATGGACATGCTAGGGTCTGCTAACATAGAGAATACATTGTAAGCTTGCTGCAGACTTTTGGCCGGATTTCTTGTACTATTTGAGCTAATAGTGAAGGTCGGGAACAAAGTTCCCGTAAATTGAGTATGTTATGTCCCTTGTGCCCTAAACTTAACTTGTGCATGCATTGATTGAACTAAGATTTGGTGTGACCAGGTGCCATTACAGCGGTGAAAAATTGGCAAACATTTTGACCCTTGTGACAACTGGTGATAATAGAATCTATTTCGCCGGTTCATTTATGCAGACTAACCAGTCATTTTGTCATGAATTATAGATACTGTAATACCAGGTCCACTCCAGAAACACACAAATTCACAGTTTGTGCCTTCTTGCTGTCTCATAACAGGTTTTTATTTCAATACGATGCTTTTTATGTGTACCAAAATCTCACAGGAGCAAAATGGATCTTCTTCGATTATGCATTGTGCATAAAAAAAATCTCAAAGGGACCAAATGAAAACAATTCTGAATGCAAGTTTTGTGCTTTTATTTGCTTTTGTACACAATCTCTTCGTCATCCGATCCACATCAAATGCTGGACTATAGAGGCACTTGAAGAGTCCATAATGCCCTGCCACAGGAGAAAAGTAACAGAAACTTTTTATCATCCATTTTTACAAAGAAACATAGCAATGAAACATTTTCTCTGAAATTCCTTATAAACAAATAAAGAAATCAAACTCTCTTGTTATACCAAACATAGTCCGCACTTTCTTGGAAAGTGAGGAAAGGAAAAGGAAAGGTGGTTCTCTCCGCCATATAGTAAGTGCCGGGCTATCATTTCACTAACAATGCTCCTCTTTCTGTTCATTTGATTTTGATCCAGAAGTATTTTATTTTCGAAAATGGCAGCAGATTCTTGCGGTGGGTTGAACAATAGTGCACTTTCACGGACTTACGATGTCTTCTTGTGTTTCAGGGGCTCCGATACTCGCCTCTCCTTTATCGACTTCCTATACAAGGCCTTGGTGGAGCACGGGTTGTCCACGTTCATAGACGAAAACCAACTCAGAAAAGGTGAATACATTGGGTCTGAATTGCTGAAAGCAATCGAGGAATCAAGGGTCTCCATCATTGTATTCTCGAAAAACTACGCGTCCTCCAGATGGTGCCTCCAAGAGCTTGTGAAGATCATGGAGTGCAGGAAGACTTTGGGACATAATGTTCTTCCTGTTTTTTATGACGTAGATCCGTCCAACGTGCGTTCACAGAGTGGGGTATACGCTGAAGCATTTGCCAGGCACAAAGAGCGTTTCGGAGACTACCGGGTTCTGAGTTGGAGAGCTGCTTTGATTGAGGCTGCAAATTTGTCCGGTTGGCACTTTCAAAACGGGTACTCTTTTTGGACTATAATGATTTTATAGCCGAAGAGTTTGAACAAAATAGAAAGCCGAAAACTCTTTCTCCAACACCCAGTGGAATCCAGTTGAGTATATCCATTGTATTGGGAATCTTCGGCTCCTATTTTCTTCAAACCCTTTGGCGGGAATAACATTACTCTCTTGTAATTGGAATGCAAGGGCCTTGTTCAACATTGGACTTTTTAATGACAAATAGAAATACCATGATTTTTATGTCTGACATAATAAATTAAGATTACATGCATACACTAACTAGCATGACTTATTTTAGTTCACTGATCTGTCAGTCTTACTAATTGCTAATTTGCAGGCCTAGGTCGGAGGTAATTCAAAGTATCATTGAAGTGGTCAAAAATAAATTAGATCCTAACTCTTTAAGTGATGTGGACTATCCATTTCGAATAGACCCCCATGCTGAAAATTCCAGGGATCACATCTGGAATTACTGCCTGGGAAGGCTTCTCTTCGGTAAGTCCCAAATCCTCCATCTCAATATTCTCTAGCTCTTTTGCCAATAAATTTCTTGTTCTATATTATATTTTCCATTCTATATATATATATATATATATATATATATTTTTTTTTTTCTCCCTTTATGTCACTTTTGTTGGGGGCATTCTTATAGATAAAGAAGCAAATGCTCTTAACTGGTATCAAAGACATGCTATTGCTATAGGGACTGCAAAATGGTTGCGTTTTCTACACGAAAAGAGCCGTCGTCCTATAATTCATGGGGACATTCGGCCAAGCAATATACTAATCACACATGACTTTGAACCTGTGGTAAATATATAATCACTTCTTTAATCTTCATATTTTGTCCATTGTTTTCTTCGTACAATTTGAAAGGCCCCTTTCTAGTTTTTATGGCATTTGAACGAGTTGACAGTATTTTGTTAAACATTTGTTCATGATTTTGATTATTCATTTTTTTTTTGTTTACGTTAGTGATTATGGTGTGTTCATTTTTATTATTTTTTATTTTTTAAATAAATAAGAGGCATATCTACATACCATGTTACCAAATTATATGGAACTTGCTGACCCCCCAATTAAATTTTATGGGTCATCTTGCTAACTGCTTAACGTTTTCTTCGCCTTTCAGAATAGGCTTCATAAAAATGGAGTGATAAACTATTGGAGTATAATTCATAAAAAAATCTTGAAGGCATAAAAGCCATGAAATTTCATGAAAATCTCTATTCATGTCAGTGCACAAAACACTACAAAAGTGTATTGCTTAACGCTTTCCTAATGTGCCTCAAATTACAAATTCAATTTAAGACTATCAAAATAAGACTGAAATGAGATTGAAAATGGCCTAAGAGCCTGAGTTGAGTTGAGTACATTGCACGTGCACGTGGATGGTTTTTTTCCCCTTGTTCAAGCCTATGAGATAACTGATAATCAAGATGGAGACATATCGTATAATTTTGTTGTGAGTAATATTTATTATTCTATTAGTAAACTTCATTTTAATCTCAGAATATGTTCCATGTATCTTTGTGGATATTATGTTGGTTTCCCTGCAAATAGAATATGTGGTTGTATTTTCTAAACCTAATTTAAGCCCCTCAAATTTCTTTTATTGGTCTTGATATTTGTTTTCTTATGGTATTCTTCTACACTAGAGTGGATTGGTAACTTTTGATTACTTCCCAAGTCTTTTACACGTTATTGGCATCATAACTGTCCATGCTTGATTTAGAAGTGCAGAAAACTCATCTATATACTTAGATTTGATTAAATATTTATTAATTTTCCATTTCTATTTCCCCCTAAAGGGTTGCGATGTGTCATGTGTGAGTTTGTTATTGAGAGAGATCCTGGAATAATCAAGTCTGTTTGATTCGGAGGATCTGTTAAAAAACACTGAGTCACTTAATAATTCCTTTATTAATCTGAGTAATGAATGGAACTGTTTAGGCGTTCTGTTTTCGAATTTATTTTCTTCAAGCTGTGAACTTTAATTTTTCTGTGCCCTCGGATATCTCTTCTTTCTCATTCATTCTTTTCAAAAAGATTTGAGAGCATATGAAGTCATGTAATCTACTGGATTGGTGAACTATGGAACAAAAAAATTGGAATTGGAATTGCTATTTTGTGATATCTTGTAATTGTTCTTTTCAGTTTACATTTCTATTCTCAGAATCCACCAATCTCTGGTAAAATTTGAAAAATGAGATCCATTGTCCCAAAAGTTTAGGTCTAGCATATTATTTTCCTCATAAATTATTTGCTTTCCATATTGATTGAAAACATGATAGTATGGATTTAAGTGGTGCAGAAAGAATTTAGTTAAAGTTTTGGTGTGTAGAACAATAGATTAAGGACATTGGCATTAAGAATAAAGAGTTGTAATATCAGCATCTACTTTGGTATCGAACATTTTTGATCCATATCGAACATGTCATGGCTGCTTCTACGATTTATTGGATCTCAGTTTTTGGAGATTGTGTTGCTGGGCACCTTACCAATGGTTGTGTCTGGCAAAGGAAGGATCTGTTCTTCACCTAAATTTTATAGCATATTTTCTTGATCTATTTCAGATACTACATGTTTAGCTTAATACGAGAGAAATTTTCATGTGGGTAGACAGACCATTTCAGCCAAGATATGAACGAAAAATGTTAACAACATCGTATATTCAGCCATTATAACATTTAAAGATTCGCTTGCTCCGTGACCTAGCCATGTCCCCTTCTTAGTTACATTCACTGGAATGGAACGAGAAGTTCATTTCTTTTGCTTCACACAAGACTTTAGTGGAATGTTACATTCACTGGAATGGAACGAGAAACTCATGTCTTTTGCTTCACACAAGACTTTAGTGGAATGTTTGGGATTATTGTTGTGTGAAACTTAAAAAAGAAAAGAAAAAAGAAGACTTGAAGATTCCCCCCAAAGAAAAAAACAAAAAGAAAGAATTTCTCCCCTGTAAAGAGAGAATGATATCATAACATGATCAAAGCTTTGTGGTTCAGAAACTAGGTAAAATGCTTTCTTGCGATTTATGGATTCATCTTTTTTAAAAAAATCATACAGTTAGGTGAATTTGGCCTTGCAAACTGGAGGACTAGTGACTGTGGCCTTGCAAAGTGGAAGACTAATGATGATCCTGTGCAGACATTAGGGTAGGTACAAAGTTTTTTATTTTAAAATACCTCATAAAAAAAAAATGTTGTGACTCATTTCTGTATCCGTGCTGTTTATAATCAGAACACTCACAAAGAAGCTTATGTTTATGTAGATACCTTGCACCTGAGTATACAGAAAATGGAATTGTTTCTGTAAAGACGGATGTTTATGCATTTGGTATTGTTCTGCTACAATTGATATCGGGACGCAAGGTGATTGAATCAGAGAGAGAGGATCAGCAACAGTCCCTGCGAAAGTGGGTATGTTGTTCTGGCTGTCACAGCTGTGTGCTACTCTGTTTGCATTTATGCCAGACTTTGCAGTAAAATCAATTTGAAGCTTTTCTTTTTTCCAATGAACTAAATGTTTTAGGGAAACTAAAACCAGTTTTCATGTTCTTCTGACAATGTCTTGTGGCATTACAGGCAGAACCAATTATTCAGAGACTTGCATTACATGAACTCATTGATCCTCGTATTGGATTCTCATATGATCCACATCAATTGTACAACATGGCTAAAACAGCATACATATGTGCGCAAAGTAACCCTATGATGCGTCCATCAATGGGAGAGGTAACCAATTATTTATGCTTTGAATACTGTCTTACTTAATGCTCCATTTGGTTTGAGGGATGGAAAAATGGATGGAATGGAGAGGGGAAGGGATGGATGAGGCATCCCTAGGGAAGGGAAGGTGTCTCCTCATTGTTTGTTTGGTTGGATGGAATGGATAGTAGAAATGATGGGTGGGGGGAAACTTTTTATTTTTTGTTTGTTGGAAGGAAGGAGTGATGCTTCATCCCTATTGCTTCCTCCCTCTTTTCCTTCCCTCCAACCAAACATAGCATAAAGGTTTTAAGAGGCCAAATAATTCTCACTGTACAATATCATTAACCCCTCAACTACCCATGTAGTTCAGAGGAAAATTGGAAGAGACTGTGAGAACACGGTTTATTATTATAATTTAGTATTTCTGACTGAAAAATACAGATAACTGAAAACATAATTACAACGTTTCTACTAAAAACATCATTTTCTACTCAATTTCCTGAAAACAATATTTGAAACAGGAAACTTCTTCTTCTTCAAATATATATTTTTTTGATAAGTAAGAATTCATATTCGAAACAGCAAACTGAATAGATATTTTACATTATTTTGTCTTTTTTAGTTCCAAGAATAGAAATAAGTTACTCGAAACTACACCAAACGAGGCCTTTATGTTTCTTCATTTACTTTGTTTGTTTGGAAATTCTTCACAAATCACACTCCTGATAAACTTGGGGTCTCTTAATAATGACTAGTTTCCTCTTTGCTCTTTCCTTCACTAATTAGTTATTTTTCTGATCAAAACTGCAGGTTGTGCACCTTCTTGAACGGGGAAAATGAGAACTTCCACCCTTCATCAGAGCAACTCATCCCACATTTTTCTAAATAATAGAAAGGATAGCTTGCTATATTTCCTTTCACCACTTATTACATCTTTTTGTACCTTTGTTCACACAGTTTCAGCAAAGTCAATAAAACCTTAAATCTGAATTACATTTGTAGGTAATAATAGTGGTGGTGGTGGTGGTAGTAGTTTTGAATGACAGCGAAGACTGCTTCACTACTACACTGCTATACGTTCATATTTCATGAGCTTCAAATGTAATCAAATTCATGATGGTTTCTTTGTAGCTGTATTTTGTTTGTAGGTTCCCTGCTCAAGACAAAATATAGTCCATTATTCCCAAGAAAGAGAAGTTATATAGTTCATTTTGTATTTTTGGGGGAAATTAAGTAACATAGTTCATATTGTATGATACTCATAATATGTTTTATGTGATTTACTTTATTTATGTTTCTACGATTTGGTTTATTTACTTATTAGAAGACCTGTCCCAGTTAGCCATACATTATTATACATATCAAGTATTTTCTGGAAATCGTCGTCCTGACGATGCATTATCAGTGATAGAGCTGTTCGCTTATTTTTTTTTGGATTGGTAGCTGTTGAGTTGTATCAGCTTCTTTATTGCTCTTCTGAACAGACTTGGTAATTGGGGATGTCAACTATAAGTCTTTCTGGCAGCCTTTGTTGCATGCCATTATGCCAACACACACCCTAGAGCTGTTGAGGGTGTCAGTGGATTGTTTCGGGCAGTTGTGTAATCGGCCTGTTTATGGACAGCTAGGGTTTGCTAACAAACATAGAGAATACATTGTAAGCTTGCTGCAGACCTTTGGCAGGATTTCTTGTACTATTTGAGCTGACAGTGAAGGTTGGTAACAAAGTTATTGTAAATCGTGTTGTGTCTCTTGTGCCCTAACTTAACTCTTGTATGCATTTATTGAACTAAGATTTGGCATGACCAGGTGCCATTGCAGCAGTGAAAAATTGGTGAACATTTTGATCCTTGTGACAACCGGTGATCATAGGGCATTACTCAGTCGCCCAGTTGGTAGAGCGCCAACTCCCCGAACGGGTGTGCCAGTGTTCTAGTCCCCCCCTCGTTTTCCAGGAAAAAGACAACCGGAGATAATGGAATCTATGTCGTCAATTCATCTATGCAGACTAACCAGTCATTATGTCATGAAATATAGATGCTGGTAACACCAGGTCATTCCAGAAACACACAAATTCACAGTTTTTGCCTTCTTTTTCTCTCATATCAGGTTTTTATTTCAATAAGATGCTTTTGTGCATCAAAATCTCAAAAGAGACCAAATGAAAACAATTCTGAATGCAGGTTTTGTGCTTTTATTTGCTTTTGTACACAATCTCTTCATCATCCACATCAAATGCTGGATTACAGAGGCACCTGAAGAGCCTACCAATGCCCTGCCACAGGAGAAAAGTAACAGAAACTTGTCATCATCAATTCTATGCCTAAAACAAGAAAACAATAAATTTTGATGGGAATACTGTGAAATTCAAATAAACACTTACGAATATGAGAAACAGCAGGAAGTGACTTGCGTGAAATTTTTGATGGGAATAAATTTTTTACTTACCAAAACATTAAAAATAAAATCAAAATGGAAATGCCTGACTTTGTGTTTATGTGAGTTGTGTGTAGGCACTTGTATTATAAGGTAAAAATGGAAGCGCTTGCAGCTAATACATTAATGTTAAGAGAAGCATTGAACATGCCTGTGTGATTAGAGGAGTACGATAATTAAGTGTTCTTGGTGAATCTTCTTCATCACTGCTATCAGAACTGCTCTCATCTTCATGTATGTCGGATGAAATATTTTTGTTTGATGACGTTCCACCACTTCGTATATACTTTTCTCTCTATAACAAGAGAACAATGTCAGATCACTAGGTATAAAAAGAGTTCTCATTTTTTTGAGTTAAATCACAGATTTTGAACCACTGCTGTGTTGATTTTTTTCTTAAAACTGATGTTTTCTTGGACTCCTAATTCATTTATCCAGAAAATGAAACAAAGCAAATACTATAAACTAATCTACAATATATGAAACTAGTTTGTACTCCATGATCAATTTGTATATATAAAAAAAAAGAGTGGCACAAGAGTGAACAATTTGTAAGCATATATCAAGTACAATGGACTACAGTAAACACCTAATATGTGCCACATTTTCATATATAACCATAGGTTCAGATGTATAAAATTTTGGTTATAGCATGACTAGGAAAAAAAAAAGAAAGCACATGACACATCAAAAGTTTACGATTTATTTTGCACCTGAAATATTTTTCCTAGAATTTTTAGAGCAACGGCGCGTGCTTTAAGTTCTTCCTTCTTAACACTAATCTCGTGAAGTACCTGTAAACAAATAAAGATATTAAACTTACTCTGCATCATATTGAATAGATTTTTCTACCGTTTTTTCTACAGTTGATAGAAAGCAAATCCTTAGCCTAGAATGAAAAAGCAGCAAATTGTAGAAGTGATGGAAACTAAAAGCCTAAACTCACCATTTGGCACACATGTAAAAGAGTGACTTCAATATCCACTACATTCAATTTCCATAATGAGTTCATCAGTGTGTCCTTGTTTAATCTTAAATGGGATTCAAAATCATTTTCTGTGCCACTGCCATCCATTTTAAACTGTCGACGTGTATCTTCTTGAAGTTGAAGCAACTGGAAAGCACCTGCAGTTATTTCTCAATAAATTAGGTAACGAAAAGCACAAAATATGAAGATGGCCAATGTTTTCTTCAAAGTGCAGTATACCTTTAGCTGCAGTAATCTGTGACTTCCAG
Organism: Cornus florida; assembly: GCF_030987335.1. NCBI lineage: Eukaryota > Viridiplantae > Streptophyta > Magnoliopsida > Cornales > Cornaceae > Cornus > Cornus florida. The sequence goes on along the minus strand of NW_026775579.1, from coordinate 74,331,864 downwards.
AAATGACCCTTATTGCGAAACCATTCTGCCAAAAATGGCACCCCAAGATAAATTGCTTTCTTTCCAAGCTCTTGTGCTGCCTGTCTTGCATATATGTAGCCAATAGTGTGTAACATATTGACGCCAAAAGCTGTAATTGCAACGGGTTAGAAAATTTCTTTAGCAGCATCAATTCAAGCACTGAAGTATATTCTTTCTATCACTAGTACTCTGTCTGCAGATTTAGTGAATGTATCCAAATTCAAATACAGAACTACAGATATATGTTAGTCAATATATCTTTCGTAGTACAAAAGAAAACATTAGAAGTTCATCATATGAAAGCAAGAAAGCCTTAAACAGATCATAGAGATATGGTTAGACAAATGCTTGCTTCAAGCCACAACTAGGACAAAGACAGTTTTAAACTTTTGAAGCCAATAGCCTTTTTATATAAGAAGTTACGGGAAACTTTTGAGAATACCACCTTGTATGGTATATCTTATAAAAGAATAGATAATAAAAAAAAAATTAGGCAATAAATAAGAAATTCAGCAAAAAGTTGGGCAAGCAAAATTGAATAATCCCTACCAAAATTTAGAAATTCAGAAAGACTTGAGAATAAATTAAGAATAAATTTGGCAATTTTTATCATAAAATTGTCAATAGCTATCCAGCTGCTTTATTTTTTTGTACTCGCTCCAATTAAAAATGCAACCTTTCTATAGTCTGGTCAAAGCATAACTTCACAAATGAGGGTCAATTCTCACACTAAGCATGTCATTTGTATAAACGCAGAAAGGAACTGATAAATTGTATCCTTGAATGATAGTCAATGCATTTGAGGGCATTCAGTTCTTGCACGATTTCAAATGATAAAGAGCTAGAATATTATTATCGTCAACTGTTACTAGAATGGTTTACTTAACGAAGAAAAAGAAGCAATAATAGGTGGTGGCCTGCTCAGTTAACCTGCATGGGATAGCCGTTCTGCTTCATATTTTGCATGATGCAAGAACCCTTCTCTGTCACCTTGAACATATTGGTGGAGAAAATCTTTCAGTGTCCTAGCAAGCTTTTCTTCTCTTTCTTTCTGGACAGCCTTTCTTATGCAATTTTATAGAAATTAATGGGAAAGGTTAGATAAAATGAAATAAATGGAACTACACATGACATGATAAAACTAATATATTTTAAGAAAAAAACTTAGAATTTCATCTACATTGTCATGACAAGGTTCATCCAAGAACTGTTGAACCTCATCTTGATTTGGTGGTAAGCCATTCCCATTTAATGGATGGATGTGCCAGGTGACGATTTAACTCATCAATTCCTTTCTGGGTGGTAGTAGTGCAACCACCAAAGTTGTGGAAAAATTAAATAATTAGTACATAAAGAACCAATTTGAATATGCATATTGACTCTCTTTGACGCGCTACTATCAAGGAAGACTATAAACCGATTGCTACTTAAAGAGTGAATGTTTAAACATGATGAAAATACTTGCCTTTAACCTATCATGTAGTTTTTCGGGGTTGTCACTCTCACCAGCTACTTCACAGGAAGCCATTGCTGCCACAGCTAGATGTCCTATGTAGTCTTCAAAAAGTTCACTTCCGAAAAGAAGAGCGAAGACAGCAGTGGGGTCAAGCATTGTTTCCCTTAAAGATCAAGATGCTAGATATTAGGAGAACAAGTAGACATTGTCCAGGAAAGAATACCAGGAATGGAATTGAAGTCAGCTCGAAGATGATCATATAAAATTAAATTCAAGAAAAACTAGGGAAGCCAAAGAAACAATGAGTCTAAAGATTCTGTGCAAATATATTTAATTCTTTCATAATAAGCTGGTATATGCATCTATTAATGATGTGAATTAGAGTTTTCTTCTGGTATGTGTGCACTGCAGTGGACATAAAGGATGAATCATACATCAGTCCTATTATATGCTATCATCGTCTCTCTTGACCAGAATATTCTTGGTTCACCATAACTTGATAACTATAAGAATGTTTCAAGTACATTCAGCCATTATTTGTATATATGTATTTGCATTAATTTACATAAAATATAAAACTCAGAAAAACTGCAGAATATATAATCAAACATTTAATTTATTTATTAAAGGATTATAAGGTTCATGTCATCATCTATAGATTTGTTCAAACTACAAATTTATAACTAAAAGTCCAGTCTATTCAAAAGATAAGAGTTTCCCAGTGCAATTAATCTAGGAAGACATATATAATAGAATTTTTCTCTTAACTGAGAACTCTATTGCATAGCATATAGAGGCATAACATGTTTAGAAATGTGGGTGTTGCTTCATTCTCCTTCTTCCTTCCACATTTGTGGCCTTGAGCCGCACATTCTAAGAAAATAACTCATGCAGTAAGCAAACAACAGGACAGGAAACTTCATCCACAAACATTAGCTAAATTACTATAGGTCATGAGCTAGGAGTGAAAACATAAATTTTATGCATGAACCGTATTACTCGTTATGATGTCGTACAAGTGATTCAAATTGAGACAGGCTCAAACATATATAATTATGTAAGCAAATGCTAAAAATCCTTACCTCGATATGCAGTACTTTCCATTTTTATCATACACTTCTCGTTGCACTGGATCACTCAAAACCTGATAAGCTTCACCTAGTACCTGCATCCGTATGTAATTACCTAATCTGAAAGCAGAATGCTATATATAAAATGGAACTGTTCAGATCAATTTGACAATCAAGACACCCTTTTTTTTCACCCTTTACACTCTAGCACAAGAGACCAAAAATAGAGACACAAAAAAAAAGTACCGTTGTGTTTGTGATCTCTAGTTTGGCAAAAATAACACTTAATTTAGAAGTCTGTGGGGGAGTTGAATAATTGTTTAAGCAAAAAAAAAAAAAAAAAAAAAAAAGAAAGGGAAAAATTGAATAAGAAGCAATATTAGAATTGCCTGAAATTTTTCTGCAGCCTGATGGTCAGTTGGATTTTTATCAGGATGAACTTGCCTTGCCTGCATCATGTAACAAAATATTTTCAGAATAGTCTGAAAAATCGCTTAAAATGGAACTTCAAGAGTATGTAATGGTAGCTGATGACCATTAATCCCAATACTGGTAAAAAATTGCAAGTTTTTATAGGATTTAAGAACTTAAATCCTAATTCAAATTCAAAGAATTGAATTACTTAGATATAAAATTTGCATATGAGAAGGTAGCTGATATGATGATCAATAAGGATCTAGCTCCAACATCGCAACATATTCAAACTCAATTCAAAACTGATATTCTATCAGCTCTTTTCTCCTTCAATGGTAAAAGGATATCAAAAGTTACAAAACAAAATTTATAACTATCTATTTACAACATAATATGTTATAAAATTGCAAAACAAACAGGTGGTGAACCATGACGAAATTAGGTTAAGAGGTGACATGTGATGGTCATTGAGAATTTGTGTAAATGCATGGACCAATCAGAAAATATATGGAGTTGAAGACAGTTTTACCAAATAGGCACAGTTACATGACAAAATGACCAGGAAGGCAAGTAAAAGCCTTATATCTGATACATGAGCAATCAAATTACTCTCAAGAACTGCTAGCAACTGCATAAGGGCACAGATAAAAGGGCTCAAAGGTCAAAAAGAGGATCATCCGGTCATCACAAACTCTCGTCAAAAATTTTCCTCCGGCTCATAAATTCTTTCAATGTCAATATTTCAAGCATTTGTTGTGCTTCTTCATTGCTAAAAGAAGTCCTCTTAATCGAGAAAGCAAATAACCCCACAACCAATTACCAGAAACTGTTAAAGGAAATGTGTTTTATCCTCCCAGCAGCACCTGGGATAAAGTTTTGGCCAACTACTCCGAACTCTATTAAAATTTTAAACCCACAAAAAACCATCATAATTTATTGAAACCACCTGTAAAAACTAAAAAACAAATGTATGCCATTATATACCCAGCTCAAATATATTAAAATTTGAACAAACACAATTTGAATCAATCACTTGGAGATCAAACCTTCAAACTATCCACCCTCATTTAATAATGACAGAATACCCTAATCCTATTTTGGTCCAATCAAAATCCCCAGCTCATCTGATTCATCAGCCATTGGAAAACAACACAGTCTACTATGTTATCAGACTAATCGAGCTTGAAACTCCGAATAAACATAGATTATTATGTCAAATTTGTCTCTTAAAAAAAAATTTGTTCCAAAACTTACCAAATTGAAATGTTAGATATTTATCCTAATCATGGCATAAATGTTCTTAACATATTTAATATAAAAATTTAACTTCTCTCAAAAATCTCCATACTACCCATCAATCAAGGTTCTGGAGTGCTAAATTGGGTTCCCAACATAACCACCTGCCCTCAAATTACCATATCACACACACACACACATATCAAAAGACAAGAATCAATGAATACATGGCATCATAAACATTTTATTAGGATGAAAAAACAGAAATCCTAACACCATTTGTGGATTGATTCTAGTGCGTCTGTATATATTACCATCAAATAAACATATAAAACAACAAATTAAAATATATTGAAAATCTGAAGATAAAATCTAAAACCTTGAGATAATAAGCCTTGCGAATCTCCTCCTCGGAAGCAGAAGGAGTAACGCCAAGAACATCATAGTACTCTGTTTCTTTCACCATTTTTCTGGCAGAGAAACCCTGAATTCTTTAATGGGTATACAAATGGAGGGAGAGAAAGTGTAGAGAAAAGAAAAAGAAGAGAGAGAAAAAGATGGGGGTGTGGAGAGACACTTGTGGGCATGTTGAGAGCACACCCACGAGACTCACTTAACTTTTCCAGTTATCAACTGCTAATAAACAAATAAAAGCTTTCTCGCGGGAGAAAAACAGTATTTTAACTGTCACTTTTGGGGTGTCCTTCACTTTTTTTTTTATGATTTGCTTTTTGGGGGTTGTCTGTGGGCTGAGGTTTTGGGCTCTTTGGAGAATGGGCCTTATGTTTGGTCTGTTACTTTGATTGGTTTGATTGGGAGTCCAACTATTATTGTCGAACAGCTTACTGTTTGGTTAACTTTAGTCTTAAAATAAATAAATAAATAAAACTCTAGTACCTCTAGTACCTTTATACTTTTAAATTTGAAGGACTCAGAAATGATAATTTTTTCTCAAATACCACATATGACCTTTGATATCTCTCTCATATTTAATGTATTTGTTATTACTGTGATGTTCATGTTTTTGCTCCATAGAATTGGTGAAAAGTTTCCATAAGTTAATAAGTGCTTCTAAATTGAAATATGTTAGATATCTAATCCTAACCATCGTTTAAATGCTCTTAAAATATTTAATATATAAAATTAAATTCTCTCAAAAACCACCATACTACCCATTTATCAAGAATCAATACAGTACACATCAAATGACAAGAATAAATGAATTAATGGCATCGTATTGGTATGTGATAAAAGCAATCCTAACACCATTTGTGAGTTGGTTTTAGTGCGTGTGTTATATATATATATATATATATATATGAATGAAGGTAGATAAGGAAGAATATATTGTAATTTTTTAAGGTTGTGTTCGGTTGTATATAATTGAAATTTATGAATTGAAATTGGTGAAATTAGATAAAAGTAATTCAGAAAATTGAAACAAAATTTTCTTTAATTCTGTTAATTCTAATTTCAAGACTTCAATTCCATACAACTAAACAAACCTTAAATAAAATCTAAAACCTTGGGATAATATAAGCCTTACGAATCTCTTTCTCGGAAGCAGAATGACCAATGCCCAGAACATCATGATAGTACTCTGTTACTTTCACCATTAATTCTTAGCCTGAATTCTTTAATGCGTCGACAAATGCAGAGAGAGAATAGAGAAAAGAAGAAGAAGAGAGGGAAAAAGATAGGTGGGTGTGGTCCGGAGAGAGACTTGTGGTCATGTTGAGGGCACACGGATGACACTCACACTTGCCTCATCAACTGCTAATAAACAAATTAATGCCTCATCAAAGCTTTTTCGCAGGGCCTCATCAACTGCTAATAAACAAATTAATGCCTCATCAAAGCTTTTTCGCAGGAGAAAAACAGTATTTAAACGGTTACTTTTGTGGTGTGGTGTCCTTCACTTTTTTTTTATTGGGCTTTAGGAGTTGTCTGTGGGCTAGGTTTTTGGGTTGGTGTCGGCTGTTTGGAGAGTGGTGGTCATATTGGAATTTGGATTGGTTTCTTTGATGGGTTTCCATGTGCTGCTTGTTTGGTTATAAAGCGAAAAATTATTTTTCAGCCCAATTCGGCCTAGACCAATAGAAACTTGGGCTCTCAAGCAGCACGACTAGTTGTAATATTGGTAAACTCTAATACCTAGTAATGATAGGAAATCCGATCATTCGGACAGATTTTACATGAGTGGAGACTAATGTCATCCTAACTTTAGAGATGATATCATGACTCTGTTAGCCTCACTTACATAACTCTAGAGATGACATTAAAATGATCTCAACCTCACTTACATAATCTTAGAAATGACAGGATGATAGAGGACGACTTTCGGATTCTAAATTGGCCCTGCTTGGATTGACACTCTCAAAACAGTTTTCTATTTTTAGAGTGTCAAAAACTCAAAAAACTCATTTTTTGCACTGCTTGGTATTGTTTTTGAAAAAAAGTTTTTAGAAAACTGAGTTAAGAGAGTATGGGTTTTTTTGAGAACAACTCAAAGTCGTTTTTTTGGAAGTTTTCAGTATATATGCATTTATAAAGAGAGACATATGAACTAAATTATATATAGAGAAATAATTCATGATCAACTCTGTTTAGTATATTATTTATATGTTTCAACTTATGATATAGCTAAGTGTTGGAGAGCTTCGTCTAGTATTTTTGAAAGTAGAGATTGGTGGTGGTTTGCTTCTTAGAGACCACAATGAAAACTTTGTTGCTGCACCTACCTTTTTCTATTCCAATTTACTTGATCCTCAAGTTCTAGAAAGACATTGCTGATTCTTCAAAGTTCGAATTCCACTTGGGTTCAGATAGAAATGAAGCTGGAATCTCAATTGGGTTCAGGTGGAAATGGATGCTAAATCTGGCTCAAATTGTGAATCATAAGCAGCTTTGCCCATTGCAGGTTTAGTCGGAGGACATTATTGATTGTTTGGAACTTGTGATTCCTTTGCTGTTCAATTTATCTCTGGGAAAAGAATGGTTGATATAACACATTAATTAAGTTTTCTTTACAATTTAGAGCTAATGTGTGTTTTACTAATTCCTTTCCTCCTATTATTATGAGAGTTGTATAACTTGATTGTTTTTAATATTTATCTTTATTTGTTGAATAAAATCTTTCTTTGACGGATGATCTAAATCAGTGCAATTAATATTTATCTTTATTTGTTGAATAAAATCTTTCTTTGATGTATGATCTAAATCAGTGCAAGTAGCAGTTTTTTAATTTAATTTTTTCCTTCTTTAAGTTCAAAAAATTATTTTTAAACAACCAAACAATTTTATGAGTTTTTATTCTCTGAAAACTGTTTTGAAATTTTTCTAATTAAGCAAATTTTCAAACTCAGAAAATTAAATATTATTTTTTATTTTCATTCTCTGAAAATTATCCTTCATAACTATTCTCGGAATTTCAATCCAAGCAGCGCCATATTACTATCCATACGTCATAATGGAGCTCAAGTATGTGATGGTCCTAATCGAGGTCAAGTACATTATTACATGGTTGTGCGTGTATGTGAAATGGTGGCCAAACGTTTTTCTAGTAGAAAAGTCATATTGATCGAGTCGCAATGTTGGAACTTGCATCCAAAGTTTATTTGGGTGTGGGCCGCCTCAAAATATAATTGTCGAGTTTGACTGGACTTCATCCTACAATCTAGATGAATTGGAAGGAGAAGAACAAATATGAAGAGGGCCATATCTAATTCTTTGAAAATGTTTATAATAAATCATGTAAAATAAAGTACAAATGTAATTAAAACATCACAACTCTGATCATATAAAGATCAATTAAAAATGAACTATTACAAACATTTTAACCAAACATATATATATATAAGCCGATCGATCAAACTTGAAATTGTCCTAACTGAACATCCGTCTCCTTCAAAGGAACATAGTCTCCAAGATAAACATCCAAGTGGTCTGAGAGGATTGTCTTATCGATATTTTCATGATGGTATGACTTACACACAAAGTAGATGATAGTTTGGATGATCAACCCAAAAAGAGACAACATGGATTGCAATGACAAACACAATATCCCAAATCCAACCTTATACACCAAACTTAGTGACCCTCCATGGACAACAAACTTTTCAAAAACTTTATATATAGCAAAGGAAGAGATATTCAACATCAAAAGGACAACTATAACCACCCACATCTTTCCTTTTATCAGGTTTTTGCTCTTGACCATGGCCTTGAATCCATAGGACTCTTCTAATACCGACACCGCGTTAGCCAAATGCCAAACAACGGTCATATATAAAAACCCTACACCATAAATGATCATTATGATGTAGGAAATCACCACAAGGGTATTAATATGTCTAATACCAATTGTGTATGCCCATAAGAATGTCCATATGATTAGGATTATTAGAAAAACTAGGGTAAAAGCAAAGAAAGCCAAGAACGTGGACAAGAAAGTGAGCATGAGTCTCTTCCAAACCTTTGGGACAACACTCATGACCTTCTTGAAGGTCACTTCGCGAGCCGTGTAAATGCATGCAATGGTGTAAACCACAGCAGAAGTGGAGAGGAGGGAGAAGATGAAGAGTGAGATGGTATAAGCAAGTTGGAATAGCCAATAGGTGGTCTGCTCGGATGATATGAGATCGGAGAGCTTGTTGTACCTCTGCGTGCCGGCTTGTGCGTCTATTAATTCGACTTCGTTGTGTATGATCCTAGATGTGAGTAATTCGGAGACTTTGATGTGAGCTAGGAAGATGAAGGAGAGTGGGAGGATCAAAGCTAGAGTGATTTTGGTGAAGATCTTCCTCCATGAGATGATGATCTTGTACGCTTCTGTGTAGATGCCAAAGGGGCCTAGGAATTGCATTTCTTCTTGTTCTCTGTCCATTTTTTCTTCAATGGATGATTACTGATGGGGAGGTGAAGAAGGGAAGATCAGTTAAATATGAAGATGGAGGAACTTGGAGGATGGTTTCTCGGAAGGAGCATAGGAGATGGGGTTGGACTTGTATTTATCAAATTGCCCTTCGTTTTTAGGTAAACTACTAAAGTCAATGTCTCCATAAAAATAAAATAAAAAATAAAAAAATTCTTTGTTTTAATATTGTGCAAGAAAGAAAAATAGGTAATTCTCATGCTCATTAATTTGAAAGCTATAATTCATTCTCCTTCCTTCTTTTTCTTTCTATTTTTTCTCCTTTTATTGTTCCCTAGATATGGTTACATTATTTATGGAGTATTTCAAATTCTTCACTAGACAATACTAGGGTGATATATAAATTAACAACATGAGGATTCTCATAACAAATAAAACTCCTCAGCACGCTTTCCTCTTCATATATATATATATATACATTTTTTAAGCTTAAGAGGATTTTTCAATAAGTTATTATTCGATTTTTTTGAAAGATGTATTATTTAAACTTTATCTTGCACTTTACTTGAATTTTATAATAATTAAAATGACGAAATTACTTTTTAAAAATAGTGTAAGAAGAGTGCCTCTGAAATAAATGTGAAGTGTGAGTTTGTATTTTAAGTATCCATGGACAGGAAAATGGCATAGTGGTAGATTGGTCTGAACATGGATGGTTTAATTGGAAGAGGACTAATCAAAGAAAAGTTTACTCGGTCTTCCCGCAGATTATCAAGACTAGACTGACGTCTTCCAAACGGGCTTTTGAGTCAACACGCGCACCGGAAGAATTTACAGAGTGGGATCCACATGGGTCCCATTTTCATGAACGAAAATGATATTTCTACAAAAATTAATGGTAAGACTAAATCTGAAATATCAAAAATTAAAGGTTGTAAAGTCTTCGGTATGAGCAAGGTCATTTAATCGATTACTTTATATATTACTAAACCACATATCTTCTTTATATATGACTTTCATTTAATTATACTTTACTTGAATTTTTTAAATAAATTAATAAGATAAGAAAATTATCCTTCAAAGGTGGAGTAAGAGTTTTTATTTATTTATTTATTTATTTTATGAAGTACAATTATGGATTTAAAAGACAATTATGTCATTAAAAAAAAAAAAAATACCTAGTTAAGAGTCAACGTGGTCTTCAACGAAAAATATGACGGTACAAGAGGAACAATTACAAATTCTTAGACGACACAAGACAAAATCACCAAATTACATTCTAAAAAGGCTCGCTAGTTGAACTATTGATTACCTGTTACATGCTTGAAATGTAAACCTAAATGAAGAACCGTGAGGTGAAAGTGAATGAACACAAAGCAATGTAAACCTTGGATTTATATAAAGCATAGTCACACAGTAATGTAAAGTGAATAGAGGGCACACAGCCGGATCGATGCATGAAAAGCAGTTTATAGTGGTGCAAGACCTTGGTGTCCTCATAAATGAGTTCTCTCTCTCTCTCTCTCTCTCTCTCTCTTTATATATATATATATATATATATATATATATATATATATAGTGTTTGAGATTCGAGGTCTTCGGTTGGATGTGTGTCACGTGGACAATCAAGATGGTTTCATTATTGATGAGGATAAAAATAATTAGCAACTCAAAGTCAAAATAAGATAAGGGTGAAGGATTTATCCTCTCCAAAATCTCTATGGAATTATAAAAAATATTTGGTTACCATATGTAACGACAGTTACCATTCCTGTAAAAAAAAAACGATATAATCTTCGATCAGGGAGAATCTCGCTCTACCATCAATGCTTCTATAAAAGAAATGATCAGTCAACCTAAAAAGGTACGCCATAAATTTTATATGTAATCCTTATCGGATATTATATCGTCAAGTACTAACTTGACTGTCGGAGTATACCCGGCCGGCACCACGCCGGTCATCACTTTTTGCAGGAATCGCCACCGACTCCGGAGCGTGTAGATTTTTGGCATCAACAGTTGGCGCCGTTTGCATCAACAGTTGGCGCCGTCTGTGGGAAACGTGTGTTAGTCCCGTAAAGAAATTATGATCCAAAAATTCCTTATATTTCCCCCAAAGAAGTTACGATAAAAAATTTCTTAATATTTTTAGTGATATTTGTATTTATTGGCTAACTCTGACGTTCTGTTCATTATTGGTCTAAAAAAATAAATCCATTCTCAAAAGGCTCAAGTACAATGCCGACAGGTCTCTATCACCATCGCCATCTAAAACCAATTATCTGGAGGCAGAGGAAGCTCTATTTCAAGGGCTTGAAGCATTGAATAAGTCACCATTGTTTTAGACAATGCATTGGGCTACCCTCCTAACATGGGCAGCAGGCTTTCACGTCAAGTCAACTAGTCCGTACCTCGAAAGAATTCATTCTATTTATCACACAAAAAGAAGTCAGTGAGCCCGCTCTTGTTCACAAGACAACAGCACAAGCATATCAATATAAGTGAATAATAGAGGATGAGGCTTATATGATCCATTGCTTTTCATCTTCTTGTTGACAACTGGGACCCGCCCTTGATTTCTTCTTAGTAGCTCCTACTCACATTATTATGGTTGCATAATACTTACTGAATTCCTGAAGAAGCAGTGGACGAAATCTCTTTCCAATTGATGGTATCGGTAGTTGCAGACAAGCAATCCAATCAAAGAGAGTACCCCATCTCTCCCGGTCGACATCAATAGTAGCAGTTTTTTCATTTGATGTTTTCCTTTTCAGACACAACGTGGTGATGGGTCTCTAATCAGATAAGTTTTCCAACTTAATTTTTACAATTAAATCTTTATTAAAAATTATATATATATATATATATATATATATATCAATATTATATGTGTATATATATTTTCACACATGATGCAATCATGATACATAAATCTTTATGATTCTGTTAGATTTTTTGGTCTGCACTATCATCCAAAAAAAAAAATCATAGATTTAACGTTGGTATCCAAAAAATCATAGATGGGATTTTTATTAATTTCTTAATTAATCCATCACAAAAAAAAAAAATGTGAGTACTATTCACATGAATAGTACCCGCGGGAATAGTATCCGCGGGTACTATTCATGAAAAAAAAATGTGTCCAGGACAATGTTGAATGGTCATAATCATTTTATATCTAAATTTTCTTAAATGCAAATTCTTTGTTTGGTATCATATGAGTGGGTACAAACCACATCATAATTCTCTAACTCATACTTTGTTTGAGTGAGTAGTCATAAAATAAATATAAAAAAAAAGCATGATTACACTCTCTTATTTTAGAGAACAATCGCTAGCTCCATGGATGATTTTGGTCCTATGATGCTCAATGATAAGTTTTTGCCTTTGCCTTAGTTGTATCAATTTTGATATATATATATATATATATATATATATATATATATATATATATATATATATATTATCCGTTCAAACTGTTCCTCTATTTTTGCTTTTCTAACTTTGTAAATAGAAAGAGAACATTAGTGTTCCTTGCACGTGAGAGACAAGCTTGAGAATGGGGGCAGAAAATTAACCTCTCTTATTAAAGATACGAGCTTACGAAGCTCTGGAAAATCAATCTTCCTTATCAAATAGATGAGCTCATGCAACTACAGAAAATTAGTCTCTCTTATTAAAAAGATGAGGTGACAAACATCACGAGGATGAACCTTCCATATAAAAGGATAAGTACATGAAGCTTGGAGAACTTACTCCCTTTTTAAAGGGCGAGTTCAACGTATTATAAGGGATTGATATAAAAGTGCCCCGTACTATAAGGGCCCGAGCTGAATGAAGCTCGTAATTGTTGTCCTCCGTATTAAAAGGGGTCAAAATCAACTCGTAAGATATACTTCCCTTTTTAAAGGGCGAGCTAAGTGAAGTTCGTAAAATATACTTCCTTTTTTAAAGGGCGAGTTGAGTGAAACTCGTAAAATATATTTTCTTTTTTAAGGGGCGAACTGAGTAAAACTCGTAAATATACCTCCATTTTTAAAAGGTAAGCTCATTCAGCTTAAAAAAGCCTACTCCCCCAGCTCATGAAGTTCGGGCAAATCTGCTTCCTTATTAAAGGAGTAGGAGAGGTCAACCAAAAAGAGGTCGCCCAACAAGGGTTAACCTAAAAAGAGAATGATTTCTACCAAAGAGATGTCGGTCAAAAAACACTTTCATATTCTCGATGCTTGACAAACAAGCACGAGAATGGGGGACAACTGATGAGGATAAAAATTATTGGCAACTCAAAGTCAAAATAAGATAAGGGTAAGTGATTTATCCTCCCCAAAATCTCTATGGAATTATAAAAAATATTTTGTTACCATATGTAACGACAGTTACCATTCCTGTAAGAAGGAAACGATATCATCTTGGATTAAGGAGAATCTCGCTTCAACAACTACTACCATCAATGCTTCTATAAAAGAAATGATCAGTCAACCTAAAAAGGTACGCCATAAATTTTATATGTAATCCTTATCGGATATTATATCGTCAAGTACTAACTTGACTGTCGGAGTGCACCCGGCCGGCACCACGCCGGTCATCACTTCTCTTGTTTTGCAGGAATCGCCACCGACTCCGGAGCGTGTAGATTTTTAGCATCAACAGTTGTAAAGGTTATTGTTAGGCACGGATCCATGCAAGGTCCATTGGGGCTAATTGCCCCCACTCAAAATTTTATTTTTGGTATTATATACCTTTTTTATTTTTATTTTTTATATTTGGATTAATTACTTATAAAATTTTAATATTGCCCCACTAGAATTATAGAAAAATTTCACTATTGCCCCTACTCAATATTAGTTTTATTTTTTTGTTTTAAATTGATGTTGTTAAAGGCCGCCCCTCTTATATAATTTTCTTGATCTGTCTCTATCTATTGCCACATGTGAGGCATCACCGTTGGGCTGACACAAATGTGACCTTTTACCTTTGCTTGCAATTGATGTGATAGGTTGGGAATGCTTATTCCACTATAAATAATCGAGTGTTATTTTATTTAGGTCATTTCATTTCGTATGGCTATTTATTAATAGGGGAGGTATGTAAATAACACATACCTCCCATTTTTTAATAATCGAGCACTAAAAATACTATTGTTGGCCAATTTTGTAACTTTTAAATTTCAATTCTATCTTGGAAGACATGTTTATTGCAATAAAATATAATAAATATATAAGGACTAAAAAGTAATAACAAATTCGACAAGTCTGATAGGGAGGTTATAGTATAATTTAACAAACAAGAAGAGATGTCGGTGTTACAAACACTCGTGAAACCTTTTTTGTCATTTGCATTGGGAGTTTTCTGTGGGCTGGGCTTTTGGGTTGGTGTGGGATCTTTGAAGAGTGGGCTCATGTTGGAATTTGAGTTGGTCTCGATGATGGGTTTCCATGAGCTTCTTGTTTGTTACATGATTTGAAGCAGTGGCTGTTAGGAAAAGTCTTATTGACCGAGTCGCAATGTTGTGCCTGAGTTAAGCGGTGCTCTTTCTATGATCCTTCCACACAAATGATACAAAGTTTATTTGAGCGTGGGCTAACTCCAAATATAATCGTCAATTTTGACTGGACTTCGTCCTAAATTCCAGAAGAAGGAAAAAAATTTGAGTGCGCTTGACTTTTCAATTTACACTCATTTATACAAAGTTCAGCACTTAAAATTAGATTAATAATGTAAATTTTCAACTAAGTGCATTAATTTGAACCCCTTAAAAAAAAAATTTCACCTAAGGCTCCGACGTAAAATATTATTTTTGAAAAATATATATATTTTTTACTTTGTTGGTGTTTGACGAAAATCTACGTCGAGGTTAAGGCCGAGTCCATCGGGCGGGATTTGGAAAATAATTTGCAAAAAATTTATGAATAAGTTTTTTTAAAAAAAATTTAATTTTTTTTTTTCATAAATATTTTACAACAACCAAACATTACGTCCAAACAAACGGAGCCTAAAAACACTAATTTTTTAATTTTATTGCATGATTTTATGTGATTTATCTAATTTAGTGTGATTTATTGTATGTTAAACTACTCCATAATGCAACTGTCTGGATCTCCTCACAGATCCTAACTTTATTCAGACAAAAATATACTCCATTATTATATCCTTGTATTTTTTATCCCATACATAAGAGTGAAAGTAAGAAGTTTGGTCTAGCAAGACCCTAAACAATAATGAGCTTCAACCCATTATCAAAATCCAATTGGCTAAATTCATTCATAATATTATTGGATTATCCATTTCTATTAGAAGGGGGCTTTATTTTATTAGTTTCAACTTTCAATTGATCATAAGTGTTGTGTATGTGTGTCTCTCTTTCATTTGCTTTTCCAAAAAAAGGTGTATATAACATGGCAGCAATTAGAAGGAGAATAACAAAAATGAAAGGGCCAAATATAAGGATTTGAAAATGTTTATAAATCGTGTAAAATAAAGTACAATAATTGTAATTGATACATTACAACCCTTATCATATAAACATCAACTATTACAAACTTTTTAACCAAACATATATATAAGCTTATCAAACTTGGAATTGCCCTAGCTGAACATCCGTTTTCTTCAAAGGAGCATACTCTCCATGATAAACCTCCAAGTGATCCGAGAGGATTGACTTATTAATATTTTCATGGTGGTATGACTTGCACACAAAGTAGATAACAGTTTGGACGACCAACCCGAAAAGAAACAACATGGATTGCAATAACAAACACAGCATCCCAAATCCAACCTTATACAAAAAAATTAGGGACTCTCCATGGACAACAAACTTTTGAAAAGGCGTATATATAACAAAGGATGAGAAATTTAACATCGAAAAGATAATTAAAGCCACCCACATCTTTCCTTTTATGAGGTTCTTGCTCTTGGCCATGGCCTTAAACCCATAGGACTCTTCTAACACAGACACCGCGCTAGCCACCTGCCAAAAATTGATCATATACAAAGCCCCTAAACCATATATGATCAGTATAATGAAGAAAATCACCACAGTGGTATTAAGACTAATACTAACACTAGTAGTACCAGTTGTGTGTGCCCATAAGAATGCACATACGATTATGATTATTGCGAAAACTAGGGTATAAGCAAAGAAAGCCAAGAACATGGACAAGAAAGTGAGAACGAGTCTGGTCCAAACCTTTGGGACGACACTCATGACCTTCTTGAAGGTCACTTCGCGAGCCGTGTAAATGCATGCAATGGTGTAAACCACAGCAGAAGTGGAGAGAAGAGAAAAGATGAAGAATGAGATGGTATATGCAAGTTGGAAGAGCCAATAGGTGGTCCTTTCGGATGTTATGAGATAGGAGAGCTTGTTGTACCTCTGCGTGCCGGCTTGTGCGTCTATTAATTCGGCTTCGTTGTGTATGATCCTAGATGTGAGTAATTTGGAGACTTTGATGTGAGCTAGGAGGATGAAGGAGAGTGGGAGGATCAAAGCTAGAGTGATTTTGGTGAAGATCTTCCTCCATGAGATGATGATCTTGTAGGCTTCTCTGAAGATGCCAAAAGGGCCTAGGAATTGCATTTCTTCTTGTTCTCTGTCCATGCTTTTTTTTTTTTTTTTTCAATGGATGAGAGATGGGGAGGTGAAGGCTGAAGAGGGGAAGATTAAATATGGAGATGGAGGACTTGGATGATTGGTTTTTAGGAAGGAGCATAGGAGATAAGGTTGGACTTTTATATATCAAATTGCCCTTTGTTTTTAAATAAACTACTAAACTCATTGCCTCCTTAATTTTTGTTTCGTTACTTTTAAAATTTTAAGTTCATGTATATAATTGTGTAAGAGAGAAAAATGGGTGGGCATTTCCTAAGACTCAACTTTTCGAACGGGTATTTATATGTATTTGAGTCTCCTTCTTCTTAATTTGTCAGGCAAATAAAAAGAAGAGAAAAAGTTTTATTTTATTTTATTATGTTTTTATCATTAAAAAAATACTCATTTAAGCACGTCATATATAATATAACAATATATGTATTTTTTAAGCATAATTAAGAGGATTTTTCAATATGTTATTCTTTGATTTTTTTATTGAAGAATGTAATACTTGGACTTCATCTCGCACTCTACTGTCCTTTAATACCGGAAATGATGTAATTACATCTTAAAAATGGAGTTTACACTTTTGAAATAAATGTGAAGTGCTGTATTATATATATTTCAAATGTTTGTCACAGTAATTATCTGTGGAGAAGAAAAGGGCATAGTGGTAGATTGGTCTGAACATGGAAGGTTTAATTGGAAGATTACTATTATTTTTTTAGTCAACAACGCACAACCCATCTCCTAAGAATGGTCCCAATACTTAACGGCCTTGATTTAGTGATTGGTCCCATTTTCATAAACGATCGAAAAGAAATGGCAGGACGCTGAAACGTAATTACATTTGACTAAGCAATAATATGGAATAGAAAATGATTGAGGGTTACACAGTTAGTTCACGTGATCAATGACATCATGGAGGGATGGTAATTTGCCCCGTCCTGATATATTTTTGTCGATTTTGAGTGGCCGTTTAGCTTATTTGGACGGAAATAATTTGATGTAATGAAAATCCGCGCGAGTGTGGTGCGGGGACAGGGGAGGTCGCCCCGCCCCACTCGCCTTGTCCCGTCCTATTTAAATAGGTAAATTACTTAATACCCTTATTTCTCTAGTATATATATTGAGACAGTTTGTTTTGTAACAAAATCTGAAAATTTGGAACAAGTAGCTTGCGCGATTATTTAAAATGTTTTTAATATTGAATTTTATATTAAACTATTTATTGTCCATTTTTTGTTATGAATCTTTTCAATAATTATATAATTTTAGTTGATAAAAAATTTAAACGGAGGAAAATTTTTGGTCTTAAACTGGACGAGGCGGATACCCATGGGGATAAAGATGTTAAACGGGGGCAAAAATGGGGTGAAAAGTCCCCTATTTTTACGATTTAGACGAGAACGAGAATGAAATTTTTAAGCGATTGTGGAGGCGGGAGAGAATACACCTGCCCAAACCCGTCCATCCATTCACCCTTCCATCACATAAATACAAATTGATTGACTTTAATATATGATATGCGATTATTAAAAATAAATTTTGAAAGATTAAATATTAGATAAATTGACATGTAATAAAAAAAAAAATAGTTGAAAGAGAATTCATATTACAGACTTCTTTCTATATGTGATTAAGATGACGAGGATGAGTGGACGACTAACAAAGTCACGGAGCCATTCTTTTGTCATTATAGTAACTTGCCTTCACTTTTCTTTACTAAGATTATGTACATCACATAAAAATTTTTCGATTTTAATTTTAATGATGAATTCCATGCATGGTATGATAAAGGTTTTAAACTTAATTTTTTTTATATTTTATTTTAACTTCAATTCATCAATTCCATATATTGCATAATAAAAGTTTTGAACTAAAATTTCTCTAATAACAATTCAATAAAACAATTCCATACAACTAAACATAGCATAAAGCAAATCTATGCAGTTGTGTATTCAAAGTTGCCCTCTCATAGTTAACTATAAGGTAAAAGTCACAATACTATTAAGAAATATATCCTTCCACACAAATGTACCCAATATTTATCTTAAATTTTTTTTTGGGGGGTTGGGGGCTAATTTACCCAATACATATAGATACTATTATTAAATGTACAAGAGGTGTTAAGGTGTTTCAAATCATAAATATATTTATAAATAATATAATAAAATATACTAATAAGCAAAGCCATTTATTGTTAGGATTTTTCTTTGTTAGTTTCGCGGAGTTTCTGCGTTTTTCTTTATTATGCTTAATTGAAGGTAATGTTTTACACAAAGATTCGATTTGATTTTTTTTTTTTTCCTTCTTAATATAATATTTATGTGTAGGTGATTATTGGTTCTAATTAACTATTTTTTTTTTTTTTTATAATTTTTCTTTTGTAGTTCCTTCTTTTTTATTAAATACAAACTAATTATATATATGCACATGTTTTACACAAATTAATTATTTATATGCATATGTTTTACCATTGATTTGTATTGATAATTATATGGAGAGATAGGGATGGCAAAATCCCCATACTTGGTGGGTCCCCGCCCTGTTTATAGCGGGTTTGGGGACCCATTTATGTAAATGGGGAGGGGATGGAGATTGTATTTGAAACCCCGGTGGGGTTGGGGGGAGGGTAACCCCGCCCCGCCCCGTTTATAGTGCATTTTTGCAAAATTGCCCTTACATGTTATAAAATATTACTAAATTACATAACTATATATATATATATATATATATATATTCACTTCTGAAAGTGAAACCCTAGATCTATTCTCTCGCAGCATAGAGAAAAAATATAGTCGTTGTGCATTAAACATCTGATTATGTTTTAAATTGTTATAATTGTGTTGAAGTTTTATTAAATTACTAGATTGAAAAATATCATGGTTATATTGATTTTGTTGAAGGTGAATTGGAATTTAAAAAATGTTATGTGGGGCGGGGTGGGGATAGGGGCAGGGGTTGAAAATAAACTGGTATGGGGGCGGGGATGGGGGTAAAAAGTTTGACCAGGAATGGGGATAGGAAATGAGATCCCCGCCCCATTGCCATCCCTATGGAGAGGTGTAGAAGAGGCAATGGGATGTATTTGCATCGTTAAGGTCATCTGCAGTGGCATCGCCAAAGGCCTTTTTTGGCGAGAAGGGAAAAGTTCGGTTGTGCTGCTTGTGCTTGTGCAGTGCCATCGTGGTATGGTGGGGCCCATTCTTGCAATCGTTAAAGGCCTCGTCGTATTCGGCGAGGGGCATGGCGAGCAATGAAAGCCTTTTTTTTTATTTGAAGTCATGTACCATATGTACAATTGTTTGTTTCAAGGTCGTGTGCAGCACATTTGTGGGGTACATTCATTTTTCTTTTTTCTTTTTTTTTTTTTTTTTTCTCAAAAATAATTTTTTTTTCACTTTTTATTTTCTTGATTTAAATCTGCCAAAGTAGTCGTTAAGGCATTGTTTAGCTGATGTAAAATATAGCCGTTAAAATATAGGCGTTGGTAAAGTAAAAAAAAATTGATTGGTCCTTAATTGCGTGATAGCCGTTAAAATAAAATTGTTGGTTAAAAAAAAAATTTATTATTATTAAAAAATTATTATTTTTAGAGAGCAAAAATTCAAAGCGACTATTGCAGCACCAAAATTTAGAGAGTAGAAGTTGCCTACGTGGCTATTAGAAAAGCTGATATGGCTCTTGAAAAAACTAATGTGACTAATTTTGGTTTGTCCATGGCGGTACCTCTTTTGTTGCTATATCAAGTTGGTTTGTTCTTATCAAGGGCCTTGTAACCTATTGGTATCTCCTCTATTTCCAAAGTGAACGGTGAAGGTTCGAGTCTCTAAATGAGCAAAGTGGGGTATGTGAGTGATGTGTGTGAGAATCTTGCCAATGAAAAAAAAAAAAAAAAAGTTGTTTGTTCTTGGATCATTATTCTGATAATCTTTAATGCAACTATGTGCTTAATTGAAATAAACACGCGGTATTTTTTTTGTCAAGTTGGTTTCATTGACTCGATTAGAAGAAGTTTTTCTTTTAATTTTTTTCCTTGACCTTTAATTTTATATTTTTACAATCATAACCTTCTTACATCACCTGTTATATTATTTATATATATATTTTTTGCCGACCACAAGTATTTGTAAATATATTTTTAATTACTGAATCAAGAACACTATATTTGAGAAACAATGCAATGATTTATTTCACATGTCCATATTAACATTAATGGTTATGTGTTATATTTTTTAAAATATATAATACATTATTATATTTATATTAAATAACTAATTATTATCAATTCCATATTATTTTATAACTTATATATGAAATTATCACACGTAAGAACTCGTACAATTGTGTCCGGACATATTTACTTTTTTTTTTTACCACAACATGAGGGGAAAAAAAAAAGTATTTACATGTTCTCAAATTAACATCTAACAAATGTAATTAATTCAAATTTCAAGTACTTCAAGTAAAACTCTAATGGACATAATTTTGATACGAGAAAGATGTTTTTAATATTTTCATATAATTGTTGCTATTGATGTTGATGTAAATGATGATATGAAAATTTTCCTTTCTTTTTAATACTCTTTGCTCATAGAAAATTTTACGTTGTTTTACTATCTTGGTCATGTTTTCCATGTTTAGGTGCTTGTGTGCATAGTTATTACTAATAACTACATCATTGAATTTAACTTGTTAAATTGTTTGTTGACAGGTGTGTCTCTGGTTGGTTTGCCACAAGCTTACTTTATTTATGCCCATTGATGAGGTAAAGGCTTTTTAATTTTTCAACTAGGCATTTCTCTGGTTGGTGGCAATTGTCTGTTGAAGAAGACAAGTTTACCCTATGTCTTCTTCAACTAGGCATGTCTCTGGTTGGTTAACCTAGTTGAAGAAGATATAGGTCGTGGTGCTTCATGAAATATCACGTATTAGAATCGATTCATCTTAAGATGCAAACAATGTCTTACGTGCCACACTTGCGCATATAGTCCGAGCTTCACCCTATCTGTGTGTAAAGGCGTCTTGTACGAATCTCGTGGTTTAGTGACGGTAAAACCCCGATAATCCCGATTATCGAAAAAATAAAGAAAAAAAAAATCCTTAGTGGAATTGAGTCAATAAGATATTAAAGGTTTTCAATGGAGGTGAAGATTTGTTTCGAAAGATGGTTGTTCCTTTCCTTCCACCACACTGTTGGGAAACGTGCAATATTTAAAAACTTTTCGAGAGATTTAAATTCAAAGATCTTGATTCATCACATAGAGACAAGTTTTATGCAAAAATAAAACATGATGTATCATTCAATTAAAAGATTGAATACTTACATCAATGTTTGAGTAAACTTTAAATCTCTCCTCTAAAGTGAATGTTCTCACTTATTGTAAATCCCTTTTGCTAGACACATTTTCCATGGATCTCCATCTTCTTGGTAATGGTCTTGCCTTTAAGAATCACTCATAAGCCTCCATAAATGACTTTGAAAAACTAGGCTTGTGGGAGCCTCCATTAGATGAGAACACTAACCTTAATTTTCTAGAGAGAGAAAATTTATTCCTTTTTCATTCTTTCAAAAATCACACCCAAAAATATACATAGAACATGTATATTTATAGGCAACAAAAATATAAAGAAAAGGAAACAACAAATCCTTCTCAATCTCTAATTCACATTTCTCAAATCTAATAGGATTCCAATATCAAGTTGGGCTATGAGTGAGAATCCATTGGGCCAATTATTTTATTGGTTATAATGAATTAATAATTGGCCCGGTCCATGGACCCAATTCAATTAATTCATAAATTAATTTCTACTCCACTAAAAGAAATTAATTGAACTCCAATTAAATAATAAATAACCACTAAGTCAATATTGCACTTTGACCCCTCTATGCATAATTAGTTATCGGATAAATAAAGCCATCAATCCGACTACTTAATTAATATATTTATTTTGGTACCATTGATTATTTCTGGCTCGATCACAATAAAATATTTGTTTGACAAAAATAATAATTTAAATAAATAAATATATAATAAATCATTTTGTCTAAAAATATACGAAGGCCTTCGAATTTACTTTGTAATCAACCATAATTAATACAAAATAAATACAAGTAACAATGATGCAAATAATGAAAATATAACCCTCTAACTATTAATTACATAACTACCCAAAGTGTCGGTCTAAGGATCCCAAAGAATCCGCCGAACAAATCAAAGTAATTATTAATTAATAAAAGAGTTTATAATTTTCTCATACTTAAGAGTCAAATGCTATGACGGTGATAGGGAGCAATTGCATACGACGGCCCTCGCAATATATCTCAACCTAACGCGAATCCAGTTCAAGTCTTAATCAATTATGAGTCCATCCATAATTACCGACCATGAACCATTTATGATTATTATTTATATTTATGTATTGATCGCCATCACATACATATATAAATATCTCTTGTAATCAAGTGGACACTATCAATTCTATAATGAATCGAAACATAATACATTGAATTCACCAATTGTATAAAACATAAATATTTCAGAAACGTCAGGAACTTATGTCACTTTAATCCAAATAGGAATTTGCTATGCCAGGGCATATAAATCCCAACAGCTCCCACTTGCCCTCATAGCCAATTCAAATTGCATCTAACTCCAATGTTATCCAGATGATGATCAAAATTATTAATCAATAACACCTTTGTTAATAGATCAACAAAGTTGTGTTCCAATGCAATGTTTTAGCCACAAGTATACTTTCTTGCCGGACAATATCATGTGGAACATGATACTTCCTCTCAGTGTATCTTGTTTCTCTATGGAACCTTAGGTCATTGGTTTGGACTACTTCTGCACTATTGTCGCAATATAGCTCGATAGGCAGACTAGTATGCTCCACAACCTCTAAAATCAGTGAGATCAAACCAAAAGGCTTCCTATGCCACCATTAAGGCTGCAATGTACTCCACCGGCAGGTTTGAGTCAGCAGTTAAAATCTGCTTAATAATCTACTAACTGATTTCCCTTCCATTGAGTGAACATACACTAAGTCATGAATCTCATAGTATTTATTTCTGATTGAAAATTAGAACTAGCATACTTGACTAGGACCCTATCATCACATCCATAAATGAGTATGAGATAATTGGTTCTCTTTAGGTACTTAATGATATTTTTCACAACAGACCAGTTGTCAAGTCCAGTATTGGACTGATCTTTACTGACTATCCCTACTATGTAGCGGATGTCCTGTTTGGTATAGACCATGGCATATATGAGAATCCTATATGCCAAAGCATATAGTTTCAGTCTCATTTGCTCAATCTCTTCTGTCAGTCTTGTAAAACTACCTACTGGAGAGAGCAATCCATGTCAATCAAGCAAGAACTCATACTTTGAGTTATGCATACCAAACCTGGTCAAAACTTTATCAATGTAGGATTATTAAGATAAGCCTATTTTCCTTTTAACCTGATCTTGCAAAAGCTTGATCCTAGGAATATAGCTTACATCTTAAAAATCCTTCATTTAAAAGTAATTGAACAACTACCTCTTTATCAAAACTTCCACATTATTCTAAATGAGTAGGATGTCATCAATATATATATAGAATCCGAAAAATAATGACATTCCCTTGTACACTCATGATTTATTCACTAAGAAATCTTCTGGTATCTTTTTGTAGATCAACTTGCCTTCCATAGGAATCACCCTACTAGAAAGTTCTACAAGATCCCAGAATTTATTAGAATACATAGATTCCAACTCTGATTTCATAGTAACTCGCCAAAACGATCTATTATACATATATATTATATAGTATATGTGGATAGGTATATATTATTTAAGATAATTAATATTAGTTATTCTTATTTAATATATTTGGATAGACTAATTATTAAATGGTAATATGCTTATAATGTGCATGAGATGTTTATGTATGAATTAGACATGGTTTAATTGTCAAAGGTATAAATAAATATACTTAGAGGGGCATGGTTGATTTGCCAAAGTTATACATGAATATACTTAAAGGAGGCATGGTTGAGTTGCCAGTATATAAATAAATATATTTATAAGAGCATGGTTGATTTGCCAAAGTGTATTATTGTTATGTGTTAGATGATTAAAGTATATCATCTATAAGTATTGCATGTATAGGTTTGATTAGGAATAATTAGATATTCTTAAATTAGAATAGTCTAATACTTTCAGGATAGTGTATTACTTTATACATATTAACAAAATAATACTAGTGGTGACATGGATGATTTGTCAAAGCCTAGCGGTGTGATGTAAATACTTATAATCATTATTGGTTTTGGAAAATAAATATAAATGATGGATTTAGTCTAGGTATGATTGATAATTAATCGTTGGTGATTGGTTTCAACAAATTTAATGAACCTATTAATAGATAGGATTATATTATTTATATATAATTATTTATATAAATTTGTATCATCTTATATTAAAGGTTAAAATTTTAATTAGGATGATTTTGGTTAGAGATGCTTTATTTATTGGTTTTCAGAGGCTTGGTAGAGGGAACTTGCTCGTGGGTCTAACCCACGATTTATTTTTCAGGTTATTAGAAGTTCCAGTCTCGAGGTTGAGGATCCGCAGCTGGGAGACTGTCATTCATCTACTCATCTTGTTTACCTTTAATTAGTATAGTTAATTATTGTTAAATGTTTTGTATAAACTGGTGGTTTATAAGATTTTGGTTTAGGGGTCCTTAACTTATGGGATTCCCGAGTTGTATAATATTTTCAGAATTTGAAACTCATGGAAATATTTTTGTAAAAGAGATTTAACTTTATTAATAGAATTCCATTCAGCGATTTAATCATTTTTTTTTTATTCCTCTTGTATTCTGTGTTCGTTTAAGTACTATATTGTTTTGATATTCCTATGTTTTCGGGTGTGGGCCTGGCCAGCCTACACGTGGAAATGTGGGGGTATCACAGTTGGTATCAGAGCACTCCAGGTTCAAGTGTCCCTAGGGTGTCTTTCGTTGTGTGACTTCCGCGTTGTGTACTCTTTTACGTAGAGCTTAAGTTTAGGATTCATTGTATTCTATATTCGGTCTGTTAGTGAATCCTAAAGATAATCGTTTATTGTAAAAACTGAGCAATGACATAGACTACGAATGTCGATAGTTTACGTTCACATAGTAAACATAAATGTGAGATAGAGTAGATAATTGAATATTGTGGGAAGTTATTACTTTTACAATCAGGATTGTTCAGGGAGGATGCATGTCATTGCACAATTGGTTTTTAAGTTCTGTTTTGAGGATTGGAGTGTTCCAAGGTTATTTAAATCAAATTAGGTAATTTAAATGGTTGAAATAGACTGGTTAAAATCTCAGAATGCATAATATACATTAATATGCTAAGGACTTGAACAATATGGAATTTTAATTAACTTACATGTTGTGAATGAATGATTTAGTTGCTTAATATTATTCTAGCAATTTCATTGTATATTTATGTGATTTTAATCATGTATTAGCATATAATATAATTATATATTTATCGGATTTGTATTATAATTACTTCTGGATTATTTGAAGTATAAATATATATATTGCATGAATTATGGGTTTTATGTATTACGCACCATTAAAATAATATGAAGGTATTTTAGGGATGGATTAACGGAAAAGTTAAGTCCTACCTATTTATTTATGGATTGTATGGTTTAATGCACCGGTATGGGACGGTGGCATTCTAGGGATGGATTAACCAAAAAAGTTAAGTCCTACCTATATATTTATAAGGGAACGGATTAATCATAGAGTTAAGTCCTACTTATTCGTGTCAGGTCAACGGAATAGTTGGATGGCATGCCATTGAAATAATATGGTTAGATAGTTTACTTTTATACTTGGATATAATAGATTTTATATATGTATAGATATGTGCCACGATATGAGCTTGAGTCTCAGGATCAGTGGATAGGATGAAGGCATATATTGCTGATTGAGACGGGTAGCTGGATTTATGGATGTGTGGGCCCTGGTAGGAGGAGGACTCGTGACCACCTTTGGGTGCGTTTTGAATGAGATACCCACTATCCGGATGAGACTGTTTTGGTCCAGTGAGAGTCTCTAGTGTGTACTTATATTTATCAATTATATAAATATATATGGAATCAACTAATTAGAGATATACAAATATTAAGGTATGTAGACTACAAGGTAAGGCGTATCATAATATAGAATGTTCAGATCGAAGACAAGAATGATAGTGGCAATAGCCATCATTACTTCTAAAGTATCTGGTATGTTCATTATTAGGTGTGATCAATAGAGATCATTAGTGTTGTGCAGTCACTTTCCATATTAATGTGGCGGAGGGGAGATATTTCTGCAAATAATATTGTGGGAATATCCATGTTGTGAGGGAAGTTTATTTCCATTGGGGTCGTCACTAGTTAGATGACAAGGTGGTCTATTCGTTGTAGCAAGTACATGCAGCAAAAAAAAAAAGGAGTCCTAGATAATATGGACACTTGGGTCTTTACTCAAATTGTATCCCATAGGGGAAGCAATGTTGATTAGAAAGGAAAGGAGATTATCACATCACTATGTAACGAGTTATGTTTTAAATTGTTAGGCAATAGCCTATAGTTGGCAAGGATATAACTATGTATTTTGCACCATCTGTGTAAAGGAGTTTTTATGTATTTTACTGCAAGAAAATACAGTAATAGGGATAATTCCAGTACATGTCAGTTGGTGAGGTCACGTTGCACATACATGCAACAAGTATGGATTAGTTTAACATAGTCTTGATAAATTACAAGATATGTCTGCTAAGTATGAGTGGGTGTGGATGGATAAATTTCACACGAATAAAGGAAGAATGAAAATGTAATACCCCGTATTTTATTAAAGAGTTCAGTTTATTTAAATTCAATTATGTGTGGATTCCTTTACCTATTATTGTGCATGCTACATTGTTATATTAAGTTCATTTAATTGTGCATGTGAATTAATTGTGTATGTTAAAGTAGTCAATTTATTCATTTAATTGTGCATGTAATATTGATTTTATGTTCTATATAGTATAATAATTAGTTTTGAAATTTTTATTGGTTATGTTTTAAATTAATTATTATTATTTAATTAAAGTATTTAATTTGTATATAATAATAATAATATAATAATAATAATTATAAAAGTTTATTAATAATAATAATAGTTATAATAATAATAATAGTTATAATAATAATAATAGTATTAAACCAATGTCATGATGAAATTAGAGATTAGGATAGGATTTCATCAATATTTATGGGTGGACTTGAAGCCATATGGTTGGGAAGATGGTTAGTAGATGAAAAAAATTAGATATTTGTAATATTTATATTATATATTTTGTATATAAATTAGTTAGCTTACCTTAGAAGAAAAGAAAGGGAGTTAGAAGCAAAGTATAAATTCTAGTGAGCTATTTTATAAGAGTAAAAGGAAAAGAGAAAGAGAAAGAAGCTTGGACCGGTGTAGGCGATTTTACCCGACTACGCGTAGACCGGCGGATTTATTTTAAATCCAAAAAAAAGGCAAATTATTATCTACTTTTCCCCTTTGAATTCATAAATTATTCATTTAATTTATTTCGGTTTTTTTTTAAGAGACTAGAAACCATGTTAGGAATTTCAATAAATTATTTTTAGTTTATTAAAATAATGTGTTTTAATTATTAAAAAGGTTAGATAGTTATTTATTAGCTTATGTAATTAAAATATAGTTGAAAATAATTAAATAAGGCTTTAGGATTTTTTTTAGAATTTTTAGGAATTTTCCGGGCATTTTCTGCAATTTCCGGCGACCTTCCGGCGAGTTTTCCGGTCGCCGGCAATGGGGGAGACGACCGGAGTGATCCGGTGTGATGCGGCGCACCATAGGAGGGTATGCTCGCGCATCTGGACCATTAAATAGCAACGATTGATCCGGTGCACCGCGGTCTATGTTACGGCGGTACATCCGGATCCGTGAGCGTTAGATGGAGGAGATGTAGGTGGATTGATCCGGTGTGGCGCGCATGTAGGAAAGCTGATGCAGCCAACCAACCGGAGGACGCCACGTAAGCAGGAAGCCATCAACGCGCGCGTGGGAGCGCGTGCGCGCGCGTGGAACTCTCCAGACCCGCGTGGAAGCGCGTGTGCGCGCGTGGCTGATGCCAGACGCGCGTGGAGGCGCGTGGGAGAGTGGGGAAGGTTGGGCTGCGCGTGGGGAGGCTCTGGGAGGCGCGTGAGGGCGCATGTGGGGTCTCTACAGCTACGGGAAAAGTCCAGAATACCCCTAGGGCCTGTTTTGTAAATTCCAGAACCTCAAACTTGGATTTTTAGGTACTGCGTTGGTATTTACGGGTTTAACGGGCCGCGAAATTATTATTTTTCTACCCGTTAAGTATTGTTATGGCCGATTAATATTTCTAAACCTTAATTGGCCCGTTTACCGTACGGATATGAATGTGATTCATTTGAACAACATTACTATAGGTGGTGTTATTATTTTATTAAATGGTATTCATTAATACTGTTAATAATGTCACGGTTATCGTCATATAAGTTATCCATTAGATGTTATGGGATATTTATACTGTAAATCATATATCACCCATGATTATTATGCTGTGTGCATTTCAGGAAATAAATGGACTGTTTAAATTATGTCGCATTTATATTATATGGATGTGTTGCCATATAGAACCATGTGAGTTGGCTAATAAGTTTAGACTCATTTATACCTTATGCATTCGTTGCGATAGACAGATGTGTGGCTGTCGGGGTATGTGGTTTAATATTATTGGCATGTGTTGCCTAATTGACATACTCGGTATATTTATTAATATTACTGGCATGTGTTGCCTAATTTGTATGCTCAGTATATTCATCAGTACTTTGAGAGGTGTTAACACTGTGTAGTTCGTTATAGTCTGTGTTGTCGGTACCGTGCACCATGTATAATAGCTGATTTCCCGGGTAGGGAAATGCGACACTTAACCACCTAGTGTGAGTCTAAGTGATCACCGTCTATTCTGGTTGAGGTCATGTTATACATTGGATAGTTCCCTTAGGATGTATACAGATATAGTACTCAACCGATTCATAATGATTAATTTATTTGATTCTCCGATTTGGGTCATAGTAGAGAGGACTTGCTCGTGGGGTTGACCCACCATTGTTGTTATTTCAGGATACGGTCAGTACCCGTTTCAAGGTTGAGGTTAGCAGTGTGGGACCACCATCCGAACTCATCTACTCTTACGATCCAGTTCAGGGTAGAAGTTTTATGTATTACTTCAGTTTCAGTTTTTATTTACTTTTGATGTTAAACTCTCAGGGTTATATTTAGGGATCCTTGACATAGGATTTCCAAGTTGTAATGAAGTATGGTATTAAATAAAGGATGGATGGATGTTGTATTATTTAGTATTCCTTTCCTGTCTAAATTCTTTCATTATCATCATTTTTGTATTCCATGCTTGTATATTGCCAATTGTTTTTGATATCCCTCGTTTTTCGTGTATAAGCCTGATCAACTTATGCGTGGAAAATGTGGGGGTGTTACAGTTGGTATCAGAGCATTCCAGGTTCGAGTGTCTTAGGGATCTGTGATTACTATACTTCCGCGTTGTGTATTCTGATAATTAGAGCCTAAGTATTAGGGTTCTTTGTATTCTTTTAGTCGGTCCATTATAATGTACTGACGTTAGATTTTTCTGAATTTAAAAGAAGGATGTCTCGGCGTGGGACAAGGAATGCGAACCGTCATCGCAGTATTTCCCCAACTCAAAATGAGAATCAGGAATTTTCCCCTCAAGTTGCTGATATTATTGCACGAGCTGTGGCAGCAGGAGTAGCATCTGCTCTACGAAACCAGCAACCTCCTCCGATAGTACCTGTTCCTGAACCAGTGGCACAGCCAATGTCATGGGACAAAGTTCGTCACTCGTTTATCAGGGGGAATCCACCGACATTTGCAGGGTCCACAGATGTCCTGTTAGCATATCAGTGGAAACAGGAGAGCGAGCGTCATCTTCGGATGGTAATCTGTACCGAAGTGCAGAAACAGATGCTGGCTACGTTTATGCTGATAGGCAATGCATTGCAGTGGTGGGAGTCTATTACTACTGTCGAAGAGAGGACCAGATTGACTTATGCTGAATTTCAGACTCGCTTTGACGACAAGTATTTTCCTATGTCAGTAAGATCAGCGATGAAGACTGAATTTCTGGATCTGCAACAGGAGGATATGACTGTGGCTGAGTATGAACAGAAGTTCATTAATTTGTCTTTATTTGCACCAGAGGAGGTCAATACGGAAGAAAAGAAGCGAGACCGCTTTGTGAAGGGGTTGATATGGCCGATTAAAGTGGTGATCATAGGTAGTCCTGCATATACTACTTATATCCAGGTGGTTAATGCCGCCTTACAGCATTGCCAGATGAGGAGTGATTACCGGAAGTCCAAGGGAGATAAGCGGGCTAACCGAGACTACCAGACAGTGGAGAAAGGAAGCAGCAGTGGTACCAAGTCCAATGATCGGGGCAGATTTCAAGGACATCAACCTTGGAAGAAAAACAAAGGAAACCCAGATGTGCAGAGGGATGGAGTCCCTAATCAGGGTAGACAAGGTGGGGTACCTCAGACCGGACAGGAACAGTGGTCGGGAAATCAACAGAGAAGGCAGGCAGGTCCTTTTACGGGACGTTGTTATCACTGTAGAGAGATTGGGCATCCGGCTAAGATGTGTCCCAAAGCTAAGCAGGGACAGTATGGGCAGCCGAGACCTAATCAGCCGTTACCTCTACCGGCCCCACCGATGCCACGTGGGCAAGTTCAGAATTTTCCGGCACTTCCAGCACCACCATTTCCTCCGGGACAACCTCCACAGCAGTTGCATCATGGCAGAGTTTATAACTTCATGCCACATAATGCGCAGGCTCCTCAGGCTATTGAGGGTATGTTTTCTATACATGGTAGAACTGCTCGTATACTGTTTGACACTGGTGCATCACATTCTTTTGTGTCTAGATCTTTTATTATCTTATCTGGTATGACGACTCAGTTATGTGACCAACCTCTTAATATTTATACACCATTGGGAGTTGGCGCAACTTTACGAGAGTATAGCGGTGATATCCTTATAGATATGGGCCGGCTTCGATTTCTTGCAAATTTGTTAGTGTTAGATATGCATTCGTATGATGTTATACTTGGGATGGACTGGTTATCTCAGTACCATGCTCAGGTTAACTGTTACGAAAAGTCTATTGTATTTTCTATATATAAAAAATATATATATAAATTATTATATTTAATTTGTGTATTCATTGGATTTTAATTATGTATATAGGTGTGGTATATATGTTTTTAAAATCAATGTATAGGTAAATTTGTGACCCAAAAGGGTTAATTATTTTTCTGGAATTTTTCTAGAATTTTCGGAATTTTTTCTATATTTTTCTGGATTTGTTTTGTATTTTTATGATATTTTTAGAATTATGTATGTGTATAAAAAAAATAATATATATGCATACTGGGTACACGAATTAGAGGTCTCTGTGCATAAAAACGATTCTGATTCGGTGCGGTCAGGTGCATTACACTACGGTGCGCCTCAAATCAAGACCATGGGATGGTCCTGATGACCAGCGAAGGTTCTGGTGTGATACGGTGCATAGGAATTTGGTACACAAGCTGATCTTGGCCGTTGGATTATTTAAAGTTAACTAGATTGATTCAGTGTAGTGCGGGTACATGGAGGTTCAATGTACCATAAATTTGAACCTTAGATGTGGCTGATTGAAAGGAGAGTTGATGTGATGTGGTGCTAATGCATGGAGGTGTATAGAGATGCGGTGAACTGATCCTATGTGACACGCCCATAAGGACCAGTTTACATCCAGCAAATGAGAGAGCGCCACGTCAGCCAGAGGAAGAATCAGGTGCATGGGCGGCGCGTGAGAGCGCGTGGGGGCGCGTGAAGCCACGTGGCTTCTTGTGGAGGCGCGTTCCAGAGTTTTAGGGGCGTTTGGCGGCGCGTGGGGGCGCGTGAGGAGGTGTTCGGAGTCCCGAAAAGGTCCTGTGGGGTCCGGTGAATTTTTAGAATTGATTTTAAGCCTGTGAGGGTTGAAAATAACCACTTGAGGAGGTGTTCTTGGTATTCTAAGAACCATAGAGTGTTACTACGAGGATTAGTAGTAATTATTTGGAGTAAATATAATATTATATTATATTGTTATGGAGGGTGGCATATATATGTGTATATATATTTATATATATGTGTACACATGGAGTTTTGATTTAATTATGATTAGTATGGAAGAGAGTATTTATATATATGTATATATATAAATGGAAGGTATTATACATATATATTATATAGTATATGTGTATAGGTATATATTATTTAAGATAATTAATATTAGTTATTCTTATTTAATATATTTGGATAGACTAATTATTAAATGGTAATATGCTTATAATGTGCATGAGATGTTTATGTATGAATTAGACATGGTTTAATTGTCAAAGGTATAAATAAATATACTTAGAGGGGCATGGTTGATTTGCCAAAGTTATACATGAATATACTTAAAGGAGGCATGGTTGAGTTGCCAGTATATAAATAAATATATTTATAAGAGCATGGTTGATTTGCCAAAGTGTATTATTGTTATGTGTTAGATGATTAAAGTATATCATCTATAAGTATTGCATGTATAGGTTTGATTAGGAATAATTAGATATTCTTAAATTAGAATAGTCTAATACTTTCAGGATAGTGTATTACTTTATACATATTAACAAAATAATACTAGTGGTGACATGGATGATTTGTCAAAGCCTAGCGGTGTGATGTAAATACTTATAATCATTATTGGTTTTGGAAAATAAATATAAATGATGGATTTAGTCTAGGTATGATTGATAATTAATCGTTGGTGATTGGTTTCAACAAATTTAGTGAACCTATTAATAGATAGGATTATATTATTTATATATAATTATTTATATAAATTTGTATCATCTTATATTAAAGGTTAAAATTTTAATTAGGATGATTTTGGTTAGAGATGCTTTATTTATTAGTTTTCAGAGGCTTGGTAGAGGGAACTTGCTCGTGGGTCTAACCCACGATTTATTTTTCAGGTTATTAGAAGTTCCAGTCTCGAGGTTGAGGATCCGCAGCTGGGAGACTGTCATTCATCTACTCATCTTGTTTACCTTTAATTAGTATAGTTAATTATTGTTAAATGTTTTGTATAAACTGGTGGTTTATAAGATTTTGGTTTAGGGGTCCTTAACTTATGGGATTCCCGAGTTGTATAATATTTTCAGAATTTGAAACTCATGGAAATATTTTTGTAAAAGAGATTTAACTTTATTAATAGAATTCCATTCAGCGATTTAATCATTTTTTTTTTTATTCCTCTTGTATTCTGTGTTCGTTTAAGTACTATATTGTTTTGATATTCCCATGTTTTCGGGTGTGGGCCTGGCCAGCCTACACGTGGAAATGTGGGGGTATCACAATACCCTTATTGACCATATAGTCTTTGCACTATCCCAAGAAATACTCATATCCACGATCAGATCGGATTATTTTGATAAGTTTACCTAATCTGTGCTCCACATCAGTCTTGGCCCTTTCAGAATGTACCAAAATTTTAAGACTCATGTCGCATCAGATAAATTTATCCAAAACGTGAGTATACTTGCTTGGATGTTCATAAGACTACACGTGTCTGTGTGTACCGACTCCAATTATCCTTTATGTCTATTTCATCTGGCTGAATAAGCCCTTAGAGTTAATAATCCTTCAAAACAGGATTCACAAGTTTGGATTAGGTCCCTCTGCTTCACTAGGTAATAAACCTTCTTTGACCAATTTTTGAATCTCATTTTGATTGATTAC
Source organism: Cornus florida (assembly GCF_030987335.1). Lineage (NCBI taxonomy): Eukaryota > Viridiplantae > Streptophyta > Magnoliopsida > Cornales > Cornaceae > Cornus > Cornus florida. Next base: position 74,297,263 of record NW_026775579.1, on the reverse strand, counting down.
AACCCACTAATAGACACTAAAAATACAATGAGTCAGGAATAACAAATTTTCTTTTAACATTCAATCTAAAATATGTAACATTAGTTTCTACATCATGCAAATCTTAAGAGTTTGTGATTATAGTACATTAACCATCTTTCAATGCATTAGAAGCAATCGCATATCTATTCAATTTTATAAAACCAGTTTTATTAAATAACAATCCAGTTTTTATAAACCACAAGTGAAACAAGAATTAGATAACGTCTTACTTCTGTGCATAAAGATAGTTCTCTAATACTAATATCCTCATACTCTTTAATTTCAGATGTAATACTCCCACTGACTTAGCTACAACCTTGTCATCGGGTCAAGTACAAATATATTCCATATCATCGAGACTTCTGGATTCCTGAAATCCTTACAACGAATTGCAAAAATGTTTAATGGCTCCAGAATCTATCCATCAGGAATTAATAGATACAACCACATAACATGGCTCAATGATTAAATATATATTTTCCTATACCACGTCATTGCTTAGACAGTTCGTCCTTTAATGTCTTCGTTAGCAGCAAAAGAAACAATTTAACTTGCCCTCAACATACACTGCCTTATTCCCTTTAACCTTTTGGATACCCATGTTTTGTGCTAGCCTAGTCCTATTATCATCCTTCTTCTTTGCTTTGCCCGTCCACTTGGGCCTAGAAGAAGATGGTATAGACTGGGTTAGATTGATAGGAACGCCCATACTGTTAATTATCCCTTCATCTGTTACCAATTCTATAAGAATATCAGCGAGTGTGAACTCAAACTGATTCCTTATTTAGTTCACTCTAACAGAATCGAACGAGTTTGGTAACAAGGCAATAATCATGTCAACTTGAAACTTACCACTCAAGTCAGCCCTATTAACCTCCAGTTCAATTTTTAAATAATAAATAATCATTTTTCAAAATCCGATATCAAAACTGGAGTTCCTCAAGCTATCTTGATGATATTTAAATTTGACACAGTACTTAGGCATATACTCTATCTAATCTCACCAAAACATCTCATTAAGTATCTTAAAGTAAAAAAATTAGGTATAAGAGTATACAATACATTTTGTACCCTTACGTTGTGAATAAAATATTTAAGTTCCTTTTCCATTCATTATAAATGAGGTCCAGTTACATTGAATATGTAAGCAAGCAGATAAACTGGATTATACATAATTAATCTGAATATAAATGCATTCATACAATATGCAAGGTGAATTATTAATACTGTCATGCATATTTAAAATTAAAATGAGTTTGTTAACCACATAATATAATAAATCTCAATCGAACAAAAGATCATTATCATTATTGGTGAATAATCCCTCTTAATTAATGCGGGTCCCTCAACTCTGTAACATAATAAATCAACCAATCAATATGTCAATAACTTATCCTGTTGGAGGAGTTCATTATTACTATTGTTGAGATTCATTTACTATTCGGCGAGCACTTCTATTAAAATAGTATGTGGGTCCCTTAACCACTGCATGAAAAATCGGATAACCAATACGCCAATAACTTATTCGGTTGGCGAAGTTCATTATTGGTATTGGCGGGCAAATTCCATCATCTCCATATCTCTTAAGACAATGCCTTGTCTATCTATATGAAATGATTCCCGATTATGTTTAGCCTTTCTAAAATCACCTGGTGTAGACCACTCCGTTGGGGAGCTAACACTATTGATTTTAGATTGAGTGTATAACGTTATTAATGCTCTAATGAAAAATAAAACATTAAATATCTTGTCATTATAATCTAGACTCTTTAAATCATGCGTATGGCCTTATTTTTAAAGATCTAATTACAATGAACATTTAATATTTTTTATTTTCATGAGACCACCATTCTTGTAATATTAAGACTCTTCAAATCATGCGTAGGACTTTATTTTTGAAGATCTAATTACAATGGTGTTAATAACGAAGGCCATAGGGCAATGTATAAAAATCCCCGCTCCCACTCAATTTTTAATCATTCATAATTAGGGTTTTCATTTTATTCATTTACATGATATAATGCATGCAAAACGTCTTGATTTTATCCAATTAAATTTAGAAAATATTTGGACTTTAAACGATTCACTAATATTTAATTTGAGGCACACTTTAAAAATAATTTTCAAAAATAATTTTTCGTTTCCTAATAAGTGCTCTCAAATTAATTAATAATCAAATCCAATTAATTTTCATAATTTAATTAATATAAATCAAGTCATTTAATTAAATATCATAGATCCAATGCATGAATAATAATAATAAACAATTAATTATTCCATGCATCAGTTAAATAAATAAATAATAGATAGAAGCAATTTAAATGGCCAATGGATTCAGCTTTTAACATTTATATGCTCTAAGTAATGCGCGAGGGTCTATCAAAGGCTTGTATACACCTGCAAGAGGCTGTAATTCGATCCCACGCGCCACCGGATACAATTGGACGCCTCAAAACTCATCTGATGCACTTGCACGCGTTTCTGGAGGTTACCAGCTCGTGTCACGCGCTCCCACGCGCCTGCACGCGCTGGGAGGAGGTAGGAGAGTCTGTCACGCGCTCCCACGCACCTTCACGCGCGTGGGAGCACTTCCACGCGCCTACACGCGCGCGTGGAAGAGGTTAGCTTGTGCTGGCGCATGCTTCTCACGCGCCAGCAACCTGTTGACCCTGGCGTGTGTTCCTCACGCGCCAGGTGTATTATATTGGTGCTGCACTTGATTGCAGCCCTTGATCCAGCGGCTGTGGATCCGGTTGCATGGTCTCGCGTCGCACTGGATCCCAGCTCTTACTCCGGCACCTGTGCTTGCCGCTGGTGAATCTCCGTTCGCTGGAAAATCGCCGAAAAATAATAAAAAATTCCAGAAAAATTAAATAAAGCTCAAAAAATTCTAGAAAAATTTCAAAAAATTCCAGAAAATTCTTGACGCCTAATTTAATCCTCTTGGACCTTCTTGAAGCTTCATAGCATCCTTTGATGAAAATTACATAGCTTTAAAAATATTTACAATTTGAAATACAATAGAAAAAATTAAATTACATCATTGAACTTTTAAACGGCTAAATCAAAGCCTTAATTACATTCATCCAAAGAGAAAATTACATTCAATAAACCTATAAACTTCATTCATGGCCCAAACTCACATCATCATCCATTCACAATTATACATACATCATCATGTATCAATATATTAAATCATGCATCAATATATATATATATATATATAATTTGGATCCATGATGATGATTTTGATAAAAACATGATCTCAATAATGAATCAAACCATGCTCTGATACCACTGTTGGGAAACGTGCAATATTTAAAAACTTTTCGAGGGATTTAAATTCATAGATCTTGATTTATCACATAGAGACAAGTTTTATGCAAAAATAAAACATGATGTATCATTCAATTAAAAGATTGAATACTTACATCAATGTTTGAGTAAACTTTAGATCTCTCCTCTAAAGTGAATGTTCTCACTTATTGTAAATCCCTTTTGCTAGACACATTTTTCATGGATCTCCATCTTCTTGGTAATGGTTTTGCCTTTAGGAATCACTCATAAGCCTCCATAAATGACATTGGAAAACTAGGCTTGTGGGAGCCTCCATTAGATGAGAACACTAAACTTAATTTTCTAGAGAGAGAAAATTTATTCCTTTTTCATTCTTCCAAAAATCACACCCAAAAATATACATAGAACATGTATATTTATAGGCAACAAAAAGATAAAGAAAAGGAAACAACAAATCCTTCTCAATCTCTAATTCACATGTCTCAAATCTAATAGGATTCCAATAACAAGTTGAGCTATGAGTGAGAATCCATTGGGCCTATTAGTTTATTGGTTAAAATGAATTAATAATTGGCCTGGTCCATGGACTCAATTCAATTAATTCATAAATTAATTTCTACTATACTAAAAGAAATTAATTGAACTCCAATTAAATAATAAATAACTATTAAGTCAATATTGCACTTTGACCCCTCTATGCATAATTAGTTATCGGATAAATAAAGCCATCAATCCGACTACTTAATTAATATATTTATTTTGGTACCATTGATTATTTCTGGCTCGATCACAATAAAACATTTGTTTGACAAAAATAATAATTTAAATAAATAAATATATAATAAATCATTTTGTCTAAAAACATACGAAGGCCTTCGAATTTACTTTGTGATCAACCATAATCAATACAAAATAAATACAAGTAGCAATAATGCAAATAATGAAAATATAACCCTATAACTATTAATTACATAACTACCCAAAGTGTCGGTTTAAGGATCCCGAAGAATCCGCCGAACAAATCAAAGTAATTATTAATTAATAAAAGAGTTTATAATTTTCTCATGCTTAAGAGTCAAATGCTATGACGGTGATAGGGAGCAATTGCTTACGACGGCCCTCGCAATATATCTCAACCTAACGCAGATCCAGTTCAAGTCTTAATCAATTATGAGTTCATCCATAATTACCGACCATGAACTATTTATGATTATTATTTATATTCATGTATTGATCGCCATCACATACATATATAAATATCTCTTGTAATCAAGTGGACACTATCAATTTTATAATGAATCGAAACATAATACATTGAATTCACCAATTGTATAAAATATAAATATTTCAGAAACGTCAGGAACTTATGTCACTTTAATCCAAATAGGAATTTGCTATGACAGGGCATATAAATCCCAACACACACATGGGAGACAAAGCTGGCTAAAGGTAAGAACCTACTGTGGTCAAGCAAAACCTACACAACAATGAGCTTTAACCCATATCAAAATCCAATTGCCTAATTCATTCGGACAATTGGCTTCACTATTTCTGTTAGAATGGGCTTTATTTTATTGGTTTCAACTTTCACATCACGTGTTCTGTGTGTTGTCTCTTTCATTTGCTTTTCCAATACAAACACCGTATATATAGTAGCAATTGAAAGGAGAACCACAAAAATGAAAAAGGCCAAATCTAAATATTTGAAAATGTAATTTATACATACAACCCTGATCATATAAAGATCAAAAAAGCAATAATATATTACTAACTTTTTTTTGCAAAATACATATAAGCCGATCAAACAAGGAATTGTCTTGGTTGAGAATCGGCCTCCTTCAAGGGAACATACTCTCCAAGATAAATCTCTAAGTGATCCAAAAGGATTAACTTATCGATATTTTCATGGTTGTATGACTTGCAAACAAAGTAGATAATAGTTTGGTTGATCAACCCGAAAAGAAACAACACGGTATACAATGACAAACACAACCCCCCAAATCCAACCTTATACAACATACTTAGTGACTCTCCATGCACAACAAACTTTTCAAAAATTGTATATATACCTAAGGATGAGAAATTTAACATAAAAAAGATAACCATGGCCACCCAAATCTTACCTTTTATGAGGTTCTTGCTCTTGACCATGGCTTTAAACCCATAGGAGTCTTCTAACACGGACACCGCGCTAGCCAATTGCCAAACGATGGTCATATACAGAAGCCCTAAAACATACATGATCAATATGATGCAGATAACCACCAATTGGGTGTTACTTCTACCAATTCTGATCGCCCACAGGATTAGGAATGTTGCTGAAAGTAGGCCATATGCAAATATGGTATAAGCAAAGAAGGCCAAGAATGTGCACAACAAAGTGAGCATGAGTCTATTCCAAACCTTTGGGACAACACTCATGACCATCTTGAAGGTCACTTTGCGAGCGGTGTAAACGCATGCAATGGTGTAAACCACGGCCAAAGTGGAGAGGAGAGAGAAGATGAGGAAGAAGATGGTGTATGAAAGTTTGAAGAGCCAAAAGGTTGTCCATTCGGATATCAGGTGAGTGTACAGCTTTTCGTACCCCCGTGTGCCGGCTTGTGGTTGTTCTATCACAGCTTGGTAATCTTTTATGATCCTAGACATGAGTAATTCGGAGACTTGGACGTGAGCTAGGAAGATGACGGAGAGTGGGAGGATCAAAGCTAGGGTGATTTGGGTGAAGATCTTCCTCCCTGAGAGGATGATCTTGTAGGCTTCTGTACAGATGCCAAAGAGGCCTAGGGATTTCATTTCTTCTTCTTCTCTCATGTCCATAATTTTTTCCATTTTCTTCTTCAATGGAAGAGAGAGATGGGGGAGGTGAAGAGGGGAAGATCAATTAAATATGGTTGGACTTTTGTCTATCAAGTTGCACTTGCTCTGTGTGTGTGTGTGTGTATATATATATATATATTATATTTCATACATTTGTCACAATAACTATCGATGGTCAAGAAAAGGGCATACATGATAGAAGAAGCCTATTATTTCCAAAAGGCCATGCAGCAAATACTGGTTCACTGGTCGTTTAAGCGAATTTATCAACACAAGAATATTCAGACATTGCAATTACTGAAAGAAAGAAAAATGACAATTCCACGAAACGATCGCTTTTGGTTGGTGCGACTCTCACTACACATGATCACATTTTTCATTCATTCGTGAAAATGGAACCCATGTGGTCCCACTCTTGTATAAAGTCATTGGTTTGAGGTTTTCCAAAGAAAGGAATAATGGTTGTGTAAAGTCTTTGGTTTGAGGTTTTCCAAAGAAAAGAATAATGATTCTAAAAATAATAATTATAAGGGAGCCAACCCAAAGGGTAAATTATTAGGCATGTCTATTTGGATGGTAGATTCGGACTATTTGGATGGTAGATTCGGATGTCTCTACATTGCACATTTGATATGACATCGTATTAAGAATTATGTTTAGCTCTGATACCAATTACAATGGGTCAGATGTTTCCTGATTCAATTAAAAATTTAAGTAATTAGGTGGTTTTAATACACAATTCATATATATTCAATCATTTTCCTTGTCTAGTGGCTGACTCCCTTTGTAACATTATGCCTGACTAATTGGTCTAAATATACATCACCTGAACACATTCAACGAACACTTTGGTCCCATGCATTGTTTTGGGACCTTAATGCATCTAATGAATGTATTGTTGTAGGTGGAGAGTGTTTGGTTGAACACTCTATTGTTCCGTCAATATAATAAAATCTTTATAAGAAATTCTAAACTCTTATCCTCCATAGATGTATCTTATTGTCGAATTTCAACAAGTGTAACATGGTTCAATCCTTTTGTAAAGTCTCCACTAACAATTTTTTTTTTTTGATAATTTCTTTGGTTAAATACTTTGGTCCAAGTGCCCCCTCCAGGCCTTAATGGGCCCCTCCCCTCGCTATATCAATGCTACTTTGCTTTTTTCTATATTTTCTATATATGCTATGTGTAGATTGATTGCAGGACACAGGGACGGACCCAGCAGGGGACTAGGGGGGGCAGATGCCCCCCCTGAATTTTTAATATTTTCATTTTATACCCTAATGTTTTTAAAATTTATGAAAATGCCCCCCCTAAAATTACAATTCGCCCCCACTGGATTCTTTTTTTTTTTTTAGCATTTTATACTTCAAATTTTGATAATTTATGAAGATGCCCCACTATAATTATAATTTGCCCCACTGATTTTTTTTTTTTCATTTTATACTTAAATTTTTTAAAAATTTATGAAAAAAACCCTACTAAAATTACAAAAATAAACCCATCATATAATTTTGTACCCACAAATTAAAAATTCGCCCCCCCTCACCAAATTTTCTGGGTCCGTCATTGGCAGGACATGCTTGTTTAATGTTTATATAGCATTATGTTTCTTTTCACCTTTCTTTCAACAAAAAGCCTTAGCCTGAAATCTTTAACGGGTAATCAAATCCAGAAAGAAAGGGTAGAGAAAATAAAAAAGAAGATGGGTGCAGCAAGAGGTTGGGACAAACTAAAATACACACTAAAATATTCTCATTATATATATATATACATATATATTTTTACAAAATTATTTATAAATTTTGTAAAAATCTTAAAACTATTCCTACTTTTTTAAAAAAAAAAAATCTAAAAAATACCCCCACTTAATTTCTAATTATACTCCATTATATATTATTATTGTTGAAAGACTCCCCTCTAATTCAATTATCCATTCCGTCAGTGTCTGCCGTTAAGTCTTGTTATGACTTTGACTAATTGACTTAATCAATAGTGGAGGCTGCTGAATAATAGAATTCATAAGTGTGGTACTTGACATCTCTGTAACTAATATTTTTTTTTATACGCCAGATTCATTTGGCTTTTCCAGTTCACAACTGCTTCGTCAAAGCTCTGTGGGGGGAGAAAAAAAGTATTTTAACTGTCACTTGTGTTGTTTTTCACTATTTATTTATTTATTATGTATATTTGCCTTTAAGAGTTGTCTGGGCTGGGGTTTTGGGTTGGTGTGGGCTCTTTGGAGACTGGGCTCATGTTAGGGTTGGTTGCTTTGATGAGTTTGATTAAGGGTCTTACCAAAGGGCCTCTAGCCCAATGATATGATTTCTTCTTTATTGAGAGTGGTGGTTGACTTAGAACTCTACTAGGGCCATATTTTTTTTATAATGTTTAAGCAATAATATTATATGTGTATGAGAATGTACATGGCCTTTAAGCCCAATCAGCCCAACAACAGGCGGCCCAAAGATTATGCTACAACAGCAAGGCCCAAGGCCATGAACACAAGGAAGAACCCAGAAACATTGAAACCAAACCCAACATCATCCAGAACGGTAAATCCACATGTATGGGATAAAAAATACAAGGATATAAAAAATACAAGGTTACTCCCAGGATCCTAGCAACTAGAAAATATTTGAAATATTTTTTTTTCTAGTAATGACACCGAGTCTAATGATAAATCCACATGATGTTATGTGATTTATCGCATGTAGTGTGGTTTATTGTATGTCAAACTACTCCATAATGCAACTGTGGTCTCCTCACAGATCCAAACTTTATTCAGACAAAAATATACTCCAATATTATTATATCCTTGTATTTTTTATCCCATACATAAAAGTGAAAGTAAGAAGTTTGGTGAAGCAAGACCCTAAACAATAATGTCAAAATCCAATTGGCTCAATTATATTCATTCATAATATTGGATTCTCCATTTCTATTAGAAGGGGGCTTTATTTTATTAGTTTCAACTTTCAATTGATCATATGCATGTGTTGTGTATGTGTGTCTTTCTTTCATTTCCTTTTCCAACAAAAGGTGTATATATATATAAAAGAAAGCAGCAATTAGAAGGAGAATGACAAAAATTAAAGGGCCAAATCTAAGTGGTTGAAAATGTTTATAAACCATGTAAAATAAAGTACAAATATTGTAATTGATACATTACAACCCATAAACATCAACTATTACAAACTTTTTAACCAAACATATATATGCGCTGATCAAACTTGGAATTGCCCTAGCGGAACATCCGTTTTCTTCAAAGGAGCATACTCTCCATGATAAACTTCCAAGTGATCCGAGAGGACCGACTTATTAATATTTTCATGGTGGTATGACTTGCACACAAAGTAGATAACAGTTTGGACGATCAACCCGAAAAGACACAACATGGATTGCAATGACAAAAACAACATCCCAAATCCAACCTTATACAACAAACTTTGGGACTCTCCATGGACAACAAACTTTTGAAAAGGTGTATATATAACAAAGGATGAGAAATTTAACATCAAAAAGATAATTAAAGCCACCCACATCTTTCCTTTTATGAGGTTCTTGCTCTTCACCAGGGCCTTAAACCCATAGGAGTCTTCTAACACAGACACCGCGCTAGCCAACTGCCAAATAATGATCATATACAAAGCCCCTAAACCATATATGATCAGTATAATGAAGAAAATCACCACAGTGGTATGAAGACTTATACTAACACTAGCAGTACCAGCTGTGTGTGCCCATAAGAATGCACATAAGATTGTGATTATTGTGAAAACTAGGGAATAAGCAAAGAAAGCCAAGACCGTGGACAAGAAAGTGAGCACGAGTCTCTTCCAAACCTTTGGGACGACACTCATGACCTTCTTGAAGGTCACTTCGCGACCCGTGTAAATGCATGCAATGGTGTAGACCACAGCAGAAGTGGAGAGGAAGGAGAAGATGAAGAGTGAGATGATATATCCAAGTTGGAATAGCCAATAGGTAGTGTGTTCGGATGATATGAGAGGGGAGAGCTTGTTGTACCTCTGCGTGCCGATTTGTGCTTCTCCTAACATGGCTTGGTTGTGTATGATCCTAGATGTGAGTAATTCAGAGAATTTGATGTGAGCTAGGAGGATGAAGGAGAGTGGGAGGATCAAAGCTAGAGTGATTTTGGTGAAGATCTTCCTCCATGAGATGATGATCTTGTAGGCTTCTCTGCAGATGCCAAAAGGGCCTAGGAATTGCATTTCTTCTTGTTCTCTGTCCATCCTTTTCTTTTTTTTCTTTTTTTTTTTCAATGGATGAGAGATGGGGAGGTGAAGGCTGAAGAGGGGAAGATTAAATATGGAGATGGAGGATTTGGATGATTGGTTTCTAGGAAGAAGCATAGGACATAAGGTTGGACTTTTATATATAAAATTGCCCTTTGTTTTTAAATAGACTACTAAACTCATTGTCTCCTTAATTTTTGTTTGGTTACTTTTAAAATTTTAAGTACATATATATAATTGTGTAAGAGAGAAAAATGGATGGGCATTTTCTACCGCTCAACTTTTCGAACGAGTGTATTTGTATTTGGGTCTCCTCTTTCTTAATTTGTCATTAAATAAATAAAAAAAAGAGAGAAAATGTTTTATTTTATTATGTTTTTCTCATTAGAAAAAAAAAAAAAAACAATACTCATTTAAGCACGCCATATATAGTATAACAATATATGTATTTTTTAAGCATAATTAAGAGGATTTTTCAATATGTTATTCTTTGAATTTTTATTGAAGAATGTAATACTTACTTCATCTCGCACTCTACTGTACCTTTAATAACGGAAATGATGTAATTACATCTTAAAAATGGAGTTTACACTTTTGAAATAAATGTGAAGTGTGAGTTTGTATTATATATATTTCATATGTTTGTCACAGTAATTATCTATGGAGAAGAAAAGGGCATAAAGGTAGATTGGTCTGAACATGGAAGGTTTAATTGGAAGGGTACTATTAGTTTTTTAGTCAACAACAATACTTAACGGCCTTGATTTTATAAGAGTGATTGGTCCCATTTTCAGGAAATATGGAATAGAAAATGATTGAGGGTTACAGAGTTAGTTCACGTGATCAATGACATTATCCTTCTATCACATAAATACAAATTGATGGACTTTAAATGAAGTGTGATATGCGATTATGAAAAACAATTTTTAAAAAATTAAATATTAAATAAATTGACATGTAATAAAAAAATAGTTGAAAGAGAGTTCATATTACAGACTTCTTTAAATATGTGATTAAGATGACGAGGATGAGTGGACAACTAACAAAGTCACGCACCCATTCTTTTGTCATTATAGTAACTTGTCCTCACTTTTCTTTACTAAGATTATACATCACATAAATTTTCTTTAATTTTAATTTCAATAGATCAATTCCATGCATAATATAATAAAAGTTTTGAACTAAATTTTTTTTAATTTTAATTTCAATTTCAATTTCAATTTCAATTCATAAATTCCATATATAGCATACTAAAAGTTTTGAACTAAAATTTCTCTAATTTCAATTCAACAAATCAATTCCATACAACTAAACATAGCATAAAGTAAATCTATGCAGTTGTATATCCAAAGCTGCCCTCTCATAGTTAACTATAAGGTAAAAATCACAACACTATGCAGTTGTGTACCCAATATTTATCTTAATTTTTTTTTTTTTGGGCGGGGTACTAATTTACCCAATACATGTAAATATATATATACTATTATTAAAAGTACAAGGTGGTGTTGAGCTGTTTTAAATCGTTAATTTATAAGTAGTATAATAAAATATACTAATAAGCAAAGTCTTTTATTGTTAGGATTTTTCTTCGTTAGTTTCGCGACGGAGTTTCTGGGTTTTTCTCTATTATGCTTAATTGAAGGTCATGCTTTACACAAAGGTTCGATTTGACTTTTTTTTTTTCTTCTTAATATATTAGTTATGTGTAGGTGATTATTGGTTCCAATTAAATGTTTTTTTATTATAATTTTTCTTTGTAGTTCCTTCTTTTTTATTAAATACAAACTAATTATTTATATACACAAGTTTTACACAAATTAATTATATATATGCATAATCATACGGAGAGGTGTAGAAGAGGCAATGGATTGTATTTGTGTCGTTAAGGTCATCTGCAGTGGTAACGCCAAAGGCCTTCTTTGGTGAGAAGGGATGAGTTCGGTTGTGCAGCGCCTATGGTGGGCCCGTTCTTGCGATTGTTAAAGGCCTCGTCGTATTTAGCAAGGGGCATGGCAAGCAATGAAAGCCTTTTTTTTCTATGTTTTTTTATTTGAAGTCATGTACCATATGTACAATTGTTTGTTTCACACATTTGTTGGGGGTGCATTCCTTTTTCTTTATTTGTTTTTCTAAAAAATAATTTTTTTTTTTTTTTACTTTTTTTTTATTTTATTTAAATGTGCTAATGTAATCGTTAAAACACTGTTTGGCTGATACAAAATATAGGCGTTGGTAAAAGGAAAAAAAAAAAAAATGATTGGTACTTGCGTGATAGTCGTTAAAATATAATCGTTGGTTAAAAAAAAAAAATTATTATTTTTCAAGAGCAAAAAGTCAAAGAGACTGTTGCAACATCAAAATTTAGAGAGCAGAAGTTGCCTACGTGGATCTTAAAAAAACTGATATGATTTTTGGAAAAGTTAAGGTGGCTAATTTATAGAGCAAAATTTTACAAAAGCTGTTGTGGTTGGCCTAAGATGTGTATTTACTCTCTCTCTCTCTCTCTCTCTCTCTCTCTCTCTCTATATATATATATATATACATGTGTGATTTCTCTCTCTCTCTCTCTCTATATATATATATATATATATACATGTGTGATTTTTTTTTTTTTTTTTTTTTTCTTTAATCTGGCATGTCCATGTTCTAATTTTTTATTACTCTAATGGCAGTATCTCCTTTGTTGCTATATCAAGTTGGTTTGTTCTTATTAAGGGTCTTTGTGACTTAGTGATATCTCTTCTATCTCCAAAATAAACAGTGAAAATTCGAGTCTTTAAAGAAGCAAAGTGGAGTATAAACACACGGTATTTTTTTATCAAGTTGGTTTCATTGATTCGAATATTAGAAGAAGTTTTTCTTTTAATTTTTTTCCTTGACCTTTAATTTTATATTTTTACGATCATAAGCTTCTTACATCACCTTTTATATTATTTATCTTTTTTTTTTGCCAACCACAAGTATTTGTAAATATATTTTTAATTACTGAATCAAGAACACTATATTTGAGAAACAATGCAATGATTTATTTCACATGTCCATATTAACATTAATGGTTATGTGTTATATTTTTAAAAATATATAATACATTATTATATTTATATTAAACAACTAATTATTATCAATTCCATATTATTTTATAACTTATGAAAATATCACACGTAAGAACTCATACAATTGTGTCCGGACATATTTACTTTTTTTATTTTTTTACCACAACATGAGGGTTAAAAAAAAGTATTTACATGTTCTCAAATTAAGATCTAACAAATGTAATTAATTAAAATTTCAAGTACTTCAAGTAAAACTCTAATGGATATAATTTTGATACGAGAAAGATGTTTTTAATATTTTCGTATAATTGTTGCTATTGATGTTGATCTAAATGATGATATGAAAATTTTCCTTTCTCTTTAATACTATTTGCTCATAGAAAATTTTACATTGTTTTACTATTTCCATGTTTTCCATGTTTAGGTAGTGTGCATAGTTATATTCATGATTAGGTGAAGGAGAAAAAGAGATTTTGTCTCGAATCCAAGAAGGATGTTGGAAAATTTCATTCAGAGGCCATGGTTTCAGCCATTGGGCATTTGCAACGTTTGATGCAAAATAACCTGAATCGAATTAAAGGGTCAAGTCTTAAGTTTCATCCCCTTATGATTTTAAGTGTGAATCTTCTTCCCTCTAATCCCCACTTACTGTTAACTCTCATGCACGAATTGAAAGTAATGATCAGATCTCAATAAATAAATAAAAAAAACTCCTAAAAGGTTGGCCTAGTTAAAAAAGACATAGATTGTGGAGTCTCATGAAACATTAGGTCTCATAATTAATTCATCTTAGATGCAAACAATTTTTTATGGACCACACTTGCAGACATAGTCTGACTTTACCCTATCCGTGTGTAGAGATGACTTACACGAATCTCATAGTTTAGTCACCGCAAAACCCGGATAATCCCGATTAAAAAAAAAAAAAAAAAAAAAAACAATAACAACAACGTAGTCGAATTGAGTCAACAATGATATTCAAGGTTTTCAATGGAGGTGAAGATTTGTTTCGAAAGATGGTTGTTCCTCTCCTTCCACCACACATGGTAGACAAAGCTGGCTAAAGGTAAGAACCTACTGTGGTCAAGCAAAACCTAAACAACAATGAGCTTTAACCCATATCATAATCCAATTGGCTAAATTCATTCGGACAATTGGCTTCACTATTTCTGTTTGAAGGGGCTTTATTTTATTGGTTTCAACTTTCACAGCATATGTGTTTTGTGTGTTGTCTCTTTTATTTGCTTTTCCAATACAAACACCATATATATAGTAGCAATTGAAAGGAGAACAACAAAAACGAAAAAGGTCAAATCTAAATATTTGAAAATGTTAATTAGTCAGTCCAAATGTAATTTATATATACAACAACCCTGATCATTAAAAAATGAGCTTTAACCCATATCATAATCCAATTGGCTAAATTCATTCGGACAATTGGCTTCACTATTTCTGTTTGAAGGGGCTTTATTTTATTGGTTTCAACTTTCACATCATATGTGTTTTGTGTGTTGTCTCTTTTATTTGCTTTTCCAATACAAACACCACATATATAGTAGCAATTGAAAGGAGAACAACAAAAATGAAAAAGGTCAAATCTAAATATTTGAAAATGTTAATTATTCAGTACGAATGTAATTTATGTATACAACAACCCTGATCATTAAAAAGAATATATATATATATATATATATATATATATATTACTAACTTTGTTTTTCGCAAAATACATATAAGTCAATCAAACAAGGAATTGCCCTAGCTGAGCATCGGCCTCCTTCAAAGGAGCATACTGTCCAAGATAAACCTCCAAGTGATCCGAGAGGGTTAACTTATCAATATTTTCATGATGGTATGACTTTGCAAACAAAGTAGATAATAGTTTGGTTGATCAACCCGAAAAGAAACAATATGGTATAAAATGACAAACAGAACCCCCCCCAAATACAACCTTATACAACAAACTTAGTGACTCTCCATGCACAACAAACTTTTCAAAAATTGTATATATACCTAAGGATGAGAATTTAACATCGAAAAGATAACGATGGCCACCCAAATCTTACCTTTTATGAGGTTTTTGCTCTTGACCATGGCCTTAAATCCATAGGACTCTTCTAACACTGACACTGCGCTAGCCAACTGCCAAACGATGGTCATATACAAAAGCCCTAAAACATACATGATCAATATGATGCAGATAACCACCAATTGGGTGTTACTTCTACCAATTCTGATCGCCCACAGGATTAGGAATGTTGCTGAAAGTAGGTTGTGGAAGGAAAAATCTCCCTCCAATGAGAACTGTACACGTCATCGCAACATAAATACCCATCACAAATGTCAGAGGCCTATCCTGCACAAAGCCCAGTCCAAGCTCGTCGGCAGCCCAGAATCATAAGACACTAGCCCAAGGTTACAGCTAATTGATCTTTGCACCATTGTTTAAGCCCGAAACAAGAGATCCAGCCCATTGGCAATGTCACATGGATCAGGTTACTTATGGCCCAACTCTATTGAAAGGAAATTAGTCCTATTAGAAGAAGGATACAGCAAAGAAAGAAACTACTACACAAGGAGAATTATACAAAAGAAGGAGCTCTATTTGTAAAGAATTTCTGTAAGGAAAGAATTGGAGGACAAGCAATGCGAGTCCTACCGTAATTCAACCAATCTTTTGTGTATAAATAGAGGCCCAGACCTCCAATAAAAGGATCAAACAATTCTACGCTTCTCTATACACTGTTCTTATTTATTCTTACTGTTTTTGAATGTGTTGTTTTATTTTTCTCAATCATTATTGGTTGGGCGAAATTTTGCACTTACACTTTGGCACCGTCTGTGGGAAGCGTGTGCAAATATATTCCCACTCTTATTTCGAGTGAATCCTGCAACTACCATCCGGAATGTCGAACGGAGGATCGTCAAAAAATCAACAGACGGAGTTGATGCAGAAGATGCGTGAAGAGTTTCTACACCAGTTTGATGTACTTCGTCAAGCAAACGAAGCTAGCGTGGCTCAGATCGCCTTGCTTCAACAGCAGAATAACACTCTGCAAATGGCGATGGCTCAGTTGGCACCACCGCCACCACCAGGTGATACGACGGCACCCCCTAATCAGAATATTCCTCCAGTTAACGGGCTTCCACCTAATGGGGCACAACCCAACGAGGCTCAGCCAAACGACGTTCAGCAATAGCAGAGGGCAAGGTCCGAGGCCGTCGCTTCAGACAACATCCCTTGTCGTATGCAGGACGAGTAAGTCGAGTCTAGCCATAAGCTCATGGTGTGGTCCAATGGAATTCCAGATGGTGCAGGTGTTCAGGATGCCTTTGATGAAAAAAGACTCCTGAAGATTCAGACACCCGCTGAGATGGCCAGAGAGCATAAAAACTCCCTGGTGAAAACTCCTTTCACTGACGATGTGTATATAGTTGAGAGGCCCAAAAAATTTACCATGCATTCTTTTACTCAGTTTGACGGTACGGGAGATCCTTCTCGGCACCTAGATCATTACGCCCAAAAGATGGCTTTGGACGACTGAAATGACCCTTGGATGTGTAAAGTGTTTCCTACCAGTTTGACAGGAGCAGCACTAAAGTGGTTCAGGAATAGGCCACACAAGTCCATCCCGGATTACATAACTCTGTGTACCATGTTCCTAGCACAATACTGCGGAAATAAGAAGCAAAAGAAGAGTATTGCTAGCCTCTTCACCGTAAGGCAAAAGAAAGGGGAAACACTGCAGGATTTCTTACCTAGATTCAACATGGAAGCCTCGGAAATAGTAGACTGTCATCCCGCGACTACTATAGAAACATTTAAACTTGCAATGATTCAGGGGACGAAGTTTCATACTTCCTTGGTCAAATATTCTCCTCCCGATATGCAGACTCTCAATGCCAGGGCCCAGATCTACATCCGGCTCGAGGAAAATGTAGCCCACCGAGCGCAGCACGCCACCCTCTTGACAGTGGAGAACAAGCTTCGAGAGAGAATTCCAAATTCAAAAATTCATAAAAGCCAACGCCTCAACGCCGATCACCCAGGCACCTGAGAAGAGGCAAATGATGGAGGAAGGGTTTACACCTCTCCGAACTACCTTGGCTCTGCTCTTCCAAGAGAATAAGATGAGATTCACAGCCCCGCAAGCAACCCTTGGAGCAGAGGGACAAAAGCAAGCATTGCGCTTATCATCGAGATTATGGGCATTCAACCAATGATTTCAGATCCTTTAGGCGACAAGTGGAAAATATGATAGCCAGAGGTGAGTTGGCAGATTACCTCATGACGAAGGAGTATGTGAAACCCCGCGAGGTCTATCCTTACAAGGTAGAATGTACTCAAGTAAAGGTCATTCATGCAATACATAGCAGATCTGAAGATGATCAAGAGTCCGAGGAGGTATACAGATCCAGATTGAGGGCAGCCCATAAGCTCAGGAAGATATCCTCGGTCAATGCTATCGCTTCGGGTAGCATCAGTATTGGATTCGGCGATAACGACCTATCCAGAGTTCAACTGCCCCACGAGGATCCATTGTTCATCAGTTTTTTAGTGGCAAATTGCATGATCAAGAGGGTTTTGATAGACCCAGGGAGTAGCGCCAACATCATCACAAAGGCGGTCTTTGAGCAGCTAGAGATCCCGTCATCATCTATTCGACCTACCTCCAGCCCATTGATGGGGTTCGATGGCACAAGAATCGATCCCCTTAGGGTAATAAACTAATCCATAACTGTGGCGAAGAGGACTCTGAAGGAGAACTTTGTCTTTACAGAGATCCACCCTTCCTATAATCTCATCATGGGAAGAGGCTAGATACACTGAATGAAAGGAGTTCCATCCACCCTTCATCAGGTGATGCGGTGCTTATCTCCGGACGGAAAAGAGGTTGTTAACCTATGGGGCAATCAAGTCGCTGCGAAGGAATGCTATATGCTGACACAGGCTGAAGCAAAGAACGTGTCTAGACAGCCTCAATTAGGCGTGACTCCTAGAGATATACCCAGATAGCAATTACAGAGCCCTCTGCCCAAGTATCTTAAGGTAGAAGAGGAAGAAGAAGCTACGAAGCCTACCGAGGAGATCCTCAAAGCCATAGAAGTTATCCTTAGTGACCCCTAGAAGGTCACTTATTTAGGCTCTTCTTCCACATCCGAAGAAAAGGAAGCATTAATTGATATCATTCGTAGTAATACAGATGATTTTGCCTGGGATCATTCGGACATGGTAGGGATCGACCCTTTAGTCTCCTGCCATAACCTGAAGGTGGAACCGGAGTTCAAACCAGTTAAGCAGAAACACCGAAGGTTCGCCCCTGAACGCAATCACATTTTAGCTGAAGAAGTAAACAAGCTGTTGCAAGCAGGTTTCATCCGAGAGGTGCAATATCTATAATGGTTATCAAACGTGGTGGTCGTACAAAAGAAGAATGGAAAGTGGAGGGTTTGTATAGACTATACCAACCTTAACAAAGCCTGCCCTAAAGATAGCTTCCATCTGCCAAAGATAGATCAGATGGTTGATGCTACTACTGGCTACGAGAGGCTGACATTCCTCGATGCGTACTCGGGATACAATCAGATTCCTATGAATCCAGAAGATGAAGAGAAAACTGCTTTCATTATAGAAAAGGGGACTTATTGTTACAGGGTCATTCGGGCTGAAGAACGTTGGGGCCACTTATCAACGCCTTGTTAATAAGATCTTCGACAATTTGTTAGGGAAGACGGTTGAAGCATACATAGATGACATGGTGGTCAAAAGTGTGAAGAAGGAAGACCATCTAAAGCACCTCCAGGAAGTTTTCAATACTCTGAAGAAGTACAACATGAAGCTGAATCCTTCCAAGTGTTCCTTTGCAGTATCATCAGGTCAATTCCTCGGCTATATAGTGAATAAAAGAGGGATAGAGGTAAGCCCGGCTCAGGCTAAGGCCCTCATGCAGAATTAGGAACCAAAAAATCGTAGGGAGGTGCAAGTTCTTACCGGTCGGATCGCAGTTCTCAGCCGGTTTATATCCCAATTATCAGATAAGTGAAAACCATTCTTTGATGCCATAAGATCTAAGAATAAGGATATGTGGGGACCTCAGTAATAGGTGACCCTCAATCGGTTGAAATGTTATATGGCCGAACCTCCAATTCTATCCGCTCCAAAACCCGGAGAAGTTCTTATTATGTACTTAGCAATTTCTAGCATAGCGACAAGTGCAGCGTTAATTAGAGAGGAAGGAAATAATCAACACCTAGTCTTCTACACAAGTAAGACAATGACAGATGCGGAGACACAGTATAGCAAAGCGGAGAAAATCATCCTAGCCTTGGTTTATGCCAAGAGGAAGCTTCGGCATTATTTTGAATCTCATAGCATTGTGGTACTCACCAACTATCTTATACGGGGTATACTCTCTAAGCCGGATCTGTCTGGAAGAATTACCAAATGGGCCATCGAGCTCAGTTCCTTCGACATAACCAATGAGCCGAAGGTGTCGCACAAGGGACAAGCCTTAGCAGACTTTCTCCTAGAATACGAGGACACTCCCGAAGAACCAGAACTCCCTGAACCACAGTGGGAGCTTCGGGTCGATGGCTCCTCAAACCAAACAAGTGCAGGAGTTGGGGTTGTTATATCAACACCTAAAGGCACCAAGTTGCAGCAGTCCATTTGTTTGAATTTCCCTACTACTAACAATGAGGCTGAATATAAGGTGTTACTTGCTGGTCTTCGATTGGCCAGCAGCCTTCAGGTACGGTGTTAAAAAGTTTTTAATGACTCACAGCTTATTATAAATTAAGTGACATGTCAGTATCATCCCAAAGAGGAAAGGATGAAAGCATACAAAGAAGCTGTGGAGAATGTTATACGAGGATTCGATCAAGTCAAATTCCACCAGGTACCTCATGTTGAGAATGCTGAAGCAGAAGAATTGGCCACAGCAGTGTCATCCTCAAATGAAGATCTGACTCGGATTGTGCCAATTGACATCCTGGACGAACCCAGTATCAACCCTCAGCAAAAAGTAATGGTGATTCCAGTTATTCCGCGAGAACCATGTTGGATTGATCCATTGGAAGCCTACCTCAAGCATGGGACTCTTCCAAACCGAAAAACTGAGGCGCGGAAGCTCAGACTCACTGCAATTAAATATGCCATCATCAACAACCAGTTATACCGGAAGTCATTTTCAGATCCTTACCTGAAATGTTTAAGCCTTACTGAGGCTCATGTGGTGTTGAAACAAATTCATGATGGAGATTGTGGCAACCACTCTGGGGGCAGATCCTTCGCAGATAAGGTTCTACCTCAAGGCTACTTCTGGCCGTACTTAGCCTGAAATACTGAAGAGCACGCTCGGAGATGTGATAAGTGTCAGTGCCACTGTCCAATGAAGCATTAACCTGCCAAAGATTTGCACTTAATGGCAAATCCATGGCTGTTCGCACAATGGGGGATTGATATGGTGGGCCTTTTACCCAAGACCATGGAAGAAAAGGAATACGTGCTGCTAGCTACAGACTACTTCACAAAATGGGTGGAAGCCGAGGTTTACTCAAGTGTGACCCATGAGCAGGTAAAAAGTTTCCTTAGGAACAACATCATTTGCCGGTTTGGGGTACCAAAAGTCATTATGATGGACAATGGTAAGAACCTCGACAATAAGAGTACAAGAAAATTTTTCGCCGAACATGGAATTGTACATAAGCTAGCTACAGTCAGTCATCCATAAGGGAATGGACAGGCCGAAATAACTAACCGAACCACTTTCAGTTGTTTAAAGAAGAAGTTGGAGAAACTCAAAACAAAATGGTACAAGAATCTCCCTCAGGTGCTTTGGGCGTATCGAACCACTCCACGGCGGCCCACGGGGGAAAGTCCATTTGCCATGGCTTATGAATTCGAAGCTGTGATCCTAACCGAGGCGACAGTTCCAACCCTTTTGACATTCTTGTTACTTGACAGAAACAATGAGCAGCAGCTTGAACATAGCCTCGATCTCCTGGACTAGAAGAGGGATGCTGCAGCAATTAGGCTTGCTTCATATCAGCAACAGTTGTGGAGCAGCTATAACAAGCGGGTCAGACTCAGGAGCTTTGTGGTAGGTGATTGGGTTTTGAAGTAAGAGACAACTCATGTAAATAAACTGGAACCTAATTGGATCGGACCCTATAGGGTTACCAAAGTAGTGGGGAGGGGAGCATACCGTTTAGCCGAAGCTGACGAGCGTCCCATTGCACGTCCTTGGAATGCGATACACATTAAAAGGTACTACCATGAGATAAGTTTGTCAATTTTACAAGAATTTCTTCACAAATAAGGCTACTTACGCCCATAGTCAGACAATTTCTTTATGTTGCTTCTGTCAT
Source organism: Cornus florida (assembly GCF_030987335.1). Taxonomy (NCBI): domain Eukaryota; kingdom Viridiplantae; phylum Streptophyta; class Magnoliopsida; order Cornales; family Cornaceae; genus Cornus; species Cornus florida. Next base: position 74,275,443 of record NW_026775579.1, on the reverse strand, counting down.
ATTCGGTGTGGGAAGCCATTCACTTTCATTTCTTTCTTTCTATAAAAATGGGGGCCATACTAGTACCCTACAATTATGCGATTTTTATGCATTTTTATGCATACACATTATGCAATTTTTATATGCAAAGACGCATTTTGCAATTTTTATGCCAAGAAGCAATGCTTAAACCAAGGTGTCAAGAATCTTTTTATTTAAAGCTTTCTATCCCACATCGGTAAGAAAGTACATTTTGCATTCTGTTATATATAGGAATATTCAAATAGTTGAGTGCAGTGTAAGGAGGGCCCATTGGTATTGAAGGCGGCCAAGCCCAATACCAGAGGCATTCCTTACACTGACCTTTTTGAAAATATGGAGTTATTGACCTATATTTGACGAAGTTTAATCTATGTCCCACATCGGACAGAAGTAGAAAAGGGATGCAGTTGATATATGCGCAATCCACTACATTTGGTAGCTAAGAAAGGAGTCTCAGTAGAAGAAAGTCTCCAAAATAAACAAATAGGAAACTTCTCAGTCACTGTTACTCGCTTTCTTGGCCTCCTATCATTTTTTAATCTTCGGCTTCCTACCAAAAAAAAAAAAAAATAAAAAAAAAGAACACAACAGTTATATACATGAATGGCTCAGCAAACTTCTCCTCAGCCTCAGCGTCGGGAGTAAGTCATTCGCTTCGGACCCTAAGTGTCCGGCTCAGCAAACCTCAGGCTCGGCGCCGGGGAGTAAGTCATTCGCTTCGGACCCTAAGTGTCCAGCTCAGTAAACCTCCCCTTAGGCTCAGCGCCGGGGAGTAAGTAATTTGTTTCGGACCCTAAGTGTCAAGCTCAACATACCTCCCTTCAGGCTCAGTGCTGGGGTGTAATTCATTCGCTTCGAACCCTAAGTGTCCGGCTCAGCACACTTCCCCTCAGGCTTAGCGCCAGGGAGTAATCCATTCGCTACGGGCCCTAAGTGTCCGGTCCAGCAAACTCCTCCTTAGGCTCATCGTCGAGGAGTCATTCGCTTCGGACCCTAAGTGTCCGTCTCAGCACACCTCCCCTCAGGCTCAGTGCCAGGGAGTAATTCATTCGCTTCGGACCCTAAGTGTCCAGCTCAGCATACCTCCCCTCAGGCTTAGCGCCGGGGAGTAATCCATTCACTACGGACCCTAAGTGTCCGGTCTAGCAAACTCCTCCTCAGGCTCACCACCGAGGAGTCATTCGCTACGGACCCTAAGTGTCCGGTCCAGCAAACTCCTCCTCAGGCTCATTACTGAGGAGCCATTCGCTTTGGACCCTAAGTGTCCGGTTCAGCACACCTCCCCTCAGGCTCAGCGCCGGGGAGTAATTCATTCGCTTCGAACCCTAAGTGTCCGGTTCAACAAAACTTACTTTTAGGCTCAATGCCGAGGTCTTATTGAGGTTATACTCACTGACTCTAAGCTCAGTAATATGAGCCACAAGACTGTCCCACGTTGAAAAAATACAAGAAGAAATAAGTGTATACATATCTACTCCACACAAATCTATTTCAAGAAGGTTTCCCTTGACGGTTAAATCACCGAAGGAAAAAACAACCCTCCGATATCAGGTAAACTGTCAAGGGAGATCCCTTCTTTACATCTTATTTATTTTTGCTTCGGACTATACTATATCCAATGTGGAACCCTCACGCAGGGTACTTTCCTTAAAGTATTCACATTCAACAAAGTATGCACAATATTAAAGGCATTCAAGAATATTCCATCGAAACAAAATTAAGGCGTCTCAGCCTAAGAAACATAGTTATATCATTCATAATTATATCATTCCACAACTACCATTCCAAAATTCCAAAAATTGTTTCATTACAAAAAAAAAAAAAAAAAAAAAACGAGATTACATGATCCTACTTCCTCTTTGGATCAAACGGAGCAGATTCAAAAGCGTCCACCACAGCTGGACTTGAAGTTGGAGGAATTGAAGGGCCAGGAGCAACTACAGGAGTTGATGCACTTGGAGCTAGAGGGACTTCAGGATGAGCCTTCACCATCTCGGCAAAGAGCATTTCAGCTTCCTGAGCCTTCGGACCCTCATTATAGAGGAAAGACACCCCCATATGAGTATCAAAAGCCTCGGCCTCGGGATCTATTGTTTTCTTGCCTGAACCTTGATTGAAGCCGAACCTGTAGGCCTTGGCGCTAGACAAGTGCACTAAACTGGAGTAACACCCCTGCATCTGCCTCCCTGCAATGATGCAGGTGCTAAGGGCATCATTCAAACGCTGGACCTTAACCTCCAGCGACTCCACTTTCGCGTCAGAAGTAACCAGACGCTTCTTATAAACATCCATAGCTTCATATGCAATTTGTGCATTCACAATGGCATGAGATGTCTTCTTCTCAGAATTGCTGAGGTCTTTCTCCAACTTCTGAATGGAGAGAGACTGAGCCTCAACAGTGGTACAAAGAGCCATGGTATGATACATGCCCTGCATCATCAGATAGAAACAATAACGATATAAGAAAATTGGCGAGATGATTACAAAAATGGAAGAAGAAGGGATGAGCAAACCTCTATGGCTCAAACGGGGGCAGAAGGGAGTAGTTACTCCCCTACCAATAATCTCTTCATCTTTGGGGAGCCACATTCCCTGAGCAACAGCCAGTGCCGCAGATGGATCAGTGATCATAGAATCACCGGTATAGGGATTGATTTGTCAGCCCTCGAGAAAGAAGGAGTCCAAGGTGCTCCAGCCTCAGCCAAGACGTAAGCTCTGACCTCCTCTTCAGGATTAGTCTCTTTAGCTTTCTTTCCTTTACTTTTTGGGTTGGAAGCACTCTTAGATTTCGTGGTTGAAGAAGAAGTCAACCTCACTTTCTTGTGCAGAGGAATTTCATCAATCTCCTTCTCCTGTTCATTTGAGCGCAATATAGTCAATGGGGCATTCTCTGCAGCCTTTCTCTTTAAGGCTTCAGCCCTTTGTTTTTCTTCCTCAGTCATAGAGAAGCTATCGAAAGATGGAAGTGAGAGGTCCATGAGATCTGCAGCTACGGCCCTGGAAGCGATTGCTTTAAGGTTTGCGGAGGTAAGCAAGTCCTCAACAGAAGGAGGCTCTTTCCAAACCTGCTCTTCAAGGAAGGAAAACCTCTTCTTAGCAGCAGAGGAGGGGAATGTCACTGAAAAAATACCAAGAAACTCATAAATATACCGAAAGAATAAGACTCGACATGGGAAACAGCCAGAATAATCTTCATGAAGAGAGGGGGGACGTTCTATACCTAACTTGCCGAACTTGTGTGGGATTGGGAGTTTGCTCGATTGAGGTACGGCCCATCTCCTTTTAACAATTATCATCCTCTCTTTCCACTTCTTTTCAGAAGTAGGGAGGTCTGTACATATCCTCTGGTGCAAGGGAAAGGTGAAATAAAAGCGACCAGGTTCGGTTCCATGCTTAGAAATAGTGTAAGTGATCAGCAAGTCAGCCAGAGTTAGGTCAAGACTCTCCAGCCATCGGCGAATGAAGAGTGCCGAGATTATTCAAAGGAAGTTAGGGTTTACTTGTAGGGGTGCAATCCCTAATTTGTTAAAGACTAAATGGTAAAAAGGGTGAAGGGGGAATCTAAGAGCATTGAGATGCCCAATAGAGAGGAGCAACTCATCTTTTCCGACGCCCTCGCCAGCACAAAAATCGGCACCCTTGGGGTATTCTACAATTTCTACCCCCTCGAGAATCTCAAAATCTTCCATTACAGATTCAATGGAAAACTTAATACGACGAACAGATAAAATTGCGTTTCTTTCTTCCTTAGTAAAAATATTGTTCGACCCAGAGGTGGATGTCTCAGCCTGCATTGGGGAAACATCCGGCTGATTAACCGAGTCATTTACAGACTTAAGGAAGTTCGAAACCCTAAGAGGAGGAACCCTAATGAGATTAGGGGAAAACAAGGGCGTGGACTCAGAATCCGCGATTTCTATATGTTCAGGAGTAGTCGAAGTATGCAAGATTGGAAGAAGGAAAAGAAGAACTAACCTGGAGATATGGGAATGTGAAGAACGCGAGGGACGGAACAAGCACACTGAGAACAAAAACAAGTCTTGAAGAAATCCTTGAGTCAGAATAACAATAGACACAAATGGAAACGCCTCGTGCGAAAGTGGCAATTGTACAACTTCAATTCCCCTTTAATTAGGAGCCGTAATCCAATTAAAGAGGAATTGGGGGCAAAGTGTGGAGGGAAAAATCTCCCTCCAATGAGAACTGTACACGTCATCGCAACATAAATACCCATCACAAATGTCAGAGGCCCATCCTGCATAAAGCCCAGTCCAAGCTCGTCGACAGCCCAGAATCATAAGACACTAGCCTAAGGTTACAGCTAATTGATCTTTGCAGCACTGCTCAAGCCCGAAACAAGAGATCCAGCCTATTGGCAATGTCACATGGATCAGGTTATGTAATACCCCTAATTTTAAAAGGATAGTCTCGGTATTTATTTATTTATTTTATTGTATTTTTTTAATTGTTTAATTGATTATTTGACTAACTGTTTATGTATTTAATTGAATTAAGTGTTACTTGATTAATTGGCTACTTATTTATGTATTATTTGTATTTTGTCTAGGTGTTATTTGTATTATTTGTTTAATTAGATTGTGTGCTTAAATGATGTATTTGATTAATTGTAATTAATTGTAAATTAAATGATTAAATGTTTTATTTTATTTTATTTTATGGTTATGGTTAGTGGTAATGGGCTAACTAATTGGGTCTCATGGACTACTTGGATAGGAGGTTAGATGTGTATGGATAATTACCCACAGATAGTTCTATATGTATATATATAGATATATATGTATATACATATATATAAAAAGGAAAGTAATTTATTAATATTATAGTAACTTTAGTATTAATAAATAATCTGATGTATATATTTTATATATTTATATAATAATGATACGTAACATGTTTTAAGTTACCTTTTTAATATTATGGTAACTTTAGTATAAATAAATAATCTGATGTATATATTTTATTTATTTAATGAGGATATAGATAGATTATATACGTAACATGTTTTAAGTTACCTTTTAATATTATGGTAACTTTAGTATTATTAAATAATCTAATGTATATATTTTATTTAATTAATAAGGATATACATAGATTATATACGTAACATATTTTAAGTTACCTTTTTTAATATTTTCATTTTTTATTTTTCTTTATTAAGTTGACTTGGATTGGGAAAAGGAATAAAGTTATTATTTAGCCTATAAATACACAACTATAGGTTGAAAAAGAAGTGAAAACATATCACGTAATATATTCTAGAGAGAGAGAGTTAGAGAGAGAAGGAGAAAGAGGAAGGAAGGAAGAGAAAACTCTTTAGAGAGAAGATCAAGGAAGAAGAAGTTTAACTTTCAATCCGAAAGTTTAAGGCAAGTTCTTCTTCTATCTCTTTCCCTTTGATTCGTGTTTCTGTACATGCCTAGGAAATTCTAGGATTTATTAAACACATAAAATTAAATAATTATGCATGTTTAATTGGATTAGAACATAGGTTTTATGAATTTTGTTCAAATCTGTTCTTGTGTTATGAATTGATAAAATGCATGATTTTGATTTGATTTCTTATGTGAATTTTTACATGTTTAAATTATGTATTTTTCATATCTGTGGAATGATGGAACGTAGAAACATGCCTAAGATTCCTGAACATTAAATAAGGACTAGGTTTGGGTTTTAATAAATTTAAATAGACTCAATCATAATGATACTTGCTATTTGAATGTTTTAAACAAACGAATGGATTTAATCTTTTAAAATATTTTAGCAATTGAGATTAAATGTGTAGGATGAATTGGATATGGAGAATCCTTATTTAACGGTATAATAAAATATCATCATGTATAAGATTCAGTTTGTGTAGGACATATGATATAGGAAGTTTAAAGAAATAATAAGTCATTCCTATTATGTGAGAACTTGATATCATATTTATCATAGTTATTTATGGAATGTTTGATGTATTTCCTTAATTATTACATCAATTGTTGGATTGTGTGGTTTAATGCACCGGTATAGGACGGTGGCATTCTAGGGATGGATTAACTTATTAGTTAAGTCCTACCTATTTTATATAAGGGAATGAATTAACTAAAATGTTAAGTCCTACTTATATTTAAGTCAGGTCAGCTGAACAAGTTGAATGACTTATGGATGATTAATTTATTATATAAGGGAATGGATTAACTAAAATGTTAAATTCTACTTATATTCAAGTCAGGTCAGCTGAACAAGTTGAATGACTTATGGAGGATTAATTTATACTGGATAGGATGGTTACTAGATTTTATATATATAAGTATGGTGCCATGATATGAGTTTGAGTCTCAGGATCAATGGTTAGGGCGCGTATATCGCCAGGGATGTGTAGCTAGATATAGTGTAGTTGTGTACCCTGGTAGGTCTAGGTACTCATGCCCACTATATGTGCGTTTTGCATGTTGCTTACTATTCAGGTTGAGACAACCCTATAGTCTAGTGAGGTTCCTTTAGTGTGTATATATATATATACGGACTACTAGTTACTGTTGGATTGACTAGGATGTATACGTGTATCGGATCTCTGCTTGGACTGTAATAGAGTAGAACTTGTTTGTGGGCCTGACCCACCATTATTTTTCAGGTGTTCATCACGAGTAGAGGTTGTTCGTGCTGTGCGAGGATCAGTTGACTTCATTCTTCCGATGCTACATAGGAGTTCCTTTATGATTCAGTTTCCTGTTTTAGATTACTGTCATTTGTTTAGTTTAGATTTTCTAGGGATCCACACAGTATGGATTCCCGAGTTGTATTTTGGAGGATCAGTTGTATCAGAAGAGTTTATTAATTAATGGAAATATATTATGAGGTTTATTATTAGATTATCATTTTAGTTTCTTGTCAGCATTTTATTTATTCTTCTTTATTCTTTTGTACTCTGTGTTCGTTTATTGTCAATTTGTTTTGATATCCTCGGGTATTCGGGCGTGGGCCTGGCCAAGCCGCATTCAGAAATTCGGGGGTATCACAGGTTACTTATGGCCCAACTCCATTGAAAGGAAATTATTCCTATTAGAAGAAGGATACAGTAAGAAAGAAACTACTACATAAGGAGAATTATACAAAGGAAGGAGCTCTATTTGTAAAGAATTTCTATAAGGAAAGAATTGGAGGACAAGCAATGCGAGTCCTACCATAATTCAACCAATCTTTTGTGTATAAATAGAGGTCCAGGCCTCCAATAAAAGGATCAAGCAATTCTACGTTTCTCTATACATTGTTCTTATTTATTCTTACTATTTTTGAGTGTGTTGTTTTATTTTTCTCAATTATTATTGGTTGAGCGAAATTTTGCACTTACATAGGCCCTATGCAAAGATGCTATAAGCAAAGAGAGCCTAGAATGTGCACAAAAAAGTGACCACGAGTCTCTTCCAAACCTTTGGGACAACACTCATGACCATCTTGAAGGTCACTTCACAATTACTAGATCACATTTTTCATTCATTCGTGAAAAATGGAACCCATGTGGTCCCATTCTTGGGTAGAGTCTTTGGTTTGAGGTTTTCCGACGAAAAGAATAATGGTTGTGTAAAGTCTTTGGTTTGAGGTTTTGGGAAGAAAAGACTAATGATTCTAAAAATAATAATTTTAGGGGATCCAACCCAAGGGTAAATTATTAGGCATGCTCTTGTCACGTCAGGCCATTTTGCCTATTTGGGTGGTAGATTCGGACGCTTCGAAACTGCACATTTGACATAACATCGTATCAAGAATTATATTTAGCTCTGATACTAATTATAATGGGTGAGATGTTTCATTATTCGATTAAAAACCTAAGTAATTAGGTGGTTTTAATACTCAGTTCATATATACTCAATCAATTTCTTTGTCCAGTGGCCAACTACCTTTGTGACATTATGCCTGACTAATTGGTCTAAATGTACATCACCTATTACCTGGACACATTCAACGAACACTTTGGTCTTAGTACATTTTAGTCCCATGCATTGTTATGGGACTTCATTGCATCTAAAGAATGTATTGTTGTAGGTAGAGATCGAGTGTTTGGTTGAACACTCTATTGTTCCATCAAAATAATATAATCTTTACAAGAAATTTTAAACTCTTATCTTCCATAGATATATCTGATTATCGAATTTCAACAAGTGTAACACGGTTGAATATTTTCATAAAGTCTCTGGTTACATTTTTTTTTTTTTGTTTTTAATAAATTCTTTGGTTGTACTTTGGTCCAAGTGCCCCCTCCAGGCCTTAATTGGCACCTCCCCTGACTATATCAATACTTTGCTTTTTTCTATATTTTCTGATAGGGAAAAACAAACCTATCCTACCTTGACCTAACGATAGAGGCAACTAAGTATTGACCAGCTGCTATGCTTCTTTGACTTTCGAACGATAATATTTCCATTAGATATGTATGATAATATTTCATTATCAAGGATAATGAAAGATGACGTGGTTCAACAGGGTAAGAATAACCTTGGCACAATTTGAGGAAGTTAAATGGGTAAATCATAGCCCCGACAAATCTGGCGACAGACGGATCTTCTCTGATCTCGCAAATGAACGAAAGGAAAACGGTTATAAGAATGAGATCCTATTAGTCAATAAAGGTACGACAAAAAATGATTATTAAATCCCTGCCTTTCTTTTAGACCTCCGATGACTGACTTGATTGTCGGAGAGCTCTTGGTAAGCACCACACCGGTGCCGTCAAGATTCATCGATCTTCTACTCTCTTCTTTGTAGGAAAATGGTGTCGTATCAGACCGCGTGGATTTCTTCCCCAACAGTTGGCGCCGTTTGTGGGAACGACGATTCCCTTAAATCAATTACTCGGTTAGGTATATGCACTTGCGGTCTGGTATGGTAATTGGAACAGAAATATTATTGCAGGGATCCAGTCAAAGAGAAAGGTCGGGTGAACACCCAGACGTCCCGAATGACCAGGAACGGCTTGCAGCGTTAGAACTACAGGTCTAAACTCTGAATAAGGGTATGGACCAGTTGATCCAACAAAATGCAGAGATCCTACAACATCTTATCTCAGCGGGACCACCACCTCAACAAGAGTTGTCTGACCCATATCCTACCCATCTGAACGATGGGGGACAATACGAGGAGGACCGAGAAAACGATCCTCCTCACAAGTTCGAGGCAGAATAAAGCCAAGTCGGAAACCGACACAGAGAACCTCCTTCCCCACCTCAACGAAATCCCCAGCCTCAAACAGGCACAATCTTCTGTGATAAGGAAAAGACAGAGAAAGTTACATATTTCGACCTACAGATCGAGGATCTCAAGGCAAAAATGGAAGATGTAATGCAGACTATGAAAGGGATAAGTCCTGCCACCATAGATGACCTGGTGCAGAGGACCAACTTACCGTTCAGCCCCGCCGTTATGAAATGCCCCCTGCCTAGCAAGTTCAGGATGCCCTCTTTCGAAAGCTTCGATGGGACCAAAGATCCCCTCGATCACCTGGAGACCTTTCAAACTCTTATGCATTTACACGCCGTGCCAGATGAAATCATGTGCTAAGCTTTTCTCACTACACTTAAAGGATCGGCAAGAGTTTAGTTCAACAAGCTGAAGCCATGAACCATCAACACCTTCGAAGAACTGAGTAAGCAATTTGTGAGCCACTTTATTGCAGGTCAAAGGCATAGGAGGCCAGCCACCTACCTGCTTACTGTGAAGCAACAGAAGGGAGAGTTGATCTGAGAATACATCACCGGATTCAACACACATATGTTGCAGGTAGAAGAGGTGGACGATAAGATGGCTTTGACCGCTTTCATAGGAAGACTCCAAACCTCCAGATTCTTATTCGCCTTATCTAAAGAACCTCCCACCAGCATGGCAGAGTTGTTGATCAGAGCACAGAAACACATAAACGCTGAAGATGCCATGAATGCACAGAAGGGAAATAAAGGAGATGACAAGAAGAGGTCATCCTCTCTCACTAGGAGTGAAAAGGATACCAGCTATAAGAGATCATTCTTCAGCCAAAGCGATAGGACATATCGTGAGAAGGACTCAGATAAGTATACCGACTAACAATTGTCTCACAGTTGGAATTAGCCTTACCAAGTCATTCAAAATAAAGATTGGGGGCATCTCAGTTCATCATTGTAAATGGAGGGTAGCTCCCTTAACATGTTATTTTGTTTTCCAATAAAGTCACCATTACCAATGAGATGGATAACCCTCAATTTTTACGCAATAAAATATTATATTTTCAGTTACCTACCTATGTGGTAATATTAAGCTTATAGTAATCTACGTATCTTATTAAAGGGACGAGAGGCCGACTACACCTTATTAAAGGTTTTCTCATTGAAAGGACCAAGGGCCAACAACACATTCTTTTCTCATTAAAGGGATAAGAATTTGACTACACAAAAGGGTGAGATAATTAAAACGTCCTTCATTTACTAGAGAGACGAGACGGTTACCTCTCTTATTAAAAGGGTCACCCTCCTTCAGACTACACCTCTTTCCCCCATAAAGGAATGAAGGGTCAACTTCATCTTCTTCCCTCGGTAAAGAGACGAGGGGTTAACTACTCCCTTATTAAAGGGTGAGCTCACAACGTTCGAGCAAATCTACTTCCCTTATTAAAAGGGGCAAAAAAGTAATCATTAAGCATGCTTAACTTAGTAGAACTTGGTATTCCATACGCTTGACAAAAATTTAATTCCCTTACTAAAGGGATGAGCTGGGTGAAACTCGTAAAATCTAATTCCCTTACTAAAGGGACGAGCTGAGTGAAACTCGTAAAATTTAATTCTCTTACTAAAGGGACAAGCTGAGTAAAGCTCGTTCCCTTATTAAAGGAGTGACGAGCTGAGTGAAGTTCGTAAAATTTATTCCCTTACCAAAGGGATAGGCTGACTGAAACCCACAAAGTTTACAACTAATATATTGGATTTTCAAAAGAAAAATCCAGCTTTACATCACTAAGAGTCATTGACCATGGGTTTGAATCAATGCCCTTCCAAAATAGAACCTTGATTTGGTATCTGTATTAATTCCACCATTGAGATAATACCCACGGAAATAGTACCCATTAGAAGATTACACAAGGGAAGAGTACCCAAGGGAACATTAGCCAAGGGAAGAGTATCCAAGGGAACATTATCCAAGGGAACAGAACCTTGATTTGGTATGTGTATTAATTCCACCACTGGGAATAGTACCCAAGGGAAGATTACCTAAGGGAATATTACCCAAGTGAAGAATACCCAAGAGAATAGAACCTTGATTTCGTATCTGTATTAATTCCACCATTGGGAATAGTACCCAAGGGAAGATTACCCAAGGGAACAGAATCTTGATTTGGTATCTGTATTAATTCCACCATTGGGAATAGTACCCAAGGGAACATTACCCAAGGGAGAGTTCCCAAGGGTACCAAAAAATATATATAAAATAAAATAAAAATTACTATTCCCGAGGGAACAGTGCCAAGGGCAAAAAAAAATATATTTTACTGTTCTAGTGAACAGTACCCGCGGGTACTATTCCCAAGGGAACAGTGCCAGGGGCAAAAAAAAAATTAACTGTTCCGGTGAGCAGTACCCGCGGGCACTATTCCCTAGGGACACAGTGCTGGGGGCAAAAAATAATAATAATAATAATAATAATAATAATAATAATAATAATAATTTTACTGTTCCATGGAGCAGTACTCGCAAGCACTATTCTCAAGGGAACAGTGCTGGGGGCAAAAAGAAAAAAAAAAAAAAAAAAATTTACATTCCCAAAGCTAGACGAGCAAGCTTGGGAATAGGAGGTATCTGATAGGGAAAAATAAACCTATCCTACCTTGACCTAACGATAAAGGCAACTAAGTGTTGACCAGTCGGCAGACCTCTTCGATTTTCGAACGGTAATATTTACATTGGATAGGAATAATAATATTTCATTATCAAGGATAATGAAAGACGGCGTGGTTCAATATGGTAAGGATAACCTTGGCACAATTTGAGAAAGTTAAAGAGGTAAATCATATCCTCGACAAATCTGGCGACAGACGGATCTACTCTGATCTCGCAAATGAACTAAGGAAAAACGACTATAAGAATGAAATCCTATCAATCAATAAAGGTACGACAAAAAACAATTATTAAATTCTTGCCTTTCTTTTAGACCTCCGGTGACTGATTTGATCGTCGGAGAGCTCTTGGTAGGCACTACACCGGTGCCGTCAAGATTCATCGATCTTTTACTCTCTTCTTTGCACGAAAACGGTATCGTATTGGATCACGTGAATTTCTCCTCCAACATTTTTTTGATAAAATCTTTGCAGGACGTGCTTGTTTAATGTTTATATAGCATTACGTTTCTTTTCACCATTCTTCCGACAAAAATCCTTCGCCTGAAATCCTTAACGGGTAATTAAATCCAGAAAGAAAGGGTAGAGAAAATAAAAAGAAGATGGGTGCAGGCTGCAGCAAGAGGATGGGACAAACTAAAATACACACTAAAATGTTTTCATTATATATATATTTTTTACAAAATTATTTATAAATTTTGTGAAAATCTTAAAAATATATTCCTTCATTTTTTAAGAAAATCTAAAAAATTTCGTCACTTAATTTTTAATTATACTCCACTATATATATTATTGTTGTTGAAAGTCTCCGCCTCATACAATTATCAAGTTCGTCAATGTCTGCGGTTAAGTCTTTTTATGACTTTGTCTAATTGACTTAATGCTGCTGAATTCTAGAATTGATAAGTGTGGTACTTGACTTCTCTGCAACTAATATTTTTTTTACACAAGATTCACTTGGCTTTTCCAGTTCACATCTGCTAATAAACAAATGCTTCATCAAAGCTCTGTGTAGGTTTAAAAAAAAAAAAAAAAAAAAAAAAAAAAAAAAAAAATCAAAGCTCTGTGGCGGGAGAAAAACAGTATTTAATTTAACCGTCACTTCACTATTTATTTTTTTATTATGTATATTTGCCTTTAAGAGTTGTCTGGGCTGGGGTTTTGGGTTGGTGTGGGCTCTTTGGAGACGGGGCTCATGTTAGGGTTGGTTGCTTTGATGAGTTTGATTTAGGGTCTTAAAAAAGGGCCTTTAGCCCAATGATATGATCTCTCCTTTATTGAAAAGTGGGGGTTGACGTAGAATTCTACTAGGGCCATATTTTTTTTTTTTCCTAATGTTAATGTTATATATGTATATGACTGTACATGGCCTTTAGGCCCAAGCAGCCCAACAACAGGCGGCCCAAAGATTATGCTACAACAGCAAGGCCCAAGGCCATGAACACAAGGAAGAACGCAGAAACATTGACACAAAACATAATAAATTGTTATTACTTACTGTACATAATGGTAAAAATAATTAAAAACTTTATATTTTCTTCTTTCATAAAGAATTTGATAAATTCAGTTTATTCTCTCCTCTTTTATTAATGGTCTCTTTTTTCTTTTTTTTTTTTTATCTAATAGTCTCTTCTCTTTTATCCAAGAGAACAGAAAGAAGAAAATATAATTTTTTTCTTTCCTATCCTCGTTTCTCGAAGGCTTCCCCCTCATCTTTTAATTGTAAGGTATAAAAACATATTGGTCTACTCAGAGTTATATCCTTGCACACAAATTATCAAACCCAATATTTTTCTTCTTTCTTTGTTTTTTTTTTTCCCCACATATCGAAACTTTTTTCAGGCAAAAATATACTGAAGGGTGTGTCTCTTTCATTTGGTTTTCCAACAAACACAATATATAATATAGTAGTATCAATCGAAAAGCGAACAAAAATGAAAGGGGACAAATCTTGAAAATGTTTATAATTCATGTGAATTAAGTACACATGTAATTGATACATCACAACACTGATCATATAAAGATACAAAAAAAATAACTATACATTGCAACCTTCGTTTTTTTTTTTTTTACCAAACATATAGGTAGATCAAACCTGAAATTGCTCTAGCTTAACATCGGTCTCCTTCAAAGGAACATGCTCTCCAAAATTAACTTCCAAGTGATCTGAGAGGGCTGACTTATCGATATTTTCATGGTGATATGACTTACACACAAAGTAGATAACAGTTTGGACGATCAACCCAAAAAGAAACAATATGGTATGCAATGACAAACACAACCCCCCAAATCCAAACCTATACAACAAACTTAGTGACTCTCCAAGCACAAAAAACTTTACAAAAATTGTACATATACCTAAGGATGAGAAATTTAACATAAAAAAGATTACTATGGCCACCCACATCTTACCTTTTATGAGGTTCTTGCTCTTGACCATGGCCTTAAACCCATAGCAGTCTTCCAACACCGACACCGCGCTAGCCAACTGCCAAACGATGGTCATATACAAAAGCCCTAAACCATAAATGGTCAATATGATGCAGATAACCACCAGTTGGGTGTTTCTTCTACCAATTCCGATCGCCCACATGATTAGGAATGTTGCTGAAAGTAGGCCATATGCAAAGATGCTATAAGCAAAGAAAGCCAAGAGTGTGCACAAGAAAGTGAGCACGAGTCTCTTCCAAACCTTTGGGACACCCCTCATGACCCTCTTGAAGGTCACTTTGCGATCGGTGTAAATGCATGCAATGGTGTTAACCACGGCCAAAGTCGGGTGGAGAGAGAAGGTGAGGAAGAAGAGCGGTGTAAACGCATGCCATGGTGTCAAATATTCGGATATCATGTGACTAAACAGCTTTTCGTACCGCCGTGTGCCGGCTTGTTCTATCTCAGTTTGGTAATGGTGTATGATCCCAGGCATGAGTAATACGGAGACTTGGATGTGAGATAGGAGGATGACGGAGAGTGGGAGGATCAAAGCTAGGGTGATTTGGGTGAAGATCTTCTTCCTTGAGAGGATGATCTTGTAGGCTTCTGTGTAGATGCCAAAGAGGCCTAGGGATTTCATTTCTTCTTGTTCTCTCATGTCCATCATTTTTTCCCTTTTCTTCTTCAATGGAAGAGATAGGGGGAGGTGAAGAAGGGAAGATCAATTAAATAGGAAGATGGAGTCGAGGATAGTTTCTTGGAAAGGAGTATATGGTTAGACTTTTATATATTTGCACTTCGTATTTAAATAAAATCAAATGATCAATTAAATATGGTTGGACTTTTATAAATCAAGTTGTACTTGGTATTTAAATAAAATCATAAGTCGGTCAATGATTCCTTTTTTTTTTTTTCTTTTTTTTTTTTTTTAGTTTTAAAATTTTAAGTTCATAACTATTGTGCAAGAGAGAATTAATAGATAATCATCATGCTCCTTAATTACTTTGAAAATATAATTAACCCATTTTCTCCTCTCTGTTTTTTCCTTAGTGGATCCTTAGAGAATAGTTTGCATTCAAATAATACTCCCTCTATCACTAATCTCTTCTTAAACTTGACCTGACACGATATGATTGGAGTCTATTTAGTATCAATTTGATCCACATAAAAAGGAGGTTAATGTCATAGACATGTTGGTGTGGCAATGTTACCCGAGTGGTAAAGGGACGATCTTTTAGTACCTCCACCCACTCCTCTTCGCAACTTATAACCCACTAATTCATGATATTAGTTGTATGAAGTGCAAGTCTGTTTTTAAAAATCAATTATATTATTTTATTTTTAAAGAAATAAATAAAGTGCAAATAAAAAAGTGGAGAAAATATATCAATTAGTGCTCAAGTAAAAGGTGTCACAAACCTTTTGTCCAACTTCAAAGCGAAATCAGCGTCGGAAATCGCTCCGGTTATTCTCCAGTGAATGACTTTCTTTTTCCTCGGTCAGCTCAGTCAAATCAGAATTCAACCAGTAAGGCAAGAGTTTCTATCATCTATCTACGCGAATCTGAATTCAAATTGGTGATTCTTTGGCACAATATCTATCCATGGACAAGAAATGGACATACATGATAGATTGGTCAAAACGTACGTACAGGTTTAATTTGGAAGAGGCCTATTATTTCCAAAAGGGCAGCAAAGACTGGTTCACTGGTCTTTTACGCGAATTTATCAACACGTACAAGAATATTCAGACATTGCAATTACTGAAAGAAAGAAAAATGATATTTCCACTAAACCGGTCGCGTTTCGATGGTGCGACTCTCACTCATGTTTTGCTAGGTTTCCTTCCAAACCTCCATAGTTTCGGAGAAAAGAATACTGATTCCAAAAATAATAATTCTCGGGGATCCAATCCAAAGGGTAAATTATCAGGCATGCCGTTGTCAGGTCGGAACACTTTGTCTACTTGGGTGAATAGATTGGACGCCTTTAAACTGCACAGTAGTTGACATGATATCGTATCAAGAATTTTATTCAGTTCAGATATCAATTATAATGAGTTCGATATTTCGTAATTCGATCTAAAAATTTAAATAATTAGGTAATTTTAATACTCAATTCATATATACTTATCACTTTTCTGTCCAGATCGCGTGTGGCCAACTCCCTTTGTAACATTACCTTGACTAATTGGTCTAAAAAGACATCACATGGACACATTCAACGAACACTTTGGTCTTAATGCATTTTGGTCCCATGCATTTATGGGACCTCAATGCATCCAATGAATGCAGTGTTGTGGGTGGTTGCATTTTGGTCCCATGCATTTATGGGACCTCAATGCATCCAACGAATGCAGTGTTGTGGGTGGTTGAAGTGAAAATAATAAAATCTTTATAAAAAATTATAAACTCTTAGGCTCCATAGATGTATCTTGTGGAATTTCAACGAGTATAACACTGCTCAAATCCTTTTGTGAAGTCTTCAGTTACATTTTTTTTTATAAATTCTTCGATTACATATGTACTTTGGTCCAAGTGGACCTTAGTTGGCTCCTCCCTCGCTGTACCAAAACTACTTTGCTTTTTCTATATTTTCTTTATATGCTATGTGTAGATTGATTGCGTGCTTGTTTAATGTTTATATAGCCTTATGTTTCTTTTCACCATTCTTTTGACAAAAAGCCTTTGCCTGAAATCTTTAACCAATAATCAAATCGAGAAAGAAAGGGTAGAGAAAATAAAAAGAAGATGGTGCAACAATAGGTTGGGACAAACTAAAATACACACTAAAATGTTCTCATTATTATTAATTTTTTTACAAAATTATTTAT
This sequence comes from Cornus florida, assembly GCF_030987335.1. Lineage (NCBI taxonomy): Eukaryota > Viridiplantae > Streptophyta > Magnoliopsida > Cornales > Cornaceae > Cornus > Cornus florida. Next base: position 74,258,300 of record NW_026775579.1, on the reverse strand, counting down.
AAATTTTGTAAAAATCTTAAAAATATTCCTACTTATTTTTTAAAAAAATTTAAAAATACCCTCACTTAATTTCTAATTATACTCCACCTACTATATATTATTGTGGAAAGCCTCCCCTCTTGTACAATTATCAGGTCCGTAGTGTCTACGGTTAAGTCTTTTTATGATTTTGACTAATTGACTTAATTAACGGTTTAGTCCTTTATTGGAAAGTGGTGGTTGAGACTTAGAATTCCACTACCACCATATGTATAAGAATGTACATGGCCTTTAGGCCCAAACAGCCCAACAACAGGCAGCCCAGAGATTGTGCGATAACAGCAAGGCCCAAGGCCATGAACACAAAGAAGAACCCAGAAACATTGAAACCAAACCCATCATCATCTGGAACGGTTTACTCCTAGCAACCAGAAAATGTGATCACTAGGGCCATATTGTGTGTGAATGATGGTGTTGGTGTGTGTTTGCTTTAAATCCCCACCCCAAAAAAAAAAAAAAAAAAAAAAAAAATGCTGGTTAACTCAAGTTACTTTATACTTTGGACAATCTAGGACTACAGCCCAAACTTTTGCATCTAAGGAATACAAGAGTTTCGATCCTTAAATATCATTATTCAAATACAAGCGAACATTTATACACGAGATTTACTTAGCTTTATAAATATTACAAATTGTCAGTTTATTCTCTTCTCTTCTATCCAACTTAATAAAAAAAAAAAAGACATACACAACATTTCTCCTAATGATGTTTTATCCATCCTTTCCATCTAATTTTTTTCATTCCTACCGAAGTGAGCATAAAGTAGATCTATATCCTCGTTTATCCAAGGCTCCCCCCTCATCTTTTAATTGTAAGGTATAAAAACATATTGCTCTACTCAGAGATATATCCTTGCACACAAATTATCATACCCAATATTTTTCTTTTTCTTTTTTTTCTTTTTTTTATCCAAACTTTTTTCAGGCAAAAATATACTGAAGGGTGTGTCTCTTTCATTTGGTTTTCCAACAAACACAATATATAATATAGTAGCAGCAATCAAAAGGAGAACAAAAATGAAAGGGGCAAATCTTCAAAATGTTTATAATTCAAATGAATTAAGCACACATGTAGTTGATACATCACAACACTGATCATATAAAGATAAAAGAAATAACTATTCCAACCTTCTTTATTTACCAAACATAAGCATATCAAACCTGGGATTGCCCTAGCTGAACATTCGTCTCCTTCAAAAGAACATAGTCTCCAAGATAAACTTCCAAGTGATCTGAGAGGGTTGACTTATCGATATTTTCATGGTGGTATGACTTACACACAAAATAGATAACAGTGTGGACGATCAACCCAAAAAGAAACAACATCGATTGCAATGACAAACATAGCATCCCAAATCCAATCTTATACCACAAACTCAGTGACTCTCCATGCACAACATACTTTTCAAAAAGCCTATATATCCCATAGGATGAGAAATTTAACATAAAAAAGATAACTATGGCCACCCGCATCTTTCCTTTTATTAGGTTCTTGCTCTTGACCATGGCCTTAAACCCATACGAGTCTTCTAACACCGACACCGCTTTAGCCAACTGCCATACGATCATCATATACAAAAGCCCTAAACCATATATAATCAGTAAGATGAAAAAAATTACCAAACGGGTGGTACTAGTTCCAATTGTGATTGCGCATGAGATTAAAATTATTGCGGAAAATAGGGTATAAGCAAAGAAAGCCAAGAATGTGCACAAGAAAGTGATCACGAGTCTCTTCCAGACCTTTGGGACAACACTCATGACCTTCTTGAAGGTCACTTTGCGAGACCTGTAAATGCACGCAATGGTGTAAACCACAGCCGAAGTGGAGGAGAGAGAGAAGATGAGGAAGAAGATGGTGTATGCAATTTCAACGAGACAGAAGGTAGACCATTTGGATGATATGTGATTGGCGAGATTGTCATACCTCTGCGTGCCGGCTTGTGCTTGTCCTAACTCGTTTTGGTACGTTTGATCCTAGATGTGAGTAGTTCGGAGACTTTGATGTGAGCTTGGAGGATGAAGGAGAGTGGGAGGATCAAAGCTAGAGTGATTTGGGTGAAGATCTTCCTCCATGAGAGTATGATCTTGTATTGCATTTCTTCTTGTTCTCCGTCCATCATTTTTTTCATGTTTCCTTCAATGGAGGTGAAGAGGGGAAGATCAAATATAAAGATGGAGTTGGAGGATGGTTGTTTCTAGGAAGGAGGATAGGAGTTGACATTGGTCTTTTTAATATATCAAATTGCCCTTGGTTTTTAATATAAAATGCTAAAGTTAATGTTTACTTTTTTGTTTCTATCTTTGTTTTAAAATGTCAAGTTCATAATTCAAGAGAGATAAGTAATACAGTAATTGTCACACTCCTTTACTTGAAAACATTATGGCCTGTTTACTAACAGAAATGATTCTTGATTTCTGCTGTCAATTTCTAAAATTGGGAATCAAAAGTAAAAATTGTGTTTAATAAAATACTTTCACTTTTTTGTTTTAAGAAACTAATTCCTGATTTTGTGAAGAGAGGAGAAAGTGAGAAATCACTTTCTATATTTTCTACACTGTTTGTAGAAATCACTTCCTCTACCGTAGCATTGATATAAAATATATATATATATATACTAACTAATCATCTGTATCACCTCCTCTCCACCATGGTCATTGCCACTGCCACCTCCTCGCCGTCGACAAACACCGTCACCACCGCCATTGCCGACAACTACCACCATCATCGCTTCTCTCTCCTCTCTCTCTCTCTCTCTCTCTACAAACACTACCAAACACTGTCGAAAACTGAAACCCTTCATCGTTTTGAAAGAGCAAGGTCAATATGAAATTCCTCCTCAAAGAAGTAAAAATCAACGAAATTCTAGCTCTGCCGAATCGGAGACCCTGGTGGTCTCAAATGCAGTGCCGCCGATGGAGTTCAAGTCGCATCCGATGAGAGGTGAGAGAAGACGTAAACGGCGGTGACAATCTTCTACTCTGCTTTCAAAAGTTAAAAAGAAAAGATATGAAAAGTCAGCTTTTGATTTTGATCCCTAAAGATTAGACCTTCTAGGTCCAAAAATACCAGAAATAGAAAGATTCAAATGGAAATTCATTCTCGAAAGGCACAATCTGATTCCACTCCCTTTCTTCCCAAGAATAGAGATCGTGAGAGCGAGTTCTCACCTGCCCTCATCAGGTTCAAAAATGGAAATTCATTAGGCACAATCTGATTCCACTCCCTTTCTGTAATGGAAATGCGCTAAGGAAGCGAACAACTCTACAAGAAATTCATTCAACTTCAACATCACTCCGCCTGTCAAAAAAGGAAGTTGACCCCCATACCTTCAGCTTATGTGATTCACTCAATTGGTTTGCTTTACGGTGCGTGCTATGCAAGGGGTATAGCTCTGGGAACGGGCTTAGACGATGGATTGACTAATGGCTCGCCGGATATGACCAAGTTCATCCGGCATTGAGAGACCCAGTTAGAGAAAGAAAAAATATATATATATCTAGAGAGAAAGGTAAAAGAAGCAAAATTAAAATTACTAAACTTCCTTTTTGATTTTTACTTTCAAAATATTAAAAATAAAATTTTCTTATTAAACAGAATTTTACTTTATATTTCATCTCTAAAAAGTAAAAGTATGATTTTACTTTTGAAGAAAGTAAAAACCTTAGTAAACAGCCCTTATATAACTCATTTTCTCTTCTTCTTCTTCTTCCTTTATTTATTTATTTATTTATTATTTTTTGTATGTCTATTCTGTCCCCGACAGAATGGTTGTATTATATATGGAGGATTTAAATACCACTACCCTTAAATTCTTCACCAGATACACCTAGAGTGAATTGAGTAATTAACAACATCAACATCAGCTAAGTAGCTCTTTTTATTTTATTTAATTTTCTCATGATTGAAAAATAAAGCACATAGACGTGTTCTTCTTCTTCTGCGCGCTCTCTCTTCATATATATATATATATATATATATGGTATAACAAAATATATGAATTTAAATGTATGGTATAACAAAAGATATGAATTTAATTTTAAGCAGATTTTTCAACATATAAATATTAGTCTTTGAGTTTGGTTGAAGAATGTATAGTACTTGCTTTCTACTTGGATTTTTTAATTATTGAAATGATATAAATATATTTTAGAAGTGGAGTGTAAAAGTAATTTTTAAATAACTCTATAATGTGAGTTTGTTTATTAAATGCGAATTATATAATTTTTTAAAAGAATTAAAAAATTAGTGTGCAATTAAAAAAAATAAAATTGTATATATATGTCACAGTAACTATGTATGGAAAAGAAAAGGGCATAGTGGTAGATTGGTCTGAACATGGATGGTTTAATTGCAAAAGGCCTATTTGTATCGAAAGGCCTGCAAATACTGGTTCACGGTATCTTGTGTTTTGTATTGGGATTGTCTTAGTTGTTAAGCGGGAAAAAAACAAAAAATAAAAAAGTGGTACTAGAGCCAATGGTTCGTCTTGGATGTTTAGCCTTTATGTAAAGAAGGCTCAGAAAATATAATGAGTCTGAAAAGGTGCTATAGTCAATCAATTGGCTTATTTGGTCACCACCTATGAAGCACGGACACTCCTATCAAGAATTTCATACCAATGTCGAACACGAGTGTCTGAGACTCGGACACTTGTCCGACACTTCTGTAAAGTGTTTAAAAGTTATTTTTTATTAGACACGCGAGGAACACATACCGGACACCAGGATATATTTTATAATTTTTAAAAAGAAAAGTGAGATACCTAATGTAATTTTAGAAGTTTAACTCTTTTGACTCTTTTGTCTGAGATTCTGAACTTCTACTTTTATTAAATTTTATAATTCCATTATGTTTATTTTTTTATTTAATTCATTCATCTTAGTACTGGAATTAAATAAACTTTTAGACCGTAACAAGAAAACAGAGAGAAATTAGAACAATTATATTTGTGAATGTGTGTAAAATGTAAACTATAAAATTGTTGATAACTTTGATTTGTTTTTAATTAATTGAAGTATTTCTTTTATTGGAGTATTTTTTTTGGAGAGGTTAGATTTATAATATTGTGGATTTTGAATATATAATTATATATATATGTATTATTTTATAGGCATATCTCCACCATGTCCATGTCCTATTTTTTTTAAAAATTCGTGTCGCTGTATTTATGTCGTGTCGTACCCGTGTCTGTGTACGTGCTTCGTAGGTCACGACACAGTGGGAACAATATGAGTTTTGTAGGAGGATCACCAAGATTGAAGCTCCAACGAATATCTTGTATTTGTATTTGGATTGTCTTTGTTGTTACGCTTCCATTACCCGATACTAAACTTTATGGCCTAGTGCTATTCAAGGGCGAATTTAAAAATTGTCAATTGGGTGAGCTAGTAGTAATAATAATATTTTTTTTAACTGGGCTAAAATTAGGTATAACCTTTTTTTTTTTTGGTGAGCTCAAGCTTACCCTTGGATCTGCCTTCTCCTTCAAACTTAAAGACATGGGATTCAAGTCTTCCTCAGAACATTGTGAGACCTATTTGCCTAAAAAAAAAACATTTGGCGTCCTACACTATTTATTTAATTTGCCATTAGGAGTTGCTGTGGGGTTGCTGTAGGCTCTTTGGAGAATGGGGCTGATCATGTTGGGTTGGCTGCTTTGTTGGGTCTATTTCTGAGTCCCACTGTTATTGTCATTTAACTTACAAGTGGTAGCATCCTATGTAACGTTATTTGTCTGTGTCCGAGTCATTATCGGCTTGTCCCACTGTTGGTGTGGACAAGTAGGCGCCTAACTGTTTAACTTTTGAGTAATAATACTCTATCCTATTAAATATGCCTACTCCTAATTTGACTCCTACGTGTAATTACTGTTGGATTTATTTCCTTCTATATGGAGGAAAGCCCAAATGGGTTTTATTAAATCCCAAAGCCCAGCCCTTTAGGGTGAATAACCCTAAGGAAGTCAGAATAAAAAGGTAGGAGAGATCAGCCGTAGCTTACACAAAAAGAGAGAGAGAAAAACGTAATTTTTCTTCACACTGCCCAGATTTCATCAAACCTCCGATCCCGCTTCGTCCGTGGTCCGATCGAGCTGAAATTTGGAGGAGAGGTTCACGACTCAATGAGTTAAAATCTAAATAGTGGAGATCAGATTTTGAGCTTGGGAACAGTAATTCGTACCCGTGAACAGTAACCGGGTTTATGGTATTTTCTCTCCAATTCTCTTTATATTTGCCAAGATTGTTGATATCTTGATGAGATGTATTGTAATCTCTAATTGCGATTAGAGAAGACTTTGTTTACCCATTATTTGGTTGATAGTGGAGATTTTAACTGGACTAGATCCCGTGGTTTGTCTTCCTCACATTGGGGAAGTTTTTCACGTAAAAAATTGCTTGTATTCTTGTGGTTTGGTGTGATTGATTTTTTTTTTTTTTTTCTATTATTTTCAGCACATATAAAAATAGAGATACACTATATTTGCTTGCATATAGGGAGAAGAGTTATTCCACTGTGTTTTTTTATTATTATCTCTCCCAACAAAGTGGTATCAGAGCACTAGGTTGACAGATTGCCAGATTAACAGTTTGAGTTATGGAAGCAAATACGACTAGAATGATTAATCTCAATGGTTCAAATTATCACATATGGAAAGGAAAAATGGAGGATCTTCTTTATGTGAAAGATTATTACCTACCGGTGTTTAGTGCTGAAAAACCAGAAAACAAGTCTGATGTGGAATGGACCTTGTTACATCGACAGGTGTGTGGGTATATCAGGTAGTGGGTAGATGATAATGTTTTGAACCATATTAGTGGAGAGACAAATGCACGTTCTCTATGGAGTAAGCTTGAACAGCTATATGCTAGAAAGACTGGAAATAATAAATTGTTTCTGATTAAGCAGATGATGGCTTTGAGATATCAGGACGGGACTCCTTTATCTGATCACCTGAATACATTCCAAGGAATTATTAATCAGCTGGCTGGAATGGGTATTAAGTTTGATGATGAGATACAAGGGTTATGGTTGCTTGGTTCATTACCGGACTCGTGGGAGATGCTCAGAACTTCATTGTCCAACTCTGCTCCGAAAGGTGTAATCACAATGGATATGGCCAAGAGTTGTTTGCTAAATGAAGAGATGAGAAGAAAAACACAGGGATCCTCTTCATAGTCAGAGATCTTGGTTACAGAAAAGAGGGGGAGAAGTAAGAGCAGAGGTCCGAAGAACAGAGATAACAACAGAAGCAAGTCTAACAAGTTTGCACATGTTGAGTGTTCTCATTGCGGGGAAAAAAGGGCACATCAAGAAATATTACAGGCAATTGAAGAAAGAAAACAAGAATGAGAAAGGGAATGGAACAAAGAATGGAGATGACAAAGATGGTGATGACAAAGTTACTATCACCACTCTTGCAGACTTCTTCATTGTTTATGATAATGAGACGATAAATGTCACATACCATGAGACCAGTTGGGTGATTGACAGTGGTGCTTCTATTTATGTTACATCTCGGAAGGATTTCTTTACATCTTATAAGTCTGGTGATTTTGGAATAATAAAGATAGGCAACAATGGCTTGGTTAAAGCCATTGGAATTGGGGATGCGTATCTGAAGACGAATAATGGCACGAGGTTAGTTCTCAGAGATGTGAAGCATATTCCTGACATTCGCTTGAATTTGATTTCTACAGGTAAACTTGATGATGAAGGGTATTACAGCACTTTCAGTGATGGCCAGTGGAAACTCACTAGGAGTGCTATAGTTGTGGCTCGAGGCATGAAGCACTCTGCACTATACGTTCTGCAAACAAAGATCTCCAATGACATTGTTAATGTGATGGAGGATAATGATACAACAGAGTTGTGGCACAAGAGACTGGCTCACATGAGTGAGAAATGATTAGCTCTACAAGGGAAGAAAAGTCTACTATATGGACTGAAAAGTACACTTCTGAAAAGGTGTATTCATTGTTTGTTAAGGAAGCAGAGCAGAGTCTTCTTCAAGAATTCCCCTCATTCGAGAAAGTTAGAGATACTGGATTTGGTACATTCAGATGTGTGTGGCCCTATGAAGACGAGAACACTTGGTAGCTCCAGATACTTTGTGACATTTATAGATGACCATTCAAGGAAGTTGTGGGTATATACCTTGAATTCAAAAGACCAAGTGTTGGCAGTATTCAAGCAATTCCAAGCCCTAGTTGAGAGACAAACTGGGAAGAAACTGAGATGCATTCGTACTGATAATGGCGGAGAGTATTTTGGTCCTTTTGATGAGTATTGTAGATAGCAGTGTATCCGGCATCAAAAGACAACTCTGAAAACTCCTTAGTTAAATGGCGTAGCAGAAAGGATAAACAGGACACTAGTTGAGAGAGTGAGATGTTTGCTTTCACAAGCCCAGTTGCCAAAATCCTTTTGGGGGGAGGCATTGAGCATAGTTGTTGATGTGTTAAATCTTACACCCTGTGTTCCTCTACAGTTTGATGTGCCAGACCGAGTTTGGATAGGTAATGATGTTTCCTATAATCATCTGCGTGTTTTTGGGTGCAAAGCATTTGTGCACATTCCAAAAGATGAAAGGTCCAAACTTTATGTGAAAACACAACAATGAATATTCCTTGGCTATGGCCAAGATGAGTTTGGGTACAAGCTTTATGATCCAGTTGAGAAAAAAATTGTGAGAAACAGAGATGTCGTGTTTGTAGAAGATCAGACGATTCAGGATATTGAGAAAGCAGGGAAATCTATGTCTCAGTAAGGTAATATCTTAACTGATGTAGATCCAGCTCCTCTGAAGAATCTGTCATCTCAGGTTGAGAACGATGTTCAGGATGACCACCAGTGTACATGTGATATGGATGTTCCCCTACAGGTTCAGGGAGATGTTGAGACTGATTGGCAGTTGACAGCGCCAGAGATTCCACCAGAGATTCTATCAAGGAAGTCTCCCAGAGACCGACATCCTTCCACTTGGTATTCAGCAAAGCAGTATGTGTTATTGACTGACAGGGGAGAGCCCCAGTGTTTTGCAGAAGCCACAGAAGATGAACACAAGACAGAGTGGGTTGAGGTCATGCAAGATGAGATGCAGTCATTACATGATAATCACACTTTTGAGTTAGTGAAGCTACCTAAAGGAAAAAGAGCTTTGGAAAACAAGTGGATTTACATAAAGAAGCTAAATGGGTTATCTTCACAACCACAGTATAAAGCTATATTGGTTGTCAAAGGGTTCGGTCATAGAACAGGTATTGACTTTGATGAGATCTTCTCTCCAGTCATAAAGATGCCATCGATCCGTATAGCACTCGGCCTAGCAGCTAGCCAGAGGGTTTCAAAGTGAAAGGGAAAGAGGATTATGTGTGCAAGCTGAAAAAAAGCCTATATGGTTTGAAACAAGCACCGAGACAGTGGTATAAGAAGTTTGAGTCTGTTATGGGAGAGTAAGGCTACAAGAAGACAACTTCTGATCACTGTGTATTTGTTAAAAAATTCTCTGATGATGATTTTATTATTCTATTGCTTTATGTGGATAACATGTTGATTGTTGGCAGGAATGCTTCAAGGATTGACCAGTTGAAAAAGCAATTGAGCGAGTCATTTGCTATAAAGGATTTGGGGCCAGTAAAGAAAATTCTTGGCATAAGAATCAGTCGTGATAGGAGTGCCAAGAAGTTATATTTGTCACAGGAGGAATACATTGAAAAAGTGCTTCAGAGGTTCAATAAGGACAACACTAAAGAGGTTAGCTCTCCTCTTGCCACCCACTTCAGACTGAGTATAAATCAATGTTCTTCTACAGATAAGGAAAAGGAAGACATGGAAAGAGTTCCTTACGCCTCAGCAGTAGGAAGTTTGATATATGCAATGATTTGCACAAGACCAGATATAGCCCATGCAGTTGGTGTCTTTAGTCGATTCTTGTCAAATCTGGGAAGAGAGCATTGGAATGCAGTGAAGTGGATCATGAGGTATCTTCGAAGCACTTCCAGTTTGAGACTTGGTTTGGGAAATGGACAACCATTGTTAGTTGGCTACACAGATGCAGATATGGCAGGGGATGTGGATACTCATAAGTGTACTTTGGGTTATTTGATCACTTTTGCAGGTGCGACTGTAGGTTGGCAATCGAGACTTCAGAAGTGTATTGCTCTTTCTATGATAGAGGCAGAGTTTATTGCAGCAACAGAAGCGACTAAAGAGTTGCTATGGGCAAAGAAGTTCTTGAGAGAACTTGGTTTCAAGCAGCAGAGGTATATGTTGTTTTGTGATAGCCAGAGTGCTGTTCATCTTGCTAAGAATTCTAGTTTCCATGCAAGATCTAAGCACATTAATGTACGATACCATTGGATCAGAGATTCGTTGAACAATAAGTTACTTAAACTTGAGAAGGTCCACACTGATGATAATGGTTATGATATGTTGACAAAGACCTTACCAAGAGAGAAGCTTGAAGTTTGTTGTTCGATCACCGGGATGGCGATTCTCTCCACATAGTCGGAAAGGGGGAGATTTGTTAGGTTTATTTCCTTCTATATGGAGGAAATCCCAAGTAGGTTTTATTAAAGCCCAAAGCCCAGCCCTTTAGGGTGAATAACCCTAAGGAAGTCAGAATAAAAAGGTAGAAGAGATCCGCTGTAGCTTACACAAAAAAGAGAGAGAAAAACGTAATTTTTCTTCACACTGCCCAGTTTTCATTAAACCTCCAATCCCGCTTCATCCGTGGTCCGATCAAGCTGAAATTTGGAGGAGAGGTTCACGACTCAATGAGTTAAAATCTAAACGGTGGAGATCAGATTTTGAGCTCGGGAACAGTGATTTGTACCTGTGAACAGTAACTTGGTTTATGGTATTTTCTTTCCAATTCTTTTTGTATTTACTAAGATTGTTGATATCTTGATGAGATGTATTGTAACTTCTAATTACGATTAGAGAAGAATATGTGTACCCATTATTTAGTTGATAGTGGAGATTTTAACTGAACTAGGTCCCGTGGTTTTTCTTCCTCACACTGGGGAAGTTTTCTACATAAAAATATGTTTGTGTTCTTGTGGCTTGGTGTGATTGATTTTCTTTTCTATTATTTTCAGCATATATAAAAGTAGAGATACACTATATTTGCTTGCATATAGGGAGAAGAGTTATTCCGCTGTGTTTATTTATTGTTATCCCTCCCAACAATTGCCACATAATTACCTAAATCATTAATATTTCTTTGCACGCTAAAGATAGCAAAAACAAATAAAAAAATAAAAAATGGAAAGAACTACTTTTCACTTGCTTGTATTCTCGGCTGGTGCGATCATCTTTTTCTTGGCAACAAAGAACTACTTTCATGTTAAAGTGGAAATCTAATGTACAAATGAATGATGAAAATTCCATTAAGGCTTAGATTTCAATACAGTATTTATGTTGTTTTATGAAGGCAAACAGTTGAACATTTATGATTGAATTGTTAGTGTTTGGTAATTTTTTTGTTTTCAAATCTCTCTTTTTGGTAAATCTTGAAACACTGATAAATGGATCAATATGATTTATGTTCAAAAGTCAATGTTTTCATTGTCTTCAACTTTTCCTTATATATTGGTAAATACTAAGTATAATGGAAATAAAATTAATGAATGATTTGAGGATGCCAACAATTATATCCTCTGATAAATGTAACTTGTGTTCATCCAAGTGATTATATTTAACATTACTTTTTGCTTATATATGAGCTGCTAAAAGAGTAGTCCATATATGATCCACTTCGTAATGAACTTTTGAAGTTTATTATTATTTATTTATTTATTTTTTTCTAATCAAATCCCAAAACTGATACAATATACAGAAGTCAAAATATATGTTAAAAAAAAAAAAAAAAAAAAAAAAAAACATGAATACATACCTTCAATCTTATTAGGATTTATTTTTTTCTCTTCAAGCAAACATACGTGTTTATATGTATTTTCCCCTTTGATTTTATGAACCAATAGAGACTTCTCAATCCTTTGTTTTTCTTTCAATTTTGCAAAATGGAAAAGAGAACAGTGAGTCAGAGAGAAAGAATGAAACGAAGATACCACTATGGAGAAATCAAAAAGGCTTCTTTCCATTATTTATTTATTTATTTATTTTCGGTATCTTTAGCGTACAAAGAAATATTAACTATTTAGGTAATTATATGGCAATTACACGTAAGATTCTAACTAAGAGTAGGCCAATTTGATCGAACAGAGTATCATTACTCTTAACTTTTAGGTCGAATGACAAGCATCCCACCATTATAACTAATAACTTTTCAAAAAAACACCTGGATCTACTATAAAAGGATATGTTTATACATTCATCCTCCTTATCATTATAATAAAAAATATTAAAAATTACACTTTAGAAAAAAAATTAGATTCCTAAAAAGGTAATTTTTTGTGGGATACTTTTTGTGAACTTGAAGTTGTCCTAATCCAACACTATTGCCTTAATCCTTTTCTTTTAGAAAATATTTTTCAGGACTTACCTGGTACATGGTTGTGTGTGATGCGGACGTCGAATGCTGACCTAACTCTTTCTTTTATCCTATCCGTGCCCACAAATGATATAAACTTTATTTGAGTGCAGGCAGGGGCGTAGCTAGGATTCAATGTAGGGGGGGCATATAATAATATTTAAAGTCAAAAGTACTTCATGATCGATTAGATGCATACAAAAATATATTTAGCCAATCAATAGACTAATTCAAAATCAAGTTAATCAACAGGTACTAATTCAAAAGTATTTCCAGAATAACATAAAATGTCAACAAATTATTCCTAAATTCTTGTGAAGTTAGTGTGCAACATTGTGGGACAAAGACATAGCTCGCATTTATGAAGTAAAAATGCTATATCCTCATTAACTTCACTAATCAAAACCAACAAGAACAACAAATTATTCCTAAAATTTTTTTGGAAGATTGTAAAAAAACATGGTATTTACACCATGTTGGTTTTTATTTAATAAATAATGCCTTCAAAAGATTTTGAGTTTTATCTGTGTTTATAACTAATACCGGTATATGACATGGTGTAAGTATATAACTATATATTGCATCAGTTCTAACTTCTGAGGGTTAAACATATGACATGCATCATTGATATATAAACAAAAACAGCCTGAAGCACTTTTCAAAAATAAAAAATAAAAAAATAAAACACAGCCAGAAGCAAGGCCTGAAACAGGTAGCCGGTAGCGAGCATTCATGAATAATGTAAACTTCAAGTCCTTTAACATAAAAAGTGGTTTCTAATTTGTGCATCAAAGACATGGAATGGAATCAAGATATATATATTAAATAGTTCCAGGCAAGAATTTGTTGTTGACAAAAAGACCATACGATCCATACTTCTCTGTTCATATAAAAGAGATCATCATGTTTTTGATTTGTAGTTCAATTCCCCTCAAATGTATAACTCTCTCTCACTGGAAAACCACAGCAAAAAATAAAAATCAGACCAGACATAGCTCACATTTAAAGCTCAGATGTTGAATTTCAGAATAAAAATTGGAAAAGAATTCCGTCAAAAGGAGAAATAAAGCAAAATTTCAAATAATCAACTTCATTCATCATGAAGAAATATAGCAACAATGGCAAATCGCAAGGCAAATAGCAAGAACAAAAAAACAGAGAGAGAATGGCAAATCGCAAAAAAAAGTAAAAATTAAAAAAATAAAATAAAAAAAGACCTTTTCAATCGTCTTCCAGAGTCCCAGACCATGTCCTAAATTGCAATTTGCATCCTCAGCAAAGTGGTGGTCCAACAGATTGTCAGTTTGTGTGAAGCCTGAAGGTTGAGGAGAATGGAGATTCGGGAGAAGGTGAAGAACAGAGGGTTAGGGCAAGAGGGAAGGGCGGAGGGAAATATTGGTTGTGCGCGGTGCCCTAATTTGAGGGCTGATTCGGCCGAATGTTTTTTGGGCCGGGGGGCCAGGCCCCTATGGGCCCACCCCTCCCTCCGCCCCAAAGTGCAGGCCAACTCAAAATCGGGGGGCGGGGGGGGTGTAAATCATATATATATATATATATATATATATATATATATATATTTTATATGTATACTAATAAATAAATAAATAATTTTTTGGGGAGGGGGGACCAGGCCCCTACTGGCCCACCCCTCCCTCAGCCCCTAAGTGCAGGCCAACTCAAAATCCAATTGTGAATTTTATTGGATTTCATCCTAAAAACAAGAAGGAGGAGAAGAAGAAACAAACAATTTTTTTTTTTTTTTTTTTGAGTAAACTCGACTTTTTCAATTTACACCCATTTATACAAAGTTTAGCACTTAAAATTAAATGGATGAAGTACTTCAAAATGTGGAAGAAGAATGCACTTAAATTTCTTCAAAATATTTATAATTTATACTAATTAAGTACAAATGTAAATGATACATCACAAACCTGATCATATAAAGATAAAAAAAAAAAACCCAACTATTACAACATTTCTTACCAAACATAATTAGCAGATTAAACATGGAATTGCCTAGCTGAACATCCGTCTCCTTCAAAGGAACATACTCTCCAAGATAAACCTCCAAATGATCCGAGAGGTTTGACTTATCGATATTTTCATGGTGGTATGACTTACATACAAAGTAGATAATAGTTTGAATAATCAACCCAAAAAGGAACAACATAGACTGAAATGACAAACACAACATCCCAAATCCAACCTTATACACCAAAATCAGTGACTCTCCATGCACAACAAACTTTTCAAAAAGTGTATATATAACAAAGGATGAGAAACTTGACACAAAAAAGATAACTATGGCCACCCACATCTTTCCATTTATGAGGTTTTTGCTCTTGACCATGGCCTTGAACCCATAGAAGTCTTCTAGCACTGACACCACGATAGCCAACTGCCAAACAATAGTCATATACAATAAGATGAAGACAATAAGATGAATAAGATGAAGACAATCAGCTAACGGGTGCTACTACTTCCAATTGTGATTCCCCGTATGATTAGGATCGCGATTATTGCAGAAACTAGGGTATAAGCAAAGAAAGCCAAGAATGTGGACAAGAAAGTGATCATGAGTCTCTTCCAAACCTTTGGGACAACACTCATGACCACCTCGAAGGTCACTTCGCGAGACGTGTAAATGCATGCGACGGTGTAGACCACAGCCGAAGTGGAGGTGAGAGAGAAGATGAGGAAGAAGAAGGTGTATGCGAGCTCGAAGACCCAAAAGGCCGTCCATTCGGATGAGATGTTGGAGATGTTGTCGTACCTCTGCGTGTCGGCTTGTGCTTGTTGTAGCTCGGTTTGGTTGTGTGTGATCCTAGATGTGAGTAATTCGGAGACTTTGATGTGAGCTAGGAGGATGAAGGAGAGTGGGAGGATCAGAGCTAGAGTGATTTGGGTGCAGATCTTCCTCCATGAGAGGATGATCTGGTAGGCTTCTGTGTAGATGCCAAAGGGGCCTAGGAATTGCATTTCCTCTTGTTCTCTGTCCATCATTTTTTTCATTTCTTTCTTCGATGGATGACAGATGGGGAGGTGGAAAGGGAACAATCAAATCTGAAGCTAGAGTTGGATGAAGGTTACTTTCTAGAAAAAGCACGGGAGACTGGATTGGTCTTTTTCATATATCAATTTGCCCTTGGTTTTTAATATAAAATACTAAAGTCGGTGTTTACTTTTTATTAGTTTAAATTTTTAATTCATACTATTGCTATCCACAAAATATTTGTCTATCTTGCAAACCACAATTCTAAGATTGACAAATATTTTAGAACTTTGCAGTGCTCAATAAAAAATTTCCTCAGGGTGTCCTCCTTCTTCTCCTTTATCTCCATATATATATATATATATATATATAATTGTGCCTATTATTTTGATGACATGACCTATACAAAAAATGATACTTGATTTCACAAGAGTAGTACCTTTATGTAAAAGAGTGGTACTTACATGGACAAATATCTAAAAATAATAAAATAGTTTTAACTGTAAATGACAGACTAAAATACACACTAAAATATGCTCATTATATATATATATATACAAAATTATTTATAAATTTTGTGAAAATCTTAAAACTATTCCTACATTTTTTTGAAAAAAAAATCTAAAAAATGCCCTCACTTAATTTCAAATTATACTCCATTATGTATTATTGTTGTTGAAAGCTTCCCCACTCATACAATTATCAAATCCGTCAGCGTCTGCCGTTAAGTCTTGTTATGACTTTGACTAATTGACTTAATCAATGGTGGAGGCTGCTGAATAATAGAATTGATAAGTGTGGTACTTGACTTCTATGTAACTATATATCTCAGAGGTGTGACTCTACTTTACCCAATATATATATATATATATATATATATATATATATATATATTGGGTAAAGTAGAGTCACACCTCTGAGGTTTGGGAAAAGGACAGACAGATGAAAGTTACTCACTTTTGGACAATGACACCCCCTCTTCTGAAATTCCATCCAAACAAGACCTTAAGTCATATGAAAAGACAAATTACCCCTCAATATTAAATTCGAATATACAAAATATCAGACCTTGCAAATGACATAATAGTCCCTTATTCATTTTTTCTCTTCTTCTCTTCCTGTCACACGGTTCATTTTGATATCTTTGCAGTCAGTTCTCTTACCAGCTTGGCCGCAACCATTCCAGTCATACCATCAACAGTATCATGCTATGGGTTGAACTCAACCACATCTGCATCAGCTTGAAGGTTATGGAGTATGTTAAGAACATCACAGAAAGAGAGACCTTCTAGTTCAAGATGAGATACCCCAGGAGCAAATACAGGATCAAGACAGCCCAGATCTAATGATATATATACACCCTTCACACCTTCTCCAAGTTTCTACCATCGAACATAATAAACAACTGCGAATGAGGACACATCCATGGCTGCCAAATTTTCAAATGCACACTTCTACACTATCGCTAATACCACCATCATATGTGAGACTTAACATATTTAAGATACGAAATGATAAAAAGGGCCTGGACAAAGTTTGGAATTTTAAACTCAAACTGGAGAATCAGTGAGCATAATCATTAAAATTTGCATAACATTTCAAATTTCTTCCAACATTTGTGCAATTAAAGATTCCCAAATAACAAAAAACTATGAGGGCATTGAAACAAATAAAATGCTAATTACTAATCTAATTTTCTAGTTACTTCCAAAACTTCACAAATTTGAGAATGATACTGCAAAAAATTAGGTCACTGTAAAGAAGTTTTTTTAGTTTCTTGAAAATTACCACACCTACCCACACCGCTCTCCTGGAGTGGTGCCACCGCATCCCCCAATAGCGACTACGATAAGTCGAGCTAGTCGTCCGATCCCTCTGCCGCTAGATCAAGGTTTGTATTCATAGAAAGGGGTTGTGAATGGGTTAAGGATGAGATAGAAAGGGGGTGTGTACATATATATATATGTATTAATCATTGCAGGGTCGGATTCGAAGGATGGAGGCTCTATGGTTCGACGGAATCGAAGGATGAAGGCCGCAAATCCATTCACCATCACCGCCTGTATATATGTGTGTGTATATATGTATGTGTTTGTTGGTGTTGGGGCGGAGGAAGAGAGAAAAGAGATGAGAGAAGGTGAGAACAGTGACTTCAATCCGATGATGATCCATGGCGACATGCGTCGTCATCACCACCACCATGACAATGGGTTCAAGCACCACCACAATGACAATGATGATGGGGCGACGGCAGCAGCGGGGTTCTTTACATACAGAGAGAAAGGGGGAGACATTTGTGTTTGGGTTGGGTTTGGCTTTGGGTTTGGGTTTGGATTTGGGTTTGATCCAAGGGTATTTAAGTCAATTAAAACATCAATTTTATATCAAATGGTAATAAAGTCAATTCATCATTGTTAGGGTCTCTTTGTCCATTTTCAAACTTGAATGGGTGTCATTGTCCAAAAAATGAGTAACTTTTACCTGTGTGTTCTTTTGCTAAACCTCAAGGAGTGTGAAAGTACTTTACCCTCTTTATATATATATATATATACGAGATTCACTTGGCTTTTCCATTTCACAAATGCTAATAAAAAAATTGTTCGGCTCCTAAAAACCAATTAAGGTTCCACTTTCCAGGTGATTGTAAAGTTGGAGTGGATGTCGGGCGTGCTAGAAACTGTTGTCGTTCTAAAGTGACTATCCAAACAATTATCCAGTAGGAGATTGCAGAGATCAGGCGATTGTATGAAGGACTGGAATTACCACCATCAAAGGTTCTTTTTGTCTTAAAAAAGGACTTCTAAATTAATCTATAGCTAGTGGAAAGGAAAGCGTTATTGAAAGTGCAGGACTTTAAAATAAGGTGCTGGAAAGTAAGAAAGATAAGTGCAGGACTTGAATTAAACATATTGAAGGTGCATTACATGAATGTAAAGAGACATGAATGTAAATATATTGAAGTGTTGTTTTTGCTGTGTGATTTGAACAAGATTTGCAAGTGAAGCCTAAGTGCTCTATTTATAGAGCTTTCCATGCATGTAGCAGCTAATATGGCAACTCCAGTGACTTCCACATAGCCAAATTCCAGATTGCCAAGTGTTCCATGATCTTTCAGCCTTCTCTAAATGTTGCCAAGTGTAAAACTATATTCTTCTATGATTTATAACTGATAGATAGTAGATTTGGTGGTTGAACACATGCTTGCAAGCCTTCTCCCACGTTCTGGAACTGCCCAGATGGAAAGGCAGTAGTTACAGCAACAGTTGAGAACTTCCACCTGGAAGGTTTGGATCTTGCCACATGTCCCATGTCTTCCTTAGTTTTCTCCCTCATGCGTGGTCTTCTCCTTTATTTCAGATCATGATTCCACTGATTTAGCCCTGTCATCCATTATCTTCAACCACTCCCTCAGTTAGTGGTAGTTACTATATAAAGTACCACCACTTTTAACTGAAGTGTTTATATTTGCCCAAGTGTCCAACATTCTTTGTAGTCTTTTTCTTCCTTAAAATCCCTTTCCCTGTATAATTCCATATACATATCATACATGTATATAGAAGTTATTTGTAGACCATGTTCTCCTTGCTTTGGGGCAACTTCCTTCCAGTTGAACTTTCCATTCTGGTCTTTGTATCATGACGCCATGGCCCCTTTTTTCAGCGATTTCTTCATCATGGGTAAAATATATGTAAAAATATATATCCATGAATACATTATCCCCCACGTTTACTGACCACGTTCTCCAGATTTTAGTAACCTTCCTTAATCAGACTTCCCCTTCTTGCTTGATAACGTCATGGTCCAATCCATTTCCTGTGTCCATTACTGGTTAGCCGTTTTGAAGGAATGGTTCAGGCGTTCTGAACCAAAGGTTCAGCCGTTCTGACGTTCTGAAGGAAGGTGTTCAGCCTTTCTGAACCAAAGGCTCAGGCGTTCTGAACCAATGGTTCGACCATTTTGACGTTCTGAAGAAAGGTGTTCGGAGTTCTGAACTAAGGGCTCGGATGTTCTGAAGTAAAGGGTTTAGCATTCTAAAGGAAAGGCTTCGGCTATTCTGAAGCAACGGTTCAAATGTTCTGAAGGAAAAAGGGTTTGGCGCTCTGAAGGAAAGAGTTTGGCCGTTCTGAAGTTCTGAAGGAAGAGGTTTGGCATTCTGAACCAAAGGTTCAACCCTTGATAAAAATCATCCCACACCCTTTCCTTCCATGGACCACGCCTCTTTCAATTTAGGCTGACCTTCATAACGTCGTGGTTAGCTTCCATTCTTCTATTGATTTGACATTATGGGTTGTGGTTAAAGCCCACTTCCTTTCAGCCTTACCTCATCTGAATTTAGAACCCCTAGCGCCATAGACTCCCTTTTCTCAGTGGTTACTGCATCGTGGGTTAAGTCTAGTAAATATATATATATATATATATATATATATATATATATATATATTTGTATATATATACTTATATAAACTAATCAAATTCCCACGTATCCTTCCTTTAAGTAATATTGTCTGACCTGGCTAAACCGTTATTGAAGTCTCCTAAAAATAAGGAGATTATTAACCCCACGTTCCCCTTTATCTGGCTGAATCAACCTTAATCTTACCAAACTTGGTAAGTTTCCATTTTATTGAAACCATGATAATCACTCTTAAAAAGAATTAATATACCATGGTCAGAACTATGGTAAGCTCAGTGGAACTTGTCTGTGGTAATATTCATTCCAAATAAGAATTTGTAGGCCATTACTTTAAAAATGGCAAGTCCTAATAGGACTCACCTCTTTTCTTTTAGGATAGAAAACTCTATATGGTAGGATTGTATTGGCCCACTTGCCTTTGATTTTTAATTACTACGTAATATTGCATAGCTTCCAATAAATAACTTATTAGAGTTGCAATCCAGCGTGGTAAGTTCCATTGGAACTTGCCACATGTCGCATTTCCATTGGGCTAAAAATAATAGAGTAAGCATATACCCCCCAAATTGCATGCCTTGTGGAATAATTTGATGACAATGCATGGGATTTGAATTCTGCCATTATGAAGAATAAAAAAAAGAAATTGAAGGAAAAGAAGTAGAAGTACAGGAAGAAGGAGAGGATGTTTTGTATAAAGCAAAGGGATAAGAAAAAATTTCTCAAGTACTTTCAATATGGCTGGACTTAACTTGGAATTGCTAATATAGAAATGCATGTATATAGAAGCAAGATGAGTAATTTCCATTATGAATAGAACTTGGACCATATAGTGTAGCCTCTTCTTAATCGAATGCTTTATACTTAGGAAATTAGCTGATCTTAGAAATTCAGCTAAGTCTGCTTCATAACTTTAGGCAATGTACTTTTCCGAGTACTTAGTTTTTCCTTCTTAGAATGGCTAAAGTATTGCCATTACGTTTCCTTTCTAACTTTCTGGTTCACTTGGAAAGGAACCTACCAGCCACTTCATGTGGCCGGTTAAATGATTGTGGATTTCCAGTTTTCATAGATGGATGGGTGATATTTTTTTCAAGAATACCTCATTCATAGGATGCTTGTGGGATCCTCTATCTATGTCTATCAATTTATAAGCCACTTTCTAAGGATTATTTCCACCAAGTAAGGACCGTCCCAATTAGGGGTCCATTTTCCATATTCCAATGTTTTAACTCCAGGTGGAAATTTAACTTGCCATACCAAGTCTCCTTCAACAAACGTCTTTGCCTTAACCTTCTTGTTGCCCTCATAACTTTATTCTTTTGAGCAATAATATGGTCAAAAGCATTAAGACGGACTTCGTCAAGGTCTTCTAGTTCTGCCAACATGGCATGATTGTAATCTGCTGGAGTTAGCTTATTTTAAAAAGCCACCCTTGCAGACCTAATGGTTATTTCCATTAGAAGAACGACATCATATCCATATGTAAGCATATATGATGTGACGCCCGTACTTGATCTTTTTGAATTCCTGTAAGCCCAAAGGGCCTCAGAAAGTAGGTGATGCCACTCCTTTGGGTGATTCTCAATCATCTTTTCAAGCATGTTGAGAATTACTTTGTTGGAAGCTTCTGCTTGTCCATTTGCTTGAGCAAAATATAGAGTAGAACTGATCACTTGAACGCCACATTTAGCACAATAGTCAATAACTTCACTTCCAACAAAAGAAAGGCTTCTATCTGTGGTGAGAGTCTATGGAATTCCAAACCTTTGTATAATGTGCTTCTTGATAAAATTAATCACTGTTGACTGCTCATAGGTCTTTAATGGATGGCCTCTACCCACTTTGTGAAATAATTCGCTGCAACTACCATATAAGTATGGCCATTTGCAGATGGTGGCCTTAACTTTCCAATGAAGTCCAAAGCCCACCCTCTAAATGGCCATATCTTTACTACCGGCTGCATGTTGATAGATGGAACTCTGTGGACCAGGCCATGTTCTTGACATGTAATACAAGTCTTTGCAAACTCTATACAGTCTTTTAATATGCCTTTCCAATAATAGCCGTACCTTTTAAGAAGCCACCTCATCTTGATTCTAGCTTGGTGTGCTCCGCATATTCTAAGGTGTGATTCTACCATTACTCTCATGGACTCGTTCCTACCAAGGCATCTTAGCAAGAGTCCATCTTCTTTACTCTTCTTGCAGAGATTTCCATCAATCAAAATATAATATTGCACCAAAAGATGAATTCTCTTGTCCACATTGGCACTAAGATCCTATAAGAAATAGATAATTGGTGTTCTCCAATCTTCCAAATCTAATCCATCTATATCAACATTGAAAATCTCCCATGACTTCTTGGCAAGTTTGTGTCTTTCTAGCTCATCAGCTTGAATCCATCTATATCAACATTGAAAATCTCCCATGACTTCTTGGCAAGTTTGTGTCTTTCTAGCTCATCAGCTTGGAAATAACCTATCATTTTATACCGTGACTCTACCAAAAGAAGAGTCCTTCCTTTGATAGTGATCAAGGTTTCTTTTACACCTGGTGAGATTTTCACTCGAGATGCCAACTGTGTTAGATCATCAGCCTCCATGTTTAGATGTCTTGGCCAATATTTGAGTTGGAAATCATTAAGCTGGCAAAATAATTCCAAGGCCAAAAGTGGAAAGGCCTCAAATGCCAGTTAAGACATCTATATTCTTTAGAAAGTTGGCAAAGTATTAAGTTGGAATCTCCAATAATCTGGACCTTATCCACCTTTAACTCTAGTAAGATTTTCAGCCCAATATTTAGCGCCTCATACTCAGCTTGGTTGTTTGTACACTTGAAATCCAAGAAGAAAGAAAATGTGGTTTTTCTTCCCGTTGGTGAAATGATGATTATTCCAGCTCCCCCTCCATCATGAGTACTTGATCCATCAAACATGAGAGTCCAAGGTGTATAGTCATGGTAGAGATTATCCACCTCATCACATAATTCTGAATCAATCTTAGTAGAAGATGATTTGCTAGAAATTCTGCCACTGCCCTTCCCTTGATTGCCTTTTGTGGAATATATTTAAAAGAAAACTCCATTAAGGCCAATGACCACTTTCCAATATGTCCAGTGATCAAAGCCCTTGAAAGCATATACTTAATTAAATTTGTTTGAGAAATGATATACACAGCTACTGGCAACATGTAGGTTCTCAACTTCACGGCCGCATAATATAAGGAAAGACACAACTTTTTAATGGAAGTGTACCTATATTCCATTGGAGTGAGCACCCTACTTAGATAATAGATGGCTTGCTCCTTTCCCCATTCATTGTTCTGGGCTAGAAGGATTCCAATTGATTCATTAGCGGTCGATAAGTATAATCTTAAAGGTCGCTTCTTGATTGGAGGCATTATCACTGGAGGGTTGGCCAGGTAGCTTTTCAAACCTTCAAAGGCTTGCTGGTGCTATTTTGTCCATTTGAATTCTTCAGCACCTTTCAACTTTAGTAATGGAGAGAAAGCATGAGTCTGTCCAGCATAGTTGGCAATGAACCTCCTTAAATATCTAACTTGGCTAAGAAATCTTTGCAGTTCTTTCTTAGTGGCCGGTGGCTTTGCTTCAATAATTGCCTTTGCTTTATTTTAATCTATCTCAATACCTCTTTGATAGACTAAGAAACCCAGGAAGTCTCCAGCTGAAACCCCAAAAGCGCACTTCAAGGGATTCATCTTCAACTTGTGCTGTCTCATCCTTTCAAAAGCCATCTTCAAATTCTGGAGATGTTAAACCTTGGCCAGAGACTTAACGACTACATCATCAATATAGACTTCCAAGAAATGGCCAATCATGTCATGGAAAATGGCATTCATGGCCCTTTGATATGTTACTCCGGTATTTTTCAACCTAAATGGCATGATAATCCATTCAAAGGTTCCAATAAACCCTGGACATCTGAAGGCTGTCTAAGCAATATTTTTCTCAGCAATATAAATCTGGTTGTACCCGAAAGGTCCATCCATGAATGAAAGAAATTCATTCTTGGCAGTAGAATTTACCAACTAGTTAACAACAAGCATAGGACATTCATCTTTTAGAGTTACAAGACTGATATTTCGGAAATCCACACATACCCTTAGCTTGCCGTTCTTCTTAATAACTAAAACTATGTTGGAAATCCAGTCAACATACCTGGCGGTTCTTATAAAACTAGCCTTGTGTAGCCTTTCTATTTCTTTTTTGACCTTTAGAACAACTTATTGGGACATCCTTCTGGGAGGCTGCTTGAAAGGCTTGAAACCTTCCTTAATTGGTAGTTTATGCTCTACCAATTCTCTGGAAAGTCCTGGTATTTCCTCATATGTCCATGCAAAGCAATCTTTGTACTCATGAAGTAAGGAAATCAATTCTTCTCTAAAGGTTAGTTCTAGAAGCTTACTGATGTAGGTAAGCCGAGGGTCTTGCTCCGTTCCAAGATTAACTTCCAAAATTGGATCTTACACTTTGGCCTTGAGATCATCTAACTTCATTGGTGTTGTCTTCAAGTCTGTCAGCTGGATAACATCCAACTTGTCTTCAGTATCTTCCATAATCTCCAAAACATTAGTTGAAAATGAGGTACTGGCAGTTGTAGTCCTTTCCAGCCGTAGTTCGGCTAAATATGCTTTTAACTTGGCAAGGCAGCAATTAACCGCCTGGCCAAATCTTCTATCTTCTTTAGGTTTCTCTTCCATAAAAAGTTTTGTTTGAGATGTATTGCTGAACACCGGCCTTAGGTAGAATTATTGGCCTTGGTGTTCCTTGGAAAAGCTCCCTTACGTCATCTTCAGTGAGACTTCTCTTCATAGTGGCATTCCTTGGACGACCCTTGCTATCCTTTCCAATAAATCTAATTAAAACGAATTCTTCACTGTATAACTCGGCATCTGCATGGTAGACCCTTGCCACAAATGGCCGGTTATCAGCCTCCACTACTTTTACCTCATCTCCATCCCAAAATATTAGCATTTGATAGAGTGAAGATGGAATGCAAAATTTTGGGTGAATCCATTCATGGCCTAACAGCAAGTTATAGGCCGCTGTGGACTCAATGACAAAAAAGGTTGTGATAGAAGTTCTATCTCCCACCATTAATTCCAACGATAGAATGCCTTGTGTCTTCACTATTCCTCCCGTAAATCTACTAGTGGATACATCAGTTGGAATGATATCTTCAGGCGATTTTCCAAGCATGCGCATGACATTGACTGGAACAACGTTCAAAACTTAACCATTATCTACCAGAACTCTTGCCAGGGGCCTTCCTTCCACCAGTACTTTGATATACGAAGGTTTGAGCTGTTGAGTCATGCCATATGGTGACTTTTCCAACACAATTTTCTTTGGTTTTATGGGGTTATTTTCTTCAATTACAACCCCTTTTAACTTCTGGAGATGCTCAGTTTCTTCCTTAAAAATTTCTTCTATCTGGATATCATTATCAGGTTCCATTATAAATGGCCCAGAACTAGACTGTCCAGGACTTTCCAAAGGAGGACTTGTATCCACCATATCTCCTTCCATTGAAGTTGGCTAATTTGGCTGTGGCTCAAAAAATAAAGGGAGAACCATTACCATATTACAAATAAACTCACTCGAAAGGCTGCCAAAGCAAATCTTCTTCTTGCTACTGCTAGAACTGTCTGTTTCCTCTTTTGCAGGAGGGCTATCTGTCATCAATGAATTTCTAACTTCTGAATCAAGATCTATCAAATCATCAGGACCTTTTTCCTTTCCTTTAGCTGGAAAATTCTAGGGTCAGCAGCTTTAGATGTAATACCCCTAATTTTGAAAGGATAGTCCTAGTATTTTATTTTAAGTTTTTGGTTTCATTTTTAATTATTTAATTGTTTTATTGCTTGGTTATTTCCATTAATTGTTATTATTTGTATTTGTTTTATTGCTTGGTTATTTGCGTTAATTATTATTATTCGGCTTATTTGAATTCTGTTCTCTAAGTGACATATTTTATTTAATTGCATTTTGTTTTCTTTTATTTGCCTTAATTATATCCTACATTATTTTAATTATTTTAAATGCATTATTGGTTCTCTTATAATTATGTAATTATGTAAATTAGTTAATGGGATTTCATTAGGGTTTTGGTTGCTGTACGTAGTCACACTTTGTTAAGCCGCCTTAGATATAGTGTCTAACTTATATTAAAATAAGAATTAGGTTTTCCTTAAAATCTATATAAATAGATAGTCTGACGTTGGCTTAGGGTTAGAAATCAAAAACCCAGTTCACATATACAGAGGGACAAACAAAATAGAGAGAAGCAGAGGGAACTAGTTACGCCAAAGAACTTAGAAGACGACGTAGAGATTTTAATTCGAAATCTCGCAGGCAAGTTCTAATCCTAACTCCTTCCCTTTGCCTCGTGTTCTTTGCACATCTAATACAACTCCAGGGAATATAAGGATTAAAATTTAAACTGTAATTTTCCATGCCTCTGTTGTGTTAAAACTGTCGATGTTTGTAAATTATATACTGTTGCTTAGATGTTTTCTTATATACTATATAATTGCATTCATGTTAATTAATGAATAAAGGGGTTTAATCAATTTTTGAACACCTTGGGACAACATTAAATTGAATATGGTTCGTGTGGGTTTTCACCTGAACAGTATGTTCATGGATGGGAAAAACTTTCCAGTTTAAATTCTTTGTGGTATAATTCATGATTAATTAGTGTCATTGGTTGAATAAGAAAATTCAATGGCTTTTGATCATACTGGAATCTAATTAAAACACTTAGGAAACCTAGGGATGAAGAACAATTCGTCGGAAAATCGCCGAACGTCAAAGAGATGAAGAACAGAGAAGAGACGGCTCTTTGGAACAAAGAACAGGCTCTTGGAAACCAAAGAGCCGGCTCTAGGGGACTTAGAGCCAGCTCCAAGACTAGGAGAGCCGGGTTCAAGCATGAAAGAGCAGGCTTTTTCTTTGTAAGAGCAGGCTCTTTCTTTGCAAGAGCAGGTTTTTTCAACCGGCTTCCAGTTTTTGGTTTTTCTGCGACCTGTTTGGCTACGGAACTCAGATTTTGGGATTTTTAGATTTTGTAAGAAGCTATACTTGAGTGTTTTGAGATATTCTAAGTCTAGTTAACACTTGTGAGAGTGGGTTAATGCATAATAAAGCAGTAGATGTTCATAGCTTGAACATTGGTTAAGTTTGAAATAAACTGTTACTAATTTAGTTGGGAAGTATTTTAAATCTATTGAGCCTTGGTTTAAATCATTCTCTATAAATGAAGTTTGATTAATTTGGGATTATTAATAGTCACATGGAATCAGTGGGTTGAACAGTATATAATTTTAAGTTTATATGTGGACTGTTCTTGGAGATAGAGGATTTAAATTGCATAACTTTTTGTGTAGCAATTTATCTGTGAAAGGAATTATTGTTTAATCATGTTTCCATGGTATAATATAAGCATGTTAGATTACAGAATGAGTATATGCTTATAATGGATGGATTTACTGATACATATGTTAAATGTATTAGCAAAGCTTGGATAACTGTGTAGTAGTGTAAAGTAAGCATGTTCAATTAAATATTTTGACTCTGCTTGTTATGAATTAGTTGGTGTTTACATTCTTGATCTGTATTATCAACTTCTGGACCGATGGATTGTATGCACCGGTATGGGACGGTGACATACCAGGAATGGTTTAGTTTTAAAATACTAAATCGGACCTGTATTGGAATAAGGGAATGGATTATAAATAAATCCTACTTATATTTATGCTAAATCAAAGAAGCTGCACAAGCCAAATGACTAGCTGGATTACTTGTTATCTATGTTGAGTCAAATAAGCTGCAAAAGCTGAATGGCCAACTGGATTTCTTATGGATGGATAGGATAACATTTTAAATATATTTTTATGGTACCGAGATATGAGCTTGAGTCTCAGAGTCGACGGTTAGGGAGCGTATATGTAATAGGACGCGTAGCTGGCTATGCTGGTTGAGGTGTACCCTGTTAGGCTTAGGTAGTCATGCCCACTCAGGTGCGTTTTACATGTTATCTTCTATTCAGGTTGAGACCCGTATCATAGTCCAGTGAGAGTCCATAGTGTGGATATATATGTATATATATATAGACACGGATTACATAGTTATTGTTGAGTTGGTTAGAGTGTATATGCGTATCGAGTCTCTGCTTGGATTGTAGCAGGATATAACTTGTTTGTGGGCCTGACCCACTCCTATTTTCAAGTGTACGTCAGTTCCAGGCTTGAGCTTGTTTATGCTGAGCAGAGGCAACCACTCATTCTTCCGACGACGTAGGAGCTCTATTCATATGGTTTTCTTTTAGTTTTTCAGCTCAGTTTGGTTTTCTTATTAGGGGTCCATAGGATGGATTCCCGAGTTGTACCCTTGGTGGTTTTGGAGTTGGATTGTTATTATCTGGGATTTTAAGTATTTAATTTTAAAGGATTTTATATTTTAGATTTCTTTCAGCTTAAATTATTATTTCTTAAATTCAACTTGTATTCTGTGTTCGTTTTAACATATTAATTGTTTGATATCCCTCAGGTTTGGGCCTGGGCCTGATCAACCGGTGTCTCGGATCCGAGGGGTATCACAGTTGGTATCAGAGCACTCCAGGTTTAAGTGTCTCTAGAATGTTTCGTATTAAGTCTTCCGCATAGCGTTTTCTCTTGATTAGAGCTTAAGGTCAGGATTCGTTGTATTCTGTTATGGTCCATTTAAAAATCGTGCTGATGTTTGTCTTCTGTGTTAACAGAATGGTTAACGCTAGAACCAGACGGAACCATAGGCAGCAAAAAGAAACGGCACGTAGAAAGCAAGATTTCCTACAGCGTCAGTAAATGGGGGAAGAACAGCTACTACCTAGGTTTCAGAAGGAGGAGCAGGAGGAAGGTGGTCGGTTGCATATCGAGCAGGAGGATGAACAACTAACTCAGGAGTCCTAGGACCAGGGCTATAATCAAGGCAGGAAACCAAAGTTTACTCCTCAGTTAGTTTACACCATTGTTCAAGCTGCAGCAGCGGGGGTAGCAACTGCACTTCAGAATCAGCTACACGTTCAGCAAACACTAGAAGCAGTATCGGTGGTGCAGAATGTGTTTAAAGGACATTGTTATGCCTACGGAGATTATGGGCATACATCCAGACAATGTCCTAGGTTCGCTCAGCAACAGTATAATGAGGGACCATAGGCAGGATGGGATCAGTCAGAGGCTAACCAGCAGAAGAGACCGTTCGGTACTTTTAGGGGTACTTGCTATACTTGCGAGGAGATTGGCCACACTTTCAAGCAGTGCCCTAAATATGGAGATACCGGACCGACCAAGTAGGAGGGTACCGAGTCTCAAGGAGGATGGTTCTTTTAGGAGTAATTTTAATTACTAGTAGTAAATGAGGTATTAATAAAAGTATTGTACGGATTTAATCACGTACACTGAGTATTTTGTTAAAGAATATCTTACGATTATTCGTTTGACAGTTTATGGTTTGGAAAAGTACTTAATAAAGTGAACTAGCGGTTTTGGCTATCTTTATTGTGTTTTGTGATAGCATTTTGTGATTTATACACATTTGGTTTATTTAAACTATGTTGGATTGTGTATGATGGGATGATAAAGGAATATCACAGTAGAGTGATTTGTATTTGCGTAAGCACACAAAGCTTTGCTTATAGGTTCGTTGTGTTAAAACAGAACGATTACCAAGGAGTTAATAAATAACTTGTGTAAATTAATATGATAAATTGGATATTAAAGGAAGAATTCTCAAAATAGAGTGTCGTTCTAACTATGAGTTGATTTTGGAGTATTTTGTATATTTTTCGTGTTATGCTCTACGGGTATTTAACATTTTGGTTTGGATAGTTTAGTTGATGACACTAGATATTGGCAGATTCAGATATCTAGCCAGTCTTTTGGTTTTGGACATGCACACTTATGATGTGATGGATTGGTTATTGCATTACCATACCCAAGTTAATTCTTATGATAGGTCTGGGGTTTTCACCATACCTGGTCAGGACATGTACGTCGTTGTTATGCCACGTTTTAACAGGGTCACTAGCACTTACTTGCACCTTACGGAGGAGGAAATTGAGGAAGGGATTATTGTATCTTTGGATAACATACCAATTGTACAGGACTTTCTGGATGTATTTCAGGAGATTCCAGGGTTGTTACCTAGTCGCGAGATCGACTTTGTGACTGACTTAGCTCTAGGCACTACGCTTATTGCTAGGGCACCGTACAGGATGGCACCAATGGAGATGAGAGAGTTGAGGGATTAGATTCAGCAATTACTCAGCCAAGGTTTCAGTTATAGGAGTATTTTACCTTAGGGAATACCAGACCTCTTTGTGAAGAAGAAGGATGGTTCGCTTCGCTTGTACATAGATTACAGGGAGTTGAACAAGGTTACTATTCGTAACAAGTATCCCTTACCCAAGATTGATGATCTTTTAGATCAGTTAAGGGGAGCCACGTACTTCTCCAAGATTGATATGTGTTTTGGGTATCATCAGCTGAGGGTTAGAGAGCAGGATATTCCTAAGACAGCGTTTCGCATAAGATATGGTTCTTATAAGTTTCGTGTCATGCCGTTTGGGATAACTAACGCACCAGCAGTGTTCATGGACTTAATAAACAGTGTCTTTAGGGCTTATTTGGATCAGTTTGTCATTGTTTTCATTGATGATATCTTAATCTATTCTAGATCTGAGGACGAGCATGCGAGACATCTTCGAATGGTGTTGCAGACACTTCGTGAGCACCAGTTGTGTGCCAAGTTCGAGACGTGAGAATTTTGGCAGTGGGAAGTGAAGTTTCTGGGTTACGTGGTGTCCGAAAGGGGGATAGCAGTAGATCCAGCCAAGGTTTCAGCCGTGGTTGAGTGGGGACAGCCAACTTCACTTACCGAGATTCGGAGTTTCCTCGGTTTGGCGGGATATTATCGGAGATTCATCTTGGGGTTCTCTAAGATAGCTGGACCACTCACACACCTAACTAAAATAGGTGTACAGTTCGTGTGGGATGAACACTGTCAGCGAGCTTTTGAGGAGCTCAAAAGGAAATTGACTTCTGCACCGGTTCTGGCTACTCCATAGAGCGGGATCGAGTATCTTGTCTACACAGATGCTTCTTTACAGGGTCTTGGATGTGTTTTGATGTAGGAGGAGCGATCGATTTCGTATAGATCTCGGAAGCTTAAGCCTCATAAGCTTAACTATCCAATGCATGATTTGGAGTTGGCAGCTGTGGTCTTTGCCTTATGTATTTGGAGGCATTATCTGTTGGGGAAGTCCTTCAGATTATTTAGTGATCACAAGAGTCTGCAGTATTTGTTCACTCAGTGGGAGCTGAATATGAGACAGTTTAGATGGTTGGGGTTTGTAAAGGACTATTATTTTTCTATACAGTACCGTCTAGGGAAAACGAATGTGGTGGTAAATGCATTCAGTCACCGACCTGTTGGTAGTCTTTCTGCCTCATTCACCATTGAGTGGAATGCTTTGAGGAACATGGATGAGTTGTCGGATGCTTTTATGGCTTGCATGGTGGTTATACCTTCCATCGTTCACAAGGTTCTGCAAACATAACTCACAGATCAGCAGTGCATTGAAAAATTTGCCGAGATAGCTTCTGGGGAAGTTCCATTTTACTATATTAGGACTGACGAAGGCTTGAGGTACAAGGGACACTTAGTAGTACCTTCTGCGGACGATTTGAGGAAAGATGTGATGACTGAGACTCATCATTCTGAGTTTTCTGTTCATCCAGGAGGAGACAAGATGCACCAAGATATGAAGCGGTAGTTTTGGTAGGCAGGTATGAAGAGGGACATTGCCTTTTTTGTGTCTCAGTATAGTACTTGTCAGATGGTCAAGATTAATCATCAAAGGCCGCCAGGAGCTCTACAGCCACTACCGATACCGGAGTGGAAATGGGAGAGTATTTCTATGAATTTTGTAGAAGGGTTGCCAAATTCCTTCAAGGATCACAATTCTATTTGGGTCAACGTGGACAGACTGACGAAATTAGCTCACTTTTTGCCTATTTGTACTGACTTCACTTCGGAGCAGTTGGCGAGACTTTACATTGCCGAGATTGTGAAGTTGCACGGCATTCCATTGTCTATTATAATGAACAGGGATTCGAGCTTTGTGTTAGGGTTTTGGAAGAGTTTTCAGCAGGCTTTGGGTATAGAATTACACCTTAGTACTGCTTATCATCCTCAGACTGATAGACAGACTGAGAGGGTGAATCAGATTATGGAGGATATGCTTCGGTCGTGTGTTCTTGATTTCAAGGGCCATTGGGAAGATTACTTACCGTTTGTAGAGTTTGCTTATAACAATGGTTTCTAGAAGACTATTGGTATGGCACTATTTGAGGCGTTATACGGCCGACCGTGTCGATCACCTGTTTATTGGATGGAGGTTGGTGAGAGCAGATTCTTGGGTCCTGAGTTCATTAAGGATACTTCTAAGAAGATAGCTCTTATTAAGGATTGCATGCGCCCTGCCCAGAGTAGGTAAAAGAGTTATACGGATCATCGCACTCGTGCTTTAGGGTTTCAGGTTGGATTGAGTTACAGCCGGAGGCGACATCTTTAGCGTCACCGTGTTGTATTGTTGACCATAGGGATTAAATCCTTCGTAACAAAGTTATCTCGTTGGTCCATGTTCAGTGGAGTCACCACAATGAAGCTGAGTTCACTTGGGAACTGGAGGATGTCATTCGCGCGCAGTTTCCTGAATTTTGGGAAGAAGGTAAGAGTGAATTCCGAGGACGGAATTCCTTTTATTAGGGGGGAAGAATGTAATACCCCTAATTTTGAAAGGATAGTCCTGGTATTTTATTTTAAGTTTTTGGTTGCATTTTTAATTATTTAATTGTTTTATTGTTTGGTTATTTGCATTAATTGTTATTATTTGTATTTGTTTTATTGCTTGGTTATTTGCGTTAATTATTATTATTCGGTTTATTTGAATTTTGTTCTCTAAGTGACTTATTTTATTTAATTGCATTTTGTTTTCTTTTATTTGCCTTAATTATATCCTGCATTATTTTAATTATTTTAAATGCGTTATTGGTTATCTTATAATTATGTAATTATGTAAATTAGTTAACGGGATTTCATTAGGGTTTTGGTTGCTGTACGTAGTCACACTTTGTTAAGCCGCCTTAGATATAGTGTCTAACTTATATTAAAATAAGAATTAGGTTTTCCTTAAAATCTATATAAATAGATAGTCTGACGTTGGCTTAGGGTTAGAAATCAAAAACCCAGTTTACATATACAGAGGGACAAACAAAACGGAGAGAAGCAGAGGGAACTAGTTACGCCGGAGAACTTAGAAGACGACATAGAGATTTTAATTTGAAATCTCGCAGGCAAGTTCTAATCCTAACTCCTTCCCTTTGCCTCGTGTTCTTTGCACGTCTAATACAACTCCAGGGAATATAAGGATTAAAATTTAAACTGTAATTTTCCATGCCTCTATTGTGTTAAAACTGTCGATGTTTGTAAATTATATACTATTGCTTAGATGTTTTCTTATATACTATATAATTGCATTCATGTTAATTAATGAATAAAGGGGTTTAATCAATTTTTGGAACACCTTGGGACAACATTAAACTGAATATGGTTTGTTTGGGTGTTCACCTGAATAGTATGTTCATGGATGGGAAAAACTTTACAGTTTTAATTCTTTGTGGTATAATTCATGATTAATTAGTGTCATTGGTTGAATAAGGAATTTAAATGGCTTTTGATCATACTTGAATCTAATTAAAACACTTAGGAACCCTAGGGATGAAGAACAGTTCGTCGGAAAATCACCGGATGTCAAAGAGATGAAGAACAAAGAAAAGACGGCTCTTTGGAACAAAGAGCAGGCTCTTGGAAACCAAAGAGCCGGCTCTAGGGGACTTGGAGCTGGCTCCAAGACTAGGAGAGCCGGCTCCAAGCAAGAAAAAGCAGGCTCTTTCTTTGCAAGAAAGAGCAGGCTCTTTCAACTGGCTTCCAGTTTTTGGTTTTTCTACGACCTGTTTGGCTACAGAACTCGGATTTTGGGATTTTCAGATTCTGTAGAAAGCTATACTTGAGTGTTTTGAGATGTTCTAAGTCACTAAAGTTAAACAAAAATGCCCTTAATATATTTAAATATCCACGAGGACTTTAAAATGCCGTAAAATTTTTTTTTCAAAGAGGATCTTGCTAAATCCTCATGAAAACATGTCCTTTTATATAACAATCACGAGGATCCTCTCATAATCCCCGTGAAAAATAGTTTCCACGTGGCAAAATAAAGAAACCTTGTAAATAAGATGTCGTAAAAACCCACTTTTCTTGTAGTGATGCTGAACAGGATTTGTTGCTATGCTAATGGTAGACTTGTTGTCGCAGTAGAGTGAGAATGGAAGCGACGCTGGAAGGCACAAGTCTATCATCAAGGTTTTCAGCCAAAGCAACTCTACCTACCCCAAGAGCCATAGCCCTATACTCTGCCTCTGTACTAGATCGAGAGACAACATCCTGCTTCTTACTGCGCCAAGTTACCACCAATAGTGGTACAATAACCTGAAGTAGACCTCCTATCTGAAATTGATCCTGCATAATCAGCATTAGTCCAAGCCACAACACATAAGTGACCATGATTGGCAAACAAAATACCATGGCCTGGACGCCCTTTTAAGTAGCGAAGGATCCGAATAGCTGCATCAAGGTGTGGGGCATGAGGAGAGTGCATGAATTGACTCACGACACTCACGGCATAAGCAATGTCAGGTTGAGTTATGGATAAATAGATGAGCTTCCCCACAAGTCGTTGATATTGACCAATATCTGACAATAACTCCCCCGCAGAATTAGCCAACCGATGATTCTGCTCAATCAGAGTATCAGCAGGATGAGCGCCAAGCTGACTAGAAGCAGAAAGCAAGTCAAGAACATACTTGCGTTGAGAGATGAAAATGCCAGTCTTGGAGCGAGCCACCTCAATGCCCAAGAAGTACCGTAGGGGACCAAGATCCTTAATCTCAAACTGACGGCCAAGATAGCTCTTAACCTCATTAATTTTGGTAGTATCATCACTGGTAAGAATAATATCATCGACATACACAATGAGAGCAACTGTCTTACCGCCTGAATGATGTAAAAACAAGGTATGATCAGTTGCACTTTGATGGAAACCAAACTTGAGCATTGTAGTGCCAAAACAATCAGACCAAGCTCGAGGAGACTGCTTGAGGCCATATAAAGAATGACAAAGACGACATACCATACCAGAATGAGCAGGAGAATGAAAGCCCGGAGGAGGAACCATGTACACCTCCTCCTGCAAATCACCATTAAGAAAGGCATTCTTGACATATAACTGAAATAGAGGCCAAGATCGAATTGCAGCAACGGAAAATAATACACGGATGGTATTCATCTTGGCAACAGGGGCAAAAGTCTCCTGATAATCTATACCATAAGTCTGAGCATAACCCTTGGCAACCAATCGGGCCTTGTAACGAGCAACTGACCCATCTGGATTATGTTTAACTATAAACACCCAACGACAACCCACAGCCTTTCGTCCAATAGGAAGCGGAACCATGTCCCAAGTCTGATTTTTAACAAGTGCTTGTAGTTCTTCTGTCATAGCATCATGCCATTGAGGTTGTGCTAGTTCATCTGCAACACTAGAAGGAACAGGAACCGAGGCAACAGAAACAAGAAAACTCTGGTAGGAGGGTGAAAGAGCATAATCAGAAACAAAATTAGAAATAAGGTAAGTACAAGAACGTTTATCCTTTCAAAGAGCAATGGGGCCATCATCAAGCGAAACAATAGCTTGAGAAGGTGGAGCTGGTGCAGAAGGAATAGGGCAGTCGATCGTGGGAGTAGAAGTTTGTACCTATTGTCTCCGACTATAAACCTACAAAAAAGGAACAATTCCCCCTGCTGGAGGGGTATCACGAGGAGGAATCATAGAAGAAGAAACAGGTAATGGTAGAGGAGTTGAAGACGGAAGAAGGTGATCATCCATTATATTCAATGTGAACCATTCACTCTGAGAACCAACTGAACCACTATAGTATGGTGTATGCTCAAAGAAAGAAACATCCATGGATATAAACCACCGACGACTGGGAAGATGGTAACACCTATAACCTATTTTGAGAGTGAGAATAACCCAAAAACACATACTTCAAAGCCTTGGGGTCAAGCTTTGTACGAGTTTGCCCCAACCGTTGAACAAAGCATACACACCCGAAGACTCACGGAGGAATCAAAAAAAGAGATGAATTGGGATGTAAGATTGAGAGTGGGGCTACAAAGTTAAGAATACTAGAAGGGGTCCTATTAATGATGTAAACAGCGGTAAGAACTGCATCTCCCCAAAATGACTGGGGAACATTCATACCAATGTAGATTGCTCTGGCTAAGTCAAGGATGTGGCGATTCTTTCTCTCAGTACGACCATTCTGTTGAGGAGTTTTAACATTAGCCATCTGATGCTCAATCCCAAATTCTGTACATAATCGTTGAACCTCCCCATAAGTGGACTCTGTACCCTGGTCAGATCGGAATTTTTTAATGGTACGACCATATTGAGTTTTAACCATTGTCATAAAATTTTTAAAAATGGTGTATACCTCATTTTTGGTTTTCAGAAGATAAACCTAAGTAACACAGCTATGATCATCAATGAACAACACAAAATATCGAAATCCAGGACTAGAAGTAACTGGGCAAAGACCCCACACATCTGAATGAACAACATCAAAAGGTGTTAAAGCAGATTTATTACTACTAGCAAGATAATTAGAACGAACATATTTAGCCATATGACATGTTTCACAGGATAAATGTGACACTACCACGTTACAAAATAAGGAAAGAAATAAATGTTTCAAATAACCAAAAGAAATATGTCCTAAACGCATGTGCCAATGCATAAGCTGGGCTTTATTAGATGAAACAATATTAGAAAATGAAGCTGAATGTGCTTGGGGTGACAAAGGAGCATCCAACAGGTATAAACCGTCCACTTCACGCTTACTGCCAATCGTCCGTTTTGACACCAAATCTTGAAAAATACAAAGAGAGGGAAAAAATATTACACTACAATTTAATTGTTTGGTAATGCTACTAACAAAAATAAGATTTGTAGTCAACTTTGGAACATGAAGTGTATTTGACAAAGTTAATGAAGGAGTAACTAATATATGACCCTTCCCAGCAATGGAAGATAGAGAGCCATCCGCAAGGCAGACCTTGTGTTGGCCAGAGTAGATACTATAAGATTGGAAGAATGAGTACATACCAGTCATATTGTCTGAAGCACCAGAATCAATGATCCATGGTGTTGAAGATGTAGATACACTATGTGCAGACGCAATAGTACCTGAGTGGGCATAAGTGGAGGTTGGCTGAGATGATGCCTCCATTTAGTTGAAGAATTGCTTGAACTTGTCTAAATCAGCTTGAGTCAAGGTAACTGTGGTAGAAGATGTAGAGGCAGGGTTGTCAGGAGTTGACAACGAGACTGGTTGTGTAACAGAATGTGCAGAGGATCTAAGCTGTTGTTTCTGTTGCGGTGGACGTCCATGTAGAACATAACAATGGGATTTGATGTGACCAATTTTTCTACAATAGTCATACCGTCCACGTTGTCGTCCAAGAGGAGGACCGGTGGTAGTGCTCTGAACTGACTGGGATAGTGAAGTTCCTGAAAGGTTGGGAACCCGAACTACCATAGCAGAACGATCAAGAGAAACAACACCTAATAGATGAGTCCGGCGGCTCTCATCTAACAACACATAGGAGTATGCATCCTCAAGAGTAGGGAGTGAAGATAAGCCCAATAAATGAACACGAGCATACTAAAACTTGTCGTTTAACCCGGCAAGAAACTGAAACACTCAATTCTTCTCCACAATTCCTGCATATAAAACTGCATCATCTGGATCCTTCCAAGAGTGGAAATAATCATAATATGACATCTCCTCCCAAATAGCATGAAGCTTGACGATGTAACCTGAAACTGTCAAGTCACCCTGAGAAATCCTGGTGATATCTCGCCCCAGCTGGAAAATTCGTGTATTATTCTACCTCTGAGAATAAATGTTTTGAACTGAATCCCAAATCTGCTTAGCAGTCTTCATAAACATATAGCCAACAGCTATGTTTGGTTGCATCGAATTGACTAGCCAAGACATAACCATAGCATTGTCTGCAAACCACTGAGGATATGCCTTCTCTAACTCAGCTGGCTCTTTCTCAGAACTAGTAATATAACCAACCTTTCCTTTGCCACCAATGAACATCTTGGCAGATTGTGCCCAAATCAAATAGTTAGAACAATCCAACTTCATTGTGGTGATTTGAAGTCCTCGATTTTCTGATGAGTTGGTGGGAAAAATGGCACCACCACCCACTGAACGTGAGCCAAGAGAATTAACAGTCGAGGACCCTGAATCTACTATAATCTGTCACACGATAATAAAAAGAACTCTAAAAAATACCACAAATTCTGTTAATAAATCAAAGGGTCTCCTTAGACCATAAACAATGTCTCCTCAGACCATTCCCGAAAAATCTAAATACATACCTTTTTTAAAGAGCGCTGCTCTCTTACATATAGCCAGACAACCTCCTTCTTAGTATTCGGAACCTCTTTGTAGACTAAATTTTTTTTACCCAAGCCCTTCTAGGTCTTGGAAACCAACTATCCCAATTTACCCAACCCTAGAAGAGTGAAAAAGAAATTGTAAAACTTAAAAATACCTGTTTTCGATCGCAAAACAGCAACACAGAAAAGCATGTGTAGGCAATGTCACACGATGTCACAAACAGATTAAGATAGTTGTCGCACAAGTACCAAGGCTGCTAAAAGGTGTGGAAAGGTGTTGGCTCTGATACCAAGTAGAAATATATAAAAAGAAGAGAAATGAGATAATTGTGTAAAAGCTTGAATGAATATTTTTCTCATTCACAGCTCAAGTATTTATAGATAAAATGAGCACATGCTCATATTACAAGAAAGGAAACTAAATCAAATCAAAATCAAATCATAACTTATTCTAAAGTATATTCTATGGCATATTCTAAAGCATATTCTATGGCATATTCAATTCTCTACTATTATGGTAAGTCGTACCATAAATCGTGGCATCATATATGCTATTATATGCATAGTCAAATCTCTGCTATTATGGTAAGTCATACCTTAAATCGTGGTATCATATATGCTAACAATATATAAGAGAGCAGCAAAAAAGCTTGTGCACAAGGTTTAAACTATATATATATATATATATATATATATATATATATATATATATATATAAGAAAAGCCACACTGAGTACAAGAAGTATTGTAAATACCAAGAACAGTAAAGAAAAGATGCCCACATGACTCATACATACCTCTGAAAGAAGTTGTTCTCTTTCATGCGAGAGCTTTACAAGATCAGCTTCAAAGCTGGAAACCCCACCAATCTTCAGTATTTGGTCTTCCAGTGCTTCAATCTCACGGGTGAGCACATCTACGTCAGCCTTTGTCTTTCTGTAATTCAAATTGTCCTCCATGTTGCATCTTAAGTGGTCTTGGTTCCTCATCAAATCTTTACTTTTGGTTAGTTCAGCCGAAATTTCTTGGTTCCTGATATCATAACTTTTTAGTTGTGATTCCGATAGAGTTTGTTTTTCTTGTAGTTCCTTTAACCTCTCTCCTTTCTTGAAATCATAGTACCTGGTAGGATAAGACTACCATCATGTTCCTTTCCAGGGAAGGGAAAAAAATTTACCAATGAGATCAATAATGAGGGATAGCCACGTATATCACTCTCAGGTCTATGTAACTTACTCTTTTATTTTAGAAGCCACTTTACCAAGTGTCTCAACTTCCTGCTGATAATTTCTTTTAAGTTCAGCTTGCTCCTCATATTCACGATTAAGTTTTGCTGCCAAGTCATTATAGTCACTTAAAAATTTCTCTTTCTCCTTGGAAAAAGGGCCAAAAGCCTCCGCCAAATGCTGAAATTTCTAAGAGTTTAAATATATGATGCGGTACACCATAAGTATAACAAAGAATTTAATACAATGGTAAAATAGAAAAAAGGTTCAACAATATGGTTGAGCACCGCAAAAAGAAAAAGGAATTACGAACTAAATGTCTCTTATATAAAAATTTAGACAACAAAAACAGCATAACTGTTAGCATTTATGATACCACGATTTATGGTATGACTTATCATAATAGCAGAGATATGATAGGCCCAAATCATGGGATGTGATAGGCCCAAATTATGGGATGCGACTTACCATATTATCTGAGATACGATAGCCACAAATCTTGGATTTGACTTTATTTACGCATATGTCTAGGCATAGAATATGCAATGATTTGATTTAGTTTCCTTTCTTGTAATATGAGCATGTGGTCATTTTATCTATAAATACTGGAGCTGTGAATGAATAATTCATCTCATTCAAGCCTTTACGCAATTCTCTCTTTTCTCCTCTTTTTTATATATTTCTACTTGGTATCAAAGCCAACACCTTTCCACACCTTTCAGTAGCCTTGCTACTTGTGCGACAGCTACCTTAGGCTGTTTGTGACATCGTGTGATGTTACCTACACATGTTTTTCTGTGTTGCTGTTTTGTGATCAAAAATAGGTATTTTTTAAGTTTTACAATTTTTTTTTCACTCTTCTAGGGTTAGGTAAAGTGGGATAGTTGGTTTCCAACACCTAGAAGGGCTTAGGTAAAAAAAAAGTAGTTTACAAAGAGATTCCGAATATTAAGAAGGAGGCTGTCTGGCTATATGTAAGTGGGCAGCGCTCCTTAAAAAAGGTATGTATTTGGATTTTTCGGGAATGGTCTGAGGAGACATTGTTTATGGTCTAAGGAGACCCTTTGATTTATTAACAGAATTTATGGTGTTTTTTGGAGTTCTTTTTATTGTCGTGTGACAGATTATGACAGATTCAGGGTCCTCGACTGTTAATTCTCTTAGCTCAAGTTCAGTGGGTGGTGATGCCATTTTTCCCACCAACTCATTAGAAAATCCAGGACTTCAAATCACTACAGTAATGTTGGATGGTTCTAACTATTTGATTTGAGCACAGTCTGCCAAGATGTTCATTGGTGGCAAAGGCAAGATTGGCTATATTACTGGTTATGAGAAAGAGCCAGCTGAGTCAGAGAAGGCATATCCACAGTGGTTTGCAGATAACGCTATGGTTATGTCTTGGCTAGTCAATTCGATGCAACCAAACTTAGCTGTTGGCTATATGTTTATGAATACTGCTAAGCAGATTTGGGATTCAGTTCAACGCACTTATTCTCAGAGGCAGAATAATGCATGAATTTTCTAGTTGGGGCGAGATATCACCAGGATTTCTCAGGGTGACTTGACAGTTTCAGGTTACATCGCCAAGCTTCGTGCTATTTGGGAGGAGATGCCATATTATGATTCCTTCCATTCTTGGAAGGATCCAGATGATGCAGTTTTATATGCAGGAATTGTGGAGAAGAATCGAGTGTTTCAATTTCTTGCCAGGTTGAACGACGAGTTTGAGTATGCTTGTGTTGATTTATTGGGCTTATCTTCACTCCCTATTCTTGAGGATGCATATTCTTATGTGTTGTCAGATGAGAGCCGCCGAACTTATCCATTAGGTGTTGCTTCTGTTGATCGTTCTGCTATGGCAATTCAGATTCCCAACCTTTCAGGAACTTCACCATCCCAGTTAGTTCAGAGCACTACCACGGGTCCTCCTCTGGGACGACAACGTGGATGGTGTGACCATTGCTGAAAAATTGATCACATCAAATCTCGTTGTTATACTCTACATGGATATCCACCGCAACAAAAACAACAGCCTCGATCCTCTGCACATTCTGTTACACAACCAGTCTCGTTGTCAACTCCTGACAACCCTGCCTCTACATCTTCTACCACAGTTACCTTAACTCAAGCTGATTTGGATAAGTTCAAGCAATTCTTCAACAAAATGGAGGCATCATCTCAGCCAACCTCCACTTATGCCCACTCAGGTACTATTGCGTCTGCACATAGTGTATCTACATCTTCAACACCATGGATCATTGATTCTGGTGCTTCAGACAATATGATTGGTATGTCCTCATTCTTCCAATCTTATAGTATCTGCTCTGGCCAACGCAAGGTCCGCCTTGCGGATAGCTCTCCATCTTCCATTGCTGGGAAGGGTCACATATCAGTTACTCCTTCATTAACTTTGTCAAATACACTTCATGTTCCAAAGTTGACTATAAATTATATTTCTGTTAGTAACGTTACCAAACAATTAAATTGCAGTGTAACATTTTTCCCACTCATTGTGTTTTTCAAGATTTGGTGTCAAAACGGACGATTGACAGTGGGCGTGAAGTGGACGGTTTATACCTATTGGATGCTCCTTTGTCACCTCAAGCACATTCAGCTTCATTTTCTAATATTGTTTCATCTAATAAAGCCCAGCTTATGCATTGGCACATGCGTTTAGGACATATTTCTTTTGGTTATTTGAAACATTTATTTCCTTCCTTATTTTGCAACGTGGCAGTGTCAGATTTATCCTGTGAAACATATCATATGGCTAAACATGTTCATTCTAGTTATCCTACTAGTAGTAAGAAATCTGCTTTAACACCTTTTGATCTTGTTCATTCAGATGTGTGGGGTCCTTACCCAGTTATTTCTAGTCTTGGATTTCGATATTTCGTGTCGTTCATTGATGATCATAGCCGTGTTACTTGGGCTTATCTTATGAAAAACAAAAATGAGGTATACACCATTTTTAAAAATTTTATGACAATGGTTCAGACTCAATATGGTCGTACTATTAAAAAATTCTGATCTAACCCGGGTACAGAGTACACTTATGGGGAGGTACAATGGTTATGTACAGAATTTGGGATTGAGCATCAGCTG
Source organism: Cornus florida (assembly GCF_030987335.1). NCBI lineage: Eukaryota > Viridiplantae > Streptophyta > Magnoliopsida > Cornales > Cornaceae > Cornus > Cornus florida. The sequence goes on along the minus strand of NW_026775579.1, from coordinate 74,215,377 downwards.
GCTAATGTTAAAACTCCTCAATAAAATGGTTATTTTAAGAGAAAGAATCGCTATATCCTTGACTTAGCCAGAGCAATTTGCATTGGCATGAATGTTCCCCAGTCATTTTGGGGAGATGCAATTCTTACCACTGTTTACATCATTAATAGGACTCCTTCTAGGATTCTTAACTTTGCAGCCCCACTCTCAGTCTTACATCCCAATTCATCTCTATTTTTGATTCCTTCACGAGTCTTCGGGTGTGTGTGCTTTGTTCAGCAGTTGGGGCAAACTCGTACAAAGCTTGACCCCAAGGCTTTGAAATGTGTGTTTTTGGGTTATTATCACTCTCAAAAAGGTTATAGGTGTTACCATCCTCCAAGTCATCAGCGGTTTATATCCATGGTCGTTTCTTTCTTTGAGCATACACCATACTATAGTGGTTCAGTTGGTTCTCAGAATAAATGGTTCCCATTGAATATAATAGATGATCACCTTCTTCCGTTTTTAACTCCTCTACCACCACTTGTTTCTTGTTCTATAATTCCTCCTCGTGATACCCCTCCAATAGGGGGAATTGTTCCTTTTTCATAGGTTTATAGTCGGCGATAACAGGTACAAGCTTCTACTCCCATGATTGACTGCCCTGTTCCTTCGGTACTAGCTCTGCCTTCTCAAGGTATTATTTCGCTTGATGATCGCCCCATTGCTCTTCGAAAGGATAAATGTTCTTGTACTTACCCTATTTCTAATTTTGTTTCTGATTATGCTCTCTCATCTTCCTATCGGAGTTTTCTTATTTTTGTTGCCTCGGTTCTTAATCCTTCTAGTGTTGCAAATGCACTAGCACAACCTCATTGGCGTGATGCTATGACAGAAGAACTATAAGCACTTGAGAAAAATCAGACTTGGGATATGGTTTCGCTTCCTATTGGACGAAAGGCTATGGGTTGTCGTTGGGTGTTTACAGTTAAACATAATCCAGATAGGTCAATTGCTCATTACAAGGCCCGATTGGTTACCAAGGGTTATGCTCAGACTTATGGCATAGATTACCAAGAAACTTTTGCCCCTGTTGCGAAGATGAATACCATCCGTGTATTATTTTCCGTTGCTGCAATTCGATCTTGGCCTCTATTTCAGTTAGATGTCAAGAATGCCTTTCTTAATGGTGATTTGCAGAAGGAGGTGTACATGGTTCCTCCTCCGGGCTTTCGTTCTCCTGCTCATTCTGGTATGGTATGTCGTCTTCGTCGTTCTCTATATGGCCTCAAGCAGTCTCCTCGAGCTTGGTCTGATCGTTTTGGCACTGCTATACTCAAGTTTGGTTTCTATCAAAGTGCAGCTGATCATACCTGGTTTTTACGTCATTCAGGCGATAAGACAGTTGCTCTCATTGTGTATGTCGATGATACTACCAGAATTAATGAGGTTAAGAGCTATCTTGGCCGTCAGTTTGAGATTATGGATCATGGTCCCCTACGGTATTTCTTAGGTATTGAGGTGGCTCGTTCCAAGACTGGCATTTTCATCTCTCAACGTAAGTATGTTCTTGACTTGTTTTCTACTTCTGGTCAGCTTAGCGCTCATCCTGTTATTGTCAGATATTGGTCAGTATCAACGACTTGTGGGGATGCTCATCTATTTATCCATGACTCGACCTGAAATTGCTTATGCTGTGAGTGTCGTGAGTCAATTCATGCACTCTCCTCGTGCCCCCACCTTGATGCAGCTATTCGGATTCTTCGCTACTTAAAATGGTGTCTAGGCCGTGGTATTTTATTTACTAATCATGGTCACTTACGTGTTGAGGCTTGGACAGATGCTGATTATACAGGATCAATTTTAGATAGGAGGTCTACTTCAGGTTGTTGTACCACTATTGGTGGTAACTTGGTTACTTGGCGCAGTAAGAAGCAGGATGTTGTCTCTCGATCTAGTGCAGAGGCAGAGTGTAGGGCTATGGCTCTTGGGGTAGGTGAGTTACTTTGGCTGAAAACCTTGATGACAGACTTGTGCCTTCCAATGTCACTTCCATTCTCACTCTACTACGACAACAAGTCTGTCATTAGCATAGCAGTAAATCCCGTTTAGCATGACAGGACTAAGCATATAAAGATGGATCGTCACTTCATTCGAGAGAAGATCATCTCTGGTCAAATTTGCACTCCATTTGTCACAAGCTCTCAACAGCTTGCAGACATTCTTACAAAGGGCGTCAGCAAGATTGTATTTGAGAATGCATTGTCCAAGTTAGATGTTTCAGATATCCACGCACCAACTTGAGGGGGAGTGTTAGCATTTATGATACCACAATTTATGGTATGACTTACCATAATACCAGAGATATGATAGGCCCAAATCATGGGATGTGACTTACCATATTATCTGAGATATGATAGCCATAAATCATGAATTTAACTTTATTTACGCATATGTCTAGGCATAGAATATGCAATGATTTGATTTAGTTTCCTTTCTTGTAATATGAGCATGTGCTCATTTTATCTATAAATACTGGAGTTGTGAATGAGTAATTCATCTCATTCAAGCCTTTACGCAATTCTCTCTTTTATCCTCTTTTTATATATTTTTACTATAAAAGAACATTTATTTAGGTGGGAAATTAAAGAATAAAAATTAGAACAACTAAGAGCGTAATTAGAACTAACAAAACTATAGAACACATTGCCTGCTTTATATTCATGTATGTCTATTAGCATGGCAGATATTCATTTCATGACCTCGCAACTCCCCACAAATAGAAACCAATAAAGAAATTATGCCGAATGGTTTTCTTCTTTTATCCTTCACTAAGTGAGGATACTAAAAATAGTATGGGCTGGATATGACCTGCGAGAGGAGCATCGGATAAAGTGATGGATCTCGACCCATACCAAATCCTTGCAGAACAGGCCCAAAATTGAAGATCTGTAGAGTAAAGCCAAGCCCAAGAGGAAGAAGGCCCAGAGCTAAGAACCCAACATAAGAAATTAGTTACGATACTTTTATGGCACTTGTAATTGTCTATAAATGGATGAATAATAGTATAGAAAGAAAAAAAAAAATCTGGAAATGTAATGAAACTCTGTCTAAATTGAGAGAGGAAGATTTTCTTACATTTACAATTGGCACCGTTTGTGGGAATCGTTGAAGATTGATTCATGTTTGATTAATATCATGTTGATTCAGATTGATTCGTGAAGACGAAACTTAATCTCTGGAAGTTGAATCCAGATCTAAGAGATTGCGATTTATTCTGAGGAAGTTTTGATTCGTGTTGATTCTAAGGAATTGGCGTCGGATCTACGCAGCAGTGATTTTTTCGATTGTGGCTAGAACTAACAAGTTCAAAGCTTGGGAAGCTCAGATCTAGCGAATTGTGAACACAATTTAGTGAATTTGAGTCCAAATCTGACGCGATTCGCATTAGCGAAGCTCAGATCTAGTTAAGAACTTGTGATTAATGCCTTTACTCCATTCAAGAATCATGATAGGAGGTGAGAACTCCAATTCGATGGAGAATGTCCAACAGACGAAGCTTGATGAGCTAATGAGCATGGTCGAAGCTCTCAGAAGAGAAAATGCTGAGTTAAGAGCTGAAATGCAGCGTCAAGAAGCTTCGAAGATTCCGCGTCCACTTCCGACAGTCGAGGGAGGTAGCTAACACGGCGTTGCACACCAAGGTAAGCACGAGGGGAATAATCAGACGGCGCAAGGATGTCAGGCTAGATGATTTTTTGCCTAATGTTCATCGTGTTGAAGATCACGAGGGATCGATTCACTTAGATCCACGACGCGAACAGATCAGGCAGAACGAAGCCTTGGCTTTCGATCCCTATCAAGAAAGACTCAACCGAGAAGAGGCCATGGAGTTTGATTGCCACAAAGCTACACCACTCTGGCAGAAGGAGTTCGTGGAGGAAAGATTATTTGATCTGCTTTATCAGTCTTTAATGGCTACGTTCGATTATCGAAACTCAGAAAGAAAATCCACAGATCAGAGAGCTGCGCAAGGTTCCAAAGAGAGAATGAGGCCCTCTGCTCAGCAGCTCGGACAGTTGACTTGCCATTTACTGATGAAATTCTGAATGCTCTGAGTCTGAGGAAATTCTCCATGCCTATTTTCATTCTGTTCAATGGAACAACTAATCCAATTGATCATGTATATCATATCCAGTTGAAGATGGCCTTGAACAGAGAGAACGACTCCTTAATATACAAGTGCTTTCCTACAAGCCTAGCTGGACCAGCGCTCAATTGGTTCAAGAACCTGTCGAGGGGCTCAGTAGATAGTTTTCGAAGTTTGTGCGATCGGTTCATAAGTCAGTACTATAGGAATAAGCGTCCGGCGAAGGACATTTTGAGTCTATTCACAATGAAGCAACATGAGGATGAACGCCTCCAAGCTTTTCTTACTAGGTTTAACCTTACAAAGAGCATGGTGATTGAATGTCATCCGTCTACTGATAAGCGCCGAATATTGCATATTCAAGCGCCCTTAATTGCATTAGTTAAGTCCATTGTTCATTTAATTATGTAGATTACTTTAATTTGTATGTTTTTGTGCATTTTCAGGTTCAATTGCAATAAAGGAGCAAGAAGGGTGTTTTGTAGAGTTTTTGAATATCAAGGTGCCAATTCTAAAATTCAGGCAGTAGTGAAGCCCAAACTTTGTTCGCCATTTTGACCTACCAAACTCGAGAACTGGACTTCCCTCATAACATGACATATTTAGAACTCTGAATCAGCTTTCCAAATCTTCAAGCGGTTTATCATTCGAAGTTCGGAGCAGGGAGTTATGATCTTCTTATTAGAGGTGCTCAGAACTGCCTGGCAGCAATGAAAGTCTACCTTGTTCTTCAATTTTGACCAAACAGACTTGAGAATTGGATCTCCACCAAAACATAAAGTTTTAGAGCTCTGAATTAGCTTTCCAAATCTTTAAACGGTTTGTCATTCGGAGTTTGGAGCACAAAGTTATAGCCATTTTACCAAAGTAGGTACGGGCAAAGCAAAGCAAGCATGGAGCAATCTGCTCCAATTTTGAGTGCTCGAGGCCTTGCTTCGAGTGCTCGAAATTCAGGCAGAATTGCCTTTGGGAATTCTCAATTTGGCAGCCACTTGTGCATTGGTTTCCTCATTTCTACTTACTTCTTTATGAGGTGGTTGGGGATGTTTTTTGGAAGGGAGAGAGAGGCCTTACCTATACAAAAGAAGAGAAGGGAGGCCACACATTAGGAATCTCACTTTTGGATCAGATTTTTGGGGGGAGAGAGAGGAGCAAGAGGAGAGTTCTTGGAGCAAATAAAGGGGAACTCGAAAATGGAAGGAGGATCCATGGTTCTTCTTCATTCTAAGGCTCCCATGTGTAACTAACTCCTCCTCTAAGGAGGTAATGGAACCCCTCATTGTAAGCATGCTTTACTTTTGATTCTAGTTTGGGGAAAATAATGTATTTTTGTGGTGATTCCATAATCTAGAACTCTTACTTGATGTAATAAATTGATTTTGATTTAATGATCATGTTGGACCTACTTTCTTGTCTTAGAATGTATGTTTTCATGGTTGTATGGTTTACATTTTCATGGTGACAATGAAGATGAGATTTTTGGAATGGTTTTAATGGCATGTTGTTAAGAGATTTGATAGGCCATTGCTTAGGTTCTTCCTTTGATGGCTTATTCTTAATTCTTAGCTTCATGTGCTCTTATCATGTGATTGATGGTTTGACAATTTCTAGCTTAGTGAACATGTCTTAAATTACACTTTAGTTTAGGTAATTGAGCATGTAAAATCTTTGATAAATTGTTCTTGCCTATTGATTCCATGAATCCTTTGAAGGTAATGTAGTAACCATGAGTAACTACTTATCATAGCCACATATTTATGTTGCTTTTCCCCGAATGAATCATATTCTAGCATGTTTATATTGTAGGTGGTGAAGTTACTTCCCTAGTCTCTTTTACCCACATTTTATCTCTTTTAAATTCTTGCAAGTTCTTAATGTATGCATCTTTACATTCCTATCTTTAGTGACAAACAAACACTCTATACCCCTTCATCATCCTAAGAATGACTCTAGACACTTAGGTTGCCTTAGACTAGCACAGTCCCAGTGGTTCGACTTACCCGACCAATAGCCCTATTTTACAATGATTCGTACTATTGCAAAGGTTGATGTATAGTTGATCAACCGATCAATTTTTGGCGCCGTTGCCGGGGACTTGCATACGGTTTAGCAACCAAAGTTTTAGGGTTAAACTTAGTGTGATTGTTAATATTGTGTTTTGTGCATATTTTTCGTATGGTTTAACCATTTTTATGTTGTAAGATTCTAGGGACTCGACTCTCGCCGTGGGAACGCTAGCAAAGTGTAAGTCTAGAGGACCTTAGGTAAGCTTCTTGACCTTTTAGTTTCGCATTGTTATATATTGTGCATGTGTTAAGCTTAGAAGTAGTTAATTTATTTGTAAGCCCTTGTTGAGGCTATATTATTGTTTTAATTTCGTGTTCAAGCATCGGTCCTTATCATGGCCATTTATTTTCTGTTTTGATAATTGAGGGGAAAGGGAACATCGTATGTGGAGTTGTGGATAATGAATTGCTTTGTTGATTATATGCTGTGCTGTTGATGTTCGGTCGTAGGTCACTCTCTCTACCCACAATCGATTCGCCCATTGATATCAATCCTCTTGAAAGAACTCTTAGACGGAACCCTAGGGAACCTACTCTTACACGGGATCTTGAAACTGAATTTAATACAATGGGGGATAATATAGGAAATCCGGGGAATGAAAAGGCTGAAATTCCTAATATCGAGCCAATGACTCTTAGAGATCATTTCATCCCTACCACCTATGCTTCTCCATCTTGCATAGTGATGCCAAACATCGATGCAGCTCAATATGAGATCAAATCTAGTACCATCCAAATGCTTCCATCTTTACATCTTTTCCCATTCTCCCTAAAGGATAGGGCAAAATATTGGTTGAACTCCCTCGCTCCCAACTCTATTACTTCTTGGGCTCAATTGCAACAAGAATTTCTTAAGAAGTATTATCTGGTGAGTAAAACCAACTAAATGAGGCGTTCCATTCTAAGCTTTTCTCAAGTTGATGGAGAATAACTCCATGAGACTTGGGAAAGGTTACAAGATCTTCTTCGGAAGTGTCCTCATCATTTGATCCCAAAATGGCAATTAGTGCAAGCTTTCTATGCCGGCTTGACCGACACCCATAGATTCATGGTTGACTCTTCTTGTGGTGGGATGTTCATGTCCAAGAATGCAGATGAGGCTTGGACCTTACTTGAGAATTTGAGTGAAAATTCACTTTAACACAATTCTCGTAGGGCTCCGACCTCAACCACTCCAAAGAACACCAATCCTTGTTAATAAAAATCAATAAGGGAGGAATCATCTCAATTGGATGCCATTGCTCATAAATTCTACCAATTGATGGCACCACATCTTCCCCCTTCATTGTCTCAAAATTCGGCAAGTTCGGTTTGTGCTTCATGTACTAGTTCATTCCATCTCTCGGAAGATTGCCCCACACCGGAGCAATTTCCCAATCCCAACCAAGAGCAAGCTAATGCCATGTTCTCAAGGCCCGGGCATAACCCATATTCCAATACATATAATCCAGGTTAGAGGGACCATCCGAATTTTTCGTGGAGGCAACAAGCCCCACAAAATTCCCAACTTCAAAATCAAGGGCCTCAAAATCAGCCCTCTTCTCAATATCAAGGTAGGCCTTTCCAAGCCTCTTCAAGCTACCAACCTCCATACAATCCAAATGTCTCCACTCAACCTCCTGTTAATCCAATTGATGAGATAGTGGCTGCAAATAAGCAAATGATGGAATCATTAAATGTGCAAATGATGGAATCATTAAACAAGCAAATCATGGATTCCAACAAGTATCTCTTGACATCCTTGTAACCTACTCTCCAAATGGTTCACTCCCATACTCAATCCATAGCTAGGCTCGAAAATCAAATGGGACAAATAGCTAACCAAGTGAACCAACTTCTTCAAAAAGACAAGGGTAAGCTTCCCGCTCAACCATTTGAAAATCCTAGAGGGATACATGCAATTGATGAAACCCCTCTTTCGAGTGGGCCGAGTCTTGAGCATGTTCAAGCTATCACCACCCTTCGGAGTGGTAAAGTGGTTGACAACAAGGTCGATGGAGACAAAAGTGAACAAAATCCTCCTTTGAAAAATCCAAATTCAAGCTCTTCCAATCCAAATCCAAGTTCTTCGTGTCCAAATACCATTCAAAGAAATCCCACGCATGTCACCCCAAATGTAGAAACTACTTATGAGCCAAAAGCTCCGTTCCCTCAACGTCTTCAAGAGTCGACACATTTTGGGAATAAGAATTGTAAAATTCAAGACACGTGGGAGGTCTTTAGGCAAGTAAAGATCAATCTTTCTCTCTTGGATGCTATCAAGCAAATTCCTCCCTATGCAAAATTCCTTAAGGATTTGTGCACTTAAAAGCGCACTTCCAGAAGTCATTTACCAAAGAAAGTGAGGTTAACCGAAAATGTTAGTGCGATCATTCAGCACAGCACTCCTCCAAAGTATAAGGATCCGGGTGCCTCCATAATCTCTTGTGTCATTGGTGACAACAAAATCGAGAGGGCCCTCCTTGACTTAGGAGCTAGTGTGAATTTGATTCCATATTCGGTTTACCTACAACTTGGTTTGGGAGATCTTAAACCAACTCCGATAGTATTGCAACTTGCTGATAGATCTATTAAGCAACCACGGGGAATCATTGAAGATGTTATCATAAAGGTGGATAGGTTCTACTTCCCGGTAGACTTCGTAGTTCTTGATACGGAACCAGTCCACGACCCAAGAAAACACATTCCCATAATTCTCGGACGTCCTTTTCTAGCTACAGCTAACGCTTCTATTAACTGTAGAACCGGATTGATGGATATCTCTTTTGGGAATATGAATGTTAAGCTCAATATTTTCAATGCTGTGCATCTTTCTCTGGATGAGAGTGAGTGTTTTGCAATCACTATTGCTGATGAACTCATTGAAAATCCAATTCCACCTCCTTCAACGGAGGATCCCCTACAAGCTTGCTTGGTCCATTCTGATTTTGAGGATTTTGATGAGGAAAAATCCATTCGGAAAGTCAACTCCTTACTTGATATTCCATCACCATTTTCCTCTCCTTTATGGGTAGCACCAAACCCATCTCTATCTTGGGAATGTCCATCTCCTTCCAATTCTTCACCGGAGTTACCTCAACATTTTGAGGGTGAACCACCGGACAAAGGTAAGGAGAATGTTGACAAGTTACTGGAAATTCTTCCAATCATTCCGGCCCAATCTAGAATCATTGTCCATGATACTCAACCTGTGAACAAACCATTTTAGTACAATGAGGTATATGACTTGGAGATTGCAAATATGAAAGGTCATGATCCTCCCATTGTTAGTCAAGACAATGACATTCAACGAGCCTCCATAATCTCGAACAAGTAACACCTTTGCTTAAATCTGAAAATAAAAGAAGTGAGATTAAAAGCGATGCTCAAATCCTCTAAGGCCAAACTTGTTTCTCTTCGGAAGGATCAATATCCCTCACCATTCATTAATCCAAGTTTGAGAGCATATGAAGGAGGCAAGTTGCATATGGAGCGTTAAGGATCCATCTCTCCAATGGATCCCGATCCTGGTTCGTCTAGCTATCGACATTAAATTTAACAAAGCAAGGGAAGAAATTCTTTCGATGTTCCAAGCTTCTCTACCTTCTCAAATTGCTCGTGCCTTGAAATTTTCTTGGAAATGGTTTAGAAAAGCCAAAAATTTGATTTTTCTGAAATGATTTTCAGTTGTGTTCCGCAATTTTAGACCGGCCTCTTAGACCTTCTCAGCTCTAATTTTCATTCCCAAAAATTGCCATCGCTTTTTAGCAATTTCATAGGATCTTTGGCATGCAACTCATGTGCACAACCTCTCATTTTCAATGCATTGTTGAAATGTTCTTAATCTCATTCATGCATTGAAGAGATGTTCCAAAGCTTGAAAATTTTCTCAAAATCATCCATGCATTGTGTGAGGTTTCAAAAGTTGGGAAATCTTCTTGAAATCATCCATGCACTCATTGAAAAAAAAAAAAAAAAAAAAAAAAAAAAAAAAAAAAATTGTACAATTTGAAAAATTTTCTAAATTTTCCATGCATTGCAATGAAGTGTAGAGTTTGACAATTTACCCTCCTTGCATTAAAATGGATTAAAGTTCAAAAGTTGAAAGTTCATCCATGCAATATTGCATTTTTGCATGCATAGACACCTTGCTTGCATGCATTCCATTCATTTCTATGTTGCATGCATTTTTTTTTTATGTTGCATGCATTTCTATGTTACATGCATTCCATGCCTTTCTTTGTTACAATCTTACATGATGGATGGATGGTTAGAAGCACCATGCATGGCAATCCATCAAATGAATTCATCCATGCACTCAAAATGCAGCCATGCAATCCATCCATGCAAGATCATCCATGCATTCAAGTTGGCTGAAACATTCCATCTCCATGTGCCAATTCATTTACAAGCTACTGAGCCAATTTCGTGCACTCTAAATTCCAATTTGAGTGCTCCAAATTCTTCAACCCACAATGCTGAGCCTACTGCCTTCATTTAGAGCACTCTAGCTACCATTTGGATTGCTCCAAACTTCTTCACCATCATTCCGAGGCTGCTGCTTGTATTTAGAGCACTCTAATTCCATTTTAGAGTGCTCTAAATGTGAACCAATCTTGCATGCACCACTGCTCAATTTTAGAGCACTCTAAATTCCATTTGGATTGCTCCAAATTTTCAGCCCAACTTCCCAACCCACTACCTCATTTTCGAGCACTCTCAATTCCTGTTAGAGTGCTCAAATTTCCTGCACTAACCATGCCGAGCCCACTGCCTTCAATTCGAGTGCTCGCAGGGTCAGTTCGAGCACTCGAATCTGCTTCCTCACTCTCTTGTCCACCACTTCCATGCATGCTTACCACAACCCAAACCAACAACCCAGCTCTCGGCATCCCTCACTTCACTACCCTAACTCCTTTCAACCTCATCAACCTCAACACCAACCATCTCACCTCCACCCTCTGCATTAAACCAACCTTCTCACAACCCACAGCAACCTCTCTTTACACAACCGAGCCCCTCCACCTCACACCAACTCCAACCTCATGCATCCCATTCTCGGCCACCCTCACAAACCACCACCCACCCAGCCGAGCACCAATTCACCATCCTTGCTTCCCTCACCACCATGCAAGCATACCCCAACCCCACCATCCCAACCCTCTCCAATACCCCAAGCCCATCTCAGCTTCAACCTCCAAAACCCACCACCCATCCAACCTTCTTGCATTCTCTAAAAAAAAAAAAAAAAAAAAAAAAAAAAAAGAAAAATTATTATAGATTTCTATCTTTTATTACAATTCCTGTTAGTCCTATTTTTTTGTTTGTTCTCCTTCTCCTTACGAGACCAATGCTTTTACCTGTATATTTTAGTTGTGTTTTGATAGGTCTTCATATCCAAGTTTGGGGGACGACGTTGCGCACTCACATGGCTGAACATCTACGTCATCATCACTCGACTTGGTATTATTGTTCTTTAACCCTCTCTGTTCTTATTTTCATTTACTTGTCTTCTCACATTGAGGACAATGTGACATTCAAGTTTGGGGGTGTATTTATGCATTTTTGGTTTCATAATTTTTGCTAAGCAATGATAGTATAACTTGACACTAGTTGGAGATGAAGCATATGTTTAATACCTTGTGTATAGAAGCAATTGACATTTTTGAAAATAAAGAAATTTTTGAGTTGAAATGATCATGTGGATTCAAATTAGTCTATATAAATGTCTCAATTAGATTCTCGCTGGATTTGACACTCTTTTAAGCTTCACAATGCACATATGCACATTGAAAACTTAACTGTGAGGCATGCAACTTGATCAACCTTGACCTTGGCCTAGTTAATCTGATTTGATGAACTTGATAGATGAATATCTTTGGCATGATTTAAGTTGTCTAAAAAAAAAAAAAAAAATCTGAGAAAGAAAGAAAATAATGACCAGTTGACGTTCGTAGCCTTTCCAACTCGAGTTATTAAGCCCTAGGAGTGTCTCTACACTTAGCACCCTAAAGCCGTCTGGTTTGGGAGTTGTTAGCCTAACGCTTGCTACAAGGGTTGGTTATAAAGCTTAAAGGACTGAAACATTGCACCGTTATTCAAAAAAATTTGTAATAAACATGGTTCGTTGGAGTCCGTAGCCTTTCCAACTTGAGCTATTAAGCCCTTTGGAGTGTCTCTACACTTAACACCCTAAAGCCATCTGGTTTGGGAGTTGTTGGCCTAACGCTTGCTACATAGGTTGGTTAGAAAGCTTAAGGGACTTCAGCATTGCACAACCATCTTATGTTTCACTTCTGAGTTACAATAAATTGTCAACAAGCAACAAAAGTTGTTTTGTAAATAAAATCATGCCTTAGGGACCTCATTTAAAGGGGAATTCAATGATTTGAAAACTTGTACTTTGGAATTGGAAAAGAAAGTAAAAGCCGCATGTTGAGAATCCAATCCACTTTCACTGAAGTTAGAGTTGATTTCCATTTAAGAGATGACAATTGAGTTATTTATATGGACTATGATGTTGATACATGCATGTTGAAATGTGTTTAGTATCAATGCTTCATATATGCAAGGTAGTCTTCCCAATGACCCCATCTCCAGCTCTTTTTCTGTTTCAAGTTATTTTTGAGCTATGTATATATCTCATTTTACCATGGATGATATTTTTGTAGTAGCATGCCCATGGTTGTCTTTTCATTAAGTTTTTCATTGTAGTTTTGCTAAGGGACTAGCAAAATGTAAGTTTGGGGGTGTGATAAGCGCCGAATATTGCATATTCAAGCGCCCTTAATTGCATTAGTTAAGTCCATTGTTTGTTTAATTATATAGATTACTTTCATTTGTATGTTTTTGTACATTTTCAGGTTCAATTGCAATAAAGGAGCAAGAAGGGTGTTTTGTAGAGTTTTTGAATATCAAGGTGCCAATTCTGAAATTCTGGAAGCAGTGAAGCCCGAACTTTGTTTGCCATTTTGACCTACCAAACTCGAGAACTGGACTTCCCTCATAGCATGACATATTTAGAGCTCTGAATCAGCTTTCCAAATCTTCAAGCGGTTTGTCATTCGGAGTTCGGAGCAGGGAGTTATGATCTTCTTATTAGAGGTGCTTAGAACTGCCTGACAGCAATGAAAGTCTGCCTTGTTCTTCAATTTTGACCAATCATACTTGAGAATTGGATCTCCACCAAAACATAAAGTTTTTAGAGCTCTGAATTAGCTTTCTAAATCTTTAAACGGTTTGTCATTCTGAGTTCGGAGCACAAAGTTATAGCCGTTTTACCAAAGTAGGTCTAGGCAAAGCAAAGCAAGCATGGAGCAATCTGCTCCAATTTCGAGTGCTCGAGGCCTTGCTTCGAGTGCTCAAATTCAGGCAGAATTGCCTTCGGGAATTCTTAGTTTGGCAGCCACTTATGCATTGGTTTCCTCATTTCTACTTACTTCTTTATGAGGTGGTTGGGGATGTTTTTTGGAAGGGAGAGAGAGGCCTTACCTATACAAAAGAAGAGAAGGGAGGCCACACATTAGGAATCTCACTTTTGGATCAGATTTTTGGGGGGGGGGGGGGGGGGGAGAGAGAGGAGCAAGAGGAGAGTTCTTGGAGCAAATAAAGTGGAGCTCGAAAATGGAAGGAGGATCCATGGTTCTTCTTCATTCTAAGGCTCCCATGTGTAACTAACTCCTCCTCTAGGGAGGTAATGGAACCCCTCATTGTAAGCATGCTTTACTTTTGATTCTAGTTTGGGGAAAATAATGTATTTTTGTGGTGATTCCATAATCTAGAACTCTTACTTGATGTAATGAATTGATTTTGATTTAATGATCATGTTGGACCTACTTTCTTGTCTTAGAATGTATGTTTTCATGGTTGTATGGTTTACATTTTCATGGTGACAATGAAGATGAGATTTTTGGAATGGTTTTAATGGCATGTTGTTGAGAGATTTGATAGGTCATAGCTTAGGTTCTTCCTTTGATGGCTTATTCTTAATTCTTAGCTTCATGTGCTCTTATCATGTGATTGATGGTTTGACAATTTTTAGCTTAGTGAACATGTCTTAAATTACACTTTAGTTTAGGTAATTGAGCATGTAAAATCTTTGATAAATTGTTCTTGCCTATTGATTCCATGAATCCTTTGAAGGTAATGTAGTAACCATGAGTAACTACTTATCATAGCCACATATTTATGTTGTTTTTCCCCGAATGAATCATATTCTAGCATGTTTATATTGTAGGTGGTGAAGTTACTTCCCTAGTCTCTTTTACCCACATTTTATCTCTTTTAAATTCTTGCAAGTTCTTAATGTATGCATCTTTACATTCCTATCTTTAGTGACAAACAAACACTCTATACCCCTTCATCATCCTAAGAATGACTCTAGACACTTAGGTTGCCTTAGACTAGCGCAGTCCCAGTGGTTCGACTTACCCGACCAATAGCCCTATTTTACAATGATTCGTGCTATTGCGAAGGTTGATGTATAGTTGATCAACCGATCATCTACGACGGTTCAAGCCTTCAAGTTGGCCATGACTCGGGGCACCCCGTTCCACACAAGCCTGGTAGTGAACACGCCGAAGACTATGGATGAACTCAATGAAAGAGCTGATGGTTTTGTGCACTTGGAAGAAGAAGAAGCAGCCAACGCTCGGAAAACGTCCATCATATCAACCGAAGAGAAAACCAAAGCAGAGATCAAGCAAAAACAGGCTCAGTCACAGCGTCAGACCTCCTAGAAGGTAGAGAAGAGGCCCAGAGAGGAAGAGTTGATTACTCCGCTGAAAGTCACTTTGGTGAGGCTATACCAGGAAAATAAAGATAAGTTCCATCCACCCCTGCCAATTCGGCAACCCCTCGAACAGAGGGATCAGACTAAACACTGTGTTTTCTATAGCGATTTTGGTCACCAGACTAACGAATGTAGGAACTTAAGGAGGCAGGTGGAGATGCTGATAGCCAGAGGGGAGTTTGTAAGTTATATCCAAGGACCGGCGGCAGAACAGAACCGACCGATTGAGCAAGTAAAGAGGAACCAAAAGTCAAACTCCCATAGCGCGCAACCAGTTCGGATCATAAATGTAATTTATGGTCGGCCTGAACCTAGCGAGGAGTCAGACGAGCTACTCCGAACATTCCTCCGCCAAGCGCAGATGAAGAGGAGGATAAGTAGTGTAAACGCTCTACACCAACAAAATACGTCAACACAAATAAAGTTTGACAAAACTGACCTGTTCCGCGTTCAGATTCCTCACGAGGATCCACTAGTCGTCAGTTTGACAGTGGTAGAATACCTGGTACGAATAGTTCTGATTGATCCTGGAAGCAGCGCGAATGTTATGCAGAGGGACACGTTCGATCGGCTCGAAATCAAGCCAGAGAAGCTCAAGCCTACCGGAAATTCCTTGCTAGGGTTTGATGGAAAATGAGTGGAACCCGTCGGTATGGTAGAAGTAACAGTTCAGGCTGCAGAAAGAGTTATGACAGAGAGCTTTGTTGTTGTCAAGATCTATCCCTCTTACAGCCTTCTGATAGGCAGAGGGTGGATTCACAAAGTCTAAGGTGTTCCCTCAACTCTACACCAAGTAATGAGATACTTGGGGCCAAATGGAACCAAAGTGATTAACATTCACGGGGACCAAGTGGCAGCCAAGGAATGCTATTCTGTGACGCTGAAATCTACTAAAAAGGGCAAAACCCCCGTCCGTTCTGCAAGCCCAAGATAGCAATTACAGGAACCTCTACCCAACAAGACTGGGGAGGAGGAGCCTATGAACTTGACTGAAGAGCCCCTTGTTGATGTGCAGATCGAATATGACAAGCTAAACTGAACAACCAGAGTGGGAGTATGACTTGCCGAGGGGGAGAAGCAGGAATTAATTGATTTCTTGTCTCACAACGCTGATGTGTTCGCATGGAGCCACTCAAACATGCTAGGGATCAGCCTTTCTGTATCCTATCACTCCCTCAACGTCAATTCGAATGTAAAACCTGTAAGGCAAAAGCAGAGAAGATTCGTTCCAGAACGCAATCAGATCATAGCCGAGGAAGTTGATAGGTTGCTTGATACAGGGTTCATTAGAGAAGTGCATTACCCATATTGGCTTTCAAATGTTGTTGTTGTGCATAAAAAGAATGGGAAATGGCGAGTATACATCGACTTCACCAATCTTAACAAAGCTTGTCCAAAGGATAGCTTCCCGTTGCCAAAGATTGATCAAATGGTGGATGCCACTACTAGGTACGAACGTTTAACTTTCTTTGATGCTTATTCGGGCTACAATCAAATCCCCATGGACCCCGCTGATGAAGAGAAAACTTCTTTCGTTACCGAATGAGGGACCTATTGTTCCAAAGTTATGCCGTTCGGACTAAAAAATGCTGGGGCAACTTATCAGAGGCTAATCAGCAAGATTTTCAAGGACCAGATGGGGAAGACTATAGAGGCTTACATTAATGACATGGTGGTGAAAAGTAAGAAGCGAGTTGACCATTTGAAACATCTGAGGACGTGTTTAATATATTGAGAAGATATGGAATGAAGCTTAATCCAACCAAATGCTCATTCAGTGTGAGCTCTGGTCAATTCTTGGGACATGTGGTTAATCATAGAGGAATAGAAGCTAGCCCAGCCTAAGTAAAAGCTTTGACCAAGATTGCCGAATCGAAGACAATCAAAGAAGTACAAGCCCTCACAGGTCGGATAACTGCATTAAACCGATTCATTTCTAAGTTGTCAGATCACTACAAGCCATTCTTTGACATGATACTAAGCCATGGGAGACAGGCCTAGGGGGATGAACAGCGACAAGCACTAACTAGTTTGAAAGAATATATGTAGAACCCTCAGGTCCTATCTACTCCTGAACCAAGAGAAAGTCTATTTTTGTACCTCGGGGTATCCAGTATTGGGACGAGTGCCGTTCTGACCCGTTGCAAGGAAGGAACACAATACCCAGTGTTCTATGTTAGTAAAACAATGACCGAGGCGAACGAAGAAATTCAAAGGCCGAACAAGTGATTCTTTCGCTCATAAATGCAAAAAGGAAGCTCAGGCATTATTTTGAATCCCATCCTATCATCGTTCTAAACACTTTTCCAATCAGAGTAATCCTGCACAAGCCAGACCACTCAGGGAGAGTGACAAAGTGGGCCATAGAGTTAAGCTCGTTTGACATAACGTATGAACCCAGAACGGCTATCAAAGGGTAAGCAGTGGCTGATTTCTTACTAGAGTGTGACTCAGAAGATGCAGAGGAAGACCTTCAAAGTTGTTCGTGGAAACTCTTTGTTGATGGTTCCTCAAATCAGATGGGGGCAGGCATTGGGGTCAAACTGCAGACACCAGAAGGCACGTCCCTAAGTCAAGCGCTCAGACTTGAATTCCGAGCCACCAATAATGAAGCAGAATATGAAGCGTTGTTGATTAGACTCAAGCTAGCTAAAGAGCTGAAGGTCAGGAATTTAACTGCTTTTAGTGACTCACAACTGACTGTTCGGCAGGTGAATAGCGAATATGAAACCAAAGACGAAACGATGGAAGCTTACCGTTCTGCCGTTATGCGTGAAGCCAAAGGCTTTGAAAAAATTGAATTCATCCAATTGCCAAGGGAGCATAACGAAGATGCCGATCGGTTAGCATGCAGTGCTTCAAGTTCTGGATAGACATTGGCGAGGGTGATTCCAGTAGGTATACTGTGCCAGCCATCCATCTTAGAAGAACCCTCATGCTCAGATCCCTGGCAGGTGAATGTCATTCCGTATGAGCCAAGTTGGATAGATCCGATCATAACTTATATGAGATGGTGTTCTGCCCGAACAAAGGGATAAAACTAGGAAAGTCAAATCAAATGCTGCAAAGTATGCTATAATGCATAACGAGTTGTACAGGAGATCTTTTTCCGGGCCATATCTGAAATGTGTGACACCCATAGAAGCTCAGCAGATATTGCGAACTACCTTGTGTTAAAATTTGACATTTAAGGGACATTTTTTGTCCCGTGAATAAGTAAAAAGAGTTTTCCCCCTTTTTTTTACCCTCCCGCTAAATTGGGCACAATAAAAATTACACTAAAATTTTTTTTACAGCGTTTTAAAGTCCTCGTGGATATTTAAATATATTTAAGAGATTTTTATTTTGTCCCGTGAATAAGTAAAAAGACTTCCTTCCAATTTTTTTATCCTCCCATCAAATTGGGCATAATTAAAATTGCACTTTATTTATTTATTTATTTATTTTTAACGGCATTTTAAAATCCTCGTGGATATTTAATAACATTTAAGGGATAGTTTTTGTCCCGTGAATAAGTAACTTCCCTCCAAATTGGACACAATTAAAATTGCATTTTATTTTATTTTATTATTTTATTATTATTATTTTTTAACGGCCTTTTAAAATCCTCGTGGATATTTAATAACATTTAAGGGATATTTTTTGTCCCGTAAATAAGTCAAAAGACTTCCCACCAATTTTTTTACCATTCCGCCAAATTGAACACAATTAAAATTGAACTTTATTTATTTATTCATTTTTAACGGCCTTTTAAAATCGTCGTGGATATTTAATAACGTTTAAGGGATATTTTTTGTCCCGTGAATAATTTGAAAGACTTTTATTTCTATCTTTACCAATCTCACTCATCCGAGAGCCCTAGGTTTCTTTCAGTCTCCCCAATCGCCTCCATCTCTCCCTCTGCAACTCCCCCCAATCGCCTCCATCTCTCTTTGCAACTCCCCCCAATCGCCTCCATCTCTATGTTTGTTCTCAACATCTCTATTCTCGTTCTCAATTCTGAACTTGCCCCTCTCTCTCTCTCTCTACAACTCCCTAATCACCTCCATCTCTATTCTCGGTCTCAACTCTGTAGCCGATTCGAAGTTGGTCTGCGTTGCGAGTGAAGCTCTTCCACTTCTCTGACGAGTCACTGGCGAAATCGCCAGTCAAGTACACCTCTTGGTCTTGTCCTTCTCCCTTAGCATCATCATCATCAAATTTATAGACACATATGTGTTCATATACATCTAAAATGTGAGGTTTTGGTAGAAAATGGTAAATTTTAATTGGCTAATATTTCATAATTTCAGCTATGTCTTTGGTATTGTGTCTTCTAGGTTTTGGGTTCTAAAAGGAAATTATTTTTTTAAAGAAAATCAAAACCCATATCTTTCCGTTTCCATTGCCCGCTGTTCCAAATCGGGTTCGCCGTTCGCAGGCTTCAACTGCTGGCCCGCTATCTCTCAACTCTCAAGCTTACCCCCCTCTCTCTTTGCAACTGCTAACTTGTATGTATGGGTTTTGTTTTAATTTTTTTTTTCTTTTCTAAATCTACTAATCAAGCTCTATAAATTTTTTCTCTTAAATGGTATGCATCAGTCCCTTTTTGAGCAAGATTTTTAATGGTTTTCTATATTTAACAAATGCATTCGACCCATTATATGTTTATCAATTGCTTTTGAGCATTATGTGTGTGGGTGTTTTGATTTTTTTTGTTGCTTTCAGTTGATTAATTGTTTCATATATAGATACATATATATTGGAATCTTGAGGATCAAAATTTATGTGTATATGTTTTGCTATATTATGGGTACTGTCCGTACATGCTATATGTGTGTGTGTGTATATATATATATATATATATATATATATATATATATATGATATTATATTTGATATATAAGGCTTAAAATGTTTGGGATTGGAGTCTTATGGCATGCTTTATTTCTATAGTTTGGGTTTTTTTTTTTGTTTTTTTTGTTTTATGCACCACAGACCCTTATTGATTCAAGATTTTAAATGGTTTATCAACTGCTTTTGATCATTTTTTTTTTTTTTTTTTTTTTTATGCATCACAGACCCTTTTTGAGTCATTACTTATGGAACTCACTTTCTTTTATATAATGTTGGTGGTGGCAATAAAGCTTATGATGATTATTCCAAGTACCCTTTTTCTTTTGAGCTTGCAAAGAATTTTATAGGAACTGAGATTTGCAATAGATTGTCTATGATGTCATTGAGATGGAGAGCTTCAACAATGTTAAGCAATGGTTGAATGAGATTGATAGATATGCAAATGACACTGTATGCAAGTTTTTCTGGTGGACTCCGCTAACTACCTCGTTGGTCAGGTTCTTTCTCTGTTTCCGAGTGCTATATTTTCAGCGAGATGTGTGAATGTTACTTGTGGTTTAGGGGACCTCATGTTTCAGTATAGTACTATTCATTGTAGTTTGGTAACAATATTCACGTCTTATTTGAAACAATTAATTATCACTCGCTCTATTTCTTTCTTTTTTCAAATATTCCCAGCAAAACTATATTTGTCATGAGTTAGATTAACGGTTCTGATGCCTTACCAAAATTCATTTTTCTGGAATTATGAGTCATCTTTATAAAATTAGAGTTATCTTTACTAATATAATTTTCAGTTCTTGCAGATCAACAAAATTATGACCAAACATTTATTTTTGACTCGCATCTAATAAAAATGGCCGAATTAGAAAAATTCATGAGGTTTAAGTTTTGATATCTCATTTGATTAAATCTCATATTTTTTTTCTTTTTTATAGCATGATTTTGGTGGGTTACTAATGATGAAGTTTGTGTAGAGGGCTTACAAGTTGACAACTCTGTTTGCTAGTGGGTGGTTGTTTTGACTTCTTATTCCAGTAATATCATAATCCAAGTTATATGTTTTTTTTTCTCCAGATTTCTATATGTATGTTAATGTGTGCATTTCATATATGAAATTGGTTGCATGCTTAGTGGCTATTTGGATAGCTAAGTCTTGTTTTTAGCTTTTTAGTGTCAGTTTACTATGTGATTTTCTGGTCCCCTAATCTTTGATCATTAGTTGGAAGACAGAATCATGTGATCCTTCATACTTACGTCTTTTACCATAAGTATATGTGTTTCATGTCCATTTATATCAAATTATATATGTGTTTTATCTATATATCACATTGCAATCTCGATCTCTAAGGCATAGATACTTAAACATTGCATCTCCTATATATAATTAGATAGGCAATAGGTAGGCATTTTGTTCTAGATTGTACCAATCAAATTCTTCTATCTAAGTACCATTGAAAATATTGTGAAAATAAATTATATTTAAGAACT
This sequence comes from Cornus florida, assembly GCF_030987335.1. Classification (NCBI taxonomy): domain Eukaryota; kingdom Viridiplantae; phylum Streptophyta; class Magnoliopsida; order Cornales; family Cornaceae; genus Cornus; species Cornus florida. The sequence goes on along the minus strand of NW_026775579.1, from coordinate 74,194,103 downwards.
TTACTATAATTGATGGGTTCTCTTCTTTTCTTCAATATACTGTAGATTATATTTCAAAACTTTACCTTCTCATTGGTTATATTCTTTTCAATATATAGTGTCTTTATATCTATATCTATATATATTTGATGTTCTTGTTCTTTGCTCTTTAAATCATGTCTTAATCAACACCCACCACTTGTTCAGATGCTACTTCACAGTTAGGATGCTATTCTAGGAACTTTTAATTTTAAATTCTTCCAAAGTACATGACACATAACATGTGCTTGGAAAGTTATGAGTGAAGTATGCAAACCCATCCTCGGGATGATCCCATGGAGTAATTTTGGGCAGGATTGGAGGAAATTACCAGACAAAAAAAAAAAAAAAAAAAATTGCATTTTTGTGTTCTACCGGATAATTTAATTTTTTGTAAGTAATACTGACATGATTGATTATCACCAGTTCATTAGGAGCAGAAGAATCAGAATTTCTATGATTCCAATCTACAACAAAGGTCAAATACTGCTTTTATAATTGCACAATTTTAATACTTTTTATACTCATACTTAGGGGGTCATGTGCTTTTATGTGACCAATTTTGCGGTGTATCTTAAACTTTATTACCTTATTGGTACATCGGCCCGTGTGGAAGCCATTTTTATTTCTTGTTTTAAAATGTTAAAAGTATGGGAGTATGGGATCATCGTATGTGGAGGTTTTGATTGATTGTTGTGGAGGAGAAACCTTTACTTAAATTTTTTTAGTTTTATATGGAATAGTAGTTTACTTAAATTTTTTAGTTTTACATGGAATAGTAATTTGTCAAAGATAACGTTGTTTATACCTTTACTTGAGAACTTTGCTTAGGAAAAAGAAATAAATAAAAACATATAAACTTTGACTAATTAAACTAATATAGACCAACTAAAAACCATGAACAAAGGTTCATTATAATAATTTGGACCAAAATATGACCCATAAATCCTACTGCAGCCCAAAAACGAAAAATCGGAAAAATTATTAAAATAGAACATAAAAACTAGAAGCAAACTGAGATAATATATATATATATATATAACCAACGAAAGTATAGGGCAATGTTTAGGAATGGTATGAACGAGATTGAGTTTTTGAGATGTTAGAGTGTGTGTGCGTTTGAGTTTGCTTAAACTTTTAAAACAAAAAATATATATATATATTTTTTTGGATTTGTGTTTTGATTTTGTACTGTATTTAAAATCTTCATAATTCCCTTTAAATGTATTTTATTATTATTATTTTCCTTTTCAGGGAGCAAGTGTTAAAACCAATAACAAGTAAATTTGAGTGGCATTTGGGTTTGAGTTTGACACTTGTTAAAGAAGATAAAGAGATACGTTTCACATCAATTGACAATAAATTACAGAGATTTTGGTGTCATGAGTACTTGACTAAACCTAATTAATTACTTGTCCACTTGTCATGGTAGTTGAAGGGTAACAAAATCTGTGACACTTAAATTTCATTAAGATTTCAAATGCTAGATTAGTCACACAACTCACACATTAATCATCACACCGACAATGATTATACTTGAACAAATTTATCATCCATTTTGTTCATTTCCATTGACTTAGACCCAAACAATTAATCAAACTTATAAGTCTGCATAACTTTACTATAATTTAGATAATCTAAGTGAGCACTCATGTCATGTGCATTACATGACTTGCCGCCCTTATTAGGGATCATATAAGAAAATTTAATTTAGTACAGAATAATATATAAAAGCTTAATTAAATGCTTTTTTTTTTTTTTTTGGGTAGAAAATTAAAGAGAATAAGTCTATGGAATTAATTAAACACCATATTAATAAATACATGAAAGATATTGGCCACAAAAGATGTTTCTTCATAAAGGTTTGCCCTTTTTCGACCAGGCTAAGGGCTCCACAGACGCCCATCCCATCTTGCTTAATTAGAAAAACTTTTTGATCAACCAAAAATTCAACGGTTTCCACGTTTTATTCAATTCAGTAATAGTTACTTATTCAATTAGGTCAAAAAATATATTGTGTTTGCTTTACAATCCAAAACAACAAAAAAATAAATAAATAAAATTAAGCAAGCTAGATTGAGTTTGTGTTATCCAAAACATCATTAAAAATACATGTCAAAAATATTTTGATATAAATATTTCTTTGGAATGTGAGATTAGGAGTCTGAGCTCCACAATAGATGTTTGTAGATGTGTGTGAATACTTATTTGAAATTTGTTACACAATCGCTTCTCATATTAGACTTATTAGACGACTCAAATATTGTTGGTTTTTTATATCTCTCCAAACAACACATGATAGAATTGATTTTAAAAAGAACTCATAATGTTGCTTAATAAGATTTCAATTTCCAACAGGTCTGATGCTAGCAAATTTCTTTTTATTTAACTTTAAAAAATATATATTCACACACATTCATATATATATATATATATATATATATATATATATATATATATCTCGAGTCATGTGAATGATCCGTGAATATATAAGTGAAGGCACAAACATTCATCACTCACCAATCAACATGCATAAGAATGTACATGGCCTTTAGGCCCAAACAGCCCAACAACAGGCAGCCCAGAGATTGTGCAAAAACAGCACGTCCCAAGGCCATGAACACAAAGAAGAACCCAGAAACATTGAAACCAAACCCATCATCATCTGGAACGGTTTACTCCTAGCAACCAGAAAATGTGATCACTAGGGACATATTGTGTGTGAATGATGAGGAAGGAGATGGTGTATGCAATTTCGACGAGCCAGAAGGTAGACCATTCGGATGATATGTGATTGGAGAGAATGTCATACCTCAAGTAATTGCCAAAAATTAAAAATAACTCGTCTAAAATTTATGAATAAATTATTTTTGTTAAATTTTAGGTCCTATTTGTTTGGACGTAAAATATTTTTCAAAAAATATTTTTTTATTTTTTGGTGTTTGGTTGTCGTAAAATATTTACAAAGAAAAAAAATATTAAAATTTAACAAAAACAATTTATTCATAAATTTTCGGCAAGTTATTTTACATGCCCCGCTAGATGGATTCAGCCTCAACCTCGATGTAAGCCTTTGCCAAATACCGATAAAGTAAAAATAAAAAAAAAACATTTCACCTGAAAAAAAAAAAAAAAATTTCATAAAGAATATTTTACGTCAAAACAAACGGACCCAAATATTTTAAGACAACCAAATACCAGAAAATAAATTTAAAAAATATTTTCTAAAAAATATTTTAGGTCCAAACAAACGTAGCCTAAAAACATTAATTTATTTATTTATTTTTATTTATTTATAGTAATGACAGAGAGTCTAATAGTCAGATAAATCAGCATGATTTTATGTGATTTATCTCATTTAGTCTGATTTATTGTATGTCAAACTACTCCATAATGCAACTGTCTGGTCTCCTCACAGATCCAAACTTTATTCAGACAAAAATATACTCCATTATTATATCCTTGTATTTTTTATCCCATACATAAGAGTGAAAGAAAGAAGTTTGGTCAAGCAAGACCCTAAACAATAATGAGCTTTAACCCATTATCAAAATCCCATTGGCTAAATTCATTCATAATATTGGATTCTCCATTTCTATTAGAAGGGGGCTTTATTTTATTAGTTTCAACTTTCAATTGATCATAAGTGTTGTGTATGTGTGTCTCTCTTTCATTTGCTTTTCCAACAAAAGGTGTATATATAACAAAGCAGCAATTAGAAGGAGAACAACAACAATGAAAGGGCCAAATCTAAGTATTTGAAAATGTTTATAAACCATGTAAAATAAAGTACAAATATTGTAATTGATACATTACAACCCTCACCATATAAACATCAATTAATAATCAAGTATTACAAACATTTTAACCAAACATATATAACATGATCAAATTTGGAATATTGTAATTGATACATTACAACCCTCATCATATAAACATCAATTAATAATCAACTATTACAAACATTTTAACCAAACATATATAACATGATCAAATTTGGAATTGCCCTAGCTGAACATCCGTTTTCTTCAAAGGAGCATACTCACCATGATAAACCTCCAAGTGATCCGAGAGGATCGACTTATTAATATTTTCTTGGTGGTATGACTTGCACACAAAGTAGATAACAGTTTGGACGATCAATCCGAAAAGAAACAACATGCTAGATTGCAATGACAAACACAATATCCCAAATACAACCTTAGACAACAAACTTAGGGACTCTCCATGGACAACAAACTTTTGAAAAGGTGTATATATAACGAAGGATGAGAAATTTAACATCAAAAAGATAATTAAAGCCACCCACATCTTTCCTTTTATGAGGTTCTTGCTCTTGACCATGGCCTTAAACCCATAGGAGTCTTCTAACACAGACACCGCGGTAGCCAACTGCCAAATAATGATCATATACAAAGCCCCTATACCATATATGATCAGTATAATGAAGAAAATCACCATAAGAGGCTATTTGGCATATGTTTTGTTTTGTTTTAGACTTGCTACAGTAGCCCATTTCAAGTCCAAAACATGTTTAACTGGGCTTGTTGTGTTTTAAACAGTAGCAAAACAATTTCAAAAATGGGCACAAAATATGAAACACCATTTTGGTGTTTTTGTACTGTTTGAGCTATATTACATTGTGGCGAAGGAAACAATTTGCTCATTAAACTGTAGCGGAGGAAACACATATAAAAGGCAAAATTCATCATTTTCTAGGGTTTTGGGAACAGCTTCTATTTGGGCGATTTTGGGAGATTCTCAAATCATCTCAGCCTCCCCAATCGCCTCCAACTCTATTCTTGTTCTCAACTCTGAACTTGCATCTCTCTGTCTCTACAACTGCAAACTACTGTAGTCCACAAGAATCAGATGTTCAAAACCCATATCAGAATCAGATGTTTGTAAGAATCAAAAGTTCAAACCTATATCAAAACCCATATCAGCATATCATTTAAGATTGTTCAAAAAATCAAAACCCATATCTTTTAGTTTCCATCGCCTGTTGTTCCAGTTCGGGTTCGCCGTTCGCAAGCTTCCGTCGTTGCCCACTGTCTCTCAACTCTCAAAACCCATATCTGCGTATTATTTCAAATTGTTTTAATTTTTTTTCTATTTGAAATCAAGGTCTGTAATTCTTGTTTTAATTTTTTTTTTTTGGCTAAATCAATTTAATCTATCGAAATAAATTTTTTTTTTTGGCTAAATCAATTTGAAATCAAGTCTGTAATTCTTGTTTTAATTTTTTTTTTTTTGGCTAAATCAATTTGAAATCAAGGTCTGGAATTCTTGTTTTAATTTTTTTTTTTTTTGGCTAAATCAATTTGAAATAAGGGTCCGGAATTCTTGTTTTAACTTTTTTTTTGGCTAAATCAATTTAATCTATCGAAATAAATTTTTTTTGGCTAAATCAATTTGAAATCAAGGTCTGTAATTCTTGTTTTAATTTTTTTTTGGCTAAATCAATTTGAAATCAAGGTCTGGAATTCTTATTTTAATTTTTTTTTGGCTAAATCAATTAGTCTATCGAAATTATTTTTTTTTGGGTAAATCTATTTGAAATCAAGGTCTGTAATTATTGTTTTAATATTTTTTTTGGCTAAATCTGTTTTAATTTATGATCTTTTTTATATAATTTTTATTTTATTTTATGAATTTTAGTTATAAATATTTGTGAAGATAATGACTGAAACAGGATCTCCTTGCAGGATTTGCAAACAACTTGTAAACAGGATAATAATTAAGTTATTGCAAAAAAATTTAGGGCTTTTATATGAAAAGATATTGACAATATTTGAATTATTAAAATGTGGTTTTTAGACATTTTTGTAAATAAATTATAGAATTTAATGATATAAAATTATTATTTTATAACATGTGATAGTGTAACAGTTAGAGTGACCAAACATGTTTTGCATGTTTTTGTTTCTAACATTTCCACAGCAAAACATAATTTCCAAACGTGTTTTTGATTTTTTTCCAAAACACTCATACAACAAAAACACTGTTTCTGTTTTAGTCAGAAACAAAACGCCAAAAACAAAGCACATGCCAAACAGGCCCTAAGACTAATACTAATACTAACACTAGTAGTACCAGCTATGTGTGCCCATAAGAATGCACATAAGATTGTGATTATTGCGAAAACTAGGGTATAAGCAAAAAAAGCCAACAACGTGGACAAGAAAGTGAGCACGAGTCTCTTCCAAACCTTTGGGACGACACTCATGACCTTCTTGAAGGTCACTTCGCGAGCCGTGTAAATGCATGCAATGGTGTAGACCACAGCAGAAGTGGAGTGGAGGAAGAAGATGAAGAGTGAGATGGTATATCCAAGTTGGAATAGCCAATAGGTGGTGTGTTCGGATGATATGAGATGGGAGAGCTTGTTGTACCTCTGCGTGCGGATTTGTGCTTCTCCTTGTTAGAAATTAAACTTTATTTTATTTTAAAATGTCTTTGAAGGTCATGGGTGTTTTTTTAATTTGGTGTTTTATATTTATGTGAGTTTTTTTATTGGAGTTAGTGGGGGGCATGAGAGTTACAATTAGTAAATGGTCATGTTAGTGGGTTAGTGGGAGTTTTGCCTACTAAATGGTCATGTTAGTGGGTTAGTGGGAGTTTTGCCTCAAAAATGATATGTTAGTGGGGTATTAATTTTCATTTTCATTTATGTTTTGAAGCCTATATAAACCCATGCATTGTACTCATTTTCGATCAAGTGAAATAAAAAGTGTTCTTCCTCTATTTTTATTCTCTTCCAAATAGTATAGAGTTGCGTGTGTAACTAGGCCACTATTTCCAACAAAGTGGTATCAGAGCTAGTTTGCGAGAGAGAGAGAAGAAATGGCAAACAATTTGGTTCCATTTCAAATGCCTCGATTCACCAAAGATAACTATGAAGATTGGTGTATCCGTATGAAGGCAATTTTGGGAGCACAAGATGTGTGGGAAGTTGTTTCCAAAGGTTATGATGAGCCAGAAGATGAGACAACTTTGTCTCAAGCCGAAAAAGATGTTTTACAAGCCATGAGAAAGAAGGACCAAAAGGCGGTGATGACCATCCATCAATGTTTGGATGATGGAATGCTACAAAGAGTTGCTAGTGCAGAAAATGCAAAGCAACTATGGGAGATTCTTCAAAACTCCTTCCAAGGAGTTGATAAAGTGAAGAAGGTTCGCTTCCAAACGTTGCGAGGTGAATTTGAAGCATTGCATATGAAGGAATCTAAATCAATTTCAAATTATTTTTCGAGGGTCCTGGCTATTGTAAATCAACTAAGAAGATATGGCGAAACCACCATGACTGATACAAAGGTCGTTGAAAAGATCATTTGGTCGTTGGATTCCAAATTCAACTACATTGTTGTAGCAATTGAAGAGTCAAAGGATTTGGATTCCATGACTGTTGATCAACGCATGGGTTCGTTGCAAGCTCATGAAGAAAAGGTGGTGAAGAAACAAGAAACTTTGGAGCAAGTGCTACAAACAAAGTTTTCGTTGAACGAAAAAGACGAAAAATATGGAGGAAATCAAAGGGGCCGAGGACGTGGAAATGCACGTGGCCGAGGAAAAGGAAGAGGCCGTGGAAGAGGAGAAAGAAGCTGTCAACACATAACCAGCAATGAAGAAAAAGTCTATGACTCACAACAACTAAGAGGTCGTGGTAGAGGAAATTACTCAAGGTCATATGGAAGGAGGTATGATAAATCTCAAATTCAATGTTACAATTGTCAAAAATATGGTCATTATGCTTCGGAATGTAGAAATGTTGCTAACGATGTTGAAGAAAAGGCTAATTATGTTGATGAAGAAGTGGAGCCTACTTTGTTGTTGGCATACAAAGGTGAAAGGAGTGAAGAAGATGTGTGGTATCTTAACACCGGTGCAAGCAACCATATGTGTGGTAGCAAAGAGAAGTTCGTTAATATTGATGAATCAATAAATGGTAAGGTGACATTTGGAGACTTATCACAAATTCCGATAAGAGGGAAAGGTAAAATATTGATTCGTTTGAGGAATGGGCATCATCAATTTATCTCTAATGTTTATTACGTGCCTAATATGAAGAACAATATTTTGAGTTTGGGACAACTCTTAGAAATAGGCTACAATATTTCCATGAAGGATTGTAGTCTTTCGATAAAAGACCCATTGGGTAATTTGATTACCAAGGTTCCAATGACAAAGAACCGGATGTTTTTGCTAAATATTCAAGCCGACAAGGCTAAATGTTTGAAGGTTTGTTTTAATGATTTAACTTGGCTTTGGCACTTGAGACTTGGGCACTTGAATTTTGGAGGATTAGAGTTGTTGGCCAAAAAGAAGATGGTGAAGGGATTGCCTTTCATTAGCAATCGAAATCAATCGTGTGAAGGATGTCTTGTTAGAAAGCAATCAAGGAAAAGTTTTCCTAAAGAAGCTACCACAAGAGCTACGGCGCCACTACAACTTATCCATTCGGATGTTTGTGGTCCAATTTCTCCATCATCATTTGGTAAGAATAATTATTTTTTATTATTCATTGATGATTTTAGCCGAAAAACATGGGTGTATTTTCTTAAACAAAAATCGGAGGTGTATGGAATTTTTAAGAAATTTAAAGCACTTGTTGAAAACCAAAGTGGCTATGATGTAAAGGCTCTTCGATTCGATAGAGGTGGTGAATTCACATCAAATAATTTCAAAAAATTTTGTGAAGAAAATGGAATTCACCATCCTTTAACGGTTCCAAGATCGCCCCAACAAAATGGAGTTGCAGAAATGAAAAACATAACCATTCTCAATATGGCTCGAAGCATGTTGAAAAGCAAGGAAATGCCTAAAGAATTTTGGGCTGAAGCAGTTGATTGTGCGGTGTACTTGTCCAACCGGTCTCCTACTAGAAGTGTGCAAAACAAAACACCACAAGAAACATAGAGCGGAAGAAAGCCAAGTGTTTCTCATTTGCGGGTTTTTGGGAGCATTGCCCATGTGCACGTGCCGGATGAAAGGAAGACCAAGTTAGACAACAAAAGTGAAAAAATAGTGTTCATTGGCTGTGATGCAAATTCTAAAGGTTACAAGTTGTACAATCCAAACAATGGGAAGTTTGTCATTAGTAGAGATGTTGAATTCGAAGAGGGAGCCACATGGGATTGGAACACTCCAAATGAAGATTATAATATTTTTCCAATTTCTAAAGAGAAGCAAGAAAATAAAGGCATGGAGCAGCCCATTTCTCCACCAACATCACCTCCACCACCATCAATTCAAGATCAATCAACTCCATCATCATCAAGTTCAAGTAACACACCACTACTTCGCATGAGGAGTCTTCGTGACATATATGAAGAAACAGATGAGGTAACGGAAAGGTTAGGTGATCTAACACTTTTTTGTCTCTTTACGGATTGTGAACCCGTAGGATTTGAAGAGGCGGCACAAGACAAAAAATAGAGAAATGCTATGGATGAATAAATTAAATCCATAGAGAAGAATGACACATGGGAGCTTGCTACACTTCCAAAAGAGCAAAAGGCAATTGGTGTCAAATGGGTGTATAAAGTAAAGAAGAATGCAAATAGTGAAGTTAAAAAATATAAAGCATGATTGGTCGCCAAAGGGTACAACCAAAAGCCCGGGATTGACTATGATGAGGTATTTGCACCCGTAGCTCGTTTGGAAACAATTAGATTATTAATTTCTTTGGCAGCCCAGAACAATTGGAGAATCCACCAAATGGATGTGAAATCGGCTTTCTTGAATAGGTTTCTTGAAAAAGAAGTGTATGTTCAACAACCCATGGGCTATGTTGTACAAGGGCAAGAAAATAAAGTCTTGAAATTGAAGAAGGCTTTATATAGCTTGAAGTAAGCACCAAGGGCGTGGAATAAGTGAATTGACAAATATTTTCAAGACAATAATTTTTCAAAGTGCCTATATGAACATGCTCTTTACTCCAAAGTAAGTGAAAATGGAGATGTATTTTTTGTTTGTTTGTATGTGGATGATTTAATCTTCACATGTAGCAATCCAAAAATGTTTGAAGATTTCAAGAAGGTTATGGCTCAAGAGTTCGAGATGACAGATATTGGCATCATGGCTTATTATCTTGGCATTGAGGTCAACCAAATGAATGATGGAATTTTCATTCACCAAGAAGGCTATGCTAAGGAAATTCTCAAGAAATTCCAAATGGAAGATTGTAAATTGGTGAACACGCCCATGGAAGTTGGAATTAAATTGTCAAGAGATGAAGATAGAGAGACGGTGGATCCAACATTTTTCAAAAGTCTTGTTGGAAGCTTGAGATACTTAACATGCACAAGGCCGGACATATTATTTGCGATTGGGCTTGTTAGTCGGTTTATGGAAAGACCCACCATAACTCATTTCAAGGTGGCTAAGAGGATTCTTCGTTACATCAAAGGTACCCTTGATTTTGGGTTATTCTATTCATTTACTAATGATTTTAAGCTTGTGGGTTATTCTGATAGTGATTGGGCCGGAGATTTGGATGATAGAAAAAGTACTTCTGGCTATTGTTTTTTCATGGGAAATGTTGCTTTTACATGTTGTTCAAAGAAGCAACCCATTGTCACCCTCTCAACTTGTTAAGCAGAATATGTTGTAGCCACTTCATGTGTTTGTCAAGCAATTTGGTTGAGGAATTTGTTGAAGGAATTACACATGCTACAAGAAGAGTCAACAAAGATTTTTTTGGACAACAAATCAGTAATTGCTTTGGCCAAGAATCCGGTGTTTCATGAACAAAGCAAGCATATTGATACAAGATTTCATTTCATTAGAGAATGCATAACCAAGAAGGAGGTGGAGCTCAAGTTCATCAAGTCACAAGATCAAGTTGCGGATATTTTCACCAAGCCCCTCAAGTTTGCAGATTTTCACAAGTTAAAGAGTTTGCTTGGAGTTGAAAAAAAAACCAAGTTTAAGGGGGGGTGTTAGAAATTAAACTTTATTTTATTTTAAAATGTCTCTGAAGGTCATGCGTGTTTTTTTTATTTGGTGTTTTATATTTATGTGAGTTTTTTATTGGAGTTAGTGGGGGGCATGAGAGTTACAACTAGTAAATGGTCATGTTAGTGGGTTAGTGGGAGTTTTGCCAACTAAATAGTCATGTTAGTGGGTTAGTGGGAGTTTTGCCTACTAAATGATATGTTAGTGGGGTGTTAATTTTTATTTTCATTTATATTTTGAAGCCTATATAAACCCATGCATTGTACTCATTTTCAATCAAGTGAAATAAAAAGTGTTCTTCCTCCATTTTTATTCTCTTCCAAATAGTATAGAGTTGTGTGTGTAACTAGGCCACTATTTCCAACACTCCTAACATGGCTTGGTTGTGTATAATCCTAGATGTGAGTAATTCAGAGAATTTGACGTTAGCTAGGAGGATGAAGGAGAGTGGGAGGATCAAAGCTAGAGTGATTTTGGTGAAGGTCTTCCTCCATGAGATGATGATCTTGTAGGCTTCTTTGCAAATGCCAAAAGGGCCTAGGAATTGCATTTCTTCTTGTTCTCTGTCCATCCCTTTTTTTTTTCTTTTTTCTTTTTTTTTTTCCAATGGATGAGAGATGCGGCCGCGGGGGGGGGGGGGGGGGGGGGGGGGGGGGTGTTGTGAAGGTTGAAGTGGGGAAGATTAAATATGGAGATGGAGGACTTGGATGACTGGTTTCTAGGAAGGAGCATAGGAGATAAGGTTGGACTTTTATACATCAAATTGCCCTTTGTTTTTAAATAGACTACTAAACTCATTGTCTCCTTAATTTTTGTTTGGTTACTTTTAAAATTTTAAGTTCATATATATAATTGTGTAAGAGAGAAAAATGGATGGGCATTTTCTAGCACTCAACTTTTCGAGCAAGTGTACCTGTATTTGAGTCTCCAAAAAGAAAAGAAGATAAAAAGTTTTATTTTATTATGTTTTTCTCATTAAAATAAAAACAATACTCATTTAAGCACGCTATATATAGTATAACAATATATGTATTTTTTAAGCATAATTAAGAGGATTTTTCAATATGTTATTCTTTGATTTTTTATTGAAGAATGTAATACTTGGACTTCATCTGGCACTCTACTCTGCCTTTAATAAAGGAAATGACGTAATTACATCTTAAAAATGGAGTTTATATTTTCGAAATGCACATGTTTCGATAATCGAGTGGTTAGTGCTTCCGGTGAATTTTAAAAGTGACCGACTTCGACTTTTTGTACCTTCTAATCTAATTTCTAACTTTTCGTGCTTTGTTAAAAAAAAATAATAAATAAAAAAAATAAATAAATAAATTTCGAAATAAATGTGAAGTGTGAGTTTGTATTATAGTATATATTTCATATGTTTGTCACACTAATTATCTATGGAGAAGAAAAAGGCATAATGGTAGATTGGTCTGAACATGGAAGGTTTAATTGGAAGCGACTATCACGACACATGCGTGCATAACATTTTTCGTTCATTCATGAAAAATGGAACCCGTGTGGACCGTGTGGTGCCACTCATGTGTAAAGTCTCTGGTTTGAGGTTTCCTTCCATAGTTCCGAAGGAAAGAATAATGATTCCAAAAATAATAATTATTGGATCCAATCCAAAGGTTAATCCAAAGGACATACATGATAGATTGGTTTGAGGTTGTGAGGTCAGGTTACTTTGCCTACTTGGATGGATAAATTTAAAAGACTTTAAGCTGCACATTTAACATGATATTGTATCAAGAATTTTGTTCAGTTTTAATATTAATTATAATCAGTCAGATATTTCGTGATTCAATCTAAAAACTTAAGCAATTAGGTGATTTTAATACTCAATTCATATATACTTATCACTTTTCGGTCCTGATCCCATGTGGCTGACTCCCTTTGTAATATTACGCTGACTAATTGGTCTAAATATACATCACCTTGACACATTCAACGAACACTTTGATCTTAATGCATTTTGGTCCCACTCATTGTCATGGGACCTCAATGCATCCAATGAATGCAATGTTGTAGGTGGAGAGCCTTTGGTTGAACACCTTACTGTTTGGTGAAAATAATAAAATCTTTACAAAAAAATTCTAAACTCTTAGGCTCCATAGATGTATCAACAGGTATGTTCAATCTCTTAATTAGTAAAGTCTTCAGTTACAAAGTTTACTCTTTCTTTTTTTATTTTTTTATTTTTATTTATCTATTTTTTTTAAAATGCTTGGGTTACTTACTTTGGTCCAAGTGCCCATGGGAACCTTAATTGACTCCTCCCTCGCTGTAGCCTATATCAATACTACATTGCTTTTTTCATATTTTCTTTATACACTTTGTGTAGATTGACTGCGTGCTTGTTTAATGTTTATATAGCATTATGTTTCTTTTCACCATTCTTCCGACAAAAAGCCTTCGCCTGGAATTTTTAACCGATAATCAAATCCAGAAGGAAAGGTTAGAGAAAATAAAAAGAAGATGGTGCAGCAAGAGGTTGGGACAAACATACACACTAAAATGTTCTCATTATTATTATTTTTTTTTACAAAATTATTTATTAATTTTATAAAAATCTTTAAAATATTCCTACTATTTTTAAAAAAAAAAATCTAAAAAATGTCCTCACTTAATTTCTAATTATATTCCACGTACTATATATTATTATTGTTGAAAGTCTCCCCTCTAGTACAATTATCTGGTCTGCTGTGTCTCCTGTTTAGTCCTTCACTGAAAAGTGGTGGTTGAGAGAATTTCGCTACGACCATTATTTTTTCCGAATGTTTAAGCAATAATATTATATAAGAATGTACATGGCCTTTAGGCCCAATCAGCCCAACAACAGGCGGCCCAGAGATTATGAAACAAAAGCAAGGCCCAAGGCCATGAACATTGAACCAAACCCATCATCATCTAGAACGGTTTACTCCTAGGAACCAGAAAATATGATCACGAGGGCCATACTGTGTATAAAAATAAAAATAAAAAAAATGCTGGTTAACTCAAGTTTGCATCTTGGAATACAAGGGTTTCGACAGATTTCTTCTCCTTGAATATCATTATTTAAATACAAGTGATATTTTTACACGAGATTCACTTGACTTTATATAGTTTATTTTATTCTCTTGTATCCAAGGAAATAAAAAGAAGGAAATAAACAATCTTTTTTTTAAAAATGTCTTATTTATCTATACTTTTCTCCCTTTTATCTAATTTTTTTCATTCGTACTCAGCATAAAGTAGATCTATGTCCTCAGCCCCACCCCCCCCTGGAGTTATATCCTTGCACACAAATTATCATACCCAACATTTTTCTTCTTTCGTTTTTTTTCCTCCACCTATCCAAACGTTTTTTCAGGCAAAAATATACTGAAGGGTGTGTGTCTCTTTCATTTGGTTTTCCAACAAACACAATATATAATATGGTAGTAGCAATCAAAAAGAGAACAAAAATGAAAGGGGCAAATCAAGAAAATGTTTATAATTTATGTGAATTAAGTACACATGTAGTTGATACATCACAACACTCATCATATAAAGATAAAAGAAATAACTATTGCCACCTTCTTTATTTACCAAACATAGGCATATCAAACCTGGAATTGTCCTAGCTGAACATCCGTCACCTTCAAAAGAACATAGTCTCCAAGATAAACTTCCAAGTGATCTGAGAGGGATGACTTATCGATATTTTCATGGTGGTATGACTTGCACACAAAGTAAATAACAGTGTGGACGATCAACCCAAAAAGAAACAACATGGATTGCATCGACAAACACAGCATCCCAAATCCAGCCTTATACCACAAACTCAGTGACTCTCCATGCACAACATACTTTTCAAAAAGCCTATATATCCCATAGGATGAGAAATTTAACATAAAAAAGATAACTATGGCCACCCGCATCTTTCCTTTTATTAGGTTCTTGCTCTTGACCATGGCCTTAAACCCATACAAGTCTTCTAACACCGACACCGCTTTGGCCAACTGCCATACGATCATCATATACAAAAGCCCTAAACCATATATAATCAGTAAGATGAAAAAAATTACCAAACGGGTGGTACTAGTTCCAATTGTGATTGCGCATGAGATTAAAATTATTGCGGAAAATAGGGTATAAGCAAAGAAAGCCAAGAATGTGCACAAGAAAGTGATCACGAGTCTCTTCCAGACCTTTGGGACAACACTCATGACCTTCTTGAAGGTCACTTTGCGAGACGTGTAAATGCACGCAATGGTGTAAACCACAGCCGAAGTGGAGGAGAGAGAGAAGATGAGGAAGAAGATGGTGTATGCAATTTCGACGAGACAGAAGGTAGACCATTCGGATGATATGTGATTGGTGAGATTGTCATACCTCTGCGTGCCGGCTTGTGCTTGTCCTAACTCGTTTTGGTTGTGTTTGATCCTAGATATGAGTAGTTCGGAGACTTTGATGTGAGCTTGGAGGATGAAGGAGAGTGGGAGGATCAAAGCTAGAGTGATTTGGGTGAAGATCTTCCTCCATGAGAGGATGATCTTGTAGGCTTCTTTGTAGATGCCGAAGACGCCTAGGAATTGCATTTCTTCTTGTTCTCTGTCCATCATTTTTTTCATGTTTCCTTCAATGGATGAGAGATGGGGAGGTGAGAGGGGAAGATCAAATATGAAGATGGAGTTGGTGGATGGTTGTTTCTAGGAAGGAGGATAGGAGTTGACATTGGTCTTTTTAATATATCAAATAGCCCTTGGTATTTAATATAAAATACTAAAGTCAATGTTTACTTTTTGTTTCTTTGTTTGTT
Source organism: Cornus florida (assembly GCF_030987335.1). NCBI lineage: Eukaryota > Viridiplantae > Streptophyta > Magnoliopsida > Cornales > Cornaceae > Cornus > Cornus florida. The sequence goes on along the minus strand of NW_026775579.1, from coordinate 74,178,334 downwards.
TTAAAATGTGAAGGTCATAATTCAAGAGAGATAAGTGACACAACATGCTCCTTTATTTATTTGAAAAACTCATTTTCTCTTTTTTTTTTTTTTTTTTTTTTTTTTTTCCTGTATCTCTAATATGTTTCCCAAATGGTTGCATTATATATGGAGGATTTAAATACTACTGCCCTTAAATTCTTCACCAGATACATCTAGAGTGAATTGAATAATTAACAACATCAACATCAGCTAAGTAGCTCTTTTTATTTTATAATTTTTCTCCTGATTGAAAAATAAAGCACATAGGCGTGTTCTTCTTTTTCTGCTCTCTCTCCATATATATATATATATATGGTATAACAAATGTAACAACCATCATTTTTATAATGGGGTATTACGTATAGATTTTTTTTTATATGGTTAAGTACGTGGTTTAACCATATTATTTGGTACTTCAGGTTAAGTGGAGTTACACTAGCTGTAAGACGATTGGTTGCGGATTTAAGTTTTAAATGTGGATTAAAATATGTGATACGTGTTGCATCACGTTATAAATTTGTGAGAATTAGTCTACGACTAAGCGAAGTTCCGTAATTCTCTAACGAAAGATGTTATTTAGATTTAAAACTATATTTACTTGGGAATGCAAAAGGATTTTATTTTCGGAATTATAAATAATAATTGTAGAGACGAAGAAGGTTTTATGGTCAAAAAGAATTACGAGGAAGAATTATAGAGGAAAATTGAAAGAGGCATTTGTGTTGGATCATGAAGTGTTAGCAGAAGTTTAATCGGCAAGTTACTCTTAGCTCTCTCTTATAAATATATATATCATATTTACGAATTTATCAATTGTGATCTATTGGGTAGTTAAATTATTGGATCCTGATGTATTGTGTATTTTTTTATATTGACACAGATATTAAATATTAATGGTTGGAATCCTAATTGGGTTAATCTGTAGTACATAAAACTATCTGTGATCTATTGTGTAATATCTAAATGCTCGATGATGCAGATTCTATGTTAAACATTTGCCGTTATCCAACTAGTTTCTTGAAGGGACTATGAATATATATACAACCTTAGTAATCTGGACTCATATAATAATATTGGAGTATTTTAGAAGTTATGGAATTGTAAATAATATTTAGAATATATTTAAATATTATTATTTGATTTTTGACTATTAGAGTATTTCAATTTATCGATATTGGGAATATGAGTTTGATACATGAAGATGGGAAATTAAAGTTATTACTAGACTACTAGAAGGTTTAAGGTATAGTTGATACATGATAAAGTCACTATTAGTTAATAGATAGATCACTGTACAACACACCATCAGGTATATATATAACCTTTTTATTTTGGGCTGGTTAATTGAAAGCAAACTCTAACTTATGGTGCAGTTGAGTAAACTAAATTATAGTGTTGAGATAGATAAATATTATATGAAGTTTTATATTTTGATTTGTGTACAAACTTGGACTAATGGATGGGTTCCTATTACTCGATGTGTTACAGACTTGATGGGGATGTGTTCCCTAAATTTTTGAATGTGTTCCACTATTAAACCGGATGTGTTCCTTATTTACAAAAAGTGTTCTAATCTTTTTTATGAGATGTGTTTCATAAGTATTTTGTACCAAGTAAAAGTTAATTACTGAATGGGTTAATCTGGAAGACTAGTATATAATCCAGATTTAGAACTTTATGAGATATTACCACTAGTATTACTAATTTTTACTATGGTTACAATGTCAATGTAATTAAAATGCACTACTATAAGGAGAGGGTATGGGTTAACTTGTTGAGCAGGGATCTTGCTGAGCTTTTGAGCTCACTCCATTTTTATCATTTCATGTACTTGGTAGTTGTAGAGTTGGCATTGAGGACCAGACCCAATTCATAGGTTTTTTTTTTTTTTTTTTTTTTTTTTTTTTTTTTTTTTTTCTTAGTTGTGAGAGATTTTTATTTTGAGGACTTAATGTAACTTCATATTGATTTGAGTAATGTATTTTGGAATGATTTTTAGTTCACACCTATTTTGAGTATTGTTATCAGATGTATTTGTATTAAAATTTTGGAGCGTGACAACAAAATATATGAATTTAAATGTATGGTATAACAAAAGATATGAATTTAATTTTAAGCAGATTTTTCAATGTATTAATATTAGTCTTTGAGTTTGCTTGAAGAATGTAATGCTTGCTTTCTACTTGAATTTTTTAATTATTGAAATGATATAAATATCTTTTAAAAGTGGAGTGCAAAAGTAATTTTTAAATAACTCTAAACTGTGAGTTTGTTTATTAAATGCAGATTATATCATTTTTAAAAAATTAAATAATTAGAGTGCAATTAAAAAAATAAAATTGTATATATACGTTTCATAAATATATATGTCACAGTAACTATCTATGGACAAGAAAAGGGCATAGTGGTAGATTGGTCTGACATAGAAGGTTTAATTGGAAGAGGCCTATTAGTATCGAAAGGCCTGCAAAGACTTGTTCACGGTATCTTGTGTTTTGTATTGAGATTGTCTTAGTTGTTACCAGAGTGGTGTTAAAATAAAATAAAAAATTTAAAAATTAAAAAAAAATAGGTGGTACTAGAGCCAATGGTTCGTCTTGGGATGTTTATCCTTTATGTAAAGAAGGTTCAGAAAATATAAGGAGTCTCAAAAGTTGTTAAGAGTCAATCATGAGTTTTGTAGGAGGATCACCAAGATTGAAGCTGTAATAAATATCTTGTGTTTGTATTTGGATTGTCTTTGTTGTTACCACTACCAATACTAAACTTTATGGTTTAATGATATTCAAGGACGAATTCGAAAATTGTCAATGTAGGCTAATAGTAATAATAATTTTTTTTTTGAATTGAACTAAAATTAGGTATAATTTTCTTTTTCTTTTTTGGCAGGGTCAAGTCCACCCAAGCTCACCCTTGGATCTCCTTCACCTTCAAATTTAAAGACATGGGATTCAAGTCTTCGGAAAACATTGTGAGAGTCCTTTGCCTTAAAAAAAATAATAAAAAAATAAAAGGTTCACTTGTGCTGTCCTACACTATTTATTTAATTTGCCTTTAGGAGGAGTTGACGGGGTTTGGGTTGGTGTGAGCTCTTTGGAGAATGGGGCTCATATTGTGATTTTGGTTGCTATGTTGGGTCTGATTTCTTAGTCCAACTATTATTGTTATTTAACTTATAGTTTTGATTGTTAGACTATTGGTGAGCTGTAAACAAGTGTTAGTATCTGCAGAATGGGTTTTGGGTTGGAGAATGGGCTCATGTTGGGTTGGGTTGGGTTAGTTTGCTTTAGGGTTATGGATTTTTATTCTAAGTTCGAATTTGGATGGGGAGAGACTCTTGAACTTATTGGAGCGATTAGACAGTACCACCTAACAATCTAAGTTCTAACATCTTAAGTTTTTTTTGATAATTTTTTTTACAAGTGGCATCATCCTATGTAACGTTATTTGTCTATGTCCGAGTCATTATCGGCTCGTCCCACTGTTGGTGTAGGCACCTACCAGTTTAACTTTCAGGTTGAATGACAAGTATCCCACCGTTCCAACTAATAACTTTGAATACCCTTAATTACCCCAAAAAAAAAAAAAAAAAAAAACTTTGTTTTCCCACCATCCCACAAATATTTACCTTTTCATTTTTTTTTTGTTGTTCCAAATCAAAATCCAATAAACTAATTTCTTAATATTTTTAATTTATCCTCCTTACTTTAAAATTATAAAAACATGTGGATACACTATAAAAAGATATGTTTATATATTCGCTGTCCCTACCATTATAATAAAAAAAAATATTAAAAATAACACTCTAAAAAAAGTTAGATTCCTAAAATGGAAATTTTTTTTGGAACATAGAAATTACTTTTTTGAATTTGACGTACTGGTCCTAAATCCAACACTAGTTCCTTCACCCTTTTCTTTTAGAAAATACTTCTCAGGACTTACAAGATTCATGGTTGTGTGTGATGCAGACGTCGAATGGTGACCTAACTCTTTCTTTTATACTAGCCTTGCACACAAATTATATAAAACTTTACAGAAACTTGACCGAATTGGTAAGATAATGACCTGTAAATGCTCATGTCTCAGATTTTTGACCGAATTGGTAAGATAATGACCTGTAAATGCTCATGTCTCAGGTTTTAAGTCGTCCATTGCCATTATAACACTTAATTATTGTTGAGATGTGGACCTGTCGATAGCATTCCCGATTTGTAACCTGGAGTGGATCCGAAAGGGACCTTGCCAGAGGTGCGGTGCGGTACAAGACAAAAAAAAAAAAAAAAAATTATATAAAACTTTATTTGAGTGCAGGCCAACTCAAAATACAATTGTGAATATTATTGAGCTTCATCCTAAAAACGAGGAAAAAAAAAAAAAAAAATTTGAGTAAACTCGACTTTTTCAATTTACACTCATTTATACAAAGTTTAGCACTAAAAATTAAATGAATGAAGTACTTCAAAATGTGGAATAAGAATGCACTTGAGTTTTTTAAATAGTGAAGGACACCACACCACAAAAGAGGGATGGGGAGTGGGCTGGAACTGTAAAAGCACTTCAAAATATTTATAATTTATACTAATTAAGTACAAATGTAATTGATACATCACAAACCTGATCATATAAAGATTAAAAAACCAACCGTTACAACCTTTCTTACCAAACATAATTTAGCAGATTAAACATGAAATTGTCCCAGTTGAACATCCGTCTCCTTCAAAGGAACATACTCGCCAAGATAAACTTCCAAGTGATCCGAGAGATCTGACTTATCGATATTTTCATGATGATACGACTTACATACAAAATAAATAATAGTTTGGATAATCAACCCAAAAAGAAACAACATGGACTGAAATGACAAACACAGCATCCCAAATCCAACCTTATACACCAAAATCAGTGACTCTCCATGCACAACAAACTTTTCAAAAAGTGTATATATAACAAAGGATGAGAAACTTGACACAAAAAAGATAACTATGGCCACCCACATCTTACCCTTTATGAGGTTCTTGCTCTTGACCATGGCCTTAAACCCATAGGAGTCTTCAAGCACCGACACCGCGCTAGCCAACTGCCAAACAATGGTCATATACAAAAGCCCTAAACCATATATAATAAACAAGATCAAGACAATCAGCAAACGGATGCCACTACTTCCAATTGTCATTCCCCGTATGATTAGGATCGCGATAATTGCAGAAACTAGGGTATAAGCAAAGAAAGACAAGAATGTGGACAAGAAAGTGATCATGAGTCTCTTCCAAACCTTTGGGACGACACTCATAACCACCTCGAAGGTCACTTCGCGAGACGTGTAGATGCATGCGACGGTGTAGACCACAGCCGAAGTGGAGGTGAGAGAGAAGATGAGGAAGAAGAAGGTGTATGCGAGCTCGAAGAGCCAAAAGGCGGTCCATTCGGATGAGATGTTGTTGGAGATGTTGTCATACGTCTGCGTGCCGGCTTGTGCTTGTTGTAGCTCGGTTTGGTTGTGTGTGATCCTAGATGTGAGTAATTCGGAGACTTTGATGTGAGCTAGGAGGATGAAGGAGAGTGGGAGGATCAGAGCTAGAGTGATTTGGGTTAAGATCTTCCTCCATGAGAGGATGATCTGGTAGGCTTCTGTGTAGATGCCAAAGGGGCCTAGGAATTGCATTTCCTCTTGTTCTCTGTCCATCATTTTTTTCATTTCTTTCTTCAATGAATGAGAGATGGGGAGGTGGAGAGGGGCCGATCAAATCTGAAGATGGAGTTGGAGGAAGGTTACTTTCTAGAAGGAGCATGGGAGACTGGATTGGTCTTTTTCATATATCAAGTTGCCCTTGGTTTTTAATATAAAATACTAAAGTCGGTGTTTACTTTTAATTAGTTTAAAATTTTTAACTCACACTATCGCTATCCACAAAATATTTGACAAATATTTTAGGACTTTGTAGTGCTCAATAAAATTTTTTTCTCAGAGTTCGTGTCCTTCTTTTTCTCCTCTTTCTCCATATATACATATGTATATATATATTGTGATGATTATTTTGATGACACAACCTGCCCAAAAAATGATATCTGATTTCACAAAAATAATACTCTTATACAAAAAAGTGGTGCTAAAAATAATAAGATAATTTGAACCAATGAACAAATTTTTTTTCATAATCATCTCAATATTTTAATCAATTTTATTTTTTCAAAATATCATAATATTGACTTCATTAAATAATAAAATAGAGTCCAAAATTCTAGGTACACGTAATAATCCCTATATGTTTCATATTAGTTACAGTAAAACTGTCTACCGACAAGAAAATGGCGTAATGGTAGATTGGTCCGAGCATAGAAGGTTTTATTGGAAGAGGATTGTTTATATCGAAAGGCCAGCAAACACTGGTTCAGTGGGTCTTTCTCTCGGATTATGAAGACCAGTCATTTCCCAATCAGCTTTTTGAGCCTTTATGAGTCAACGTGCATTGTCCCAACTGATAAGAATATCCTGACATCATAATTACTTAAACGTCCTCAATTTCATAATTTGTCTACCCTCGTGATGCACTAATATGTAATTTACTTTAGAAATTCCTCCTCGTTTTTTTCTCTTCTGTGACCAATGACTCACAATGCTAAAGCTATTGGATAGACTCAGATTCCTCTTAAGGCCCGCCATCTATCATTCGAATAACACCGCCACGTCTTACACTTTCCACAAATTAGTAGTTGGACAATTGTGTAACGAAAAATAGAATTTGTATTAATTTCACATTCCACAAATTAGTACTTGGACATTTGGGTAACGAAAAATACAATTTGTATTAATTTTATGTCCTAACTTTTGAGTTGATTCATCCCTCCATTTTTAGGAGGAATACTGTTCATCTATGAGAATACTTCCTTTACCTAATCATGATTTTAGAAAAATATCAAAATAAATAATAGTCACCCTTCCCTCTCTTATAATTTATTGTAACGAGTGGACATTGTTGGGTACTGTTGCATACCTACTTTTTTATACACATTTTAATTTACATCCAAATTTAATTTGAAATCCCTTATAACATTTTCTCATTCGAACTCACAGCACTCTCGTTGCGATCGGGTCATCCTACCTATCCAGGATGACTCATTCGGGCGCCTTCCAGATTGGACGCTTGGCGTGGCACCGGATCTAGTTCTAATACCAACTGTAACATATAGACGCTTACCTATTTATTCAAAAACTCAAGTTATTGAGTAGGATTACATGCCAACCCATTTATACACACTTCAATCCCTATTCAAATCTAATATGGGACAAGTATCCCCTTATAACATTTATCCTCCTCTACTTCTTTATTGATTTAACTTCCTTATGAGTTTAATATTCTATATCAAAATGAAATGAAAATTAATTTACAAAGGTAGAGTGCATGAGTTCTTTTTTATTTAATAAGGAAGTACAATTATGAATTTGAACAGCAATTATGTTATTTTATATTTAAAAAAACAAGTGGTGGTGCGCAATTGGAAAAAAAATAAAATAAAAAATAGTGTGTGGAAATCATCGATCTCCCCTTCTTCATAATGTTTGATAATATTGCACACCAACAAAAACTTGTCACTCTCTATTTATTGTATAAATTTATAATCAAAAGAAAATAATAAAAAATATTGAAATAATTAAAATTAAACATATATAAATAATAAATAAATATATACATATTAAAATAATAATAAACATATATAAATAATAATATATATATATTTCCATAAAGGCAAACTTTTTATGTATTAATACGAGGTAGGGCTGCAACTCGGGCGAGTTGGTTGGATTTGAGGTATAACTTGAGCCTAACCCACCATATGAAATGCTAAATCCAAGCCCAATCATTATCCTATCTTCAACCTTGACTGCTCAATTCAAGCCCATCCCGTCCTTTTATTTTTAAATTCGGGCTTACAACTCAGGTTTAGATTTTGGGTCAATTCGGGTTATTCATATAACTAATCTTTATACCAAAAATTTAATATGATATTGAATTAGTTTTAGATTAAATTACTCTTAAACAAAAATAATAATAATAAATAAATAGTTTAAAGACTTTTTGTAGATTTTTAATAAATTACAAACAAATTTTTAGAAAATTCTCCTAAATGTTAACATACAATAAGTTAAGATTTAACAAAATAAGTTAAAAAAAAAAAAAGTAATCATAGTTTAAATATTATATATAATGTATTTAAAAATAAAAATATGTATGAAAATAATAATAGAATTTGAGTTCGGTTTGGATCGGGATGCTAGTACTTTAATCCAAGCTCAACCTTAATTAAATTCGAGTTGAAATTTTTTAACCCAAATTTAAGTTTAATTGTAAAAATAATTATACATGCTCTTAAAAAATCAGACTGGGTCTAGTTGGGTTCGAATTACCAAACATTTGTGAGATCCTATGTACGGGAGCAGTTGGGTTTTCCCTCTCCATCATGGACCATTTAATCAATACAAGTGGACGTTAATTAAGCAACTGCCCAAAAATTAATGATGGGCCATAATTCAGTCAAAAAAAAAAAAAAATGATGGGCCATCTCAGCCATATGATATGCGTATAACACAGAGACACTCACATACATATACATACATCTACATATATAAACAGTAGCACATAGTATTATCCACATACAATATTGGTCAATGGTCATTCTCTGGTTGACGAGTAATGTGGGGACAAATTTTAACTAGGGGTGTAATCCACTTAATTGTAAATAGTTGCACTAGTTTTAAAATTAAAATAAAAAACTTGAACAAGTGGCTCATTAAAGATTGACTAAAATTTGTACACACAAATTTTATATCTATAAAATAAAAAACAAAATATGAAACAAATATCAATTTTATTAATTTTGTAAAATTCGAGTACAATTCTCTGTAAATATCTTTACAATAAAAAGAGTGTATTCTCTGATTTGATCTCCTTTGCGGTTTGAATCCAAGGGCTACTCAAGCTTTGATCTTGAATCGGGTTGTTGAGTGTCTTCTTCAAGTCTTTGTCGTTAACAAAAATTAGAAAGAGTTTCTAATCAAGGACTGAAAAGGCTTGATCTCGAACATTTTTGTTGTTGATCTTTCTGATTTGTTGAATCGTTGAGAAAGAAAGGCACGATTTTGATGTGCTTGTTATTCTTCGCCTTTAGAGCTTTGGATGTTATAGATGAACGGCACGATTGTAAGGTGCTTGTTATTCTTCTAAACTTTAGATTTTTGGATGCTTTTGAGCTTCGATTTTTGGATGCTTTGGAGGTATGAATGAAGAATTCGTTAGAGCTTCGACGTTCTATTCTTAAGAGAGAAGAATTTGGCAGAGCTTCAATACTCTCCCCTTGAGTCCTCTCCCTTTGTTGCTTGAATGTTGAGAGAGGGAATGATTTTGCCGACCATACAATGAAATTTTAAGAGAATAGATGGATAATAATAGCATTCTTTCCCTTTGTGCCCTTTATCTTTAACAAATTACATTTCAAATATGCAGCTTTGGTAATGGATATAAATATTCTTTCATTTTGCTGAAGACTTGCTTAGAAATAAATGTGTTCATTTTGCTGTGTGTGATTAACATCTTTGGATTTGAATTGACGACATTGAAAAACCGACTAAGAGATAGAGAGATGTGAAGTGGTGGATCCCAACACTCTTCTCCCTGCCTTCAATTATAGCATTGCTTTTTTATACTAATTAAACATAGGATTTTATCCAAATAATCATCAATTTTAAAGTATTTTTCAAGGCTTAGAAACAATTGCAAGTTGAATATAACAAAAGATTTTGCATAGAAATGCAATATGAACTGAATAATTAGAAATTAGGATGTTATAAGCATCATTTTAGGAATATTAGAAATGCTGATTTTTGTTTAGGTTCAAAGTAAAGATATGCCATGTTTGAGAGTACCGAATTGGTAGTTTGAATATAGAATCCAAAGTAATTTAATTCAAACTTTGTACTAAAAATTTTTCAATTTCAAATTCAAAGCGTTGATTCGATTCGATGCTTCCAAACATCACATTAGTGTATTCCCACAGCAATCCACAAAACAATAGCCACCGAAAGCGACGAGAATTTGCACAGAAATCATTGGCCGAACAATGCTCATCCGCAAGATATAAAATCCACTTCGTTACTGGATTCCGAGGATGATTCCACACTTTGGTGTTTGGATTATAAAATTTCATGAAAATGGATTAAATAAGATAGCATAACAGGTTCTATGGTGCTGAAGGCAACTACAACATTTGTAGATTAGAAGATAATATAAAAAGTTACACCAAGCCCGTGACATTTGACTTTCTTGCAACAACAGAACAAACAGCCTTTAAGTGTTACCATCCCAAACACTTTCATGATGATATCACTTGTTTTCATATTACAGAAATTGCATACAGAAACAAAAACAGCACCAGCACCAGCACCAGCACCAGCACCAACCCATCCAAACAGATCCTAATAAAACAAAGTCTGTGACCCCATGACCTCTAACCCTTAACAGAAAGATTATTGAATTTCTCAAATTTGACGTTCTAATCACGGAAATTAATCTCGCAATCCACATGGTAAAGTGGTACTGAAATGTACATTACATAGTAAGACATAAAATTAGGTCACACACATAAGCTGCATTGATAGCAATACAACTATTATTTTACACTAGAGATAGTGACAATTATATTTTACACTTGAATTTGGCTTCACATTATGCTGCATTGACGGCAATCTTCATTCCAGACTGACAGTGCCCGGGAAAATTGCATATGAAGTAATTCTGTCCCTTGTCAAGCCTTATCCGGTCCTTCCCTGTTTGGAACACTTTTGCACCGGCCGGAGTACTGCAACCGCTGTAACCGCCCCGGTTTACGGCAACCACATTGTGGAAAGTTGGATTATAGTTGAACACTGCCCAATGTATATTTTTGTTATGTTGATGTGAAATTTAAATTTTAAATAACGCGGTTCATCCAAAACTAGGGTAACATCTATGAAATCGCCAAGATTTCACTATGATAAAGAGCAAAACGAAATGATTAACCATCTTTCCTATATTCCCATGGAATTTGGACTACATAATAAGTTGGATCCGCCAACAAGCTCCACACTTCCTATTAGCATAATTACATTTATCTAAGCTAAGTTTGTTATCAAAAAATGCACAGATTAGATGTAAAAAATTGATATATTTATTATTGACAAATGATTTAAATAAATAAATAAAAAAGAAGAAGAAAAGAAACCATTGTGCATTGTTGATATTGCTGAAACAGAGTAACAATGATACTTTAAGGGCAACAAAATAGGTGGCGAAGAAAAAAAGCTTACCAAGTATGTCACCGGCCCTAAAGCGCTTGCCATTAGGCCAATTACTGAGATTAAAGGTCCAACCACCGGAGCCACCAACTATAAAAGTTGCACCATGAACTGCCTCAAACTGAACCACAAGGCAAAGTAGTGCAACCACAATGAACATGGCTGGACCTGCACTGCCCCTTCCCTGAGACATTTCCAAAAAGAGTTGGTGAGAGAGGAAAGGAATGTATAGCTGCGAGACTGAAAAGTTCTGGTGATGCAAAGTACTAAAGGAGACTAGCTTTTTTATAGTGTGTTTGGGACAAAGCACGAGGTCCCATATGTTAGAAAAATGACACAAACCTGTTAATTACAAAGAGATAATATTCGCACTTCCTTTTCCTACAAGGATCCGAAGGAGGGGTCATGCCCTAGATTTTTTGAAAACACTTATTACTATACTGCCCAATAAAACCAAATATAGATAAGTAAATACTTGCCCCCAAATAAAATTCTTTGTTGGGACTTTAGCAATTTTAAGCGCAATAAAAATATATAACATAAACCCAAACCTAATAGCAAATTAATAACATAATATATCATACACATATATATATATATACACACACACACTTAAATTTTACTTTGATCTTACCCAAAAGTGAAACAGTAGCAATTGTTACAAACCTTCAAAACTCCATTGATCTCTCATCATCTCCATTGATTCTTGTTTATGGTTGTCTTGGTAAAAAAAAATTTACTATGTAAGTTTCACGCTATGTAATTAAAAAAAAAAAGAAAAAGAAAAAGAATCAGAGACATAAATGTTAACTTAAGAGTTATTTCTCATTGTGTATATATATATTTTTTGCCATTATGTGTATATATATATGGTGCTTTCTCTTTCCCATCACAAACACGAAACTAAAAACTCTCCAAAATTGGACGGAGAGAGCAAAAAAAAAAAAAAAAAAATCAAAAACCGAAAATTACTTGTTCCCGTGTTTCATAAATTTAAATTTACAAAGTAAAAATTCATAGAACTATACAAATACAGTATTATCTATACTCTGTATAAACAAAATATTTATTGTTTTAAAATTTATATAACCAAATATTTATAGTTTTAAAATTTATAATAAAGAATTTTTAATCTATAATTAATTCATCATATTAAAGTTTTACAAAATGTATTTGTCTATTAGAGAAAAAGTAGGAGTTGAGAGTAATTTTACAAAATGTGACGTTTAAGGAGAAGTGTTGTATATATCTCAATTTTGGAAAGTTTTTAGTTTTCTGTTTGTGAGGAGAAAGAGAAAGCACCATGTTTAATTATTTATTTTTATTTATTTTTTTTCATACCATGTAAAAGGGGACTATTTCTTTTTTTATTCTAACGTGATTTACCCAAATCAAATTCGGAGAGTTTTCGTATTTTTTCTTTCATGTTATCTATCATTACTCTTTTTTTAATTAATAGATTCATTTTAATTGACGAAATCAGAATTGTTGAGTTTATTTAATTTATAGTTTGCAATATTTCAAGACATAATTACTTTAGATTCACATAGTTCTCTAATTTATTTTTTTATAGTGTTTTTTGAAAAATTTGATAAACAAATAAATTTTTGCATGAATCTAATCAATAATGCAATATTTTTGGCCTAAAGTTTGGCCCCCAAACCATGGGATTCTGGCTCGGCCTGTGTCCCTATACTCTTTAATGCAACAATCTCAGTTGTGTGGTACAATTCTCACCAACCCCTGATTATCTTGCTTATCTCATAAATAAATGTTATTGTAAATGTGGATTGATATAGAAAGGCTCGACATGTATGTTTTTTTATAAATATCCATCAAGTTTTCAAAAATTTCCAACTTTATTATATATATATTCAAATATAAAAGAATAAGTTGATATTTTAAAAAATAGAGAATACATTAATTGCATCTCTCTTTGAAAAACTTGGCTCCCTTAAAAAGAATAACATAAGATGGCTTCAAATTTATTCACTGTCGACCGGGATCTTCACCAATTGGAGTTGTCTGGTACCCTCTCAACAACCCTCATTATCTCATAAATAAGCCTTATTGTACACTTTTATTATGTGGATTGATACACAAAGGATAGCGCTTAAGCTACAGAAAATGTTGAGGCAGTCTAAAATTTAGCGAGTAATTTTACAAAAGGTGACGTTTAAGGAGAAGTGTTGTATATATCCCAATTTTGGAAAGTTTTTATTTTTGTGTTTGTGAGGAGAAAGAGAAAGCACCATTTTTTTTTTTCCATACCATGTAAAAGGGGACTATTTCTTTTTTAATTCTAACGCGATTTACCCAAATCAAATTCGGAGAGTTTTCGTATTTTTTCTTTCATGTTACCTATCATTATTCTTTTTTTAATTAATGGATTCATTTTAATTGATGAAATCAGAATTGTTGAGTTTATTTAATTTATAGTTTGCAATATTTAAAGACATAATTACTTTAGATTCCCATAGTTCTCTAATTTATTTTTTTATAATGTTTTCTGAAAATTTTGATAAACAAATAAATTTTAGCATGAATCTAATCAATAATGCAATTTTTTCGGCCTAAAGTTTGGCCCCCAAACCATGGGATTCTGGCCTGTGTCCCTATTCTCTTTAATGCAACAATCTCAGTTGTGTGGTACAATTCTCACCAACCCCTGATTATCTTGCCTATCTCATAAATAAATGTTATTGTAAATGTGGATTGATATAGAAAGGCTCGACATGTATGTTTTTTTTATAAATATCCATCAAGTTTTCAAAAATTTCCAACTTTATTATATATATATTCAAATATAAAAGAATAAGTTGATATTTTAAAAATTAGAGAATACATTAATTGCATCTCTCTTTGAAAAACTTGGCTCCCTTGAAAAGAATAACATAAGATGGCTTCAAATTTATTCATTGTCGACGGGGATCTTCACCAATTGGAGTTGTCTTGTACCCTCTCAACAACCCTCATTATCTCATAAATAAGCCTTATTGTACACTTTTATTATGTGGATTGATACACAAAGGATAGCGCTTAAGCTACAGAAAATGTTGAGGCAGTCTAAAATTTAGCGAGTAATTTTACAAAAGGTGACGTTTAAGGAGAAGTGTTGTATATATCCCAATTTTGAAAAGTTTTTATTTTTCTGTTTGTGAGGGGAAAGAGAAAGCACCATTTTTTTTTTTTTTTTTTTCATACCATGTAAAAGGGGACTATTTCTTTTTTAATTCTAACGTGATTTACCCAAATCAAATTCGGAGAGTTTTCATATTTTTTCTTTCATGTTACCTATCATTATTCTTTTTTTAATTAATGGATTCATTTTAATTGATGAAATCAGAATTGTTGAGTTTATTTAATTTATAGTTTGCAATATTTCAAGACATAATTACTTTAGATTCACATAGTTCTCTAATTTATTTTTTTATAATGTTTTCTGAAAATTTTGATAAACAAATAAATTTTAGCATGAATCTAATCAATAATGCAATTTTTTCGGCCTAAAGTTTGGCCCCCAAACCATGGGATTCTGGCTCGGCCTGTGTCCCTATACTCTTTAATGCAACAATCTCAGTTGTGTGGTACAATTCTTACCAACCCCAGATTATCTTGCCTATCTCATAAATAAACGTTATTGTAAATGTGGATTGATATAGAAAGGCTCGACATGAATGTTTTTTTTTATAAATATCCATCAAGTTTTCAAAATTTTCCAACTTTATTTATTTATATATATATATATATATATATATATATATATATTCAAATATAAAAAGAATAAGTTGATATTTTAAAAAATCGAGAATACATTAATTGCATCTCTCTTTGAAAAACTTGGCTCCCTTAAAAAGAATAACATAGGATGGCTTCAAATTTATTCACTATCGACGGGGATCTTCACCGATTGGACTTGTCTTGAAACGTCTTAACAACCCTCATTATCCCTTAAATAAGCCTTATTGTACACTTCTATTATGTGGATTGATACACAAAGGATAGTGCTTAAGCTACAAAAAATGTTGAGGCAATCTAAAATTTAGCGAGGAGAAGTGTTGTATATATCTCAATTTTGAAAAGTTTTTAGTTTTCTGTTTGTGAGGAGAAAGAGAAAGCACCATGTTTGTTTTTTTTTTTTTTTTTTTTTTTTTTTTTTTTTTTCATACCATGTAAAAGGGGACTATTTCTTTTTTTTATTCTAACGTGATTTACCCAAATCAAATTCGGAGAGTTTTCGTATTTTTTCTTTCATGTTACCTATCATTTCTCTTTTTTTAATTAACGGATTCATTTTAATTGACGAAATCAGAATTGTTGAGTTTATTTAATTTATAGTTTGCAATATTTCAAGACATAATTACTTTAGATTCACATAGTTCTCTAATTTATTTTTTTATAGTGTTTTTTGAAAATTTTGATAAACAAATAAATTTTTGTATGAATCTAATCGACATGTACGTTTTTTTATAAATATCCATCAAGTTTTCAAAAATTTCCAACTTTATGATATATATATTCAAATATAAAAGAATAAGTTGATATTTTAAAAAATAGAGAATACATTAATTGCATCTCTCTTTGAAAAACTTGGCTCCCTTCAAAGAATAACTGTAAAAATATGGGATGGGAAAGATGAAATTGCTGAGAAAACTTCTCTTTTTCGTATTATCTTTGTACAATGGTATCATGACTTTTATACTAAATTCTGAAAGCTGTACAAAGAAAATTAATTTACTTGATCCTAAAATTAAGCATTGACGCCTAAAGTTAAGGATTTATTGTTTAATACAATCTTGCAATCATGGCATTATATGGGTTGGAATATTCTATCATTTAATACTCCTCCTCAAGTTGGAGCGTGGATGTCAAGAATGCCCAACTTGCCCAGATGAGAATGGAATACAACTTGTCCGAGTGGTTTGGTAAACATGTCAGCAATCTGTTGTCCAATTGGTACATAGACTGTTTTGATAGCACTAGACTGAATTCGTTCACGAATCGTATGGTAATCTAGCTCAATATGCTTGGTGCGCTTATGATATACGGGATTGGCATCTATGTGTAAAGCTGCTTTGTTATCACAATATAATTTTGCAAGTTCTGGATGGCAAACCTTCAAATCATGTAAAAGATATCTCATCTAAGTAAGCTCGCATGTGATTGATGCCATGGATCGATACTCAGCTTCAGCGGTAGACCGAGATACAGTTGATTGTTTCTTGGTTTTCCAAGATACAAGTGCACCTCCAAGAAAAATGCAATAACCTGTAACTGACCTCCTTGTGGTGGGGCAGCCACCCCAGTCTGCATCACAGAAACCAGTCAATGTCAATGTGCCTTTAGATGGAAATAACAAACCTTGACCTGGGGCTCCCTTTAAATAATGCCAAAGCCGATGAACCACATCAAGGTATGGCTTTCGCGGTTGTTGCATATATCGACTAAGGACATGAACTGAATAAGTGATGTCTGGTCTTGTGAATGTAAGTTATATAAGGCGGCCAACTAGTCTTCGATAGTGTGACAGGTTCTTGAGGAGTTCACCATCTGTTGGGGTTAACTTTAAATTATGCTCTATAGGAAATTTTGCAGGTCGTGCACCAAGTAAACCAGCTTCATCTAAGATGTCGAGTGTGTATTTTCGTTGAGATATAGAGATGCCCTCTTTGGAACGAGCGAATTCTACCCCAAGAAAATACTTTAAGGGTCCAAGGTCCTTAATTTGAATATAGGTGTGGAGAAACTTTTTGAGAGCAAGGATAGCTGAATCATCATTGCTTGTAATAATTATGTCATCCACATATATCAATATAGCTATAAAAGAACCTCCACATACCATAGTGAATAAAGAGTAGTCGGCTTTGGACTGCTGGTAACCCGCTTACTGAATAGCGATAGAGAATTTAGAAAACCAACTGCGAGAGGCCTGTTTCAGGCTATACAAGGATTTATTGAGTTGGCACATAACCTTTTCCCCCTATCGACGAAGGCCTGGTGGTGGATGCATATAAACTTCTTCATGGAGATCGCCATGGAGAAAAGCATTTTGGACGTCAAGTTGATGCAAGGACCAATTCTGAATGGCAGCAATAGCCAATAAACAGCAAATAGAGATAAGTCTTGCAACCGGAGCGAAAGTTTCTTTGTAATCAATGCCTTCTCTCTGTGTAAAACCCTTAGCAACTAAGCGAGCTTTGTAACGCTCAATGGTACCGTCAGAATTGTATTTGAGCTTGTACACCCACTTACAACCGATAGCTTTCTTACCCGGAGGTAGTGTAGTGAATGTCCATGTGTGATTCCGTTCAAGAGCACGAATTTCTGAGTCCATGGCCTCCCTCCATTTGGGATCACTATTAGCCTATTCAAAAGTTACAGGTTCCACAATACTAGAAATGTTGTTCACAAAGGAACGGTGAGAAGACGACATATTAGAATAAGAAATAAAATGGGATAAAGGATAACAAGTACCTAACTTGGAGGAGGATGGAGCACCAGGAGCAATTAATGGGGCCTGGTAAACATGAAAATCTCGTAGGAGGACAGACGGTTGTCAAGTTCGACCAGATTACCGCGGTGGTAGTGATGAAGCCGTGGGATTTGGTGGTGCTAAGGGAACTGATGGTTGTGGATATGGTAGACTAGATGGACTAGGTGGGCTAAGTGGGGTTGGTTCACTATGTTCATGGGGGGCTTCAGTATCAGAAATAGGTAGGATAAGAGGGTCATCTATTTGAGGAAGAGGTAAGGCAGGTGTGTCTGGCTGATCATCAGGTGGAAGATGGGAAAAGGGAAAAATGTGTTTATGAAAGATCACATCACGGCTAGAGAAAAAAATTTTAGTGGTGACATCATAAACCTGGTAACCCTTCTGGCCTAGTGGATAACCAACAAAAATGCATTTGCGTGCACGTTGATCAAATTTGTGGGATGGCTTGAAATTGGTGGCATAGCATAAGCAACCAAAAATTCTAAGATGATCATACGTGGGTGCAACATTGTGTAGCATCTCATAAGGTGATTTTGTAGAAAGAATGGGAGTAGGCAATCTATTAATCAAGAGCTTGAAATCTTAATGCACGACCAACATTTAAAAGATGACGATGCTTCCGCTCAACAACACCATTTTGTTGAGGCGTTGATGGGCAAGAATGCTGGAAAAGAATGCCATGTGTATCAAAAAATGGACGCATAGAAATAAATTCAGCACCATTGTCAATACGGAACGCTTTTATTTGGCGATTAAATTGTGTCTTCACAAAAGGAAAATTTTTTTTTAAAAAAGCTTGTGTTTCAGATTTAAAACGCATAAGATGAATCCATGTATAACGTGAAAAATCATCCACAATAGTCAAGAAATAACGTGCACCGGAATGAGAATTAATTCTATGAGGTCCCCAAATATCACAATGGATTAAATCAAAAGATGCAATAGAAGAAATAAAACTTAATGAAAAAGGTAAACGAGTTTGTTTTGCCAAAGGGCAAACATCACAAAAATGTGTTGGATCAAAAAGAATTTCTGGGACTGTTTTTGACAAGGCTTGCAAAGGTGCAGTAGAGGGATGGCCGAGACGTTGGTGCCAAAGACTAGAACGGTGGGTGACGCTATGGATAAGGTGAGGATTTTGAGCAGGCGTCAAGTAGTATAACCTATTATATTGCTTGCCCAGGCCAATCATCCTCCTCGTAGCCACATCCTGTATGACACGAAAGTTAAGATGAAAAAGAACAGAATACTGCAGTGCACGAGTAAGTTTACTGACAGATAATAAATTGACACGAAAATTAGGTACACAAAGCACATTATCAAGAGATATATCCAGAGTTATTTTTGTGGAACCAATGGAATTAATGTTGGCTCGTGCACTATTAGGTAGTTGAACAAAAGCATGTTGTGCAGGTGATGATTGATGCAAAAGATTGGGTGAAAAAGATATGTGGTCTGTGGCGCCACTATCTATAATCCAATATTTTGAGGTGTGTGAGGTAAGATTAGATGAGTGACAGGAGGGTGTGAATATACCTGTGACATTTGCAAAGGACTGAGCATTACCATTACGGAGAAGAGCCATGAGTTGATTGTATTCCTCGGTTGTGAACTTGGGGGCATCATTTGGTGGTGCAGTCTGAACCTTGGCAATTATAGTAGGGTCTTCGAATTCTACTTGAGAGTTATTGACTGTAGGTTTCTTATCCTTTGGTGGTTTGACTGTCTTGCCATGAAGCTTGTGCCCAGGTGGGAACCCAATACGGAACCAACAACGATCAACAGTATGGGTGTCTTCTCACAATATGTGCACTTAAGTAGCTTTCCTTTGTTTCCTTGGGAATTTTGGGCGGTGGGCTGTCTAGTATTCCCAACATTCATCGCATGGTGGGCAGTGGTGTCACGATTCAGGGCGACCTCCGTTTGTTTCTCTTGTCGGAGTACAAGAGAGTAGGCTTTCCGAACATTGGGTAAGGGCTGCATCAACAAAATTTGTCCACGAATAGCGGAATAGGAATCATTTAATCCCATGAGAAATTGCATTACCTTTTCTTTTTCTTCACGCTCGTTGAGCTTTTTCAGTCCTCCACAAGTGCAGGTTGGAGGGTCATTGTATGACGCCAATTCATCCCAAAGCGCCTTCAATTTGGTGTAGTAAAGAACAATCGGTTGTTGCCTTTGTCTGTGCTCCACGATGTCTCTTTGGATTTGATTAATGCGCAAAGCATTGCCTTGTGAAAAATGTTCCTTCAGGTCTGACCAAACTTCTGCTACAGTTTTAGCGTATATAACGCTATTGGCTATCTCTGGATGAACTGAATTAAGGATCCATGATAGAACCATATCGTTGCATCTTTGCCAAAAAAAGGGAGCTTTGTTTCAATTGTTGACGGAGCCTTAATCGATCCATTAACGAAACCGATTTTGTTCTTTGCGCTAAGGCTGATATGTATAGCACGATTCCAAGTCCCATAATTATCTCCTTCGAGAACTTTGGAGACTAGAATGATGCCCATATGATCTGAGTGGTGTAAGGAGAGAGGATCCGTAACATTTAGAGATGCCTCAGTTGAGGTTATCTTTTCATTGGTTTTGGGTTCGTCCCCCATCTCTTGGATATATTTCAACGGAAGGTATGAAGAAGAAAGAGAAAAATAAAAAAATTCTAGAGTCACCAAGAAAGGTTCTCTGATACCATGTAAAAATATGAGATGGGAAAGATGAAATTGTAGAGAAAACTTCTCTTTTTTTGTATTATCTTTGTACAATGGTATCATGACTTTTATACTAAATTCTGAAAGCTGTACAAAGAAAATTAATTTACTTGATCCTAAAATTAAGCATTGCCGCCTAAAGTTAAGGATTTATTGTTTAATACAATCCTGCAATCATAGCACTATATGGGCTGGAATATCCTATCATTTAATAATAACATATGATGGCTTCAAATTTATTCACTATCCACGGGGATCTTCACCAATTGGAGTTGTCTTGTACCCTCTTAACAATCCTCATTATCTCATAAATAAGCCTTATTGTACACTTTTATTATGTGGATTGATATACAAAGGATAGCGCTTAAGCTACAGAAAATGTTGAGGCAGTCTAAAATTTAGCGAGGGGCACTATCTAAAGAGAAGAGATTGCACATTAATCCATGTGTATCCTAAATGGGTTTTTAGTTTTTATTTTAATTAAATATAATTAGATATCTAATTTCAGAAGAAAAAAAAAAGTGATATTGAGCCTCTTTGTTTGAAGTTCACTAGAATTGCTCACGGTGTGTTGGAGTTTTTACAAATAATAAATAAAAATGCACTTTCATGTTCTATAGCAATTGAGACCCCAATTTGTCCTTAAGAAGAATAAGATCTATGGAGGAATAGAATATTTTTGGCATAATATCACACAAAGAGTAATATATTATGTCTCGAGATTGGAGAATGTATGTGTGATGAATTATGGAATGTTTTAAGAATTTAATTCTATCATTTTTTTTTATAATCATAATATATATAGTGACTAGTGATAGCGTATTTGCTTAAAATTAAAGAACAAGAATAAGTACATCAAGCCATAGAAGTGACATACATAAGCTGCATTTATTGATACGAATGCAACTATATATATATTATATTAATTAAAAGTAGAGGTAACATTGACATGATAGAGAATTATTTTAACCATTAGTTTGGCTTCAAATTTATTTAGCATTGACGGCTATCTTAACACCAGCAACACAATCCCCCGGAAAATTAGATATGAAGTAATTATGTCCCTTTGCAAGCGGTATATGGTCATCTCCCGTTTGGAACGCCGGTGAATCGAGTGAAGTCTTGCAACTGTTATAGTCATCCTGGTTTACCACAATCACATCGTGATGAGCTCTATCATAGATTAACTCTGACAAATGCAGATACACATGTTTTGTTATATTGTATTACAAACAGCTTCATTAATTCTTGTATTACATAAGAACTATTGATCTTCTACAAACTGTAAATTTCCCAAAAATGAATTGGGGTCACTCAAATTTTTCCTTAAGAGTTGTTAGCTCTTATATATGTTGTGAAAAAAAAAAAAAAAAAAAAAAAAAAAAAAAAAAAACGTGCTTCATCCAAAATTAAGGATACATGGGAGTCACGTAAACAGAGAAAAAATGATATTTTAAGAGAAAAACTAGGTAAAAAAAAAAAAACTTACCAAGTATGTCACCAGCCTTGAAGCTCTTGCCATTAGGCCAACCACTCACGTTAAAGGTCCAACCACCTTTGTCACCAACTGTAAAATTTGCCCCATGAACTGGCTCAAAGTGAGCCACAAGGCTAAGTAGTGCAACCACAATGAGCATGGCACCGCCCCTTCCCAGAGACATTTCCAAAAATAGTTAGTGAGAGAAAGAAAAGGTGTAGCTGTGAGAGTGAGAGTGAGATGTTCTGAGGATGCAAATTACTGAAGGCAGGCTAGTCTTTTTATAGTGTTTTGGTGAGAGCTATACAAGGCGAAGCAATTAAGAAATGGAGAATTAATACGAGACATCCACATCACTAGGTTGGATGAAGTTTATTCAATCTAAGTTGGATTCAAGTGTTATTTAAGGAGGTAATATAATACTTACCTTGTATAATAAGAAACATTACAATTTATATGGGATAGAGGGAGTAATATTTTAATTACAAGTTATATCAATCATAAAGGCAATTAAGACGGTTGCCTAGGACCTCCAATAAGAGAAGAGGCCTCATAACTCATTACATTAGGTGTATATATATATTTTTTAATGAATTAATTATGATTTATATATTATATAAATTATCAAATAAATACAACTGATTTTCTATGAGATATTAGAATTTAAAAACCAAAATTTTTACAAACCATATCTTTTTCATCTCCATTCCTATGTTCCTTCATAGCAATTATTTGTTCTTGGAGGGATGCTAAACCTGAAGTCAGATTAATCGTGGAACAATATTTTCGCACTTTATATACCTCGACAAGTGGTGGTTTCACATCTTATTTTTGGGATTTAATTCTGTTGACAGTGTCGGCGGTTGATAATATCTCACTCTTGCAACAAGGCACAGAGGAAGAATTAAAGATGGCTGTTCAAGGTATGGGTCCTTATAAAGCACCAGGGCCTGATGGTTTTACTCCTCTTTTCTTTCAAAACAATTGGGATTTGATGAAGACTGATTTGGTAAAGGGGTTCAACTTATTTCTTTCAACGGGATTTTTGACCAAGAGTCTTAACCATACTAACATTACCCTAATTCCGAAAGTGAGGAATCCTGCGAAGATGACCCAGTTCTGGCCTATTTCATTATGCAATGTCATTTATAAGATCTACTCCAAAGTTTTAGCTAATAGGCTCAAGCCCTTGCTATCTTCACTGATTTCTGAAAATCAAAGTGCCTTTGTCCCTAACAGACTTATCCACGATAATGTCATGTTGGCTCAAGAAGTACTCCATTATTTGAAGAAGAAGAAGAATGGAAAAACCAGTTTTATGGCTCTGAAATTGGATATGGCTAAAGCATACGACAAAGTTGAATGTGAGTTCATTCAAGGCATAATGGAACATATGGGATTTGCGAAAGGATGGATTAAAGTCATTATGGGTTGTGTGCGATCGGTCTCTTATTCGATTCTCATTAATGGTGAAAGTGGTGGGCTCATTTTTCCTTCTTGGGGCTTAAGGCAGGGAGATCCCCTCTCTCCTTTTCTTTTTTTGCTCTGTACCGAAGGTTTTTCTTTGCTGTTGAAGCAAGCAGTTGTAAGGAGGCATACTCATGGGATTTGCATTGGCCGAAGTATTAGTCCAATGACCCATTTATTTTTTGCTGACGATGCCATTCTGTTTTGTTGAGCTAACCGTGAGGAAGCATTATCTTTGCAATCAATTCTATCATCTTATGAAACTTTGTCTGGACAAATGGTGAACTTTGATAAATCAGGCTTGTTTTTTAGCTCTAATGCTGATCCAGAATTAAAAGAGATGATTAGGAGCATTCTACACATTCAAGAGTCAGCATGGGTAAATAAATATTTGGGGTTACCGGCTGTCTTTGAGAGATCCAAATCAGCCTCTTTGAAGTATCTTTCTGAGGAGCAAAAGTTCAGACACTTAAAGACGAGTTACTATCTAAAGCCGGTAGAGAAGTTTTGTTGAAATCTGTTTTATCTTCGTCACCTCTCTATGATGCCCAATGTTTCAAGTTGCCACTATATATTTGTGATCAGATTCAGAGTCAGTTTATTAAATTTTGGTGGAGTGGTTCAGTTGACAAATCAAAAATTTGCTGGGTTAGTTGGGATCGTCTGTGTACTCACAAGAATGATGGAGGATTGGGATTCAGGAATTTACAAGTTTTCAATTTGGCTCTATTAGCGAAGCTTGCTTGGTGTCTGGAGGTCGGTGATTCTTCGTTATTTGTTAGGATATTCAAACAAAAATATTTTCCTGATGTGGACTTTCTTGAATCACACTGCCCTAGTCGCGCAAGTTGGGTCTGGAGGAGTGTTGTGTCTGCAAAGGAAATTATTTCTTAAGGCTTTAGATGGCGCATTGCAAATGGGGAAAAGGTTAATTGCTGGTCTCACAATTGGCTTCCTGATCCTCTTAATCCCAGAGTTACTTCCCCTCGAAAAGGTAGCTTTGTCTCCACAGTGGCTGACTTGATTATTCAATCCAATAAGACATGAAATCAGCCTCTGATCTGCAGCACTTTCAACCAACGCGATGCTGATTTAATCTTACAAATTCCTATAGCAGAATATATGGATGGTGATTAGAAAATTTGGGGAGCTACTCCTAATGGTAAATTTACAGTGAGGAGTGCTTACAGATTGGCCATGCAAATGCAATACCCACCTCCTTCAGTTTCAGATGCTACTTCTCGAAGTTGTGATCATGAGTTTTCTTCTTTGTGGAAGACTATTTGGAAACTTAAAGTCCCTCAGAAAGATTCATTTGTTCTTGGCAGTGTTGTCATGAAGGACTGCCTGTTCTGACTCAATTAAAAATTAGGGTAAAGTACAGAGACACTCCCTGAGATTTGGGGTAAGGATACTCAGATGAAAGTTTGCCTATTTTTGGACAACCACACCCCCTTGTGAAATTTGCCATCCAAACAGAGCCTTAAAACATGTGAAAAGTCTATTTTACCCTTCACTATTTTATTAATTTTAATTATAAAATATCAAAATACTTAAATGACCAAATTACCCTTTTCATTTATCTCTCTCTCTCTATATATATATATACATATATATACACACTGTTGACCTTAATGATTTCATCCAAGGACAATCTAAAGGTTTTGATGATAACAAATCATTAATGGTGTTTAAGGACTAATGTTCACATTGAGTGTTATAGATGATTCATATTCAAAGAAGAACCTCAATGAAGACCATAAAGACTATTCCAAGAATTCCATTACTCAAAATCACATCTATGGATAACAAAGGAGACAAAGAAGACATGAAGTTGTAAGGAACCAAATGCAAAGTCCATCCAAAGATAACTTGGACATCATTGATTAAGAAAGCAACTTAAAGAAAAGAAGGAAGGAAGAATACCTCAAAGCCTAAAAGATCATGAACAAAGCTTGAAGAAAGGGGTAGATAGCTTGGTGAGTGCTAGCTTAAATTGTAAAGTTATTTTTGAAGCAACTTCATTTGAAAGCTCATCTCTATAGGACCATGCATCTCATATCATCATTCATATGCTCCTATATCCATTAGCAATATACTATGCACTTCATTCATATATAATTGCACATGGAGTGTTTCCTAAAGAGTGAGTTAGTTCAAGCTTGTATAAGCTTTGAAAGAACTCATCACTTGTGCTAGAAATGATAAGACCATGCACATCAATCATATAATTCATATTGGTCAACAATTAAGGCATGAGAAGCCTTTATTACCATGAGTTGGTAACGGACATTAGGACCCCAGAATGCACGTCATGAAAAACTGTGTTTTTGGCTAAGTGTGAAAAATGGATTTTTGAAATAATGATTATTTCACAATAATTTTTCCCTGTAATAACTCCTTATACTTAAACTAGCCTAAACTGATTTTATCATAATTTTTGACCAAGCCTACATAAGTCTACATGCGGATTCATTTTTACAAAAACTGTCGAAAATCCAAATTTATACTAAAACTGAATTTCTACATTTTGATTTAGTTGGATTTCAATTTTCTAGTATTTTCCAAATGGGGGGTTCTTCCTTATTTACATTGTAAACTTAAAGTAAATGGATATATAAATTAAAGAAAATAAGGTCTATGCAGATGTCTTGTAGAGCACTGTCTAATCTGTTAACTTAGAACAACTCATGAAGCAGCAGTTTCATTTCGGCAGGCCGAAATGCATGGGCAAGTTATTTCGGCCTACCGAAATAAGGCACTCAGTACATCTCATTTCATTTCAGTCGACCGAAACAAGTGTGGGTCTTACTTCGGTCTACCGAAACAAAAGTACTGAGAATGATGTTTAACCTTAAGTCATTTCGGACAACCGAAACACAATGATGTTTCATTTCGGTTGACCGAACCAGCGCGAATTCAAATTCAAACGACTATTTCACCTAGAACTGTGTGCCCAACAGCTCTATTGATATCAGATGCATTAGAAACTCTATAAATAGAGTTGGGGTTGTCTGGTTTCGGGTTAAAGGTCTTAAAAGGAACTTCTACAGAGCTTTTGCTCTAGTTCCTCCTTCTCCTTGTGGAGCTTTTGATCTAGTTGTCCACACTAGGAATCACCATTGAAATACATTGCATATCATTCATGTGATTCATCTTGCAAACTTAGAGTTGAGCTTCCATTTGATTACTTCATTTGTAACTCTAAGTATGAGAGCTATAAGTTGTATATTTGTCTATGTGAGAGACATTCTTTGAGAACTTCATCAAATATCCATTCTTAAGAGAAGAAGACCAAGAGGTGCTCTTGGCAAGGGAAAAGCTTGTTTAAGCTATTGTAAGGGCTAATGTAGCCCAAGGAAGAAGAAACAAACAAGCTTCATTTGTAAAGGTTGGTGTGACCCAAAGGAAGACTAAGAGAAGGTGTTTCTCTTAGCACTTTGAAGCAAGGAGTTGCTTCATGTAAAGGTTTGCTCTCCACCCGCAAGGAGGAGCCGTAGTAGAATCCTTGAGAGTTTTCTTAAGGTATGGACGTAGGCCGAGGTTATGTCGAACCATGTACATCGCGTGTCTTTTGGTTTGCAATTTCTCTAACTCTTACTCTCTTTATTTCCCTAGCATTTTCCATTTCATAATCTTAATGCTTTATTTATGAATGCTATAATATGGACATATTAATTTGTATATGAGGAGGATGGGATGAATGCTTGGATTAAGTTGAATGAGTGTTTCATTTTAGTTTAGACTATATGTCCTATATTTGATTCATATATAGCTAAAATGATGTTGTAGACCAAGTGTTTGACAAAATGCATATTCAACACATCCTTCATCTTTAGAGTTTATATACACACCAAGTGTTTTATAAATTTGTAATAAACTCTATGACTATGCGTTTCATGTTATTTGCACCTTGAATATTAATCACATCAATATTATGCAAATGCCAATTCTAAATGGTTAGTTGAATTGAATGCATTGAAGCTTAAAGTAATTCATTTATTTGAGTCAATGATAATCACACTTAGATGCATGACTTATAAGCATGATTCAATGTACAAAATGAATTGTTCATTTGCTAAAGCAATCTACACATGTGTAGTAATCTCATTGGATTATATTTCAAGTACTTGGTGATATCTACACCACAACTCATTAGAAAAGTATTCATCACAATAAATCATATTAGGCTCTAAAGTTTAGAGAAAAAGAAAATGAGCTTAGAGAAGCTAAATCGAAAAAGTTCCATAGTTTGCCAATGACCTTATTCACCCCCCTCTAGGGTTATTACTTGGGCAACACACACAACCACAAAATAGTCACCACCGGTCCACCACCCCAAACCTAGAACTTGACTCTTTGGTTGGTAACAGAGTGGAATTCCAAACAGGCGGGCTTCTCAAACATCGCCTCGTCTTCGTCGGAGAATTCATCGTCGCCACGACAAAGCTATTTCGGATCAGAATTGCAGAATAGACTCGTCTTCGTCGGATCAGAATTGCAGAGACCATCTGCAAACCCCTTTCATCAAAATCTTCACCAAACTCGCCAGAATCAGAATGAGGATCGAACCTGTCGTGGCATGATTTCATTGTTCGGTCGGTGATTGATAGCGGTGGAACAAAAATCGGAACGAGGATCGAACCAGATCCAGCTGTTAGCTTCCCTACATGCGTCGCACATGCCACTGTTCTATTGTATAAAGTGTCGCCGGTGTTAGATTGGTTTTGCTATCATCGGAGTTGCAATTTGTTCATCAATTCGATTTGGGGTTTCAAGCTTCTCTCTCAATCTATATCTATATATGTGCGTGTTTTGGGTTGCCACGTAAGACCTGCTAGGTGGAACTTGAATTCCCATCTATATGTGTGTCTTGGGTTGCCGCCTAAGACCTGCTAGGTGGAACTTGATTTAAGCTTCTCTCGCAATTTGTTCTGTACCCTTCTGAGTTTAGTGCCATGAGATCAGTACGAATAAGTTGAATTGGCCAAATCATTCTCTTGCTTTAATTCCATATACGATTGAGTATATGGGGCTGACCCTCTTCCTTCGACTATATATATATTTACACACAGGAAAAAAAAAAAAAAAAAAAAAAAAAAAAAAAGAGCTTAGTTATAAGCTTGTTAGTTGACTCTGCTAGGCTTTGTTTGGGTAAGAGGGGTAAGAGAAGAAAGTGAACAGAGAAAAAAAAAAAAAAAAGGGTATTGATGATGATGATGCGGCATTGTGCGTGTGATTTGTGGTGGTGATGATAAGGATTTTTGGTTTATCAAATGGGTTTTTTCCAATAACCCATTTAAGCTTATTCAATTGTATTTATCAATTTTATATCAAAGGGTAATAAAGTCAATTCACCATTCTCAGGGTGTCTTTGTCCATTTTATCAAACTTGAGGGGGTGTGACTGTCCAAAAATAGGACAACTTTCATCTATTTGTCCTTATGTCAAACCTCAAGGGGTGTTAGTGTACTTTACCCTAAAAATTAAGGGAGTGGTCGACAATGATTGGTGTCCATTGTGTGGTACAAGAGAAGAATCTTTATCTCATTTGTTGTGCTTTTGCCCCATTGCTAGCTTTGTGTGGAGAATGTGTCCATTGAGGGTGGACTTGGGTTCTGATAGGCAAATTTCTTGGCAACAAGTGTGGATTTATTGTAATGTCTGTATATATATATGTTAAAAGATTTTTTTTTATGTTAGCTGTGGGGCCCACCTTATTTTAAGGCACATGTGGTTATGGGATGTAGACCCATTTTTCTTATCTCTTATTTCTCTCGCAGCTTCCTCTCCTTCTCTGTTTTTCTTTTTCTTTTCTTTTTCACACAAGCTTCCACTTTTGATTTCTCCCTCATTTCTTAGTGTTTTTAAGTGCCGTTTGTGGCAAAACGGAGAGCACGACGAGCTCAACACGTGTGTACCAGCAATTTCAGTTTTGAGCAACCCAGAGAGTCCGAAAATCTTGACCCATTTTGAGGGTTTGTGGTGCAAATTGGTGGGTTTTTGCATAACATAGAGGTAGGGGTCTCTAATTCCTACAATCTTGTTCCTTTGTGAATTAATTGTTCTTGATTAGTGTCCTAGTATGCTAAATTGTGATGATTGTTCCTTTGTCAATAAATTTTTCTTGATTAGTATCGTATTAGTATTTTAGCATGCTATATTGTGATAATTGTTCCTTAAAGTGCCTTGATTGTATATATGAAATATGTGAGAAGGTGTATTTAATTGAATTATAATGTGTAGTTAAGTGAATTGTATGAAAAAAAAAAATAATAATAATAATATTAATAATAAAATAAAATAAAAACATGTTTAATGTGTTAGTTTTCCATGCCAATCATGCTTAAGAATTTGTTAGAAATTTTATGTGAAAGCTTGTTAATTGTGTGTTAAAAATTCTCTCCATTTCCATATATGCACACAAGCATTGGGCATGAAAGAAAAGGGAAAGTGTTTTGAAATGAAATTAAAAGGGGATTTTAGGGAGAATTTGATGAAACGGTTTTTGAGAAAAACCCGGTCGCCACGGAGTCACCAAAGGGCCGGTGTGTTAATATAGCCTAGAGGGAACTAGGAAGATTGCCCTAGCGTGGTTGAGCTATCTGGGCCCCAAGTGACACTGCAAAGGTACCAAAGGTCAGGGACGATAGCCAATCCTTCTCTCGTGTCGCTGCGAAGTCACCAAAGGGTGGGTTATATTAACAGTTTGTGAAGTGATGATGTTTTTTCTGAAAATGGGGAGTGACATGCATAACATTGCATTCATTGCACAAAATTTATTTGCTTTGAACTTAGAATTGATATTTTGTTTTCCCGACTTTGCATGACCCTAAATTCCTATTATCTTATTCCTTGTTTGGATTCACGGGGATACAAGAGGTGTGTCTTAGGCACCACCTACTGAGCAATGTTGCTCACCCTTTTTATTTAACATTTTTTTACAGGAAACGGGAAAGAAGTGGCGGATGACATTTTACTACAGACTTAGTATGTATTAGGAGCTTATTTTGTTGTTTTTGTACTTGGGTCATTCTATTTTTGTAAGACTAAGCATAATGTATTTTATACGATGACTTATGGACTTTGAATATTATAATTATACTTATGGGCCTGTAAAGCATAGACATTTGATCTTAATCTTGTATTTTGGGACTGTAATTATGATACTTGGATGATATAGTATGTGGTTGTACCACCATGGAATGTATTAGATGTTTATTGTGTTGGGACAGTTTAAAAATATTTTTAAACAAGTTTTTGTAGGATGATTTTT
This sequence comes from Cornus florida, assembly GCF_030987335.1. Lineage (NCBI taxonomy): Eukaryota > Viridiplantae > Streptophyta > Magnoliopsida > Cornales > Cornaceae > Cornus > Cornus florida. Next base: position 74,147,560 of record NW_026775579.1, on the reverse strand, counting down.
AGCGGAGGTCATGCCGAATTTTTTTTAAAAATTTTGGCATCGGTTAGGGTCGTTACAAATTTGGTATCAGAGCCTTGGTTTGAAAACCGTTAGGACGACGGGTAGAGGCCTACATAGGGTTGTATGGGAAGTCGTTTGCATAGAACGATGTCACGGCGTGAGGAACCCAGGGAAGTTGGCCCTAGGCCAACAAGGGGTGATATTGGCGGGAGCTCGAGCTCCAATCCGGCGGTGCCAGTTGATGAGGACACACTACTTTGGGATTTAATTGCCCCAAGGGTTGTTCCTACAAGGAGGGATAATGTGGAAGCACTCGTTGAAGAGGGTGAAAGTCCGGCGGAACTAGTATTGAATCGCTTGTTGCAGAGGGCCTTCAGGGCCACCATTGTTACTCAGCCGCAGCTGATACCACAACTGGTAGTACAAGTGGAGGAGACGCCAGCACAGAAGCGTCTCAAGATTATTAAAGGGTTTTCTCAGTTGATGCCAGTAATGTTTGAAGACGGTGTAGATCCCATGGTAGCGGATGACTATATGAAGCAAGTTGAAACTCAATTGACTTCTATGGATGTGACGGAGGATCACTTCAAAATCATCCTAGCCACTTACAAGTTCACAAAGGATGCCAAGTTTTGGTGCAAATCGATCACAAATCAATATAAAATTGAAGAGATGAGTTGGGATAGATTCAAAGAGCTGTTCTATGAGAAGTATTTACATGCCTCCAATAGGTAGGAGTTAAAGAATCAGTTTATTGGCCGTATCTAAGGCAATATGTCAATGACAGAATACGAGAACAAGTTCACTTCTCTTTTTCGCTTTGCTCCAGAGATGGTGAGTAATGAAGTTGATAAGGTTCGGAAGTTTATCTCCGAACTTGATTACAAGATGAGGCCGTTGTTAATAGCACAGGGCCTCAAGGTTTATTCTGAGGCAGTGGAATGGGCATTAATGTTAGAGGTGGAGGCCAAAGATAAAGAAGCAAGAAGGGAACGGTGGAGACAAAAGAGGAATGTAGGACCATCTGCAGAGGGACCTTCAGGGAAAAGGAACATGGGTGGTTCATTTCAGTTTTAGGGGTAGCAGTCTGCACAATCCGCTCCTACCACTCTTATGCTAGCTGGATCTGATAAGAATGCAGTTGTTTGTTTTCAGTGCCAGCAGCCTCGACATTACAAGTCCAATTGTCCCATGAGATCGTCTTCAGTTTCTTCAGCTCCGAGGGTTTGTTATGGGTGTGGCCAGCAGGGCCACTTGATTTAAGACTGTCCGAGTCAGGGAGCAGGCACCACTAGTGGCAGAGGGTCACAGCAGAGGCCGTCGCAGTCGGCTACAGTTCAGTCAGGTTTCAGACCACTGTCACCACCACAACCTGCCATGTCTTCTCAGGGTTCACGACCAACTAGGAGGGATACTCCTACTGTGTCGGCACAGCAGTCTGGTGTTCAGATTGGTAGTTCTCAGGGACCGCAGGGACGTGTCTTTGCACTTGCACTGACTGATGCATCTCTTGGATCTTCAGTTCTCCGAGGTATATTTTCATTGTTTGGTTCTTGGGCCCGTGTTTTGTTTGATTCTGGTGTATCTTATTCTTTCATTTCATCATCATTTGCACTTGTATTGGGGTTAGAGATCAGTTTCATGGATCGAGCGTTGTGTGTTGATACGCCAGTTGGGGTTTTAGTGTCATTGAGCTGAGTTATGCGGGATTGTTCCATTGTGATAGCCGGGCGGACTTTTGTGTTTGATCTTATCCTCCTGGAGATGACTAGCTTTGATGTCATTCTCGGGATGGATTGGTTAGCTTCATTTTATGCTACGATCGACTGTTACAGATGAAGGGTTATAGTTTGCATTCCCGAGGGAGACTGTTTCTTTTTCGTGGGAGATCGGAGTGATTCCCACATTTCATCATTTTATGGAGTTCGTGGACGGAGTTGTGGTGATTACTTCTTGGCTAGCCTTATAGCCGAAGAAGATGATGTTGTGAAAGAGGATTATCCTGCAGTTGTTCGTGATTTTCTGGATGTATTTCGGGAGGATTTGACAGAGTTGCCTCCACACCAAGAAGTGGAGTTCTCTATTGATTAGATGCCAGGTACCGCGCCGATTTCTATGGTACCGTATCGTATGGCACCAGTTGAATTGAAAAAATTAAAGAGGCAGCTTGATAATTTGAGGATGAAAGGTTTCATCTAACCAAGTGTGTCACCGTGAGGCACACCGGTCTTGTTTGCTAAGAAGAAAAATGGTTCTTTGAGGTTGTGCATTGATTATCGGAAGTTGAATCATGCTACCATCAAGAATAAGTATCATTTGCCAAGGATAGATGATTTGTTTGATCAGTTGAGAGGAGGCAATTGTTTTTCGAAGATTGACTTGAGGTCAGGCTACTATCAGTTACGGGTTAGGGATGAGGATATCCCAAAGACAGCGTTTTGTACATGGTATGGACATTATGAGTTCCTTGTTATGCCTTTTGGCTTGACTAATGCGCCAGTAGCATTCATAGACTTGATGAACCGCGTCTTTCACGATTACTTGGACCAGTTTGTGGTAGTTTTCATGAATGACATTCTCGTGTATTCACGATCTCGGGAGGAGCACGAGGTCTATTTGAGTATTGTTTTACAGATTTTACGGGAGCACCGATTGTATGCCAAATATGAGAAATGTGAGTTTTGGCTACAGGAGATGAAATTTTTGGGGCATATTGTTTCAGAAGATGGAGTGCCAGTAGGTCCATCTAAGGTTAAAACAGTTTTGAATTGGAAGCAACCTAAGAATGTTTTTGAGATTCGGAGTTTCCTTGGCCTAGCGGTTTACTATCGGAGATTTGTGAAGGATTTCTCTTGTTTGGCAGCTCCTATGACCCGTTTGACTCGAAAAAGGATTAAGTTTGTGTGGAATGAAGCCTGTGAGTCATCTTTTCAGGAGTTGAAGACAAGATTGACTACAACTCTAATGTTGGTGATACCTGAGCGTGGCTTGGGTTATGTGATTTATTGTGACGCTTCACGCGATGGTTTGGGATGTGTGTTGATGTAGGATGGTAGAGTAGTGGCTTATGGGTCTCGACAGTTGAAGACTCACGAGCTTAACTACCCTACTTATGATTTGGAGTTAGCGGCAGTTGTATTTGCCTTGAAGTGTTGGAGACATTACTTGTATGGTGAGAGATTTGAGGTATACTCGGATCATAAAAGTCTCAAATATTTTTTCTCCCAAATGGACTTGAACAACAGACAGAGAAGATGGGTTGAGTTCTTAGAGGACTATAATTTTGACTTGCAGTATCATCCGGGCAAGGCAAATGTGGTAGCAGATGCCTTAAGCCAGAAATCTCGTGGGACTCTGGCCTGTTTGGCTATTCGGAAGTGGAAGATGCTTAAGGATTTGGCAAAGATGGGATTGTATTGTTTTTATGACGATGTTGACAGTGAGCCAACATTCTTGTTTAGTCTTGTGGCTCAGCCTACTCTTGTTGTATGAGTGATTGAGTCACAGAAACAAGACCCGGATTTAGATGCCATTCACGCTTTGATCTCTAGTGGTGAGACAGTGAAAGATTGGACCTTGCATGCAGATAGGGGTCTACGGTTCAGGGGTTTATTAGTGGTTCCCATGATTTGTCGTGAGGACGTCTTACAGGAGTTTCACATTTCCCGCTTTACAATTCATCCAGGTGGTACCAAGATGTATCACAATTTGAGACGTCAGTATTGGTGGAACGGAATGAAGAAAGATGTTGCTTAGTTTGTGGCTAAGTGCTTTACCTGTCAGCAGGTGAAGGCCGAGTATCAGAGACCAGCTGGTTTATTGCAACCATTGCCTGTAGCGTAGTGGAAATGGGAACATATTGCTATGGATTTTGTGATAGGTCTTCTAAGGTCACCAAGGGGCAATGAAGCCGTATGGGTCATCATTGACAGGTTAACCAAGACGGTTCATTTTTTGCCTATTAAGGCAACAGATGATGTAGAGAAGCTTGGTGTACTTTATGTGAAGGAGATTGTAAGGTTGCATGGAGTTCCAGTAACTATTGTCTCATATAAGAATGCCAAGTTCACTTCGAAGTTCTAGGAAGGACTTCAAGCAACGTTTGGTTCAACATTGCATCTTAGTACAGCATTCCATCCACAGACAGACGGTCAGTCGGAGCGTACTATCCAGATTTTGGAGGATATGCTTCGGGCATGTGTACTTGATTTGGGAGGTAGTTGGAAGGATCACCTTCGGCTTATTGAGTTTGCTTACAACAACAGTTATCAAGCAAGTATCCAGATGGCTCCATTTGAGGCATTGTATGGTAGACCTTGTAGGTCTCCTGTTTGTTGGACTGAGGTGGGTGAGACCGCCGCCTTAGGACCTGACATAGTACTCAAGACTACTGAGAAGATTAAGCTGATTAGACAGAGGTTACTTACAGCTTAGAGCTGACAGAAGAGCTATGTAGATAAATGGAGACGACCGTTATCTTTTGAGGTGGGAGATGTTTTTCTATGGGTTTTTCTACGGAAAGGATTGATAAGATTTGGGAAAAGTGGCAAGTTGTCGCCACAATTCATTGGACCGTTTGAGATTTTGGACCGAGTAGGAGAGGTTGCCTACAGACTTGCTTTGCCACCATAGTTGGACAGGGTTCACAATGTCTTTCATGTATCGATGCTACAGAAGTATGAGCCAATCCATCTCACATTTTGAGTTGGGTTGATGTAGACAATGATGAGGATATTTCCTACGAGGAGGGACCAGTTCAGATCCTTAACACACAGCAGAAGGTGTTGAGGAATAAGACGATACCAATGGTGAAAGTTCTTTGGAGACACCACGGAGTCGAGGAGGCTACTTGGGAACTTGAACAGGAGGTTCACTCCAAGTATCCAGAGTTGTTTTCTCCCTCAGGTATGGCTTGATTTCGGGGACAAAATCTTTTAAAGTTGAGGAGAATATAATGTTTGTATCTTATATATATATATATATATATATATATATATATATATATATATATATATATATATATATATATATATTAAAATATTTTTTTTTATGTTAGCTGTGGGGCCCACCTTATTTTAAGGCACATGTGGTTATGGGATGTAGACCCATTTTTCTTATCTCTCATTTCTCTCGCAACTTCCTCTCCTTCTCTATTTTCCTTTTTCTTTTCTTTTTCACATAAGCTTCCACTCTTGATTTCTCCCTCATTTCTTAGTGTTTCTAAGTGTCATTTGCTGCAAAACGGAGAGCACGGTGAGCTCTAAACGTGTGTACCAGCAATTTCAGTTTTGAGCAACCTAGGGAGTCCGAAAATCTTGACCTATTTTGAGGGTTTGTGGTGTAAATTGGGGGTTTTTGCATAACATAGAGGTAGGGGTCTCTAATTCCTACAATTTTGCTCCTTTGTGAATTAATTGTTCTTGATTAGTGTCCTAGAATGCTAAATTATGATGATTGTTCCTTTGTGAATTAATTTTTCTTGATTAGTATCCTATTAGTATTCTAGCATGCTATATTGTGATAATTGTTCCTTAAAGTGCCTTGATTGTATATATGAAATATGTGAGAAGGTATATTTAATTGAATTATAATGTGTAGTTAAGTGAATTGTATGAAAAATAATAATAATAATAATAATAATAATAATAATAATAATAACATGCTTAATGTGTTAGTTTTCCATGCCAATCATGCTTAAGAATTTGTTAGAAATTTTATGTGAAAGCTTGTTAATTATGTGTTAAAAATTCTCTCCATTTCCATTTATGCACACAAGCATTGGGCATGAAAGAAAAGGGAAAGTGTTTTGAAATGAAATTAAAAGGGGATTTTAGGGAGAATTCGATGAAACGGTTTTTGAGAAAAACCCGGTCGCCACGGAGTCACCAAAGGGCCGGTGTGTTAATATAGCCTAGAGGGAACTAGGGAGATTGCCCTAGCATAGTTGAGCTATCTGGGCCCCAAATGACACTGCAAAGGTACCAAAGGTCAGGGACAGTAGCTAATCCTTCTCTCGTGTCGCTGCGGAGTCACCAAAGGGCGGGTTATATTAACAGTTTGTGAAGTGATGATGTTTTTTCTGAAAATGGGGAGTGACATGCATAACATTGCATTCATTGCACAAAATTTATTTGCTTTGAACTTAGAATTGATATTGTGTTTTCCCGGCTTTGCATGACCCCAAATTCCTATTGTCTTATTCCTTATTTGGATTCACTAGGACACAAGAGGTGTGTCTTAGGCACCACCTACTGAGCAATGTTGCCCACCCCTTTTATTTAACATTTTTTTACAGGAAACGGGAAAGAAGTGGCGGATGACATTCTACCACAGACTTAGTATGGATTAGGAGGTTATTTTGTTATTTTTGTACTTGGGTCACTCTATTTTTGTAAGACTAAGCATAATGTATTTTGTATGATGACTTATGGACTTTGAATATTATAATTATACCTATGGGCCTGTAAAACATAGACATTTGATCTTAATCTTGTATTTTGGGACTGTAATTATGATACTTGGATGATATAGTATGTGGTTATACCACCATGCAATGTATTAGATGTTTATTGTGTTGGGACTGGTTAAAAATGCTTTTAAAAAGGTTTTTGTAGGACGATTTTTACCGGAGGTCATGCCGAATTTTTTTTAAAATTTTGGCATCAGTTAGGGTCGTTACATTTATCTTCATACTTTGTGGGAAGGGTTTGATGATGCTGATGATTCTTTTTCTTTGGCATCTTTTATTTACTGGCAATTGTGGAAGTGTAGGAATGATTGGTGTTACAACACGAAGAAATGGAATCCACCTGACATTTTAGATCAAGTTATGATGCAATATTATGAATTTTATGCTTTGGCGCGACAGGATAAAATTCATTATTTGCCTCATAGTGATCTTCAACCAATTCTTGGCCATTGGAAAGCTCCTAACATGGGTTATTTGAAGCTTAATGTGGATGCATCGTATTGTACCAAGTCTATGCTATGTGGAGGTGGAATGGTGTTGCGAGATCATCGTGGCCGAGCATTAAAGGTTAGTGCCGTGTGCTTCCATAATATTGGTAATGTTGTAGTTGCATAAGCTATCATTCTAAATGAGGGGTTGAAACTCATGTTAAGCTGGGGCTGCAATGGTGTTGTGGTGATTGAGGGTGACTATAAAAACGTCTTGTCCCTAAATCCTACCAATTCTTTATCTGCTTTTGTGTGTGTTGATGTTTCACAATTAGTGCATCAGTTTTCTAAGTGTCAGCTATCTTGGTGCCCTAGAGTTTGTTATAGGGTAGCTCATGCCTTGAGTAAATGGGCTGCTCATTACCAAATAGGGGAGTTTGATTGGGATGTTTGGCCCCATGGTTGTTGGAGGCACTGTCTGTAGATTGTTTTAGTTCTTGATTTCTTTTGTCTATGACAAAAAAAAATATATATATATAAAAAAAAAAAAAATCACTGTTAATGCGGAGGGAAAAACCCTAGCCAATGGGAATGTGACAGTTTTACAATGAAGGGACTTTACTATTTGTCTGAAACATGTCAATCCTTGAATCGGATAGGCCAAAAAAATTAGGCCGGATGCATTAGAGAACATTCGGCCCAATCCCTTCCATCCTCCTAGATCATTGTAAAGAGGATTCGTAGGCCCAGCAAAGGCTTGAACCTTAGTAAGATTTTGTACCCTAATGGATAGGGTCCAAAAGGCCCAATAAGTATTTGTGTATTTTTCAGAAGTTGTTTTATAAAATCTTGGAAAGGTTTATTGGAAGGAAATATGAGGAAGAGAGCATTCATTAACCCTCTTATGATAATATATTGGTTGAAATGATTTGCCCATTAGTGAGAGAGAAGAAAGAGAAAGGGGCATCACGGTTAACTTGTGTAGTCTAAGTTTAGAATTTTAATGTGCGGTGAGTGTGGTGACTACCGTAAAAAAATTATTATATGATCCCGATTAATCATTATATGACACATTAGTAAAAAATTGAATAAAACTTACATATCTCTGACACATTGGTTAATGTGTCGCATGGTGATTGAATTGGTCCAGGTACCATTTAATAGTTTCTCTCCGTTTATTGGTCAATAAATATTTCTTTTAGTTTTATCTTATAATTTACCTTTTTTTTTTTTTTTTTTTTTTTTTTTTTTTTTTTGTGCAGGATTTTTCAAATTTTCATTCAAGAAGTTCCGTCAACAATTTCAAACATTTTGGAATTAGTTCTAATTTTAAAATCCTCTTTTATGTCAATACTTGCTCAAAATTTTGTACTTTATAATTTATTGCCTTTCTTTTACGTAGGTTTTTAACACAATTAAATTACTATCTATTAAGTTTAAAAAAAAAAAAAAAGAATTTTTATATTTCCTTGAACTTTATTAGTACTATATTTATATACTCAATTTGAGAAGACATAATTAGCCTCAAACTGCATCAAGCCGGCTCTGCTCACAAACCCTAGTTTTCTCACCAATCCCGTCGCTTTGTATATCTCTTACCAATCCCAATTGTCCTTCCTATAAATAAATCTCTATGGTAATTAGCCTCAAACTGCATCAAGCCGGCTCTGCTCACAAACCCTACTTTTCTCACCAATCCCGTCGCTTTGTATATCTCTCACCAATCCCAATTGTCCTTCCTATAAATAAATCTCTATGGTACAGTTTTAATGGTGTGGAATGATGATATACAAAAGTTTGGCGTTTTTTCCTCGTACTCTTTCTTCTTCGATCTAATTAACACGGTATTAGAGTCACCAACAAATATAATTTTGCATTAAATAGTTTATTCATTATCAAAATATCATGAATTAAAATTTTTAATATTTTATTTTTAATATAATAGATTGTATAGTTTCAATGTTGATATATTACTTACAAAATTATCTTATACATATTAGCTAATAGTAACAAATTCAACTGTAATTATCATGGCCCCTATCATTAATTGATGAATGTGGTGGTAAATATAAATCATATTATGTAATAAAATAAAAGTGATATATATAATACTATACACAAATAATATATGCCTTCATATTATATAGTCTATGTTTTATATTTATTATATAATATATTATGAATATTCTTATAGTGTTTAATATTTTTTTCCTAAATTCCTATAATATTTAATTAAAAATATTATACGTTTTACATAATTATATTATTTTATAAAAAAATTTATTTATTACAAAAATGTATTTCTTATATAATTTACTAATTTATTATATAATATACTAATTTATTATATAATATAATGTATTTTGATACTTTTAGTTATTTTCTACTTCTTAGTATAATAGGAGTAGTTTGTATATTGTAATATTATATCTTATTTGTGAATTTATCTCTTTTATTATTGGTGTTAAATAGGTATTTTAGTCATTTTTGGTAGCAAGGGTTGCTTCCTTTTAATTAGATGCTCATTATTTTACAAAGTATAATGATAATTGATTATAAAAAAGCAGATTTTATTTTTCGCCTTTTTATAAAATATGCTTATCAGATATAACCATATTTTATAAGCAATAAAAATAATATGGGATGAATTTACATTTATACTATAATTAATTTTTTTTATTCATTAAATTTGCAAAAAGTATTAAAAATAATGTTAAATGGTTTTTAAAAATTCAATATAATTCACTACAAAATCATATTTATTGAATTATGTAACAGTCCATTTTGGGTCCTATATGCTGGGTCAAAAAAATCCCTCAACACAAAGATTACACTAAGAGCAAATCCACCAACAAATAAACATCAAATAAAAGTGGTTCAGAAAATATAGTAAGCAAATATTATATATTATATATTATTAATCAAAACCAAGAGGTAACAATATTTGATTATTTTAGATTGATATGAGAGAGACAAAATAATTTTAGCTACGAGTTTGGCTTCAAATTTATTCAGCATTGACGGCAATCTTCATCCCAGAATCACAATCCCCCGCAAAATCAGATATGAAGTAATTTTGTCCCTCTGGAAGGGTTATCGCGTCCAAAAAAAAAATTTAAGGAGTGAGGATAAAACAAATTATTACCAAGTTTGTCACCGGCTTAAAGTGTTTGCCATTAGGCCAATTACTCACATTCTGGTTCGAGTTCCAACCTGCACCGCCATTAACTAAATAAGTTACCCCATGGACCGGCTCAAAGTGAACCAGAAGTTATAACTATAAGAGTGAGAAGTTGTGAGGATGCAAAGTACTGACAAATGCTAGTCTTTTTTATTTTTATTTTTTTATAGGAGGTTGGTGAGAACTATACTGGGCAACTCGGGTTTGAAAAATATGAAACGGGCTTATTAATTATGATATTACAATGCATTCTCCCTGGATCTTATATTAGTTGTTCATTTAATGAATATAACTTTTGTAATTAATTTATTATTTAAAAGGGATAATTTTATCTTTCGAAAATAATATCACTCACGTTATAAAAGTTTGTTCTGTTTTTAACTCACGCTCCAAAAGTTTGTTCTGTTTTTAACTCACGCTCCAAAAGTTTGTTGACAAGAAGGTCAGACCACTTTTTATATGTAAAAAGATATTCTTACCCTTTAACTTTGGTTTGACCCACTATATTATTTCTTTAAGGATTAAAATTACATGTTTATTCTCATTTGACTTTAGTTTGACTATTCAAATGACATGTTTACCCTTCTATTTCCATATACTAGATTACTGTTGCTGCAAGTCTTCAAGCATACCTGAGGCTGGACGGTGGTGACTCATTGCTACACTTCCAAGCCAAAATCATCCAACAAAACTTGTCTCTACCAATAATCTTCATAATACCCACCAAAACAACAGGAATACAAAATCAATAACAGTGAAGCTAAAAACCAAGCAAGGAACTCTGCATCTAACATTCTCAAAGAAAAAAAACAAGAAATAAATAAATAAATAAAAATGAACTTTTCAACAACAGATAAATCAAGCTACATGCCTAATTACTAAATAAAAGGGGTTTTGGTGGTGGGGGTCGCCTTGATCGATGCGGCGGCGGTTGTGGGGGTGAGTGGTGGTTATGTGGATGATGGTTGCGCTGTTGATTTTACTGGTGGTTGTTGAGATTGGTGGGTCATTCGCCAAAGTTGATTTCAGCAGCGGTGACGATCTGCAACGACAGTGGCGACGGTGATGACTTGTGGCGAGGATCTGCAGACCTACAACACCAGCAGTGAAGTTTTGCGGCGTTGGTGGTGACGGCAATGGCAACACAGAGCACCAACTGAGCCAATTCAATCAAGTAGCCCAGTTTCCGTTAATTACTCTCCACTGTCGGTGGGGTTGTTGAGAGTGCAGAGGCTGAACCAACCGGAGTAGAGCATAATTGTTCAAACCATTAACGGAAAACCTTCAGTACCTATCCACGAGCTTCACGCAGGCGAAGATAGGCCCCTAAACCCAACTACGGCTAGCTTGAGCAAAATGAAAACCTAACAGAAACGCTCCACCTCTTTTTCTCTGTGTTTATTCCGGTGACCCAACAAAGTTCATAACCATTACTGAGCTCCATCATAAAGACCCTGATGCATTTCAGTTCCAATTCATGTGTGTTCCGTCCGGTGATTTTTTTGTTCCAGTGGTCCTAAAAGAATTGGGATAATAATATATTCGTTAATTGGGATATATATATATATATATATATATATATATATATAGTTAAAATTGGGTTCCTGTAATCATCGTTCTGGGTTATATATATATAAGTCCATATAACTGGGTTTGGAGGTCGTCGGAATAGGTGGTGGTGGGGAGGGCCTCCCATCTTTCCGATTCTCCTTCAAAGGAGATTTGGATGAAAGATTCGAGGGTAGTGATTGTTGGTAGAAGAACTAGAAGTTCTAACCATCAAAATTGGGGTTTTAAAATTGAACAAATCAAATTAGAGTTTCGAAATTGCAGACCTCAAATTAGAAATTGGGGTCTGTTGAATGGCTTGGGCAGTGGTGCGGTGGTGGGTTGCCGGAAACTCCATGTCCATGTCCCTCCGCCGCCGCCTGAGCTGCCGTTCCACCTCTCAGTCCACTGCATCGCTAGCCTTGATATACTACTTGCTCGCCACACCACAGAACAGTGCTCGCCGTCGGTCAGATTCTTGCCAGTCGCTGTTCCTTGCTCGCTGCTGCTCTTCACGCCGTTTACTCCGTCATCGCCGGTAAGTCAATTCTTGCAATAGAGATGGGAGAGGGAGCGTATGGAGATGTTTTGGGGTTGAAAGGGTATAGAAGTCATTTGCATTATCTAAAATTTTGGTATAAATGTAATTAAAAAATTAGTGGCAAACATGCCTTTTCTCGTACTTTTAACGGAGACAGTAACAGAAAAGCAAAAATGAATCTAAGTGATGGTTATTCTCAAAAGTTGTTTTAGACGATATTTAGCCAAACTTAAAGAAATATCACTAAAATTATCACTAAAATTATCCCTATTTAAAATTATCATTTTACCGTTTCGAATTTGAATATATATAAATTTTATTAAACATGGGTGGAGTGTGGATGTCATTACATCATGTTTTGAAAAGTATGAAACGGGCATATTATTTATGATATTACAATGCAGTTTCCCTTAATCTTATATTAATTGTTCATTTAATGGATATAACTTTTGTAATCAACGATTAGTGGTCCAGCGGTATCAATCTCTTATTTTTCAAAGAAAAGTCAGGAATTGTGTATATGAATACTAAGAAAAAATATATATATAACTTTTACAATTAATTTATTATTTAAAATTATCAGTTTATCGTTTCAAATTTGAATATATATAAATTTTATTAAGTGTGGGTGTCATGTTTGGAAATATCATTACTTAATGTATATAATAAATTTTTTTTTTTTTTTTTTTTTTTTTTTTTTTTTAAATTCCAATGGTATCTAAGGAAAGTTGCATTTAACTTGCGTGGACTTTTAAGTAGCCTCTGTAAGACAACTATTTTGTTCTAGCCTCTGTAACTCTCACAAATAGTGATGCTTCAAAGCAATTTAGACTATGTCCCAAAGATTTCCATATTTCTTTTTATTAATTAGAGTAATCTATTGCGGGCTCTCTGTCTTGCTAGCTCCCCTATTTAAGCGTGCACGAATAAAATATATATCTATATCTATATTTATATCTATATACCCTATAAAAGTGTATTCGATTTTAATTTTTTATATATATTTTAAATTAATTTTTTTAATTTACAAAAATATTATACTTTCACGTTTCCTTTTTACACACTGTTTTTGTTTTCTTTCTTTCTTCTTTTTTCCGAAAGAGTCGACGTTTCCTTTTTTTAAAAGCTATCAACAGTTAAGATGCCTTTCTTTTTACACACCGTTTTTGTTTTCTTTCTTTCTTCTTTTTCCCAAAGAGACGACGCTTCCTTTTTCTAAAAGGCATCAACATTTAAGATGCGTTTTTACTTTTATATTTGAAAGAGACGTCTATTGCGAAAGGTTGTCGGTCGCTTATATATACCTACGAGTTATATGATCTCAAAACAAAAAAAAAATTCTTTCATGTTATCTTCTTCTCTGCAAAAACTTTTTTTCATTTTCAGGCCAACATTATAAGTGCACTATACCTCTTAAATAAATTATATATTGAAGTTACAATTCTTCTCTCCTCTAAAAACTTTTTATGTCTCTGTATTTTTTATATTTATTTATATTTTCTTCTATATCACATTATTATTGAAATATTTTAGAGTTTCTTTTACATATAACTTTTATTCAATATACTGTAATTATTACATGAAGAGTTTCTTTATAAAACTATCTCTATCCTTCTATGTATATACATTTTTGTCGTTACTTCTCAATAAGTTAAGAACACTGCCAATAGTAGATATAGTCAATGTTGCGATTTTTTATTTATAGATAACAATTTATGATTATGATATAATTTTAATGTTTCTGATTATCTGTAATTTTTTTTATTATTTTGAAGTATCGTACAAGAAGTGTTATATTTAAAATATAACTGTTAGAGTGACAGATATCATAAAAACACAATTAAAATAAGTGTTTCAATTGAAAAAGGTCACTAACTCATTATTTGGGTGTTCATAATTGATCAATTTTATAAATGACCTGCCAAATAACAAAAAACACAATTAAAATAAGTGTTTCAATTGAAAAAGGTCACTAACTCATTATTTGGGTGTTCATAATTGATCAATTTTATAAATGACCTGCCAAATAACAAAAAACACATGTAAAATAACTAAAATTATAATTAAAACATTGATAAAATAGTCAAACACTAAATGGATTATGATAGAGAAAAAAAAACAAGATATATTATAATTGTGATGAGTTGTGTATTTTAGAATTTTTTTTTTAAAACAAGATATATTTGTGTAATGTATAATGTTATACTAAATTTTTGAATTCATGAAATATGGTAAGGAGAGGTGGGGTTCCCATTTTTCTTAGAAGTATGAAATCTTATTTGCTATTCAATTTGAATTTTTCTTCTTCTTTAGTCTGTCATAATATGACCTAGGAGTATTGCCGCAATAATTTTGTGATAATAATAAAAATAATAATAATAATAATTTCCATCCAACTTTTTTTTTAGCTATGTCACACTTGGTACTCATTTGTCCCAATTGGCATGTTGCACATGTTCCTTGCATCATTTATGTGATAGACCTACGTATTAATAAATTCTTCAAACTATACATAATAAGTACTATTAATAAAGGTGGTGATATATGATAATTATACTATGCAATATTAAGATTCTACATAGTTATTGATAAACACTATTTGTACTTACTGTTATCTTTTTAGATATGTATGTTTTCTTTAGTAATTCATTCTTTCTTTATTATACTGTGTTCCGAATGTTTTCTTTATAACTTACGATTTAGTGGCATCAACACAGACAAACCAAGGAAAACTTAGTTAAAAAAAAAAAAATTCTTCTATTCTGAAGCTGATATTTATATCTAAGACCTTGGAATTTATGCTATATTTTGGATACTGAACTTTTTTATCTATAAATTTCTATGTATTTTTTTAACTATACCGATCAAAAAATTTCTATGCATTTTTTTTCTTTCTCATGTATCAATAATCATATACTGACTTTCTTTATCACTTCAAAGTTTTATTTTTTAAGTTATTTATTATTGATTGTTTACGTAACTTATATATATATATATATGACTTTTAAAAGGTGTGTTTGTTGTTAAGATTGTAACTCATTAAGTAGTTTAGTTATATATATATATATATATATATATATATATATATATTGTTTACGTAACTTTTATATATATATATATGACTTTTAAAAGGTGTGATTGTTGTTAAGATTGTAACTCATTAAGTAGTTTAGTTATATATATATATATATATATATATATATATATATATATATATATATAACTAAACTACTTAATGAGTTACAATCTTAACAACAATCACACCTTTTAAAAGTCATATCCTTAATGCAAAACACTTATAATATTTTAATAATTAGACAGAAAGATGATTAAGACCCTCATATAAATCATGTTATTAGTTATGTGACTTTTTTAAATTCTTCATATTAATAGTTATCACTCAAAAAATTAATAATAATTATAATTAAATTATTTTCTATTTGTATACAATTTTATTAATTAAATATTAACTTAAATAAGTTAATAAAAAATAATTAAAGAGATTTTAAATTTACATTATTGTTATTAATAAGTTTAATCTGAAACAACACATCAATTATTGAAGGGCACGAACGTTCATATAAATGACACAATCTTTCATTAAGGACACATATGTCGGATAAAATAGTAAAATAATAGTTGTCCAATATATTCAATACAACAACTAAAACTAAATGATCATGAAGTAAATAACAAGATTAACATAATATTAACAAAGGAGAAATTAGAAAAAGTCGCATCACCATTCTGGAAAAATGAACCAAAAAAAATTAAATACCAATTAAAAATGATTTTTCTACTAAAAGGAGTCATTGTGATAAAAAAATATTATTAGTTAGTCAATTTTTCGTGATAAAAAATATTTTCTTTTTTCATTTTTTGGTTTGGAAGATTCAAAATTAAAGTTAATTTTATTTTATTTTGAGATAAAATAATATATAAAATACAATTATTTATCCAAAATATAGATTTTTATTTACGTGCATTGCACATGTCCATTCTCTAGTACATTATAAAAGTGTATTCTGTTTTGATTTTTTATATACATTTTTAAATAATTTTTTTAATTTACAAAAATATTATACCGACGTTACCGTTTTCAAAGAGTTGTCACATTTCTCTTTATTAACTGTCACTTTTTTTATTTTTTATTATTTTTATTTTACTTTCCTTTCTCATTTTATTATTTTTTTTGGCAAAAAATTCTTGTCTTAAAAGGAGTTTCTCTCAATTAAACATCAAATCGATGCAACTTTTTTTTTTTTTTTTTTTAACATCTATTCGGCTGGATTTTGACGTCTAAACACACGTCGGTTTAAGATTATATAATGGGCGGTTGACATTCAGATTTCTCTATGTCATTCTATCTCTTTGGTTATTTCCTATAAATTGTTAAAAATATTTTTCTTATATGTTCTATTGCAACTTCAAATATATTCAAAAAAATTCGTATTTGGTTGAAGCGCATGCCATAACTCAAGCTTTATATTTATTGAAGGTATGTTTCAATTTGAATTTCGGTACAAATTTGATCAAAGTTAATCAACACCCATTCGTTTTTTGCAGGTAAGTTTTAATTTGAATTCTATACCAACCAATTTCCAACCTTTTTGATAAAAAAAGCCATACAATTTTTGTTTTTACTTTTAGCCTATGATTACATCTGTTTTAGGCTGCACTATTGAGAGATAATAGTTCTGTTGTTTGTCAACATTGTTTCTTGTTTTACATAGATCTAGCCAAATTTAACATCCAAGTCTTTTTACATTTTTTCTTTAGAATTTTTAAAAATAATTATTATTATTTTGGATGCAGAAATTAGAATATTCTGTTAAAACTACAACCGTAATCATCCACTGCATCTATGAAGTATATATATTTTTTTAGTCCGAGTCTTAAAATTTTGGTTTAAAAATTTTAACCCTTTAACACAATACTTGAAACGTCATGTTTCTATATATGTGATTTAGTGAAACTGAAACACCAGTTATAATGTAATTGTAAAAGTTATATCCTTTGGTTGGAACTCATTTGACCTTGATGATAAGAGACGGATATATCAAAGCTCTGTAGATAAGTTAGAAAGTTAGGACAGTGCTTGGGAAGGGATAAACAAGATGATGATTGAATATGTTTAGAGAGGACGAGCAAATAAAACGGCGAGAGTAGATAGAAGGTTTTCTCTCTGTGGTTGGGATGGAAAATCTATATCGATCAATTTCGTGCCAGTTCTTATAACGGAAGCTTGGCAAGGCTTTCCTTTCAAAAGGAGGTATGAAATTGATATTGATGCTACTTAGTGAGTTAATGGTGAAGGATTCCGATAGTTATTAGTTCCATGCCTTTTTGACTTGTTAGTGTTTTTAATTTAACCGTAACAAAATTTAAAATGAGTATTATTATTATTATTATTATTATCTATTCAAAATGAAAATAGTTTTAACAGATGTGACTTTCTACTATTTTTCAACAGATTCCTGTCCCTAACATTAATTAATAAAATTAGAGACATAAAATTCAAAATTACCTTAAAAGTAATTTACTCCAAAACAAATATTGTTCAATTCAAAATTTAAATCAAATTAAATAACTAAATGGAACAGAGTTCCAAAACAGAAACAATAAAGCACTTATGAAACAAAATATGACAGAATAAACATGCTTAAAACAAATTTTCAGAATATGTTTGTTGCTAGAAAACCCAAATCTAAACACACACAAGGACATCGCCTAGAGCAATTTTTACTGTTAATTCAGAGTTGACACAAGGTATCGGTGATATGTAGGAGTCCTTATATGAGTATAATTATTCAACGTCATTGTTGTATTTCAGCATAGCATCATTCATTGATTGTGTTCAAACTCATCTATATAAGTTACCATTTTCTATCTCAGAATATCCGTCATTTTTTTTTCTTTCTCAGAAACTCCTAAATTCAATTGAGACCTACTATTCCAAATTTTACCACTATACAAACCTACAACCATAAAACTATACATAAATATTTCATTCGAGTCTTTTACTGCGAATTTTTTTTTGTATAGAGAAGAATCTTTGGAAATAAAAAAACATAAGAGGTATACAGAGAGGGATTAAAAAGCCATAGGTAGTTGGATTCAAAGCCTCGTTGTAATGTCTTGTGGTTTATGAAAACATTAACATGCAACTTTTCAATAAAAAACAACATACATTCAAATCTGTTAAAGAAAAAAAAATCTTTTGAATTTTATCACCGTTAGATTGAAAACACTGAAAGAAATTTATTTTAAAAAATATTTGAAATTTTATTATTATCCTTTTTCAAGCATATTTTAGAAAATTTATATACTAATACATATTTCTTGAAAAGTCTTATCGTGTTTTATTTATTTATTTCAGACACCTTTTATTTAAAAATTTATTACAGTTTTGTAAGTTTAGCCTTTTTAGATACATGGTTAGTAAAAGTAAACCTACATATGTTGACGTACTTTTATTTTTTTTTCCAAATATGTTGACATATGATCAAAGAAAACATTACTGCAAGTTTTAGTATTTGTTTTAGTTTAAAGTTATATTACTGAAACAATTTTTAGAAAGTAAAAGTAGAATATATATATATATACTCTATTTGAAGAATAAAATTAAAATATTCACAAGCATTTCTCCTCACGTGCAATGCACGTTCATTTTTCTAGTATATATATATATATAATATATATATATATATATATCAAACCAAAAAACGAAGCACGCCTCTTTATCAGTGCAAAACCTACTTGAAATCCCTTCTCTCCTTCGTCCCTCTCCATCTGCAGAACCAATTCTCCCTAAAATCAAATCCGTAAGACCTCTCTCCATGGTCATTTACAAAAGACCACATGACTTAAATCCTTTTAACAATTTCATTCATTCATCAAGGCAAGTAAATAAGGAAATCAGAGGAGATGACGCAATTTTTATATATATGTATATATATATATATATATATTATCTTTAAATCCAATTAAATTATTAATACTTGTTCAAAATTTTGTATGACTTTATTTTACGTAGATTTCTAGCACAATTAAGTCACCGTAACCATTATTACAACCGCCAACCAGGTTCGTCAAAATCAAACCGTCTTAACCAAATAAGAAATGGTGACTTATGAGTCCGTTTGGAATTGCTTCTCTACTGCTTTTATATTTTAAACAATTGCTGGCATTCTGAATATAGAGGTTGAATATTTTAGGTAACTTTTTTTTATTAGATAATTTCGTCCTTTTAATTTTTTATGAAGACAATTACACTCCTTTCTTAATAAAGTTATCAAATATAGTAACATCATATTAAAAGATATTATTATAAAATTACCAATAGAATTATTTTTAAAAAATTAATACCAAATAAATTAAAAATTAATTTAATTGGGAAAAGTACTTTTTATATTGTGTCACTAAACACCTAATATTATTATTAAACGTAATTTTTTGACAACAACTCCGAACGAACGAACTCTAAACTATATATTAAAGTTAAAACTCAATTGACTCCGCTTTACTCACTAAAAGTTGGCTTTCTATATTAATCAAATGATGAAGGGGAGTAGCTACCGAAAATTTAGAGGCAGTCTAAAGTGCAGTGTGTGCACCGTCTAAAGAGAAGAGATTGCGCAATCGTTGCGGTTCCTAAATGGATTTTTTAATTTTTTTTTATTAAAGTACAATATAATTAGACATCTGATTCGAGTACTTTTCGTGTTCTATGTCAATTGAGCAAATAAATTTGTCCTCAGGAAGAGTAAGTTAGAATGTACGGTCACTTCTACAACGGAGTTGTATGACAAATTAAGTATTGAATTAATGGTATATATGATATAAACATAATTTCATTTTTTAAATTATTTCAAAACAATTGTTACTATAAAAATTAGAAATAAATTTAAAGTTTTATGATATTACTAGACTACTAGTCTACTGCCCAATGAATGTATATTGATAAGGAAAAATAAACCTAACCTACCTTGACCTAACGATAGAGGCAACTAAGTGTTGACCAGCCGCCAGACCTCTTCGACTTTCGAACGATAATGTTTCCATTGGATAAGAATGATAATATTTTATTATCAAGGATAATGAAAGACGACATGGTTCAACAGGGTAAGGATAACCTTGGCATAATTTGAGAAAGTCAAAAGGGTTAAATCATATCCCTGACAAATCTGGCAATAAACGGATCTCTTCTGATCTTGCACAAGTGGATTTCCTCTGATCCCGCAAATGAATTGAGGGAGAGTGACTATAAGAATGAGATCCTACCAGTCAATAAAGGTACGACAAAAAATGATTATTAAATCTTTGCCTTTCTTTTAGACCTCCGGTGACTGACTTGATCGTTGGAGAGCTCTTGGTAGGCACCACACCAATGTCGTCAAGATTCATTGATCTTCTACTTTTTTCTTTGCAAGAAAACGGTGTCGTATCGGACCGTGTGAATTTCTCCCCCAACAGTTGGCGCCGTTTATGGGAAACGACGATTCCCTTAAATCAATTACTCGGTTGGGTATATGCACTTGCGGTTCGGAGTGGTAACTGGAACAGAAACATCGTTGCAGGGATCTAGTCAAAGAGAAGGGTCGGGTGAACACCTAGACGTCCCGAATGACCAGGAACGGCTTGCAGCATTAGAACTACAGGTCTAAACTCTGAATCAGGGTATGGGCCAGTTGATCCAGCAAAATGAAAAGATCTTACAACATCTTATCCCAGCGGGACCACCACCTCAACGAGAATTGTTCGACCCATATCCTCCCAATCTAAATGATGAGGGACAACAGGAGGAGGACCAAGAAAATGATCCTCCTCACAAGTCTGAGGCAGAACAAAGCCAAGTCGAAAACTGACACAGAGAACCTCCTTCCCCGCCTCCACGGAATCCCCAGCCTCAAACAGGCATAACCTTCTGTGTTAAGGAAAAGACAGAGAAAATTACCTATTTCGAGCTATAGATCGAGGATCTCAAGGTGAAAATGGAAGATGTAATGCAGGCTATGAAAGGGAAAGGTCCTACTGCCATAGATGACCTGGTGTAGAGGACCAATTTGCCGTTCAGTCCCGCCTTTATGAAATGCCCCCTGCCTAGTAAGTTCAGGATGCCCTCGTTCGAAAGCTTCGATGAGACTAAAGATCCCCTTGATCACCTGGAGACCTTTCAAGCTCTTATTCATTTACACGCCGTGCCAGATGAAATCGTGTGCCAAGCTTTTCCCAGTACACTTAAGGGATCGACAAGAGTTTGGTTCAACAAGTTGAAGCCAGGAACCATCAACACCTTCGAAGAACTGAGTAAACAATTTGTGAGCCACTTCATTGCTGGTCAGAGGCATAGGAGGCCGGCCACTTACCTTGTAATGACCCAAACTCGAAGTCCGAACCGTTAGCTGGGTCCTGACTCGAACCCAAGGTCAACTACGTCAAACTTATCATGCCTAGCATCTAAATCATACTCATTTGAATCAAAACTAAGCTTTTCCAAGGTTCCAAGCAAACCCAAGAGTCAAGAGTGGATAAACGAGGAAAGAAGAGCAAGGTAAAACCAACCAGTGCATTTTGATCGACCAATGGAGGGCTTCGATTGACCGAAGCACACCCCAACAAAAACCAAAAAGGTCCAATAGTGAGATCCCAAGAGCAGTAGGATGGTTCGGTCAACCGAACCTTATTTTGGTCGACCGAAACAAGAGGTCCTGAGAGTGTGAAGATGGTTCGGTCGACCGAACCCTATTTCGGTCGACCGAAACAGGAGATACTGAGAGGGTACAAGTGGTTTGGTCCACCGATGAGCCATTTTGATCTACCGAAATGCCTCTTCCAAGCCTTGAAGTAGGAACTGAGATGCTGCACTATGAAAAAGAGAAGAAACTGGAATGGAAACCATGCAAATACTCCAAACTCGTCCCATACAACCAAAAATGAGGTTTTCTACAATTATGGACAAGGGTACAACATAAAATCACAATAACAAAGTTATATGAATTAGTTACATAAAGTTTATGCATGGTCATAACGCCTTGAACAATTTTACATCAAAAAGAGTTTCAGTAGCAAATTACATCATCCTTGATAACCCAATTGAACTTAATACGTCTATTACATATTCTTACAAAATGAGTTTAAGTTCTATAAAATTTTCATCCAAAACACTCTTCAAGTTCTCTCAAGTTTGTGGTGGATTTTCATCCGTCAATTCTTTGCCGTGACCTGAAAAAAAATGTTAAATATGGTAAAGTGAGCAATTTGCTCAGTAAGTGGCGCATAAGACGCACCTCTTAAGTCCCCGTGAATCCAAAACAAAGAATAGAACCATGGAAATTGAGGTCATACAGTGTCTGGAAGAATACAACATGGTTTCCAATCTCAACATAAATAATATCATGCAATGGGGATGCAATGCATGCCGATGTCGCTCCCTATTTTCACATTTAAACCATCACTTTCAAACTCTTAATATAACTCGCCCTTTGGTGACCCCGCAGCGACACGAGAGAAGGACTGGCTAGTGTCCCTGACCCTTGGTACGCCCGCGGCGTCATTATGGCCCAGCTAGCTCAACCACAGTAGGGCGACTCCCTAGTTCTCTCTAGGCTATATTAACACTTCGGCCCTTTGGTACCCCTGCGACCGGGTTTTCTCAAAATCGATTCAAAACAATTTTTTTTCCCGAAAATTCCCTTTTTCTTTATCCAAAACATTACCCATCATGTAACCCAATGATTTGCATGCATGTCTCATACTTTTAATGCTTCAATAATAACAGATTTTCACATAACATAACGAAGCATGCTTTCATCCATCATTCGTAGCATGTAAACAACATAATAAGCATATAAATTCATCATATAAGCATGTTTTCCACATAATACATTTAATACATGTCCTTACATAACCACATATACACAATCAAATCACTTTAAACTACAATTAGCATAGATAAGCATGTTAAGACATAATTCAAGAAATTTGACTCACAAAAGTGCAAGAATATGCGGATTAGAAAGCCCTTACCTTTTAATTGCACAAAACCCTTAAGATGGGTCTCCAAATTCAAAAACCCAAGAAGGCACAAAATCTGAAATTGTTGGTACTCATGCGTAGAGCTCGTCGTGCTTTCCGTTTTGCCTCAAACGGCACTTAAAATCACTAAGTATTGAAGATGAAATCAAAGCTTGAAGTTTGATCTTGAAAATGGAAGAAAAAATTTACAAAGAAAAGAGAGGAGAGAGAGACTTATGGAAGAGAGGAAAATTAGAGACCAAGTGTGGTCTCTAGACCACCAAGTAAGTGGGTGGTGGGTCCCGCCACCATTTTTTTTGACTTTTCCTTTTTCTTTTTCTCCAATTTCTACCTCACACACACATAAATGCTCCACATACAAATACCACTTAACCAACATAAATTAAAATACACAAAATGCAATTGGACCCAACCACAAAACGTGAAAAGACAGAAATACCCTTGCACCAACGAATTACCGGAAAAATGAAAAATGCTGAAAATTGGAAACGTCATAATCTCCTCAACTCAAAAAGATTTCGTCCTCGAAATCAAGCCATACTTGGGGAAGAAAACAACTCTGGATACTTGGAGCGAACTTGCCATTCGAGCTCCCAAGTAGCCTCCTCAACTCCGAAGTGCCTCCAAAGGACTTTCACTAACTATACCGTTTTGCCCCTTAACACCTTCTGCCATGTGTCAAGGATTTGCACTGGTCCCTCTTCATAGGAGACATCCTCATCAACGTCCACGTTAACCCAATTCAAAACATGAGATGGATCCGGTTCATACTTCCGTAACATCAATACATGAAAGACATTGTGGACCCTATCCATTTGTGGCGGTAAAGCAAGTCTATAGGCCACCTCTCCTACACGGTCCAGAATCTCAAACGGCCCAATGAATCGTGGAAACAACTTGCCACTCTTCTCGAACCTCATCAAACCCTTCCGTGGAGAGACCCGGAGAAAAACGTGGTTCCCACCTCAAAAGATAACGGTCATCTCCGCCTATCCGCATAACTCTTCTGTCGACTCTGAGCTATGAGCAATCTCTGTCTGATCAACTTAATCTTCTCAGTAGTCTCTAATACAATATCAGGTCCTAAGGCGGCCGTCTCGCCTACCTCAGTCCAACAAACTGGAGATCTACATGGTCTGCCATACAATGCCTCAAATGGAGCCATTTCAATACTCGCCTGATAATTGTTATTGTATGCAAACTCAATGAGTGGAAGGTGATCCTCCCAACTGCCTCCCAAATCAAGGACACATGCCCGAAGCATATCTTCTAAAATCTGAACAGTATGCTCCGATTGGCCGTCCGTCTATGGATGGAATGTTCTACTAAGATGTAACGTTGAGCCAAACGCTGCTTGAAGTCCTTCCCAAAACTTGGAAGTAAACTTTGCATCCCTATCTGAGACAATGGTTACTGGAACTCCATGTAATCTTACAATCTCCTTCACGTAAAGAACACCAAGTGCTTTTACATCATCTGTTGCCTTAATAGGCAAAAAGTGAGCCGTCTTGGTCAATCAATCAATGATGACCCATATGGCCTCGTTGCCTCTCCGTGACCTTGGAAGACCTGTACCCATTTCCACTGTACTATAGGTAAAGGTTGCAATAAACCGGTTGGTCTCTAATACTCGGCCTTCACCTATTGACAGGTAAGGCACTTAGCCACAAACTGTGCAACATCTTTCTTCATCCCGTTCCACCAGTATTGATGTCTCAAGTTGTGATACATCTTAGTACCACCTGGATAAACTGCAAAGCGGGAAGTGTGAAACTCCCGTAAGACGTCTTCCCGACGAACTGTGGGAACCACCAACAAACCCTTGAACCGTAGACCTCCATTCGCATGTAAGGTCCAATCTTTCACTATCTCACCACTGGAGATTAAAGTGTGAATGGCATCCAAATCTGAATCCTATCTCTGTGACTCAATTACTTGTCCAATAAGAGTAGGCTGAGCCACAAGACTAAACAAGAATGCCGATTCACTGCAACCATCATCGTCAACACAATACACTCCCATCTCCGCCAGATCATTAAGCATCTTCCATTTTCGAATAGCTAAGCCGGCCAAAGTTCCACTAGATTTCTGGCTTAAGGCATCTGCTACCAAATTTGCCTTGCCCAGATGATACTGCAAGTCAAAATTGTAATCTTCCAAGAACTCAACCCATCGCCTCTGTTTGTTATTCAAGTCCTTTTGGGAGAAAAGATACTTGAGACTCTTATGATCTGAGAACACCTCGAATCTCTCACAATACAAATAGTGTCTCAAACACTTTAGTGCAAACATGACTGCCGCTAAATCCAGATCATGAGTAGGGTAGTTGTACTCATGAGTCTTTAACTCTCGAGACCCATAAGCCATTACTCTACCATCTTGCATCAACACACATCCCAATCCATCACGTGAAACATCACAATAGATCACATAACCCAAGCCACGCTCAGGTATCACCAACACTGGAGCTGTAGTCAACTTTGTCTTTAATTCCTGAAAAGATGACTCACAAGCTTAATTCCACACAAACTTGATTCCTTTTCGAGTCAATCGGGTCAAAGAGGCTGCCAAATGGGAGAAATCTTTCACAAATCTCCGATAGTAACCCGCTAGACCAAGGAAACTCCGGATTTCAAACACATTCTTGGGTTGCTCCTAATTCAAAACAGCTTCAATCTTTGATGGATCTATTGACACTCCACCTTCCGAAACAACGTGTCCCAAAAACTTCACCTCTTGTAGCCAAAACTCACACTTCTCATATTTGGCATACAATCGGTGTTCTCGCAAAATCTGTATAACAGTACTTAAATGGATCTTATGCTCCTCCCGAGTCCGTGAGTATACAAGAATGTCGTCCACGAAAACTACCACAAACTGGTCCAAGTAATCGTGAAAGACGCAGTTCATCAAGTCTTTAAATGCCGCTGGCGTATTAGTCAAGCCAAAAGGTATAACAAGGAACTCATAGTGTCCATATCGCGTACAGAACGCTATCTTCGGGATATCCTCATCCTTAACCCGTAATTGATAATAGCCAGACCTCAAATCAATCTTCGAAAAACAACTGGCTCCTCTCAACTGGTCAAATAAATCATCTATCCTTGGCAAAGGATACTTGTTCTTGATGGTGGCATGATTCAACTTCCGGTAATCAATGCACAACCTCAAAGAACCATTTTTCTTCTTAGCGAATAAGACCAGCATGCCCCACGGTGACACACTCGGTCAGATGAAACCTTTCATCCTCAAATAATCAAGTTGTTTATTCAGTTCTTCCAACTCAACTGGTGCCATACGATACGGTGCCATAGAAATCGGCGCGGTACTAGGCATCAAGTCAATAGTGAACTTAACTTCTCGATATGGAGGTAACTCTGTCAAATCCTCTAGGAACACATCGAGAAAATCATGAACTACCTCCGGATAGTCTTCTCCCATAAAATCATCTTCTTCGGCTAGAAGACTAGCCAAGAAATAATCTCCACGACTTCTTTCTCGAATTCCATACAATGATGAAGGCTAGGAATCACTCCGATCTCCCACAAAAAAGAAACAATCTCCCTCAGGAGTACAAACTGTAACTTTCCCTCTGAAACAATCAATCGTGGCACGGAAGAAAGATAACCAATCCATCTCGAGAATGACATCAAAGCTAGTCATCTCCAGGAGGATAAGGTCAAACACAAATGTCCGTCCGACAATCACAATGGAACAATCTCGCACAACTCGGCTCAAAGACACTAAAACCCCAATTGGCGTATCAACACACAATGCCTGATCCATAAAACTAACCTCTAACCCCGATGCAAGTGCAAATGATGATGAAATGAAGGAATGAGATGCACCAGAGTCAAAAAGAATACGAGCCCAAGAACCAAACACTGGAAAGATATCTTGAAGAACTGACGGTCCAGAAGAGGTATCAACCGATGTAAGTGCAAAGACACGTCCCTGCGGTGCTTGAGCTTGAGAATTGCCACCTTGAATATCGGACTGCTACGCTGGTACAGTAGGAGTATCCCTCTTTAAGGATCGTGAACCCTGAGAAGACAGAGTAGGCTGTGATGGTGGCGGTGGTCTAAAACCTGACTGAACTGTAGTCGACTGTGACGGCCTCTGTCATGACCCTTTGCCACTACCGGTGCCTGCTCCTTGACTAGGACAGTCTCGAATCAAGTGACCCTGCTGGCCATACCCATAACAAACCCTTGGAGCTGAAGAAACTGAAGACGGTCTCATAGGGCAACTAGACTTGTAATGCCCAGGCTGCTGACACTGAAAACATACAACTCCACTCTTGTCAGACCCAGCTGGCATAGGAGTGGTAGGAGCAGATCGTACAGACTGCTGCCCCTGAAACTAAAACAAACCACCTTTATTCTTCTTCTAAGAAGATCCTTCTGAAAATGGCCCTGCACCTCTTTTTTGCTTCCACTGTTCCCTCATTGCATTTTTATCTTTGATATCAGCCTCAAGCATCAGAGTCCTCTCTACTGCTTCAGAATAACTTTGATGAACTGTGCCGTTATCAATGGCCTCATGCAATCATTAAGACCAGAAACAAATTTCTGAGTCTTGTCAACTTCATCTCTCACCATTTTCGGAGCAAAGCAAGAAAGTGAAGTGAATTTGTTCTCATACTCCGCCACTGACATATTGCCTTGGATAAGGCCAAGAAACTGGTCTTTCAACTCCTATTTTTTGGAAATCGGAAAATACTTCTCGTAAAATAGCTCCTTGAACTTGTCCCAACTCATCTCTTCCACCTTATACCAAATCGTAACCGTCTTCCACCAGAGCTTAACATCCTTAGTAAACTTGTAAGTTTCTAGGATGATCTTTAAGTGATCCTTTATCATATCTATTGAGGTTAACTGTGTCTCAACTTGATCCATGTAGTCGTCTGCTACCATAGGATCCACACCGCCCTCAAACATAACTGGCATCAACTGAGAAAACCCCTTAATAATTTTAAGACGCTTCTGAGCTAACATCTCCTCAACTTGAACTGTAGGTTGTGGTGCTGACTGCGACTGAGCAGCAATTGTTGCTCTCAAAGCATTTTGCAACAAACGATTCAACTTCAGTGCCGCAGAACCTTCACTCGCTTCTACGGGTGCTTCAACATTCTCCCTCCTTGTGGGGACAACTCTTGGGAGAATCAAGTCTCTAAGAAGTGTGTCCTCATCATTTAGCTCCTCCAGATTGGAGCTGGAGCTCTCGCCAACATCATTCTTAGTTGGCCTAGGGCCAAGTTTCCTGGGTTCCTCACGTCGTGACATCGTGCTATAAAATGAGAAAATAGTTCAATAACAAGACACTAAGGTCCATTAAGGTTGACTCAATATGAAATGATGCCGTAACGACACCTAGAATGCACAGCTATACAAGAAACATTTTAACATAAACATTTAAGCACGTAAGCATATAAGTAGTTAAGCATGCTTCTTCAAGTAATAAGCAAGTAGAAAATAGTTAAATAAACAACACAAATAACATCCCATGCAATCCTATATAGGCCTCTACCCGTCGTCCTAAAGGTTTTCGAACTAACGCTCTGATACCATTTGTAACGACCCGAACCTGAAGTCCAAACCATTAGCCGGGTCCTGACTCGAACCTGAGGTCAACTACATCAAACTTATCATGTCTAGCATCTTATCATACTCATTTGAATCAAAACTAAGCTTTTCCAAGGTTCCAAGCAAACCCAAGAGCCAAGAGTGGATAAACGGGAAAGAAGAGCAAGGTGAAACCGACCAGCGCATTTCGGTCGACCAATGGAGGGCTTCAGTCGACTGAAGCACACCCCAACAAAAACCAAAAAGGTCCAATAGTGAGATCCCGAGAGCAGCAGGATGGTTCGGTCGACCGAACCGTACTTTGGTCGACCGAAACAAGAGGTCCTGAGAGTGTGAAGATGGTTCAGTCGACCGAACCCCATTTCGGTCGACTGAAACAGGAGATACTGAGAGGGTACAAGTGGTTTGGTCGACCGATGAGCCATTTCAGTCGTCCAAAATGCCTCTTCCGAGCCTTGAAGTAGGAACTGAGATGCTGCACTATGAAAAAGAGAAGAAACTGGAATGTAAACCATGCAAATACTCCAAACTCATCCCATACGACCAAGAATGAGGTTTTCTACAATTATGGACAAGGGAACAACATGAAATCACAGTAACAAAGTCATATGAATTGGTTACATAAAGTTTATGCATGGTCATAACGCCTTGAACAATTTTACATCCAAAGGAGTTTCAGTAGCAAATTACCTCATCTTTGACAACCCAATTGAACTTAATACGTCTGTTACATATTTTTACAAAACGAGTTCAAGTTCTACAAAATTTTCATTCAAAACACTCTTCAAGTTCTCTCAAGTTTGTGGTGGATTTTCATCCGCCAATTCTTTGCCGTGACCTGAAAAAAAATGTTAAATATGGTAGGGTGAGCAATTTGCTCAGTAAGTGGCGCCTAAGACGCACCTCTTGAGTCCCCATGAATCCAAAACAAAGAATAGAACCATGGAAATCGGGGTCATACAGTATCGGGAAGAATACAATATGGTTTCCAATCTCAACATAAATAATATGATGCAATGCATGCCGATTTCGCTCCCCATTTTCACATTTAAACTATTACTTTCGAACTGTTAATATAACCCACCCTTTGGTGACCCTGCAGTGACACGAGAGAAGGATTGGTTAGTGTCCCTGACCCTTGGTACGCCTGCAGCGTCATTATGGGGCCCAGCTAGCTTAACCACAGTAGGGCGACTCCCTAGTTCCCCCTAGGCTATATTAACACTCCGGCCCTTTGGTACCCCCGTGGCGACTGGGTTTTCTCAAAACTGATTCAAAACAATTTTGCCCTGAAAATCCCCTTTTTCTTTATCCAAAACATTACCCATCATGTAACCCAATAATTTACATGCATGTCTCATACTTTTAATGTTTCAATAGTAAGGGATTTTTCACATAACATAACGAAGCATGCTTTCATCCATCATTCATAGCATGTAAACAACATAATAAGCATAGAAATTCATCATATAAGCATGTTTTCCACATAATAAATTTAATACATGTCCTCATATAACCACATATACATAATCAAATCACTTTAAACTACAATTAGCACAAATAAGCATGTTAAGACACAATTCAAGAAATTTGACTCATAAAAGTGCAAGAATATGCGGATTAGAAAGCCCCTACCTCTTAATTGTACAAAACCCTTAAGATGGGTCTCCAAATTCGAAAACCCAAGAAGGCACAAAATCTGAAATTGTTGGTACTCACGCGTAGAGCTCGTTGTGCTCTCCGTTTTGCCTCAAACGGCACTTAAAATCACTAAGTATTGAAGATGAAATCAAAGCTTGAAGTTTGATCTTGAAAATGGAAGAAAAAATTTACAAAGAAAAGAGAAAAGAGATAGACTTATGGGAGAGAGGAAAATTAGAGACCAAGTGTGGTCTCTAGACCACCAAGTAAGTGGGTGGTGGGTCCCGCCACCATTTTTTTTGACTTTTCCTTTTTCTTTTTCTCCAATTTCTACCTTACACACACATAAATGCTCCACATACAAATCCCACTTAACCCATATAATTAAAATGCACAAAATGAAATTGGACCCAACCATAAAACGCGAAAAGACAGAAATACCCTTGCACCAACGAATTACCGAAAAAATGAAAAATGCTAAAAATTGGAAACGTTACATACCTGCTTACCGTGAAGCAACAGAAAGGAGTGTCGATCCGAGAATACATCACCTGATTCAACACAGAGATGTAGCAGGTAGAAGAGGTGGACGACAAGGTGGCTTTGACCACTTTCATAGGAGGACTCCAAACCTCTAGATTCTTGTTCGCGTTATCAAAAGAACCTCCCACCAACATGGCAGGATTGTTGATCAGAGCGCAGAAACACATGAATGCTGAAGATGTAATGAATGCACAGAAGGGAAAGGAAGGAGAGACAAGAAGAAGTCAGTCCTTCTCATCAGGGAGGAAAATGATACCAACTATAAGAGATCATTCTTCAGATAAGTATACCGATTAATAATTGTCTTACAGCTGGAATTAGCCTTATCAAGTTATTCAAAATAAAGACTGGGAGCATCTCAGTTCATCATTTTAAATGGAGGGTAGCTCCCTTACATGTAATTTTGTTTTCCAATAAAGTCACCATCACCAATGAGATGGATGACCCTCAGTTTTTACACAATAAAATATTATATTTTCAGTTACCTACCTATGTGGTAATATTAAGCTCATAGTAATCTACTTATCTTATTAAAGAGACGAGCTGAGTGAAACTCATATTAATCTACTTCCCTTATTAAAGGGACGAGAGGCTGACTACACTTTATTAAAGGTTTTCTCATTAAAGGGACCAAGGACCAACAACACATTCTTCCCTTATTAAAAGGACAAGAATCCGACTACTCCTTCTGCACAGAAGGATGAGATAATTAAAGCTTCCTTCATTTACTAGAGAGACGAGATGATTACCTCTCGTATTAAAAGGGTCACCCTCCTTCAGACTATACCTCATTCCCCCATAAAGGAACGAAGGGTCAACTTCATCTTCTTCCCTCGGTGAGGAGACGAGGGGTTAACTACTCCTTTACTAAAAGGTGAGCTCACAACGCTCGAGCAAATCTACTTCCCTTATTAAAAGGGGTAAGAAAGTAATCATCAAGCATGCTTAGCTTAGTTGGACTTGGCATTCCTGACGCTTGACAAAAATCTAATTCCCTTACTAAAGGGACGAGCTGAGTGAAGCTCGTAAAACCTAATTCCCTTACTAAAGGGACGAGCTGAGTGAAACTCGTAAAACCTAATTTCCTTACTAAAGGGACGGGCTGAGTGAAGCTTGTAAAACTTAATTCACTTACTAAAGGGACGAGCTGAGTGAAGCTTGTAAAATCTAATTCTCTTACTAAAGGGTTGAGCTAAGTGAAGCTCGTTCCCTTATTAAAAGAGTGACGAGCTGAGTGAAGCTCGTAAAATTTATTCCCTTGCCAAAGGGATGGGCCGACTGAAACCCATAAAGTTTACAACTAGTATATTGGATTTTCAAAAGAAAAATCCAATTTCACATCACTAAGAGTCATTGACCAAGGGTTTGAATTCATGCCCTTCCAAAATAGAACCTTGATTTGGTATCTATTCCACCATTGGGAATAGTACCCACGGGAATAGTACCCAAGGGAAGATTACCCAAGGGAAAAGTATCCAAGGGAACATTACCCAAGGGAAGCGTACCCAAGGGTACTAAAAAAAAAATATATATTGTTCAAGTGAACAGTACCCGTAGGCACTTTTCCCGAGGGAACAGTGCCTAGGGCAAAAAAAAAAAAAAAAACTTACTTGCGGGAAGAGTGCCCAAGGGAAGATTACCTAACAGAAGAGTACACATGGGAATAGTACCCAAAGGAAGAATACCCAAAAAAAGAGTACCCAAGGCTACAAAAAAAAAAAAAAAAAAAATTACTGTTCAAGTGAACAGTACCCCCGCGGGCACTATTCCCGAGGGCACCAAAAAAAAAAAAAATTCACATTCCCAAAGTTAAACGAGCAAGCTTGGGAATGAGGGGTAACTGATAGGGAAAAATAAACCTAACCTACCTTGACCTAACGATAGAGGCAACTAAATGTTGACCAGTTGCTAGACCTCTTCGTTTTTCGAACGATAATGTTTCCATTAGATGTAATACCCCTAATTTTAAAAGGATGGTTTAGGTATTTTAATATTTATTTTATTGCATTTTTATTTGTTTAATTGTAAATTTGGTTTGTTTAATTGTTTATTTGCATTTAGTATTTGATATTTGATTGATTTGAATTAATTGTTATTATGTGCATTATTTAACTTATTTAAATTGTTTAAGTATTGTGTGTTATTTTCTTTAATTTTTTAATTGTATTTTTTTATTTGGAATTCACTTGTTTTATTGAGATTAAATTAGTGTAATTATTATAATGGTAAAATTAGGTTTATTAAATTAGTGAGCCGACTTAACAATTATCTGTTCCTTCCCGAATGATATTAGAATTAGGATTATACTTTTACTAAGCCTATAAATATATTATTACGGTGGTTTAGGATTTTACAAAACATAAACATAATTCCGTTCACATAAATAAGAGGGTTGAGAGAACAGAGGCACTGTAAGGGCTGTCAAGGAGGAAAACAGAGAGGACCAAGGGAGTGTTGTTGTGGATTAAACCAGAACCATAGGAGGCTTGAAGGTATTCAGTGGTAGCCGGAAACTTAGAGACGACGCCGAGATTTCATAACTGAAATCACAGGCAAGTTCTTTTCTTCCTCTCTCCCGTTGGCTCGTGTTCTGTGCACCTAGATAGACTCTAGGAGATTAATTGGACATTAATTGATTATTGCATAACTATTATATGTTAAATTTTATTATCTGTTATCTGTGTAATTTATCTAAAATAATTCTCGCATGTATGGAGTTCATCATCTATTTTTAGCATAACATGTCGCTATTGTTTAATCATTGTTATGGAGTCTTACGGTTATAAACCAAGGTCTAGACTGATGCTAGATGAGATTTAAGATCCTTAGGTTCAGTTTAGATGAAGAACAGTAAGGCTGGAAGAGGTCGGAGACGAAGCAGAACGGTCGAAAATGGAGAAAACTGGACTGGAGGCTCTCAGAGGGGGAGAGATCCGGCTCCATGGATGTAATGACTCGGTTATTTCCTTCCTTTCCTTTTTCCTCAGAATTTTACGGATGAATTTTTTTCGTTGAAATTTCTTTTCCGAGTTCAGTTTGTCGTCGCTTAGTGTCATCTCGAGTGCTCGAAAATGGTTTCTGAGACTCTTTTCTTTGGATTTACAACTTCCTTTGAGGACCGAGTCATTTCCAAATTTTTCGTTTTTCGACATTATTCACTTTTCGTCCTTTTCCATATTTCGTCCTTTTCCCTATTTTATCTTTTTCCCGTTTGTCACTTTGTTGGCGTAACCTTACTCTTTGTGTTCGGAGTTGGTTTTTGACTTCACGTATCTTCATTCTAAGTGGTTTCCACGAAATACGTATCTTTACTTTTGCAAAAAAGTACTCTGGTTGCTCCCGGTGTCCATAGGCGTATGTATGCAAAGTTCTTTGGAATTATTTTCTTTTCTTAAGGTATTTTTCGTAAATATCTTTTGAAGATATTTTATTTCAGGGGTTTTTAAGAAAATATTTTTGGAAAATATTTTCATTCTGGGTCATTAGTGCAGTTTTCACCTTTTGGAGGGGCCATTGTGCAATTAATGAAAGTTATTACAAAATACCTCGTCTGGAGCCTGGATCCTTGTACGGGATTCATTTTCACATTTCGTCGAGTCGTGTACTCTTAGAAATTCCTTCTGGTCATTTTTCTCCAGTTTCAGAATTTCTAACCCAGGTTGCCGCCGAACTTGTTCGGGCATAACTTTATGCTCAGGACTCAGTTTCTGATATCGTTTATTCCGTTGTTCATATTTTCTCATTTTGAATCTTTTCGTTCATAGAGTTTTGCCATTTGAGCGCGTCTGCTCAAATTTCACTTTTTCGAACCCGGTGGGACCCGTTCGGGGCACTTTTTGAGATTTTATATAAATAGGGGGACTTAAAGTCAAAAAGTAATCTTCTCCCCTCTCCATGCACGACCTGGATCTTCCATGGCAGCCCAAGGGGGGCTGCTACCCTTCTCCTCTCATTTAAACCTCCTTCCATTTGTTATAAAGTCATAGTGCCTTCACGTTTTGTGTTTGTCTTGACTACGCGCTTCTTTCACCCTTATTAGAATCCATTTCTGACCACTTCTTGAGTTTGGGTTTGAGGTCAAGTTGTGATTTTCATGGGGCTTTCTTGGGATTCTTGTTTATGGCGTTGTCCTCGACAAAACCATGAAGTATTGTCGGATTCGGAGCCGTTTCGTTTAGGTAGCTTTTGAGATTTTCATCTTAAATTGAGGTAGGGGATGTTTTAGTGTTATATTAATGTTGTATTGACTGTTATATGAGCATATACAACTTGTGAGCATGCCTTGTTCAAATTATAGAATTTAATTTAATTATTTTCTTTGTTTAAGATTTAATTCTCATGATGCTAGGCAACTTAGAATTAAATTGTGGCATGCAAGAAATTTAGGCCTTGGTATGGTGGTAGATATATATTAAATTGGGATTATTTGAATAAGAATTGTAAATTTTTTTTAATATTTATCTTTTGTGAAACTTTAATTCACCTAGTTGTATAAAGTATGGAATCAACTTGTAATGTGATATTAAAGTAGGCCTTGGTGAGTTCTTTAACATATATTAAATTGAGGACATTTAGATATGTTTGAAAATCTAGAGAAAATTAATTAATTAGCTTAATTAATTTTATTTTTTAATATTGTAGTCACTTAAAATGATTTCGGGTATAATATATGTGAAGATTATGCTATGTCCTTTAACATATATTAATTTGAGTTTTTTTGGGATTAATATGAAATCTAGAGCCTTTTCATGTTAGGTTGAAAATCCCTTTTAATGTAATAAAATTAATTACCTTGTTAGCATATTACTAATTGGATGTAGAATTAGTACTTGGGGACTCTTAAAATGGTAATTGGACTTAGCATGATATAGAATATCATTGACTTGTAAAGCTTGTTTAAATATATCTTGTGTAGGTATATAACTTGTTAGAATATTACAATTGTTTACCTTGAAAGCTTGTTCCTAAATTGAAGCTTATTTAGTACTTATGGCTTAGGATGATAATGTGATTCAATTGTTGTAAAATATTCTTACTTTGTGTATAATTGCATATTGGAGACTTGACATGACATATGCTATTTAGACTTAAATCCTGGGACATGGTTTGAGTGGATTCAACCTTATTTGTGCATGGAAGATGGTTTTATGCATTATTGATTTTGATATAAGTTTAGTCTAACTTATTGATTTTGGTATAAGTTTTGAACTTATTGTTTTTGGGAAACTTGTAAGGGCACATTTCACGTGATGGCTAAGGTTTAGCTCTAGTACGGAGACAAGAGTCTTCTAAGTCATAAGTGCGCACTAGGTAGTACCTTGTGGGTTGTAATTGCCCGGAATAACTTATGCATGTGCGCACTCGGTGGTACCTTGTGGGTCGTAATTACCTGAAAATACTTGCTTGGTCTAGCGACTGCATGTCCTAGTCTTTCCACTATTTGATTTCGCATTTAATTTCAAGTTGTTAATCATGGATTACTTGTAGCTTGGGAATTGATGCTTGCTTCGAATATTTGAATCCTACTTAGTATACTTGAACTTGTATACTTGCTCCGTGAGTTTAAATTTCATTTAGTATGCTTGTGCCGTGTATAATTGTTTTAGGCGTATCTCTTTTAGCTTAGTATACTTGTGTTCGTATACTTGATTTAGAAGGTTTTCATATAAAATGTATACTTGTGTACATATGCTTAGACATTGCATGACTTGTCTTAATATGGTTTAGTATACTTGGAAATGTATGCTTGTATGTCGTGTATCATGTTTTAATACTATTTAGTGTACTTGAACATGTATATTTGTATGTCGTTGTTTATTTCAATTGCATGAGTAGCTTAGGATAATCCCTGAGTCTCATTTTGACATAGACGTTAGGTGGCATGAGCCTTTTTAACATGTTTCACGTTAAGGTGATAGAATTGTAAAATGCTAGGTCGAAGCATGTTCATCTCCTACCAGTAGCTTTATGTTACTCACCCACGTAATGGGGACATTTTTCAGGTACCGAGATCAAGATTTGGGATTCACATCATGCTTGGATGATTTGTAGATTTGAAGTTCTCATTTCATGTAAATGTTGGCTTGAAATGTCATTTATAGCTTTATATGTCAAAATGTGTTATTTTGATTTCATGTATGTAATGTGTACTTAAGTGCACTCCTTTCAATGTATTCAACATGTATGAGATGAGGCCAAAGGCCATTGACATGTATGTTGAATTTTTTGTAACTTCTAACTTCTTGAAATATTAGGAAAATATTGAAAAACGCCAAGTCATTGTCTCACCATGGTTGTATCGGGTGTGGGAATTCTGTTTTCATTATTTCATAAGGTCTTATAAATCATGTTTGAAGTATGGCCAAGGGTCAAATGGTCATTTGACCCCGTTTTGTATTTTTGGATTCCGAGTTTTCATTCCAAGTTCCATTTTTGCCTTTTTGCTCGTTGGGGGGTCGGATTTTGTATCGATGGTATTTTTAAGTCGTGGGCCATTGTAGCACGTCCAAATAGGTAAGTTACATTTGTGTGCATGGTCATTTCCGGGAAAAACCTTATCGTTTGTGTTTTGAGCTTCCTATGGACTCATTTTGAGGTTTTGTTGCATAATCTGATTTTAGGGCACGTTGGGGTTTTCCTTCTGGAAATAAATTCCGTTCTTGACTTGGTCACTTAGAAAACATGATTTTAAGGGGGGTTTCTTCTTCGTGTTTTTCCAGAAAATGTCATTTTGGTACTGGAAATCCCGTGCAAAGTTCGGTTTTTCTGCTATGCTATAGTAGCTTTTTTTCAACTTCTTGCCCTTTCTTGATTTAGGGGCATTCTGGGTACTTCATATTGTTTCTTTTTCATTTTCGTCCACTAACCGGGTAGAAAACGTGATTTTAGGGGGGGCTTCTTCTTCTTGTTTTTACAAAAAAAAATAATCTTGATGCCGAAAATAACTTGCAGATCTGGAAAATCTGGTCGTTACAGGTTTTTCAGAAAAAAGTTCTGATCTAAGAGGGCATTTCGGGTATTTCACTTGAAAAATAAAAACTTCTCTTGACATGGTCATGTAGTAAACATGATTTTTTGGGGGAGGGGGGGGGTGTTTCACAACTTTTTGCCAAAAAAATGTCATTTAAGCCCTTAAAATCCCATTTGAATTCGGAAAATGTGTGCAGGCCCTGCTCATATTTGAAACCCAGAAAGTCTAATTTTTTGAAACGTTGAGGCTTCATATCTTCATCATCCGGACTCCAAATCAAGTGATTCTTGAGTCTAAGTTTATTAACTTTTTCTTTTCTATCCAATGGTATGCACAGTTGCATCCAATTCTATCTGAAAAGACCATTTTACCCCTTGTCAACTACCCATGCTGCACTGTTTTTAAACCCAAAAGTTGGTTTTTTTTGAAACTTTGACGTTTCATATCTTCTTCGTCCGGACTTCGAATCAAGTGATTCTTGAGTCTAGATTCTTTAATTTTTCCTGGTCTATCTAATGGTATACTTGGTTGTATCTAGTTTGGTCTGAAAGGACCATTTCAACCGATGTAAAGTACCCTTGCCGCACTGATTTCAAACCCAAAAGTTAAATTTTATGAAACTTTAGAGTTTCATATTTTCTTCATCCGGACTCCGAATCAAGTGATTCTTGAGTCCATCTTGATTAGTTTTTTGTTGTCCTTCCAACAGTGTGCTAGGTGGCACCCAAGTTCACAATTTTTAGAAATGACTATTTTGCCCCTGGGGGCTTATTTGTCATATTTTTGGTCTTTTGCTTCCGCGTCAGTTCTCATTGAGTTCCACGACCTCATAGAAGGTCATTTTGACTTCTTAGAGTCTTGTTTTCTGTTTTCGCTTCCGCATATCGGATCCGTTATTGGGT
This sequence comes from Cornus florida, assembly GCF_030987335.1. Classification (NCBI taxonomy): domain Eukaryota; kingdom Viridiplantae; phylum Streptophyta; class Magnoliopsida; order Cornales; family Cornaceae; genus Cornus; species Cornus florida. The sequence goes on along the minus strand of NW_026775579.1, from coordinate 74,108,715 downwards.
CAATCTTCGGTTCATCACAGGACACGCTGGCTTAAAAACCAGGGTCATCACAGGTGGTATCAGAGCTCCTAGGTTCGAAAACCTTAGGACGACGGTTTTAGGTGCATATCATGCTTGTGTTGCCATGCTCAATGTGTTTAGTTGCTTCTTGATAACTTGTTTACGTGCTTTTGTGGACGTATATTTAGAAGTTTACCTTAACTGTCACAGCATGATACATATGCTTGTTTACTTTAGTACATTGTATATACTTGTAGATCTCAACATGTTGTATGTGCTTGTCTGCCTTAGCATACGGTATATGTTTGTTGGCTTCAGTACATTGTATATGTTTGTTTATTTTAGCATATTGACTTACGCTTGTCTGCTTAGCATATTGGTTATGCTTGTCTATTTTAGCGTATTGCATGTACTTGTTATTCTTAGTATGATAGTATGATGCATACATTGACATGCCTTATATGACTTTACTACTTGTGTGAGTATGTAGTCTATTGCTATGTTACATGTCAATTGCTTACTTTTATGTCTTGTTTAGGCATTGTGGGTTGTTCCAGCTTGGTTGGTTGAGATTGATGCTAGGGCATCATCTCTTGGGGTTTCGTGGTAACCTTGATGTGGCGACGTCATTAGGGTCTTGTTTATAACGTCATGGGACGACGAGTTGGATTGAGTCGAGTCTTTCCTTGGGGATTGGAAGTTTTATCTTTGTAGGCCTTAACGATGAGGTTCCTGTGCCCTTTCTTCTTAGAGTGGTGGTTTTATCTTGTGTGGTGTTAGGATTCCACCTTGTGTTTGAGCGAGTCTTGGGAAAGACTTATAGACTCTTTGTTTCGGGAACCTTAGTGTTCATTCTAGGAGATGATTCACTTCCTTGCTGTGAGAGATTAGACTCATTCGGGTTTTTGGGATTCACTTTAGTGAGTTTATTCTTCTGAGAGGCATTTCATCCCTTCTTGCTTGTGATTTTATGGGATTGTTATTTGTATAGTCATTCCTACATGTTTATATGCTTTGTTGTTTTGTGCATGCATTAGAAATATGTTAGGGGATGTGACTATTTGGTAGTTATGTGATGATATAGGTGATGTGTTTTCATTTACTATATCTGCTTGTCATGCTAGTATCATAGGTGATGTGTAGCGTGTCTCTGATGATTGACCCCTATGTGATAGGTAACATACTTAATTGACCTTGTACACTATGTGTTTAGTTGTTTGGTGCATGGATTTTCATTACATTTAGTATACTTGTACCTAGTATGCTTGTACGTTGCTTATTTCATTTCATTTTAGTTTAGTATACTTGAGCCGTATACTTATCTACCATGGATTTAGTACTACTTAGTATACTTGTAGAGTATATACTTGTGCATATACATATATTGTATTTTCATTTTGATATTTCTTAGTATACTTGTGAATGTATACTTGTATAGATATATATATGTTTCATGACTAATTGCCTAATTAGTTCATTTCTTTTATTATTCCTGTACTGTACTTGGGGTTGTATAACCTTGGTTGCCGGGATTGTGTGTGTGAGCTTGATCCGATGTCTTGATTCTTAGGCGTAGCCTTGTAGTAGGTCAGCTTTAGCATGATGTGGAGGATTTTGGGTGCATTTTCTTGATGGGAGTCATTGTGACTAAGGCGATGATGATGTTGTTTGATTTGTAAAGTCCGATCCATTGGCTTGAAGGCATAGACTTGTCGGGCTTTGGATTCGTGACTGGTGTGGTTGACAACAGTGTTTTGAGACTTGTAGTTGTCAGTTTTTTTAGTATTGAGGATTTAAGGCCTTAAGCGTAGCGGTGCCTGTGACATTGTTGTCAGAGTTTTGGATTGGCCAGAATGGTCCGGCCGGACATTTTGGACCATATCGCAACTCTCGCAGAATGCCTAGTTTCCGTGATACTTTTGGTAATGATTATTTTGACATTGTTGTCATTTATATCGATAGGTTTCACGGGTAAGCTTATTGGGGGCAGGTGATGAATTAGGGCTTTATACTGTTATGCTACTGTATAGGTTGTGTGTGGGCGAGTACTAGTTGCCGTCGATGTTACCTTGCATTACCTAGCTAGTAATATGAGTGTGGGCAGGCACTTGACAGTGTGGATGCTACCACACCTTGGGTACGTTGTGGGCGGGTTCTAGTCAGTATTCGTGCTGCTATGTTGCTTCTGATTGTGTTCCTTGTTTCGATGTGCAGTTGCTTTGATCTCCTTGGGGTGGTTGACATTGGGTTAGTATGTCAATTGTTGGAGAGGTGTCTCGCGGTTCGTGGTTTCGTGTCCTTTTGTTGATCTTGAGACCTTTGGAGTTGTTCTTGGGTACTTTACGATCTATTCCTTGGTGTGACCTCGTGTACGGTCCTTGTTCGGTTCTTCTGGGAATGTTCCTGATTTCGGGGACGAAATCTCTTTAAGGAGGGTAGGTTGTAATGACCCGATTATTTCCTTCCTTTCCTTTTTCCTCAGAATTTTACGGATGAATTTTTTTCTTTGAAATTTCTTTTCTGAGTTCAGTTTGTCGTCGCTTAGTGTCGTCTTGAGTGCTCAGAAATGGTTTCCGAGACTCTTTTCTTTGGATTGACAACTTCCTTTGAGGACCGAGTCATTTTCATATTTTTCGTTTTTCAACACTATTCACTTTTCGTCATTTTCCCTATTTCATCCTTTTCCCTATTTTGTCTTTTCCCCGTATGTCACTTTGTTGGCGTAACCTTACTCTTTATGTTCGGAGTTGGTTTTTGACTTCATGTATCTTCATTCTAAGTGGTTTCTACGAAATACGTATCTTTACTTTTGCAAGAAAGTACTCTGGTTGCTCCCGGTGTCCATAGGGGCATGGATGTAAAGTTCTTTAGAATTATTTTCTTTTCTTGGGGTGTTTTTCGTAAATATATTTTGAAGATATTTCATTTCAGGGGTTTTTAAGAAAATATTTTTGGAAGATATTTTCATTCTGGGTCATTAGTGCAGTTTTTACCTTTTGGAGGGGCCATTGTGCAATTAATGAAAGTTATTGCAAAATACCTCGTCTGGAGCCTGGATCCTCGTACGGGATTCATTTTCACATTTCCTCGAGTCGTGCACTCTTAGAAATTCCTTCTGGTCATTTTTCTCCAGTTTCAGAGTTTCTGACCCCAGTTGCCGCCGAACTTGTTAGGGGAATAACTTTTTGCTCGGGACTCAGTTTCTGACACCGTTTCTTCTATTGTTTATATTTTCTCATTTTGAATCTTTTTCATCCATAGGGTTTTGCCGTTTGAGTGCGTCTGCTCAAATTTCAATTTTTTAGACCCGGTGGGACCCGTTCGGGGCACTTTTTGAGATTTTCTATAAATAGGGGGACTTAAAGTCAAAAAGTAATCTTCTCCCCTCACCATGCATGACCTGGATCTGCCATGGCAGCCCAAGGGGGGCTGCCACCCTTCTCCTCTCATTTAAACCTCCTTCCCTTTGTTATAAAGTCATAGTGCCTTGACGTTTTGTGTTTGTCTTGACTACGTGCTTCTTTCACCCTTATGAGAATCCATTTCTGACCATTTCTTGAGTTTGGGTTTGAGGTCAAGTTATGATTTTCATGGGACTTTCTTGGGATTCTTGGTCACGGCATTGTCCCCGACAAAACCCCGAAGTATTGTCGGATTCGGAGCCGTTTCACTTAGGTGGCTTTTGAGATTTTTATCTTAAATTGAGGTAGGAGATGTTTTAGGGTTATATTAATGTTGTATTGATTGTTATATGAGCATATACAACTTGTGAGCATGCCTTGTTCAAGTTATAGAATTTAATTTAATTATTTTCTTTGTTTAAGATTTAATTCTCATGATGCTAGGCAACTTAGAATTAAATTGTGGCATGCTAGAAATTTAGGCCTTGGTATGGTGGTTGATATATATTAAATTGGGATTATTTGAATAAGAATTGCAAATTTTATTTAATATTTATCTTTTGTGAAAGTGTAATTCACCTAGTTGTATCAAGTATGGAATCAACTTGTAATATGATATTAGAGTAGGCCTTGGTGAGTTCTTTACCATATATTAAATTGAGGACATTTAGATATGTTTGAAAATCTAGAGAAAATTAATTAATTAGCTTAATTAATTTTATTTTTTAGTGTTGTACTCACTTAAAATGATTTTGGGTATAATATATGTGAAGACTATGCTATGTCCTTTAACGTATATTAATTTAAGTTTATTTGGGATTAATATAAAATCTAGAGACTTTTCATGTTAGGTTGAAAATCCCTTTTAATGTAGTGAAATTAATTACCTTGTGAGCATATTACTAATTGGGTGTAGAATTAGTACTTGGGGCCTCTTAAAATGGTAATTGGACTTAGTATGAAATAGAATATCATTGACTTGTAAAGCTTGTTTAAATATATCTTGTGTAGGTATATACCTTGTTGGAATATTACAATTGTTTACCTTGAAAGCTTGTTACTAAATTGAAGCTTATTTAGTACTTGTGGCTTAGGATGATAATGTGATTCAATTGTTGTAAAATATTTTTGCTTTGTGTTGCATATTGGAGACTTGACATGTCATATGCTATTTAGACTTGAATCCTAGGACATGGTTTGTGTGGGTTCAACCTTAATTGTGCATGGAAGATGGTTTTATGCATTATTGATTTTGATATAAGTTTGGTCTAACTTATTGATTTTGGTATAAGTTTTGAACTTATTGTTTTTGGAAAGCTTGTAAGGACATATTTCACGTGATGGCTAGGGTTTGGCTCTAGTACGGAGACATGAGTCTTCTAAGTCATAAGTGCGCACTAGGTAGTACCTTGTGGGTCGTAATTGCCTGGAATAACTTATGCATGTGCGCACTCAGTAGTACCTTGTGGGTCGTAATTACCCGAAAATACTTGCTTGGTCTAGCAACTATATGTCCTAGTCTTTCCACTATTTGATTTCGCATTTAATTTCAAGTTGTTAATCATAGATTACTTGTAGGATGGGAATTGATGCTTGCTTCGGATATTTGAATCCTACTTAGTATACTTGAACTTGTATACTTGCTCTGTGAGTTTAAATTTCATTTAGTATGCTTGTGCCGTGTATACTTGTTTTAGGCGTATCTCTTTTAGCTTAGTACACTTGTGTTCGTATACTAGATTTACAAGGTTTCCATATAAAATGTATACTTGTGTACATATGCTTAGACATTGGATGACTTGTCTTAATATGGCTTAGTATACTTGGAAATGTATTCTTGTATGTCGTGTATCATGTTTTAATACGATTTAGTGTACTTGAGTATGTATACTTGTATATCGTTGTTCATTTCAATTGCATGAGTAGTTTAGGATGATCCCTGAGTCTTATTTTGATATAGACGTTAGGTGGCATGAGCCCTTTTAATATGTTTCACCTTAAGGTGATAGAATTGTAAAATGCTAGGTCGATGCATGCTCATCTCCTATGAGTAGCTTTATGTTACTCACCCACGTAGTGGGGATATTTTTCAGGTACCGGGATCAAGATTTGGGATTCACATCATGCTTGGATGATTTGTAGATTTGAAGTTCTTATTTCATGTGAATGTTAGCTTGAAATGCCATTTATAGCTTTATATGTCAAAATGTGTAATTTTGATTCCATGTATGTAATGTGTACTTAAGTGCACTCCTTTCAATGTATTCAACATGTATGAGATGAGGCCAGAGGCCATTGACATGTATATTGATTTTTTTGTAACTTCTAACTTCTTGAAATATTAGGAAAATATTGAAAAATGCCGAGTCATTGTCTCACCATGGTTGCATCGAGTGTGGGAATTCCGATTTTATTCTTTCATAGGGTCTTATAAATCATGTTTGAAGTATGGCCAAGAGCCAAATGGTCATTTGACCCCGTTTTGTATTTTTGGATTCTGAGTTTTCATTTCAAGTTCCATTTTTGCCTTTTTGCCCGTTGGGGGGTCGAATTTTGTATCGGTGGTATTTTTAAGTCGTTGACTATTGTAGCACGTCCAAATATGTAAGTTACATTTGCGTGCATGGTCATTTCTGGGCAAAACCTTATCGTTTGTGTTTTGAGCTTCCTATGGACTCATTTTGAGGTTCTGTTGCATAATCTGATTTTATGGCACTTTGGGGTTTTCCTTCAAGAAATAAATTCCGCTCTTGACATGGTCACTTAGAAAACGTGATTTTAAGGGGGGTTTCTTCTTCGTGTTTTTCCAGAAAATGTCGTCTTGTTACCGGAAATCCCGTGCAAAGTTCGGTTTTTCTACTATGCTATAGCAACTTTTTTTCAACTTCTTGCCCTTTCCTGATCTAGGGGCATTCTGGGTAATTCATAGTGTTTCTTTTTCATTTTCGTTCACGTTCTGGGTAGAAAACGTGATTTTAGGGGGGGTTTCTTCTTTGTATTTGTACAAAGAAAATCATCTTGATGTCGAAAATAACTCGCAAATCTGGAAAATCTTTTCAAGAAAAAGTTCTGATCTAAGGGGGCATTTCGGGTATTTCACTTGAAAAATAAAAACTTCTCTTGACATGGTCATGTAGAAAACTTGATTTTTGGGGGGGTTTCTTCACAACTTTTTGCCAAAAAAAATGTCATTTAAGCCCTTAAAATCCCATTTGAATTCGGAAAATGTGTGCAGGCCCTGCTCATATTTGAAACCCAGAAAGTCTAATTTTTTTAAATTTTGAGGCTTCATATCTTCATCATCCTGACTCCAAATCAAGTGATTCTTGAGTTTAAGTTTATTAACTTTTGCTTGTCTATCCAACAGTATGCACGGTTGCATCCAATTCTATCTGAAAAGACCATTTTACCCCTTGTCAAATACCCATGCCGCACTGTTTTTAAACCCACAAGTTGGTTTTTTTTATTATTATTTTTTTATTTTTTAAACTTTGACGTTTCATATCTTCTTCGTCCGGACTTTGAATCAAGTGATTCTTGAGTCTAGATTCATTAATTTTTCCTGGTCTATCTAATGGTATTCTTGATTGCATCTAGTTTGGTCTGAAAGTACCATTTCAACCCATGTAAAGTACCTTTGCCGCATTGATTTCAAACCCAAAAGTTTGATTTTATGAAACTTTGGAGTTTCATATTTTCTTCATCCGGACTCCGAATCAAGTGATTCTTGAGTCCATCTTGATTAGTTTTTCATTTTCCTTCCAGCGGGGTGCTCGGTGGCACCCGAGTCCATAGTTTTTTGAAATGACTATTTTGCCCTTGGGGGCTTATTTGTCATATTTTTGGTCTTTTGCTTCCGCATCAGTTCTCATTGAGTTCCACGACCTCATGGAAGGTCATTTTGACTTCTTAGAGTCTTGTTTTCTGTTTTCACTTCCGCATATCGGATCCGTTATCGGGTCAATCTTCGGTTCATCATAGGACACACTGGCCTAAAAACCAGGGTCGTCACAATGGAAGTGGGAGCTGGCTCCCACACCCTTAGAGCCGGCTCTAAGGTGCATGGAGCAGACTCTATGCACAAAAGAGCCTGCTCCCAAGTTCATGGAGCAGGCTCTCTCCATTTTTGCACTTTCTGATATTTTTTTGATGCATTGTTGACACTGTTTGAGCGTGGGAACTGTTCTGAATGGTTTTGGGACTTCACAGAGGGATTAAGTATTAAATTTTGGGTGTTATTAAGACGTCTAATTAAATAAAGTTTACCTCTAAGTTAATGGACGAACAGTATAAACTTAATGCATTTTTATGCTATTAACGGATGGAAGGAAATTATTTGTTTAATTTAATTTCAGCAATTTAATGGGACATAGTATGATTATAAATCTTATTTTGAATGCATGATAGGGTCATTTATTTATTAGATTTGATTTATGCATGCTTTGGATGCTAATTGTTGAAATATTAAATCTTTTTCTACAATTACATAGATTATCGCTTGGATCTTAATTGCTGAAATATTAGACACTCTTTTGCAATTATTGGGATAATGGTTTTGGACTGTAATTTGCTAAACTATTATTTATGTGTTGTAATTTACATGGATATTGAGGATTGTATGCACTGGTATGGGACGGTGGCATACTAAGGATGGTTTAGCTCCAAACGCTAAAACCTAACTTATCGGATTAAAGAAATGGATTGTAAAACATTGAATCTTAATTGTGTTTAAGTCAGATCAACTGGCTAAGTTGAATGACTTCCTGGATTAGTTGGTTATAGTTAAGTCATATCAACTGAATAAGTTGAGTGACTAACTGGATTGTATATTGTATGGCAACTCAATGAATAATTGAATGACATACTCTGGTTTTGAACGGACTTTAGATATATGGTTATGGTACCACGAGATGAGCTTGAGTCTCAGGCTTGTTGGTTAGGGCGCGTATATGCAGTGGATGCGTAGCTAGCTATAGTAGGTTGAGGTGTACCCTGTTAGGTCTAGGTACTTATGCCTACCTTTGGGTGCGTTTTCGCATATTGCCTTCTATTTAGGTTGAGACCCCTATTGTAGTCCAGTGAATGTCCCTTAGTGTGGATATATATATGTATGGACTAGATATATATTGTGAGATGTCTAGGGTGTATCTGCATATCAGGTCACTGTATGGATTGTAGTTATATTAGAACTTGTTTGTGGGCCTGACCAACTCTTATATTTTTTTTAGGTATCGGACGATTCCAGTCTTAGGCTTGATCATGCTGAGCAGAGACTATCATTCACTCTACCGACCACGTAGGGTTTCATTCCATGTTTTAGATTTGGTTTTATTTTCCAGTTATATTATGTTCAGTTGGGATTTGATTTAGGGGTCCACGAGATGGATTCCCGAGTTGTACTCTTGGAGGTTTTGGAGAGTTGGATTTTATAAATCTTTAAGTTTGGAGGATTTTATATTTAGTATTTCTTTCAGTTTATTCTATTTTCATTTTGAAATTCTATGTTCATTTTAAAATATTAATTGTTTGATATTTCCCTCGGGTTTGGGCTTGGGCCTAATCAACCCATGTCTCGGATCCGAAGGGTATCACATTAGATAAGAATGATAACATTTCATTATCAAGGATAATGAAAGATAACGTGGTTCAACATGGTAAGGATAACATTGACACAATTTGAGGAAGTCAAAAGGTATAAACAAATCCGGCAACAAATGGATCTCTTCTGATCTCGCATAAACGGATCTCCTCTCATCCTGTAAATGAACTGAGGGAGAGCGACTATAAGAATGAGATCCTACCAGTCAATAAAGGTACCAAAAAAAAAAAAAAAAAAAAAAATTGATTATTAAATCCCTGCCTTTCTTTTAGACATCCGGTGACTGACTTAATCGTTGCAGAGCTCTTAGCAGGTACCACACCGGTGCCATCAAGATTTGTAGATCTTCTACTCTCTTCTTTGCAGGAAAACGGTATCGTATCGGACCTCGTGAATTTCTCCCCAAACATATATAAATAAAAATTCATATTTATATATCATCGTGTCCACGCATCATAGGGAAAGTGCTATGTATCGAAACTCAATTATTCATCCTTAGAGAAAGAATTGCATGTTCCCAATAATAAATTATGGAGTGTTTTAAGAAAACCAATACCACTATGGCTGGAAAAAATATATAAAAAGGCATCATTATATTTGAGCTAAAATTAGGATAAAGGAAAAGGAAGTGGAAAATTTCTCTGAGAATAGGTAGAGAGAACTAGCTTCAGCTTGCCACTTTGGTCTCAAATCAGGTAAATCTCATGCTCATTAATTTAAAAGCACTAATTCATTATCCTTCCTTCTTTTTCTTTTTATTTTTGCTCATTTTTTTGTTCCCTATATATGGCTGCAGTATGTATGGATTACTTCAAATTCTTCACCAGACAACATCAAGATTACGAGGATTCTCATAACAAATAAAGCTCCTAAGCACGCTCTCTCCCTCATATATATATATACATTTTTTTTTAGCTTATGAGGATTTTTCATTAAGTTATTATTCGATTTTTCTAAAGGATGTATTATTTAGACTTTATCTTGCTCTTTACTTGCATTTTTTAATAATTAAAATGACGAAATTATTTTAAAAAAATGAAGTGTAAGAGTGCTTCTAAAATAAATGTGAAGCGTGAGTTTGTATTTTAATGTTTTAAAAATAGAAATAAAGTGTAATTAAAAATAGTGGAGCATAACTACAGATTTGTATTTTTATATATTTCATATATTTGTCAAATTAAGTATCTATAGACTGGGAAATGGCATAATGGTAGATTGGTCTGAACATTGATGGTTTAATTGGAAAAGGACTATTAAAACCGAAAGGCCGATCAAAACTTGTTTACTCGGTCTTTCCCACAGATTATCAAGACTAGACTAACGTCTTCCAAATGGCCTTTTGAGTCACGCGCACCGGAGAATTTACAAAAAAGGTTTGCCTTCTATGAGAGTGGGATCCACATGGGTCCCATTTTCCCGAACGAAAACTATATTTCTACAAAACTTAATGGAAGTGTCCCCGGCAAGCTAGCAGTGATGGTGGGGGTTTGGGACTGTCACACCAGCTGTCATTGTTCGAGTCCTTTACCAAGCCTACTAGTTTGGTCGACTAACTTAGTGCTGTAGCTGTGGAACCGACTGTAATCCATATGGATCCCATTTTCATGACCGAAAACTATATTTCTACAAAAATTAATAAGGTTGTAAAGTCTTCGGTACGAAATCTGATATATATATATATTTTTTAGTAACAAATAAGTCCCACAGTAAGAAACGTGAATCCTCCATTTTATTATTATTATTTTTTCAAAATGAAGAAAATGCGACTAAACCACATATCTTGGTTATATATGCCAGTCATCTAATTCTCAAGTATAATAGTGTGACAGAGATGATTCGTACTTTACTTGAATTTTTTTTAATAACTTAATTAGATAAAAAAATTATCCATCAAAGGTGGTGTATGAGGTTTTTTTATTTATTTTTTATTTAGTTATTTTTTATTTTTTATGAAGTACAATTATGGATTTGAAAGACAATTATGTCATTTAATTTATATCTTTAAAAATAAAAAAACTAGTTAAGAGTCAACATAGTCATCCTCATCAACGAAAAATATGACAGCACAAGAGGATCAATTTCAAGTCTAAGAACACAAGACAAAATCACCTAATTACATTCTAAAGGGGCTCACTAGTTGAACTATTGATTACCTGTTACAGGCTTGAAATGTAAACCAAAATGAAGAACTGTAAGCTGAAGGTGAATGAACGCAAAGCAATGTAAACCTAGGATTATATAAAGCATAGTTACACAGTATTGTAAAGTTAAGTGCAGAGGGCACACAGCCGGATAGGTATATGTATATATATATAACTCAAGGTCTTGCACCAATATAACTGCTTTTATGACTACATCAAGGTCTTGCACCAATATAACTGCTTTTCATGCACCTATATATATATAACTCAAGGTCTTGCACCAATGTAACTGCTTTTATGACTACATCAAGGTCTTGCACCAATATAACTATATATATATATATATATATATATATAGTGTTTGAGATTTGTGGTTTTCGGTTGGATGTTGTTGATGACCGCGCCATGCCTGTTGATGAAGTGGCGCCACCTCTGTAGCATAGGCATAACTGGCTAGTGATTACCTAGCGTTCCCACGGTGGACTAGGTATTCTCGAGCTACCTATCCAATAACTGAACTCGCTGACCGAGGAAGGAGTCGCTACCCTTCCTCTACTGTGGACGTGCCCCGCTCTAGTCGGATGGGCTCCTCCCCCCCTGGCTCGCTCGAGGACGCTCTCTGAAAGAGCGACCTCGGCTAACCTACTTTACGCGCTTCCCTACTCGGCTAAGGAAGGCTCGGGATAAATAGGAAAAGAGTCTCGTGAGGTCATGAAGGCAGGACCTTGAAAGGGACCTACTCCCTCTGAAGCTCGGGAATCTGAGGACATGTGGTCAGGTGGCTGAGATCCAAGGTATCGCCTCAGCCCGAGGCCAACACAAGGGGGAAAGGATACTCGGTACCCAAGCTCGAACAAGGAAAGATAAAAAGCGCATTAATTGCGAAAGACGTTTGATAAGACCCGTATTAATTAAGGAGCGCCATTACCTCTTTTGACCATAGGGCAAAGCATTGCGGCCCATCCATCAATGTCTCATCTGTCAGAAGGAGAGACCCTTAAACCCTTGGGTAAGAGCGGGCTCACCCAAAGGACTAAAAGACATTGACCGAGGAGGTAAACACTAAAAATATGGGTGTTAGTCATCATTTTTAAGACATCAACCACCACATTAATAGACATCCGAGAACAAGCTCGAGCTCATACAGTACCGAGGTCGGCCTTCCCTTTCTTAATCTCCATACTCAGAGAATCCCTTGTATTGCTTGGATCTCCACTTGGATACTGGTCTCAAGATTCTTGACTTATATGGAACGACCTTCTCATCCTATTCACGAACTACCATCAACAGATGTGTGTCAGGTGGACAATAGAGAAGGTCTCGTTGTAAAGGCTATTGTCAGGCACGAATCCATGTAAGGTCCAGTGGGGCCAACTGCCCCCACTGAAATTTTTATTTTTGGTATTATATACCTACTTTTTTCTATATTTGGATTAATTACTTATAAAATTTTTATATTGCCTCTACTGGAATTACAAAAAAAATTCACTACTACACCTATTCAACAGTTTGATATTTTGTTTTATGGTTCGACTCTCAGTGGAGGCATGTGTGTGTGAGTACTCAAGTAGGAAAAAAAAAAAAAAAGGCTCCCCCTCTCATATAATTTTCTTGGTCTATACCTGACTATTGCCATATGTGAGGCATAATCTTGGACTGACACAATTGTGACCTTTTACCTTTGCTTGCAACTAACGTGATAGGTTGGGAATGCTTATTCCACTATAAATAATCGACTCTTATTTTATTTAGGTCACTTCATTTTGTATGACTGTTTATTAATAGAGGTTATATGTAAAAATACTAATGTTAGCTAATTTTGTAATTTTTAAATTTCAATTATATCTTGGAAGACATGTTTATTGTAATAAAATACAATAAATATATAAGGATAGAAAGTAATTACAAATTCGACAAGTTTGATAAGAAGGTTAGTACGTATATTTTAACAAATAAGAGTTGATGTCAGTGTATCTTGACGAAACCTCGTAAAACATTTTTTTTTTTTATTTGCTAGGAGTTTTCTGTGAGCTAGGCTTTTGAGTTGTTATATGATTTGAAGCAGTGCCTGTTAGGAAAAGTATTATTGACCAAGTCGCAATGTTGTGATTGAGTTAAGCAGAGCCTCTTTCTATGATCTTTGCACACAAATGATACAAAGTTCATTTGAGTGGGGGCTAACTCAAAATATAATCGTCAATTTTGACTGGACTTCATCCTAAAATCTAGAAGAAGGAAAAATATTGGGAATTTTACAGTAAAGTAGTAGTAACAAAAGTATATTACCCATCCATGAATGTAGTTTGCATATTTATAAATACATGAACCAATTTTTAGTTGAACCCCTTTTATAAGTTGAATTTATATTTTCACCCCTAAAGTTTCTTTTATGCACAATTTACCCAAAGAACAACTTGTGCAAGTTCTAGAATTTTGTCAAACAGCACTTAGAAATTTTTACACCGCACAAGAATTAGGAAACATAACGTGTAGCCTACAACGAAGAATAGAAGAACTTAGATCTAGAATTATTCGAATACAGAATATTTTAGAGGATAGACGGCAACTATTTTAGTTAAATTTATGAATAGAATAGATCTTAATAACCTAGATAATTCTATAAAATGATTAGGAGAAAATCTTGATTATATTAATGAACAAGTAGTACAGAATTCTAGTCAAAATAATTTAGATAATAAGATAATGTTAGTCACAGTTAAGGATATAAATAATGATATAAAAAATATTATTGAAAATCAAAAAATAATTATGGACTATTAAAAATCTCTTAAAAACGATATTCAAAAACTTTTACAATAGTTTTATGAGTACTAGTAATCCTGATTATTTAAAAGCTTTAGCCGAACTTTATAAATTTGACAAAGAACCAATAGGATTTATAAGTTTGAAGACAAATGTACAATCAACTAATATACATATTAGACAAAATAACTTTTTAATCCAGTTATTACTCCAGTTGTCTGAAAAAGTTAATAAACTTGAGGAAAAATTAGAAGTAATACGAGAAAGTATTTGTAATACCCCTAATTTTAAAAAGGATACTCCTGGTATTTTTTTTTTTTTTCAATGCATTTTTAATTGTTGACATGCATATGTGTTAATTTTATTGATTTAATTGTGGTTAATTAGTTAATTGTTTTCATTATTGTGCTTTAATTGAATTTACTTATTTAATTGTTCTAATTTAATTGATTTAATTATAGTTAATTATTTGGTTGTTTTAATTGAATTAATTTACTTAAATTTAATGGTTTAACTATTTAATTGAATTATTTAAATGGACTTGATTTAATTAAATGTAATTATGTTTTCAACGTGATTGTTATATAGTTGTACATTAGGTTTACAACCGACATTGATATTAACCTAGATTTCTCTATGGGCCGAGTAAATCCAATTAGGATTTAAAAGAGCCTAGGATTAGTGTGGCCTATAAATATTCACCTAAGTTGTCTGCTTAGGGTTGTAGAATAAAATTACGACATAGTTTGGTTGAGAGAAGTTTTGGAGACGGCTGGGAAGAAAATAGAGAACAAACAAAGGATTCGCCAGAGAATTGAGACGAATATCGGTGTAAGGTAAGTTCTATCCTTACTATCTCCCTTAGGCTTCATGTTCTTTGCATTCTTAAACAGTTCTAGGATTGATTGAATCAATTAAAAACTTTTCTGTTGTGCTAAACTTGAAAGATAGCAGTTTGTTTTTATGCTTTGTAAAACTGTTAAAACACGATATTTGCTTGCATGAATCTCTGTTTAAAGCTATGTATGTAATGTAAAATGAACTTAAACATGGATTGGGAACACACCGGGGTGTGGTTACAGTGTCTAGAATCCATAGCAGTGAGGGTTAAAGGATGCAAAAGACATTGGAGAAGAAGAGACGAGGCAGAGAGGGAGAGAGCCAGCTCTCCCTTTTGATGGGAGGCGGCTCCCAAGGTGTGGGAGCTGGCTCCAAGGGCAAAGGAGCTGGCTCCACATTTGTTTGGAGCAGGCTCTTGCTCCAGATTGTTTTTATATTCGTTTTCTAAGAGTTTTGCTTCATACAGTGCATGGTTTTGGAGTTCCAGTGGGGTTTAGGACTGTATGTGAAGGGTCTGGTTAAGGTGTATGTGTGTATTAGGGCTCCAAAAGTAGTGCTAAGGAACTAATTCTTTGGAGTAGCTTGGACAGTAGAGAATTCAAACAAATAAATATACAGTTTTAGGGTTGGAAGAATTAAATTATTTAATCCTCTGTGTTAATGTTTTTCTCTGTAACGGATATGATAATTAGAACTTGTATCACCCTATATCATGAGCATGTATATGAATTATACTTGTCTAGGATGTGTTAGTGTTGAATGATATTAAGTTGTAAACTTAGCACTAACTGAATTTTGTGAAACAACCTAAACTAAGCATGTTTATGTATATACTGTGGTTCTGTTTTGATGCTTACATTATCATTGCTAGTATCAATTGCTGGAGGTATGGACTTTGATGATATTTACCTTAATTACCTGAAATATCAACTACTGGATGTTGAATGCTATTAAGATTTAAACTTAGCACTATACCGGATTTTATGAAACACTATAAATTGAGTATGTTTATGTATATACTGTAATTCTGGGTTGATCCTTCCATTATCATTGTTAGTATCAATTGTTGGAAATATGGACTTAGTTGATATTTATCTTAAGTGTCTGTGTTATCAACTGCTGGATGGTTGGATAGTATACACTGGTATGGGACGGTGGTTTACTAGGGACGGTTTGGTTTCAAAATACCAAAACCTACCTACTCGGGATTAAGAATTGAATTAACTAAAAGTTAAGTCCTATTTATTGTAGTGTCATGGCAACGATTAGTTGAGCGGCACTACTAGGATACAGGATGGATTTTAAATATATCGTTATGGTACCTCGATATGAGCTTGAGTCTCAGATTTGATGGTTAGGGAGCGTATATACATTGGGATGCATAGCTGGCTACGATGGTTGGAGGTGTACCCTGTTTAGGCTTAGGTACACATGCCCACTTCGTGTGTGTTTTAGCATGTTACCTCTATTCAAGTTGAGACCGGCCTGTAATCCAGTGAGAGTCCTTTAGTGTGATTATATATACTTACAGACTATTAGCTATTGTTGAATTGTTTAGGATGTACATGCGTATCAAGCCTCTGTTTGGATTGTAGTAGTATAGAACTTGCGCGTGGGCCTGACCCACTTCTATTTTTTAGGTACACGACAGTTCCAGACTTAGACGTGTTCATGCTGAGCAGAGGTTTCTACTCACTCTACCGACGACGTAGGACTTCTCTCCATAGCTTATATTAGGATGTTCTTTCAGTTGTTTTAATTTAGTTTGGATTTTTCTTAGGGGTCCACTAGAGATGGATTACCGGGTTGTTTAATCTATTGGAGGTTTTGGATTATTTGGGTTGAAATGTTTATCTTTAAAGGATTTTATTTTAGTTTCTTTCAGCTTTTAATATTTATTCTTATTTCATTTTGTCGTCTGTGTTCGTTTTTAAAATATTAATTGTTTGATATTCCCTCGGGTTTGGGCCTGGGCCTGATCAACCCCGTGTCTCAGATCCGAGGGGTATCGCAGTATTCCCAGAGAATCTTCTAAGGAATTATATGAATTATCCAATAAAATAAAGGATATAAAATGATCAACAACTACTCAGCTCTCGCCTGTAACCACCAAGTGTGTAAATTTATTACAACCTCATAGAAAAATACCACAATGGCCATTATCCTTAGAAAAGTTAAAGAAATAATGAGAGTAGAAGATTTATATGATAATGAACATGATGCTAAAAAATATATAGAAAAAAGAATAAAGAAGGTAAAAAATAAGGTTAACCTTTATTCCAATAATTTACTAGACTTTCAGAGCAAGATATATAACCATTTTAGCCAGAGAGAATTAAGTGTAGTTAACAATCAAGTTATTTTAGACCTTATAACACCCGAAGAATGTCAAGAGTTACATGATAATAATTTAGAACTCATATATTTGGGTGTCATAATGATCGGTTTAGTAGGATTAACCAGAGCTGAAATCGGAACTAGAGCACTTGTTTATATTTATGATAATTGATGGAATAACCATCAACAAACATAAATAGCCAGCGCTAAAATAGATTTAGCAGATAATGCAGCCATCATATGATGTATTCCCAATTACACGATAAATACTAGAGAATTCAGTAAACATATTAAGATAGCTATATCCACAAAAGGATACAATATGACACGACAATTTAAAAATCCACTAATTAATACTCTGTTTATGGGAAAAACAGTTAATCAATATAATTTAAACTTTAAAGCTTAATTTAGTGAATTAATTAAACCCTTTAGTAGTAAATATGTCTATATGATAGAAGCTAAAAAAGTAAGTAGTATTGTCCATGAAGGAACAGAATGAAAATTTCCTAATCTTACTACTACAATTAAAAAGATACCCCGAAAGTAATATGATATATGTTAAAAATAGTGGTGACGCTAGTATACAGTTTAGTAATTATAAAAGACAGGATAATTTAGTAGATGATGCCCAAGATGACTTTTTAACTACACACATAGAAATAGAATCTCCTAAAGAAATAAATGTCATTTATGATAAATTAAAAGATGAAATTCTAGATAAAATAATGCATGATTTTGATAATCTTGAACTAGAAGATTTAAAGGAGAAATATCCTGAGCCAAATTATCAACTCATAGAAAGCATTTATCTCAGCAAAGGAAATAATGATGATATCAAGCGAAATATCTTAAAAGTAGGGTTTGAATCCTTGTACACAAAATACGAACTAAATACTTTAAAAGAAGAATTAAATGTAAATGTTGAAGAACGAGTAGAGCATAGAGAAGGAAAAAAACCAGAAGGATCTATATCTTAACCTACAGGATCAGTTGATTAAGAAATGCATAACACAACTAGTAGCACTAATAAAACAAATGATGAATATCTCACACGACAAAGACTTCAACCTACACAAGAAACATATGTTGAAAACAGAAATATACCAGATATATACATGTGGACACCACATCGTAGACGCTACGATAATATCCCAACACATGATGTAGGAACCATATTAGACATATCACGACACGATCCCCAAGATTGGTCAAGAGTAATCGACGATTGGGAACAAGACTGTATCAAAACAGCTATTTTAACCAGGTTTGATAATCAAACACAAGCTTTAACTTATTGTGAAACATTATTAAGAGGCACAATTCAAAACTAGTGGCAATCTTATAAAGTTACTTATGTTGATGATTACAATATCTTAAAAGATAATTTTACAATTCAACAGTTTACTAGTTTAATCAAAAGAGTATTTTTAGGTGAAGACAGACTATTAGAAGAAACTCAAATCAAGTAAAACGAAGCTTTACGTAATCTAGAGTTATTACAAATTTGCGATTGTCGATACATAAGAGACTACACTATTAATTTTTTTGAATATTTTGCCGCTACAGGAAAAATCGGAGACCGAACCTTATTAGATAGATATCTTCAGAAATTACCAGGAAGTGTAGGAACTAAAATTTGGGAAAAATGGTTAGAAAATCCTCGAAGGGATAGATTAACTATAGGAAATAGAGTTAATCATGTCTATGACATGTTAAAAAAGGAATGCAGATAACGTAGAGAATCCAAGCAAATTAAGAAACAATTTTTCGATATATGTAAACAATTAGATTTTTCTCCACAATATGGTTGCATACCTTAGAAAACCTTCAAAAGAAATAAACCACGAAAATATAAATTATAAAAAAGTAGAACCTATAAAAATTACAATAAAAAATCATATTTTAAGAATTTTAAAAGCAATCCCAAACCATTTAGAAAGCACCCTTGGTATAAAAATTGAAAAATAATTAAAGATAAAAAAGATAATAAGAACAATAAATATAGCAAAGTGACTATATTACCCACAAAAGAAAGAAGCTGCAAATGTTTTATTTGTGGAGATCCAGGTCATATACGACCAAATTGTCCTTATAGATATAAGCAAAACCTTATTAAGCAAATACAAGAAAAAATCAATATACTTAAAGATATTGAGGAACAGATAGATGAATTATACGAATTAGAAAGCGTTTATGATTCCGATAACGATAATGAAAGCATATATAGTATAGAAAGGATTGATAGTGAAGTTGATGAAGATTTTAAATAAGGACTTCATTCTATGGAAGATTATATTTGCACTATAAGAAATTTTTCATGTCATTATGAGTTAGTTAAATTTTATTTCTTCGATTATAACTGTAAACAATGTAACTTTTCCATTAAGGAATGATATTATTGTAAAGACCATTGTAAAAACCTATTATGTCACGACTGTTATAACAAATACGAAAATAAGCTAGAAAATACATTAGTTGAATCCATAAACTCAATATATAAACCATCTAGTTTAATCCAATTTCCTGAAACATTGGAATTTAAAGAAAAATTAGTTCAAACTTCAGCTATACTAGATACAGGAGCTTCTAAAAGCATAATTAAAAGACATTTAGTACCAGAGGAAGTATTAATAAAATTAAATTATAATGTTAATATTAGTTAACATAATAATGAAAAACTACCAATAACTCATTGTGTCTAGAATCTTTCTATCGCAATTAATAATAAAAAATTTGTTTTACCACAAACCTATGTAGTTAATAATAGTCCCAATACTTACGATTTTATTCTAGGGTTGAATTTTATAAATTCACTCACCGGAGGATTCATGTATACTCCTACCGGTTTACAATTTTTTAAGAAATGAACATTTATTCCATCTAATTCTCCTTGTATTCCTCAGAAAGAAAAATGTTCTATTACTTATGTCAATACTTTACCTATAACAGAATTACCTATAGACGAAAAGACAGAAAATTTATTTGATGTAACCGAATTTGTAGAAGATGTTTCTGAAGCTTTAATGTTTCTTAGTTACTTAGATGAACCAAAAATTTTACTTAATAATAAAGCTATATTGAAAAATTCCAAATTAAACATTGATAATCTTATAAGACTAGCTGAAACTACTGAGATTTTAGGTGAAGATCCCCAGAAACATTATAATATATCCTTTCATAACTATAAAAATACAAGATAATTCTCATACCTTAGATGATCAAGAAGAATTCCAAAAACAAATTAAAGAACTTTTATCGCTAAAAGTAACAAGAAAAAGTAATAGTAGACATAGGAGTCCAGCTTTTATGGTTAGAAATCATGCCGAAATAAAAAGAGGAAAAACTCTTATGGTTATAAATTATAAAAGATTAAATGATAACACATACGATGATAGCTACAAAATTCTTAATAAAGATGTTTTAATAAATCGAATACAAGATAGAAAATAGTTTTCTAAATTTGATTGTAAATCAGGATTTTGGCAAATCCGTATGGTTGACGAATCTATTAAATGGACTGCCTTTACATGTCTTGAAGGACATTATGAATGGGTTGTTATGCCTTTTGGATTGAAAAATGCACCACAGGAGTTCCAACGAAAAATGGATATTATATTTAATAAACATTCAAAATTCTGTTGTGTTTACATAGATGATATTCTAGTCTTTAGTCAAACTAAAGAAAAACATATAAAACATATTGAACTTATATTCAACGAATTTATAACACGAGGGCTCATTATAAGTAGTAAAAAGATGATATTAGAAAAACAAGACATTGAATTTTTAGGCTTATACATCAACGATGAAAAAGTAGAACTACAATCACATATTGTTAAGAAGATTTTAGAATTTCCAGATAAATTAGAAGAAACCAAATTACTACAAGCATTTTTAGGATTATTAAATTATGGTCACAATTTTATTCCTAAATTAGGATAATTAGTAGGACCATTGTATTCAAAATTAGGTAAACATGTCAAAAATATTTTAATACTCAAGACATAGAATTATTTAAGAAAATTAAATCTTTGGTCACTTAAGTAGAACCTTTGCAACTTCCACTTGAAAATAGTTATAAAATAATTCAAACAGATGCATCAGCTCAAGGATGGGCATGTTTACTTCTTCAAAGACCTACAAAAGAATCTTCTCGAGAAGAAGAACGAATTTGTCGCCATGCTAGCGGAACTTTTAATAAAACACAATCTAATTTACCCTCAACAGATCTAGAAATTCTAGGAGTAACCAACTCTATTGAAAAATTTCAGATATTCCTTGATAAAGAATTTCTTATAAGAACAGATTGTGATAACATAGTTAAATTTGCAAACAAAGTAAAGCAACAGCGGATGTTTGCAAAGAGATGGATTTCCTTTATTGATTGTATTACTGGAAGAGGTTTTAAACCCATATTTGAACATGTCAAAGGAAAAAATAATTATTTAGTAGATATTCTCTCTCGTTACTAATTGATTGTTAAATTTTGTATGAATGGAAACAAAGAGCAACAACAGCTATAGCCTTATACCAGACACTTCTAATCCTCTTTTAATTATTCAAAACCCAGCTCAATAGTTCTGCACTAGACATAATATTTTTCTGGACCAAAAACTTATTTTAGATGATATTTGATTTTCTAGAAACAACCCTGATAGAACCCTCGTCATAAATCTAAATACTTTAAGTGAATATTTTGTATCATCTAACAAAGCATATCAGAACCTACAGCAAGAACATGAGACGCTTATATCTCATTATAAAAAATTGAATTTAGCTTATCAAAAAATAACAGCAAGCCCCACAGAACTAACTATTTATGAGCAAAGGAGTGATGAAGATGAAAATCTTCAGAAAGTTCAATTTCTGCAAACAAACCAAGTATGCCAAGTTATTACCCCTTTTCTCTCAAACCTACAAAGAAATCCTGAGACAACAAGTTGAACCCTTTCCTGATGACCTCAAAGATCTTATCCTTAAAGAAGTCAAGTCTGATGGTCTCATGGAATGGGTTGATATCCAAAACTACCTCAGAAATAATAGTCCACCTAAAGGACCCCGTTATAACTATTTTTTCCTACGATTTATACAAACAGGCAACCTCATACCTATGGCCATTATCTTGTTTGACGTAGACATTGTTTTCTTCTATCCTTTTGAAATAACCGGAAAAATCCTTTTCTCTACAAGAACAACTATCTGTTATTTAAGCAAGCTGTTAGAATTAGGAATGATCTACAACATCACCATACCAAAAGATATGCCATTAGAATACCTAAATTCTTTAGGCAACTTTCCCAACCATTTAAATCAAGCCATTAACTTCGAGAAAAAATTAACCCAAAATTTCATGTCAGAAAGTCCAATTCTCTTTCAAATCCACAGTACTCCCCTAGAATGAGTAAAAGATGGAGGTATAATTTTGGGACATCATCGAATTTATATTCATTCTGATCCCACAGAAGTTAAAGTTCTTACCCAACATGTTGACACTACAACAAATTTGGGCTCTTGCCACGAATTTTTTTGCCACACGTAAAATTTTGTGGCAAAAAGTATCTTTTGGCCACAAAATTAACTTGTTGTGGCTAATATACGAGTGTTTGTCACGGAGTAAATTTTTTGTGGCAAATACTAGTTCTTGCCACTAATATTAGGGACGACCTAAAAATTTGTGGTAAAATGTCAATTTTGTCACGACGAATTAGGGACGACATACAAAGTTATGGCAAAATGCTATTTGTGCCACGAATTTTTATTCGTGGCAATTGTATGTTTCTTTTGCCACGTATATATTTTCGTGGCAAATCGCTTTATAATTTGCCTTGATGTTATTCTCGTGGCAAATATAATTTTTTGGCACAAAATTTTTTTCTCATGGCTAAAAGATGGATCCTGCCACGAATTATTAATTATGGCTATGATAAACTCTATTGCCACGTAACTATTTTTGTGCCAAATCTATTAGTTATTCGCAACGATGCTTTATTCGTGGCAAATAGTATCTTTTGCCACGAATTTTCAATCATTGTGGCGAAATGCCATATTTGTAACAAATTTGTTTTCGTGGCAATTAGGAACTATTTTGCCACGAATTTTCAATCCTTGTGGCGAAATGTCATTTTTGCAATGAATTTGTTTTCGTGGCAATTAGGATATCTTTGTTGATCGACTATTATTATTTACTTATTTATTTAGTTTTTGTAATTCCTTAAATAAGGGGCTAGAACACCGAATCCCTAAGTAAATTAATTAATTGTTAATAAAACTCCAAAATGGCATTTCCTTTAAATTTGATCATTTTTAAATACCACTCCTTATCATACAGAAAAGATTAAAAAATAAAACGTACTAAACATTCTTATATTTAATTTAAATTAATCATTATATATATATAAATCCATAATGCAATATTTTTAAGTAATTAAAAATTTAAGATACAATAAAAAATATAGATCATATATCAAATTTTGAATAAATTTACAACTACAAAATTTTACTTCTATTTAGTAAGGGTATAAATAAAATATTTAGTGATTTAGGAATTAAATGAAATAAAAGATCTTAAAAGTATGTTGGATTTTGTTGACACAAAGCCTTTAACCAAAGATAATCTAGTGGTTTTGATGATTACAAACCATTAATGGTGTTTGTGGATTAATGTTTAATTATATACATTGAGTATTATAAATGATTCATCTTCAAAAAATGACCTCAATAAAGAAATAAAGATCACATCAATGGAAAAGAATGGATACAAAGAGACATGAAGTTGTAAGGAACCAAATGCAAGTCCATCCAAAGATAACTTGGACTACAATTAATGAGCAAACAAGCAACTCAAAGAAATTGGAAGAAAGTAAGAATACCTTAAAACTTAAACAATCATTTATGGACAAAGCTTGAAGAAAGGGGTAGATAATATGGTGAGTGTTTATGATTCAATGTCAAAGTATTTATGAATCTATTTGAACCTCATCTCTATAGGACCATGCATATCATATCATCATTCACATGCATAGACACATGAAGTCATTGCTAAAAGAAAGAGTTACTTCAAGCTTGTATAAACTTTGAAAAAACTTAATACTTAAGCTAGAAATGCTAAGACCATGCACATCAATCATATGTTTTATTTTGGTCTCTAGAAAGTAGAGTCTAGGGCATTGAACTTACTTTTTCATCCACAAAGCCTTTGTTACCATGATTTGGTAAATGACTTTACGATTCGGGCATTTCACATGAAAAACTGTTTCGTAGTTTTTTGGCTGAATATGGAAAATATGATTTTTTGAAATAAAGATATTTTCAAAATAATTTTTTCCGGTAATTACTCTTTACACTTTAAATAGCCTAAATTGATTTTATGAGATTTTTTCATCATTTCTACATAGGTATACACGGAGGATCAAGTTTTACCAAAACTTCAGGGAATTCCAATTTGTAATAAAACTGAATTTTTACATTTTGATTTAGTGGGATTTTAATTTTCTTTTATTTTTTATTGAATCCAAATAAGGGGTACTTTCTTATTTACTTAAATGTTTTCAATGGAAATAAGGTATACAAAAGTAACAGCCCATGCTGTCTATCAAATGACTAAAACAGAAAATTTATTTATTTTTCATTTGACCGATCATATCATTCATACTATCAATAAGATGCTAATTAAAACCAATGAACTCGCATCTTTTGTGGTTTATCAATTGACCAACCAGTTCACCAATATGATCGATCAGATGTGTCCAAGTGGCCGATCAAATGGATGAAATTTTAGAAAGCGTGATGAAACAGGATCTGATCCTACCGATCACTTCCATAATCTAACCGATCAGATGCTCCATGAAAGAAAAAAAGAAAAAAGAAGAAGAAGTCTATTAGTATCAATTAATGTGTATAATACACACACACTTATTCATCAAGTACTAAATCAATAAATAATTAAACTTAATTAACAACTAATAATACTTCCCTAAATATAATTCACATATAGTGTACATATATTTATGCACAAAAAAATAAATAATTAACTTATTATATGAACTATTCAATTATATATTAATTGATCACCTTGAATCGGTATTGAGATTGAGATAGACTTTTAGTGAACCTAATTTCATACCACTAAGTTGGATACAATAATTAATATTAAATATTAAAATATTATAATTACTATTACAACACTATACTATTACATATAAGTGAAGTCATACTTTAATTGATGTTAGTTTGGTCACATGATTAAATTTTTTATTATCATTGATTCCAGAGTATAATAAAAAATTGTTTGAATTATCCATTGTGATTGAATTAATTAGAATTGGCTTAGAAAGAAGTAATTAGATTTTTTTTTTTTTTTTTAAAAGAATAATTCTAAGAGACTTGACACTAGTATAGTTGACCAAAAAAAAAAAAAAAAAAAGGTTCAAATTTGAGTGGTATGTTATCAACTTTGTTTTGAGTAAAAATTGTCACATGACAATTAATGGAGTAATTGTATATCTTAAAAAAATATAACAAGATAATTTTCAAATGATAATTATTTATTTATTAGAGCAATGGGATGTAGAAAGTGTTTTATTTAAGTATAGTATTTATTTTCACCCAAAAAAATTGATTTGCCCAGCTCAATTATTTTGGATTGCCGCCCAAAGATATTTTATCTCCCTCTCTCAATTCAAACACGAAATGGTCTGGGAAGTCTTTGTTAATGTGCTGCAATGGGTAAAAGGACGCAGACGAAGAATAGAAAGATGGTCAAATAGTCGCCCACTTGATCGGTCTTTCTTTACTTTTTCCAACCCAAGCCCTAACATTCTCTCACCTTATTCAGCGTAGATACTGAGAATCGAAGTGAATGGAGTGTCCATTTCTCTGCGAATAATCACAAAAAATGCCGAATTTCCATGTCCTTACATTCGAATCCATCTTTTCCTCTTTCAATTGGTGTAGATTTCACTCCATTGGGTAACAAATTTGAATCCACAGCTTGTTATACCATTCTATAATATCGATTGGTTTTGTTCGAATTCTGGTTGCGAGTGGTGACATGAAGATCGAAGAGTTGGACGATGATGTAAAATACGATCAAGATCGTGTTGGTGGAGGAGGACAGATTGTTCAGGTCGATGCGAAGAGAGCATTAGTTGGAGCGGGGGCTCGGATCCTATTCTACCCGACCCTGTTGTACAATGTGTTCAGCAACAAGATTCAAGCCGAGCTTAGATGGTTGGACGAAGTTGAGCAGGTTTTCTTTCTGATTTTTCATATATATATATATGTATAGCATAGGCATTTCCATATTTATGCGTTTGTTCATTTCTTATTGCAGATTTTATAAAATTTATATGCTTTAGATTGTACACCTTTCTGAATAGCTTGTTACAATCTGATTGGTTTCTGAAATATGTAGGAATAGAAAATTTCAATTCGGATGCTTTGTCGTTTTGATGGGATTGTGTTTTAGATGTTTCCTTGGTCATTCCTAATTTTTCTTCTGGCATTGAGAAAATTGTAGGAACATAGAAGAAAATACTAAATAGAATGTTGACTATTTTGGATAGATTGTTTGATTTTTGAATTGTTCTTGACTTCCAGTTTGGATGTTGGGAAAATGTAATAAAAGGGAAGAAAATGGGATATTTGTTCATACGGTTGTTTTGATTAGAGAAACGAATTGAATTAGTAGGTTAGAGAAAATGGGATATTTGTTCATACGGTTCTAATTGAGGCATGTGCAAAGCTTCCATTTACATTGGAAAAAGCAATTAACAAGTAGGTATCTTATAAATTACTCCATAATTCATTTTTTTCTTCTTCAATTGGTTAGAGAAAGTCTCCTCTGAGCTCAATCAAATATATTTTGGAGCTGCAACCTTCCTTCCTAACTCTTCTTTGGATAAAACAACATCATGCAGAAAGTTAACACACACTCTCTCTGTCCTCCTCCTTTCCGATCATCTGAGAAAGGTCTCTAATTAAACTCTTAAATATTTATGTTTAATCTGATGGATATGGCAAGGTTAACATTCTTGCACACATCCTTGCTGCAACCTCAATGGGATTCATCTTCACCGGCGCTGCTATTCATTTTTACTGGAAAAAGTCTAAATTCTCGAAAGAAAACTATATTAGTCCGCGATTTGAGAGAACAGGCTCTTCTCATGAGGAAAACATGAAACTTTTTCTCATTATGTTGGTCAGTATATATATCTGCTTTACCACACACACACACACACACACACACATAGATATTAACCACTTGGTAACTGTTAAATGGTATATACATATATAATTCTCAAAATCTTAATTTTGTTTTATAAAATATTTAATTATTTGTTATATATATATATACTTTGTGTAGTTAGGCAAATAGGGTTTAAAGATGCAAGTGAGTGTCCCCAATTATGCAAGTTAGCTAATGAATATTTGAGGAAAACCAAAGACCGCGAAGAAAAAATGTATGAGTATTTTGCTAAGGAGAAAAATGCTGAGTCACTGTATGTCAAGTTGGTGGAGGAATTCCAAACCTGTATTCTCAGATATTTTGCATTTCGTTGGAGCAAAGCTTCTTATATGATCACCCAGGTGTATATATATATATATACATACACACACTTTGAATTTAATCCCAACTAATTAATTAATTATATTAATTTGTTGATAATTTATTTATTAATTTAATTGTCTACTTTCTTAGGTTGAAATTAATTGCAGGTTTTAAGTGTTGATTATGAGAAGAAAATTGTTTTGATTTGCATAAACGAATTGAATTAGGAAGTTTTCTCATGTTGTTCAGCTTTTGTGAGGGTTAATTACTAGGCATACTAGGTTGGGTGAAGAACTTTGGAGGACGGGTTTCAAGCATGTGCATTTCTTCTTTGTTAATGATTTTGTCTTAATTTCTCCATTGTCCTCTTGAAGTTTCAAAAGCTTAGTAGTTTTTTTTTCTTCTTTTCATGAGTTTGATATAGATACTTCTTTCTTAGAAGAGTGTCCTTTTTCATGTGTTTAATAGCCTTTTTTTTTGCCTTAATTAATTTCAACTCCTATGTAAAGTGTAGATTATTTGCAGTTGTCCAAAAAATGGGTCATATTTCTTGTTCAGTTTGAGGCTTTGAGAATGACTTTACCCCATCTTTATGTTTGTTTCTCATGAAAAGAGGTCTTATTTATATTCCCCCAATTTTCTTCTACTTCCTTCATTTTTTATTTTTTATTTTATTTTTGCGTTAATGTTCTGGTCGGCTAATTATTTCTAATAATTTGTCATCTAGAGACATGCGGGAAGCTTGTTAGAAGACTTTACACAAAGGTAGATCAGCACGCTAGCAGTGAGTGGAAACTTTTTGGTTGCTGGAGGCTTAAGCTTTCAAGGAGAACTTACTTGTAAGGTGAGTTGATATATGTGCCATTGTCTATCTCTTCTTATTTTTGTTTCTTTGAGGGTGAGGTGGGAGAAGAAAAGTAGGAGAAGATTTGTGAAATGCAGCAATTCAAGGTCATTAGTTGATCTTAGTGGGCAAAAACCTCCATGGAAATATAAAGACAGAAAAATAAAGAAATATAGGAAGAATTAGTATCTACTTAAGTATTTGATTTTATTAATTTGGTTCTCTCAAACTCTACCAACATTTTTTCATTTCTCTCTTAGAAAAGTATTCAGAATCCTAAATGAATTTTGTAGCAGCATAACTTTTTTGTAGATTTTTTTTTTTTTTTTTTTTTTTTTTTTTTTGACATAGGTACTAATTGTATTTATTCATTGTTTGTTTTGCAGATTTTTGGATGGGCTCATGCAATAAGACTTCAAGCTCTTTTTGTTTAAAATAGTTTAAATAGTGTATGTCCAAGTCTTTGAACCATTTGTTTAGGAATCTATATCTCATTTTTGTCTAGGATCTTGAAACATTTTATTTAAGATACTAGCTTGTTTTGATCCAAATTATTGGAGTTAAAATTGTTTTAGATGCTAAGACTCATTTTTTTACACGATGGGCTTTATTATGTGTTGTAAACAATACATTTTTTGGTTGGTGTAACTTATACAATATCAAGTATTTATTTGTTTGCATAATCGTGTTGATGTGATAATTTATTTTTTTTTATTATTATTTTTTTTTATAATGTTTCTTTTGTTTATAATGTTAATAATTTATAGGTTTGCCACAAATTCTTATCGTGTCACGATAAATATGTGGCTTATTTTTGGTATTTGCCACAATATATATTTTTGGTTATTAAATTAAATTTTATTTTATTAATAATAGAATAGCCACGGATAAACTCCATGGCCTATTTTGAATAGTTGCCACGAGATGTATTCGTGGGCAATTAGATTTATAGCCACGAATGAACTCTGTGGCCTTTTTGGATATTTGTCACGACATAGATTCGTGGGCAATTAGATTTATAGCCATGAATGAACTCCGTGGGAAAAAGGTTAAATTAGTCACGATACATATTTTCATTGCAAAAGTATTGAATTAGCCACGATTAATTCCTATATCGAGATTGCTAATTGCTACGAAAGTATTGTTATTTAGCTACGAAATAGCTTGTGGGAATAGGAGGTATTTTACCACGAGTTCAAATTTTATGGCAAAAGTTTCACATTTTGCCACGAAAATTTTTATTCGTGGTTATTTGCAATTTGTGACGGAGCTACGTCCACGACTGAGCCACGAGCTATTTCTTGTGGCTAAAAGGCTTTTGCCACGAAATTTGAAGGTTATTGCCACGAAGTGTCTTGTGGTAAAAGGCTTTCGCCACGAAATTTGAAGGTTTTTGCCACGATGTGTCTTGTGGCAAGAACCCTAATTTGTTGTAGTGTGATTTTGTAAATAACTTTCGTAATGAGATAGAACCAACTATCTTTAACCATTTGTTGTACTATAAAGCCTATCGTCAAGTTAACCCAAGCTACAATCCTGGGTTTAGACTCTACGACCATAATATCAATTACATGGAAATTTTTGTCAAAGTAAGAATTCCTCATATCATTAAGTCTCCTCTAGAGATTGAGATATCTCCAGAAGATAAAGAAATAATAAATGAAGAAAAGATGTTGTTGGAACAATTTGATCTTGGCTACAGAAATGAAGAAAGTAGATCACCAGACAGCACTGATGCTTATTTGGTCTGCAAGCACGAAAAAGAAAGAAATGACAGTCCAACAGATAGCACTATTGACAGAAATTTGTCCAATATGCAAGATTTTTAGAGAAAAAACAAATTCGCCATAGTGTACAGATAAAAGCAGCTTCAGTATCGAAGAAAAAGTAGAATTTTAACAATGTACAGATAAAAACAGATCTACCAAAAGTAGATTCTCAACAGTAAAGGTTAATAAGACTCTCCAAAAGTCGACGTCAATAGTTCAGCAATAATTCAAGCCATCTTATCTCTAAAGCATCTTGAATCTCCACCGTCCATGCAATATCTTCAATCTCAGCCAAAGATTCATCTCCCTCATTTCCTATAAAGGGAGTCTCTCTGCTCAAGCAATGATCATCGAGTTTTAGAGCAATCAAGCCAAAAGCCCTCAAGCATTCCAACTTTTAGTTCCCAGTGTGTTTTCTTTATTTCAGAGTGTTTTCTTTCTGTAACATATTATGTGAGAGTGAATCCATGTATAAACAGTGTGTATCCATGTATATATTTCTTATAAAATAAATCATCCAGTTTGCTTTTATTCCAAAAAATTTCTTATCCTTATTTAGTATTCTAAGTACTTTCGGTAAAAGATTTCAGTCGACAAAAAGATCAAATATATAGATTTTATTTAGCCAGACAGTGTTGATCCTAGAATTTTCTTGAATCCAATCAGTACAAGCAGCCTTAGTTTTAAGTTAACAATTTTTTCTATAAGTTGACTCGAATTATTGGCTTGTTAGCCCGTCTTTGCCAGTGTTCAGGCGTTTCTATAGGGCGTTATCAGAGTGTTATTAGATTCGTCAGTCATTTCTGTGATTTAATTGTTATTTTATCTTTATGATTTTTGCATGCTTCTATCTAGTTAGGTTCAACTTAATTTTAGTATCAGAGCCTATACTGTTTTGTTAAATTTAATTTATATATAAGATCTTTTGTCCAAAGAAGTCTCTAAGTCCATATTAATCTACTGTGAACTTTTAATTTCATATTAAATAGTTGTTCAAGTATCTTTTGCAAATTTATTTTAAACTCTAAGGTTTTTTTTCGAAAGTATAAACTCTAAGGTTGTTATAACATAAAAAGTATTGTTGTGGGTCTTTACTAATAATATAGCTTGTTGTGTGGTATAAATCATAAAGTGAAGTCCATTTTAGAGAAATATTTTGGTGGTCCATCCAATTATTGAAACTTCAAGACCTTATTCCCATTACATTGTAGTATTTGGGCTTTAAGCCCATGTATTGGTAAAAATCCCAAAAATATTTGAGTGCGCTTGACTTTTCAATTTAGACACATTTATACAAAGTTCAACACTTGAAATTAGATTAATTATATATGTAAAATTTCAACTAAGTGCATTAATTTGAACGGCTTAAAAAGTACAATTTTATCTTAAAACACTAGTTTTTTTCTAGTAATGACGCAGAGTCTAACCGTCTGATAAATCCACATGATTTTATGTGATTTATCACATGAAGTGTGATTTATTGTATGTCAAACTACTCCATAATGCAACTGTGGTCTCCTCACAGATCCGAACTTTTTTCAGACAAAAATATACTCCATTATTATATCCTTGTATTTTTGATCTCATACATAAGAGTGAAAGTAAGAAGTTTGGTCAAGCAAGAACCTAAACAATAATGAGCTTTAACCCATTATCAAAATCCAATTGGCTAAATGCATTCATAATATTGGATTATCCATTTCTATTAGAAGGGGGCTTTATTTTATTAATTAGTTTCAACTTTCAATTGATCATGTGTGTTGTGTATGTGTGTCTTTCTTTCATTTGCTTTTCCAACAAAAGGTGTATATGTATATATAACAAAGCAGCAATTAGGAGGAGAATAACAAAAATGAAAGGGCCAAATCTAAGTATTTGAAAATGTTTATAAACCATGTAAAATAAAGTACAAATATTGTAATTGATACATTACAACCCTCATTATATAAACATCAATTAAAAATAAACTATTACAAACTTTTTAACCAAACATATGTATAAGCTGATCAAACTTGGAATTGCTTTTCGACAAAAAAATAAAAAAAACTTGGAATTGCCTGACTTATCAAAGAAAAATAAAAAAAATCTTGGAATTGCCCTAGCTGAAACAACATGGATTGCAATGACAAACACATCATCCCAAATACAACCTTATACAACAAACTTAGGGACTCTCCATAGACAACCAACTTTTGAAAAGGTGTATATATAGCAAAGGATGAGAAATTTAACATCAAAAAGATAATTAAAGCCACCCGCCTCTTTCCTTTTATGAGGTTGGCCTGAAACCCATAGGAGTCTTCTAACACAGACACCGCGATAGCCAACTGCCAAATAATGATCATATACAAAGCCCCTAAACCATATATGATCAGTATAATGGAGAAAATCACCAGAGTGGTATTAAGACTAATACTAACACTAGTAGTACCAGCTGTGTGTGCCCATAAGAATGCACATACGATTATGATTATTGCGAAAACTAGGGTATAAGCAAAGAAAGCCAAGAACGTGGACAAGAAAGTGAGCACGAGTCTCTTCCAAACCTTTGGGACGACACTCATGACCTTCTTGAAGGTCACTTCGCGAGCCGTGTAAATGCATGCAATGGTGTAAACTACAGCAGAAGTGGAGAGATGAGACAAGATGAAGAGTGAGATGGTACATGCAAGTTGGAAGAGCCAATAGGTGGTCCTTTCGGATGGTATGAGATTGGAGAGCTTGTTGTACCTCTGCGTGCCGGCTTGTGCGTCTATTAATTCGGCTTCGTTGTGTATGATCCTAGATTTGAGTAATTCGGAGACTTTGATGTGAGCTAGGAGGATGAAGGAGAGTGGGAGGATCAAAGCTAGAGTGATTTTGGTAAAGATCTTCCTCCATGAGATGATGATCTTGTAGGCTTCTCTGCAGATGCCAAAAGGGCCTAGGAATTGCATTTCTTCTTGTTCTCTGTCCATGCTTTTTTTGTTTTCCTTCAATGGATGAGAGTTGGGGAGGTGAAGGCTGAAGAGGGGAAGATTAAATATGGAGATGGAGGACTTGGATGATTGGTTTTTAGGAAGGAGCATAGGAGATAAGGTTGGATTTTTATATATCAAATTGCCCTTTACTGTACCTTTAATAACGGAAATGAGTTTGTATTATATATATTTCATATGTTAGTCGCACTAATTATCTTTGGAGAAGAGAAGGGCAAAATGGTAGATTGGTCTGAACATGGAAGGTTTAATTGGAAGAGTACCATTAGTTTTTGAGTCAACAACGCACAGCCATCTCCTATGAATGGTCTCAATATTTAACGGCCTTGATTTAATGAGAGTGATTGGTCCCATTTTCATGAACGAAAAGAAATGGCAAGATAATTGCTGAAACCTTATTATACTTGACAAAGCAATAATATGGAATTGAAAATGATTGAGGGTTACACAGTTTGTTCAGGTGATCAATGACATCATCTTTCCATCACATAAATACAAATTGATTGACTCTAGGGTACGATATTCGATTATGAAAAATAATTTTTGAAAGATTAAATATTAGATAAATTGACATGTAATAAAAAAAAGGGATTATTACATATAAATGAGGTTAGGGTACCATATTTACCTAGAGGCTGAGTCAAAGTTCCATAGTTTTCTTAAAATGAGTTTGACTAAATTGCTGAGGTGGCACATGGAGTTTTACTGTTTAAAAATTGTGTTACCTAAAATGCCCTTCCCCTTTTTTCTGTGTTGCCTAAAATACCCTTAAGGTGATCAAGCGCCCTTTTTAGCTTTACCTTTCGCATATCTCTGCCCTAGTTTCAAACCCCAAATAAATCACTCTTCTTCTCCCTCCGAATTTTTCATCTGTCCTCACCGATTCTTCTCTTTCCCCACAACTCTCTAAACCCAACCTCCACTCCTAATTCCTTTGTCCATCCCTCATGGTTTGTTCTCATCTTCCACGGTGTCGTGGCTGTGATTTCTTGCGCCATGGTTCTGGGTTGCTTTTCTTTATCGAGTTTGGGTCGCCGAGTTTGTGAATCGCCCTGTTCTCCAGCAATTCCGGCTGGTTCTTCTCCGGCGATTGCTGTTGGGTTACGGGTTCTTTCCGGTGAGCTTTTGAATCGCCGGTTTCTCCAGCGATTCTGGCTGGGTTCCTTTCGGCAAGTTTCTGAATCGCCGTTCTTTCTGACGATTTGGGTTCTTTGCGTCTCTGTTCTCCAACGATTTCGCTACGTCGTTTTTCTTCGGCGAGCTTGTGAGTCGCGGCTGGGTTCTTCTCTAATCGCGGCAGGGTCATTCCGGCGAGCTTGTGGGTTGCCATTCTCTGGTGATTTTTGACCGTTTTCTTCCAGCGAGCTTGTTGGCTGGCTGTTCTTTGCTTCATTATCTCGCCGGCGATTTCGGCTGGCTCTTCTCCAACGAGTTGTGGGTAAGTGCGGATTTTGATAATAAACAAATAATAATAATAATAATAAATAAAATTTTTAAAAAAAAATAAATAATAATTGAAGCAATTAAAAAAAAAAATTTGGTTAAGTACTGATTTTGCAGCAAATAAAAAAAAAAATTTGAAGCAATTAAATTTTTTTCGGGTAAGTGTTGAGTGTATGGTGGTTGTTGGCAGTGGTTTGAATGGTTGAATTGTTGATTGGGTACTCTTTTGCATGTGAATTGCGTAGTTGATTGGGTTCCCTTTGCAATATACATTGATGATAAATAAATAAATAAATAAATAAAAAACATGAAAAAATTTCACAGTGGCCAAATTGGGTGTTGGCACATAGTGAAATTTCTGAAAGGATTTGTAGGTAGAGATGAGCGAATGTCTCCAAACCTTAATTAATTAACAAATCTATTTGCCCTAATTTCAATTTCAATATTTGATTTTCAATTGTATCCAAACATCTTATTTTTTTATATTTCCATTAAAATGGTATCTCTCTTTGATTTTGGATCATGTGTGTGATAATGAAATTATGTGTTGATTTGTAAGGTTACTTTCAAATTTGGACAAAAATAAAATGAAATGCTCTATAGTTTGCTGATGTAATGAGCTTAAAAATTTAAAATTATATGTTTTGAATATATATCTATATCAGTCCATGGCAACTACTGCTTAATGGTAAATAAGCCGTGAAACTACTTTGATCATATGGAGCTTATTAGTTGCATCATGATTCCTACTCATACTGCGTGGACTCATCACCTAAGAAGTCTTTACTCATGCTTGCTGGTACATTTGCTTTCCTTTGTTATGTTATTTATAATTTTCCTAAAGGCAACTTAGTGATAGAATGGAATTAACATGGTGAAAAACTGAAAAAAATAATATTAAATAATATTAGTTCTTGTTGTCTTCTTTGTTTTCTGTGTGTCATCACACTCTAAAGCCTGCATATCTGTAGCAGAATATGTGTTGTGACTTTGCTTTCCTTTGTTACTATCTCAATCCATGTTAAGTTTTATCTTGTCCTTCCCTTTGCATTGTCTTCAATATGGACCATGTCACTTTTGTCGCGTATGTAGTTATTGTTTTTTTTTCTAGTTGCATATGTAGTTATTGGTAGCCAACTTAATCATTTTTTTAAATTTTATTTTATCTTATTCCCAATGTGTGTTGCTTCATCTATCTCAACTCTCATGAATGCATTGCCAGGAAAGAAAAACCATCTGAAAATTGTATTTATTCCTAATTTTATTCTTTCTTGTGTTAGCATGCATTTTCTCAATATTTGCATTTCCCCACACTCCATCTATGAACATGTTTGTTAATCACCCCTCATTCCATCCTATAAATTATGTATGGCTTATATAATAATTTTTTTAGTTTTAAAGGTATACGTCAACTGCACATAAAAAAACACTTCCCTACTTAATGTAACTTGTTTTAAATTCTGTAAGGAATGTCATCTTCAATTTGTCCTTCTGTATGAATAATAAAGCCTAGGTAATGAAATTATTCGCATTTTAGTATCTAATAATTTTCAAATTTTGCTTTATCTTCATTTGTATTCCTAGTTTAAGTAAATTTACATTACAAATATTTAGTTCTATTTTCTAGAATTTATTTCAATACCTATAATTAGATTGTCCCTACATTAGTTCCATTAATCAAAATAATAGCACCAGTACATGGTATGTACTAAGTAATTTCAACTTAATGTATATTTTCAGTTCATACATAACTAAGACAAAAGATAACGTCTCCATGCTGATCCATGATGTAAAGTTATAGTAATTAGAAAGTCACTTGTTTTCCCCCCAAATTTTCTCATTATTGTCACAGTTCCATTATATGTGTCTTTTATATGTTACTATGTGCTATTTATTACTTCTTCCCTTTTCTAAGATACATCATGTTACATTTCTTAAGACTCTGTCACAGACTTCCAAGAAATTTTTTAAAATCATAGAAAAAACTTTCTTATTCTAGCTAAAGCTTTCTATTAGTCTTTCCACTTGCTAAACCATTTCCATTGTTGACTTTCTTAGCATAAAGCCATATCTGATTAGCACATCACTCACTCTCTAATCACTTCCAATATTTTTGACAACTACCTATACCACCAGAATATCACTTCTCCATTTCTGGTTGAATCCCCATCACTATGGCCACCATCCACCATCCTAATTGTCTGCTAGCAACTCCACTAAAACTCACCACTTTGACATCTGTAGATAACCATCAGTTCATCACAATCAACCTTACTGAAACCTAATTGCATAACTGTCATTGTCTATCCCATATTCACACCATGACAATCAAATTCACTTCCATAACCCCCCCCCCCCACCTCCATTACCACCTCTCTCTAAATTTTTTTTTTCCCCCCTTTCTCCAAAATTTCCATTTTCGTTTTCTAAGTTCTCTAAAACTGTTATTCTCTTCCTATTGAGATATTCTCTACACTCTTTTATTCTCTCTCTAAATTATCAGCAATTATGTCAAAGTACGGCTATCCTCGTATTCTATCTTTAAAAGTCAGTACCTTCCACTGAAATTTATTGTGATACTTCGTTCTTTTTAGAATATTTGTTTCTCTAAAATTCTACCAACTCCCTCCAAATCTTTTGGCAACTTTTTCTCACTTTAACATTTTATTACGATCTCGGTAAAATTACAAAAATTCTCTTGATTCTTCCTAAATTTCTTAGGATAGCTCTTACTTTTTCAGGATCAGCTTGCAAACCATCGGCTGATCTGATAAAGCCAAGAAACACAACTTTGTTGCACAGAAAGAGCATTTTTTCAAGTTTACTTAAAGCTTCTCCTTACGGAGAACCTCCATGACTTGGTGCAAATGGACTAAATGTTCTTTACTTGTATGATTATATATTAATATGTCATCAAAATTTAACCACAAATGAGCCCAAGAAAGGTTTGAGTACCTCGGTCATAACTCGTATAAATATGGTAGGAGCATTAGATAGTCCGAATACCCAGATTTTCTTCGAACAGGGGGCTGTTGTCCCATTTTACAATCTAGCACCACTTTGGTTATTTGGTATCATATTTTCAATGTCATGTATTTATTGTAATCCAAAATCAGTAAATTATTGGTCCCATTGACTCTTTCAAATGGAGTAGCATATTCTACTGGATCATTTAAATGGATGATTTTTTATCACTCATTGTTGTAGGGCAAGCTTAGTAAGAATATGTTTTTGTAGTGGACATGCTTGATAGCTTAGTGAGAGCAAGAGATTTGGTGGCATTAAAATTTTAAAAGGATAGATTGGATAAGCCTTTTAATGTTGAAAATTCCTGAAAATTGAAATGAACAATTTTTGTTGCTAGTATTTGTTTTCTAAACTAATATGTGTATAATGTTTTAACCCTAGACTCAGGTATTTCTAACATTCTTTACCACCCATGGATAATATGGTCTCATTCTTACTTAAGCTATATTCCTAGTCTTACCCTTAATGTTTCTTACAAACCTCATTTCAGCTATGGTGAAACTATGAACAAGTTTATTATTTGCTTGGTAAAAAATGTTTCATTCTATATTTTGCTGGTCTTATTGTTGGCTTACAAATATTTCTTAATTATCATATACTACGTCAAAATAGTTGGTATGATAGATTTTTTATTTCGCAACATTTTAATCAGTAAGGCTGTTTGGGACTTTTGAATAACTATTTCAATAATGCAATTGTTAAAGTTTGTCCATGTTTTCAGTTTGGTACCTTCACCTTTTCCGTTTCGCCTACTTCTTTAAGGTTGGTTAATTTTTTCGTTAATGTGATACAATTAAATGTAGTAGTAACCTTTTTTTTTTTTTTTTTTTTCTGACAGTGTGATTGAAGGATCGATTCTTGCCATCAAGACTTTGTATGGATGAGTGGGGGCTAATATTGCAATCAAGACTTCGTATAGACGAGTGGGGGCTAATAAATGTTCAAACTTAATAATTGTGTTCTTATTTTGCAAAAGATGATTGCTTCCTTTAAATTTAGTGATTTAGTTTTTTATTTCTTGTTAACTTTATTAGATTGGATGGATGATAACTTTTTTGACATTCGTGGTGACTTAAAGTATTTTGTAGACATGGTACTTAACTTGATGATTTTGATTTAATGAAAAGTAATAGATTTTGGTTGTTCTGTTTAATAAATACATGTTAGGCTCTTCTATTTAATAAGAAGGTTTATAAATTTTTCAACAGTAGTGCTAGGAAATTGATGATTTTCTTGACAAATGAATTTAGTTCCTATTTTGGAACATTGATGAATGGTCAATTGGAGTAGAAAATTGATAAGTCCCTTTTTGCCAAGGTACCATGTTTTTTAACTGAAGGTGCCACTTTTTGGCCTTCAGGTATCATGTAATAGTCGAAGAAAATTTAGTGATGCCCTAATATAATAAGCCATACAATACTCATTCTTGAAAACCCAATGCAGAGTTTTCCCTTGGAACAGAGAAGGATTAGGCAGCTGTAGAGGCCCTAGTGTAATACAATTTTCAATTGCAAAAAGCGAGTGTTTAAAAAACATGGTACCTGAATGCCTTTCCAAATGGACTTATTTTTGCAATTGAAAATGGTATTAAACCGCACACCGCTAATTAGGTTGCACATTAAATCTATAAACAACTCCATTAGGGTCATGAATAACACAAAATATTCTCCAAGTTAGCTAAGCGAGTGTTTAGAAAATATGGTACTTGGATGCCGAAAAGTGGTACCTTTAGTTCAAAAATGTGGAACCTTTGGAAAAAAAGTGGTACCTTCGCAAAAGGCACTTATTTTTGCAATTGAAAATAGTATTACACCCCACATCGCTAATTAAGGAGCATATTAGATCAATAAACAGCTATTAGGGCTATGAATAATACAAAATATTCTCCAAGCTAGCTAAACGAGTGTTTAGACAACATGGTACCTGGATGTCGAAAAGTGGTACCTTTAGTTCAAAAACGTGGTACCTTTGGAAAAAAAAGTTGTACCTTTGCAAAAGGCACTTATTTTTGCAATTGCAAAGTGGTATTATACTCCACATCGCTAATTAAGGAGCACATTAGATCAATAAACGGCTCCATTAGGGCCATGAATAACACAAAATAAACACTCGCTTAAAAAATGTGGTACCTTTGGAAAAAAAGTGATACCTTCGCAAAAGACACTTATTTTTTAAATTAAAAATAGTATTACACCCCACATCGCTAATTAAGGAGCACATTAGATCAATAAACAACTCCATTAGGGTCATGAATAACACAAAATATTCTCCAAGCTAACTAAGCGAGTGTTTAAAGAACATGGTACCTGGACGCCAAAAAAAAAACATTTATTTTTGCAATTGAAAATGGTATTACACCCTACATCACTAATTAAGGAGCACATTAGCTCAATAAACAGCTCCATTAGGGCCATGAATAACACAAAATATTCTCCAAGCTAGCTAAGCGAGTGTTTAGAAAACATGGTACCTGGACACTAAAAAGTGGTACCTTTAGTTAAAAAATGTGGTAGCTTTGGAAAAAAAGTGGTACTTTCGCAAAAGGCACTTATTTTTGCAATTGAAAATGGTATTACACCCTATATCGCTAATTAAGGAGCACATTATATCAATAAACAGCTCCATTAGGGCCATGAATGACACACAATATTTTCCAAGTTAGCTAAGTGAGTGTTTAGAAAACATGGTACATAGACGCCAAAAAGTGGTACCTTTAGTTAAAAAATGTGGTACCTTTGGAAAAAAAGTGGTACCTTTGCAAAAGGCACTTATTTTTGCAATTGAAAATGGTATTACATCCCACATCGCTAATTAAGGAGCACATTAGATTAATAAACAGCTCTATCAGGGCCATGAATAACACAATATTTTCCAAGTTAGTTAAGCGAGTGTTTAGAAAATATGGTACCTGGATGCCAAAAAGTGGTACCTTTAGTTAAAAAATGTGGTACCTTTGGAAAAAAAAGTGGTACCTTCGCAAAAAGCACTTATTTTTTAAATTGAAAATGGTATTACACCCCACATCGCTAATTAAGGAGCACATCACATATCTCTTTATATCACAATTCTATCTTTTGGCATGTGTGTCATCACATGTCTTCTAATATATAGCCCATCTACCACAATTCTATCTTTTTCCCATGTGATGATTTGACAAAAGGGTCTTACACATCTCTGTTTGGCATCTTTCATAATAGTGGCATTAATGTTTTTATGCACCTTTAACTATGTGATGAATTGACAGATTTTCACACATCTCTCTATAAAGCCAAATCATATGTCAATTCTATCTTTAAGATGTATCATTATATTAACATGTATCATCATATATATTCTAATACCATTCACTAATCTTCTTTCCATGTATCATCATTATAGTTTCCTCCTATAAATTAATTCTATCATTTGGATAATCTTTAAATTATTTCAATCATGGCTCTTTCAAGTTGTGTATGAATGGTATCTGTATATCAATACAAAAAAAATTCATTCTACAATTAAAAAAATCAACATTTGTTAATGTTACAAAACAATTCACCATTCATCAATGTTCCAAAACAGGAACTACATCCATTTGTCAAAAATATCATCAATTTCCTAGCACTACTATTGAAGAATTTATAAACCTTCTAGAACTTGAGCCTTAGTGTCTGCACTTGTCAAAAAACCACCTCATTGTCCATGGTACAAAATCCAAGTAGCTGTATCACACAAGTCTTAAATTCAGTATGCTGATCACAAAAAGGAAAGAGCAAGATCGGCAAGCACAACACAACCATTTATATTTCTATGAGGCAATTCTCATATTCTCAACTTCATACAGTGTACATTTGTAGAAACACAATCAGTTATTTTATTGAAGGAAAAATAAATACACACTTTAACACATTGAAAAATAAATACACACCAAATCCCGAAGGAGGAGGAGATGATTACATGCCTGGCGTCATTCAATCCACGCATCTCTTAACGAGTACTTTTGCTCTACATACTTTCGCTCCATACATCAACTACTGAGACTTACTAGTGCTAATGTTATGATTTTGTGCATATGTCATGTGTCTATTTATAGAGCCCAATTCACAGACATGTGAATGAATTTTACCCATGTCATGATTTGACAAATGGGACTTACACATCTCTCTCTTTGGCATGTCTGTGCCGCCAATATCCAAGGCATAATGCACACATAAACACCTTGGTCAACAAATATTAGTAGTCCATATCAGCAATGTACTCGCATTTTTTTGACAAAAAAAAAAAAAAAAAATTAGCCTATCTCGAACACAAACAAAACTCCACTGGACTTTTAGTAAAATTCTTTAGCAGCTAAAATCAGTCTTTCATTTTTCTCACTTATTATCAGCAACAAAATTAAATAAAATCTCAAAAACCAATTCTATAACTACAACTTCTCCTCCACAACAATCAATCAAAACCTCTACATACGATGATCCCATACTCCCATACTTTCAACATTTTAAAACAAGAAATAAAAATGCAAATTAGTGATTTTCAACTAAAAATTATATGTGACCCTAGTTGGAGGACTAAAAATTCCTAAAAAATTGTAAAAGTCAACATCATTCCTTCAATAATATACAAGTGATGGGCCCTAACTTTCCAGTTTTTGAGGTAAAGAGTTAAATGGCCCAAAATTATTCCCCCCCCTCTCTATTTTTAGTGCATAGGCCTTGGGCGTCCCTTCCGGTCAAGAATTTGGGCCTCACAGTCACTAGCCAATATGTTTTTCTCTCATGCCTGCCTTTGTTTATAGCTTGATATTCCTATCAACAAAACTTTATGTGATAGACAAAATTAATTTGAATTACTGAGAATATGTGATTTTTAATTTTGGATTAGTGATTATTTTTAGATTATAATGGAATCGGTGATATTTGAGAAAAAATCTAACGAAAATGTTCAAATTACGTACACAAATAAATATCAATGACCAAAATATACACATTGCCTCACTCATCGCTTTGTGCCTATAGCATCAATTTCATCTATAAAAATAATACAAGGAGATTTCTCCTTCGCAAGCTGAAAAGCATCACGAACAAGTTTTGCTCCATCCCCAATGAACATGTATGAGCAGTACAAGTATGATTTATTACTTCAATTGTAAAAAATAAATCCTAATAAACACATAAATAAATCAATCAAGAGATATTCTTTGTTATGGATGTCAAAAAAGTATAGGAAATTTATTTTTATAATTCTGAATAATGTTCTTGTCAATTTTACCAACTGAAAAAGTGAGTTCCATATAACTACTCAAGTCATTTACACAAATGCCATCTCCTTAGTTTAAGACCAGATACACTTTAGCAAAAAAAATTTGTTTACTAATTCAAACGTCTCTTAAGATCCAAACCAAAAGAGTAAATTTCCATTATACAAGCAACAAACAGAAACAAGAAACAATATATCCATTTCCTGATGTACCAAAAAAGATAAAAAGGGAAAGATCAAGTACATGAATACTTGATGCAAATTCATCAAAAGCAATCAAAATCCTAAACTAAACAAAAACATATGTTTCAAAAACTGAATTGACAGGCTTTTCAGGAAGGGAAAGCAAAAGTCTTTGGAATCTCCAAAGTTAAATATGATAGGGATTATTACATATAAATGGGGTTAGGGCACCATATTTACTAAGAGGCTGAGTCAAAGTCCCATAGTTTGCCTAAAATAAGCTTGATCCAAAAGCTGAGGTGGCACATGGATTTCAGCAAACTCAACAAAAAGATTATGTTCCAACCACATAACTTACAACTTTAAAGACAACAAGAGGTGGACAAAAAAAAAAGGATGCCAAAAACTTCAAAGACAACATAAAGATCAAAAACTTTAATTTGTCCACTTATGGAAAAATAATGTGTGTGTGTGTGTGTGTGTGTGTGGATCAAAAATTTTAATTTGTCCACTACTGGAAAAATAATGTGTGCGCGCGCATGCGTGCGGGTGTGTGCTTGCGTGCGTGTGTGTGGGTGCGTGTGAAGATATGACTTACCAGTATGAAGTGATGAAAGCACTGTAAAATTATAGAAGGTCCGTAGGATGCTATAATTGTAAAAATTATAATCCACAATAAGGGCCTTCAACTTGTTCAAGACTCAAGTTCAACCCAAATTACCAATTAGTCTTTCAAATCCTGTAAAGGGAGATCATATTTCAGTCATTATCTTCACAAATATTTATAACTAAAATTCATAAAATAAAATTAAATTAATTATATAAAAAAGTTCATAAAATTTTTCACCAAATAGGATTTA
The DNA here is from genome assembly GCF_030987335.1 of Cornus florida. Lineage (NCBI taxonomy): Eukaryota > Viridiplantae > Streptophyta > Magnoliopsida > Cornales > Cornaceae > Cornus > Cornus florida. Next base: position 74,064,740 of record NW_026775579.1, on the reverse strand, counting down.
GTTTGCAAAACAAGAATTACAGGTACAAATCCCAGAACAAGATAACCCATAAACACGAGAAGCTAGAATGAACACGAACAGTCATCTTAAGACATATACATCGACTTATTAACTATTATTAGAAAATCGAACAGAGAAAATGAGAAACTTTGAGAATATGTTTAATTGTTTTGTTGTTTAATTGTGGCATTCATATTAAGTCATCAATTTAATATGTACGTTCTACAATATATTTATATATATGCATGGGTGTAGAATATATTAGATAAAAAAAATAAGCATGATGCATCTTAATGTTGATATTTATACAAAAAGTAGTGTTACTCTTCAATTTAGTTCTAATTTCTATTTCTAGTTTGATTCCAAATAATGCAAAGAGGTGTCATATTAGTATTACCAATGCTATGTCTTGTTTTATGACCATATGCTTATCTTTTTGGGTTTTTCTGCATCCCTTTTGATAAAACTGAATAAGTACTTAATTAATTTATTTATTATTATTTATTTTTATAAGTTTAAGTACTAAAGTTTTAGGAGTTAAGTGAAGTCACTGCCACTTAAAATTTTACCTCATTTTAAATGACTCTAATTTATTTTAAGTGATATTCAAAATATGTTGTTGAATGCACATAATTGGATAAAAATTAAGTACTAAATTGGGTTATCAAACAGTATATCTATTTAGGTATGAATTCATGCTTGTATGTATCTATGTGTTTCTATATTTATATAATAGAAGAGGGATGGTAATTTGATTGACTTTCTTTCATATATGCATTCAGAACCTGGCAACGAATTCAATAAGGCATCACTAACAGAATACAACCACATGAGTTTTGGAGGACCCCCTGTTATAGCACAGACAGTTGAGGAAAATGATAGGCTTTTGCGCAATCATGAAAAAGGAGTCTGCAATTGGTAATTAACTTTGAAAGGTCCTGTAGTAATTGTGAAAAGGCTTCTTTTTTGCAATTGGGCAGGCCTCAGAAATTAAACTAAAAATGCACTACTAACTCGTATATATGTATATTACATATATGTTATCCAATTTTTTGCTAACATGCCTTACGATGGGTTATAAAAAAAAATTTATATCACATTAGTCACTTCCAAACATTATGCAGGCCATCATCTTATCACTATGTGGATTTAAGAACTGTAATGGCATCCAGATTCATTATTGCTTTATACTTCTGGGTTTGATCTAGCTTGCTCTTTTTTGCTTTCCCTGCACTATTTTCTAAAGAAAGAAGTGCACAAAATTTCTATAATTGTGAGTCCGGGTACTGTATACCCTTGTATAATTGAAAAAAAAAAGATTTTTATTGTGTTCTACATCCATGACTGAAAAACACCACCTAAAATAAAAAGTGAAATAAGCTGTGAAGAATCACTTGACCAACAACTCTAATCATAGTTTGAAGCTTTCCTCCCAATATTTGATAATTTAATAAACAATATGATAATTAATACTATAATATATCTAATGAGAGTTGGCAATGTTAGTTGCTAGCTCAAGGTGTTAAATTATTAGTAAAGTACCACCTAGATTGAAATATTAGTTAACAAACAAAGGTAAAAATAAGAAGTAAATAAACATAAACTAAACACAATCAAAAAGTAAAAAAAGCTTGTGTAGAGTATATATTCGTGTAGATATATATAATTATACATATACACACAAGTATATACTAGTAAGTACTCTATATTTTACAGTAGCAGAGGCGGTGGTTAATCATCAAGCGCTCTTGTTTTGATGTAGGCGTGGGTATAAATGGAGTACCTTTGTCATTACTTTACCTTTTTATTTATTTTTTGAAAGTTAATTACTCTTCCTTTTTTCACTTCCTTCAAATGCCGATTTCCTTTCCTCTCTCTCTAGAATACTGTCATGTTTCTCTCTCTACCATGCTCCTGATCTGCTGCTGTTTCTCTCTCTCTAAAGGTCTATTTTAAAGAGGGTTTCTCTGGGAGCATGAAACATTGCACACAGTACATGTTAGTTTGGCTGATGAGCTAAAAGCCAGGAGGGTTGTAACAGAGAGCCACTAAATTTAGTTAATACCCTTTGAGAGGAAATTTTCAAAATGTAGGACAGAGTACCAAAAGTAGCCCACAATCTGAAATCAATTTTTTTATCCTCCCACTTTTAGTTGGTTCTCTCTCTCTCTCTCTCCAACTGAGAATTACTGTATCAAACACTTGTTGAATTTATACTGGATTTCACCCATACTATATAATGCAAAATAAGAAGTGAGTGACACTTTTTTTCTTATTATTATTTTATACTTTCTTCACTACTTAAGTCTCTACAACAAGGATAGGATATTCAGATATAACAAGATTTACCTTTTATGTGTATGGTGCTGTGTGTTTAGCACCTTGTGTTCATGTCAACTATATATATCTGGTCTACAAAAATAAATATGTTAAACTAGTAACAAAATTGATCCCAAAAAAATAAAATAATTAACTTACAAAATAGCACAAAACATAGAATAGTTATTTTGCTAACCAAATATCATGAAAAAAAAAAAAAAAATTGAGATTACCGTATAAATTTAATCTTGCATCAATATTTCAAATTTTAATTGAGATTAACTATAAAAATAAATAAAAAAACACAACCACAAAATAACCAAAACATAACTCAATAATGTTAAATACGAACTTAAATAGCATACATCAAACATTAACAGTGATCAGATTCAATTGCACAAATTATCGGGGGAGATCCATCCAAAATGGGTGTGTGTGAGAGAGAGAGAAAAAAAATTACCTCAAACTCTAGATTCGTCCTTGAATTAAATTGTGAAGGAGAGAGAGATATAACCTAGGTCTGGCTTCATTTCACACCAAATAGAATCGGTCATCAGAGAGAAACAAAGTGGAGAAGACCTCCATGTTCGCTGATGTTGTGTGCTGAGATGTGTGGCCTGCCTTGAGCTATTACAGAGAGGGGGAGAGAGAGAGAGAGCACTTGAGTTTTATGAAGTGAGGGTTAGGGCAGAGAGAGAGAACACTTGAGCTTCACGAGTCTGGCACGAATGGAATGTGAAAAAAGGATTAGGGCTTAAAAATATATAAATGTAGAAAAGGGCATTTTAGGCAACACATAAAATAGGAAGAAGGGTATTTTAGGCAATAGAAATATGAAACAGTATTTTTCTATGTGCCACCTCAACATTTGGGTCAAACACATTTTAGAGAAATATAGGACTTTGACTCAACCTCTAAGTAAATATGGTGCTCTAACCCCATTTATATGTAATAATCCCTAAAAAAAAATAGTTGAAAGAGAATTCATATTATAGACTTCTTTTATATGTGATTAAGATGATGAGAATGACTGGACGACTAACAAAGTCACGCAGCCATTCTTTTGTCATTATAGTAACTTAGTCTTCACTTTTCAGATTATGTACATCACATAAATTTTCTTAAATTTTAATTTTAATGATCAATTCCATGCATAGTATAATAAAAGTTTTGAACTAAATTTTTTTTAATTTTAATTTTAATTTACCAATTCCATATATAACATAATAAAAGTTTTAAACTAAAATTTCTATAATTTCAATTCAACAAATCAATTCCATACAATCAAACATAGCATAAAGTAAATCTATGTAGTTGTGTTACTTATGTATCCAAAGCTGCCCACTCATAACTATAAGGTAAAAATCATAATACTATTCAGAGATATATCCTTGCACACAAATGTACCCAATATTTATCTCTCTCTCTTTTTTTTTTTTTTTTGGGCCGGTGCTAATTTACCCGATACATATATATATATATATATATATATATATATATATATATATATATATATTATTAAAAGTACAAGAAGGTGTTAAGGTGTTTCAAATCATTAATTTATAAATAATATAATAAAATATACTGATAAGCAAAGTTATTTATTGTTAGGATTTTTCTTTGTTAGTTGAATTTTTGGGTTTTTCTTTATTATTTTTCTTAATATATTATTTATGTGTAGGTGATTATTGGTTCCAATTAACTATTTTATTTATAATTTTTCTTTTGTAGTTCCTTCTTTTTTATTAAATACAAACTAATTATATATATACACATGTCTTGCACAAATTAATTATATATATGCATATGTTTTACCATTGATTTGTATTGATAATCATATGGAGAGGTGTAAAAGAGGCAATAGGATGTATTTGCGTCGTTAAGAGCAGCTGCACCGGGCTCTTCAAAGCCCATTTTAGGATAGCCAATAACTTGATGGGGCCATTAGAGATCGCGGGCCGACTCGCGGTATTCAGCGAGCCAGCTCGCGATCGCTGTAAATTTATTTATTTATTTTTTTCCTAATGCAAAACGGCGCCGTTTTGCATTAGGCCTTTTTGTTTTATTCTACAATGGCTTTGTACAGTACCAAACAGTGCCTTAAGGTACTGTTTGGCAGAATTTTTTTTTTGAAAAAACCTAAGAAAAGGGTTATTTAGAGCTCTTTTTTTTTTGGGAAAAAAATAAAATAAAATTCATTAAATAAAAAATATATTATTTAGGCATTGTTTGTCCAAAAAAAAAAAAAAAAATTTGGGCCAAAAATAAATTTAAAAACTTTTTTTTTTTGTTTTTTCCCTTAAATTTTGATTTTTTTTTTTTAAAAAAATTTTTTTGCTTTGAATTTTAAATGTGTAGGCCAAATAATGTATTTGGCCGTTAAGACACTGTTTCTACAGTACCAAATAGTGCCTTAACGGCTATAACTTTAAAAAAAAAGTTTAAAAATTCAAACTTTTTAAACTTTATTCAAAAAAAAATTTAATTAAAAATTTTAAAATCTCTATAAATACCCTAACTCCTACCATCACTCATCACATCTAACATATCTCTATTATCTACCATTCAACTTATTTCTTCTTCTATTTTCTCAATCTTAGCTATTATTTTCAAAGTCATTTCGATTTCATGGATCCTCGGCTTCCATTTTATTACAACACCCAATTCAACCCATCAAACGATGAGTTTTTGCCATTTCCCGAAGACAATATCAATTTTTATAGAGGAAATTCTCAATATCCTTCTCATCAACCGTCCCAACCTTCTTATCAACCATCTTTAACTTCTCATCATGATTGTGGTACTAGTGTTCCATAATCAAGTAACTCAAAATCCCCACCAAAACAACCGGCTATCCGACCTACTAATTGGAGCAAGGTTGAAGATGAGGCTTTGTGTTTGGCGTGGATGTTCATTACCTCTGATGCGATTACGGGGCCAAACCAAAGTAAGAAGAAGTTATGGGAACGAATTCTGGAACAATATAAACAACATATTGGTGTTCCAACTGAGCGAAATGATGGAGGTTTGATGAATCGTTGGTCGGTGATCTAACAAAAAATCAGCAAATTTTCCAGCTGCATGATTACCATAGAAATGAATCGTCCCAGTGGCTTCAACAGTGATGATATGGTGAGTTATTTATTGTTCAAATATAACTCGTAAATATTTTAAATACTCGGCTTTTAATTTTTTGTTAATTTTTTCGTGTAGATGATAGCAGCTAAAGACCTATTTCGTAGCTAAACAGGTGGTGAATTTAAGTTAGAAAGTTGCTGGGAGGTCTTGAAGCATAACAATAAATGGAATTCACATTGTGCTGAACAAGTAGAAAAAGGAAAAAAAAAAAAAAAAAAAAAAAAAAAAAAAAAAAAAAAAGAGCCGAAGAAGAGGAATGGATTTGACTTTGACATTAATGAGTCTGTTGGGTACTCATTACCATCTACTCTATCAAGTCATGCAGCCATGATAGATGGAGCTTCAACTGAAGAATCACCACACATAGGGGAAAATGATTCATCCGGTGTGAAAGAATATCAACTACAAAGACCAGCAGGAAGAAAAATGGCGAAGCAGCGTCGAGTTAAAATTAATTCAGCGAATGAATTGCAAACTTCATTCGTTTCGAAATTTAATAATATCACCACCAGTTTTGAGAGTCGTCAGGAGAAAATGTAGGATGCCCAAGTAGCAAGAGAGGTAAGAAAAATGGAGAAAGAGAAGACAAGGCAGCTAGAGATTCTAGAGAAACAGAGACTTGAAGAGAAGGAGCTCATGTTAACAAATCCAAATTCGGCACCAACAGAAGCGGAGAAACCTTGGATTATTGCACGACAAAATGAGATATTGGCATCTTTGAATTCACAGTCCGCCCAAAGTTCCCTTAGGATTTTGTAATCTTTGGTCTATTTATTTTCTTATTCGAATTTAGGATATTGTATTGTTTAAGTTATTTTTAATTATTTTGTTTAATTTATTTTTTTTAAAATCCATAATGGATAATGTATTGTTTCAAGTTCTAATATCAATCGTAATTTTTTTAATAATTTGCAAAAATATTGTTTGATTGAAAAATATTACCATTGAAAAAATATAGCCGTTGCAAATATAGCCATTAAAAATATAACTGTTACGAATATAGCCGTTTAGGAAAAGTTAAAAAAAAAAAAAAAAAAAAAATTTAATTTAATTTTTTATTATTATTATTTTTTTAGAGCGAAAATTCGGAGAGCCTCATGGAGTGCATGTTTTTGGAGAGCGAAAGCTGCTGACGTGGCTCTTAGAATTGTTGACGTGGCTCTTGGAAAAACTGATGTGGCATTTTTAGAGAGCCTAAATCCGGAGAGGCTGGTACAGATGGCCTAAGGTCATCTGCAGTGGCATCGCCAAAGGCCTTTTTTTGGCGAGAAGGGAAGAATTCGGTTGTGGTTGCGCAACGCCATCGTGGTATGGTGGTGCCCATTCTTGCCATCGTTAAAGACCTCGTCGTATTCAGCGAGGGGCATGACAAGCAATGAAAGCCTTTTTTTCTATTTTTTTTATTTGAAGTCGTGTACCATATGTACAAATTGTTTGTTCAAAGTCGTGTGCAACACATTTTTGGGGTACATTTCAAAAAAATAATTTTTTTTTTTACTTTTTTTTTTCTTCATTTGAATCTGCCAATGTAGCTGTTAAGACGCTGTTTGACTGACATAAAATATACTCATTAAAATATAGGCGTTGGTTGACATAATTTAATGGAGGTACCTCTTTTGTTGTTATGTCAAGTTAGTTTGTTCTTATCAAGGGTCTTGTGGCCTAGTGGTATTTCCTCTATCTCCAAAGTGAATAGTGAGAGTTCGAGTCTCTAAAGGAGCAAAGTGGGTATGTGAGTGATGTGTGTGAGAATCTTGCCAATGCAAAAAAAAAAAAAAAAATGTTTGTTCTTGGATCATTATTCTGACAATCTTTAATGCAACAATATTTTTTAATCAAAATAAACACACAACATTTTTTATCAAGTTGGTTTCATTGACTCGATTAGAAGAAGTTAATCTTTTAATTTTTTTCCTTGACCTGTAATTTTATATTTTTACAATCATTAGCTTCTTACATCACCTGTTATTCAATTGCTATTATCCGTTTATATAGAAGCAATTGAAAGGAGAACAACAAAAATGAAAAGGCCAAATCTAAATATTTGAAAATGTTCATTATTTAGTGCAAATGTAAATTACACATATAACCCTAATCATATAAAGATCAAAAAAACAATTATATATTACTAACCTGTTTTTTGCAAAATACATATAAACGGATCAACCAAGGAATTGCCCTAGCTGAGCATCGGTATCCTTCAAAGGAACATACTCTCCAAGATAAACCTTCAAGTGATCCGAGAGGGTTAACTTATCAATATTTTCATGGTGGTATGACTTGCAAACGAAGCAGATAATAGTTTGGTTGATCAACCCGAAAAGAAACAACACTATATACAATGATAAACACAACCCCCCAAATCCAACCTTATACAACAAACTTAGTGACTCTCCATGCACAACAAACTTCTCAAAAATTGTATATATACTTAAGGATGTGAAATTTAACATCAAAAAGATAACTATGGCCACCCAAATCTTACCTTTTATGAGGTTCTTGCTCTTAACCATGGCCTTAAACCCATATGAGTCTTCCAACACCGACACCGCGCTAGCCAACTGCCAAACGATGGTCATATACAAAAGCCCTAAGACATACATGATCAATATGATGCAGATAAGCACCAATTGGGTGTTACTTCTACCAATTCTGATCGCCCACAGGATTAGGAATGTTGCTCAAAGTAGGCTATATGCAAAGATGCTATAAGCAAAGAAAGCCAAGAATGTGCATAGGAAAGTGACCACGAGTCTCTTCCAAACCTTTGGGACAACACTCATGACCATCTTAAAGGTCACATTACGAGCCGTGTAAATTGCTGCAATGGTGTAAACCACGGCTGAAGTGGAGAGGAGAGAGAAGATGAGGAAGAAGATGGTGTATGAAAGTTTGAAGAGCCAAAAGGTTGTCCATTCGGATATCAGGTGACTGTAAAGCTTTTCGTACCCCTGTGCGCCGGCTTGTGCTTGTTCTATCACAGTTTGGTAATCGTTTATAATCCTAGACATGAGTAATTCAGAGACTTGGATGTGAGCTAGGAAGATGAAGGAGAGTGGGAGGATCAAAGATAGGGTGATTTGGGTGAAGATCTTCCTCCTTGTGAGGATGATCTTGTAGGCTACTTTACAGATGCCAAAGAGGCCTAGGGATTTCATTTCTTCTTCTTCTCTCACGTGACCAGTGGTGAATTTCTTTTTATGGGGGCAATCTTTAATAGCAATAATATATATATATATATATATAGAACCAAAACAATATATTTAAAAATTAAAACATTTATTTTGTTTCAAAATTGAATTTATTCAATTAAATATACTAAAAAAATCATATTAAATGAATCAAGAATAAAATATGAAAAAAAAATAGCACAATTACTTAAATCTAACTATTCTAATATGTCACATATGTAAAAAATAAATAAATAAATAAAAATAAAAAAATAAAATAAAAATAAAATAAAAAAAAAAATTCCATGATAACTAATTTCATTCCAAAAAATTCCATGGTAACAAATATTCTTAATAACTACTATGTCAGACTATATAAATCTACTTGCAATAAAGATTTATTCATATTGAAAATTTTAAAAATAAAATAAAAAGCAAGATATAAGTTATAACCAAATAATCCAATCAATCGAAAAATTTGATAGAGTATAAAGTGAATTTGTGATTTCATTGATTTGGGTTGCAAATAAAAAGAAATTTAAGTCTTATTTAGTGAATAGTAATTAGTAACACAATTACACATACTAAATTTTAAAAGAACAACAAGCCCTAAAATAATTTTGATAGTAATAACTAATAATTTTTCTAATTAAAATTATAATATCAAATAATAATCTAAATTTAGATGATAAAAAAAATATAAGATTACCTGTCTGACTGAGTGAGTTGCTATCTACTAGTAAATGGTTATTCAGCTTGTTTTGTTTGGATTGAAATTTGTGAAATGTTGAAGACTCGCGGAAAGAAAAATGTTGAAGACTAAAAATGTGATGGAAACAATCCATTTGTTTGTGGTAAAGTAAAAAATGTGAAACAATATCTTTATGAAATGTTTTTTTTTTTTTTTTTTTTTTTTTGAAAAAATGGGGAAGAATATAATATTTTGAGAAAGTGAAAAAAAATATATCATATTTGAGGGAAAGTGACAAATTAATAGATATTATATATATATATATATATATATATATATATATATAAGATTGTGCATGACGTATATATATATATATATATAAGATTGTGCATGACGTATATAGTATATATATGTGTACTGTCATATTTCAGAGGGGACAATTATACAAATATAAAAAATTTCCATATAAAATTTTAAAAAATTAAAAGTTCAGTGGGGGGCCGTTGCCCCCGGTGGAGGGAAAAATTCCCCTCCAACAAAAGTCATCCACGTAGCCGCAATAGAAGTTTTATTTTTAATCTATTAATGGGTTACAAAAGCCTAGTCCTGTTCAAGCCCGGACAAAGACACCAACAGCCCAAGGTCGCTAATGTTGAACTTCCGGCCCATTAACAAAGTCATTTAGACCAAGTTGCATTTGGCCCAAATTCATTTAAAGAAGGAACCAGTCCTGTTAACCAAAAGATCCAACATAGAAGGAAAGTTCTATGTAGGGAAAGTCTGACATGGAAAGAATTGTAAAAGGGAAGAATCCTACTTGTAAAGAATGTTGTATATGAAATGAATTGAAGGACAAGCATGGTGAGTCCTACCATAATTCCACCACTTTTTTGTATATATGGAAAATTTCCTTAAACTTCCATATATCATTTCTAACCAATTCAACAAACATAATAAGCATGAAAAATTAACATTTAAACATGTTTTCTATACAAATTGATCGGTTGAGAATTCGATCTATAATAAATCAACCTTCGCAATAGCACGAATCATTGTAAAATAGGGCTATTGGTCGGGTAAGTCGAACCACTGGGACTGCGCTAATCTATGGCAACCTAAGTTTCTAGAGTCTTTTTAGAATGATACGGGGTGTTTATAAAGGATTTGTTGGTTGTCACTTAAGCTATGAAATTAAGATACATAAAATAAAAGCTTGCAAGAATTTAAAGGAGATGAAATACAAGTAAAGAGGACTAGGGAAGTGAATCCACCTCCATCCCTATACACATACTAGATTAGAGCTAAATTGGGGGAAAAACAATATATATTATGGTCATGATACATAGCAACACTTGGTTGCTATAATATCCTCAAGAAGTTCATTAAATCTCAAGCAAGCATGATCCATCAAAGGTGAACATGTTTAGACTACCTAACTAAGGTGTAGCTTAACCACATTTACTTGAATGAAAGATTATCAAGCCCTAGATAAAATGATGAAGCACATGAAGGTAAGAAATAAGCATAAACCATCAAAGGCTTCATCTAAGCAATGATCTATCAAAGTCCTTATCAACATGCCATTAAGCCATTTCATAACCTTGTCTCCATTCTCACCATGAAAACTCAAGCAATATGATTAATATAAGACATCATCTAAAACAAGATAATCAACTTACAAAAATCATCCGTACATATATCAACATTCATTACAACAAATGAAGTGCTCTTGGTTATGAAAAGACCATAGAATATACATTATAATCCCCAAAATATAGCCTAAATTAGAACATGCTTACAAAGGAGGGGCCTCATCACCTCCCTAGATGGAGGTTTAGTTACCCATGGGAGCCTTAGAAGAAGGAAGAAGCTTGGAAGATCCCTCCATTTTCGAGCTCCTTTGTTGTAGCTTCAAGAACTCAATCTTTTTTTCCTCTTCTCTCTCTAGAAATCTTACAAGATGAGATATGATATGTTATGTGTGGTTCCCCCTCCTTTGTAGACATTATCCTACCAAACCCCTACCAAACAAGGCTCAACTCCCACCAAAAGACATCTCTAACCAACCCATAAAGATAGAAATCAGAAATGAGGGAATCAAAGAGCAAGTGGACTGAAGTGGTGGATCCCAGAGAGCATTCTGCTCAAAGTTCGAGCGCTCTAAGTAAGCCCTTCGAGCGCTCGAAGTTTGGGCAGAATGCTCCTTTCTGTTGACCTACTTTGCACTACTTTGGTAAAATAGCCATAACTTTCTGCTCCGAACTCCAAATGACAAACCGTTTGAAGATTTGGAAAGCTAATTCAAAGCTCTAAATACACCATGTTTTAATAGAAGTCTAGTTCTCAATTTTGATAGGTCAAAAATGGTGAGAAAAGTTAGACTCCACTGTTGCCAGAACTTTAGCCTTGAGCACATTGTTATTCAAAGATTGAACAAAACATCATTTTTGCTCCTTTTTGACCAATGAATCTGAAAATATATAAAAGCATGCAAATGAAGATAATCTACATAGAATAATCAAATTAATGGACTTAACTAATGCAACTAAGGGCACTTGAATATGCAATATACGGCGCTTATCACACCCCCAAACTTACATTTTGCTAGTCCCTTGGCAAAACTAAAATGAAAAACTCAATAAAATGACAACAATGGGAATGCTACCACAAAAATATCACCCATGGCAAAATGAAATATGTACATAGCTCAAATACAACTCAAAACAAACAAAGGACTAGAGACGGGGTCATTAAATAGACTACCATGCATATATGAAGCATTGATACAAAAATTGGCTAAACACATTTCAATATACATGCATCAACATCCTAGTCTATAAAAATAACTCAATTGTCATCTCTTGAATGGAAATCAACTCTACCTTCAGTGAAAGTGGATTGGATCCACAACATGTGGCTTTTACTTTCTTTTTCCAATTTCAAGACACAAGTCTTCAAATCATTGAATTCTCTTTTAAATAAAGTCCCTAAGGCATGAATTTATTTACAAAACAACTTTTGTTGCTTGTTGACAATTTATTATAACTCAAAAATGATACATAAAATGGTTGTGCAATGCTAAAATCCTTTAAGCTTTCTAACCAACCCATGTAGCAAGCGTTAGGCCAACAACTCCCAAACTAGATGGCTTTAGGGTGTTGAGTATAGAGACACTCATAGGGTTTAATAGCTCAAATTGGCAAGGCTACGAACTCCAACGAACCATGTTTATTACAATATATATATATATATATATATATATATATATATATTTTGAATGACCATGCAATGTTTAAGTCTTTTAAGCTTTCTAACCAATCCATGTAGCAAGCATTAGGCCAACAACTCCCAAACCAGATGGCTTTAGGGTGTTGAGTGTAGAGACACTCCTAGGGCTTAATAACTCGAGTTGGAAAGGCTACAAACTCAAGGTTAAAGGTATATATCATGCCAAAGGTATCCATCTATTAGGTTCATCAATTCAGATTAACTAGGTTAAGATCAAGGTTAATCAAGTTACATGCCTCACGGTTAAGTTTCCAATGTGCATCTGTGCATTGTGAAGCATAAAAAAGTGTAAATTCCAGCGATAATCTAATTGAGACATTTAGACAGACTAATTTGAATCCACATGATCATTTTAAATTCACATTTTTCTTTATTTTCAAAAATTCACAATTGCTTCTATATACAAGGTATTAAACATATGCTTCATCCCCGACAAGTTTCAAATTATACTATCATTGCTGAGCAAAAATGTGGAACCAAAAATGCAAAATTGCACCCCCAAACTTGAAGTACACATTGTCCTTAATGTGTAAGACAAAGATGTATAAATAAAGAGCATAGGGGATAAAAGGAACAATAATACCAGGTGGACTGACGAAGGCAAAGGTTTCCATCTATGTGAATGCGCAAATGTTTCCCCCAAACTTGAAATGTGCCACCTGAAATGGGACACGAAGAAAAGGCAAAAACAAATACAAAAATAGTAATAAACAGTAAATCATGGAAGGAAAAATGCTGAACAGAAGATAACAGAAAAGCTAGAGAATTTGGATTCAAAATGAAGTGGACATGATTACAAAAGGAACTGAAAGTTAATCATGTCTAACCAGAGCAACTCATGCATAGCACAGTGCTAAAGTTTAAAAGTAAAACAAAAACAGAAAGGAGAAATATACACATGCGAAACAAAACGATAAAGTCCAACACTGGCAACTATCTATGGGGCCGGGGGAAAACAGGCGAAGATGGCATTGAGGAGAGATTGAGTACACGCCGTTCCTCCTGTGCCACGCGACGGTCCTTCGCCGCAACACGTCGGTTGTCTGCAGCAAGACGACGGTCTTCTTCGGCATGGAAGTAGTCCTCACGCACAGTCCGAGTGTAGTCTGCCAAAGAAATCTCAAAACGATCCATCCGCTCATGAATACCGGCAAGACTAGCCCGGATGAAGGCCTGGTTCGGCGGAAGATCAATAGGAGGCTCATCCCATTTAGCGTCCTCTGCCACGGGATCATCCTCAGAAAAAGGAGGAGATGGAGAGTGGGGCAATGGAGGAGCAGCGAGCCGAGGGTGCCGAGAATGACTTAGAACATTGGTCCACCGGCGGAGAGTAAAAGTTTGAATCTTTTTGCCTCTCGGTTCTTGAGGAGGAACAATGAAGCCTTTGTGCTTCAAGAGCTTGATAACGAAGAATGGCAATGGCAAAGGCCGATTTTTAAGACACTGCTGCCGTGCATTGATACACTTGTCCCAGAACCGCATAAATGTGTCCCAAATGAGCTCCGGGATAGAGAACCATTTGCCTTGGTCTATGGCATACAAGGCTTGTAACATCAGGCCTCGGTGCTCGGTGCTGTGCGCCAAGGGATAAACATTATGCTTGAGAATGGAGTCAAGGAACCAAACTCGCTCCAAAAGAGTGGATTTGAGGGTATAGCTCCGGGGTCGATGAGGGTTATCCACGTTGCAAATGGCAGCGATAACCTACTCCACAGTTAAAGTATTCGGCTCCTAATATAAAGGGAGATTCTCACGATTGACAATATCATCGGGGCACTCTAGAGGACAGCCGGAGACTGCCACCATATCAGCAAGAGTGAAGGAAAAAGGGATGTCATCAATGGATGTGGTGAGAGAGACCAGTGGCTCTTCAGGGTAATTAAGATTCTGGTAGAAGAGTCGCACCACATGGGGGTAGCTGACCTTTGCAACGGATTGGCAAATGTGCTGAAGGCGCCGGTTGACTAATTCCGCGGCAGCCCATGAAGTGGTGGGAAGAGTGTCAAAGACACCCGTGAGCGGGAAGAGAAGCTTATAATTGAGCTTGTTGTCGAGCCAAGGGGCTCGGGGCTGCTCATAAGGAATGACGGGGACATCCTCAGAGGGTCTAGGATGATGAGAAGGGTTGGCACGAGACATTTGGAGAGGCGGACGTGGTTTGGGAATTTCAGCGAGCACCTGGCATGCACCAAGAAAGAGAGAATGAGAGAATGAGAGGAATTGATGAAGAAACCCAAAAATTTTCAGACACAATGCTCTCTATCGTAGAGCATAGCAACAATCACAACCAAACTCCAAGGATTTGATGCCCATACACCTCAAATGAAACACAAATGGAACAAAAAGAATGAAGAGAAATAGTGAAGAGACATACCTTGAAAGAGGAATGAAAAGAAGTACGGATGGAATGAGGAGGAATAGTGGGGGTGATGGGTATTTATAGGGATGGAAGTGCAGGAATGAGATGAGTGAAAGGGGTAGAGGAATTGTGGAAGGGAGGGGAAATGGTAGGAGGACATGGGTGGTTGGTGTATGAATGAGAGTAGTGGGATAGGTTAGGAGGTAATGGAGAAAGAGAGGAAGTAGGAAGGGTTGAGGTCGTGGGGTGATGGAAGGAATGTGGGGGTGGGAGGGAAGTAATGGAGGAGAGGAAGAAGGAAATGGAGGAGTGAGGTCGTGGGTTGAGAGAATTGAAAAACGCGGGAGAGAGAGAGAGTGAAGATTAAAAAGGATGGAGGGGGGTTCGAGCGCTCGAAGTTAGTCCTTCGAGCGCTCAAACTTTGGGCAGTAAGTTTCGAGCGCTCGAAAGTGACACTTCGAGCGCTCGAAGTTTGGACAGTGAGTTTAGATAGGCTTTCGAGCGCTCGAAGTGTGTCTTCGAGCGCTCGAACTTGAGGTAGTAGGTGTTTGAACGAAAAATGGAAGCTTCGAGTGCTCGAAGCTTGGACTTCGAGTGCTCGAAATTGGACCAGTGAGCAAAAGCCTGGGTGAAATGACTGAAATTACAAATTTTTCAACATCTCTTCAATGCATGGATGGAATTTGGGAAATTTTTTCAAACTTTGCAACATCATTCCAATACATGGATGGAATTTGGAGATCCATGATCCAACAATGCATTAAAAATGAGAAGTTACACATATGTGTAGCATTCCAAAGATCCGATGAAATTGCTAGAAAGAGATGGAAACATCCTGGAATGAAAACAAGGGTTGAGAAGGTCTAAGAAAACCAGTCTGAATTGCGGGAACACAATTTAAGATGGTTCCAGATAAGGTTAAAGTTTTGGCTTTTCTTAACCATTTCCCAGAAAATTTTAAGGCTCAGGCAATTGGAAAAGTAGAGAAGCCTGGAAATAGAAAGAATTGCTTCCCTTGCTTTGCTAAATTTAAAGTCGATAGCTAGACGAAGCTAGAGCAGGCATCAATCCTCGTAAATTGGGTCTGTCAAGAGGACTTTCTCAATTTTTCGGGTTGGGACTATGCCGTCAATGCAAGGCTTAAGCCGTTGGCCATTAACTTTGAAGAGCGATCCTTTTGCAGGATCTTGGAGTTCAATTGCTCCATGAAGGAAGACAGTAGTGATGATGTATGGACCATCCCATCTGGACCGGAGTTTACCGAGAAAGAGTTTCAAGTGGGAATTGAAAAGCCAAACCTTTTGTCCCGGGGCGAAAGACTTACTGACAATGTACTTGTCATGAAAAGCTTTAGTCTTTGCCTTATAGATTTTTTGACTTTCATATGCATCATTTCGGATTTCCTCAAGTTCATTTAGTTACACAGCACGATTAGAGCCAGCCTGTTTAAGATCAAAATTTAGCCTTTTTATGGCCCAAAAAGCACGATGCTCTAATTCTATCGGAAGATGACACGCTTTGCCAAAGACAAGTCGATATGGCGACATGCCAATGGGTGTCTTATAAGCCGTCCGGTAAGCCCAAAGTGCATCGTCTAGTCTTAGTGACCAATCTTTACAGTCCGGTTGAACCGTTTTCTCCAAAATATGCTTAATCTCCCAGTTAGAAACCTCTACTTGACCACTCGTTTTAGGATGGTAAGGTGTAGCAACCTTATGAATGACAGAATACTTAGAAAGGATGGATTTAAGATAACGATTTCTGAAATGTGATCCGCCATCGCTAATGATTGCTCGGGGCGTACCAAAACGACTAAAAATGTTAGATTGAATGAACTCGATCACGACTTTATGATCACTGGTTCTGGTGGCCGCGGCTTCCACCCATTTGGAAACGTAGTCCACAGCGACAAGGATGTACTCATAGCCATAAGAAGGTGGAAATGGTCCCATGAAGTCGATTCCCCACACATCAAAAATTTTAATTATTAAGATGGAAGTGAGGGGCATCATGTCTCTTTGGGACATGGATCCGAGCCTTTGGCATCTTTCACATGATTTACAGAAATTGTATGCATCTCGAAACAAGGAGGGCCAATAGAATCCGCTTTGAAGAACTTTGTGAACGGTCTTTTTGGCACTAAAATGGCCTCCACAAGCAAGAGTATGAGAGAAATTGAGGATGCTTGTGGTCTCAGTTTCAAGAATGCATCGCTGGATGATTTGGTCCGGGCAGTATTTGAATAATTTCGGATCTTCCCAAAAGAAATGCTTGACTTGGGAGAAGAACTGGTCATTCTCTTGTTTGAACCAATGAGTTAGAATTTTACCTACCGCAAGGTAGTTAACAATATCCGCAAACCATGGAAGATTTGCATGAGAAATCTGGAAGAGTTGCTCATCCGGAAAGGAATCACAAACAATGGCGAAATCGGAAGATTTTTCAATGAGTAAGCGAGAGAGATGATCTGCGACAACATTGTCTGCCCCTTTTTTGTCTCGGATTTCAATGTTAAACTCTTAAAGTAAGAGTATCCATCGAATCAAACGGGGTTTGGTCTCTTTCTTTGCTAACAAGTGCCGAAGGGCGGCATGATCCGAGAAGACTATGACCTTGGAACCTAGAAGATAGGGTCAGAATTTATCCAAGGCATAAACTACAGCTAGCAACTCTTTTTCAGTAGTGGTGTAATTTAATTGAGCATCAGAAAGAATTCGACTAGCATAATAAATGACGTATGGGAGCTTGTCCACACGTTGGCCCAAAACCGCGCCTAATGCATAGTCGGATGCATCACACATGATCTCAAAAGGGAGAGACCAATTAGGCGGTTTCATTATTGGGGCAGATGAGAGGAGAATGTGAAGTTTAATAAAAGCTTCCATGCACGCTTCATCAAAATTGAATGGAACATCCTTGGCTAAGAGATTACACAAGGGCCGTGAGATTTTGCTAAAGTCTTTGATGAAGCGACGATAGAATCCGGCATGGCCAAGAAAAGAACGGATTTGACGGACGGAATTCGGAGGAGGAAGATTAGAGATTAACTCAACTTTGGCCTTGTCTACCTCGATTCCTCGTTTAGAGATGACATGTCCTAGAACAATACCTTCTTAGACCATGAAATGGCTTTCTCCCAGCTTAGAATTAGATTTGTCTCCTTGCATCTTTGGAGCATAAGAGATAAATTTTTGAGACAAGAATCAAAGGAGGAGCCAAAGACAGAAAAATCGTCCATGAAAAGTTCCAAGAATTTTTCAACCATATCGGAAAATATGGACATCATACACCTTTGAAACATTGCCGGAGCATTGCATAGCCCAAAAGGCATGCGTCGATATGCAAAAGTTCCAAAGGGACATGTGAATGTTGTTTTCTCTTGATCTTGGGGGGCGATTGCCACTTGGTTATAGCCAGAATAACCGTCAAGAAAACAATAGTAGCTTTGGCCAGCTAGCCTTTCTAGGATTTGATCAATAAATGGTAGTGGAAAATGATCTTTCCTAGTTGACAAATTGAGCTTCCGGTAATCAATACACACACGCCACTCGGTGGTGGTTCGTTGTGGCACGAGCTCACCCGCTGAATTTTCAACAACGGTGAGACCGGATTTCTTGGGAACAACTTGTGTGGGGCTTACCCACTTGTTATCAGAGATGGGGTAGATGATTCCCGCATCTAGCAATTTTATCACTTCCTTCATTACCACTTCCTTCATGTTAGGATTTAACCGGCGCTGAACCTCTCTAGTAAGCTTTGCGTCCTCCTCCATATGAATGCGGTGCATACAAATGAAGGGGTCAATTCCTTTCAAGTCAGCCACTACCCAACCAATAGCTTCTTTGTGCTGTTGTAGCACCGCTAAAAGGTTGGTTTCTTGGTCCTTTAGAAGGTCCGATGCAATGACAACCGGGAGAGTTTGATTGGAACCAAGGAATACATACTTGAGATGGGCCGGGAGCGGCTTAAACTCTAGTAGTGGTGGAGATTTCAGAAATGGAACTGGAGGAGTGGTGAAGAGCTGAGGAAGCGGCTCTTTTGGAATTTCCCAAGGGGGAATGTCCATGATAGCAGCAACATCAAGCAGAGAATTAACTTCTTGGATAGATTGATCAATGTCAAAGTTTGAGAAGTCGAAATGAGACATGCAAGTTTTAAGAGGGTCCTTGCTTAGAATGAAGGGGAGAGATTCTTCGACCACTTCATCAATGACATCAACAAGGAAACAATCATCCTCATTGGAAGGATGTTGAGTTGCATGAAAGATATGGAGTTTGACTTGCATGTTTCCAAAAGCAATGTCCATCACCCCGGTTCGGCAATTAATTGATGCATTCGCCATAGCTAAGAATGGCCTACCAAGGATCACGGGAATGTGCTTTTTTGGGTCATGGACTGGTTCCGTGTCAAGAACCACAAAGTCTACCGGGAAGTAGAATTTGTCCACTTGGATGATAACATCCTCAAGAATGCCTCGTGGATGCTTGACCGATCTATCGGCAAGTTGCAAAACCACGGAAGTCGGCTTTAAATCTCCTAGGCCAAGCTGTAAGTAAACTGAGTATGGAATTAAATTCACACTAGCTCAGTCAATGAGGGCCCTCTCGATTTTGTTGTCACCAATGACACAAGAGATTGTGGGGGCACCCGGATCCTTATACTTTGGAGGAGTGCTGTGCTGAATAATAGCACTAACATTTTTAGTTAACCTCACTTTCTTTGGCAAATGATTTTTAGAAGTGCGCTTTTGAGTGCACAAGTCTTTGAGGAATTTTGCATAGGGAGGGATTTGCTTGATAGCATCCAAGAGGGGCAAATTGATCTTCACTTGCTTGAAAACTTCCCACATGTCTTGAATTTTACAATTCTTGTTCCCAATATGTGTTGACTCTTGAAGACGTTGAGGAAACGGAGCTTTTGGCTTATAAGTAATTTCCACATTCGGTTTAACATGTGTGAGATTTTCGTGAATGGTATTTGGACAAGAAGAGCTTGGAATTTGATTAGAAGAGCTTGAATTTGGATTTTCAAAGGAGGTTCTTTTTCATTTTTGTCTCCATCAACCTTATTGTCAACCACTCTACCACTCCTAAGGGTGGTGATTGCTTGAACATGCTCATGACTCGGCCCACTCGATGGAGGGGTTTCATCAATCGCATGCATCCCTCTAGGATTTTCAAATGGTTGAGCAGGAAGCTTGCCTTTGTCCTTTTGAAGCAATTGGTTCACAGAGTTAGCTATTTGGCCCACTTGATTTTCGAGCTTAGCTATGGATTGAGTATGAGAGTGAACCATTTGAAGAGTAGGCTACAAAGATGTCAAGAGTTGCTTGTTGGAATCCATAATTTGCTTGTTTAATGACTCCATCATTTGCTTGTTTGCAGCCACAATTTCATCAGTTGGGTACACCGGAGGTTGATTAGAGACATTTGGATTATACGGAGGACGGTAGCTTGAAGAGGCTGGAAATTATCTATTTTGAAATTAAGGAGGGGGCTGATTTTGATGCCCTTGATTTTGGAATTGGGAATTTTGTGGGGCTTGTTGCCACCACGAAAAATTTGGGTGATCTCGCCATCCCGGATTATAGGTATTGGAATAGAGATTATTCCCGGATCTTGAGAACATGGCATTAGCTTGCTCTTGATTTGGATTGGAAAATTGCTCCGGTGTGGGGCAATCTTCCGTGAGATGGAATGGACTAGTACATGATGAGCATACCAAACTTGCCGAATTTTGAGATAATGAAGGAGAGAGATGTGGTGCCATCGATTGATAGAATTTATGAGCTATGGCATCCACTTGAGATGATTCCTCCCTTATTGATTTTGGTTGACAAGGGTTGGTGTTCTTTGCATTGGTTGAGGTCAGAGCCCTACGAGAATTATGTTGAAGTGAATTTTCGCTTAAATTCTCTAGTAGGGTCCAAGCCTCATCTGCATTCTTGGACATGAACATCCCACCACAAGAAGAGTCAACCATGAATCTATGGGGTTCGGTCAAGCCAGCATAGAAAGCTTGCACTAATTGCCAATTTGGAATCAAATGATGCGGACATTTTCTAAGAAGATCTTGTAGCCTTTCCCAAGTCTCATAGAGTTGTTCTCCATCCGTTTGAGAAAAGCTAAGAATGGAATGCCTCATTTGGTTGGTTTTACTCACCGGATAATACTTCTTAAGGAATTCTTGCTGTAATTGAGCCTAAGAAGTGATGGAATTTGGAATGAGTGAGTTTAACCAATACTTTGCCCTATCTTTTAAAGAAAATGGGAAAAGATGCAGATGGAGTGCATTCTCAGGAAAACCTCTCAACCGGATGGTCAAACAGATTTCAAGGAATTCATCAAGATGCTTATACGAATCTTCATTATCAAGGCCATAGAAAGATGGAAGCATTTGAATGGTACTTGATTTGATCTCATATTGAGCCACATCGATGTTTGGCATCACTATGCATGAAGGTGAAGCGTATGTAATAGGGATGAAATGGTCCCTGAGAGTCATAGGCTCTACATTTGGAATTTTGGCCCTATCATTATTAATTCCCTCATTTCTGACATCTCCTACATTTTCAGCCATTGTGTTAAATTCAGTTTCAAGTTCTCTTATGCTAGAAGATTCCCTAAGGTTTCGTCTAAGAGTTCTTTCAAGTGAATTTATGTCAACTGGCGAGTCAAGAGTTGGTAGGGAGAGTGATCTACGGCCAAACATCAACAATACATAATACTATCAACGCAACTATTCATCATTCACAACTCCATATACGATGTTCCCATTCTCCTCAATTGTCAAGATAGAAATTAAATGGCCACGACAAAGACCGATGCTTATATACGAAATTTAAACAAGATAATAGCCTCAACAAGGGCTTCAAAACTAAATTATCACTAAGTTTAACACATGCACAATATTCACAATGTCGAAACTAGAAGGTCAAGAAACTTACCTGGAGTCCCCTAGACTTACAAATTTGCTAGCATTCCCTCAGTGAGTCCCGAGTTCCTAGAATCTCACACAACTTACAACAACAGAATTGTCAAAATCACACAAGAAATATTCACAAATCACAATATTAACAATCAAACCAAAGTTAACCCTAGAACTTCGGTTGTTAAACCGTTTGCAGTCCCCGGCAACGGCGCCAAAAATTGATCGGTTGAGAATTCGATCTATAATAAATCAACCTTTGAAATAGCACGAATTATTGTAAAATAGGGCTATTGGTCGGGTAAGTCGAACCACTGGGACTGTGCTAATCTATGGCAACCTAAGTTTCTAGAGTCTTTTTAGAATGATACGGGGTGTTCATAGAGGATTTGTTGGTTGTCAGTTAAGCTATGAAATTAAGATGCATAAAATAAAAGCTTGCAAGAATTTAAAGGAGATGAAATACAAGTAAAGAGGACTAGGGAAGTGAATCTGCCTCCATCCCTATACACATGCTAGATTAGAGCTAAATTGGGGGGAAAACAATATATATTATGGTCATGATACATAGCAACACTTGGTTACAATAATATCCTCAAGAAGTTCATTAAATCTCAAGCAAGCATGATCCATCAAAGGTGAACATGTTTAGACTACCTAACTAAGGTGTAGCTTAACCACATTTACTTGAATGAAAGATTATCAAGCCCTAGATAAAATGATGCAGCACATGAAGGTAAGAAATAAGCATAAACCATCAAAGGCTTCACCTAAGCAATGATCTATCAAAGTCCTTATCAACATGCTATTAAACCATTTCATAACCTTGTCTCCATTCTCACCATGAAAACTCAAGCAATATGATTAATAAAAGACATCATCTAAAATAAGATAATCAACTTACAAAAATCATCCATACATATATCAACATTCATTACAACAAATGAAATGCTCCTGGTTATGAAAAGACCATAGACTATACATTGTAATCCCCAAAATATAGCCTAAATTAGAACATGCTTACAAAGGAGGGGCCTCATCACCTCCCTAAATGGAGGTTTAGTTACCCATAGGAGCCTTAGAAGAAGGAAGAAGCTTGGAAGATCCCTCCATTTTCGAGCTCCTTTGTTGTAGCTTCAAGAACTCAATCTTTTTTTTCCTCCTCTCTCTCTAGAAATCTTACAAGATGAGATATGATATGTTATGTGTGATTCCCCCTCCTTTGTAGACATTATCCTACCAAACCCCTACCAAACAAGGCTCAACTCCCACCAAAAGACATTTCCAACCAACCTATAAAGATGGAAATCAGAAATGAGGGAATCAAGGAGCAAATGGGCTGAAGTGATGGATCCCAGAGAGCATTCTGCTCAAAGTTCGAGCGCTCTAAGTAAGCCCTTCGAGCGCTCGAAGTTTGGGCAGAATGCTCCTTTCTCTTGACCTGTTTTGCACTACTTTGGTAAAATAGCCATAACTTTCTGCGCCGAACTCCAAATGACAAACCGTTTGAAGATTTGGAAAGCTAATTCAAAGTTCTAAATATGCTATGTTTTAATTGAAGTCCAGTTCTCGAGTTTGATAGGTCAAAAATGGAAAGCAAAGTCAGACTCCACTGCTGCCAGAACTTTAGCCTTGAGCACATTGTTATTCAAAGATTGAACAAAACATCATTTTTGCTCCTTTTTGGCCAATGAACCTGAAAATAAATAAAAACATGCAAATGAAGATAATCTACATAGAATAATCAAATAATGGACTTAACTAATGCAACTAAGGGTGCTTGAATATGCAATATTCGGCGCTTATCACAAATCCAATAATTCACCCAATAACATGCTTCACATACCCGAGTAAATCAATTTAAAAAAAAATAATCAACTCAAATTAAACATACTTAACATGGATAATAATAGAAAATTCACAAATGTGCAAGAAAAATGGGAATTAGAGACCCCTACCTCTTAGGATGCAAAAACCCTCAAAATGGGTCTTAATTTTCGGACTTCCTAGAGTGGTCAAAAGCTGAAATTGCTGGTAAGGATTTGAAGATCTTGTCGTGGGCTTCGATTTGCCGCAAATGGCACTTAAAAATTTCAAAAGTTGAGAAAGAAATCTAGGATTGAAGTTTGAAGAAGAAAAAGAAAAGAAAAAAACAGAAGCTTGAGAGAGAGTGAGAAAGACCAGCAGGAGAGAACAGAGAAATGAGAGACCAACTAATGGTCTCTTGGACTTAAGTTTGATATTGGTGGGTCCCACCATTTTCTTTTCTTTTCTCTTTTTCTTTTATCTTTTAATCTACACCACACATATACATATGTACACATTTAATTTACAACCACTTAAAACACAATAAATAAAGATAAATATAATGCAAATAGACCCAACTAAAATCCCCGACAGCAATAGTACTGGTAGCGGGTCCCACCCGGAACCATCCAATCCGAAAAACATGAAAAATGCAAAAATGATCACCCTTGCATTTCAATGAGTTCTAGACTCAATGAAATGTTCTAAACAACTCACTGGCACACTCGGCACACCCCACGGTGTTCGGTATGCACAATGTGAAAAGACAAAAATGCCTTCGCTGCGACAAAATTTCTGGAAAAAAAAAAAAAAAAATGGTGAAAATTTAGAAATATCACAATTACCTTCCTTAAAGAGATTTCGTCCTCGAAATCTACCCTCCTTATGAAAAAGACTCATAGCCACACACTCTCCTCCAAGAGCACCTCACAAAACATCTAGACTATGAACCCACAGACATTATTGCCTTTGATACCGAACGTCACCAGGCAATCACATTTCACTGCCACCAAAACCCTATGCGGTTGCCCATCTCTCCCTTTATCATAACACAAGACCAACAAGACCTTACGCCTGACTCAAAACGGACATCAGTTTACTCTGCACAGTCACAAAAGGCTCCAAAACCCGAGAAAAAGACGGTTATCAGACCACCAAAAAAGACAACATCCAACCTTAACATATCCTTCAAAGGACACACCAAATCCCAAACAAGAAATCTTGTCTATCTCTCGATCAATCTAAACTCTAACCTACACATCCCTGGCAGACCAAACACTTGCTATCTAGTACGTAGCTACACCGCCACATAACCGTACCAACAATTACAAATCACACTGTATGACAATCATTGTACTTAACAACTTCAAGATGATTAAATAATGAGTCCCCCAGTGACTACATAAACATTAATTACCAAATTAGTAAGACGCGTCATCCTGTACCCAGGACACAAATCCTAAAAACAAGATCTTCAATAATCAATGATCATACCACAAACCCTTTATCGGACACTTGGTGCTACCTAACACACCTCATCACCCGAGATCAACCACCTGAATCTACACCCTCACACTGACACAACACCCAATACCATATTTTCACTATTTATGACAACTTGAAACAATCATTGACCTTTAACCCGACATCGTGTTAAAGATACACTGACTCAGGAGAAATGGTTGGCCAGGCCATTCTCATCATCTATCCGATCTCAACATAAACGTCGTTCCTATCCTCAGGTCTAAACCTCAAACACAACCGCACATAGTTCTCGAAGTAACCACGAGATCCACTCACTATCCATTCATCGCTATACGTAACCTTAACAACTATGCAATCATATAACAGCTCTAATAATCCCAATCATACCATAATCCCACAATCATAATAAACTAAAAGCAACACAACACCAAACGTCACAATTATCAACCCGTACAAAAGATTTCTAATTTCCTCATAACACCCACACCAAATAAACGACTTCTCAACATTAATCCATTCAATTCTTGCTTCTTCAGAACACACAATACACCTATCTCATGCCTGAAACCTCAAAACTAAAGTCAATCATTCCTACAGTTCTTCAATGGAATCCCATAATCACGCTCTAGCTGTAAAACATTCAAACAATTCTAACATCTGTCCTCAAGACACTACTAGAATCAATCACCTTTAAAAACATCTAAACACATGAGTCACATCATATCACCTAATTATCCTCAAACTACAATTCACGACACATTTCCTAGCCATCACCGCTAGTACTAAATATCAGAAACATAACCCCTATTCAGTAACCCGTGCCTCACATCCTACCAGCCAAACCATTCTCAAAACAAACACTACAAAAACTCAAGGCTCCACCTCCCTCCGTGGGAGTGAGTCGACCTATACAACCAAACCTTACCGGTGAACTCTAACAACATAACAGACCACACACAAGTCCGTCCACCCATGGACGCGCACAATTCTTAAACGAAGAACAAGACTCATAAACAAACGGAAAGGGTAATGGACCCCGCTCTCACAAGAGATCAACAACTTGCACCTGAATGAACCAGACACCCTATCACACACTACTCACCAATCGTCCAACCATGGACACCCAATCTCACCTGAGATGAAATGAACTTCCTACGCATCAGGAGGAGAACCAACTAGAAACACATACGGGACTACGACCTCAATTCTAGGCGACCTCGCCACTAACGGATCGTTACACACTATCAACACAGAAACCTCGCACACAGCACTCTGCAACACCCATGCTAACCCAAACCAATCAGGTCCACACCACCCTTTCGTCGAGTACAAAGATACAACTTAGAGCATAACCATTGGACAAGAGCACCAATGTTCACAACATACCAGCACTAAAAACAATCACAGCCCTTCGGACACCGCATCCTATTCTTCCTAGAATTAGCCACTCCTAATCGACAACCTCCACGCTATAAAATGTCACTTTACCATCCACTTCATCCCTACCTACCCAGGCGACACTGCCTTGATCACCATGCACACTAAACCTGTAACCTCCGTCACAACAACCCACTGACTTTTCAAAAGAAAAAGATGCCTACTTGGTAACACCGCTCTCAGTTGCTCTAAGGATTAAAATGTCCGCAATTGTCTCAACTGGCGCACAATCCCACCACCTACCTATCAGTACACAATGAACAGCTTATAGTTTTTAACCCATTCTCAGATCACACCTTAAACCGTCTTGCTCATCAGCACTAAACATCACACCATGACACCATAACACCTCCACTGTCACTCATTCCAGCAATCGTTCAACCTTATTATCCCATCAGACCATCAAGTCACTACCAAAGCATTTTTCCTCGAACATCCTTAAGATAATCTCATCGTAACAAAAGGACAAGCATAACTCTCGCTATTCCCCATAACAACCACTATTTACCACTATAAAAGAACATCCATACGACAATTCCATGCTAACAAATCCTCAAAACAAAAATGAGCATAAAAATCCAAAATGCTCAACACCCAACTATCCTTAAAACCATTAATGATGCAATCAATCACCACTTTCTTCCCGAATACTGGGGTCACCCCTAAACTGACTTACTCTCTAATACAGTAACCTCAAGTACTAATACCCCCATGATCATCCTTCCCAAAATAACTACACAGACTCCAATCCCTCGGAAACAACAAACCTCCATTACCAACCGCTCATTCAAAAGTGATGCTAACTTGACATGAAAACACACATCACTCATGATACCCGAGACCATAGTCAACAACCCGTTACAAGAAAATAAGAATCCTACGCGGCAACGCTGCAGGAACAATCCCTAAGAGGGACAACAAACACCACGCCAAACGGTCAACCACCCAAACTACACTCTACGATAACTACAAAATAGTGGTCTCTTATTGGTATCTAACTGGATACTCAAGTCATACCTACAATTAACCTATCCGAGCAAACAAAAGGGTGTACAACTCTTACACCCCCAACACTATCATTTCCTAACCAGTCGCTACGATTACCATCCAACACAATGGAATGTCCATATCGATTTCATCTGAGTTGTGTGCCCACAGCTCGCCCAGTGTGGTAGCCTTCTGGTGCCACCTGTACATGCTCACACCCACCCGCCCACGAGGCCACAAAACAAAGAAATCAAATAGAACAGGCCACCAAGCCTAAGAGGTCACTCCTTATCCTAGCTCAACACAATCTGTGACCAACACTCTATGGTCACCAAACAACACCATACTAAACTTCTTCCTTCTTTATTGGAAATCAAAACAAAAAGTGCAACCTACTCATCTCGTCGCCAACTCAAAGTCAACCTCAACTCATACTCTCAAAACAACAATCTAAGAGACAAACCCTCAACTTTAACATCAGTGAACTTCTAAATAAAAATCTAAATACAAACCTTGCTCAACCCGTACAACACCGGAACCTTACAAGCCATACACTACATACCACCTCACGTCCTTTGACATCTAATCAACTTTGCGTATATGAAAGGATCCCATGACTCACACACCATACCCTACTAATCCATCATCCCAAGAGTCCACTCACTACACCAATAAAACACAACACAAACTCTTGCCCGTGCAAGAAAATGAGAATTTTCGTCCCAGAAGACACCTAAGATCAAACCCTATCACTGTTACCAGTATCTAGGGAAAGGACTCCTAATGGAACCTTGTCATTTTAGTATGCTTTAAAAATTTAACCATGGAATTAATCTCATAAATATTGTCACTTATCATTAAATACTTAAGCATGCTTTAATTTAACAAGTAATTAACACCTAAGCAGGTAAGCAAGTAAGCAATTAGGCATGCTTTTCAAAAAAATTAAACACCTAGTACATAAGCATATAAACATGCAATTCAACTTCCCATGCAATCCTAGGTAGACCTCTACCCGTCGTCCTAATGGTATTCGAACCATTACTCTGATACCAAATTTGTAACGACCCGAACCCGTAGGTCCGAACTATTAGCCGGGTCCTTAGCCGAACCCGAGGTTAACTAGAGATAACACCATTCTTTCCTACGTCAATACATATTATACGTGTCATTCTGGGTTTATAAAGAATAAGTAATAATAAATAAATAAATAAATAATAAAATAACATTATAGCTACAAATTATGTCAAAACAGTCTACTAACCCATCGAACCCTATGGAGGAGCGTCGTCCACCACCTGCCATCTGTGTCCTAAAAAATATTAAATGTAATGGGGTGAGCAAATTGCTCAGTAGGTAGTGCCTAAGACCCACCTCTTGTAGTCCCGTGAATCCAAACAATGAATAGGAGAATAGGGAACGGGGTCATACAAAGCCTAAAAAAAATACAATATACATTTTCAAGTCCAAAACAAAAGAATGTCATGCCATGAATGCAATGTCATGCATGTCACTCCCCATATTTCAGAAAACTTCCATCATTTCACAAATTGTTAATATAACCCGCCCTTTGGTGACTCCGCAGCGACACGAGAGAATGATTGGCTATTGTCTCTGACCTTTGGTACCTCCGCAGCATCATTTGGGGCCCAGATGGCTCAACCACGCTAGGGCAATCTCCCTAATTCCCACTAGGCTATATAAACACACCGGCCCTTTGGTGACTCCGCGGTAACCGGGTTTTTTCAAATCCATTTCATCAAATTCTCCCCAAAAATCCCCTTTTTCATTCTTATCAAATCATTGCACCCTTTTTCATGCCCATACTATGAATGCATATCACATGTCTTTTTAACACTAGGGAAATGGAGAGAATTATTATCACACAATTCACATACTTCCATATAAAATTTCCAATAAATTATTAAGCATCATAGGCATGGAAAAATTAACATATTAAGCATACTTTACAATAATTCTTAGAAAATTTTCATAAGCTTCCATGTATCATTTTTAGCAATTTTGTCAACACAATAACATAAAGAAATTACAATAATTCTAAGGAAATTTCTATAAGCTTCCATGTATCATTTCTAACAATTTTGTCAACACAATAACATATAGAAATCAATAATGAAGCATGACAAGTAATTCTAAGAAAATTTCCCTAAGCTTCCATGTATCGTTTCTAGCCAATTCAATAACATAATAACCATGGAAAATTAACATTTAAACATGTTTTCTATACAAATTCAATAATACACGCAATAACATGCTTCACATACCCAAGTAAATCAATTTTTAAAAAACAATCAACTCAAATTAAACATACTTAACATGGATTATAGTAGAAAATTCACAAAGGTGCAAGAAAAATGGAAATTAGAGACCCCTACCTCTTAGGATGCAAAAACCCTCAAAATGGGTCTCAATTTTCGAACTTCCTAGAATGGCCAAAAGCTGAAATTGCTGGTATGGATTTGAAGATCTCATCGTGGGCTTCAATTTGCCACAAACAACACTTAAAAATTTCAAAAGTTGAGAGAGAAATCTAGGATTGAAGTTTGAAAAAGAAAAAGAAAAGAAAAAAATAGAAGCTTGAGAGAGAGTGAGAGAGACCAGCGGGAGAGAACAAAGAAATGAGAGACCAACTAATGGTCTCTTGGACTTATGTTTGATATTGGTGGGTCCCACCATTTTCTTTTCTTTTCTCTTTTTCTTTTATCTTTTAATCTACACCACACATATACATATGTACACATTTAATTTACAACCACTTAAAACACAATAAATAAAAATAAATATAATGCAAATGGACCCAACTAAAATCCCCGACAGCAACAGTACCGATAGCGGGTCCCACCAGAAACCGTCCGATCCGAAAAACGTGAAAAATGCAAAAATGATCACCCTTGCATTTTAAGGAGTTCTGGACTCAATGAAATATTCTAAACAACTCACTGGCACACTCGACACACCCCACGGTGTTCGATACACACAACGTGAAAAGACAAAAATGCCTTCGCTGCGACAAAATTTTCGAAAAAAAAAAAAAAAACAGGCAAAAATTTGGAAACTTCACACAAATATTCGGATATCATGTGACTAAACAGCTTTTCGTACCCCTGTGTGCTGTCTTATTCTATCTCAATTTGGTAATGGTGTATGAGCATGAGTAATACGGAGACTTGGATGTGTGATAGGAGGATGACGGAGAGTGGGAGGATCAAAGCTAGGGTGATTTGGGTGAAGATCTTCCTCCCTGAGAGGATGATCTTGTAGGCTTCTGTGTAA
The DNA here is from genome assembly GCF_030987335.1 of Cornus florida. Classification (NCBI taxonomy): domain Eukaryota; kingdom Viridiplantae; phylum Streptophyta; class Magnoliopsida; order Cornales; family Cornaceae; genus Cornus; species Cornus florida. Next base: position 74,033,839 of record NW_026775579.1, on the reverse strand, counting down.
ATGCCAAAGAGGCCTAAGGATTTTATTTCTTCTTCTTCACTCATGTCCTTCATTTTTTTCCTTTTCTTCTTTAATAGAAGAGATATGGGGAGTTGAAGAATGGAAGATCAATTAAATAAGAAGATGGAGTCAAGGATAGTTTCTTGACTGGTCTTTTACGCGAATTTATCAACACATACAAGAATATTCAGACCTTTAATTAATGAAAGAAAGAAAAATGATATTTCCACGAAATGGTCGCGTTTGGTTGGTTGCGACTCTTACGACACATGCATGGATCACATTTTTCATTCATTCATGAAAAATGGAACCCATGAGGTCCCACAGTCCACTCATGTGTAAATTATTTGGTTTGAGGTTTCTTTCCATAGTTTCGGAGAAAAGAATAATGATTTCAAAAATAATAATTCTCGGGGATCAAATCCAAAAGGGTAAATTATTAGGTATGCTATTGTCACGTCGGGTCACTTTGTCTATTTGGGTGGATAGATTTGGATACCTTTAAGTTGCACACTTGACGTGACATCGTATTAAGAATTTTATTCAGCTCTAATACGAATTATAAGGAGTTAGGTGTTTCATGATTTGATCCAAAAACTTAAGCAATTAGGTAGTTTTAATATTCAATTCATATATACTTATCACTTTTCTGTCCAGATCCAATGTGGCTGACTCTCTTTGTATTACGCTGACTAATTGGTCTAAATATACATCAAATGGACACATTCAAAGAACACTTTGGTCTTAATGCATTTTAGTCCCATGCATTGTTATGGGACATCAATGCAACCAATGAATGCATTGTTGTAGGTGTTGGGTTTGTGGCTCAAAATTTGTGCGCAGAAAATTAGTTTCCTTTTTCGTTTTGGAAGCTACGAGAAACAGTTTCCTAATTGGTTTTGGAATCCAGAAGACTTGGGGAAAAAGGCTAAAGATTTGGGAAAGAATTTATACCTGCTATTTTAGAGTTGAAGATGGATATGGTAACTCTTTGTAGGTAAGTTGATCCTTGTCCAACAAGGAATTAGATTTGAGGAATACTTGTCCAACAAGGAATTGAGTTTTGAAGACTCTATAAATAGAAATGGGTATGAGAGGTTTAGAGAGGGAGAAAGAGAAAAGATGTAAGGGGTTTAAGGGTGAGTGTTGTGAGGAGAGGAGTGAGTATATGTAATTCTCGAGTGTATACATGTAGCCTCAAAATAGATGATGAGTGAGTGAGTGGGGTTTTGACATGTGGTTGTATATTCTCTTCCCTGATTTATAATAGTGAAATCTTTCTCTCCTATGGACGTAACCCTAGAGTTGGGTGAACCTTGTAAAATATTGTGTTGTGCGTTGATGGGTATGATTGTTATCTCCATATATGCTTGTGTTGATGTGATGTGATGATGCTTCCGTTGTGAGTGATGAAGGGGGGATTTAACTCTCAATAATAAACGACCGTTGAGTGGGTTGGAGGGAGTTAATTATCCCCAACAACTGGTATCAGAGCTTGTGATTGGTCCTGAAGATCAGTAGAAGAAGATTGGTGCGGAGTTTGTTAGAGTAAAAGATGAACGTAAGGTGTTATGGAGATTCAATCAAGAGTTGATGATGACACAAGGTATATTGATGATATGAAGCCCATGAAGAACAAGTTTTGGAACAAGCTAGATGATGCTCGTTTTTAAGATGTGGCAAAAGTGATAGAGATGAAGCCCACGAGGAACAAGTTTTGGGAACAAGCCAAAAGTGGCGCTGGTTCTCAAGATGGGGCAAGGGGTATGAATAGTAAAGAGAAGAGGTTTGTTGCTTTAAGCCATAAAAGCAATTGATGAAGATAAGTTGAAAATTGGTGGATTGCCATACGTGAGCAATTGAACACCAATGGGATAGATAGATGAGATAAAAGAAAAAGAAGAATGATGAAATTTGAGAAAAGGTGGAGATTGTTAAAGTGTTTTTCAAGTTCATCATAGTGCTTTATTTGAGGTGGAGAAATCTTCAGTTGAGGTGGAGCTATGAAGATATCCTTATTCAAGGTGGAGCTATGGAGAAGCACGTGAAGATTGAATTTTGAGCTAAGGTGGAGATTGTTGGGTTTGTGGCTTAAAATTTGTGCGCAGAAAATTAGTTTTCTTTTTTGTTTTGGAAGCTACGAGAAATAGTTTCCTAATTAGTTTTGGAATCCAGAAGACTTGGGGAAAAAGGCTAAAGATTTGGGAAAGAAGTTATACCTGCTATTTTAGAGTTGAAGATGGATATGGTAATTCCTTGTAGGTAAGTTGATCCTTGTCCAACAAGGAATTAGATTTGAGGAATACTTGTCCAATAAGGAATTAAGTTTTGAAGACTCAATAAATAGAAATGGGTATGAGGGGTTTAGAGAAAGAGAGAAGAGAGAAAAGATTTAAGGGTTTAAGGGTAAGTGTTGTGAGGAGAGGAGTGAGTATATGTAATTCCCGAGTGTATATATGTAGCCTCAAAATAGATGATGAGTGAGTGAATGGGGTTTTGACATGTAGTTGTAAATTCTCTTCCTTGATTTATAATAGTGAAATCTCTCTCTCCCATGGACGTAACCCTGGAGTTGGGTGAACTATGTAAAATATTGTGTTGTGCGTTGATGTGTATGATTGTTATCTCCATATATGCTTGTGTTGATGTGATGTGATGATGCTTCCTTCCACTTTGTGTGATGAAGGAGGGATTTAACTCTCAATAACAGCCGACCGTTGAGTGGGTTGGAGGGAGTTAATTATCCCCAACAGTAGGTGGAGAGCGTTTGGTTGAACACTTTACTATTTAGAGAAAATAATAAAATTTTACAAAAATTTCTAAACTCTTAGGCTTCATAGATATATCTTATTATCGAATTTCAACAAGTATAATACGGTTCAATCCTTTTGTAAAGTCTTTGGTTACATTTTTTTTTATTTTTTTATTCATGAAAAATGGAACCCATGTGGTCCCACAATCCACTCATCTGTAAAGTCTTTGGTTTTAGGTTTCCTTCCATAGTTCCAAAGAAAAGAATAATGATTCCAAAAATAATAATTGAATCTTGGGGATCCCATCCAAAAGGGTAAATTATTAGATAAGCCGTCGGGTCACTTTCCCTACTTAGGTAAATAAATTTGGACGTTTTTAAGCTACACACTTGACATGATATCGTATCAACAATTTTATTCAGCTCTACTACCAATTATAATAAGTTAGATGTCTTGTGATTCGATCCAAAAACTTAGACAATTAGGTGATTCTAATACTCAATTCATATAAACTTATCACTTTTCCGTTTAGATCCCACGTGGCCAACTCCCTTTGTAACATTACGCTGACTAATTGGTCTAAAAATTAATATACATCACCTGGACACATTCAACGAACACATTGGTTTTAATGCATTTTGGTCCCATGCATTGTTATGGGACCTCAATGCATCCAATGAATGCATTGTTGTAGGTGGAGAGTGTTGGGTTGAACACTATACTTGTCCGTGAAAATAATAAAATCTTTACAAAAAATTCTAAACTCTTAGGCTCCATAGATGTATCTTATTGTGGAATTTCAACAAGTATAACATGGTTCAATCCTTTTATAAAGTATTCAGTTACATTTTTTTTTTTAATAAATTCTTCGGTTACATACTTTGGTTCAAGTGCCCCCTCTGAACTTTAATCGGCTCCTCCCACCCTATATCAATACTACTTTGTTTTTTTTCTATATTTTCTTTATATGCTATGTGTAGATTGATTGCGTGCTTGTTTAATGTTTATTATATAGCATTATGTTCCTTTTCACCATTCTTCCGACAAAAAGCTTTCGCCTGAAATCTTTAACCGGTAATCAAATCCAGAAAGAAAGGGTAAAAAAAAAAAAAAAAAAAAAAAAAAAAAAAAAAAAAAGAAGAAGAAGAAGAAGAAGAAAAAGAAGAAGAGGTTTGGACAAACTAAAATACACACTAAAATGTTCTCACTATTATTATTTCTTTTACAAAATTATGTATAAATTTTGTGAAAATCTTAAAAATATTCTTATTTTTTTAAAAAAAAATCTAAAAATTGTCCTCACTTCATTTCTAATTATACTCCATGTACTATATATTATTGTTGTTGAAAGCCTCCCCTCTCATACAATTATTAGGTCCCTAGTGTCCACGATTAAGACTTGTATAAGAATATACATGGCCTTCAGGCCAAGCAGCCCAACAACATGCGGCCCAGAGATTGTGTAATAACAGCAAGGCCCAAGGCCATGTACACAAGGAAGAACCCAGAAACATTGAAACCAAACCCATCATCATCTAGAACGGTTTACTCCTAGCAACCAGAAAACATGATCACTAGGGCCATATTGTGTGTGGATGGTGTTGGTGTGTGTTTGCTTTAACTTCCCCACCCCAAAAAATAAAAAGAAAAATAAATAAATGTTGGTTAACTCAAGTTCCTTTATACTTTGGACAATCTTGGACTACAATCAGTCTACAGCCCAAACTTTTGCATCTCTGGAATACAAGGGTTTCGGCAGAATTCTTCTCCTTAAATATCATTATTCAAATATAAGTGATATTTATACACGAGATTCACTTAGCTTTATAGACATTACTGGACATAATAAATTGTCAATTTATTCTCTTCTCTTTTATGAAATAAAAGAAGAAAATACACAATCATTTTCCTAGAGATGTCTTGTCCATTCCTACTTCTCTCCTTTTCCATCTTATTTTTTTTATACCTACCTAATTGAACATAAAGTAAATCTATGTCCTCATTCTCCAAAGCCCCCCATCTTTTAATTGTAAGGTATAAAAACATATTGCTCTATATATTCTTGCATAAAAATTATCATACCCGATATTTTTCTTCTTTCAATTTTTTTTTTTTTTTTTTCCACATATCCAAACTTTTTTCTGGTAAAAATATACTGAAGGGTATGTGTCTCTTTCATTTGGTTTTCCAACAAACACAATATATAATGTAGTAGTACCAATCAAAAAGAGAACAAAAATGAAAGGGGCAAATCTTGAAAATGTTTATAATTCATGTGAATTAAGTACACATGTAGTTGCTACATCACAACACTCATCATATAAAGATAAAAGAAATAACTATTGCAACCTTCTTTACTTAACAAACATAGGCATATCAAACCTGGAATTGCCCAAACTGAACATCCGTCTCCTTCAAAAGAACATAGTTTCCAAGATAAACTTCCAAGTGATTTGAGAGGGGTGACTTATCGATATTTTCATGGTGGTATGACTTACACACAAAGTAGATAACAGTGTTGACGATCAACCCAAAAAGAAATAACATGGATTGCAACGACAAACACATCATCCCAAATCCAACCTTATACCACAAACTCAGTGACTCTCCATGCACAATATACTTTTCAAAAACCCTATATATTCCATAGGATGAGAAATTTAACATAAAAAAGATAGGTATTTTTACACATAAATGTACTTATGGGCCTGTATTTACTGTATGATTAAGTCAAAGTCTTGAAGTTTCAAAAAAATGAGGTTGACTGAATTGCTGACAAGGACATAAACTGTAATACCCCTAATTTTAAAAGGATAGTTTCGGTATTTATTTATTTATTTTTATTATTTTTTTTAATTGTTTAATTGATTATTTGACTAACTGTTTATGTGTTTAATTGAATTAAGTATTACTTGATTAATTGGCTACTTATTTATGTGTTATTTGTATTTTGTCTAGGTGTTATTTGTATTATTTGTTTAATTAGATTGTGTGCTTAAATGATGTATTTGATTAATTGTAATTAATTGTAAATTAAATGATTAAATGTTTTATTTTATTTTATTTTATGGTTATGGTTAGTGGTAATGGGCTAACTAATTGGGTCTCATGGACTACTTGGATAGGAGGTTAGATGGGTATGGATAATTACCCATAGATAGTTCTATATGTATATATATAGATATATATGTATATACATATATAAAAAAGGAAAGTAATTTATTAATATTATAGTAACTTTAGTATTAATAAATAATCTGATGTATATATTTTATATATTTATATAATAAGGATACGTAACATGTTTTAAGTTACCTTTTTAATATTATGATAACTTTAGTATAAATAAATAATCTGATCTATATATTTTATTTATTTAATGAGGATACAGATAGATTATATACGTAACGTGTTTTAAGTTACTTTTTTAATATTATGGTAACTTTAGTATAAATAAATAATCTGATGTATATATTTTATTTATTTAATGAGGATATAGATAGATTATATACGTAACATGTTTTAAGTTACCTTTTAATATTATGGTAACTTTAGTATTAATAAATAATCTAATGTATATATTTTATTTAATTAATAAGGATATACATAGATTATATACGTAACATATTTTAAGTTACCTTTTTAATATTTTCATTTTTCTTTATTAAGTTGACTTGGATTGGGAAAAGGAATAGGGTTATTATTTAGCCTATAAATACACAACTATAGGTTGAAAAAGGAGTAAAAATATATCACGTAATATATTCTAGAGAGAGAGAGTTAGAGAGAGAAGGAGAAAAAGGAAGGAAGGATGAGAAAACCCTTTAGAGAGAAGATCAAGGAAGAAGAAGTTTAACTTTCAATCCGAAAGTTTAAGGCAAGTTCTTCTTCTATCTCTTTCCCTTTGATTCGTGTTTCTGTACATGCCTAGGAAATTTCAGAATTTATTAAACACATAAAATTAAATAATTATGCATGTTTAATTGGGTTAGAACATAGGTTTTATGAAATTGGTTCATATCTGTTCTTGTGTTATGTTTTGATAAAATGCATGATTTTGATTTGATTTCTTATGTGAATTTTTACATGTTTAAATTATGTATTTTTCATATATGTGGAATGATGGAACGTAGAAACATGCCTAAGATTCCTGAACATTAAATAGGGACTAGGTTTAGGTTTTAATAAATTTAAATAGACTCAATCATAATGATGCTTGCTATTTGAATGTTTTAAACAAACGAATGGATTTAATCTTTTAAAATATTTTAGCAATTGAGATTAAATATGTAGGATGAATTGGATATGGAGAATCCTTATTTAACGGTATAATAAAATATCATTATGTATAAGATTCAGTTTGTGTAGGACATATGATATAGGAAGTTTAAAGAAATAATAAGTCATTCCTATTATGTGATAACTTAATATCATATTTATCATAGTTATTTATGGAATGTTTGATGTATTTCCTTAATTGTTATATCAATTGTTGGATTGTGTGGTTTAATGCACCGGTATGGGACGGTAGCATTCTAGGGATGGATTAACTTATCAGTTAAGTCTTACCTATTTTATATAAGGGAATGGATTAACTAAAATGTTAAGTCCTACTTATATTCAAGTCAGGTCAGCTGAACAAGTTGAATGACTTATGGAGGATTAATTTATTATATAAGGGAATGGATTAACTAAAATGTTAAGTTCTACTTATATTCAAGTCAGGTCAGCTGAACAAGTTGAATGATTTATGGAGGATTAATTTATACTGGATAGGATGGTTACTAGATTATATATATATAAGTATGGTGCCATGATATGAGCTTGAGTCTCAGGATCAATGGTTAGGGCGCGTATATCGCCAAGGATGTGTAGCTAGATATAGTATAGTTGTGTACCCTGGTAGGTCTAGGTACTCATGCCCATTATATGTGCGTTTTGCATGTTGCCTACTATTCAGGTTGAGACAACCCTATAGTCTAGTGAGGTTCCTTTAGTGTGTATATATATATATACGGACTACTAGTTACTGTTGGATTGACTAGGATGTATACGTGTATCGGATCTCTGCTTGGACTGTAGTAGAGTAGAACTTGTTTGTGGGCCTGACCCACCATTATTTTTCAGGTGTTCGTCACGAGTAGAGGTTGTTCGTGCTAAGCGGGGATCAGTCTACTTCATTCTTCCGATGTTACATAGGAGTTCCTTTATGATTCAATTTCCTGTTTTAGATTACTGTCATTTGTTTAGTTTGGATTTTCTAGGGGTCCACACAGTATGGATTCCCGAGTTGTATTTTGGAGGATTAGTTATATCAGAAGAGTTTATTAATTAATGGAAATATATTATGAGGTTTATTATTAGATTATCATTTTAGTTTCTTATCAGCATTTTATTTATTTTTCTTTATTCTTTTGTACTCTGTGTTCGTTTATTATCAATTTGTTTTGATATCCTTGGGTATTCGGGCGTGGGCCTGGCTAACCCGCATTCGGAAATCCGGGGGTATCACATAAACTTTCACTATACATTATATTTTGTTACCTAAAATACCCCTTCTACTTTTTAAATCAAATTACTTCACTACCCCTAGTCATTATATTTTGTTACCTAAAATACCCTATTGTCGTACCTCTGCGTGCTGGCTTGTGCTTGTTCTAGCTAGGTTTGGTTATGTGTGATCCTAGATATGTTGACACCCATTTTGGTAATTTGGATCTGGGCAATAATTGGGCTTGATAAACATTAACATGGTATTATGGGCCAAGAATATATGGGCCTAATAAATGATGTGTTCAAGAACTTGGGTTGCACAAAAATTGGGCTGAGAATATAGTGGTTAGTTTGGGCTTGGAAGTATGGCTTAAAAAATGTTGGATTTAGGTCATGATTGGGCTTAAGGGATTCAGATCAACAAATCAGTTGAAACAAGGCTTATCTGTGTTATGCATGAAAGGATTACAGATAAAGGAATAGTGATGTGGCAAGTTTTACACAGGGCAAGGCTGCACGCAAGGGCTTATTGATCGGATAAGAATATTTTTGAAATCTTTTGAAACACTTTATATTAGGTAGGATTTATATGATTACCATATTTTAGTTAGGAATTAATATTTGTCTAGGAATATCAATTTGAGTTTGAATTTAGTAGTTAGTGAGAGTTTTATTGTAATTAGAATGCTAATTGGTAGGAATTTGTTTACAGTATTTTCTATAAATAAATAAAGAGGCATGTTGTACTAGAGGTCCAGCACCCTCAGAATCCTTATTATTATTTGTTTGTTTTTTCAAGCTTTTCTAAGAATAGCATCCTTGTTATTTCTTCTTCATCTCTATCTCTCTATCTCAATCTCTCAGTATTTCTCTCTCTCTCTCTCTCTTCCTCTCTCCTCATTCTTTCCTTTTCTTTTCTTGCTATATCCATTATCTTCCTCTTTCTGTTCTCTTGTTACGTTACTATAATTTGTTTACAGAAAGTCATTTTAACTAAGGCAATATTGAACTCATTTAGGCGTTTATTTGTTCTCTATCTCCTATAATCGCCTAAAGTTAACATTCCCTAAGAGACTATAAGTTGACAACTCACAATTAAACTATATATTTGGTTCTGGCACGCCCGTTTTCCATCAATTTAAGATCGGCTCTAGCTAGCCGATTTTAGAGTCAACATTTTTGGCACGCCCGGTGGGACCCCATCGGGTGAGCAAGTTATAGTAAAGATACCTCCAAAGCTAAGAGGTTCGAAAGGCGTGAATACAGGAGATAATACTAACAAAAAAAATCCACAGATTGGCGTAGGCGATGATGCCGACTCATCTATTCCATCTGACGTCCCTTTAAGTCGGGTACTGGAATCAATTATGCAAAAAATTGATGCCCAGTAAGCACAAATTGGCGAGGTAAGGTCCCAAATAGGAGAATCAAATCAGCTCTTGGTCGCTTAAATGAGGTCGATGACAGGGGAGTTAAACCAAATGGTGTACACTCAGTTGGAGAAGAAGAGTCAGAAACTTAAAACCAATGTACTGGCGAATCAAAGCCAATAAGATCAGACTGAAGCGTCTTACGTCAATGAGTCCATTTTTCAGCGTTTGACGGCACCATTGGTTCATATATCCCAAGGACCTCGAACAAGCACCATATTACCAAATACAGGGCTTGGTGTTACGATCAGCAACGTGCCGAATCATACACTTGGCATGCCAATGCGAAATCTGCCAATCTTGTCAAATCTATTGGTGGTGAATCCTGTGCCGGTGTTCCAGCCATTAATAAATGATCAACTTGTGCAGTGTTCCAATGAGCAGCCGATTCCACCAGTGAGAAATCAACAAAAAGGTGTCGGCCATTTGAACCAAGGTAGGGTCAATCCATTGATACCTCCAGCGGCTGCTAGGGGGCAAGTGAATGCCGATCCACAAAGGGAGTGGGTTAATCCATTCATTTTGCGGCACCCAAATGATCCTCCAGGAAGAAATGCAGGGATTGATAGGGCTCAGATCTTGGCTTTAATACAGGCCGAAGTAGCATAAGGTCACAGACATGCTCGGCCGGTATATAGAAAGCCCTATCCTGATCACATTGATGCCCATGAGTTGCCTAAAAATTATCGGTATCTCGATTTTTCTATGTACAGTGGCGAAGAAAATTTCTCTACAGTACAACATATTGCAAGGGTCACTGCACAATATGGAGAAGCTGGTCCTAGCCCTTGGTTAAGGATGAGGTTATTCTCTAGCTCTCTTGTCGGGGCAGCTTTTGAATGGTATAACAACTTACCGGCTAATTCTATTCAGACTTGGGATGAGATGGAGGAAGCGTTCCATACCCAATTTTACCGAACAGAGACAGAAGCTACACTGGCAGACATATCTCGATTATCTCAGTTGCCAAGTGAATCGGTTGAGACTTTTATTTCCAGGTTCAGAAAAGTTAAACTCAAATGCCGAGTACGTTTGCTAGAACCAGAATACATCAAGTTAGCATTAAATGGTTTAGACATTGAACATCGCAAGAGGTTTGATGGGGTTGAGTTTCAAGATCTCTTTGATTTGGCAGACAGGGCTTCTCGGTATGAGGAAATATCAAAAGAAGAGAAAGAGAGGAAGAATTCTTCTAAGGGTACTTGGTACAAGGACCCTAATTATGAGGTATTCTCGGCAGAAGTTGGAGATGAATTAGAAGTTGACGTTGCAGAGGTTAATATCAAAAAGCCATACGTTTGTGAGGCGTTGGTTAAACCTAAACTGACCACGGGGGGCAATTCATCAACGTCAACATCGGCAGTAAGGATAGATCCTGCCGATACCGGGAAAAGTTATTCATTCTGACTTATCGAAAACATATCAAATTTTTGATCACTTGATGGCCGATAAAATGATATCTTTGCCTAAAGGGCATAAGATTCCATCGGCAAGTGACTTGAAGGGAAAAGAGTATTGTAAGTATCATAACTCTTGGAACCATGCTACTAATGATTGTACTGTTCTACGAGGTGTATTACAGAAAGCTATTGACGAAGGCACTTTAAAATTTCCGGAGAAAACTCCAAAGACCATGAAGGTGGATACTAATCCGTTTCCAACAATCACATCTACAAATGTAATAAGCTTAGCCAAGTGAGAGAATCGGCAGGAGGCAGAGAAGATATCTGGTGAGTTCCTTTCATCAACTGCGACACCTGAAAAGATGGCAGAATTGCAGAAGCAATTAAGAGAGGCTCAATTAGCCTTGATTGATAATGGTTATTGCCCAAATTACAAAGGAAAGCAACAACCAAAGGAAGATGTGCCAATAGAGGTTCAACCAAAGAAGAAATGAATACTTGAGAGGCTTATTTTCCCATTGAAGCTTGGGGAGGAGCTTCGGCAAGGTGATTCCAGCAACAGCCATTTGAAAGCAGGAAGGCTAACTCGACAAGGTGATATATCTAGCCGATTTCATTCCCAAAATTGGCATCCCAGTTTTAAGAGGCAGTCACCGGTTCAGTCAGAGATTTGGGTACAGAAAGGAGCCAATTGATATAGAGTACGAACTGTGAAACCAAGGACAGACTCGACTGAAGATAGATGGACTCGAGCTAATCATCCAAAGTTCCCTAAAGCTCAACAATCTCAGAATAGGGGCCTAACTCGATCTCAGAAGTGTAGAGAACAAAGGAGAAGGGCTGAGGAAAAAAGAAAAGCTGAAGGAGGAAGCAAAGTAGTGCAATCCGAGGTTATCGGCATTCCAGATAAAGATAACCCGGATGAAGAGCATCAGCCGACGTGGCCTAGACGTAACAATAAATTCAGAATTCAGTTTGGCAGTTTCCCAGACGAGATGTCATGTAACATGGCATTTGTATTACCAGCAATGTTCCAGGCTCCATCGGCATCAAATGTAAATACTGAGAAGAATGAGAAGGAAACTCAGCCGATTCGGAATTTATCAATTCTTTCCTCAGAATCGGCAGAGAATGTGGTTTTTGAAAAACCTTTGTTAGTAATAACTCAACAGCTCAGGCCTTTGTATGTTAAGGTGTGGGTAGAAGGTCAACCTATTAATCAAGTCTTGGTAGACAATGGCTCAGTTTTAAATGTTATTCCAGCAAACACATTAAAGAAACTCGGCAAGAGTATAAAAGATGTTATTCCTACTAATGTAGCAATTTATGGTTTCAACAGATGTTCTACCAGCACTAAAGGGATCCTTCCTTTAGAAGTAGAAGTTGGAGGTGGGACGTCTTATGCGGCATTTTTTATTATTGAATCCACGGCTTCCTATAATTTGTTATTCGGCCGTGATTGGATTCATCCAAATATGTGCATCCCATCATCATTGCATCAGATGCTGATTTTTTGGGATGGAGATAAAGTAAAAATAGTAAATGCCGATGATAAGCCATTTGTGGCAAAAGTGTATTCGGCAAATGCTATTTTATATGACAAAGAATGTGTTCCTATCCAGTTTGTGGGAACAAGAGCCGATGGAAGACTAACCTCGACAACCATGAGAAGAAGTTTTGCCGATCGTGAAATAGGCGAGTTGTAGTAGGAGAATTCAAAGCCGAAGATAGAATTCCCTCGGCTTGCTATAATTGAAGAAGTTATTGATGGAAGCGAAACTTGAAAGGGAAGCTGCTCTGCTGCAGGCCTTTAGGGCCGCTTGCATCAGGCTTCAAGCGTACATAGCCAAAAAACGGCTAGAGAAAGAAGCAATAATAGAGCCAGGACCATCGGTTAATCTTACTGAGATCGATCGGTTCAGTAATGAAAAGTTGGATGCAATTCAGTTGGAAGACCTGGAGTTAGCGCCAGCAAAGCTCAATGATCTTAAAGCAGAAACTCAGGATCCTTTAAAGGAGGTGAATTTAGGCACTGACACAGAGCCTAGACCTACTTATATTAGTGCACTGTTAGAACCAGAATTACAAGTCGAGGTTATCAGCATGTTGAAACAATACAGTAACTGTTTTGCTTGGAACTATGAAGAAATGTCGGGTTTATCCAGAGATTTGGTGGAACATTGGTTGCCCATTAAAGATAGCTACAAGCCATATAAACAGCCACCTCATCAAATGTCTCAAGAAGTAGTAGACAAAGTCAAGGTGGAAATCGAACGATTGTTGGATGCTGGCTTCATTCAAACTACAAGGTATGTTGAATGGTTATCAAATGTTGTCCCTGTTATCAAGAAGAATGGAAAATTACGTATATGTGTTGATTTTTGAAACATAAATTTGGCAACTCCAAAAGATGAATATCTAATGCCGATAGCCAATTAGCTGATTGATGCGGCTGCAAAGCACCAAATTATGTCTTTTATGGATGGACACTCAGGCTATAATCAAATTTATATAGCCGATGAGGACATTTCAAAGACAGCTTTTAGGTGTCCCGAATCGATTGGAACTTTTGAATGGGTGGTGGTGCCTTTTGGGTTGAAGAATGCTGGGGCCACATATCAACGAGCCATGAATTCTATTTTCATGATGTGCTCGACAAGTTTATAGAGGTGTACATTGATGATGTGGTGGTGAAATTAGCAACGAAGGAAGAGCATCTAGTCCACCCCAAAGCATATTTTGAGAGGATGAGGGCTCATAAGCTAAAAATAAATCCAATAAAGTGTGCCTTTGGAGTATCGGCAGGAAACTTCTTGGGTTTCTTGGTTCATCAAAGGGGAATAGATATCGATAGGAATAAAGCTAAGGCGATTATTGATGCTAGTGCACCGAGAAGCAAGAAACAGTTGCAGAGGTTACTTGGACAAGTGAATTATCTTAGGAGATTTATTGCTAATACAGCTGAGAAGTTATATGTGTTTTCCCCGCTACTTAAGTTGAAGCTGATGGAAGAATTCAAATGGGATGATATTCATCAAAGGGCATTTGACCAGATTAAGCAATACTTGTCGAGTCCTCCTGTCATGATGCCACCAAGGAAGAAATGGTCGATGGAATTATACTAATCGGCTGCTGAAGAAATCATTGGAGCTATGTTAGCACAAGAGAATGAAGCAGGAAGTGAACAAGCAATATATTACCTCAGTCGAGTTTTAACTCCAGTCGAGTGTAGATATACACCGATTGAGAAATTATGTTTAGCCTTGTATTTTCAGCAATGAAATTAAGAGTCTATATGTTGCCCGTTTTGGTTTATATTGTTTGCCAAACCGATCTCATAAAGTATATGCTATCAAGGCCATTAATCACAGGCCGGATTGGCAAGTGGGCTTTAGCGCTAATGGAATTCAACTTTGTATATGTTCCACAAAAGGCAATTAAAGGAAGAGCATTAGCAGATTTTCTTGCCGATCATCCCTCACCCGAAATTGAGTCACAAGTATTTGATGAGCTTGACTCGGCATCCATATTCATGACTCCATGGACTTTAATGTTCGATAGGTCAAGTACCAGTGAAGGCTTAGGTGCTGATATAGTTATAATATCCCCAACAGGGAATCAAATTTCGTTTTCTTTATTTTTGGATTTCAGGTGCTCTAATAATCAAGCTAAGTATGAAGTATTGATTATCGGCTTGGAAATTCTGCTGGAAATGGCAGTCAAAGATGTAATACCCCCTAATTTCGGAACACGGGTTGATCAAATCCGCGCACAAAATTAAGGAATATCAAAACAATTTAAGTATATATATCTTTCCCTAAACCTAATGTGTATATGTATACACTTTAAAACCTAACTCATATTCCAACTAGGACTACTAATAAGATAATAATCTTTAAATAATATAATATATATATATATATACATATATTATATTACACACATCTATATATTTATCTTCCATAATTAACCATTTGTTAATTAAATCATATAAACCTATATATATCCATAAATATATATCTCTATATATATCTTTCCCTAACAATTATTGATTAATTATATTTATATTAATTATATTTATATATAATTTTATATATTTATAATTAATACTTTAAATGATCATTTAAATAATTAAATAACCAAGGGCCTTTATTAATCAACCCAATAAGGCCTCCTACAAGCCTAAGACCAAATCATTTGGTCCAACTTCTCTTAAGCCCAAATCCAATTAATAAATAAATCAAATAATTAAATAAACACGTAAATTAAAATAATCTAATTACATGAAGCACAAAAACAAAACAAGAAATTACAGCCAAGTCGCAACATACCAATAAAATCAATACATCAATAATTCAATTAATAATCAAGATTATACACAAACGATCACCATATATAATCACGAAATATAATTAAAATAAAACAATTAATCTAAGCACTCAATCAATTAAAAATTAAAATAAACGCAATTAATTCAAATTAATCAAATAAATCATTTAAAATAAAATAAAAGTAATTAATTTCTATTAATAAATCCTTTAAAAAATTGAGGTATTACATTCTTCCCCCCCAACAAAAGGAATTTCGTCCTCGGAATTCACGAATCCATAAAATGAAAACTTTGATTATTTAATTTCAATTTCATTCTTCCTTTTTCCGTATGAAATTAACCCTTCCACACCTACTCCTAATTAGCAGATATATCTCGAAAGTTAATAAGACTATGCTAAGCTAATCCATACTTGTTGCATTTATTTGCAACCTAATCTCCCCAACTTATATGTGTTGGGAAAATATCCCATTGCTGTAATTCTTGCAGTAAAACATATAAAAAAAAAACTCCTTTACACACATAGTGCAAAATACATATTTATATCCTTGCCAACATTAGGCAATTTCCTAATCAAACAAAATAGGAATAACCCACATAATGAGGTAATAACCTCCTCTATATTGTTACACCACGTTAGACCATTCACGGAACAATGCTTTAGATATTGACCTGCTTCCTATATTCGAACTCGAATATGCGAGTTTACGATATCTCAATGATTTCACCCTTTTTGGCAGTGCACATAAGATCTCTAAAAAAAATAATAATAATCTCCATAAATATGTCCTTAATTAACGTAGGACTCATAATTCAACTCGATTAAATAACGATGCACAAATGCAAAATCTTAAAAGGTCGTCCATGCAAATCCTCTAGCAATACCATACCAATAGTCAACTCCGAAAGCTTGATTTAATGCTCTCAACCAATCTTGGTGAAACTATCATTTATGACCCATACGGAAATAAAAATCTCATCATAACGTCGGTATTCCCATACTCTATTGCATGAAAGTACCCTCTCATAACAATTTTAGTATATGAAGTGACAACATTAACTCCGTGATTTTCTCCAGCCCTTCTGAATAATCGAGAACCAAGAATTAAGTTCCTCAGTCAACACTACTTTCTTTAAAATTATCACGAAGACCTATTAGTCAAATACCCTCCAAATCAATGTCTACAATTTGTTGATAAGACTAAACGATTTAACTTTATGACGCACTAACAAACCGAATATAGAATACAATGAATCCTAAACTTAAGCTCTAAGTGAAAGAGTACACAACGCGGAAGTCACACAACGAAAGACCCCCTAGTGTCACGCCCCGCCTATGGAGGTTGTGCCACGCAGGCGACACGCAGACGCTGAGGAGGACGCTGTATGGCAACTGCATGGCAAGTGGAGTTTCTAGAGTCTTCCGGAGTAGTCTAAAGTTGTGTGGAAGATTCTAGGCAATTTCCTAATCAAACAAAATAGGAATAACCCACATAATGAGGTAATAACCCCCTCTATATTGTTACACCACGTTAGACCATTCACGGAACAATGCTTTAGATATTGACCTGCTTCCTATATTCGAACTCGAATATGCGAGTTTACGATATCTCAATGATTTCACCCTTTTTGGCAGTGCACATAAGATCTCTAAAAAAAATAATAATAATCTCCATAAATATGTCCTTAATTAACGTAGGACTCATAATTCAACTCGATTAAATAACGATGCACAAATGCAAAATCTTAAAAGGTCGTCCATGCAAATCCTCTAGCAATACCATACCAATAGTCAACTCCGAAAGCTTGATTTAATGCTCTCAACCAATCTTGGTGAAACTATCATTTATGACCCATACGGAAATAAAAATCTCATCATAACGTCGGTATTCCCATACTCTATTGCATGAAAGTACCCTCTCATAACAATTTTAGTATATGAAGTGACAACATTAACTCCGTGATTTTCTCCAGCCCTTCTGAATAATCGAGAACCAAGAATTAAGTTCCTCAGTCAACACTACTTTCTTTAAAATTATCACGAAGACCTATTAGTCAAATACCCTCCAAATCAATGTCTACAATTTGTTGATAAGACTAAACGATTTAACTTTATGACGCACTAACAAACCGAATATAGAATACAATGAATCCTAAACTTAAGCTCTAAGTGAAAGAGTACACAACGCGGAAGTCACACAACGAAAGACCCCCTAGTGTCACGCCCCGCCTATGGAGGTTGTGCCACACAGGCGACACGCAGACGCTGAGGAGGACGCTGTATGGCAACTGCATGGCAAGTGGAGTTTCTAGAGTCTTCCGGAGTAGTCTAAAGTTGTGTGGAAGATTCTAGATATGTGTAGTATATTCTAGAAGTGTGTGGAAGGTTCTAGAATTCTCCAGAATTGTGTGGAGTAGTATGGAGGGTTCTAGAATGTTGTAAATATGTATGGAGATGTATAGAAGGTGGAAGAAGATTCCAGAGAATCAATCTCCACTGTTGGTTAGAATGCATCCTAGCCATCCATTAGGGATAGGGAATGCCTATAAATTGGAGTAGGACTTCATTTTGTAACCAACAAGTCCTGGAGTGAATCTTGAGAGCCTTGTAGAGAGCTTGAGTGTTAGCCTTGTACAAAGCATTCTTTGAAGTAATAGAAGTGTTCTTTCCTTGCCAACTTAAGTGCCTTAGTGTGTGTGAGTGTGCAAGCCAAGTGAGGAGATGGCGAGGGCAACTACAACACTAGTAAGCGCACGAGAGGAGTGTGTTGGCTAAGGTGTGCACGGGAGTTAGGCTGACCAAGTACTTGCGAGAGTGAAAGCAATGTCTTGGTGCCGCACGGGAGCAGCTAGAGTGGTGCTGAAACTCTAAGCCCGTGACAGTTGGTATCAGAGCAGGTTCGTCAAGGGAGCTTTGTTGGAGTAGACATGGCTAGCGGAGGAGACCACCAAGTCCACGTCTTGGAGCAGAGCTTGGAGAAGAAGCTTGCCACACACTTGGTCTACACGGAGACCAAGTTTAACAGGCTCGAGAGAAAGATGGTGGAACGCTACGAGCTGATTGACGGCATTGCCAACAAGGCGCGAGAGAAGGAAAGGGACTTGTATGATCAGGTAGACGACTTGTGCGTGGAGATTGCCGAGTGCAAAAAGGAGTTCTCCCAAGCGCGCGAGGTCGTGGTGAAGCCAAGGAAGAAGAAGGCACCGGAGCCCAAGGAGTACGATGGGGCGAGGAATGTGCACCAGATTGACAATTTCTTCTGGCACATGGAGCGGTACTTCGAGTGCATGGAGATCGAGGATGATGAGGAGAAGGTGCAAACAGGCACTATGTACCTCACAGACACTGCCGCTCTATGGTGGAGGCAGCGCTTCACCGGTAGGGGCACAAGAGCAGTTGATACATGGGAGGAGTTCAAAAGGCAGTTCTATCCCGAGTGCGTTGAGGACCTCGCCATGATCAACCTAAGGCGCCTGAAGCAGAAGGGCAGCATAAGAGAGTATGTGAAGGAGTACTCTAACTTGAAGCTGGAGATCCCAGAGATGCCGGAGCGGCAACGCGTGTGCTTGTTCATTGATGGGTTGCAATCTTGGGTAGCCACAGAGCTGAGAAGGAGGGAGCCTAGAGACTTGGCATCCGCAATGGCTATAGCGGAGCGCCTTGAAGACTTTAGGCGCGATGACAGGAGGGCCACCCAGGAGGGACCACGGCAAAGGTGAGGGAGACTGTCGCTTCAAGAAAAGGGGCTCGCCCAAGTCAAGTGATGATGAGCACAGCGATGAGGAGAGACGCCCACGCCATGATAAGGGCAAGGACCATGGAGAGAGGTCTAAGGCTAGTGGCAAAGGGGAGCGCCGCGATAAGGGCAAGTGGGAGCCAAAGTGCTACTTGTGCGAAAGGCCGCACATATTGCGACACTGCCCCAACAAGAAGACCATGAGCGCCCTTGTGAAAGATAAGGGCAAGGGCAAGGTGGACGATACGGGCAGCGACGAAGACAGGTTTATGGGGGCAATGCAAATGCTGAGTAGCATGGCGCATGACACCAAGAAGAAGGGCAAGGCGAAGAAAGTAGCTGGGGTGCGCTATGTGGATGCGCAGGTTGGTGGCAAAGTCGTGCAAGCGTTGGTAGACACGGGCGCTACACACAACTTCATTACCCAGGAGGAGGCGCAACGACTTGGCTTGGAGATGCGCAAGACGGAGGGCTGGATCAAAGCCGTTAACTCCGAGGAGGCACGCGTGAGTAGAGTATGCAAGGAGGTGGAATTATGCATGCAAGGATGGAAGGGCAAGGCTGACTTCCAGGTTGCGAAGATGGACGACCACAACATGGTGCTGGGGCTGGAGTTCATGGACAGGAACAATGCCGCGCCATTACCATGCCTTGGTGCGTTGATGATACTTGGAGGCGAGGAAGGCAAGGCCGCATGCATGGTGCTGCTCGTGGGCAGGAAGAAGAGTCCAGAGGTGGCAGTCAACACGATGGAGCTCGTGAGGACTTCACATCTCCCAAAGGGCGCTCGTACGTTTGGGCCAAGGACATATACGCAAGTGCTGATGACCTGCGAGAGGCTGGGTCAGCTGAAGAAACCGTGACGAGGGCGTCACAGAAATAGGTGGGGGAGAATGTCACGCCCCGCCTATGGAGGTTGTGCCACGCAGGCGACACGCAGACGCTGAGGAGGACGCTGTATGTCAACTGCATGGCAAGTGGAGTTTTTAGAGTCTTCCAGAGTAGTCTAGAGTTGTGTGGAAGATTCTAGATATGTGTAATATATTCTAGAAGTGTGTGGAAGGTTCTAAAATTCTCCAGAATTGTGTGGAGTAGTATGGAGGGTTCTAGAATGTTGTAGATATGTATGGAGATGTATAGAAGGTGGAAGAAGATTCTAGAGAATCAATCTCCACTGTTGGTTAGAATGCATCCTAGCCATCCATTAGGGATGGGGAATGCCTATAAATAGGAGTAGGACTTCATTTTGTAACTAACAAGTCCTGGAGTGAATCTTGAGAGCCTTGTAGAGAGCTTGAGTGTTAGCCTTGTACAAAGCATTCTTTGAAGTAATAGAAGTGTTCTTTCCTTGCCAACTTAAGTGCCTTAGTGTGTGTGAGTGTGCAAGCCAAGTGAGGAGAGGGCGAGGGAAACTACAACACTAGTAAGCGCACGAGGGGAGTGTGTTGGCTAAGGTGTGCACGGGAGTTAGGCTGACCAAGTACTTGCGAGAGTGGAAGCAACGTCTTGGTGCCGCACAGGAGCAGCTAGAGTGGTGCTGAAACTCTAAGCCCGTGACACTGGGGACACTTGAACCTGGAGTGCTCTGATACCAACTGTAATACCCCCTAATTTTGAAACACGGGTTGATTAAATCCGCTCACAAAATTAAGGGATATCAAAAAAATTAAAGTATTTAAATAAGCACAGAATACAAAGATGAACAATAAAGAATAAATAAACCGCTGAAGAAATTTAATTAATAGTAAATCCATTAATAACTTCCAAATAGTTACAATTCGGGAATCCCATAACCCAAGGACCCCTTAACCAAAAGTTACTATTTAGAATTCCAACCAAATAAATACTAATATCAACTGAAACAATAATAATCCTACTTTTCAATAAACAGAAGGAATGGATAAGTCCTCCAACTGCGGATCCTCAACCTTGAGACTTGACCTTCTAACAACTTGAAAAATAAATCGCGGGTTAAACCCTACGAGCAAGTTCACTCTACCAGGCCTCTGAAAAACCAATAAATAGATCATCTCTGATCAAAAGCAAACCTAATAAAGTTTTAACCTTGATATACCATGATATACATATATATATATGACTAATTATATAAAGTATAACAATAACATCTATAGCCAGGTGCATTAACTCCAAAACCATTATCAATGATTAAATAATAATTATATCTAGTTCAATCCACAATTTCTTTTTAAAGAACCTCCCATAACCTTAATTCCATCCTACACGGCAATTTAATAATTTAAATAATAAAATATAATTAAAAGAATATTATATTGAATTCCAAAACCAATAATGATTTTAAGTATTTAAATCTCACAGTCAATATCTAGGCTTTGACAAATCATCCATGTCACTCCCAGTATTATTTTATTAATATGTATAAAATAATACATTAACCTATAAGTACTAGACTATTCTAATTTATGAATATCTAATCATAATCCACCTTATACATATAATAATCATAGATGATATATTTTAATCATCAAACATATACACATATCATTATACCTTGGCAAATCAACCATGCCATTATAAATATATCTATTTATATATTGACAATTCAACCATGCCTCCTGAAAGTATATTTATTTATACCTTAGCAATTCAACCATGCCTCCTTAAGTATATATTTTATACATTGGCAATTCAACCATGCCTCCACAAGTATATTTATTTACAAATTGGCAATTCAACCATGCCTCCACAAGTACATATATTTATACTTGTAAACTAGCAACTCATCAATGCTTCCTATGTATGTATTTTATTCATACAAATACTTAGATAATATATTTCCGCCTATGACAACTCATCCATGCCTACAACTCCACAATGTATCAACTTTAAACTTAACAATAAGCTAATTAATACATAAACGTCTCCTGCAGATGATAAACATATCATAAATTTACTAACCATCTTCTCCAGATATTTCAAATAAGAAAAATAAGGATAATCATTTTAATTGATATATATACCTATACAGATATATTATTTAATATGTATATATGTGTATAACTCATTCTTTAATAATCTTTGATTATTTAAAAAAAAAAAAACATATATACATATTTATATATATATGTATATATATACCTCATTCTATATGAATCATAAATTAAATCAACCATGTATATATATACATATAAAACTATATATACATATATAGTCCTTTTATGGCAAAATATTTAATTAATTATATTTACCCCAATTAAATGTTACTAAATATCATAGCAACATTCTAAGGCTCTCAGAACAATAAGAACAAACCCCCTAATGGTTAATTTTAACCTTAACAAGCTTAAAATAAATTCTGCAAATTCACCGGACTGCACAGGACCCTAAACAGGGCCTCACGCTCCCCTACGCGCCACTACACGCGCCTAAAGCCTCTGAATGCGCCTCAACGCGCCACCTAGCACTGGCGGCTAACCTCACGCGCTCCCACGCACTTGATCCTCCTCCTTACTGATGTGGCATGCTGCCATTCGCTGGATGCAACCTTGTCCTTATGCGGCGTCACACAGGATCATCTCACCGAATCTCCATACATCTCCATGCACCAGCGCCACATCATATCAACTCTCCCTTCAATCAGCCACATCTAAGGCTCAAATTTGTGGCACACTAATACTCCATACACCCGTATCACACTGAATCAATCCACTAACTCTAAACTAACCCAAAGGCCCAGATCTACATATGCACCCTATTATCATGCGCCGTACTACACCAAAACAACCAATGATTATCAGGACCATCCTAAGGTCCTGATTTAAGCGCATTGAAGTGTCATGCGCCTTGCTGCAACGAATCCCAGCCCTTTAATGGGTGTGTCGATTTTAAATAGCCTCCAGTGTATAGAAACATTAAAAATTATACCAAAATAATTATAACAAAATTCCAAAAATAAAAATAAAAACAAACCCAGAAAAATATCTAGAAAATTCCAAAAATTATAGAAAAATTCCAGAAACTCTAAAAACCCTAATTAATCATATTAGGTCCAAGATCAATCTATAGATTAATTTTTAAAATATATGCAACACACATATATACCAATTAAAATCCAAAATTTCAAAAGAAAAAAATAAAATAATTTAGACTTTTTAATAATCCGATTAACACATGATTTAATCAAATAAATTTAATTTAATGCTTTGATTAATTCGTTCTATCCATAATTTAAATTAATAAATTTAATTTAAAACTTTGATACTCAAGGTGAAATATTTATGAGTTCTAAGAGGAAAGATAGAAAAGAACTCGCCTTAAGGTTTTGAAACAAAACCGATGCTTCAAGACTCTTCGAATCCCGACATCCTCTTTCTCCGATTCGATCTCCTCCTTGTCAACCTCCTCTTCTTCTCTTTCTCTCTACTTCTCTTATTTTCCTAACGTATAAACTTTTTAACCCTAGACCTTACGTGTATATTTATACACATTAAAACCTAACTCATATTCCAACTAGGACTACTAATAAGATAATAATCTTTAAATAATATAATATATATATACACATATATTATATTACACACATCTATATATTTATCTTCTATAATTAACCGTTAGTTAATTGAATCATATAAACCTATATATATCCATAAATATATATCTTTCCCTAACAATTATTGATTAATTATATTTATATATAATTTTATATATTTATAATTAATACCAAAAATGATCATTTAAATAATTAAATAACCATGGGCCTTTATTAATTAACCCAATAAGGCCTCCTTCAAACCCAAGACCAAATCATTTGGTCCAACTTCCCTTAAGCCCAAATCCAATTAATTTAAATAAATCAAATAATTAAATAAACACCTAAATTAAAATAATCTAATTACATGAAACACATAAACAAAATAAGAAGTTACAACCAAGTCGCATCATACCAATAAAATCATACATCAATAATTCAATTAATAATCAAACACATACACAAACGATCACCATATATAATCACGAAATATAATTAAAATAAAATAATTAATCTAAGTACTCAATCAATTAAAAATTAAAATAAACGCAATTAATTCAAATTAATCAAATAAATCATTTAAAATAAAATAAAAGTAATTAATTTCTATTAATAAATCCTTTAAAATATCAGGGTATTACATTCTTCCCCCCTAACAAAGGGAATTTCGTCCTCGGAATTCACGAATCCATGAAATGAAAACTTTGATTCTTTAATTTCAATTTCATTCTTCCTTTTTCCATATGAAATTAACCCATCCACACCTACTCCTAATTAGCAGACATATCTCGAAAGTTAATAAGACTATTCTAACCTAATCCATACTTGTTACATTTATTTGCAACCTAATCTCCCCAACTTATATGTGTTGGGAAAATATCCCATTGCTGTAATTCTTGCAATAAAACATATAAAAAAAAACTCCTTTACACACATGGTACAAAATACATATTTATATCATTGCCAACATTAGGCAATTTCCTAATCAAACAAAATAGGAATAACCCACATAATAAGGTAATAACCTCCTCTATACTGCTACACCACGTTAGACCATTCACGGAACAATGCTTTAGATATTGACCCGCTTCCTATATTCGAACTCGAATATGCGAGTTTACAATATCTCAATGATTTCGCCCTTTTTGGCAGTGCACATAAGATCTTTAAAAAAAATAATAATAATCTCCATAAATATGTCCTTAATTAATGTAGGACTCATAATTCAACTCGATTAAATAACGATGCACAAATGCAAAATCATAAAAGGTCGTCCATACAAATCCTCAAGCAATACCATACCAATAGTCAACTCCGAAAGCTTGATTTAATGCTCTCAACCAATCTTGGTGAAACTATCATTTATGACCCATATGGAAATAAAAATCTCATCACAACGTCGGTATTCCCATACTCTATTGCATGAAAGTACCCTCTCATAACAATTTTAGTATATGAAGTGACAACATTAACTCCGTGATTTTCTCCTGCCCTTCTGAATAATCGAGAACCAAGAATTAAGTTCCTCAGTCAACACTACTTTCTTTAAAATTATCACGAAGACCTATTAGTCAAATACCCTCCAAATCGATGTCTTACAATTTGTTGATAAGACTAAACGATTTAACTTTATGACGCACTAACAAACCGAATACAATGAATTCTAAACTTAAGCTCTAAGTGAAAGAGTATACAACGCGGAAGTCACACAACGAAAGACACCCTAGGGACACTTGAACCTGGAGTGCTCTGATACCAACTGTAATACCCCCTAATTTCGGAACACGGGTTTATCAAATCCGCGCACAAAATTAAGGGATATCAAAACAATTAAAGTATTTAAACAAGCACAGAATACAAAGATAAACAATAAAGAATAAATAAACCACTGAAGAAATCTAATTAATAATAAATCCATTAATAACTTCCAAATGGTTACAACTCAGGAATCCCGTAACCCAAGGACCCCTTAACCAAAAATTACTATTTAGAATTCCAACCAAATAAATACTAATATCAACTGAAACAATAATAATATCCTACTTTTAAATAAACAGAAGGAATGGATAAGTCCTCCAGCTGCGGATCCTCAACCTTGAGACTTAACCTTCTAACAACCTGAAAAATAAATCGCGGGTTAAACCCTATGAGCAAGTTCACTCTACCAAGCCTCTGAAAACCAATAAATAGATCATCTCTGATCAAAAGCAAACCAAATAAAGTTTTAACCTTGATATACCATGATATACATATATATATATATATAACTAATTATATACAGTATAACAATAACATCTATAGCGAGGTGCATTAACTCCAAAACCATTATTAATGATTAAATAATAATTATATCTAGTCCAATCCACAATTTCTTTTAAAGAAGCTCCCATAACCTTAATTCCATCCTACACGGCAATTTAATAATTTAAATAATAAAATATAATTAAAAGAATATTATATTGAATTCCAAAACCAATAATGATTTTAAGTATTTAAATCTCACAGCCAATATCTAGGCTTTGACAAATCATCCATGTCACTCCCAGTATTATTTTATTAATATGTATAAAATAATACATTAACCTGTAAGTACTAGACTATTCTAATTTAAGAATATCTAATCATAATCCACCTTATACATATAATAATCATAGATGATATATTTTAATCATCAAACATATACCCATATCATTATACCTTGGCAAATCAACCATGTCATTATAAATATATCTATTTATATATTGACAATTCAACCATGCCTCCTGGAAGTATATTTATTTATACCATAGCAATTCAACCATGCCTCCTTAAGTATATATTTTATACATTGGCAAATCAACTATGCCTCCATAAGTATATTTATTTACAAATTGGCAATTCAACCATGCCTCCGCAAGTATATATATTTATACTTGTAAACCAGCAACTCATCAATGCTTCCTATGTATGTATATTATTGATACAAATACTTAGGTAATATATTTACGCCTATGACAACTCATCCATACCTACAACTCCACAATGTATCAACTTTAAACTTAACAATAAGCTAATTAATACATAAACGTCTCCTGCGGATGATAAACATATCACAAATTTACTAACCAGTTTCTCTAGATATATCAAATAAGAAAAATAAGGATAATCATCTTAATTGATATATATACCTATACACATATATTATTTAATATGTATATATGTGTATAACTCATTCTTTAATAATCTTTGACTATTTTAAAAAAAAAAACCATATATACATATTTATGATATGTATATATATACCTCATTCTATACGAATCATAAATTAAATCAACCATGTATATATATACATATATAACTATATATACATATACAATCCTCCTTTTATGGCAAAATATTTACTTAATTATATTTACGCCAATTAAATGTTACTAAATATCATAGCAACATTCTAAGGCTCTCAGAACACTAAGAACACACCCCCTAATGGTTAATTTTAACCCTAACAAGCTTAAAATAAATTCTGCAAATTCACCGGACTGCACAGGACCCTAACAGGACCCTAAACAAGGCCTCACGCTCCCCCACGCGCCACTACATGCGCCTAAAGCCTCTGAACGCGCCTCCACGCGCCACTTAGCACTAGCAGCTGACCTCACGCGCTCCCACGCGCCTAATCCTCCTCCTTGCTGATGTGGCATGCTGCCATTCGCTGGATGTAACCTTGTCCTTATACGGCGTCACACAGGATCATCTCACCGCATCTCCATACATCTCCATGCACCAGCGCCACATCATATCAACTCTCCCTTCAATCAGCCACATCTAAGGCTCAAATTTGTGGCACACTAATACTCCATACACTCGTATCACACTGAATTAATCCACTAACTCTAAACTAATCCAAAGGCCTAGATCTACATATGCACCCTATTATCATGCGCCGTACTACACCGAAACAACCAATGATTATCAGGACCATCCTAAGGTCCTGATTTAAGCACATTGAAGTGTCATGCGCCTTGCTGCACCGAATCCCAACCCTTTAATGGGTGCACCGATTTTAAGTAGCCTCCAGTGTATAGAAACATTAAAAATTATACTAAAATAATTATAACAAAATTCCAAAAAAAAATAAAAACAAACCCAGAAAAATATCTAGAAAATTCCAAAAATTATAGAAAAATTCCAAAAACTCTAAAAACCCTAATTAATCATATTTGGTCCAAGATCAACCTATAGATTAATTTTTAAAATATATGCAACACACATATAAACCAATTAAAATCTAAAATTCCAAAAGAAAAAAATATAATAATTTAGACTTTTTAATAATCCGATTAACACATGATTTAATCAAATAAATTTAATTTAATGCTTTGATTAATTCGTTCTATCCATAATTTAAATTAATAAATTTAATTTAAAACTTTGATACTCAAGGTGAAATATTTATGAGTTCTAAGAGGAAAGATAGAGAAGAACTCGCCTTAAGGTTTTGAGACAAAACCGATGCTTTAAAACTTTTCGAATTCTGACATCCTCTTTCTCCGATTCGGTCTCCTCCTTGTCGACTTCTCTTCTTCTCTTTCTCTCTACTTCTCTTATTTTCCTAACGTATAAACTTTTTAACCATAAACCTTATGTGTATATTTCTACACATTAAAACCTAACTCATATTCCAACTAGGACTACTAATAAGATAATAATCTTTAAATAATATAATATATATATACATATATTATATTACACACATCTATATATTTATCTTCCATAATTAACCGTTAGTTAATTAAATCATATAAACCTATATATATCCATAAATATATATCTCTATATATATCTTTCCCTAACAATTGTTGATTAATTATATTTATATATAATTTTATATATTTATAATTAATACCAAAAATGATCATTTAAATAATTAAATAACTATGGGCTTTTATTAATTAACCCAATAAGGCCTCCTTCAAGCCCAAGACCAAATCATTTGATCCAACTTCCCTTAAGCCCAAATCCAATTAATTTAAATAAATCAAATAATTAAATAAACATGTAAATTAAAATAATCTAATTACATGAAGCACATAAACAAAACACGAAATTACAACCAAGTCGCAACATACCAATAAAATCAATACATTAATAATTCAATTAATAATCAAGCACATACACAAACGATCACCATATATAATCACGAAATACAATTAAAATAAAACAATTAATCTAAGCACTCAATCAATTAAAAATTAAAATAAACGCAATTAATTCAAATTAATCAAATAAATCATGTAAAATAAAATAAAAGTAATTAATTTCTATTAATAAATCCTTTAAAATATCGGGGTATTACAAAAGATGTCCACATTGTGGGAGATTCGGGTTTAGTGATTAATCAAATCTTAGAAGACTTTAGATGTTTGAATTGGTAATTAAGACCATTCCATTCATTGGCAACCCAATTGGTTAACCAATTTCACAATGTGACTTTGGAATATAGACCAAGGGCCATGAATAAAATAGCTAATGGTTTAGCACAGACAGCTTCAGAAGTTAAGGTGCCGAGTGGAATGAAGGAAAGAGTAATGAAGATTACATGCCGATCTCTTCCATCAGCTGAAACAAGAAATCAAATTATGGAAGAAGTCTTTGCCACTGATGTTGCCGAATTGGATGATGATGATTGGCGAATTCCTTATAAATTGTTCTTGTAACATCCAACTCCTGAAGCCGATCGAAGAATTTGAAGAAATGCAGTCGATTATGTGCTTATGGATGGAGATCTTTATAGAAGATCGGCTGATGATGGTTTGTTATTTCAGTGCATTAGTAAGTTTGAAGGTTTAAAGATCATGGCTGAGGTACATGAAGGGATATGTGGAGCTCACCAAGCTGGCATAAAAATGAGGTGGTTGATAAGCCGGTATGGATATTATTGGCCAAGAATGAGAAAAGATTGTATGACTTATGCAAAAGGCTGTATAGACTGTCAAAAACATGGTCCAATGCAATGGGTCCCAACAATAGAAATGCAATTACTAGTTAAACCATGGCCTTTCAGAGGTTAGGCTATGAATTTAATGGGCAAGATTAATCCTCCTTTATCAAAGGTTCATCATTGGATTATTCTAGCTACCGATTACTTTACTAAATAGGTAAAAGCTGAGGAATATGTATCGGTAACTCATAATACCGTTATACAGTTTTTGGAGCAACATATCTTTCACTGATTTGGATTACCGGAAACAATTGTTGCCGACAATGGATTTGTTTTTCGAGTAAATGAAGTATTACAACTCGGCATTGATATGCAAGTGAAAATGGTTACCTGGACACCTTATTATGCTCAAGGGAATGCCAAACAGAAGCGTCAAATAAAGTTATTATTGAAATTATTGAAAATATGATAAAAGACAAGCTGAGGCGTTGGCATAAGGCCCTTTTAGAAGCCTTATGGGCCTATAGAAACTCAAAAAGGACAAGTACAGGGACAACTCCATATCGGCTAACGTTTGGTCATGATGCAGTGTTGCTGATGGAGTTAAATGTAAAATCGGTAAGGGTTATCTTGCAACATAATCTCATTCCTGCCGATTATAACGAAGCTATGCTTGCCGAGTTGGAAGACTTAGATAAAGTCTAGAAAGTTGCTTTGGATCACCTTATAGTGCATAAAGCAAAAGTCATGAGGGCTTACAATAAAAGGGTGAAGTTCAAGTCATTTGCAGAGGGCGATATGGTTTGGCAAACAGTTCTTCCACCTGGAAAGGTGGATAGGGACTATGGCAAGTGGTCACCTACTTGGAAGGGTCCATACTTAATTTACCAAGTATTGGGTGGAGGAGCTTATAAGTTAAAAAATCTAGATAGTGAAGTGCATGAAAGGCCAATAAATTGAAGGTACCTTAAAAAATATAAGCCAACTATTTTTGAGCTTATGGAAGAAAAGAAGTTTCCAGTTAAGTCAAAATAGTTTGGATTGTATTTTTGCCTTGTTGTTTGAATAAATTATGAATAAGTATGGTTATATAGAAGCTCAGTATACTTTAAAAGCAAAAATATCATAGCAAGACTATTCAGCACATCACAAAAGGCAAATTGTTCAAAACATATTACAAACCCATGAATGTTCAAATTCTGGTGAAATTACTGTGAAATTCTTCAAATTTGGCTTTGAAGTCTGCCCACAAGGCCCGAGATTGATTAAGGGATGTTTCTGCCACTTCTTGTTTTGTTCCAACTTCAGTATCTGTGCTTGCAAAGATTTGAATTTGAAAGCTGCGGTCTCCGCTTGACCCTTAGATCAGCCAACGTGCTACCAAGCTGTGTCTTGTCCAACTGAAGTTGAGCAAGTTCGGCTTGAAGCTTCTTCTCCTTAGCATCCAGCTCAGCAGCCTCTTTCTTCAAGGATAGATGCAGTTCCTTTCCTTTCTTTAAAGTTTGAGAAAGCTTTTCTTTCTCATGATACTGGGAAAAGTAGTGATCAATAGTATGGATTGATTCAGCATAAGCAGTTGTCAAAGAAAGCACTCGAAGCTGGAAATTTTTTAAGAAGGTTTGATCATTCAAGGAGAATCCAGGGTAACTACCAAGGAAAGAAAGTGTCTCGGCCAGTTCATTCTTGAATGAAGGGGTAAGAGACAAATCCTGTTGTACCATTTGGGACAATATCTGGATGGCTTTTGTTACTTCTGGGGGTATGTCAGAGGTTGGTTCAGTTGGAGTTTCAAGAGGTTCAAGATCAGATGAGTTAAAGATAGAATCAAATAAAGAGTCAGGGGTTGCAAAGGGGGAACTTGGGTTGGTACTGACAGGAATGGAGAATAGCAGAGCCTTTTTGTACCTGAAATATATTGGGTTAGCTATAAGTATGATGTGTTTACAAGAACAAGTCATAAAAGAAATATATGTATATATCATCACTTACTTCATCAAAATCCCCAATTTGTTCACCAATTGAAGCTGCAGCCAGGTTAGGGGAAGACACTGGAGACCTTGGCTTTTGTCCTATTGACACTTCAATTTTGTCTTCATCCTCAACATGATCTGTAGAAATTTCCTGAATTGATTTTTGATCTGAGAAGACTGGAACTTTCTGAAAATAATACCGATTTAATTATATTCAAAGAGTAATATATATACAAGATCAGGCAACAAAGAAATTACATTGGGAGATTCAACAGCAGTAGGTTTCTTCTTCTTGGAGATAACCTCATCATCATCAACTTCATCATCATCGATCAATTAAAAGTTTCTTTTTGCTCTTGCCTTTTGAGTTGGTTTCCTTCCTACAGTTTTCTTTCTTGTTGTTTTCTGAAAATGAAGGATTAGTAAGACAAACAATATGCATTAGAATAAATATGTGGTTCAGTTGCGGGTATTACCTTAGTAGCTGAAGATGGAGGTATACTTTGGAGGGGAACATAGAAATTAACATGGGTCTCCTCAGACTTGGTGGGTATGGATTTGTCTGGCGCATTGGAATGTGTGCCTGGATTTATGATTAGTAAGCATATAAACAGAAATTTATATGGAAAGGAAGAAGATGTAAAACTTACTCTGCTGAGAGCGAGATCTGGTCCTACCTGCAGGGGCTATAGGAGGAGGATAATTTGGTGCCACATTTATTGTATTCTTTGGTTCATGAGCAGTGGAAAGGGCAATGGGTTCAATGGAATCCAAACCTTGGAAATTAAGGGAAATGAATTTGTAGGAGCCGAGAAGATTGCACACAATTTGACTGGAATCCACAGTCCTGGTAAAAGTGATATAGGACATCCACCAATTCTCAAAATTTGGGTCAGTACGCGGTTCCTCAAGGAAGGGTTTATATTGAAACCCTTAAAGAAGTTGAGTAATTCGATTACGCGCATCTTGAACTTGTTCACTGTTTGTAAGCTTTACTCGCCGATGATAGTTCTTGTTATAACAAAAAATGAGGAGGTACTGGGATCATTTGGGTTAGTCCAAATTGCCGAGCCAACTAAGCTGGGTTGTAAAATTCAACCCCAGTTCGGCTCTTGGGCAGATGTGGAGCGACAGTATTGCAAGGTATATCTCTTGCAATCAAGAAATAGCCCCATGAATTGGTATAGAGTTCAATCTGTTCCGCTGAAGACTCGGTAGTAGGAGGAAACAACCAGGATGGAGCTAGTTGACATTTGGAGAAATGAAGGAATTGGGATTGAGTCCTGATCTTGCATTGGTGATAGAAAAACTGAAAACAATTATTGAAGGAGTGGTCTTTGGGTTTGACTCTAGCATATCTGAATGATATCAAAGGATCATTTGCAACAGATAGAATGGGGGAGGATAACTCAGGGAAATAGGCATGCAGCCAGAATTGGTATAGCCAGAATGGGCCTCCAGATCTTGCAAAGTTTGAAGTAATAAGATCAGATAAGCCTCTATACAAGGACGCTAACAGAAAAAGAGCTAAGGCCATAGGTTTCCCTTTGGATAAAGCGATAGCCAATTGGGTAAGGTCCTTGGTAATTTTGATAGCAGGAGCACACAACAAATACCTACACAACCATAAAAGTAAAAATCCTATATGTTCTTGTTCATCTACTTCAGTTCCATCTTCTCCTAACATTTCTTTCAAGAATGGTCCATGTGATTGTACAAAGGGTTTAGCCCCTTTTTATTCTGGAAAGTAAAAGGAGGTTTCTTCATCCTGAAGGAGATAATTGATTTCATCTCCTCCAGGCTTTAAACCCGTTAGAAAACAAACGTCTCATGCCATAGTGCAAGTGAAGTGAATTAGTTAGGGGGGACCAAAAGTGCAAAGAGGCAAAAAATAATGCTCGGTCAAAGGAAAGGGGAATCTTACTAAGCTAGATGAGGTCAAAGATACCCATCCTTTTCCATTATTCTCCTTTTGTTGCTAATACACGATCCACCCAATCGTTCCATTGGGGCATCGTTGGGTGCCAATTTCTGACGGAGAGAGTTGGACGGTCTCCTTCCGCTGTTAGGTAGAGAGTTTTGCAGAAAGGAAGATGCGGTTCGGCTTGTGGATAAATTGGAGACAAGGAAGGGGGGAATCGATTAGGAAACACTGGGCCAAGTCCCTTAGCGTTTTCAGAGACGTCGATCAATGTGTTGGAATCTAGGTCACTCTGATCTAGGGTTTTGATCGTGGATTTTGTTAGTTGTGTATGCGATGTTGCTTCTGGAAAAGGGTTTTCCAAGTTCAGATCACTTTGTTTCAGTTGTTTTGAAGTCATTTTGCAGAAAAGGGTTAGACACAGAGAAGTTTGGAGAAGAAGAAGGGTGATGGAAAGAAGAGTCTGCAAAGAGAGCTGGTTTAGTGAAGAGTCGTGTGTGGTTGAATGGTTGGGTTTGCTGCGATAATTAATGATGATAAGATGCGTTATCATAATTGATTTGTTTTAGGAAGTGAATTAAGATAAAACTGATAGGATTATAAGATGTATACAAAGTTACGATGCAATGGGTGTATTTGAATTTTGGAAGCCGAAGGGTTAAAACGGCTACCAAAATTGGGGGGCATTGTTGACACCCATTTTGGTAATTTGGATCTGGGCTCTAATTGGGCTTGATAAACATTAACATGGTATTATGGGCCAAGAATATATGGGCCTGATAAATGATATGTTCAAGAACTTGGGTTGCAGAAAAATTGGGCTGAGGATATAGTGGTTAGTTTGGGCTTGGAAGTATGGCTTTAAAAACGTTGGATTTGGGTCATGATTGGGCTGAAGGGATTCAGATCAACAAATCAGTTGAAACAAGGCTTACCAGTGTTATAGATGAAAGGATTACAGATAAAGGAACAGTGATGTGACAGGTTTTACACAGGGCAAGGCTGCACACAAGGGCTTATTGATCGGATAGGAATATTTTTGAAATCTTTTGAAACACTTTATATTAGGTAGGATTTATATGATTACCAGATTTTAGTTAGGAATTAATCTTTATCTAGGAATATCAATTTGAGTTTGAATTTAGTAGTTAGTGAGAGTTTTATTGTAATTAGAATGCTAATTGGTAGGAATTTGTTTACAGTATTTTTTATAAATAAACAAAGAGGCATGTTATACTAGAGGTCCAGCACCATTAGAATCCTTATTATTATTTGTTTGTTTCTTCAAGCCTTTCTAAGAATAGCATCCTTGCTATTTCTTCTTCATCTCTATCTCTCTATCCCAATCTCTCAGTATTTTTCTCTCTCTCTCTCTCTTTTCCTCTCTCCTTATTCTTTCCTTTTCTTTTCTTGCTATATCCATTATCTTCCTCTTTCTATTATCTTGTTATGTTACTATAATTTGTTTACAGAAAGTCCTTTTAACTAAGGCAATACTGAACTCATTTAGGAGTTTATTTGTTCTCTATCTCCTATAATCGTCTGAAGTCAACATTCCGTTGACAACTCACAATTGAACCATATATTTGGTTCTGGCACGCCCGTTTTTCATCAATTTAAGATTGGCTCTAACCAGCCGATTTTAGGGTCAACAAGATGTGAGTAATTCGGAGACTTTGATGTGAGCTAAGAAGATGAAGGAGAGTGGGAGGATCAGAGCTAGAGTGATTTGGGTGAATATCTTCCTCCATGAGAGGATGATGTTGTAGGCTTCTGTGTAGATGCCAAAGGAGCCTAGGAATTGCATTTCCTCTTGTTCTCTGTCCATCATTTTTTTCATTTCTTACTTCAATGGATGAGAGATGGGGAGGTGGAGAGGGGACGATCAAATCTGAAGATGGAGTTGGAGGAAGTTACTTTCTAGGAAGGAGCATAGGAGACTGGATTGGTCTTTTTCATATATCAATTTGCCTTTGGTTTTTAATATAAAATACTAAAGTCCGTGTTTACTTTTTATTAGTTTTAAAATTTTTAATTCATACTATCATTGTCGTCCGTCTTACAAACGATAAGTCACAATTCTAAGATGTACAATTATTTTAGGATTTTATAGCACTCAATAAATTTTTTTCTCATAGGTGGGTTATTCTTCTTCTTCTTCTCCACACACACACACACACACACACACACACACATATATATTGTGTTGATTATTTTGTTGACATAGTTTGCACAAAAAATAATACCTAATTCCAAAAGAGCAGTACCTTCGTACAAATGAATGATACTTACGTACATAAAAGTGATAACTAAAAATAACTAGATAGTTTCCACAAATAAACAGTTAGTTTTTTTTTTTTTTTTTTTTCATATTTACCTCAACATTTAGTCAATTTTATTTTTTCAAAATATAATGATATTAACTTCATTAAATTATAAACTAGAGTCCAAAATTCTAGGTACACGTAATAATCCCTATATGTTTCATATATTAGTTACAGTAAAACAATCTACCGACAAGAAAATGGCGTAATGGTAGATTGGTCCGAGCATAGAAGGTTTTATTGGAAGAGGACTGTTTATAACGAAAGGCCAGCAAACACTGGTTCAGTGGGTCTTTCTCTCGGATTATGAAGACCAGTCATTTCCCAATCAGCTTTATGAGCCTTTATGAGTCAACGTACACTGTCCCAACTGATAACAATATCCTGACGTTTTAATTACTTAAACATCCTCAATTTCATAATTTGTCCGCCTTAGTGAGGCCACTAATATGTAATTTACTTTAGAAATTCCTCCTCGTTTTTTTTTTTTTTTTTTAATTTTTTTTAATTTTTTTATTTTATTTTATCCTCTTCTGTAACGAATGACTCTCACAATGCCATGCTATTGGATACACTAAAATTCCACTAAAGCCTGGCCATTTATCATAGGAATAACACCATCACATCTTATACTTTTGACGAATTAGTACTTGAACATTTGTGTAGCAAAAAATGGAATTTGTATTAATTTTATGTTCTAACTTTTGAGTTGATTCATCCCTCCTTTTGTGGGAAGAATACTATTCATATATGAGAATGCTTCAGTAGTCTTCCTTCTCTTTTATATAATTTATTATTTGTTCATTTATTCAAAAATTTAAATTATTAGACAGTACAACATACTTATTTTTTTATACACACTTCAACCTTCAACTAAATTTGATATGAAACAAGTATCCTCGTGAAACATTTATCCTCCTCTACTTCTTTGTTGATTTAACTTCCTTATGAGTTTAATATTGAAATGAGAAAATTATTCTTCAAAGGTAGAGTGCATGAGTACTTTTTTATTTAATAATGAAGTACAATTATGAATTTGAAGGACAATTATATTATTTTTTATTTAAAAAAACAAGTGATGGTGTGCAATTGGGAAAAAAATTAAAAAATAGTGTGTGTAAATCATCTCCCCTTCTTCATAATGTTCGATAATATTGCACAACAACAAAAACTTGTCACTCTCCATTTTCTATTTATTGTATAAATTTATAATCAAAAGTAAATAATAAATATATATTGCAATAATTAAAATTAAACATATATAAATAATAAATAAATATATACATATTGAAATAATAATAAACATATATAAATAATAATATAGATTTCCATAAAGACAAACTATTTATGTACTAATACCAAGTGAACATTAGAAACTAAACATTTGTGGGATAAAAATCGTCTCCTACGCAACAGTAAATCTGTTGTAGCCAGTGAGTGATCTATGGTCCTAATAGCTCCACGTGGGGATGGGTTAAAATTTGTTACTGCATACATAATACTTCTTACAAAATACCAAATTTCAGCAAACGACTTTTTTTTTTTTTTCTTCCTTCTCAAAACCCTAAATTATTAGCATTATCTTATCAAAATCTCTAGTTTGGTGTCAATTGATTCGGGGTATATGTGTTTGAATTATTTGTTGTTAATGTTATATCTCTGGTTTTGCTATTGATTGGTGGGAAGAAGATCTCCATGGTTCTCAAATTGGATAACTAGATAACTATGGTTTTGTAATTGATTGGTGGGAAGATGATCTCTACGGTTTTGAAATTTGATAACTTCATCCGAGCATGATAAAACCTTTTATACATACATATATATATATATATATATATATATATATATATATATATACATAAACACGTATTGATGTATATATATTAGTTTGTACCAATATTCACTATGTATCCCAGCATTCTTCTTAACAACATTCCAACCTTCTCCTTATCAACATCCCAACTATCTCTTTCTCTTGTTTGAGATACATGTTAGAAAATGTTGGCACGTTGGTCTTGCATCACAACATTTTCTTAATGTGCATCCCAACTTTTTCCTTACTAGCATCCTAGTATTTTTCTAACGTACATACCAAACAAGATAAAGAGATGAATAGTGTGATGTTGGTAAGGAAAAAGTTAGGATGTTGATAAGGGGAAAGTTGGGATGTAAGATAGGAAAATGTTGTGATATATAATTTGTACCAAGATATGTTTATGTTTATGTTTTTGTATAATAAGTGTGATGTTGATAAGATGAAAGTTTGGATACAAGATGGTATGTTGTAGATGCAGATGGTATGTTGCATCTAGCACATACAAAAAGTTGTGGGCATTCCATCTGTTCTATATATGTTATGATACACAAGAAGTTATAGGTTAGGAAAATATTTGTGCAAAGAGAGATTGTGGAGAGAAAAAAAAAGTAAGAAGTTGGTTTGGTTTTGAATAGTAAGAAGTTGGTCTGGTTTTGAATAGTGTGATGTTGCTAAGGAAAAAGTTAAGATGTTGATAAGGGGAAAGTTGGGATGTAAGGTAGGAAAATGTTATGATATACAATTTGTACCAAGATATGTTTATGTATTTGTACGATAAGTGAGATATTGGTAAGATGAAAGTTGGGATACAAGCTAATATGTTGTAGATGCAGATGGTATGTTGCATCTAGCATATACAAGAAACTGCTGGCATACCATCTATTCTATATATGTTATGATATACAAGAAGTTGTAGGTTAAGAAAATATTTGTGTAAAGAGAGATTGTAGAGAGAAAAAAAAGTAAGAAGTTGGTCTGGTTTTGATTTGGTCCCGTATATATGTGTATATACAAAAGTTTTCCTTTTTAATTTTTTACCTTGTGTATTTTTACTTTTCTAATTTACTCACCGGCTAGGACATATGTCCTGTTGTGCCGGAGAGGATTTCGGTCCACATTTGTGAGATCCTTTGTACAGTTACTACAGTAGCAGTTGGGTTTTCCCTCCATCATGGACCATTTAATCAATATAAGTGGATGTTAATTAAGCAACTACCCAAAAATTAATGATGGGCCATCTCAGCCATATGATATGCATATAACACAGAGACACACACATACATATACATCTACATATATAAACAGTAGCACATAGTAATATCCACATACAATATTGGTCTATGGTCATTGTCAGTGCTTGATGATCGAGTAATGTGGGGACAAATTTAATCTAGGGGAGAAATCCACTTAATTGTTAATAGTTGCACTAGTTTTTTAACAAAAAAAAAAATAATAATAATAATAAAAAAATAAAAAACTTGAACAGGTGGCTCATTAAAGATTAACATCCCAGTGCCGACCATTCATTAAAATTTTAAGAGAATAGATGGATACTGAAACCATTTCAAGGCCAGAATAATAGAATTATTTCCCTTTGTGCCCATTTTCTTTAACAAATTACATTTCATATACGCAGCTTTGGTAATGGATATATATATATATATATATATATATATATATATATATATATATATATGTATATATTTTTTTTTTTTTCTTTTTTTCATTTTGCTGAAGACTTGCTTAGAAATAAATGTGTTCATTTTGCTCCCTGATTAACCCTTTTGGATTTGAATTGACGGCATTGGAAAACTGACTGAGCGATAGAGAGATGTGAAGTGATGGACCCCAACACTATTCTCTCTGTCTCCAATTATAATAATCAATTTTAAAGTATTTATCAAGGCTTAGAAACAATCGTAGTAGTCGAATATAACAAGAGATTTTGCATAGAAATGCAATATGAACTGAAGAATTAGAAATTAGGATATAGAATTCGAAATAATTTAATTTAAATTTTGTACTAAAATTTTTTCAATTTCAAATTCAAAGCGTCCAAACAATAGCCACCGAAAGTGATGAGAATTTGCACAGAAATCATTGGCCACACAATGCGGATGATTGGCCACACAATGCTCATCCGCAACATATAAAATCCACTTCGTTATTGGATTCCGAGGATGATTCCACACTTTGGTGTTTGGATTATAAAATTTCACTGAAGGCAGCAACTACAACATTTGTAGATCAGAAGATAATATATATAAAAAGTTACACCAAGCCCGTGACATTGACTTTCTTGCAACAACAGAACAAACAAAGCCATTTAAGTGTTACCATCCCAAACACTTTCACGATGATATCACGTTTTCATATTACAGAAATTGCATACAGAAACAAAAACAGCACCAGCACCAGCATGAGCACCAGCACCAGCCCATCCAAACAGATCCTAATAAAACAAAGTCCGTCACCCCATGACCTCAACAGACTAACCCTTAGCAGAAAGATTATTGAATTTCTCAAATTTGTCGTTCTAATCACGGAAATTAATCTCGCAATCCACATGGTATAGTGGTACTGAAATGTACATTACATAGTAAGACATAAAATTAGGTCACACACATAAGCTGCATTGATAGCAATACAACTATTATTTAACACTAGAGATAGTGACAAGTATATTTTAGACTTGAATTTGGCTTCACATTATGCAGCATTGATGGCAATCTTCATCCCAGACTGACAGTGCCCGGCAAAATTGCATATGAAGTAATTCTGTCCCTTGGCAAGCCTTATCCGGTCCTTCCCTGTTTGGAACACTTTTGCACCGCCGGAGTACTGCAACCGCTGTAACCGCCCCAGTTTACGGCAACCACATTGTGGAAAGTTGGATTATAGTTGAACACTGCCCAATGTATATTTTTGTCATGTTGATGTGAAATTTAAAATTTAAATAACGCGGTTCATCCAAAACTAGGGTAACATCTATGAAATCGCCAAGATTTCACTCTGATGAAGAGCAAAACGAAATGATTAACCATCTTTCCTATATTCCCATGGAATTTGGACTACATAATAAGTTGGATCCGCCTACAAGCTCCACACTTCCTATTAGCATAATTACCATTTATCAAAGCTAAGTTTGTTATCAAAAAATGCATAGATTAGATCAGGGAAAGAGCCAATGAAGGCCTAGGGGGGCACGTGCCCCCCTGAATTGGCCAGCAACCTATAATATATGTGGTAATTTTTTAAAAAATTTCCATTTATATGACAAAATTTGTATAGTGCCCCCCCTCAAATTTGTAATTCCTAAAATTATATTCTTATTTTTTCTTTATTTTCTCTTTTACTCTTTACATTCCTTAAATTTCCTTAATAGAAAAAGTCAAATTTTCTACCACAATTGAAACTTTTTAACTATTTCCTATTAAAGTTTTTTCATTTTTATTTTCCTTTTATATTTTAATAATTTTCTTCTTCTTTGTCTTTTTAAATTTTATAGTTGTTATATATATATATGTGTGTACTCCGTATTATTATTATTATTTTTTTGGCAATGTGCCCCCCCTCACTTGAAATCCTGGCTCCGTCACTGTAATCGTAAAAAATTGTTATATTTAATATTGACAAATGATTTAAATAAATAAATAAATAAAGAAGAAAGGAAACCATTGTGCATTGTTGATATTACTGAAACAGAGTAACAATGATACTTTAAGGGCAACAAAATAGGTGATGAAGAAAAAAAGCTTACCAAGTATGTCACCGGCTCTAAAGTTCTTGCCATTAGGCCAATTACTGAGATTAAAGGTCCAACCACCAGAGCCACCAACTATAAAAGTTGCACCATGAACTGCCTCAAACTGAACCACAAGGCAAAGTAGTGCAACCACAATGAACATGGTTGGACCTGCACTGCCCCTTCCCTGAGACATTTCCAAAAAGAGTTGGTGAGAGAGGAAAGGAATGTATAGCTGTGACACTGAGAAGTTCTAGTGACGCAAAGTTGAAGATGCAAGAAATTTCCATTCTCCTTTTAACAAAGTTTCATTACACTTCAATAATCCCCTTTTCTTTTTCACTTCTAGACATTTCCTAACTAACTTGTTGTACTGGGCCTCTTCCTGGGCTTCTCTAACTATGGGTTTTGTTTCATTCAACGGATCTTTGATGATCTCTTTAGCTTTAGGCCTGTCTTCTAAGGGTTTGGTTCGGACCTTGGCCAATTATCTGGCCCGTTGCTCTTCTTGCGGATCGTACCCAACCCATACCATATTTGGTGTCCTCAACTGCCCCCATAATTACACCCTAATTAGGGGGTAATTATTTAACGGTTGTTAATCATAACTTGGCGGCTCATGGTGATCACTTGGGGTAATCAGCGGTCGGCTCAGGAATTGATGTTTCGAAACTCAGAAACTCTTCAATTTCCTGACGTCTCGGCATTCGGACCCACTTCCTCTTTATAAACCCCCATGATGTGCCATCATCCCTTTTTACCGTCTCTATCACATCTCACCATCAATCAAGTTTTTGTTTATCTTTTTCAAGCAAGTCAAACTTTCTCTGGCGAGTTCTTTCCAGAGATTCTCCGTTCCCAGGGATCTTTCAGCACTTTTTGCCGTCTTCAATCCTTTGAGGTTAGTCTTGCTACCTTTTTCTTCCTAAGATTTCTGCATTTTTTCCCAGGGCTTATAATTGTTTTCACCATGCCCATCGATTTAGACATTCTTCGTATGAA
The DNA here is from genome assembly GCF_030987335.1 of Cornus florida. Classification (NCBI taxonomy): domain Eukaryota; kingdom Viridiplantae; phylum Streptophyta; class Magnoliopsida; order Cornales; family Cornaceae; genus Cornus; species Cornus florida. The sequence goes on along the minus strand of NW_026775579.1, from coordinate 73,991,488 downwards.
ACTTCAACTTCCTAGCAATATTCATCTTAGGGAGTGCCCCAAAGATGTGAATGTCAGAACTGGTGAAGGCCTTCTTCTTAGTGAAACCTTATTTTGCCTCCACCACCTAAACATTATTAGGTTCCCTCTGCATCCTTTCTTTTGTTATGTGTTCAACAAGTTGAATATTTCCCCCCTTCAAGTTAACCCCAACTTGTTTAGGGTTTTATCTGTTCTGTTGCTTCTGAATCGTGACAGAGGTTTAGATCTTGATTTAATTGATCTTCTCCTTTGTTATAAAGTTAGCAAGATCAGGTTGGAGGAGGCTTACTACCATTTCTACCCGATCGAGAAAATGTCCATCTATACAGACAAACTTAAATCTGAAAAAGGGTGGAAAAAGGGTATAGTTGAGGTTCGGGAGCTTGGTTTGCTCCAGCTGCCAAAGACTATCCCATCCCGAATGCTTTTAGTGAATGGTCTGTCTCTTCTTATAAAAAATTCAAGACTCATAAGGCCGATTGCCCTTGTGAAATTTGCACTCCCCGTTTTTGTTCTTTTCTTTGCAATTCTCTAGGTATCACTTTCGATAATGAACTCAATTACGACATTTGCAAGGATAGGATCACATATCTGAAGGAATACGTACTGAACAACGTCCTTTCCTGTTCGGAACTTCTTACATCCGAAAATCTTAGTGATATTTCAGTCCTCGGTGCCACAATGAGCCAACTCCAGATCCCTTTCTTCAGTAGGAAGAAGGCTCCTCCTAAGGCTGTTACAACTCCTATAGCTGCTTCATCACCAGCCTCAGCGTTTTCCTCTGCTACCACCTCCAGCACTACTCCGAACATAGTGATTGCTAACCCGATCGTCACTGTTCCACCTGTCAACCCGAACTCTGCCCCTCAAATCCGTGGTCCCTCTGCCCCTACTGCATCCATTCAAGATAAGGAACGAGGAAAAAGGCCTCAACCTGACAGTGAAGGCAGTTTTGATGGTATTCCTCTGACAAGGAGGGTTCGGACTGCTGGGCCAAGCGTGCCCTTACCTCCTCCAATTAGACCGGTTACTCCTTCTAGACCCGGCACGGCCATCGCTTCTGCCTCTAGAGAGGCTCTATGGACACCTCGGCTTGTCCGAACGGATGGATCGGTTGTTAAACCGAGTGACACCATGTTCAAAGATGGCCTAACCGCCATGGCCTATTACAAGAACATATGGTCCCCCAAAGATGTTGAGGTTGCCAAAGCTCTTACTCAGAAAGAAGTGTTCAGCTGTTTTCCTCTGGCTACTATGGAGGTAATTCCTTACCCCTGTCTTAGTCGCTTCAGAAATATCTTCATATTACAATTTCTCCAAATTGACGCTCGGCTTATTTAGTACTCATATATCATTCTGTAGACCCTGTTTGGCATGATGTCAATGCAAAAGCACGTCGAGGCTACTAATGCTAAGGCACGAAAGTTCGCTAATAGCCTTGACACAACCAATAAAGAAAACAACATCATTGGCACCAAGAATGCTAAATTGATGGTGCAGCTGGATAAAGTTGAGAGAGAAAGGGATGCCTTGAAAAAAGAAATAGACTCCTTTCAGGATGAGAGGGACGCCCTTCAGATTGAGAAAAACGTCTAGCAGACCGAACATGAAACACTTAAAGCTGATAAGGAAAATCTCCAGCGCTTGCTTCGTGATGAACAGGCAGAGCGTATGGCTTTCGAGAAGAGGGCTCTGGATAAGCGCAATGCCTTGCTCGGCATCATTGGTAAGCTTAATGGTGGAGTGACGGCTTTGCATGGTCGTTTTTCTAGAATTGGGGCCCTCAGATATGCTGAGGGGTTCAGGGAAGGTTACAACGACCGTCTTCCTGCCGAGGGTCAGACTGGTTCCAGTCCAGATGACATTGACAATGAGCTCAAGATCGATCCACCAGGAATCTATACTAACCCAGACTCCAATCCTGCTGAGCACATCTTTGATGAATGCTAGGAGATAACATCTTTCGGGGTCATCCCTACTTCCTCCTCTGCTCAGCCTCTGGGCATTCTTCCTTTATCCACCATGGTTCCTTCTGCAACTGTTGCTGAGGATGTTTCCTCTGCAACTATTATTGAGGATGGCACTTAGCTGAATGAGTTGATTATTCAGCTCGACTCTCCTCCCTATGATGGTATGACATCTAATAATGATGAGGAAGCTGCTCAACACAGTCAGGAGGCCAATGGAACAGGTGCAACCAGCTAGAGCCCTTCTGACGTCTCAATTTCTTCCTTTGTTCTGATTTTATTGATATACTTTTATCCCTGTAACTTTAAAGCTCATCATGAATGAAATGAATGATTTTTGACTGAACTTCTATCCAAATTTTTTTAATAACTTCTTGCTCAACAATAATGATTAATTCCATTTTTTAGCAAGTGCTTGGCATTCGGCTCATAGTGCCAGTTGTCGCTTGCTTTGCTAAGTGCCTGGCACTTGGCTAGAATGCCACTTGCCACTTGGCTTTTTATTTTTTAGTAAGTGCTTGGCGCTCGGCTAGAATGCCACTTGCCACTTGGCTTTTTATTTTTTAGCAAGTGTTTGGTGTTTGGCTCATAGTGCCAGTTGCCACTTACTTTGTTAAGTGCTTGGCGCTTGGCTAGAATGCCACTTGCCACTTGGCTTTTTATTTTTTTAGCAAGTGCTTGGCGTTCGGCTCATAATGCAAGTTGCCACTTACTTTGCTAAGTGCCTGGCATTCGGCTAGAATGCCACTTGCCACTTGATTTTTTATTTTTTAACAAATGCTTGGCGTTCGGCTTATAGTGCCAATTGTCACTTACTTTGCTAAGTGTCTGGCGCTCGGCTAGAATGTTACTTGCCACTTGGCTTTTTATTTTTTAGCAAGTGCTTGGTGTTCAGCTCATAGTGTCAGTTGCCACTTACTTTGTTAAGTATTTGGCTCTTGGCTAGAATGCCACTTGCTACTTGGCTTTTTATTTTTTAGCAAATGCTTGGCATTTGGCTCATAGTGTCAGTTGCCACTTACTTTACTAAGTGCCTGGCGCTCGGCTAGAATGCCACTTGTCACTTGGCTTTTTATTTTTTAGCAAACGCCTGGCGTTCGGCTCATAGTGCCAGTTGCCAGTTATTTTGCTAAGTGCCTAGCATTCGGTCACTTTTTTTTGGAAAATAATATTTTTTATTGATCTTTTGAAGTTTTATACATTCATGAGCACGCAATTGGAAGTAAACACTAACCAGATCGGAACTCAATATTCAATTTTCTATTGGTAATACTTTTTCAAGGATGTGGCATTCCATGGCTTGTTTACCAGTCCAGCCATGGTCTCTAGTACATATGCCCCCTTCCCTATGACTTCTGTAACTCTATATGGTCCTTCCCAAGGTGACACCATTTTCTTGATAATTCCTACCTTTCTTTTTAGAACCAAATTACCAGGTGCAAAGTCTCTATGCCTCACCTTTCTGTGGTGACTGTTCATGAGTGTCTGCTGATATGACGCCAAACTTACTGCCGCTGCATCCCTCTTCTCCTCAAGCAAATTGAGGTTGAATTTCAGCATGTGATTATTCTGCTCTTGATTCCATGCTAGGCTTCGAATGGTAGGAACAAGGTGCTCAACTGGTATCACTGCCTCAGTACCATATGCCATGGCGAATGGGCTCTCTTCGGTCGGTCGTCTCGGAGTCATTCTGTAGGCCCATAAGACGCTTGGGAGCTCATCCAACCATTTCCCTTTTTCTTCTTCAAGCTTTTTCTTTATACAAGCAAAGATTGTTCTGTTCGTGATCTCAGCTTGACTATTTGCCTGTGGATGGCTGACCGCTGCTAACTTTTGGTTGATTCCGTATTCTTCCAATAATTCCCTCACTTGCTTGCTACCAAGATTAGTCCCATTGTCCATAACAATCGACCTCGGCACACCAAATCGACAGATGATGTTGCTCCAAATAAAACATCTCATTTGCGTCTGAGTCACGCCGGGATATGGTTCTGCCTCCACCCATTTTGTAAAGTAGTCTGTTGCAAGCCGAACGAACTTATTCTGTGATCTGGCGGTCGGTAGCGGATCAACCACATCCATCCCCCATTACGTGAAAGGCCATGGTTTAGCCATTACGTACAAATCTTCTGGTGGTTAGTGGATCAGTGGTCCAAACCTTTGGCACTTATCGCACTTTCTTGAGAATTCCTCCGCATCACGTGACATGTTTGGCCAAAAATACCCTTATGTCATCGCCTTGTGCGCTAAAGACCTTCATTCTGAATGGTTACCACATACACCTTCGTGAATAGTTCGCAGTATCTGCTGAGCTTCTGCAGGGGTTACACACTTCAAGTAAGGCCCTAAGTAAAACCTCCTGTACAACTGGTTGTGCACTATGGCATACTTCGCAGCAATGGATTTGATCTTTCTGGCTTGATCTCTTTGTTCGGGCAAAACTCCATCTCGCATGTATGCAATAATTGGGTCTATCCAGCTGGGCTCATATGGTATGACATTCACTTGCCAAGGATCCGAGCTTGATGACTCTCCAAAGATAGATGACTGGCACAACACACCAACTGGAATCACCCTTGTCAGTGTTTCCCCAGAACTAGACGCACTGCATGCCAGCCGATTGGCATTCGCGTTACACTCCCTCGGCAATTGGATGAACTTGATCTGATCAAAACTTTCAGCCTCTTGCATCATGGCTGAACGATATACCTCCATCATTTCATCCTTAGTTCTATACTCCCCATTCATTTGCCGAACGACCAGCTGTGAGTCACTAAAAGCGACTAAACTCTTGACTTTTAGGTCTTTGGCCAACTTCAATCCAACCAGTAATGCTTCATATTCTACTTCATTATTAGTCGCTCTAAATTCAAGTCTGATCGCTTAGCTCAGCGTGGTACCTTCTAGTGTCTGTAACTTGACCCCAATTCCTACCCCTAGTTGATTGGAAGAACCATCTACGAAAAGTTTCCACGAAGAGTCTTCAAGATCTTCCCCTGGCTCATCCACATCACACTCTAGTAGGAAATCAGCCACAGCTTGCCCTTTGATGGCCGTTCAGGGTTCATATGTTATGTCAAAAGAACTCAGCTCTATTGCCCACTTCATCATTCGTCTGGACAAATCGGGCTTATACAAGATCACCCTTGTAGGAAATGTGGTCAGAACGGCTATAGGATGGGACTCGAAGTAATGCCTGAGTTTCCTCTTCACATTTACCAAGGACAAGATTACTTGTTTGGCCTTCAAGTACCTTCTCTCTGGCTCAGTCAGTGTTTTGCTGACATAGAAAACTGGGAATTGCTTACCGTCTTCACATTGTATCAGAACACCACTAGTCGCAATGTTGAAGACTCCGAGGTACATGAAAAGCTTCTTCCCTGGTTTTAGGGCAGTCAGGACTGGTGGGTTTAACATATACTCCTTCAACTTTGACAGTGCTTGCCTCTGCTCATCCCCCCAGGATTGCTTTCCATGACTTCTTATTGTATCAAAGAATGGCTTGCACCAGTCTGATAACTTAGAGATGCATCGACTTAGTGCCGCTATACGCTCGGTGAGAGCTTGGACTTCCTTGACAATGCTTGGCTCTGCTTTTTTAGTAAAGCTTCTGCTTGGGCTGGGCTGACTTCAATCCCTTTGTTGTTGACCACGTGGCTAAGGAATTGCCCAGATCCTACGCCAAATGAGCACTTGCTTGGGTTTAGCCTCATTCCATACTTTCTCAGTACACCGAACACCTCTTGTAAATGTTGCAAGTGATGATCCTTCTGTTTGCTCTTTACTACCATGTCATCGATGTAAGCTTCAACAATCTTGCCCATTTGATTCTTGAAAATCTTGCTGACCACCTTTGGTATGTAGCGCCTGCATTCTTCAGTTCGAACGACATGACCTTATAGCAGTAGTCCCCTCGTTCAGTGACAAAAAAGGTTTTTTCTTTATCGTTCGGATCCATTGGGATTTGATTGTACCCGGAATAGGCATCCAGGAAGGTTAATTGTTCATATCCAGTTGTAGCATCCACCATTTGATCAATCTTTGGCAGAGGAAAGCTGTCCTTCGGGCAGGCTTTATTCAGATTGGTGAAGTCAATGTAAACCCTCCACTTTTCGTTCTTCTTTTGTACTACAACCACGTTCGATCACCAGAACGGCAATTGAACCTTTCGAATGAATCCAGCCTCTAACAATCTATCAACTTCATCTGCAATGATCTGATTGCGCTCCGGGGTAAACCTTCTTTGCTTCTGCCGTATAGGTTTGGCGTTCGGATTGACATGAAGGGAATGACAAGAAACAAAGGGATCAATCCCTGGCATATCCGAATGGCTCCAAGCGAACACATTTGCATTCTGGGAAATGAAATCAATCAATTGGCCTTTTTCTTCCTCGTCAAGCCTTGAACCTATTTTTGTGGTTCAGTCAGGCCTCAAGTGATCAACTTGAACGTCGACCAAAGGTTCCTTGGTCAAAACTGAAGGCTCCTCCTCCCCGCTCGTACTGGGGGGAGGCTTCTTTAATTGCTATTGTGGGCTACCAGAGTGGATGGGAGCTTTTCCCTTCCTTGTGGCTTTTAAAGTCACCGAGTAAATTCCTTTGCTGCAATCTGGTCTCCATGGATATCAATCACCTTATTCCCATCTGGACTCAGGCATCTCATCACTTGATGCAGGGTTGATGGGACTCCTTGGACCCTATGAATCCACCCTCTTCCTATCAGCAGATTGTAAGATGGATGGATCTCCACTACCACAAAGCTTTCGACAAGTTCCCTCTCAGCAGCTCGGATAAATAATTCTACTGTGCCGATCAGTTCGACTCATTTTCCATCGAATCCTAACAATGGATTCCCAGTACTCCTAAACACCTCTGGCTTGATTTCTAGCCGATCTTAAGTAACTTTTGGCATAACATTCGCGCTACTCCCTGGATCAATTAGCACCCTTATCTGCATTGATTTGCACTGTTGGTGCAGAGTGTTAACACTGCCTATTCGCCTCTTCATCTGCGAGTGGTGGAGATGCGTTCGGAGCAATTCTTCAGACTCTTTTGTCTATTCAGGTCGGCCATGAATTGCATTTATAATCCGAACGGGCTGAGCGTTATGGTGATTCAACTTTTGATTTCTCTTGACCTGCTCAGCTGGTCGTGTCTGTTCCTGTGTTGGCCCTTGAACATATCCGGTAAATTCCCCCCTTGCGATCAGCATCTCTACTTGCCTTCTTAAGTTCCTGCATTCATTAGTTTGGTGACCAAATTCACTATGAAAAGCACAATATTTAGATAGATCTCTCTGTTTGAGAGGTTGTCTGATTGGTAAGGGGGGATAGAACTTATCTTTGTTTTCTTGGTACAGTCTTGCCAAAGTGACTTTGAGTGGAGCAACCAACTCCTCCTCTCGGGGGCCTCTTCTCTGCCTTCCAGGGGGGTCTGACGCTGCGACAGAGCTTGCTTTTGTCGAATCTTGGCTTTAGACTTCTCCTCTATGGAGATAATAGATGTCTTCCTTACATTAGCTACTTCTTCTTCTTCTAGATGCACGAAACCGTTGGCTCTCTCATTCAGCTCATCCATGGTCTTTGGCGTATTTACCACCAGACTTGTGTGGAATGGTGTCCCTCGGTTCATTGCTAACTTGAACGCTTGAATGGCTGTTGATGGATGACACTCCATAACCATACTCTTGACAAGGTTAAACCTGGTGAAAAAGGCCTGGAGACGTTCATCTTCGTGCTGCTTCATTATAAACAAGCTGGACACATTTTTGGCTGGGCGTTTATTTCCATAGTATTGGCTGATAAACTTATCACAAAAGTCTTGAAAGCTAGTGATTGAACCTTCAGTCAGATTCTTGAACCAGTTGAGGGCTGGCCCTGACAAGCTTGTAGGGAAGCACTTGCACATCAGAGGGTCATTGTTCGTGTTCAAAGCCATTTTCAACTGAATGTGGTAAATGTAATCGATCGGGTCGGTCGTTCCATCGAACAGAATGAATACTGGCATGGAAAACTTCCTCGGATTCGGAGCATTCAGGATTTCACTTGTGAATGGTGATGCAACCGTTCTTGCAGAGGAACGGAGTGCTTCATTCTCCCTTGAATACTGTGGCAGAATCTTCGGATCTACAGATCGTCCTTCTGAACTCCTATATTCATACGTCGCCATTGAAGGCCGGTAGGGTGGATCGAACGATCTGCCATTTGTGAATTTCCCATGCCACGGCGATGGAGCTCTTCGATGGCCAAACTCCATTGCTTCATCACGTTGTAACCTTCTCCTAGTTGGATCAAAAGCAGCGGTTTCTTCTCGCATAATCTGTTCACGATGTGGATCCAAATGGATTGATCCTTCTTGCTCTTCCATTGGACAGGCATTCGGAGCTAAATTGTTTGGCACAACCTCCTCACGATGAAGATCCACATAATTGCTACCCTCCGGATCATCGTGATGAGTTACATTGGATGGCACAACTCCCTCCCCTACTGGAGGTGGCCTCAGAATTGCAGGAGCTTCACGACGCTCCATTCTAGCTCGCAATTCTGCATTCTCTCTTCTCAATGCATCGATCAGACTCATAAGCTCATCGAGCTTTGACTGTTGGCCATTCTCCACTGGATTGGAGCTCTCACCACCGATCATCATTCCTGATCGGAACAAAGTCATTAATTGCGAATATAGGATCATATCTGAGTTTCGCTAATGCGATCGCGCCAGATCTAGATTCAAATCAGCTGAATTCTGAGCTTGATTGATCGAATCTAAACTGATCCTGCGGCGACTCGCTCAATTCAACAGGCTAAACAAATCTCAATCGTGTAAATCAACCAAACCAGCACAGATCAAGACTGCGTAGTTCACACACTAACTTTTCAGAATCAATTGAAATCAAATATCTGCTAGATGAATCACGATCTCGGTGATCTGAATTCAGCTTCCAGAAATCAAACTCTGCCTTGCTGAAGTCCCGATCAAATCCACCTTCATCGAACACAAATCAATCTTCATCGTTTCCCATGGACGGCGCCAATTGAATATGAAGAAATTTCCATTCACCTTTTGACAGAGTTTCATTACACTTCAATAATCCCCTTTTCTTTTTCATTCCCCTTCTATTTATAGATTGTTACAGATCTTTTAGACATTTCCTAACTAACTTGTTGTACTGGGCCTCTTCCTGGGCTTCTCTAACTATGGGCCTTGTTTCATTCAATGGATCTTTGATGATCTCTTTAGCTTTAGGCCTGTCTTCCGAGGGTTTGGTTCGGACCTTGGCCAATTATCCGGCCCGTTGCTCTTCTTGTGGATCGTACCCAGCCCATACCATATTTGGTGTCCTCAAAAGTACTAAAGGAGACTAGTTTTTTTATAGTGTGTTTGGGACAAAGCACGAGGTCCCATATGTTAGAAAAATGACACAAACCTGTTAATTACAAAGACATAATATTCGCATTTCCTTTTTCTACATGGGTCAGAAGGGGTCATGGCCCCTAGATTTTTTGAAAACACTTATTACTATACGGCCCAATAAAACCAAATATAGATAAGTAAATACTTGGCCCCCAAATAAAATTCTTTGTTGGGACTTTAGCAATTTTAAGCGCAATAATAATATATAACATAAACCCGAACCTAATAGCAAATTAATAACATAGCATACATATATATATTTACACACACTTAAATTTTACACACACTTTAATATACATATATATATATTTACACACATTTAAATTTTACTTTTATCTTACCCAAAAGTGAAACAGTAGCAAATGTTACAAACCTTCAAAACTCCATTGATCTCTCATCATCTCCATTGATTCTTGTTTATGGTTGGCTTGGTAAAAAAAAAAAATTACTATGTAAGTTTCACGCTATGTAATTTAAAAAAAAAAAAAAACTCAAAGACATAAACGTTAACATATATAAGAGTTATTAGTCATTGTGTGTATATATTTATTTGTCATTATGTATATATATATATATATATATATATATATATATATATATATATATATATAATAGTGTCTCTAATAAATGGGTTTATCCTAATTCTGTAGCTTGAGTTTTAGATTCGATTGGTATATTTGATTAATGAGTTTGTTGTGATTTCAAAGTCCTAATTAGTTCATATTTGTTTATTTTTAAAGAGTAATGATAGGCAACGCGAAATAGAAAACACGAAAAGAATCTAATTTGGCTACGCCACGTCAGAATTAAAAAAAAGGAGTCATCTCTTATATGATATAAATAAAAAAGAATAAAAAAAATATGGTTCTTTCTCTTTCTCTTTCCCATCACAAACACGAAACTAAAAACTCTCCAAAATTGGACGGAGAGAGCATCAAAAAAAAAAAAAAAAATCAAAAACCGGAAATTACTTGTTCCCGTGTTCCATAATTTAAATTTACAAAGTAAAAATTCATAGAACTATACAAATACAGTATTATCTATACTCTGTATAAACCAAATATTTATTGTTTTAAAATTTATATAACCAAATATTTGTTGTTTTAAAATTTATAATAGGGAATTTTTAATCTATAATTAATTCATCATATTAAAGTTTTACAAAATGTATTTGTTTATTAGAGAAAAAGTAGGGGTCGAGAGTAATTTTACAAAAGGTGAAGTTTAAGGAAAAGTGTTGTATATCCCAATTTTGGAAAGTTTTTAATTTTCTGTTTGTGAGGAGAAAGAGAAAGCACCATGTTTTTTTTTGTTTTTTGTTTTTTGTTTTTTGTTTTTTTCTTTTATACCATGTAAAAGGGGATTATTTCTTTTTTAATTCTAACGTGGTTTAGCCAAATCAAATTCGGAGAGTTTTCGTATTTTTTCTTTCATGTTACCTATCATTATTCTTTTTTTAATTAATGGATACATTTTAATTGACGAAATCAGAATTGTTGAGTTTATTTAATTTATAGTTTGCAATATTTCAAGACATAATTACTTTAGATTCACATAGTTCTCTAATTTATTTTTTTATAGTGTTTTTTGAAAATTTTGATAAACAAATAAATTTTTGCATGAATCTAATCAATAATGTAATATTTTTGGCCTAAAGTTTGGCCCCCAAACAATGGGATTCTGGCTCGGCCTGTGTCCCTATACTCTTTTATGCAACAATCTCAGTTGTGTGGTACAATTCTGACCAACCCCTAATTATCTTGCCTATCTCATAAATAAGCGTTATTGTAAATGTGGATTGATATAGAAAGGCTCAACATGTATGTTTTTTTATAAATATCCATCAAGTTTTCAAAAATTTCCAACTTTATTATATATATATATATATATTCAAATATAAAAGAATAAATTGATATTTTTAAAAAGATAGAATACATTAATTGCATCTCTCTTTAAAAAACTTCGCTCCTGTAGGTGCAAAATTTCGCTCAACCAATAATGACTGAGAAAAATAAAACAACTCACTCAAAAACAATAAAAATAAATAAGAACAATGTGTAGAGAAGTGTGGAATTGCTTGATCCTTTATTGGAGGTCTTAGCCTCTATTTATATACAAAAGATTGCAAAATTATGGTAGGACTCGCGTTGCTTGCCCTCCAATTCTTTCTATATAACCATTCTTTTCTAATAGAGTTCTTTCCATTGTTGAATTTTCCATACATAGAACTTGCCTTGTACAAAACTTCCTATCCGAATTTTCCTTCTACGGTAAATTCTTCAAATGGTAGGATTTGTGCATTCTTGGGCTGAATATATTTTGATCCGGCTGGGCTTGGGTAACAGGCCGGATGTTAAATACTCATAGCTGGGCTGACGACAAGCTGGGCTGATAGCTTCTTGATTCGGCCTTGATGGAATGGTCTTGGGCTGTAAATACCCTCAACTTGGGCTTGAGCATGATGGGCCTTATATGTCCTTGGCCTGTAGATATGGGTAGTGGTGACGTGTGCGTTTTTTATTGGAGGGAGTTTTTTCCCTCCACACTTTGCCCCAAATTCCCTTTTTAATTGAGTGACGGCTCCTATTAAAGAGGGAATTGAAACCGGTTTTCACTTTGCTTCAGAAACGGTTCATGGCCTTTCGTTATTACTTCCGTCGCACAAGATTTTGCAAGAGTTGCATTTGCCCTTGCTGCCTTTCTGCGTCCTTCATTTCATCGCTTCCTTCGCTTTGTCAGGTTAGTCTCGCATCTTTCTCTTCAATCTTTCATTATGAGTACTTCATCTACTCCCGAACGTGTAGACCTTGGGGATTCTAAATCCACACCTTCATCTTCCCCCATTCGTATTAGGGCTCCCCCTCCTAGGGTTTCTACAGATCGCCCTTCGTTGAATCCATCAGGTACTTCCCCTCTTCCACCCGAAACATCCACCTCAGGCTCTGATTACGTTCTTACCCATGAAGAGAAGAAAGCAATCATCTCTATTCGCCGCATCAAATTCTCTATTGCTTCGGTAATGGAAGAATTTGATGTTCCTGAAGGAGTAGACATTGCAGAATATCCCGAGGGTGCCGATTTCACCTCCGGCGAGGGAATTAAGGAGGATGAGTTGCTTCTTTCTGTAGGGCACCTTAACGCCCTCCGATTCCCTCTTCATCCCTTCTATCATTTAGTTTTCAATAAGCTAGGTCTTGCCCCCCTTCAAGTAAATCCCAATTTCTTTCGCATCCTTTCGGCGTTGTTGGTGCGCCGGAAATTAGAGGCTTTGGATTTGACCCTTGCCGACCTTCTGCTTACTTACAATATATCTAAGCATGGGACCGAGCCTGGTCGCTTCTTTTTTACCTCTCCCCTTCATCAAAGGATATGCACGAACCTTCCTTCATCCGAAAAGAAATGGAAAGAAATGATGGTTGTAGTTAAAGGGAAATGGTTCGTGTCCCAATCAATTGCGCTTCCCATTCCGCGCAAATTCGGGAAATTAGGTATAGAATATTTAACCTCCCTTCATACCAAGTGTTCTGGCTGTTTTCCTTGCCAAGTCTTAATATTTCGCCGTATTTATGAATTTCTTGGTGTTTTTTCAGCTACATTCCTGGCCTCCGCAGCAAGGAACAGACTTTCTTTTCTTGAGGAACGAGTCTGGAGTAACCCCTCGCCTATCGAGGACCTGCTAACTTCCTCCAACCTCAAGGACATTGCTTCCAGTGCCGTTGCTGCAGACCTCATGGACCTGGCTTTACCATCCTTTGACAGTTTCCCTATGACCGAGGAGGAGATACGGCGGGCTGAGGCTTTAAAAAAGAAAGCCGGAGATGCCCAACCCTTGGTCGTCATTGGATCAACAGAGGATAAGGTGGAGGTTGAGGAACCACCATTGAAAAAATCCCGCCTCAACCCCTCCTCCTCTGGCAAGGGCAAAGTCCCCTCTAAAAGCAGAGGGAAAAAAGCTGGGGAGGCTGAACCTGAAGATGAAGTCAGGGCCTTTGTTCTTGCTGAGACTGGAGCTCCTTGGACTCCTTCCTTCACCAGGGCTGACAGGTCAGTCCTACACTCAGGGGATTCTGTGGTTACAGACCCTTCAGCTGCACTGGCGGTGGCTCGAGGAATGTGGCTCCCAAAGGACGAGGAAGCCATCAGCCAAATGGAGTTGGAGCAACTACTCCCCTCTGCCCCAGTCCGGGCCATAGAGGTTCGCATTGCACCTTCAGAATTATGCTACTCTTGCCTACTTGTGTTTCTATTTATGCTCATATTTGCTTCCCTGTTAAACAGAGTCTATACCATACCATGGCCCTCTGTGTCACTGCTGAAGCTCAATCCCTCTCCATCAAGAAGTTGGAAAAGGATCTTGACAATGCAGAGAAAAGAGCTACTACTGCCTCTACCAATCTGAAGATAGCTCCTAAAGCCAAGGATGCGTATAAGAGGCAGTTGTCAGCCTCTGAGGCTAAGGTGGATTCTCTTCAGGCCGAGGTTCAACGCCTGACCGAGGCTCTTACTACTTGCTTCAAGGCGGGGAAGCAAATGCAGGGGCGCTACTCCTGTCTGGCGCACCTGGCTAGTGCTAAGGCGTTCCGGTCTGGCTATAATCAGGGCTCAGGCCCTAAGACGATGGATCCGGACGCCTTTGACAAGCAGGTGGGGGTGCACTTCCCATATGATGAAGGGCCAGAGGCTTTGGAAGCTGAAATTCGTTTTACCGAGATGGTGAAGGCACACCTGAAGGGTACTCCTAGCTCCCCTGCTCCTGCGGCTACCTCAAGTCCTAATGTAGTGGATGCTTTTGAATCTACTCCCTTTGATCCGAAGAGGAAGTAGAACTATGTATTTTGTTTTTATAAACAGCCCGTTTTGGGATAATGAATATAACTTTTCGTTTTAGGCTTGCCTGACTTGTTTTTGCTGTATGCTCTTGATATATTTCTCTGACTGGTAATGTGTTTAAACACTAAACATTGTCTTTATACTTCGGATTTATGCTATCCGTGAAAATGCAAGGATTGTGGGAAGAAGGAGATCCTTTTAACAGTTTAGTTGATATCGCAGGATGAGTCATATGGACAATGATTTAACTGTTAAATGAACCTTCCTCGCCTTCTACTTGCCTTCAGTATACATACTCTTTCCTTCTCATGTGTTCCTGATGTGGGGTGGAATATGATGAACTTATGACATATCCGCATACACAAGGTATTAAACACTTGGAAACACTTGGAGTCCGGAGGAAAGAGTTCTGATCTGAATAGGACACTTAGGGTCCGAAGCTGCCTCGGATACTCAGGATCCGAGGCGAATTATACATTCCCTGGCGTGGAACCGGAGGGGGGTTTTGTCGAACCGAACACGTAGGGTCCGAGGCGAGATTTTCGCCGAGCCGAACACTTAGGGTCCGAGGCGAATGAATTACTCCCTGACACTGAGCCCGAGGGGAGGTTTTAAATGAATCACTCCCCGGCGCTGAGCCAGAGGGGAGGTTTTGCCGAGCCGGACACTTAGGGTCCGAGGCGAATGAACTACTCCCCGGCGCTGAGCCTGAGGGGAGGTTGTGCCGAACCGGACACTTGAGGTCCGAGGCGAATGAATTACTCCCCGGCGCTGAGCCCGAGGGGAGGTTTAAATGAATCACTCCCCGGCGCTGAGCCAGAGGGGAGGTTTTGCCGAGCCAGACACTTAGGGTCCGAGGCAAATGAATTACTCCCCGGCGCTGAGCCTGAGGGGAGGTTTTGCCGAGCCGGACACTTAGGGTCCGAGGCGAATGAATTACTCCCCGGCGCTGAGCCTGAGGGGAGGTTTATTTCATATTCTTCCTCAAATCACTTATTATGAGGCTAAAGACTCAAAAATGATAGGAGGCCAAGAAAGCGAGTAACAGTGGCTGTGAAGTTCTCCATTTGTCGACTTTAGAGACCTGCCTCCACTGATACTCCCTTCTTGGCAGCCAAATGTTGTGGACCGCGCATATATGAACCGCATTTATTCTCTATTTCTATCCGATGTGGGACATAGACTAAATTTTGTTAAAAAAGTCGGTGTAAGGAATGCCTCTGGTATTAAGCTTGACAGCTTTAAATACCAGTGGGCCCTCCTTACACCGTAATTAACTATTTGAATATTCCCATATATAACAGAATGTAGCACATACTGTTTTATCGATGTGGGATAGAAAGTTTTAAGCACAGGCCATAATTCATGTGTTTTGTGTCTTGTGTGCTTGTTGGTTTTTGTGTTTGTGTTTTGTTCATTTTTGTTTTTGTTTTGTAAAAATCATTGTTTTGTGCGACTTGGCATGCGTATAAAAATGCGACTTGGCATGCGCATAAAAATTGCGTAATCATAGAGTTCGTATGACTCCCCATTTTTATAAAAAGAAACAAAAACAGAGGAGAATGATATTGAATAGAGAAGCAAAATAAAGAAAAGTTTGGCTAACTGCGGACATATTCAGCCTTATTTGTGAAGAACTTATAGCAAAATTGACAAACTTAACTAATGGAAATACCTTTTCAGGTGTATTGCATTCCAAGGACGCGCAATGGGGCGTCCGCCAGCTTCGGCCAAACGATATGCTCTTTTCCCCACTACTTCGGTAACTCTGTAGGGTCCGGTCCAATGAGGTTCCAGTTTTTTTACATGAGCTGTCTCCTGCTTCAACACCCAATCGCCTACCACAAAACTCCTGATCCTGACGCGTTTGTTATAACTGTTACACACCTGTTGTTGGTAGGCCGCGAGTCGAATTGCTGCTGCATCTCTCCTTTCGTCTACCAAATCAAGGCTATGTTCGAGTTGTTGCTCATTGTTCCCCTCCAGCACCAAGGATGTCCGAAGGGTTGGGATTATGGACTCGGTAGGAATGACAGCTTCGGACCCATATGCCATAGCAAATGGGCTTTCTCCCGTGGGTCGTCTTGGAGTGGTTCGATAGGCCCAAAGCACTTGAGGGAGATTCTCGTACCACTTTGTCTTCAATTTCTCCAATTTTTTCTTTATCGTGCGATTAGTTATTTCAGCTTGCCCATTGCCTTGTGGACGACTAACTGCAGCCAACTTTTGCAAGATTCCATGTTCGCTAAAGAATTTCCTTATACTTCTGTTATCGAGGTTCTTACCATTGTCCATTACGATGACTTTTGGTACCCCAAACCGGCAAATAATGTTGCTCCAAATGAAATGCTTTACTTCTTCGTGGGTGATGCTAGAGAAGGCTTCAGCTTCCACCCACTTGGTGAAGTAATCCGTAGCCAGAAGCACATGCTCCTTTTTATCCATGGTTTTGGGCAATGGTCCTACTATATCAATCCCCCATTGGGCGAACGGCCATGGATTAGCCATGACGTGCAAACCCTCGGCAGGTTGGTGCTTTATTGGACCATGACGCTGACACTTGTCACATCGTCTTGAGTACTCCTCGGCATTCCGAGCCAAGTATGGCCAAAAATAACCTTGGGTCAGAATTTTGTGTGCAAGGGATCTTCCTCCGGAGTGGTTTCCACAATCTCCTTCATGAACTTGTTTTAGAATTGTGAGAGCCTCAGTAGGGGTTACACACTTGAGATAGGGACCGGAGAATGACCTTCGGTACAACTGGTTATTGATGATGGCATACTTAGCCGTGGTAAGCCTAAGCTTCCTTGCCTCAGCTTTCTGATTCGG
Source organism: Cornus florida (assembly GCF_030987335.1). Taxonomy (NCBI): domain Eukaryota; kingdom Viridiplantae; phylum Streptophyta; class Magnoliopsida; order Cornales; family Cornaceae; genus Cornus; species Cornus florida. Next base: position 73,974,432 of record NW_026775579.1, on the reverse strand, counting down.
GAGAACCCCTTCCTTGAGGTAGGCTTCGATTGGATCAATCCAGCAGGGCTCATGTGGTACTTCCGGGATCACCATCACCTCTTGCTGGGGATTAATGCTAGGTCCTTCGAGAACATCGATTGGAACAAGCCGAACCAATTCTTCGTCTAAAGACGATGCGGCTGCGGCCAATCGATCTGCTTCGGCATTTTCATCTCGTGGTACCTGACGGAACTCGATTTGATCGAACTTTCGGATAGCACTCTCTACAGCATCTTTGTATGACTTCATACGTTCCTCCTTGGGGGAATATTGCCCTGTCACTTGATTGATCACAAGCTGTGAATCACTAAAAACTTTTAAACATCGTACCTGTAGTTGTTTAGCTAGCCGAAGTCCGGCGAGCATTGCCTCATACTCGGCCTCGTTATTAGTAGATGGGAAATCTAGCAGAATTGACTGCTGCAGCTTGGTACCCTCGGGTGTTGTGATGTCAATACCAGCCCCTGCCCTCTTCCGGTTGGACGAGCCATCAACTCGTAACTCCCAGTATGGCTCTAGAAGTGTCGGTTCCTCAGGTTGATCTTCGTACTCTAGTAGGAAATCCGCTACCGACTGCCCCTTGTGAGATACCTTCGGTGCATAGGTGATGTCAAAAGAGCTAAGTTCAATAGCCCATTTTGTAATTCGACCAGACAGGTCTGGTTTAGCTAGGATAGCCCGGATAGGGTAATTTGTAAGTACCACTATGCTGTGAGACTCGAAGTAATGTCGAAGTTTCCTCTTGGCATAAATTAACGCCAGGATTACCTTTTCTGTCTTGCTGTACCGTGTCTCGGCATCCGTCATAGTTTTGCTTATGTAAAAGATTGGGTGCTGAACCTTGTCTTCTTCTTTGATCAACACTGCACTTGTTGCTACAGCTGATACTGCCAGGTACAGGATGAGAGTGTCTCCGGGCGTTGGAGCAGAAAGGATTGGGGGTTTTGCCATGTAGCTTTTCAATTGATTGAGAGCTTCCTGCTGCTGAGGTCCCCACATATCTTTGTTTTTGGATCGAATAGCATCAAAGAAAGGTTTATACTTATCAGATAATCGGGATATGAACCGGCTGAGAGCCGCAATTCGGCCGGTTAGAACTTGCACTTCCCTGCGAGTTTTCGGTTCCTGGTTCTGTATGAGTGCCTTTGCCTGAGCTGGGCTTACTTTTATTCCTCTTTTATTTACGACGTGCCCAAGGAACTGTCCTGACGAAACGGCGAAGGAGCACTTGGTGGGGTTCAGCTTCATATTGTATCTCTTGAGAGTATCAAAGACCTCCTGGAGGTGCTTCGGGTGGTCCTCTTTCCGTATACTTTTAACCACCATATCATCGATATAGGCTTCAACTATATTGCCCAGCAGATTACTGAAAATTTTATTTACAAGTCGCTGGTAGGTGGCTCCGGCATTCTTTAGACCGAAGGGCATCACTCTGTAGCAGTAAGTGCCCGTTTCTGTGATGAAAGCAGTTTTCTCCTCATCTTCAGGATTCATGGGAATCTGATTATAGCCAGAGTATGCATCGAGGAATGTGAGCCTTTCATAACCCGTCGTAGCATCCACCATTTGATCAATCTTGGGCAGAGGAAAGCTATCTTTTGGGCAAGCTTTGTTAAGGTTGGTATAATCTACGCACACCCTCCATTTCCCATTCTTCTTTTGAACGACTACTACATTCGAGAGCCATTGTGGGTATTGCACCTCTCGAATGAATCCTGCTTGTAACAGTTTATTCACTTCCTTGGCTATTATGCGATTGCGTTCAGGTGCGAACCGCCGGTGCCTCTGTTTGACTGGCCTAAATTCTGGGTTAACCCTCAGACTATGGCATTAGATTGTAGGATTGATCCCCACCATATCTGAGTGATCCCAGGCAAAGACATCCGAATTGCACCGAATAACCCTAATCAATGCTTCCTTCTCTTTGGCTGTGCAAGATGAGCCAATGTAGGTGATCTTCTGAGGGTCTCCGAGGACTACCTCTACAGCTTCGAGGGACTCCTCGGTAGGCGCTTCAGCTTCGGATTCTTCCTCTGCCTTGAGATACTTGGGCAGAGGATACTGTAGCTGCTATTTGATTGCGTCTTTGGGATTCGCCTCTGACTGAGGTGATTTCGACGCTTTCTTTGCTTCATGTAGCGTTAGCATATAACATTCTTTGGCAGCAACCTGGTCTCCCCAGAGGTCGATGACCTCCCTGCCATCCGGGGATAAACACCTCATTACTTGATGAAGTGTAGAAGGGACTCCATTCATACGATGGATCCAACCTCTTCCCATAATGAGGTTACAGGATGGATGAATCTCTATCACGACGAAGTTTTCCTTTAGAGTTCTCTTTACTGCAGTAACGGATAGATCGACCACCCCAAGCGGATTCACCTTAGTACCATCAAATCCCATTAGGGGGCCGGAAGTTGGCCTGATGGATGATGGTGAAATCCCCAACTGATCAAAAGCTGTTTTTGTAATGATGTTGGCGTTACTTCCCGGATCTACCAGCACTCTCCTGATCATGTAATTCGCTACCAAGAGGCTGATGACCAAGGGGTCCTCATGCGGGCGCTGGACTCTAGAAAGGTCATTGTTACCGAATCCAATGTTGATGCTGCCTGGTGCAACTGTGAAGACAACCTGCGTAACTTATGAGCCTCTCGCAGCCTGGATCTGTACAACTCTTCAGATTCTTCATCATCCTCCGACCTTCCGTGTATAGCATGGATAACCTTTACCTGACCGCTCTCTACCCGTCGAGGGTTAACCTCCCGCGGTCTTACGTGCTCCTTTGTGGCGAGATACTCCACCAACTCTCCTTTTGCTATCATGCTTTCTACTTGTCGCTGTAGGGACCTGCAGTCATTGGTGGTATGCCCATAATCTCTATGGTAGGCACAATGTTTGCTTTTGTCCCTCTGCTCCAAGGGTTGCTTCATGGGCTGAGGAGTTGCGAACCTCGTCTTATTCTCTTGGAATAGGCGCGCCAAGGTAGTACGGAGAGGGGTAAGCCTGTCCTTTGTCCTTCGCCTTTTCTCAGACGCTTGGGTGACTTGTGTGGCGGTATGAGGGACCTTCTGCATCCTTGTGCTCGCAGCTTTCTCTCGAGACTTGTTTTCCACCGTGACGAGGGTAGCGTGCTGTGCACGGTGGACTACGTTTTCCTCCAACAGGATGTAGATTTGTGCCCTAGCGTTCAAAGTCTGCATATCCGGGGGGGAATATTTGACTAAGGATGTGTGAAACTTGGTTCCCTGGATCATCGCCAACTTAAACGTTTCGATTGCCGTGGCAGGGTGGCAATCTGCTATCTCCGAGGCCTCCATGTTAAACCTGGATAAAAAATCTTGCAAAGTTTCTCCCTTCCTTTGCCTTATGGTGAAAAGGCTGGCGATACTTTTCTTCTGCTTCTTATTTCCGCAATACTGGGCTAAGAACATGGTGCACAAGGTCTCATAGTCAGGGATAGACTTGTGTGGCCTATTCCTGAACCATTCTAACGCTGCTCCGGTTAAACTGGTAGGAAAAACCTTACACATCCACGGATCGTTATGATCGTCCAGTGCCATCTTTTGCGCATAATGATCAAGATGCCGAGAGGGGTCTCCTGCCCCATCGAACTGGGTGAAGGATGGCATAGTGAACTTCTTCGGCCTCTCCACAAGGTACACCTCGTCAGTAAAGGGGGTCTTGACCAAGGAATTCTTGTGCTCTCTAGCCATCTCGGCTGGTGTCTGGACTCTCAAGAGCTTCTTTTCGTCGAAGGCATCTTGTACACGTGCGCCATCCGGAACGCCATTGGACCATACGGTGAGCCTACGGCTGGACTCAGCCTGTTCGTCCTGAGTGCGATGCGGGAGATTATCCGAAGCAACCGCCTCGGACCTCGTCCCTTGCTTTTGCTGAACCTCACTAGGTTGAGCCCCATTGGGTGGTGTCTCGTTGGCTGGAGGCTCGTGAACCGGAGGTAAATTCCGGGTGGGAGGTGGTGCCGCAGCATCGCCTGGTGGCGGTTGTGGCGTTAGCCTGGCCATGGCTGTGTGCAGCGTATGAGTCTGCTGCTGAAGCGTAGCTATCTGGGCGACACTCGTATCGTTTGCTTGCCGGAGTGTCTCAAATTGGTGCAAGAACTCTTCTCGCATCTTTTGCATCAATTCAATCTGTTGATTCATTACTGACTCTCCGTTTGACATTCCAGACACGATTAAAGGATTTAATTTGAAGAACAAGTGGGAGTATATTTCTATACGATTCCCACAGACGGCGCCAAAGTGTAGGTGCAAAATTTCGCTCAACTAATAATGACTGAGAAAAATAAAACAACTCACTCAAAAACAATAAAAATAAATAAGAACAATGTGTAGAGAAGTGTGGAATTGCTTGATCCTTTATTGGAGGTCTTAGCCTCTATTTATATACAAAAGATTGCAAAATTATGGTAGGACTCGCGTTGCTTGCCCTCCAATTCTTTCTATATAACCATTCTTTTCTAATAGAGTTCTTTCCATTGTTGAATTTTCCATACATAGAACTTGCCTTGTACAGAACTTCCTATCCGAATTTTCCTTCTACGGTAAATTCTTCAAATGGTAGGATTTGTGCATTCTTGGGCTGAATATATTTTGATCCGGCTGGGCTTGGGTAACAGGCCGGATGTTAAATACCCATATCTGGGCTGACGACAAGCTGGGCTGATAGCTTCTTGATTCGGCCTTGATGGAATGGTCTTGGGCTGTAAATACCCTCAACTTGGGCTTGAACATGATGGGCCTTATATGTCCTTGGCCTGTAGATATGGGTAGTGGTGACGTGTGCGTTTTTTATTGGAGGGAGTTTTTTCCCTCCACAGCTCCCTTAAAAAGAAGAACATAGGATGGCTTCAAATTAGTATCGACTGGGATCTTCACCAATTGGAGTTGTCTTGTACCCTCTCAATAACCCTCATTATCTCATAAATTAGCCTTATTGTACACTTTTATTATGTGGATTGATACACAAAGGATAGCGCTTAAGCTACAGAAAATGTTGAGGCAGTCTAAAATTTAGCGACGGGCACTATCTAAAGAGAAGAGATTGCACATTAATCCATGTGTGTCCGAAATGGGTTTTTAGTTTTTATTTTAATTAAATAGAATTAGATATCTCATTTCAGAAGGAAAAAAAAAATGTGATATTGAGCCTCTTTGTTTGAAGTTCACCAGAATTGCTCACGGTGTGTTGGAGTTTTTACAAATAATAAATAAAAATTAGCACTTTCATGTTCTATAGCAATTGAGACCCCAATTTGTCTTTAAGAAGAATAAGATCCATGGAGGAATAGAATATTTTTGGCATAATATCACACAAAGAGTAATATATTATGTCTCGAGATTGGAGAATGCATGTATGATGAATTATGGAATGTTTTAAGAGTTTAATTCTATCATTTTTCTATAATTGGAGAATGCATATGTGATGAATTATGGAATGTTTTAAGAGTTTAATTCTATCATTTTTCTATAATCATAATATATATGTAGTGAGAGCATCTCCAATGCTAAAAAACTAAATTCGGATGCCAAATCTATATTTTGACAGTCGGATGCCAAATCTATATTTTGACAGTGCTACAATGTCAAAATGCTACATTTTAGCAATTCTGCTCCAATAATACATTTTATGCAAAATGCAATTTTTTTAACATAACCACCATTATTTTTCAACTACCATCCTCACCATTCATATTTGCATCAATAATATTAATATTAGGCACATTCCAAGTCAAGTTGTAGATATCAGAAGGAAACTAAAATTCAAAAAAAAAAAAAAAAAAAAGAGATAAAACAAATTATATATAAAAGAAAATCAAAAAATCAAAACCCAAATCTTTTTATATATATTATATATTATATATATATGTATATTATATATATTTAATTATATATATATATATATATATATATATATATATAGGGCAAATCATTTCAGCCTCCCCAATCGCCTCCATCTCTATTCTTGTTCTCAGTTCTGAAATTGCCCCCCCTCGCTGTTTCAGTTCAAGTTCGCCATTCGTAAGCTTCAGTTGTTGGCTCTCAACTCTCAAGCTTGCCCCCCTCTCTCTCTCTCCAACTGCTAACTTGTATGTATGGGTTTTGATTTAATTTTTTTTTCTAAATCAACTAATCCATGGCAAGGGTGGCCTCTATTCCTTCTTGACATCAAAGGCCGATAAACTTTTCACCAAACCCATTAAGAAAGAAGTTTGATTTTTGTCTACTTTTTTTAATCAAGGTCTTGTAATTCTTGTTTTGCAAACTAAATCAATATATATATATATATATATATATATATGCCAAATTTGAACTCCCACCTCTCTCTCTCTCTATGAAATAGCAGTAGCTATTTCTTATGCTACAATTGGCAAAACTTTTGGAAAAGTTAAAAATTGGCAGCCTTTTTAGCATTACATTGAAGAGTCCCTTTTGAAGTCTCCTTGCTATATTTTAGAAATGACAGCCCTTTTAACATTGGATTGGAGATGCTCTGACTAGTGATAGTGCATGTATTTGCTTAGAATTAAAGAAGAAGAATAAGTACATCAAGCAATAGAAGTGACATACATAAGCTGCATTTATTGATTCAAATGCAACTATATATATATATATATATATATTATATTAATTAAAAGTAGAGGCAACATTGACATGATAGAGAATTATTTTAACCATTAGTTTGGCTTCAAATTTATTTAGCATTGACGGCTATCTTAACACCAGCAGCACAATCCCCCGGAAAATTAGATATGAAGTAATTATGTCCCTTTGCAAGCGGTATATGGTCATCTCCCGTTTGGAACGCCGGTGAATCGAGTGAAGTCTTGCAGCTGTTATAGTCATTCTGATTTACCACAATCACATCGTGATGAGCTCGATCATAGATGAACTCTGAAAAATGCAAATACACATGTTTTGTTATATTGTATTACAAACAACTTCATTAATTCCCGTATTACATAAGAACTATTGATCTTCTACAAACTGTAAATTTCCCAAAAATGAATTGGGGTCACTCAAATTTTTCCTTAGTTGTTAGTTCTTAGTATATGTTGTGAAAATAATAATAATTATAATAATAATAATAATAATAAAACATGCTTCATCCAAAATTAAGGATACATGGAGTCACGTATATAGAGTAAAAAATATATTTTAAGAGAAAAAATAGGTTAAAAAAATAAAAAATAAAACTTACCAAGTATGTCACCAGCTTTGAAGCTCTTGCCATTAGGCCAACCACTCACGTTAAAGGTCCAACCACCCTTGTCACCAACTGTAAAATTTGCCCCATGAACTGGCTCAAGGTGAACTACAAGGCTAAGTAGTGCAACCACAATGAGCATGGAACCGCACCTTCCCTGAGACATTTCCGAAAATAGTTAGTGAGAGAAAGAAAAGGTGTAGCTGTGAGAGTGAGAGTGAGGGTGAGAGTGAGAGTGAGAGATGTTCTGAGGATGCAAATTACTCGAGGAGGGATAATCTTTTTATAGTGTTTTGGTGAGAGCTATACAAGGCAAAGTAATTAAGAAATGAAAAATTAATACGAGACATCCACGTCAGTAGGTTGGATGAAATTTATCCGATCTAAGTGTTATTTAAGGAGGTAATTTTATACTTACGTTGTATAATAAGAAAGATTACAATTTATATGGGATAGTAGGAGTAATATTTTAATTACAGATTATATCAATCATAAAGGCAATTAAGACAGTTGTCTAAGACTTCAATAAGAGAAAAGGCCTCATAACTCATTATATTAGGTATATATATTTTTTAATGAATTAATTATGATTTATATATTAAATTAAGTATTAAATAAATACAACTGATTTTCTATGAGATATCAGAATTTAAAAACCAAAATTTTTACGAACCATATCTTTTTCATCTCCATTCCTATGTTCCTTTATAGCACTTACTTGTTCATCAACTTCATCACCGTTAATAAGGTGGGAAAAACCCTAGCCAATGGGAATGTGACAGCTGTACAATGAAGGGACTTTACCATTCGTCTGAAACATGTCAATCCTTGAATCGGATAGGCCAAAAAAATTGGCCGGATGCATTGGAGAACCTTCGGCCCAAGCCCTTCCATCCTCCTAGATAATTGTAAAGAGGATTCGTAGGCCCAGCCGAGGCACGAACCTTAGTAAGATTTTGTACCCTAATGGACAGGGTCCAAAAGGCCCACTAAGTATTTGTGTATTTTTCAGAAGTTGCTTTATAAAATCTTGGGAAGGTTTATTGGAAGGAAATATGAGGAAGAGAGCATTCATTAACCCTCTTATGATATTATATTGGTTGAAATGATTTGCCCATTAGTGAGAGAGAAGAGAGAGAAAGGGGCATCAAGGTTAACTTTTGTAGTCTAGGTTTAGAATTTTAATGTGCGGTTACTGTGGTGATTACTTCAGAAAAATTATTACATGATTCCGATCAATTATTATATGACACATTAGTAAAAAATTAAATAAAATTTGCATATCTCTGACACATTAGTTAATGTGTCACATGGTGATTGAATTGGTCCAGATACCATTTAAAAGTGTTTCGTCCGTTTATTGGTCAATAAAAATTTCTTTTAGTTTTATCTTATAGTTTTATCTTATAAATTTTTTTTTTTTTTTTTTTTGGTGCAGGATTTTTCAAATTTTTATTCTAGAAGTTCCTTCAACAATTTCAAAAATTTTGGACTTCTAATTTTAAAATCCTCTTTTATATCAATACTTGCTCAAAATTTTATACTTTATAATTTATTGCCTTTCTTCTTCGTAGATTTTTAACACAATTAAATTACTATCTATTAAGTTAAACAAAAAAAATTAAAAAAAAAGAAGGAATTTTTATATTTCCTTGAACTTTATTAGTACTATATTTATATACTCAATTCGTATATCTCTCACCAATCCCAATTGTCCTTCCTATAAATAAATCTCTATGGTACAGTTTTAACGGTGTGGAATGATGATGTACAAAGGTTTGGCGTTTTTTCCTCGTACTCTTTCTTCTTCGATCTAATTAACACGGTATTAGAGTCACCAACAAATATAATTTTGCATTAAATAGTTTATTCATTATCAAAATATCATGAATTAAAATTTTTAATATAATAGATTGTATAGTTTCAATGTTGATATATTACTTACAAAATTATCTTATACATATTAGCTAATAGTAACAAATTCAACTGTAATTATCATTGCCCCTATCATTAATTGATGAATGTGGGGGTGAACATAAATCATATTATGTAATAAAATAAAAGTGCTATATATAATACTATACACAAATAATATATTCCTTCATATTATATAGTCTATGTTTTATATTTATTATATAATATATTATGAATATTCTTATAATGTTTAATATTTTTTTCCTAAATTCCTATAATATTTAATTAAAAATATTATCTGTTTTACATAATTATATTATTTTATAGAAAAATTTATTTATTACAAAAATGTATTTCTTATATAATTTACTAATGTATTATATAATATAATGTATTTTGATACTTTTAGTTATTTTCTACTTCTTAGTATAATAGTTTGTATAGTGTAATATAATATCTTATTTGTGAATTTATCTCTTTTATTATTGGTGTTAAATAGGTATTTTAGTCATTTTTGGTAGCAAGGGTTGCTTCCCTTTAATTAGATGCTCATTATTTTACAAAGTATAATGAGAATTGATTATAAAATCAGATATAAGCATATTTGATTTTTTGCCTTTTTATAAAATATGCTTATCAGATATAAGCATATTTTATAAGCAATAAAAATAATATGGGATGAATTTTACATTTATACTATAATTAATTTTTTTTATTCATTAAATTTGCAAAAAGTATTAAAAATAATGTTAAATGGTTTTTAAAAATTCAATATAATTCACTACAAAGTCATATTTATTGAATTATGTATCAGTCCATTTTGGGTCCTATATGCAGGGTCAAAAAAATCCATATAAAACCCCACGAGACCTTTAACCCTCAACACAAAGATTACACTAAGAGCAAATCCACCAACAAATAAACAGCAAATAAAAGTGGTACAGAAAATATAGTAAGCATACAAGTGACGCACAAAAGCTACATTGATAGCGATACAAATATTATATATTATTAATCAAAACAAGAGGTAACAATATTGCTTATTTTAGATTGATATGAGAGATACAAAATAATTTTAGCTACGAGTTTGGCTTCAAATTTATTCAGCATTGACGGTAATCTTCATCCCAGAATCACAGTCCCCTGGAAAATCAGATATGAAGTAATTTTGTCCCTTTGGAAGGGTTATCGCGTCCAGCCCTGTATGGAACACTTTTGAACCGGCCGGAGTCTTGCAACTGTTGTAACCATCCTGGTTTACCACAGCCACATCGTGAAGAGATTTATCATAGTTGAAAACTGCCAAAATGCAAATACAGATTAGGAATACGTGGAGTCACCGAAATTTCACTACGAAAAAAAAAAAAAAATTTAGGGAGTGAGGATAAAAAAAATTATTACCAAGCTTGTCACCGGCCTTAAAGTGTTTGCCATTAGGCCAATTACTCACATTCTGGTTAGAGTTCCAACCAGCACCGCCATTAACTAAATAAGTTACCCCATGGACCGGCTCAAAGTGAACCAGAAGGCAAAGTTGTGCAACCACAATGAACATGGCTGGACCTGCAATGCCCCTTCTTTGAGACATTTCCAAAAGGTATAACTATAAGAGTGAGAAGTTGTGAGGATGCAAAGTACTGACAAATGCTAGTCTTTTTTTTATAGGACGTTGGCGAAAACTATACAGGGCAACTCGGGTTTGAAATATATGAAATGGACCTATTAATTATGATATTACAATGCAGTTTCCCTTCATCATATATTAATTGTTCATTTAATGAATAAAACTTTTACAATTAACTTATTATTTAAAATTATCATTTTATCATTTCAAATTTGAATATATATAAATGTTATTAAATGTGGGTGGGGTGCGGTTCTCATTACATCATGTTAGGAAATATCATTACTTTATGTATATAATAATGTTATTTCTTTTTTTGAAAATTCTAATCGTATCTAAGGAAAGTTGCATTAACTTGCATGGACTTTTTAAGTAAGACAAATATTTTGTTCTAGCCTCTGTAACTCTCACAAATAGTGATGCTTCAAAGCAATTTAGACTATTGCCCAAAGATTTCCATATCTCATTATATTAATTACAGTAATACTATTGCGGGCTCTCTCTCTTACTAGCTCCCCTGTTTAAGCGTGTAGGAATAATATATATACATATACATATATATATATTAGGAAAAGGCACGTGCGTTGCACGTGGTGAATGTTTTGTATGTTTTCTGAATTTTTATTTTTATTTATTTTTTAATTATATTGTCAGATATTAAATGAATTCATATCAACAATGTTTAGAGAGTAATAGTGGTCACCTCAAAAGAAACAAAATAAATCTTTCATTGATGGATTAATCATCCTAAATATGATCCATATATTAGAAAATTCGAAAGGGTACCAACAATATTTAGATTCTAATAATTGTCACCTCAAAAAAAACAAAATATATTAGAAAATTCGAAAGGTACTTAAAAAGTATCACAAACTATTCGAAACTATTATTTTATGAATTCTTAAAATATAATTCTTCGAAAATAAAAATATTTTTAAATTATTTATTTCTCAATCTTTATCTTTTTTTATATCTCATTTCTTCATGAAATGAATCATTGTCAAGTGTTAATTCTTTCAATTCTTTTAATTATAGTTTTATAGAAACACTTTTTATAAAAAAAAAAAATTCATATTAATTAATAATATATATATATATATATATATATATATATATATATATATATATATATTGTGTATTGGAGTTTATAGAAACTCTTTGAATTTTATTAGATAATTTTTAGAGCCCCTTCTTTTTTTTTTTTTTATAATAATAATAGTATAGTTCATTTAGAAATAAATAAATAAAATAGGTAATTTGAATTTTATTAGGTAATTTTTAGAGTTTTATAGAAACTCTTTTTATAAAAACTCTTTTTATATTAATTAATAAATATTTTTTTATATTTTGTGTTAAAATTTTATAGAAAATAGATTTGTTAGGCAATTTGTAATTTGAATTTTATTATGTAATTTGAAAATGGTGATTAAATTTATTAGGTAATTTTTAGAATTTTATAGAAACTTTTTTCATAAAAAATCCTTTTTATATCAATTAATAAATATTTTATATTAATTAATAAATATTTTATAGTTTTATAGAAACTCTTTTTATACAAACTCTTTTTATAATAATTAATAAATATTTCTTTATATTTTGTGTTAGAGTTTTATAGAAACTCTTTTAATAATACAATAGATTTTTTTACATTAATTAATAAATATTTTATAGTTTTATAGAAATTCTTTTTATAAAAACTAATTTTGTAATTAGAATTTTGTTAGGTAATTTGTAATTTGAATTTTATTATGCAATTTGAAAATGGTGATATTTTTTTTATATATTGTGTCAGAGTTTTATAGAAACTCTTTTAATAATAGTATAGATTTATTAGGGTAATTTTTAATTTGAATTTTATTAAGTAATTTGAAAGTAGTGATCGATTTTATTACCTAATTTTTAGAGTTTCATAGAAACTCATTGATAAAAACTATTTTTATATTAATTAATAATTATTTTATAGTTTTATAGAAACTCTTTTTATAAAAACTATTTTTGTAATTTAAATTTAATTAAGTAATTTGTTTTTTTATTTTGTATTAGAGTTTTATAGAAATTAGATTTATTAGGTAATTTACAATTTGAATTTTATTAGGTAATTTGAAAATGGTGATTCATTTTATTTGGTATTTTTTTTAAAGTTTTATAGAAACTATTTTTATAATAGTATAGATTTTTTTTATACTAATTAATAAATAGTTTTTAGGTATATAGAAACACTTTTTATAAAAACTATTTTTGTAATTAGAATTTTGTTAGAAATTGTAATTTGAATTTTATTAGGTAATTTGAAAACGGTGATTGATTTTATTTGGTAATTTTTTGAGTTTTACAGAAACTATTTTTATAAACTATTTTTATATCAATTAATAAATATTTTATAGTTTTATAGAAACTCTTTTTATAATAATTAATAAATATTTTTTTATATTTTGTGTTAGAGTTTTATAGAAACTCTTTTAATAATAGTATAGATTTTTTTTTTATATACTAATGAATAAATATTTTATAGTTTTATAGAAACCCTTTTTTATAAAAACTCTTTTTTTAATTAGAATTTTGTTAGGTAATTTGTAATTCGAATTTTATTTGGTAATTTAAAATGATTGATATATTTTTATATTTCGTGTTAGAGTTTTATAGAAACTCTTCTAATAATAGTATAGATTTATTAGGTAATTTTTAATTTGAATTTTATTAGGTAATTTGAAAGTGGTGATTGATTTTATGAGCTAATTTTCAGAGTTTTATAGAAACTCTTTTATAAAAACTATTTTTATATCAATTAATAATTATTTTATAGTTTTATAGAAACTTTTTTTTATAAAAACTATTTTCGTAATTTAAATTTTATTAGGTAATTTGTTTTTATATTTTATGTTAGAGTTTTATAGAAATTAGATCTATGAGGTAATTTGTGATTTAAATTTTATTAGGTGTACACACAAATAAGTCTGCAATAGAAACAAAATATGGAGCAAAATAGAATTTTATTAATTTATGAATGTGGAGTACAGTCCTTTGTAATATCTTTTACAAAAAAAAGAATGGTCCTCTGATTCGATCTGGTTGGTTGGATCCAAGGGCTGCACGAGCTTGTTCTTGAATTACTGTGGAATTTGATGAAGAACGGCACGTTGTTAGATGTGCTTGATGTTCTTTGCTTTTGGGTTTCGATTCTGAATTTGTGTCTGAATTCTGAGTCTCTGAACTTCTGAATTCTGAATTTGTGTCTGAATTTGTAGACTTCTGAATTCTGAATCCTCTCCCTTTCTTCCTCCAGGCCTCTATTTATAGGCTTCTTGGATTAATAGGATGATGACACGTGTCATCTCCTGATAACGATAAAACTATAACTGGGCCGGGCCGGTTATATTGTGATAATTATCCTTAAAGATAATTATTCAAAATATATTTTATTAGGAATAATTATCGTTTCATTTAATTATCTGGGCTGGGCTAATTAAATAATTTAAGTGGACCAAGCCTGGTAAATTAAATAATTAAACATTAGGCCTATATTTAATGGGTCCATTCGTTAAAACCAAAGCCCACTAAATTTTAATGTCTACAAATTGCCCCCACTTCAAGTCCCAATTTTGACAAGACTTGTCTCTTTTTCCAAGTGGGACTTGAAGTTTCCTTTTTTTTTTTTCTTTTTTTTTTTTTTTCATCTTAATTGTACTTTCCTATTTAAATTGAATTGTCCAAATCCCAATACAACTTGGAGGTATCTTGTTGCCTATATATACCCTCAATATTGTAGGGTTTGATATTAATTCCAAAAAAAATCTCTAAAGACTTGTCAAATCACAAATAATTGGTACGTGTGTTTCTTCTTCTTCTTTTTTTTTTTTTCTCCACGCATGTAGGAAAATTTTTATTTTTTTATTTTTTTTTCTCTCTCCACGCATATAGGAGAAATTTTTTTTTTTTTTTTTTTTTTTTTTTTTTTAACCCCCTTTTTTTTTCTTTGCAGGGCTTGATTGGGTATAACAACTTAATTGTGTCAACCGTAGCAGAAATTGAGTCCTCCTTCTAGACAACATCGATTTGAGCTTTGTTATCCATCATGGTGGTGTTCAAGTGTTTCGCAAAGCAAAAGCTGACTATCTTAGAGAGCGAAAATAGTCAACGAGTCCAAGGAATGACATTAAGTGTATATGACTCACTTTTTGGTCGCAATGCTATTCAAGTGCCTGATTCTAACAATAAACATTGTTCATCTCATTGGACATGCACGGCCACATGCGAACTCACCGACTTTGGTCCTGATCAGATTAATGAAGAATCTATTGTCTCTAAAGCATTGATACTAAATTCTTCACTTCATGAGAGAGTTGTTGAAGAAAACCAGTTTTCACTATTGGGTCTTAATGTTCAAGCGAAGGAAATATCATGGAGTATTCCCTATAAACTTCCTGCTGAATTGCTATACACCAAACTATATTGTGAGTGGTTAGAAGATGTCTTGGCGCGTTTTCATGACTTTCTATCAAAACAACAACTATATGGTGCTTTATTTGCCTCCCTATTTTCCTATGATCGTCATGAAGATGTATTCAAAGCATTCCTTGAATGTTGGTGCCCAGCCACTAATACACTTCATTGTTCTATTAGCGAGCTATCAATTTCTCTTCGAGATCTATATATGCTAGGTGGTCTCCCTCACCAAGGAACAATTTATGATGAAGTTATTCCTTGTGCAGATGAACTATCAAGAGCTGGCAACAACAAAAATTCTATCCCTTTGAGTTGTCAACACCTATTTTTGGCCTTCCACAGACTTTCTAAGAAGTATAAAGGAGATCAGAATGTGAAGATATCTGACTGGATTAATTTCTGGTTTAAAGGTGCATCAAGACATGCCAAACCTTCAAAGAAATCAACAAAAAATAAAGTTCACCGCCCTATGAGGACTCAAAATCCGTCTGGTGTGATCCTTCCTGTCCGGTCGATGTCCACCAAAGAGAAAGAAGTATTTATCAACCTTGGTGTAGATGAAACATCGAGAGACACCACTTATCTAGCTGCTTTTTTAGCCTGTTGGCTCTGCAAATTTGCCTTACCTGCACACCCTGGCAACATAATTCGTCCTGGGACTTTCAAGGTCGCAAGCATGTTAGCAGATGGCTGCAACATTTGTCTTTCCATCCCGGTTCTGGCCAGTATTTACAGAGGCTTGAACGAGATTGTTTCCTCACCAGATCCTGGAAGCTGCTCTGCGATATTTCCTATTCACTATGTATTCGGATGGTTGAGTGAATATTTCAGAACTAATTTCACCATTCCTAATACCAACTATTGGCCTAGAATGACATTATATGCAGGCGAAGGAGGAGCAAGATACTTTGACCATTTTGAAGCCCAAAATTTATTCAGATCATGTAAAGGAATAAACTTCACTCGAATGGCTAAAAGATCTTCAAAAGAGCGACTTATTGTAGATAATGGCAAGATGAAAAAGGCTGACTTTGACACCCTAATCAATCTTCGATCATGTTATTTGACATTGCGCCAAAATGACCGTCTTATCATTGAGCCGTATAGTCCACACAGATTTAGCCAACAATTTGGGTACCATCAAGATATTCCTGGAAAATTAAAAAATGACTTTCGTACTTGCACCTTAGAGGAATTTTTAAAGCATTGGAACTCATCCGTTCATTATTCTTCTGGTTGTGATGCGTTGCTTCCTTTAACCTTCAGCCACCAAAAATCCTCAGTTACCAGAGCATATGCCAAATGGTGGTCCAGCATATATATTGATCCATTTACACAAAAAGAAACTACCTCAAAGCAATCTAAACGCACGATTTCCCCACCAAAGAAACCAACTAAAATCAGGAAGGTTTTAATTAAGGGGCTGAAGTCAAATCTCCCATCTAAGCCAGTGCCAAAGTTAACCATCAAATCTCATAATGATTGTGACGTTGTTGGAGGATCTAGTAGCCATCACCAAATAGCAGAAGATGTCCCATCACTAATCAATAACCGTCGCCGTCGTCAGTTGTCAATGGAGTTAGATGAGGATGTGAAAGCTTATGATGAGGATTGTAACTGGAAGCATGTCACCGACAAAGTGAGACTTGATTCAGTACAGGAATGTGTTGCCACTTCTCTTGATCAATTTTTTACTAGGGTACCTAGCAGTTCACAACCTATACAGGTAACTGTTATTTTATATATATATATATATATATATATATATATATATATATTTTTTTTTTTGTACTGCAAATTACCATTATTTATTATTATTATTGTTTTTTTTAATAGATAAAAGACAGCAAGGGATTTCTTGGGGAAGATGTCGTCATTGTTGCTAACCCAACATGTAGTGAAGAATCTATTTATGGACCGTCTGCCTTAGAGTTGGCCACTGCGATAGGAAAAGGTACAGAGATTTCACTACAAAGAAGCAGAGTTAGTCAACACTCGGATGTTTTGGGGGTTGCTGAAGTGACTAGTCAAGCTATGGAGGTGGTTGAAAATATTGGTAAAGATCATGTAGTTATCCCTTCTTTGATTTTAAGAGAACAGGGTCCACCCTTGCTTCGTGTTGCCCCTTCTGAAATGTCAATTTTCAATGCGGAAGAGATCGTTCTTGATGTTCATCGTCGTGCTGCTTTATTCTTTATTGATTTCATAAAGAATATCATACGCGATACTCCTACCGATAAAATACCGTCTCGAGCACCTAAACTTCAAACACTTTATGAAGGACTCGCAAAACTCCCTGGAGACCATTCAGCTTTGAAGAGACAAATTGACTCATATACCAATAATGCGGCCAATTATATTGCTACATCTTCTTTATATGCCTGTATGATGACTTCAGACTCTCAATCCCAACGATTGGCCAATATTGATGCACAGCTCACCAACGCTAGGTCTATAGAAGATGATGGTGCTAAGCGTATAGAATCACTTCAATCTAGTTTGAGTGAAGCTGAATTTAAAGAAGCTAGATTAGTGAAAGAATTGCAGGAAGTCAGGGAAGAGACTCAAGGGCTTAAAGTCCTCATATCGACAACGGATGCACAGTTATCTCAGAAGAAGGAAGCCATCACCAAACTTTGGGAAGATCGAAAATCAATAGAAGAAGCTAACGTCATCTCGAATCGCGATCTTGAAGTAGTGAAGCAACTAGAAGAGATATTATGGCAAGAACGTAACAAAATTATCGCTATGGAATTTTAGTATTGATCATCATTTTTTCTTTAAAAAACAAAGTTGTAACTTTGAATTTTAGCAATAAAACAAATGATTTATTATCTCCATTTTATTTACAAAGATGTTATCATTATTTATTTGTTTCACCGTTCACAGTTTATACTCTTGCGGGCCAGGAGTTTATAAAGAATTTTTTTTTTTTTTTTGTTTTTTTTTTTTTGTTTTTTTTTTGTTTTTTTGTAATCACGGTTTTAACTCATGTAGGCCAGGAGCATAGTGCAGTTTAAGCTCGTATGATCAGGAGCATTGCCTTCATGGGTAGTAGCGCTTCAGGAATTTGCCATTAATGGGCCCCATTCTTACTCCGTCTTCATCAATAATGAGATATGCGCCGTTAGTATAAACTTCGCGAACAACATACGGTCTATCCCATTTGGATACAAATTTATTTCCCTTGCGATTTATGACAATCGGTCTACGAACAGTTAATACTAAGTCTCGAACTTGAAATGACCGAGGTCGAACTCTCTTATTGAATGCTTTAGAAAGTCGAGCTTGATAACACTCTAGCTGTTGTTGAGCTTCTAATCTCTTTCCATCCAATACTTCCAGTTCTTGAAGACGTAAGATGGCATTTTCTTCACTTGTAAGACCTTCTTGTATGGCTATCCTTAATGAAGGGATTTGTTGTTCCAATGGAAGAACTGCTTCTACGCCATAGACCAGAGAATATGGAGTAGCTTGAGTAGGTGTCCGATGCGTAGTGCGGTATGCCCATAATGCTTCTTCCATTCGCTCATGCCAATCTCGCTTTGTTTGGTTGACTACTTTCTTCAATAGCTCACATAAAGTCTTATTGAATGCTTCTGCGAGACCATTTGCAGGGGCATTGTACATGGAGGATTTACGTTGTTTTAATCCAAATTTCTCACAAAGGTCAGTTACCCAACTGTTTTTAAAATTCATCCCGTTATCAGTGATGATGTATCGAGGGACACCATATCCATAAATAATGTTGGACTTGATGAAGTCAACCACTGTTTCCTTTTTCACATGTTTATAGGGTGCAGCTTCCGCTCATTTTGAAAAATAATCAGTTGCAGCTAAGATATATAAATGGCCTTTTAAAGACTTTTCTAAAGGACCAACTACATCTAATCCCCATGCATCGAACGGCCATGACGTCACAGTAGGGTGTAATGATTCCGGTGGTTGGTGTATGAAGTTGGCATAGAATTGACAGGCTTGACACCTTTTTGCATACTCCAAGCAATCTTTGACCATGGTGGGCCAATAATAACCTATTCTTTTGACGCGAAAGTGCAACTTTGGACCAGATTGATGAGCTCCACAAATCCCAGAATGTGCCTCCTTCATTGCATGCATTGCTTCATCATTTCCAAGGCAACGAAGGAAAAGGCCCTCATAGGAACGCCTATACAATGTATCGTTGTAATAGATGAAACGAGGTGCTCGCCTTCGTATTTCAGTCTTATGGCGTAGGTCTTCGGGAAGCTTTCCATGTTCCAGATAATCAATGATAGGGATTCTCTAGTCTTCTTCCTCTTGTGTCCAACAAGAAACCACATTACTTTCTTCAAATTTATCCTCCAAGACTTGTGGCAAGACCCATCTTTGACATACAGGAACATCAACCAGGTCTTCATTAGTTAACGCCAATGTTTTAGCCAAATTTGCCAAAGCATCAGCTATCCGATTTTCTTTTCTTGGAATGTGCTCTAGTATGACGCTATCAAACCGTTCCAACAAATGAGAGGCGTAACGATGGTACGGTACTAGATCATCTTTCTTAACCTCATATTCTTTAAGAAGTTGGTTGATCACCAACTTAGAGTCTCCATATATTTCGAGGTCCGTGATGTTCATCTCATTCGCCATTTGAAGGCCGATAATCAAGGCTTGATACTCAGCTACATTATTTGAGCAGTTTTCAGCAAGTGCAAAAGAGTATGGAATGACATGTCTCTTTGGAGAAACAAAAACTACACCAGCTTCAGCCCCATCTGATCGTGCTGCCCCATCAAAAAACATCATCCATGGAGGGAGGATGTCCACAAGGAAGACTTCTTCATCAGGAAAATCTTCAGAAATTTCCCAATCGGCTGGAATAGGATGGTCAGCTAAGAAATCAGCTAAGACTTGTCCTTTTACTGCTTTTCGTGGCACATAAATAATTTCAAATTCGTTGAACAAAATTGACCACCTCGCCAATCGTCCGGAAAGGACCGGCTTAGACATGACATATTTGAGAGGATCTGCCCTTGCAACAAGATGTATCGTATAAGCCAAGAAATAATGCCTCAATTTCTTAGAAGCGAAGACAAGTGCGAGGCATGTTTTTTCAATTGGAGGATAATTTCGCTCCGTCGGGGTGAGTCTGCGACTTAAATAATACAATGCCTTCTCTTTATGTTCTTCATTATTCTAAGCAAGTAAGGCACCCAGCGATTCTTCTTGCGCAGCAATGTAAAGTATGAGTGGCTTTCCAGGTACCGGTGCTCCCAATACCGGAGAATTGAGAAGGTACTTTTTGATGCTATCAAAAGCATTTTGGCATGATTGGTCCCAATTAAATAGAACATCTTTTTTTAGGAGTCGGTTAAAAGGCTGACAACGACCCGCTAAATTTGAGATGAACCGACGAATGAACGCAAGTTGACCTTGTAAACTTCTAAGTTCACGTAAATTCTTTGATGGCGGCATCTTTTGAATGGCCTCAATTTTATTAGGATCAATCTCAATACCACGATGACGTACGATGTATCCCAGGAATTTCCCTGAAGTCACACCAAATGCACATTTAAGGGGATTCATCTTAAGTTGATATTTTCGAAGGCGATTAAAGACAGTACGTAAATCTTATAAATGATTTCTTCGTTTTTTTGTCTTAACCACCAAGTCATCAACATAACATTCAACAATCTTGTGGAGTATGTCGTCGAAGATCCTTTGCATAGCGCACTGGTATGTTGCTCCCGCATTTTTTAGTCCAAAGGGCATAACTTTGTAACAATATATGCCTTTAGGAGTGCGAAAGGCAGTTAACTCCTCGTCCCTCGGAGTCATTCTTATCTGATTGTACCCAGAGTAACAATCCATAAAAGAGAGAGCTTCATGTCCAGTGGTTGCATCTACAGTGAGCTCAGGGAGGGGAAGAGGAAAATCATCTTTTGGGCATGCCTCATTCAAATCACGAAAGTCTACATAGATTCGAATCTATCCATTTTTCTTCTTCACTGGAACAATGCTCGAAATCCATGTTGGATATTTGACCTCACGGACAAACCCTACTTCAATCAATTTGTTGAGTTCTTCCTCTATCCTTGGAACTAACTCTGGACGGAAGAAACGTTGGCTCTGCTTAATCGGACGTGTCCCACGTTTGACAGCGAGATTGTGCACTGCAATTTTAGGATCAAGACCGGGCATTTCTTTGTATGTCCAAGCAAAGACATCCTTGTACTCAGACAATAATTGAAAGTAATCATTTTCTTCTGAGGGGTTTAGGAATGCACTAACAAAAACTGGTTTGGGTTGATCATCAGTTCCTAAGTTGATTTCTTTGAGTTGATCAACAGTAGCCTGCCCCATGTCTTCTAGTGTTGGTGGAGCTTTCTCGATATCATCTGGCTGTTCATAGTCAGGTTCCTCTTCAACAGTGATGTGGTATGAAGTAACACAAGACGATTCGCCAGTGCCTTCTATTCTATCCACTTCTACTGATTGATTAGTAAATACAATGGTTCGCCTTCGAGCTTTCAATGTAACATCATTAGTGACATCTATCTCTGTCTTACGTTTCATTCGCGAAGGCACTAGGCTCTGAACCTCACTATTATTCACCACGTCGATGTTAGCTTCTTCTGACTTCACAATCTTGCTGTTTTTTAGTGGTGCATCATGGATAGTACCAATTCGAGAAAATACTAACTTTCGAGATTGAGGTTGTGAAGATTTTCTTCCTTGGTCATGAAAGCTCATTCTGTTAAAAACAGAGTTACGAGGCAAATTGCTGATATGAGAACTTGAAACATTTGATTCTCGGCTTGACAACCTGTTGAATACAGATGTTCGATCGCATGGAGCTCTTATACAGTCAAAGACTGATTTTTGATGCCCAGTCTGCTGATCTTGTTCATCCTCAACTTCTTCAAACCCAATGTATGAGGTGCTTGACTTCTTATCCCTCTTTGTGATTTGAATTCGAAGTGGCTCAGAAGCTATGAAACCGAGACCAGACTTAGGTGAAATGATTTTATGCCCTTGATCTTTCAACTTCTTCTGTGTCTCATTGAGGCTGTGCACCTTCTCACCGGTGACCTCAGCATTCAGTTTTCCAAGGCTTGCAGGATTTGTAAAATCATACCCCGACTTAGCCAAGAGTTGGTATGCTTTAGGATCGAATCCTTCGTCGGTCCTTTGTTTTGGAAGTGATAAATGATCAACCATAGATTGAGAAGGCCGCACGAACCCTTTTAATGGAGACTTGGAAGGCGAAGACTTCTGAATCTTAGGGAGAGGAAGAGTTAACTCTCCTTTAAGCTTTTGCATATCTTCTTTTTCCTTGGTTTGTGACATCTTTAATTTAAATTCCTTAGTTTCAATTATCTCGATAACAGGTGCCTGCCCTTCTTATCACTGAGATTTTGGAACATATTTTAAAATAGGTTTCGTCCGATGTGCTTTTATCGAGACCCCTCGCGTTTTAGCTACCTTTACAATGTCTGTCACTGAAACGTCTAGTGGATCACTTAATGTTTCTTTTGCTTTTGTAGATTAAATCTCTTGTGTAGACGGAAGGCTTGGGATGGGCACTTCCGAAGGTGTATCATGATCGATATAGAACTTGGCATCGGCAAAATGAGATTCTGCCTCTGTAAATGGCTTATGATCTGCCACAACCGTTTGTACGCCATTTTTGTAAAATTTGAAGCACTGATGAAGAGTCAATGGAATGACGCCATTACTATGTATCCAAGGCCTTCCCAACAACAAATTGTAGGACGTCTTTGCATCAATCACATGGAATAAGGTTTCTACTTGGAGCTCGCCAATAGTTAGCTTTGCCCAATCATGCCGATAGCTCTTTGTCCTCCTTGGTTAAAACCTTGAATAATAAGACGGCTACGCGATAACTCGTCAATTGTGATGCCAAGATTTTTCATCGTAAATTTTGGCATTAGATTCACCGCCGAGCCACCATCAACAAGAATACGAGTAACTCTTCGTTCTTTTATGTAACCGGAGATGAAGAGAGGACAATTGTGCGGCTTCGAACCCAACTGAAGATCCTCGTCCGTGAAAACAATTGGTGCACAACATGACTCAAACGTACCTCTGACCACTTCATCATCATCAGATTTTTCAATGATGGCTGTATTATGGTTCTCTACAGTCTGGACTTCATCTTGATCCTCGTTCTTCTCATCATTAAGGCTTGTTTTCTTAGTTGAAATCATGTAAGTTGTTACAACTTCGTCATTTAGGTATCCTTTTGGAAAAAACTCTTGCAAAGTAATAGGCTTCTGACTATTTTTGCTTACAGAGGTGTGTTTAGTTGACTGTGTCTTCTTGACCCATTTTCTGTTATGGCCAGACTGTTTATGGTGATATTGGGGTTTCTTCTTCCTTTGCCCTCTATCAGAATAATTAATCTGAAAAATATCAGCTTGTTGCTCCGTGGTTTCTTTCTTGTCACCAGAGTCCATCCTTCTTTATCATCCTGAGGAAAAACCCTTCCAAATGTTGAAATGTCACGTACACTCCCTTAGCCAATATAGATTGGGATTGGTTCCAATGAACGAAACTGGATAGTTGTGCAAGATACCTCTGAAGTTAAAGGTTGAGAACGAGCACTCCCCACGACAGAGGTTGTCAAAGTAGCAGTAGTATGATTTGAAGTTACAACTTCGTCTGTATCCAACAAGATTTTTCCTTGTTTTGCCAGATTCATTACCACCTCCTTGAAGATAAAACACTTCTCAATTGGATGACTGATAATGTGATGATATTTGCAGTATTTTGGATCGTTGATACGTCCCATCTCTGGAGGACGTTTGCATTCAGGGAGTTCTATAACTTTACTTTCAAGTAAACATTCCAAGATGCCAGGAACATCGGAATCGGGGAAGGGGTATTCTTTCTTCTCTAACTCCTTTAGCGTAGGACGCTGTCTCTCCCTCTCTTGAAACTGGCGAGGCTTTTTATCATCCTTCTTGTCATCTTTAACAGATATCTTGATTGGGGTGGTTGAGATAGCCATTGAATCTTTAGCCGCATTTTTTGATGACTTGTCGCCCTTTTTCCAGTCCTTCTTATCTTTGCGTGGTTCTATCGTCACGGGACTTTTGCCGTCATGGGATTTCATACTGATCTCCATGTCATGGGCACGCGTAGCCAATTCCTCAAATGTGCGAGGTTTTATGCCTTGCAGAATGTAGAGCAGGCCCCAATGCATTCCCTGCATACACATCTCCACAGCAGATACTTTTGACAAACGGTCCTTGCAGTCAAGACTGAGGGCTCTCCACCGATTAATGTAGTCGATTACAGGCTCATCCTTCCATTGCTTCGTGTTAGTCAACTCTATCATACTCACAGTACGACGAGTGCTATAGAACCTGTTCAAGAATTCTCGTTCCATCTGGTCCCAACTATCAATTGATTCTGACTTTAGGTCAGTGTACCACTCGAACGCGTTTCCTTTAAGGGACCGGACAAACTGTTTAACTAGTAAGTCCCCCTCTGTTCCGGCATTGTTACAAGTCTCGACAAAATGGGCAATGTGTTGCTTGGGGTTACCTTTTCTGTCAAATTGCTGAATCTTCGGAGGTTGGTATCCTACATGCATTCTCATACTGTCGATTCTCCTTGTATAGGGCTTTGAGTACATGACAGTGCTCTGTGAGACACCACCATATTGAGCTCGGATTGTATTCATTATCATATCTTGCAATTGTTCGACAGATAATGAAGAGACTGAAGAAGAGGTATGATTGGTTTGACCAGTCGCCTGTTATATCCCCGGCGTCTGGTTTTGACTGGTCGCTTGTTTTTGTCACCGACGTCTGTTTGGGATTCTCCCTGTGAGTACCTTGTGCTGTAGAATTAGGACTCTCTGTTAGTATTGCTGTGGAAGATGTAGGTTTCCCAGACGGTGGTGGTGTGAAAGTTACACGATTCTCGGATGGCATTGGTGTTTCACCGAAGGTCTGAACTTCCAATTTTTTCATTAGTGTAGCGATTTGCAAGTCCTTTTCTTCAATAGTCTTTGTGAGGTTCTCAATGAAATGAGCCATAGTTGCTACTTGTTCCTCCACCGTAGCAGCTCCAGTCATCATAGCAGCAACCACATCTGAGTATGATAGGCCTTGAGAATCCACGTTCCTTGAAGTGATTGATTGCTCCGAAGTCTGACGTGGTGACTCTGGGGGTGAACCGACACTAGAGTGAGCATCATAGATAGAACAAAGTGAATCTGGTGGTGGAGCCTCCTCCGGAACAATGTCAAGGTTTTTGACATGTTGAGTTTTCACGTTCGCCGGTGTTGCAGGATTAGTTTTCACCATATCTGGCTGAAGTTTGAATGACGCCATCGCCTGGGACTTGCTACGTGTCACAGGACCCGTCAAGGTACTTCCATCGCTTAATTTGGTCTTCGTGCCACTTTTCATGGTGGCTTTAGCGTCGACCTTTGCAATAGCGATGTTCTTTTGGGCTTTCTTGTCTATCTGAATTTTAGGGGGAACCATAGAATCTGATAGAGAAGAAACTTGATAGTAGGAGAAAGAGATGAGAGGCAAAGGTGGTCCCACCGGGCGTGCCACAAATTTGTACACACAAATTTTGTAAGTCTGCAATAGAAACAAAATATGAAACAAAATAGAATTTTATTAATTTATGAATGTGGAGTACAGTCCTTTGTAATATCTTTTACAAAAAAAAAAAAAAAAGAATGGTCCTCTGATTCGATCTCCTTGTTTTTGGTTGGTTGGATCCAAGGGCTGCACGAGCTTGTTCTTGAATCACTGTGGAATTTGATGAAGAACGGCACGTTGTTGGATGTGCTTGATGTTCTTCGCTTTTGGGTTTTGATTCTGAATTTGTGTCTGAATTCTGAGTATCTGGATTTTTGAGTCTCTGAAATTCTGAATTTGTAGACTTCTGAATTCTGAATCCTCTCCCTTTCTTCCTCCAGGCCTCTATTTATAGGCTTCTTGGATTAATAGGATGATGACACGTGTCATCTCCTGATAAGGATAAAACTATAACTGGGCCGGGCCGGTTATATTGTGATAATTATCCTTAAAGATAATTATTCAAAATATATTTTATTAGGAATAATTATCGTTTCATTTAATTATCTGGGCTGAGCTAATTAAATAATTTAAGTGGACCAAGCCTGGTAAATTAAATAATTAAACATTAGGCCTATATTTAATAGGTCCATTCGTTAAAACCAAAACCCACTAAATTTTAGTGTCTACATTAGGTAATTTGAAAATGGTGAGTGATTTTATTTGGTAATTTTTCGAGTTTTATAGAAACTATTTTTATAAACTCTTTTTATAAAAAATCTTTTTATATCAATTAATAAATATTTTAATTAACAAATATTTTATAGTTTTAAAGAAACTCTTTTTATGATAATTAATAAATAATTTTTTATATTTTGTGTTAAGTTTTATAGAAACTCTTTTAATAATAGTAAAGATTTTTTTATACTAATTAATAAATATTTTATAGTTTTATAGAAACTCTTTTTATAAAAACTATTTTTGTAATTTGAATTTTATTAGGTAATTTGTAATTTGAATTTGAATAGGTAATTTGAAAGTGGTGATATTTTATATATTTGTGTTAGAGTTTTATAGAAACTCTTTTTATAATAGTATAGATTTATTAGGTAATTTGTAATTTAAAAGTGGTGATTGATTTTATTAGGTAAATGTTAGAGTTTTATAGAAACTCTTTTTATATTAATTATAAATATTTTTTTATATTTTGTGTTACAGTTTTAGAAACTCTTTTAATATTAGTAAAGATATTGATTTATTAGGTAATTTTTAATTTGAATTTTATTAGGTAATTTAAAAGTGGTGATTTATTTTATTTGGTAATTTTTAGAGTTTTATAAAAACTATATTTATATTTATTAATAAATAATTCTTTTTATATAAACTATTTTTATATTAATTAATAAATATGATAAAACTCTTAAAAACTATTTTAATATTAATTAATAAATATTTTTTGATATTTTGTTGTTACATTTTTATAGAAACTCTTTTAATAATAGTATAGATTTTTATTATGTAATTTTTAGAGTTTTATATCAATTAATAAATAATTTTTTTATATTAATAAATAAATACTTGAAAAACTCTTTGCACATCTAATAATAGTATAGATAGATATAGATATATATTTGTGTTAGAGTTTTATAGAAACTCTTTTAATAATAATATAGTTTTTATACTAATTAATAAATATTTTATAGTTTTATAGTAATTTAAATTTTATTAGGTAATTTGAGAGTGAAAAGGCAAGTCAAGTGAATGTTTTGTAGCATAGACACTAAAGTATTCAACAGAATTGCTTGATAGAAATATAATTACACACCACACAGTTTTTCTTTGTTTAAGCAAAAGGAATAATGCACAATTTTCTTTGTTTAAGCACAAACAATAGTGTGAGCCGGTGAGTGATGTAAATTTTCTATAAGCAAAGTTCAATTTAATTGGAAAAATTGCAAAGAAGCTAAAATCTACATATACAACTTATCTACAACAAAGTGGCATTGACAGGGGAACGAAGATGGATCATTTATGGGATATAACTTACAAGAAATCAAAACCTTCCAAATTCTCCTTCTCTGTATGAACTCCGCCCACCAAAAGTGGAGCTCGGCGAAAAGAGACATAAGTCAAATTCTTGGGTCAAATCCCGAGAAAAGCTATAAAAGTTCAGAATATAAAGATTATAAAGTTTAGGTTGGTGAATTGCAATTAATACGTATCCTAACCCCACTCAATAACACATTTCAAAATCCAATAATACAAATCACAACAACTGCCTATCCAAAAACCCATGCCAGAATGACTTTCATTAAGAATATGATGAGAGTTCTTCCGAGAAATTCCATCTTCAAGGCTTTTTAAACCAACAAAGATGATTTGATATTCTGAATCTATGAATTTCTACACTTCTAAGTCTCTATTTATAGGCTTGATGATATGTGCCTTCTTGAAAGTAATAGTATAGATTTATTAGGGAATTTGAATTTTATTAAGTATAAAACTCTTTGAATATATCTTTGTCTATTTTGTCTAATGTGATAGAGTTTTATTGAAAATAAAATAAGTAATTTGTGGTAGAGTTATTCTTGTCTAATTAGATTTTATTTTATTAGATTATATTTTATTTTATAGAAATTCTTTTAATAATGGTGTAGATTTATTAGGTAATTTGAATTTTATTAAGTATAAAACTTTTTAAATATATCTTTGTCTATTTTGTTTAATGTGACAGAGTTTTATTGAAAATAAAATAGATAATTTGTGGTAAAGTTATTCTTGTCTAATTAAATTTTATTTTATTTTATATAAACTCTTTTAATAATAGTATAGATTTATTAGGTAATTTGAATTTCATTAAAAAAATTTAGAATTTTATATCAATTAATAAATATTTTCTTCAAATTAATAAATAAATACTGAAATGCTGAAACATTGAAACACTTTGCACATTTAATAATAGTATAGATATATATATACAGGCAAGTTCTCATGCAGTAAAAAAAAAACAGATTTTTTAGCGGATCAATAGTTAATTACACATAATACTTTATCAGACCTAACCATAATTAATATTTGTTACCTTAATAGTCAATTTACCATATTTAGTCAACATCTTTATTTAATCTCTCTCCTCCTTAATCTCTTCCATTTTCCTTGCAACTCCAACAGTCAATTTGTTTATAAATTTGTAATAATTGCTTATGAAAAAATCCCCCTAAATTGAAAACAAAAAAAATTAAAAGAGCAAAAAAATTAAAAAAGCTTATTCACGAACCCTAAAAAATTGATATCCTTTGAACCCATGAAAAAGCTTATTAAGTAATTATTCCACTCTTCGTTCTCAATTTGTTCTTTTAACCCAGTAATGCGATCTTAGTTATTTTCAATTAGAAATTGAGCATCATTTGGAAACTAATTTAAGAATTGTCCCACATGTATCTAGAGTACAGATAACCAATTGGCATATTGGAAGCATATGATAGATTAATGGCATGAGAAGGAGTTTCTAATTTACATTGCAAATTGATAAATAAGGTTTAGTTTGATATACCTGTGCAAGTAGTACCATGAATTGCTAGACATGTACTATTAAAGTTCTTGTTAATGACTATCTAAATTTGAGAGACTGTGAAGTGGTAAATGGGGGGTGTGTGTGTTATGTGCACTTAACATAGCCTCGCCAAAATGTTTCTGTATGATTATTTTCAACCACCGAAAAAATTAAAAAAGAAGTTGAGTAATAGAAATAGTTTTTGAGATATTTTAAAATTTTGAACGTGGATTTTTTGATATCATAAAATATTTCTAAAATTGGGAATAGTTTTTGAGATATTTTAAAATTTTGAACGTGGATTTTTTGATATCATAAAATATTTCTAAAATTGGGATGATGAGATTGGATATTTAATTGTATTTGTGCATAAAATTTAAAAGAAATTGTAATGCGTGAAAACTATGGTAAATTGACTATTAAGGTAACTATGATAAATTGACAATTAAGGTAATAAATATTAACTATGGTTAGGTAATAACGTGTAATTGACTATTTGACTATTGGTCCGCTAGAAAATCTGTTCTTTTGGACCGCATGAGAGCCTTTCTGTATATATATATATCAAACCAAAAAACGAAGCACACCTCTGTATCAGTGCAAAACCTACTTGAAATTCCTTCTCACCTTTGTCCCTCTCCATCTGAAGAACCAATTCTCCCTAAAATCAAATCCCTAAGATCTCTCTCCATGGTCATTTACAAAAGACCACATGACTTAAATCCTTTTAACAATTTCATTCATCCATCAAAGCAATTGGAAATCAGAGGAGATGCCGCAATTTATTCAAATATATATATATATTATCTTTAAATCCTATTAATACTTGTTCAAAATTTTGTATGACTTTATTTTACATAGATTTCTAGCACTGTTAAGTCACCGTAACCATTATTACAACCGCTAACCAGGTTCGTCAAAATCAAACCGTCTCAACCAAATAAGAAATGGTGAATTATGAGTTCATTTGGGATTGCTTCTCTACTGCTTTTATATTTTAAAAAATTATTGGCATTTTGAATATAGAGTTTGAATATTTTAGGTAACTTTTTTTCATTAGACAATTTTGGCCTTTTAATTTTTTATGACGACAATTACACCACTTCCTTAATAATGTTATCAAATATAGTAACATCATATTAAAAGATATTATTATAAAATTAGCTATATAATTATTTTAAAAAAATTAATTTAATTATAAAAAGTACTTATTATATTATGTCACTAAACACCTAACATGCTTATTATTGAACGCAATTTTTTTATAACAACTCCGAACGAACAAACTCTAAACTATAGATTAAAGTTAAAACTCAACTGACTCCGCTTTACTCACTAAAAGTTGACCTTCTATATTAATCAAATGATGAAGGGGAGTAGCTACCAAAAATTTAAAGGTAGTCTAAAGTGTAGTGTGTACATTGTCTAAAGAGAAGAGATTGCGCAATCGTTGCGGTTCCTAAATGGATTTTTTAATTTTTTTTTTATTAAAGTACAATATAATTAGACATCTGATTCGAGTACTTTTCGTGTTCTATGTCAATTGAGCAAATAAATTTGTCCTCAGGAAGAGTAAGTTAGAATGTACGGTCACCTTTACAACGGAGTCGTATGACAAATTAAGTATTGAATCAATGGTATATATGATATAAACATAATTTCATTTTTTAAATCATTTCAAAACAATTGTTACTGATAGGGAAAAATAAACCTAACCTATCTTGACCTAGTGATAAAGGCAACTAAGTGTTGACCAGCCGCCAGATCCCTTCTACTTTCGAAAGATAATATTTTGTTATCAAGGATAACGATTTCCATTGGATAAGTTCCATGGGATAATGACAAATCTTATCAAGGATAAGATTTCCATGGGATAAGTTCCATGGGATAAGGATTATAATATTCCCTTATCAAGAATAAGAGAAGTGATGATAAATAGGAAGACGACTCGGGAATAAGGGACGACAAAAAAAAACTATTATTAAATTCTTGCCTTTCTTTTAGACCTCCGGTGACTTACTTGATCGTCAGAGAGCTCTTAACAGGCACCACACCAGTGTCGTCAAGATTCATCGATCTTCTACTCTCTTCTTTACAGGAAAATGGTGTTGTATCGGACCGTGTGGATTTCACCCTCGACAGTTGGCACTGTCTGTGGGAAACGACGATTCCCTTAAATCAATTACTCGGTTGGGTATATTCACTTGCGGTCCGGTATGGTAACTAGAACAGAAACATCGTTGTAGGGATCTAGTCAAAGAGAAGGATCGGGTGAGCACCCAGACGTCTCGAATAACCAAGAATAGCTTGTAGCGTTAGAACTACAGGTCCAAACTCTGCGTCAAAGTATGGACCAGTTGATCCAACAAAATGCAGAGATCCTGCAACATCTTATCCCAGCGGGACCACCACCTCAACAAGAATTGTCCGACCCATGTCCTCCCAATTTGAATGATGGGGGACAACACGAGGAAGACCGAGAAAATAATCCGTCTCACAAGTTCGAAACAGAACAAAGCCAAGTCGGAAACTGATACAGATAACCTCCTTCCCTGCCTCCAGGAAATCCCCAATCTCAAACAGGCACAACCTTCTGTGTTAAGGAAAAGACATAGAAAATTACCTATTTCACCCTACAGATCGAAGAACTCAAGGCGAAAATGGAAGATGTAATACAGGTTATGAAATGGAAAGGTCCTGCCACCATAGATGACCTGGTACAAAGGACTAACCTGTCATTCAGCCCCGCCGTTATGAAATGCCCCCTGCCTAGCAAGTTCAGGATGCCCTCGTTCGAAAGCTTCGATGGGACCAAAGATCCCCTCGATCACCTGGAGACCTTTCAAGCTCTTATGCATTCGCACGTTGTGCCAAATGCAATCATATGATGAGCTTTTCCCACTACACTTAAGGGATCGGCAAGAGTTTGGTTCAATAAGCTGAAACCAGGAACCATCAACACCTTCAAAGAACTGAGGAAGCAATTTGTGAGCCACTTCATTGCAGGTCAGAGGCATAGGAGGCCGACCACCTACCTGCTGACCGTGAAGCAGCAGAAGGGCGAGTCGATCCAGGAATACATTACCCGATTCAACACAGAGATGTTGCAGGCAGAAGAGGTGGATGACAATGTGGCTTTGACCGCTTTCATAGGAGGACTCCAAACCTCCAGATTCTTGTTCGCCTTATCCAAAGAACCTCCCACCAGCATGGCAGAGTTGTTGATCAGAGCGCAGAAACACATGAACGCTAAAGACGCCATGAGTGCACGAAAGGGAAAGAAAGAAGAGGACCAGAAGAGGTCAGCCCCTCTCACCAGGGATGAAAAGGATACCAGCTATTAGGGATCATTCTTCAGCCAAAGCGATAGGACATATAGTGAGGAAGACTTAGATAAGTATACCGACTAACAATTATCTCACAGCTGAAATTAGTCTTATTAAGTCATTCAAAATAAAGACTGGGGGCATCTTAGTTCATCATTTCACGTGTTATTTTATTTTCCAATAAGGTCACCATCACCATTGAGATAGATGACCCTCAATTTTTACGTAAAAAATTATTACGTTTTTAGTTACCTACCTATGTGGTAATATTAAGCTCATAGTGATCTATTTTTCTCATTAAAGGACCAAGGGCCAACAACACATTTTTCACTCATTAAAGGGACAAGAAACCGATTACTTCTTCTACAAAGAACGGTGAGATAATTAAAGCTTCATTCATTTACTAGAGAGACGAGACGACTACCTCTCGTATTAAATGGGTCACCCTCCTTTAGACTATGCCTCTTTTCCCCATAAAGGAACGAAGGGTCAACTTCTTCCCTCGGTAAAGAGACGGAGGGTTAATTATTCCCTTATTAAAGGGCGAGCTCACAACGCTCGAGCAAGTCTACTTTCCTTATTAAAAGGGACAAGAAAGTAATCATCAAGCATGCTTAGCTCAGTAGGACTTGCCATTCCCGATGCTTGACAAAAATCTAATTCCCTTACTAAAGGGACGAGCTGAGTGAAGCTTGAAAACTTAATTCCCTTACTAAAGGGACGAGCTGAGGGAAGCTTGTAAAATTTAATTCTCTTACTAAAGGGACAAGCCGAGTGAAGCTCGTTCCCTTATTATAGGAATGACGAGCTAAGTAAAGCTCGTAAAATTTATTCCCTGGCCAAAGGGATGGGCTGATTGAAACCCATGAAGTTTACAACTAGTATATCGAATTTTCAAAAGAAAAATCTAGTTTTACATCACTAAGAGTTATTGACCATGGGTTTGAATCCATGCCCTTCAAAAACAGAACATTGATTTGGTATCTGTATTAATTTCACCATTGGGAAGAGTACCCAAGGGAACATTACCCAAGGGCA
Organism: Cornus florida; assembly: GCF_030987335.1. NCBI lineage: Eukaryota > Viridiplantae > Streptophyta > Magnoliopsida > Cornales > Cornaceae > Cornus > Cornus florida. The sequence continues at coordinate 73,940,733 of NW_026775579.1, read as the reverse complement.
GAATATCCACGGGAATATTACCCAAAGGAAGATTACCCGAGGAATGATTACCCAAGGGAAGAGTACCCAAGGGAACATTACCCAATGGCAGAGTACCAACATTACTCAGGGGTAGAGTATCCATGGGAACATTACCTAAGGGAAGAATACCCATAACCCAAGGGTAAAAAAATAAAAAATAAAAAATAAAAACTTCTACTGTTCAATGAATAGTACCCGCGGGCACTGTTCACAAAGGAACAGTGCCTACGGGTACAGGGAACAGTGCCAGGGGCAAAAAAAAAAAAAAAAAAAACTACTATTCAATGAACAGTACCCCCCGAGCACTGCTCCCGAAGGAATAGTGCCGAGGGCCAAAAATATATATATATTTTACATTCCCAAAGTTAGACGAGCAAGCTTGGGAATGGGGGGCAACTGATAGGGAAAAATAAACCTAACCTATCTTAACCTAACGATAGAGGCAACTAAGTGTTGACCAGCCACCAGATCCCTTCTACTTTCGAAAGATAATATTTCGTTATAAAGGATAACGATTTCCATTGGATAAGTTCCATAGGATAATGACATATCCTATCAAGGATAAGATTTCCATGGGATAAGGATTATGATATTCCCTTATCAAGAATAAGGGAAGTGACGATAAATAGGAAGACGACTCGAGAATAACGGATGACAAAAAAAAACTATTATTAAATTCCTGCCTTTCTTTTAGACCTCCGGTGACTGACTTGATCGTCAGAGAGCTCTTGAAAGGCACCACACCGGTGCCGTCAAGATTCATCGATCTTCTACTATTTTCTTTGCAGGAAAACGGTGTCGTATCGGACCGCGTGGATTTCACCCTCAACAGTTACTATAGAAATTAAAAATGAATTTAAAGTTTTATGATACTACTAGACTACTTGTCTACTGCCCAATGGATGTATATAAATAAAAATTCATATTTATATATAATTTTGTCTGCGCGTTGGTGTGTTCGTCGCGATATGCACCAAATTGCACTAAAAAGTGTGTACTATGGCCAAGTTTGAATTTATAAAATGCCACTACTACTACTAATTACTAATATAGCTAGAGTGAGTAGGGATCGTCCCAAGGGAATGAGAACGGTATTTTTGTGGAAACAATGTTAGATTAATAGGTCGAGTGATCAAAAGATGGTTTGTGGTTGAGTTAAACTACAATTTAAATTAAACAAATGCAATGTAAAACAACTAAAGTAAGTAAGGTGTAGAGAATATGAGAGAGGAGTCTTGGGTCATAGAGTTCACCATTAAGCATTACCTTCTTAGACATTCAATATTTGATGGATTAGGGGGAATAAGTATTGTAAAGGAAAGTGTGTGACATTAATTGAAACATTAGCATGAATGGCAAAGTAAGTATATATTGTTTAGTCAATCTAGTGAATAACACAACATATCAAATTAAGTCATTAATCCTTCCATAAGCCCACAATCAATGCACACTCAACAAATTAGAGACATATACTACTTGCATTCATAAGTATGGAACATCAAACAATAAAAGTGGATTGTCCACCTATCTAAGAAAGTAAGGCAACTACACTACAACTAGGCTAGTGATATGAAAATTAAATTAAGGAGGTGGCACAATCCATCAAGAAATAAGTATGAACCATCAAATAAACTACAAGAGTATTACATTTAAGCACCATGCCTTGACCATCACTAGATTCATAATATCAACACACATAGACATGCATCAATGTCACAAAACCTAGACATAAACACATGAACATCCATTCTAGCATACATAGATATATGAATAAAATTAAATGATCAATTGGAAGTACTAAACTACACAAATTATTGTAGAAATAAGATTTATATATATCAAATGTCAAGACAAGAAATACAACACTAATCCCCATTAATTACAAAACATCAAAGCCTAGGAGGCATGCTTAGGGCTAACTTTAGCCCCAAGAGATGGTTTAGCCACTCATTAATGCTGTCATCCGACCCTCAAGGGCTATCTCCATGGTAGAGCTCATCTTCCTCCTCTTGTGTTCTTGGTGGAAACCCTAGATGAGAGGAAGAACTTTCCTAATTTGTGTATTCTCTCTCTAATCTCTAGCCAAGCCTCTTTCTAACTAACCAACCTCTTTACTCAAAATAGCCAAAATCCTTATATAGGTAGCTCAAATGTCTCACCCCATGGTCAGACCTCGTGCACTAGCACCTCCCAATGATTGCACCACGAGCACATATTTAATTTGGCTTAAAATTAACTTTTCACGCAACTTGAGGTAGTTTGATCGATCACGAGGTTGCTTGGATCAATCGAACCTTGGTGGCGTACTTATTGGATAATGACAAGGCTAAGATATTTTTGGAAAAAGGACAAAAGTGGTAGGTGATGATAAGATCAGAGGGGTTTGATCGATCGAAGGAAAGGTTGAATCGATCGAACAAGATATTTTAATGAGGATAAGGACAAAATGCTCAATCCATCATGGCATAGTTGAATCGATCACTGTGTGATCGATCAGAGCTTAAGTTCGATCGATCGTAGAAGGCCTTCTTCACCACTTTGCTTCCACTTTACTCCTTTCTTCCATTAAGTTTGAGATTGCTTCTTTTAATGCTCTAATTCGACTGAATTAACTTATTTGAAGATAAATGCCTGAAAAGGGAAATAAACACGAAATTAGACTAGAACGGAAAAATAAGATAGAATAAAGTCCTAGAACGTTTAAGCTTAAGGGGTTTAAATGCGCACTTTTCAGCGCTTATCACACCCCCAAACTTAAATAAGCCTTATTGTACACTTTTGTTATATGGATTGATACACAAATGATAGCGCTTAAGCTACAGAAAATGTTGAGGCAGTCTAAAATTTAGCGAGGGGCACTATCTAAAGAGAAGAGATTGCACATTAATCCACGTGTGTCCTAAATGGTTTTTTAGTTTTTATTTTAATTAAATATAATTAGATATCTAATTTCAGAAAGAAAAGAAAAAAAAATGTTATATTGAGCCTCTTTGTTTGAAGTTCAACAGAATTGCTCACAGTGTGTTGAAGTTTTTACAAATAATAAATAAAAATTAGCACTTTCATGTTCTATAGCAATTGAGACCCCAATTTGTCCTTAAGAAGAATAAGATCTATGGAGGAATAGAATATTTTTGGCATAATATCTCACAAAGAATGATATATTATGTCTCGAGATTGGAGAATGCATGTGTGATGAATTATGGAATGTTTTAAGAGTTTAATTCTATCATTTTTTCTATAATCATAATATATATAGTGACTAGTGATAGTGTATTTGCTTAAAATTAAAGAAGAAGAATAAGTACATCAAGCCATAAAAGTGACATACGTAAGCTGCATTTATTGATACGAATGCAACAATATATATTATATTAATTAAAAGTAGCGGTAACATTGACATGATAGAGAATTATTTTAACCATTAGTTTGGCTTCAAATTTATTTAGCATTGACGACTATCTTAACACCAGCAACACAATCCCCTGAAAAATTAGATATGAAGTAATTATGTCCCTTTGCAAGCAGTATGTGGTCATCTCCCATTTGGAACGTTGATGAATCGAGTGAAGTCTTGCAACTGTTATAGTCATCTTGGTTTACCACAATCACATCGTGATGAGCTCGATCATAGATGAACTCTGATAAATACAGAGACACATGTGTACACACAAATTTTGTAGTCTGTAATAAAAAAACAAAATATGGAGCAAATAATAATATTTTATTAATTTGAAAAAATTGGAGTATAATCCTCTGTAATAATATATTCTTTATAAAGAATAAGGTCCTCTAATTCAATCTCTTTTTTGTGGTTGGTTTGATCCAAAGGCTACACAAGCTTGATCTTGAATCACCGTGGAATTTGGATGAAGAACGACACGATTTGATGTGCTTATTGTTGATCACCATGAAATTTGATGAAGAATGGCACGATTTGATATACTTGGTGTTCTTCGCTTTTGGGCAGAGTTTCTGTATTTCTCTCTAGAATTTTGGATTTCTGAATTCTGAATTTGTGTCTGAATTTATTAAACTTCTGGATTTCTAAATTTGTGTCTGAATTTCTGGACCTTCTGGATTTATGAATTTGTGTTTGAATTTTTGAGTCTCTGGATTTTTGGACTTTTGAATTCTGAATTTGTGTCTGAATTTTTTGACCTTCTGGATTTCTGAATTTGTGTCTGAATTTCTAAGTCTCTGGATTCCTGGATTTTTGAATTCTGAATTTGTGTCTGAATTTCTTGACCTTTTGGATTTCTGAATTTGTGTCTGAATTTCTGAGTCGCTAGATTTCTGGACTTCTGAATTCTGAATTTGTGTACCCCTCCTTTCTTCCTTCTTCCTTCAGGCCTCTATTTATAGGCTTCTTGAATTAATAGGATAATGACACGTGTCATCTCTTGACAAGGATAAAATCATAATTGGGCCGGGCCGATTATATTATGATAATTATTCCTAATATATTTTATTAGGAATAATTATCTTTTTATTTAATCATCTGGGCTGGGCTGATTGAATAATTTAAGTGAACCAAGTTTGGGCCAATTAAATAACTTAATTAAAGCCCATATTTCATGAGTTCATTTGTCAAAACCAAAGCCCACTAAAATTTTAGTGTCTACAAATTGCCCCTACTTTAAGTCCCAAGATTGACAGGACTTACTTCTTTTTCAAGTGGGACTTGAAATAGCTTTTTTTTTTTTTTTTTTTTTTTTTTTTTTTTTTTTTTGTCACTTTCCTATCCAACTTTGGATTATAAGATTTTCCTCTTTTACTTTTCTATCCAACTTTGGATTGGAATTTTACTTTCCTATTTGAACTGAATTATCCAAATCCCAATACAACTTGGAGGTACCTTGTTGCCTATACAAACCCTCAATATTATAGTGTTTGACATCAATTTCAATAATCTCTGAAGACTTTTCATATTATAACTTCTGAATACTGTGTTGGATTGCGGCCTCTACTTGAACACAAATAATTGGTATGTCTCTTTTCTTCTTCTTCTTTTTTTTTTTTTTTTTTTTTTTTTTTTAATGATTTTTAGTCCCTCTGGGACCCATTGTTCCGTTGAAACCTGTAATGACCCGGTCATTTTCCTTCCTTTCCTTTTTCTCAAATTTTACGGATTAATTTTTTTCCATTTAATTTTCTTTTCCGAATTCTGTTTCTTGTCACTGGGTGTGATCTTGAGTGCTTGGAAATGGTTTCTGAGACTCTTTCGTTTGGATTGACAACTTCTTTTAAGGACCGAGTCATTTTCACATTTTCACTTTTTGGACACTATTCAATTTTTGTCCTTTTCCCTATTTTACTCTTCCCAGTTTGTCACTTTTTGGCATAACCTCACTTTTCATGCTCGGAGTTGGTTTTTGACTTCACGTATCTTCATTCTAAGTGGTTTCCACACAATACGCATCCTTACTTTTGTAGAAAAGTACTCTGGTTACTCCCGGTGTCCATAGGGGCATGGATGCACATTTCTTCAGAATCTTTTTCTTTTATTGGGGTATTTTTCATAAATATCTTTTGAAAATATTTTATTTCAGGAGTTTTTAAGAAAATATTTTTGGAAGATATTTTCATTTTGGGTCTTAGTGTAGTTTTCACTCTTTGGAATGGTCATTGTGCAATTAACGAAAGTTACTGCAAAATAGCTCATTTTGAGCCTAGATTCTCGTACGGGATTCATTTTCATATTTCGTTGAGTCATGTACTCTTAGAATTTCCTTCTGGTCGTTTTCTCTAGTTTCAGGGTTTCTGTTCGGAGCATATCTCTCTGCTCGGGACTCGGATTTCGACACCGTTTCTTGATGAGGCCGCTTGTATACGCCAAAATAATGCAGTAAATGTGCGGTTCAAGAAAAGCCTTTTAGGTCAAGTTTAAATTTATAAAAATCACTACTACTAACGTAGTAAAAATTAGTAGGGATCGTCCCAAGGGATTATACGTGCTGAAATTTAATTTCGACTCTAATGTACCAAATGATTGCAAAGAGAGAGATTGGTTGATTAAACTATGATGCAAGAAAATTAAAATACAATTAAAATAAATTAAGTTGAGATAGGGATTTAAGATATGAGAAGTGAGGCCTTGGAGTGCATTGGAATTGACACCAAGCTTGTTCACCAAACCACACACTTTCAACTAATTTGGGGAAAACCTTCTTGTGAACAAAATGAGACTACCAATTGCAATATTAAACATGGGCCATCAACTTCAATAATGATTTGCCTACCTAACCAATAATTAAACTAAGTGTAAAACAACCCATCAATTCTAAGCATGACCCATCAAACTAGTCACAATTGTAGCACACAACAATCTAGAGAATCATGGAATTTGGAATAATAAGCCATGTAATATCAAATCAAGTAAAGATTGTCTACCCACCTACAAGCATGAATTAGATTGTAGAACAACCCATCAAGCATAAGTATAATCCATCAAATTAATTGGCAAATCCATCTAATAAAAACCATGTCTAGCCATCATTAGATTCTTAATTAATCACACATAGACATGCAACCAACATAGAGAAACTAGTGTAGAGACCAATTCTCAAAATAATCACACATAAGACAATATGTAATCACAAAGAGAATCAATAGGAAGAATTAAACCATATGAATCATGTGAGACATAATTCCTAATTTAATCATACATAGACATGTAAATAAATTAGAGAATTAATAGAAAGAATTAAACCATAGAAATCATAGAAATATACTAAGATTCATTAAATTCACAAGGCTAAAACACTAATCATAAGATATTATTCCCTAAAAAGTACGAAAAAGATAGAGGTTTAGATTACAAACTTGGGGCTCATCCAAGCCCCAAGGAGAAGTCTAGCCAATCATGGAGGAGGTAGGTGTGATCTTGGACCCCTCAAAGGCAATCTCCAAACATGGCTCTATCTTCTTCCCCTTCTTATTTTTTGAATTCTAGAGAAAGAGTGTGTGTGTAGATCTTGAGATGTGTTCTTATAGCCTCCATTCTTCTCTTTTCTTCTAACCCTAATCTCTAACTTTTCTAGAAAGAGAAAATGAAAATTACAATAAAAATTGAAGACTAAAAGATATTGATTGATTGATTGATTACAAAAATGGTTCAATTCCCTTTAAATACAAGGTCATTTTCTTAGTCACTAAGTCAGAAATATAGCCCCAAAAATATCTAATCCCGCAACTATGTGGTAGGTGGAATTTGGGCGTGCGGAAATAAAACAACTCGCTGCCAGCACATTTTCGATCGATCGTCGATCGATCGAAGTTCGATCGAAAATATCTTTGATCCATCGAATAAATCTTCGATCCATCCAAATTTTTAGCATTTTTGACCTTTTTCCAGATTTTTCTGAAATCTTCCCAGAACCTTTGCTTGACTCCAAAAAGGCTGAATACACCATTTTTAGCCCGTTTGAACTTTATTGACCTGGAATAAGCAATAACATAAATAAGTATCTAAGACATGAAAATAAGATAGATGATTGGACTATAATACCCTACCTTAGGTGCTAAAATGCATCTCATTTTAGCACTCATCACACCCCCAAACTTAGATATTACTAGTCCGTAGCAATGAACTATAAAGGAAATAAAGAAATAAATGACTATACAACTATCAACTAGAAAGTAATAAAAAGATAACGTCACTTTTGTAGGGAACACGATTGCATTTAGCATATACAACAAGCCTTTTGAACCCTTAGGTTACCCCTAGTGGATGAGTGAAGTCTCGTGAGGGTTTCCAGAAATGATACCCACAAATATTGAGCTCTTTTTCACAAGAGAGAAAATATACAAAACAAGCATTGGGAGTAAACTACCTCAAGTATGCAATTTTTCAACCCTTTCCAAGCAATCTCCCAAAATCTCAACATCAAGCAAGCAATATGGTCCTCCACATATAAAGAAAATGATCATGCAAATCAAAACAACACTAGAATCTTTTTTGAGTGAACCGACATCAAATATGTTACTATCTAAGCCAACTAAAGAAATGATCACATCTTTACCCTCAAATTAGCACACAAATCTAGTCCCGATCATCAAAACAAAGAGTGGACCTTTTATTAAAGCTTTATTCAACTAGGTGCGCTTATTCTTTTCACTCATTTTTTTTTTTATTTTATTTTTATAACTATCCTAAGGATCAAAGATGGAAGCATGGTGTAATACAATGATCTATTAAGCTTTCTAGCGATCCATGAGGTCAAGCGTTAGGTCAATGACTCCCAAACCAGAAGGCTTTAGGGCATTAGGCGTTTAAACATCCCTGAGGACTTACAAACTCAAATCAACTAGGCTACAAATCAAAACAACCTCCATCTAATCATTTCCCACTTCTCACCTTTTGGGAGAAATCTTCACTTTTTTATTGCTTTTGCAACTCTTTTTTTTTTTTTTTTTTTAGAGATTCAATTATTAACCTAGAGTTTGGGCCCTCCACTTTTCGGCGCAAGAAATTCAGTGCTTGATGAGGCTAGAATCCTGGCTACTCAATGAAAAAGGATTGCTACCCACTTTTGTTAAAATGAAAGCTTTCAATGCATTACTGGCTCAATTGGGATATAACTAATTCGATAGTCAACTAAGCATGTACCCCACAAATGAATACCAGTGTGCGCTTGTGCTAGTGTAGAATCCTAGAGTAAATCTCAAAACAATCACAAAATCAAGATGATGTGGACCACAAATGCAAGCAAGATATCAATTTTTCAAAAAATTTACTCTTAAATGGCATCCACAGGGCATACAAGGAGTATTGAACTCTTAAGTTAAGCAATTTTTTAAATTCTAAGTATCATGGTCCTCAAAAGATCAAAATCATCACCCAGACTCTCAAATCATATCATATGTATAGGAAATAAGTGCGACATGTAAAATATGCTAACACACCCCCAAACTTAATATGTGCATTGTCCTCAATGTACAAAGAAGCAACAGATAATGGAAAGAGTATACCAAATGGGTGAAGCACAATAGACCCGGCAACGGAAGCTTAGTTTTAAAAGGCGCACCCCCAAACTTAGATTCCAAAAACCTGTCTGAAAATGGTCACACTAACAACTGTCAAAGCATATGCATCAATGATATAACTGAGAGGTAAAACTGAGAACTAGGCAAAAATCATGGCATATAGCAAGATATGGCTCATAACATATAGAACTGATATCAAATATCCAAAAATCCATATATAGAAAATAAGTGCAGGATCGAATATCCATAAAATCAATAATATCCATAAAGATCTAAAAATATCCAAAGATAATCCAGAGAAATATCCATGATAACAATATAAAATAATATCCAAAATATCAAATATCCAAGAACAAATATCCAAAAGCAGTGCAAATATCCAAATATCCAAATATGATGTAGAAAAAATCACAGTCAGAACAATAGAGATCATGAGTATGAGAGAGAGAAAATGATGGCATCAGACAGAGGGGTTTGGAGTAATCATGTCAGCAATATGTTGCAGCATAGCAGACATCTCGGTGCTGTGGCGAGTGAGCGAAGTGGTAAGGTCAGTCCTCAAAGCTCCAAGCTTATGTCTCACCTCAGCTACCTCAGTACGCAGGGTATCAGATCTCTGAACTAAATCATCATGTCTCCCCACCAGATCGTCGTGTCTCCTCACTAGGTCATCATGCATCTTCGAGATATCCTCATGTCGACCAGTCATGTCAACTCTGAAGGATATGAAATCTGTATGCAACTGAGCTACCTCTAATTGGTAGCTAGAGTCAGTGCTGGTCTATGCTGTAGGTGCGGGAGGATGGGCATGTGATGGGCCAATCTGCTGTGATGCAACCAGTACATCTGGCTGGGCGGTGGATCCAGAAGTAGTAACGCGATGTCTCTATCTGGGAGGAGATCTATCAGCTGTATCACCCTCTGGAGCATCGCCTACTATTGCTGCCTGTGCTGCCTCTCTCTATTACTGTGCCTGTAATCTCTTCATATCCCTATTGCCTCTATTTTTTTGGCAGGCATTGAAGGTCTTGTTCCACCGGGTCAGATTATAAGCTCTTTTGGCCCTGTCATCATCGGGCTCTGGTATCTCCTCAAGGTCAAACTAGTATCCCTGATCTATGAGTAGCTGTGTGATAAGATTGCCAAAAGGTAATAGCCAGGTCTCAGCTCTAGTGGTAGGTGTAAAATGCAAGTTCTTCCAGAACTTGTGGATAAGCTCCCAAAAAAGTGCAGGAATGGAGATCCAGTATCCCTGATGTAAACAATATAAAGCCTGAAATATGCCCTCCCTCCTCAGAGTGCCATGACCGGTAGGGAAGGCATTGAGGTGAAGCACGGAGTCGAATAACTAGTACCGGGGATCTATCTTGACCCGGTTTAAAAATATGTGCCTCTCATATGCCACATATGGAGATAATGTGGTAACCATGGTTTGCTCAGTAGGGAATGGTGGATGATCAGGGTAGAGAGGCTCTTGAGTATCCTTATCTAGTAGAGAAGTGAGGGGGCAATGGCTGGCAACAGCTATAGTCGGCAAATAAATGTTTATCTCCTGACCATCGATGGTGGTGTGCAGAAGAAGTCTGTCATCCTCATCCATTCGGAGGTACTGATAGAAGAGAACAACCAAACGGGTATAGAAAACTGTGTCTGCAGGAGTCATAATGGCTGCGCTACCTCGTCTCACAAACTCGTCATAAGACCATCTAGGCTGGTCCAATGTAGCAAAAGCAGCTGTATTAAATCTATACTCGGTCTCTCGGGATCTATTAGCATAAGAATCAGTAGGATGATGAGTGCTGAAAAGTGAGCATTTAAACCCCTTAAGCTTAGGTATTCTAGGACCTTTATTTATCTTACTGTCCCGTTTTAGACTAATTTCGTGTTATTGCCCTTTCTATGTGCTTATCCTCAAAATAAGCTAATTCAGCCAAATAAGAGCTTAAAAGAAGCTAACTCAAGCTGGATGGAAGAAATGAGCAAAGTGGAAGCAGATTGAAGCAAAGTGTGGAAATTTAGCAGGTTTGATCGATCACATGGATACTTCGATCGATCGAAGGTTCATCGATCTGAACTCTCCAAGATGGATCCAAGCTCTTTTGTCCTTATCCAATGATCCCATAAAATTCGATCGATCCAACAATTCTCAGATCGATCGAAAATATTCCATCTTATCCTGTTGTACCACCCTTACCTACCACTTTTGTCTCATTCCCCAAAATATCTCAGATCTGTCCTTATCCAAAAAGGCGCCGCCATGGGAGGATCAATCCAGGCAAAGTTTGATAGATCTTAGCCATGTTCGATTGATCACAGTACAGGTTCGATCGATCGAACCCTCTTAAATCCGAAAAAAATATATTTCTAGCTCATTAAAAGTTGTCTCATTGTGAAATCATTGGAGGAGTCCTTGTATACGAGCCCAGACCATTGGGTGTGACATTTGAGCTACCTATATAAGGAATATGAGCCACTTTTACACATATACTTAGAGAGATAGTTTTTGATAGTCTTGGATATAATTCTTAAAGAGGAAGAAAAAGATAAGAGGAGGCTAGAGACATTCTTGAGAGGTTTTCTATCTTCCTTAAAAGAAGAGCACTTCTACCATGGAGATAGTCCTTGAGGGTTGGAGGACACCATTCATGAGTGGCTAGACATCCTCTTGGGGCTAGAGTTAGCCCTAAGCATGCTTTCTTTACCTTGATTTATGTATTTTTGAGGGGATTTGTGTTGTAATACATGTTTTGACATATTTATATACATAGATCTTATTTATTCAATGATTTGTGTGGTTTAATTCTTCCAATTAATCATTTCATTCTATCCATACGTCTATGTATGCTAGAATAGATGTTCATGTGTTTATCTCTATCTCTTGTGTTATTGATGCATGTCTATGTGTGTTGATGCTATAGATTTAGAGATTGTCAAGACATAATACTTAATAGAATGCTCTTGTGGTTTATTTGATGGTTTATACTCATTTCTTGATGGATTGTTGATGAGCACTGAAAAGTGCGCGTTTAAACCCGTTAAGCTTAAGCATTCTAGTACTTTTATCTATCTTACTTTGCCGTTTTAGACTTATTACGTGTTATTTATATTTTCAGGCACTAATCCCAAAATTGAGCTAACTCAACCAAATAAGAGCTTAATTAAAGCAATCCTGAGATAAACCAAAGGAGGGAGCAAAGTGGAAAATGAAAGGAGTAAAAAGTAATCAAGTTGTGCAGCTGAAAAGTTCGATAGATCCAACCTTGGCCTTTGCTGAAATTCCAAGTTCGATCGATCGAACATCACCTTCGATCGATCGAACCCTATTTTGTCCTATTCAAATGATTGATCTTATCCACAGCTGTACGCCTACCAACCACTTTTGTCTTTTTCCCCATAAATATCTTGAAAATATCCCAGCCTTGTCATTATCCGGAGGAGTCAGACCACTTCGATCGATCCAAGTTAAGGTTCGATCGATCGAACTTCCTCCAGTGAGAAAAAGTTAAAGTCCAGCTCATTTATTCCGTCCTTCATCCAATGATTCGAGAATATGCCTTACATGACCACAGCTCATCATGGGGTGTATTTGACCTACCTATATAAGGAATATGATACACTTTTTGAGGGAGTCTCTTGTCACACATTGAAAATTGATCTTAGAGGCTATTCTTGGAGAGGAGGAAGGAGGGAAGCTAGAGCACCAGTGGAGGAGATCTTCACCAACAAGGAGCAACCATGGAGTTAGCCCTTGAGGGTTGGATCATCACTACCATGAGTGGCTAGACATCCTCTTGGGGCTAGAGTTAGCTCCAAGCATGCTTTCTATACTCTAATCTTGTGTATTATTGAGGGATTAGTGTTGTATGATACATCTTGATATTCATGTATATATAAATCTTGATTATTTCATGGTTTGTATGGTTTAATGCTTCCAATTGACTATTCTATTCTTTCCATATGTCTATGTATGCTAGAGTAGGATATTCATGTGCTTATCCCTAGATTTAGTGTTTTTGATGCATGTCTATGTGTATTGATGCTATAGATCTAGAGATTATCAAGATGATATGCTTAATGAATGTTATTTTGGTTCATTTGATGGTTTATGCCTATTCTTGATGGTTTGTGCCTCTCCCCTAGTCTAGATAGCTTTATTTTCATGCTAGTAGTGTAGATTTAGTGTAGTAGTAGTGTAATGTTAGATGGGAGGATAATCTATTCTTGATGTTTGATGTTCCATGCTTGTGAGTCCAAATGGCATATTCCTCTAATATTGTGTTGTATGTGGATTGTGAGCTTAATGAAGGATTAATAACTTGTTTTGCTCTATTGTGCTATCCCTATGTTGTCTAGATAATATATGCTCTATTGTTTAGATATATTGTGCTCTTCACATGATGTTTAGACAATACTTGCTTGATTTGTCATCCTTGCCAATTGAATCAACCTAATGCACACACACCCTTATCATATTGCAACACATCCGTTACCCTCAATTGATCACTTGTTAGTAGTATAGAAAAGTATTGCTTGGTGGTGATCTCTACACCCTAAGACCTCTCTCTCTCTTGTTTACTTCATATTATTTTATTTAGTTGAATTCAATTTAGCTTAATCAACCAACCAATCAATTGTGTGATCACTCGACCTACTAACCCTAATTACCATAGTTTCACAATTCGATACACCATCTAATCCCTTAGGATGATCCCTACTCGCCCTATGTATATCTTATATAGAGAAAGGTAGTAGTGGCTTTCTATAAATGTAAAACTTGGCCACCTCCTAAATTCATGACTCTTCAAGCTTGACTTGGTATCGTGACCCTTGCAAAGGCCCGGTCAATTGTGCATCTCCTTTAGTCTAATTAGTTTAATTTCCATGTCATTAGCTTAGATGTAGTGTAGCTACCTTAGTTGTTAAATGGAAGGACAATCCATGCTTGTTGTTTGATGTTCCATACTTATGAATGCAAGTAGTATATTTCTCTAATTTTGTGATGTGTTTGGATAGTGAACTTAAAGGAAGGATTAATGGCTTAGTTTGATATATTATGCTATTCATTGTGTTGTTTAGACAATATACACTCAATTGGTCATCCATGCTTGTTGTAACAATCACACACGCTCACTATTGTTGCAACATATGCCTTCTCCTCATTAATTGTGAATTGAGTGTATAAAAAGGTGATGCTTAGTGGTGATCTCTAAGTCCCCAGATCTCTCACTCTTGTTTTATCAATCCTTTAATTACTTGTTTTATATTGATCTTGTTTAATCTTAATTGTAGTTTAATCAACCAACCAACCTACCTTTGATCACTCGACCTACTAACCCTTAGCATTGTTCCATTACTAGTAGCCCTTTAATCCCTTGGGACGATCCCTACTCACCCTTGCTATATTTTTAGTTAATGGTAGTAGTGGCATTTATAAATATAAAACTTGGCTACATTGCACATTCACTATCTTTTGTACATCTTTTAGGCTTTGGTGCTTGACGAATACCAAGTTTTTGGCGCCGTTACCGGGGATTTAATTGGCAACGCCGTGTTTTGGAAACAATTAGGGATTAGTACTCTTTTGATCGTGTCTTTTCTTTATTTTATTTTTGGTTACTTATTGTGTTTGTTCTTATGTGGCTAAGTGAAATTGAGCAAGGTGGTTAAGCAAAGGAGAATTCAAAGTAAGGAGCTAAGCTAAGTACAAAAAGGACTAAAAATTTAAAAAAAAAAATGCAAAACATAGCAAAGCTTAGAAGTTAAAAATGAATTAAAGTTGCTTAAGGACCCTTTATGAGATCTTTCTAACTCAAGCTCTAGTTAAATCGTCGGCCCGCATGGAGGCTTGTTTTTAATTTCTTAGATAAATCTTGAGCCCGCGTGAAGGTAATTTACTTTACTTTGCATGTTGTTTATGCATGGGAGCATGTGATCATTATATGTAGAGATTTGTTGATTGATTTGTTGCGGGGGCAAAGTGTTTGCTTAGTTGATTTCATTGTTGTGTTTATTGAATTTTATGCAGTCTTAACCAACCCGCCATCATAACCAATGGAAAATCTAGAAGGTCATCTTGGCTATTTAAACCCGAACTTCATGGAACATCCTCCTTTCAACCAATTTCCCCCCGGAGTTCAAGCTCCAATTCCTCCAATGGTCCTTCGTGATCATTAAAATTTTCATGAATATCATGCACCAACTTGCATCATGCTTCCTAATTTTGAGGCCAATCAATATGAAATTAAGCCCGAGACCATTCAAATGTGTCCACTCTTCTATAGCGTAGATGGGGAGGAGCCATATAAACATCTTAATGAATTTCTTGAAATATACTCCACCGTGAGGTATATAAATGTCCCGGAGGAAGTTCTTAAGTTACTTCTCTTCCCTTTTACTCTTAAAAATAAAGCTAAGCAATTGTTCAACAACTTAGGGGCAAATTCAATAACTTCTTGGTTACAAATGTAAAATGAATTTTTTTAAAAAATTTACCCCCCGTGAGTTTGACCAATGTTATGCGAACTTCTATTCGTGAATTTTCTCAAAGGGAAGGAGAACTTTTACATGAGGCTTGGGAAAAATTGAATAACTTGCTAAGAAAGTGTCCACATCATGGTATTCCAAAATGGCAAGTTGTCCAATATTTCTATGAAAGCCTATCCAACACTCACATGGACATAATTGATACCTCATGTGGAGGATCATATTTTGGGAAACATGAAGATGATGTTTGGCACATTTTTAAGAAAATGAGTGAAAATTCATTACATAAATGTCACACTTCTCAGTTGAGTCATGATTCTAATAATAAAAAGAAAAATTTGAAAGTATGTCAAATTGAAAGTCCAATAGAGATTGTTGCCGAGGTCAAAACCCTAACTCAAAAACTTGATCAATTTTTATTGAGTCAAAAACTGACAAAACAATCATCCCCTCTTCTTAATCATCATCTTTATCATTCTTATGAGCCATGCATGACTTGTTCAAGTGTATTGCATACTACTTCCAATTGTCCCCATGGACATGTGCTTGATGAACATTATGAACAAGTCAATGCCACATTTGCTCACCCTCTTTCAAATACTTATGTTCTGGTGTGGAGTGAGCATTCAAATCCTTTTCAAGCTAAAAAATTTCAAAACCGATATGTTTCTCCTCACCAAATAAATAGAGGCTCAAAAGGATTCGTCTCATCTTATTCTTTTCCTCAAAAAATGGACCATTTCTCTCATCCTCAAGCTTATAATCCTCAAAGTAACTCTAATCACCCTCATGCACTCTCTAGCAACCCCACATTTGAAGATTAAGTCTTAGTAGCTTTGGGTAGTTTGGAAATGAACACCAATTTATTGCATTCTCATTCTCAATTGATATCAAAGCTTGAATCTCAAATCGGGATGATAGCTAATGCATTGAATGCGAGAGAAATTGGTAAATTGCCTAGCCAACCCAAAAGGAACCCAAAAGCTCAACATTTTGTGGAAGCAAACTCCACATTGGGTTGTCTTTCCTAAGAGTAAGTGCAAGTAATTACTACTTTGAGAAGTGGTAGACAAGTTGACAATACGGTTGAACAACCAAGTGAAGATAGTGAACCGGTGAAACCAAAAGTTGACACCCGTTTCATTTCCAATCTTATTCCTATTTCCCTGGATGAGCATGGCCCTAGAGGGAATCCTCAACCTTCTTAATCATCCCCTCAAATTGCAAAGTCTTGTGAGCCAAAAGCTCAATTTCCTTATACTTTGAAAGAAACTTTACCTTTTGGGAGGCAAGAGGGAAAAATCCATGACATGATGGAAGTCTTCAAACAAGTTAACATAAATCTTCCTCTCTTGGATGCAATTAGGCAAATTCCGCCTTATGCAAAATTTTTGAAAGATCTTTATACACAAAAGAGGAAGAGTAAGGGACAAAGCCCTAAAAAAGTGTTCTTAACAAAGCAAATGAGCTCCATTATCCAATATAACACTCCACCTAAGTTCAAAGATTGTAATACCCCTAATTTTAAAAGGATAGTCTCGGTATTTATTTATTTGTTTTAATTGTATTTTTTATTATTTAATTGATTATTTGACTAATTATTTATGGGTTTAATTAAATTAAGTGTTACTTGAGTATTTGATTATGTGTCTATGTGTTATTTGTATTTGTTTATGTATTAATTGTTTAATTAGATTATGTACTTAAATGGTAATTTGATTAATTGTAAATTAAATTTTTTTTTATTTTATTATTTTTCTTTTATAGTTATGGTTAGTAGTAATGGGTCAACTAATTGGGTCCCGTGGACTACATGGATAGGAGGTTGGATGGGTATGGATTATTATCCATGAATAGTTGTATATATATATATATATAGATATATATATTATATACATATATAAAAGGAAAAGTAATTTGGGTAGTAATATATATATAGATATATATATTAATTACTTTTATGGTAACTTGGGTAGTAATATTTAATCTGATGTATATATTTTATATTTAAATAATAAAAATATATATAGATATGATACGTGTTATATTTTAAATTACTTTATAATATTATGGTAACTTAAGTATTATTGGATAATCCATTAATAAATAATGGGTAATTTATTAATTACTTTTATGGTAACTTGAGTAGTAATATTTAATCTGATGTATATGTTTTATATTTAAATAATAAAAATATACATAGATTTGATACATGTTATGTTTTAAGTTACTTTATAATATTATGGTAACTTAAGTATCATTGGATAATCCATTAATAAATAATGAGTAATTTATTAATTATTTTTATGGTAACTTAGATAGTACTATTTAATCTGATGTATATGTTTTATATTTAAATAATAAAAAATATACATAAATTTGATATTTGATATGTTTTAAATTACTTTATAATATTATGGTAACTTAGGTATTATTGGATAATCCAATAATAAATAATGGGATGTGTATAATTTATTTATTTAATAAAGATATACATTAATTATATACGTAACATATTTTACTTACCTTTTTAATATTTTAATATTTATTTTTTAAGTTGACTTGGATTGGGAAAACAGTTAGGGTTATTTTATGTAGCATATAAATATATAGCTATAGGTTATAAAAGGGAGTTAGAAATATTTACGTGATATATTCTAAAGAGAGAGAGGTAGAGAGGAAATGATGAAAAGGAAGGAAGGAGGAGAAAAACACTGCAGAGAGAAGATTAATGAAGAAGAAGTTTAACTTTCAATCCGAAAGTTTAAGGCAAGTTCTTCTTTTATCTTTTCCCTTTGATTCGTGTTTCTGTACATGCCTAGGAAATTCCATGATTTATTAAACACATCAAATTAAATTATTATGCATGTTTAATTAGATTAGAACATAGGTTTTATAAAATTGGTTCATATTTGTTCTTGTGTTATGAATTGATAAATGCATGATTTTGATTTGATTTCTGGTGTGAATTTTTACATGTTTAAATTATGTATTTTTCATATCTGTGGAATGATGGAACGTAAAAACATGCCTAGGATTCCTAAACATTAAATAGGGACTAGATTTAGGTTTAAATAAATTAAAATAGACTCAATCATAATGATGTTTACTATTTGAATGTTTTAAACAAATGATTGGATTTAATCTTTTAAAATATTTTAGCAATTGAGATTAAATGTGTAGGATGAATTGGATATGTAGAATATTTATTTTAAGGTATAATAAAATATCATCATGTATAAGATTCAGTTTGTGTAGGACATATGATTTAGGAAACTTAAATAAATATTATGTCATTCCTATTTTGTGATAACTTGATATCATAGTATCATACTTATTTCTGGATTGTTTGATGTATTTCCTTAATTGTTACATCAATTGTTGGATTGTGTGGTTTAATGCACCGGTATGGGACGGTGGCATTCTAGGGATGGATTAACTTATCAGTTAAGTCCTACCTATTTTATATAAGGGAATGGATTAACTAAAATGTTAAGTCCTACTTATATTCAAGTCAGGTCAGCTGAACAAGTTGAATGATTTATGGAGGATTAATTTATTATATAAGGGAATAGATTAACTAAATTGTTAAGTCCTACTTATACTCAAGCAGGTCAGCTGAACAAGTTGAATGACTTATGGACAATTAATTTATACTGGATATGATGCTTACTATATTATATATATATAAGTATGGTGCCATGATATGAGCTTGAGTCTCAGGATCAGTGGTTAGGGCGCGTATATTGCCAAGGATGTGTAACTAGATATAGTGTAGTTGTGTACCCTGGTAGGTCTAGGTACTCATACCCACTATATGTGCGTTTTGCATGTTACCTACTATTCAGGTTGAGACAACCCTATAATCTAGTGAGGTTCCTTTAGTATGTGTATATATAAATATATACGGACTACTAGTTACTGTTGGATTGATTAGGATGTATATGTATATCGGATCTCTGCTTGGACTGTAGTAGAGTAGAACTTGTTTATGGGCCTGACCCACCATTATTTTTCAGGTGTTCGTCAGGAGTAGAGGTTATTCGTGCTGAGCGGGGATCAATCTACTTCATTCTTCCGATTCTATAGAGGAGATTCTTTTATGCTTCGCTCTTCAGTTGTAGACAGTTATTGTTGTCACTTGTTCAGATTGGTTTTTAGGGGTCTACATAGTATGGATTCCCGAGTTGTATTAATGAAGGATTTATTGTATTAAAATGATTTTATTAATAATGGAAATTTATTAAGAGGTTTTATTATTGGATTTTTCTTTTAGTTTTCTTTCAGCAAATTATTTGTTCCTATTTATTCTTTTGTACTCTATGTTCATTTATTGCCGATTTTATTTTTGATATCCTCGGGTATTCGGGTATGGGCCTGGCCAACCCGCATTCGGAAATCCGGGGGTATCATAGTTGGTATCAAAGCACTCCAGGTTCAAATGTCCTTAGGAGTGTCTTTCGTTATGTGACTTCCGTGTTGCGTCTCTTAAAACTTAGAGCCCGTATTAGGATTCTTTGTACTCTACTTATGGTTTGTTAGGAGGAGCTGATGTCAATTATATTTTGTAGTCATAGAATGATTGGCACTAGGAAAAGGATGGGTTCAAGGCGAAAGCAACAAAGACCCAAAGGAGTAAAGGAATACGTTATCGATTTTATTGCCAAAAGGCAGAGTTAGGGATCGATGGTTTAGGTTTGTTTGCTGTTACTTTAAAAGTATAAACCAAGGAAGGATTTAGGTGTACGTGATAGGTCACCGCATATCGGGGCCAACACGACTTCAATTGATCTAAAAAAGGAGATAAGCAAGGAGTAGGAGCCAAAAAGGGTCCTAATGGAGGAGATTTATGTGTATCCAATAGAGAGAGTACTAAATCTTGGAGATGGATGATCGCGCGAGGTGATCTGAATTGCTAGTAGTATAGCGAATGTTATTAGTAGAATTAGGGTTGATTAATTTACAAATAATCAAGCTTTCTTATCATCTCTAAAAGAGGTATATAAGAAGTATTGTTCAGGAGTTTAAGGATCGGATGTGTTCTTATCATAACGAAATACGTAATTTTTAAATCACATACAAGAGGGCATTAGTATTATGTTGTGACGTTCTAATTCGCTTTATAAAGCCAAGTTAGACAGTTTACATTCCGCATATAAGGAGGATGAGGATTAAGCCCTTGGTATTTACTTAGGCAAACATTTGGGTTTTGAAGCTATGTTTTAAAGGATATGTTTCGAGGTTGGATGATTATTTACGAAACTATAAAAGGAAATTTTGAAACAATCTAGTAAGGTTGATTTCAAAGGAGACATTTTTTTCTAGAAAGAACGATGTCCTAAGTAGGAATATATTTTGTTTTATTGTGTTTATCATACGTGTTTTATTTATTTTTTTGTTAATTAGTCGGGATTTGATATGTGGTTTAGTTGGGGACACAAGTGTGTGATCAGCCAACTATTGTTTTAATAACATGGAGTAATAGCGCTATTTACGCTAGATTTGTGAGTGTACGGTTGTAGGATTTTGTAGATACACATAAATCTAGCCAATCTATTGGACCTAGACATGTGTCATTATGGTGTGTTTTGGGATGGGATAGTTAAACCATCACTATGAGTCAAATAATCTAGAACGATTAGTTTGATATACTTTACGTTAGGTATGGATTCATATCATATTACAACGCCATGCTATTGGTGGTTGTTAATGTTTCGGTATGTATGAGGTGGTGGTAAATAAAGATCACTGTAATGCCATGATGATTTATCAGAGGTGTTGGATTTGCTGAACATCTTTTTGAAAATTTCAGAAGTTGTTACCAAGTCGGAAGGAGGATTTAGTACTGGATTAAGTACTTATTGGAATGACACCAAGTGAGGATGGGAGACTGAATAAATACTCATCAGTAAATTCTTAATCAAGAATTTATTTACGAGAGTGTGTCCTTTGGAGAAATTTGCCAGTGTTGCACATGGAGGAGGAAACTAAGTCTCTTCATTTCCATAAATAATATGGAATTATTTTTTAGTCACAATTTGCAACAATTAGCTGTTGCTAGGAAATTGATGACTTATGTGGAGGATGGAAAGATTTCATATTCTTTTAAAGTTAGACAAAGAAGTCGTATTGACACTAACTTGTCTTAAAGAAGCAGGGTGTGTCAAAGACAAGATGGTGAGACCAAACACCTATATAAAGATGAGGTGCATGGTATGTATGGAAAGGTCGTAGTTTGTTGACTGTTATTGAGTTAAAGTCATAGTTAACTGTTGATAAATGGAATTACCGATTGACTTTTAATATCCGTAAGTTTATCACGGATTAGTGGTGAATAGATAGATTTAGTTACAGTCATAGCTCCAATTTAAATAATGGGTACAGACGAAAGCTGGTGGTACCGGATTAACGGTACTTTTTGCAGACAAATTGGATGGAGGATGCAAGGGCTGAGTTTCACAACTCTTAGTTCTTTATTTATCCTAGTGGAAACATGATGCTTCACGGTATGAAGTAGACATTTGGAGGACAGGCAGGAGGGGGGACATAGTGTTTTGTCTCCCAGTGTAATATTTATTAGATAATCAAGATGGACTATCAGAGATCACTAGATCATTTACAGCCATTCCCTATATTAAAGTGGAAATAAGAGAGCATTTTCCACGAATTTAGTTGAGGGATTGCTGACTTCGCACAAGGTTCATGATTCTGGATGGGATATTAGTTGACTGATAAGTTAGGTCAGCTTAGTTCTTGTTTATTTCGAACTAGTAGGACTTCAGTTCATACGAATAGAATGGATCACAAGACGGTTTAGATGGATAGAAGTGGTGATTCACACTTTATATCAAGTTCCGTCTAGTGGAAGCAATTATGGAAGTGGATACTCTCAATAACCGATAAGATATTTAAATCTTTCAGTTAGTTAATGAGTTATTAGTTGAATTTATAGCATGTATAATAATAACACTTGTTATTATCAAGGTAATTTATGAGGTCAACTTTGAATATCGGGGCTGACCCTGGAGAAGGTGTTACTGTACTCAGATGGAGTTTAAGGTACTGGAGAAGGATTTAGTAGTTTTTGTAAATAGTGATATGACGGTCGGGCGACTGAGACGGAATACTTATACTTTTTCTCAGTGCACTCAGACGGTTAGAAGGTACAACATGACATCAAATATTGATTTTGGTAAACAAGTAGGGATAGAGACGTGTATATAATTGACCTAAGTGTAACACCTGCTAGAAAGGTGGAAAGTTGATCATCGGATATCAAAGGAATCTTTGGCCACTTCCTATCACGAATATGGAAGTAGGACTAAACAGGAGTGGACGGTCGGTGGGAATTATCGATATTGATTTGGAATTTCAATTTTCCATATGGAATAAGAGTGGTGGATTGAGAAAGTTCACTTGAGGACATTAATTGGAGTGATGTTCATTTTAGAGCTTCATAGTAGTTCTGTAGTATAGTGATAGTGGTGTTATAGCATGTGGATGTCCATTATAGTAGAAGCAAAGTGCTATTTCGAAGGAGCTTTATAATGATTTTGGAGCAGCAGTTTTGCTTCATATCTATAGATAGAGGAATTAATCGAGAGATTAAATTAGACCATAAAGGATATGCTTGAGGCATATATCCTATGTTTTCATAGACAATTGGAAGCACTTACTTCGCTTTTCAGTTTTTGTCTGTGGTATTGTTGGCACAAGGAGGTTAGGGTGACAACATTTGAGGGTTTGTATATTACCTTGTGCATACCTCTAATTTGTTGGTTTGAAATGAAGCAAGGGTTGTATAATCAGACCTTGATTACATTTAAAAATATGTCAGAGAGAAATACTCCCCTTTGTAATGGACTGCGCACAATTTGGAGGCAGCAGTGGGATGTTGTAAATAGTCGATCTCGTATACTATTTTTTTCTATCAGGGAGTAGTTTGCTCGTTATGTCTTCTATGTAGGAAGAAATGCGATTTTTGGAGAAAGGTCAATTTTACTTATTACATTGACTTTTAGAGGATTGTGTTTCATAATTGAGACAATCGCCTCTGGATTAGTGTTACCAAATTATTAGCGCTGGGTGCATAGGAGTTTGTGCGTATATTCTATGGCAATTAGAGGTATGCAGATCATTCCCTTGTCAAAATGGGAAGATTACGTTGTTGTTTGATACAACCTATGCATTGTATGATTATTGTGTTTCTTACAATATAGGAACCCTGTATACCACTTGGTATATTGGAGTTAAGTGGAGCCCTCATAGTAAGGTTGCATCTACTTGGGAACAGGATGATGTTTTTCGCTCATAATTTCCAAACATAATGGTAGGAAGTAAGGGTGAATTCCGAGAACGGAATTCCTTTTGTTAGGAGTGAAGAATGTAATACCCCTAATTTTAAAAGTATAGTCTCGGTATTTATTTATTTGTTTAAATTGTATTTTTTATTATTTAATTGATTATTTGATTAATTGCTTATGGGTTTAATTAAATTAAGTGTTACTTGAGTATTTGATTATGTGTTATGTGTTATTTGTTTTTGTTTATGTGTTAATTATTTAATTAGATTATATGCTTAAATGGTATTTTGATTAATTGTAAATTAAATATTTTCTTTTATTTTATTAATTTTCTTTTATAGTTATGGTTAGTAGTAATAGGCCAACCAATTTGGTCCCATGGACTACTTGGATAGGAGGTTGGATGGGTATGGATTATTATCCATGGTTAGTTGTGTATATATATATATAGATATATATATTATATACATATATAAAAGGAAAAGTAATTTATTAATTACTTTTATGGTAACTTGGATAGTAATATTTAATTTGATGTATATATTTTATATTTAAATAATAAAAATATATATAGATTTGATACGTGTTATATTTTAAGTTACTTTATAATATTATGGTAACTTAAGTATTATTGGATAATCCATTAATAAATAATGGGTAATTTATTAATTACTTTTATAGTAACTTGAGTAGTAATATTTAATCTGATGTATATGTTTTATATTTAAATAATAAAAATATACATAGATTTGATACGTGTTATATTTTAAGTTACTTTATAATATTATGGTAACTTACATATTATTGGATAATTCATTAATAAATAATGGGTAATTTATTAATTACTTTTATGGTAACTTGGCTAGTAATATTTAATCTGATGTATATGTTTTATATTTAAATAATAAAAAATATACATAAATTTGATATGTGTTATGTTTTAAATTATTTTATAATATTATGGTAACTTAGGTATTATTAGATTATCCAATAATAAATAATGGGATGTGTATAATTTATTTATTTAATAAAGATATACATTAATTATATACGTAACATATTTTACTTACCTTTTTAATATTTATTTTTTAAGTTGACTTGGATTGGGAAAACGGTTAGGGTTATTTTATTTAACATATAAATATATAGCTATAGGTTATAAAAGGGGGTTAGAAATATTCATGTGATATATTCTACAAAGAGAGAGTTAGAGAAAGAGAGAGTTAGAGAGGAAAAGAAGAAAAGGAAGGAATGAGGAGAAAAGCCCTGTAGAGAGAAGATCAAGGAAGAAGAAGTTTAACTTTCGATCTGAAAGTTTAAGGCAAGTTCTTCTTCTATCTTTTTCCCTTTGATTCATGTTTTTGTACATGCCTAGGAAATTCCATGATTTACTAAACACATAAAATTAAATAATTATACATGTTTAATTGGATTAGAACATAGATTTATGAAATTGGTTCATATCTGTTCTTGTGTTATGAATTGAAAAATGCATGATTTTGATTTGATTTCTAGTGTGAATTTTTACATGTTTAAATTATGTATTTTTCATATCTGTGGAATGATGGAACGTAAAAACATGCCTAGGATTCCTAAACATTAAATAAGGACTAGGTTTGGGTTTAAATAAATTAAAATAGACTCAATCATAATGATGTTTTCTATTTGAATGTTTTAAATAAATGAATGGACTTAATCTTTTAAAATGTTTTAGCAATTGAGATTAAATGTGTAGGATAAATTGGATATGGAGAATGCTTATTTGAAGGTATAATAAAATATCATTAAGTATAAGATTCAGTTTGTGCAGGATATATAATATAGGAAGCTTAAATAAATAATAAGTCATTCCTATTTTGTGATAACTTGATATCATATTATCATAGTTATTTCTGGATTGTTTGATGTATTTTCTTAATTGTTACATCAATTGTTGGATTGTGTGGTTTAATGCACCGGTATGGGACGGTGGCATTCTAGGGACGAATTAACTTATCAGTTAAGTCCTACCTATTTTATATAAGGGAATGGATTAACTAAAATGTTAAGTCCTACTTATATTCAAGTCAGGTCAGCTGAACAAGTTAAATGATTTATGGAGGATTAATTTATTATATAAGGGAATGGATTAACTGAATTGTTAAGTCCTACTTATATTCAAGTCAGGTCAGCTGAACAAGTTGAATGACTTATGGAGAATTAATTTATACTGGATAGGATGGTTACTAGATTTTATAAATATAAGTATGGTGCCATGATATAAGCTTGAGTCTCAGAATCAGTGGTTAGGGCGTGTATATTGCCAGGGATGTGTAGCTAGAAATAGTGTAGTTTTGTACCATGGTAGGTATAGGTACTCATGCCCACTATATGTGCATTTTGCATGTTGCCTATTATTCAGGTTGAGACAACCCTATAGTCTAGTGAGGTTCCTTTAATGTATGTATATATATATATATACGAACTACTAGTAACTGTTGGATTGACTAGGATGTATACGTGTATCGGATCTTTGCTTGGACTGTAGTAGAGTAGAACTTGTTTGTGGGCCTGACCCACCATTATTTTTCAGGTGTTCGTCAGGAGTAGAGGTTGTTCGTGCTGAGCGGGGATCAGTCTACTTTATTCTTCCGATTCTACATAGGAGATTCTTTTATGCTTCGTTCTTCAGTTGTAGACAATTATTGTTGTCACTTGTTCAGATTGGTTTTTAGGGGTCCACACAGTATGGATTCCCGAGTTGTATTAATGGTGGATTTATTGTATCAAAATGATTTTATTAATAATGGAAATTTATTAAGAGGTTTTATTATTGGATTTTTCTTTTAGTTTTCTTTCAGCAAATTATTTGTTCCTATTTATTCTTTTGTACTCTGTGTTCGTTTATTGCCAATTTTGTTTTTGATATCCTTGGGTATTCGGGCATGGGCCTGGCCAACCCCCATTCGGAAATCCGGGGGCATCACAAAGATCCCGGTGCTCCGACCATCTCATGTGTAATTGGAACCCATGAAGTGCATAGAGCTCTTCTTGACTTAGGGGCAAGTGTAAATTTGGTTCCTTGTTCCGTATATGTCCAACTAGGTTTGAATGAGTTGAAGTCAACCTCGGTGGTGCTTCAATTGGCCAATAGATCCGTTAAAACACCTAGGGGCATGATTGAGGACATACTCATAAAGGTTGACAAGTTTTACTTCCTGGTTGATTTCGTAGTTCTTGATACCGAACCAGTTGCAAATCCCACCAATCACATCCCCATCATCGTAGGGAGGCCATTTCTTGCTACTGCAAATGCTACCATTAATTGTAGATCAGGTGTCATAGACCTTTCTTTTGGTAATATGATGGTTAAGCTTAATGTTTTCAATGCAAGTCGACATCGTATAGATGAAGACGAGTGTTATCTCATAGATGTCTTGGATGAAGTTGTTGAGGAATCTATTCCTATAATGGTTATGAAACAACCAACCGAGGATAATCTTTTATCTCTTCTTTCTGAGCTCTTACCTTTTGTCTTCTTGAAATTTATGGTAATTATGGGTTTGATAGTGAAGGGTCAACGAATGAAGTTAATAATCTAATGGAATCCGTTGAAAGTTTGGATTTTCCACCTTGGAAAGATCCAAAAGAACCTCTTCCTCCACTCTATAGCACTCCACCAGTTCCATCTCCAGTCTCCCCACCCACTATTGAGCTTAAAACTCTCCCTCCCGATCTTAAATATGCCTTCCTGGGCCCAAAAGAGACTCTTCGGGTCATCATCTCTTCAAATCTTGAAAAAGATCAAGAGAATTCTCTTTTGAATGTGTTTCAAGAAAATAAGGAAGCCATAGGATAGAGTGTGGTGAATCTAAAAGGAATTGATCCTTCTATTTGTAAGCATCACATTCTTATGGAAGAAGATGCAAAAACTTTTAGAGATGCCTAACGAAGATTAAATCCAAACATCAAAGAAGTAGTTAAGCTTTTAGATGCCGGTATCATTTATCCAATCTCTGATAGCAAATGGGTGAGTCCAACTCAAGTAATTCCCAAGAAATCAGGGATTACGGTTGTTGAAAATGCAAAAGGTGAGGCAATTTCTAAGCGTACCGCCAATTCATGACGAGTATGCATTGATTACCGAAAATTAAATGCCGCCACTAGGAAAGATCACTTCCCTTTGCCATTTATTGATCAAATCCTAGAGATATTGGCCATGCAACAATACTATTGCTTTCTTAATGGCTATTCGGGTTAAAAGAGGTAGCCCTTGACCCCTTAGACCAAGAGAAAACCACATTTACTTGTCCTTTCGGCACATTTGCTTATAGACGGATGCCATTTGGTTTGTGTAATGCCCCTGCCACATTTCAAAGATGTATGATGTCAATTTTTTCGGACATGGTGAAAGAGTATCTAGAGGTCTTTATGGATGATTTTTCTGTTTTTGGGTCATCATTTGATGCATGCCTCAAAAACTTAAATTTAGTGCTTAAAAGATGTCGTGAAACAAATCTTGTTCTTAGTTAGGAAAAGAGCCATTTCATAGTTCAAGAAGGTATTGTTTTGGGTCACGTCATCTCAAAAAGGGGAATTGAAGTGGATAAAGCGAAAGTTGAGCTCATTTCTGAATTATCACCACCTTCTACGGTGAGAGAAGTTCGCTCCTTTCTAGGTCATGCCGGCTTCTACCGCCGTTTCATCAAAGATTTTAGCAAAATTGCTAGACCCTTGTGCAATCTTCTCACCAAGGAAATTCCCCTTGTCTTTGATCAAGCATGCCTTGATGCTTTCCATAAATTACGTGACATATTATCATCCGCTCTTATTATGCAGCCTCCCAATTAGTCATTACTGTTTAAAATAATGTGTGATACTTCTGATTATACCATGGGAGCAGTTTTGGGGCAAAGGGTAGGAAAACTTCCATGCGCTGTATACTATGCAAGTAGGACCCTCTCTAGAGCTCAATTGAATTACTCCACTACCGAGAAAGAATTACTTGCCGTAGTATATGCTTTTGACAAATTTTGGTCCTACCTCTTAGGGTCAAAAGTCATTGTCTATTCTGATCATGCTGTTTTGAAGCACCTCTTGACTAAGAAGGAAACAAAGCCTCGTTTAATAAGATGAATTTTGCTCCTTCAGGAATTTGACTTTGGAATCAAAGATAAGAAAGGTACCGAAAATGTGATTGTCGATCATCTCTCAAGGTTGGTAGTTGAATCTTCCCCTAGCTCACCAATTCGTGATTCATTTCCGAATGAACAACTTTTTCAAGTTTCTAATAGACAAATGCCTTGGTTTGCCGACATTATAAACTATTTGGCAATTGGTAAGCTTCCAACTACTTGGTCAAAGAACGAAAAGAACCATTTCTTTGCCAACATTCGGCATTACTATTGGGAAGATCCTGTCTTGTACTGATATTATCCGGATCAAATTGTGAGAAAATGTATTCCGGAAAGTGAAATTCCAAGCGTTTTTGTGTTTTGTCATACTCTTGCATGTGGTGGGCATTTTAGTGCAAAGAAGACCGCCTTGAAGGTTCTTCAAAGTGGGCTCTTTTAGCCCACAATCCATAGAGATACTTACAATTTTTGCAAGTCGTGTGAAAGATGTCAAAAGATGGGCTTAATGTCAAGAAGAGACATTATGCCTTTGACCAATATCCTTATTGTAGAGATTTTTAATATTTGGGGCATTGATTTCATGGGTCCTTTTCCTATGTCTTATGGATATTAATACATTTTGCTTGCCGTTGATTATGTTTCTAAATGGGTGGATGCTTATGCTACCAAAACCAATGACCACTCCGTGGTTATTCAATTCATTAAATCCAATATTTTCACTCGTTTCGGTATGCCAAGAGCAATGATTAGTGATGAGGGAAAGCATTTTTGCAATCAATTCTTAAAGAAACTATTTCTTAAGTACTCCGTTACACATAAATTCGCCACTCCTTATCATCCTCAAACAAGTGGACAAGTAGAAGTGTCAAACTGGGAAATTAAGCATATTCTTGAGAAAAAGGTTAACACAACCTGGAAGGATTGGTCGCGCAAATTGAATGATGCTTTGTGGGCTTACCAAATGGCATACAAGACTCCCATTGGCATGTCTCCTTATAGACTTATTTATGAAAAGCCTTGCTATCTTCCGGTTGAGCTAGAAAAGCTTTGTGGGCAGTAAAGAAGCTCAATTTTGACCTTGACAAAGCCGGAGAGAATCGCTTACTCCAATTAAATGAGTTGGAAGAATTGACGCACATTGCTTATGACAATGCCAAACTCTATAAAGAGATGACCAAAGCTTTTCATGACAAACACATTAAGAAGAAATCTTTTGAGCCGGGTCAAAAAGCTTGGCTTTTCAACTCTAGGTTAAAACTTTTTCCTGGGAAATTACGAACCAAATGGGAAGGTCCATATGAGATCATCTCCGTTGCATTGCATGGGGCGGTTGAAATTCAAAGTTTAAAAAATGGCGACACTTTCAAAGTGAATGGGCAAAGGTTAAAACCCTATATTGAAGGACAAGTTTTTCAAAGACATATAGAAGCTGCTCTCTTTGTAGATCCAGTCTATGAAGAGATATAGTGATGCATTCATTGGTCTCAAGAGAAAGGTCAATTTTCTGCATATTCTTACATGTTCGATCGATCTCAAATGAGGTTCAATTGATCGAACACCCATCCCTGCATCCAATCATTGCTCTGTTCTATCGATCTGAAATTTCCTGTATAAATCAGCTTTCTGTGTATCGATCGAATTTCATCCTAGATCGATCTGAGTCATTCAAGATCGATCGAACTTTCTCTTTGATCGATCTCAGTTCCATACTTAAAAATTTTTTGAATCCTTGCATATTTCACCTTTCTGTGCATCGTGCGAACTTCTCTGCAGGATTTCATCATTTCGATCGATTGAACATTAGATCGATGTAAGTTTGATCGATCTGAAGCTTTCTAAAATAAATAAATAAATAAATATATATATATATATATATATATATATTTATTTATTTATATTTATATTTTCAAATATTTTAAAGCAACATTCTGTCTAGCTAGAGACGTTAAACTTAGCAATCATTGTTCATATTTTCTTACATATTATTTAATCCTGTTTATTAAAAAAAAATAATAATAAATTATAATATTTCACCATTGTGCCCTTATGTGTAGTCATGCTACTTTCATATTTTCTATTGGGCTTGATCTAATATATCTCTTTCATCTTATGTTATATTGCTTTAGAATGCATGCTTTGATTATTCTTATCCCATTTGATATTTGATGTGAGTTTGCTAGTGTGGTTATTCAAGTAGGTTGTAGATTCCAAGTTTGAGGGAGACGTCTTTTGAATTGGATCATTGCCAGGCTTCATGTCTTTGCCACCACGGTATACTCTTTTCATTTTTTTCATTGTTCTCATTGCACATTGAGGACAATGTGCGATTTAAGTTTAGGGGTAAGGTGTCTTTGTTGCATTCTACTTAAAATTGAGCTTTAAATGCATAATTAGCTATGATTTTGATCTTTTGAGGACTATGTTGCTTAGAATTTAAAAATTGCTTGACTTGAGAGTCCAATACTCCTTGTATGCCTTGTGGATGCTATTTAGGAGTAAATTTTTCAAAAGATTGATATCTTGCTTGCATTTATGGTCCACATCATCCTGATTTTGTGATTGTTTTGAGATTCACTCTAGAATTCTACACTAGCACAGGCGCATACTAGTATTCATTTGTGGGGTACATGCTTTGTTGATTATTGAATTGGTTATATCCCAATTGGGCTAGTAGTGTATTGAAAGCTTTCATTTTGATAAAGGTGGATAACAAACCCTTTTCATTGAGTAGCCGGGATTCTAGCCTCATCAAGCACTGAACTTCTCGCGTCGAAAGGTGAAGGGTCCAAACTCTTGTTTTGATTTGTAGCCTAATTGATTTGAGCTTGTAAGTCCTTAGGGGAATTTGAATGCCTAATGCCCTAAAGTCGTCTGGTTTGGGAGTTATTAACTTAACACTCGACC
Organism: Cornus florida; assembly: GCF_030987335.1. Taxonomy (NCBI): domain Eukaryota; kingdom Viridiplantae; phylum Streptophyta; class Magnoliopsida; order Cornales; family Cornaceae; genus Cornus; species Cornus florida. The sequence goes on along the minus strand of NW_026775579.1, from coordinate 73,908,920 downwards.
TCATGGATCGCTAGAAAGCTTAATAGATCAACACATTGCACTATACTTCCATCTTTGATCCTTAGGATTAGAAAAAAAAAATAATAATAATAAATAAAATAAAATAAAATTTGAGTGAAAAGAATAAGCACACTTAGATCAATAAAGCTTTAATAAAAGGTCCACTCTTTGTCTTGATGATTAGTACTAGATTTATGCGCTAGTTTGAGGGTAAGGATGTGATCATTTCTTTAGTTGGCTAAGATAGCAACACAGGTGATGCTGGTCCACTCAAAAAGGATTCTAGTATTGTTTTGATTTGCATGATCATTTTCTTGATGTGTGGAGGACCATACTTACTTGCTTGGTGTTGAAATTTTGGGAGATTGCTTGGAAATGGTTGAAAAATTGTATACTTGAGGTAGTTTTCTCCCAATGCTTGTTTGCAATATTGGTGTCGCTTTTGTGAGAATGAGCTTAATATTTGTGGGTATCATTTCTGGAAACCCTCACAAGACTTCACTCATCCACTAGGGGTAACCTAGGAGTTTAAAAGGCTTATTGTATATGCTAAATGCAATTATGTTCCCTACGAAAGTGGCGTTATCCATTTATTACTTTCTAATTCATACTTGTATAGTTGTTCATTTCATTCATTTACTTTCTAGTTCATTGCTAGGGACTAGCAATATTTAAGTTTGGGGGTATGATGAGGTTGAAAAGTGTGCATTTAAACCCCTTAAGCTTAGGTATTCTAGGACATTTATCTATCTTACTTTCCCGTTTTAGACTAATTTCGTGTTATTGCCCTTTTTAGGTACTTATCCCCAAAATAAGCTAATTCAGCCAAATAAGACCTTAAAAGAAGCTAACTCAAGCTGGATGGAAAAAAGGAGCAAAGTGGAAGCAGATTGAAGCAAAGTGTAGAAATTCAGTAGGTTCGATTGATCACAAGGATACTTCAATCGATCGAAGGTTCATCGATCTAGACTCTCCAAGATGGATCCAAGCTCTTTTGTCCTTATCTAAAGATCCCACAAAGTTCAATCGATCCAACAATTCTCAGATCGATCGAAAAGATTCCATCTTATCATGTTGTACCATCCTACCTACCACTTTTGTCTCATTCCCCAAAATATCTCAGATCTGTCCTTATCCAAAAAGGAGCCGCCATAGGAGGATCTATCCAGCCAAAGTTTGATAGATCTCAGCCATGTTCGATCGATCACAGTACAGGTTCGATCGATTGAACCCTCTCAAATCCAAAAAAAATATATTTCCAGCTCATTAAAAGTTGTCTCATTGTGCAATCATTGGAGGAGCCCTTGTGTATGAGCTTAGACTATTGGGTGTGACATTTGAGATACCTATATAAGGAATATGAGCCACTTTTACACATATGCTTAGAGAGATAGTTTTTGAGAGTCTTGGATACAATTCTTAGAGAGGAAGAAAAAGAGAAGATGAGGCTAGAGACATTCTTGAGAGGTTTTCCATCTTCCTCAAGAAAAAGAGCACTTCTACCATGGAGATAGCCCTTGAGGGTTGGAGGACACCATTCATGAGTGGCTAGACATCCTCTTAGGGCTAGAGTTAACCCTAAGTATGCTTTCTTTACCTTGATTTATGTATTTTTGAGGGGATTTGTGTTGTAATACATGTTTTGACATATTTATATACATAGATTTTGTTTATTCAATGATTTGTGTGGTTAATTCTTCCAATTGATCATTTCATTCTATCCATACGTCTATGTATGCTAGAATAGATGTTCATGTGTTTATCTCTATCTCTTGTGTTGTTGATGCATGTCTATGTGTGTTGATACTATAGATTTAGAGATTGTCAAGAAATAGTGCTTAATAGAATGCTATTGTGGTTTATTTGATGGTTCATACTCATTTCTTGATGGATTGTGCCTTTCCCTTAGTCTAATTAGTTTAATTTCCATGTCATTAGCTTAGATGTAGTGTAGCTGCCTTAGTTGTTAAATGGGAGGACAATCTATGCTTGTTGTTTAATGTTCCATACTTATGAATGCAAGTAGTATATTTCTCTAATTTTGTGATGTGTTTGGATTATAAACTTAAAGGAAGGATTAATGGATTAGTTTAATATATTGTGCTATTCATTGTGTTGTTTAGACAATATACACTTAATTGGTCATCTATGCTTGTTGAAACAATTACACACATTCACTATTGTTGCAACATATGACTTCCCCTCATTAATTGTGAATTGAGTGTATAGAAAGGTGATGCTTAGTGATGATCTCTAAGTCTCAAGATCTCTCTCTCTTGTTTTATCTATCCTTTAATTACTTGTTTTATATTGATCATGTTTAATCTTAATTGTAGTTTAATCAACCAACCAACCTACCTTTGATCACTCGACCTACTAACCCTAAGTATTATTCCATTACTAGTAGCCTTTCAATCCCTTGGGACGATCCCTACTCACCCTTGCTATATTTTTAGTTAATGGTAGTAGTGGCATTTATAAATGTAAAACTTGGTTACATTGCACATTCACTATCTTTTGCAGTAGTAGTGGCATTTATAAATGTAAAACTTGGTTACATTGCACATTCACTATCTTTTGCACATCTTTTAAGCTTTGGTGCTTGACGAACACCAGGGGACCTCTCTCACAATGGCATGCTCGGCATCTATGGCAGATGTATCAGAATGAACTGATGCCGAGGAGGAAGAAGATGAAGAAGAAGACTCTACAACTAGAGGTGCAGGCTGTGGCATTGGGGGAACTCGTTTCCTGGCAATAGTCTTTCTTCAACGCTTCATCTGCAAAAACAATTGTAAATCAATGCATAAGTTTAGGATAAGGTAAGCAACTAATAAGAAAACACAAAGCATGCCTGAATCAAGTAAGACCAGATAGGGTAAACAGATATGATCATGCTTGTGCAAGAATTGACTAAGAAAGCTTCAGAATCATTATTCAGCATGCCTCATCTAAAGAAAATAGATCATATATGTAAAGATGGCATAGAGGACAGAAAAGTCACATATGGAACAATTTGAGCAAAACCATGATCAACAGGACGAGTATAAGTTGTGATGTGCATAAATGATACAACGTGCATTCACAAACCTAAATCACAAGAAAATGCTGCAATGATATGACAAGTAGACTCTAGGATGACATCGTATCAATTCCTAACAAGAATGTCTACAAGTGCAATAATGAAGATCAAATGCAGTGAACAGGATAACATGGAGTGTATAAGCATGGCAACTATCAACCTAGGACTCAAGAAACAGGCAAGTCATGTAATAAAGACTAAGTGTAATGCACGATTATAAAACACAACAATCCAAAGTATATTATGACAAGAACTTCAAGAAAGAATCCTAGACATGGTATGCAACTAGATAGCATGTATATGAATGAAGCACAAGTAAGAACAACTCTAGACAAAGAAATATCCTGTACAGTAATGCAACAATATCAAAGTCCTAAAATCACTTATGGCTCGTGACCTCCTCTAATGCTCAAATGAAGCAGAGAATGGATAAATATGAGAATACAAGAAGCTTACCATCTTGGATGTCAAAATCTAGACCGGAAAGAACCTCGGTCATCAAAAATAATAACAAGTGTATAAGAGATCAAGACAATGGCATGGAATCAGAAAAACATCAATATCAAGTAAACACAGTCCTAACTTGGTTCACATTTTAGTTCAAAATCGCAACTAAGGCCAAAGAACGGAGATAACATCCAAATCATGCATTTGAAATTCCAAGAAGCCATAAGACACACCCAAACTTAGTCAGAAACCTTATTTGGTATGTCTCAAAGTCAATAAGCACAAGGAAATAGAAATCATGATAAAGAATGCCAAGGGACATCAAACTGGTGCCTTAGAATGGCAAGAATCAAGAATTGGATCACATACAAGATCAAAGGCACTTAAAACATGCAAATGGTTGCAAATGAATCAAATGGAACAAGCTTCAACTGAGTTAAAGGTATTTTGGTCAACTTTAGAATTTTTCAACACTTTTAGGATAAAATTAGAATTTTTGAAAAGTTTGGGGTCAAGACCTTCAATTGCATTGTAGAAAAACTTCATGTCAAGAATCATGCAATGAATGAACAACTGTAGAAGGAATTATGCAACTCAACTTCACATTTTCAAACAAAGTTCAAAAATTTTCCTTTTTAAGTCATTTGAAACTCAACAAGTGTAATCACAAAACATTTCAAAATAAAGGCTCAATTTACCAAAATAGTGCATTCAATCCAACTCAAACTTTGCAAAGAAGTCCATTTGAAACATTTTATGCATTGAAGACAAGACTTAGCATTTTTAGTTCAAAAGCACAAAATTTAATCAAGTCCTGCTTGCAAGCATTGTAGACAACTTAGAACAAATCCATGCATCATATTCAAGGAATGTTAAGGCAAGATGGAACTATGCTCACACAATTTAAACTTTCAAAGCTATTTCAAAATCAACATCAACATCTCAACTTGGAAAACATTTGAACATTTGCTTTTTTTTTTTTTTTTTTTTACTTTATCAACTTGTAAAATCCTTTCAAATTCTAACTCAAAATTCAAGAATCAATTCTCATGCCATTTTGAATCTAAGTGTGAAATTTTTTCAAAAATCCGACATGGTTTCCCCTTAAAAATGGAAATCTCAAAAAATTTTCAACACAAAAATTCAGCAATTAAATCAACTTCAAATCATTGTCAACACAATTCATCAATCAACTAGGGACACCGGCTACAACAATCCACAAATCCAATTCAATTTGCCCGTTCTCCTTCTATCAACTACAATTAACCACATTTGAAATTATTCTAATGCTTGCCCATCACTATTCAAGAAATATCAAATTCTAGTTCAAGTCATATATTTCCCAATTTTTAGAAATTATTTTCAAAAAATTTTTTATTTTGTTTTCATCATTTTTCATTGCTTTTATTTGATTTTGCTATTTTCTAATTTTTATTTTGATTTCAATTTTTAAATATGTACAAAAATATATACAAGATGAAAATTAACATGCTAAAATAAAATGAAAACAAGAAGCAAAATAGTATGAAAATAAAAAAATAAATAAAACAATGCAAAAATGAAAACTCAAAAATTTAGAACTCACCTGACAATCTAGATAATAGAGAAGAGTGGAGGAAGAAATCAGTATCAAAATTGGAAATTTTCAAGCTTGCCGACGCCAGAGAAGATGACCGGAGCTCGCCAGAAAATGTAGGTGGTTGCCGGAGCTAGTTTCGAACTCTCATTGGCCTAAATCGGCAAGAGGTGATGTAATTGATGAAGAATAGAGAGATTGGAGCTTGGGAGAACCGGTTTTGGCCACTTGTGGGCCAAAACTCGCCGGAGTTATGAAGGCTTGGAATGAGAAGCTTCGGCTTCTCTTTGGTGCTCGCGGGAGATGAGAGAAGGGAAGAGAGGTTGGTGATGTGAGGTTGAGGGAGAGATTAGAGAGAATGAGATGAAAGAGTGAGGTGGATTCGGGGAGGAAGAGAGAGAATGATGGAGGAGGGTGGCGGCTTAGGGTTATGGTTTGAGTGAGAGGGGGGGAAGAAGATGAATAGGAGAAGGAAAGAAAAGAAAAAAAAAAAAAAGAAAAAAAAAAATAAGAAGAAGATTTCCGAAAATTTTCAAATCTCGTATTTTCAATTGATCGAAGTAATTCGAATGATCAAACTCTTAACATCGATTGATCAACCTAGATTTCGATCGATTGAACCTGCCTTCGATCGATCGAAGTGGAAATTCAAAAATCCTTAAATTAAATGATTCGATCAATGGAAGTTAAGTTCGATCGATCGAAATGTCCCTGGCGGTCCTCAAAATGCAGAAAATGGCTCCCAAGCCGGATTTTTCAATTCAATCCTTATCTAGACGACGCAAGAACATGTAAAAACAGAAATGAGGGAGGAATAGGGTTGTCAAACCCTACGGAATGCTCTAGTCTTTAACGTTTCTAGCAAGACGTTGGGCTCCTTTAGCCTGGATCAAAAATTTTGTTTGACATCCCCTTTTTGACGGGGTGATGGACTTTTGAATTCCACCCAAGGTTCTCTAAAGAACTTGTTGGGTTTGAATCAAAAGAGATTGATTGTCCTTTGTCAATACAATTTTTGGGCTTCCATGCCCTTTCAAAATTGGTTTTTAAATCAACATTCTTTGAAATCTTTTTGGAAAATGAACTTTTGGAACTTCCACTTTCAAGCAAAGACTCAATTTTATCAAATTCATTTTCAAAACACTTCTCCGCAACACACACTTCTTCATGCTTGTCTTTCAAACTTGGGGTTGAATTAAAGATATTCAATTTCACCTTTATATGCCCAAATGAAAATTTCATTATTCCTGTCCTACAATTAACGTTGGCATTGGCGGTTGCCAAGAATGGACAGCCAAGGATAATAGGAATTTGGCTCTTGGGATTTGGGACCAACTCCGTATCAATGAAAATGAATCGACCAGGAAAAAGAATTTATCAATTTTAATCAAGACATCCTCAATGATACCCCAGGGCTTTTTGATGGATCGGTCGATAAGTTACAAAACTACCGATGGCGGTTTCAAGTCTCCTAAGCCTAATTTGACATACATTGAATATGGAAGAAGGTTAACGCCTGCTCCTAAATCTAGAAAAGCCCGATTAATGACATGGTCACCAATGACACAAAAAGTAGTAGGTGAACCGGGGTCTTTAAATTTTAGGAGAGTGTTATGTTACAAGATGGAACTCACTTGCTCAGTCAAGACCACTTTCTTTGGTGCTTGGCTTTTGTTCTTCCTCTTTTGGGTTCAAAGATCTTTTAAGAACTTGGCATAAGCCGAAATTTGCTTAATTGCATCCAAAAGTGGAAGATTTATCTTCACTTGCCTAAACACTTCAATTATTTCATTCACTTTGGTCTTTTACTTTTCAAGAGAAATTGATCCTTTTAAGGCATTCGGAAATGGAGCCTTTTGATGAGCGCTGAAAAGTGCGTATTTAAACCCCTTAAGCTTAGGCATTCTAGTACCTTTATCTATCTTACTTTACCGTTTTAGATTGAATTCGTGTTATTTCCATTTTCAGGCACTTATCCTAAAAATAAGCTAACTCAGCCAAATAAAAGCAGAAATGAAGCAATTCTAGGATGAATCAAAGAAAGGAGCTAAGTAGAAGCAAAAGGTGGAATTCAACATCTTCGATCAATCTCAAATCAAAGTTCGATCGATCCAACATAATTGATCTCAACACTTCAAGATGGATCAGAGCTATGATGACATTTTCAGATATCTCAAAAGTTCGATCGATCCAACATCATTCTTCGATCGATCGAACTATCTTGTCCATATCCAAATGATTGATCTTATCTAGTTGTACCACCTTACCAACCACTTTTGTCTTTTTCTCAAAAATATCTTCGAAATATCTCAGATTTGTTTTTATCCAAAAAGGCACCGCCATTGAGGATCGATCCAACTTCAGTTCGATAAGTCTCAGCTATGTTCGATCGATCCAAGTCCAAGGTTCGATCAATCGAACTTCCTCTAGTGCGAAAAAGTTATTTTCCAGCTCATTGAAAGTTGTCTTTATCCAATCATTGGGGAATATTTTGTACACGACCCCAGCTCATTTTGTGTGTCACTTGACTTACCTATATATAGAATATGATACACTTTTTGAGGGGAATTCTTAAGATCCATCTATCACAATAGAGGCTATTCTTAAGGAGGAAAAAAGGAGGAGGAGGCTAGAGACACAATCTTGGGAGCTCTTCATCAACCAAGGAGTAGATTTTTTCCATAGAGTTTGCCCTTGAGGGTTGGAGAAGCATTACCATGAGTGGCTAGACATCCTCTTAGGGCTAGAGTTAGCCCCAAGCATGCTTTCTACATCTTGATTTTGTGTATTATTGAGGGATTAATGTTGTAATACATGTTTTGGCACTTTTATATATATAGATCTTGTTTATTCAATGATTTATGTGGTTTAATGCTTCCAATTGATCATTTCATTCTATCCATATGTCTATGTATGCTAGAATAGATGTTCATGTGTTTGTCTCTATTTCTTATGTTATTGATGCGTGTCTATGTGTATTAATGCCATAGATCTAGAGATTGTCAAAATATAGTGCTTAATGGAATGCTCTTGATGGTTCATACTCATTTCTTGATGGATTGTGCCTCTCCCTTAGCTTAATTGTAGTGTAGTGGTAGCATAGTTGTTAGATGGGAGGACAATCCATGCTTGTTGTTTGATGTTCGATACTTTTGAATGCAAGTAGCATATGTCCTAACCTTGTGGTGTATTTGGCTTGTGAGCTTAATGAAAGGATTAATGACTTGCTAGATATATTGTGCTTTTCACATGCTATTTAGACAATATATACTTAATTGTTAGATATATTGTGCTTTTCACATGTTGCTTAGACAATATATACTTAATTGGTCACTCTTGCTAATTGAATCAACCAAACACACACACACATCAATATTGCAACACACATTTCCCTCATTAGTCACTTGTTAAGGGTGTAGAAAAGTATTGTTTGGTGGTGACCTCTAAACCCCAAGATCTCTCTTTCTTACTTACTCTTTATTGCGTTCAATTATTTAATTTAATTTGTTTCTCTAGTTTAATCAACCAACCAACTATTTGTTTGATCACTCGACCTACTAACCCTAATAGTGATTCCACAACCAAATTCAACTCCAATCCCTTGGGACGGTCCCTACTTACCCTAACTATATTTTTAGTGAAGGTAGTAATGACTTTTATAAATGTAAAAATGGTCCTCGCCTTAATGCACACTCTTAAGCTTATGGTAGGATGATGACCACTAGTTTTGGGCGCCATTGCCGGGGATTAGGCAATGTCGTATTTGTGGAATTCATTTGGAATTAGTACTCTTTTGATCGTGTCTTTACTTTGTTTTCAATTTTTGTTACTTATTGTGTTTGTTCATCTTTGACAAGGTGCATTGAGCTAGGAAGCAAGCAAAGGAGCTAAGCAAGAAAGGAAAAATGCTAAAAATTTTAAAAATTGTTAAGCTAAGCTATAAATTTGGAGTTGAAGTGCTAAAGGACCTTTGTGAGACTTTCTTTACTCAATCCCTTAGTTAAATCGTCGGCCCGCGTAGAGGCTTGTTTTTAAATTCTTAGATAAATCGTGAGCCTGCATGAAGGCATTCTTAATTGTTCTTTGCATCATTGTTTTTAAAGCATAGGAGTATGGGTTAAGTGTTTGTGGAGGAAGTTTCATTGAATTGTTGTGAAGTCGAAGTGCTTGTTCATTCATTGTGTTTGTGTGTTTTACATTGTGCATGCATGGTTGTAGATCACTAAGACCAATTCTTGTCCTTTTTGATTAGCATCTTGAATCCGTAGTTAGAAATCCTAGGGGAAGAGGAAGTTCTAGTTCTACCCAATCCATTACATCAATGGAAGGCCATAATGAAGAGCATGTAGAGAACCTTGGTCACATAGACCAACAAGGTATCCTCCATCCAAATGTGCATCATGAGAACATTCAAGTACCATTAGACATGCCTAGGCCATTCATTCACCAACCACAACAACAACAAGGCCAAGTTCCATTTGGAATGCCAAGGCCAATGTATGCTCCACAACCTCCCATCATTCAAGGAAATCAAAATCAAGGTGCCCATGTTGTACCTCAAATTGCTAATCCTCCCCTTGCTTTAAGAGATCACTATGTGCCTAATGAATACAATGCACCCACATGCATTCAATTGCTACTATTTAGAGCACATCATTATGAAATTAAGTCACAAACCATTCAAATGCTTCCTAACTATCATGGACTTCCAAGTGAAGAACCTTACAAGCATTTGAATGAGTTTCTTGAAGTATGTTCCACCGTAATACGGACATGCCGGAAGAGGTCTTAAGACTCAAACTTTTTCCATTCACTTTAAAGGACAAGGCAAAATATTGGTTTAACAATCTTAGGCCTTTTTCAATCACTTCTTGGGCAGAAATGTAACAAGAGTTCTTAAAGAAGTACTATCCGGTTTCTAAGACCAATGCCATGAGAACTTCCATTAGAGAATTCACACATGGGGATGGAGAAACGTTTCATGAGGCATGGGAACACTTTAATGAATTGCTTAGGAAGTGTCCACATCATGACATGCCCAAATGGCAATTAGTTCAATATTTCTTTGAGAGCTTATCGGACAATTACAAAGGCATGGTTGATGCTTCCATGGGTGGCTCTTACATTGATAGGCATAAGGATGACATGTGGCGTCTTTATGAGAGCATGAGTGAAAATTCTTTGCATAGAACATTATCATCCAAGAATGGTAGAAATTCACGAGGTAGGAAGAGTGTTGGCTTACATCAAGTCGACCATTCAAATGAAATAGCCGCCGAAATGAAGTCTTTATCTTAAAGGTTTGATCAATTTTTTATTAACCAAAACTCGATGAACCAAGTATCTTCCTTCCCTAACCATTCTTATCGTGCATCGAATGAATCATGTATAACTTGTTCTAGTGTTCTTCATTCTACTTCTCATTGTCCTCACGGACAAGTGCAAAATGAACCTAATGAACAAGTCAATGCAGATTTTGTGAACCAAGGGAACAATCCTTATAGTACTCATTATAATCCAAGTTGGAGAAATCATCCGAATTTCTCTTGGAAAAACCAAGGAAAGGGATCAAACCCTTCCCAAGGCGGTTTTCAAGGGAAGTACATTCCACCTCCACTTCAAAGCTAAGGATCCCAAGGTTATAGATCTTATCAATCACAAGAGAATCAATTTGCTAACTCTCATTTTCCCAACCAATCTTATTCCCAAGGAAATGCTAGAAGTCCCGCCTTTGAAGAAAAAATTTTGAATGCTTTGGACACTTTTGAGGCAAACACATAATTGCTTCATTCCCACTCTAAATCTATTGCGAAGCTAGAAACCCAAGTAAGGCAAATAACAAGCACTCTTAATGCAATAGAGAAGGGAAAGATGCCTATGAATGCCCCACCTAAGCAACAATGTGTTGTGGAAACCCATTCCTCATCGAAAGGCCACACCATTGAGCATGTCAATGCGGTGACTACCTTGCGGAGTGGTAGGATTGTGGACAATCAAGTTGAAATGTTCAATGAAGAGAGTGAACCGGTACAACCTCAAGTTGTCACCCATCCCGTTTCACATTCCATTCCTCCTTCATTACATATACATGATCTTGTGAATGAGAAAGCTTCAAAATGTGATTTGAAGAATGATTTTGAAAATGATTTGAAGAAAGATTTGCCAAAAAATGAATTTGAAAAGGTTTTGTTGAAAAATGATTTGAAACAAAGTGATTTGAAAAATTCGTGTGTTGAAGAGTTTTCAAAAGAAAATATTGAAAAAGTGTTTGAGCCAAAAGGTCCATTTTCGGATGCCTTTAAAGGATACATTTTAAAAGACAAGCAAAAGGCAAAAACCAATGAAATCATGGAAATGTTTAGGCAAATGAAAGTCAATCTTCCACTTTTGGATGCAATCAAGAAAATTCCGGCTTATGCCAAATTCTTGAAAGACTTGTGCACCCAAAAGCGGAAGAACAAGAGTCAAGCACCAAGAAAAGTGGTTTTAACAAAGCAAGTGAGCTCAATTTTGCAACATAACACTTTACCAAAGTTTAAGGACCCCGGTTCACCTACTACTTCATGCATCATTGGTGATCATATCATTAATCGGACGCTTCTTGACTTAGGAGCAAGTGTTAACCTTCTTCCATACTCGGTTTATGTCAAATTGGGCCTAGGTGAATTGAAACCGACGTCGGTAGTTTTACAACTTGCCGACTGATCCATTAAGAAGCCTAGGGGTATCATTGAGGATATTTTGATAAAGATTGACAAATTTTTCTTCCCCGTTGATTTCGTTGTCATTGACACGGAACCGGTCCCCAATCCTAAAAACTAAATTCCCATTATCCTTGGCCGTCCTTTCTTGGCAACCGCTAATGCTAACATCAATTGTAGAATGGGGATAATGAAAATCCCATATGGCCACATGATGGTGAAGTTGAATATCTTCAATCCCACACCCAATTCATTTAACAAATATGAAGGAGAGGTTAATGTTGTAGATAAATGTCATGTTCTTCAATGTCAAGGAAGTGAGCTTTTGTGTAAAACCAAAACTTCAAAGGGATCATCTTCAACCTTGCATTCTCAAAGTGTTGTTTCAAATTCTTGCTTTGAAAGGGCATGGAAGCCCAAAGATTGTGATTGTATTGATAAGGGATCAAAAGTTTCTTTTGAGCTAAATTCAATAAGTTCTTCAAAGAACCATTTATTGGGTGGAGTTCAAAGCATCTATCACCCCAACAAGGAGGGGATGCACTACAAGATCTTTGATCCGGGCTAAAAGAGCCCAATTTCTTGCTAGAGACGTTAAAAACTAGCAAAAGTATTCGTAGGGTGTTAAAACCCAATTCCTCCCTCATTTCTATCTTAAATTTTATTTCTTGCGAAGTCTAGATACTTATTTTTGGTTTATATGCATTGCTAGGAACTGTGGTTGGGATTGCATGAGCTTTCATGTTGGAGTTGAGCATTTTGCATAAGTTCGATCGATCTCAAATGAGAGTTCGATCGATCGAACTTCTATCTGTATCCAACACTTAAAAAAAATTTCGACCTGCATCCAAATCACCTCTCTGTCCCATCGTTCGAACTTATTCTCAGATTGATCATAACTTTTTTGATCGATCCAAACCTCAAGTTCGATCAATCTTGAGTTCTAACACTTAGCCAAATTTTTGAACCAAAAACCTGCATATTTTTACTCTCTGTCTGATCGATCGAACATTTTGTTCAGATCGATCTCTGTTCTTCATCTCACCGTCTTTGACTTTGTTTGACTTTTTAATTTTAAAAATCCAAAAAATATTTTTATTTTATTTTATTTTCTTTTCCAAAAATCCAAAAAGATTTTATTTTCTTTTATTTTATTTTTATTCTTATTTTTCAAAATTCCAAAAATATTTTCTATTTTTCAATTTTAATTTTTAATTTTAGTTTTTAATTTTTCAAAAATTTCAAAAATTCCAAAAATACTTTGAAGAGAGATCATTACAGTTCGATCGATCTGAAATCTCAGTTCGATCGATCGAACTGTTCGGGAATGTTTTTAAAAATAGAACTCGAGGGTCTCAAGATCGATTCATTAGATCGATCCAATCCTCTTCCAAACCCTCAGTCCCTCATTCTCGTCGCCACTGTGCACCCATCTTCATTATCATCTCCGGCGAATCTCCGGCGAGATCCAGTGAGCTTCGACTCTCTCTCTCTCTTCTCTCTCCTCTCGGATCTGAGTTTGCATCACCCCCTTCACATCTCATCTTCTCTCCTCGAGTTTAGGTAAGATCCGAGCCCCATCTTTGATTTCAAGCTTCAAGTTGTTAAATACATGTTTTAAATGTTGAATCCATGATATATTGATGATGATTTCCTCCATTGATGTAGCTTGAGGCACTACGTATATATATGTATATATATGTTTATATGTTTTGTATATTTTTTATTTTTGAATTGATTTTGGGAGTATGGGCTTTGTAAAGTGAGTAGGATTGATTGTATAATGTGTTGATTGGCCCATGACACTGTTCGTGAAGGCCCCGTGTCATCCACGTCACAGATCTGTGACCTTTCGATTTTCATCTTCGCACAGTTTGATCGATCGAAATTATTTCTCAGATCGATCTTGAGAGATCGATCGAACTCAGTTTTTCAGTTTCTCAGATCGATCAAAGTTTTGAGATCGATCTCACATTTTTTGTGATCGATCGAACTTCACAAATTTCATACATGCATTCGATGCATCTTATCTTGTGTCATTCTATCTTATATATGCCCAATGCCTGCGATATTCCACATTGGATGCATTTCATGCTTATACTGCTTAGCATGTCCACCTCCTGTCACTTGTATAGATTCAGTCATATATGTTTTGTCTATCTTATTTGACATCCATGTTTCTATTTTAAGCTTTCAATTCTTTATTTTGGCACTGACTCCCCTTGCAAGTTTTAAATTATTTTCAGGCCATGACTAAGTGCAAACTGTAGCCCGCGGTCACTATCACCGCCGGGGCAGGCACACTTTCGATGTTGAGGCCAGTCCTTTTCATGCACAGGACCCTGCACAGGAGGAGCCATTAGAGCCTACTCCACCTCAGTCACCTTCTCATGCGACTGAGGCTGAGCATTCTCCATCTCATTCTCAGGCTCAGCCTACGTTTACACTATCTCCATCTCTTCCACCACACCAGCCACTTCAGCCAGCTTGAGAGCGTGACAAGCTCGTGCCTAGATATGCATAGATGACAGTGGCCCATGAGTTAGTTTTCGACACAGATTTCTTCTCCAGATCAGTGCTGACCCGGTCAGCTTACGATGATATTATCCGGAGGGGCTTTGCAGCTATTCTTGCCCCAGTAACTGAGCCAGTCTACCCGCAGCTAGTTCAGGTGTTCTTCTAGAACCTCCGAACATCCCCGTATACCACGGCAGAGCTGGTCACTACCATAGATGGCCATCAGATTTCTATTACTGTGGACACACTAGCCAGATCATGCCATTGTCCACACTGATGCCCTTCGGAGCTACAAGAGCTTTATCCCAGGCCATACAGGCCTTCTTATACCGACATGGCAGTTTTCTTGACAGGTCACCATACCGATGGCGAGACTTTCGCCACCCGCACTTATCTTCCAGATGACCTATGGTTCTTTGATTCCGTTCTCTTTCAAAACATATATATGGCTGGGCATAAGATTCAGTGACGAGGAGACTATCTGACAGCCCCTCTACGCATTCTACACAGGCCATTGGGTATTTATTCTAGCGCTCATCTGGAGCGTGATGAGGAAGCTCTTCGATGAGTATATCAGCAAGGAGAGGCCCAAAAGGGCTAAGTCTCTCCCATTTGGCCACCTCATCACCCAGATACTGATTGATCAGCGCTATCCTTTCTATCCTCGAGAGCACCCTGAAAGAGGATCCTGTCACTTCTTGAAGAAGGACTGGGACAAGAGCTATAATGCTATTATTTCCCGATTATAGGAGGCTGCAGCTCAGGCAACAGAGGACTTAGATTTAGACGATTTAGAGGCTGAGGAGCCAGCAGCAGCAGTAGACCTGGCCCGGCAGCGGACGACGCACCAGTTGATCCGGCTGTCGAGCGTATAGATATTGATTTAGAGCGACCTGCAGATGACGCAGAGCAGCACTCTCCAGCTGGGTTACCAGTACACGAGGAGGAGCAGACTCATGATTTTTTTTTTTTTATTCATCTATACCCGAGGCTCCTAGTTAGACCCCCGACTTTTGAGAGCGTCTTCAGGCTCTGGAGGATGCAGTGGTTGCTATCAGAGCTGATACTGCTGCCATTCGAGCCGATGTTGTGGCCCACCGAGCTGATTTTGCTATATTCCGCACGGATGTCATGACTGCACTCCGAGACTTATCTCACGATATCCGCGGAACACGCCATGCCCATCCTACCTCGTCCACCTGAGATTCCCAATTTCTTCTATCTTTTCATACTACACCTCTGTGATCTATACTTTATTTTTGTCACTGTATATTATTTGCAGCTGGATATGTCGGCTTTGCTCTTTTGATGTACTCTATACTTTATTTTCTTTATATATACTTTTGTTATGGATGCCATTTATCATATTCTTATATCTGTATGTTTGACTCCATCAGGTGCATCACAGTGACTTCAGTGAGAGAGAATGCTACACAATTTTCAGGACCACCCTTATATCTCTCTCCTTACTTTATCTGTTTTATCCCATTTACACTTGCATGTCCACTGTGCACTGATTATCCCTTTTGTTATCTGATGAATTTATCCGAGTGCCCAATTTCAGGACCATAGTTAATCCCAAGTTTGGGGGGGCCATACCACCCACTTTGGATACTTCAGTCCCAGCCATTCTTTGCATTAATTGCACCGGTATACTCTTTCCTTTTGTTCTCTTTGCATATTGAGAACACTGTGCCATTTAAGTTTGGGGGTAATGGTGTATGTTACAGTGTTTATTTTTAAATTCAAAATTTTGAATATGACTTGTGTATTTGAGAGATTTTCTATGATTGGTCCATATTAGCGATGATTTTGATCTTTTGAGGACTATATTGCTTAAAATTTAAAAATTGCTTGACTTGAGAGTCTAATACTCCTTGTATGCCTTGTGGAAGCCATTTAGGAGTAAATTTTTCGAAAGATTGATATCTTGCTTGCACTTGTGGTCCACATCATTTTGATTTTGTGATTGTTTTGAGATTCATTCTAGGATTCTACACTAGCACAGGCACATACTAGCATTCATTTATGGGGTACATGCTTTGTTGATTATTAAATTGGTTATATCCCAATTGAGCTAGTAGTGCATTGAAAGCTTTCATTCTTGATAAAGGTGGATAACAACCCCTTTTCACTAAGTAGCCGGGATTCTAGCCTCATCAAGTACTGAACTTCTCGCGCCGAAAGGTGGAGGGCCCAAACTCTAGGTTAATACTTGTTTATTCAAAAAAAAAAAAAAAAAAAAAAAAAAAAAAAAAAAAAAAAAAAAAAAAGTGAGGACTTCTCCCAAAAGGTGAGAAGTGGGAAATGATTAGATGAAGGTTGTCTTGATTTGTAGCCTAGTCGATTTAAGCTTGTAAGTCCGTAGGGGTATTTGAATACCTAGTGCCCCTAAAGCTGTCTGGTTTGGGAATTATTGACCTAACGCTCAACCTCATGAATCGCTAGAAAGCTTAATAGATCAACACATTGCACCATACTTCCATCTTTGATCCTCAATAAATAAATAAATAAATAAAATTGAGTGAAAAGAATAAGCGCACCTAGAACAATAAAGCTTTAATAAAAGGTCCACTTTTTATCTTAATGATCGGTACTAGATTTGTGTGCTAGTTTAAGGGTAAGGATGTAATCATTTCTTTAGTTGGCTTAGATAACAACACATTTGATGCTGGTCCACTCAAAAGAATTCTAGAGTTGTTTTGATTTGCATGACCATTTTCTTGATGTGTGGAGGACCATACTTGCTTGCTTGATGTTGAGATTTTGGGAGATTGCTTAGAAATGTTTGAAACATTGCATACTTGAGGTAGCTTTCTCCTAATGCTTGTTTGCAATATTGGTGCATCTTTTGAAAGAATGAGCTTAATGCTTGTGGGTATCATTTCTGGAAACCCTCATGAGACTGTACTCATCCACTAGGGGTAACCTAGGGGTTTAAAAGGCTTGTTGCATATGCTAAGTGCAATCGTGTTCACTACGAAAGTGGCGTTATCCTTTTATTGCTTTCTAGTTTATAGTTGTCTAGTTATTCATTTCATTCCTTTACTTTGTAGTTCATTGCTAGGGATTAGCAATATTTAAGTTTGGGGGTGTGATGAGTGCTGAAAAGTGCGTATTTAAACCCCTTAAGCTTAGGCATTCTAGTACCTTTATCTATCTTACTTTACCATTTTAGATTGATTTCGTGTTATTTCCATTTTCAGGTACTTATCCCGAAAATAAGCTAACTCAGCCAAATAAGAGCAGAAATGAAGCAATTCTAGGATAAGTCAAAGAAAGAAGCCAAGTGGAAGCAAAAGGTGGAATTCAACATCTTCGATCGATCTCAGATCAAAGTTTGATTAATCCAACATGATCGATCTCAGCACTTCAAGATGGATCAGAGCTATGATGACATTTTCAGAGATCTCAAAAGTTCGATCGATCCAACATCATTCTTCGATCGATCGAACTACCTTGTCCTTATCCAAATGATTGATCTTATCTAGTTGTACCACCCTACAAACCACTTTTGTCCTTTTCCCAAAAATATCTTCGAAATATCTCAGATTTGTTTTTATCTAAAAAGGCACCACCATTGAGGATCGATCCAACTTCAGTTTGATAGATCTCAGCTATGTTCGATCGATCCAAGTCCAAGGTTCGATCGATCGAACTTCCTCCAGTGCGAAAAAGTTAAATTTCCAGCTCATTGAAAGCTGTCCTTGTCCAATCATTGGGGAATATTTTATGCACGACCCCAGCTAATTTTGTATGTCACTTGACCTACCTATATATAGAATATGATACACTTTTTGAGGGGAATTCTTAAGATCCATCTATCACAATTGAGGCTATTCTTAGGGAGGAAGAAATGAGGAGGAGGCTAGAGACACAAGCTTGGGAGCTTTTCATCAACCAAGGAGTAGATTTCTTCCATGGAGTTTGCCCTTGAGGGTTGGAGAAGCATTGCCATGAGTGGCTAGACATCCTCTTGGGGCTAGAGTTAGCCCCAAGCATGCTTTCTACATCTTAATTTTGTGTATTATTGAGGGACTAGTGTTGTAATACATGTTTTAGCACTTTTATATATGTGGATCTTGTTTATTCAATGATTTATGTGGTTTAATGCTTCCAATTGATCATTTCATTCTATCCATATGTCTATGTATGCTAGAATAGATGTTCATGTGTTTGTCTATATTTCTTATGTTATTGATGCATGTCTATGTGTATTAATGCCATAGATCTAGAGATTGTCAAAATATAGTGCTTAATGGAATGCTCTTGTAATTTTCTTGATGGGTCATGCTCATTTCTTGATGGATTGTGCCTCCCTTAGCTTAATTAGTTTAATTTCATGTCATTAGCTTTATTGTAGTGTAGTGGTAGTATAGTTGTTAGATGGGAGGATAATCCATACTTGTTGTTTGATATTCCATACTTTTGAATGCAAGTAGCATATGTCTCTAACCTTGTGGTGTATTTGGCTTGTGAGCTTAATGAAAGGATTAATGATTTGCTAGATATATTGTGCTTTTCACATGCTATTTAGACAATATATACTTAATTGTTAGATATATTGTGCTTTTCACATGTTGCTTAGATAATATATACTTAATTGATCACCCTTGCTAATTGAATCTACCAAACACACACACACATCAATATTGCAACACACATTTCCCTCATTAGTCACTTGTTAAGGGTGTAGAAAAGTACTGTTTGGTGGTGACCTCTAAACCCCAAGATCTCTCTCTCTTACTTACTCTTTATTGCATTCAATTATTTAGTTTAATTTGCTCTCTAGTTTAATCAACTAACCAACTATTTGTTTGATCACTCGACCTACTAACCCTAATAGTGATTCCATAACCAAATTCGACTCCAATCCCTTGGGACGATCCCTACTCACCCTAACTATATTTTTAGTAAAGGTAGTAGTGGCTTTTATAAATGTAAAACTTGGCTCTCGCCTTAATGCACTCTCTTAAGCTTATGGTAGGACGATGACCACCTTTGGCTCAAAAACCTTTTCAAAATCTTTCTTCAAAGCATCTTCAACATAAGACTTTTTCAAATCATCATAAGAATTTTTTATATCATTTTTCAAAGCTTTTTCAACACAAGAATCTTTCACATGTAATGAAAGAGGAAAAAATGTGAATTGGAATGGGTGTCAACTTTTGGTTGCACCAGTTCACTCTCTTCATTAGGAATACCAACTTGGTTATCAATAATTTTTCCACTACTTAAGGTTGTTACCGTATTAACATGTTCAATTGTGTGACCTTCTGATAAGGAATTGGTCTCCACCATAAATTGTTGCTTTAGTGGGGCATTTAGAGGCATCTTCCCTTTCTCTCTAGCATTCAAAGTACTAGCTATTTGCCCGACTTGGGTCTCTAGCTTAGCAATGGATTGAGAATGGGAATAAAACAATTAAGTATTGGCCTCTACAGTACCTAAAGCGGTCAACACTTTTTCCTCTAATGCGGGACTCCTAGAATTTCCTTGGGAGTAAGATGATTTATTAGGAAAATGAGAGTTAGAAAATTGGTTTCCATGTGATTGAAAAGAAGATCTATAACCTTGGGAACCTTGGCCTTACATTGGAGGTGGAACATATTTTCCTTGAAAACCACCTTGGGGAGGGTTTGAGCTTTCCCCTTGGCTTTTCCAAGAGAAGTTTGGATGGTTCCTCCATCCGAGATTATAATGTGAGCCATAGAGATTATTCCCTTGGTGAACAAAAGTGGCATTTACTTGTTCTTGGTGCTCATTTTACATATGTCCATGTGGACAATTGGAAGTAGAATGTAAAACAATAGAACAAGTCAGGCATGTCTCATTAGAATTATGATGATGATGATTAAAGGAGGAAGACACTTGATTCACCGAATTGTGGTTAATCAAAAATTGATTAAACCTTTGAGATAAAGATTTTACCTCGGCGGCTATATCATTGGGATTGTCAACTTGATACAAGCCAACATTCTTCCTTCCACCTAAGTTCCTACCATTTTTGGAAGATAAAGATCTATGCATTGAATTTTCACTCATACTTTCATAAAGATGCCACACATCATCCTTATGCTTATCAAGATAAGATCCACCCATAGATGCATCAACCATACCCTTATGACTATTCGGCAAACTTTTAAAGAAGTATTGAACTAATTGTCACTTAGACATGTCATGATGTGGACACTTCCTAAGCAAGTCATTGAATCTTTTCCATGCCTCATGAAACAATTCCCCATCCCCTTGAGAAAATTCTCTAATTGAAGTTCTCATAGCATTGGTCTTTGAAACCGGATAGTACTTTTTCAAGAACTCTTGTTGCATTTCCATCGAAGAAGTTATTGAAAAAGGCTTAAGATTGTTGAACCAATATTTTGCCTTATCCTTAAAGGTAAAAGGAAAATTTTTAAGCTTTAAAACCTCTTCCAGCATGTCCGTATATCTCACGGTAGAACACACTTCAAGAAACTCATCCAAATGCTTGTAAGGTTCTTCACTTGGAAGTCCAAGATAGTTAGGAAGCATTTGAATAGTTTACGATTTAATCTCATAATGATGTACTCTAAATGGGGGTAATTGAATGCAACTGGGTGCATTATATTCATTAGGCATATAATGGCCTCTTAAAGCAAGTGAAGGATTCACAATTGGTGGTGTAACATAAACACCTTGATTCCTTTGAATAATGGGAGGTTATGGAGCAAAAAGTGGCCGAGGCATTCCCAATAGAACTTGGCCTTGTTGTTGTGGAAGAAATGGTCTTGGCATGCCTAAAGGAACTTGAATATTGTCATGATGCTCATTAGGGTAGAGGATGCCTTGTTGGCCTATGTGACCAAGGTCCTCCACATGGTCCTCATTTTGTTCTTCCATTGATGAAATGGAGTCAATTAATCTACCTCTTCCCTTAGAATTACGAACAATGGATTCAAGATTCAAATTAAGTGGGACAGGAGTAAGATTTAGTGATCTACGACCATGTATGCACAAACAAGACAAAAACAAGTAACAAACACTTCACCTTCACAACAAATCAATAATCAACAAACTTCCTCCACATACAATGATCACATACTCCCATGCTTTGAACAATATGCAAGAAAAATTAAATTGCCTCCACGCGGGCTCACGATCTATCTAAGAAATGAAAAACATGCCTCCACGTAGGTCACGATTTAACTAGGATTGAGTTTAGAAAAGCTCATAAAAGGTCCTTAAGCAACTTCAAATGATTTTTCAATTTTTTCTTTCTTTACCTTGCTTGCTTTGCAAATTTTTTTTATTTTTAAGCTTTTTATGCTCTTTGCTTAGTTTCACTTGGCTTTTTTGTTTCTTTGTTTTTCAATTTCCCTTTGCTTTGCTCTCTTGGCTCAATGCACCTAGCCAATCAAGAACAAACACAATGAGTAACAAAAATAGAATAAAAATAAAAACAAGATCAAAAAAGTACTAATTCCTAATTAATTTCCAAACATGACGGTGCCAATCCTCGGCAACGGCGCCAAAATTTGACGAGGCCGTTTGTATACGCCAAAATAATGTAATGAATGTGCGGCTCAAGAAAAGCCTTTTAGGTCAAGTTTAAATTTATAAAAACCCTACCACCACTACTACTAACGTAGCAAGAATGAGTAGGGATCATCCCAAAGGATTATACGTGTTGGAATTTAATTTTGACTCTAATATACCAAATGATTACAAAGAGAGAGATTGGTTGATTAAACTAAGATGCAAGAAAATTAAAATAAATTAAGTTGAGATAGGGATTTGAGAGATGAGAAGTGAAGACTTGGAGTGCGTTGGAATTGCCACCAAGCTTATTCATAAAACCACATACTTTCAACTAATTTGGGGAAAACCTTCTTGTGAACAAAATGTGACTACCAATTGCAATATTATGCATGGGCCATCAAATTCAATAATGATGTGCCTACCTAACCAACAATTAAACTAAGTGTAGAACAACTCATTAATTCTAAGCATGATCCATCAAACTAGTCATAATTGTAGCACACATCAATCTAGAAAATCATGAAATTTACAATAATAAGCCATGGAATATCAAATCAAGTAAAGATTGTCTACCTACCTACAAGCATGAATTAAATTGTAGAACAACCCATCAAGTATAAGTATAATCTATCAAATTAATTGGCAAACCTATCAAATAAAAACCATGTCTAGCCATCACTAGATTCTTAATTAATCACACATAGACATGCAAGCAACATATAAAAACTAGTGTAGAGATCAATTCTCAAATAATCACACATAAGACAATATGTAACTACAAAGAGAATCAATAGGAATAATTAAACCATATGAATCATGTGAGACATTATTTATAATTTAATCACACGTAGACATGTAAATAAATTAGAAAATTAATATGAAGAATTAAACCATAGAAATCATAGAAATATACCAAGATTCATTAAATTCACAAGGCTGGAACACTAATCACAAGATATTATTCCCCAAAAAGTATGAAAAAGATAGAGGTTTAGATTACAAACTTGGGGCTCATCCAAGCCCCAAGGACAAGTCTAGCCAATCATGGAGGAGGTGGGTGTGATCTTGGAACCCTCAAGGGCAATCCCCAAACATGGCTTCATCTTTATCCCCTTCTTCTTTTTTAAATTCTAAAGAGAGAGAGTGTATACATCTTGAGATGTGTTCTTGGAGCCTCCACTTTTCTCTTTTCTTCTAACCCTAATCTCTAACTTTTCTAGAAAGAGAAAATAAAAATTACAATAAAAATTAAAGACTAAAAGATATTGATTGATTGATTACAAAAATGGTTCAATTCCCTTTAAATACAAGGTCCTTTTCTTAATCAATAAGTCAGAAATATAGCCCCAAAAATATCTAATCCCGCAACTATGTGGTAGGTGGAATTCAGGCGCGCAGAAATAAAATAGCTCGCTGCCAGCACATTTTTGATTGATCGAAGAACTCTTCGATCGATCGAAAAAATCTTCGATCCATCTAAATTTTTAGCATTTTTGACCTTTTCCAGATTTTTCTGAAATCTTCCCGGAACCTTTGCTTGACTCCAAAAAGGTTGTAATAACAATTTTTAGCCCGTTTGAACCTTATTGACCTAAAATAGGTAATAACACAAATAAGTATCTAAGACATGAAAATAAGATAGATGATTGGACTAGAATACCCTAACTTAGGTTCTAAAATGTGTCATATTTGAGCACTCATCATTTCTTCCGTTGTTCATCTTTTCTCATTTCGGTTCTTTTTCGTTCACGGAGTTTTTTCGTTTGAGCGCGTTTGCTCAAATTTTACTTTTTCGGACCCGGTAAGGCCCTTTCGGGGCACTTTTAGGGTTTTCCTATAAATAGAATGTCTTAAAGTGAAAAGTCACTTTTTCATCATCTTCCTCCATCTCTTGGCCGGTAGCCATGGCAACCAAGGGGCTGCCACCCTTCTCTCTTCTTTTCTGGCCAGTTCCCTCGTGTAAAATGCCGTAGTGCCTTAGTGTTTTGTATTCTCCTTGACGACGCACACCTTTCCCCCTTATTAGAACCCATTTCTGACCATTTTGTGAGTTCGGGTTTGAAGTCAAGTTGTGATTTCATGAGGCTTCCTTGTGATTAATGATCATCGTGTTATCCCCGACAAAACCCCAAAGTATCGTCGGATTCGGAGTACTTTTCTTTTGATAGGGATTTGAGATTTCCTTCTCAAATTAAGGGAGGGGGTGTTATAGATATTTATGCAACTTATTTCCATGCTATTGATGTTTATGCAACTTATTTATATGTTTTGGTATCAAATCTAGAAATTTTATTATTTATTTTTCTTGTATGTAATTTGATTTTTCCCGGTTGATTATAGCTTGATTTAAATATGTGGCGTGGAATTATATTACCCCTTGATATTTTCATTGACATATATTAAATTGAGAGCATTTGAACAAGTATTGAAGATTTTAATTAATATTTTTCTTGAATGAAAATTTAATTCATGTGGCCTTATCTAGCTTGAAATTAATATGTGACGTCAAATTATATTAGGCCCTAGCATGCTCTTCAACATAGGTGAATTTGAGAGTAATCAGAGGTGTTTTAAAATCTAGTAATAATTTATTAATTAGATTAATTAATTTTATTCCAAATGCACTATTCACTCCATTGGATTTTTTACTTCATTTTATTGATGTGCATGCCATATACTTTCATATATATTAAATCGGGAATATTTGATTAGGTTTTGAAATCTTTTATTTAATTATTTTCTAGTATTAAAGTTTAATACTCATGGCCGTATCTTGCATGAAATTCACTTGTATCATGTTTTTAAATAAAGTCTTGACATGTTGTATAATATATATTAATTGGAGATCATTTGGATGAATTTCAAAATCTAAAGATTTTAATTAAATGAATTAATTAAAATTCATTCAATAGTTCCATGAGCTTGATTAAGTCTTAACTCGGTATTCATGATTTTCTTGACATGTTCCTTCACGTCTATCAGTTTGAGAATGATTGGATAAGTTTTGAGACTTACATTTATTTATTTCCTTTGTATGGAACTTAATTCACATTGTTGTGTCTTGTATAAAATGAACTTGTAACTTGATATTGAACTTGTGAATGACATGATCCTTGACATAATTTGTTCGTAAAATGTTGAACTTGCCTTGTAATCTTGAGAACTTAATCCTTTAAGTAGATTAAATACCCTTTTATGCTTCCATTAAGTTAATCATGCCTTGATTATGAATCGGACTTATATTACATGGACCTTTATCTTTTTATCAAGCATTATGACCCCTTATAACTTGGTTTCATTAATGTACTTAATGAACTTACACGATTGTCTTGGAATGGTTTAATTACTCATATGTTGCGTAGTAAATAGTTGAATCATTAATCTTATACTTGTGGTATATTTACATTAATGGATTTCATGTGCTATATATCTTGGTTCTAATTTATATAAATACACACTATGATTTCTTGACATTTCACATGCATCATAGTTGAGAACTTAGGGCATGACTTGTGTGTTCCAAAATCTTGATTGTGCATGGAATATGGTTTAATGCATTACTTGTATCTTGATACACTCTTGGTTGCACAACTTGTTGATTTTGGAACTTGGGATATCAATTAAGAATTGACATGGTTAGGACTTGGTTCTAGTACGGTAGATAGATAGCTCCCTATACTATAGTGCGCACTAGGAGAAGGTACCCATGGGTTAGTAGCCCTAAAGTGATCCCAACAGTGCGGTTTCTATCCTGGCGATATCCGAGTTTCCACAGTGGTTTATTTCACTCTTTAAATTTCAGGTTGCTATTCCTTGAAGATTTAAAACTTGTCATGTTATGTGAAATGCTCTAATCTTGTTAATTGCATAGATATTATGCCTTATCCTTGATTTCATGTATTATTCCCATTGTGTTAATTGGAATGCTCCAATCATATTAATTGCATTGATAATGTAATTTTTGTCAACTTATATCCAAGTACCCTTCTTATCATGTTGTTTGGACTATTCCAAACCTTGCTTAATTATGTTGATAATGCAATTCATGTTGATCTATATTCAAGTATCCTTCTTATCATGTTCCTTGGATTATCCCAACCTTGATTCGTTTTATATATGCATATGTAACATGATTCTTGTTATTACACTCTAAGGTAGCTTAGGATGCTTCCTGAGTCTCATCTTGACATAGACGTTAGGTGGCATGAGCCCCTTTAACATGTTTCACCTTAAGGTGATAAAAATCGTAAAATGCTAAGTCGATGCATGCTCACTTCCTACGAGTAGCTTTATGTTACTCACCCCGAAGTTACTGGGGATTTGTTTCAGGTACGAAGGCTTGGTTCATGACACTCATCAATTCTTGGATGACTTGTAACTTTTAAGTTTCCATTTCATGCAAATGTTAGCATGAAATGTCATTTTGTAGCCTTATATGTCAAAACTTGTATCCTTGATTCTATATATGTAATGTGTGCATAAGCACATCTTTTGACACTCATTTTATGTGTATGTATAACATGAGGCCAAGGGCCATTAATTTTAAAATTCACATGTATGTTTTAAACTTGTTCTGGATCATTGGGAATGCATATATAGCCTTAAACTTGCATTCTGTTTTGTCATTCGGCTGTTTCCTTGTTTCTATCTTATCGTTCGGCTGTTTCCTTGTTTCTATCTTGTCATTCAGTTGATTTCTTGTTTTTGTTTTGTCATTCAGCAAATTGTTGCTTTCTATTTCGTCGTTTGAAAATCCAAACACTCATAAGTCAGAACGCCTGACCATGTAGGTCAGAGCGCCTGACCATATAAGTCCAAACACTTAATCATAGGTCAGAATGCTTAACCCTTTCGTCCGAACGCTTAAACTTGAGGAGTGCCGAACTGGTACTCAGCCTTGATGAGTGCCGAACTGGTGCTCAGCCTTGTTGAGTGCCGAATAGGTGCTCAGCCTTGATGAGTGCCGAACGAGCACTCGGTGCTTTAGCATTGGACAAGCACTCGTCCATGCCTTAGAACCTTTCCTTCTTTTGCTTCGATCATCTTCTTCGTCCGAACTCCAAATCAAGTGATTCTTAAGTCTAACTTCATTAATTTTTCGCCGTCTTTCTAACGGTGTGCTCGGTTGCACCCGGATCTTCTTGGATAATTACCAGTTTATCATTTTAGCCTTAAGTGCTCGTTTTTCTTCGTCTTGTCGTTTCTCCTTCTTTCGGACTCCGAATCATGTGATTCTTGAGTCCATCTTGATTGGTTTTTCATTGTCTTTCCAGCGGTGTGCTCAGTGGCACCCGAATGTATATTTTAAGAAATGACTATTTTGCCCCTGGGGCTTTAATTGTTATTTTGCCAATCTTTTTCTTCCGTGTCAGTTCTCATTGAGTTCTACGACCTCAAGGAAGGTCATCAAAGTGTCTTAGAGGTGTGTTGTGCCTTGGGAAACCGTGGTCTTATTTCTTGCTTCCGCATCTGGATCTGCTATCGGATCAATCTTTTGGTTCATCGGACACATTTGGTTGAAAAATCCAGGGTTGTCACAGAATCCATTTAGTCCTTCAGGACCCATTGTTCTGTTGGAACGCAACTAGTCCGTAAGGACCCATTGTTCATTTGGAACGTATCTAGTCCGTAAGGACCCATTGTTCATTTGGAACGCAACTAGTCCATAAGGACTCATTGTTCCTTTGGAGCGCAACTAGTCCATAAGGACCCATTGTTCCTTTGAAACGCATTTAGTTCGTAAGGACCTATTGTTCATTTGGAACGCAATTAGTCCGTAAGGACCCATTGTTCCATTGGAACAAAAATCTTCCATGCATGCCAATCCATACCTTTTTCTTTTTTTTTTTTTGTTTTTTTTGGGCCATACACAATTTTAGCCCATGCGGGCCAGGAGCATAGTGCAATTTAAGCTCATACGATCAGGAACATCAAATTTTTTTTTTCTTTTTTTTAGGAGACAGTTTAAACTCGTATCAAGGAGTTTTTGACTTTTTTCTAGGTAGACAGTTTAAGCTCGTGTCAAGGAGTGTCAATTTTTTTTTCAGACAATTTATACTTTTATCAAAGAGTTCTTGAATATTTTTCTTCAGGTAGACAGTTTAAACTCGTGTCTAGGAGTTCTTGATTTTTTTCACGTAGACAGTTTAAGCTCGTGTCAAGGAATGTCATTTTTTTTTTTTTTTTTTTCAGGTAGACAGTTTAAACTCATGCCAAGGAGTTCTTAATTTTTTTTCAAGTAGACAGTTTATACTCGTGTCAAGGAGTGTTGTTTTTTTTCTTTCAGGTAGACAGTTTAAACTCATGTCAAGGAGTATCATCAACAGTTTAGGCTCATATCTGGGAGCACTTTAGCTTTAATTATTCTTAAACTTTGCAAGAATCAAACGGCGATCCAAACTTATACTGGAGGGCACGGACTATCTCGTCGTCACTTTGAGGATTTTCTTCTTGTTTTCCTTGACTTAATGCCTCCTATGATTTTGCACTTTCGGTTGAAGTCATTGTTGTAGTATGGTGCATTTCTTGATGCAAGTCTTTCGCGATGATGCTTACAATGAAAGATGAAGCTATTTTGTCATTCGAGTTAGAAAGTATATTGTCTTCTTCTTTGGATTCACTTCTCTCATCTTCTTAAAGGTTGTCGGATATATTAGGAACATCTTCTCTAGCATTATGATTTTCCATGCTAAGCTCCATGTCGTGGGCTCAAGTAACAAGCTCTTCAAATGTGCGAGGCTTAATCCCTTGTAAGATGTAAAGAAGCTCCCAGCGCATACCTTGCATACATGTTTCAACTACAGAAATTTCAGACAAACGATCCTTGTAGTCAAGACTTAAAGCTCACCAATGGTTGATGTAGTTAACCACGGGTTCACCCTTCATCTGTTTTGTGTTTGTAAGCTCTAGCATACTTATAGTATGACGAGTGCTGTAGAAACGGTTGAGAAATTCTCGTTCCATCTGCTCCCAACTGTCAATACCTCTAGCTTTGAGGTATGTGTACCAATCAAATACATTCCCTTTGATGGAACAAACGAATTGCTTGACAAGGAGATCTCCATTTGTACCAGCATTGCCACAAGTTTCTACAAAGTGTACAACATGTTGCTTGGGATTGCCTTTTCCATCAAATTGTTGAAACTTTAGAGGTTGATACCCAACCGGTATTTTTAAGATGTCAATGCTTTCTGTGTAAGGCTTTGAGTACATGTGATCACTTTAAGGAACGCCACTGTATTGTTCTCTTATGCAATTCACTATCATGTCTTGAAGTTGTTGGACAGAAAGTGAGGCGACAGAGGCAGCATCAATTGTTGGATTGGCAGGCACGTCATTTTGATCATCAATTGGAGTGTTCTCTGGCATGGAAATAGAATGAGGAATTTAGTCTTTGCTTGACTCAACATTGTCGTCACTCAATTTTAACTTTTTTTTCAGCGAGGTAATTTTTAGATCTTGTTCCTTGAGAGAGTGTTGTAATCTTTCAATTGCACGGGCCATAGTCATCAATTGCTCTTCGTACGAGGTAGTACTTGTCATCATGACTGGCATTGTGATGGAGTCAGAAAAAATCTTTGGCCTTGGGTGGACCAACCTTGAACTTGAACTTGTGACTGGAGCAACCTTTGAGGTTGTAGGAACCTTCCTCCTAAACCCTAGCGAGGTGGAACTTGAACTTGTGACTGGAGCAACCTTTGAGGTTATAGGAACCTTCCTCCTCGCCCCCAGTGAGGTGGAACTTGAACTTGTGACTGGAGCAACCTTTAAGGTTGTAGGAACCTTCCTCCTTGCCCCTAGTAAGGTGAAGACAGTATGAGTTTGAGTTGTTACTTTGCCAGATTTGGCAAAATCGACTCTCATCGCATCGTGCTATCTTTTGGCAGGAATAAATACTTTGACCATGCTCCACATCATTGAACTTGTAGAGATGTTTGTACCACTTGACAAAGTTGCAACCTTCTTACCGCCTTTTGTGGTGGTAATGATGTTATTCGTCACGAATGCAATATCCTTGGGGGTATTCTTGCTCTTCGTCTAATCTTGTTGGAAGCCATAGAATCTGACGATGAATTTGTTGAGGATTTCATGTAGGAGATAGAGATGAGAGGAAGAGGATGTCCCACCGGGCGTGCCAGAAATTTGTACACACAAATTTTATAGTCTACAATAAAAATAAAATATGGAGCAAATAATAATATTTTATTAATTTGGAAAAATTAGATTACAATCCTCTGTAATAATATCCTTTACAAAGAATAAGATCCTCTGATTCGATCTCCTTTTTGTGGTTGGTTAGATCCAAGGGCTGCACGAGCCTGATCTTGAATTACCGTGGAATTTGGATGAAGAACGACACGATTTGATGTGCTTATTGTTGATCACCGTGAAATTTGATGAAGAACAGCATAATTTGTTGCGCTTGGTGTTCTTCGCTTTTGGGTAGAGTTTCTATATTTCTTTCTAGAATTTTGGATTTCTAATTTCTAAATTTGTGTCTGAATTTATTAACCTTCTGGATTTCTGAATTTGTGTCTGAATTTCTGGACCTTCTGGATTTTTGAATTTGTGTCTGAATTTCTGAGTCTCTGGATTTCTGGACTTTTGAATTTTGAATTTGTGTCTGAATTTCTTGACCTTTTAGATTTTTGAATTTGTGTTTGAATTTTTGAGCCTTTGGATTTCTAGACTTTTGAATTTTGAATTTATGTCTGAATTTCTTGACCTTCTGGATTTCTGAATTTATGTCAAATTTCTGAGTCTCTAGATCTCTAGACTTTTGAATTCTGAATTTGTGTCTGAATTTCTTAACTTTTTGGATTTCTGAATTTGTGTCTGAATTTCTGAATCTCTAGATTTCTGGACTTTTGAATTCTGAATTTGTGTCTGAATTTCTGAGTCTCTGAATTTCTGGTCTTCTAAATTCTGAATTTGTGTACCCCTCCTTTCTTCCTTCTTCATTCAAGCCTCTATTTATAGGCTTCTTGAATTAATAAGATGATGACACATGTCATCCCCTGATAAGGATAAAATCATAACTAGGTTGGGCTGGTTATATTATGATAATTATCCTTAAATATAATTATTCCAAATATATTTTATTAGGAATAATTATCTTTTTATATAATTATCTGGGCTGGGCTGGGCTGGGCTAATTGCATAATTTAAGTGGACCAAGCTTGGGCCAATTAAATAACTTAATTAAAGCCCATATTTCATGGGTTCATTTGTCAAAACCAAAGCCCACTAAAATTTTAGTGTCTACAACATGTTTTGTTATATTGTATTACAAACAGCTTCATTAATTCTTGTATTACATAAAAACTATTGATCTTCTACAAACTGTAAATTTCCCAAAAATGAATTGGGGTCACTCAAATTTTTCCTTAGAGTTGTTAGCTCTTAGTATATGTTGTGAAAATAATAATAATAATAATAATAATATTAATAATATTAATAATAATAATAATAATAAATGTGCTTCATACATGGAGTCACGTAAACAGAGTATAAATGATATTTTAAGAGAAAAAAATAGGTAAAAAAATAATAATAATAAAAAAAAAAAACTTACCAAGTATGTCACCAGCCTTGAAGCTCTTGCCATTAGGCCAACCACTCACGTTAAAGGTCCAACCACCTTTGTCACCAACTGTAAAATTTGCCCATGAACTAGCTCAAATTGAACCATAAGGCTAAGTAGTGCAACCACAATGAGCGTGGCACCGCCCCTTGCCTGAGACATTTCCAAAAATAGTTAGTGAGAGAAAGAAAAGGTGTAGCTGTGAGAGTGAGAGTGAGATGTTCTAAGGATGCAAATTACTGAAGGAGGGCTAGTCTTTTATAGTGTTTTGGTGAGAGCTATACAAGGCAAAGCAATTAAGAAATGGAGAATTAATACAAGACATCCCCATCAGCAGGTTAGATAAAGTTTATTTAATCTAAATTGGATTCAAGTGTTATTTAAGGAGGTAATATAATACTTACCTTGTATAATAAGAAAGATTACAATTTATATGGGATAGAGGGAGTAATATTTTAATTACAAATTATATCAATCATAAAGGCATTTAAAACAGTTGCCTAAGACCTCCAACAAGATAAGTGGCCTCATAACTCATTACATTAGGTATATATATTTTTTAATGAATTAATTATGATTTATATATTATATTAATTATCAAATAAATACAATTGATTTTCTATAAGATATCAGAATTTAAAAACCAAAATTTTTACAAACCATATCTTTTTCATCTCCATTCCTATGTTCCTTTATAGCAATTATTTGTTCTTCAACTTCATAACCGTTAATGTGGAGGAAAAACCCTAGCCAATGGGAATGTGACAGCTGTACAATGATGGGACTTTACTATTCGTCTAAAACATGTCAATCCTTGAATCGGATAGGCCTAAAAAAATTGGGCCGGATGCATTAGACAACGTTCAGCCCAATCCCTTTCATCCTCCTAGATCATTGTAAAGAGGATTTGTAGTCCCAGCAGAGGCTCGAACCTTATTACGATTTTGTACCCTAATGGATATGGTCCAAAAGGCCCAATAAGTATTTGTGTATTTTTCAAAAAAAGTTTTATAAAATCTTGGAAAGGTATATTGGAAGGAAATGTGAGGAAGAGAGCATTCCTTAACGCTCTTATGATATTATATTGGTTGAAATGGTTTGCCCATTAGTGAGAGAGAAGAGAGAGAAAGGGGCATCAAGGTTGACTTTTGTAGTCGAAGTTTAGAATTTTAATGTGCGGTGAGTGTGGTGACTATCTAAAAAAAATTATTATATGATCTCGATCAATCATTGTATGACACATTAGTAAAAAACTGAATAAAACTTACATATATCTCTGACACATTAGTTAATGTGTCACATGATGATTGAATAATGTAATATCCCATAAATTATTATTATTATATATATATTTATGGATGCATATTATTATATAGGAATTATCTTTTTAAAAAAAAAGATAAATAGGTGATTGTATTTAAAAGGGGATAACAGAGTTATCATTTAATTTACTTGGAAATTTAAAAGAGTTCTTATTGAACTCAACCATTGGATATATATATGGATATATCTAGACCTAGTTGTGTATTCAGTTTTTACTTACGTTGCTATCCCGAGAATTATAATACGTTTATTGTTATGAAGCGAAGAAAAGCTCAAGTGGTGATTGCATTTCAGGCAAGTTAATTCTTGTTTACATCCTGCATATAATTATGTGATTGATAGTAAGATGATTATTTATGATTTAATTATAATTCATGATAATTATGTTTAATTAGACTTGTATATGGAGATTACACAAGGAGTTACTGATTTATTAGAATTCGATTATATTTCAGTTGATAGTTAATTTATATGTGAATTAGAATGATTTATTTTATTGAGGTATTGGTGTTTTCCTTGATCAGATTATGGATACATCAAAATGATTGGTTATAGAATCTCTCAATTTTTCTTGTATATAAGAGAATGTCAGTGTATGACTTTAGTTGAATTCATTGGATAATCTGGGATAATTATATAATAGGTATGAATAGTGTTATTTGAGCTGTGTAGATCTTATACATTAAGATTGGGATGGACCTCTACAGATGGATATATATGTAACAGATTGTCTATACATATGTACATAATTATTATTGGGATTAATTTAATCTATTGTAGGTCACTACTAGGATGTGATTTTGTAGAAGTTTCATGATTGATCTTTCCACTAAACAATCAATATATCCTATTAGGCCGGGACCAAGTGTCCATACTTCCACTGACAATCAATTTAGAAGTCAGAATTAAAGGGTTTTAAAACAAGAGCATCCTTGCATGCTTCACGCCAGAATAATGCTACCATCTGTCCATACTTTTGTCTCTCGGACTGACCTCTTTATGCACCTGGGATATATATACTTATGTTAATAGTTGTGTAGAAAAAGCTCATGAAATGCAAGTTATTTTACTAATGAGTTGAATATATGTAATGATGGGTACATGATTAATTAGAGTAATGAATGAATTAGATTTAGACTAAGATGAAGGTGGTGGTTGGCAGTAAATGGGTTTTGAGGTTTTGCATGTCATGAATTAATATAGCCACTGATATATATAACTTTTCTTTATGCCCATAGTTTATGGTACATTTTGGAGTCATTAGAATTAGATATTTAAGCTTAACTTTGTGTTGATGATAGATTGTGAGTTGGTTGCTATAAGCAGGCAGTATACAATTTAATGATATTGAGGTTGAAATTTAGAGTATAAGTTACAACTTATTGTAATTAGGGTTATGAGTTGGTATATCAGTATGTATTAATTAAGGTGTTGGAAAAACTCATGATATTATGAGTAAGAATTAATTAAGTATACTTAGTGTTTAATTGATGTGAAAATAAGTTGGAGCAGTAGTGTGGGACTTATACAATGATGAGTTTGTTGAGCGCAGTCAGGGACTGTCTACGGAAGTGAAATACTCTTTTGTTATGGCCATTGGGCTAAAAGTGCCCTTAGTATGTGGACGTGGTCAGGGGCCATCTAGGTGAGTAGGCGTACAACCTAGCCATATGTGTGTATTTGATAGTCAGGAACTATGCAATTCACACCATTTATTTGGAGTGGAGCCAGGGGCTCATGTAAGGTATTGGCATTAGAACGCCAACTGGTTGAGGGGAGCCAGGGGCTCATGTGAGGTAAGTAGAATTTTAGTAATTTAAATTCTAGATGGGTTACAAGTTCACAGGTTGAGTTAATGTTTTAGAATGACGATGATTAGTAGATATTTCGTGATCACTTATATATGTATATATATATATGGATTATAAGTAAGGATTGACTTGCTAAACGATGTTAGTGTTTAGCAATTTCTTACTGAGCTTGTGAGCTCACCCCTTTATTACTTTCAGGTGCACATGGATTTAGCTTGCAAATGAGGCTCAATGGGAGATGGAGATTTTTCGGATTTCCATATATTGATTTTATTATTGTTTCTTAGCAAACACTTTGTATTAAGATTCACTTAGTTGGTGGAATTTTAATTAGTTGGGGATGTAATAGATTTCCTGAGGATTGATGGATTTTTAAATAAAATGTTTTCTTACTGATTTAATCATGGATTATGGTGGATGTATGATGTGAGTCACGTACTAGATTTTAGTATAAGACAAGGGTTCTTATGTTAGAATTTTTGGGGCGTGACAGAATTGGTCTAGGTACCATTTAATAGTTTCTTGTCCGTTTATTGGTTAATAAAAATTTCTTTTAGTTTTATCTTATAATTTACCTTTGCTTTTTTTTTTTTTTTTTGTGTAGGATTTTTCAAATTTTCAATCAAGAAGTTCCATCAACAATTTCAAGCATTTTGGGCTTCTAATTTTAAAATCCTCTTTTATATCAATTCTTGCTCAAAATTTTGTACTTTATAATTTATTGCCTTTCTTTTACGTAGGTTTTTAACACAATTAAATTACTATCTATTAAGTTAAATAAAAAAAATAAAAAAAAAAGAAATTTTTATATTTCCTTAAACTTTATTAGTACTATATTTATATACTCAATTTGAGAAGACATAATTAGCCTCAAACTACATAAAGCCGGCTCTGCTCACAAACCCTAGTTTTCTCACCAATCCCAGTCGATTTGTATGTCTCTCACCAATCCCAATTGTCCTTCCTATAAATAAATCTCTATGGTATAGTTTTAATGTTGTGCAATGATATACAAAGGTTTGGCATTTTTTCCTCTCTTCTAGTACTCTTTCTTCTTCGATCTAATTAACACGGCATTAGAGTAACCAACAAATATAATTTTGCATTAAATAATTTAATCATTATCAAAATATCATGAACTAAAATTTTTAATATTTTATTTTTAATATAATAGACTGTATAGTTTCAATGTTGATATATTTACTTACAAAATTATGTTATACATATTAGCTAATAGTAACAAATTCAACTGTAATTATCATTGCCCCTATCATTGATTGATGAATGGGGTGGTAAATATACTTCATATTATGAAATAAAATAAAAGTGCTATATATAATACATACTATACACAAATAATATATTCCTTCATATTATATAGTCTTTTTTTAAAAAATTTATTATATAATATATTATGAATATTCTTATAATGTTTAATATTTTTTTCTTGAATTCCTATAATATTTAATTAAAAATATTATATGTTTTATATAATTATATTATTTTATAGAAAAAATTATTTATTACAAAAAAGTATTTCTTATATAATTTACTAATTTATTATATAATATAATGTATTTTGATAGTTTTAGTTATTTTCTACTTTTTAGTATAATAGATTGTATAGTGTAATATTATATCTTATTTATAAATTTAGCTCCTTTATTATTGGTGTTAAATAGGTATTTTAGTCATTTTTGGTAGCATGGGTTGCTTTACGTGCGGGTATTAAATTTAGGACAATACTTAATTACTCACCGGTGAGTAGGGTGAAGCTACTCACCCCAATGTGGTCCAATAACAAAATAACATATCACCTTTAATAATAAAATAATCCACACATTTCTCTGTTTTCTCGGATCAACCATCGAATAAATGTATATAGTGTTTTTACGTGTGAATTATTTTATTATTAAAGATGATGTGTTATTTTGTTATTGGACTACATAGGGGTAGGTAGCTTCACCCTACTCACCGGTGAGTAGCTAAGCATTATCTATTTAGGTATCCTTAAATTTATTATGAAGATTTAAGTTAACTTTAAAGGCAGCTCTGTGATGACTTTAATTGTATAAGGGGGGTAAAGAGTTAAAATAATAATAATAATTAGTATACAAAGCCCTTTAATTAGATGCTCATTATTGTACAAAGTATAGTGATAATTGATTATAAAATCAGATATAAGCATATTTTATTTTCTGCCTTTTTAATTCTCACATATTGTATATGAAAGATTACACTCAGAGCAAATCTAGCAACAAATAACACATACAAGTGACACACAGAAGCTGCATTGATAGCCATACAAACATTATATATTATTAATCAAAACTAGAGGTAACAATATTGATTATTTTTAGATTGATATGCGAGAGGCAAAAAATAATTTAAGCCATGAGTTTGGCTTCAATTTATTCAGCATTGACCACAATTTTCATCCCAGAATCACAGTCTCCCGGACAATCAGATATGAAGTAATTCTGTCCCTTTGGAAGCGTTATCGTGTCCAGCCCTGTATGGAACACTTTTGAACCTGCCGGAGTCTTGCAACTGTTATAACCATCCTGGTTTACCACAGTCACATTTTGAAGAGATTTATCATAATTGAAAACTGCCAAAATGCAAATACACGTTACCGAAACTTCACTACGATGAAGAGCAAAACAAAATGATAGAGTTCAAAATAATTAACCATCACTCCCATTATACTTGCCTTAAAGTGCTTGCCATTAGGCCAATTACTCAGATTCTGATTCGAGTTCCAACCAGCACCGCCATTAACTAAATAAGTTACCCCATGGACGGGCTCAAAGTGAACCAGAAGACAAAGTAGTGCAACCACAATGTGTTGGGATTTATATGCCCTAACATAGCAAATTCCTGTTTGGATTAAAGTGACGTATGTTCCTGACGTATCTGAAATATTTATTCTTTATACAATTGGTGAATTTAATATATTATATTTCGATTCACTATGGAATTGATAGCGTCCACTTAATTACAAGAAATAT
The DNA here is from genome assembly GCF_030987335.1 of Cornus florida. Classification (NCBI taxonomy): domain Eukaryota; kingdom Viridiplantae; phylum Streptophyta; class Magnoliopsida; order Cornales; family Cornaceae; genus Cornus; species Cornus florida. The sequence goes on along the minus strand of NW_026775579.1, from coordinate 73,871,351 downwards.
TTATATATATATATATATATATATATATATATATATGTGTGATGGCGATCAATGCATGAATATAAATAGTAATCATAAATTGTTCATAGTCGGTAATTATGGATGGACTCATAATTAATTAAGACTTGAACTGGATCCGCGTTAGGTTGAGATATATTGCGAGATTCGTCGTATGCAATTACTCCGTATCACCGTCATGGCATTTGACTCTTAAGCATGAGATAAGTATTGACTCTTTTATTAATTAGTAATTACTTTGATTTGTTCGGCGGAATCTTCGGAATCCTTAGTCCGGCACTTTTGGTGATTATGAAATTAATAGTTAGAGGGTTATATTTTCAATATTTGCATCATTACTACTTGTATTTATTTTGTATTGATTATGGTTGATCACAAAGTAAATTCGAAGGCCTTCGTTTATTTTTAGACAAAATGATTTATTATATATTTATTTATTTAAATTATTATTTTTGTCAAACAAATATTTTATTGTGATCGAGTCAGAAATAATCAAACGTACCAAAATAAATATATTGATTAAGTAGTCAGATTGATGGTTTTATTTATCCGATAACTAATTATGCATAGAGGGGTCTAAGTGCAACATTGACTTAGAGGTTATTTATTATTTAATTGGATTTCAATTAATTATTTTTAGTGGAGTATAAATTAATTAATGAATTATTTTAATTTGGTCCATGAATCGGGCCAATTATTAATTCATTGTAGCCAATAAAATAATAAGCTCAAAGGATTCTTACTCATAGCCCAACTTGATATTGGAATCCTATTAGATTTGAGATATGTGAATTAGAGATTGAGAAGGATTTATTGTTTCTTTTTCCTTATCTTTATGTTGCCTATATATACATGGTCTATGTATATTTTTAGGGTGATGTTTTTGGAAGAAAGAAAATGAATATATTTTTTCTCTCTCTAGATTTTAGGACTTACTTTCTCATCTAATGAAGGCTCCCACAAGTCTAGTTTTCTAAGGTCATTCATGAAGGCTTATGAGTGATTCCTAAAGGCAAAAAAATTACCAAGAAGTTGGAGATCCAATGAGAAGGTATCTTACTAAGGGATCTACAATAAGTGAGAACATTCACTTTAGAGGAAAGTTTTAAAGGTTTACTCAAACCTTTGATGTAAGTATTCAATCTATTAATTGAATAATACATCATATTTTATTTTTTGCATAAAACTTGTCTCTATGTGATGAATCAAGATCTTTGAATCAAAATCTCTCGAAAAGTTTTTAAAACTTGCACGTTTCCTAACACAATGAACATGGCTAGACCTGCAATGCCCCTTCCCTGCGACATTTCAAAAAAGAATTAGTGGGAGAAGAAAGGTATAAAAACTATAAGAGTGAGAAGTTGTGGGGAAGCCAAGTTCTGTAGGAGGCTCATCTTTTTTCATAAAAGGTTGGTGAGAGTTATACAAAGACATATCGGTGATCATATTAATTATTTATTTTATGGACTATAACTTTTAAAGAAGATATGTAATTAATATTTTGTCTAAAATTATTATTAATATGTGAAATGTGGGTAACGTGCATGGGTGGGGGTGGTTCCACCACATGATGTTTGAAAATATCATAACTTCATGTATAATAATGTTATTTTTTTTTTTAGAACTTTAATGGTATTTATGGTAAGAGGAATTTAACTTATATGAATTTGACAGTATTTTGGGACAACCAAAAAGAAGGTTGGACAACTAATACGTAAACAAGTGAGTAATATAACTCTCGGAAATATAGGTGGTTCAATCATAAGACAATAACACTACAACAAATTTGGGTTCTTGCCACAAGACATTTCGTGGCAAAAACTTTCAAATTTCATGGTGAAATCCTTTTAGCCACAAGAAATGGCTCATGGCTCGATCGTGGGCGTAGCCCGTCCCAGAATGCCAATAACCACGACTAAAAAATTTCGTGGCAAAATGTGGACCTTTTGCCACAGTAAAAAACCTTCTATTGCCACAAGCTATTTCGTGGCTAAATAACAATACTTTCGTGGCAAGTAGTAATCATGATATAGAAATTAATCGTGGCTAATTCAATCATTTAGCAACGAAAATATTTATCGTGGTAGAATAGGTCTTTTCCCACGAAATTTATTCGTGGCAAATACCAAAAATGGGCCACGAACTTTACTTGTGGCTATTCTATTATTAATAAAAATAAATTTAATCACAATACCAAAATTTATCACCAAGATGAAATTTTTTAATAAAAATTCTTTTTTTTTTTTTTTTTTTTTTTTTTTTTTTTTTTTTTGCATTTATATATAGTAATAACATAATACTGATATGTGGTACCAACTATAATATTGTTACCTATAAATTATTAACATTATAAACTAAATAAATATTACCAAAAATAAAATTTATCACACATCAAAATGATTATGCAAACAAATTAATACTCAATATTGCATTAGTCAAACTAATCGTGAAAATATTGTTTACAACATACATAATAAAACCTATCGCGTAAGAAAATGAGTCATAGCATCTGACTCCAATAATCTAGACAAAAACAAACAAGTATCCTAATTAGAGTGTTCCAATGTCTTAGAAAAAAATGAGCTATAGAATCCTAAGCAGCGAGTTCGAAGATCTTAACAAACTATTTAAACCATTCTAAACAAAAAGAGCTTGACTTCTTGTAGCATGGGCCCATCCAACAATCTGCAAAACCAACGATGAACAAATACAATTAGTGCCTACATAAAAAGAAAATGAATCCAAAGTTGAATTTTCAAAATATGTTACATGAAAGAAAAATTATAAATAAAAAGTAAGAGTACCAATAGAAAAGATTAATCAACTTCTACAAGATAATAATAATAAATAAAAAAAAAGTATAAATAGAAAATACAAAATACTACTAAGATTTATCACTGACAAACTAAGCTTTGAAAAATCAACATCAAGTAAAAATACTTACTTTGTGAAACAAAACTGATCATATTACTTATTTATAAGTGGAGTTCACTTCCATGTGTTTATGAGATGCGCAAAATTCTTTACATGCAAAATTCTTTACACATGCAGAAAATGAATGAATGGATGCAGAATTTTCTGCAATGGGAATCAACAGAGAAGGTAAAGATGGATTTTTAAGTGCGAAAGCACATTCCAAAAGATCAAACAAGTCTCTAAAATGGAAAAGAGAAAAGCATGGATGGATGCATCTCTCTTAATTTACCGATTTTCATTCCATCAAAATTGAATAGAAGCTAAAGAGAATGACGAAAATACATATTGCACATCTAATTTATCGAGACACCAATATTATTATTTCTGAACTCTTGACAAAACTTAGTTCAATAATACAAAACAATTCATACAGCAATTATATTCCTTTTGTGCATCTCTTTCAGTTGACATTGTAATCAAATAATCATTAAAATTTAAAAGAAATAGTTATAAGATTATATATAAGTTTAGATGAACAAACAAAATAATATTTCCTTTTTCTCTTTTGGATATGCAAATTATTAACAAATTTAAGGAATGTGTCCTTTCACAAAACCAAAGAAAATCATAAGACACAAAACCAAAGAAAATCTTATGCAATAAAATACTCCTCACACCTAAATATAAAACTAACAACGAAATTCTTTATGACAGCTGAAGAAAAAACATAAAAGTCAAAACAAAAAATTAAAAAAAAAAAAAAAAAAAAAAAAAAAAAAAATTCATCTACAACTTCTTATTATTCAAACAGAAGATTTTCATACAACTATGATTTGTCCAACATATTTATTTAGAATTCCTTAAGAGAAAAAACAAGAATAGCCAACAGGCTATAAGAATGTTCATAATTTTTACACTTAAAATAAATTTAAATGAAGAAAATAGTCATTGCAATGAGTGTTTGATCATAATAACTATAAAAATTCCAATAATTTTACAACCGTCCATACCGAAAACCATCAAAATTTTGAAATCAGATACCCAATAAGAAATTTCACAAACCCTAACTTCAATCCTTTTTCCTATCTCCTCAAACACAAACAAAAAAAATTGAAGTTAAAGACTACTATTACAAGATCATAGGAAAACATAGACCAATGAGAGAGAGCCAACGAAAAAGTGATAGAGATTGACGGGCTGCGCTCCAACATGCCTTTTTCTTAAAATACAGAGGAAAGATTCAAAACCCAAAATCCTTAAATTCCTAAACAGAACATTAAAACCTCAAAATTCTCTAATCGTAAATCAAATTCCTAATAAAAAGTGAGAACTCTTACCAGTAATGGAGGGATCGAGTGAAACTATGAAAGATTGAAGAGAACTATCCATGTGGCCGCTAACCTGATCGAATGCCGCTATGGAAGGAGGATGGTCGTGTTATGAGAGAGTGGAGGAGATAATATAATTAATGTGAGAGTGACGTACAAATAGGAAAACGAGGGAGGCCTAGCATCGAATGGGGGGGGGGGGGGGGAACGATATCAATTTCCTTTTGGCGAAATTTTCAAGCGCCAAACTTTGGCGCTTCCATTCCAAAAGAAACAAAAAAAGGTTTAAATATATAGAATCTTATTACAAATATTTTTAGTATATATATATATATATTTTTTAACAACTTACTATTATAAACAATTTATATATTTATAACTTTTTATAAGGAATTTAAATAAATAAATTATTTTGTGAAATAGTATGATATGTATTACAAGTGTCATACAAATTAAAATAATTTTCATAAATTTAAGTAAATTTATTTAAATAATAAATAATTAAAATCTCTAATGATACACAATTTCGTTTTTATAATATATTTTTTTCATTAATTTATAAAATTTACATCCTATATATGATGGTTAAATTTGATGGAAAATATAAATATTTCAAAAAGTCTCTAAAAGAAATTTATCTTCAAAATGTTTTAGTATATCAATTATTGTGTGTGTATATTATACACTAATTGATAAGGAAAATCACTTAGGGCTCTTAATTCGTATTTTTACATTTGATTTTGCTTAATTGTTTAATAAATATGAGACTAATAGACTTAGCATTATATTTTTTCAATGACACCGATATAAGTTTGATTTACTATATTTTAAAAAACTTATATTAAAAGTAAAAATTACTATTGAGTCTTACGTTGTTCATTGAGAGACAAATAAATCCTAAAAGAAAAAAAAAAAAAAATTCTTCATGAGCAATAAGTCCTTTTTAAATTTTTTTTTCATTTAAGTCCCAAATCACTAATCTTCCATTTATACTAAATAAAAGGTGTGCCCCATCCCGTTGATATCCCTAATTTATGCCCTTACTAAATAGAAGTAATATCTTGTAGTTAAAAATTATTCAAGAATTGTCATATAATTTTTTTCCCTTTAAAGTTTCAATGACTTAATAATATTGCATTATGATTTTAAATAATATTTTATTTTATTTTATTTTATTTCAATTAAAAAACTTTCAGATAGAATACACAATTTTAGTACAAAAATTTAATTATTCTATAAAACAATAAAAAAATGTATTTTATTTTCTTTCTTTTTATTTTAGGTCTAAAATCATAAAATAATAATAATAATTTAAAAAAAAAAAAAAAAAAAAAACCCCTCTTGTTTCAAAACACGTCATATAAACCCCCCCAATTATCAAACAATTCCTTGAACTAGTAAAACCTATCACTTTGCACCATTTCCGTGACAGAACCATTAAGTTGTTGCGAAATGATAATAATTTTCTTAATAGTATATTAATATTTTATTAAATTAAAATTATAGTGTGAGAATGACAATTTTGTCATTACGAATTACAAGGTTATTTTGGTCACCAAAATGATGCAACTGTTGCATGTGATTTTCACGTAATACAATTCCGTTAGTTTTAGACGGGAAACTAATAGGGAGGGGATGATATGATATACTTTTTAAAATATCGAGGGGTAATATGATAGTTTCTTTAGTACGTACTTTGAGGGGTTAGTTGATAGTTTTTGAAAACAATAGGGGGATTTTATGATTTTAGCCATTTATTTTAATTTTTTATGTAAGAGTATGCATGAGACTTAAGATCAAATTTTGAAAAGATCTTAGCATTATAAAATCTATTAAGAAGATTTTGCCACACAGTTTCTATAAAACTCTCCCCTTTCTTTATGATGACAAATCATTTATGTCCTAATTTTTGGCTTAATTCTTCTTCTGATGTCCAAAGGCAAAAATTACACCTTTCAAAACAATTTGACAAAACTTGTATATTTGGTTCTCATATCTCTCTTTCATCTTGTGTTAAAGGAGGTTGTCATAAAAGAGGTAATCAAGTTATTAGATGCGGGGATCATCTGTCCCTGGTTTCATCCTCGGCATTCTCACGATAGAGTCCAGTGCAATTTTTTTTTAATTTCTTTTGGATTTTCTTCTTGACTCCAAAAAGGAGCTAATAGGCTAGCACAATTCATTAAAAAATAAGCATATGGAAGCAACCAAATTGGTTTTAGTGATAGCTTTTCCAAAAGTGCTCGCCGGTGAGAGTTTCAGTTTAAAGTATATCTAATTTTGTAAGGGTATAAATGGAAGATTTAGTCATTTTAGACTTGAATGATTTTTTTTTCCCCTCAAAAGTAGGATTTACTTGTCCTAAATATAATTTTTAAGACACACTTATTTTTCAATGTGAAAAGTTGGATTTGTGGTAATTTTCATTTTGTTAATGAAATTTACCAAGTCAATTTTGAATTTATAATTAATGTTGAATATTAAATATACAATAAATTATTTTTCAATGTTGAGTGGTAATTTCATTTTGGATTTTTATCAACAATTACTTTGTTAGTTTAGGTGGGGATGTTATATTTTGGATATCATTATGTAAAAATTTAAACAAAGATTTGAATTAGAGAAGATTGGTCAACAAAATATAAACTGAAGACTGAACCTTGGTCAGAGCAATATATTTTTATTACCTTGAGACATATAGACAGCTACGGATCATTTGATTGGAATGGTCGATTAAAATAGATGATATGAATTTCTCACCTTTCAAAAAAAAAAAAAAAAAAAAGACATGAATTTATCTAATAAGAAAAAAAAATTAAATTAAAAAAATTGCCTCTAAATAAATTTATCTTTTACTAGCTATAAGATATTACATTATATCAAAACAATTACTAGGAAAGCTAATAAAGAAGTGTAGAGAAATTGTTTTTAAGATTGGTTATCCATAATTTATATAAAATTGCTATCAATCTTCATCTCTAATAAGAAATTTTTTATAAAAGAAAAAAAATATTATACTACTTCAAGTTTATTGCTCACTAGCTATAAGCTATAATATTTTTTATATATCAAAACAATTGTGACTATAGATTTGCCATGAATAGTTACGTAGCAAAAGAGCATATAAGCCACAACTAGAATATCGTGAGAAAATAAATCGTTTAGCCACAAGATTAAAAATTCGTGGAAAAATAACATTTTCGCCACAAGAATGATATCGTTGCAAATTATTGATACATTTGCTACGAAAATAGTTACGTAGCAAAAGAGCATACAATAGCCACGATTGAAAATTCGTGGCAAAACAACTATTTTAGCCATGAAACAAAAAAATTGTGGTAAAATAACATTTTTCACCACAAGAATGACATCGTTGCGAATTGCTAATACATTTACCACAAAAATAGTTGCGTGGTAAAAGAGCATGCAATTGCCACGAATAAAAATTCGTGGCAAAAATAACTTTCAACCACAACTTTGAATGTCGTCCCTAATTTGTCGTGGCAAAATTGACATTTTGCCACAAATTTTTTAGTCGTCCCTAATATTCATGGCAAAAACCTAATATTTGCCACAAAAAAGTTGCTCCATGACAAATATCAATTTTTAGCCACAAGAATTTAATTTTGTGGCAAAACACTACTTTTTACCACGAAATTGTACGCGTGGCAAAAAAATTCGTGGCAACAAGCCAAATTTGTTGTAATGAATTTAGACAATTGCAAGGCAAGTAAATTAGGAAATAAGAGAACATGAAGCAATTTATTTCAAAAAGATTTATTATCGTGATTTTATAATGGCAAACAATGTACTCTCTCTGTCACATAATATATGTCCTGCATGGGAAATTCAACTTTTTATGGTAGTATAGTTTTAATAGTTTTTTATTATATTGATAAAAGTGAAGTTTCAAATATGCCCTTACTAAAAGACAAAATAGTGTTTCGTAATTAGTGCAGTTATTTAGTTAAAAGGATAGTTTGAGAATTTTATAAAAAATAGTACATTTAATTTTGGAATAGGATATGTTTTTTGGGGCATCCCAAAATGAAAAGATGGACAATTATTATGAGACGAAGGGAGTATATATTTGTTATTGAAGCACATGAACGATCAATAAGAATGACTTATCCATTCTAATCGATAAGGACATAAGTATTATCTTTATTTTTATTTTTTGCATATATTTTACTCATTCTGCAATTATATCTTATTTGACTAATTTTTCTATGCAAACGAGCACACAATTTTGTCCCCATACTCGATTATTCATACAGAAATAGCAATTTTTTGGCATGATATCATAAGAAGGGGAAAGCATTATGCCTCCACATACTCGAGAATTTATACAATATCCAGATATTTACCATACTCTTGACCAATGGACAGTCGGTGCTCTCTCTGAAAAAAGGTCTCACTTGAGTGCCATGAAGGCAAGTTTTGTTGGACTCTTTTTTTTGGTAGTTCTTCTCTCTTCGAGTATCACTACTAATAATAATATGTACATGCGGGGGCAAAAAGGTAAAATGGGAGGGAAGGAAGGTTCCTCTCCATCTTCGGTCCTAAACTATGTAACATGGACACCTATACAGGATACAGATACAACACGACATGGATACATCGACACGTCAACTTTTTAAAAAGTAGGACACGAGTATGACTTAGACACCCATATATAAATATGAATTTTTATTTATATATATGTATTGAGTAATAATATTATAAAATTTTAATTCATTTCTAATTTTATATTAAGAGTTGTAATAACTTTTATATCATATATATCGTTATTGCACTACTTTATCATAATAGTATTTTTATTTTAAATGAACAAAGATCATTTAATGTTTCACTTGTGATCATGTGTATAACATCAATTTTTATTAAAAAGAAAAGTTAAATATTTTAGAATGTGTTCATATTATTTTTAAGATTATTGGATAGGCTTGTGTTAGAAATGTTTGAAAGTGTCATTCTAAGTGTCCAAAATAATAGAAAATTATTTTTATTTATGGACACGTATATGAAGTATCGGATACGTGATAAGTGCTTAAATGTTGCACATTTCAACACCTAAGGTAGGATATTTTAGTCTTTGCATTTATCTTATTTTTATGTTTTAGTTCTAATTTATGTTTATGTGTATTTCAGGGTAATAAAGTTCAAACGAGTTTAAATCGGTCCATTATCGTATTTTTGGAGTCAAGCCAGAGTATCGGGATAAATTCTAGAAGAAAGCAAGGATGCACTGCATATGGACGCCAAAAGCTGCGTTCGGATGCCAAGCTCCTGGCAGCAAACCAATTACGAGATTGACTTAGTTTTAGACTTGGGATTAACTCTTTTGGGCTTATTTTGTAACCTATTGGCTCTAATGGGCTTGTTACTTAAGGGCAGTGAACTATTAGTTTAGGGTTAGTTTTTATTTTATTTAGGGGAGTTTTTATTATTTTTTTATTTTATTAAGTTTTTATATTTTTTGTATCGAGATATTAATATTCTCTCGGGAAAACGCGAAAAGGAGGAGAAACAAAAGAACGGGCTAGGGTTTGAAAGAAAAAGCTCAGAGATGATGAATCCAAGGACTGAGATTGTTCTCTCTTCAACTCCATCAACCATGAGTGGTTGATTCTTCTACTTAGGGTTGGATAAACCCTGAGCATGTAACCTATTCTTTCTCTCTTTTCACTTTTTGGGGATTAATTTATGTAATTAGTGTATAGTCTTGAATATGATGAATTAAATTCTTTCAATTGATTATCTGTATTAATCTCATATTGTCTTATGTGTGGTTGATTGATAAACAAATTTTACACTTGAATTCTTTGTTAATTGATTCTTGTGATGGCTATGCATGGTATTGATTAGTTATAATTGTGTTTCAAATTGATGAAAAATACTTCTACTTGATGGATGGCACTACATGTTTAGGTTAATTCATTGTCTAATTAGTTTTAATTTCATGTTTAATTAGTTTAATTTAAGTTTAATTAGTTTAATTGTAATTTAATTCTTAGGTAAGTAGACAATCCATATTAGTGTTTGAAATTCATACTTATTATCACAATTGCATTATCCTCTAGATTAATGTGTGTTGAAATTGTAACTTGAATTGTTGAATCATGCTTTGAATTGGTGAATTGCACTACACTTAGTTTAATTGTAATTAAGTAGTTGATTCATTCTTCAAATTGATGGTATATACTTTTCATTGCAATTATTAACCTTATTTAGAATTACATTTGATTTTTCCTCCAATTAGTTGAAAGTAGTGAGTTAGGGAATATGCTTAGTGATAAATCCTACACCCTAAGTCTCTTTCCTAATCTTTAAATTCTATTATTTTATTGCAATCATTTAGATTATAATTAGCTCTAATCACAAAACAAAACTCCTTTTAGCAATCACATAGGTACTAAAGTAGAATTCAAATTCAAAAACCAATATTGTCTAGATCTCTTGGGACGATCCCTGCTCACTATACTCCATAATTTTTATTTTCTCATTTGATTTGTCAATTAGGTACTTGAAGCAAAGTAGAGCAAACACTAGACTTAGAAGCAATTAAAAAAAAAAAAATTGAAGTTGTTAAAGGACCATCTGTAAGTTATATTTAATTTTAGTAATTTAATTATTTACCAATTTACAATCTTTGGACAACCCAAGTGGGGGCTTAAATTGAATTGTTTTATTTTTAAGTCCAAGCATACCTTCTTGTAGAAGGCATCAGCCCGTGTGGAGGCTTTTATTTGTTTTAATGCATTGATATTTTTAAGGAGTTTGGGAACATCGTATACGGAGGTTGAAAATTGTTGTATTGGTATGTTGAATTATTCTAGTGTATGCATGGTCGTAGATCATTTAATCGTCCTCTTGCTCCTGTAAATCAAAATCTCGAAGTTTCTCTTCGAAGTTTAAGAGGTAGTACTAGGAATAGTCATCCTAATCTTCCAAGTTTTGATCTTCCATCACCTTTAATGGAAGACCCAATAGATCCAATTGTAGATCCCATTGAAGATCTTGATTATGTGGATCATAATGGTGTGCACCACCCACAACAAGTTCATATTGTGGATCCTCAAGGTGTGCATCCACCCTAGGAATGCCACAACCAATCAATCCTGTGGTGCAACAACCTAATCTAGGGATGCCAAGGCCAAATGTTGTTCTCCCAATTGGTGAACAACAACAACATATGTTCAAATGGCATACCCTTAACAAGGTCAAATGGCATACCCTCCTCTCAATTCTCTCAATCCTCAAATGGTCCTTAGGGATCGTTATACTTCAAATCAATATAATGTACCCACTTGCATTCAATTGCCAAATTTACGTGCTCATCATTATGAGATTAAGGCTTCCACCATTAACATGTGCCCCTTTTTCTATGGTTTGAGTAATGAAGAGCCTTATAAACATTTTGATGAGTTCTTGGAAGTTTGTTCCACCGTGAAAATCACGGATATTCCGGAAAAAGTCCTAAAAATGAAGCTTTTTCCTTTCACTCTTCGGGATAAAGATAAATATTGGTTCAACAACTTGAGGTCAAATACAATCACCTCTTGGGCACAATTATAACAAGAGTTCCTAAAAAAGTACTATCCTGCGAGTCGAACCGATTCAATGAGAATTTCCATTCGTGAATTTGCACAAGAAGAAGGAAACCCCTTCATGAAGCATGGGAACATTTGAATGACTTGTTACAAAAATGTCCACATCATGACATTCCTAAGTGGCAATTAGTTCAATGTTTCTTTCCAAGTCTATCCAATGCTAATAAAGGCATTGTTGATGCTTCCTGTGGCGGAAACTATATAGAAAGAAATGAAGATGAAATTTGGCATCTCTTTCAAAAAATGAGTCAATACTCAATGAATAGGTTTTCATCTTCTAGGGGGGTCACCTAACAAATATAGGAGGAAAGAAAGCTCTATATCAAATAGACACTTCCATGAAAATTATCGCTGAGGTCAAAAATCTTACTCAAAGGTTTGATAAATTCCTTTTGAATCAAGGTCCGGCAATTCAATCTTATCCTCACCATTCCAATGAAATGTGCATGACTTGTTCTAGTTACACTCACCATACTTCAAATTTTCCTCTTGGACAAATCATCCAAGTGAGTCTCAAGAACAATATCAAGGGAACAACCCTTATTCTAATACTTACAATCCGGGGTAGAAAAATCATCCAAACTTTGTATGGAAAAATCAAGGAGATTGGTGCAAACCCTCCTCAAACTCAAAGTTACCAAGCAAAGTATGTTCCTCCACATCTCCAAAATCAGAATTCTCAATGTTACCGTCCTTCATTCTATCCTCAAAATATGAATCAATATTCTCATCCTCAAGCATCAAATTCTCAATCATTCTCTCATCCTCAAGTATCAAATTCTCTATCTTACTCTAATCCAAATCAAGCTGTAACGACCCGCTCCACCACATGGTATGATATTGTCCGCTTTGGACCTGAGCCCGCACGGTTTTGTTCTTAGGCTTCACCCCAAAAGGCCTCATACCAATTGGAGGTGACACACTTACATATAAGCACTTCACCTTTCCTCTACCCAGGCGATGTGGGACTGTGCACCCTAGCTCGCCAGTGTGGTAGCCTGACAGTGTCTCTCGCACCCGCCCACGGCACACCCGCCCATAAGGTCATCACAATCCACCCCCCTTGGAGGCCCAACGTCCTCGTCGGCACACTTCCGGCTGGGTCAAGCTCTGATACCATTTGTAATGACCCACTCCACCACATGGTATGATATTGTCCCATTTGGACCTGAGCCCGCACGGTTTTGCTCTTGGGCTTCACCCCAAAAGGCCTCATACCAATTGGAGGTGACACACTTACATATAAGCACTTCACCTTTCCTCTACCCAGGCGATGTGGGACTGTGCACCCGTAGTCGCTAGTGTGGTAGCCTGACAGTGTCTCTCGCACCTGCCCATGGCACACCCGCTCACAAGGTCATCACACAAGCGCCTTCTAAGAGTCCTGCTTTTGAAGACAAGGTCTTGGAAGCCTTAGGTGATCTTTGAAAAGATAATCAATTGTTTCATTCTCACTCTCAGTCAATTGCAAAGCTTGAAGCTCAAATTGGATAATTAGCTAATTCTTTAAATGTGAGAGAAAAAGGTAAGTTGCCTAGTCAAACTGAGACTAATACTAAAGGGAATTTATGGCGCAAGCAAGTCCTTCATCAGGATTTCCTAGAAATGAGCAAGTTCAAGCAATTACTACTTTGAGGAGTGGTAGGAAAGTGGACAATAAGGTAGAGGGACCTAAGGAGGATAGTGAACTGTTACAACTAAGTGGTTGCATCTGTCCCATTCTAAATCCTATTTCTACTTCCTTCGATGTTAGTGGTTTCAAAAAGGACATTCCATCATCTTCATCATCATCTCCCTAATTATAAAAGCCTTATGAGCCAAAAGCTCTATTTTCTCAAGCTTTGAGAGAGACTTCATCATTTGAGAGACAATAAGAAAAAATTCATGACATGATGGAAGTGTTTAAACAAGTGAAAATTAATCTTCCTCTTCTAGATGTAATTAGGCAAATTGCACCATATGCAAAGTTCTTAAAGGACTTGTGTGATACCCCCAGATTTCCAGATTACGGGTTGGCCAAGCCCATGCCCGAATACCTAAGGATATAAAAACAAATGGTAATAATCGAACACATAATATAAAAGGATAACTGAGAATAAATAAATTGCTGAAATGAAACTAGAATGATAATCCCATAATCCAATCATTACAATAAATTTTCATTAATAAATAAATTCTTCCGATATAATTAATCCTCCAAAAATACAACTCAGGAATCCATACTATGTGGACCCCTAGAAAATCCAAAACTGAATAATCAACAATAACAACTGTCTACATTTGAAAACTGAAATATAAAAGAGTCTCCTAAGTAGAGTCAGAAGAATGAAGTAGACTGATCCCTGCTCAGCACGAACAATCTCTACTCCTGACGAACACCTGAAAAATAATGGTGGATCAGGCCCACAAACAAGTTCTACCCTACTATGGTCCAAGCAGAGATCCGATACACGTATACATCCTAGGTAATCCAACAATAACTAGTAGTTCGTATATATATATATATACACACACTATAGGATGCTCACTAGACCATAGGTCTGTCTCAACCTGAATAGAAGGCAATATGCAAATTGCACATAAAGTGGGCATGAGTACTTAGACCTACCAGGGCACCCAGATGTCTACTATGTCCAGTTATCCATCCTAGGCAATATACGTGCCCTAACCATGATCCTGAGACTCAAGTTCATATTATGGCTCATAACTATATATATATATATATAATCCATCCTAATCCAAAATGTAAAATTAATCCACTAGAAATCATTAAACTTGTTCAGTTGATCTGACTTAAATATAAATAGGACTTTACTCTTTTAGTTAATCCATTCCCTTATACGAAATAGGTATGACTTAACTTCTTTGGTTAATCCATCCCTAAAATGCCACCGTCCCATACCGGTGCATTAAACCATACAATCCAATAATTGATGAAATAATTAACATAAAACATCAATTAATTCCAGAAACCAACATAATAAAAATTAGCTATACATATGATCATATTATGCATCCAATACAAAATTAAAACCAGATCATATTCATTTAAGTTGCTAAAATAATATTTAAGCAATTAAATTCTCCACATCCATGAACAACATGTAAACTTGTTTAAAATTTCATATTGTTCCAATCATTAGCGTATTATGCATCCAATACAAGATTAAAATCAAATCATATTCATTTAAGTTGCTAAAACAATATTTAAGCAATTAAATTCTCCACATCCGTTAACAACATGTAAACTTGTTTAAAATTTCATATTGTTCCAATCATTAGCATATAACTATAAAGTATGCATTATGGGATTTTAACATGTCTTTAAAATCATTTAGAACCCTCATAACCAATCCAGATTAGTTCTGGAACCCCAAAACATCCAAATGAAACCCAAAATCCACTTCTGTACAACAACCCAGCAAAGGAGCATGCTCTCAAAACGAGAGAGCATGCTCTGTCCACAAGGGAGCAGGCTCCCTCCAAAAGGGAGCATGCTCTCAACCTGAAGAAGCATGCTCTCAACCAAAGAGAGCATGCTCTCAGCTTAAGGGAGCCGGCTCCCTTCTTCATGGAGCCGGCTCTCTCATCTGAGAGCTGTAAAGATTCAATTGGGAGCCGACTCCATACCCTTAGGAGATGGCTCTCGACATGTTCTACTCCTTCTTCTTCGTCTCCAATGTCCTCTGACCATCGTTGTTAAGGGTTCTTAACCTCCGTTCTATGTCCCAAACAATCCCAGACAATTAACTGAAGATATTATGCATCAACAACACGGATCAAAACAAGTTCTCTTGCAAGTATAATTAAGATCAAGTCATTACACATATAAACATATAAATTCAATTTTAATTCCAATTAAACATGCAAGAAAGATCCAATTAATATCTGATTAATCCTGGAATCAACCTAGGCATATATAGAACACAAACCTAAGGGAGGGAGTATGAGAAGAACTTGCCTTTAAGGTTTCGGATTGAAACCTTTAACCGTCTTCTCGCTAGGTTTTTCCGGCGATCTCTGGCTGTCGTCAAGACCCTCTATTGCTCCTGGTTCAACCCACGAGCAAGCCTTAATCCTTTCTTCCTTGGTTCAGCCTTGATTCTTGGCCAAACCTTAATTTTTTTTCTCTCTCTATTTTCCTTTATTTCTCTTTGTCACTACTGTGACGTGAATAGGGTTCTTAAAACCTTTTCACCGACTTATGCAATATATTTATAAGCTAATATTAACCCTAATCCTGTCTGAAAACTAAGCCTGATACTAAAGAAAAAAAACATAAAAGAAAAAGAAAAAAAAATAAAAAGTAATAATACTAACAACTATATACGTAATATACATACATATATATACTGACTTTCCATCAAATATTATTATTAATACTACCAAAAAATAATAATAGTAATAGTAATAGTCTTAACCTCCTTATATATAAATATATCTTTATATACAACAATCGATAAATATTAATATTAATATTAATACAAATATTAATATTAATAATAATAATACTATCCTTATATATTTATATATATGTATTATATGTCCATATATATATATACTAATATCCATAGGTAATCAATCCATACCCATCAAACCTCATATCCAAGTAGTCCATATGACCCTTTGGGTTGATCCATTACTACTATCCAAATCCATCTCCTTTTAAAATATAAAATAAAATAAAATAATTAAAATACAACATTTAATCCTAACAAATAATTACAATTAACAAATACACATCATTAACACCCAATTAACACACCACACAAGCACTCCATTAAATCACACAAGTTACATAAGAAAATTAAAACAAATAAGCGTACTCATATAGCCACATAACCAAATAAATAAATAATTAAAAATACAATTAAAATAAATAATTAAATACCAAGACTATCCTTTTAAAATTAGGGGTATTACAACTTGTGCACTCAAGAGAGGAAGAGTAAGGGAAGGGACCTTAAGAAAGTGCTTTTAACAGAACAAGTGAGTTCCATCATTCTGTCTAACACTCCTTCTGAGTTCAAGGATCCGGGTGCTCCGACCATTTCTTGTGTTATTGGAAACCAAGAGGTTCGTAGAGCTCTCCTTGATTTAGGTGCAAGTATTAATCTCATTCCATACTCTGTTTACTTGCAATTAAGATTAGGGGACTTGAAGCCACCATCAGTAGTAATCCAACTAGCCGATAGATCAATTAAGAAACTGAGGGGAATTGTTGAGGACATTCTAATTAAGGTTGATAAATTTTATTTCCCGGTTGATTTTGTGGTACTAGATACTGAACCAGTCCCTAATCTTACCAATCACATTTCAGTCATCCTAGGAAGACCATTCCTTGCCACTGCCAATGCCACTATTAATTGTAGATCCGGTATTATGGATATCTCTTTTGGCAACATGATGGTTAAGCTTAATGTTTTCAATGCAAGTCAATATTCCACAGATGAAGACGAGTGTTTCCTAGGGGATATTTTGGATGAAACCATAAAGGAGACTTTTCCCTCTATTTTATCTAAGGACCTTCTTGAGGCGTGCCTTTACGAAATGTTTAAAAATTGTGGTTTTGACACAGAAGGATCCATAAGTGAGGTGAATGCTTTGATGGACTCTGTAGCCACTTTGGATTTCCCACTTTGGAAAAGCAAGAAAGAACCTCTTCCTTCACTCTCTAGTATTCCACCAGTTCCTTCTCTCATCTCTCCTTCTACTCTTGAGCTTAAGCATCTTCCATCTAATCTCAAATACGTCTTCTTAGGCCCAAAAGAGACTCTGTTGGTCATCATTGCTTCAAATCTTGAAAATGACCCAGAGAATGATCTTTTGAAAGTGCTTAAAGCTAACAAAAAAGCCATTGGATGAAGTGTGGCTAACCTAAAAGGCATTAACCCTTCTATTTGTATGCATTGCATACACATGGAAGAAGATGAAAGGCCATTTAGGGATGCTCAAAGGAGATTGAACCCGAATATAAAAGAAGTTGTAAAGAAGGAGGTTGTGAAACTTTTAGATGCGGGAATCCTTTATCCTATCTCTGATTCCAAGTGGGTTAGTCCAACTTAAGTGGTTCCCAAAAAGTTGGGAATCACAATTGTTGAAAATACTAAGGGTGATCTCATCTCGAAGCGCACCGCCACTTTGTGGCGTATTTGCATAGATTACCGAAAGCTAAATTCTGCCACTAGGAATGACCATTTTCCATTGCCTTTCATTAACCAAATCTTGGAAAGATTGGCCGGGCAACAATAGTATTACTTCCTAGATGGATACTTGGGGTACAATCAAGTGGCTTTAGATCTATTGAACCAAGAAAAGACCACCTTCACATGTCCCTTCGATACATTTGCTTATCGACAGATGCCTTTTGGATTGTGCAATGCTCCTGCCACTTTCCAAAGGTGTATGATATCAATTTTTTCAGACATGGTGGAGAAGTATTTAGAAGTCTTCATAGATGACTTCTCGATTTTTGGGTCTTCATTTGATTCGTGTCTCCAAAATCTCAAAAACTTGCTTTAAAGATGTCGTGAGACTAATCTTGTGTTAAGTTGGGAAAAGAGCCATTTCATGGTTCAAGAAAGAATCGTGCTTGGACATGTCATTTCTGAAAGAGGAATAGAAGTAGATAGAGCAAAAGTTGAGCTGATTTCCGAATTGTCTCCACTTACTACGGTGAGAGAAATCCGCTCTTTTCTATGACATGCCGGTTTTTATCGCCAATTCATCAAAGACTTTAGCAAAATTGCTAGACCCTTGTGCGACCTTCTTGCCAAGGAGACTCCATTTGTCTTTGATGAAGCATGCACTCTTCTATCATCCGCTCCTATCATACAACCTCCAAATTGGTCCTTACCATTTGAGATTATGTGTGATGCTTCCGACTTCGCAATGGATGCTGTTTTGGGGCAAAGGGTAGGTAAGCTACCATGTGCTATACACTATGCCAGTAAGACTTTCTCAGGTGCCTAATTGAACTATTATACCACCGAGAAAGAATTACTTGCCGTAGTATATATCCTTGATAAATTTCGATCATATATTTTAGGATCCAAGGTAATTGTGTTTTCTGATTATACCGCTCTTAAACATCTTTTAATGAAAAAAGAAACCAAACCTCACTTGATAAGATGGATCCTACTTCTTCAAGAATTTGACTTTGAAATCAAGGACAAAAAGGGCTCTGACAATGTCGTTGCTAATCATCTATCTAGATTAATGGTTGAATCTTCTCCAAATCTTGAAATTCATGAATCATTTTCGGATAAATAACTCTTTCAAATCTCAAATGGGGCGTTGCCTTAGTTCTCCAACATTGTTAACTATCTTGTAACCAGCAAACTTCCCATTAATTGGTTAAAACAAGAAAAGGACCGATTCTTTGCTAACATCCGAAAATACTATTAGGAAGATCTCATTCTGTTTCGTTATTGCCTGAATCAAATCATAAGGAGATGTGTGCCGGAAAATGAAGTTCCGAGTGTCCTTATGTTTTGTCACACACTTGCTTGTGGTGGGTGTTTTAGTGAAAAAAAAGACCGCTTTGAAGGTTCTTCAAAGTGGGTTCTTCTGGCCACTATTCATCGAGATGCCTATAACTTTTGCAAGGTGTGTGTTCGGTGCCAAAAGTTGGGATCAATGTCAAAGAGAGATATGATGCCCTTAACTTTAGTTTCGTGGTTGAAAGCTTCGATATATGGGGCATAGGTTTTATAAGACCATTCCCAATGTCTTATGGCTTTCAATACATTCTTGTTGCAGTTGATTGTGTGTCAAAGTGGGTTGAGGCTTGTGCTACTAAAACGAATGACCACTCCGTGATGATTGCATTCGTCAAATCAAACATTTTTGCTCGTTTTGGTATGCCAAGGGCCATGATAAGTGATGGAGGAAAACATTTCTGCAATCAATTCTTGAAGCAACTCTTTTTGAAATACTCTATTACACATAAAGTGGCCACTCTCTACCATCCCCCAACAAGTGGGCAAGTCAAGGTATCTAATAGGGAAATCAAGCACATTCTTTTGAAAACTGTTAATCCAACCCGAAAAGATTGGTCAAGGAAACTGAATTGTAACACCCCCAAACCTATTCCAACCATACATTACAAGATCTACCCTCCAATAGTTACCTAAGGTATGAAATCAAAATAAAATGACGACAAATGGTTCAAAATAGACATACTTCAACCCTTTAATACATTCATCCCAACCTAGAGTTATTAGATTACATGCCTTAAAGACAAGTACTACATGATATTACATGATCAAAATATACAAAACTTCACATAAATACAACATATACAGTGATACAAAAGAAAAGCCATAGGTGATAGTTTAAATCCATCTAAGCTTGCGGAGGGATGTTCTCAAGGTCATGCTTGCCCGGGAAAAATAACTAAAAATGTGTTTAAATACAGTGTAATGAAATGCAATGCAATGGAATGTAATGTCACTCCCCGTTTAACAAAATTCCCATCCAACGCCTTAATCGTCAAACCGTTAATGTAACCCGGCCCGAGGTAACTCCCCAGTGCCACGAAAGGAGGATTGGCCAACTATCCCGGACCTAAGGTAACCTCTTAGCGTCATTTAGGGCCTAGTAACTCAACCACGCGCAAGGCAAGCTTCCTACGTCCTCTTTAGGTCCCATTAACGATAAGGACACAAGGTAACTCATTGCCGTCCGGTTTTCGCAAACAATGTTTTCAAAATAATCCCCACAAGATCAGTTTTGTATCATTAATTATCAAACATAATTTTCCTCCTTTTCAAATTCTGTATTTTTTTTTTTTTTTTTTTTTTTTGTTGCCCAAATGCTACCTAATGTAATGCATGAATGATCCAACTACATAATGTCACAATGTCCTAACAACTTCCACCTCAAATTTCAATTTTTGTTTCACCATACATTGATGACAACATGACAGGTTTTATATCACAATAATGTATTCATTCATGCAAAAAATCAATAGCGTAACTAGGTAATTTAAACTTAGGCAACAAGTGTTTGTTTCAACATTCACGCCCATGTACATAACCTAATTGAGCAGGAAAAATTCTTTTTTAGACACATATAACAACTAACATGTAGGAAGCCTAAAATTCAGTTTCTAAACATATTACACGCACTAATATAGAAATTACAATTTTCAGTTCTATAATATCTCGTCACATTTTGTTTTCAATTTCAAGAGTATAATGTACCTAATTTACATAACTCAATTGATAAAAATAAAAAAAAAATAAAAATAAAATAATAATAATAATAATAATAATAAAATTCCAGTTTGGAGCACAAACTAGCATAAAATTAACATGGCAAGTTGCTGAAAATTATCATGGCAGCTTCACACAACACAAAGGTTATAACAAACAGTACAAAAATTGAGGTACAACAACCATGAAAAATTTCAGCATATAAACAACAATAGCATAACCATTACCCATATTAAAATTTCCGTTTTAAGAACATAATCACAATTAACATTTAGAGGAGCACCATTTCAGTTTTCTAAGACAAAAAAAAATACCCAATTTACAAAATCTCATCATGTCTATACACATTTCAAAGAGAAAATTCACAAGAAGTAAAGGAATTGAAATTTAGGACAATCCTACCTCAAAGAGGATAATAACCTTAAGGCAAACACTCCAAAGATCACCAATTTATTACCCAAAACACCAATAAGATGAGGAAAGAAGAGGATGAACAAAGTCTCCTTGTGTAGCACTAACCCAGCCTCTCTTTCAAGAAGCTATGAAGAAATGGGTTTACATCCTATATTAGTAAAAAGATCTCCCTCTCTAGATCACTCTTCATTCACAAGGCAACCCTTAATGCACATCACAAAGCTCTCAAAATTGAGCTCAAAGGAAGCAACTATGGGAAAGGAAAACTGCCGAAGGAAAAAGGAATAAAAGAGGAGAAAGAAATGCTGTAATTATCAAGGTCTCATGTCCTACAAGTGCATGCAATGATCTGTCAAATACAAGCAAAATATGTAGCCAAGTGTAGGTGTATGTGTCAAATGTAGAAGTGGTCAAATGTGTGACCATGCAATTGGACTAAAATGCTCTTTTTACACCACTAAATCACCTCTATGCCATTCCAATGCCAAAAGACTACTCCATCCCCACATAATTGGTAAAGAACATATAAAATAAATAATAACAGCAAGAAATAAATAAATAACTAAATAAATAAAATTTGGAAACCTCACATGAATGATACTTTGTGGGCTTATCGGACGGCTTATAAGACTCCAATAGGCATGTCTCCATATAAACTTGTTTATGGGAAGCCTTGTTATCTTCCAGTTGAGCTAGAACATAAGGCACTTTGGGTAATAAAAAGGCTCAATCTTGATCTTGATCAGGCTGGAAAGGACCGTTTGCTCTAAATCAATGAACTTGAGGAATTGAGAAATGAGGCCTATTATAATTCAAAAATTTACAAGGCAAGGACTAAAGCATTTTATGATAAACATATTGTGAAAAAGTCCTTTGAGCTTGGGCAAAAAACATGGCTTTTCAACTCTAGACCCAAATTCTTTTCTGGAAAACTTCGAACCAAATGGGAAGGCCCTTATCTAATCATCTCCGTCTTACCTCATGGGGCGATTGAACTTCAAAATTTAAAAGATGAGGGAACCTTCAAAGTTAATGGCCAAAGGCTTAAACCATTCATTGATGGACAAGCTCTTCAAAGAAATATGGAATCCACCCTCTTGGTGGATCTTCTTTACTTTGAAGATTGAGAGCATTTCACGTCTTTCTAGCGACATTAAACACTAGTTGTATTGAGTTCCTCCTTCGTTCTAAAAAATAATAATAATAAAATTAAATTAAAAAAAAAATTAAGTATCAGCTGCCAGGCGACCATCGCCCGGGTGAGCATTTTCTGACAAGAAGTATCAGGTGTTGGGTGATCATTCACCGGGCCTTGGGTGACCATCGCCCAAAAAAAAAAAAATTGCATGTAAGTATCAGGTGTCGGGCAATCATTCGCCCAAAAAAAAAAAAATTTGCATTCTTTATTTCATTACATTTTCATTTATTGAATTTTTATTTCTTTGCATTTTATTGTTGTTTGTGTACATACATGTTATGTTTTAAAAAAAAAAAAAAATTAAAAAAAGACGGTTGTTCAAAGTTACATTTCGTCTTGCTAAAGACGTTAAACTTAGCACCCACAAAATACATTATATCTTTTATCCCTTTTATAGTGCATGTTTACTTTTCTTTTCATTTTTTATTTTTTTTTCATTTTGTTTCTTTACATGCTTTCATAAAACGAATATATATATATATATATATATATATATATATATATATATATATATATATTTCCATTGTGAACTTCTGCATAGTTATGCATGTTTTCATTCTTACCAAGGGTTTCATCTCATATCTCTCTGCATCGTGTTATATATTGTTTTGGACTGTATGCATTGTTTATCCCATGTGATATTTGATGTGAGTTTGCTAGTATGGTTATACAACTAGGTTTTTGCATCCAAGTTTAGGGGAGACATATTTCCTATTGGATCATTACCGGATTTCATAATCTTTGCCATCACGGTATACTCTTTCTATCATTTTTCATTGTTCTCATTGCACATCGAGGACAATGTACAGTTTAAGTTTGGGGATAAGGTCATCATGATTCATTCTATTTTAAGTTGAGTTTTAAATGCATGATGAGATTTGAGATGTGTTTGGCAATGATTTTAAACTTTTGAAGCATAGTGCATTTGAAAAGTAAGTTGTTAGAGTGTAAAACTTCTTGTATGCTCTAGGATGCCATTTAGGGGTAAATTTCAATTTTTGACATTATGTTTGCTTTTGTGGTACACATTCTCTTGTTGGTTGAAAATGCTTTGAGAGTTGATTCTAGAATTCTACACTTGCACGTGTGCATACTAGCATTCAATTTGTGGGGTACATGCTTAATTGATTATTGTTTTGGTTTATCCCAATTGAGCTAGTATGCTTTGAAAACTTTCATTCTTGATAAAATGACCTTGCAAAGAAAAGAAATAAAAGCACTCGCCAAAGGTGAGCAAAATCACTCGCCAAAGGTGAGAAAAAAAAAATGTTTAATTGAATAACAAGGTTCATTTAATATCTTGATATCTGGTACTACATCTGTATGCTAGTTTGAGGGTAAGGCTATGCTATTACTTTGATTTACTATGATAGCAACACATTTTAATGCCGGTTCACTAAAAAAGAATGATAGAATTGATTCAATTTGCATGATTAATTGCTTGATGTGTGGAGGACCATTCTTACTTATATGATGTTGAAATGTCTTAGAAATGGCAGAAATTTGCATACTTGAAGTAGTTTACTTTCATCACTTATTTGATATGTGTCGTTACTTCTTAAGTAAGAAAGAGCTGTTGATGTTTGTGGGTACCATTTCTGGAAACCCTCACGAGACTTCACTTGTCCACTAGGGGTAACCTAAGGGTTGAAAAGGCTTGTTGCATATGTTAAATGCAACCGTGATCCCTACAAAAATGGTGTTATCTTTATTTGCTTTATTAGTTCATAGTTGTATATATATTTGTTTCATTTTCATACTATAATTCATTACTAGGGACTAGCAATATCTAAATTTGGAAGCGTGATAAGTGCTTAAATGTTGCACATTTCAGCACCTAAGTTAGGGTATTTTAGTCTTTTCATTTATCTTACTTTTATATTTTAGTCATAATTTATGTTTATGTATATTTTAGGGCAATAAAGTTCAAACGGGTTTAAATCGGTCCATTACCGCATTTTTGGAGTCATACCGCATTTTTGGAGTCAAGTCAGAGTATAGGCATAAATTCTAGAAGAAAACAAAGATGCATTGCGTCTAGACGCAAAAGCTGCGTTCGGACGCCAAGCTCCTATCAGCAGACCAATTACGAGATTAACTTAGTTTTGGACTTGGGATTAACTCTTTTAGGCTTATTTTGTAACCTATTGGCTCTAATGGGCTTGTTAAGAGCCAATGAACTATTAGTTTAGGGTTAGTTTTTATTTTATTTAGGGGAGTTTTATTATTATTTTATTTTATTAAGTTTTTATATTTTCTGTATCGAGATATTGATATTATCTCTGGAAAATGCAAAAAGGACGAGAAACAGAAAAACGGGCTAGGGTTTGGAAGAAAAAGCTCAGAGATGATAAATACAAGGATGGAGATTGTTCTGTCTTCAACTCCATCAACCATGAGTGGCTGATTCTTCTACTTAGTGGATAAACCCTAAGCATGTAACCTATTCTCTCTCTTTCCACTTTTTGGGGATTAATTTATGTAATTAGTGTATAGTCTTAAATATTATGAATTAAATTCTTCCAATTGATTATCTATATTAATCTCATATTGTCTTATATGTGGTTCATTGATAAACAAATTTTACACTTGAATTCTTTGTTAATTGATTCTTATGATGGCTATGCATAGTATTGATTAGTTGTAATTGTGTTTCAAATTGATGAAAAATGCTTCTACTTGATGGATGACACTACATGTTTAAGTTTGAAATTCATACTTATTATCACAATTGCATTATCCTCTAGATTAATGTGTGTTGAAATTATAACTTGATGAATCATGCTTTGAATTAGTGAATTGCACTACACTTAGTTTAATTATAATTAAGTAGTTGATTCATTCTTGAAATTGATGGTTTATACTTTTTATTGCAATTATTAACCTCATTTAGATTTACATTTGATTTTTTTCTTAATTAGTTAAAAGTAGTGAATTAGGGAATGTATTTAGTAGTGAATCCTACACCCTAAGTCTCTTTCCTAATCTTTAAACTCTATTATTTTATTACAATAATTTAGATTAAAATTAGTTGTAATCACAAAACAAAAATTTTTTTTAGCAATACTCCATGATATAAGTATTTAGTAGTTTATAAATTATAAAATATGATACTCATTATTTCTAAACCTAAAATGTTATATATTATTTTATGCACACATTCGATCGCATCAATACGTATCTGACGAATATCGGTATGTGACTAGGACACGGCACCAATAAGACTATTTCGTGGGAGTGTCTTGCTTCATAGGCCTCCTAATTGAAGTGAATGAGAATTATGTGGGGACTCGGATCCTTTACATTGCTGACGCGGGTTCGCTTCTATCCGCTGGTCAATCCAACAGCGAATAGGCAGCCACGTCACTAGAGCAGACACAAGAAAGATTCAGGCTCAAAGAAGGAAAACGCTGTCGTTTTGTCTCAAAATAAAGGGCAAAAAAATGCATGTATATGACGAGATTGCCCTTCAGATCATCTTAAACCTCGTCTTCTCTTCCTTATCTGATTCAGTATGCTTCAAGATTTTAAAACCCTAATATTTCTCCCCTCTCTGTTTCCTGATTTTTTTTCTTTTCATCGTTTACACAATTTCGAAACCCTATTTTTCAAAACTCTAAATTTCAGACCTCTTTATGAGTGTTCATGTTTTTAAATATATATATAGAGAGAGAGAGAGATGGGTCTGGGTTCTGGCTCTAAATAAATTTAGGGATTTCATAATACATTAAAATTATGATTATTTACCCACAAAGGAACCGTTTTTCTGATAACAATTTTTTTTTTTTTTTTTCTTACACGTTTTCTGATAACATTTGCAGCAAGCAATCGATACAAGAATATGCATGTATATTTCGGTATATATATACACACACAATGATACACACGCATTTATGGAGATGGAATAATTTGAGCAAACATTATTCAAATCCAAATGGAAAGGATGGTATTGTCGAAATAATGACTAATGATGATCTCCAGCAGGTCTTTTTACATCTGATGATGCAGAGGAAGAGGAGAGGAAAAAGAGGAGATAGGAATGGTAACTTTGTCATTTTTCACTCACAAACTTTCCTTTATTTTGGGATCCGAGTCAGTTTGACGGGGCTGTTGGATCGAGCAGCGGATAGAAGCGAACCCACATCATCAACTTAGAGAATCCGAATCAATTACATAGACTTGCTCCCCCTCCTGCCTTTCTTCCAGTCATCAATACCAAACAAGGGAGAGCTCTTTCCTCTCCTCCCTCCCTCCCAGTCATCAATACCAAACAAGGGCCCTCCCTTCCATTCCCTCCAATTTTAATTGCAAATCACCCAACATTTTTCCTATCTAATGCGAATTTTGATCCTTGAAGATCTTTTGGTGAGTGGGTGACTACAAGACAATATCCCGTGTTTGAATCGTGCTAAGGGCACTATTGTGGAGGTCTCCATGGAACCTTTAACAGTATACACATACATTATTGAATTACCGATTCTCAGGTGTTCTCACATAAAAAAAAATGCCCATTATTTTTGTTCTAATCGCGAAAATTAATTTAGTTGGGTCCTACTTGTTGCAATCCATATTGAGGAACGGAGTAGATGAAAGATGAGATCGTTTGGAATGAAGCAATTCCAAATCCAAGTCCAACACCAAAAGAGCAAATATAGCAACAAAGAAACATCAGGATTTTATTTGGTATAGATCCACTCAAGGAAAGCCACACTAGTAAAGTGGTAGTGGATTTTTTGTAAATTACATAGTAACACATAGAAGTCACACAGATAATTAAGCTGCATTGGTAGCAATACAACTATTAATAAGTAAAACTAGAGGTGACACTGACTATTTCAGATGACATGAGAGAGAGTGGAATTATTTTAGCCATGAACTTGGCTTCACATTATGCTGCATTGACGGCAATCTTCATCCCAGACTCACAGTGCCCGGCAAAACTGCATATGAAGTAATTCTGTCCCTTTGCAAGCCTTATCCGGTCCTTCCCTGTTTGGAACACTTTTGCACCTGCCGGAGTTCTGCAACTGCTATAACCTCCCCGGTTTACGGCAACCACATTGTGGATAGTTTTATCATAGTTGAACACTGCCCAATGTGGATATACATGCTTTGTTATGTCGTATTACATTCAGCTTCACTATATAAAGTTCTCAAAAAAAGAATTGCGTCACTGTGAAATTTGAAAATTAGCCGAAACAAAAACACAAACAATAATACACAAATTTACATGGTTTATTCAAAATTAGGGCTAGGTTCACGAAGTCCCGAGATTTCACTGGCACGAGGAACAAAACGAAATTACAGAGTTAAACTATTGCTCCTATTATCCTCCCATAGAATGAGGACTGCATAATAAGTGGGATAGAACATGTGGTATGGTGTGTCTGGCTGTCTCCATGATCACCCCTTCAACTAGCTTTTTCATGTGTGTCCAAAACAGTTAATGAAATACAACATTTGTGGGTCCAAACCATAAATTTGAAATGAGTGATTTATGCTTGTGCTGTACAGAGATATTTAATATATGTGTGTTTGCAAGTGAAATAGTTTGAAGCATAAGGTTTGGAATAGGAAAAGTACATGGCGGTGAACATGAAAGTCAAGTACATGGTGTATTTAATGTGTTTGTATGAAAATGGTAGAAGTGAGGCATGTAGATGTAGGTGTTGTGATAGGCTTATGAATCGGTGCTTATCTTTCAAATTTAAAGTGAGGAAAATGAGTATAAATATTATATATCACTTTGAGTTTGAAGCTTTTGATTCGAAGTTATATCAGCGTGTGAGATTTTTATCTTCTTGTAAAAAATAAAAGTCTTCTAATCACATAATCATCTTATTTGGATGAAGATTTCATGTATATAATTACATCATACACAGGTTCACTATCAAAAAGTGCATAGATTAAATTTAAAATTGTTGCATTTAACATTAACAAAGAATTAATATAAATAAATAAAAGAGAACAAGAAAAGAATACTTTTTCCATTATTGATATTGCTGGTGAAAATTCAACTAAAAATAAATATGTGGTTAAAAAAAAAAAACTTACCAAGTACATCACCGGCCCTAAAGCGCTTTCCTTTAGGCCAATTACTGAGATTAAAGGTCCAACCACCAGAGCCACCAACTATAAAAGTTGCACCATGAACTGCCTCAAACTGAACCACAAGGCAAAGTAGTGCAACCACAACGAAAATGGCTGGACCTGCACTGCCTCTTCCCTGAGACATTTCCAAAAAGAGTTGGTGAGAGAGGAAAGGTAATGTATAGCTGTGAGAGTGAGGAGTTCTGGTGATGCAAAGTAGTAAAGGAGGCTAGCTTTTTTTATAGTGTGTTTGGGACAAAGCATGAGGTCCCATATTATATGATAGAAAAATGACCCGGACCAAAGACAAAATGGTGACTAATTAAGACTATAGATAAAGATAAACTCAACGACTCCCACAGTACTCTTTAAGTTAGACTTCCATGCTAATCAAATGATGAAGGCACTACGATAGTGCTTAGCAACCGAAAATTTAGAAACTGCGTACTCTAAAAATATTGGGAAATTATCCACCCACGAGCTTGCATCTGATTTAGCATACACATGTCAGGATATGAGTGGGTGCTAGAAATGTGTGTGTGTGTGTGTATTTATTGTATGTAATAAAAAATGAAATATGTGATGGAACCCAAGCAAACAGTAAAGAGATGCGAAAGCTTGAAATGCGTGTCTTTTCTGTAAGAAAGATAAGAAATGATGAAAGTAAAAAAAGTTGTATAGTGTGTGAACCGGAAACCGGAGAAGAAGACTTAATGAAAGGTGAGATCGTGAAACTCGCCAGTAAAATCTATTTGAGTCTTGAAGAGTGTGTCTTTTCTGTAAGAAAGATAATATATGATGAAAGTTAAAAAGTTGAATAGTGTGTGAACCGGAAACCAGAAAAGAAGACTTAATGAAAGGTGAGATCATGAAACTCGCCAATAAAATCTATGTGAGTTTTTTTTATAAAAAAAAAAAGAAAAAAAATGGAGAGAAAAATAAGGTGAAGGTGAAGAGTGCACCGAGTGAGTGCAAAAAGCACTAATTTTATAAATAATAAAAAATTATGGGTCTGTGCATGTGCATGTGAAACGACTCGAACTCGAGGGTCCGAATCGCTAACCGTGTCCTTACCCGAACCCGATATCAACTAAAGACGTTACCATCGTTTCTTATGGTAATACATAATATACGTGTCATCCTAGGATTTATAAATAATAATAATAATAATAAAATGAGATCATAGCTACAAAATAGGTCAAACAGTCTACTAACCCATCAAAACCTGTGGAGAACGTCATCTGCCACTTCCTTTCTGTGACCTGAAAAAAATGTTAAAATGATGGAGTGAGCATAAAGCTCAGTAGTAAGCGTATAAGACACACCTTTTACGACTCCGTGAATCTATATAATGAATAAGATACGAGAGAACTGGATCATATCTCGAGGAAAACAAGCAAAGTAACGATAATAATTAACAAATATATACGCAAGTCGTCTAACCACCAAATATACAATGTATGTCAATGCAATGCTGTAACACCCCCACATTTTCCACGCATAAGTTGATCAGGCTTATACACGAAAAACGAGGGATATCAAAAACAATTGGCAATATACAAGCATGGAATACAAAATGATGGAATTAAAAGAATTTAGACAGGAAAGAAACATTAAATAATACAACATCCATCCATCCTTTATTTAATGTAGTACTTCATTACAACTTGGAAATCCTACGTCATGGATCCCTAAATATAACCCTGATAGTTCAACGTCAAAAGTAAATAAAACTGAAACTGAAGTATTACATAAAACTTCTACCCTGCACTGGATCGTAAGAGTAGATGAGTTCGGATGATGGTCCCACACTGCTAACCTCAGCCTTGAAACGGATACTGACCGTATCCTGAAATAACAACAATGGTGGGTCAACCCCACGAGCAAGTCCTCTCTACTATGACCCAAATCAGAGAATCAAATAAATTAATCATTATGAATCGGTTGAGTACTATATCTGTATACATCCTACGGGAACTATCCGATGTATAACATGACCTCAACCAGAATAGACGGTGATCACTTAGACTCACACTAGGTGGTCAAGTGTCGCCTTTCCCTACCCGGGAAATCAGCTATTATACATGGTGTACGGTACTGACAACACAGACTATAACGAACTACACAGTGATAACACCTCGCAAAGTACTGATGAATATACTGAGCATATAAATTAGGCAACACATGCCAACGATATTAATAAATGTACCGAGAATGTCAATTTAGGCAACACATGCCAATAATATTAATAAATATACCGAGTATGTCAATTAGGCAACACATGCCAATAATATTAAACCACATACCCCGACAGCCACACATCTGTCTATCGCAACGAATGCATAAGGTATAAATGAGTCTAAACTTATTAGCCAGCTCATATGGTTCTATATGGCAACACATCCATATAATATAAATGCGACATAATTAAACAGTTCATTTATTTCCTGAAATGCACACAGCATAATAATCATGGTTTATATATCAATTAACAGTATAAACATCCTATAAGATATCGTGGATAATTTATCTGACTAAAACCATGGCCTTATTTAATTTAACAGTAATGTTTGATACCATTAAATACGATAATAACACTATTTATATTTAACAATGTCGTTAAATAAATCACATTAGTATCCGTACTGCGAACGAGCCAATAAATGCTTAGAAAAGATTAATCGGCCATAAGAATAAGTAACGGGTGTTAAAATAATAATTTCGTGGCCCGTTAAACCCGTAAATACCAACACAGTACCTAAAAATCCAAGTTTAAGGTTCTGGAATTTACAAAACAAGCCCTAGGGGTATTCTGGTAATTTCCAGCAGCTGTAGGGACCCCACACGCGCCCTCACGCGCCTCCCAGAGCCTCCCCACGCGCAGCCAAGCTTTCCCCACTCTCCCACGCGCCTCCACGCGCGTCTGGCATCAGCCACGCGCTCCCACGCGCGTCTGGAGAGTCCCACGCGCGCGCACGCGCTGCCACGCGCGCACTAAGAGTGCCTTGCTGACGCGGCGTCCTCCGGTTGGTTGGCTGCATCAGCTTTCCTGCATGCGCGCCACACCGGATCACTCCACCTGCATCTCCTCCATCCAACGTTCCCTGATCCGGGTGTACCGCGGTATCATGGACCGCGATGCACCGGATCAATCAGACTCCATTAATGGCCAGGATGCGCGCGTACACCTCCTATGGTGCGCCGCGTCGCACCGGATCACTCCGGTCGTCTCCCCCACTGCCGGCGACCGGAAAACTCGCCGGAAGGTCGCCGGAAATTGCAGAAAATGCCCGGAAAAATCTAGAAAATTCTAGAAAAATCCCTAAAGTCTTATTTAATTATTTTTAGCCATTATAAATTTCATAGGACATTAAATAAATATATACCATCCTATATAATTAAAATTCCATTAATTGAATAAAATAAAATTAATAATTTATTAACCTCTAAACCTTGGCTCTATGCATAAAACTAAGCTAAACAATTAATTTATTAATTCAAAGGGGAAAAGTAGATAATAACTTGCCTTTTTGGATTTAAAATAAATCCGCCGGTCTGCGCGTAGTCGGGTAAAATTGCCTACACCGGTCCAAGCTTCTTTCTCTTTCTCTTTTCCTTTCACTCTTATAAAATAGCTCTCTAGAATTTATACTTTGCTTCTAACTCCCTTTTATTTTTTTCTAAGGCAAGCTAGTTAATTTATACACAAAATATATAATATAAATATTACAAATATCTAATTTATAATAACTTCTCACCCATTTCTCATATTCCTACCTATATGGCTTTAATTCCAACCATAACCATTGATGCAATCCTATCCTAATCTCTAATTTCATCATGACTTTGGTTTAATACTATTATTATAAATATTATTATTATTATTACTAATATTATTATTAATAAACTTTTATAATAATAATTATTATTATTATATTATTATTATTAAACTAATATAATTATTATTATTACAAAATAATACATTATATCATCATAATACTATATAACACAAATATAATACTTTAATTAACTAATAATGATTAATATAAGCATAACCAACAAATAAAATTATTATTAATAATACATGCATAATTAAATGAATAAATTTACTATTTTAACATACACAATCACTTTACATGCACAATTAAATGAACATAATATAATAATGTAGTATGCACAAATAAATAAAATTAATTAACCTAACACAAAATTAATTTAAATACATTCTTTAAAATTACGGGGTATTACAAATGCCATGCCATGTAATGTCGCTCCCCATTTCCGAAACAATACCATTTCAACTTCCAAACCGTTAGTGCGATCCGACCCAAGTCACCTCCAAGGCGTTACGAAGGGAGGTTGGCTAGCTTTCCCCCACTACATGGCACCTCTGTGACGTCATCTGGGCCTAGGTATCTCAACCATACTAGAGTCTCTCTCTAGCTTCCCTCTAGACCACACTAACACCACGGACCATTAGACACCTCTTAGGCGTTCGGTTTTCGCGAATACTTTTCAAAAACTTTTCCCAAAAACAATTTCATTTATTTTTTTAAAACAAACTTTTCCCTTTACTTTCCCAATGGCAATGCATGAATTATGCAATTTTTTTCAATGCCATGACAATATAGAAATGTCATACATATCTCCATATCATTTAAGCATGTTTAAAATATGAATTTACACACAATATCGCATTCTCATATTTCCAAATCATGGCATTTTACATACTTTCAATTCGCAATTCCAACAATTAAATTCTACCATTCCATTAACGTCATATTCATATTTTGAGAAGAAATTCTAAACATTTATTTCTATAACTAATAATCCCAATTTTACATTTATTTTCACAACTAATAATCTCAATTTTATATAGCAATTGGCAAACATTATATATACAACTTATTATAATTGAACATGCTTTTCATCACAACAAATTAATTAAGTTCATAAACTCAATTAACACACCACATCACTTATCATCATGCACACAACTAAATACAATCACCATATTCAAATTAACTAAAACTAAGCATGCTTGTGATCAACTTTAGAAGGGAAAATTCACAAAGAATCAAAGAAATTGTGAATTAGAACACCTCTATCTCACTTAGATGCAAAAATTCCCAATTTGTCCAATCTAAGCCCTAGAATTTGAAATTCCTAGAGTGCACCAAAACCACTTTTGCTTCGGTTAAATCGTAGATCTCGACGTGCTCTTCGTTTTGCCACAAACGGCTCCCAAAAATACCAAAAGATGAAGAAGAAATCAATGATTGAATTTTTGTTTTGAAAAGAAAAAGAAAATGGATCAAGAAGGGAGAGGGAGAGAGAGAGAGAGAGAGAGCTTTCGAGAGTAGGAGAAAATGTGAGGCCAACATGGCCTTTTGGCCACAATTTATATAAGTGGTGGGTCCCACCACTTTTAATTAAAATTTTCTTTTTCTTTTTATTTTTACACCACAATTATATATATATATATATATATATATATATATATTCATACACATAATAATTCTCCACCACATATAACACATTAAATAAAATAAATGTGATGTAAATGGACTTAAATAATACCTCCGTATACGATAATTCCGATAGCAAGTCCCGCACGAGACCGTCCGGCCCGAAAAATGAAAAAAATGCAAAAATGACAAACTTTGCATTCCAAAGAGTTCGAACTCAATGAAATATCCCAACCAACACTCGGACACAATCGGCACACCCCATGGTGTCCGGCAAACAAAACAAAAAAAGGCAAAAATTTCCTCGAAAAATCAAAAAAAGAAAAATGGTAAAATTTGGAAACATTACAGTATGGGTGACAATATTTGATACGACACGAGATAAGAAGTTTGAGTTTGGACTAATCGTGCTGGTGTTGTAATCGTGTCGACATAAATTGACTCGCTAACTAAACGTATCGTATTTGTGTTTCACCCTTCTAACACGATTAACTCAATTAACTAAACGTGTCGTGCTTGTGTAAAAAATGACCCATTTGGTTAAACGTGTCATGGTTGTGTCAAAAATGACTTAAATATGTCTTTTCATCTCATTTCGTGTCATGTCAAGTCTTGATCCATTTATTAAACGGGTTACGCATATCATATCGTGTTACACATGTAATAAACGTGTTGTGTTTGTGTCAAGACTGGCATGATTAATGATCGTGTCATGTTCGTGTCAACCTGAATACGACATGCCAACACGACGCCTACTTGTGTGTAGGTAGAACACAATCTATTGAACAAACGTCATGGCAAGCGGGTAGGAGTCGACTTGAATAGGTTGGGTGAGCCGAGGGGTTAACCTAAGCCAAATCCAAGGCCTTAACTTTTTAGCTCGTGCCAAGCCCAACTTTCGAAAAACCTATCGCATCTCAACTCGCGTCGTACCGCATAGGTTTAACGTGTTTTTCGAATTTTTTGAGTCATCTTAAATTTTAATAACTAAGAACATCTCCAATGCCCTCTCAAAGGACCTCTCAAAGTCAAAATATAGCAGGTGAATGAAAATAATACACTCCAATGGCCT
Source organism: Cornus florida (assembly GCF_030987335.1). Classification (NCBI taxonomy): domain Eukaryota; kingdom Viridiplantae; phylum Streptophyta; class Magnoliopsida; order Cornales; family Cornaceae; genus Cornus; species Cornus florida. The sequence goes on along the minus strand of NW_026775579.1, from coordinate 73,836,016 downwards.
TTCAAAAGATCTCTCATATTTTGAGATTGTTAAAAGTATTACCATATATAGCAGCTCTCAAAATTTTTTGAGAGGTCTCTTTTTTCTCATACGGGTGCCGTTTCTCAACATATAACAGATGGATGCAAATAATACATTCCAAATAGCATTTTGGATGAAATGCACCATTGAAGCAGAATTACTAAAATATATTATTTTGACATTAACTCCTCTCAAAATATAATTTTGCCATGAAAAATAGTATTTTGCATTGGAGATGTTCTAAGAAAACAAAATATTAAAGTGTATAACTAAAAATCTTATATTATTTATTATTTTGTTTCCTTAGCTATTTTTTATTATATTATATTTTACTTTAATATTTTAAAGTAATTAAGAGTGTCAAAGTTAATCAGCTAATTTCAACTGATATGTGTTATACACAGTCGTACAACTATAAAAATATGTATATATATATTTGGCTATTTAAAAAAAGTGCAATATGTTAGAACCAATTTTTTTTATTTTATGGATTGGATCGATCAAGTCTTCCTATGGATCAAATTGAGTTAAGCTTTTTCACTAATGAGATTAGCGTCAATCTTCCCATTTAGTAGGGATTGGATGAAATTAGATTTAATGTAATTCTATTCAATCCGCGATTACCCCTAATTTTTACACATATAACTTGTGAATGGAAATATCATCGAAAGTTGAAACCCATTCGAGACGGTATGGAGAGAATTATGGTTAAACCAAGAGGGATAGGGTTTAAGGGAACTCAAAAAAAAAATATTTTCTCCTTAGATTTTTTTTCCCGAACAATTAAGCAATTGTATATATGTATACTGTCTTTTTAATATTTTAAAATCAAAATAAATACCTCTCATTCTACACTCTTAGGTCCTTAAGCCATATTGGTGGTGACGACTCATAGTATTGTTGTTGGGGAATGTTGCGTAAAAAGGAAAAAGAAAAAAGAAAAGAAAAATAAAATAAAATAAAAAAGAAAATATGCTTGTTGCTGGGGCCGGGAATGTTTCGTTAAAAAATAAATAAATGCTTGTTGCTAGGGCCGGAAATGTTTTTTTATCCATTTATTCTCTGCACTTCCTTGGAAATTAAGGAAAGGAAAAAGGAAATTCTCTCTCTCCGATAAATATATAAAACAAGTACCGGGCTCTATCTATCCCTTGCAATGCTAGCTCCTCTCTCTCTCACACACAAGCCCACCCAATCTTTCTGTTCATTTATTCTAATACTACCATTTTAGTTTCGAAAATGGCAGAAGGTTCATGGACTTGCGATGTCTTCTTGTCCTTCAGGGGTCCGGATACTCGCCGTTCCTTGACTTCCTGTACTACGCATTGGTGGAGCGTGGGTTTTCGATGTTCAGAGACGACAATAAAACTTAAACGCGGAGGAGCAATCGGGCCGGGACTGCTTAAAGCCATTGAGGAATCAAGGGTCTCCATTGTGGTATTATCGAGAAACTACGCGTCCTCAAGATGGTGCATGGATGAGCTTGAGAAGATCATGGAGTGCAGGAGGACTTTGAGACGGGTTGTTCTTCCTGTTTTTTATTGCGTAGAACCGTCCGACGTGCGGCTGCAGACGGGAGTGTACGCCGACACATTTGCCTCGCATGAACAGCTCTTTGGAGACGACCAGGTTCAGAGGTGGAGAGCTGCTTTGACTGAGGTTGCCTATGTTTTGTATTGACAGACAATGACAGGTAAGAATTCCCCTCGTTAATTTAGTTTTACTGATTAATTATTTGCTCAAATTTGAAATCTTTGAATCTTTGAGTTTCACATAATGTTTTTTTATTAAATTTCTTACTACTAATAATTTGTATGAATTTCAAGTAACAAGGAAAAAAAATATATCATATAAAATAAACTAGACTACTAATCATTTTTTAAATAAATAGGAAAATAGTATTAAATATGTAATTTCTTTAATGAGTTTCAACTATGAATTGTTATCTTAAATGATTCTTTTTGACATTCAAAAATGAATCTTTGCGTATAAATATATTAGAAATATACCATAGCCTCTCTTTTTTGTAAAATAGATCACGGGTTGCATTTACCTGCATGTCACATCAAAACAATAAGGACAAAAGTAGCTTCTACCACTTTAACTGTTAGCCCCCTTTAGTTTGACCTTTCCAAAAAAAGGTATATTATTTGCACGTCTATTTATCACTCTTCTGACTCTAACTTCGTAAATGAATAATTATTATTATTTTTAAATTATAAAATTACACTTTCAGATATGATTGGCCTCTCATTTCTCTCTCCAATCTTTAATGTTTTTTATCCAAAAACAAAAACATAAAATAAAAAACATAAAAGCATGTTATAAATAAATTCTTTCTTTTAACATCACCCAAAAAATAATAATAATGTCATCAAAAAAAATTCTTTATTGAATATATTCTCTCTTCTGGTAGCACTAAAAAACAAAAAAGTACTAAAAAAAATTATGTCTTTTGATAGAATTACAAAAAGAAAATAATAATAATAATTGTTGAATAAATGATCTCTTTTGACAAGATCCAATATATATATTACGTCAAAAAAAAATGAAATTAAAAATAACTCTCTTTTTTTCAAAAAGAAAAAAAAAAGGTTATCTTAGTGGAATAAATTATCCATTATTTCTCTTGAATAAATTAGTACTAATGAGTTTAGCTACTTTCTTGTCATTTTATTTTGGTGAATAATTTTTTAAAAAAATAAATAGAATGCAAATGTAGAAAAAGATGGTGCCAATATTCCCCCTTGTTTTATGGAGAAAATTTTATATTGGATCTTCTCAAAACATTTCTTTTTTGGGATTTGTTTCATTTTGTCTAAAAATTCCTTTTTTCCATGCATCATGACATAGTATTGGCTCTTGGTGGGAACGGGTCCTCTCCAAGAAAAGTTATTTCCAAGCATCTACACGTATTATTCCTACGACTGCTAAGGTGCCAAATCAATAACTTATTTGACAAGTGAATACGGTATCGTTTGGACTAAAGTATACAGTTAGGAGCCTTTCTCCTTTCCATCGAACTTTCATATTAGTGAACAGTTTCCTTCCTACAATTGAATTATTCTCTCAAGACCAGTCAATCCTTCTATCATTCTTGCATAGCATGAATCTTTGGAAATTGGAGTTATTTTAAGGATTTATGTAGAAATCTCAAATTTGGGCAATACTAATTTTTCTAGAATTTGTTAATAGAAATATATGTTCGATTAATCTTGCAAATCTTCAATTGTAACAATAAAAAATTATTGATGGTAGAGAGAATCGAAAAAGAAAGTTTCAAAACGGTAAGAAAATGTCGTAACATTGTTGTTTTAGTGTATTCAGTAATCAAATAAATTGTTGATATGGTGCCTTAGTATTCGTAGGATTAATAGTTGTAGATGCTTGGAGAGAACTTTTCTCAGAGAGGATCCGTTTGTTTGGTCGGTTCCTGTTTTGTCAGAATTTTTTTTTTTACTGGTCTTCTTCAAAATACACAATTTGCTTCTTTAAGTTTATGAAAAATGGAAATGATAAACTTGATGATGTAATAAAAATCGTCCCATATAAAAATTAGTAATTGAGATAAATACTTGGGAGAGAGAATCTATCCATATAGCATTACTCTAAGCAAAACTAGACTCATTCTATTCCACCACTCCATCAAACTTTTCTAAAATGTTCATTTATTTATTTATTTTTTTTTTAAAAAAAATCTAAATTGCAGGCCGAAAATTTGCAGGTCTAGTTTGAAGGTAATTAAAAAAATCATTAAAGAGGTCCGAAATATAACTGATCGTGCATCTTTAAATGTTGCAGACTATCCAGTTGGAATAGATGCTCGTGCTGAAAAACTCATTCAAATGCTAAATTTGGAGTCAAATGATGTTCGGACTGTAGCAATATGGGGGATGGGCAGAATAGGCAAGCCTGCAACTGCTAAGGTTGTTTATAATCTTATACATCATAAGTTCGACAGTAGTTGCTTTCTGTTAAATGTTGGAGCAACTTGGAAGCAATACAACGGTCCCGTTAAATTACAAAAAAAAAGCTTCTTTCAGATATTCTACTCGAGAAAAGCCTAGTGTGGAAGATTCTGAGCATGGAATTATACAAATAAGACAACGAGCATGGTGCCGAAGGGTTTTTCCTGTCCTTGATGGCGTGGATGACGGGGACCAATTGAAGACATTAGCCATAAATTGCAAGTCACTATGTTCTGGAAGTAGGATCATTATAACAACTAGGGATTTATCTTCGATAAGTTCGCTTGAACTTCCAAAGAATGAGGTGTATAAACCCAAGGAGTTGGATGCGGAAGAGTCCCTTAAACTCTTCAGTTGGCATGCCTTCAAGAAAAAGGTCCTTTGGAAGACTACGGGATGCTTTTAGCAGAAGTGGTGGGTTATGCTAAGGAGATTCCTTTAGTTCTTGAAATTTTAGGTTCCTTCTTTTCCTACAAAATAAAATCCGGATGGATAAGTGAATTGAAAAAGTTAAAGGAAATTCCTCATGATGATGTCCAACCAAAACTTAAGCTAAGCTATGATTCACTCAATGGTGAACAGAAGAGCTTATTCTTAGATATTGCATGTTTTTTTGTTAGAATGAACAAAGATTTGGCAATCAAAATACTAGAAGGCCGTGGTTCATTCCCAGAATCTAATATCCGTGTTCTAGTTCGTCGTGCTCTTTTGCGAATTGATTCAGATAACCGATTGATAATGCATACTCGGATTCAAGATATGGGTAGAGAAATTGTCCGCCAAGAATCTGCTTAAGAGCCTGGAGAACGTTCCAGATTGTGGAATAAAAAGGATGTTCTTGATGTACTGCAAAATTACAGTGTAAGAGCCAAATGCATTAATTATTTTGTTAATATGGGATGTTTTGTTCACCCTTGAGCGTTATCTAGGGAGGGATATCATGTGTCAAAATTATATATACATTTTTATATATTTTCTTGTGCAACTCCTTGTATCATCAGGGAAGGGATGCAATTGAAGGCTTGCTCCTAAACTTGCAAAGATCAAATGAGCCACTGTTGGATGCAAAGGCATTTGCAAATATGAGCAGATTGAAACTGCTTCATCTCAATTACATTCGCCTAGTTGGGAGCCACAAACATCTCTCCAGACTAGCATGGCTGTGTTGGATCGGTTACCCTTTGAATTGTATACCATCTACCCTATTTATGGGTAACATGGTCGCTATTAACTTGAGCTATAGCAAACTCAAAGTAGTTTGGAGATAAACTAAGGTATGAAATTGTTTTCATTTCTTTCAAAGTCCTCACAATGAAATTCACTTTTCTATATATTCTATGTTTATGACAGGTTTTGAAGAAATTGAAATACCTCAATCTCAGTCATTCCTACCTGACAGAAACCCCAAACTTCACTGGACTCGCCAGTCTTGAAATATTGTTACTTAATGATTGTACAAAGCTGTTAGATGTTCACCATACTATCAAGTGTCTACAAAATCTTCTTGTCTTGAATATGAAGAATTGCCAAGATCTTCACAAGCTTCCGTGAAGCATATTCATGTTGAAATCTCTCAACTATCTTGATCTCTCTGGCTGCTTCAAATTAGGCATCCAAAGATCATGGCGTTCAATGGTCCAGTCTTTGGTATCACTAGCAAGAAGTCCGTATTCCATTGGGATGTTTTCGTCTTTAGTCTCACTAGCAATAAGTCCAGGTTTCATTCGGATGTTACCGGCTTCTACACAGGGACTAAGTTCCATTTCAAAACTAAATCTGGAAAACTGCAATGTCTCCATTCTGCCCAGTGAAATTTGTGGTTTAGTCTCTTTGCAATGTTTGAATCTTAGCAGAAACAATTTTGCTAGCCTACCAGCTAGCATTACGGACCTTTCTCAACTGAAGGTCCTCTATCTAAACCAATGTATTGGGCTTCAATCACTTCCAGGTCTTCCAATCAAGTTAAAGAGTCTGAGTGCAAACTACTGCGCATCATTGAAGAGGATATCAATTGAATCAAAAGTGGATGAAGCCCCATTCATGACTTTTTATGGTTGTCCCGAATTAGGTGACAACTTTGCAAATGATTTTAGAAAAATTCTACTCCAGTACCAGGTACTCTCTCTCAGTCTCAGCACACACACATACATATATACAAATTTAGGAAAAGCATCATGATTCTAACGCATGGTTTGATGGAACAGGGACTTCCCGAACAAGGCGATTTGAGTATTTTCCTTCCTGGAAGTGAGGTTCCGAACTGGTGCAACTACCAGGGTGTGGGATCATTTTTATCTTTTTTGGTGCCTCCGCTAGTGGGCAGGAAGATACAAGGGTGGATTTTATGTGTTGTCTTTGCCGGTCGTTTGGATGATGAAGACAATGACGACTATGAAGCGTTGTCTTGTGATATTAATAATAAAACTATGGGTACTAAGAAGCGTTACCAACCAACAGTTGATGGCTATCCTGTGAAATGTGAAGATCAGATGTGGCTCAACTATGTGCCTCACCGGTATCTTGAATCCGAGTGGAAGGAACTTGATTCTCGATTGGGAGGTGGTGATAGAGTGGAGATGACGATAAGAATATACAGGCGATGGCAGATGAAGAAGTGTGGGGTTAGTCTCATCTATGATCAGGGCTGCGATGAGGAGTGTGCCGAGTCATTTGGTCAACCACTTATCCAAGACACCTTGCCTTCCAATGATCCACCAGAGGAGATGGCCACGCTCACAAGGCTTGTGTCTGATGAATCATTTCTTTGCGAGATTGGAGTGTTGAAATCCAAGAAGATGGACTAGCATTTGGCGTGTTAGATTATAAATTATAGATTGAAGGTTGAAATGCATTAGTTTGAAAATTGATCGTCCGGCTCGAGATGGAGCTAATGGCGAGCCATTCCCCACGGTGAGTACTATAAACTGATAAACTGTTTGTCAGTGACAAGGCGTTTGGCTTTCCGATTGCAGAAGACTCGAACTGAGTTCAAGCATGAGAACAACCACTTTAGTCTTTCTGCATATAATGTCTAGGTTTGTGTCGATTTATTAATTATGAAGATTTTGTTGTGAAATTTTCGTATATGTTGTAGGATACTTCGTCAATTTGTTGGTAATTAACAATTGGTGATCTTTTACGGCCTTTAACTTTCCCAAAAAGGAATTGGGTCACTGTGAAATTTGAAAATTAACAGAATAAAGAAGCAATTACACATGTTTACATGGTTTATTTAAAATTAGGGCTACATTTACAGAGTCGCGGATATTATATATACAATTAGAACTTCTTTAATGAATTGGATCTGCAAACGCGTGCTAAGGTATTCTGTATGCTATCAGCATAATGATCTTCATCTAGCTTTTTCATGTAAGTGACCCGAAAATTGACGTTGGACAATATTTGTGGGTCCACACCATAAATATGAAATAAGTGTTTTATGTTTGTTGTATTTGTTGTGCAATTATGGTAAGAAAATAGTGTTTGTAGGTGAAATAGTCTGAAGCATGAGATTGGAATAGGGTGGGAAATAGCAAACATGAATGTCAAATTGACAATTGGTTAAAGTGTTAGTTGGTGCATTTAATATTTTTTCAATAAAGAAAAATAAATGTAGGCGTTGTGAGACTTGTCAAATGGAATCAGAATTCTAATATGGATTGAGAAAAAAAATTCAGCAACCCAATAATGATCGGAGACAATTTGTTACCTTAATAAGTCATATATGTGTTATGAAATAAGAATCAAATAGAAGTTTATGAGAACAAGAGAAAAATAAATAATAAGAAAAAAATAGGCACACACACAAACGAGACAAGAATTTACGTGGTTCGGCTATGCCTATATCTACGGGGAGAAGACATAACAATATTTCACTGTGGAAATAAAGAGATACAAGGCAAAATAGCTCACACCCAAAACCCAATTATACCCACAAGCTCTCTCACTCTAACTGATATTACAAAAATGCTCAAACTGATGATGATCTTGGATGATTCGTAATGCCATGGTCATAAGCTATTTATAGCCAAGAAAACATCAATATATCTTACTCATCAAGCATACTTGTTGTCCACGTATAAAACTGCTACTTGGTGACCACACATACACAGCTTGTTGATTACACTCCTTAGCTCCCAAGGTGCTGAGGTAAGTGGTGATGAAAAATGCTTGCTGATCACACAAATTAGTGGTCCCCAGTTAAAGTATGGAACCTCAATTTGAGCCATATATTCAACAAAACCTTGGCAAAAATTCAAATGAGTCATTGTATCTCTGCCAAACAACCTATCTTCTCCACAAAACAAATTAATTAAGAATTTTAGTTAAGTTTGAGTCATCCTCAAACTTAACCCTCGGGCTCTCATTCTTCAACCCATGCATATCTTGCGCAACCACAAGCATACCTCCAGTATTTCTGTCAAACTCTAAGTGCTTACCAGAAACATCATCAGAAACTCTAAGTTTGACATCTCTTTCAGCAACCTTCTCTAACCGCCCACAAACCACCGGCAGGTAATAAAAAAAATCATTTTTTCACCCTTGTGGAGAATAGGACGTCCTTGACTTTTCCTCGCATCTCTGTTGTGACCAACTACTTGCCTCCCAAACATCTTAATGGCACTTGAATGGACTATCTCATTGCCACCAAGATTATTGCAAGTCAATATCACACCTGTCCTCGTGGGTCTGCTTCCCTGTAAGGACTGTTGCAATTTCGGTTGCCATCTGAAAATAGATTTCATTCTCCCACCATGTTGTGTAGTCCCCTCACAACCCTTTTGAGAACTAGGATCGTAACTCCTCTTTCAAACTCTTCTTTTGCCAAGACTTGAACGCAGATTTCTGCTAGCTGTAGAAGACCTTGTAGAAGCTCCACCTATTACTGTATTCCCTTGGAGAAGATACAAATTTTTCACCTTGGTGCCCTATAGCACTACAAGAGAATCCATCACGACCATCATTGCTCCACCCTCTATTACAACCTTGTAACCTTTGGAGTCTAGCACACCCACTGAAATAAGATTCATCTTTAGATTCGGTACATGTCGCACATCTGACAATGTTCTCACCAACCCATTGTACGTCTTGATCTTAATTGTTCTAATTCCCAAAATTTTGAAAGCTTTCTTGTCCGCTGTCAAAATCGAACCACCTTTCACCTCTTTATAGGAAGAGAAAGAATTCCTACCGGGACACATATGAACAGAGCAACCAAAATTAAGAATCCATCTGTCATTAAATGACATACCTGAACACGAACATATTCATCAATTTTCGAATCACTCGTTGTAGCAGTTGCCACAGAAGCTGTTTCTTGTACCTTTTCTTTGCCATTCCCATTCTTTGCCTTTAGTTCGGGACAGTGCTTGATGATGTACCCTATCTCGTGACAGTAGTAATGTTCCACATTTTTATGAGATCTAGATTTGCCCCTACTAGTAGAACCCTTTGTCCCACTTTTGCCTCTTACAAATAGACCATAGGCCTGTTCATCTCTAATATTCTCAGACACATTTTTCCTCAACTCCTGAAAGTTTAATGAGGATTTAACATCCTCCATACTAATAGTGTCTTTTCCATAGAGCAATGTGGTAACAAAATGCTCATAGGAAGGAGGCAAAGAACACAACAAAATAAGAGCTTGATCCTCTTCGTCAATTTTAATATCAGTATTTTTCAAATCCATAATAATAGAATTGAAATTATCAATATGCTCCTTAAGAGGCATACCTTCCTTCATACGAAGGGTGTAGAGTCTCTGTTTCAAGTAGAGTTTGTTAGTGAGAGACTTCGTTATATAAAGACTTTCTAATTTCAGCTATAACTTTGCCGCCGTGTCTTCATCAATAACTTCACGCAGCACCTCATTAGCTAGATTCAGAATAATCACACTATGCGCCTTTTCATCGACCTCATCCTTGTCTTCCTTGGACATAGTTGTTGGCAACTTGTCCTTCCCGAACAACAGCTTCTTTAGACCTTGCTGAGCCAGCAGAGCCTGCATCTTAATGCGCCAAAGACTAAAGCTAATCTTGCCATCAAATTTCTCAATCTCGTATCTGGTCGTCATCTCAAAAAACTTCCCAAAAAATTACTCTGTGAATAGTACTGTATTTGTGAACAGTACCCGAATAGTATCTGTGAACATTACCGTATGTGTGAATAGTATCTGTATATAATACACGAACCTGAGCTCTGATACCAGTTTATTATGAAATAAGGATCAAATAGAAGTTTATGAGAACAAGAGAAAAATAAATGACAAGAAAAAAAATAGGCATACACACAAACGAGAGAAGAATTTACGTGATTCGGCTATACCTACATCCATTGGGAGAAGACAGAACAATATTTCACTGTGGAAATAAAGAGATACAAGGCAAAGTGGCTCACACTCAAAACCCAATTACACCCACAAGTTCTCTCACTCTAACTGATATTACAAAAATGCTCAAACTGATGATAATCTTGGATGATTCGGAATGCCATAGTCATTGACTATTTATAGCCAAGAAAACATCAATATATCTTGCTCATCAAACATACTTGTTATCCACGTATAAAACTGCTACTTGGTGACCACACATACACAGCTTGTTGATTATACTCCTTAGCTGCCAAGGTGCTGAGGTAAGTGGTGATGAAAAATGCTTGCTGATCACATAAATTAGTGGTCCCCAGCTGAAGTATGCAACCTCAATTTGAGCCATATATTCAACAATATGGAATACAGATAATTCGATCTGATAATAATTAAATTAAATCAAATATATATATATATATATATATATATATATATCTGTATATTATTGCATTACTATATATGAATGTTATATACATTTGTTATCTACCAGTATTAAATTTATATATTTTAATTATTTATCAATATATTCATTTGGTTGCATAGTTAGCTGTTTTTTTTTTTTTTTTTTTTTTTTTTTGGAAGTTAAAGCAAATACGTACACACCCTACCTCCACCGAGGTTTGAAACCCCCAACCTCCCCTTTGGAAAAGAATGGATGATACCGCTGGCCATTTGGCCATTTGGTTGGTTGCATAGTTTTATTATGCATAAACTTATAGATTAACAATTCATCACTCCATCTAACCTTATAAATTAGGGCAATACTTAGTTACTCACCAGTGAGTAGTTTCACCCTATTCACCCTTATGCATTCCAATAACAAAATATCACATCAGTTTTGATAACAAAATTAGCGAAATAATAAAAAAAGAAGAAGAAAGTCGGATCGAGCCTAAAAAAAGAAGAAAGTCGAATTAATCCATTTTAATTGGGTAACTCTTTTCTCTCTCCTCTTTCATCGATTCCCAACCCACGCTCTCCTTTCTCCACTGTTGTTGTTGTTCTTCTTCTTCTTCTTCTTCTTCACCCTTTCTCTTTTATTTTTCTTTTTCATCCCTTCCCTAACCCACACCCTCCTCTCTCTCCACTCTTCTTCTTCTTCTTCTCACCTCCTTGGGACATCATCAATCAATGAGCCAACATGTCTGATTATGCTCTATTAAGCGATGTTGTAAATTATGCTCTATTTAAAAGTACATAAATTAAGCACGACGAACAATTTTAAAAGGATATAAATTTTTAATAGGATTATGCTCTATTTTAAAGTAATATTGTCTCCCAAAAATAAGGCAAAATTGGTATCAGAAAAAAGTCTCATAGTACTTTCTTTTAGATAGATAACAAAATTTCTTTCTTTCTAAATCCCTCAATTTTCTTTCTTTTCCTTGTTAAAATTTCATACAAAATAAGGCAAAATTGATACAGAAAAAAGTTTCTTGAAACTTTATAGTCCTTTTTCAGTCTAGGAGTCATTTTTTTATTTATAATTAGTCCTTTTTCACCCTTATGATTCCTCTGACTCTAACTTCATAAATGGATAATTATTAATTTTTTTAAATTACAAAACTACACTTTCAAAAATGATTGGTCTCTCATTTCTCTCTCCAATCCTTAATGTTTTTTTTTTTTTATCCAAAAACAAAAACAAAAAATAAAAAACATAAAAGTAAGTTATAAGTAAATTCTCTCTTTTGACAGGACCCAAAAAGAAATAATAATAAGCCACCAAAAAAAATTCTATACTGAATATATTGGCTGTTTTTGGTCGGTTCCTGTTTTGTCAGAATTTTTTTTTTTTTTTTTTTACTGGTCGTCTTCAAAATACACAATTTGCTTCTTTAAGTTTATGGAAAATGGAAATGATAAACTTGATGATGTAGTAAAAATCGAATCATATAAAAATTAGTAATTGAGAAAAATACTTAGGAGAGAGTGTAACAACCAGATATATATATATATATATTAATTTTTGAATTCATGTTTATCCATATAATATATATCTATGTGGAATTATGAGGGTTATCGTATAATGGAATTTGAGAGATATCAGGCTATCAGTTTAGTTGATTTTTATTTTTTTTATTTTTTATTTTATTTTAAGAGTCCATATAGAACTCAACTACTAGATATATATCTAGACTTGGTGTATCGGCATTATTTTTTTTACGGGCAATACTATTCTGTGAGTAACGAAGAGGCTTAAGCAGATTTCATTGTCAGGCAAGTTAATTCTTGCTTTTATTTTCGTGTATATGTAGTAGCATGACCTGTTATTTATTATTGTTTTATAGTATATGTTATTTTAGGCAAGGAATGATAGGGTAATCATATTTAAGATTGCACTATATATGATCTGGTTGTTGCCATTTTGTAGTTGGTCTCTGTTTCCAAATTAATCAGAGGTTGCAGAATGAATATAGATCTGTGTACATAAATATCATATATATATATATATAGTTATCCACCATGAATCATGATTTAAATAGGTGATAATTTAGATAATGAAGATGGATCGGTGGACTGGGGTGAATGAATATTGAAGAAAACATGGGTATGGTAATTCCTGTTAACTCAATCATGCCTCGGTGGAGCACCAATGTTATTAATTATGGATTACTCATATGATATCTCAATGAGCATGTACAGGACTAGTGTAAAATGAGAATGCATCAGTAAGTTGGTTAGTGTGTGTAAGTCTTTACACGCATGGTAGTAAGTGGGTCTTCAGTTAGCAGATATTTTAAATGGACATGGATGAATTCTGTATGAAGCCTATAATTATGGTAGTATTTGGAATCCCCTAGAATTGGATTTTAAAATACTGAATTATTAATTTTGGAGGCATTTGGTTACCAATCAGGTGTAGGCATTAATTGAACAAAGTATAATAAATGATTTGATGATTACATAGATGTTATAATGGACTTTTAGAGATATTTATACACATGGAAGATGGTGTATATCTACGTATGTATAGGTGGAGCAAGTGTTCTGTTCAATTAATCATTCAATTTTGGTTGCTGGCATGTACATCTATGCTATTAAATTATTATTATTTACATATAAGTTATGTACTGATGTTAAGTTCTGAGGATGGCTACAGTGATGTGTTAAAGGATCTGTAATTGGCCTATTTCTAATTGTAGCCTTATTGAATATTCGATTGACTCGGTGGAAAATAAGCCAGGTTTCGCTAGTGCAAGGCAAGGGATCACCATGATTAAAAAAGAGAGAAAATTTCCACTATAGAAGGGAAAAAAAAAACAGTTGGGTCTTCATGGGTTATATTGATTTAGAATTATTAATTCTTAGTTTTGTTATTACTGGTGACCACAAGAATTTATACTAACTACCAATGAAAGAGAGATTATGGGTACTGGTATGTTAGTATTAATTAATTTAAGGTGTTTGATAAACTCATGATATTATGAGTAAGAATTATTTAAATGTATTTAGTGATTAATTGATGTGTTTAAACTAGCTGGAGCAGTAGTCTGGAACTTATACAATGATGAGTTGTTGAGCGCAGTCAGGGACTGTCTACGGGAGGGGAATTACTTTTTTGTTATGGCCATTGGGCTAAAGGTGCCCTTAGTATGTGGACGTGGTCAGGGGCCATCTGGGTGAGTAGACGTATAACCCAGCCACATGTGTGTATTTGGTAGTCAGGGACTATGCAAATCACACCATTTATTTGGAGTGGAGCCAGGGGCTCATGTGAGGTAATGGCATTAGAATGCCAATTAGTTGAGGGGAGCCAGGGGCTCATGTGAGGTAAGCGGGAATTTTAGTAACTTAAATTCTAGATGGGTTACAATTTTCACAGGTTGAGTTAATATTATAGAATGACGATGATTAGTAAATATTTCGCGGTCACTTATATATGTATATATATATGGATTTTAAGTAAGGATTAGCTTGCTGAACGATGATAGTGTTTAGCAATTTCTTGCTGAGCTTGTTAGCTCACCCCTTTATTACTTTCAGGTGCATATGGATTAGCTTGCAAAGGAGGCTCAGTGAGAGAAGGAGATTTCCGGATTTCTACATTATGATTTTATTATTGTTTCTTAGTGAACACTTTGTAATAAGATTCACTTAGTTGGTGGAATTATGAATTAGTTGGGGATGTAATAAATTTCATTTGGATTGATAGATTTTTGAATAAAAAAATGTTTTCTTATTGATTTAATCATGGATTATGGTGGATGAATGATATGAGTCACGTACCAAGTTTTAGTATAAGACAAGGGTTCTTGTGTTAGAATGTGCGGGGCGTGACAGTTTGGTATCAGAGCATAAGGTTTAAGAATCCTAGGGTGAAGGGAATGTTGTAAGAATGGAATTTAAGATATGAAATGTGTTATGAAATGCGTAGATTATCTGCTTCCGTAGCATGCTCCATCTTAGGTTTGATTGATCGTTAAGACTAATGATTATATCATTTTTCATTAAATAGGATGTCGGGAGCTGGTAGAGGCCGAGGACGACCTGCTAGAGGCAGAGGTCAAGGAGGCGCCGATCAGGGTGGTGCAGGCCGTGGCATAGCTCAGATGGATGAGGCACTTCAAATGCCGAATCCTAATGCGGAACAAGTTCCCATGACTACATACATAAGGGACATACGTAAATTAGGAGCTATTGAGTTCGTTAGAGCTGCCGATCCACTTGATGCCGAAAAATGGATCGATGACATGGAAAAGTATTTTGAGATGATGGACTGCACTGAAGTGCAGAAAAGGATGATAGCTGCATTTTTCTTGTCGGGTGAGGCGCGCCAATGGTGGCAGACCGTGACTAGGACTACTGTGGACATAGCCGCTATGACTTGGGAAGAATTTAAGACACGGTTCTATGAAAAAATTTTCCGCGGTCCGTGAGAGAAAAGAAGGGAATTGAATTCATGGAATTAGAACAGAGCAACACAATGACGGTTAGTGACTATGAGACAAAGTTCACGGAACTCTCTCGGTTTGCTCCTCACATAGTGGCTAATGAGGAACATAGGATTCGAAAGTTTGAGTGGGGTTTGATCTCCCATGTTAAAAGATTGGTAGTCGGGCATAGGTGTGACACTTATGCAAAGGTTGTGGAATGTGCCATGGCAATTGAAGAAAATAACAACAATATTTTTCAAAAGAAAAAGGAGCAACAGTCAGAAAAGAAAGGAAAAGGAAAGGGTACTTTCTAAGAAGCTCAAGGAAGTAAGAATGATCAGTTCCAACGTGGCCAATGGGGTTCAAGAGACGAACAAAATGAGCAGAAATGGAAACGACAAAGAATTGAAGGTGCTGGACAAATCAAATCAGTAGGGCCAACAAAAACGGGACAGGAACCATATAAATTCTGGGGAAATTGTTATAATTGTTTGGAGAGTGGACATATGGCAAGGTTTTGTCCAAAGCCACGTAAGAGTTCTGAGACGGGTGAAAAGGAACTGCAGCCGCAGAAGTAGGAGGAAGAGATTATGAATGAAGAAGTGGGAATTTATTATTATGATTATTTGTTTTTCTCTCTTTAGCTTTTGGCATAGAATAAAGTAGAGGTTTGTGGTTACCTGTTAATGGTTGCTAAGCATTTTTTTTTTTTTTTATTTTTTTTTTTTTAATTTTTTTTTATCCTTGAACATTTGGTTTGTTCTTTACATTTGGACATGAAAAAAATTTGGATTTATAAGTCTTGTAAATTCATTGATTATTATTGGATGGTTGCCATTGATTTTTTTTTTAGGAGTGAAAAAGTTAGACGGACTTTTATTTTTTATTTATTTATTTATTTTTTTATCTGATTGCACTTTAGAATCAAGATGACTGGAAAGAAAATTAATAAAAACAAACAGGAGCAAAAGATCAATTTATCGGCTTGTATGCGAGGGAGAACTCAAAAGATAGGAATGGTTATCAAAAGTTCTATTCCAATAGGTGTTATTCCAAAGTACAAACCGAGAAAGGTATCTAGTGTACGAGATTGGCCTCCATTTTACGGACCCAATGCAAACCCAGTTCTTCTCAAAGAAATGAAAAGTGAAGCGGATGATCCTGAAGAGGATCCTAAGGCGGAGTCGTTGGACCATAAATGAAGGTACATAAATTTCGAGGACGAAATTTTAATTAAGGAGGGTAGAATGTAACAACCAGATATATATATATATATATATATATATATATATATATATATATATTAATTTTTGAATTCATGTTTATCCATATAATATATATCTATGTGGAATTATGAGGGTTATCGTATAATGGAATTTGAGAGATATCAGGCTATCAGTTTAGTTGATTTTTATTTTTTTTATTTTTTATTTTATTTTAAGAGTCCATATAGAACTCAACTACTAGATATATATCTAGACTTGGTGTATCGGCATTATTTTTTTTACGGGCAATACTATTCTGTGAGTAACGAAGAGGCTTAAGCAGATTTCATTGTCAGGCAAGTTAATTCTTGCTTTTATTTTCGTGTATATGTAGTAGCATGACCTGTTATTTATTATTGTTTTATAGTATATGTTATTTTAGGCAAGGAATGATAGGGTAATCATATTTAAGATTGCACTATATATGATCTGGTTGTTGCCATTTTGTAGTTGGTCTCTGTTTCCAAATTAATCAGAGGTTGCAGAATGAATATAGATCTGTGTACATAAA
Organism: Cornus florida; assembly: GCF_030987335.1. Classification (NCBI taxonomy): domain Eukaryota; kingdom Viridiplantae; phylum Streptophyta; class Magnoliopsida; order Cornales; family Cornaceae; genus Cornus; species Cornus florida. The sequence continues at coordinate 73,819,007 of NW_026775579.1, read as the reverse complement.
TATCATATATATATATATATAGTTATCCACCATGAATCATGATTTAAATAGGTGATAATTTAGATAATGAAGATGGATCGGTGGACTGGGGTGAATGAATATTGAAGAAAACATGGGTATGGTAATTACTGTTAACTCAATCATGCCTCGGTGGAGCACCAATGTTATTAATTATGGATTACTCATATGATATCTCAATGAGCATGTACAGGACTAGTGTAAAATGAGAATGCATCAGTAAGTTGGTTAGTGTGTGTAAGTCTTTACACGCATGGTAGTAAGTGGGTCTTCAGTTAGCAGATATTTTAAATGGACATGGATGAATTCTGTATGAAGCCTATAATTATGGTAGTATTTGGACTCCCCTAGAATTGGATTTTAAAATACTGAATTATTAATTTTGGAGGCATTTGGTTACCAATCAGGTGTAGGCATTAATTGAACAAAGTATAATAAATGATTTGATGATTACATAGATGTTATAATGGACTTTTAGAGATATTTATACACATGGAAGATGGTGTATATCTACGTATGTATAGGTGGAGCAAGTGTTCTGTTCAATTAATCATTCAATTTTGGTTGCTGGCATGTACATCTATGCTATTAAATTATTATTATTTACATATAAGTTATGTACTGATGTTAAGTTCTGAGGATGGCTACAGTGATGTGTTAAAGGATCTGTAATTGGCCTATTTCTAATTGTAGCCTTATTGAATATTCGATTGACTCGGTGGAAAATAAGCCAGGTTTCGCTAGTGCAAGGCAAGGGATCACCATGATTAAAAAAGAGAGAATTTCCACTATAGAAGGGAAAAAAAAAACAGTTGGGTCTTCATGGGTTATATTGATTTAGAATTATTAATTCTTAGTTTTGTTATTACTGGTGACCACAAGAATTTATACTAACTACCAATGAAAGAGAGATTATGGGTACTGGTATGTTAGTATTAATTAATTTAAGGTGTTTGATAAACTCATGATATTATGAGTAAGAATTATTTAAATGTATTTAGTGATTAATTGATGTGTTTAAACTAGCTGGAGCAGTAGTCTGGAACTTATACAATGATGAGTTGTTGAGCGCAGTCAGGGACTGTCTACGGGAGGGGAATTACTTTTTTGTTATGGCCATTGGGCTAAAGGTGCCCTTAGTATGTGGACGTGGTCAGGGGCCATCTGGGTGAGTAGACGTATAACCCAGCCACATGTGTGTATTTGGTAGTCAGGGACTATGCAAATCACACCATTTATTTGGAGTGGAGCCAGGGGCTCATGTGAGGTAATGGCATTAGAATGCCAATTAGTTGAGGGGAGCCAGGGGCTCATGTGAGGTAAGCGGGAATTTTAGTAACTTAAATTCTAGATGGGTTACAATTTTCACAGGTTGAGTTAATATTATAGAATGACGATGATTAGTAAATATTTCGCGGTCACTTATATATGTATATATATATGGATTTTAAGTAAGGATTAGCTTGCTGAACGATGATAGTGTTTAGCAATTTCTTGCTGAGCTTGTTAGCTCACCCCTTTATTACTTTCAGGTGCATATGGATTAGCTTGCAAAGGAGGCTCAGTGAGAGAAGGAGATTTCCGGATTTCTACATTATGATTTTATTATTGTTTCTTAGTGAACACTTTGTAATAAGATTCACTTAGTTGGTGGAATTATGAATTAGTTGGGGATGTAATAAATTTCATTTGGATTGATAGATTTTTGAATAAAAAAATGTTTTCTTATTGATTTAATCATGGATTATGGTGGATGAATGATATGAGTCACGTACCAAGTTTTAGTATAAGACAAGGGTTCTTGTGTTAGAATGTGCGGGGCGTGACAGAGAGAATCTATCTATATAGCACTACTCTAAAAACAGACTCATTCTATTCCACCACTCCATCAAACTTTACTAAAATGTTCATCGTTTTTTTCTATTTTAAAAAAAAATCTAAATTGCGAGGGGAAAATTTGCAGGTCTAGTTCAAAGGTAATTAAAAAATCATTAAAGAGGTCCATAATATAACTGATTGTGCATCTTTAAATGTTGTGGACTATCCAGTTAGAATAGATACCCATGCTGAAAAATTCATTCAAATGCTAAAGTTGGAGTCAAATGATGTTCGAATTGTAGTAATACGGGGGATGGGTGGAATAGGTAAAGACTACAACTGCTAAAGCTGTGTATAATCTTATACATCATAAGTTCAACTGTAGTTGTTTTCTGTTACTACAAGGAAAACGGTTTTTAAGGATAGTCCAAACTATGCCTAAAACCCCAGAAACCGTCCCTAAATTTTAAATTCATCCGGCCCTAAAAGTGCTGTCACAAAAGATCTTTTGTGACGGTAAAAAGTGAAGGTTGAGGGCATTAATACCAGTCCCTGATACTGTAGTATTACTGACAATAATGCCGTCACCAATACTCTATTCTTTTTATTATATAATTATATTATAAATGGATTGAAACCGTCACAAATACATATATATATATATATATATATATATATATATATATATTTGCCCTTTTTCATTGCTATGCTTCAGTTGTTAATTTGAAATTTTCCTGAAGTCCACAAAAACATAAAAACTATTGTTATCAAAATCTAAATTAATTTTTCTATATTACAAGAGTAGAAACTACATCAAAAACACATAAATGTGCACTATAAATTAATTTGTTCAAAGCAGATTCAAGACTGAAGTACAAAAATGTAATGTTAGCCAAATATTTAACCAAAAAAAAAAAAACATAGTAGTGGTGGTTGATGGTGGAAATCTTGTGTTGTTGGCGGCAGCTGATACCACGGTGCAGGTAACAGGGAATCTGAAGTCAACTGCTGCTACTAGTATTGGTGGATCCATGGTGACAATGGTTGCTATTGTGCAAGGATAAATTGTAAATAAATTTAGGAAACCATACACATGCTTAAAACACAACAATAAAATAATTAACAGCATGTAACAATAAATACCTGCGGAAGTTATTACGCATCGAAAAGTAGAACAATGTACAAGTTTTGCAAAAAAAAACATTTTGCTTGATCTTTCACCCTCTCCACTTTTGCTTAGACGCCTATTCAATGGGGCTAGACTAAACTAAATTAAGCATATGTGTGAGAGTGGGGACCAAACAATATATATATATATATATATATATATATATATATATATATATATATATATATAAAGTATTTGATAAAATCCCTCCCATCAAGGGATCTTTATCGGATAACAACAAACCCAACGTAACCTGAGTTGTGTTTAGCGCATTATAGGTAACCGTATATAATGCTAATATATATTTATATCCTTATCCATATCTCATAACACATGATTACATGTGACTAAGGTATACCATAACCCAATAATTTATAATTACCTCAATAGGGTATCTGGTAATCATATATATGGTCTCAATCATCAATCTGGATTTTAATAACGTTAATTAATGAAAGCTCAAATATTCTTACATTCTCCCACTTGGATAAACATTGATTAAAAAAAAAAATAGAAATAAAAATTTCTTTTAAAAGTAAAAAAAGTTCCGAATTGGATAACTTAAGTGGCCACAAAAACCAAATATAAAAATACCTTAGTTCAAGATCCTGTCAAAAGATACCATTAGTGCTAACCATAGAGATTTATGTACATTTAATCATACATGACCATCTATGATCACAACACTAGCACCATCATTCATATGGATCCCCGACAAATATGGAATACATGGAAATAGCATCTTTATGTGATTATTTATGCTATATCCACAATGGTCTAACTTTATGGTCTTTCACAAAACCCCTTATGCTTCAAACCAGAAGCCTTTATGTCTTTAAAACAAGACAACTATGCCTTTCACCTTTATGTCTGTAAGAACCTTATGACATGGGGCATAACGAAAGTTTAGTCTTAACCTTATGCTAAATATAATTGTAGTCTGTCAAAATTTATATCTCTTCATGAGACTCAAAATTCATAATATTATATGTGCACATAAATATTCATGAATATAATAATAGGAATAATAATGCTCCAAAACTTTATGAGCTACAAATATCCAAAATAAATAAATAAATAAGACTACAAATAGTTCTTATGAATGCCATAAAATAAGAGCAATAAATAAATAAGTCTCCCACTATCCAAGTATATCAAAAGAATTCACCAAACCCATACTAATTACATGATTTTGAATAACCCAATGGGTAAGGCTTTGGTTAGTGGGTCTGCTATCATTGCCTTAGTTTTTATGTGGTCAATCACTATCTGTTCTTTTCTCATTTTCTCCCTTACAAGCAAGTACTTAATATCCATATGCCTTGCACTAGAAGACTTTTTATTATTCTTGGAACAGAATACTATAGAGCTTTTATCATAAAACATTTGCATGGCCTAGAAATCGAGTCTACTGCATGAATACCTTTAATAAGGTTCTTTAATCAAATAGCCTGAGAAGTGGCTTCATAACAGGCTACAAACTTAGCTTGCATAGTAGATTAAGCAATGTAGGACTATTTAACACTTTTTCATGAAATAACATCTCCAGCTAACATAAATATATAACTAGAAGTGGATTCCATATCATTAGGACAACCTGTAAAATCAAAGTCTAAATATCTTATCACCTCAAGATTATCACCCTTACTATAAGTAATCAAAAATCCTTAGTTCTTTGCAAATAACACAAAACTTTCTTTGCAGCAACTCAATGCTTGGATTAGCTTGAAATATCCCAAACACAAATGCTATGTCTAAACAAGTATATACCTGATCATACATTAGGCTACCAATAACAGAAGCATAAGGCTTAGCTTATTCTTCATCACTTCTTTTTCTATATGAATTTTAATGTCAAAAACAAATAATGTCTCACCAAGATCCTTTATTTTAAAATTTTGTGATAAATAAAATAGTCTTGGTTTCTAAAAGTAAACTATATCACTGCTTACAACATAAAATGGAAAGAAAAATAAATGTGCTCCCACTGACCCTAGGTATATGCATTCATTAACCATGACTTCAATAAATAATGATTAACATTTAAATAAGTCCATCTCAGTAATTGATCTAAGTTATATATGAATTCTTCCATCTACCACCACATGCACAATTCATTTTATGTCAAAATCATCTATAAACCTAGACAATTAATCCCAGCAATCTTAGTACCTAAATTGGGACAATAGAAACTATAACCTTTAGAGCTATCTGGATACCCAACAAAAATGGTTGAGTGTAACTTCTTTTTTGCAGAGTATAGATTCTAACTCCCCTTTTACATAGATTTTAACTCCTCTTTTACATCCCAAATGTAAAAGTGCCTTAAACTAGAATTCCTACTAGTCCTTAAAAAAATGATATTGGATACTAGGAACCTTATTCAAAATATATTTGGTCTATTCAAAATATAACTGGTAGCCTTAAGGGCTTCACCCCCACAAAAAAACAGACAAGGAAGATCTACAAATCATACTCTTGGCCATATCCTTTAGAGTATGGTTACGTTTTTCTGCAATCCCATTTTGTTCAAGCGTCCCAAGAATAGCTTCAAGGAATTTAGCAAAAGGACCTGAATGATGACCAGATTCATCATATTTTCCATAATACTCTCCACTCGATCTGACCTTACAATTTTAATTTTCCTATTCAATTGATTTTCAACCTCAACTTTAAAGACATCAAAAACATTGGATTTTTCTGATAATAAGAAAATATAACAATAACGTAAAAAATCATCGATTAAAATTACAAAGTAATGATGTCCACTAATATTTGGTATAGGAAAATGACAACATAAACCAGTGTGAATAATCTCTAAAAGTTGTTGACCACGATTGGAACCTTATTTCTAGAATTAGTCAATTTCCTTTTATACAATCAACACAAATACCAAAATCTCCAAAATGCAGTGGGAGCGGTATTTCTTCTTTCAATTATTTCCTTAAAAATATGACCTAACCGTTTATACCAGAGCATGGTGGAATTATTATTCATCTAAAGAAAATCAGACTCTAACTGAAACCTAATAACTCCTATCTAATTAACGTTGTTTCTTCTACAGATACGTAGAAAAGTTCTATATTGCAATTCACTGCTTCTCCAAAATAACACTTTATTGTCACTAAAATATTGTATACTCACTCGCAATCACAAGTCCACTGGATGACACTGTATATCTTAAGCCTTCTCTCTAGCTTCTGTATTGGGTGGAAGATAGAGGAAAACAAACTTGTTGAGTACAAAAGATACTTAACCCATAATTTGTTGGTTACAACAAATACTTATCCCAATTATATAGACATTCCGTTCCTATAATATAATTTCCTTTGGATGCATTTCAAACTCGATATTATAATAAACATTCTAAAATATTCTACCACTCTACAATGTTACATGTGGAATATTATAAGAAACCCAACTTCACATGTAACATCCCCAATTTTTGTACATATTATATGTACGTGTCTTAGTGGTTAAGTGTTCATCTGTAATATTTTTTATAATTTGGGTATTATATATATAGATTTATATATATATGGTCACTTGTAGAGACATAAGTAGGTACGTGGAGTTGTATTATGGTTGTTTTAACACGAGTGTTTAGGGATTCGTGGAGTTGTATTATGGTTGTTTTAACAAGTGTTTAGGGATTTAAGTTTTGAACGTGGATTAGGATAATGCTTGATATTTCTTAGGATTAGCCTACGATCAAGGGTGACTGAAGATATTTTTTCGGGTATTAAATTCTACCGTAAAACTATTGTAGAACAATTAAAAGTGGTGATTCCCGAGACGATAATTCGAAGGCATGAAGATCAGAGTATTTTTACTCACGCGATTATATAGTTTTATTTGGAATGTTGTTATCTCATCATAATTATTTTTGGGGCAAAAGGAATTACAGAGGAATATTGGAAGAGGCGATTGTGTGGGATCATGTGAAAGTGTAATCGGCAAGTTTAATCTTACTCTCTCCTGTATTTTTTATTATATCTAGGAATTTATCTATGGCTAGATCTACTGAGTATTTTTTTATGTTGTCATTGCTGATTTTACGTGTTAAGTCTTGGGAGTTATAATTGAAAACGCAATGTTAGAGAAAGAGAAAGTTTATACTATCAATAGGTGAGTGACTCTTATTTTTTCTCTATATTTCAAATGGTTTAGAGATTTATTTTGTGGTTGACTATTGAATAGTTATATTCAAATAGTAATCAAGTGTGATGTTACAGAAATTTAATTTTAGTTTATTATATTAGTGTTGGAGTTCCCTTTATATGTTATTTGTATTACTGAATAGGATCAAATAATGGTAATACTTTAGGATTTACCTAATTACGTATCAATATTTGGAGATGTAGTTCAAATACTTGAAGTGATCTACGGATATTTGAGTATATTCATCCCTGTGGTTTTTATTGCTGATCATGAGAAAAGTTAATTTTACTGATTGAAAGATGAGTCCATCTCACAAGCTAAGTAACTGTCTAGTTGGGTGATCGTTCCATTCAAGAGTTGGATATGTTCCAATTTATTGTGTATCACATGTATTATCGGATGTGTTCCCCACATAATGTGTTGAAAAAGGTTGGATTTGTTCTTGAGAGGTTGGATTCGTTCCTTGATTCATTCCTTACCTATGTGTATGTGGTTACGTGTGATTTTTACATATGTGGATTGATATGTTCTATACTTGAGTTGGAATTTGATCCCTTAAATGAGCAGTTAAAAGTGAGACTTATTTATTTAGTTTCATTTATGTAAGATTATTACTTGCTAAGTAGGGATCTTGCTGAGCTTTTGAGCTTGCTCCATTCTTATCATTTCAGATACTTGATGGTTGTAGAGGTAGCGTTGAAGGCCAAAAAGAATTGGAGTTGTTATTTTATTTTATGTTCATCAGAGATGAGTATGGAGGATTTGATGTAAATATTGTATATTATATTTTTATTCTTATAGAAAGAAAGACGATTTTGTTGGATCACATCTATGTTTAGGTATTATTTTCAGATATGGTTGTATTCAAATTTTTGGGGTGTGATGACCCTGTGGGAGGGTGTGCCGTGGGCGGGTGCGAGAGACACTATCAGGCTACCACACTGGCGAGCTACGGGTGCGCAAGTCCCACATCACCTAGGTTAGAGGAAATGTGAAATGCTTATATGTAAGTGTGTCATCTCCAATTAGTATGAGGCCTTTTGGGGTGAAGCTCAAGAGTAAAACCATGCGGGCTCAGGCCCAAAGCGGACAATATCATACCATTTGGTGGAGTGGGTCGTTACATCACACGTTGACCAAGAATGGAGATAAGAACATTTATTTGCCATATCATCCAAAATATGTCCTCATGTATTTAATTTCAGGACATTTAAGAATTGTTTTAAACTTAAGTCTCCCAAAAAATAGTATCAACACATGATCAATAAACTCATCACATCAGACACATCCTATTCATAATCAACAAACACATCACATCAGATACATGAGGTTCACTTTATCAAATTTCTTATATTTTACTCTCTATTCATGAGAACTATCACTAGAAGACTTACAAGATTCATTCTCACTCAGTGTCCAAAAGCCCAAAATATTTGGTCCAATAAATATCTCAATGGGAGAAAAGTGATTATTAACAATAGAAGCACCCATAACACTAAAGAAATAAAATCATGCTATTTACTATTACATAAATGTAAATAGCTAATTTAATCAAAAGTTAACCCCAAAAATTTCGTATGCATTGTTATACTCTATCTTTTGGGTAAAAATATAACATGCAACAAAACTAATTTATAAAATGTAAAATTATTAAAAACCTTAACTCCTTTGGGTAAAGATATATTTAAAATTTTACATTTTGTAAATTATTTTGTGCCATTTTTTAATTGAACCAAATAAAAATCTCCTTTGGGTGGATTATTATTATGTTATAATCCAAAACTGCAATTTTGATCAAAACACCATTGAACTAAGAAAATCCTATAAATTTCATGAATGAACCACTTTGGTAGCACACCCAATCAACCCATTAGAATTTTCTTAGAACGTGATCAAATATTATATTACATGTTATCACAAGCATAAACAAATAATGAAATTTTTTTGTTTTACTTTGACATACTTCAATGACTTAATTAATCAAATAAAAAATGTAATAGTGTCAAAATATTTAATGTGAAAAATACATGACTGCAATTTATATTAAGAAACTTATGAATATATATTAAAAACATAATATAATTGTGCCACACTTAATGTCATTATATCGTCAATCTTGATGTCACACCTCTCCTATATAATTGAAGAATTCTAAAAATGTGTATTAACATGTAAATTAGACAAATTCTAATGGGCAGAGAGTTATATTAAGTTGTAAGAATCTTAAATCATTTTCGAAGAGTGTTCTAAAGAATTAATTTTAACCATAATCAAGGAAGATAATTTTTATATAAAGGGTAGGAAAAACGTAACCAAACTAAAATTAAAAAAGACTAGCCTCATAAAATACAAACATAACTTCATGTATGATACAAATATTTGACTATATGTAACCTTAGTAAATAAGGTTAGTAAATACCAAACCAATGGTACATATATTTTGTCCATTAACGACAACTCTAATTGAGAGTAAACTACTAATCCAGATGAGAATGATAGGTTGGATTGTATAATCGGGATACTATTCTTCCAATCTAAAAACGTTATTAAAATTATCATATAATAATATAATAGGAAAAATGGAAACGTATACAAAGCAAGAAAACAATACTACCAAAATCCAGATAAAATAAGAATACACCAATCTAGGTTATGCTACAACATTACGAAATTCATGCATGTTTCAAAATAATGTAATTTGAAATTGGAACATGATAAACAAAATAAAACATATTACAAAATCGTATATAAAAGTTGTTGGATTTCAGTGATAGGGTATATATCAAATTACGTACGTTAATAAGCAATCCTTAATAATCAACACTAACAATCATACGGGTGTGATGTTATTTTTATTTATTTATTTAATCCCAATAGATTTAATCCTATACAGAGATTAATTTAATCACACCAGTGACAATATATACTTTGTTATTAAAATCAAAATAGGTCTAAAAGATGTGTATGGACGGCTCTAATACCACATGTAAATAAATTTAGGAAACCATATACATGCTTAAAATACAACAATATAATAATTAAAAGCATGTAACAATAAATACCTGCGGAAGCTATTACGCACCAAAAAGAATAACAACGTACAAGATCTGCAAATAGAACGTTTTGTTTGATCTTCCACCCTCTCCACTTTTGCTCAAACGTCTATTCAATGGGGCTAGACTAAGCTGAATTAAGCGTATGTGTGAGAGTGGGGACCAAATAATATATATATATATATATATATATATATAAAGTATCTGATAAATTTCCTCCCATCAAGGGATTTTTATCAGATAACAACAAACCCAACGTAACGTGAGTTATGTTTAGCGCATTATAGGTAACCGTATATAATGCTAATATATATTTATATTCTTATCCATATCTTATAATACATGATTATATGTGACTAAGGTATACCATAACCTAATAATTTATAATCACCTCAATAGGGTATCTGGTAATCATATATATGGTCTCAATCATCAATCCGGGTTTTAATAACGTTAATCAATGAAAGCCCAAATATTCTTACATAAATATTCTCCTGCACTTACGTAATTTGTTCCATTTGTTTGCATTTTTTCAAGTTGCTCTAACAATCCTTCCCCTTTTTCCTCAACATTTTCCTCCCTCGTTCTTCTAGCATCCTCTTCAATATGTATGAAACAAAAATTAAGTTGAGTGCTTCTACCACCACAACTAAAGAAGAAAGTAGATGATATTCTCACTGCATGACCAAAACAACCTATAAACAAAATGAGCAACTGTCATTAATACTTTCCAAAGAAACTAATTATATCAGGGTCAGTGGAATAGAGTTGTTTTCTTAAATTCCAATTAGTGGAATTTTTTTTAATAAAAAAGTATTAATTCTTTTATTGTCATACATTTTGACAGTAAATAAACAGAGTGAAAGTGAAAGTGAAAGTGAAATTATTACTTGACAATTTGTATCATATCTGTTTAGGTTTTAACTTTACAATGTTCTAGTTCTAATCATTCAATGCATGTTTCTTTATCTACTTTGCTATGGCTTTTAATTAGCTTGTACACAAGAATGGGTCAACAAACAACAAGGTCATGGAAACAACGAAAATTGAACAAGCAGATAGCAAGACTAGTGAACCTAAAAAATTTAAGAACACAACAATTCTTTACTCCTACTTCTTTAGCTTAGAAAATCCTGTGACAAGCAAGAAATTTTGACTTAAAGATGAGTAAGAAACCATGAAAATAATACCAAGCACCATAACACTTAAAAAGCACACCAATTTAACCATGAAGTAATGAATACTGTAATGTGAAGGTAACAAAAATAATCAATTTGAAAAGTTTGGCACATGAAAGTAATACCAAGCACCATAACACTACAAATATCATGGTAGAGGCTAAAAACATCATGCAATGTTTGGCACAGCTTCCACATAAAAAAAATCCTTCACTATAGAAGTTTTTGCAAGAATAAAATTCAAATATATATATGTGTGTGTGTTTACTAAATTCATATCTTAATTTTTTATTTTTTATTTTTTATTTTAACAAGTCTATGAAAGTGAACTTAGACTAGGAGAAATTGTAGCCTCTACAGTCATCATCTTGGACATCAGTACATGTATACTTTTGTTGATCAAGTACAAATTTCTAGCTTAATATAATTTTTATTCAAAAGATTAAAAAACTATAGACCAAATAATTTAATAAACTGAATTCCCTGGACTCATCTGTGGGAATGGTTTCCAGATAACTATATCGATTCACTGGTGTTAATACAATCAATTAATGTTACCTATGTTCATATTGATTTGCCTGACCAAGTCATCTCAATAATAAATGTTTACAATGACTACTTGTAGAGAATTTACTTAAGAAAACATTGTCCATTACATTATGAGAAAAATTACTTGTTTTATCCAGAAATCCAATTTAAGATAGCCGTCTCCATTAAACATATCAAGTACCAATGGGTTTCTACTACCACAATTTCCACACGAGGATAAAAATAAAATAAAAAAGCAAAAAGAATAAGAATGAAAAAAAGAGGGATAAACAAACAGTATTTTGTGTGTGTGTGTGTATATATATATATATATATATATATATATATATATAGATAAGAAGCAAAAAAATAAAAAATAAAAAGGAAGAAGAAGAGAGACATACACGAAGGCTCAAAAACCTGTGTGATTTCCCTAAGCGATTCAGACACAGACGACAAGCTCTTTACAAATCTGTAATTTATCCCTTCGATTGTTAGTCCTTTTGCAATTTCGAAGCCTTAAAACATGTATTTGCATAAAATAAAATAAAAATTACAGAAAGAACAAAAAATCAAAAGGAAATAACATATGGCGAGCTTGAAGAGGTTAAACCGAAGATGGTTTTCTGAATATTGAAGAAACCCTAAAACTTATAAGGAAAAAACATGTTATACCTGATGATCAGTGATTCAGTGAAGATGAGCTACTGATTTTTTATGACCATCATTGATTAACAGGAGCTAATGGAATGTTTGAGGGAGGTACAGTGGAAGAGAACGGCTAGCTTGGAAAATTTGAGAACAGAAGAGTCCAGATGAAGTGGAATGGTAGCTTATCAAATTTCAATGATTAAAACGACGTAGTCTAATATCCCTTTGCTATTTTGGCAAAATTAAAATTCTATATTTATTTTATTTTTACAAGTACAAGTGGGCCAAACAGGGCACAAGCAAAAAAAATTAGGCATTAAAGTTGCCGCACAAATTTTTTTTTGGAATTGGGGGCGGTATTTTATGTACCGTGCCAAAAATAAGGTCATTAAGGACATATTTTAGGATTGTCCCTAAAAGATGTCACTAGGGGTGCACAAAAGAACCGGAACCGCGGAACCGAAACCGTTTTTTCAGGTTCTCACGGTTCCGGTTCCGGTTCCGGTTCCAGTTCCAAATTTAGGAACCATTGACATACGGTTCTGGTCCCGGCTCCGATCCGTGAGAACCGGCAAGAACCGGAACCGTATATATATATATATATATATATATATATATATATATATAATTATATAAAGTAACTATAGGCTAAAGAGTAAAGACGTAACCAAATAGTAAGTCTCTAAACACAGTAAACTGATCAGGCAACCACATGGTCCTAAGCTAACCACAAAAGAAAAAGTGAAAAACCAACCTTGAAGTCAAATGTCTCTCGTCGCAGTTTCTGAAATTGAACTTGCAGGTGAAAATGGGTTGTCGAATGCTACCATTGACCTGAAAAACTTGGGGACTACATGCGGGCTCACCGTCGAACTGAAACACGAATCTTGGATCGGGCTCTGCTTTCACATTCAAGTGCAATTGTGCTGGTGACCCCTTCCGTTCATCGCCGACGAAAACTTACTTTTTCAATTTTTGCTCTAAGCTTCATACTTCAGTCATAGCCTTCCGGCCTCCTCTCATCACCTAAACCCTCGCCTCCTCTGAGTCCTTTCATCAGCCATCGCCCTCACCTCCTCTCATCGGCCCTCACCCTCACCCTCGCCATCGCCTCCTCTTCAGATCAAGTCTCATCTCAAGCTGCAAACTTCGGATCAAGCTTAATATATATATATATATTTTGATAAGTCTTTCTTATACACCTAGATTAACTTCTGCGGCTAGCTATACATCACTGTTTGGTATGTGTTTGTGTGTGTCTTCTCTTCAGATCTTCAAATCTTCATTAACAGTCGGTTCCATGGAACCGAACCGTGAATCACGGTTCTGTTCCGGTTCGGTTCTACCCTATACGGTTCCGGTTCCGGTTCCGTTTTTAAGGAACCGTTGTGAACGGTTCCAGTTCCGGTTCCGACCGGAACTGTGTGCACCCCTAGATATCACTAATAACCTAATTTTTTGTAGTTGGAGCAACTTGGAAGCAATACATACAACAGTCTCGTTAAATTACAAAAAAAGGCTTCTTTTAGATATTCTACTCGAGAAAAAGCCTAGTGTGGAAGATTCTGAGCATGGAATTATACAAATAAAATAGCGAGCATGGTGCCGAAGGGTTCTTCTTGTCCTTGATGGTGTGGATGATGGTGACCAATTGAAGACATTAGGCATAAATCGCGAGTCACTATGTTCTGGAAGCAAGTGTTAGGATCATATGCCCTACAAGCCAATTATTTATTATTTATTCGATATTTTATTAATAAATGTGATATTCATGCATTGAGCTTTATATATATTTGTATAAGATACATTATAGTCCTCAAGTTGCATTATTATAGGCGACTTAAGTGTGTAAATGAGATTTACACGCAGGAGATTTGAGTTCATTGGTTTCTTGCACCTTGGCATTGTTCGCAGTTAGAGATAAAAGCTTGGCACTTTTATTTGTAAGATTGTAACACACTTGACTTTTATGAGATAGGTTGGTTTGTCTCGACCATTAGGATAGTCGACTCTAAGTCAGTGTGTTAGTGTGTTTAGAGTACACTGAACTGGATCACCATAATATCACACCATATAAATTGCTGTCATTATTGTGGTGTGATTCTTATCTACTAAATATATTAAGCTCTAAATCCTAAAAGGTTCAATGAACTCAAGTTTCAATACTAGTCACTTTGACTTACCAATGTGTGAGATGTTTTAAGGTCAATACCACAGCATCTTGGGTGAATAATGTTAGAGCTTTAGGAACACAAATACTCAACATGGAATCCACATACTTTATAAGAGTTAGAATATCCCCTTAATGCAATTTAATAAGTTTAATCAATGGAACCTGCCAGGGCATTTAGTAATGTTTACTAAATTATTTTTCTACTATTTATTTAAAAAAATATTTAATTTGTAAAATTCTTTTATAAAAGAATTTAATTCGGTGATCATAAGGATTAAGTTGGTTACTCAATAAATATAAAATATAAGTAAGCTTTCGGTGGGACGGTATATATTTTCCTGGGGCTACTTCTGAAGGGGCTTATATGTAATTATTTAGTAAGCTTTAGGTGGGACGGTATATATTTTCCTTGTCGTAATTTCTAAATCCTATAGTGCAATTACAATATTATTGTGGTGCTTAGTGTAATTAATTGGATAGGATAAAGTTATCTATCCAATTGGAGCTAGGATAAGGAAGCTCTTTTAATCCTCATCTCTAACTCCAGACGTTTTAACCGACTCTCTCAGGTCATATATTCTGTAACGCTACAAAAATATTTGGTACATGATACAAAATATAGAGAGTGAGATAAAATGTTAGGGTTTCACAAACCTATCATCGGGGTCATAGAGGTGAAGACTCATTAGTATTCAAAGTCAAAGGAGGAGCAATCCAATTAACTATTATTATCGGAGTGTTGACGATTAATCAATTGTCAAAAAGGTATGAGATCCCTTTTATGTACTTCTTGATTTGATGAAAAATCACGTAAATAAGATTCAGAAATTTTATAATCGCTTTCGTTTTTTCTTCAATTGGTATTAGCCACCCATCTGATTTTTATGAAATCATAGTGAATGATGATTTGATTTATTAATTTATGTCTATGTTTAATTAAATGTTATCCATGACTATGTAATTAATTTTGATAGCATGAATAAATTGATCTGTTCATAAAACATCTTAGATCATTGTGTAGGCTTGTGTTAGGACATGCGGGAGCAGCCGCAGGTAACGAAAGGAGATGCCCAGTGGTTTCTCCTAATGTAATTTAATCACATAATTAATATATATATATATATATATATATATATATATATATATATAAAAGTGATACCAAGGATACCCATGTGATGGGTTTCTAGGATAAAGAGTAAACTTTTTGAGTTAGGTTTCCTCACATATAAATTATGCATATGCAACTAGAAAGTCCCCTCTCGTTGTAGAGGTTCCCTTTTCATTGTAGAGGCTCTCTGTTCCATCAGAGTTTCTGAGTTCGGTGATGTTTGCGCCGATGGGGTTTCTCCATGGCTTTTAGAGAGACGGAAATATTTATGATGAGGGCTTCACGATCTATACGTTTGATCCAGGTGTTGGAGAAGTTTCGTTGGTGATCTGGCTTTTCATAGTATGTTGTCTTTTTTTCGTTTTTGCACTCTAGGTTCGTCGTTGCTGCGTCGTTCTTTGTTCCTATATGATGCAGGCAATTAACAGTGGGGATGAAGACCTGCGTGTTTTGGCTGCGACTAAACTATTGGCCCTTCTGCGTCGCTCTTCCCCTTTGATCCTGGTATTGTGTTTATTATTTCTTTTTTCGTTCTAATTCTCTCTGTGTGCTGTGTTAGTGTCTATCTCGCCTTGGCGTTGGATTGGGTTTCATTGGGTCCATCAGTGGTTGGCAATGAGGATCCACTGGTAGCCTTCTATGGGGCCTGGAGGCAACCCTGCCACCACCACGATGGCATCGACAATTTCAGCCTCGACGAGGCCGACGTCCGTCAACTTTGGTGTTTAATGATCTATTTTTTGTTTATTCATAACCATGATGGTATCACTATTGGGAGGCCTCTGAATAATTCCTTCTAGGAAACACATGTTTCTCACTAAATTTCTTTAGGTCATGCAATTACTTTTCAAATCCCTTCGTGGGACAATTATCACTCGTTGTAGTCTTGGTCGTTGGGGTTGCTGTTTCGCTCTCATGGTGTTCTCCGACTATGGTGTTTTCCGATTATGGCGTTCTCATAGTGTTTGCCGGTGATGGTGGCTTCCTGCTTTCTTTGGCGTATGGTTCATGCTGGGTGTGCAGAGATGGGTCCTCGGTTTTCGAAGTGTACTGTGCAGTGTTAGTTTGGGGCCCACTTATCACCGAGTGTCATAATGGTGTGTGGGAAAGGTGCTTATCCAGTTATGTTCTCGTGTATTCGGATCCTTCTTTTTGGCTTCTTCTATTGATGTCCAATTCATGGATGGGTTGGTGGGGCTGTCAAATGGGCCTACAGATCTATTGGCCCACATTTTAAACCCCATCTTGTTCTCTGCGCCTCATCATACTTGTGTTGAACTGTGTATGTCACATCAGATAGGCAATGTTTCTGGTTGGTCGATCTTTTTTTTGCGGGTCTTGTGGTCCTTTGTTGTTAGGTTGTTCAGTTTGTTTGCTTTGGTTGTAGTTTGTGTGTAGTTTGTTTTGTCTCTTGTAAATGTTGTAAGGCGTTTCTGTTGCCAGGCCCAAAAAAAAATTTAAAAAAATTATGTATATGTAGCAATAATGATTTTCTTTACACTAAATTTTATGGTGAGGCTCCCATGCGTGAGAATGACTCAAATGTGATGAATTCATGGTATTCATAATGTTGTTAATGGGTTATATCTAATTAATGTATTTTGTCTGCTATTATATTTGTTTAAATCTCATGATTTTTATTTTTTATTCCATAAAAATATTACTTTCTCGTTGATTAATTTGCTATATGATGTGAACGATATTTTATAATTCAAAAATTCGACTGTGTGATATACTGGTATTCTATGCAGAATGGCCGTGTTCATGTAGCAAAAGGAAAAGAGGAAATTATGTATGCAGCCGCTTTTGTTTTGTCCTACCTATGTACACCTATGTGATGGGTGCTATAAAAAAAAAATAATAATAATAATAATAAAATAAAGGACGGCTGTACAGTGGTAGCCATGGGACAGTGTTATTCAACAAAGGTAATTGTTTATTACCAGAATCATGACATCGTTATAATATCAGACTCCACTATTACTTATAGTATAATCTATTCATTTGCATGATATATTGACCTCTTCTTGAGTCGTTCATACCATTTTGAAGTATACCTTATGATATTGTAATGGAATCAATTTTATTATATTTTTTATGGATAGATGCATATATTTGTATCAATATCAAAGCTTGATGACAGGTGCAGATTAATTTAATCTCTCTCATAGTCTAGTTAATTTATTAATTAATTATATGTGATTTACGGAATAATTAATTAATTAGAGGTGGCATTTTAAAGGGCTGATCTAATAAGGATTGGTTTTTTTCTAGCCGAATAAATTTATTTTATTTCATCTTATTTAAAATTTTTGTAAGCACTAAATTGGATATAGAAAAAAGCGTTGTACTATATTTATTAAATTTAGGGTTGAAGTTCTTGAAAAGGTCAAGGAAAAATTCAAACAAGATAAAGAGCCAACTTTTCCAATGGAGGACTTTAAAAGTACAAGATGATCATAAGATAATTTTTAACCGGCCATGAGAGGGGATTATCACTATTTATGGTGCAACAAGATTTTTATTTGCGTGCTTATATTCATGTGATGCTTATATGCTTGAATGTCATGCTTAATCTATGAATTGCTCTTCTTGTATTTTAGTTAATTTTAAACTAAATAAAATTGAAATTATTTATTTAGGTGGTTTTGGGAGAATTAGCACTTTCCAAAATATTTTTAAAAAATTTGATTTTCTGAAAATTTAAAACTTTTATTTTTAATTAAATTTTGTGAAAAGTGTAAGATTATCCCATAGCTAAGCTCAAGAAATTGAGTTAAGTTGACCCAAATGGATTAGGCTCATCAAGCCTAAAAGGAATTTTAAAATGGATTCCAATATTATTTAGATTAAAATTAATACTGTGATATAATGATATTTGCATGAGATGTATAAAATTTAAAGAAAACTCTCTAATTTTAAAAATCAAGTGGGAGCAGGATTTAATCCTAAATTTCATATCCTTTCATTGTTGATTTATTGTAAGGTGGAATAAGTACGTCGCCTCCAATCTTGGGTGCTCATCTGGAGGGTATTTGTTTTACTGGTTACTAGATATGGATTTCACATGATAGAACTAGTGGCAGGCGGATGGGGATGATAACCATTAGAAGATGGACCTCATTCAATTGCACTACTTCTAGACGATGGTATACACTTGACTAAGTGGGAGTACGCTCCACCTCAAAGGGTATTTTCACTTAAAGATGAAGGTTAAATTGGTTGCTATATTTCATTTGGCATGAGATACCTAGACAGTGGGATATGGTGGAAATTGTTTTCGTCTAATCAAGGTAGTGACATAATCTCTTGGTAGTAGCATGTACTTATCGCCCCTTGGGAAGAACGAGTGAATACTTACAGGGATTATGATTACCGATGTTTTCATTATATTAGTGGTATAGAGAGACCCATGGAGAGAATATATGAAAATTAAAGTTTATTTTTTGTTTTCTGAATGTATGCCCTTTTATTTATGCATGAATGTTTATATATATTTCAGATGTCGAATGTTTTTAGTCCATTTGCTGTTATACTTAAGGATAACAAATTAATAGGCCGAACTATGTTGATTGAAAGAGAAATCTTCACATTGTGTTTACTGTGCAGGAGTACAACTTTGTACTCACTCAAGAGTGCCCTCCTATGCCTAGGCCCAATGACAGCCGGGAACTAAAGGAAATGTACGAGAAGTGGCAAAAGGCTGATGAAAAGGCTAAGTGTTATATTTTAGCTTCAATGTCAAACATTTTATAACATCAGCATCAGTCTTTTGTCACTGCTAGTGACATTTTGTTGAACCTTAAGGAAATGTTTGGGGAACAAAGTAGAGCGGCATGACAAGTCGCAATAATACAGATTATGAACGCTCGCATGCCCGAAGGAACTCTAGTTCTCATATGCCCGAGGGAACTCCAGTTGGCTATCACCTTTTAAAAATGATCTTTTATTTAAATGAACTGGAAGTTCTTGGGGTAGACATAGATGGTGAGAACCAGGTTGATATAATTCTGCAATCATTGTCAGAGTCATTCAATCAGTTCAAACTAAATTATTCTATGAACAGTATGCTTATTCTTTATCGAAACTGATGAATACTCTATAAGCTGCGGAAGGAATTTTTAAGGGTTAAGGGAGTGTTCACACATGGAAAGTTGAAAGGCAAGAACCATCATAAGAAGCAAGGTTCCACTGTCCCCAAAAGGTTAGTACTAGCGTTAGGATTGTCAAGGCTAAGGGCAAGGCTAAAATCAAAGGAAATTGTTTCCATTGTGGTAAGGAATGTCATTGGAAAAGGAATTGTTATGTGTATCTAGCAAAAAAGCACCCTGAAGGTATGCTTCAGTCACTCACTATTAAGACATACTATGTGGTTGGATCTACAGATACCTGGTTTATAAATTCTGGAGCCACTAACCATGTTTGCAATTTATTGCAGGTTTCCAAGAAACCAGAAGACTGAGTGAAGGGGAGATATCTATCTTCATCTTGCTTCACAAGTAAGGGTAGCAGCAGTAGTTATTTTGATATAAGTGATAGGAGTTTATTATTAAAGATTGTCTTTATGTACCAAAGAGTAGAAGATACTTGATTTCTATTTCAGTTTTACTTTTGATTCAGAAGTTTTGATAAATAAAAATAAAATTTTTATTTATTATGGTACAGTGATGGATGGTTTTTATTTAATTACTCTTATACCTCACTCCTTGTATGATACTGAAATAATTGATGTGTTGAATGAGTTACCATTAAAAGGTAAGTTTCCTTCAAATAACTCTATATATTTTTGGTATATACGGTTAGGTTTTATTAATCTAAATAGGATTCAAAGACTATTTAAGGATGGGCCTTTGGGCTTTTTAGTGGTTAAACCACTTCCAGTTTGCGAATCTTACTTAGAGGGTAAAACGACCAAAAGGTCTTTTAAGGCCAAAAGGCATAAAAGCTAAAGAGGTACTAGAGTTGGTGCAAACGAATGTATATAGTCCTATAAATGGGATTATTTCCCAAACTTTTACACCAGACACACCATAACAAATAGTGTTATAGAAAGAAGGAATATAACTTTACTAGACATGGTAAGATTGATGATCAATTATTCAAGTCTACTAGTATTCTTTTGGGGCTCTATCTAAAGCAGTTCCAAACACTCCCAAGGAATTATATACCATATGTATGCCTAGTTTACAAAATTTATGTAAGTGGGAGTGTCATGTACGTGTATGGAAGGGAAAGCTTGGGTAGATGGGGCCGAGATTAGATGTTTGTCTATTTATGGGCTACCCAAATGGTACAAAGGGTTATTCATTTTATGATCCTAAAGAGAAAAAAAGTGTTTGTTAGCACGAATGCTACTTTTCTCAAGGAGGATTATATAATGAATCACCATCCTCGAAGCATGATTGTTTTAAAGGAGATGATAGATACACAAATCAATCCAAGAGTGGATATAAGAGTAGTGGATGATGAAACATTAGAAACTACGAGTCCAGAACCTCTTATTATACTGGAACCTTAATGTAGTGGGAGGGTTATGAAGCCACTTGATAGGTTAATGCTCTTAGGAAAGTCTGATGAGGTGATCCCAGAAGAGCAAGATCCCTCGATACTTATGAAAAGGTTATGAGTGATTGTGACTCGAAACATTCATTTTGATTGTGGTCAAATCATTTGAACATGATTAGAATCTGAATAGGCCTTATATATACAAGAAGAGTGATGGAAATGTGGCAATGTTTTGAAGAGATGGTTCAACATGAGGATATTGTTGTCATTAAGATTGTATCTACAAATAACCTTGCAGATCCTTTCGCTAAAACTTTACCTACTAGGGTTTTTGAGTCTCATATCGAATGGATGGGTGTTTGATGTAATAGTAATTGGCTTTGAGTGCAAATGGGAGATTGTTAGGATCATATGCCCTACAAGCCAATTATTTATTATTTATTCGATATTTTGTTAATAAATGTAATATTCATACATTGGGCTTTACATATATTTGTATGAGATGCATTATAGTCCTCAAATTGCATTATATGTGACTTAAGTGTATAAATGAGATTTACACGCAGGAGAGTTAAGCTCATCGGTTTCTTGCACCTTGGCATTGTTCACAGTCGGGGATAAAACCTTAGCACTTTTATCTGTAAGATTATAACACACTTAACTTCTATGAGATAGGATGACTTGTCTCGACCATTAGAGTAACTGACCTTAAGTTACTGTGTCAGTGTGCTTGGAGTACACTGAACTGGATCACCATAAGATCACTCCATACAAATTACTATCATTATTGTTATATGATTCTTATCTACTAGATACATTAAGCTCTAAATCCTGAGAGGTTTAGTGAACTTAAGTTTTAGTAGTAGTCACTTTGACTTACCGATGTGTAAGATTTTTAAGGTCAATACCATGATATCTTGGGTGACTGATGTTAGAACTCTGGAACCCAAATGCTCAATATGGAATTCACACTTTTTATAAGAGTTAGAATATCTCCTTGATGCAATTTAATAAGTTTGATCACTAAAACCTGACCAGGACATTTTAGTAATGTTTACTAAATTATTTTCTACTATTTATTTAGAAAGATATTTAATTTTTAAAATTCTTTTATAAAAGAATTTAACTCAGTGATCATAAGGATTAAGTTGGCTACTCGAATAATATAAAATATAAGTAAGCCTTAGGTGGGACGGTATATATTTTCCTAAGGTTACTTATAGATATTAGGTAGTGGAGGGGCTTATATGTAATTATTTATTAGACATGGCCTTGTCGTAATTTCTAAATCCTATAGTGCAATTACAATACTATTGTGGTGCTTATTGTAATTAATTGGATAGGATAGAGTTATGACTTTATCTCTATCCAATTGAAGCTAGGATAAGGAAGCCCTCTTTGATCCTCATCTCTAACCCCAAACGTTTTAACCGACTCTCTCAAGTCATATATAATGTAACGCTGCGATACAAAAATATTTGGTACATGATACAAAATATAGAGAATAAGAGAAAAGGTTAGGGTTCCACAAATCTATCATCGGGGTCATATAGGTGAAGACTCATTGGTATTCAAGGTCAAAAGAGGAGCAATCCAATTCACTGATATTCTCGGAGTGTTGACGATTAATCAATTGTCAAAAAAGTATGAGATCCTTTTTTCGTACTTCTTAATTTGATAAAAAAAATAATAATAATAAAAAAAAAATCACGTGGATAAGATCTAGAAATTTTATAATCACTTCCGTTTTTTCTTCAGCCAGATCATTATAAAAACTAGGAATTTGTCTTCGATAAGTTCGCATGAACTTCCAAAGAACAAAGTTATGGAGGGAAAAATCCCCCCACCAATAAAAATCAGCTACGTCATTAATGAGTTATTATCCCTTTATTTTTCCAATAGCCCTCCAAAGTCCAATCCTGAAAAATCCCAAATAAAGTTATCCTCAGCCCAAAAGTTATTAATATTAAACTTTTGCCTACTATAAGACCAATCCGGTCCACTCACATTACGATCCAAATACAGTCCAAATCAGTCAAGTCCTGCATCGTAAAGTGTAGTACCCTGATATTTTAAAGGATTTATTAATTGAGATTAATTATATTTATTTTATTTTTAAATGATTTATTTAATTTAATTGGAATTAATTGCTTTTATTTTATTTTTAAATGATTTATTTTATTTAATTGAGTGCTTAGATTAATTGTTTTATTTTAATTAGATTATATTTGTTGAATTGATATAGTGTTTTGCTTTATTTATGTGCTTCATCTAATTAGTTATGTTAATTTAAGTGTTTATTTAATTATTTGATTTATTTAAATTAATTGGATTTGGGCTTAAAAAGTTGGACCAAAGGATGTGGTCTTGGGCTTGAAGTAAGCCTTGTTGGGTTAATTAATAAGAGCCCATGGTTATAAAGATATATAAATAATTATCTTTACATAATTATGCATAATTATATATATATATATATAATATTATATGTAAATAAATATAATTAATTAATAATTATTATGAAAGGAAATATATATATATGTGTGTGTGTGTGTGTGTGTATGATTTAATTAGTTAAGGATTAGTATGGAAGGAAATATACATATATATATTATATAATATATGTGTATATATATTATTTAAAATGATTATTATTTTATTATTATATTTGGTAATCATAGTTGGAATAGGATTTGGATTCTAATATGTATAAATATACACATATGGCTTTAGGATTAAAAGTTTTGCGCGTTAGAAAAATAAGAGAGACAGAGAGAGAGGAAGAAGAAGGACTGACAAGGAAGAGGCCGGATTTGAGAAGGAGGACATTGGGATTGGAAGAGGCAATCAAGGCTTGAAGCGTCAGTTTCATTTCGAAACATTCAGGCGAGTTCTTCTCTAACTTTCCTCTCAAAACTCATAAGGATTTCACCTTGAGTATCAATGTTTAGATTAAATTTATTTGCTTAAAATAATGGTTAGATCGGAATAATTAAAATTACAAATTATTATATTTAATTTTTGGATTATTAGATTTTAATTGATATATATAGGTGTTGTATATATATTTTAAAATCAACATATAGGTAAATCTGTGACCAAAGAGGGTTAATTAGGTTTTCTTTATTTTCTGGGTTTTTATAGATTTTTTGGATTTATTTTATAATTTTTAGGAATTATTTAAAATTATTTTCTATTTTTTTTTTTTTGGTTAAATTATTATGCACTGTTTACTGTATATACAACAGCGTGAGTACAAGGCAGTGTGATTTTGTGCAGCGCGGCTCACAGAGCTTTGTTGCGCCCAAATTAGGACTATATAATGGTCCTGATGATCATTGAATGTTCCAATGTGTGCGTATACATAGGAGAAAGGTGCACTCATTGATCTGGGTCGTATGAGTAGATGATGGATAGTGGCAGATGATCTGGTACGGCCCGGTTCATGGGGAGTTGGTGCGCCTATAAGATCCAACCACTAGATGCAAATTTAATGGTGGGAGAAGACACGGTGTGGACAAGCTCACTATGAAATGAAGGGACAGCCAATAAAGAGCTGCTAGCGCACACTGAGGGAAGTAGCAGGCGCATGAGGGTGCGTGCAGGTGAGTGGACGCGCCTGCCAGTAAAGGGAAGCGCGTGGGGATGTTCTAGGCACGTGAAGGCGAGTGGGGATGTGTGCGGGGTCCTAAAAAGTTCCTATGCGGTCCGGTGATGTTCCATAATTAATTTTAAGCTTGTTAGTGTTGAAATCAACCCTTAAAGAATGTGTTATTGGTGTTCAGAGAGTTATAAAGTATCACTACGGTAATTAATGTGCGTATATATAGTTAATTAATAATTGGTAATGGAATGACGTATATATATATATATATATATATATATTGATATATATGTATATATATATATATATGAGTTAAATAATTAATGATTATTATGGATGGTATTACACATATTTATATATTATATAATATATGTGTATGTATATATATCGTTTAAGAGTATTAATACTATTACTCTTATGTGGTATAGAAGTGTGGTTGATTAAATCATAATAGGCTAGTTATTATATTTTTGATATGCAAATAATATGCATGAGGTGTTTATGTATGATTTAGGTTGTTGTTGAGTCTAAAGTTGATACATGGTTGAATTGTTAGCATGGATGAGTTTCCATAGGCGTAAATATATTGAATTTGTATTTGTATGAATAAAATACATATATAGGAAACATGGATGAGTTGCTAATTAAAAGTATAAATATACATACTTAATGAGGCATGGTTGAGTTGCCAATATATAAATAAAAATATTTATAATGGCATGGTTGATTTGTCAAAACGTAATTAAATTGTTTTGTGTTAGATGATTAAAATATCATCTATGGTTATTATATGTATAGATTAGATTAGGATTAGATATTCTTAAATTAGAATAATCTAGTACTTACTGGTTAGAATATTATTTTATATTAATAAAATGATTTTGGTGGAGACATGGATGATTTGTCAATGCTTAGATTTTAGATATGTGATTTAAATAATTAAAATCATTATCGGGTTTTGGGATTAAATATAATATTTCTTTTATTATAATTTATTGTTTAAATGATTAAGCAACTGACTAGGATGGGATTAAGGTTAAAGGAGTTTCTTTTTAAAACAAATCGTGGATTTGTCTAGGTATGATTGTTATTTTAATCATTGTTTAATAAGTTTGGAAATTTAATAAATCTGTTAATGGATGTGATTAGTGTAGTATATATAATTATATATATATATATGTATATCATGCTATATTAAAGTTAAAACTTTATTAGGTTTGGTTTTGATCAGAGATGATCTGCTTATTAGTTTTCAGAGGCCTGGTAGAGAGGGCTTGCTCGTACGGTTTAACTTGCGATTTGCTTTTCAGGTTATTAGGAGTTCCAAGTCTCATGGTTGAGGATCCGTAGCCTGAGGACTTATCCATTCTTTAAGTTTATTCCAAAGTAGGATGATAGACTTATTTAATTTATAATTGACTGGATTATTAAATATTGTTTTAGGGTCCCCGCATTACGGGATTTCTGAGTTGTAATTTTGGAGAAGTATTAATGAAATTATTATTTAATAGTTTTCTTCAGCATATTATTTATTCTTTTTATTTCTTTTTGTAATATGTGCTTGTTTGAAAGACTTTAATTATTTTGATATCCCCTGGTTTTATGTGCTGTCTTGATCAACCCGCGTTTCGAAATTAGGTGGTATCACAGTTGGTATCAGAGCCCTCCAGGTTCAAGTGTCCCTAAGGTGTCTTTCGTTGTTTGACTTTCGCGTTGTGTACTCTTTTACTTAGAGTTTAAGTTTAGGATTCATTGTATTCTATATTCGGTTCATTAGTGCGTCCTAAAGTTAAATCGTTTAGTCTTATTAACAAATGGTAGGACATCTATTTGGAAGGTATTTGAGGAGGCAAGAGCATAGGTGCCAGGATCATATGCTAAATTAGTATGTAGGGAGACAGTCTTTTATCATGGAAATTGATATAATAGTATAGACCATGAAAGTCGATAGTTTACGTTCACATAGTAAACACATGTGTGAGATAAAGCATATAACTGAATTGTGGAAAGTTGTTACTTGTACACTCTGTATTGTTCAGGGAGGATGAATGTAATTGCAGAATTGGTTTTCAAGTTCTGTTTTGGGGATTGGGGTGTTCCAAGGTTATTTAGATCAAATTAGGTGATTTAAATGGTTAAATAGACTAGTTAAAATCTCAGAATGGATAATATACATTAGTATGCTAAGAACTTGTACAATATGGAATTTTTAACTAACTTACATGCTGTGAATGAACGATTTAATTGCTTAATATTATTCTAGCAATTTTAATGTATATTTATGTGATTTTAATCATGTATTGGCGTATAATATAATCATGTATTTATCGAATTTTTATTATCCTTACTTCTTAATTTTTTTATGTATAATTATATATGTTGCATCAATTATGAATTTTATAGATTTATGCGCCATTAAAATAATATGGGGGTATTTTAGGGACGGATTAATGAAAAAGTTAAGTCCTACTTATTTTAGGGATGGATTAACGAAAAAGTTAAGTCCTACCTATTTGCGTATTTTAGGGATGGATTAACGGAATAGTTAAGTCCTACCTATTTATATTTATAAGGAAACGGATTAACCATAGAGTTAAGTCCTACTTATTCATGTCAGGTCAATAAAATAGTTGGATGGCATGCCATTGAAATAATATGGTTGGATAGTTTACTTTTATGTTTGGATAGAATGGATTTTATATATGTATAAATACGTGCCACAATATGAGCTTGAGTCTCAGGATCAGAGGTTAGAATGGAGGTCTATATTACCGACTGAGATGGGTTATAAAGTATTTTGAAATGATTTGTTTTATTTAATTGAGTGCTTAGATTAATTATCTTATTTTAATTAGATTATATTTGTTGAATTGATATGGTGTTTTGCTTTGTTTATGTGTTTCATGTAATTAGTTATGTTAATTTAAGTGTTTATTTAATTAATTAATTTATTTAAATTAATTGGATTTGGGCTTAAGGGAAGTTGGACCAAAGAATGTGGTCTTGGGCTTGAAGTAAACCTTATTGGGTTAATTAATAAGGGCCATGATTATAAAGATATATAAATAATTATCTCTGCATAATTATATATATAATTATATGTATATAAATATAATTAATTAATAATTATTATGGAAGGAAATATATATATATATGTATATATATATATATATATATACATATATATTGATATATATATATGTGTGTGTATATGATATAATTAGTTAAGGATTAGCATGGAAGGAAATATATATATATATATGGGTGTATATATATATATATATATATATATATATATATATATATATATATTATATAATATAATATATGTGTATATATATATTTTTAAATGATTAGTATTTTTTTATTATATTTGGTAATCATAGTTGGAATATGATTTGGATTCTAATGTGTATAAATATACACATAAGGCTTTAGGGTTGAAAGTTTTACACTTTAAAACAATAAGAGAGGCAAAAAGAGAGGAAGAAAAAGGGCTGACAAGGAGGAGGTCGGATCTGAGAAGGAGGACGTCGGGATTGGAAGAGGCAATCAAGGCTTGAAGCGTTGGTTTCATTTCGAAACTTTCAAGTGAGTTCTTCTCTAACTTTCCTCTCAAAACTCATACGAATTTAACTTGAGTATCAATGTTTAGATTAAATTTATTTGTTTAAAATAATGGTTAGATAAGAATAATTAAAATTATAAATTATTATATTTAATTTTTTGATTATTGAATTTTAATTGATATATATAGTTGTTGTATATATATTTTAAAATTAATATATAGGTGAATCTGTGACCCAAGAGGGTTAATTAGGATTTCCTTATTTTTTGGGTTTTTGTAGATTTTTCTGGAATTTTTCTAGATTTTTCTGGATTTATTTTATAATCTTTATTATGCACTGTTTACTGTATATACAACGGCGTGAGTAAAAGGGAGTGTGATTTTGTGCAGCACTGCTCACATAGCTTTGGTGTGCCCAAATTAGGACCATAGAATGGTTTTGATTTTCATTGAATGTTCCAGTGTGTGCATATACAAAGGAAAAAGGTGCACTCATTGATCTGGGCCGTAGGAGTAGATAATGGATGGTGGCGGATGATCTGGTGTAGTGCGGTTCATAGGGAGTGCGTGCACCTGCATAATCTGACTGTTGGATGCAAATTTAATGGTGGGAGAAGACACAATGTGGACAAGCTCACCATGAAACGGAGGGACAACCAATGAAGAGTTGCCAGCGCACGCTAGGGGAAGCAGCAGGTGCGTGAGGGCGCTTGGATGCGCTTGCTAGTAAAGGGAAGCGCGTGGGGATGTTCAAGGCGCGTGGGGATGCGTGCTGGGTCCCGAAAAGTTCCAATGGGGTCCAATGATGTTCCATAGTTAATTTTAAGCTTGTTAGTGTTGAAATCAACCCTTAGATCGAGGATGTGTTATTAGTGTTCGGAGAGTTCTATAAAGTATCACCACGGTATTTAATGTGCGTATATATAGTTAATTAATAATTGATGATAGAATGAGGTGTATATATATATATATATATATATATATATATATATATATATATATATAATTAAAATTATTATCGGGTTTTGGATTAAATATAATATTCCTTTTATTACAATTTATTGTTTAAATGATTAAACAATTGACTAGGATGGGATTAAGGTTAAAGGAGTTTCCTTTTGAAAGGAATGGTGGACTGGTCTAGGTATGATTATTATTCTAGTCATTGTTTAATAGGTTTGAAAATTTAATAAATCTATTAATGGATGTGATTAGTGTAGTATATATAATTATTTATATATATGCATATCATGCTATATTAAAGTTAAAACTTTATTAGGTTTGGTTTTGATCAGAGATGATCTGCTTATTGGTTTTCAGAGGCCTGGTAGAGAGAGCTTGCTTGTAAGGTTTAACCCGCGATTTGTTTTTCAAGTTATTAAGAATTCCAAGTCTCAAAGTTGAGGATCCGCAACTAGAGGACTTATCCATTCTTTTAGTTTATTCCAAAGTAGGATGATATACTTATTTAATTGATAATTGACTGGATTATTAAATATTGTTTTAGGGTCCCTACATTACGGGATTCCCGAGTTGTAATTTTGGAGAAGTATTAATGAAATTATTATTTAATAGTTTTCTTCAGCGTATTATTTATTCTTTTTATTTTTATTTTTTTATAATCTGTGCTTGTTTGAAATATTTTAATTGTTTTGATATCCCCTGGTTTTGTGCGCGGTCTTGATCAACCCGTGTTCCGAAATTAGGTGGTATCACACAAAAGGTCCTTTATAGAAAGAAGCTCTACATGGGAAAAGTTCTGCATAGAAAGAATTATAGAAGGAAAGAACCTTTTATGTAATAAATTATATATGAAATGAATCTTATATGGAAGAAACATGGAGGACAAGCATAGCAAATCCTACCATAAATATACCTCAATTTGTATATAAATAGAGGCACAGACCTCCAATAAAGATAATCGAGCATTACAGACTTCTGTCTGAGTTGTTCTTAGTATTAATTAAGTGAAATTTTATTTTATTTGAGTGAGTTATTTTTATTCTTTGGCTTTTTAAAGTTAAATGAATTTTTACACCTACATAAGTGTATAACCCAAGGAGTTGGATGCGAAGGAGTCCCTTAAACTCTTCAGTTGGCATGCCTTTAAGAAAAAAGATCCTCCAAACGACTACGAGATGCTCACATCGGAAGTGGTGGGTTATGCTAAGTGGATTCCTTTAGTTTTTGAAATTTTAGGTTCCTTCTTTTATGACAAAATCAAATCCGAATGGATAAGTGAATTGAAAAAGTTAAAGGAAATTCCTCATGATGATGTCCAAGCAAAACTTAAGCTAAGCTATGATTCACTCAATGGTGAACAGAAGGGGTTATTCTTTGGTGTTGCATGTTTTTTTGTTAGAATGAACAAAGATTTGGCAATCAAAATACTAGAAGGTCGTGGTTCCTTCCCAGAATCTAATATCTGAGTTCTAGTTCGTCGTGCTCTTTTGCGAATTGATTCAGATAACTGATTGATAATGCATGCTCGGATTCAAGATATGGGTAGAGAAATTGTCTGCCAAGAATCTGCTCAGGAGCCTACAGAACGTTCCAGATTGTGGAATGAAAAGGATGTCCTTGATGTACTGCAAAATTACAGTGTAAGAGCCAAATGCATTAATTATTTTGTTAATATGGGATGTTTTGTTCACCCTAGAGTGTCATCTAGGGAGGGGTACCATGTGTCAAAACTATACATACATTTTTATATATTTTCTTGTGCAACTCCTTATATCATCAGGGAAGGGATGCAGTTGAAGGCTTGCTCCTAAACTTGCAAAGATCAAATGAGACACTATTGGATGTAAAGGCATTTGCAAATATGAGCAGAATGAAATTGCTTCATCTCAATTATGTCCGCCTAGTTGGGAGCCACAAACATCTCTCCAGAAGACTAATATGGCTTTGTTGGATCGGTTACCTTTTGAATTGTATACCATCTACCCTGTTTATAGGTAACATGCTCGCTATTGACTTGAGCTATAGCAAACTCAAAGTAGTTTGGAGAGAAACTAAGCTATGAAATTGTTTTCATTTCTTTCAAAGTCCTCACAATGAAATTCACTTTCCTATATATTCTCTGTTTATCACAGGCTTTGAAGAAATTGAAATACCTCAATCTTAGTCATTCCTGCCTGATAGAAACCCCGAACTTCACTGGACTCATCAATCTTGAAATATTGTTACTTAATAATTGTACAAAGTTGTTAAATGTTCACTATACTATTGAATGTCTACAAAATCTTGTTGTCTTTAATATAAAGAATTGCAAAGATCTTCACAAGCTTCCGCAAAGCGTATTCATGTTGAAATTTATTATCTATCTTAATCTCTTTGGCTGCTTCAAATTGGGCATCCGAAGATCATGACGTTCAATGGTCCGGTCTTTGGTATCACTAGCAAGAAATCCGTATTCCATTGGGATGTTTTCGTCTTTAGTATCACTAGCAACAAGTCCAGATTTCATTTGGATGTTACCGGGCTTCTACACAGGGACTAAGTTCCATTTCAAAACTAAATCTGGAAAACTGCAATGTTTCCATTCTGCCCAGTGAAATTTGTGGTTTGGTCTCTTTGCAATGTTTGAATCTTAGCAGAAACAATTTTGTTAGCCTACCAGCTAGCATTACTGGCCTTTCTTAACTAAAGGTCCAGTACCTAAACCAATGTGTTGGGCTTCAATCACTTCCAGGTCTTCCAATAAAGTTAAAGGGGCTGAGTGCAAACTACTGCACATCATTGAAGAGGATATCAATTGAATCAAAAGTGGATAAAACCCTATTGATGACTTTTTATGGTTGCACTGAATTAGTGGACAACGTTGCTAATGATTTTAGAAAAATTCTACTCCAATACAAGGTACTCTCTCCTCGCAAAACACTTGCGCATACACACGCTTGCGCACGCGCGCGCACACACACACATATATATGTGTGTGTGTATATACAAATTTAAGAAAAAAATCATAATTTCACATTATTTATGTTTGAATTTTTGAATGAAAATTGTTTCATCAGTCATCAATAGATGTCTTTGACTGAACAGGTATGATCACTGGTTGGTCGTGAGATGACAAACATGCTATTCAAAACCAAGAAACATAACCTATTTAATGTGAACCATTGTAACCTATTGCAGTGGGTGTGTCTAGTGATGAATAGACACATATAAATGGTTGTGTCCAGTGATCCGAAAAAACACTTTTATTTCTATAAATACCCGCTTGCCATTTTCAATTCGTTCGATTCTCTATTTTTTTCTTTCCTTTCCTAGACTTGAACCCAACCTAAGTGGGTTCAAGACATAGGTTATGTGGTTCGAGCCACTTTGACCATAATATAATTTCACCGAGCCATTTTAAATTGGTTCGAGTTGCATTTATTCATCATTTTTATAGTATATATGCATTTTTGTAGTGCTGCTATTGGTGGATGTAGACCGTTGTATCCTGAGAGACAAGTGCCATAGAGTCCGTCAACACCATGTGAGGCGTAAATTGTCCTAAAGACATATTATTCAATACTAGCTCGGTCCAGGTTCTTTATTTATTAATTTATTGCTTTATTTGGCATATTTAATTAAATATAGAGTTGCATATTTAATTAATCATTTCTTAACATATTGTTAATTATGTCATGGCATATTAGTATGAGAGTTGTTATATCTTAAATATTACATGAAGCACATATATTTTCCAACAATTGATTGAACAAGGACTCCCCGAATAAGGAGATTTTAGTATTTTCCTTCCTAGAAGTGAGGTTCCGAACTGGTGCAACTACCAGTGTGTGGGATCATTTTTATCTTTTCTAGTGCCTCCGCTAGTGGGCAGGAAGATACAAGGGTGGATTTTATGTGTTGTCTTTGCTGGCCGTTTGGATGATGAAGACAACGATGGCGACATGTTTGCTATTTCTTATGATATTAACAATAAAACTATAGGCACTAAGAAGCGTTACCAACCAATAGTTGATGGCTATCCTGTGAAGTGTGAAGATCAGATGTGGCTCAACTATGTGCCTCACCGGTATCTTGAATCCGAGTGGAAGGAACTTGACTCTCGATTTGAAGGTGGTGATAGAGTGGAAATGACAATAAGAATATACAGGTGATAGCAGGTGAAGAAATGTGGGGTTAGTCTCATCTATGATCAGGACGGCAATGAGGAAGGTGGCGAGTCATTTGGTCAACCACTCATACAAGACACCTTGCCTTCCAACGATACACCAAAGGAAATAGCCGCACTCACAAGGCTCGTGTCTGATGAATCATTTCTCTACGAGATTGGAGTGTTAAAATCCAAAAAGATGGACTAGCATTTGGTGTTTGGCTTTCTAATTGTAGAATGCCGGAAGTGAGTTTTAACATAAGAACCAAGATTTTGTCTGTAAATCTTCCTATGTGTTGTAGAATACAACGTCAATGTTTAATAATTTTTTTTTTGGAAGTTTAGAGCAACTGACATATGTCAGGGGTTAGTTGGTGCCACATTTCGATCCCATGCGCTCCAAAGGCCAATAAGAGCATCTTAACAGCTACGCAGGGCATCTTGCCAACTAGGCTAAAAGACTTTGGCATGTTTGGTAAACTTTAGTGCCTATGATTTAATAATATTTATGATTTTGTCAAGTTCCATCCTCGACGTTATCCAAATTCTAAAATCTGATCCAAGTTACACGTTTTTTTTCTTTTTTAAAGATGAGAAAGAAGGGAACAAATCCTCTCTAAGGAAAATTTTCTCCTAACATCTCCAAGGATTTAATCTTATGGCTCTTATAGCGCCACATCACCAACTTACCATTCCATCATTAATTTACCATCACCAACTTACCATTTCATAATTAATTTATCAAACTTAATTAATTAACTAATAAATATGGTGTCTTTTGGACTAAAATTTTCAAGATAACAACTAGGCGATTTCCCAATCCTCTAAAACTTTCACTTTACTTTTTGGCGTTAAAATTTCCAAAATAACAATTACCATTAAGCTTCCCTCTTTTGATTTCCCTCTACTATCATCAATCTTTATTCACTACAATTTAAGGTTTGGAAGATTTCACAATTTTCTATGGGTTGAGAAAGTATTTTAAGAGCTTGGTACATCAGATAACTCAACCTGTACACAAAACACTTGTTCAATTTGGCATTGGAGGTTGTATAGATGTTTATTGAATTTGATCCACTTAATATCTGATTTTTGGTTGAACTAAAAAGGGATGTTTTCATTGTATCATTTTTTTTTTTTCACTTTTAGAACTCTAAGTTGAAAATGCACAATGATTTCAATTCATGTTCTCTTGTATTTGAGTGTTTTGAAGTCGAAACCTTAACAGTCATAAAGGGTGCATAAGTGCTACTCAATATACCATTGGCAAATTCAATTTTAAGAGGAAAATAAACATTTTTTTTGTTATATTTGTCTGATGCAGTAAAATCTATACTCTTATTCACAAATTCTCAAAAATAAAAAATTATACCCAAACTTTCAGATTTTTACTCACACCCTTAATTAAATTATTTTGAACTGTAAATTCCGGAAATAATCCAATTATAGCAAGGTAACTAATTGGATGAGAAAGAACCACATGAATGGTTTAAGAAGTGGATTCTACGTTTTTAGTCCAAACGATAAGATCTTAAAATACTTTCTCAACCTAAAAAAACCATTGAAATCTTCCGAACCTTAAATTACAGTGATAGTAGAGAAAAATCAAAAGAGGGAAGCTTAATGGTAATTGTTATCTTGGAAATTTTAGCGCCAAAAAGTAAAGTGAAAGTTTTAGCGGGTTGAGAAATCGCCATAATTGTTATTGATAAGTGCACAAAACTTGTTATTTTATACTTTATAATAAATGATTAATTAATATTTTTTTATTAGATAACTGTTCTTATCCCTGCTTTTCATGTTTTGTAGGAGCTGATTTCGGAATAAGAAGAAAAGAAACAAAAATAGCAGAAATGTGGGATTATACGATCAATTAAAGTCAACTTAAGAAATTGCCTTTTTCATTGAATTAGCAAAGATCAAGCCAAATTGGAAAATGTATCAAGACAGATTGGAAAGCACGTTAAGTCAAAGATCAGACCAAATTGGGAAGCAGCAAGATTTTAGGAAGATTTTATTTTATTTTATTTTATTTTTATTTTCACTTCTGTAATTAGAATTTTCTCCTCCCGATCGTTCCATTCTAAACTCTATAAATAGAGACATATGTAAAGGAGGTTGATGTACATTGTTAGTGGGATAAAATAATAAAAGTTAGAGAGAATTTTTGTCTTCAGTTTATTTCTTATAATTTTTGTTATGAAAATTATTTTTATTTCTTTATTTTGTTTTCTTATTATGCTAGCTTAAACACCCCCTTCTCAAGGGAGTGATGAAACCACCATGGCTGAAATATAAGTAAATTTAGTTTAATTCTTTTATGAAATTTTTTTCTTGCATTATTTTACTCCTCTATTCTGGGTTCTTATTTTGATAAAAAAATTAGGAAAAGGATTCTTCGTGTTTGCCAATTAATGGTAATTCGGATAATGCCTATTTTTATTTACCAAAGATATATCAGATTAAGTAAAATATGTTCTCAAGCAATTGTTATTTCACGCTATTATTTTCCTTCATCTTTCCAAGTTGTAATTGAACTGGTGAAGTGATTTGCTTATAATTGGAAAATTTACATAAAAGAAATATACAAATTTTAAGAAAGGAGTTTTTCCAAGGCCAAAAGGTTCTTTTGTATAACTCCCGTCTTGCATTGTTTCCTGGGAAGTTGAGGTCACGATGGTCTGGTCCATATTATGTACACCATGTTGCTACTCATGGTGCTATTGAGGTACAAGATCCCAGAACTGGAAAGCTGTTTAAAGTCAATGCTCATTGTTTAAAACCTTTCGTTGAGTTTGAGGCTCATGTCATTGAGGACATTTTTCTCATCAATCTGGTCTATTTGGACTAATCTCTTTTGGGGGAACTTCCCCTATTGCGTCTGGCTGAAGACATTAAATTTAGCGCTCCTGGGAGGCAACCCATCCGGTTATGTCTATTCAGTTACCTTGGATTGATTTTTGAGTCTTAACCAGTTGTATCTCACTCCTACCCGTTAGCTCCGTAACTGTTTAGTATTTGAATATGGTTATATTTTGTTTGGGGGTGCTATATTTATCTGATATGGTTTTCGATTGTTTTCCATAACCTCTTTTGCAGAAATTGTACTCCACATTGAACCAAGTGAGGTAATCTATTCCAATGTTTCTCCATATATCTCCACTTATACTTGTCCATTTAATTTCCATATTCTTTGGTTCTAACACTAGGGACAGTGTTGTCTTTTGTTT
Source organism: Cornus florida (assembly GCF_030987335.1). Classification (NCBI taxonomy): domain Eukaryota; kingdom Viridiplantae; phylum Streptophyta; class Magnoliopsida; order Cornales; family Cornaceae; genus Cornus; species Cornus florida. The sequence goes on along the minus strand of NW_026775579.1, from coordinate 73,782,137 downwards.
GGGGGTGGGGCAATGATCTTGCTTCATTAGAAATTATAAGTTGAATTGCATGTCATGTCAAATTTGGGTGAAGTATTGTTCATGTATGATTAGGAATTGGTATTTTAGAGCAATTTTGAATCTTTAATTCATGTTTTAGTATATGTGGTCCACATCATTGTCCAGTTTGACTATTGTTAATGATAATTAGTCTCTAGCGTACTTCACTTCACACAGATGCACACTAGTATCTTTTTGTAGGGTATAGGCCTAACCTTATGTGATATATTACATGTGTTGGATACAAGTTAGTAGACCTTGAAAAGTAGATGTCCTTGGCATGGTGATAGAGAAATATGCATGGTTAGTTAATACCTTTCACGAAGTAACCGGGCCTCTTGCCTCAGTAAGTAGTGAGTATTCGCGTCAAAAAGTGGAGGGTCAGGAAAAAATGAAAGTGTTGGTTTAGGTTGAAAGCCTAGTTGACTTGAGTTAATAAGCTCTTTGGGGTGTCTTTACACCTAATGCCCTAAAACCGTTTGGTTAGGAGTCATTAGCCTAAAGCTCGTTACATGGGTCATCTAGAAAGCTTAAGGTACTTAAACATTGCACAGCTTGCTGTCTTAAAAAAATAAAAATAAAAATAAAAATAAAAGAAGAAAAAGAAAAAAGAAAAAGAAAAAAGAAAAGAAGAAGATGATGATGGAAGAAAGAAACATGAAAGATTCACATGCATAAATAAAGTCATGAGTTCATGCCTTGGGTATTCTAACTTGGATGGGAATATTAATGATTTGAAGCTATAGTGATGTGTAATATAAGGACAAAAGGGTAAAACACATAATTGGATGCTAGGTCACTTCAAAAGGAAACTAGGGATTGATTGTTATTGGAAATATATTGACTTGAACTTTGCGTGGGGACCATAATATTATTGCATGTAATTAGAGGTTTGGGATTGCTAGAGAATATCAATCTTTCTTATACTCTACATAATAGCTAACTTGATGATGATGTGTATGCAATAGATTCTGATTCCATGGAAGTAATTGAGCTAAGTGCAAGGTATGCACAATTTTGGATGTTTGTGGGTATCATCTCTGAAAACTCTCACGAGGCTATAGCTCATCCACTAGGGTGACCTAGGGGTTTAAGGCCTTATTGCATATGGTAAATGCAATCGAAAGTAGCCTGCGAAAATGACATATTTTTAGTCAGGAGTCAATTAAAGTAATAATTTTGTAAACTTATCTCTTTTTGCCTTTAATTGCTAGAGGACTAGCAAAAACTTGTTTGGGGGTAATTTGATAAGTGCACAAAACTTGTTATTTTATACTTTATAATAAATGATTAATTAATATTTTTTATTAGATAAACTGTTCTTATCCCAGCTTTTCATGTTTTATAGGGGCTGATTTCGGAATAAGAAGAAAAGAAACAAAAATAGCAAAAATGTGGGATTAAACGATTAATTAAAGTCAACTTAAGAAATTGTCTTTTTCATTAAATTAGCAAAGATCAAGCCAAATTGGAAAATATATCAAGACAGATTGGAAAGCACGTTAAGTCAAAGATCAGACGAAATTAGGAAGCAGCAAGATTTTAGGAAGATTTTATTTTATTTTATTTTTATTTCACTTCTGTAATTAGAATTTTCTCCTCCCGATCGTTCCATTCTAAACTCTATAAATAGAGACATATGTAGACGAGGTTAATGTACATTGTTAGTGGGATAAAATAATAAAAGTTAGAGAGAATTTTTGTCTTCAGTTTATTTCTTATAATTTTTGTTATGAAAATTATTTTTATTTCTTTATTTTGTTTTCTTATTATGCTAGCTTAAACACCCCCTTCTCAAGGGAGTGATGAAGCCACCATGGCTGAAATATAAGTAAATTTAGTTTAATTCTTTTATGAAATTGTTTTCTTGCATTATTTTACTCCTCTATTCTGTGTTCTTATTTTAATAAAAAAAATTAGGAAAAGGATTCTTCGTGTTTGCCAATTAATGGTAATTCGGATAATGCCTATTTTTATTTACCAAAGATATATCAGATTAAGTAAAATATGTTCTCAAGCAATTGTTATTTCACGCTATTATTTTCCTTCATCTTTCCAAGTTGTAATTGAACTGGTGAAGTGATTTGCTTATAATAGGAAAATTTACATAAAAGAAATATACAAATTTTAAGAAAGGAGTTTTTCCAAGGCCAAAAGGTTCTTTTTTATAACTCCCGTCTTGCATTGTATCCTGGGAAGTTGAGGTCACGATGGTCTGGTCCATATTATGTACACCATGTTGCTAGTCATGGTGCTATTGAGGTACAAGATCCCAAAACTGGAAAGCTGTTTAAAGTCAATGCTCATTGTTTAAAACCTTTCGTTGAGTTTGAGGCTCATGTCATTGAGGACATTTTTCTCATCACTCCGGTCTATTTGGACTAATCTCTTTTGGGTGAACTTCCCCAGTTGCGTCTGGCTGAAGATATTAAATTTAGCGCTCCTGGGAGGCAACCCATCCGGTTGTGTCTATTCAGTTACCTTGGATTGATTTTTGAGTCTTAACTAGTTGTATCTCACTCCTACCCGTTAGCTCCGTAACTGTTTAGTATTTGAATATGGTTATATTTTGTTCGGGGGTGCTATATTTATCTGATATGGTTTTCGATTGTTTTCCATAACCTCTTTTGCAGAAATTGTACTCCACATCGAACCAAGTGAGGTAATTTGTTCCAATGTTTCTCTATATATATCCACTTATACTTGTCCATTTAATTTCCATATTCTTTGGTTCTAACACTAGGGACAGTGTTTTCTTTTGTTTGGGGGTGGGGCAATGATCTTTCTTCAATAGAAATTATAAGTTGAATTGCACATGTCAAATTTGGGTGAAGTATTGTTCATGTATGATTAAGAATTGGTATTTTAGAGCAATTTTGAATCTTTAATTCATGTTTTAGTATATGTGGTCCACATCATTGTCCAGTTTGACTATTGTTAATGATAATTAGTCTCTAGCGTACTTCACTTCTCACAGATGCACACTAGTATCTTTTTGTGGGGTATAGGCCTAACCTTATGTGATATATTACATGTGTTGGATACAAGTTAGTAGACCTTGAAAAGTAGATGTCCTTGGCATGATGATAGAGAAATATGCATGGTTAGTTAATACCTTTCACGAAGTAACCGGGCCTCTTGCCTCAGTAAGTAGTGAGTATTCGCGTCAAAAAGTGGAGGGTCAGGAAAAAATGAAAGTGTTGGTTTAGGTTGAAAGCCTAGTTGACTTGAGTTAATAAGCTCTTTGGGGTGTCTTTACACCTAATGCCCTAAAACCGTTTGGTTGGGAGTCATTAGCCTAAAGCTCGTTACATGGGTCATCTAGAAAACTTAAGGGACTTAAACATTGCACAACTTGCTGTCTTTAAAAAAAAAATAAAAAAAATAAAAAAAAAAGAAAAGAAGAAGATGATGATGGAAGAAAGAAATATGAAAGATTCACATGCATAAATAAAGTCATGAGTTCATGCCTTGGGTATTCTAACTTGGATGGGAATATTAATGATTTGAAGCTATAGTGATGTGTAATATAAGGACAAAAGGGTAAAACACACAATTGGATGCTAGGTCACTTCAAAAGGAAACTAGGGATTGATTGTTAATGGAAATGTATTGACTTGAACTTTGTGTGGGGACCATAATATTATTGCATGTAATTAGAGGTTTGGGATTGCTAGAGAATATTAATCTTTCTTATACTTGACATAATAGCTAACTTGATGATGATGTGTATGCAATAGATTCCGATTCCATGGAAGTAATTGAGCTAAGTGCAAAGTGTGCACAATTTTGGATGTTTGTGGGTATCATCTCTGAAAACTCTCACGAGGCTATAGCTTGTCCACTAGGGTAACCTAGGGGTTTAAGGCCTTATTGCATATGGTAAATGCAATCGAAAGTAGCCTGCGAAAATGGCATATTTTTAGTCAGGAGTCAATTAAAGTAATAATTTTGTAAACTTATCTCTTTTTGCCTTTAATTGCTAGAGGACTAGCAAAAACTTGTTTGGGGGTAATTTGATAAGTGCACAAAACTTGTTATTTTATACTTTATAGTAAATGATTAATTAATATTTTTTGTTAGATAAACTGTTCTTATCCCTGCTTTTCATGTTTTATAGGGGCTGATTTCGGAATAAGAAGAAAAGAAACAAAAATAGCAGAAATGTGGGATTATACGATTAATTAAAGTCAACTTAAGAAATTGCCTTTTTCATTAAATTAGCAAAGATCAAGCCAAATTGAAAAATATATCATGACAGATTGGAAAGCACGTTAAGTCAAAGATCAGACCAAATTGGGAAGTAACAAGATTTTAGGAAGATTTTATTTTATTTTATTTTATTTTTATTTTCACTTCTGTAATTAGAATTTTCTCCTCCCGATCGTTCCATTCTAAACTCTATAAATAGAGACATATGTAGAGAAGGTTGATGTACATTGTTAGTGGGATAAAATAATAAAAGTTAGAGAAATTTTTGTCTTCAGTTTATTTCTTATAATTTTTGTTATGAAAATTATTTTTATTTCTTTATTTTGTTTTCTTATTATGCTAGCTTAAACACCCCCTTCTCAAGGGAGTGATGAAGCCACCATGGCTGAAATATAAGTAAATTTAGTTCAATTCTTTTTTGAAATTTTTTCTTGCATTATTTTACTCCTCTATTTTGTGTTCTTAGTTTGATGAAAAAAATTAGGAAAAGGATTCTTCGTGTTTGCCAATTAATGGTAATTCGAATAATGCCTATTTTTATTAACCAAAGATATATCAGATTAAGTAAAATATGTTCTCAAGCAATTGTTATTTCACGCTATTATTTTCCTTCATCTTTCCAAGTTGTAATTGAACTGGTGAAGTGATTTGCTTATAATAGGAAAATTTACATAAAAGAAATATACAAATTTTAAGAAAGGAGTTTTTCCAAGGCCAAAAGGTTCTTTTGTATAACTCTCGTCTTGCATTGTTTCCTGGGAAGTTGAGGTCACGATGGTCTGGTCCATATTATGTACACCATGTTGTTAGTCATGGTGCCATTGAGGTACAAGATCCCAAAACTGGAAAGTTGTTTAAAGTCAAGGCTCATTATTTAAAACCTTTCCTTGAGTTTGAGGCTCATATCATTGAGGACATTTTTCTCATCAATCCGGTCTATTTGGACTAATCTCTTTTGGGGGAACTTCCCCTATTGCGTCTGGCTGAAGACGTTAAATTTAGCGCTCCTGGGAGGCAACCCATCCGGTTGTGTCTATTTAGTTACCTTGGATTGATTTTTGAGTCTTAACCAGTTGTATCTCACTCCTACCCATTAGCTCCGTAACTGTTTAGTATTTGAATATGGTTATAATTTGTTTGGGGGTGCTATATTTATCTGATATGGTTTTCGATTGTTTTCCATAACCTCTTTTGCAGAAATTGTACTCCACATTGAACCAAGTGAGGTAATCTGTTCCAATATTTCTCTATATATCTCCACTTATACTTGTCCATTTAATTTCTATATACTTTGGTTCCAACACTAGGGACAGTGTTGTCTTTTGTTTGGGGGTGGGGCAATGATCTTGCTTCAATGGAAATTATAAGTTGAATTGCGTGTCATGTCAAATTTGGGTGAATTATTGTTCATGTATGATTAGGAATTGCTATTTTAGAGCAATTTTGAGTCTTTAATTCATGTTTTAGTATATGTGGTCCACATCATTGTCCAGTTTAACTATTGTTAATGATAATTAGTCTCTAGCGTACTTCACATCTCACAGATGCACACTAGTATCTTTTTGTGGGGTATAGGCCTAACCTTATGTGATATATTACATGCGTTGGATACAAGTTAGTAGACCTTGAAAAGTAGATGTCCTTGGCATGATGATAGAGAAATATGCATGGTTAGTTAATACCTTTCACGAAGTAACCGGGCCTCTTGCCTCAGTAAGTAGTGAGTATTCGCGTCAAAAAGTGGAGGGTCAGGAAAAAATGAAAGTGTTGGTTTAGGTTGAAAGCCTAGTTGACTTGAGTTAATAAGCTCTTTGGGGTGTCTTTACACCTAATTCCCTAAAACCGTTTGGTTGGGAGTCATTAGCCTAAAGCTCGTTACATGGGTCATCTAGAAAGCTTAAGGGACTTAAACATTGCACAGCTTGCTGTCTTTTAAAAAAAAAAAAAAAAAAAAATGAAATGAAAAGAAAAAGATGATGATGGAAGAAAGAAAGATGAAAGATTCACATGCATAAATAAAGTCATGAGTTCATGCGTTGGGTATTCTAACTTGGATGGGAATATTAATGATTTGAAGCTATTGTGATGTGTAATATAAGGACAAAAGGGTAAAACACATAATTGGATGCTTGGTCCCTTCAAAAGGAAACTGGGGATTGATTGTTATTGGAAATATGCTGACTTGAACTTTGTGTGGGGACCATAATATTATTGCATGTAATTAGAGGTTTGGGATTGCTAGAGAATATTAATCTTTCTTATACTTGACATAATAACTAACTCGATGATGATGTGTATGCAATAGATTCTAATTCCATGGAAGTAATTGAGCTAAGTGCAAAGTGTGCACAATTTTGGATGTTTGTGGGTATCATCTCTGAAAACTCTCACGAGACTATAGCTCGTCCACTAGGGTAACCTTGGGGTTTAAGGCCTTATTGCATATGGTAAATGCAATCGAAAGTAGCCTGCGAACCTGGCATATTTTTAGTCAGGAGTCAATTAAAGTAATAATTTTGTAAACTTATCTCTTTTTGCCTTTAATTGCTAGAGGACTAGCAAAAACTTGTTTGGGGGTAATTTGATAAGTGCACAAAACTTATTATTTTATACTTTATAATAAATGATTAATTAATATTTTTTATTAGATAAACTGTTCTTATCCCTGCTTTTCATGTTTTATAGGGGCTGATTTCAGAATAAGAAGAAAAGAAACAAAAATAGCAGAAATGTGGGATTATACGATTAATGTCAACTTAAGAAATTGCCTTTTTCATAAAATTAGCAAAAATCAAGCAAAATTGGAAAATATATCAAGATAGATTGGAAAGCCCGTTAAGTCAAAGATCAGACCAAATTGGGAAGCAACAAGATTTTATGTAGATTTTATTTTATTTTATTTTATTTTTATTTTCACTTCTGTAATTAGAATTTTCTCCTCCCGATCGTTCCATTTTAAACTCTATAAATAGAGACATATGTAGAGGAGGTTGACGTACATTGTTAGTGGGATAAAATAATAAAAGTTAGAGAGAATTTTTGTCTTCAGTTTATTTCTTATAATTTTTGTTATGAAAATTATTTTTATTTCTTTATTTTGTTTTCTTTTTATGATAGCTTAAACACCCCCTTCTCAAGGGAGTGATGAAGCCACCATGGCTGAAATATAAGTAAATTTAGTTTAATTCTTTTATGAAATTTTTTTCTTGCATTATTTTACTCCTCTATTCTGTGTTCTTATTTTGATAAAAAAAATTATGAAAAGGATTCTTCGTGTTTGCCAATTACTGGTAATTCAGATAATGCCTATTTTTATTTACCAAAGATATATCAGATTAAGTAAAACATGTTCTCAAGTAATTGTTATTTCACACTGTTATTTTCCTTCATCTTTCCAAGTTGTAATTGAATTGGTGAAGTGATTTGCTTATAATAGGAAAATTTACATAAAAGAAATATACAAATTTTAAGAAAGGAGTTTTTCCAAGGCCAAAAGGTTCTTTTGTAGAACTCTCGTCTTGCATTGTTTCCTTGGAAGTTGAGGTCACGATGGTCTGGTCCATATTATGTACACCATGTTGCTAGTCATGGTGCCATTGAGGTGCAAGATCCCAAAACTGGAAAGCTGTTTAAAGTCAATGCTCATTGTTTAAAACCTTTCTTTGAGTTTGAGGCTCATGTCATTGAGGACATTTTTCTCATCAATTCGGTCTATTTGGACTAATCTCTTTTGGAGGAACTTCCCCTATTACGTCTGGCTGAAGACGTTAAATTTAGCACTCCTGGGAGGCAACCCATCTGGTTGTGTCTATTCAATTACCTTGGATTGATTTTTGAGTCTTAACCAGTTGTATCTCACTCCTACCCGTTAGCTCCGTAACTGTTTAGTATTTGAATATGGTTATATTTTGTTTGGGGGTGCTATATTATCTGATATGGTTTTCAATTGTTTTCCATAACCTCTTTTGCAGAAATTGTACTCCACATCGAACCAAGTGAGGTAATCTGTTCCAATGTTTCTCTATATATCTCCACTTATACTTGTCCATTTAATTTCCATATTCTTTGGTTCCAACACAAGGGACAGTGTTGTCTTTTGTTTGAGGGTGGGGCAATGATCTTGCTTCAATGGAAATTATAAGTTGAATTGCATGTCATGTCAAATTTAGGTGAAGTATTGTTCATGTATGATTAGGAATTGGTATTTTAGAGCAATTTTGAATCTTTAATTCATGTTTTAGTATATGTGGTCCACATCATTGTCTAGTTTGACTATTGTTAATGATAATTAGTCTCTAGCGTACTTCACTTCTCACAGATGCACACTAGTATCTTTTTGTGGGGTATAGGCCTAACCTTATGTGATATATTACATGTGTTGGATACAAGTTAGTAGACCTTGAAAAGTAGATATCCTTGGCAAGATGATAGAGAAATATGCATGGTTAGTTAATACCTTTCACGAAGTAACTGGGCCTCTTGCCTCAGTAAGTAGTGAGTATTCGCGTCAAAAAGTGGAGGTTCAGGAAAAAATGAAAGTGTTGGTTTAGGTTGAAAGCCTAGTTGTCTTGAGTTAATAAGCTCTTTGGGGTGTCCTTACACTTAATGCCCTAAAACCGTTTGGTTGGGAGTCATTAGCCTAAAGCTCATTACATGGGTCATCTAGAAAGCTTAAGGGACTTAAACATTGCACAGCTTGCTGTCTTTAAAAAAAAAAAAAAAAAAAAAAAAAAAAAAAAAAAAAAAGATGAAAAAGAAAAAGAAAAGAAAAGAAGAAGATGATGATGGAAGAAAGAAAGATGAAAGATTCACATGCATAAATAAAGTCATGAATTCATGCCTTGGGTATTCTAACTTGGATGGGAATATTAATGATTTGAAGCTATTGTGACGTGTAATATATGGACAAAAGGGTAAAATACATAATTGGATGCTAGTTCACTTCAAAAGGAAACTAGGGATTGATTGTTATTGAAAATATGTTGACTTGAACTTTGTGTGGGGACCATAATATTATTGCATGTAATTAGAGGTTTGGGATTGCTAGAGAATATTAATCTTTCTTATACTCGACATAATAGCTAACTTGATGATGATGTGTATGCAATAGATTCCGATTCCATGGAAGTAATTGAGCTAAGTGCAAAATGTGTACAATTTTGGATGTTTGTGGGTATCATCTCTGGAAACTCTCACGAGGCTATAGCTCGTCCACTAGGTTAACCTAGGGGTTTAAGGCCTTATTGCATATGGTAAATGCAATCGAAAATAGCCTGCGAAAATGGCATATTTTAAGTCAAGAGTCAATTAAAGTAACAATTTTGTAAACTTATCTCTTTTTGCCTTTAATTGCTAGAGGACTAGCAAAAACTTGTTTGGGGGTAATTTGATAAGTGCACAAAACTTGTTATTTTATACTTTATAATAAATGATTAATTAATATTTTTTATTAGATAAACTGTTCTTATCCCTACTTTTTATGTTTTATAGGGGTTGATTTCGGAATAAGAAGAAAAGAAACAAAAATAGCAGAAATGTGGGATTATATGATCAATTAAAGTCAACTTAAGAAGTTGCCTTTTTCATTAAATTAGCAAAGATCAAGCCAAATTGGAAAATATATCAAGACAGATTGGAAAGCATGTTAAGTCAAAGATCAGACCAAATTAGGAAGCAGCAAGATTTTAAGAAGATTTTATTTTATTTTCACTTCTGTAATTAGAATTTTCTCCTTCCGATCGTTCCATTCTAAACTCTATAAATAGAGACATATGTAGAGGAGGTTGATGTACATTGTTAGTGGGATAAAATAATAAAAGTTAGAGAGAATTTTTGTCTTCAGTTTATTTCTTATAATTTTTGTTATGAAAATTATTGTTATTTCTTTATTTTGTTTTCTTATTATGCTAGCTTAAACACCCCCTTCTCAAGGGAGTGATGAAGCCACCATGGCTGAAATATAAGTACATTTAGTTTAATTCTTTTATGAAATTTTTTTCTTGCATTATTTTACTCTCCTATTCTGTGTTCTTATTTTGATAAAAAAAAAAAATTAGGAAAATGATTCTTCGTGTTTGTCAATTAATGGTAAATCGGATAATGCCTATATTTATTTACCAAAGATATATCAGATTAAGTAAAATATGTTCTCAAGCAATTGTTATTTTACGTTATTATTTTCCTTCATCTTTCCAAGTTGTAATTGGACTAGTGAAGTGATTTGCTTATAATAGGAAAATTTACGTAAAAGAAATATATAAATTTATTTATAGTAAGCTGTGGTGGTGGATTCTTTTCTTGAGACTTTCCTTATTATTTGATCATAATTTATTTGTCTTAATTATTTATTTTATTTTTAGTTCATTAGAAAAAATTATTAAATTGTTTTAAAGTTATTCTTCTTTAAATTTTGGTTTTAATTTTGATTAATGAGTTTAAATCTTGTATGGTTCGACCTTGCTTATTCTATACTATCTCTAATTTAGTTTTTGTAGGTTTTTCTTATTTTTGCACGAAGTGTAGAAAAATAACGACATAATCTATAAAAATACACTCGTTAGTTATCTTGAAAATTTTAGTCCAAAAGATACCATATTTATTAGTTAATTAATTAAGTTTGCTTGAAAATTTTAGTCCAAAAGATACCATATTTATTAGTTAATTAATTAAGTTTGCTAAATTAATGATGGAATGATAAGTTGGAGATGCTAGGAGAGAAATTTTTTTGGAGATGATCCATTCCCGAGAAAGAAAACTATATATATAATCAAAATATACACAATTCGCGCACATGCGTGACTCGAACCCAAGACCTCTTGGGTAAAATAAAAACTCCTAATCTCCATCTACAAACTGGGTAGCTTGTTTTATAAAATAAGGAATAAATATATTTAAAGGATACTTTGAATATCTTTCATAAAATAATTAAATATTTTAAAATACGTTTCAACACTTCCTCCTTTATGTTGTGTTAGGTAAGAAGGAAGGAATAAGGGTGGAGAGAAAATAAGAAGGAAATAATAACTTCCTTTGTTTGGTAGAGATGATACAAGGAAAAGAAAAAATAATAAAAAGGATGGGTCATCCTTCCTCCTATACAAATTTTCATTCACCCAAAAATGAGCGGAAGAAAGGAGGGAAGACAAGTGGCCTATTATAGAAATTTTAAATTAAATACTATCCTAAATTATATAGGTTTTAAATTACAATACTATCCTCTATACATTACAATATTGTAAATATTATTGGATATAATGGTAAAAATAATTAAAATTTTCTATTTCCTTCTCTCTTAACGTATATAGTAAATTATGAGCTTATTATCTTCTATCCGACCAAACAAAAAAAGAAAATACAAAATCTATTCCTTAGGATGTCTCATCCACCCCTTCTTCTCTTCCTTTTGTTGTGGAAATTCCACATAATTAAAGAAATATATAAAGTATAATAACACCAATAATCAAATAACAATTCTTTCATTAAATTGTATAATACATCAATTGAACAACAACATGAATATAATGATGAATAAGAAATTAACATGATAAATAATTTAGATTAATATAATAATAATATTAGCTCAATAATATAAATTAAGAAGTAAAATGATAATAATAAAATAGGTAAGAAAGTGCTGGCCAAATTGTTGAGGCATGTGTAAATACATTGACTTAAAGCTTATAGTCCTCCCCTTCGTGTGGGTATTAGTGAAACTAGTCTGCTCTGAGATACAACCCAATCAGCTCATAGCGGTGTCTCCTCCATGTGCACGACCACAGGAAGACTAGGTCCAAGTTTATAAGTGTCTCGTTGCTCATAAACTCAATTTATAAAATAGAATATAGAATACTTCTATATAAGTCTCACCCATTCATATATCAACACTCATATATACCAAAAACCTCTTTATAGAAAAATGAGAAGTTTTCCTATATATATAGAATAATAACTATAACGGTTATTCATACTTAATACGATATTAAGTAAAATTCAAAAGATTATATTAAATATAATTTAATAGTAATTAACATATTATAACTGAATATATAATTTATTATAATTTATTTACTTTTATTAAAATATCCATAACAGTCCCCACCTATTTTAATAAAAATAAATAAGTAAAATATTATTGAACAACTTTATACTATGCAATCGGTATAGGTGCTTTTCGGGCTCGAACCTACACTTATTGTGATAGTCTCCATTTGAAAAACCTGAATGAACTAAGTCTTGAATTTGGTCCTGTTGATGGGTAAATCCTTACGACAGCATTTACCTACAAAACAAAGGGACGTTACCTCGAATGGCACCGATGGGTGCCAGCCAAGGACCCTCCGACGATCAGGTTAATACATGTAATCGTGTCACATAATAATTATGTATATTCTCTTTAGGGGTTTTTTTACATACTTTCTTTAACGGCTTGGTGCCCTATTTATGGCTGTCAATCATAATCAAATTAGTCTCGCGGGAGATCTGCTTATGCGAGATTAGAGGAGATCGTCTGTTGCCAGATTTGTCGGGGATATGATTTACTTCTTTGACTTTCTCAAATTATTCCAAGGTTATCCTCACCCTGTTGAACCACGTCATCATTCATTATCCTAGATTAAGAATGTCATCATTCTTATCCGATGGAAATCTTTATCTCTGATAAAGAAATATGTCGAAGAGGTCTAACGGCTGGTCAAGGTAGGTTATTTTTCCCTATCAGTTGCCCCCCATTCGCAAGCTTGCTCGTCTAGCTTTGGGAAAGTAAATTTTTTTTTTTTTTCTTCCTGCCCTAAAATAGTACCCCCGCGGGTACTATTCATGTGAACAGTAGAAGTTTTTTTTTTTTTTTTTTTTTTCCTTGCCCTGGGAACTCTTCCCTTTGGTAATTTTTTCCCTTGTATTCCCTCGGGTACTATTTTCAGTACCTTTAGGTAATCTTCTCGCGGGTACTATTTTTAGTACCTTTGGGTACTCTGCCCCTGGGTACTATTTTTAGTACCCTTGGGTATTCTGCCACTGGGTACTATTTTTGGTACCCTTGAGTATTCTACCCCTGGGTACTATACCCCTAGGTATTATTTTTAGTACCTTTAGGTAATCTTCCCCTGAGTACTATTTTTAGTACCTTTGGGTAATTTTCTCTGGGGTACTATTTTTTATACCCTTGGGTACTTTGCCCCTGGGTATTCTTTTTGGTATTCTTGGGTACTCTTCCCTTGGTAAGGGAATAAATTGGACGAGCTTCACTCAAGTCGTCACTCCTTTAATAAGGAAATTAAATTTTACGAACTTTACTCATCTCATCCCCTTTAGTAAGGAATTTTTATTTACTATCCCTTATAGTACGGGGATATTAATTACGGGATTCATTCAGCCCAGGTCCTTATAGTACAGGACATTTATTTACTATCCCTTATAGTACGAGGATATTGATTACGGGATTCATTCAACCAGAGTCCTTTTAGTACAGGACATTTCTTTACTATCCCTTATAGTATGGGGATATTGATTACGGGATTCATTCAGCCCGTTCCTTTAGCAAAGGAATAAATTTTACCAGTTTCACTCAGCTCGTCCCTTTAGTAAGGGAATTATGTTTTACGAGCTTCACTCAACTCGTCCCTTTAGTAAGGGAATTAGGTTTTACGAGCTTAAATCAACTCGTCCCTTTAGTAAGGGAATTAATTACCACATAGGTATAACACGTGAGGGGGAGGATCATTTTTTGACTTGACCTTTGTAGGTTAAGTCCTGATCTCTAATGACCATACTTTTGTCAGTTAGGCCCTGGTCTTGATCTCTGATGACCAGACTTGGGGTGACCGGGCACTGATCTTGGATGATCGATCCTTTGTAGACTTTGGGCAATCAATTCTTAATCTTGGTTGAAGAGGCCCTGGTTTTGGATAACCAAGCCTTGATTTATGATAACCAAAGGTTGTACCTTTCCCGGTGTGTAGAGACTTACCTGGTTATGGTTTTGGAGGATCGAGCACCGATCTTGGACGACTAGCGCCCCCGAGGGGTCGCGAAAGGAAAGAGACTAAAAACCCGACTAGCTCGATGTACCAAGGTACGTCAATCTTCTAAACCTTGTCATCATATGTAGATCGATGATTGATATCGTGTGATCCACTATTCTACTCCCGAGGCTGGGATCTTGGGTGATGACCCATTCTATGGACGTTTATACAACGGACGGGGTATCTGGTGCTGCAACAATTTACAGTTATCTAAAAATATTAAATTGTGTTAGAAAGAATTACTAAAAATTAACCTGTAATGGATTGTCAATCCAAAATTCTACATAATCTGAAGTTGATATGCAATTCATGCAAGGGAAGAGAGATGACGACTGTCGTTTGGTAGGTGGAGGCTTAGTGTCAAGCGACTAGCTTAATGCTTGGTGAATAGGGGCATGGTACCCAACACCTAACAGATGACGGTTTGGTGGCCACTACTAGATGACGGTCTGGTGGCCAGTACCTCGTTGGGTCCAATGATCACCCTTAACTTAGGAACCTCCTTGGGAATACAGACCTCATTGGATATGGGATCTTGAGGGACATTGAACTCGTTGGACCTGAAGGCCTCAATACATTCTTGGGTGTAGAAGGCTACCCTGATTGTACGAACGGATAGAGTAATGAGACTCCGTTGCTAAAGACATCCTCAATAGTAGAGGCTTTACTAGTAAGTAGAGACCACCTTGTTGGTGGTGATCTTCTTGATGGGTGAAAACCTACCCATTTATGTAGGTGCAGAAGGACCAGGCCTTAGTCTTCAACGATCAGGCCTTGGTAATTGGTTGCTGCTCGATATGAGATGGAGTCTGGTCTTAGACGATCAAACCTCAGTAGTGAGGGGACCAAGCATTGCTAGATGGAAAGCACCATATTGGACTGCCTGGGTTAACGTGCCAAATTTTGATTATTGTCATCGTACACTGGGTGGCATCACGCAACCCATTGTTTTGCCCCCAGTATGATGGACAGGTAATCAAGATGTAGAGTCCCGCCCTTTTATAAGAACATGGAAACCCGTTGTCAACTGATGACGTTGGGATGGTTTCCATGATCGGAAACTTTCGTCTTGCCGTCTGAGCCAAAATCGTGTCAGGATTATTATTTCTTCAGAGAACTAATCGTTCCCACAAACGGCGCCAGCTGTTGATGCATAAATCCTCACGACTCGGAACGACGACATTTACCTGCAAAACAAAGGGATGTCACCTCAAATGGCACCGGTGGGGTGCTAGCCAAGGACCCTCCGACGATTAGGTTAGTACCTGTAATCGTGTCACATAATAATTATGTTTATTCTCTTTAGGGGTTTTTTCACGAACCTTTTTTAACAGCTTGGTGCCCTATTTATGGCTGTCGATCGTAATCAAATTAGTTCCTCGGGAGATCTGCTTGTGCGAGATCAGAGGAGATCGTCTGTTGCCAGATTGTCGAGGATATGATTTACTCCTTTGACTTTCTCAAATTATGCCAAGGTTATCCTTACCCTTTTAAATCACATCGTCATTCGTTATCCTAGATAAGGAATGTCATCATTCTTATCCGATGGAAATCTTTATCTCTGATAACGAAATATGTCGAAGAGATCTGGCGGCTGGTCAAGGTAGGTTATTTTTCCCTATCAGGTCCCTTAAGCCAAACTTTAACATACCACACACATAGTATTGACAATAGACTTGGTTTGACAGGTTAGCGCGATTAATGGCCATGCGCTGGTATATTGATTCTCATGAAAGTTCCTAGGGAATAGCCCAACTCCCACGGTTGCGGCCTCACGACGAATTTCAGTTAGGTGAATCCTCCAAGAGTATATGTGACCTATACCCTGTGAGAGTATGCTCGCCTCGAATTCATTCAGGGCAAAGCCCTTCCTTAACGTCACATCACAACACGGATGCCATAGGGATGAACAGGAAAGAATCTTCTCGAGAAACTTCCTAATAAAGTAGTGTTGTCAATGAGTCACGCAGTGCAGATTATTTCTACCCATTAAACCTTTCATCATGTGATTAAATCGCCAATCAAAAGGTTGGGTTACTTCCGTAGGTGATGCCCTAGGGGCTTAGGCCCATCCCCCTCGACATTTATAGGACTGTGTCCTAATAAGACACTTGTCTTTTTAATTTTCTTTGTTTTCCTTCACAACCCAACTCTTGAATTCTCCTTTCTTTCTTCTCATTACTTTTTTTCCCTTATTTTTCTCTCTCATTTTCATTTTTCTTTTTCATCATTTTTTCTCCCTTCACCCCACCACTTCCTTCTTTTTCTCTCTCATTCTTTTTTTTTTTTTTTTTTTTTTTTTTTTTTTTTTTTTTCATAAACTAATTCATCACTAATAATACCTCATTTGAAAAATCAGAGATGGATAATTTGTTAGCGCATCCGGATACATTTACTTTTCCATTATGTTAGTTGCAACATTGCAAAGTAGCAAATTAGGAAGTGGTAAGATTGAGAGAGATGCAAGCACACACAAACACACACATACACACACCACATCGGATGAGAAAACCCGTGCGATCTCCCTCCACCACACAAAACTTTAATTTTATTAAATATGACTGGCCATGCGAGCACTCCTGCTATGGCAAAGATCCTATTACAACATATTACATATATATATATATATATATTTCTTCTTCTTCCTTTTTTTTTTTTTTTTTCTTTTTTTAACAAAATAATACTTCACCTTAAACGTATACTTTTTCTCTTCCAGGATCTTCTTATCTGCTGATATTTGTCTTCTCTTTGACTCTCTCTTTACTCTAGTGATGTCTTCTTTCCACTCATATTAGCATTCCATCTTCCTCGAGGTGCTTCAAAATTGTACCTCATAAAAATAAAACTTATTATGTCATCTATAAGGTATTTAAACAGCAAGCCCAATTGTAGAGAACTTTAATCTGACTCAATAAATCTCAAATATGACCAAAATAATAAAGAATTAATGATATGCAATACATGTACTAATTTCATCATTTTTTTTTTAAGATGCAATTAGTTTCTCTTTATAACATCATTAAATTTCCATTTAATATTGCAATATAACTTACGGGCTGATATTAATATATAGACAATTTAATTGGAAAAACCAACCTTTTCCTATTTAATTGCATTAATGGATAAATGATATTTTAAAAGCAAAAGTAACATATGAAAAATAGCTAGCATAACACTGGTCATAGCAAAGTTAAAACTCCTACCAGTTTCTTTGCTTTTCCTCTTGAATGGCGATAAAGATGGTATATAAACATGCTTTTAATAATATAATTGGGCATTTAATTACTTTCCATTTTATCATGAGAAAACCACGGTTAATGGTAATAAAATATACAAGGAAACGACCATTCATATATCATCACTTATATATACAAAAAAAACCTCTCTATAGAATGGGTGATATATAAAAATAGAAAAAATAATCAGTTTTTTTTGTATATATGAGTGATGATATATGAATGGGTGATATATAAAAATAGACATTAAGTGAGGTACAAATGAATACTATTACCACCATGCAAAAATGGCTATGCCTTACTTGACAAGTACAACAGTTAGTGAAAACATTATAGTGATTGATGGATGTATAATTTAAATATCCATAATTAAGGGAAGATTGCTAAATTAATGCACTATTGAGATAGGCTCTGCAGATTACGATAAGGATTACAGATTGAGATAGGCTTTACAGATTACGATAAGGATTAAAGATTGTGATAAGGATTAAAGATTACGATGAGGATTAAGTCTACAGATTACAATAAGGTAATTCTACGTGGCATCTTAACCTAAGCCCTATAAAAAAGGCGGGGTAATCAACGTTTGGAGGTACGCAAAAAACCCTAACTCAAGTTCTTGATTTCTTTTAAGAGATTAGTTCGCACACTGACTTATTCGTCGGAGCCTACTCCACCGGTAACACACCGGTGCTTCTAGGATCACCTTTTCTTCTCTCTGTCCAGGAAGTTAGATCAGATCCGGGTTGTGCAGAATCCATCACCAATAGTTGGCGCCGTCTGTGGGAACGATTTTAGTTCTCTAAATAAAGTATGGTTCGATTGCGATCTGGTCTGGCTACTGGCGAGGGCGAAAGGTTGCAGGCTTCTGATGCAGGGACTTCAACTGGGCAACCCCCCGTCGTCCCAAATGATCAGGAACGCGTCGCAGCGTTGGAACAACTGGTGAACCAGTTAGTCCAGCAAAATGCGATGATTCTGCAACGCTTAGCCGCCCCCAACGAGGAGAGAAACAGTGAAGTACCCAACGATGACTCCCGTAGGGTTAACAACGATGTTGAGTTAGTCAAATAGGGGGTCAACAGAGGAGCCATCACCATCGATCCCCTGAACGGAATACCACCAGGCTCCGTGAAGATACTTCTAGTTGTGTTGGAGATAAGACTAAGGACGCCACTCAGTTCGATCTAGAGTTACAGGATCTGAAAACCAAGGTTGACGATGTCATGCAAGCGATGAAAGGGAAGGGCCAGGCTGCAGTGAACGATATGGTACAAAAGACTAACCTAGCTTTTAGCCCAGCTGTTATGAGTTGTCCTCTACCTAGCAAATTCAAGATGCCAACTCTTGAGAGCTTCGATGGGACGCGGGACCCTCTCGACCATTTGGAGACCTACAAAGCTCTTATGTATTTGCAAGCCGTACTGGACGAGATTATGTGCAGGGCTTTCCCTACCACACTCAAGGGTTGGGCTCGTCTCTGGTTCAATAAATTTAAGCCAGGCTCTATTGAAAACTTTGAAGAGTTGAGCAAACAATTCATAGGACACTTCATCACTGGGCAGAAGCACAGGAGACCAGCAACACATTTACTTAATGTGAAGCAGCAGAAGGGAGAGTCCCTTCGTGATTACATAAGTCGTTTTAACACTGAAATGCTGCAAGTTGAAGAGGTGGACGACAAGGTTGCCCTCACAGCCTTTATGGGAGGACTACAGACTTCTAAGTTCCTATTTTCCTTATCAAAGGAAGCCCCTACAAGCATGACAGAGTTGATGGTTAGAGCGCGGAAGTACATGAACGCTGACGATGCTATGAATGCACGAAAAAACAAAGATGGTGAAGATAAGAGGTCGGATAAGAAGAGGCCAGCACCTAACACTAGGGAGGAAAAGGAATCGAAGTACAAGAAATTTTCAAACAACCAGGCTGACAGATCGTCTAGCCGCCCAGTAAGCCCAGGTAGGTATAATAACTATACCCCCTAAATACATCTGTAGAGCCAGTCTTTCTGCAGATTCAAGATGACACATCATTGAAATGGCCGCCAAAGCTAAAAGCTGATCCAACAAAGAGGTCTCTAGGTAAATACTGTAGGTTTCACCGGGACCATGGACATAACACAGAAGATTGTTTCGACCTCAAAAACCAGATCGAGAACCTTGTTCGTAAAGGTCATTTACGCAAATTCACAACTAGAAATGAAAAAGGAGGCTCCAACCCAGCCCGGGAGGGCCGAGATGATCGCCCTCCTCAACACCAACCAATGGGTGAGATCAAAGTTATATCGGGTGGCTTTGCTAGTGGTAGTGAGACAAGTTTGGCTCGGAGGGCTCATGCTAGGAGAATTCGGAGTTTTTCAGAGGTGAATGAAGTTGGAATGACAAGTCCTCCAACAAAATTACCTCAAGTTGAAGAGCCGGTCATAACCTTTTCTGAAGAAGATGACAAGGGAATTCACCAGCCCCATGATGACCTTCTGGTAGTTTCCATGGTCATTGCTAATTTCACTATTCGATGAATACTGATAGACAATGGTAGCTCGGCTGACATACTATTTCTTAGGGCGTACGAGAAATTGAAAATTGGCCGAGAGAAGCTCCGACCCATGAAGTCACCACTGGTGGGATTTTCAGGCGACAAAGTATATCCACTGGGGGTAGTTACCCTTCCAGTTACTGCAGGAGCCAATCCAAAGCAGGTCACTGTAATGGTGGACTTTGTAGTGGTGGACTACCCATCATCATATAATTTTATCCTGGGGAGGACAACATTGAATGCCATGAAAGCAATCACGTCCACTTACCATCTTCTGATGCGTTTCCCAACTGAATATGGTATGGGAGAGCTAAGAGAGGACCAAACAATAGCTCGCGAATGTTATGTCGCCTCTCTCAGAAAACAAAATCGCAAGAGGCATTTAAGATTAAAGGGCTGGAAGGGAAAGATAGACCAGACTTTCATAGAGCGGAACCTACAGAAGAGCTAGAAGAGGTCATCCTTGGTGATGGTGAGCCCGAGAAAAAAGTGAGTATAGGGTCTTTACTCCCCTCAGGTATCAAAGATGAACTTACTCAATTCCTCAGGAAGAATCGAGACGTATTTGCATGAAGACATGCCGGGTATAGACCCCACTATCATGGAACACCGCTTAAATGTAAATCCTGACTTTAAACCTGTCAGACAAAAGATGAGGACTTTCGTTCCAGAAAGGAATCAGGCTATATCAGAAGAGGTGAAAAAGCTCTTAAAAGTCGACTTTATTCACGAGGTGTACTACCCCGACTGGCTGGAAAATGTGGTCTTAGTGAAGAAGGCAAATGGAAGTGGAGGCTATGTGTGGATTTCACCGACCTTAACAAAGCTTGCCTGAATGACAGCTTTCCTCTCCCAAGAATCGATATGCTCGTTGAGGGAATGGCTGGACACGAACTATTAAGTTTCATGGATGCATATTTTGGATACAACCAGATATCTATGTACACCTCAGATAGAGAAAAAATGGCCTTCATCACTGATAGAGGTTTGTACTGTTATAAAGTAATGCCGTTTGGGCTCAAGAACGCTGGTGCAACATACCAAAGGCTAGTGAATGCAATGTTTAAGCATCAAATTGGTAGAAACATGGAGGTATATGTTGATGACATGTTGGTGGAAAGCTTAAAAGCTGAAGACCATTTGACTGACCTGCAGGAGACCTTCGAGGTACTTAGGAGGCATAAGATGAAACTCAACCCTAGCAAGTGTGCCTTTGGGGTTTCCTCAGGAAAGTTCTTAAGATATATAGTAAGCAGAAGAGGAATTGAGGCCAATCCAGAGAAGATCCAAGCAGTCATTGACATGAGATCGCCAATATCAACCAAGGATCTACAATGACTAACAGGAAAGATTGATGCCTTGAGTAGGCTAATCTCTCGATCAACTGACAGGTGCCTACCTTTCTTTCGTGTGCTAAGGAAGGCGTTAGAATGGACCCTAGAGTGTAAGCAGGCATTCAAAGAACTAAAGCAATACCTTAGTTCTCCCCCACTAGTGTCTCGAACCATACCGGGAGAGGAACTATACATATACCTTGCAGTCTCCACGACAGCTGTCAGTTCAGCTCTGATACGAGAAGAAGAAGGGGTCTAAAGGCCAGTATACTTCGTGAGCAGAGCACTTAGGGGTGCGGAGGAAAGATATCCAAGGATGGAATAGTTGGCTTTTGCTTTAATTGTGTCCGCCAGGAAACTGAGACCATACTTTCAAGCGCATACGATAGTGGTCCTAACATATCAACCCCTTCGACAGGTCCTACACAAGCCAGAAAGCTCTAGTCGACTGATGAAGTGGTCAGTAGAGTTAGAAGAGTTCGACATTCAGTATAAGCCAAGAACAACAGTAAAGGCTCAGGTGTTGGCTGATTTCTTAGCTGAGTTTACCCCTCCATAAGAGGAGAAACAACCCCAATTTTCGACAGAACAAGGTTTAAATGAGCAGATGGGCCCAGAAGTAGTCTGGGACTTGTTCGTGGATGGGACATCTAATGTTCAGGTTAGCGGAGCCGGGCTTGTTCTTGTCTCCCTAGAGGGAGAAAGTATACAGTACGCACTTCGGTTTGGTTTCAAAGTAACCAACAACAAAACAGAGTACGAAGCCTTGATAGCAGGATTAAAAGTGGCAAATGCCCTAGGGGTTGAGCAATTAAATATGTACACCGACTCCGAGCTGGTCGCTGGACAAGTTCAAGCGGAATATGAGGCACAAGACGAGAAGATGAAGAGTTACCTACAAAAGGTGAAGGAATTAAAGAATCACTTCCAAAGATTCTCAATTCATCAAATACTACGAGAAGAGAATGGGAAAGCAGACACTTTAGCCCGGCTAGCTACTGCATTGAACCTGAGATCAATAAAAATATACCACTGGAATATTTGGAAGAACCATCTATATTTCAGGAGAGACAAATTGAAGTGCAACAAGCGATATTGAGTGTGGAATGGGCAGATCCTATTATCAGATATATCAAGGATAGGGTGCTACCAACAGACCGAGCAGAAGCTCGAAAGGTCAAGATACGGGCAGCTAGGTATACGCTTATCAAAGGGGTGCTCTACAAGAGAAGCTTCTCCATACCGTATTTACGATACGTTTCTAGCGAGGAAGCTGACTACATTTTAAGGGAGATCCACCTAAGAGTTTATGGAAACCATGCTGGGGGTAGGTCATTTGTTAACAAGGCCATCCGGCTAGGATACTATTGGCCCACCATGCAGAAATATGCACTTAACTTCGTTAAAAAGTGCGACAAGTGTCAACGATTTGCCAGCATCCCGCGACAACCATCAGAGGAGATGACTCTCATGTCAAGACCACACCTCTTTCCCCCTTAAAAGAATAAAGGGTCAGCTTCATCTTCTTCCCTCGTAAAAAGATGAGGGGTTAACTACTTCCCTTGTTAAAGGGTGAGCTGAGTGAAGCTCATATTAATCTACTTCCCCTGTTAAAGGGTGACCTGGGTGAAGCTCGTATTAATCTATTTCCCCTGTTAAAGGGTGAGATGAGTGAAGCTCATAGTAATCTACTTCCCTCGTAAAAAGATGAGGGGTTAACTACTTCCCTTGTTAAAGGGTGAGCTGAGTGAAGCTCATAGTAATCTACTTCCCCTGTTAAATGGTGACCTGGGTGAAGCTCGTATTAATCTACTTCCCCTGTTAAAGGGTGACCTGGGTGAAGCTCGTATTAATCTACTTCCCTTGTTAAAGGGGGAGATGAGTGAAGCTCATAGTAATCTACTTCCCTCGTTAAAAGGTGAGCTGGGTGAAGCTCATAGTAATCTACTTCCCCGATGAGTGAAGCTCATAGTAATCTACTTCCCTCGTTAAAAGGTGAGCTGGGTGAAGCTCATAGTAATCTACTTCCCCTGTTAAAGGGTGAGCTGAGTGAAGCTTGTATTCATCTACTTACCTTATTACGAGCTACGTGAAACTCATCTTAATCTACTTTCCTTATTAAAGGGACGAGCCGACTAAAGATGTCAATAAAATCAAGTATAAAATAACGGTAGCATGCCAGCAGGGCAGCTTGCCAAATAATGGGAGCATGCCAGCAGGGCAGCTTGCCAAATAAAGGCAGCATGCCAGCAGGACAGCTTACCAAATAATGGGAGCATGCCAGCAGGGCAGCTTGCCAAATAAAGGCAGTATGCCAGCAAGGCAGCTTACCAAATAAAGGCAGCATGCCAGCAAGACAGCTTGCCAAATAAAGGCAGCATGTCAGCGGGGCAGCTTGCCAAATAACGGCAGCATGCTGGCAGGGCAGCTTGCCAAATAACGGCAGCATGCTAGCATAACAGCTTGCCAAATAAAGGCAGCATGCCAACAGGGCAGCTTGCCAAATAAAAGCAGCATGCCCGCCAAATAAAGGCAGCATGCCAGCAGGGCAGCTTGCCAAATAACGACAGCATGCCAGCATGACAGCTTGCCAAATAAAGGCAGCATGTCAGCAGGGCAGCTTGCCAAATAACGGCAGCATACTGGCAGGGCAGCTTACCAAATAACAGCAGCATGCTAGCATAACAGCTTGCCAAATAAAGGCAGCATGCCAGCAGGGCAACCTGCCAAATAACGGTAGCATGCCAGCAGGACAGCTTGCCACGGCAGCATAGCATGGCAGCTTGCCACATAACGGTAGACTACCAGCATGGCAGCTTGCCACATATACGAGCTGCCAATGTGGCACTACGACAAATATACAAGCTTACCAATATACGATAAATATACGAGCTTGCCACATATACGAGCTGCCAATGTGATACTATGACCCCCGACTGTATTCGCGAAATGACAATATAAGTCAGGCTAATGGACAAGGCTCTGCAATTCTAACTATATATTATTGTGTGATATTTTGGAATTAACGTTCCGGTGGTTTGACAAGCAATCCTCTGAAACGGGGAGCAACTGATGGATGTATAATTTAAATATCCATAATTAAGGGAAGATTGCTAAATTAACGCACTATTGAGATAGGCTCTGTAGATTACGATAAGGATTACAGATTGAGATAGGCTTTACAGATTACGATAAGGATTAAAGATTGTGATAAGGATTAAAGATTACGATGAGGATTAAGTCTACAGATTACAATAAGGTAATTCTACGTGACATCTTAACCTAAGCCCTATAAAAAAGGCAGGGTAATCAACTTTTGGAGGTACGCAAAAAACCCTAACTCAAGTTCTTGATTTCTCTTAAGAGATTAGTTCGCACACTAACTTATTCGTCGGAGCCTACTCCACCGGTAACACACCGGTGCTTGTAGGATCACCTTTTCTTCTCTCTGTCCAGGAAGTTAGATCAGATCCGGGTTGAGCAGAATCCATCATCAACAGTGATTAAAAGGCATAATACAGTAGAGTATCACATTCATCTCAATACATCACAATTCTAATTTTATATAATTTACCACAATAAAAGAAAAATTTAAGGAATTATATAACTACTATTAATTTATCATCAATGTGCCATTCCAAGGCCCATACGCACCGAATGTAAATTTTTCTTTTCGAGAAAAACATAATACATATTTTCTTACCAAGTAAAATAAGTGATTTACAATCAGGTCTTAGAAGACTGCAACTCACAATCATATATTATATATATACCTTCTCAAAATATATACATATAAAAAATAAAAAATAAAAAATTAAACCCACTATTTTTAAAGTCATTTTATAAAGGAAACTTACCATATACAAAACATATTAGCTATTCTCAAATAAAGCAACTAAATTAATTTTAAATCAGGTAACATACCAGCACAAATAAATTGCAATCATAATTTTGTATTTGAAGAATTTAATACTAATTTAAACTAGGAATTATTACATATAAATGGGCTTAGTGGCCCATATTTACCTATACATTGAGTCAAAGTCAAGTATTTCTCTAAAATGTGTTTGACCTAAAAGCTGAAGTGGCACATAAAAAAAATTATGTTTATAATGTTTATAATGTGTGTTACCTAAAATGCCCTTCTTCCTATTTTATATGTTGCCTAAAATGCCCTTTTATACAATAACATAATTGCAAGCCCTAATGCGCCTCTTTCATATTCCATTTGTACAGCCCTCTCTCAACCCCCCTTCTCTGTAAAACAGATATTTATATATTGCTCAAAAGATCGACGGCAGCATCGAAGATCTGAGGATTGTCAACAAACCCCTAACCCTAACATTCCATTCGTGCAAGCCCTCACCCTCACACTCACATAATTTACTCTTGTCACTGTTCTTCGTATTGGTGGTCCATGTGCTTGGATCGTGAACTAAGCTTAGTAATTTGGTAAGTACTCCCTCTCTCTCTCTCTCTCTCTCACACACACACACACACCCGCTTTGGGTGGATCTCCCCCGATAATTTATGCAATTGAATCTGGTCACTGTTAATGTTTTATGTATGTTATTTAAGTTCGTATTTAACATTATTGAGTTATGTTTTGGTTTTTTTGTGGTTGTGTTTTTTATTTATTTTTATTGTTAATCTCAATTAAAATTTGAAATATTGATGCAAGATTAAATTTATACAGTAATAGTTGAATTGATTCAAACAGTGTTTTTTTTTTTTTTTTTCATGATATTTGGTTAGAAAAATAACTATTCTATGTTTTGTGCTATTTTGCAAGTTAATTATTTTATTTTTTTGGGATCAATTTTGTTACTAGTTTAACATATTTATTTTTGTACACCAGATATATAAAGTTGAGAAGGTTGTCATAAATAAAATTTTGCTGTTGCTGCTGAAAACTAAAAAAACAAAAATGAAAAACAACACAAGCTATAGATAGAGATACATAAATATATGCTTTAAAAATCACCAACTCACAAAATCTATGATCAAGGACAAAATCCCAAAGGCATTTAAAAATTTCAAAACTAAATTTAAATGTTCAGAATTCTGAATATAGAATTAATAATTATTCAGTCTGAAACAAACACTTACAAGAATTACAAGAATAACTTCCACATTCATGACAGTAGCGAACATACAATAGCTCTGTACTCTTCCCAATCCCTTCCTTTCTCCTCGAGAGAAGGGAGTTTTGTCTTTTCACTCCGTAACAGTTAACTAGATCAGACAACGCGCAGCGAATCTGCATGTTGTTACAACATAGAAATAGATTACAGTAATCTTATAAATTGCTTTAGATTACAGCAATCTTATCAAATTGCTTGACCTTAGAAGAAAAGAAAAAAATATATATATACATACAAATGGCCCAAAAAAAAAAAAAGCATACAGACGGCGAATTCAAGTGCCTCTTGAAAATAAATTAACAAGAGCCAACCACACAAACACAATATCACTCGAAGAATGAAGATTTACTTATAACACCTAATAGTAAGTAAACAACAGCAAAATTAATCACCAACTTTGTAAGGACACTGAGTCAAAAATTATCAGCAAAGGGATCCTTTCTTCGGTTTCCCTAAAACCCAACTCAAACCTTTGCAAACAAACAAGCTGATCGTCCTAGTGTCATGACAAATATTGAAATGACTACCATGCATTTTCTAATACACTTAAAGACTGGCCTTTAGAGCCAAAGTAGTTAATGCACGTAAAGAAACCAAGAGAAACTAAAAATCTGTGAATATTAAGTACCTCTCTTGATTTCTCATCCTCTACTCTTAATTTCTCTTTCACGAGCTGTATTTTTGCTTATTTTTATTTTCCAAAATTTTCTTATTTATAATGCTTTTTTGTATAAGTAATAAATCTCAACACTCTTCCAACTAACATAAAAAATAAAATAAAAAATCATATTTTATCCAAAAATATGTTCAAGAATATGATGACTAGTATCCGCACTATATGTTCAGAAACTGAGTATTTCCCTATAAAATTAGGTTGAAACGAACAATTAGCAATAATACCAACCCATCTCTGTTCACAATAGTCTTAGATGACATAATGAAAGTTATACAAGGGATTTCATGGTTCATGTATTTGCTGATGATATAGTTCCATTACACATATTACAGAACTTAGCAATAAAAATGAGAACATGGAGAAGTACACTATAGTCAAGGTTTAGAAAATAGAAAATTTAAAATGTAACAATAATAATTCAAGTCAAGGTTTACTCAAAATAACAATTTTCATTGTTTAGGATCAATAATACAAAGAGACCTGAAGATGAACAATGATATAACACGTAGTATTGAAATATATGTGGGTAAAAAACGACAACCTAGTTATAAGTGAATATCAAATAGGTTGAAAGGAAAATTCTGTAGGACTTTAATCATTAGGCCAACCAGATTATATTGAGCAGAATACTGGGCATTAATAAAGAAACAAGAACAACATTCATGTAGGCTTAAATGATACGAGTACGCAGAAAAAACAGGATTAATACTCAACATGTCAGAGAAAACAAGAGTGATACATTTTAGTGATAAAATAATAGAATTTAAGTTTAAATGCTATTAACATTTTGAACAAAGGCCAATAGATCCATGAATAAGAAAAAGGAAGAGATGTTTTTAAAAAAAAAAACTGATAGAAAGGGACAGAGACAAAATCAGACACTGGACTTCATCATCAAGCATGAAAAAAAAAAAAAAAATTCAACAAATCACTTTATTTTTTATTTTTTAAGTGAACTTCATAAAAGGCGCTCAAAGGGGAGTGAACCTGAAGAAACAAAAGCAGCTTGGTGCTTGGACAATAATGTGCAGATTGATAATAAGCCAAATCAGTAGTAATTCCTAACAGATACGTTCAACCTTTTCAAAGCAGCTTGGACAATTCAAATCAAAATACCATTTGACTAATAAGCCAAGGTAACTAAATCAATTAGAGCATATGTAAGCGAGATCAATCTCCAACATTGGGATGCATTCATGTGCTAAATATTCATGTAATCTAATATTTTAATTTAATTTTCTAGAATAAAATAATTTCTTTATGTTACATAGTGTTTATATAAGCATTTCACTCATTTTGAAGCGATAATATAATGAAATTCAATTAAGTGGAAATACTTTATAGGTGCATGTCCAACCAAAAGTGTCAGAGACATATCTCATACTCATGTCCGAGTATAGTGTTTGTCCGAGTATGTAGTTAGCATTGCATATAAGTGGGTTGTGGCTATTCCAGGCCTTTCGGCTGTTAAACCTCCCTTCGTTTTGAACTGTTTGCTGCTGTATATGAACTCCAAGATCCTTCCTCCTTCCCTTATTGGGTAAACCCTACGACCATCAACATCCAAGGAAAAGAACTTTAGAACAATTTTGATATAAAAAAAATAAAAAAACAAAAAAAAAAAACTTAACCTACAAGAAATAAGATAAAAACAATTTTTAAAAAGTCTTGACATAAGATATTTTTGATTATTGAGAATAGCAATGTTATACAAGCCGAAAGGTTAGGTAGACTAAACAATGCAACTAGTAGATGACAAATAGATATGATCTTCATGTGGGGTTTCTCTCACTTATAAATGTTTCTGTAGCTATATAATTACCCACATGTTTTTTTTTTTTTTTTTTTTTTCCTTTTAATAGTTCCATTGGGTTAAGTGATGCTTTATATATGCTTCTTATAAGTGTGTTTTAGCCTTGGGTGCATAGAATCTGGCTACCGAATGAGGAATGCCCTGGATTGGCAATGTCTAGAGCCTTTGGGGACTATTGTATTAAGGATTTTGGACTTATATCTGTCCCTGAAGTGAGTGAAAGACATATAACTAGCAGAGACCAATTTGTTGTGTTGTGAACCGATGGGGTATGTATGGCACTTTTTGGTATTTATTACTTGTTCTTTTTTATACAATGACAAAGAAAAAAACTTGTCTGTTTCTCTATATTCAATGTCCAAAACCTGTAAAAGATTAGCTGAACGAATACGTTTCAAACTCACGAGCATAATTGACATTCATCACTTCAAAATATGTGATATCAGTTATTATTAATGAGTTTACAGGGTTTTTTTTTTTGGCTCAAATTGATTGGATTTTGAAATTAGTATAGATTTTCGGAGTCGATCTTAACATGTTGTCAAAACTGTTTTGTGAGCAGAATTTTTCCTGTCTTTTCCTTTAAATCTAATTTAATCGGTAAGAAAATTTATTGATTTAAATTGATAGAAGAAAAATATAGTGTTTAAGCTTCCAATGGACTTTGGTTTCATGCAAATTGTTTGAGAATTTATTTTTTTTATGAATTTTCAAAGGGAAGTACGTATTTCTGGAAAAAATTGTTTCAAATAGATTTTTGGGCTTCCTTCTGATTTTTGGTGCTCCAAATAGTCCAATCAATTAAAAAAAAAAAAAGAAAAGAAGAAAAACAATAATAAAAAGGATTTTGCTATAATCTTGGTTTACTAGTGTTACCTCATTTATTTATTTTCTTTAGAATCTTGCTTTTGGTTACTAGCGTCCAATAAAAAAGTGGTCTGCTCATATAGTGGTCTCTTCATATATTTATAAGCAAATATAAAAAAGTGACCTGCTCATATAGTGATCCATGGATTCTCTGTGGACCTCTCACATGATCATGCAAAGATGTTTTAATGATGTTTTGTGATATTGATTTTGTGTGTATTTGTTTATAATGTCCCTTATTTTTTAGTTTTTTCATTTAACTATCTCCACTTGGGGTGTATTTTGGTGTTATATTTTCTTTAATTGATTTGCATGTACTTGAAATGTAGTCTTCCAAAAGGGCTGGGAAAAGACAACAACGGGAGCGTTGATTGCATGGCCTATCAAGTACATCAAAATTTGTAAGTTATATGATCTTTATGTTCGATAAAATTCTTTTATGATTGCACATTTGTAATGCTTTTTATACTCATACTCAGGGGGGTCACATGCCTTTAAGTGACCAATTTTGTGGTGTATCTTGAACTTTATTACCTTATTGGTACATCGGCCCGTGTGGAGGCCATATTTATTTCTTGTTTTAAAATGTTGAAAGCATGGGAGTATGGAATCATCGTATGTAGAGGTTTTGATTGATTGTTGTGGAGGAGAAGTTGTTGATATGTTGTTTAAGGAGTTGATGCAAGTTGGCAACTTAATTTTTTTTTATGTATTAGTTGTTATTCATATTATATGCATATGATTGATGTAAGAAAAAATGGGGTGGATTAATTACCTTGAAAAAAAAGTGCTATAGTCACATCTGTATTCTCTAGTACCACATGTTTTAGAATGGGTTTTCCAATCAGATTGAACCGCATATCTCTTTGAACACTTCTCACACTTGTACTTCTTCTCAGTATGCTTTCTTGGGTAGTGCTTCTTGATTGTGTCCACTTCTCATAGATACACCTTCCTCTTTACTTCTTTTGAGTTTTCTGCTTTAGGTTCCAAGGTAGGTTGTGTCCTCTTCTGTGGAGCTGGAGGTTTTGCATAAACTCTTTTAAATATTATCAAAGCTAAAATAAAGATTTATGCATTTCATAAAAATACTACATAAATATAGCCATATATGCATTTACATAGGGGGTCACGTGCCTTAAGTGACCATATGATCTTTTATATTTAAATCACTTGATCCTTGTAATAGTTTCTCTTGTCTTGGTTTTGCTTATTTCTGTATGTTGTTTTGTTCGTACTTTTTGGTATTAGTTTCTTCGTTACATTTTGTTTGTCAATGATGATGATATCCATTTGATTCATAAATAACAATCTTGCTCTTTCCTTTTTGTGATTAGCATACTGAATTTGAGACTTGTGTGATGCAGTTACTTGGATTTTGTACCATAGACAATGAGGTGGTTTTTTGACAAGTGCAGACACTAAGGCTCAAGTTCTAGAAGGATTATAAATTTTTCAACAGCAGTGCTAGGAAATTGATGATATTTTTGACAAATGGATTTAGTTCCTGTTTTGGAACATTGATGAATGGTGAATTGTTTTGCAACATTGATAAATGATGAATTTTTTAATTGTAGAATGAATTTTTTTTTTTTTTTGTAGTGATACGTGGACACCATTCATGCATAACTTGAAAGAGCCATGATTGAAATAATTTAAAGATTATCCAAATGATAGAAATAATTTATAGGAGGAAACTATAATGATGATACATGGAAAGAAGATTAGTGAATGGTATTAGAATACATATGATGATACATGTTAATATGATGATACATGTTAAAGATAGAACTGACATATGATTTGGCTTTATAGAGAGAGGTGTGAGGATCTGTCAATTCATCACATGGTTAAAGGTATATAAAAACATTAATGCCACTATTATGAAAGATGCCAAAGAAAGAGATATGTAAGACCTTTTTGTCAAATCATTACATAGGAAAAATTGACATGTCTGTGAATTGGGCTCTATATTAGAAGACATATGATAACACATATGTTAAAGATATAACTGTGATATAAAGAGATATGTGAGGTGTTGTCAAATCTATCACTTGGCTAAAGTTTAAAATAGTGGTGGTAGGTACATGAACACGTGAATTATTATGAAAGACACCATTTTCATGCCAAAGACAGATGTGTAAGTCTCTTTTGTCAAATCATCAAATGGGTAAAATTCATTCACATGTTTCTGAATTGGGCTTTGTAAATAGATATATGACACATGCACAAAACAATAACATTTGCACTAGTAAATCTTAAGTATTGAGTTTTTTTTGAATAATCACGGGGAGGTGGAATTCATAAAAATACTACATAAAATTACTGCATAAAATTAGTAAAGGCTCATACATTTCATAAAAATACTACATAAAATTAAACTTAACTACTGAGTTTTTTTGAGCAATAACGGGGAAATGGAATTATAAAGTCATCATCCTCTGGATCTGAATAATCTGACAACTCTAAATCTGACTGTAAGTCTGGATCATTAGTGATGGCCTGAATAACTTCAGTAGGATCCTTATGCATCTTCTTTGCATGGAAATGTTTTCATTCCTGCAACATCTGACATATAGTTGATGGTATTCACGTTCTAATTGAGTAATAACTGATTCCATGTCTATCGTCTTTGAATGCAAAAGTTCAGCGGAACGTGCCCTAGGAATAAGTAGTCCTTCTCTTCTACACCTTGCTGCAAGAAAACTCTTTTGCTCTGTTAATTTCTTATACCTCAAATTATTTTCGAGGTTCACAACTGGAGATGGAGGTTGAAGAGGAACATCATCTACTTTCTCTTTCTTGTTTAACCCATCACTAAAATTTCGATTATTCCATCTATTGAGCGCTTCTGTAACCTCTGCTTTGCTATTTTAGACATAATACGTGCCATTCGAAAAATCGCTTGTCTGTGCCTTACACTCATCCCTGTTTGTGTATATTCCAACATTTCGGCCAATGAAAACAACATAGTATCTTCGTCCTCCCATCAGCTATCTACAAAAAATTAACATTATCAAAATAAAGACATTACATAATTGTTATTTTTTTCACATAGATTTCTAGGTGCACTTACAAATAAATACATTACATAATCAAAATGCAGTTAGAAATCAATTTGAAAAAAAAAAAAAGAACATTATAATAACTTTAATTAAATAGAATCAAAATAAAGACATTGGATAATCTAAGTGCACTTAGAAATCTATTTGGAAAATAGATTTTTGAATAGCTTTGATCAAATATGAGAAAAAATAAAGATACTACATAATCAAAGTGCACTTAGAAATCTATTTAAAAAAGAAATTAACATTATAATAATTTTGTTAAAATAAAAACATTAGATAAGTAAATTTCACTTACAAATAGGGATGCCCATACTCTGTCTCATGGTAACAATTAGATATTTATAACAACTTTCAAACACTAAGGCTTTTTCTTGATGATGTGACCATACCTCTTTATCTGCCATGGTGTAAGGCTGTTTTAGACAATTTGGCTTTTTCTTCAATAACATGGTTAGTCACAGAATATGACTCTCTATAAAAAAAAAAAAAATCAGCTCTAGTACATATACAAAACCATCCCACTTTCTCGTCTTATCTCTATAGACAAAATTATATGGCCAATACACAAACCAAATCCTATGTTGAAGCAGTAGTCATTCATTGGTTCTCTTTTGTTGATGTATGGAGTGAAATTATTTGGCTTCCATTCATTATAGCATTATAAGATATTCCATTTTTAACTCCTCATATTTAAAGCTATTCCATTTTTAACTCCTCACGACACTTTGTGAGGCCATAAGACCCCTCCGACGTAAATGATTTTGCTGTTTGCCATTGTCTTCAACTTAAAAATGTTCTTCCTTCATATATAATAAAATACTAAGAAATCTCCTCACTATATATAATAAAATACTAGGAAATTTCCGAACTCTAGTGAATTGTCCTCCATAAATTCATGCCAACCCTTTTCAAAATATTTTGTGTTATTAACCTCTATCACTTCAACCCGCCACGATCTGCTTGCATAACTCCTAATTACAGACTTGGAAGGTAAAACTCCATCAAAATGCTTAAGGAACGCTAGTGGAATTTGCAGTCATTGAGAGCTCCGTTCCGGGAGAAAAACTTTGAAGAACTAAGGGCACTTATCAAAACTTTTTGCAAGGTACTATTCCATTATGAAATTGGCTTAAAAACAGCTTCTTTACGTATCAAGTAGAGAATAATTGTGTTTAAGATATATTGTAGAATTAAAAATAATAATAATAACAAAAAAACAATGTTCCAAGTGATGTTGGAGTATATTTTGTACTATTCATTCCCTCAAGTTAGCTAGATTGAAATAAAGTTTGAACTTTTTATGGCACTAATGGATTTATTTGTGGATGTAATGTGCAACCTAATTAACGGTGTGGGGGTGTAATACCATTTTCAATTACAAAAATAAGTCCCTTTTGCGAAGGTACCACTTTTTGGCATCCAGGTACCATGTTTTCTAAACACTAGCTTAGCTAGATTAGAAAATATTTCATGTTATTCATGGCGTTAATGGAGCCGTTTATGGAAGTAATGTGTAACCTAATTAGCAGTGTGGGGTTTAATACCATTTTTCAATTGCAAAAATAAGTCCCTTTTGCGAAGGTACCACTTTTTTTCTAAATGTACCACATTTTTTTGAACTGAAGGTACCACTTTTTGGCGTCCAGGTACCATGTTTTCTAAACACCTGCTTAGCTAGATCGGAGAATATTTTGTGTTATTCATGGCGTTAATGGAGCTGTTTATGGATGTAATGTGAAATCTAATTAGCGGTGTAGGGTTTAATACCATTTTCAATTGCAAAAATAAGTCCATTTTCTCGCGTCTAGGTACCATGTTTTCTAAACACTCACTTAGCTAGCTTGGAGAATATTTTGTGTTATTCATGGCCCTAATGGAGCTGTTTATTAATCTAATGTGCAACATAATTAGCAGTGTGGGGTTTAATACTATTTTCAATTGCAAAAATAAGTCCCTTTTACGAGGAACCACTTTTTTTGTAAAGGTACCACATTTCTGAACTGAAGGTACAACTTTTTGGCGTCCAGGTCCCATGTTTTCTAAACACCAACTTAGCTAGATTGGAGAATATTTTGTGTTATTCATGGCGTTAATAGAGTTGTTTATGGATGTAATGTGTAACCTAATTAGCAGTGTAGGGTTTAATACCATTTTCAATTGCAAAAATAAGTCCATTTTCTCGCGTCTAGGTACCATATTTTCTAAACACTCGCTTAGCTAGCTTGGAGAGTATTTTGTGTTATTCATGGCCCAAATAGAGTTGTTTATTGATCTAATGTGCAACTTAATTAGAGGTGTGGGGTTTAATACCATTTTCAATTGCAAAAATAAGTCCCTTTTGTACCACTTTTTTTCTAAAGGTACCACATTTTTGAACTGAAGGTACCATTTTTTGGCGTCCAGGTACCATATTTTCTAAACACCTGCTTAGCTAGATTGGAGAATATTTTGTGTTATTTATGGCATTAATGGAGCTATTTTTGGATGTAATGTACAATCTAATTAGCAGTGTAGGGTTTAATACCATTTTCAATTGCAAAAATAAGTCCATTTTCTCGCGTCCAGGTACCATGTTTTCTAAACACTCGCTTAGCTAGCTTGGAGAATATTTTGTGTTATTCATGGCCCTAATGGAGCTGTTTATTAATCTAATATGCAACTTAATTAGCGGTGTGGAGTTTAATACCATTTTCAATTGCAAAAATAAGTC
This sequence comes from Cornus florida, assembly GCF_030987335.1. Classification (NCBI taxonomy): domain Eukaryota; kingdom Viridiplantae; phylum Streptophyta; class Magnoliopsida; order Cornales; family Cornaceae; genus Cornus; species Cornus florida. The sequence goes on along the minus strand of NW_026775579.1, from coordinate 73,746,481 downwards.
CCTTTTTTGACATCCAAGTACCACTTTTTTTCCAAAGGTACCACGTTTTTGAACTGAATGTACCACTTTTTGGTGTCCAGGTACCATATTTTTTAAACACTCGCTTAGCTAGATTGAAGAATATTTTGTATTATTCATGGCGTTAATGGAGCTGTTTATGGATGTAATGTGCAACCTAATTAGCGATATAGAGTTTAATACCATTTTTAATTCCAAAAATAAGTCCCTTTTTTTGTGTCCAGGCACCATATTTTCTAAACACTCACTTAGCTAGCTTGGAGAATATTTTGTATTATTCATGACCTAATAGAGCTGTTTATTGATCTAATGTGCAACTTAATTAGCGGTGTGGGGTTTAATATTATTTTCAATTGCAAAAATAAGTCCCTTTTGTGAAGGTACCACTTTTTTTCCAAAGGTACCACGTTTTTGAACTAAAGGTACTACTTTTTGGCATCCAGGTACTATGTTTTCTAAACACTCACTTAGCTAGCTTGGAGAATATTTTGTATTATTCATGGCGTTAATGGAGATGTTTATTAATCTAATGTGCAACCTAATTAGTGGTGTAGGGTTTAATACCATTTTCAATTACAAAAATAAGTTCCTTTTTTGGCGTCCAGGTACCATGTTTTCTAAACACTCGCTTAGCTTGAAGAATATTTTGTATTATTCATGGCAGTTTATGGATGTAATGTGCAACCTAATTAGCGGTGTAGGGTTTAATACCGTTTTTAATTGCAAAAAAAAGTCCCTTTTGCGAAGGTACCATTTTTTTTTCTAAAGGTACTACATTTTTTAACTGAAGGTACCACATTTTGGCGTCCAGGTAACATGTTTTCTAAACACTCAATATTTTATGTTATCATGGCCCTAGTGGAGCTGTTTATAAATGTAATGTGCAACCTAATATTTTGACTATTAAAGAGTTAAAAAACTAACCTTATGAAGTGTTTATTAAGAGAGTGTGGTATCTCTTTAACAACTATGTTTATTGAGAGAGAGTGATATCTCTTTGACAACTATTGAGATTAAATTATCCATCTATTCGACACCATAGAACCAAGGAAACAACAGGTCAATTTTTCATTCATTTAACTGCTTCAATTTTAGAATGAAATTTTTTTTTATAGTACATTCATGTAATAGTCAAGGAAAATTCAATGAGACCCTAGTATAATAAGCTATACAATACTACTAATTCATGAAAACCCAAAAGATTGCTACTTCATTTGATTTCATCAAAGATAGATGCCAGTATAATAAGCCATAGAATGGTTGCAAAAACATACCAACCTAATGCACAATCAAAAGTTGCAAAACTACTCTTATTTAAAACTTAAAAAATAGCTAACACCAACAGATTGCAAAATACTAGCAAAAAATATGACACTTTTTAACATTACAAATGTCCCATATCCCACATCATTTCAAATACTTTTTGGATTCTGAGATCCTCCTAGCCCACTTCCTCTAGCTCCCAATTGGGAAAATACAGGTATGTATTTCCTTGTTCTGTGGTAAACCAATTTGTGGCTCTTTTCCTTTGTGTGGTCCTAGTGAGAGTCCTCTTACTTGTGTATTTGATGGGCATGCATTCTTTCTGTCTCTGTGTATAGTTGGAATAAAAGAACCACTCTATCTCTGTGAGTGTCACATGCAATAAAAATTAAGGTATTAAGGCATTGTATAATAATAATAAGGAACAAAAGCAATATAAAAATAAATAATTCAAAACTTTGAATAATAATAATTTTAAAAAGAATCATCAAAATTAAAAAAAAAAAATTTATAATTTGCCCAACACCTTGCAGGTGACCTCGTTATCCAACTTAGCAGTACTGCTATTTAAAACATGTTTGAACAATTACATGATACTTTTGAGTTTACTTAAGAGGTTGAATATTTCCATTGGAGCTCTTGAAAAATGTAATCTATTACTACATCAGATACAAAAAGACAGCACTATCATGTAACACGAAAAAAAAAAAATAAAAAATTTGCCCAATGAATACAACTATGAAAGAATTCACCGATTTGTACCAGATATATATATATTTGATATTAAGAGACAAAAGACAATTTCAAAAAATAATAATAATAAAAATCACTAATTCCTACCAACAAATGGCTTTTGGAAAATTTTCACTGACCGTGCAGAATATATAACATGGAAAAGTGCAGATGAACATTAAGCTATTGTTCTAAAATTCTTTTCCTTGGATGTTAATGGTCGCAGGGTTTACCCAATAAGGGAAGGAGGAAGGATCCAATGTCCTTATACCATTTGTTATGGGAATGAAGGTTTTACCTGGTATTTTGAATTAGAGAATAACTCTAGGGGGTTTCAATTACCATTGGAAATGCTCAGCTCAGAGGATAAGTAATGGAGTTTTTTGTTGATGATCTTATGTTAATCGTAGCTGGGATGTTGAATCTGTTAAAATGCTGAATCAATAGCTCAATTTAGTTCTTACTTCTATTTCTAGTTTGATTCCAAATAATGCAAAAATGTGTCATATTCTGATCTGGTATAGAGACTTCTACTCAAAACCTAATTCTCAGAAAGCTTAATTTCTCTATTAGGACCCTCCCATTCTTAGTGCAAGTTTATTTGAATCTAGGACATTCAAAGTTCAAACACACAATCAATTACCAATTAAGGGCACTTATCAGAACTTTTTTTTCAAGGTAATTAATCCACCCCATTTTTTCTTACATCAATCATATGCATATAATATGAATAACAACTAATACATAAAAAAAAAAAATTAAGTTGCCAACTTGCATTAACTCCTTAAATAACATATCAACAACTTCTCCTCCATAACAATCAATCAAAACCTCCACATACGATGATCTTATACTCCCATTCTTTCAACATTTTAAAATAAGAAATAAAAATGGCCTCCACACAGGCCGATGTACCAATAAGGTAATAAAGTTCAAGATATACCACAAAATTGGTCACTTAAAGGCATGTGACCCCCCTGAGTATGAGTATAAAAACATTACAAATGTGCAATCATAAAAGAATTTTATCGAACATAAAGACCATATAACTTACAAATTTTGATGTACTTGATAGGCCATGCAATCGACACTCCCGTTGTTGTCTTTTCCCAGCCCTTGTGGAAGACTACATTTCAAGTACATGCAAATTAATTAAAGAAAATATAACACCAAAATACACCCCAAGTGGAGATAGTTAAATGAAAAAACTCAAAAATAAGGGACATTATAAACAAATACAAACAAAATCAAGATCACAAAATATCATTAAAACATCTTTGCATAATCATGTGAGAAGTCCATAGAGAATCCATGGATCACTATATGAGCAGACCACTTTTTTATATTTGCATATAAATATATGAAAAGACCACTATATGAGCAGACCAATTTTTTATTGGGCGCTAGTAACCAAAAGTAAGATTCTAAACAAAATAAATAAATAAATGAGGTAACACTAGTAAACCAAGATTATAGCAAAATCCTTTTTATTATTGTTTTTTTTTTTCACTTTTTTAATTGATTGGACTATTTGGAGCACCAAAAATCAGAAGGAAACCCAAAAATCTATTTGAAACAATTTTTTCCAGAAATACGTACTTCCCTTTGAAAATTCATAAAAAAATAAATTCTCAAACAATTTGCATGAAACCAAAGTCCATTGGAAGCTTAAACACTAAATTTTTCTTCTATCAATTTAAATCAATAAATTTTCTTGCTGATTAAATCAGGTTTGATGGAAAAGATAGGAAAAATTTTGCTCACAAAACAGTTTTGACAGCATGTTAAGATCAACTTCGAAAATCCATACTAATTTCAAAATCCAATCAATTTAAGCCAAAAAAAAAAAAACCTGTAAACTCATTAATAATAACTGATATCACATATTTTGAAATGATGTCAATTATGCTCGTGAGTTTGAAACGTATTCATTCAGCTGATCTTTTACAGGTTTTGGACATTTAATATAGGGAAACAAACAAGTCTTTTTCTTTGTCATTGTATAAAAAAGAACAAGTGATAAATACCAAAAAGTGCCATACATACCTCATCGGTTCGCAACACAACAAATTGGTCTATGCTGGTTATATGTCTTTCACTCACTTCAGGGACAGATATAAGTCCAAAATCCTTAATATAGTAGTAGTCTCCAAAGGCTCTAGACATTGCCAATCCGGGGCATTCCTCATTCGGTAGCTAGATTCTGTGCACCCTAGGCTAAAACACACTTATAGGAAGCATAGATAAAGCGTCACTTAACCCAATGGAACAGATAAAAGGAAGAAAAAAAAAAACATGTGGGTAATTATATAGCTACAGAAACATTAATAAGTGAAGATCATATCTATTTGTCATCTACTAGTTGCATTGTTTTGTAGACCTAACCTTTCGGCTTATATAACATTGCTCTTCTCAATAATAAAAAATATTATGTCAAGACTTTTTTAAAATTGTTTTTATCTTATTTCTTGTAGGTTAAGTTTTTTTTTTTTTATTTCTTTTATCGAAATTGTTCTAAAGTTCTTTTCCTCGGATGTTGATGGTTGTAGGGTTTACCCAATAAGGGAAGGAGGAAGTATCCTGGAGTTCATATACAGCAGCAAACAGTTCAAAACAAAGGGAGGTTTAACAGCCGGAAGGCCCGGAACAGCCACAACCCACTTGTGTGCGATGCTAACTACATACTATGTAGTTGAAGTACCCATGTCGGACAAACACTATACTCGGACATGGGTATGAGATATGTCTCCAACACTTTTGGTTGGACATGCACCTATAAAGTATTTCCACTTAATTGAATTTCATTATATTATCGCTTCAAAATGAGTGGAATGCCTATATAAACACTATGTAACATAAAGAAATTATTTTATTCTATAAAATTAAATTAAAATATTAGATTACATGAATATTTAGCACATGAATGCATCCCAATGTTGGAGATTGATCTCGCTTACATATGCTCGGATTGATTTAGTTACCTTAGCTTATTAGTAAAATAGTATTTTGATTTGAATTGTCCAAGCTGCTTTGAAAAGGTTGAATGTATCTGTTAGGAATTACTACTGATTTGGCTTATTATCAATCTGCACATTATTGTCCAAGCACCAAGCTGCTTTTGTTTCTTCAGGTTCGCTCCCCTTTGAGAGCCTTTTATGAAGTTCACTAATAAAAAAAGAAAAAAAAAAAAAAAAAAAGTGATTTGTCGAAATTTTTTTTTTTTTTTTCCATGCTTGATGATGAAGTCCAGTGTCTGATTTTGTCTCTATCCCTTTCAATCTTTTTTTTTTTTTTTTTTTTTTTAGCATCTCTTCCTTTTTCTTATTCATGGATCTATTGGCCTTTGTTCAAAATGTTAATAGCATTTAAGCCTAAATTCTCTTATTTTATCACTAAAATGTATCACTCTTGTTTTCTCTGCCATGTTGAGTATTAATCCTGTTTTTTCTGCGTACTCGTATCATTTAAGCCTACATGAATGTTGTTCTTGTTTCTTTATTAATGCCCAGTATTCTGCTCAATATAATCTGGTTGGCCTAATGATTAAAGTCCTACAGAATTTTCCTTTCAACCTATTTGATTTTCACTTATAACTAGGTTGTCATTTTTTACCCACATATATTTCAATACTACTTGTTACATCATTGTTCATCTTCAGGTATCTTTGTATTATTGATCCTAAATAATGAAAATTGTTATTTTGAGTAATCCTTGACTTGAATTATTATTGTTACATTTTAAATTTTCTATTTTCTAAACCTTGACTATAGTGTACTTCTCCATGTTCTCATTTTTATTGCTAAGTTATGTAATATGTGTAACAGAACTATATCATCAGCAAGTACATGAACCATGAAATCCCTTATATAACTTTCATTATGTCATCTAAGAGTTTGTGAACAGAGATGGGTTGGTATTATTGCTAATTGTTCGTTTCAACCTAATTTTATAGGGAAATACTCAGTTTCAGAACATATAGTGCGGATACTAGTAATCATATTCTTTGAACATATTTTTGGATAAAATATGATTTTTTATTTTATTTTTTATGTTAGTTGGAAAAATGTTGAGATTTATTACTTATACAAAAAAGCATTATAAATAAGAAAAATTTGGAGAATAAAAATAAGCAAAAATACTGCTCGTGAAAGAGAAATTAAGAGTAGAGGATAAGAAATCAAGAGAGGTACTTAATATATACAGATTTTTAGTTTCTCTTGGTTTCTTTACGTGCATTAACTACTTTGGTTCTGAAGGCCAGTCTTTAAGTGTATTAGAAAATGCATGGTAGTCATTTCAATATTTGTCATGACACAAGGACTATCAGCTTATTTGTTTGCAAAGGATTGAGTTGGGTTTTAGGGAAACCGAAGAGAGGATCCCTTTGCTGATAATTTTTGCCTCAGTGTCCTTACAAAGTTGGTGATCAATTTTGCTGTTGCTTACTTACTATTACGTGTTATAAGTAAATCTTCATTCTTCGAGTGATATTGTGTTTGTGTGGTTGGCTCTTGTTAATTTATTTTCAAGAGGCACTTGAATTCGTCGTCTGCATGCTTTTTTTTTGGGCCATCTGTATGTTTTTTTTTTTTTTTTCTAAGGTCAAGCAATTTGATAAGATTGCTATAATCTAAAGCAATTTATAAGATTACTATAATCTATTTCTATGTTGTAACAACATGCAGATTCGCTGCGCGTTGTCTGATCTAGTTAACTATTAGGGAGTGAAAAGACAAAACTCCAGTACAGAGCTATTGTTTGTTCGCTACTGTCATGAATGTTGAAGTTATTCTTGTAATTCTTGTAAGTGTTTGTTTTAGACTGAATAATTATTAATTCTATATTCAGAATTCTGAACATTTAAATTATGTTTTGAAATTTTTAAATGCCTTTGGGATTTTGTCCTTGATCATAGATTTTGTGAGTTGTGATTTTTAAAGCATATATTTATGTATCTCCATCTATAGCTTGTGTTGTTTTTCATTTTTATTTTTTTAGTTTTCAGCAGCAATAGCAAAATTTTATTTATCACAACCTTCTCAACTATATATATCTGGTGTACAAAAATAAATATGTTAAACTAGTAACAAAATTGATCCCAAAAAAATAAAATAATTAACTTGCAAAATAGCACAAAACATAGAATAGTTATTTTCTAACCAAATATCATGAAAAAAAAAAAAAAAACACTTTTTGAATCAATTCAACTATTACTGTATAAATTTAATCTTGCATCAATATTTCAAATTTGAATTGAGATTAACAATAAAAATAAATAAAAAAACACAACCACAAAAGAACCAAAACATAACTTAATAGTATTAAATACGAACTTAAATAACATACATAAAACATTAACAGTGACCAGATTCAATTGCACAAATTATCGGGGGAGATCCACCCAAAACGGGTGTGTGTGTGTGTGTGTGTGTGAGAGAGAGAGAGAGAGAGAGAGGGAGTACTTACCAAATTACTAAGCTTAGTTCACGATCCAAGCACATGGACCACCAATACGAAGAACAGGGATAAGAGTAAACTATGTGAGTGTGAGGGTGAGGGTGAGGGTGAGGGCTTGCACGAATGGAATGTTAGGGTTAAGGGTTTGTTGACAATCCTCAGATCTTCGATATTGCCGTCGATCTTTTGAGCAATACATAAATATCTGTTTTACAGAGAAGGGGGGGAGAGAGGGCTGCACGAATGGAATACGAAAGAGGTGCATTAGGGCTTGCAATTAGGTTATTGTATAAAAGGGCATTTTAGGCAACACATAAAATAGGAAGAAGGGCATTTTAGGTAACACACATTATAAATTGTATTTTTTCATGTGCCACCTCAGCTTTTGGATCAAACACATTTTAGAGAAATACTTGACTTTGACTCAATGTATGGGTAAATATGGGCCACTAAACCCATTTATATGTAATAATCCTTTTAAACTAAACATGTCAAATGGCAGTTAAAATCTGATAATACATTTAAATTAGAATTCATAATATAGAAGATTCAATCATCAACAATATGATATGGAACATGTAACAAATTAAGGTAACTGCATTCAAAACGATTGACCCATTGATTTCTAGCATCAGTTTTATACCTTGAATCATTATAATGTTTTCACTAAATGTTGTACTTATCAAGTAAGGCATAGCCATTTTTGCATGGTGTTAGTATTCGTTTTACTTAATTTATATTATTGAGCTAATATTATTATTATTATATTAATCTGAATTATTTATCATGTTAATTTCTTATTCATCATTATATTCATGTTGTTGTTCAATTGATGTATTATACAATTTAATGAAAGAATTATTATTTGATTATTGGTGTTATTGTACTTTATATATTTATTTAATTATGTGGAATTTCCACAATAGTCTAAAGCTGATAGTCCTCCCCTTCGTGCGGATATTGGTGAAACTAGTCAGCTCCAAGATACAACCCAATCAGCTCGCAGCGGCGTCTCCTTTATGTGCACGACCACAGGAAGACTAGATCTAAGTCTATACGTGTCTCGTTGCCCATAAACTCAATATATAAAATAGAATATAGAATACTTCTATATGAGTCTCACCCATTCATATATCATCACTCATATATACAAAAAAACCTCTCTATAGAAAAATGAGAAATCTTCCTATATAGAATAATAGCAATAATGGTTATTCATACTTAATACGATATTAAGTAAAATTAAAAAGATTATATTAAATATAATTTAATAGTAATTAATATATTATAACTGAATATATAATTTATTATAATTTATTTACTTTTATTAAAATATCCATAACACCTTCCATCCAAAAAAATTTCACCAAACAAAGTATTACAAATTTTCATCCACCCAAAAATGGGCAGAAGAATGGAGGGAAGGCAAGTGAACTATTATAGAAATTTTAAATTAAATATTATTCTAAATTATACAAGTTTTAAATTACACTACTATTTCTATAAATTATAATATTATAAATATTACTGAATATAATGGTAAAAATAATTAAAACTTTCTTTTCCCTTCTCTCCTAACGAACATAATAAGAGCATCTCCAGCAGTTTGTTAAAATAATCTTTTATATAAAATATACACTATCCAGCAATCTGTTAAGATACACTGCCAGGTCACCAATGTATAAAATTTTTATGTATTTTACACAATCTTTTTACGCATTCACATCAACATATTTCCTTTCACCTCCCTCTTTCTCATTTCATTAACAAATCAACCATATATTAAGTAGGTTTGTAAAAATTGTGGGGTCTAGGCATGACACTTGTTGGTTGTTATTGAGAGCTATATTTTTACACAAAAGGTATAAAACAACCGCCAAATTTTTTGTGTAAATATATTATGACACATCAGATTTACACAAAAGAAATATACACAACGGTTAGAGATACTCTAAATTATGAGTTTATTCTCTACTCTTCTGTCCAAGCGAATAAAAAGAAGGAAATACACAATCTCTTCCCTAGGGATGTCTTATACATCCCTTCTTCTCTCCCTTCCATCAAATTTTTTTCTTTCTACCGAACAAAGTATTAATGAATCAACCCTATATTAAGTAGATTTGTTAAAATTATGTGGGGTCTTGGGCATGACACGTGGTTAGTTGTTAATGACAGATGTATTTTTACACAAAATGTATAAAACAATGGCGGGGGGTAAAAATAATTAGTCCCAATTTTTTGTGAAATCTATTATGACATGTTAGATTTAAACAAAAATATGTAGAAAGTTATTGGAGATAAGGATTGGTTGTGTAGAAAACAATAAGAATGAATATGCATGTAAACAAAAATATAAGGATTGGCTATGTAGAAAACAATAGCGACGAATAATAGGGTTATGCGTAGAATTGCTATAATATGGGGATGTGACAAACTTGAAGGAAGTAGTTAAAATTTAGTAACTAAGGGTTTACTAATTCAAAGATTAAGCAATGTGTTAGCAAGAGAATGGAGGTAGGCTTGGTGAAAGAAAAACGGAAGCGATTTAAAATTTTCAGGATTTTATCTACGTGATTTTTCATCAAATCAAGAACACTTAAAATAAGTTCATATCTTTGGACGATTGAATAATCGTTGAATACAAGAACATTTTTTCTTCTTTGACAGTGAAACACTCCTACTCTTTTAGCTTTGAACACCAGGTGAATCTTCACCTCTATATCCCTGAAACACACAGGTTTGTGAAAACCCTATATCTCTCACTCTCGATTATTCTGTATTATGTAGGTTTGTGCATGAATAATCGAATTATCAACCTGGGAGATATATCGCGTATATAAATGGGGCTAGAGATGAGGATCAAAAGGGATTTTTATCCTACAATAAACACCACAATAATATTATAATTGCACTATAGGATTCAAAAATTACAACAAGGCCCTGTCATACTAAATAACTACATATAAGTCCCTCCACTACCGAATATCTATAAGTAGCCCCAAGAAAAATAAATACTGTCCCACCTAAGGTATGTTTACTTTTTATATTCCTTGAGTAACCAATTTAATCCTTATGATCACTGAATTAAATTCTTTTACAAAATAAATATTTTTCTAAATAAATAATAGAAAAATAATTTAGTAAATATTTTATTAAAATGCCCTAACTAGGTTCCAGTGATCAAATTTATTAAATTATATCAATGAGATATTTTAACTCTTATAATGAGTGTGGATTTCATGTTGAGCATTTGTGTTCCCAGAGTTCCAACATTAGCCACCCAAGATACCGTGGTATTGACCTTACAAGATCTCACACGTTAGTAAGTCAAAGTAACCAATACTGAAACTTGAGTCCACTAAACCTCTTAGGATTTAGAGCTCAATGTATCTAGTAGATAAAAATCACACCGCAATAATGATAGTAATTTGTATGGTGTGATCTTATGATGATCCAGTTCAGTGTACTCTAAACACACTAACACACTAACTCAGAGTCAACTACCCCAATGATTGAGACAAACTATTCTATCTCATAGAGGTCAAGTATGTTACAGTCTTGCAAATAAAAGTGCCTAACTTTTATCACTAACTACGAATAATGCTAAGGTGTAAGAAACCGGTGAGCCCAAATCTCTTACATGTAAATTGATCATTTACAAGAGATGAAATATAACTAAGATATATCTTTTTGATCAAAGGTTGAATCAATCTTCAGAAGAAAAATTAGGCCAAAAAAAAAGTCACCTATAATATAACTTGCGGACTATAATATATCTCATGCAAATATATGTAAAGCCCAATGCATGAATATCACATTTATTAATAAAATATCAAATAAATATTAAATAATTGGCTTATAGGGCATATAATCCCAACAATCTCCCACTTGCACTCAAAACCAATTACCATTACATCTAACACCCATCCCTTCAATATGAGACTCAAAAATCCTAGTACGTAGAGTCTTAATGAAAGGATCTGCCAGGTTATTTGCAGATGCAATCTTAGTGACAACAATATCCCCATACTGAACTATTTCTTTAAAACACCACCACACTTCCATCACTCTTCTTGTATACACAAGGCCCATTCAGATTCTAATCATGTTCAAATGATTTGACCACGATCAAACCAAATGTTTTGAGTCACAATCATTCGTAACCTTTTCATAAGTATAAAGGGATCTTGCTCTTCTGGGATCACCTCGTTAGAATTTTCCAAGAGCATTAACCTATTAGATAGCCTGATAACCCTCCTACTACATTAAGGTTTTGATATAATAAGAGATTTTGGACTCGTAGTTTCTGATGTCTCATCATCCATAACTGTTAAATCCACTCTTGGATTGATTGGTGTATCTATCATCTCCTCTAAAACAATCTTGCTTTGAGGATAGTGATTTATTATATAATCCTCCTTGAGGAATGTAGTATTTATGCTAATGAACACTTTCTGCTCCTTAAGATCATAAAATGAATAACCATTAGTACCATTTGGGTAGCTGACAAATAGATAAACATCTAATCTCGGTCCCATTTTCTCAAGCTTTCCCTTCCACACAAGTGTAGGACACTCACACTTCTATAAATTTTATAAACTAGGCTTACACCTGGTTTATAATTCCTTGGGAGTGTTTAGAACTGCTTTAGATAGAGTCCCAAAAGAATACTGGTAGACTTAAATAACTGATCATCGATCTTACCATGTCAAGAAAAGTTCTATTCCTTCTTTTCGCAACACCATTTTGTTATGGTGTGTCTCGTGCAAAAGTTTGGAATATGATCCCATTTATAGGACCACATACATCTGTATGCACCAACTCTACTACCTCTTTTGATTTTATGCCCCTTGGCCTTAAAAGGCCTTTTGTTCATTTTACCCTCTAAGTAGGATTCACAAATTGGAAGTGGTTTAACCACTAAAGAGCCCAAAGGCCCATCCCAATCATTGGATCCTATTTAGATTAAAATAACCTAACCGCATATGCCAAAACATATTGAGTTATTTGAAGGAATCTTTCCTTTTGATGGTAAGACAACATATCAATTATTTTAGTATCATACAAGGAGTGAGGTGTAGGAGTAATTAAGTAAAGACCATCCATCAATGTACCAGAATTAATAAACATTTTATTTTTATTTATTAAAACTTCTAAATCAAAAATATTGAAAACCCAGATTTTAAAAAAAATGAAATGGAAATCAAGTACCTTCTACTTTCTGGTATTTAAAGACAATCTTTAATAGTGCTTAGCCTTAGGTGTGCACAAAATAATGCACAACATTTTGAGTTTGGGAATTAGTGTCAAGTGGGCATCATAATTAAATTTATAAACCGCTTAACACCTATACTATGTAGTATGAATGAGAAAGGGTCGTCCCAAGGGATTGGAGTCGTACTTGAATGTGAAAATGCAACTAGGGTTAGTAGGTCGAGTGATCAATAAATGGTTGGTTGGTTAAGTAAACTAGAGAGTAACTAAATTATACTAAGTAATTGAATGTAACAAAGAGTAAGCAAGAGAGAGAGAGAGAGATCTTGGGGTCTAGAGGTCACCACCAAGCAATACTTTTCTACACTTCCAACTAGTGACTAATGAGGGTCAAGTGTGTTGCAATATTTGTGTGTGTGTACTTGGTTGATTCAATTAGCAAGGGTGACCAATTTAAGCATACATTATCTAATCAACATGTGAAAAGCACAATATATCTAGCAATTAAGTATATATTGTCTAAATAGCATGTGAAAAGCACAATGTATCTAGCAAGTCATTAATCCTTTCATTAAGCTTACAAGCCAAATACACCACAAGGTTAGAGACATATGCTACTTGCATTCAAAAGTATGGAACATCAAACAATTAGCATGGATTGTCCTCTCATCTAACAATTATGCTATCACTACACTACAATTAAACTAATGGCATGAAATTAAACTAACTAAGCTAAGGAAGAGGCATAATCCATCAAGAAGTGAGCATGGACCATCTAGAAAATCACAAGAGCATTCTTTTAAGCACAATGTTTTGACAATCCCTAAATCCATAGCATTAATACACATAGACATGCATTAATTACACAAGAAATAGAGGTAAACACATGAACATCTATTCTAGCATATATAGACATATGGATAGAATGAAATGATTGATTGGAAACATTAAACCACATAAATCATTGAATAAACAAGATCTATATGTATGAAAGTGTCGAAACATTAATTACAACACTAATCCCTTAATAATACACAAGATTAAGATATAGAAAGCATGCTTGGGGCTAACTTTAGCCCTAAGAGGATGTCTAGCCACTTATGGTGATGATGCTCCAACCCTCAAGGGCTAATTCCATGGTTGAAATCTGCTCCTTGTTGATGAAGAGTCTCCAATGGTGTCTCTAGCCTCCTTCTCCTCTAAGCTTCCTCTCCAAGAGATGATATGAAATAATAATGGCTCCCTTTTATGTAAAAGCAATCCTTATCCTTATATAGGTAGGTCAAAATGACACCCAAAATAAGCTGGGGTCGTGCACACAATATTCCCTAATGATTGGATAAAGGACAACTTTCAATGAGATGGAATTTTAACTTTTTCGCACTGGAGGAAGTTCGATCGATCGAACCTTGAACTTGGATTGATCGAAAGTAAGTGAGATCGATCAAACTTAGGCTGGATCAATCCAACTGGCTGAACTTTTTGGAAAAAGAAAAATTCGAGATATTTATGGGAGATATTTATGGGAAAATGACAAAAATGGTTAGTGGGTGGTACAGCTGTGGATATGATCAATCATTTGAATAAGGACAAAAGTATTCGATCGATCGAATGATGGTGTTGGATCGATCGAACTTTTGGAACTTAATGCTTTTGGGTCAAGGCTTGGATCTATCTTGAAGTGTTGAGATCGATTATTGTTCGATCGATCGAACCTTGAACTTGGATCGATCGAACTTTGCTGCTTGCCACCTTTGGCTTCATTTGTTTTCTTCTTTCTCCACTTTGCTTCTTTCTTTGATTAATCCTAGAATTGCTTCAATTAAGCTCTTATTTGGCTGAGTTAGCTTATTTTTGGGATAAGTGCCTGAAAATGGAAATAATACAAAATCAATCTAAAATGGTAAAGTAAGATAGATAAAAGTACTAGAATGTCTAAGCTTAAGGGGTTTAAATACGCACTTTTCAGTGCTCATCACACCCCCAAACTTAAATATTACTAGTCCCTAGTAATGAACTAGAAAGTAAAGGAATGAAATAAACAACTATACAAGTATGAATCTGGAAAATAATAATTGGATAACGCCACTTTCGTAGTGAACACGATTGCACTTAGCATATGCAACAAGCCTTTTAAACCCCTATATTACCCCTAGTGGACGAGTGAAGTCTCGTGAGGGTTTTCAGAAATGGTACCCACAAACATTAAGCTCATTCTTTCAAAAGAGGCACCAATATTGCAAACAAGCATTGGGAGAAAACTACCTCGAGTATGCAATTTTTCAACCATTTCTAAGCAATCTCCTAAAATTTCAACATCAAGCAAGCAAGTATGGTCCTCCACACATCAAAAAAATGATCATGCAAATCAAAACAACTCTAGAATCCTTTTGAGTGAACCGACATCAAATGTGTTGCTATCTAAGCCAACTAAAGAATTAATCACATCCTTACCCTCAAATTAGCACACAAATCTAGTACCGATCATCAAGACAAAAAGTGGACCTTTTATTAAAGCTTTATTGTTCTAGGTGCCCTTATTCTTTTCATTCAATTTTTTTTTATTATTATTTATTTTTTTATTAAGGATCAAGATGGAAGTATTGTGCAATTTGTTGATCTATTAAGCTTTCTAGCGATTCATGAGGTCGAGCGTTAGGTCAATGACTCCCATACCAGACGGCTTTAGGGCATTAGGCATTCAAATACCCCTACGAACTTACAAGCTCAAATCAACTAGGTTACAAATCAAGACAACAAGTATCTAATCATTTCCCACTTCTCACCTTTTGGGAGAAGTCCTCACTTTTTTATTGCTTTTGCAACTTCTTCTTCTTCTTCTTTCTTTTTCCTTCTTTTTTTTTCTTTTTTTTTTTTTTTTTTTTTTTTTGTTTGAAGCAAGTTTAATTATAACCTAGAGTTTGGGCCCTCCACCTTTCGGCGCGAGAAGTTTAGTACTTGATGAGGCTAGAATCCCGGCTACTTAGTGAAAAGGGGTTGTTATCCACCTTTATCAAGAATGAAAGCTTTCAATGCACTACTAGCCCAATTAGGATATAACCAATTCAATAATCAATAAAGCATGTACCCCACAAATGAATGCTAGTGTGCGCCTGTGCTAGTGTAGAATCTTAGAGTGAATCTCAAAATAATCACAAAATTAGGATGATGTGGACCACAAGTGCAAGCAAGATATCAATCTTTCAAAAAATTTACTCCTAAATGGCATTCATAAGGCATACAAGGAGTATTGGACTCTTAAGTTAAGCAATTTTTAAATTCTAAGCAATATAGTCATCAAAAGATCAAAATCATAGCTAGATTGGACCAATCATAGAAATATCCCTCAAATACACAAGTCATGCTCAAATTTTGAATTTAAAACTATCATTGTAAAGCACCAGTCCCCCCAAACTTAAATTGCACAATGTCCTCAATGTGCAAAGAGAACAAAGGAAAGAGTATACCAGTGCAACTAAGCAAGAATGATTGGGACTGAAATATCCGAAGTAGGTAGCATTGCCCCCCCCCCCCCCCCCCAAACTTGGGATGAACTGTAGTCCTGAAAATTGGCACTTGGATAAACTTATCAGATAACAAAATGGGATTATCAGTGCACAATGGTCATGTAAATGTAAATGAGATAAACAGATAAAGAAATGAGAGAGGTATAAACTTATCAGATAACAAAATGGGATAATCAGTGCACAGTGGTCATGCAAGTGTAAGGGTGGTTTTGAAAATTGGGTAACACTCTCTCACTGAAGTCACTGTGATGCACCTGATGAAGTTAAAAGGACAGATAAGTGTAATACACCAGTGTCAAAGCCGACAAACCCGGCTGCAAAAATAATAGTATCATAAGTGTAGCAGACACATAACATAGATAAAAAGCATAAAAAGATAAAGAGACTGGGAGTCTCAAGCAGAGGGAGCTCCGCGGATCCCCCTAGCTAAGTCACCAATGGTAGTCAAGATCTCCGTACGAAGGTGAGAAATGTCAGCTCGAATGGCAGCCATCACATTTAGACGAAGGGTACTAATGTCAGCTCTAAGGGCAACCAGCATATCCTCCAAACTCTTAAGGTGCTCCTCTAGGTGACATATCTGATCATGAGCCTCAGGTGTGGCTGAAGTTGAAGAATTGTCATTCTTAGTCATGGTCTGCAAAAAGGAAATCTTGCAATGGGATTAAGTGCTAGAATAATGAATTAAAGGCACAATAGTAACATGTTTATCAGATAGGATAGACAAAATATATATGACATAAATCCATTCAAGTGATAGGATGTGAAGTATGCCAAGCAATATAAGAATGAAATGCATCCAATGTGGAATATCACAGGTATTGGGCATAGATATGATAGCATGAAGTGACTACAAGATGAATGAAGCGTACGTGTGAGATCTGTGAAATTCGATCGATCAGAAAAAAGAGTGAGATCGATCACAAAAGTTTGATCGATCGAAAATAAGTGAGATTGATCTCACAACTTCGATCGATCGAACTGTGTTCTGTAAAAAATGAGAAGTCACAGATCTGGGACTAAAGCACGGGACCTACACAAACATGTTCGTGGGCCCATCAATCACAACAATCATCAATCACAATTATCTATAATGGCTCACACTCCCAAAAATCAAAGCAACTCATTACAATGGATATGGCATAAAGACGAAAATGGACATATAAATATGAAAAGCTTAAAACTTCATCCATACCAACAATCATCATGAATATGGGAGTGGATCAAACACTTAAAGCATACTGTTAACAAATCATGGTGTGAAATCAATAATGGGGTCTCGGATCTTACGTTGAAGCAAAGAAATGAGAGATGAAATGAAATGTGAAGAGGAAGAAGATCTGAGAAGAGGGAGAGATCGACACCTGGCTCACTATGGAGATCTCACCGGAGATGGAGGAGATGTGCGAGGATACGGTGACGTAGGAACTAGGGTTTGGAAATGGGGGAGAATGGGATCTTATCCTCTATTTAAAAACTGTCGCACAAGAGTTCGATCGATTGAACTAGAATTTCAAATCGATCGAAACTTCTTCTTCTTTTTTTCTTTTTCTTTTTTGAATAAATAAGAAAATAAAATAAAAATAAAAATGAAAATATTTTTGGATTTTTGAAAATTGAAAAGTCAAAACAAAGTCAAACAATGAAATGGAGAATTGAGATCGATCAGAACAAGAGTTCGATCGATCAGACAGAGAGCAAAAATATGCAGGTTTTTGGTTCAAAAATTTGGCTAAGTGTTGGAACATGAGAGTGATCAAACTTGGAAGTTGGATCGATCGAAGAACTTTCAGATCGATCTTGGAATGTTTCGAACGATCAGACAGAGAGCTGAAATATGCAGGTGGATGCAGGATCAAAATTTTGCTAAGTTTTGAATCATGAGATCGATTGAACTTGGAAGTTGGATCGATCAAAAGTCTCTTGATCGATCTAAGAGTTGGTTTGAAGATGGGACAGAGAGGTGATTTGGATGCAGGTTTCTGCAGGTCAAAAAAATTTCTAAGTGTTGGATGCAAAGAGGAGTTCGATCAATCGAACTCAAGTTTGAGATCAATCGAACTTTGCAGAATGCTCGATAATGACATGAAAGCTCGTGCAATCCTCACCAAAGTTTTTTTCAATGCATATGAAAACCAAAAATAAGTATCTAGACTTTGCATGAAATCAAATGAAAGATAGAAATGAGGGAGGAATAGGGTTTTGATACCCTACAAATGCCTTTGCAAGTCTTTAACGTCTCTAGCAAGACGTTAGACTCTTTTAGTCCAGATCAAAGATCTTGTTATGTATCCCCTCCTTATTGGGATGATGAATGGTTTTTTGAACTTTTCCTAACAAATGGTTCTTTGAAGAACTTGTTGGTTTAAACTCAAAAGGAGCTCTTGGTTCCTTGTTAATGCAATCTTCTATGTGCCCATACACCGGGTCAATTAGATGTGCAACTTCAAAATGTCTTTGAAAGACTTGGCCCTCTATGTAAGGTTTCAATCTTTGACCATTAACTTTGAAAATGTTACCCTTCTTCAAGTTTTTGATTTCAACTGCCCCATGAGGTGCAACAGAGATGATTTCATAAGGGCCTTCCCATTTGGTTCTCAATTTCCCAGGAAAGATTTTCAATCTAGAGTTGAAAAGCCAAGCTTTTTGACCGGGTTCCAAAGACTTTTTCACAATATGCTTATCATGAAAGGTTTTGGTTCATTCTTTGTAGATTTTGGCATTATCATAAGCATTGTGTCTCAACTCTTCTAACTCACTCAATTGGAGTAACCTATTCTCTCCGGCTTTATCAAGGTCAAAATTGAGCTTTTTAACTGCCCATAAGGCTTTATGCTCTAGCTCAACCGGAAGATGGCAAGGCCTTCCATATACAAGTCTATAAGGAGACATGTCAATGGGAGTCTTGTATACCGTCCGATAAGCCCATAAAGCATCATTTAGCTTTCTTGACCAATCCTTCCAGGTGGTGTTAACCATTTTCTCAAGAATATGCTTAATTTCCCAGTTAGACACTTCAACTTGCCTGCTTGTTTAAGGATGGTAGGGAGTGGCTACCTTATGAGTGATGGAGTACTTAAGAAATAAATGCCTCAAGAATTGATTGCAAAAATGTTTTCCTCCATCACTTATTATAGCCCTTGGCATACCAAAACGAGCAAAGATATTGGATTTGATGAATTGAATGACCACGGAGTGGTCATTTGTTTTGGTAGCACATGCTTCCACCCACTTGGAAATATAATGAACGGCAAGAAGAATGTATTGAAAACCATAGGACATATGAAATGGACCCATAAAATCAATGTCCCATATATCAAAGATCTCAACAATAAGTATATTGGTCAAGGGCATCATATCCCTTCTAAACATTGTTCCCATCTTTTGACATCTCTCACATGATTTGCAAAAATTATAAGTATCTCTATGAATAGTGGGCTAAAAGAGCCCACTTTGAAGAACCTTCAAGGCGGTCTTCTTTGCACTAAAATGCCCACCACATGCAAGAGTATGACAAAACACTAGGACACTTGGAATTTCACTCTCTAGAATGCATCTTCTCACAATTTGATCCGGACAATATCGGTATAAGACAGGGTCTTCTCAATAGTAATTCTGGATGTTGGCAAAGAAACGATTCTTTTTGTTTTTCAACCAAGAAGTTAGTAACTTGCCTACTGCCAAATAATTCACAATGTTAGCAAACCAAGGAATTTTTCTATTAGAAATTTGAAAGAGTTGTTCAACTGGAAAAGAGTCATAGATTGGTAGACTAGGGAAAGGCTATCGATAACCTAGAAAGATGATCGGCAACCACATTTTCGGAGCCTTTTTTGCCCTTGATTTCAAAATAGAATTCCTGAAAAAGCAAAATCCATCTAATTAGCCTAAGTTTTGTTTCCCTTTTTGTCAATAGATGCCTCAAGGCGGCATGATCAAAATAAACGATAACCTTGGACCCTAAGAGATAGGAACGAAATTTATTAAGAGCATATACTACGGCAAGTAATTCTTTCTCGGTAGTGAAGTAATTCAATTGAGCTCCCGAGAAAGTTTACTTGCATAGTATATGGCATAAGGAAGCTTACCCACTCTTTGTCCCAAAACTGCCCCCATGGCATAATCAGAAGCATCACACATGATTTCAAATGGCAATGCCCAATTGGGAGGTTGCATGATAAGAGCAGATGATAATAATTCACACAATTTATGAAAAGCGTCTAGGCATGCTTGATCAAAGACGAAAGGAGTTTCCTTAGCAAGAAGATTGCACAAGGGTCAAGCAATTTTGCTAAAGTCTTTGATAAAATGGCGATAAAAGCTAGCATGACCTAGAAAGGAATGAACCTCTATCACCGTTGAAGGTGGAGGCAATTCAGAAATAAGCTTAACCTTCGCTTTATCTACCTCTATTCCTCTCCTTGAGATAACGTGACCCAAAACAATACCTTCTTGAACCATGAAATGGCTCTTTTCCCAACTAAGTACAAGGTTGGTTTCACGACATCTCTTAAGCACTAGATTTAAGTTTTTGAGGCATGCATCAAATAAAGATCCAAAAACAGAAAAATCATCCATGAAGACCTCTAGATGTTCTTTCACCATATCCGAGAAAATTGGCATTATACACCTTTGGAATGTGGCGGGTGCATTGCACAAACCAAAAGGCATCCGTTTATAAGCAAATGTGCTAAATGGACATGTAAAAGTGATTTTCTCTTGGTCTAATGGGTCGACGGCTACTTGATTGTACCCCGAATAGCCATCAAGGAAGCAATAATATTGTTGCCCGGCCAATCTCTCTAGAATTTGATCAATGAATGGCAAAGGGAAGTGATCGTTTCTAGTGGCGGCATTTAATTTGCGGTAATCAATGCATACACGCTATGAATTAGCGGTACGCTTAGAGATTTCCTCACCCTTTGTATTCTCAACCACCATAATCCCCGATTTTTTGGGAACTACTTGAGTTGGACTCACCCATTTGCTACCGGAGATTGGGTAAATGATTCCAGCATCTAAGAGTTTGACAACTTCCTTCTTAACTACTTCCTTCATGTTTGGATTAAGTCTCCTTTGGGCATCCCTAAAGGGTTTTACATCATCTTCCATAAGTATGCGATGCATACAAATAGAGGGGTCAATTCCCTTAAGATCCGCCACACTCTATCCTATGGCTTCCTTATTTTCTTTAAGCACACTTAAGAGAGCATCTTCTTGGTCTTTTTCGAGACTTGAAGAAATGTTAACCGGAAGAGTTTCTTTTGGTCCTAAGAATGCATACTTGAGATTGGAAGGTAGAGTTTGAAGTTCAAGAATTGGTGGAGAGACTAAAGATGAGATCGGTGGAGTGCTAGAGAGTAGAGGAAGAGGTTCTATTGGAGTTTTCCAAGATGGAAAATTTAAGCTTGCAACAGATTCCATGAGATTGCTTACTTTATTCATTGAATTTTCATCATCAAATCCACAACTTCCATACATTTCAAGAAGACAAGAGGCTAGAGGATTATCGGATAAAAGAGATGAAAGACTATCCTCAATTGGTTGTTTCATTACCATTGTTGGAATTGCTTCCTCAACAACCTCATCTAACACATCTATAAGGTAACACTCATCCTCATCCATGGGATGTCGACTTGCATGGAAAACGTTAAGTTTGATCATCATATTACCAAAAGAGAGGTCCATTATCCCAGATCTACAATTAATTATTGCATTTGCGATGGCAAGGAATGGTCTTCCCAAGATGATTGGGATGTGGTTAGAGGGATTAGTAACCGGTTCGGTATCAAGAACTACGAAATCAACCAGAAAGTAGAATTTATCTACCTTGACAAAAATGTCCTTAACCATGCCCCTAGGTGTCTTGACGGATCTATCGGCCATTTGAAGCACCATCGAGGTTGGCTTAAATTCATTCAACCCTAATTGGACATATACGGAATAAGGAATCAAGTTAACACTTGCACCTAAGTCAAGAAGAGCTCTACGAATTTCATGAGTTCCAATCACACAAGAAATAGTCGGAGCACCGGGATCTTTGAACTTAAATGGAGTGTTTTGTTGAAGAATGGAGCTCACTTGCTCCGTGAGGAACACTTTTTTAGGGCTTGGTCCCTTGCTCTTCCTCTTTTATGTGCAAAGATCTTTCAAGAATTTTGCATAAGGTGGAATTTGCTTAATGGCATCCAAAAGAGGAAGATTGATATTGACTTGCTTAAAAACTTCCATCATATCATGTGTTTTCCCTTCTTACCTCCCATGAGGCAAAGTTTCCTTTAAAGCATAAGGGAATGGAGCTTTTGGCTCACAAGACTTTGTAATTTGAGAGGATGGTGGAGAAGATTGAGAATTCCGATTAGGATCATTTTCATTCAAAGGAGTAGGAGTAGAATTGAAAATTAGATGGGTGACAACTTTAGGTTGCACCGATTCATTATCTTCCTTTGGTAGCTCAACCCTATTGTCCACTATCTTACCACTTCTCAAGGTGGTGATGGCTTACGTTTGAGCTTGGGGAGAATACCCCAATGTAAGGTTTGCTTCCACACAAAATTGGGTCTTTGGATTCCTCTTGGGTTAACTAGGCAATTTCCCAATTTCTCTTGCATTCAATGTATTAGCTATGGTCTCAATTTGGGATTCAAGCTTTGATATAGATTGGGAGTGGGAATGCAACAAGTTGGTATCCTTTTCTAAGCTACCCAAAGTCATCAAGACCTTATCTTCAAATGTGGAATTACTAGAAAGTGCTTGAGGATAATGAAAGCCAACTTGGGAATCATACATTTGAGGATGTGAGAAGTCATTCATTTTTTGATGATGAAAAGAAGAAGAAACGAACCCTTGAGAACCTCCATTTTTTTTTATGAGGTGGAATGTATTTTCTTCGAAGATTTTTAGCTTGATAAGGGTTTTTATTCCACAATGGAACATATGCTTTTGAATAAGAGTGAGCAAATGTGGCATTAACTTATTCAAAGCGTTCATTAACAACATGTCCATGGGGACAATTGAAAGTAGTATGCAAAACACTTGAACATGTCATGCAAGGCTCACAAAGATGAGTTGTATGATGAAAATGAGACACATTGGTAGCCGATTTTTGATTCAACAAGAATTGATCAAGTTTTTGAGAAAGAGTTTTAACCTCGGCTACAATTTCCCTTGAATTATCAATTTGACACACTGTTACACTTTCCTCCTTTTTAATAAAACCATGGTCAAGCCGAGAAGTGTAATATTTGTGCAAAGAATTTTCACTCATTTTTTCAAAGAGGTGCCAATTGTCATCTTCATGTTTTCCAAAATATGAACCCCCACATGAGGTATCAACTATGTCCTTTTGCATATCGGATAGGCTTTCATAAAAGTATTGGACAACTTGCCATTTTGGAATACCATGGTGTGGATACTTTCTTAGCAAGTCATTCAATCTCTCCCATGCCTCATGCAACAACTCTCCTTCCCTTTGAGAAAATTCTCTAATTGAAGCACACATTACATTGGTCAAACTTACGGGGTAAATTTTTTTAAAAAACTCATTTTGCATTTGTACCCAAGATGTTATTCCCTAAAGTATTGAACCAATGTTTTGCTTTATTTTTAAGTGTGAAAGGGAAGAGGAGTAATTTAAGAACTTCCTCCGGGACATCCATGTACCTCACGATGGAACATAGTTCAATAAATTCATTAAGATGCCCATATGGTTCCTCTTCATCCAAGCCATAAAAGAGTGGACACATTTGAATGGTCTCGGGTTTGATTTCATATTGATTAGCCTCAAAATTAGGCAACATAATGCAAGTAGGTGCATGGTATGCATGAAGATTATAATGATCACAAAGGACCATTAGAGGAATTGGAGCTTGAACTCCAGGGTCATGTTGATTAAGAGGTAGGTTATGCATGAAACGTGGGTCTAAGTAGCCAAGATTACCCTCTAGATTTTCCATGTGAATGCCTAGAATGTATGATAGGACAAGTTCTATACAAGGCTACAAATGACACACAAATCACCACAAAACAAGCAAGCACTCCTCCTTCACAACAAATCAACAATCAACAAACTTCCTCCACATGCAATGTTCCCATACTCCCATGCTTGGATAACAATGCAAAGAAAAGTAAATTGCCTCCACGCGGGCTCACGATTTACCTAAGAATTCAAAAACAAGCCTCCACGTGGGCCGACGATTTAACTAAGGGATTGAGTAAGAAAGTCTCACAAAGGTCCTTTAGCACTTCAACTCCAAATTTAAAGCTTAGCTTAGCAAATTTTTTATTATTTTTAGCATTTTTCCTTGCTTGCCTAGCTCCTTTACTTGATAGCTCATTTACTTGCCTCCTAGCGCAATACTCCTTGTCAAAGATGAACAAACACAATAAGTAATCTAAAAGAAAAACAAAGTAAAGACACGATCAAAAAGTACTAATTCCTAATTGATTCCACAAACACAACGTTGCCTAATCCCTGGCAACGGTGCTAAAAACTATGGTGCTTAGCCCTAGGTGTGTACAAAATAATGCATAACACTTTGAGTTTGGAAATTAGTGTCAAGTGGGCATCATAATTAAATTTATAAACCGTTTAACACCTATACTATGTAGTATGAGTGAGAAGGGGTTGTCCCAAGGGATTGGAGTCGTACTTGAATGTGAAAATGCAACTAGGGTTAGTAGGTCGAGTGATCAACAAATGGTTGGTTGGTTAAGTAAACTAGAGAGCAACTAAATTAAACTAAGTAATTGAATGTAACAAAGAGTAAGCAAGAGAGAAAGAGAGATCTTGGGGTCTAAAGGTCACCACCAAGCAATGCTTTTCTACACTTCCAACTAGTGACTAATGAGGGTAAAGTGTGTTATAATATTTGTGTGTGTGTGTTTGGTTGATTCAATTAGCAAGGGTGACCAATTTAAGCATACATTGTCTAATCAACATGTGAAAAGCACAATATATCTAGCAATTAAGTATATATTGTCTAAATAGCATGTGAAAAGCACAATGTATCTAGCAAGTCATTAATCCTTTCATTAAGCTCACAAGCCAAATACACCACAAGGTTAGAGACATATGCTACTTGCATTCAAAAGTATAGAACATCAAACAATTAGCATAGATTGTCCTATCATCTAACAATTATGCTATCACTACACTACAATTAAACTAATGGCATGAAATTAAACTAACTAAGCTAAGGGAGAGGCATAATCCATCAAGAAATGAGCATGGACCATCTAGAAAATTACAAGAGCATTCTTTTAAGCACAATGTTTTGACAATCCCTAAATCCATAGCATTAATACACATAGACATGCATCAATTACACAAGAAATAGAGGTAAACACATGAACATCTATTCTAGCATATATAGACATATGGATAGAATGAAATGATTGATTGGAAGCATTAAACCACATTAATTATTGAATAAACAAGATCTATATGTATGAAAGTGTTAAAACATTAATTACAACACTAATCCCTCAATAATACACAAGATTAAGATACAGAAAGCATGCTTGGGGCTAACTTTAGCCCCAAAAGGATGTCTAGCCACTCATGGTGATGATGCTCCAACCCTCAAGGGCTAATTCCATGGTTGAAATCTGCTCCTTGTTGATGAAGAGTCTCCAATGGTATCTCTAGCCTCCTCCTCCTTTAAGCTTGCTCTCCAAGAGATGATATGAAATAATAATGGCTCCCCTTTATGTAAAAGCAATCCTTATCCTTATATAGGTAGGTCAAAATGACACCCAAAATGAGCTGGGTCGTGCACACAATATTCCCTAATGATTGGATAAAGGACAACTTTCAATGAGATGGAATTTTAACTTTTTCGCACTAGAGGAAGTTTGATCGATCGAACCTTGAACTTGGATCGATCGAAAGTAAGTGAGATCGATCGAACTTAGGCTGGATTGATCCAACTGGCTAAACTTTTTGGAAAAAGACAAATCCGAGATATTTATGGAAAAGGACAAAAGTGGTCAGTGGGTGGTACAGCTGTGGATAGAATCAATCATTTGAATAAGGACAAAAGTGTTCGATCGATCGAAGGATGGTGTTGGATAAATTGAACTTTTGGAACTTAATGCTTTTTGGTCAAGGCTTGGATCTATCTTGAAGTGCTGAGATTGATCATTGTTCGATCAATCGAACCTTGAACTTGGATCGATCGAACTTTGCTGCTTGCCACCTTTGGCTTCATTTGCTTCCTTCTTTCTCTACTTTGCTCCTTTCTTTGATTAATCCCAGAATTGCTTCAATTTAGCTCTTATTTGGCTGAGTTAGCTTATTTTTGGGATAAGTGCCTGAAAATAGAAATAATACAAAATCAATCTAAAATGGTAAAGTAAGATAAATAAAAGTACTAGAATGTCTAAGCTTAAGTGGTTTAAATACGCATTTTTCAGTGCTCATCATTTAATAATAAACTCCTATAATTTATTTCAAAATATCTACTCCTACTAATACTGCCTCTATCCTTGCTTGTGAAGCAAGATGAAAATAGATATTTCCCCTTCACTCAGTCTTTTGGTTTCCTAAAACCCCTGCAATAAATTACAAACATAGTTAGTGGCTCCAGAATCTACAAACTAGGTATCTGTAGATCCAACCACATATCATGTCTTAATAATGCGTGACTGAAGCATATCTTCAGAGTGCTTCTTTGCTAGATACACCCGACAATTCCTTTTCTAATGTCCTTCCTTATCACAATGGAAACAATTTCCTTTGATTTTAGCCTTGCCCTTAGCCTTGACAATCCCAACACTAGTACTAACCTTTTTGGGGATAGTGGAACCTTGCTTCTTATTATGGTTCTTGCATTTCGGCTGTCCATGAGAAGAAGAACCCTTTTTCACTGTGTGAACTCTCCCTTGACCCTTAAAAATTCCTTCTGCAGCTTGCAAAGCATTCATTAGTTCTAATAAAGAATAAGCCATATTGTTCATAGAATAATTTAGTTTAAACTAATTGAATGACTTTGGAAATGATTGTAGAATTATATTAACCTGGGTCTCACCATCTATGTTTGCCCTAAGAACCTCCAGTTCATTTAAATAAGAAATCATTTTTAAAGGTGATCACTAAATGGAGTTCCTTCGGGTATACGAGCATTTATAATTTGTTTCATTACGACTTGTCGTGCCGCTCTACTTTGTTCCCCAAACATTTCCTAAAGGTTCAACAAAATGTCATTAGCAGTGATAAAAGACTGATACTGATGTTGTAAAACATTTGACATTGAAGCTAAAATATAGCACTTGGCCATATCATCAGCCTTTTGCCACTTCTCGTACATTTTCTTTAGCTCCTGGCTGTCATTAGGGCCAGGCATAAAAGTGCACTTTTGAGTGAGCACAAATTTGTACTCTGTGCAGTAAGCACAATATGAAGATTTCTCTTCCAGTCAACATAATTCGGCCCGGTTAATTTGTTGTCCTTAAGAATAGCAGCAAGTAGACTAAGAACATTCGACATCTGAAATATATATAAACATTCATGCATAAATAAAAGGGTATACATTCAGAAAACAAAAATAAACTTTATTTTTCATATATTCTCTCCTTGGGTCTCTCTAAACCACTAATGTAATGAAAACATCGGTAATCATAATTCCTGTAGGTATTCACTCGTTTCTCACAGGGGGCAATAAGAACATGCCACTACCAAGAGATCATGTCACTACCTTGATTACACGAAAACAGTTTCCACCATATCCCATTGTCTAGGCATCTCATACCAAATGAAATATGGCAACCGATTTAATCTTGGCCTCTAAGTGAAAATACCCCCTGAGGTGGAGGGTACTCCCACTTAGTCAAGTGTACACCATTGTCTAAAAGTAGTGCAATTGAATGAGGCTCGTCTCCTAATGGTGATCGTCCCCATCCGCCTGTCGCTAGTTCTATCATACGAAATCTATATCTAATAACCAGTGAAACAAATACCCTCTAGAGGAGCACCCAAGATTGGTGGTGAGGTACTTGTTCCACCTTACAATAAATCAGCAATGCAAGGTTGTGAAATTTAAGATTAAATCCCACTCCCACTTAACTTTTGAAATTAGAAAGTTTTCAATTACATCCATCATATGCATAAAATCATCATATTACAATATTAATTTTAATCTAAATAATATTAGAATCCATTTTAAAATTTCTTTTAGGCTTAATGAGCCTAATCCATTTGGGTCAACTTAGCTCAATTTCTTAAGATAAGCTATGGGATAATCATGCACTTTTCACAAAATTTAATTAAAATTTTTAATTTTCAGAAAATCAAATTTTTGAAAAATTTTGGAAAGTGCTAATTTTCCCAATACAACCCAAATAAATAATTCCAATTTTATTTAGTTTAAAATTAACTAAAACACAACTGGAGCAATTCATGGATTAAGCAAGACATTCAAGCATATAACCATCACATGAATATAAGCATGCAAATAAAAATCATATTGCACCATAAATAGTGATAATCCCCTCTCATGACCGGTTAAATATCATCTCATGATTACCTTATTGGTAACAAGGGCACTAAAAACATAAAATTTGGATAAGATTTTGAATAGATTCCGCTAAGACTTTTTTGTGGATCTATAGATGAGTGTGTTCTTCTCTGCAAGAAGATGAACGTGGTATATTTACTTTCTCAAATCTGTTTCTGGATGAATGAGAAATTAGCTCCAAAGTGAGGTGTTTAATAAGCCTAAATAGGTTTGCAAAATGTGGCAAATATTTGTCCCACATCAGAAAAATATTAAAACCAAAAGGCACCATGAGGCCTATATAAACCCCCCCCCCCCCCCCCCTTGGGTTCATTCCATAGCACTCCAATTCAGAATTCAGAATCTTTTTCTCTAATTCTGAATTATCTCATTCCTCTATCTTTTTTTATAAGTGTCTGTGGGTTTAAGCCCTTGTCTTTGGGTTCGAGCCTTAGTCAGTCACTCCTAGTCCTAGCTTAATCAGTCACTCCGAGTCCGAATTCGAGTCAAAAAGTACTACACCGAGCTGGTTCACCTATTCTATTGGTTTGCAGTGCTACTACCAAAGGAAGTAAAAGTCATTGTATCTGGGAGATAGACACCACTGAGCCGGTTAGCACTATAGCGGGGCTAATCTATCTTAAGAATATAGAATCAAATTCTAACCTCGACTTATTTTCAGGTTTTTTTATTTTTTTTTATTTTATTTTATAAGATATTATATATATAGATTATTATTTTATAATAATAATTATATATGTACACATATTATATTTATGCATAATATTTAAATAGTATAATATTTAAATAGTAATACTATAGTGTATTATACTTAGACCATATTTTGGACTACAATCTTAAGACAAATTCGGCTTATACTATAGTTTAATTAATTAAATATTATTGTTTCTGTAAATTTGACTGTAGTCTATATATTTAATATAACAGATGAATGGCAAGTACAAGAACTACTATGCCTAATGTTCCAGTCAGTCATAAGGAGAAGCTCTAAAAATTTAATGGGGCGGAGTTTAAAAGGTGGTAACAGAAAATGATGTTTTACCTTACAACTTTATAGAGCGAAGTACTGAACCTCTAACATTAATTCACAGTGATATCTGTGACTTTAAATTTGTGCCAACCAGAGGTGGGAAAAAGTATTTCAATACTTTTATTGATGATTGCACAAGATACTATTATGTATACTTGTTAAGAAGCAAAGATGAAGCCTTGGAAATGTTTAAACATTATAAGAATGAGGTTGAGAATCAACTTGGCAAAAAGATAAGGTGTTTAGAAGTGATAGAGGTAGTGAATACGAAGCACTATTCACTGACATTTGCTCAGAACATGGTATTATTCACCAAACTACAGCTCCTTATTCACCACAACAGAACAGTGTTGCTAGATGTAAAAACCGTACCTTAAAAGAAATGAAAAATGCTATGTTGATAAGTTCTAGTTTAACCCAGCATTTGTGGGGGGAAGCTTTGCTTTCTGCTAATTATGTTCTCAACAAAATACCTCAAAAGGAAACAAATATGACACCTTATGAATTATGGAAAGGTCAAAAACCTTCCTATAAATTCTTAAAAGTGTGAAGGTGTCTAGCTAAGGTTGCGGTTCTTACTCCTAAGAAAGTTAAGATAGGATTAAAAACCTATGATGGTATTTTCATAGGTTATACATAGAATAATAGTGGATATCATTTCCTTGTGCATAAATCAGACATTCCTGATATCTATGTCAATACAATTATTGAGTTAAGGAATGCTTATTTCTTTGGGGATATATTTCCTTGTAAAAATCTTCTTAAAAGAAATCATGATATTTTTAATAACAATATACAAGAGAATATAGACCAAGAGTCTATAAATGATGAAAATAAGGAAGAACCTAGACATAGCAAAAGAGATAGAACGTCTAAGTCATTTGGTCCTGATTTTCTGACATATATATTGGAGAATGAGCCACAAAGTTATAAAGAAGTTACATCTTCTCCTGAAGCTCCTTTATGGAAAGAAGACATAAATAGTGAAATTGAATCCATCATACAAAATCATACTTAGGAGTTGGTAGATCTTTCTCCTGGTATTAAACCTTTAGGGTATAAGTGAATTTTTAATAGGAAGATGAAGCCTGATGGTTCAATAGATAAATATAAAGCTAGGCTTGTTGATAAGAGATACAGGCAAAATGAAGGCTTAGATTATTTTGATACGTATTAACCAGTCACAAGAATAACATCCATTAGATTGTTACCAGCTATTGTGACATTGCAAAATTTAGAAATACATCAAATAGATGTTAAGACTGCATTCTTGAATGGTAAATTAGAGGAGGAAATTTATATGGAACAACCTAAAGGTTTTATTGTTCTAGGAAAATAAAAGAAGGTATGCAAACTTGTAAAATCCTTATATGGATTGAAACAAGCACCTAAACAATAGCATGAAAAATTTGACAAAGTGATGGTGTCAAATGATTTTAGAATTAATAAATGTGATAAATGTGTTTATATGAAAAACACTAAAAAGATGTTGACTAAAAATTTCGATATGAAAGATTTAGGCATAGCTAATATCATATTAGGAATCAAGATTTCTAGAACATTAGATGGTATAGTATTATCTCAATCTCACTATATTGAGAAAATATTAGAAAAGTTTAATAAAGAATATAGTAGTCTTGTAAAGACTTTTGTTAATGTAAATCTTCATTTATCGAAAAATACTAGTCCTAGCATATCACAACTTGAGTATTCTTGCATTATAAGAAGCTTAATGTATTTCATGAATTGCACATAACCACACATAGCATACTTGGTTAAAAAATTGAGTGGATATACTAGTAATCCAAGAAAGAACCATTGGACTGCAATAATCAGGGTTCTAAGATATTTAAGATATATCATAAGTTATGGATTACATTATTCTAGATATCCAGTAATACTTGAAGGATATAATGATACTAATTGGATATCAGATATGAAGGATTTTAAATCCACTAGTGGCTATGTCTTTATAATTGGAGGAGGTGCCATATCTTGGAAATCTTCAAAACAGACTTGTATTGCCAGATCCACTATGGAATCTGAATTTATTGCTTTGCATAAAACTGGTGAAGAAGCTGAGTGGCTTCGTAATTTCTTAGAATATATTCCAAATTGGCCTAAACCTGTGCCCGCTATATGTATACATTGCAATAGTCAATCAGCAATTGGAATGGCACAAAGTAATATGTATAATCGTAAGTCTCGACATATATGTCGACGACATAATACTGTTAGACAATTGCTTTCAAGTAGGATAATCTCAATAGATTATATCAAGTCAAAAGATAATTTAGCAGATCCGTTTACAAAAGGTTTGACAAGAGAGCAAGTGTATAGTTCATCGAGGGGAATTGGATTAAAGGCAAAAGCTAATGAGTCATTTTAATAGAAACCCAACCTAGTTGACTGGAGATCCCAAGATCTAGGTTTAAAGGGACAATAGAAATTCTGAATGGCTTACCAGAAGTATAGGGAAAATTTAATCTTCAACCCATTACTATAATGAGACAGTGTTACCTACAGCGATAAGTAGGATAAGTTATGTTTTTTATGACTCTTATACCTTGAAAATTTAAGTAGGGTATACTAGGATACTCTTAATAAGAATTCACCTATATGAGTGTGAAGTGGGCCTGCTTCTATGAGAACTTCTAAGGCTAAGTATTCTAGAGCACTTATGAAATATCGGGAGTTGTTCAGGGCCATATGAACACAACCATGAGAACCGACTTTGTACGAGAAGGAACTGTGTGTTTGCTATTGTCTTGGTTTACATCAACGTTTGAACAGTTCAAGACATCATGTTCACTGGTTAGCCAGTAAATCTGATAGTAATACACTAGGAAAGGTTCAATGCCAAAAGCTACCTATCCCGATACAGTTACTTTCCAATAATACTCTCTCTAGTGTCTGTATCTTCTTCATTTGCAATTTACGTAAATTTCCATTCATGTGAAGGATTATTGGAAATAGGGCATTAAAAACATAAACTTTGGATGAGATTTTGAATAGATTCTACTAAGACTTTTTTGCGGATCTATATACGAGCGCATTCCTCTCTGCAAGGAGATGAACGTGATTTATTTACTTTCTTAAATCCGTTTCCGAGTGAATGATAAATTAGGTCCAAAGTGAGGTGTTTGATAAGCCTAAATGAGTTTGCAAAATGTGGGAAATATTTGTCCTATATCGAAAAAATATTAAAACCAAAAGGCACCATAGGGCCTATATAAAGCCCCCATTGGGTTCATTCCAAAGCACTCCAATTCAGAATCCTTTTCTCTAATTCTGAATTCTTTCATTCCTCTCTCTTTTTCTATAAGTATCTATGGGTTTGAGCCCTTGTCTTTGGATTCAAGCCTTAGTCAATCACTCCTAGTCCAAGCTTAATCAGTCACTCCGAGTCCGAGTTCGAGTCAGAGAGTACTAAACCGAGCCGGTTCATCTATTCCTTTGGTTTGCAGTGCTACTACCGAAGGAAGTAAAAGTCATTGTATCTTGGGAGATAGACACTACTAAGTCCATTAGTACCATAGCGGGGTGAATCTGTCTTAAGGACATAGAATCAAATTATAGTCTCGACTTATTTTCAGGTTCTTTTATAAGATATTATATATATAGATTATTATTTTATAATAATAATTATACATATACACATATTATATTTATGCATAATATTTAAATAGTAATATTGTAGCATATGGTATACTTAGACCGTATTTTGGACTACAATGTGTTTCCAAATTCTTCCATTGGAAGCCTTGACTCTTATCTTGTTTGAATCTTTTCTTGAACTCTTCAAGAATTTTAACCCTAAATTTTGAGAATGTAGTACAAAGCTTTGTCCTAAACCCAATTTAGGGCTTACAAAAAAATTTAAACAAGATAAAATAAATAAATAATTAAATCCTATTCCACTAGAGAAAAACCAATACTTATTAGATCAGCCCTTTAAAATGTTCTCTAATTAATTAATTACATCACATGTAATTAAATAATAATTAAGCTTAAATATCCACGCATATAAACATAAGCATTTGTCAATATATATATAAATTCAATAAGCAAACAGATTGCACTTGCTACATTTCAAAGAATTTGAACAGTAATGGCACAGGTATAACTTCTACACATCACATGCATAGTCACAAATATAGCCTAACATGTGCATGTCAGTTTTGGGGCATTTATTACGGACTATAAGACAAATGAGATGTTAATATTGAATCACCCATTCAATATCACACAGTAAAGGATTTTAAACACACCTTTTGACTGCTACAATCTGTAATGCATAACTTCTACCCATCACTGATTCACTTTACACAAATATTCAGTAATCATCATATAAAAAAAATTATAAAAAAAAATAATAATAATAATAATAAAATTGTTTTCTTTTTCTTTTTAATTCAACAGAATGAAAAAGAAAACAGCCCACTTGGGACATGACTCATTGGATGTCAATGATTCTCAAAAGTAGTCAGACTACTAATTATCTTTTTAAAGATATAAAATTGATTGAACTCAAAACAAAAATTGTTTGAACAATTCTTAATATTGAGTACATATATTATATCAATAGTGCTGATATCATAATATATAATATTGAACATACAATCAAATAAAATAATAAAATATATTATATTCATTAGGAGATTTTTAATCTCTGATTGTTTGCCATTGACTTGAATCTTAAACCACGTGAATGACTCGTCTATAGGCTACTAACCGATAAGAACTGAGAAACCAATTGAGAAATTCCAATGGGGATTCTTTTTTCATAACCGGTGACTTAGGGCATTCTCTTTCCTTGATTTATTTATTTATTTTTATTAATGATATCTATCACATAGGTGAGGTAGATCACACAAATGTAGACCCCCATGCGAAAAATTTATATATTTTTAATTCCCTTTTGATGTGCGACACCTATCTCATGGGCGAGCACAACACTGATCACAAGCTGCTGCCAATGTGCAGCCGCCCATACAAATATATATATGCATATATTTATATTAATTGTTACCCGATTACCATCTCATAGTTAATAGATTAGACAAATAATAATAAATAAATAAAAATATATTCATGAAATAAAGAAATATAATTCATGAATAAAACATCTATAAATGCATAGATAATAGTCAAGTATTCAAATCATTACTATGATTTCATAAAAAGCATGTGGGTTGCTTTGATACCAATTGAAGGCAAAATGGAAGCGATTTAAAATTTTCAGAATCTTATCCACATGATTTTTCATCAACTCAAGAACACTTAAAAGAAGTTCATACCTTTGGATGATTAAATAATTGTTGATTACAAGAACGTTTTTTCTTCTTTGACATTGAAACACTCCTACTCTTTTAGCCTTGAACACTAGGTGAATCTTCACCTCTATATCCCCATAACACATAGGTGTGTGGAAACCTTATATCTCCCACTCTCGATTATTCTGTATTATATATGTTTGTGCGTGAATAACCGAATTATCAACCTGATATATCGTGTATATAGATGGGGCTAGAGATGAGGCACTCTAAGATTCAAAAATTACAACAAGGCCCTGTCATACTAAATAACTACATATAAGTCCCTCCACTACCGAATATCCATAAGTAGCCCCAAGAAAAATAAATACTGTCCCACCTAAGGCATATATACTTCTTATATTCCTTAAGTAACCAATTTAATCCTTACGATCACTGAATTAAATAATTTTACAAAATAAATATTGTTCTAATTAAATAATAGAAAAATAATTTAATAAATATTTTACTAAAATGCCCTGACCAGGTTCTAGTGATCAAACTTATTAAATTGTATCAAGGGGATATTCTAACTCTTATAATGACTGTGGATTCTATGTTGAGCATTTGTGTTCCCAGAGCTCCAACATTAGCCAGCCAAGATATTATGGTATTGACCTTACAAAAGCTCACACGTTAGTAAGTCAAAGTGACCAATACTGAAAATTGAGTCCACTAAACCTCTTAAGATTTAGAGCTTAATGGATCGAGTAAATAAGAATCACACCACAATAATGACAGTAATTTGTATGGTGTGATCTTATGATGATCCTGTTCAGTGTACTCCAAGCACATTAGCACATTAACTTAGAGTCAACTACTTCAATAGTCGAGACAAACCATTCTATCTCATAGAGGTCAAATGTGTTACAGTCTTGCAGATAAAAGTGCCTAACTTTTATCACTAATTGTGAACAATGCCAAGATGTAAGAAACTGATGAGCCCAAATCTTCTGCATGTAAATCTCATTTACACATTTAAGTCATCTATAATACAACTTGCGGACTATAATGCATCTCATTCAAATATATGTAAAGCCCAATACATAAATATCACATTTATTAATAAAATATCAAATAAATAATTGGCTTGTAAGGCATATGATCCCAACACTTAGAGCATTATAACAGAATAGCAATAAAAGCCCACAAATAAAGAGAGAGTTTTGATGAAGTTTGAAAGTAAATGTGTGAAAGATGTAAAATCATTCACAAAGGAATAAGGGGTAACTTTGAAATCACAAAGTTGAATAAAAATTGTAAAACAATTTAAATATTGTTAATCAAAGGTGAAATTCTAATTTTGCATTACATGCATATTTATAATAGAAAAAACCTAATTACGGTAAGGAAATTACCTAGCAACAAAAAAGGAAACTAAACACAAAAGGAAATTACCTAAATTTAAAACTCTTCTAAAAATTAAAAAATGAAAAATATAATAATATCAAACCTAATAAAAATGTCCAACTTCATCAATTAGAAATTGGGGTGAGGTGGGTAATTTAGTTGGTTAGAGGCACTCCCCTGGTCGAGCACCACACTAACAACATGTATTTCAATTAATTTCTTATTATCAAATTACTTTCATGTCAATTTCCTTTACCATGTCTATTAATTTTCCAGTCGTCTAATTTTCAATGTCAATTTTCCTAAGTTATTTAAATTGAAATAACTTCATTTTTGACACTTCCCTTTTAAATGTGAAATTCCATTTCAGACATTTTAAATTTCAACAATGTTCTCTTTATTCCAATTTCCTTTTCGAGCAATTTAATTTCAAGGGTTAATTTTACTGACACCCGCTCATATTTGGCCAAATATCACCTTTAAATATCTTTCGAAAATAATTATCATTCATATTACAAACTTTTGCTATGTTTTCCACTCACACCCTTGCACAATTATGACACAAGGTAAAATGACTTAAATATCCTTTAACTTTGTCAAAACAACTCTTTAACTTAAATAATAAGATAAAAAGACTAAAATATCCCTAAATATTTTATAAATTTACAAATCATATTATATATCTTTATTGTTTATTATGTTTTATATATATATATATATATATATATATATGTTATCTTTTCGCCGGATCCGTGTATTGGCGGGTATGCGGGTGGTGGTGATAGGATGGTTTAATAATGAGGGTATAATGGTCATTTAAGTAACTTGGTTTTTAGGAATAAATGAGATTAAAAAATTAGAAGTAAAGTTGTCTTTTTATGATTTTAATGGAGACTGTGACAAAAAAACAGTAAAAATGAACCTAAGTGATATTTATTGTCGAAAGATATTTTAGGAGTGGTATTTGATCAAACATGAGGGAGTGTTAATGAAATTAGCCCTAATTTCAATGTCAATTCCTCTCTCCATTATTTAAAATCCAATCACTTATCTTTCAGCAAATTATTCTTTCATGCACTTTACCATTCACAGTCTACATAATCGCCTGAATCAATCAGGGATAGTTGATGTTCAACGTCTTGAGTTTAAACTCTAGCACGCTTGCACCCCACAAGACGTTAATCAAATGTGTGCACCGATTTTTTAGCGAATAATTTGATAAAGCTGGTAGAACACTGATAGTGAACTGGAATCCGCGGGAGTGGGACACTACATGTGTAAGGCTCAGGTATTGCGACCATACCCTAGAGGAATTTAAGTACACGCTTAATGTTGAAATTCTTTATCGTACCGGATGTAGATTACTGATGAGACAGTGATTGGATATCCTATCCAATCCTATTGAAATATATTTTCTCCATTAAAATGAGTGAAAGCTCTCCATGTACACAGATCGGGTTGGGGCGAACAATAAATATTATGTTATTTTTGTTGGTGGTTGTTCGCATCTCTATGTTCGATTGTTATTTGTTTGCTGTGCCGAACAATGGATATTTTTAGCCTTAATTTTTATTGGTGGTTGTTCGAATCTCTATGTTCGATTGTTATTTATTTGCTATGCCGAACCATGGATATTTTTAGCCAATGTGGTATCAGAGCTTCATTGTGCCCGACATAAAATGTAGTGAGTGCAATATCTAAAGAAAGAGAGACGGAGCAATATCTAAAGAAAGAGAGCACATCATCCTTGTGGTTCCAGGGGTCTTTTATAGTCCTTGATTATGAACCCTTTCGTTCGGAGTTCAACAGAATTGCTCCGTCACTAGGGTTAGGGACGGACCTATGCTCCCCACCCCTAATTTATTTATTTATTATTATGTCTCACTATTTTTATTATTTAGTTATAAAATATTATCATTGCCCCTGAAATTATTAAACATATTCATTATTGCCCGCCCTCACTTGAGTTTCTGGTGTATCCCTAACCAGTGTGTTGGAGTTTTGACAAGTAATAAATAAAAATTAGCACTTTGTGTTCTAGGGCAATTGAGCAAACTATTGCTTATTCAAGTGGAGTCACCTCTGTGATTCTACTCTCCGACCTTTCTTAGAGGTTTGTTTGATTACAACTATGATAGAGGGATGGAACCATAAATATGAGGGGTGAGTTCGCCTTTGAGCTTGTAATTCTCTATCTTGATATAGACATAGAGTTGTCCACCCGCTTGGTTCTCTCTCTCTCTTCACTGCCATGAGAAATAGATTCCATGTTCTTGGATGCACCTTCCCCCATTATCTCTCTATCTTTTAATGTAAGACAAGAAAAATTATTTATTCAAGTAAGCAAATATGTCAACTTTATTTAAATTTTTATTTGCGTGTCAAATTGTGATAGGTCAAGATTGAGTAATTTCGTACTATAGAAATAATTTGTGGATAGGGAGAAAGATTGAGAGAGATATATGGATATTGAAGGTAGTTATTTTTGTGTGTGTGTTTCAATAATAATAGAATAAGGGTGAGGACGACTATTATTGGCCGGCATGCTGATAAGAATGAGGTGGTGATGGTGGGAGAAAAACTTTAATACTCCAGAAGAAGCGATGGCATGATATTATTAAGTAAAACACTAAAAAATAATGACAATACTAATGAAATAGTTATATTTTTACTTTTGTGATGAGATATGATTAGTTGATGATATTGATAACATGATACTCCCCGAGCAAGAAAGAATTTCTCAATGCGGGGGTTGTGGTATGTGGCCCAATTAAAACTTAACATTTTTATAGAACTTAAAAAGAATTAAAATGGATGACCTAGTTTTCTTTTACGGGCTATCGAAAAAATACTATATCTTCTCTTTTCCCACGTTTGATAGACGTCGCGAGAACGTATTATATCTCTCCATCGTTACACACATGCATGTCTTTCTCTAGAAAAATTCCATTGTTGCCTCCACCTCGTCCATTCTAAA
This sequence comes from Cornus florida, assembly GCF_030987335.1. Lineage (NCBI taxonomy): Eukaryota > Viridiplantae > Streptophyta > Magnoliopsida > Cornales > Cornaceae > Cornus > Cornus florida. The sequence continues at coordinate 73,707,083 of NW_026775579.1, read as the reverse complement.
ACCCTACTCTCTATTATATGTTCTGCTACCAACCCCTGCCACCTCCTCTATTCTCAAACCCTAACCCTTTACACTTTCCCCATATCTGTTGTAACCCCATCTCTAAATCCAATGCTTCTCACTAATAAAGAAGAGAAACCCAACTTGATTAATTTTGAATTTTTTTGTTACAGCTAGAATTATGCAAATTGATAAATCTCTAAAGATTGAAAGATGTAACGGGTTGGGGTTTGAAGGTTGCCAGTAACGTAGGTAATGTAGGTTGGTAGCAAAACACATGATAAAGATTAGGGTTTTGAAACGGAGAAAGTGGGGAACAATGGAGTTTTGCTAAAGACAGAGACGTGTGCAACGTCTCTCAGACGAAAAAACTCCTCTCCAGTTACTCTCTCACTGGATTGGTCTAGTGAAGGGTAAAAATTTGACTTGGCTGTTGAGTGTTGAGTTAAATTGATATTTATCGAACTTCTAATATATACATACAACTTCCGTATACAACATATTTATTAAATAATTTTCACTTTATGGGTCCTAATTGGTTAAAATTTGAACATCCAAAAAAAGAACAAAACCCTGAAAAAGAATATGAACCCAAGAAAATAACCCAGACGAAGAACTACAGGAAACACTACCGATATAAATAGAGAAATATATATATATATATATATATTTGCTAATTTTTTTTGCCTTGATTTCTTTGGCACAAATTTGTGTATGTATAAGGAGAGAGGTGGAAAAGGAAAAAAATAAGATAAAAAAATTAATAAAAAAAAGGGAAAAAACACTAATAGCCAAAAAAAACAGAACCATAGCCACCATTTTTTTTTTGGTTCAATCATTTTCTTTAGAGTTTAAGGTTAGGGGGTAAGATTTAGTTTGTGGTACAAGAATTAAAGTTGTACAATTCGACTAAATCCCACACAATTACAGTTTGAAATTTTCAATTTGGAGAATATTTGAGAATCGAGGTAAGGGTATGTATATTAACCCATAATTATATGATTTGTTCTTCCTTTTAATTTTGTTTGAGTAGCATGTTATGCATACATATTTTAATTTTTGTTGAATTGTTTTAAAGTGAGATAATTTTGTGTTTTGATTTTTTTTTTAATTCCAGTCAAAAGGTAATTTTATTTTAATTCCAGTTAAAAGGTAAAGTTAAATTGTATAATATTATACTCTTTATAATATATTGTGTAAAGTATAACATATATAAAGTTGTGACGGTTCTGGATTTTTCAACCCAGTGTGCCATGTGATAACCCAAAAGATGATCCGATAACGAATCCTGAATGTGGACCAAAACAAAAACAAGGTCTCTAGGGATATACAACATCCTAAGATACAAAAGTGACCTTCCATGAAGTCTCGGAACTCAACGAGAACGAAAACGGAAGCAAAAGTTGAAAATAGACCAAGTATGGCCCCAAGGGCAAAATGGTCCTTTCACACATAAAACGAAGTCTCTATGGATGCACGTCATCCCTAAGACATGAATGTGACTTTCCATGAAGTCACGAAACACAAAGAGACAAGATGCGGAAGCGACGATTTAAAAACGGATAAATGCAACCCTAGGGGTAAAAATGGTCTTTTAAAAACAAAAATGGGTACTACCGAGCACACTATTGGAAAGACAACAAAAATAATAATAAAGTTAGACTTAAGAATCGCCTGATTCGGAGTCTGCACACACACAACACTCTTGATAGCTACCCCAAGGGCCTACACTGATTTTTGGGTTTCAAATGGGGTTTTAAAGGCTTAAACGATATTTTTTGGAAAAAAAAGTTGTGAAGTAACTCCCCTAAAATCATATTTTCTACATGACCATGTCAAGAGAAGTTTTTAGTTTTCAAGTGAAATAACCAAAATGCCTCTTAGATCAGGTTTTTTCTTGAAAAAGTGCACGCACCAGAAAATCAGATTTGACGTGGGGTTTTCGAAACCGAAACGACATTTTTTGAAAAAATATTGTGTAGAAAGCCCTCCTAAAATCACGTTTTCTAAGTGATCATATCAAGGCCAGAACTTATTTTTTGAAGAAAAAATCCCAAAATACCCTTAAACCAGATTTTTCAATAAAAATGGAAAATGAGTCCAAAGGATGCTCATTTCATGAAAATGTGTGAGCATGCACGCAAATATAATATATATATTTACATGTGTTCCAATGGCCTACGACCTCAACGAACGCTAAATACAAAATATCACATGTCAAACCTCAAAACTTGAAAATTTTCCTTAATAAACAAAATATAAACCAAAAGAATATAAGTGAAGGCAAAAGACGTTTTGGCCCTTGGGCACATGTCATACATATTAAATGGGTCCTCATGGGTGTGCTTCGGCACACTTTACATAATCCGAATTGAAAATGACATACTAAAACCCCTAATCTTATAATATTTCCAAATAAAGCATGAAAGAGAAATGGCATACATGTGATCCAAAGGTTCTTGTCCCTTGGCTTCATTACATACACATCAAGTGAGTTTTAAAAGGTGCACTTAAGTGAACGTTACATAGTTCAAATAAAAGATACAAGTTTGAGCATATTAAACCAAAATAATACAAAAACATACTAACAAATGCATGTAACAAACACACCAAAATGCTCCAAGCTACTAAACAAGTCTAAGGATGTTGTGCATCCCAAAATAGAGTTTCCATACCTAAAAAAGATCCCAAACAAGTAGGTTGAGTAAACAAGTTACTTATAGGAAATGAACATGCGTATAACCTAAAGTTTTAATCGTTTTGCAAGTTTAGTATAAATCGATCCATGTGATTCATGCCACCTAACGTCTATATCCAAGGTGAGACTAAGGGAGCATCCTAAACTACCTTAAAGCATTTTTAGCATAAACCACAATATTCATGCAATTTAACAAAATTAGAGAACCAAAAACACAATGACTAGTAACAAGTCCATGATACTATCAACTTGAACTTAAAGTACGAAATTAACAAGTTACATCTATTTAGTGATATTAACTTGGAATTTAAGTACGAAGGCAACAAGAAACAACAATTTACATCTATTTAGTGATATCAACTTAAAATTTAAGTATGAAGTTAACATGAAACAAGTTACAATTTCATATAGTTATCAACTTAAAACGAAAATACGAAATCAAACAAAGATGGATACTTGGACATCAATCGGGTCAAATCGACACGTGGTTACTTTAGGGTTACTAGCCCACGGGTACCCTCCCTATGTACACACTAGACTGTAGGGGGTTCTCATATCCCCCGTACTAGAGCCTTACTCTAGCTATAGTCATAATAACGACATCCCAAGTTTCCAAAATCAACAAGTTGTGCAACAACGTATATATAAAGCAATAAGCTATTTACCATGCACAACCAAATTTTAGACATAACAATAAATGCTCTAAGTCTTCAGCTACAATGGCATGAAAGATGTCGAATCTTCAATGTGCGATTCGTTACACATAACAACAATATTATTCAATATTGAAAATATACTCATATGAATATACAATAAGTCCAAACCCATTATTTAAAGATAGAAACAACTTCTAAAACATGATTAAATCAATGGAACAATTAGATAGAATTTAATTAAATAAAATAATTAAATTCTCTAGATTTCAAAATAACTCTTAATGACTTCAAATTCATAATGTATATTTAATACAACCTATAACTAAAATATTATTACATAAAACCCACTTATGTAAATTTACAATAAGTTCAAAATTCATGATTTAAATATTCAAACAACATCAAATACATGATTAAATCATTAATACAATAAAATGAAAATTAATTAAATAAAATAATTAATTTCTTTAGATTGCAAATCTACTCTAATTGACTTCAAATAATTATATATTAAAGATCATGGTCATTACATATATCAAACCAAATAACTAATTAAATCAATGGAATCATTAAATAAAAATTAATTAATTAATTTAATTAAAATATCTAAATTTCAAAACTCATCTAAATGATTCCAAATTAATATATATCAAAGATCAAGTCATGGCCTAATTTAATAACATGTCTTAAGTTAATTCCATACAAGTTACAACTATTTAACTTAAATTTCATAAACTATATAAAATTCTAGATTTTATCTAAAGACATGCATACAACTTATATAAACCCCAAAAACACATGAAAACATCTCTTACCTCAATTTGAGATGAATACCTCAAATAACACCAAAATGAAACATCTCTGAATTCAACGAAATTTCGAGGTTACGATGGGGACAACGAGGGAAACAACAAACCTTTTTGCGGCAACACTCAAATCCAAACCCGAACTCAAATCCTAACCTAAAAAATGGTCAAAACTGGATTCTAAAAGAATGGAAATGAAGGCCTCGTCAAGGCCGATGATAAAGCCTTCATCGATGAAGGAAGAATCAAAGGAAAAACGAGGTCAAATGGAGTAAAAAAAAGGAGAAGGAAGAAGAAAAACCAAGGGGCAGCAGCCATGGGAGGGGGAGAGAAAATCTGATGTTTTCTCTCTCCTACCCCCTATTTATAGTACTTCTAAAAAGTGCCCTAAACGGGCTCGCGCGGCCCCAAAATGTGAAAATTGCGTAAACACGCTCAAACGGGAAAAGTCCGTGAACGAAAAAGAACCGACGTAAGAAAAAATGAACAATGGAAGAAACGACATCAAAAACCGAGTCCCGATCAGAAAGATATGCTCTGAATAAGTTTGGTGGCAACCGGGGTCAAAAACCCTAAAACTGGGAAAAATGACCAAAAGGCAAATCTAAGAGTACGCGATTCAACGAAAAGTGAAAATGAATTCCGTACTAGGATCCTAGCCCAAAACAGGACACTTGGCATTAATTTTTGTTAATTACACAAAAGGCCCCTCTACAAAAGGATAACTGCACAAATGACCCAAAATGAAAATATCTTTCAAAAGATACTTTCTTAAAATTGAAATAAAATATCTTCAAAAGATATTTATGAAAAATACCCCAAGAAAAGAAAGTATTTTCCAAGAAACTCTGCATACATACCCCTACGCACGCAGTGAACAACTAGCGTACTTTTCTACAAAAGTAAAAATACGTATTTCATAGAAACCATAAGGAATGAAGATACGTGAAGTCGAAAATCAAATCCAAGCACAAACCATGAGGTTACGCGAAAGGAAATGATAAACGGGAAAAAGACGAAAAGGAAAAATATCGAAAAATGTGAGGAGATAACACAGTCCTTACAAAACAAAACAAAATCTCAAAAAGGAAGAGTGTTGGAGACTATTCCAAAGCACTCAAGACAACCCGAAGAGACAAACTCGAACTCAGAAATGAAAACATCAACGGAAAAAATATATATATCCATAAAAATAGGGAAAATAAAATGAAGGAAAATGACAAGATCATTACAAGAGTGGTATTCATACATATGATAAAATAAAAGTAAATTTTTTTTGACTTGGTGATGACAATGTTATGTTGAGGAGGTTGCGTGAATCACCACCGTTAAATGCTCACTTCACCTCGTCCAGTGAAAGAGTAACTGGAGAAGATTTTTTTCCAAACGGACATAGTAAAGAGGGAAAATTTAAGCACGGGAAAGATAGAAAATATTGTATGTTCTTTCATAACCTGAAAAAGAGACCAAAATCACTCATTTATAACTCTTTTAAGTTCTATTTTGTCTAGTTTTGTTTGAGTCACATACCAAATTCCTTCTTGAATGACCTAAGTAGGGCTGCAAGTTGGGTTGGCCCAACCCAGCCCAGTACCAATCTAATCTCAAACCAAAATTGGGTTGGGTTGGGCAGCTCAAATTTTACCTAAAATGAGTTATGTTCATAACTCAATCCAAATATTTTGGACGGATCAAACGGATTTTACGAGTCAATTTTTATTTATATAAATTATTTTTTATTGAGACATCTAGATCTTGACCCATAAATACGGGTTTCAGGGGGTCAGGTTTAAGGGATGTTTGTGGATTAAAGGTTGAAATATTTCTTCCATCTCCGTGTTTGCCTGTGTGAAGTATATATGCTTCTTTGCAACACGTAAATCCTTATGCTAAGGGCGGGGGCATGAGAGTTTTGTTTTTATTTTTTTTTGAGACATCTAGATCTTGATCCATAAATACGGAGTCTTTTGTTTAGTGAGGAGCTTTTTAAAAAAAATTAATTTGGACCAAACAAGACAGGAAAAGAAAATAAATTATTAAGATTCTTTAGACGTCACCATAATAATATAGTAGCACAAGTTGTTCTGTTATTAACTTATTATATACAAATTTGCTGTCTTCACTTTGAAAATCATAGCTGTCTGGCCAATAAATTTTTTATTAAAATAATAATCTACAAGTCCTCAATCAAATTTTGATCTCATGTTTACTTAATTAACTACGCAGTAATGTTTGTTATTTTTTATCAGTTGGGCCGGCAATTGTTTTTTAGTCTCTCTTTCTTCTCCTCTCTCTTTCCTCTCTCTCTCTCTCTCTTCCTTCATTTTTTTCTTCTTACGGGCAGAGAGATAGAGAAGAGGGAGGATCCACCACTGCATCAGCCAAAAAAAATGAAAGGGAAAAAGAAAAGAAATAAGGGAAAAAGAAAAGATGAGAGAGAAAGAGAAAGAAGAGATGGGAGAGAGAATGGAGGCCCAAAAAAAATAAAAAAATAAAAAATTCTGAATTGGGTTTGGATTTGGATTTGAGTTGGGCTGAGTTAGTCCATCTAAATTACACTTTTCTACCTAAGACAAGCATTGTGCAATTTTAAATGATTATTCATTCGCCCTCAAAATAAGTATCCACCTTTTCATTTTTTTGTTCCAAACTAATGCTTATCTAAAATAAAATATCTACATTTTTATTTTTTGCTATCTCAAAATAAATGCCTCATCTAAAAAACCAAACTATTATTAGTGTTATTTTTTCAACATTATCAATTTAATTTTATTGCATTAAACTATAACATCTATGTCACCTACTATATATATACAAAATTGATAATTCATTCATTATTAATATAATAAAAAAATTCTAAAATTAATAATTTTTTAATTAATATTTATTACACCTCTTATCTCAAAGTAAATGTCATATTTTTTGTTCATGAGTCCAGAGTCCAGGTGGAGTCCAGGTGTTTCGAGAACAGGAGGAGTATTATTTTTAGTTTAATACCAATTTAAACTAAAAATTTCAATTTAATCACTAAAAGTTAATTTTCTTAATATAAACTTATCTTAACTACCGAAAAAAAAAAGTCCGCGCTTTCTTCGAATACGAGGAAAGAAAAAAAGAAAATGTTGTTCTTTATCACTTGACCAGGAACGCTCTCTCTCTCTCTCTCTCCCACAGTCGAAAATGGCAGAAGATGCCTGGAGTGAAGAAGCCTCTTTAGGTGTGTCGAATAATAGTTCACTTTCACGAACTTACGACATCTTCTTGTCTTTCAGGGGCAAAGATACTCGCCTTTTCTGTATCGATTTCCTATACTATGCTCTGGTGGAGCAAGGGTTTTCCACATTCTTGGACGACAATGAACTCAAGAAAGGAGAAGCGATTAAGCCCGGATTGATGAAATCGATCGAGGAATCAAGGATCTCCATCGTCGTATTCTCGGAAAACTACGGGTTCTCAAGATGGTGCCTCGATGAGCTTGTGAAGATCATGGAGTGCAGGAGGAATTTGGGACAGATTGTTCTTCCTCTTTTTTATCTAGTAGATCCGGCCGATCTGCGGTGGCAGAGGGGGAAATACGCTGAAGCATTTGCCAAGCACCAACCGCGTTACGGAGACGACCAGATTCAGAGGTGGAGAGCTGCTTTGACTGAGGTTGCCGATTTGTCGGGTTGGACCTTTCAAAATGGGTACTTTTTTTAGCCTGTCAATTAATCTAGAATTACTGATTATTTCCTCAAAATTTCAATCTGTGAATTTCACATATTCCCTATTAAATTTGGATACTCGTATGATTTTCAAGATTTTATCACCAATTCATTTTCCTTATCCAGTGTGGGTTACTGGGAGGAATAATTGCAATCATATTTATTTTCTACAAGAAGTTTTCTACACAAAATACGGTTTTGTTTTTAAAATTCACAAATTTGATAAAAAGTCGAGTTTTACCAAATATCTTGTTTCTTTAGCTATGATGGAATCACTTAGCATTAAGTTGGTGCAAAAATTGCAAGACTCATTCATTTTTCACTGCTCTATCAAACTTTACTAAATGCTTATTTTTTATTTCTTATTTTTAAAATGAATTCTGAATTGAGGGAGAAAAATTTGCAGCCGTTTGTCAGATCTAATTCGAAGCATCAATAAAGTGATCACAAAGATATTAGATCCTTCGTCTTTAAATGTTGCGGAATATCCAGTTGGAATAGAGCCCCGTGCTGCAAAAGTCGGGGAGGTGCTAAACTTGGCGCCAGATGATGTTCGAATTGTTGCAATCTGGGGGATGGGCGGAATAGGCAAGACTGCAATTGCTAAAGCTGTATATAATTTTATGCATCGTAAGTTTAAGAGCAGTTGCTTTCTTCTAAATGTTGGAGCAACTTGGAACCAACTCAACGGCGATGTTGATTTACAAAAATTGCTTCTTTCTGATATCCTACCCGATGCAAAGCAAAGCATAACAAATTCTGCTCGTGGAATTGAGGTAATAAAACGCCGAGCATGGTGTCAAAGGGTTCTTCTTGTCCTCGATGACGTGGATAACGTGGAACAATTGAGTACATTAGTCATAAATCGTGATTTACTACATTCTGGAAGTAGGGTCATTATAACTACTAGGAATTTGTCTTCAATAAGTTCACTTCAACTTCAAGAGAATGAGGTGTATACACCCGAGGAGTTGAATAAGGAGGAGTCTCTTAAACTCTTCAGTTGGCATGCTTTCAAGGAAGAAGGTCCTTCAGAAGACAGTAAGATGCTCTCAGCGGGAGTGGTGGGTTATGCTAAGGGGATTCCTTTAGTTCTTAAAGTTTTAGGTTCCTTCTTTAGGGACTTAACCAAATCTCAATGGATAAGTGGATTGGAGGAGTTAGAGAAAATTCCCCATGATGACGTCCAATTGGTACTTAAGCTAAGCTATGATAAACTTAATCCTCAACAGCGTGGCTTATTCTTAGACATTGCATGTTTTTTTGTAAGAATGAACAAAGATTTGGCAATCAAAATTCTAGAAGGCCGTGGCTTCAACCCAAATTCTAATATCGAAGTTCTAGTTCGTCGTGCTCTTTTACAAATTGATTCAGATAATCGGCTGATGATGCATGATCGAATTCGGGATATGGGTAGAGAAATTGTCCGCCAAGAATCTGATCAAGAGCCTGGAGAACGTACCAGATTGTGGAATCCGGAGGAGGTTCTTGATGTACTGGAAAATAACAGAGTAAGAGCCAAATGCATTAATTATTTGGTTAATATGGGAGGTTTTGTTCACCGTAAGAATGCACTCGCATACAACACAATACTGAAATCTCACAATTAAGGGATGTGATCCTAGTTTCTTACACAATGATTTTCTCACCAATATGATGTCTCTCTATTTACATATTTATATAATTTCTTGTGCATCTCATTGTATCATCAGGGAACAACAAGAGTTGAAGGCTTGGTCCTAAACTCGCCAAAATCAGATGTGCAACAATTGGATGCAAATGCATTTGCACGGATGAACAGACTGAGACTGCTTCGTATTAATTATGTTCGCCTAAATGGGAGCGCAGAACATCTATCCGGAAGACTAGTGTGGCTGTGTTGGAACGGTTTCCCTTTGAATCATATACCATCGACCCTGCTTATGGGTAACATGGCTGCTATTGACTTGAGCTATAGCAGCCTCAAAGTTGTTTGGAAAGAAACTAAGGTATGAAACTGTTTTCTCTCTTTTAAATTCATCACATTGAAATTTATTTCTGTTCTCTGTTTCTGACAGGTTCTGAATAAATTGAAATGCCTCAATCTCAGTCATTCCTATTCCCTGACCAAAACCCCAGACTTCACTGGACTCACCAGTCTTGAAACATTGTTGCTTAATGATTGCACAAAGTTGCGAGATGTTCACCATTCTATTGGATGTCTACAAAATCTTGTTGTTTTGAACATGAAGAATTGTCAAAATCTTCGCAAGCTTCCGGAAAGTGTATTCACGTTGAAATCTGTCATCTATCTTGATCTCTCTGGCTGCTTGAAATTAGCAGTGCCAACATATAGATCATGGTATTCAATCATCCTGTCTTTGGTACCACCAGCAGGAATTTTGGATTTCAGTGGGATGTTGCCGGCTTCTATACATGGATTAAGTTCCATTTCAAAACTATATCTGGAAAACTGCAATGTATGTTATGTGCCCGGTGAAATTGGTAGTTGTGTCTCCTTGCAATTTTTGAATCTCAGCAGAAATAATTTTGCTAACCTACCAGCAAGCATTACCAACCTTTCTCAACTGAAGGTCCTCTATCTAAACCAATGTACTGAGCTTCAAATTCTTCCAGGTCTTCCAATAAAGTTAAAGGGATTGAGTGCAAACTACTGCACATCGTTGAAAATGATATCAATTGAATCAAAAATGGATGAAGCCCCATTCATGACTTTTTATGGTTGCCACATACTAGCCGACAATTTTGCAAACGATTTTAAAAAAAATCTACTCCAGTACCAGGTACTCTCTCTCTCTCTCTCTCTCTCTGTGTATATATATATATATATATGCACACAAATAATTAGTAAAAAACGATAGTTAGTTAAGGGGCCATTATTTTGAACCATAACATTCATCCCATTAATAACTCAGTTGTTATTACCAACGAGTCTATGATTTTTTATTGCTAAATTTTAGAAAAGCAATTCGTTTTGTAGTTTGTACTCATGACAGAAGATTGATTGAACAGGGACGCCCAGAGCAAGGCGATTTTAGTATTTTTCTTCCTGGAAATGAGGTTCCAAATTGGTGCAACTACCAGTGTGTGGGATCATTTCTATCTTTTCTTGTGCCTCCGCTGGTGGATAGGAAGATACAAGGGTGGATTTTATGTGTTGTCTTTGCTGGCCGTTGCGATGACGATGACGACATGTTTGCTATTTCTTATGGTATTTACAATAAAACCATGGGCACTAAGATGTATTACCAACCAACAGTTGATGGCTATCCTTTGAAGTGTGAAGATCAGATGTGGCTCAACTATGTGCCGCACCGGTATCTTGAATCAGAGTGGAAGGAACTTGAATCTCCACTGGGAGGTGGTGACAGAGTGGAGATGACAATAAGAATAGACAAGCGGCGGCAGGTGAAGAAGTGTGGGGTTAGTCTCATCTACGAGGGGAATAATGAGGACACCTTGCCTTCCAATGATCTACCGGAGGAGATGGACTCTCTCACGAGGCTTGTATCGGATGAATCATTTCTTTATGAGATTGGAGTGTTAAAATCCAAGAAGAGGGGCTCGCGTGTGAAGTTGGGCTTTCCAATTGCGAAAGGCCCGAAGCAATTTGAGCAATGAGGACAACCACTTAAGTCTGTACATATAATGTCAAGGTTTGTGTCAATTTAATCTATCCATTCCACTAATCCATTATAAAGATTTTGTCTGTGATATCCTGAATTTTAATGTAGTTCTTTAGTAAATAACATGGGTTAAGGTTTACCTACTTACGAGTATATTTTGATGGTGTAATAGAGTAATCTTGTGAGTTCAAACTTGTTATCGTCTTAGAAAATAGATATTAATTGGGTTTGAAATATAGCAATGCATAAAGTTGTGATAGAAAGTACAATTGTAGTTGATGGTGATTAGATTGGAATGCATTTTATGGTGACATGTCTTGGGGAGGAAAAAGAAAGTGTGATACACGCCATGCCTAAATGGAGGATCCCCACATGCCACCTACGGTATTTTCACTATTAATAGTAGTAGTAAAGCTTCTTAAGGAAGCTTTCTTTAGATACATTCGAGTAACTACTGCATGTATATATGTATGCATTGTAGTGCCTACTTAATTACATAGATGACAAGTGTTGAGTGAATGCTTACTTTATATATATATATATATATATATATACACACACACACAATAAGTAGTATTGGTTTTAGTTTGCTGGAAAGCTTTTGCTAAACGAAACGACTTGGGTCTTAGCTTCTATATGGATAGCGCATATATAAGTAAATTTAGCTAGATGGTAGTAGAAGCTAAGGAGAGGAACGAAAGATAAGGAGAAAGAAAGAGAGAGAGATGGGTGGTGAAACAAGGAGAGGGGTTCCGAGGGCCATACAATGAAAAATCTGAACTGAGAACAGCCTTTCAAAAAAAAAAAAATTCTGAACTGAACGTGGGATTGGAGCTGAAATTAGTATACTTTGATTTGTTAGATTTATCTGATATTTTGAGGTTATTAATTGCACTAGTTAATTATTTCATGGGCTTTAAATTGACTTAAAAATGTTGAGAATTGAAGTTGATGCTAATTTTTGAAAAATTAAAATAAACTGCTGTAGAACCGAATTCTTGAACAGAATTTTATTCATTGTTTTCTTTGTTATTTGGCCTGATTGTGTGGATATTTTATACAATTAATTAATGATTTAAATATTGTAAGTTAGCTTTCAAATTACTTTAGTTTCATGTAATTTGAGTTGGTATTTTATTTTCTACGAATTCTTAAAGACGAATCATTCTTGCTGCAACTCCTTGGAACAACAGTATATTTGTGTAATTTTAAATCACCTATTGTTGGATTTTGAGAGTAGAATTTTGGGAGATGAAAATATACGTATCATATTTTCTTTAGAAATTTATTTCATCATTTCATATGAAGTACATGACTTGTTAGTGAATTTTTTAGCATGTGCTTATGGATGTGGTTGGAAAACAGTTTGTTCAACAAAAAAAAAATGGTATCCGGTTATCTACTTTGGTATTTGGTTCTGGTTGTATGTGCCGGATATGAAATGGGTAGGATAAGAACTTCCATTGGGTTGAAAGACCTTAAACATGCTGGGTTTAACGTTGGGGTGTTCACGGTCCAAGGTTCAGGCCCCTTAAACCAAAGGACCGGGGCGGTATTCCCCCGGGGGTAGGTTCCTAAAGACGCATAGGGCACACGTGTTAGACCAATTGCTGTATTGATGACGTTCTCTAATTTGTTATTATGGAATGGATTACTTGAGTATCGTTTTTATGAGTTCAAATCAGTGAATTGAAATTGGAAGTTTAAATATTATGTCTATTATTATTTTTTCTAATAAATTTCAACTGCTAAATCTCAAATGTTCGGTTCACATTTTAAAAGTGCTAACATTACTATTTTCCTGAAATTTGTGAAGGAGACTCATTTCTTTGGAAAGACTACTTGTTTTTCGAACAAATGTTGGGAACCATTTTGGGGATTGTGTTACTCACCCTATTTTTTTTATAAAACATTTTCAGGCATTAGAAGAGGTTAGCAAGCTATGGATAACTATAAGGCAGCCATGAAGTAATTGGAAATTTTAGTAAGCAGGTTTGAGCTCATTATTTATTCTTTAAGGTTGTCTAAGCTTTATTTGAAAAATGGATCTTATTGATGGGTTATGTTATGCGAACTTGAATTTTAATTTATTTTTGAAACCATATAGAAATGGATTTGAGTGTTGGATCAACAACTTATGGTTTGAGTAAATAATTTTTTTTTGGTGATTTCTATGAATTGTGATTAGCTCGGGCACGCCCGTAAGTTGTTGATGTGTGTTGTAAGATACGATGCATTTTTTATTCATGTTTGATAATCTTGAATGGTAGATGAGCACAAGCTTTAGTGCATATGGTATCACGATCTTTATGATTTTTTCAAGTTCCATTGTCGGCATTATCCAACTTTTAAGATCTGATGTACTCTGTATTTTGGTATGTAACACCCTTGCCTTTGAAAGAAAAATGTATGTACATCTATATACACAGACTCTCAAAGGCAAGAATATATGTACGCATTTTTTTCAAGTTATGGAGTCTTTCAAAGCTAACTGATAAACTTCAGCAGGACAATCATTTTTTCTTCCTTTTTTTTCTTAGTTATACTCAAGCACACATGCCTCCACCGAGACTCGAATTTCTGACCTCCCTTTGAGAGGTAGGAGCTTGGTACTCACGTTAGTCCCCATATGATGCTTGCTTTCACAAGGTCACCTAGCCTTTTGGGGAGAGAACATTTCCCCTATGCCACCTTGGTGCCAATTTTCTTGAGAGTAGGTCCAAACCAGAGAAAAGCTCTGAAGATGTAGTTCAACTAGGGTTTGACATATGCAGGAAGGTATTTGGGAGTTCCACTTATCACATCTATGTTGAAAGCCAATGATTGTAGCACCTTGATTGATAGGGTTACCTCTAGGATTCCCCACTGGACCAGTAGGGACTTATCTTTTGTAGGTAGAATGCAACTCATAGAGCAGTCCTCTTCCCCGCCCAAATGTATTGGAGCTCAAAAGTTTATTCTCCAAAGTTTATTCTCCCTGTTAGCATCATCAATGAGTTGAACTACATCTTTAGAGTATTCAATCAAAGCCAATGATTGAATACTTTCCTTTATATTTATGAATAATAAATAAACTATTTCAAGTATATTTGAATTTTTCAATTCATATTTTTTCAAAAAAATAATAATAATAATAAATAAATCACAAGCACAAACAACAAAGCTCAATAAAATTGGGAGACTGATATTATCTTAAATAAAGGGCATCAAATAATTTTAACATATCAAACTAATAAACTAATAAATAAATACATCATTTTTTCAAAATAAGTGTCCTTTTTTAAAATCTAACTTTTTAAATTATATTTTTTATTATAATTTATTTATTATATTAGTAGTGGGCCCACAGTGATGTGATGATTCCCTCCCTCCCTATGTCTCAAAATTCTTGGATGTTTAGGAAATCTAACTTTTTATTTTTATTTTTATTTTTATTTTTTATAGTGAGTTTTTATTATTTATTTATTATATTGGTAAGAATGAATTTTCAAATTTATCCTTACTGAAAGACAGAATAATACTCCATAATTAGTGCACTCTTTTAATCAAGTTAATGTCACAATGGTAATTTGGGAATGTTAAAAATATATAACATTGAATGAGATATGTATTTTAGGATATTCCAAAATAGATATATGGATAAAAATTTTGAGACGATGGCAATACTTTTTATAGGTTAAATTGATAATATTTATAAAAAATAGTATATTGACTTTTCAAATGAGAAATTTATTTTGTGACAAATAAAAATAGAAAAATAAATTGTGGGTACACATAAATTTAAAAGGATAAGTTACACTCACATCCCTAATATTTGTTTTAATGATTGTCATATACAAGTTAATCTCTTTTTTTTACAAAGACAATAGTGACTCTGACTTATGAATTAACCTATTTAAAACATAAAATTATCTTTTTAACCTTCCATTAAATCTCAAACCTAGATCAGCATGTATGTATTTGACTAATCATCAAACCTCTTTTGCGCAACTGTTTGAACTAAAATTACCTGCTTTTACATGTGTAATTTTTAATTTATTATATTACACTTGTTTATTAAACGGTTAAATTTAGGTTAAGGGTGTTTAACCCTTTCCATAAAATGATTGTACTCCGTTCAAGTCATATAACAAAAACTAGAAGCATAATTTAGCAAAAAATATCTTATGGTGGGGATTGGGAATAAATCAACGGAGCCGCAACAGACAATATTAAGGACAAGATAGTCTTTCTGCTTCCTCTAACCGACACATTTTGACACAACAATACAACATGAATAATACTACTTGTTAACCTAAATTATGTTTAACAATTTATTTACTTATCCATAAAATGATTGTACTCCGTTCAACTCATATAACAAAAACTAGAAGCAGAATTTAGCAAAAAATATCTTATGGTGGGGAGTGGGAATAAATCAGGGGAGCCGCAGTAGACAATATTAAGGGCAAGAGAGTCTTTCTCTTCCTCTAACAAACACATTTTGACACAACAATACAACATGAATAATAGTACTTGTTAACCTAAATTGTCACTCCTAAATGGATAGCTAACTTCCCTAGATGCTAGCGCTCATCAATCAATTCCTCCCTCCCTGTCCATCCATTTTCTCATCCTTCTACCAAATAGAGTTTAGAATTGCCCGATTTAAAGGAATTCAACATATTGACAAGGGAACTATAAATGACAACTAAATGTAGCACACAAATAAATTAGACTCAAATGTTGAAATACAATTAGTCATAGTAGGTAACGAAAAATGTTTTAACTAACTAGGAAAAATCACAATCAAGTTTTATCCTACTTGCAAATTGCTTTGATCCAAAAAGAAAAACATAAGAGCATTAGATTCCGGATAAAACAGATCTCAATAATAAGTTAATACATACATCTGTAAAAATCAGATACAGGGAAGTGATTAGTTGCATGAGCATGTAAAATTGCTGTAAAAATCGTTAGATGAGCGATAAGTTTGAACTCAGATATTGAAAAGTGATGAGATGTAGTGCATCTGGTGGACTTAGTGTAAAGACACACTCATTTAATATTGATAAAAGGTGGTTTCGTCTTTTAAAATAATTGATATTTTAAACAAAAAATAAATATTCTATTGAAGGAGAGACAAAACATTTTACACTATATTAAGAGAGTACCACTATAATTTATTCAATTTAAAATTATCAAAAATTATTAATTACCAAAAAAAAAAAACATAGTCAACACATTCCGACAAAAATAGTCGGCACTTTCTTGGAAATTTCGAATATGAGGAAAGAAAAAGGAAAGGTGGTTGTAATTTACCACTTCACCTGTAATCCTCCTTTCTCTCGGGAGATTCAGAAGCCCAATATATCTGTCGATTTGATCTAGTAGTAGTATTTTAGTTTCGAAAATGGCAGATGGTTCCTGGAGTGAAGAAACCCCTTTTGTTTCACGGACTTACGACGTCTTCTTGTCTTTCAGGGGAGAAGATACTCGCCGGTCCTTCACCCACTTCCTATACAACGCTTTGGTGGAGCGTGGGTTTTCAACATTCATGGACGACAATGAACTCGAACAAGGAGAAGGGATTGGGTCCGGATTGCTGAAAGCGATCGAGGAATCCAGGGTCTCCGTCGTCGTATTGTCGGAAAACTACGCGTCTTCAAGATGGTGCCTCGATGAGCTCGTGAAGATCATGGAGTGCAGGAGGACCTTGGGACAGGATGTTCTTCCTGTTTTTTACGGCGCAGATCCGTCCGACGTGCGGCGGCAGAGGGGAGTTTACGCTGAAGCATTTGCCAGGCACCAACAGCGTTTCGAAGACGACCAGATTCAGAGGTGGAGAGCTGCTTTGACTGAGGTTGCCGATTTGTCGGGTTGGATCTTTCAAAATGGGTACTTTTTTTTAGACTGTCAATTAATTTAGAATTACTGATTATTTCCTCAAATTTAGAGTATTAAAATCTGTGAATTTCACATATTCTCGATTAAATCCTCAACTAATTTAGTTTTTACTGATTCAAATTCCTCAAATTTGGAGTATTTGAATCTTTGAGTTTCACATTCTATTTTCTATTAAATTCTTACCACTAATTCGTACAAATTATTTCAAGGGGCAAAAAGAAAACATTTAATGGCCATTTAATTTTTCATTTTCTTAATCTAATCAATAATAACCTTCTTCAACATTGGACTTTTTAAGACAATACACCATGATTTTTATGTCTGATGTAATAAACTAAGATGGCATGTTTACAGCAATTAGCATGACTTATTTACTTCACTGATCTGTCAATCTTAGTAATTTCTAATTTTCTTTTTTTATTGATAAATGCTTAGCTTATATCCAGTGTTAGTTGCCGGGAGGAATGATGGCAATTATTTTTATTTTCTTCAACAATTTTCCTGAATAAACCTAGTAGAACAAAATACAATTTATTTATTCAAATTAACATCTACAAGCACCACTTTCTGAAATTTCTTCATATTCAAATTTAAGGTTTTAATCAGTATCCAGATTCACAAATTTTATAAAAACTCAAATTTACCAAATATCTTGTTTCTTTAACAGTTAGCTATGATGGAATCACTTCTCATCACAGGTCCATCAAACTTTAGTAAATGCTCATTATTTTTTTCTAATGAAAAAGAAGAATTCTAAATTGTGGGAGGAAAATTTGCAGGTTTGAATCGAAGTTTATTCGACTTATCATTAATGAGGTCGCACGTATAGTATATGGTGCATCTGTAAATGTTCCAGTCTATCTAGTTGGAATAAATTCCCGTGTTGAAAGACTCAAGGAGCTGCTAATCTTGGGGTCAGACGATGTTCGAATTGTTGCAATCCAGGGGATGGGCGGAATAGGCAAGACTGTAATTGCTAAAGCTGTATATAATCTTATACATCATAAGTTTGACCGCAGTTGCTTTCTTCCAAATGTTAGAGATACTTGGAACCAATACAACGGCCCTGTCGAATTACAAAAAATGCTTCTTTCTGATATCCTACTTGATAAAAAGCAAAGCATTAGAGATTCAAGTCATGGAATTGAGGTAATAAAACAGCAAGCATGGTGTCGAAGGGTTCTTCTTGTCCTCGATGACGTGGATCATGTGGAACAATTGAGGACATTAGCCATAAATCGTGATTTACTACATTCTGGAAGTAGGATCATTATAACAACTAGGGATTTGAATTCAATAAGTTCGGTTCAAGTGAGTGAGGTGTATACACCCGAGGAGTTGAATGAGGAGGAGTCTCTTAAACTCTTCAGTTGGCATGCTTTCAAGAAAGACCATCCTCTAGAAGGCTATGAGATTCTCTCATCCGAATTGGTGGATTATGCTCAGCGGATTCCTTTAGCTCTTATAGTTTTAGGCTCCTTCTTTTTGGGCAAAACCATACCTGAATGGGTAAGTCGCTTGGAGAAGTTAAAGAAAGTTCCTGATGATGAAATCCAAGGAAGACTTAAGATAAGCTTTGATGCACTTGATTCTGAAGAAAAGGCCTTATTCTTAGATATTGCATGTTTTTTTGTTGGAATGAATGTAGATTTGGCAATCACAATACTAGAAGGTTGTGGTTTCTTCCCAGAAATTACTATTGGAGTTCTAGTCCATCGTTCTCTTTTAAAAATTGATTCAGATAACCGGCTGATGATGCATGATCTGATTCAGGATCTTGGTAGAGAAATTGTCCGCCAAGAATCTGTTCATGAACCTGGAAAACGTAGCAGATTGTGGGACCAGAAGGATGTTCTTCATGTACTGAAAAATAACATGGTAAGAGCCAAATGGCCCAAATGCATTAATTATTTTGTTAATATGGGATGTTTTGTTCACTGAAAGAATGCCACCGCATATGACACAACACTGAAGTCTCACAATTAAGGGACGTGATCTAGTTTCATACACAATGGTTTACTGACCAATGTGATCTCTTTCTATTTACACACACTCTCACACATATAGATACATATTTATATAATTTCTTGTGCATCTCCTTGTATCATCAGGGAACAACGAGAGTTGAAGGCTTGGTCCTAAACTTGTCAAATTCAAATGAGCTACAAGTGGATGCAAATGCATTTGCACATATGAACAGACTGAGACTGCTTCATCTCAATTATGTCCACGTAGTTGGGAGCCTAGAACATATCTCCAGAAGATTAGTATGGCTGTGTTGGAAAGGTTTCCCTTTGAATTGTATACCATCTACCCTCTTTATGGGTAACATGGCTGCTATTGACTTGAGCTATAGCAGACTCAAAGTAGTTTGGAGAGAAATTAAGGTATGAAACTGTTTTGCTTTCTTTCAAACTCATCACATTGAAATTTAGAAATTTATTTTTCTATTCTCGGTTTCTGACAGGTTCTGTATAAGTTGAAATACCTCGATCTCAGTCATTCCTATTTCCTGACCAAAACCCCGGACTTCACTGGACTCACCAGTCTTGAAATATTATTGCTTAATGATTGTACAGAGTTGCTAGAGGTTCACCATTCTATTGGATGTCTACAAAATCTTCTTATCTTGAATATGAAGAATTGCCAAAATCTTCACAAGCTTCCAGAAAGTGTATTCATGTTGAAATCTCTCATCTGTGTTGATCTCTCTGGCTGCTTCAAATTAGGCATGCCAGCAGATAGATCATTGTATTCAATCATCCTGTCTTTGGTATCACCAGCAGGACATCCGGATTTCAGTGGGATGTTGCCAGCTTCTATACAGGGACTAAGTTCCATTTCAAAACTATATCTGGAAAACTGCAATATATGTTATGTGCCTGGTGAAATCGGTAGTTTGGTCTCCTTGCAATTTTTGAATCTTAGCAGAAACAATTTTGCTAGCCTACCAGCTAACATTACCAGCCTTCCTCAACTGAAGGTCCTCTATCTAAACCAATGTACTGAGCTTCTTTCACTTCCAGCTCTTCCAAGAAAGTTAAAGGGATTGAGTGCAAACTACTGCACATCATTGAAATGGATATCAATAGAATCAAGAATGGATGAAGCCCCATTCATGACTTTTTATGGTTGCCCCAAGTTAGTTGACAACCTTGCCAATGTTTTTAGAAAAATTCTACTCAAGTACCAGGTACACACTCGCTTTCTCTACACACACATAATTAGTAAAAAGCAATTGTTGTTATGGAGCCATTGTTTTGAATGATATTGCTCATCCATTAACAAGTCAATTGTTATTACCACAAATCTTTTTTATTCCAAAATTTAAGAAAAGCATTTTGCTTTGTATTTTGCACTCATGACACATAATTTGATGGAACAGGGACTCCCGGAACAAGGCGATTTTAGTATTTTTCTTCCTGGAAGTGAGGTTCCGAACTGGTGTAACTACCAGTGTGTGGGATCATTTCTATCTTTTCTGGTGCCTCCGCTGGTGGATAGGAAGATACAAGGGTGGATTTTATGTGTTGTCTTTGCTGGCCGTTGTGACGACGACGACGACGACGACGACGACGACGACGACGACGAGGATGATGATGATGATGATGATGATGATGATAATGATGATGATGACGATGACGATGATTACATGCTTGCTATTTCTTATGGTATTTACAATAAAACTATGGGCACTAAGAAGCGTTACCAACCAACAGTTGATGGCTATCCTGTGACGTGTGAAGATCAGATGTGGCTCAACTATGTGCCTCACCGGTATCTTGAATCCGAGTGGAAGGAACTTGAATCTCCATTGAGAGGTGGTGATGAAGTGGAGATGACAATAAGAATAGACAAGTGGCGGCAGGTGAAGAAGTGTGGGGTTAGTCTCATCTACGAGGGTGATGATGAGGACACCTTGCCTTCCAATGATCAACCAGAGGAGATGGCCTTGCTCACGAGGCTCGTATCGGATGAATCATTTCTTTTTGAGATTGGAATGTTAAGATACAAGAAGAGGGACTAGCATTGGAATTTTGGCTTTCCAATTGCAAAAGGCCTGAAGTGAGTTCAAGCATGAGAACAACCACTTTAGGCTTTAAGTATAAATTATATCCATTCCACTGATCCATTATGAAGATTTTGTTGTAAAATGTTTTTATGAAAGAATTCTGCGATACACCTTTAGAAGAACTGTGTGACTTGGCTTGTAACACGGTAAATTTTTTGTTACCTTTCCTCAAACCAAGTAAATTTTATCCTTTAAATTTTTGATGCAACATGACTCAAGTCATTTAAATGTCTGGTTGTCAATAATTTCTTTTGTGATATGTTTTAGTTCTTCTCTGCATTTTTCTTTTCTGCTTTTAGAATGCAGGGCCATTTTATGAATGGCTTGGAGCAGGGTTAACAAGTGTCAAGATAGAAGGGTTTAACAATGGAATAAAGGATCTGTCAACATGCACTTGGACCTACAAGGCATGCTTTCTCTCTTCCCTTATTTTATTTTTATTTTTATTTTCTTTCTATCTACTTTCTTTGTCCATTTAGTTGCATCCTGTTCTTCTAAAGCATGAAGTTCAATCATAAGAACACACATCTTCTCTATTCTAGTTCAGCATATTGTAACATTTTTTTTTCCTTAGGCTAGTTCAGAATAATAGAATAATTTAGTTAATTCTATGGTTTCCATAACTTGGTTCATTTGCAAATCTTTCATATGTGGATCTGTGTTACCTGAACTCGTCGTTTCCGGCGAGGGTGTCCGTGTCGACACGACACGACACGACACCGACACGGACTCGGGATATGCGTCCGACCTTGTACGGTCAAGATCGGACACGGCCGTTGAAGAAAACCCTTGTTTCAGTGGTCGGAAATTATGGTCGGAAATTTCTGGTTTCATCACGTTTTCAGGAAGAGGTTTTGGAGAAGACGAGGGTTCTTCACGCGTTGGTTTTGCATAGAAACCTACCCTATTTGGAGCGTCCCACTCACGCGTAAACTTGACACCACTCACGCGTAAACTTGACAGCCTGTCATTGTCGAGAAACGTAACAGAGTGTGTGTGTATATATATATAATCATCTAGTGGGTTACCAGTTGTAACCCACTAACCATGTACATGTTGACCGACATAAAAAAAAAAACAGGTGTAATTTTACATTTTTGACCTTATAAGTTGTGATGGAAAAATTAGAAAAGATTGGGTAGGATTCAGTTACGGGATTTCTGTTCTTTCTTCCTCTTGTGTGTGACTGTGTATACATATATATGGGTTTTTTTTTTCGGGTTTTTTTTTTTTTTTGACAAGAATAACCTAATTTATTACTCTTCTTATATTTGTAAGTTAATACAATTATGTAATTTTGTACTCATGAAAAATCTTTTCCCTAGTTTTATTTTATATTTTGTTTTTCCCTCTATGTTTTTTTCAGAGTTCATATTGCCGGCCAGCAGTGCAAGAAACACTGTGAGATCACCATCGCCCAGGGAGCATTGTAAGAGGGATTCATTGGATTGGGCTGGACTCAATATTTTAATTCTGACTTCTCACCGGAATCCGTGGATTCCGACCGGAATCATTCTTATTAAACATGGAGTAGTAAAATAAACTATGAGAAATTTGAGTTCCATTGATTCCAATTTGAATCTATGATTAATTTAGTTTGATTTTGAAATTATTGAGTTCATAAAATTACAACAATGAAAAAAAAAAAAAAAAAAAAAAACTTTGAAGAGAAAAAAATTATGATTTAATTGACTAAAGGGAAATAAGAATGTAACTTTTTTTTTTTTAAGAAAAAAGGAAAATATAGGAATTTGAAGAGTAAAAGAAGGAAAAAAAAAAAAAAAAAAAGGAAATAAGAAATAATTTTAGTAAATGAAGATTTTAGATATAACGGACAATAAGTAAAAGATCAAATTATGATTTAATTGACAATTATGATTTAATTGACGAAAGGGAAATAGGAATGTAATTTTTTTTTTTTAAGAAAAAAGGAAATTATAGGAATTTGAAGAGTAAAAGAAGGGAAAAAAAAAAAAAAGAAAAAGAAAAAGAAGGAAATAAGAAATAATTTTAGTAAATGAAGATTTTAGATCTAAAGGACAATAATTAAAAGATCAAATTATGATTTAATTGATCAAAGGGAAATAGGAATGTAACTTTTTTTTTATTTTTTTAAGAAAAAAGGAAATTATAGGAATTTGAAGAGTAAAAGAAGAGGAAAAAAAAAAAAAAGGAAAAAAAAGAGAAGAAATAAGAAATAATTTTAGTAAATGAAGATTTTAGATATAAAGGACAATAATTAAAAGAATAAATTATGATTTAATTGACGAAAGGGAAATAGGAATGTGACCCTTTATTTTTAAAGAAAAAAGGAAATTATAGGGATTTGAAGAGTAAAAGAAGGGGGGAAAAAAAAAAGGAAATAAGAAATAATTTTAGTAAATGAAGATTTTAGATATAAAGGACAATAATTAAAAGATCAGACTTATTTGCTTTGACTTTTCAAAATGGATGACTAATATAAGAAATCTAAAAATAATATTGTCTAAAATGATAAAAGGTTTTTCCCATAATTAAATCTCATAAATCCATTAAAAAGGGTAAATAAATACTTATGCATTTTTTAAATAACTTTCATATAAAAAATATTGAAAGTAAACTAATTTCACATTAATTACTAATCATGTTTGAGGTTTATAAATATTCTAAAAAATATTATATACATTATATTTAAATTAATTAACTTTTTATCCTATATTTAAAGCTCGTATCTTACACACTCACTTATTGCTAAGAAAATTATATAATTTTCTTATTACTCATTAATCATGTTTAAGGGTATAAATATCTTACAAAAAAATTTAAATTTATATTACTTAAGTTTCTTTTCTATTTAAATCTCGGATACCCATTTATTAGTAAGATAATTATATAAATAATTACACATTAAATTATTTATTTTGTTTACAAAAATATTAGAATAAAATTAAGTATTTAACTAAAAAAAAGCTTATATTTAAGTATTTAACTATATAATTCACATTGAATTATATTTGTCCTAATTAAACACATTGAATTAAGGAAGCTTTGGAAAAAAAATAAAAAAAATTAAGGAGGTTATAATAGTATAGTAATCCTACATGACTATATAATTAAGGATAGTGATGGATGGGCCGATAATTTTGGCAGAATATACATGGCAATCCACGTAAGCAACTTTAACAATTAAAAAAAGGAAAGAAAATAAAAGGGGAAACAATATATGCATCTGCACATTCATCTTTCCCAGGCTGTCAAATTCTAGGCTAAGTATAGTTATCAAATCTCTCCCTCTTTGTTTCGTCTCTTCAAACAATATTTCTTACCTTTTGAAATTAAGAAGGCTACACTAATATAGTGATCCTATTACCTATATAACTATATAATTTAACACGTGTAATTAAAAATCTCATACTAATATAGTGATCTATATATAACTATATAATTAAACGCATTGAATTATAGAGGCTATATATACTAGTATAGTGATTCTATATAATTATATAATTTAACACATGTAATTATATGATTTATATCTATATAATCAAACACATTGAATTAAGGAGGCTATACTATTAGTACAGTGATCCTGTATAACTATATAATTAAACACATTGAATTAAGGAGGCTATATATATATATAT
Source organism: Cornus florida (assembly GCF_030987335.1). NCBI lineage: Eukaryota > Viridiplantae > Streptophyta > Magnoliopsida > Cornales > Cornaceae > Cornus > Cornus florida. Next base: position 73,682,012 of record NW_026775579.1, on the reverse strand, counting down.
ATATATATAATGATCGATCCTATATAACTATGTAACTAAATAAGGCTTAATTTAATTACTAATTAATTATAATTTAAGTTGTTAATTACATGTATGTAGTCACTTTCATAAGAACTAGTAATTCAATACGAACTAGTAGTTCCATAGCAACTAATTGCAACCTTGGGTAGTCACATCATCAACTTGGAGGCTGAGAAGATTTTTTTGAATACAATGATACAAGTTATGTACAAGTGTACAACTGACAAGGTTTTATATATTGCAAAAAATAACATATTGGAGGCGGGAGTTTCTTTTGCATTTAATGCATACAAGACAAGGGTTTGAAAAGTTGAAATCCAATGTATATGTGGCTATGGCTTGTGGGTTTGGTGGAGTGCATGGAGATTGGAGATGACGGAGTGTTAGACTCATTATACTCTACCAAACTCTTATTTCTCGGACACCACATCTCTCTCATTTGCCGAAAGTCCGATAGACATTGAGCTTCAACAATAATCTCATCTGCAAATACGGAAGAAAAACAGGTATATACTCAAATCAAATGGTTGGTTTTTTATTCCTCTAAGTATTTTTTGATTTCAACAATAATCTCATCTTCAAATAGGGAACAAAAACACGTTTATACTCAAATCAATTGGCTGGTTTTTATTCCTCAAACTTTGAGCTTCAACAAAAATCTCATGTATAAATAGGGAACAAGAACAGGTATATACTCAAATCTATTAGCTGGTTTTTATTCCTCAAGTATTTTTTGATTTTAAGTTTCAAAGTAATGGCCGAACTGCCAAGTTGGTGCTGCTAAGTTGTTAACATACATCTTAAGTATTTCGTATTTTCTCATTCTCTTGTTGTTGTTCCCTTAATGCATCAGTAATGTACTAACAAATTAAAAATTACATTTAGTGTGTAGAATTATATTTATTGCTTATGTGTACTTTGTTTATTTTTTTTATTACTTTGTATACATTCTTTATTTTCTAGATGTCTGCCAAAGGGAAAGGGAAGGTAAACCTAAGACCATCAAAAGCTCAAAGAACTGAATTTGATGACAAACCACTATGGAATCATGTGATAGTTCATAGCCTACCAACACGTGGAGGTAGAAATAGAAATTGGTGTTGCAATTATTGCAACAAAAAGGTTATAGGATCATATTCAAAAGTCAAGGGTCATTTATTGAAGATTCCTAATCAAGGGGTTGAAGCTTGCAAGTCTATAAGCAATGATGTATTTGAAGCACTAAAGAAGGAACATGTGCAATCTGAAAGCAAAAGGGCACAACAGGAATTGAATGTGAGAAAGAAGGAAGGGTATTTATCATTGCCTGAAGGATCAGAATTATTGCAATGCAAAAAAAGAAAGGGATTAGCTCCAGGAGCTCTAGAAAATTCATTTAATGTAGCACAAAGAGATGAAGCAGATAAACAGGCTGCCCCGCATGTTCTATGCATCTGCCTTATCCTTCAACTTCGCAAGGTGCCTTCACTTTAGAAAATATTCACTCACATTAGCCAATAGCAAGTTATCTGGCTATACACCTCCAACATTCGACAGATTACGAACAACATTGCTGGCCCAAGAGAAGGCACATTTTAATTGAAAGCTCCAACCGATAAAAGATAGCTGGAAAAAGAAAGGCATGTCCCTTTGTTCAGATAGGTGGTCAGATAGACAAAGGAGGCCACTAATAAATGTAATGGCTGCATCAGTAGGTGGTGCTATGTTTTTGAAGGCAGTTGATGCAAGTGGCAACATAAAAGATGCTGAGTATGTAGCAAATTTGTTTATACCAGTGATCAAAGATGTGGGAGAACACAATGTTGTTCAGATCATTACTGATAATGGGAGTAACTTTAAGGCTGCTGGGGGTATAATTGAGAGTACATATCCTCACATCTTTTGGACTCCATGTGTTGTGCATTGCCTAAATTTGGCACTAAAAAGCATTTGTGAACCATCTGAAACCTCACCTCAATATACTCATTGTAAATGGATTATTGATTTGGTGAGTAGTGTTCAAAATATAAAAAATTTCATTGTTAACTATGGCATGGTACTCTCAATTTTCAATACTTACTCGGAATTGGGTTTACTAAGGGTAGCAGAAACAAGATTTGCATCAAGCAAAATCATGGCAAAACGTTTGAAAGAAGTGAAGAATGCACTTAAGAAGATGGTGATGGATCCAACTTGGAGAAGGCTTTTAAAAGGAGATGGAAAGTCAGCAATTGAAATCAAGGCTAGGGAAGTTAAAAAATGCATTGTGAGTGACAGTTGGTGGGATGACTTGGAATATCTCTTGGAATTTACTGAACCTATTGTTGATTTTTTGAGGTTAGCAGACACTGATGCCCCTGTTCTCCATTTGATTTATGATATGTGGGACACAATGATTGAGAAAGTTAAATTCAGAATATTTGCTCATGATAAACAAGATATGCTGACTGGCCAATCAAATTTCTTTGATGTCATTCACAATATATTGGAAACAAGATGGAATAAAAGCAACAATCCACTGCATTGTATGGCTCATTCATTGGTTCCTAAATACTACACTGAATCTTGGATTAGAGGTGGAAGTGATGGAGTTCCACGGCTCTCACCACATGAAGATCAAGAGGTCTCTTTGAATAGAAGTAAATGTTTCAAACAATTATTTAGCAATCAAGATGATCTTCGGAAAGTTTATATTGAATATGGAGCTTTTTCAAGTGGATCCGGTTACTTCAATGAGCCTCATGTTATTGATGCAAAATTGTATGGGGAACCAATTTCATGGTGGGCAAATCATGGTTTTTCAACACCAATGTTACAAGCTTTAGCATTCAAGCTTCTTTTATAGCCTGCATCATCATCTTGTTGTGAAAGAAATTGGAGTACATAATCTCTTATTCAAAGCATCAAAAGAAATAGATTGACTACAAGTAGAGCTGAGGATTTGGTCTTTGTACATTGCAACCTCCGTCTCATGTCAAGAAAGAAGAACGAATACAAAGAAGGGCCGACAAAGTATTGGGACTTATGTAAGTTCACTAACTAACTACTTTTAAATTTTAATATCTTCAATAAACTTCTAAAAATATTCTTCTTCTGCTTAATGATTTTTTTTTTTTTACATCAATGTTAATTTATTTTGTTTAATAGGTGATGATAAGTTTGATATTGATGGTAATACTCTTGGGGAACTTGCTGAACTTTCCATCAATGATCTAGAGTTAGAGCTTATAACATTTGATGATGCATTTGAAGAAGGGCAAGAGGCTGCCTTAGGGGCTGAAGTTGAACCACTTGAAGAATTCCAACAAGGAATAATGGATTGAAGAAAAAGAAATGAAGCAGTTCAAAGATAAAAGAACCATACCTTGGCTTTTGAGTTATGATTTTTGCTTTTCTAGTTTAATTTTTTGAGTTGTTGAACTTAAATGTTGTCTTGTTTCCAAGTTGCCAACTTGTCTGTTACTCTGTTAGTAACTTAGTACTTGGTTCAGTGCTTGGTAATGCTGTAATAGTATACTTTGAATGTGTCTATGACTTTATGATATAAATTATATAATTGTAGTTTAAACTTTAAACTTTTAAAGTCTTCAATTTACTCTTAACTTAAGTTCTTAACTTCTCAATTCTTTAACAGGTGAAAGTGAATGATATACTCATTTAGGCATTTAGGCTATTTAGCAACCAGCAGGTATGCTTCTCTATCCTTATGTTTAACAATTTAGCATCTGTTTATTTTTTTTAATAAGTTCACAACATAAGATAAATTTCAATTTAATATTTCAGGTGCAAACTTGCAAAGTGCGGATTGTGCAAGTGTGATCAGTGGTGATATACTGATATGTAATTGAAGGCTAAAGTCACTAAAGTATTATGGTGCAGTGCAACTGTACAAGTGCAAGTGTGGGAATTCAGTATTCACAGAATCACAATAAAGTGATAAACCAATAAAGTACTTATAAGTTATAATTATATAATTTATATCATTCTAAATTACTAATATACTGTCATGTATCATACATTCATGTATGGTTGTATGCCTAACTGCCTATATATATGTCTTTAGACTCTTTAATACTCCAATATACTATTTTCTATGCCATGTCCAGGTACCCGTGTCCGAGTTTTGGACACTTTTATTCCGTGTCCCCGTGTCCTATAATTTAATAAATAGATGGATCCGACCTCTAGACACGTACCCGAGTGCGACACCCGTACCCGAGTTTGGGTAACATAGATGTGGATAATGTTTAGTATATCAACGAGAAAGGATCGAGAACCATTCATCATGCCTCAACATAGTTCATCTCATGGTGGAACATCCAAATACCATTTAATCCAAATATCGTGATTGCAGTCCCAACAATACATGGTTAAGATCTAAAGTCTATGTCTTACAACGTTTAGACAACTTATAATAAAATTACAGCCCATATATATAATTATAATAACATGAGTTCACAAATCTATATACCAAATATAACAAACTAAGATTTTACAAAAAAATATGGGACTTAAATACAAAAAATAACAAAACAATCTTCTAATCCAATTTAGGCCTGTGGTGGAACGTCATCCGCCACTTCTTTCTTGTTTCCTGAAAAAAATGTTAAATATAAGGGGTGAGCAAAATTGCTCAATAGGTGGTGCCTAAGACACACCTCTTGTGGTCCCGTGAATCCAAATAATGAATAGGGATAAAGAATAGGGATCATTCTAAACCGAGGAAAACACGACATAAATTTCTCAAGTTCAAGACTAACAAATTTCCATGCCATGAATGCAATGCTATGCATGTCACTCCCCATTTTCAAATTCATTTCAAAAACTTCACTTTTCAAACCGTTAACGTAACCCATCCCTCGGTACCCCCTTGGCGACATGAGAGAAGGATTGGCTACTATCCCTGACCCTTGGTAACCCCGCGGCGTCATTTGGGGTCCAGTTGGCTCAACCACGCTAGGGCAATCTCTCTAATTCCCTCTAGGCTATATTAATGCCATGGACTCTCGGTATCCCCTTGGCGTCCAGGTTTTCACAAAAATCCTTTTCTCAAAAAGGTTTCCCAAATCCCCTTTTTATTCATTTTCAAAATATTTCCCGTCCTTCATGCCCAATGACATGCGTGTATGTCTCATGCCTTCACTACTATGGAAATAAGATAATTTCAAGTAACATAATTAATCATTTTTTGCCAAATTTTTTAAAGAAAACATATATAGTTACATACATCATTTCTAGCACAATTCACAACACGGTGAACATAGAAAATCAACATGTAAGCATGTTTTTAACACAAATCAGCATGTATATATATATAGAGTCATGAACTTTATACATTACAACACAATCATTCTAGGATAATTATCATCAATTAGACACATTAACAATAATTACATGAAATTAACTCACAAAGGAACAAGAAAATGTGGGTTAGAGACCCCTGCCTCAATCTAAGCCAAAAATCCCAATTTTCACCTCAAATCCTAGGATTTTCGAATCTCCTCTAGTACACCAACCAAAGAATTGCTCCTATCAACTTGTTGATCTCGTCGTGGGCTTCGAATAGCCGCAAACGGCTCTTAAAAACACTAAGAAATGATGAATTAATCAGAGGTTGAAGTTGCAAAGGAAAAAGAAAAAGAAAAAGGCAGCGAGAGAGAGAACTTGCCGAGAGAGAAGCTGATTGCAAAAAAATGGGTCTGTAATGGCCCTTTGTCATGTAATGACTTAAAATATCAGCGGGCCCCACTAATTAAAATAATTTTTTTAACATTAAATATATATATACATATATATCACAAACATTACATTTTCCCCAACTTTAAAAGATTTCGTCCCCAAAATCAAGCCATACCTGAGGGAGGAAACAATTTTGGATACTGGGAGGAAACAATTCTGGATACTTTGAGCGAACCTCCTGTTCAAGCTCCCAAGTAGCCTCCTCAACTCCATGATGCCTCCAAAGAACTTTCACCAATGGTATCGTCTTGTTCCTCGACACCTTCTGCTGTGTGTCAAGGATCTGAACTGGTCCCTGCTCGCAGGAAACATCATCATCAATGTCCACATCAACCCAACTCAAAATGTGAGATGGATCTGGCTCGTACTTCCGTAGCATCGATACATGAAAGACATTGTAGACTCTGTCCATCTGTGGTGGCAAAGCAAGTCTGTAGGCAACCTCTCCTACTCGGTCCAAGATCTCAAAAGGTCCAATGAATCGTGGCCATAACTTGCCACCCTTGCCGAACCTCAACAACTCCTTCCGTGGAGAAACCCGAAGAAAAACGTGGTCTCCCACCTCAAAGGATAACGGCTCGAGGAAAAACGTGGTCTCCCACCTCAAAGGATAACGGTTGTCTCCGCTTATCCGCATAACTTTTCTGTCGGCTCTGAGCTGTAAGTAACCTCTGTCTGATCAGCTTAATCTTCTCAGTAGTCTCGAGTACTATGTCGGGTCCTAAGGCAGCTGTCTCACCTACCTTAGTCCAACAAACTGGAGACCTACAGGTCTGCCGTACAACGCCTCAAATGGAGCCATCTTAATACTCGCCTGATAACTGTTGTTGTAGGCAAACTCAATAAGCGGTAGATGATCTTCCCAACTACCACCCAAGTCAAGCACACATACCTGAAGCATATCCTCCAAGATCTGGATAGTACGTTCTGACTGGCCGTCTGTCTGTGGATGGAATGCCGTACTAAGATGCAACGCTGAACCAAACGCTGCTTGAAGTCCTTCCTAGAACTTCAAAGTGAACTTGGCATCCCTATCTGAGACAATGGTTACTGGAATTCCATGTAACCTTACAATCTTCTTCACATAAAGTACACCAAGCTTCTCTGCATCATCTATTGCCTTAATAGGCAAAAAGTGAGCCGTCTTGGTCAATCTGTCAATGATGACTCATACGGCTTCATTGCCCTTCCGTGACCTTGGAAGACCTGTCACAAGATCCATAGCAATATGTTCCCATTTCCACTGCACTACAGGTAATGGTTACAACAAATCGGCTGGTCTTTGATGCTCAACCTTCACCTGTTGACAGGTAAGACACTTAGCCACAAATTGTGCAACATCTTTCTTCATCCCGTTCCACCAATACTGACGTCTCAAATTGTGATACATCTTGGTACCACCTGGATGAACTGTAAAACGGGAACTGTGAAATTCCCGTAGAACGTCCTCACGACATCTTGTGGAAACAACCAACAAGCCTCTGTACCGTAAACCCCCATCTGCATGTAAGGTCCAATCTTTCACTGTCTCACCACTAAAATCAAGGTGTAAATGGCATCCAAATCCGGATCCTGTCTCCGCAACTTAATCACTCGTCTGACAAGAATAGGCTGAGCCACAAGACTAAATAAGAATGCTGACTCATTGCAAACATCGTCATCAAAACATTATAATCCCATTTTTGCTAGATCTTTAAGCATCTTCCATTTTCGAATGGCTAAACTAGCCAAAGTTCCACGCGATTTCTGGCTTAAGGCATCTGCTATCACATTTGCCTTGCCCGGATGATACTGGAAGTCAAAATTGTAATCTTTTAAGAATTCAACCCATCTTCTCTGTCTGTTGTTCAAGTCCTTTTGGAAGAAAAGGTACTTAAGACTTTTATGATCCGAGTACACCTCGAATCTCTCACCATACAAGTAATGTCTCAAACATTTCAAGGCAAATACAATTGCCGCTAACTCTAAATCATGAGTAAGGTAGTTAAGCTCATGAGTCTTCAACTATCGAGACTCATAAGCCACTACTCTACCATCCTGCATCAACACACAACCCAAATCATCATGTGAAGCGTCACAATAGATCACATAACCCAAGCCACGCTCGGGTATCACCAACATTGGAGCTGTAGTCAATCTTGTCTTCAACTCTTGAAAAGATGACTCACAAGCTTCATTCCAGACAAACTTGATCCCTTTCCGGGTCAAACGGGTCATAAGAGCTGCCAAACGGGAGAAATCCTTCACAAATCTCCGATAGTAACCCGCTAGGCCAAGGAAATTCCGAATCTCAAAAACATTCTTAGGTTGCTCCCAAGTCAAAACTGCTTCTATCTTCGATAGATCCACTAACACTCCACCTTCCGAGACATGCCCCAAAAATTTCACCTCCTGTAGCCAAAACTCACATTTCTCATATTTGGCATACAATCGGTGGTCTCGTAAAATCTGCAATACAATGCTCAAATAGATCTCATGCTCCTTCTGAGTCCGTGAATACACAAGAATATCATCCACAAAAACTACCACAAACTGGTCCAAGTAATCGTGAAAGACGCTGTTCATCAAGTCCATGAATGCAGCTGGCGCATTACTTAAACCAAAAGGCATAACAAGGAACTCATAGTGTCCATACCGTGTACGGAACGCTGTCTTTAGAATATCCTCATCCTTAACCCGCAACTGATAGTGACCTGACCTCAAGTCAATCTTCGAAAAATAACTGGCTCCTCTCAACTGATCAAACAAAACATCTATCTTTGGCAAATGATATTTGTTCATGATAGTGGCATGATTCAACTTCCGGTAATCAATGCACAATGTCAAAGAACCATCTTTCTTCTTAGCAAACAAGACCGGTATGCCCCACGGTGACACACTCGGTCGGATGAAACCTTTCACCCTTAAATCATCAAGCTGCCTTTTCAATTCTTCCAACTCAACTGGTGCCATACGATACGGTGCCATAGAAATTGGCGCGGTACCAGGTATCAAATCAATAGTAAACTCCAATTCTCGGTATGGAGGCAACTCTGTCAAATCCTCCGAAAACACATCTAGAAAATCACGAACAATTGCAGGATAATCTTCTTCCACAACATCATCTTCTTCAGCTAGAAGACTAGCCAAGAAGTAATCACCACGACTCCATCCACGAATTCCATACAATGATGATGGTTGGGAATTACTTCAATCTCCCATGAAAAAGAAACAGTCTCCCTCAGGAGTGCAAACTATGACTTTACCTCGGAAACAGTTGATCGTGGCATGAAAGGAAGCTAACCAATCCATCCCGAGAATGACATTAAAGCTAATCATCTCCAGAAGGATAATATCAAACACAAAAGTCCGCCCGGCTATGACAATGGAACAATCCCTCACAACTTAGCTCAAGGATACTGAAACCCAAACTGGCGTATCAACACACAACGCCCGATCCATGAAACTGACCTCTATGCTGGTTATTAAATTAATCTTATGCATATAATATGCATGAAATGGTTATGTGTGAATTAATTTATTTTTAAGCTTAAAGTTGATACATAGTTTAATTGTAGGCATGGAGGAGTTTCCATAGGTGTAAGTATTTTGCCTAAATATTTGTATGAATAAAATACATACACAGAAAGCATGGTTGAATTGTTAATTTAAAAGTATAAATATATATACTTAAATGAGGCATGGTTGAGTTGCCAATATATAAATAAATATATTTATAATGGCATTTTTGATTTGCCAAATGTGTAAATAAATATACTTGTGGAGGCATGGTTGATTTGCCAATGTATAAATAAATATATTTAAGGAGTCATCGTTGAGTTGCCAATATATCAATGAAAATATTTATAATGGTATGGTTGATTTGCCAAAGCGTAATTAAATTGTTACGTGTTAGATGATAAAAATATCATCTATGGTTATTATATGTATAAACTAGATTAAGATTAGATATTCTTAAATTATAATAGTCTAGTACTTATAGGTTAGTGTATTATTTTATGCATATTAATAAAATAATATTGGTGGAGACATAGATGATTTGTCAAAGTTTAGATTTTGGATATGTGATTTAAATAATTAAAATCATTATCAGGTTTGGGATTAAATATAATATTTTTTTATTATAATTTATTATTTAAATAATTAAACAACTGATTAGGATGTGATTAAGGTTAAAAGAGTTTCTTTTTAAAATAAATGGTATTGGTCTAGAAATGATTATTATTTTAATAATTATTTAATAGGTATGGAAATTTAATAAACCTATTAATGGATGTGATTAGTATAATATATATAATTATATATAGACGTGTATATCGTGCTTTATTAAAGTTAAAACTTTATTAGGTTTGGTTTTGATCAGAGATGATCTGTTTATTGGTTTTCAGAGGCCTGGTAGAGTGAACTTGCTTGTAAGATTTAACCCACGATTTTATTTTCAGGCTATTAGAAGTTCAAGTCTTAAGGTTGAGGATCCACAACTGGAGGACTTATCTATTTTTTCTATTTTATTTCAAAGTATGATATTATTGTTTCAGTGATTATTAATGGATTTATAGATAGTGGATTTTGGTTAAGGGGTCCTTGAGATTACGGGATTCCCGAGTTATAACCATTGACTAGTTATTAATGGAAATTTTTATTTATTTTTTCTTCAGCGTAATGTTTATTCTCTTTTATTTCATTTTGTACTCTGTGCTTATTTAAATACTTTAATTGTTTTGATATCCCTTAATTTTGTGTGCGGATTTGATCAACCCGTGTTCCAAAATCAGGGGTATTACAAATGCCATCTCAAATTAATAATCTCTTAAAGTCAAAATATAGTAGGTGGAAGAATATAATACACTCTCATGACGTCTCACAAGATCTCTTATATTTTGAGATTGTTAAAAGTATTGTCATATATATAACAACTTAGTAAGTTCCTATGGATTAAATTGAGTTAAGCTTTTTCACTAATGAGATTAGCCTTAATCTTCCCAATCAGTAGGGATTGGATGAAATTAGATTTAATGAAATTCCATTCAATCCGCAATTACCCCTAGTTTTTAAACATATAAATTGTGAATGGAAATTTCATCGAAAGTTGAAACCCGTTCGAGACGGTATGGAAAGAGTTATGGTTAAACGAAGAGGGATAGGGTTTAAGGGAACTCCCCATCAGTTAAGCAATTGTATATATGTATACTTTCTTTTTAATATTCTAAAATCAAAATAAATACCTCTCATTCTACACTCTTAGGTCCTTAAGCCATATTGGTGGTGACGACTCATAGTATTGTTGTTGGGGAATGTTGCGTAAAAAAGAAAAAAGAAAAGAAAAATAAAATAAAATAAAAAAGAAAATATGCTTGTTGCTGGGGCCGGGAATGTTTCGTAAAAAAAAAAAAAAGAAAAAAAAAAAAAAGAAAAAAAAAAAAAAAAAAAGAAAATATGCTTGTTGCTAGGGCCGGAAATGTTTTTTTATCCATTTATTCTCTGCACTTCCCTGGAAATTAAGGAAAGGAAAAAGGAAATTCTCTCTCTCCGTAAAACAAGTACCGGGCTCTATCTATCCCTTGCAATGCTAGATCCTCTCTCTCTCACACACAAGCCCACCCAATCTTTCTGTTCATTTATTCTAATACTACCATTTTAGTTTCGAAAATGGCAGAAGGTTCATGGACTTACGATGTCTTCTTGTCCTTCAGGGGTCCGGATACTCGCCGTTCCATCGTCGACTTCCTATACTACGCATTGGTGGAGCGTGGGTTTTCGACATTCGGAGACGACAATAAAACTTAAACGCGGAGGAGCAATCGGGCCGAGACTGCTTAAAGCCATTGAGGAATCAAGGGTCTCCATTGTGGTATTATCGAGAAACTACGCGTCCTCAAGATGGTGCATGGATGAGCTTGAGAAAATCATGGAGTGCAGGAGGACTTTGAGACGGGTTGTTCTTCCTGTTTTTTATTGCGTAGAACCGTCCGACGTGCGGCGGCAGACGGGAGTATACGCCGACACATTTGCGTCGCATCAACAGCTCTTTAGAGACGACCAGGTTCAGAGGTGGAGAGCTGCTTTGACTGAGGTTGCCTATTTATCGGGTTTTGTATTGACAGACAATGACAGGTAAGAATTCCCCCAGTTAATTTAGTTTTTACTGATTAATCATTTGCTCAAATTTGAAATCTTTGAATCTTTGAGTTTCACATAATATTTTTATCTTAAATTTCTTACTACTAATAATTTGTATGAATTTCAAGTAGCAAGGAAAAAAAATATATCATATAAAATAATCTAGACTACTAATCATTTTTTAAATAAATAGGAAAATAGTATTAAATATGTAACTTCTTTAATGAGTTTCAACTATGAATTGTTGTCTTAAATGGATTCTTTTTGACATTCAAATATGAATCTTTGCGTATAAATATATTAGAAATATACCATAGCCTCTCTTTTTGTAAAATAGACCACGGGTTGCATTTACCTCATGTCACAACAAAAGAATAAATTTTTGTAAGGACAAAAGTAGCTTCTACCACTTTTAACTGTCGGCCCCTTTTCAGTTTCACCTTTCCAAAAAAAAAAAAGGTATATTATTTTTGCACATCTATTTATGACTCTTCTGAGTTCTGACTCTAACTTGATAAATGAATAATATTTATTTTTTTAAAATTACAAAATTACACTTTCAGATATGATTGGTCTCTCATTTCTATCTCCAATCTCTAATGTTTTTTATCCAAAAACAAAAACATAAAATAAAAAACATAAAAGCAAGTTATAAATATATTCTCTCTTTTGACATGACCCAAAAAATAATAATAATAAGTCACCAAAAAAAATTCTATATTGAATATATTCTCTCTTTTGGTAGCACTAAAAAACAAAAAGTACAAAAAAAAAAAAATTATGTCGTTTGATAGAATCACAAAAAGAAAATAATAATAATAATTGTTGAATAAATGATCTCTTTTGACAAGATCCGAAAAAAAAAAAATGAAAATAACTCTCTTTTTTTTCAAGACAATTTCTCTTGAATAAATGATCCCTATCTCTCTTGAATAAATTAGTAGTTTAGCTACTTTCTTGTCATTTCTGTCACGCGGCCGTGGGGCGGGTGGATTTTTTTTCCAAAGATAATGTAGTGTGTTATGTATAGGACTAGAATCTAAAGTGAAAGACAATTGTTAGTTGTGTGTTTGAGTAGTGAAGAAAAGAATACTGAAATATAATTTGTAGTTGGTATGTGTGCTGATCAAATTCTGAACAAAAATAGTGAGATCTTTGAATAAAATATTCATGCTCTCTCCGCCCTTGTCCTTGCTCCATTTTTCAATTTCATTTTCTGCAATTGCTATTTACATAGTTCAGAATCAAAATGATAGAGATAAAAATTAGAATGAATCTTCTATTTTGCTATCAATCCATCATCGATTCACCATTCAATTTGTAGGTTTTTTTCTCTAAATTTGCAGGTAAAACACGCTCAATTTTTTTTTATATATATAAAATATGGAAATACCCAAGTTTTATTTTGTTCATATGAATCTATCTCATGAATTAGATCAAAAATATTAAACTGCTCCTTAAAAATTTTGTGATTTTCTTATAATTTTTTGTTTTTATTGTTTGCCTTTTGATGTAAAAAAAATTATATATGCCATGTTAGTTGGCTTCTTCTTCTTCTTCTTCTCCTTCTTTTTTTTTTTTTTTTTTTGTCGAATACATTATGCCCCCCTCGATACAATCCTGCCTCCGCCCCTGTATTTAGGTGAATAATTAAAATAAAATAAAATAAAAAAGTATAAAAAGAGTGCAAAATGTAGAAAAAGATGGTGCCAATATTCCGTCCTTGTTTTATGGAGAAAATTTTATATTGGATCTTCTTCAAAACGCACTAATTTCTTTTTTGGATTTGTTTCATTTTGTCTACAAATTCCTTTTTTCCATGCATCATGACGGAGTATTGGCTCTTTTTGCTTGGTCAGTTCTATTTTGTCAGAATTTTTTTTTACTCGTCTTCTTCAAAATACACAATTTTCTTCTTTAAGTTTATGGAAAATGGAAATGATAAACTTGATGATGTAATAAAAATCGTCCCATATAAAAACTAGTAATTGAGATAAATACTTAGGAGAGAGAATCTATCTGTATAGCATTACTCTAAGCAAAAATAGACTCATTCTATTTCACCACTCCATCAAATTTTACTAAACTGTTCATCGTTTTTTCTATTTTAAAAAAAAAAAAAACTAACTTGCGGGAGGAAAATTTGCAGGTCTAGTTCGAAGGTAATTAAAAAAATCATTAAAGAGGTCCGAAATATAACTGATCGTGCATCTTTAAATGTTGCGGACTATCCAGTTGGAATAGATGCCCGTGCTGAAAAACTCATTCAAATGCTAAAGTTGGAGTCAAATGATGTTCGAATTGTAGCAATATGGGGGATGGGCGGAATAGGCAAGACTGCAACTGCTAAAGCTGTGTATAATCTTATACATCGTAAGTTCGACAGCAGTTGCTTTCTGTTAAATGTTGGAGCAACTTGGAAGCAATACAACGGTCCTGTTAAATTACAAAAAAAGCTTCTTTCAGATATCCTACTCGAGAAAAAGCCTAGTATGGAAGATTATGAGCATGGAATTATACAAATAAAACAGCGAGCATGGTGCCGAAGGGTTTTTCTTGTCCTCGATGGCGTGGATGACGGGGACCAATTGAAGACATTAGCCATAAATCGCGAGTCACTATGTTCTGGAAGTAGGATCATTATAACAATTAGGGATTTATCTTCGATAAGTTCGCTTGAACTTCCAGAGAATGAGGTGTATAAACCCAAGGAGTTGGATGCGGAGGAGTCCCTTAAACTCTTCAGTTGGCATGCCTTCAAGAAAAAAGGTCCTTTAGAAGACTACAGGATGCTCTCAGCGGAAATGGTGGGTTATGCTAAGGTGATTCCTTTAGTTCTTGAAATTTTAGGTTCCTTCTTTTCTGACAAAATAAAATCCGAATGGATAAGTGAATTGAAAAAGTTAAAGGAAATTCCTCATGATGATGTCCAAGCAAAACTTAAGCTAAGCTATGATTCACTCAATGGTGAATAGAAAAGCTTATTCTTAGATATTGCATGTGTTTTTTGTTAGAATGAACAAAGATTTGGCAATCAAAATACTAGAAGGCCGTGGTTCATTCCCAGAATCTAATTAATATCCGTGTTCTAGTTCGTCGTGCTCTTTTGCAAATTGATTCAGATAACCGATTGATAATGCATGTTCGGATTCAAGATATGGGTAGAGAAATTGTCCGCCAAGAATCTGTTCAAGAGCCTGGAGAACGTTCTAGATTGTGGAATGAAAAGGATGTTCTTGATGTACTGCAAAATTACAGTGTAAGAGCCAAATGCATTAATTATTTTGTTAATATGGGATGTTTTGTTCACCTTTGAGCGTCATCTAGGGAGGGGTACCATGTGTCAAAATTATATATACATTTTTATATATTTTCTTGTGCAACTGCTTGTATCATCAGGGAAGGGATACAGTTGAAGGCTTGCTCCTAAACTTGCAAAGATCAAATGAGCCACTGTTGGATGCAAAGGCATTTGTAAATATGAGTAGACTGAAACTGCTTCATCTCAATTACATTCGCCTAGTTGGGAGCCACAAACATCTCTCCAGAAGACTAGTATGGCTGTGTTGGATCGGTTACCCTTTGAATTGTATACCATCTACCCTATTTATGGGTAACATGGTCGCTATTGACTTGAGCTATAGCAAACTCAAAGTAGTTTGGAGAGAAACTAAGGTATGAAATTGTTTTCATTTCTTTCAAAGTCCTCACAATAAAATTCACTTTTCTATATATTCTTTGTTTATGACAGATTTTGAAGAAATTGAAATACCTCAATCTCAGTCATTCCTACCTGATAGAAACCCCAAACTTCACTGGACTCGCCAGTCTTGAAATATTGTTACTTAATGATTGTACAAAGTTGTTAGATGTTCACCATACTATCGAATGTCTACAAAATCTTCTTGTCTTGAATATGAAGAATTGCCAAGATCTTCACAAGCTTCTGCGAAGCATATTCATGTTGAAATCTCTCAACTATCTTGATCTCTCTGGCTGCTTCAAATTAGGCATCCGAAGATCCTGGCGTTCAATTGTCCGGTCTTTGGTATCATTAGCAAGAAGTCCGTATTCCATTGGGATGTTTTCGTCTTTAGTATCACTAGCAACAAGTCCAGATTTCATTCGGATGTTACCGGCTTCTACACAGGGACTAAGTTCCATTTCAAAACAAAATCTGGAAGTTCCATTTCAAAACTAAATCTGGAAAACTGCAATGTCTCCATTCTGCCCAGTGAAATTTGTGGTTTGGTCTCTTTGTAATGTTTGAATCTTAGCAGAAAAAATTTTGCTAGCCTACCAGCTAGCATTACCGGCCTTTCTTAACCGAAGGTCCTCTATCTAAACCAATGTATTGGGCTTCAATCACTTCCAGGTCTTCCAATCAAGTTAAAGGGTCTGAATGCAAACTACTGCACATCATTGAAGAGGATATCAATTGAATCAAAAGTGGATGAAGCCCCATTCATGACTTTTTATGGTTGTCCCGAATTAGTTGACAACTTTGCAAATGATTTTAGAAAAATTCTACTCTAGTACCAGGTACTCTCTCTGAGTCTCAGCACACACACACACACATATATACAAACTTAAGAAAAGAATCATGATTCTAATGCATGGTTTGATCGAACAGGGACTTCCCGAACAAAGCGATTTTAGTATTTTCCTTCCTGGAAGTGAGGTTCCAAACTGGTGCAACTACCAGTGTGTGGGATCATTTTTATCTTTTCTGGTGCCTCCGCTAGTGGGCAGGAATATACAAGGGTGGATTTTATGTGTTGTCTTTGTCGGTCGTTTGGATGATGAAGACAATGACGACGACATGTTTGCTATTTCTTGTGATATTAATAATAAAACTATGGGCACTAAGAAGCGTTACCAACCAACAGTTGATGGCTATCCTGTGAAGTGTAAAGATTAGATGTGGCTCAACTATGTGCCTCATCGGTATCTTGAATCCGAGTGGAAGGAATTCGACTCTCGATTTGGAGGTGGTGATAGAGTGGAGATAACAATAAGAATATACAGGCGATGGCAGGTGAAGAAGTGTGGGGTTAGTCTCATCTATGGTCAGGGCCACCGTGATGAGGAGGGTGCCGAGTCATTTGGTCAACCACTCATCCAAGACACCTTGCCTTCCGATGATCCACCAGAGGAGATGGCCACGCTCACAAGGCTCGTGTCTGATGAATCATTTCTTTGCGAGATTAGAGTGTTGAAATCCAAGAAGATGGACTAGCATTTGGCTATGTTAGATTATAAGTTTGAGGTTGAAGGTTGAAATGCGGAGTATAAGTTTGAAGTTTGAAGGTTGTTCGTCCCGCTCGAGATGGAGCTAATGGCGTGCCATTCCCAAAGATGACTACTGTAAGTATAACTATTAAACTGTTTGCCAGTCGAAAAACTCATATATGGCGTTTGGCTTTCCGATTGCAGAAACCCGAACTGAGTTCAAGCATGAGAGCAGCCACTTTAGTCTTTCTGCATATAATGTCAAGGTTTGTGTCGATTCATTATGAAGATTTTGTTGTAAAATTTTCATATTTGTTGTAGGATACTTCGTCAATTTGTTGGTAATTAACAGTGGGTGATCTTTTACAGCCTTTAAATTTCCCAAAAAGGAATTGGGTCACTGTAAAATTTGAAAATTAACCGAAAAAAGAAGCAATAACACATATTTACATGGTTTATTTAAAATTAGGGCTACAGTTACAGAGTCGCTGTTATTTCACTGTCATTGGCTCCATTATACTCATATACAATTAGAACTGCTTTAACAAATTGGATCTGCAAACGCGTGCTAAGGTATGTTGTATGCTATCAGCATAATGATCTTTATCTAGCTTTTTCACGTAAGTGACCCGAAAATTGATGTAGGACAACATTTGTTGTGATACATGAGACATAAAACCTCCCACAACAAGACTAACACTTAGCAAGGTTAACAAAAACCTTAAGCTTTAAAGAATATCATAAAAAATGGGAGTACTAGTATCAAGACAACTCAAGAAGGGTAAAATATTGAAGTACATCAACACCCAAGAAACGATATTCAAGGAGAACCACACAGAAAAAGACTTTGTAAACTAATCCCATAGGCTTTGCCTGCCCTAGAAAGAAGTCAAAGTGGTGGGCCAGAAACATACTCTAAATCCGCACGTGCCCATTGTCTACTGGACCCCACCAATAAGCGTGCAAGAGACGCATCGGCAATAGCAAATCCACCCATGCAATCAAACACGTCGCCGACCAGTGAACCCTAACCTCCAACCAACCCAAGAACGTCTGAAGGTAAAAAATTAGTATGTGGTGGTTAAGTGATAGGTGTATATTATATATTTATATATATATATATATATATATATATATATATATATATATATAATAAAGTAAGATATTTATAAAGCTAGTGGGACCCACCATTTTTATACATTTTAAAGGCCTTAAGGCCATTAACCAGATTAGCTCTCTCTCTCAATGCGTGAATCTCTCTCTCTCACTTTTATTTATTTTCTTTTTCTTTTTCTTTTATACCACATCTTTCTCTTTCATTTTTGGCCAATTGATCGAGTTTTCGGTCTTAGTTCCTCAACGGAAAATGTTCCTCTCATCGTTCTCTATCACATAGTCAATGGGTTTATTTTTTAAAGGAGCAGTGATTATTTTACGAATTTTTGAAATTTTTGAATCTAAGACTTCGGAGGGGGTTTTGGGCCACTTAGAGTCGGATTTCGAAGCTGCGCCTTTGGAACAATAGAATCTCCTCTTCGACGGCTACGTTCCCACTGAATGGTTTTCTATTCTGCAGCCGTTGACCGGCATTGACTTTTGTTGACCGGTGGTTGACCGACGTTGACTTTTCCGGCCGGGGATGTATTTTGGCTACTTTTGAGGTAGGGGCGCTTTAATTCACAATTTCTTAGGTTCTATGTGAATTTTCCTTCTTAAATTGACTATAAGCATGTTTAATTTCAATTGCTTTAACTATGTGATTGTGGTTGATTATATGTAAATTGGTGGATGTATGATATGTGATAAATGAGTTTGTAAATTTAGTTACATCCTTGTAGTGAAGAAGCATGCATAGAAATGACAAGTTGTTTACTTTATGTATTTCAATTGTCATGAAAATTTGATATCATAATCGTAGAAATAAATGTTTAAAATATTCTTTTACAAGTTATGATTATGATATGGATAAAATGTATGGAGTATAGTTGTTGAATTTGTCATTTGGAGTCATGAAGCATTTATGCATCAATTGGGAAAGAAAAAGGGGGAAAATATATATATTTTTTAAAAAAACCAATGAAATTGTTTTGGGAAATTTTTTTTTTGAAAAGTGTTTGTGAAAACCCGGATGTGATACCCCTCGGATCCGAAACACGGGTTGATCAGGCCCAGGCTCAAACCCGAGGGATATTAAACAATTAATATGCTATAACGAACACAGATGACAAAATGAATTTAAAACAAAACATAAAAGCTGGAAGAAACTAAAATATAAAATCCTTTGAAATTAAATATACTTAAATCCCAATACTCCAAAACCAATCCAAAACCTCCATAAGTTAAACAACTCGGGAATCCATCTCTAGTGGACCCCTAATAAAAATCCCAATTGAATGAAAGTAAAACTAAAGATAAAATCCAAGTCCAATAACTGGAAGGAAATCTTACATCGTCGGTAGAATGGAAGATCGTCTCTACTCAGCACGAACAAGCTCAAGCCTGGAATTGACGTACACCTGAAAAATAGAAGTGGGTCAGGCCCACGAACAAGTTCTATCCTACTACAATCCAAGCAGAGACTCGATACGCATGTACATACTAAATAGTTCAACAGTAACTAATAATCCGTACATAAATATATCCACACTACTGGACTCTCGCTAGACTTTGAAGAGGGTCTTAATCTGAATAGAAGGCATCACACAAAACACATCTGAGTGGGCATGAATACCTAAACCTAAACAGGGTATACCTCAACCCTCACAGCTAGCTACATATCCAATTGCATATACGCACCCTAACCGTCGACACTAAGACTCAAGCTCATGTCGCGGTATCATAAAAATATATCTAAACTCCGTTCCTAACCATCCATAAGAAATCCAATAAGTCGTTCGGCGTATTCAACCACACCGACTCATAAATATAAGGAGGATTTTATTTAATAACCCGTGCCCTTATTCCAAAATAGGTAGGACTTAGCAATTTCGTTTGAGCTAATTCAAACCTAGTATGACACCGTCCCATACCGGTGCATACAATCTCATCCATCCAACATTTGATATAGTACTTATAATTAAATAACAATATCAACAGTTTCATACCAAGCATACTAGAATGTATTAACAACCATTCTTAAATAATACCAATAATTAATTAACATTGAAAATATAAACATTAGTATCAACTACTCCATACAAAGCATATTAAAGCAAATTATCAAACATGCTTAATTAAATTAACAATCGATAAAATACTGACCATATAAATGTCAATACCAAGAATTCCAGACTAAGCATGCTAGAGCAAATTAACAAGCATGCTTAATTAAACCAATACAGAAACCATAACTTAATCACACAGGACTGTATATGTATTAAAACTCTATTCCCAGTTTCCGTATAATTAACAGAGCCTAAAAATATTGTCTCATTCAATTCCATGGCATGCAACATAAATATAAGTAAATTATCATACTTAAAACGTTCTGCTCAACAGATTGATGCACCGCATTCTAGAAATTTATTCACCAATTTATCTTAGGTAAACATAGATTCTGATGAGCATTGAAAAGTGCGTATTTAAACCCCTTAAGCTTAAGCATTCTAGTACATTTATCTATCTTACTTTGCCGTTTTAGATTGATTTCGTATTATTTCCATTTTCAGGCACTTATCCCGAAATTAAGCTAAGTCAGCCAAATAAGAACTTAATTGAAGCAATTCTGAGATTAAACAAAGAAAGGAGCAAAGTGGAGGAAGAAAGAAGCAAAATGAAGCAAAACAACAAGTTCGATCGATCCAAGTCCAAGGTTCGATCGATCGAACATTGATCGATCTCAGCACTTCAAGATAGATCAAAGCCTTGACCCAAAAGCACTTAAGTCTAAAAGTTCGATCGATCCAACATCATTCTTCGATCGATCGAACACCTTTGTCCTTATCCAAATGATTGATCTTATCCATAACTGTCCACCCACTAACCACCTTTGTCCTTTTCCCAAAAATATCTCCCAAAATATCTCGGATTTGTCTTTTCCCAAAAAGCTCAGCCAGTTGGATTGATCCAGCCTCAGTTCGATCGATCTCAGCCAGTTCGATCGATCCAAGTCCAAGGTTCGATCGATCGAACTTCCTCCAAGTGCAAAAAGTTAAAATTCCAGCTCATTGAAAGTTGTCCTTTATCCAATCATTGGAGAATATTATGTACACGACCCTAGCTCATTTGGGGAGTGATTTTAACCTACCTGTATAAGGATAAGGATTGTTTTTTAGTGAGGGGACACATAGGAGATAGGAGACCAATACTTAAATATTTTTTAGATATACCATCTCTAAGGCAGCTTGGAGGAGGAGGTTAGAGACACCATTGGAGATCTTCATCAACAAGGAGCAAACCTCTTCCATGGAGTTAGCCCTTGAGGGTTGGAGCATGCTCACTATGAGTGGCTAGACATCCTCTTAGGGCTAGAGTTAGCCCCAAGCATGCTTTCTATATCTTAATCTTATGTATTATTGAAGGATTAGTGTTGTAATTAATGTTTTGACACTTTGATATATATAGATCTTGTTTAATCAATGATTTGTGTGGGTTAATGCTTCCAATTGATCAGTTCATTCTATTCATATGTCTATGTATGCTAGAATAGATGTTCATGTTCTTGTCTCTAGGTTTTGTGTTGTTGATGCATGTCTATGTGTATTGATGCCATGGATTTAGAGATTGTCAAAACATAGTGCTTAAAGGAATACTATTGTGATTCTCTTGATGGTTCATACTTATTCCTTGATGGATTGTGCCTCTTCCCTAGTTTACTTTCATGCTAGTAGTTTAGATGTAGTGTAGTTGTAGTATAGTGTTAAATGGGAGGACAATCCATATTTGTTGTTTGATGTTCCAAGCTTTTGAACACAAGTAGCATATGTCTCTAATCTTGTGTTGTATTTGGATTGTAAGCCTAATGAAAGGATTAATGACTTATTTTGATTTATCGTGCCTTCCACATGTTGTTTAGACAATATATGCTTCATCGCTTAGATATATTGTGCCTTTCACATGATGTTTAGACAATACATGTTTTTAACTAGTCATCCTTACTTCTTGAATCAACCAAACACACACACACAAATATTGCAACACCCTAATTGCCCTCATTAGTCACTTGTCAATGATATAGGAATGCATTGCTCGGTGGTGATCTCTAAACCCCAAGACTCTTCTCTCTCTTACTTACTCTCCATTGCATTCAATTACTTAATTTAATATAGTTGCTCTCTAATCTAATCAACCAACCAATCAATTGTTTGATCACTCGACCTACTAACCCTAATAGCAATTCCACAATCAATAGGGATGGCAACGGGGCGGGTTTGGAGCGGGTTTCCCTAAATCCCGCCCCGCCCCTTTTTATTTTTGTCAAGTCCATGCCCGCCCCGAGACCCGCGACGGGTTGAATTTTCATATCCAACCCCGCCCCGTTAGGAAATACTGTGCCCCCGTGCCCGCCCCACTAACAAATTTTTTTCTCCCACTTTTTGGAACTTAAACTCTTGCTATTTAAATGTACAAAGCTTAGGAATGACACAACATAAATAAAATTATGTATTCTAACAAAAATAAAAAAAATAACATGCACATAACATAATTCAAAGAACATAATAAACAAAAATAAAAGTTTAATACAACCAAATTACAAGAAGTTCTAAGCTCCAACTTCCACCATAACCAAAACAAAAGCAAATTTAATACCAAGTTTACATCCCAAATTAAGATTGTAAGAGATGGGTTGGGTAAGCCGCTAAAATAACTTATTAATATATATATATATTAAATATAGTTATATGCGGGGCGGGGCGGGGCGGGGCGGGGCGGGGCCCCTAGGATATGTATATTGAACCCTTACCCGCCCCGTGACCCTCGACGGGTACAAAATTTGTATCCATGTCCGCCCCAACGGTATAATAAGTGTTCCCATATCCGTTATTAACGGGGCGGAACAGGGCGGGACTCCGACGGGGCGGTAAAAATTGACATCCCTAACAATCAACTCCGACTCCAATCCCTTGGGACGATCCCTACTCGCCCTAGTTATATTTACAGTGAAAGGTAGTAGTGGCTTTTATAAATGTAAAACTTGGCCCTCGCCTAAATTGCACACTTCTCCAAGCTTGTGGTCAAATTCCTAGCAACTATTTCTATTCTTTGAATATGAAAATAGCAGTGAACAACTCTCACAGAAACTTCTAAAATAATTAAGAACTAAGCTATCCAAAATCCAACAGGTCTACCAAACACATACAAATTTCATACAGTTTCAACAGTTAAACTCAGTGTTTAAATCTATATTCTTCTGTTCCTTTAGACTTTAATCTTCCTCTGGACAATCTCTAAACATCCATTACAATATCTATTCTTCTCAGAATAATTTAGAAAATCAACTACCAAAGACCTTCCTCACTGAAAAGGAAAAATAAAACCACAGAACGGAAAAACTAGAAAAACAAAAGATGGAGCAGGCTCCAAAAATACTTGGAGCCGCCTCTAAAGGCTGATAAGCGCCGAATATTGCATATTCAAGCGCCCTTAATTGCATTATTTAAGTCCATTGTTTGCTTATTTTATGTAGATTATCCCCATTTGTGTGTTTGTATATATTTTCAGGTCCTTTTGCCAAAAAGGAGTACAAATAAGACTTTGTGGATTTTAGACCATCAAAAGGCACAAGGCTGAATTTCTGGCAGAAGTGAAATCAGGACTTTGCTCGCCATTTCGACCTAACAAACTCAAGAACTGGACTTCTCTCATAACATGAAAGATTTAAAGCTCTGAATCAGCTTTCTAAATCTTCAAACGGTTTGTCATTCAGAGCTTGGAGCAGAGAGTTATGGTCTTTTTACCAGAGGTGCGTAGAACTGCCTGGCAGCAATGAAATTCTGCCTTGATCTTTATTTTCGACCAACCATCCTTGAGATTTGGATCTCCACCAAAACATGAAGTTTTTAGATCTCTGAATCAGCTTTCTAAATCTTCAAACGGTTCATCATTCGGAGTTCAGAGCGCAAAGTTATGGCCATTTTACCAAAGTAGGTCTGGGCAGAGCAAACCAAGCATAGGGCATTCTGCCCAATTTTCGAGTGCTCGAGGCCCTATTTCGAGCACTCGAAATTAGGGCAGAATTCTACACGACTCAGCCCACTTGTGCTCAGATTTTACCTATTTTGGAAGCCCTCCTTTATGAGTTGGTTGGGGATGTTTCTTGGAGGAGAGAGAGGGCTTTTTGGGTGGATTTCTTATCTAGATAAAGAGGGGAGAGCCACACATTTACATTAAGCTTCATTTTTGGGAAGATAGAGGAGAGAGAAGAGAGCAAGAAAGGTGTTCTTCAAGCTCCAAGAAGGTTGCACGAAAATGGCCATGAAGATGGAGCTTCTTCCTTCTTCTAGCTTGGCAATGGGTAACTAACTCCCTATCTAGGGAGGTGATGAAGCCTTACTTTGTAAGCATGTCTTAGTTTTGGTTTAATCTTGGGAAATATGTATATATATGGCACTTTCATGGTCTAGAGCTTGTATTTGATGTAATGAACATAAACTCTTATAAATGATCATGTTGAATATATTATCTTCTCTTGGAGTGTATGTTCTCATGGTTGTATTGCTTTCATTTCCATAGTGACAATGGAAACAAGATTGTGAAAGTGTTTTTATTGGCATGTATTTGAGAATCTTGTTAGTCCATAGCTTAGGGTCCCTCTTTGATGGATTTATTCTTGATTCTTAGCTCCATGTGCTATCACCATAGTTATTGAGGGGTTTAATAGTCCCTAGCTTAGTGAATATGTGAAGCTACAATTTCATTTAGGTAGTCAAGCATGTATAACTTTGAGGGATTATGCTTAAATCTTGATTCTATGAAATTCTTGGAGATAGTGTAGTAATTTTGTATTGCTACATATCATTGCCATATATCTAATTTGTTTCCCAAGTTAACCACATACTAGCATGTTAATAGAGTAGGTAATGGATTCATCTCCCTAGTCTTTTCTACTTGTATCTCACTTCTTTACATTCCTTGCAATCTACTAGTTTATGCATCTTTACATTTCTAGTTTAGTGATAAACAAACAAACCCTTATTACCCCTTATCATTCTAAGAATGATTCTAGACATTTAGGTTGCCTTAGACTAGCGCAATCCCAGTGGTTCGACTTACCCGACCAATAGCCCTATTTTACAATGATTCGTGCTATTGCGAAGGTTGATGTATGATTGACCAACCGATCAAAGGCCTTGGAGCCGCCTCCAAGTAAAAGGAGCCGGCTCCAATCCAAAAGGAGCCAGTTCTCTCCCTCCTCTTCTCCGTGTTCCCTTTTCCGGCATCGTCTACACCTCCGGCACTTCACAGTATAGGTTCCCAGAGATTTTAACTTAGTCCCAGTAGATTCCAACCCTTGTTTTAGTCCTTATTATATCACTAATATGGATTAAACAGAGAACTAAACAAGAAAGTTTCAACTTGGCACAGTTAAACACATGTATATCAGATTCTGTTACAGTTAAACTTTTAATCAAGAAAATAGATAACGTTTTTTATTTTAAACATATAAATCATCCTGAAACTATTTAAGCATGCAAAGAACATGAAGTCCAAGGGAGAGACTTAAGACAAAACTTGCCTTTGAGACTTTTGTTCAAAATCTCTACGCCGTCTTCGAAGGTTCCCAGCAATTCCTACTGAAAATTTCCTCTGTTCCTCCTCTGCCTCCACAAACGTGTATAGGTTTATTTTTCTTAAACCCTAAACCACCGTATATGCCTATTTATAACCTTAAACTATAAACCCTAATCCATGTATAATTCGGCCCATAAGTAATCCTAGGTTAAAATCATGTCGGCTACTTATGTGTATACCAAATATGCAACCAACCCTACTGTAACGTGAAGTTTAGAAAATACTTATCTGTAATTAAATAATTTTATATCATTTATATAAAACAATTAAAATTAAAATACCAAATATAATTTAAACCATACATCTCAAATAAACCAAATAAAGCAAATAAAAACAATTTATGAAATAAAACAATTAAATAACGCTATTAACCAATTAAAAATGCAGTTAAATAATTAATGAAATTCCAGGACCGTCCTTTGTAAATTTAAGGGTATTACACCGAATGCCTAGGAGGCGTCTAGTGGTCTGTGGTGTTAATGTAGTCTAGAAGGGAGTGTGGTTGAGTTAACTAGGCTGGATGCGATGCCTTGGAGGTGCCTTGTGGTCGTGGATAGTTAGCCAATCTTCCTTTCGTGAAGCCTTGGAAGTGCTTTGGGTCGGATTACACTAACGATTTGGAAGTTGAAACGAAGATGTTTCGGATAAGGGGAGCGACATGGGCATGGCATTACACTTCATTGTCATACATGGTATACTTGTGACTTTGATGACAATTGTGGTTATATTTGACGTTGTGGTTATAGATTGTATCCCTGGTATAGTATGATCCCGTTCTCTTGATTTCTATTCTATACGTAGATTCACGGAGTCATAAGAAGTGTGTCTTAGACACCTCCTACTGAGTTTATGCTCACCCCATTATTTTAATATTTTTCAGGTTTAAGAAAGGAAGTAGCGGACGACGTTCCTCTACAGGTCTTGATGGGTTAGTGGACTATTTGACCTATTTTGTAGTTATGACCTCATATTATTATTATTATTACTAGTATTATTATCATTATTATGTATTGACATAGGAAATGACGGTAGTGCCCTTAGTTGACCCTGGGTTCGGATAAGGACCCGGTTAGCGATTCGGACCCTCGGGTTCGGGTCGTTACATCATCCTCACCACCCAACGGCGACTCTATAATCTAGACAACTATAGACAAAGCCTCAAATCCTTACCTCCAAAAACAAGCCAAACCATAGAGCTCTGTACAAAACACAACAAATAGGCTTGTCGCCAAAAACCTCCACCCCTAACCAGCATATCAGAACACTAGATATTCTTGAGTCGATCACCATCCAACGGGACAGCAATAAAACTACAAATCAGAACAAACATTATAATGAAACAAGAAATACAATAGAAGAGAGCAATACCCAGATCAAAAGGAAAGCTCGGCATAACTTGGGTATTTATTCCTCTAAGGTGCAAAAACCCCAAGTTTACAAGCCTCCTCTCACATGCCCCTCCGGCTAGGCAACCGACAAGGTCTACGGACTGGACAAAAGAGAGAAACCATTGTATAAAAATCACACCTTCTTGGAGACATCTCCAAACTCTGATGAATAGAGGACCTCGACGTAGCGAGAAGCATGTTGAAACTCAGTTCAACATCTCTCACGGAACCTCCCTCTCCCTCCCCCTCTCAAACTATGGAATCACTATATCGCTGAAACCTGATGTAGATGAGTGAGAATCGCCGTTGAAACCACACGCTCTGAGTGAGAATCTTCGTCAAAACCACATTCTCGGATGGAAAATAGGGAAGGTGATGCTCAAAAACCCTAGCAAAGAGGGGAAAGAAAGAAAGTAGAGCCAGTCAATGCTTTTTTTTGAAGCATGAGATTGGAATAGGGAGGGAAATAGCAAACATGAAAGTCAAATTGACAATTGGTCAAAGTGTTTGTTGGTGCATTTAATATTTTTTCATTAAAGAAAAATAAATGTAAGTGTTGTAATTAGACTTGTCAAACGGATCGGATTTTGATACAAAGTCGAATATAGAGTACAAATAATTTGATTTGATAATAATTTAATCCGGTTAAAATCATATATATATATATATATATATATATATATTATTGCATTACTATATATGAATATTATATGTATTAGTTATCTACTAGTATTAAATTTATATATATTAATTATTTATCAATATATTCATTTGGTTGCATAGTTATATTCTGCATGGTCTTATACATTGACAATTACTCAGTCATTCCATCTAACCTTATATCTATACATGTCATTTTAATCTTTGTAAAAAAATAATAAAAAATAAATAAAAAGTAATATATCCAAAGCTAAATATGATATGAATTGGAATATTCAATCCTATAACCCGTTAAGGATCTGAATTCGATAATCCGTTAGCTTAAAAATCAAATATGAATTTGATTGATCCGATCTGGATTCAAATCCGATCCATTGACAAACATAGTTGTGATAGGCTGGCTAATTGAAATTTGAAATAGGAAAAAACTATCATATATATTTATTGTTATGTTGGTTGTAACTTGTAACTAAATTTGTAGAGAAAACTCACTCAAATATATCTTGAAATAAGAATTGAGTAGTAATATTGTAACTCTTTTGAGCTTGAAGCTTTTTTTTTTTTTTTTTTTCATTTTAGCTTGGTATCTTTTGGAATTTGAATTTGGTTCGTAAAAAAAATGAAGGGGCACTGTGTCACAATTGCATCATTGTTCTTTTATTTAAATATAGAATATAAAAAAATATTCATTACTATTCTCAAAGATTGATATTTTGTTTCTATGCACTTTTTAAGAACAAGCTTGCTTATGATGTAGTAATATACAAGAAATTTTCTTCTAAATATGATATATGATCTTGTGGTTTGAGACATTCGACAATTGAGTGTGGCAAAAAATTTTATTTTTTAATAAATAAAAATAAAAAAACAAAAGGTATTATTAGACTTGATAATAATATGTGTTTCATATATGTGTTTGTATATATCTGAACCGTGTGCACCCCTACATATACAATATGTATATGTAGGGGTGCACACGGTTCAGTTTGGATTAGTTTAAGAGTTTTTTGGAATCAAACCAATTCTAACGGATTCATAAAATTTGGAATCAAACTGAACCATTTGACCAAAGGAACCAAACCATACCAAATCGTGAAAAACCAGTTTGGTTCGGTTCGGTTCCACGGTTCCCTTTTCTTTTTTTTTTCTTTATTGTTACAGAAGTATTCATATTATCCACATGCACAACAATAAACCAAGTTACTAGCACATTCAGAACTATTAATATATTCAGAACTTTTAACTCAATTATCCTTCTCTATCACGTTTAGAACTAAAGTAAATAAATTCAGAATTGATAATAATCTAATACATTTAGAATTACTAATTCAATAACAAACAATCACCCACAATTCAATTCAGCCACTAAAAAAAAAAAAAAAATGTATAATAAATTGATAAGACCTAAGATTGGACCATATGATTGATAGTTGCTATAAACTTCTAAGTGATTTGGATTATAGGATTATATTATATTATATATATTCTATAATTTAACATATATATATATATATATAATTATATATATTATAAGATTATAACATAACGGTTCGGTTCGGTCTAGTTCGGTCCTAAAGGACCTTAAACCGTGACCAAATCGTATCTTTACAATTTCACAAATTTAGAATCGTGACCGAACCAAACCATTAGCAAACCAAACCAAACTGTCTGGTCTAGTTTGGTTTGGTTTGGATTTTCTGTTTGACTGGAATTTTGTGCACCCCTAGGTATATGTATAAGAAAATGGTACTCACTTCGAAGAGGGCGGCTCCACTTGAGTAGTTGAGTGCATTCATGAAAAACCTAGTTCGGCTCCTCCTTTCACATAAAAGAAAGGAAAGGGAAGGGAAGGAAGGTTCCTCCAACAATAAATCGTATTGGCATATCACTCTCCATTTTTTCCCTATCTAATTAATAAAACTTTTTAACTCCATCACCATATAGTCTAAAATAAGAACTATCTAAAACTTAAATCACTTTCCAAATTAACAAGAAAAAGATATAATCAATTACATTGCATTTATGCTTATGCAATGAACTCTATATAATCCGAGCGGTTAAAGTTAAAAAATAAAACCCTAGCTACGGACAAAATGTTCAAATAGTCCCTAATGTTCAAATAACTATATATATATGTGGAGTGAGAGTGTGTTTAGAGAATCCCAATCCGATTCAATCCCTAAAATCAAATCAAATTAAGTCTTCCTATGAATTGGATTGGATTTAATTTTAACCAATTCGTAGTGATCGAATTGGATTAAGTTTAATGCCTAATCCTATCCAATTCGTGATCACACCTAGTGTGTACATATATAATATTTTTTTCATCTCTAACGGGTAGGAATGAGGTGGTGAATCCAATTTGTGAAGGAGGATGTTATCAAAAATTGAAAAGTTCAAAACGTTCTGGAAAGAGTTTTGGTTTTAAAAGGGACTTGGTAGGGGAACCCTTCCCGAATCCTCCAGTTGTCGTCATTAACGCGGCAGTATTTCTCAAAATAGAGGGGAGTCGTGTGATATTTTTGCTAAATCGAGGGGAGGTGACTATAATTTACTCATTTTTTATTTTTCTTTTTTTCTTTTTAAATTTAGTAGTCTGAACTTTCCGAAAGGACATTGTTCATCTCCTAACTATTAATGTGACAAATAATAAAATGACAATATCTATTTGAATTTAAATTATATAGTCCATATAAGAAAAAAAAATCTTTTCTTTTTATATTTTAATTTCTAAATAAATACATGTTATTGTACATTAGTGTGGACAAGGAACTCAACGATTACGGCTCAAAGTATTGTTGTGGGGACAATGTTGCGTGAAAAGATTAAAAAGGAAAGATGCTTGTTGTTGAGAAATGGTTTTTTACTGCAACGATTTATTCTTTGCACTTCCTTGACATGTGAGGAAAGTAAAAGTGAAATTCCTTCTCTCCCCTGTATAACACGTGAGGCTTTCTGTCCCTAGCTATGCTAGCTCTTCTCTCTCATACACAAAAAGCCCGCCAAAATCTTTCTGTTCATCCGATCTCATTTTAGTTTTGAAAATGGCAGAAGGTTCATGGACCTACGACGTCTTCTTGTCGTTCAGGGGTCCCGATACTCGCCATTCATTCATCGACTTCCTATACTATGCTTTGGTAGAGCATGGGTTTTCCACATTCAGAGACGACAACAAACTTAGACGAGGAGAAGCGATTGGGCCCGGATTGCTGAGAGCGATTGAGGAATCGAGGGTCGCCATCGTCGTGTTATCGAAAAACTACGCGGCCTCGAAATGGTGCCTCGATGAGCTTGAGAAGATCATGGAGTGCAGGAGGACTTTGAGTCAGTTTGTTCTCCCTGTTTTTTATGGTGTAGAACCGTCCGATGTGCGGCACCAGAGGGGAGTTTACGCTGACACATTTGCCTGGCACCAACAACTTCACGGCGACGACCAGGTTCAGAGGTGGAGAGCTGCTTTGACTGAGGTTGCCTATTTGTCGGGTCTAGTATTGCCAGACAATGACGGGTACTTTTTCTGAATATTCAAATACCTATTTTTAAAGTTTGACTCATCCAACAAACTATATATTTATTTGAAGAGTTTGATTACGTCATTATAATCCATGATATGATGACATTATCTACATTCGCATAAAATAATTGAATTATTGTATTACTAATTATTTTCTTTATCACCATTTTTTTTTTTTTTTTCTTTCTTTTTCTCTTTTTGCTTTTTTTTAACCAACGTTATTGAAATGTAAGCTGACCAAGAAATTATATGAGGTTTTTTTTTTTTTTTTTTTTTTTAGGGGACAATTTAGTTGAAAAAAAGAACAAATCACCCGTATTAACAATATTAAAAATAAAATTCAGGGGGGTAATTTACTGTGTCTAAGTCCGTGCATGAATGTAAGGGTGGTCTAATTTAATCACTTTCTTTAACATTACTAACGGATCGGTTAGGGTTGCAAGTTAGGCTGGCCAAACCCAGCCCAATCTCAACCCGAATTAGGTTGAGTTGGGCCAGTTAGAATTATACTTAACATGAGTTATGATCAAAACCCAGCCCGATAATTTTCGGTTCGGATTGACGGGTTTTTTTTTTTTCAGAAATTTATATATATATATATATATTTGATTATATTATTAGTAAAAAACAAAAAAAATTTAGGGCAAATCATTTCAACCTCCCCAATCGCCTCCAGATCTCATTCTCAACTCTCTCTCTTTCTCTGCAACTGCAAGTGGATTGTTGTACTTTCTCTATAACAAAACATCATCATGGTCAATCAAAAGGGATTATTAGTTTACATTTGAAGTTCATAATTAAACAGCATACACACACACACATATACGTGTAGATATTAGAGATGAATTTCAACTTACTTGAGAGCTGAGCACCAGAATCTACAAGGTAACTTGGTTTCCCAGTATAATTAGGTTCATTAGCTGATCTGTCTGGAAGAATCAAAAGTTCAAAACCCATATATTACAGATCTATATGCAAGAATCAAAAGTTCAAAACCCATATCGGCATATCATTTCAGATTGTTCAAAAAATCAAAACCCATATCTTTCAGTTTCCATCGCCCACTGTTCCAATTCGGGTTCGCCGTTCGCAAGCTTCAGCCGCTGTCTCTCAACTCTCAAGCTTGTCCCCCTCTCTCTGCAACTGCTAACTTGTATGTATGGGTTTTGTTTAAATTTTTGGAAATGACGGCAGCGGCGATGGATCAATGGCTGAGAGACGGTGGCAAATCAGCGGTTGAGGGCGAGGAACGACGGTGGCAGCGGTAAATCAGTGGTAGCGGGGACGGTGGTTGAGAGAGAAAGAGAAAGAAGAGAGAGAGAGAGAGAGAGAGAGAGAAGGAAAGGAGAATTTTTTTTTTTTTTTTTTTTTTTTTTAAATTTTGGATTTTGGGTTGGGTTGGGTTCAGGTTGAGCCTGAGTCCAACCCGAACATGAACCTGATTTGTGAATTGTATGTCTAAATTTCAAAATTTCTGGCTTGGGGCTGGGCTGGGTTAGCCCGCCCAAGTTGCAACCCTACTAACGACTTTATGGTACAAATTTAGAGAGAGAGAGCGCCCCTTGCGTCCGCGGGCGCCCGGGGGGGTGGAAGGGATTGTGAGTTAGAAAATTTTAGAGACAGAGAAATGGGATGAATGCAATATAGAATAAATGTGTGTTGCGTGTCTATGTGATAGGTGAAATATGAGTATTCATATTTAACCTATTTTGACCCTCAAATTAAATGAATAAAAATTATTTAATCCATTTTTGACCCATTTTAAATATGATTCACCCAAAATCATTAAAAAATAGGCGAATATGAACGGGTATTGCCACCCCTAATTATGGGATACTTTCTCATTTTCTAAAGGAAAAGATTGAGAGAGTTCAAGTTCTCATTGTGGCATGTGGGTGCGTGTGGTGCACACTGTTTGGATTGGGCTGGTTTGAGAATATTTCGAAACCAAACTGTTCCCAACGATTCAACAAAAATTGAAACCAAACCTAACTGTTTGGTTCGGTTCGATTCCATGGTTTTAGGCATTTTTATAATTCAATCTAATACATACCTATAATTAAATATATATTATATATAATATAATTTCTATTATAATAATATTTTTTATTGTAGATTATGTTATATGGTTGAGTGGTTAAAAGGCTCTTCTTATTATTCTATTAATTATATAATACAACATATAAAAATATATGTACAATTTATAAAACATTTCACTTCGATTTGATTTTGTAGAATCTCAAATCGTAACCGAATCATTTATAAACAATTCTATGTTTTTGAAATCTGAACAGAACCGAACCGTGAAAAAATCGAACCAAATCTAACCGTCCAAATTGGCCTGGTTCGACTGCACTTTTCTATTTATATATGTCAATATCAACTGTGCCAGTGGGCTGTGGACTCATTTATGTGGGTTGCTGGAGGAATAATATCTATGCCATATTTGGGAACACGGGATTGGAGGAAGTTTACTTCAAAATGTATACTATCCCAAATTCAAGCAAGGCTTAGGTTTTAAAATTAAAATATACAAGCAGCAATTACTGAAATTTCTTCATATTCATATTTAAGGTTTTAATTGGAATCCAGATTCAATAATTTTAGTAAACCTCGAGTTCCCGAAATATCTTGTTTCTTTAGCTATATGATCGAATCACTTGAGAGTTGAGATTAAGTTTATGCAAAAATAGAACGACTCATTCTATCTTCACCATTCCATCAAACTTTACTAAATGCTCATCGTTTTCTTTTCTCTTTAACAAAAGATTCTAAATTGTGGAACCAAAATGTGCAGGTCTAGGTCAAATGTAATTCAAATAATCATTAAAGAGGTCAGAAATGTAACTGATTCTGCATCTTTAAGTGTTGCGGACTATCCAGTCGGAACAGACATCCGTGCTGAAAACCTCATTCGGGAGCTAAAGTTGGGGTCAAATGATGTTCGAATTGTTGCAATATGGGGGATGGGCGGATTAGGCAAGACTGCAACTGCTAAAGCTGTGTATAATCTTATACGTCGTAACTTTGACTGCAGTTGCTTTCTGTCAAATGTTAGAGCAACTTGGAAGCAATATAACGGCCCTGTTAAATTACAAGAAAAGCTTCTGTCAGATATTCTACTCGATAAAAAGTTAAGCGTGGGAGATTCTGATCATGGAATTGTGCTAATAAAACAGCGAGCATGGTGTCGAAGGGTTCTTCTTATCCTCGATGACGTGGATGATGGGGAGCAATTGAAGACATTGGCCATAAATCCTGACTCGCTATGTCCTGGAAGTAGGATCATTATAACAACTAGGAATTTGTCTTCGATAAGCTCGCTTGGACTTCAAGAGAATGAGGTGTTCACACCCATGGAGTTGGATGGGGAGGAGTCTCTTAAACTCTTCAGTTGGCATGCCTTCAAGAATAAAGGTCCTTTAGACGACTACGCAATGCTCTCAGCAGAAGTGGTGGGTTATGCTAAGGGGATTCCTTTAGTTCTTGAAGTTTTAGGTTCCTTCTTTACGGACAAAACCAAATCTGAATGGATTAGTGATTTGAAGAAGTTGAAGGAAATTCCTCACGATGATGTCCAAGGAAAACTTAAGCTAAGCTATGATTCACTCAATGGTGAACAGCAGGGCTTATTCTTAGATATTGCATGTTTTTTTGTTGGCACGAACAAAGATTTGGCAATCAAAATACTAGAAGGCCGTGGTTTCTACCCAGAATCTAATATTGGAGTTCTAGTTCGTCGTGCTCTTTTACGAGTTGATTCAGATAACCGGTTGATAATGCATGACCGGATTCGGGATATGGGTAGAGAAATTGTCCGCCAAGAATCTGTTCAAGAGCCTGGTGAACGTACCAGACTGTGGAATGAAAAGGATGTTCTTGATGTTCTGCAAAATGACAGAGTAAGAGCCAAATGCATTAATTATTTTGTTAATATAAGAGGTTTTGTTCACGGTAAGAGTGCCATCTACTGAAGTCTAACAATTAAGGGACGTGATCCTAGTTTCTTACACAATGGTTTTCTCACTAATATAACCTCTCTCTCTATATATAAATACATATTTATATAATTTCTTGTGCAACTGCTTGTATCATCAGGGAACGGAAACAGTTGAAGGGTTGCTCCTAAACTTGCAAAGATCAAATGAGCCATCGTTGAATGCGAAGGCATTTGCAAAGATGAGCAGACTCAGACTGCTTCATCTCAATTATGTCCGCCTATTTGGGAGCCACAAACATCTCTCCAGAAGACTAGTATGGCTGTGTTGGAAAGGTTTTCCTTGGTATTGCATACCATCCACTCTGTGTATGGATTACATGGTCGCTCTTGACTTGAGTAATAGCAGCCTCATAAAAGTTTGGAGAAAAACTAAGGTACGAAACTGTTTTCCTTCATTCAAACTAATCACGTTGAAATTTATCTTTCCATTCTCTGTTTCTGACAGGCTCTGGATAAATTGAAATACCTCAATCTCAGTCATTCCTCTTTGCTGACAAAAACCCCGGACTTCACTGGACTCGCCAGTCTTGAAGTATTGTTGCTTAATGATTGTACAAAGTTGCTAGATGTTCACCATTCTATCGGATGTCTACAAAATCTTCTTGTCTTGAATATGCAGAACTGCCAAAATCTTCACAAGCTTCCGCAAAGCATATTCATGCTGAAATCTCTCATCTATCTTGATCTCTCTGGCTGCTTCAAATTAGGGGAGCCAGCACATTCATGCTATTCCATCGTCCGGTCTTTGGTATCACTAGCAGGAAGTCCGGAGTTCAATGGGATGTTGCCAGCTTCTATTCAGGGATTAAGTTCTATTTCAAAACTATATCTTGAAGACTGCAATGTATCTGATGTACCCAACGAAATTGGTAGTTTGGTCTCCCTGCAATTTTTGAATCTTAGCAGAAACGATTTTGCTAGCCTACCAGCTAGCATTACCGGCCTTGCTCAACTGAAGGTCCTCTATCTAAACCAATGTACTGGACTTCAATCACTTCCAGGCCTTCCAATAAAGTTAAAGGGATTGAGTGCAAACTACTGCAGATCATTGGAAAGGATATCAATCGAATCAAAAGTGGATGAAGCCCCATTTATGACTTTTTATGGCTGCCCCAAATTAGTGGGTAACTTTGCAAATGATTTTAGAAAAATTCTACTCCAGTACCTGGTACTCTCTCTCTCTCTCTCTCTCTCTCTCTCTCTCTCTCTATATATATATATATATATATATAAACATATACTGTACTATACAAATAATCTTGCTTTGTAGTTGGCACTCATTACACACGATTGATCGCACAGGGACTTCCAGAACAAGGTGATTTTAGTATTTTCCTTCCTGGAAGTGAGGTTCCAAACTGGTGCAACTTCCAGTGTCTGGGATCATTTTTATCTTTCCTGGTGCCTCCGCTGGTAGATAGGAAGATACATGGGTGGATTTTATGTGTTGTCTTTGCTGGCTGTTGCCACAATGATGAAGACAAAAACGATGATATGTTTGCTATTTCTTGTGGTATTTACAATAAAACTATGGGCACTAAGAAGCGTTACCAACCAACAGTTGATGGCTATCCTGTGAGGTGTGAAGATCAGATGTGGCTCAACTATATGCCGCACCGGTATCTTGAATCTGAGTGGACGGAACTTGACTCTCGATTGGGAGCTGGTGATACAGTGGAGATGACAATAAGAATAGACAAGCGATGGCAGGTGAAGAAGTGCGGGGTTAGTCTCATCTATGAGGGCGGCAATGAGGAGGGTGCCGAGTCATTTGGTCAACCACACATCCAGGACACCTTGCCTTCCAATGATCAACCAGAGGGAATGGCCTCGCTCACAAGGCGTGTATCTGATGAAACATTTCTTCGCGAGATTGGAGTGTTAAAATCCAAGAAGAGGGACTAGCATTTGGCGTTTGGCTTTCCAAGTATATAATGTCAAGGTTTGTGTCAATTGACTCAATTCTAATCTGTTATGAAGATTTTTTGTCTGTAAATGTTCCTATAAGTTGAATGATACCTCGTCAATGTGTCAGTAATAAACCTTTTTTTTTTTTTTTTTTTTTTTTTGGTAGTGTTTTGAGGCATTCTTCAACACGACTTATGTAGTGTACATATTTTTTGTTCATGTTTAATAATCTTGAAAGCTAGATGAACACACCCTTTAGTGCTTATGATATAATGATTTTTATGATTTTTTTCCTTTTTAAAGGCAAGAAAGAGAACTATATATATAACCAAAATACAGAGTACCTGAAGTTGATGGAGTCTTTCAAAGCTAACTGATGAACTTCAGCAGGACAATCATCATCTCTAGCAGATGCTTGCTTTCTTGTTGATGCCAAGGATCCCAGTTCATGGGCCACTCTATTTGTCTCACGGTAAGTGAACTGAACCGAAAGTCTTCATCGACTGATAACCAGATTCTGATGAATTGGAGCTACCTGAACCTTGTCCACTGCCTTAACAAGCAGGTTGCATTCAAAGATAACCTTCTAAGAACCCCACTTCATTGCTTGCTCAAAAACTTGACAAAGCACCAATTCCTCAGCAATATCAGCCCCTCGTGATAGCCTTAATAACTGACCAGTTGAGTCTCAAGCAACAATCCTCCCCCCGCCTCCCTGAGGACATCATAGAAAGATGCAGCAGTGTTAATTTTAACCCAATCTGCAGGAGGTTTAGACCACCTAGCTTGAGCATTTCCAGGCCAGCCATCGAGAGAGGGACTTGAGGAGGATAAAATGCAAGAACAAACCTTTCATTAACCTGGCAAAATTTATAGAATTGATACTGCTCTGTTAGCAATCTCCATTTCAGACCATCAAAAACCAAGGCATTTTTGGCTTTCCTGATGACCTAACAGATATTAGCTGCTCCTTCAAGTCTGCACTATTATCAGCCATATTCCGTAAAACTGAGCTTGTCTCTCCACCATTTATCCCAACGTCCATGCCCCACTAAAGAGCATTCTATTCTTCAAACAGAGGTCAGAGTAAAACAAGTCATGACTCTTTAAGTTTTTTGTCAATGATGAAGAGAGTCGGTCACCATTCTGTGCTGTCTATTTTGTTATATTCATAAGCATATGGCATATTGGAGGCTGAGCCTGACAATATACATGGCATGATCGACATCACCACCTCAGAGCAACCACCACTTGATCACAAACTATTTCCATCCTCAGCGGTCCAGAAACAGCATCGACCAACTCATTAAAAATGTCGATCCTAACAAGTGTGTATCAGCTTTATATTCCAATGCTGGTGTCCAATAGATAATCAATTCTATGTTTGCCTTCCGCGTCTATCTAATCCTGATCAAATAGTTCAGAAGTTCAATCCAATTTCCTCTGGATAATTAATTAGTTTTATCCTTGAATTTCTGCAGCTATTCTTTAACAAACAAGTTCCCTTTAGTAGCCAACAACAAAGATCAAAACAAAATCTATCATGCCTCATATTACTACAGATCAGTTCGAGTTATTAAAAATTATTAAAAGATCATTATTTTCTCTCGGCAAATATTGGTTATATGGAATAACCCTATTATCAATGGCAAAGTCCCATATCCTAACTATCTTGAGATTGACTCAAGAATAGACTCAAGAATGCCTCCAACAACCCAATAGGCCATGTTCCTGAGAAAGCAAACCATCAACACTATCTTTTATATCTTCTCAAAGAAGGTGCCTAATATTAAGATACAATAGTACTTCTTGAGCTAGATGAACACAGCTTACTATAATACAAAGTCAGATCCCATGAAGATCTTTTGAAAGGTTTGTTTTCTGCTCCACAACAGAATAAGGGTGATGACTATAAGTCAATACCCTGTGTTGATCTGGCAATGCTTTAAGGCTCTTGTATGGGGAAAATGAATACAAATGTAACCTTG
Organism: Cornus florida; assembly: GCF_030987335.1. Taxonomy (NCBI): domain Eukaryota; kingdom Viridiplantae; phylum Streptophyta; class Magnoliopsida; order Cornales; family Cornaceae; genus Cornus; species Cornus florida. Next base: position 73,642,733 of record NW_026775579.1, on the reverse strand, counting down.
AAGTGGCAGCTTTCATATTTGAACCTGCATTCTCATACCTTTACTCCAAGCTTTTAGTATTGCATTAAGCACATTGACCCCTATTCCTAGAGCAATGGCTCCTCTGAGCAGTTTGTGAAAAAAAATCTAATAAATTAATGAGAGGCTATATGACAAAAATGATGATTATCGTAAAGACAATGTTGAAGACAAACTTAGAGGTGAACGGCCTTAGTAGTTGTCATGACTCGTTAGAGATTTACGTATAGCAGTTTGTAAAAGTAGCATGCAAAATCAATGAAAAAAGTACACAAGTACCCGGAAAAATAACATACTACGTACTAAGTCCAATTACCGATGACAACTGCACAATGTCTAACTTAATGAACTGAAACTAGATTGAATTTGTCCTAGAATATGGTAGTAACAATTGAAGTTTAAACTTACGTGAATTGCTTCATACTACCAATTTAGCATTAAACCTCCATCATGATTTTGATTCCACAGTTTTGAAATTTGAATATTGTGCTTCAAGCTTGAACCAGGACTCCAAGTCAACCAGTTCATTAAATTCCTCAAAGGTAGCCATCTTTTGGAGGTCATCTCGGGTAGTTCCTTTCTCCTTCAAAGTCTTGAGAACATCAAGCATTGAACGGGCAGATGCATAGAGGGATGTGAGTGGATGCACAATCAAATGGAAGCCCATTGCTTTCAGCTCATCTGGTGTGTGCAAGGGTGCGACCCCTCCTTCTAGCATGTTACAGACCCGGTAACCGTTTGTCCTGTGCCCAATCTCCTTCAGCTCATCATCATCTCTCGATGCCTCCACAAAGCAAGCATCAGCTCCAGCCTGCATAATTGATTTCATCAGCATGTAAATTATAAAGTTCAATAAACTCATCAGATGCTGGACAAATATCATTCGTCTCTAAGATTCTTCCAGAGGGGAGCTCTTTATTGGAGTGACGAAACTTACTTGACCATAGCAAAAAAAAAAAAAAAAATCAGAGAAGCAATTTTCCCCTTTATAAGATCTAAATCATAATTAGATATCAAAAGAAAATAAAAACACAGATCAGAATAAAGGCCTCAAAAATGTAAATTTGAACAAGCTGATTAAGAAAGAACATACTCATCTTGGAAAGCACTAAACTGTGGCCTATACCTCCATGTAAATATTTGCTCTTGAAATGGCATCAGACCATATTTTGCTGACGTTGCACGCGCATCAGTCCTAGCCACAAGAAAAAAGTCAAAATCACCAATAGCATTTCTTGCAGATGCGATCTTCACAGCATGCTCCTCTGCAGGTATTACCTGGAAAAAAATACAGGAGCTAACATGAAACTAATCCTTTAAAAAATAAATTCACAAGAGAACGCCAAAGGCTGTCAACAAAATAATTTAAGATACGGAGACAATTTTAGTTATATTTCACAGTTGAGGATACATATTCCTTGGCTGAATGACCCTAATTCATCCTTGCTGAAAGAGCTAAGAATCCAGGTGAGTACCTGTTTGCCCCGCATATGCCCTAGTTTAATGGACATCAAGAGTACCAGATTGTAAGTATGATGCTAAAGACAACTAAAGATTGAAGTAACTCATATAAATTTATTCAAAAGCAGAAGTGACGACTCTTACCACATTTCTTTGGCCATGCTTGATCCTGGAAGGAAAGTGAAACCACCATCAATTTATTTAGATTCATGAAGTCAAAATGGAGAATGGGTTCCAGAACACTTAGAAAGACATAGGGCTTATGTCTGCTGAAATAGAAGATATTAGAAGTTGAGATGAGCATTTGTTGACTTGAGTTGAGTTGAAATCCTTGTGTGCTTGAAGAAATATATTTGGTAAAATCCAGACTTTTACTTTCTGAAAACTCGTATGCAGCTTAATAGTTATAAAGCATGATTATATTTAACAAAAATGGTTGTCTTGAGCACAAAGGTCCCTAACAAACTCCAATCAAGTAATACCTCTAAAAAGCAACCAGCAGACCCTGCGGCAATTAGGTCTTTGATGGTCCTCTAAACATTGAGAGCATTGCCACCATCAGTATCTGTGAAACAAAGAAATAACTAAATTTGTGGCATCTCAAAGTGCATTCTGTATGTGATTTTGCTAACGGATATAAAAATCAAAAGTGAACCAGCTGTCCTGAGAAATTGATAATTCACCCACAAAAAAAAAAAAAAAAAAAAAAAAAAAAAAAAAAAAAAAAAAACCAACCAATCATATAGCCATATGAATAGTCGTAAATACAACTCCATTGCAGATGATGAAGAAAATGTAGAAGAGTATATTTATAAGTTAGGCAGTCTAATGTGTGAACTGTGAAAGGGATCTTTCATATATATTCTAAATTAGTTTAATTGAAATTCGCATTCATGTACCACTGAGTTAAAGATAGTAGTATCCTGAAAAACAAAAACAAAAATGAGGGAAAGCAGCATGGAAACACACTGAAAGAAAATGATAGATAAGGGTTACATTCTGTAAGTTTTCCCTTGCATGATGCAGGAGTTACCATGCCATATTTACTGATGCTTATACTTCTAAGCAGAAAATTCTTTGGACTACCTTCTCTAAAACCGTTACACTAGAAATTTAAAAGAAAGGGACTTGGCCAGGATATAGTTTTACAACAGAGATGGTGAATATAGCATCATCCTGTAATGATTGGACTTGAATTGATTTGCAATTCAATTAACTGCCAATTCCCTAGTTTGTCTGAAAACTCAAACATATGTCACACTTAGGGCAGCCTGTACCTCCGAATCTTTTCCCTTACATGATTGTGGCAAAAGACATCCTACTTGGAAACTTCAAAAACTGACACTAGCTTCACGCCCTATGTAAAATGCTTCACGCCATATGTAAAATTGTCCATCGCAGTTAGTCAAGACTTGATTTAAGTTCATTCTAAGTTAGCATGCTATCAGTATAGTTTTATTTATTTCTAATTAGAAATAAGAAGACAAAGGTACATTGGTAATTTGCTGGACATGGGCTATGCCAGTGGTTCTTGAGCCCTATTCTGGTCTAGTTATGATATTGTACTTACGTGTGGTCATGTTCTAGCAGTTAACATTTTGAAATCTGCTACTTCATAGTCCTAGTAGTGAGAGAATTTCAAACCACCTAGAATTTTATTTCAAATCTTCCTACTTAACAAAGTAGAATTGAAAACTAAGTTACGATATTCTTTTATGTTCTTTAGCCTTTTGAAGTCTGTGTGACTCAACAAAACCTCGGGCGGAGTCCTAAAAGTTCTAGGAAGATGGTTGTTTTTATGCTCTCTTCTTCAATATTATACTCTCTGGTTATATCTCCTTGTGATGGTTGAGGGGTCAAATCCCATTAGGGCAATCGTGGGTGTGTTCGTGTGTCATATATATAAATGATGACGATCATACAAAAAAAATAAAAAATAAAAAAATAAAAAAATAAAAACATACTAGTGTTGATTGGAAATTGAACAAAGTTTTCCGGGCCTCCCTTGGAAAATAGAGATCAGTTCCAAAATTCATTTGGTTGATAGTTATTGAATTCACCAAATTGTCTTTTGTAGTTTTGATCTTTTATAATTAATCCTGATTTTTTTTTTACTAAACCAAACAGGTCGTTAATTTTCTTCACAGTAGCATATTTCTAGAAAGTGGTTCCAAGTTCCAACCATAGTTAGGAGCAATAAAAATAAAAAAAAAAATAAAAAAAAAAAACCCCATTAAATTGAATTTACAAGATATTTAAAAATTAAAGCTCAAAATTTCACAGAACTAATAAAAATAGAAACTTGAATAGAGATAGGGAAAACCTAGAACTAACCAGCATCAGCGATAATTGGTATGAGAGGCGCAGCATCACAGACGGACCAAGCAGTTTCCGACATTTCCGACGGTCTGCATTGCAAATTTAATGACCAAAAAAAAGCTTACATTAACTAATATAGTCTTACCAATTAATTCAAGAAAAACAGCCATGTGTAGGGAAAGAGAGGTGGAGCGGGCGTACGTTAGCAAGCCGAATTCGGGTTTGCCGAGGAGGTAAGCAGAGAGGGCGTAACCGGAGATGAAACCAGCGGCAAAGCCGGTTTTCTGGACGATGGAGGCTGAGAGGGCGTCGTCCCCTGGTCCTCGATAAGACTGTGTATCCGCGTCTGCATTCTGGCCGTCGGATACGTCGACTTTTGCGGAGTCGTTGACCGAAATGTGACGTTAGGACTGTGCAGCGAAACAGCTTTGGCGGCCATCATCATCGACACTTGTGATAGAGAAAGAACAGCGAACAGAGACTATCTACAGTGGTTTTGGGTTTATAGGTTGAAAAGTAGGTGAGGGACGCGTTGGGTTTACGCACCATCAGGAAATTTTTTTATTATTTTTATTTTAATTTCTTTCTTGTTTTTTTTGGGATGATAATAGCAAAATCTTTACACTCGGTTTATTTGAACTTAAAATGTTTTTCATTTGTAAAATATTTTAATGTCAAATGTTCTTTTCATTTTTTTTTTTTTTTTCTAGTGTTTGACAATAGACCATAAGTCAATTTTTGTACAAAACGAACTCTCTTTTTTCGGTGTTCCTCGCTGCAACTCACTTTCTTACTCCACTATTTCTCACCAATACTAACAACGAATAGTACCCCATGCCATAAACCATCCCCCCCTCTCTCTCTCTTCCCTTGTTACCTTATTTCTGTCTTTCTACACTAAGCAATCCCTCCCTCTCCTTTGTTACTCTCTCTCTCTCCACTCTCTGTAATAGAACATGCTCCCAACCCAAATATGTCTATCTGCCAATCCAAATTTGTGTCCCTCTTTCTTTCTCCCTCTTTCTTTCTCCTCTCACTCTATGTATTTGTGTCCCTCTTTCTTCCCATAGAGACAAGACTGAAGATTACCATTTGGAGAACTGAAAAAGATTAGTTATTTAAAGACAAATAGGCTCAATAAGAATACATATAGTTATATGATCTAAAGTAGTCGGTGAAAATTGACTTATTAAAACTTTTTTGGTAAATTATTTGCAGTCATTTGGGGTAAAATGATTTTAGATGGAAAATAATTTCCTAACCTTGGAGTCTTTCAAACACCAAAAAAAAAAAAATAAGAAAAATGATTTTCAAAAAATATTTTACGGTGAAACAAACGGAACCTTGATACACATAATTTATACAAGGCACACCATACTATAAAGGATCAGGCTAAAAACTCTAAAAACTCATGGATTAGAATTTAGATTATGGTGCACCCTGTCATACCAAAGGGACTGTCCAGAGTCATTAAACATATTCCAAATGCGCTGCAAAATGCTAGGAATACCAAGACCACCCATGCTCCTTAGGCTTAGAGATAGCAATCCAATTGACCTTGGCTCCAGCGGCCTTCATCTCTATGCAAATTTTCTCAAAATACCATTACTCTGCTTGATAACAACATTTTTACGTATATCAATTTTAAATAGAGTTCTCATATTTGAATACTATATCTTTTATGAAATTTATGCATTTAGACTACGAGTTTAATTTGTTTTGAAATTATTTACAATGAGTTGAAATATTTAATTTCATAAATCTTTAATGGTTTAAATTTAATAATTCATTAACAAATTGAATTATGGTCAATACAACCTCACATAATAAAACATATAATTTTGCTGGTGATCTCTGGTAGTTGCATTCTCTATTGCAGAATCATAGAGGGATGTGAGTGGATGCACAATCAAATGAAAGCCCATTACTTTCAGCTCATTTGGTGTGTGCAAGGGTGTGATCCTTCTAGCTTGCTACAGACTCTGCAACCGTTTATCCTGTGCCCAATCTCCTTCAGCTTGTCATCATTTCTCGGTGCCTCCACGAAGCAACAAGCATCAGCTACAGCCTGCATAATTGATTTCATCAGCATGTAAATTGTAGAGTTTATTAAACTCGTCAGATGATGGACAAATTTCTTTCTCGTCTCTAATTTCTTCCAGGAGCTCTTTACTGGAGTAGTTACTTGAGAACAGCAGAAAAAGATTTCAGAAAAGTAAATTTTCCCATTACAAGATCTAAATCATAATTAGACATCAAAAGAAAATAAAAACACAAATCAGAATAAAGGCCTCAAAATTGTAAATTTGAACAAGACTGATTAAGAGGTCTAACAAACTAGAAGGGCAGGGGCAGATTCCAACAAGTTAATGAAAAAGCACTAAATTGGTGTAATTGCTGGAGTCTATATGGCCCATTTAAACCGCCAGCCAAACGAGCATCCTACCAAATTTTCTTGCGTGATCCAAATGTCCATTTTTGACCCAAAATGAGAGGGTTTTTTTTTTTTTTTTTTTTTTTGGAAACTGCCAAACAAGCAAGACTATGCTGTGACGCATGCTGTTTTTCAGCCAAATAACATTGTTTGGGCCTCAAACGGAGTTTTTCTGTTGTATAGGAAAGTTGCTGAATATTTTGAGATTTTTGTTGGCTGTCTAAAAGAATTCGGATTCATCTCTATTTTTAGATTTAATAGTTTTTGTACATTAAATTTCTTACTCTATTTTTTCAGAATTTTTAGAAAAATTTTATTTTTAGAAAAAATTTTGAATGTTAATTTCCTTTTTGTTTGTTTGGTTAGCGTGAAGTAGGTAGAATTGAAAAGAAACGGAATTTTTTTAAAATTTTTTGGAGTTTGGTTACCTAGAAAGAGAAAATTTTGGAGAAAGTAGATTCACGTATTGAATAAATTTTCCTAAAATATTTCCCCGCATAAAACACAAGAAAGTTTACTTTCTCACTCAAAACTGTCATTTAATTTCCAAATTTCCTATTATGCCCCAATTGAATTGTTTCTCCAATTTTTTTCACAGAGGTTATTAAGTCATGCCATCTATTTACTAGGACACATATTTGGATTCATCATATTTAATATTCTCGATACCTAAATTTTTTGTAGAATTACATTACTTTTAATTTTTAACAATATCTCAATAGACATATGAGAAGAGAAGACATGAATTAGAGTCATCATATTATTTATATGAGATAACCATCTCACATGGATAGAAATCAAAATAATATTTATTTTTTTATTATCTATACAGTTTTGAAACTTAATAGAGTTTTATACTCGAATCATATGTGATTTTTGTATAAAAAAATTTGCATGGTTCATAGTCATAAAATATGGAAGCGGACCGATAAATTATGCATGAACCAAAAAATTATTATGCATTAACTATAAAATGTTACTTTTGCATGACCATTTTTATCCTAGAGTATTGTCATTTAGTGTTTCTTCAAAAGACTTGCAAAAAAGATATATTTAATATTCCAATAAAAACACGAGTTTGTTATGATAAATGAACTACATTCTACATATGAATATATATAATTATTATTTAAAACACAAAATAAAAAGAATTTGATAACTAAAATCCAGTCCTCATTAATTTGTTCTAATTTAAATATGAATATAAATAATAATAATTATTAATAATCCATCATTTTATTATTTATTTGTTAAAAATTAATATAAATAATTAAGTATAAAGAAGATTCATCTAACACAAAATTAATTTATTTTTAAGTATTTGAAATCATGAGGGTAGTTTTGGTAAGTAAATTATTTTCTTTTCTCTTTCATGTTATCCAAACTAACAAAATAATATTTTCTCACAACTTTCATGAAAAATTTTCTTGCTAACCAAATGCATGCTGGAAACTTGATTTTTCTTTCTTTCACTTCACTTTCTTTCACTTTCACTTTCCATCATACATTTCTGTCTAACCAAACGGACCCTTTGAGATTAGATTCACTTATGTTATAAGGTTTTCTATTGCAGTTAGTTTGCTTATAATTTAGAGTTTTCTTTCATTATAAATACATTTAATACAGAGAGCATAATCAGTCATACAATTATTAGATTTTCTCAGAGAATTTATCTCTTACTTTGTGAATTCAAAGCATTCCACTAGCGTCATAAACAGAGACCATATTTTGTTGATATTGCACGTACATGAGTCCTTGCAAATGCTATCTTCACAGCATGCTCCTCTCCAGGTACTACCCAGAAAAGAGCAAACATGAAAGTGATCCTATAAAAAATATGTTGAGAAGGCCAAATGCCATCAACAAAATCATCTAAGATGTGGAGAAATATTTAGTTGTATTACACATTTGAGGATTCATATTCCTTGTCTGAATCACCAGAATTCATCCTTGCTGAGAGAGCTAAGAATCTAGCTAAGTACCTGTTTCCCGCCCTAGTTGAATGGACATCTGGAATACTAGATTGTAAGTATCATGCTGAAGATGAACACCGAAAAAGACATTGGGCTCGATCATGTTTGCCTAAATAGAAGATGTCAGAAGTTGAGATGAGCATTTGCTGAGTCGAGTTGAAAACCTTTGGTGCTTGAAGAAATATATATTTGGTCAAATTCAGAACTTTTTACTTTCTGAAAACATGTATGCAACAGAATAGTTATAAAGATTGATTAAATTTAACAAAAATGGTTTTTTTGAGCACATAGGTCTTTGGTGGTACTCTAAACTAGGGGTGCAACTTGGGTTGGATAACCCGAACCCAACTCGAGCTCAGCCCGATTTTTTATGAACTTGGACAATCATTTTTACAATTAGGATTGGGCTTGGGTTGAAAAATCTCAACCCGAATTTAATTAGGGTTGGGCTTGGGTTGAAGTGCTAGCAACCCGAGTTAACCCGAACTCGAATTCTAATATTATTTTCATATATATTTTTACTTTTAAATACATTATATATAATATTTAAGATATGATTACTTTTTTTTTCTTTTCAACTTCTTTTGTTAAATCTTAACTTTTTGTATGTTAACATTTAGAAAAATTAATTTTTTTAAAAATTTGTTTGCAATTCATTGAAATTCAACAAAAAAAAAGTCTTTAAACTTTTTCTTGTTTAAGAGTAATTTGATCTAAAACTAATTCAAGATCATATTAAATTTTTGATATAAGGTTTAACCATATGAGTAATCCGAGTTAAACCGAAATTTTTACCCAGAATCTAAGCCCGAGTTGCAAGCCTGAATTTAAAAATAGAAGGATGGGTTGGGCTTGGGTTAAGTAGTAAAGGTTAAAGATAGGGTTAGAGTTGGACTTGGGTTTAGCATTTCATATGGTGGATTGGGCTCAAGTTATACCTTAAATCAGCCCAACCCGCCCGAGTTGCAGCCCTACCCTAAACATTGAGAAATGAGAACATTGCCACCCCATATATGGAAAAAAGAAGTAAATAATTCATGACATCTCAAAGTGCATTCTGAATGTGATTTTTGCTAAGGGTCCATTTGGTTAGCGGAAAATTGATGGAGGAAAGTGAAAAGAAAAGAAAGTAGAGTGAAGGAAAAGAAAATTATATTTCTATTATGTTTTTGGTTAGCGTGATTTTTTTAAAAGAAATTTGTAAGAAAATGTTGTTTTATTAATTAGTTTGGATAGCAAGAGAGTGAAAAGAAAATGATTTATATGTCAAAACTACCCTTATGAATTAAATACTAAGTAATATACATTATGCAACAAGCATAATTAAATAATATAAATAATTATTTTATGAATAAATATATATGTGCGTTCATATATATTTATACTCCTAATTTAAAGAGTCAAAAATTTGTAACTAATTTATGAAAAAAACTCACTCCCTTTTATGAGTCTGGAGAAGAAGGAAAGAAATAACTAAAAAGGATATAATTAGAAACTAATATAACTTTCACGAAATTGAATTTTTGAGGGAAACTAAATTTTTCATTTGATTTCTCTTTCTATCTATCCAAACTTTTAAAAAAATTAAAAATTTTTCTTTCCTTTCTTTTTAATCTGTTTCCACCTAACCAAATAAATCATAAAGGAAATTGTGGGGGTAAAAAGTCCAGGCACGTGTACACTATAATAATCCAAAAAGAAGCCACGTGTCAAGATAATGAAGCCACACGTGATACCTATTAGGCAATTACCGAAGTTTGAAAATAAAGATTATACTCCTACTAGATACAAGCCATAATACCTGCAAAAGAAACCCAAAGGGAGAGGATTAAGGATTCTAAGACTCCAATTACATGCAGCCAAACACACCTTAATCTAAAAGTATAATAAATTTAAGAATTGGCAAACAAAATTGGACAAGTTTTTGGAAACTTCATTTATTCTTGATATTGCTCGGGCAGCCAGGGTGATACAAGGCTCTCCACCTGTAGTACAAGATTCCTACATGTTCTCTCACTTGTTTTGTATAAAAGGAATTTGTCGTATGAGGCTGTAAGTGTTCCATTGATCTTCATCAAAGTGAATAGCTTCACATAGCTTGAATTTGGAATTTTCATATGATGTTTAGTCCACGAACGCTCCATTCCGTATTCTTTCATTACCCACAACTCATCGACAAATGATGGTTTTACATATCTCATGAACATTGGTGAAGAAAGTAGGCAAGGAAATTCTAAGAGTTTCTCACCTACCAAAACAAAAGCGGCAATTTTAGAATTTATATCCAAATAGAACCTGGCTCTATTTGTAGTAGTGTTCAGAGCAAAGCCAAAGAAGAGGACTGATTTCTGGAAAGGGTAGAGATCCATTGATCAATTATCACTATCACTTATTTAACAAAAATAAAAATAAAAAATTGTACCTCGTCAAACATTAAAAAATAAATACATATATCAAATGTTACATGAGTTTTCTTTATAATGGAAGGGTTGATATGTATATTGCATTTATGATTATATCTTCATTTTCTTCAGTCGTTTCATTACATATTTAATTTTCTCCAATATCTCAAATTTTAAATTTTTGAATAATATATTGCAATGTCTCATCACTATCTTCTATCAATACTGAAATGAAATAGTACTATAATCAATCCTATTGAGTCTCCTTCTATCAATACTGAAACCGTCTTATAATTAATACTCATGCAAAATAGCAAGTGACACAATTATTGTGCTACTAAACTTCATCCAATAAATGATCTGATTAGTCACACAATCCCATTTATTGTACTCTAAGTTTACATAAAAATTCCATGTTATGTTACCGTGACAAATGACATGTCTGACAAGTGACGACAAAGCTGTATGCCTAAAACGTTTCCTTTTTTAAAAGTGTGATTAGAAATTTTTTAATGTTATTGAGTCCACTTGTAACGTGTTGGTAATCTAGTCATTCAACTTTGGAGTACCTGCCCCAACCCCAGAGTTATTTGGATTATTTAAAAGTGTATTTTATAAATAATAATTCATCATTATTATTATTGTTCATGATATTTTAGATTCCTAATTACAAGGTTTAGAATTTATACAAATAATTGTTGAATTTTGGTTTGTAGTTATATTTTCTAAAGAAATGTCTTAAATTTATTTTGATCCAGAATTTCTATGCAAAAATCTATGTAACCATATGAACAGTAAGAAATACAACTCCATTGCAGATGATGAAGAACATGCAGAAGGTATATTTATAAGTTTGCAGTTCTTGGGGAAGATATCTTTCAAATATATTCGATATTAGCTCAACAATCTACTCCCTAATTTGTCCGAGGACTCGAACATGTATCATACTTTGATAGGAAACTTAGAAAACAAAGACTTCTTGAATTTTATGGTTCGAATTCGGTTTGTATGTAACATTCTGAATGAGGATGGAACTAGCTATTTGGAATCAGTTCAATTGGGTTCCTAATTCGTTTTGGAAGTCAGAAGACTTTTGAAAGAGGATAAAGATTTGAAAAGTATTAGGCTAATATTTTAGAGTTGAAAACAGATATGGTAACTCCACAAGTTGGGGGAATTCTTGTTTAACAAAGAATTTGGTTTGACCTAGAGATGGGTGTGAGAGATGAGAAATGAGAGAGGGGGAAGATATAACGGGTTTAAGGGTAATTGTTGTGAGAAGATAGAGAGTACATGTAATTCATGAGGGTTGAGATGTAGCCTTAAAAAAGATGATGAGTGAGTAAGTAAGGTTTTGAGTCTTTTGACATCTAGTCATATATTCTCTTCCTTCGACTCAAAAAAGTGGAAATCTATTTCTATGTGACAATATAAAATATTGTGTTCAACCTAGCCCTAGAGTTGGGTGAACCATATAAAATATTGTGTTAGACCTAACCCTAGAGTTGGGTGAATCATGTAATATATTGTGTTGTGTTATGCGGATGTGTATGATTGTTATTTCCATATATGCTTGTGTGATGATGTGATGATAATGCTTCTGATGCGTGTGATGAATGAAAGATTTAACTCTCAACAACAGCCGACTATATAGTAAGTTGGAGATAGTTAATATCCGTAAGAGCACCTCAAATGGAGCGTTTTTTTAGCGATTATGGGCCAAATTTAGCGATTTGGGCACTCCAAAGCACTCACCGAAATTTGGCACAATTTTTGCCTCGCAGAATTAGAGACGTTAAAAATACCGAATCGCCTTTTTTTTTTTTTGGGCCCCAATCCACTGTAGTTGTTAAGGGTGTGTTTGGCTGAAAAAAGTCCCATATATAAATCACTATTTTAGGTTTTTTTTTTTACTTTTTTTAATTATATTTTTCCCCTCAACACAACTAACCCAAAAAGGCGTTAAGGCACTGTTGGATGACTCAAAGAGTGCCTTAAAAGCTTTTTTGGGAATAAAAAGTAAAATCAAAGGGAGAAAATAAAAAAATAAATAAATAATTCCCATGACTTAATAGCCATTTAGAGCATTTCCAATGGGACTGCCAATTCAAAATATAACAGGTGGGTTAAAATTGGGCTCTCCAATGAGCTGCTATATGGCCTGCCAAAATTTGCCTTTGCCACTTTTGGTGTCAAATCTAACAAAACAAATAGTAATAGCTATTTGCCTCATTTTGTTGCCTTACCGTCTCTCTCTCGCTCTCATCCATCTACAACGACCGTCTCTCTCTCTCTCATCCATCTGCAACAACTGGCCATTATCGACGACGACCGGCGCTTAAAGGCGACGAACACCGCCTCCTGCTTTTGTTGTTTGATTTTTATATTTTCTCTTCCCCTATAGACCTTGATTAGTAGTTGCAAAGAGAGAGTGGGGCAAGCTTGAGAGTTGAGAGACAACGGATGAAGCTTGCGAACTGCGAACCTGAACTGCAACAGCGGGCGATGGAAACTGAAAGATATGGGTTTTGATTTTTTGAACAATCTGAAATGATACGCCGATATGGGTTTTGATATAGGCAATAAGTTTTGAACTTTGGATTCTTGCAGACAGATAGATAAACTGAAATATAAGGGTTTTGAACTTCTGATTCTTATAGATTTTGTAGTTTGAAGTTGCCGGGGGGGGGGGGGGGGGGGGGGGGGGGGTCTCAGAGTTGAGAATGAGAATAGAGATGGAGCGATTGGGGAGGCTGAAATGATTTGCCCTAAAAATATATATATATATTTAATAATAATATAATCAAATATATATAATATACATTTATATATAATATATATAAATTCTGAAAAAGAAAAAAAAATTATATAAAAAAATTAATTCACAAATAGTGGTAAAAAAATTATATATATATATATATATATATATATATATATATATATATATATATTTATTTATTTTATTTTTTTTGACCAGATATTTTAGATTTTTGCTTCTTTTTAATTAGGTTTAATTTTAGTTTTCTTCTAATATCTACAACTTTGACTTGGAATGTGCCTAATATTAATATTATTGATGCAAATATGAATGGTGGGAATGGTAATTGAAAAAGAATGGTGGTTGTGTCAAAAAATAGCATTTTGCATGAAATGCACCATTGGAGCAGAATTGCTAAAATGTAACATTTTGATACTGTAGCACTTATTAAAATATAAATTTGGCATGCGAAAATAGCTTTTAGCATTAGAGATAGCCTTAAGGCATGTGACCCAAATAGTGCATTAACGACTATATTGGCCCAAAAATATTTTTCATTATCATTTTGTAAAAATTTTTTTTTTTTGTTTTTCTCTATAAATACATCAACCCCTACCATAATTCACCTCACATCCAACCCATCTATATTCTCTACTCTTTCAACCTACATCTACAATCTCCAAGTCATTTTCTCAATCTTCTAGTTATATTTTTAATACTCAAGTTGAATTCCATGAGTCCTCCACCACTATATTACAACTACGACTCCCATCTAAACCAATCAAATGATTATTTTGAACCCTTCTTACAATTTCTTTGAGAAGAATCTCAATTTACATCTCACCAAGCATCCCAATTTTTCAAAATTCCTACTAAAGTGTCACAATCCAGTAACTCCAAACCTTCTAGAAAGCAAAGGGTTGGCCGGTCTTCCAATTGGTCCATGGCCGAAGATGAGACTTTATGTTATGCATGAGTGACCATTGGATCTGATGCAGTAATCAGTTTAAACCAACAAAATGCAGTGTTATGGATCCAAATCCATTAAAGTTTTGGGCAACATATTAGTGGCGCTCATACAACAAAAAGAAATAGTAACATCTGTTTGAATCGTTGGTCCTTCATGTAACAAAGAATTATTAAATTTTCTGGATGTATGGCCCAAATCAAAAGGAATCCGACCAGTGGGTAAGACAATGAGTATAAGGTAAGTTCTTTACGACATTAAATTTAATTCACAATTATTTTAAATATTTGCCTTCTATATTATTGAATTTTTTTTTTTTTCAGATGATAGTAGCTAAAGAACTGTTTGCTAGTCAAGCTCGCACTCAATTTAAGTTTGATAGTTGTTGAAACATTTTGAAGCACAACAGTAAATGGCACATTTACATTGTGCCGATGAGCAATGGAAAAACAAAAAGAAACAACAACCAAAGAAGAGGAGTGGAATCCAAATTAATGATAGTGAGCATGTTGGTTACTCAAACACATCTACTTCATCAACTAATGCAGTAATGACACCAAGTTCGGTTGAAAGATCGGCACATATAGGCGAAAATTATGAACTTATTTGTAGGCATACTCTCGCGGAATGGATAGCCAAAATTCAATCTCATGTAAGGTCAAGATTACATCTCTAAAAGCTTAAAACAAACTATCCAAGATAATTATATGGGACTAATGCTCTATATAGCATCCAAAGATTCTCTCATACTTTAGAATATCATATCCACTCCAAGTGCGTGCTAATAGGGCATTGCACTCATGTACTATGCTTTCACTGTACACTCTGATCACATTAAAACGTACCTACAAAATCTAAATTCCTCATACTTTTCCGTCAAAGCTGCCAACTTAAACTTTGATGCAAAGAAAGAATTTATTACCTATGCTCCAATACCATTTTGTCACACCCAAAATTTAAATACAAGTATGTTTCATAATCCTACTCAAACATGGGTGTAATCCTATAAATCACTTCTTCATATAATATCCAAGCATCAATTCAACATGAAATTACATCGAGTTCTTAGTACTAAATCTTTCGAGTTCTTAATACAAAATCTTTTATAAAATAATATAAATAAATAAATAACAACTCACTTGTTCTGGTTTGTCGTCAGCAAGATCCCTGCTGAGCAAGTAATAACCTTAATTCACTTCGGTATATAAAGGTAAATACTAAATAATATATCTACTTGATTAACAAAATAATGAATTTAAATAATTAAGTCTCACTTTAACCGCTTATTTAATGGATCAAAATCCAACTCAAGTAAAGAACACATCAAACCTCATATGTAAAAATTACATACAACCACATATACAAAGGTAAGTAACTAATCCAACCTTTTATATAAGATAAGGAACAAATCCAACATTTTCAACACATTAATTATGTGGTATACACATCCGTTAATTCATACAATATACTCCATAGTAGGTAGAAAAATATTCAAACCTCATATGTAAAAATCACATACAACCACATACATATAACGAATGAATCCAACCTCTTATATAAGGTAAGAAAGAAATCCAACATTTTCAATACATTATGTGGGGTACACATCCGTTAATATATGCAATATAGTAGGTAGAAACATATTCAAATCTTGTATGGAACGATCACGCAAGGAGACAGTTGCTTACCTTGTCAGACAAACTCATCATTCAATCGGTGAGAGGACTCTATCCATTTGCACATGCTTTAATTCTATACACATTATTTTCCTTACATGATCATTCTCTCAGAAGCCATTTACATATACATGTTATCCAAAAATTTACATTCCAATTCTAATTTACTCTTCAATTTACTAGAACTCTAAAAAATCCAAACAATACGTCTCAGCAACCCTTACAAATCTATATCGAAAAATCTTCTACATAAATGTAAATGTGCACATAGCCACATAACACCTTTCTAGTATAAGAATATATATAATACACACCCCTTGAGTATTTTCGAAAAGTTAAAAGAATAAAACAGAAATTAAAGCATTATTTTATGTCTAAGACCTGCAAAAAATTATTCGAGGGATATTTTTGTACATTTTAAAGGAGAAAAGAGTAGAGAAAATAATAGCATAGTTTTTAAAATACGGGTAAAAGTATTGTGTTGTGTATACTTTAAGGGTATTTTTGGCACATAATCCTTTAAAATACTCTTTAAGGGTGTTTTCCGCACTTAACCCTTCTTTTTCCCAAGTTATAGTGTTTTATATAAAGTCTATTTTATATTTAAAATACTAATTTTCCTTATAAATATATTATCAAGCAATCCAAATAATTTTTAAAAAAGATTTGGTTTTAGTTGATAGAGTTATAATTGCTTTTAAGGAACTACCGAATTGCAGTTTGAAATCAAAATTGGCGAAAATTAGTTTAAATTTAG
Organism: Cornus florida; assembly: GCF_030987335.1. Classification (NCBI taxonomy): domain Eukaryota; kingdom Viridiplantae; phylum Streptophyta; class Magnoliopsida; order Cornales; family Cornaceae; genus Cornus; species Cornus florida. The sequence continues at coordinate 73,625,968 of NW_026775579.1, read as the reverse complement.
AAGTATTTTTTTGATCTGGTGTTTCCAAACAATTGCCATGTAAACATCGGTCTCAACATCTTGCCACTACTAGCCTTAGAGCTTGATTGAGAAATGAACCAATGCACATTATGCCAATCCACAAACCATAACCAAGTCTCTTGGGCAAGATTATAATCAAAGAAAAGATGCTCCATAGAGTCAGAGTACTTCAGACAGTTATGCCACCACCACCACCCCTATGTATGCCACCGCCGTCACCTTTCCCAACCCCACTACCGCAACAATTTGAGTCACTTTTTAGCAATTTTTTTTATTTAAGTTTGATCACTAAAATCTATTTTCCCTTATTTTCTTTAGAGGGGCTCATTTGCTTATACAAGCAGCTTACCCCTCTGCAAACCCAGCCTACTAGTATTAGCTTCCTCGGAGAGCATTTCCTCTCCGGGAAGCATTTTATACATTTTTACCAACCGGAAACAATGCACATCAAAAAGAAAGATAAAATAAGGTAATATAAATTGGAATCTCAAAATTATACGGTATTTGAATCATAGAATACCGTATAATCTCAAAATGTATATTATGATAAGCCTAAGAAGAGTCTAAACTAATGTAAAGGAGGCAAAGAAGGGCACCACAAAGTAAGGAATTACTGTTAACGGATGGCAAGAGAGTTCCACGATACTGAATTCGTTCCAATCTTCTAGTCTCAAATTCATAGCAAAACATCATGCTTCCCCACTGAAGAAGCACAAGTTTTGAATTGTGAAAGTGAAACGCTTTCAAACGAGGATAGAATTTGTTAGGACGACAAAAGTTCAACATCTTGTAACTCACTTCCTTCAAGAAATTCACGACTTGGTATAGTGTGGTATTATCTTGGTTCAAGATATTCACAACTTCCTTCAAGATATTCACGACTAGAAAGCTTCTTTTTGAGATCCCGCACTCTGAATTGATGCTTGTCATTTATGGCAAACCGGAGACAACCCTCCGGTGACTGTCCCAATACATAATTCATACAACATACCTGTGTCTTGCAGGCACCAGGAGGCAACCTTATCAGCCAGAGACGATTTCCCCCCATGTCAGGATCATAAGCGGCGAAATGACCACTAACTTCCCGGTAGAAGATCCCACCTACCGATAGTGATTCACATCCAAACCGATGCTCAGGTGAAAATTCAGATGGAGAAGTGAGAAATGATTCTCTCCATTCGCCAGTACGAGAAGAGAAAGTCTCAACGCGTAATGTGTCGTGTGTCTCGCTCCTCGTGGTGGAGAGTTAGCATCACTTTGAAATGCACCACACCATCACCATCACCATCTCTGGTGCATTCTTCACAAGAGAAACACACTGAGGATGGAATATATCCATAGTTCGGTTTAGGAAGAGAAAATCATTGGTTTGTGACGGGGTTACAAAACGATGTATTTGAAATCTCTGATCTCTAGTAACCCGAAAGAATCCCAACAATGGGAGAAGAGAATTCTTTCTTTGGGACTGGTAATTGCTGCAGAAAATAGGATCGGAGATCAAACAGTTCCACGTCTTCGATACACACTTGAACTTGAAGACGGAGTGTAGAGGCAATCGAAGCAAAATCTCGGTTACAAGGTCATCACAGTGTGACACAACATCCACACTGCTAGAGCAGCTGCTTCTGCTGCACTGGTTCATTCTCCTGGAAATTAAGGAGAGATGCTGCAATATACAAAGAGTAATGCTATTTATATATGTCTACTATTTGTCTAGGTGGTGAAGAGTGTAACAGAAGGGGTTTCTATCTAATACATCACTAGGATACATAAATAGGTTTGGGAATTATTTTCCATATACAAAAGGTGATCAATAAACAAAGAAAAAGAAAATAAAATCAAACACACAAAATTAAGTTATGTGACAGACTGAAAAATTCTGAATAAAAAACTAAAAAATAAAATAATTGTAATAAATTTCCTCCGATTCCAAATTCAAGGTCTTCCAAATACAACATAAATTGAAAATTCTCAACTCTTACCAAAACCAAAACACAACATAACTCTAATCTCGCAGGTGTGCAAAAGAAGAAGGAAAATTACCCTAAAGAAACATATTTTTAACCATAAATTGCATACCCAGTTCATCAACAAACAGAAATTACACCACAAAACCCAAAACAAAATGATACAAAATTAAAAACGAAAAAATAATCATATCAGAGTAAAATTGGATTTAAAATAGATGGAAATTATGATTTACCTGAATTTAAGCCGAACTGGAGAGAATCTCGGGTTGACTTTGGCTTCTCCGAATGAGCTACAATTTGGACTCCGATGGATGAGAAGAGAAGAGACATGTGCTGCCTTGGGTTTGGAACTACAATTTGGACTCCGAATGAGCTACAATTTGGCTTCTCCGATGGATGACATTTTTTTTTTCCAAGAAAGGGGCAGCTTTCAAGGGCTCCGATTTTGGAAAGGGAAGAAAAGTAAAATATTTTTATAAGCTTTTTGACAATCAAATTTCCTAATAATAGTAGGAAAAGAAATTGCTAATCAGATAAAATAAAATAAAATAAAATAAGATAAAAATAAATAAAAATAAAAAAAACCTTGCATCTTGGAAACTGGAGTTCTAAATCATGATGTAACTTAATTATAAAAAAATAAAAAATAAAAAAAGGTCCATTTTCCACTCAAAATTCAATATGAAAGTGGCTTTTGTATTTAAAATATTATTTTCGGCTTCCAATTACTGTTTGGCAATAACTGCTTTTTTTTTTCCTTTTTTTTTAACAAAATAAAACACGAAAGCATGGTGGGCAATTTTTAGTGTGCTTTAAAAATAAAAATAAATACTAGAATTGAAAGCACCGAATTGTTGTTCTGTGTTGTTACTTCTGCACGGTGACAAAAGCACTATAGCAATAAACTGTATTCAAAAAAAAAAAAAAAAAAAAACACTCTTAGATGGCCTTTTAACTGGTCATTTTATTTTTCAAATAATAAACTGTACCCAAAAAAAAACATTCTTAAATGACTTCTTAACTAGTCATTTTGTTTTTCAATTCGCTTCCAAAAAATTTGTAACAAATATAACCCTACTAAACATTCTTATGAAGTTTTAAAGTTAAAACAAAAATGTTATTTCTATTTAAAAAAAAGTTCACTAGAGCATAGGCAATGCCAACTTCCTAAAAGTAATTTTAGGACTAATCTTATTACAAATATAACGCTACCAAACATTGTCATACTTTTGTTAAAAAAAAACTTTCACCTAGAGCATTATGCAATACTAACACACCAACTTGGTAAGTAATTTTAGGACTAACTTTATAAATAAATAAAATTTATAAAATTTCCTGGCCTAACTTTATAAGATTAGAGAAATAATTTTATGTGAGTAAAATACTTCCTGATGTAAAATGACTTTTATAACTGCCCTCACCAAACACCACTTTTCTTTTAAATTATTTGATAAATTAATCTCACCTCCTTCAAAGTTTTAGCAAATCACTCCAACAGAGCTGTAGTGAGGTACATTTTTTACCTATTGACTGATAACAGTGACAAAATCTGGATTAAATGGTGCAAGAATTACTTTAACATTGGAAGAAATTGAATATATATATTTATTAGACATTAAATATGAATTTAATTAAAAATTGATAAATTTTGTGAAGTATAAATACAATATATTAATATATTTTTCTTATCCAAATTTATTTTATTGAACATCTATGATCCAACTTGCAGTCTTTCAGTATGGATTTGTGGGTGTCCATATGGTTGCGTCTACAAGCCCAACCAAGCACAGCCCAGCATAGCCCAGCCCAGCCATATTCAGCATAAGAATCATATATCACAATAACTCTGGAAAGTTTGCTTAGGATTTGGGCTCATACTCATAGCAACTTGGCCGGCTCATGGATTAAACCGATGGATTTGTTTTTTGGGAATTTTAAGCAACTGTATAAAATTATAAATAGTGTACATTTGTGGGCCAAAGGCCAGACAATCCTGAAAAAGGAAACAAGCCCAATTGAGGGACACAACCCGGGGCAAAAGCCCAACCCAAACCCTAAACAATAACAGCCATGGCAAATAAAAGAATGCCGGTCAAGTCTCTGTTGTAATTACGGTGCATTTCCATTTCATGGCTCTCTCTAATATCGAAACCCCAATTCTTTAAAATCTTACCACAATCACAAATTCCAACATCAAAACACAATCACGGTCAATACTAGGTGTCGGCCTCAGCGTCTCTACACCGCAGACCTCGGATCTGCACATAAGGGCATTGTAGCAAAGAAGCTTGATACTATGTTTTTTTTTACATCAAGTCTCGTGACTCGCCCGAGATTATGTGAATCCAAGGATTATATTTGGTTTACAATAAATATACACACATATATAATCAGCATTAATTATCTACTTTTAAAAAATAAAAAGATTTTAGAAAACAAACTCATGATAATCTTTGCGAATGCCTATATAGTCCAGTGAATTAGTACCTTCGGTGAATTTTGAAATGTCCGGTTTCGTCTCTTTGCATACTAATCTAACTTCTAACACTTAAAATCTTGATAATCTTTTAAGAATTTCAAATGGTTATTTAGAACTCCATTTCTCTTCTAGTGAACTTTTTTTTGACATTGTTGTTGTATTGTGGTATCATTTTTGCCATCGCCCCTTAGAGTAATCATCCCAATTGAACTAAACAATGATAATACTGTAATCTTGAAATTAATACTCGAATGGGATTTGGATCCCATTTTGAAACGTCTCTTAGCCTGAAGTGATCAAATTGGGGCAGGATTGAATCTTAGACAATAACATTCCCATTGTATTGAAGAAAAAAAAATATTTGAAATCAATTACTTGTGTAATTAACCTACTTTGCAAATTCAAGGTGAATAGGTCTATTACAGTTCTTCGCTCGCCATATAAGAAGCAGAGAGACATCTCAATTATAAAGACGAGAATAAGGAAAATCAATAAAAAATGGTGAAGAAAACTGAAAAGTGGTAATATAATGTTCTAATGTACTTTTTTAATGACTTTCAATTTTTCAGGACGTTGATTTCCAATGACTTTCTAATGCATTCGCTGTAGATGCAAAACATGTCTTGGAAGCTCTAACGCTAAGGTAGCGTGACACGATTAATATAAATATAAATATTAATTTATATAAACATTGAGTAACAATTAAATTATAATTTTTATAATAAAATTACATAAGTTAAAAGATGAAACTATTTGAATGTGAATTACCCTTCTATTATTAGAACATGTTTTTGTTCATTATGAAAAAATGTTAGACACTTTAATGTATGTTCGTATTCTTGTTTATATAAGACGAATAGTATAAGACGTGTTGATTGAGTATCTAAAATGTGTGGATAATGTGTTAAAGATGCGTCAATCAAGTATCTCAAATAATAATAGTTATTTTTAAATTATAGACATGGACATGGACATGGACATGGACGTAAATGAGTTGCACAATGTCCAAAACAGCCACACAAGGTGCATGACGGAGGTAATCAAAGATTGTTGTTTTTGATATGGTGAATGAGAAACTGTCAGGAGATTCCTTTGCCTACTTTCTCAACCAATTCTGATGAATGTCATATAGCGGTGTTTGGAGGAATATGGCTTCGTATAATATCACCAGATAGCTAGTGATGAAATTTGGATGATGAAGGAAAATGGAGTGGATCAATCTTGACTGAAGTTCATATGAGAAAACCATTTTCATGTGTCCGCCATAACATTGACGCAGAAGTCTTTGTGGAGAGCCTCGTATTACCAAATATGGCCGTCTCAGTGAAGAAGATGCAACATCAACAATAAATGAAGGAACAGAGTATGGTTGGTCATTTCAATTAGAATAAATATTGATAAGTAAAACTCTGCACATTTGTTCATGCATTATTTATACTTCATGTTATTATGTTAATTTCTTGCAATAAAAGACATGTTTAGAGTTATTTTATTATGTTAATTTCTTGTAATTAAAGACATGTTTCGGATTTTAAGAAATTCTTATCTTTGTCCTCTGGGAAATTGAGTATAAAACTTTATAAATGATACCTAGGGTATTGTTGAGAGGTATGAGTGGAGAGACGTGTAATCCATAAAGACAATCTCGCCAAAGTGTGAGTACAATGAATAAAGGGAGTTATGAGTTTGTAATATCTCTATATGATTATAATGAATTTCCTTATCCATAGACACAAATTCCATGTCCGATTATGGTGTGAGCTACCCATAATTCAATTTCTTGAGTGGACCATAACGTAGATATATATCTCTAAACACATGCATGCCTTCATATCTGGACTTCAGATGTCACCAAAAAAAAAACTTGTATAGAAACCTTCGCCAATTGGCCAATATGAGTCTCAAAATGACATATAGGCAAGGATGGATTCAAAAATTATGAATGGGGTGAGTTAAAAGTCCATCCCTGAATCCGTCCTTAAAAATAGGTAATTTCAATACTCAAAGCCATATCAATAGACACTTAAAATATTGTTGACAAATATAAATGGACTCATAAAGGCAATCTCATGAGGCTACAAGTACAATGGGTAGAATAGGTTACGAGATTGTAACGTATCTAGGTGATTATAATGAATCTCCTCATCCATGAACTTTCCTTGGGCCCAACAAATTCTATGTCAGATTATGGTGTGAACTACCCATAGTTCAATTTCTTGGGTGGGTCATAACCTAGATATATATCTCTGTACACATGCACGCCTTTTTATGTGGACTTCAGATGTCAAATAAAAAACAAAACAAAACAAAAAAAACTTGGATAGAAACCTTCGCCAGGAACAACAAGTGTCTCAGAATGACTGATTGGTAATTTCAAGACTCAAATTCATATCAATCCAGTATAAGAAGAATTTTTCATTTGCTCAAAACCGCATGCTATCTTACGTTACGGTTCCTACCTACATATTGCTGTATTGAAATTAGGGGTGTTGGGCAGGCCCAATCCGACATCAACCAACTCGGGCCAGTAAGTAGTGATTCAAGTTCGGATTCTGAAAATTAAGGGTGACAATCAGGTGAGTTTGGACGAATTTTGAGCTAGTCATGAATGAACAAACCAACGAAGAGTCAAAACTCATTTATAACGAGTCATAAATGGGTTGAATGTTAAATAGGTAAGTGAACTCACACACAATTGGACAACCCAAATATTTTTAAACATAAATTATTTAAGTTATTTTGATTGTTGAATACCAAAAAAAAAAATCTGTTCGTTACAATTTTTTGTTTTATTATATATATATATATTATATTTTAAGAAAAGTCACTATATGTGTTTGCCATCCAACTATCAAAGTAATAATAGCATATCATTAAACCAAATTTTATTTATCACAACCTTCTCAACTATATATCTGGTCTACAAAAATAAATATGTTAAACTAGTAAAAAAATTCCCCCCCCAAAAAAAAAAAAAAAGAAAAAAGAAAAAAGAAAAATTAAGTTGCAAAATAGCACAAAACTTAGAATAGTTATTTTTCTAACCAAATATCATGAAAAAAATAATAATAAAAAATAAAATAAAATAAAATAAATTTGAATCAATTCAACTATTACTGTATAAATTTAATCTTGCATCAATATTTCAAATTTTAATTGAGATTAACAATAAAAATAAATAAATAACACAACCATGAAAGAGCCAAAACATAACTCAATAATGTTAAATACGAACTTAAATAACATACATAAAACATTAACAGTGACCAGATTCAATACATAGAAAAGGCATGTGCAATGCCTCCTAGTGAATTTTTTTTTTCATATTACATATATTTTTTTAGAGTAATTTTTTTTTTTTCAATTTTTCTTTTCTGGACATAGTATTCTATAGAAAAATAAATTAGTTAAATTTATTAGGTAAACAAAAGGTAAATTTATTATTAAAAGCAATTGCATCCACAAAGGAAACATATAAGTGAATTAAATAATTTATTTATAAAAATAATGTAAAGAGCAATTATAAAAATAAGCAATATATCTAATTGGTAACCTAAACAAAAATAAATAAATAATTCAGATGTCGATAAGGGGAGAGAAGGAAGAAATAACGTATATGTCTTATATGGGAGGAGATGCGTGTGTGAAGAGAGAAGGAAGAATAAGTTACTTGAAGAGGCACTAAAAGAAAAGAAATAACGTATATGGCTATCAAAACAATTAAATAGCAATTGAATTGTAAAAAGAATTGGTTAAATTTATCAGGTAAACAAAAGGTAAATAATGTAAAGAGCCATTACCTATTATTATTAAAAGAAGAGTGTTAATTGCAGTGGCACTCACGACAATCCTTCCACAATCGCGCTTTTAATTGGTCACAATTCCTATAATTATTGGTTCATTTATGAGATTTCTCCTACTTAAAAAAAATATAAATATAAATTTTTAAAACAAAATTACCCTTTAACCTTTTCTTATCCCTCCTTTTATTCTCCTCTCTTGAGTTTTATCCTTATATCATTACCAAAACAAAAAATAATAATAATAATACAGAAATATATATATTTTTTTTCTTTTTGGATTACCAAAACAAATAATATTATGGGAATGGATTATTTTATTTACTTTTTTTAATTATATTTTAACTATATATATGTATATATATAATATGGGAAGACTCTCATACGGTCCAAAACAACGAGGGTCAATTACACTTTATTATTTTATTAGACTTAACCATATTTAATAATGTTAACTTTAATAACCAATAACTTTATTCAATCTCTCTCTTCCTTAATTTCTTCCGTCTTCCTTGCAATCTCAACTACTATCGCCATATCCACACAATCACAGCCACCATCTTCACTACTACAGCCACAATACAACTACCATATTCATTCTTCAACATATGAGAATTAAAAAACAAAAAATATATAAATTTGAAAATTAATATAGATTAAAAATATTTGAAAATTAATATAGATTAAAAATATTATTTTTTCTACATTTAAAATAAATAAGTGATTTTATGAAATGTTATAGTGTAATTATAAAATTAATGGGAGGGTAAAGTAAAGCTTTTGATTATTTACAAAAGATTAATAAAAATAATAATAATAATAAAGCAAAAGTTGAACAGGTTCCATACTATTTGAGTTTCGTGATTATGTTTCCCAAGTACAACCTTGTTGTGGGGAAAACAAAAGAAATGGGATGAAGAAGGGCTCTTATTAAATATATATTTAGATCCAGAATACATTGTTGTCTAGAAAATGGCAGATGCTGTAAAAATCTATTCATGTGTCGATATCAAAATTATAAAAAATCGTCTTGAATTGGTAACTAATCTGACCTGTGTTATAGATAAAGTAATAAAGTGTAATTGACTAATTAAGTTTTGGTCCGTTGAAAAGTATGTTGTTTTGGACCGCATGAGAACCTTCATGTATATATATATGTGTGCGTGTGTTATATATGGATTCATGTTCAATTCCTATAATCACAATTCAATCATATTATTTTCTTTGTTTTTAGATTTGCCAAAACGAGTAACATTATGAAAATTGATAATTTTCTTTGCTTTTTTTAAATTATATTTTAACTATATATATATACGTGTTATATATTGATAGCAAGTGATATATATATATATATATCAATTGTTATTGACATGAAATATATATATATATATATACACACACACACATGTACACTGATTAAGTGAGGAGAGAAAAAAATAGAAATAAAAAACTTATACATATATGAAGGTAGTTATTTACATATTACATATTATATATATATATACATGCACATCAATGAAGGAAAAAAAAAAAAAAAAAAAAAACAAACAAAACAAACAAACTAACTAACTATATGAATTGTGATTATAGGAATTGAATGTGAATCCATATATATATAGTTAAAATATAATTAAAATAAAAAATAAAATAATCCATTCACATAATACTATTTGTTTTGGCAATCCAAAAAGACTGAAAATAATATATTCCTATATATATATATATATATATATATATTTTTTTTTTTTGGCAATCTAGAATGTTATTGATAAAAGGGATAAAATTGAAGAGAAGAAATAAAAGGAGAGAGATAAGAAAATGTTAGAGTAATTTTTTCTTAAAAATTTATATTTTTAATTTCCTTAAAGGCAGGAGACATCTCATAAAAGAACGTGCAATTATAGAATTATGACTAGGGATGGCAAAATCCCCATACCCGGTGGGTCCCCGCCCTGTTTATGGTGGGTTTGGGGACCCATTTATGTAAATAGGGAGGGGATGGAGATTGTATTTGAAACCCGACGGGGGATGGAGATGGGAATGGGGCTAGGGCGGGGGCGGGGGCGGGAGGAAGGTAACCCCGCCCCCCCACACCCCGTTTATAGTGTATTTTTTCAAAATTGTCCTTACATGTTATAAAATATTAATAAATTACATAACTATATATATAATATATTCACTTCTGAAAGTGAAACCGTAGATCCATTTCCTCGCAGTATAGAAAAAAAATATAGTCCTTGTGGAATGAGATCCCCGCCCCACCCTGCCCCATTGCCATCCCTAATTATGACCAATAAGAAGTACGATTGTAGAAGTTAAGAGCACGAGTATAATTACCACTCCTCTTATTAAAAAGCAATTGAATTCACAAAGGAAACATATAAGTGAATTTATTGGTAATTTAGACAATTTTTGGTTTTCGGGTAACTTAGACAATTAAATAATTAAAAAATAAACAATAAAACTAATTGGTAACTTAGACAATTAAAAAACAATAACCTACTTAAATTAAGGTAAATAATGTAATGAGCAATTACCTATTATTATTAAAAAACAATTGAATTCACAAAGGAAACATATAAATGAATTTATTAGATTAGACAAAAAAATTTCGGATAACTTAGACAATTATAAAAAATAATAATAATAAAAATAAAATAAAAATAAAAACTAAATATAAAAATAATTTTGTATAGATTTCCTTTTTTATATATCTTTCCTTCTTTAATTAGATTTTTCTATATCTATATATTATATTTCCTTCTCTAATTAGATTTTCTTTTATTGAAATTTTCTAATATTATATTCTATATATAATTAAAAAAAATAAGCAATAAAACTAATTGGTAACTTAGCCAATTAAATAATTAAAAAATACTTACCTATTCAATTTAAGATAAATAATGTAAAGAGCAATTACCTATTATTATTAAAAATCAATTGAATTCACAAAGGAAACATATAAGTGAATTTATTGGTAAATTAGACAAAAAAAATTTCGGATAACTTAGACAATTATAAAAAAAATAAATAAAAAAAAACTAAATTTAAAAATAATTTAATATAAATTTCCTTGTTTTATATATCTTCCTTCTTTAATTAGATTTGCCTATATCTATATATTGTATTTTCTTTTCTAATTTGATTTTCATTTATTGAATTGTCGAATTAGATTTTATTTTATTAATTTTTTTAAAATTATATTCTATGTTTTTTTTTTCAGGTAACTTAGACAATTAAACAATTAGAAAAGAAAATATATAAAGGAAATATATAAAAACATATAATAATTTAATATATAATATTTAATATTTAATATATTTTCAAATCTTAAAGTTTTATAAAACTCTATCACAAATAACCTAATTAGAAAAAAAAGAAATCTAATTAGAAAAGGAAATATTTTAATATATAATATTTAATTATATAAACGGAAGCATATAAGTGAATTTATTGGTAACTTAGACAAAAAAAAATTCGGGTAACTTAGACAATTAAACAATTAAAAAATAAGCAATAAAACTAATTGGTAATTTAGACAATTAAAAAATCACTAACTATTTAAATTAAGGTAAATAGCAAAGAGCAAATACCTATTATTATTAAAAAGCAATTGAATTCACCAAGTAAATATATGAATGAATTTATTGGTAAATTAGACAATTTTTTTTTCCCGGTAACTTAGACAATTAAAAAAAAAAAAACTAAATATAAAAATAATTTTGTCTAAAAATCCTTTTTTATATATCTTTCCTTCTTTAATTAGATTTGTCTATCTTGTACTGAAACCCTTTATCCTTATAATAATAGTATAGAGAGATATAAATATAGATATAGAAGAAGAAAGTAACAGACAAAGCAATGGAGAAAGCTTTAGAGAAGAAGAAGAAAGTATCAGAGAAGAAAAAGAAGAAAGCAGACAAAGCAATGAAGAAAGCATCAGAGAAGAAGAAGAAGAAGAAAGTAAGAGAGAGGAAAAAGAAGAAAGTATACAAAGCAATGAAGAAAGTCTTAGAGAAGAAAAAGAAAGCATCAGAGAAAGCAGACAAAGCAATGAGTTTAAGGCCAAAGAGATTACAACATTAATGCCTTACATTCCACACCATCTCCTTGTTGAAATATTATTAAAATTGCCTATGAATTCTCTAATACGATTCAAATGTGTTTCCAAATCATGGCTTTCTTTGATCTCCGCCTCCTACTTCACTAGAACTCACCTCCATCAATCAAAATCAATCACAAAGCGGATACTCATAGTCAATTTCTATCTGAGTAGGCTATACACTGTAGACCTCGGATCAACACACAGTAAAGTCATTGTGGCAGAAAATATTGATAATATTTTTTGCATCAAGCCTCATCTCGATCATCATATTGAGAGTCCCAAAATCATTGGGAGTTGCAATGGATTGCTATGCATGCATATGGCTTACATCCCGTCTATCATATGTAATATTCAATTTCTATACAAGGGAGTCCAAGCAAATATCATATTGCAAGCTACGTCCTTTTTGCCCTTCCTCATCCTCCTCCATATGTGGATTTGGATATGACAGTTTGTCTAATGATTATAAACTGGTGAAATTAGGTAGACAGAGCATCTATATATATTCACTAAGAGCTGGTTCTTGGAAAAAAGTTCAAGACTATGTTAAAAACAGTTTTTCTGTTGAATACAATTGTTTTCCCACTCGTGGGATGCTGCTTAATGGAGCCCTTCATTGGTTTTGTTTGGATATAAATTCAAATAGGAAATCAAAGATTGCTGCTTTTGATTTGGTGGGTGAGAAAGTCACAGAAATTCCATTGCCTAGTTTCTTCACCAATGTTCATAAAACATGCGGAATGGGGGTATTTGGAGGATGTCTTTGTGTAAAAGTACCGGATATTGATGAATTTTGGGTAATGAAGGAATACAGAGTGGAGCAGTCTTGGACTAAAGTTCATGTGGAATTCCCGAATTCACTATATGCAAAGCCATTGGATTTGTTAAATAATGATGAGATTCTTATGAGGACGTTGGGCTTCAATTTAGGTTTATACAACACAAGTGAGAGATCATATAGGGATCTTGTACTTCATGGCTTCTCCGATATCACCTGCCAATTCTTTTTGCTAATTCCAAGGATGATTTGTCATTTTAGTTTCAAATATTTATAATATTTATAGTTTTATATATATTAAGATTCATGTTTCTTAAAATTCCTCTCTATCATACATAAAAGGAGTCTTAAAAATAAAATAAAAAATAATAAGGTGCATTGATTTTCTCTACTTCTACTTGGTGGTGTTTATATTGTCATTCAATTTTGTAACATTTTTTACAATGAGTTTCTTCTTTATCCTATTAATTAGAACACTATTTACGAGGGTGTATTTAACAAAAACTTCCTCTAGCATTCATCAACATCAAGATAAGTACTCTTCCGAAATTTCAATTACACTGTTCTCTGTGTTTTTTCTCCTGCTAACAAGCATCCGAAATTCTCATCAACACCAAGAACAGAAACATAAATCTAACAAGTTACATATGAACCAAAAAGGGATTATTTAATAGCTTACAAAAATAGTTTATAACTTTTGTACGAGACTATAAGTAAACTAAAATTAAATTAAATTAAATTTTGATTACTTATAGTATCATCAATTATGGAATGTTTATTTTTAGAACAATGCTACACATCTTGCAAATAGCTAAAAAGACATTAAAGTTCTCTATTTCAATACATATTGCACTTTCTTTTTCTACGAATGGAACAATTATACTAGGTCTTTATCTCTATTTTTTTTTTTTTTTTTTTTTTTTTGTCTCTACTACTATTTTTTTATTTTATGTATTGTGTTCTCTTGTGCACTCTCTATAGTTTTCAATTACTCTGTATTTGTTGATTTAACCTTAATCAAAAAATACTAAATCCAAAAAAAATTATAAAAAGCTTTAAGGGGATTATGTAAATTAGGGTTCTTCATGGTAAAAAAATTGTAGTTTTTAATTTTAATTATTTAAAGATTTAATAAAAGAAGGTTCTTATTCACAAGAAAGAGATCGTTGGGAAACATCACAATTTATGCCAACCAATAAACAATATTGTGACACATCACAAGATTTACTTAATTAGCCCGTTGAACAAAATGAGAAAAAATGACACACGTAAAACTCAGGTCAATATATTTAAGAGGTAACACAAATACATCCAAATAAAACTTAATTTAGTTAGTTTGTGTGGTAAATTTATACCAACCAATTAACAATATTGTGACACATCCATCATTAGACTTATGCCAACCAATTAACAACATTGTGACACATCATGAGTTGTAGCTCAATGGTAACTTCCCTATTCTCAAAAGAAGGGGGAGGGTTTAAACCTACGCGTGGGCAAAATTGTGTGTGAGTGCTAACCTAAGTTGGGAATTAAATCCTATTTGGCACGTTCATGGTAAAAAATTGTAACTTCTAATTTTAATTATTTGAAGATTTAATTAAAAAAAAGTCTCCCAAACGAAGATATATACCGGCATAATTAAATTGGAGTTATTTAGTTATAAAATACTATTTACTTACTATCATTTCCTTTTAAATCTTCTTATTTGTTTTGGAGGATCGCACATGAGGGATTTGGAGGGATATCCAAATCTCTGGCAATCCTTTCTTTTATTTCATTAAAAGCTACCCAAACATGATTTTCAGAATATTTTATTTTCTTTTCTTTCCAAATCACTCAATTCAAACTAATAAAAGCTACCTGCAAAATTATTTAAAATTGTGCTTGATTTGTCATTAATAAAATAGTTTTCTATTTTCAAAAAATTAAAAATCAAAAAATTAAAAATCAAAAAATTGTACTCTGCTTTGTAAAAACTCATGCCTACTTTGTAACTCTAAAAAAAAAAATTCAAGAGCTTAGAAAACAAAAAATTACTTTCAGAAAAGTATAAAAAACAACTCTCTAAAAACATCAAAGTGTACAAAAACTCTGTTTGGTTCAATTTTTTTAAACGATTTTCTTCCATATTTATATTTATTTGAGTTTAGTATATTAAAATGGTATTAATTCATTATTCCTTGCAAAAATAAAAGTTTTGGGCTGCCAAGTATTAAAAAATTAGTTATTTTGGATAAATAATACAAAAAAAAAAAAGTTTGAATTAAATTTTTCTTTCAATCTTTTCAAATCTTCTTATACAGTGATTATACCTATATTATTCAACATTCTATCGTTAGTTTACTATGGAGAGAAAATTCAAAAGGTTCAAACTACCTGCTCGTTATTAGAAGGTGAACTCAATGAATCCTAAACTCATACTATCTTGATAGCAAAATATGATACTAGCTAAATCGCACAAGGTGGCTTAATAAGTAAGGAGTCCCTTGAAGTGAATCGTAAAATTATACAATCTAGATTTGATTCTCACAAAACATAAAAATATTCAAGTCTAAATGATATTGTTATTTGTGGAGATTGTACATATTTGGTGTATGCATATACATTCAAGAGTCTAGAGTGGCTAGCTAACAAGTGAGTTAATTTTTTGTACATATTAAAAAAAAAAAAACTTTTAGGGATACCGCGCATCTTCACTAAATTTTATTCTAATTATTCTTTTATCATTTTTTGCCCTGAGATCTTGTTTTTTGTGCTTTTACAAAGTATATTTCATTGCACACCTTATCAAAGGGTGCATTTGGTGTAGTGGGAGAGAATTGAAGATATAAGTTGACCAAATATAAACTCATTTGTGGGTGAAAAAAATTAATAAAATTCACATATATTTTTCTTTCACAAGTCTATAATTTTTCACTATATGTAACTCATTTGTGGATGAAAAAAAAAAATTAAATTCTTATTTTTTTTTTTTTGGATAATTAAAACATGTATATGGTTAATTCTTTCTTCTTCTTAAGTATCTTTGTTATTTCTATTTAGTTGAATTGACCTTATGATTCAAACTACCTTTTTTTGGATAAATATTTTATGCTACATAGGGACTTCATTAAAAAAAAACTTTTGTTTTGGATAAGGTAAACAATGGACATGGATGATTAGGATTATAGGTAGAAGTTAGAAGCTAAATCTGGATTCGCAAATTTTGCTAACCCTAATTTTCAACTTGTCCCTGTCTTATATGATGGATGACAAATAGATTCATTTCACATTTTAGCTGCACGAAGGGTAAAATCGTCATTTAGCTCACAGACTAAAATCACCTTCCCCTGTTGAAAAAGACAAGACCAGAAATAACATTTTTCATGATTATGAGATGGGCATCCAATTATTCTTAACCAACCAGGCAACTAACTTGTCAAATGACTTAATTACCCTTCCATTACTCACAACCGACGTCTAAAGTGTGAATTGCTTAAAACTTTCTTAGGACTAGACTGGTCTATTCATTGATAACACGTTACACGGTTTTGAAAATTAGAATTCCACGTACATTTTACTGGGAAAAAAGGTCAAGTGTCTTTTAAGATAGATATATATATATATATATATATATATACTTGGCATATAATAACAACGACCAGGTGGGGGACCTCCAAACCTTTTGACTTTGTGCAAAATGTGTCATTCGATGCTACCAAGATAGCAGTGATCATGCTTATCCAACGTCATCAACCACAACAGAAATTGGTACACATTCATTCATCGCCGTACACGTGTCATGTATAGGTACTTTTTACCCATTTTCCTGTCGTATGGGTACTTTTTACCCATTTTACCTAGGATGAGTTTCAAGAAAAATGAAGATTTTTTTTATTAAGCGGGTAATTTGTAGTAAAAACTCTCGAATCTGCTTGCACGGACTTGTTCACTCATAAGATCTTCGAAAGTATGTCTCTCATATTTTTAGTTCAAGTAAATATGATAATTAAACTTAAACGATGCAGGTAGTAAAGAGAGCTGTTTTGACTTAATAATAAGATTGTTTTATTATAATTCAAGGTGTCACATAATAATGGCAAAAAGTCCCGCCTCTTCTCGTCCAGTCTTGTTTGGAACGTTTTTGAAGAATCGATTATGTAAATGAAAATGAAGATGGGGATGCTTTGAAAAATTAGACAAAAAATTAGACATTTTCGAGAGAGGATTGCTCTACTCTGCAATATCCAAAATATATTATAAATTTATTAAATCATCCTTACATAATAATATGATTACTAAAATATGTTAAGTATGTACATACACTTATTGAAATTATCCTTACATAATATGATTACTAAAATATATTAAGTGTACACACACACGAGGTGATTCTATTTTGTTTCATATCTAAAATCTTATTAAAAAAATAAAGAAGATAACTCCAAGTAAAAATGGCAAAAGTTTTCACTCCCAACTACCCGGTTATATAAATGGGAATAAAATGAAAGTTGATTTGAAAAACCTAGCAAATTTTGAACGATTATGAAATCCACAGTCCAAGTAGCACCATTCCCATTCCAAGATCACAAGTTCAAATAAGGAAAACACCCGCGTATATCTCAAAACCCGAGAATACGGCCCCTTGGTTTGCTTTGCCTTTTTTTGGAAATATATATATATATATACTCTCCGTATTTTTTTATTTATGCACAGTAAAGTGTAGTACAAGATTTGTGTACGGACAAGATATGGTTTTATTGCCAAAACTTTGACATCCTCCATGGGGTAAACTAGTTATTGATTTATTGACAGATTGAACGGTCGAGATTTAATTGATCAAAGAGGGGACTCCCCCACAAGTTGCCCATACCCATATACCCATATGATGCTTTCTTTGACATAATTGTGCTGTAAAAAACCCCAGTCAGAGAAAGTTGGTATAGACATACAGACAAACAAGAGCGTGAAGGAAAAAGTGCAGAGCAGAAGTTTCTCACGAAAATTTTGTGTAATTTTCTCACTAATTTTCTCATATTCCAGAAGATTATATTTACTTGTCATAGTCTTTAGCTTGGGTCTTTGCAATTTTGATTTTTTTAATTCCAACTCTCTCAACCACTACATATTTTAATGCAATTTTTTTCTTTTTATCTTTCTTTGTTATCTGATTTGATATGCTTCTTAATTCCTTTTTTTTTAAAAGGTTCTTCTTCTTTGGACTTGTTTAATTTGTTCCGTTATGTTGTTGTTTGTTGCTTTTGTAAATTGTACCAACCTGACCTCACAATCTTCAATTTTTTAATATGTAAAGATGCCATAAAAAGGTTTGTTTGCTTTGCGGGATTTATCTTTGATTTCTTTTGTTCATAGTCAAAACCCCATTTTCTGAGGTTCATCTCCATTTGGGTATCTGTTAAATTGCAGGTTATGATCTCCATGCCTTAGCTTGGTGTCTTCTTCTCTTTCAGGTTATATCCCAAACCTTCTCTGTCTTTGTTTCTTCATTCTGTTCCCAAACTCTGTGTGTGTGTGTGTGTGTGTGTGTTTTTAAATGTTCCCAAACTATATGTTTTCTATTATAGTTTGCCATGGATATGTCATATGCACTTGTTGTATGCTTCTGTGTTTTTAAATCTCCAGAATTTGACTAATTGTTAGTATTTTCCCTCTCATATTGTTTCTTTTGTGATCCTAAAATTGTGATATGACAGAAATTTTGCTTTCAACATTTGGGAATACACCTGCTTGTTTTTAGTTTAAATCAATTAGAACATATCATTTTCATTTAATTGTTGATTTGTCAGTTTTGTTGATAATCAATTTTCCCTTTAGCGATTGGTTCGTCGATTGAGGCTTATTATTGGGGGATCTTTGTTATAAGGTAGTATTGCTTCAATTTATCCTTAGCTTGTATTGCTGTATGTATATAGATAAAAGGATATAGGGTCAAGCATTCACATGATTCACATGAAGCATCTTGGTTAGTCTTATGTGCAGATTTGCTATCGTAATTTGCTTTCTAGGTTGAGTTCCTTATAACATGGAGTTGCCAGAATTAGCTAGCTGAGTAGGAATATAACGCAACCATAGTTATTCAATGTAAAGGTGGAGAAGCAGCTGCAAATTTATCTACTGAAGTTGAGAAGATGATTCGGTACTATTCTAAATTTTCGAGATTCATGAACAGATTAGGCTCCCTGTGTCTACATTTAGGCAGTTAACGCTAACAACTAAATCTAAAGGCTTGGATTGTCAGAGATGGTGTAACCGATGCAGTTCCAGGTTTAGTACAGGACTTCTGGAAAACTCCTAGAGAATTTTATGCAAATGAAGTCTAAAACCACTATTTAATTAATCATATTATGATCTCCTAACAACGAAAAAATAATGAAAAAGCAATGACAATTCAAATATGTTGTAGAAAAATTTTGGAAGCAAACTTCACTAATAAAAACTAAATCAAGTCACAAATTGAATGAAATATACAACAGTTCATTCAATGCCATAGAATTTTCTAAACAGTCATTCATATTGTGAAACCTCTTCTCCTTAGATGCATTTCTCTGTCGGCACGCACATGTAAGGACCTCTTCATTGCAGAGAAGCTTGCTGCCAGGATATCCTCTGTGACAAGTCTCGTTGAAACCTTAGACTACCACTATTTGAAGACTAGAAGACAGTCATGAAAATACCCTCTATATATACCGTTGAAGAGTTGAAGACCATCACAAGAACTTCCTCTTTAATGATAGGAATTGTTGAAGACTCGAAGATCATTATGAGGACCTCATCTCTATGGATAAGTCTTGTTGAAGACTTAGCTAGAGAACACACTGATGCATCTCATGTACTGCTTAGCTATAAACAGGATTCAGGATGCTTGTACGAGCCTGATCTGTTGCCAGTCATCATGATTCATGACCCATCACAGGGGTCATTAATTACAGTTGATCATACGAGGTACTTGGCTCAGTAGCTTATTCATGGGCCCGTTGAGGTAGACTCGTCCCAAGGCGTTGCACATATATCAACCTAGTTCAACAAATAGAGAAACCACTGACTCCTTAGGCATGCAACACTGGATCCTACTTCATAGGATTCTCTGAAGAGATCTGTCATTTTGAATATATCTTAATACATTAAATCATTGCCATAATACATAGCCACTTACTATCCTAAGTACAGTTCTTACCATGTGAGTTAACCACCATGACTCGTTTTGTAATCATTATAATATCGGAAAATGATCATGATGATCACTCTTGCAGCACATTCTCTGTGCCTGCCACCTTTTCACATCATTGTCTTATTGGCACCATGGGAAGGATGTGTGATGACCAGACTTACTCCCTCACATTAGCTTGGGCATTGTCTTTGGCTCATTTTAGAAACACAAATACGGTTTCCATTTGCTTTTAAGGTAGCATTAAAGCTACTCTCAACAATCCGTAAATTAGTCCAACATCATTGGTCCTTAATCCTTAGCCTAACCTTCGCCACACACTCAACCCTTAGGTGACAAGAATGAAAACTTCTAACTGCCAACTCTCGTCCCTTCCAGTTAGCCTTGATTTACAACTAAACAAATCCATCTGGAAATCCCATCATATTACATGTAGTACCTTCGCTGTACTAATCTTCACCTTAAACCCACAATTAAAATCCTTAAAGATCTGAAAGTTGTATCTTTTTATCTTGCTAATGTTTAACCATCTGATATGTCACTTAAGTTGTCACATAATTACTTTAAGTGGAAATTTACTGAATGTTGACCCACATCATGTCTTCCATGAAGTAGATTACAATAGAAGAGATGCTTCAAGATTCAAGCATTTAAGATACAAAATTACTCAGTGTGGTCTGGGGTTGTTAAAACTTGTAATGTGAATCTATTGGTTATATCTAAGCTAAGCATTTGTGTGTAGAAAGAAAGAGTACTGAAAAGCATGAGAAGAATTTTCCGGGGAAAAAAAGAAGCATGAGAAGCAGTATTATCTTGTACAGACAGTGAGAATTGTCTTACCCTGTTTCCCTGGAAAAATAACGCAATGTCTTGACTGCATTCTAATTGATTTTTAATGGTCAGTGATCAACACAGAAGATGGTTCTGGTTTTGTTGGCTTAGAAGTTGCAAATTCTAAACTATTTAGGGTGTGTCAGGTGGCAAATATGTCTTTTTGGCAACTGATGTGATATAAAAAATAAGAATGAAAAGGAAAATGCAGTTAGATTGTTATTTATGATAAATGCAACAATAACTCACATGTCATGCTTAAGAGCAATTGTAGTCAGGACTGATTCTCTCTCGCTCTTTTTGTGTGTGTGTGTCCCTCTGTCTCTCCTGGTGTGCTGTGTATCTTTATATATTGTTAAATCGGTTCAAATATATATTAATTTCTTATATTGTGGCATTCTTTACAATCATTTCCCAACACTTTCTTTTTGCTGAATACAGGCATCCCAGTAGGTTCGAAGATATTTTAACTGTCAGTACTTTCCATATACTTTTCTAGTGTTTCTTCAGCGGAAAGTCGTATACATTTTCTTTGATAGATTATACATTTAATAGCATTTGGTTGTATCTTCACATCTAAATCCGCACGGACAGTTGTGACACAGAGCTCAAGTTGTTAAGTATTCGAAGTGTTCATCAAAAGCTGAGTGCATTAAAAGTGAACCATGTCCTTAATACGATCTACGGATCTGTCTACCACAGCTTATAAAAACTCTAATCTCTACTCACTAAAGGGAATCAGTAACAGCTCTAGCTCGTCTGCCCCATTGTTCAACTCTGAGCAGAGGATCACATGTGAGACTGAATCTTACAGCAGTGATAGTTACGATCCAAACTACCTGCTTGACTCCCCTACAGAAGAAGTTATGCCTCCATATAGCTCTAGCGTACGGCTAAACCAATTCCAGCCACAAGGTCCCTCTTCTTGCCAGCTGATGCCTGCTCAAAATTCATATAACTCTTCTTTTGTGTCCATGAGACATCCTAATCCTTGTCAAACCAATTTTGGGCCAGAATGTCTAAGTCCAGATGAAATAGACTATGATGAGGACAAAATGAGAATGAAGCTACAAGAACTGGAGAGGATGCTTCTCAACGATAATGATAACCAGGATGATGACATGTTTGGTCGTGATTGCAGCATGGACATTGACGGTGAATGGGTTGGCCCTGTCCATAATGTAATGCTCCATGACTCACCTAAGGAGTCTTCATCCTCGGATTCTATTGTTAGTAGCATCAGCAGCAATAAAGTAATATCATCAACAACTTCTCGGACACCCAAGCAGTTGCTCTTCGACTGTGCTTCCATAATTGCAGAGGGTCACTTTGAGGAAGCATCTGTAATGATAAAGGAGCTTCGGCAGAGGGTTTCTATCCAAGGAGATCCTCCCCAGAGGATTGCTGCTTATATGGTTGAAGCTCTTGCGGCTCGGATGGCTACCTCTGGTAAAGGTCTTTACAAGGCTCTGAAATGCAAACAGCCCCCGTCTTCTGATCGACTCTCAGCCATGCAGGTCCTTTTTGAGGTGTGCCCATGTTTTCGGTTCGGATTTATGGCAGCAAATGGTGCAATTCTGGAAGCACTTAAAGGTGAAAAGACAGTTCATATAATAGATTTTGATATAAACCAAGGGAGTCAATATATAGCACTAATACAAACACTTGCCGCTCAGCCTGGTAAGCCACCCCATTTGAGGTTAACTGGCATTGATGATCCTGAATCAGTTCAACGTGACATTGGGGGCCTGAAAATCATTGGCCAAAGACTTGAGAAACTGGCTGAAGACTTTGATGTTTCATTCGAGTTCCGAGCAGTGGCCTCAATGACTTCATTAGTCACACCAGCGATGCTGGACTGCCAGCCCGGGGAAGCATTAGTGGTGAACTTTGCTTTCCAACTTCACCACATGCCCGATGAGAGCGTTTCAACAGTAAACCAGCGGGACCAGCTTCTGCGGATGGTCAAGAGCTTGAAACCGAAACTTGTTACTGTTGTTGAACAAGAAGTGAACACTAACACTACCCCATTTTTAACAAGGTTTGTTGAATCCTACAATTACTATTCAGCTGTGTTTGAGTCTCTGGATGCTACTCTTCCAAGGGAGAGCCAGGAGAGGATGAATGTTGAAAAGCAGTGTCTGGCACGCGACATAGTCAACATAGTAGCGTGCGAGGGAGAGGAAAGAATAGAGAGGTATGAAGTCGCAGGGAAATGGAGAGCGAGGATGATGATGGCTGGGTTCATGTCATGTCCATTTTGTCCAAATGTGAAAGATTCGATTCGGAAGCTTATAAAGCAGCAGTATTGTGACAGGTACAAGATGAAGGAGGAAACTGGTTCACTCCATTTCGGGTGGGAAGATAAAGTCTTGATTGTTGCTTCGGCTTGGAGGTAACAATTACGTTGTGGTTATGGAAAGAGTTGCATCATCTGGATTAACTTAGTGTTGTTTGTCTTTAAATTTTGTAACTATATCTTTTCCTGTTGGATCAAAATGTCTGCTGACTTATAATCCAAGTGAAGTTGGAATAAAAACTTATGTTGTTTATGTTAAATTAAGTCCTTTAAGAGAATTTAGGAGACTGCAAATTCCTTTGCATTCATACAACACTTGTTCTCCTTAAGTCCTAGCAGCTCTCTCTCTCTCTCTCTCTCTCTCTCACACACACACACACACAGAAGAAGAAGAATTGGAATGGGCCTTAGCAAAGCCTTTTTATTATGGAAGGAGTTCTTTGTTTGCATACAATGTGAATGGGGTTATCATATTAACACCTTTCCAGGAAAATTTCAGTTTTGGCCAAATATGCTTATGTTCCTTAAACACGTAACAACTGGGAACCTAGAAATTTGTAGAAATGCAATAAAAGGATTAGAAAAGGAAAAGAACTATAGTCACCGTATAACGGTTTTGCGATCCAATTTAAAAGTTTAAGTTATTAGGTGGCGTTAACATTCGATCCATATATACACATTTCACTTTTCATTCGAACTGATGTGAAACAACTCCAAAACCATCCCTCATAGTTGTGATCACTTCAAATTGAACACCAACAATCACACTTCAAATTGAACACCAACAATCATAACAGCTTGAGAATTGAGATCACACATTGGCCAAATTAATCCACCAACTACCACTAACTTCTTTATCATGGATTTGGGTAAATTGATGAATATGGCAACATATTTGCTCTGGGCCTAGACTACATTTACATTTTGGGCTTAGCCCAGAGTTATATAATATATATGTGCGTGTTGGGAAAGAGTTCTATATGTGGGTTAAACCAATTGCAAACATCGAAATCAACACAAATTTTGAACAGCACAAGGTTACAACAACACACATACACACACCCACAAATAGAGCACCTTAAGCACCTCACAATTAGTATGAGGTCTCTAAGGCATTAAATGAGGTCTCTAAGGCATTAAATGAACATTTGGATTTTTTTTTCATCTATGGGTTGGTTCGGCCCATTAATATCATCCACATAAATAGAGCACCTTAAGCACCTCACAATTTTTATCCTTTTAGATAAAATACAGAAGCTGTGGAAAACAGAAATTTTAAGGAAGAAAATCAGAGAGAATCTTGCACTCTTCCTCAACAAATTAAGGCCACATTCCCCATACCTATTTCAAAATTCCATCCACTGTACACAGTAGAGAGAGAAAGAGTGTGTGTGTGTGTGTGTGTGAGAGAGAGAGAGAGAGAGATGGCTCTGGAGAACTGTTTTCAAGTAAGCACAGTAACCAGTGCTAGAGCTAGTATTCTCCATTCTCACCATGCATTTTGTTCCAAGGAAATGCTTAATTTGGCCACATTTAAAGGACTAAAAACTTCCACCATATCATTGTCTTCCTCATCCTCTAACCGTTCATTCAATCACAAATCTCGCGTTGTCTGCAAAGCCCGCGAAGCTGTGGATGAAGGTCAGCAACACCCTTTCTTAGCTTTGTCACACACACACACACACAACAATTCTGTTTTTGGTTGTAGTTTTCTTCTACTTCATCAGTAACTAAATTGAGAAGTTTTTATAGAGAAAACTTGTAAAACCCATGTTTATAAGATGTCACGTTGTGTAGCACCCTACCCACAAGCTACAAGCCTGCAACCCTTCTTTGTCTAAGCTTGAGGTTCTCAGTTCTGTGCACCAAAATTACGTTGTTTTAGTGCACAACACGAAGCTCAAAGTAGGGTGGAACACTAAAATAGGACCCGCATTTGACTTCGTGTCTGCACCAAAACAACGTTTGGTGCATAGGACGTGTACAAGGGATCCACTTCCGTGTGGAAGATAGACATGCACTAAGTACAACACAAGCACAAGGGATTTTAGCAGTATTTAGTTGTGAGGTCTTATGCAGTTGGTTGTCCATGACCAATTGTGACAGACTACACTTTATTCAATTAGTCTCATGACTGTACACATGAAATTGATACACAATATAGTATATAATCAATAATCCAAAAACCAGCAAAAAAATGAACCCCAAAATAAATTTAAAAAAAAAAACACACATACACATTGAGTTCATTCTCTGGCATTGAATTAATGTGTGAAGGTTTCTGAAAATTGCAGTTCAAGTTGTGACGGATTCGAGCTGGAATAATCTGGTAGTTGGCAGCCAAACCCCAGTTCTAGTGGAGTTCTGGGCGCCATGGTGTGGACCATGCCGGATGATTGCACCGGTGGTGGACGAATTGGCGAAAGAATACAAGGGGAAAATTCTGTGTTACAAGCTCAACACAGATGACTGCCCCAGCATAGCAACACAGTATGGAATCAGGAGCATCCCAACGGTCTTATTTTTCAAGAATGGAGAGAAGAAAGAGAGCGTCATTGGTGCAGTGCCCAAGTCCACCCTTACTGCTACTATTGAGAAATATTTGGAGATCTGAAAAACTGCTGTGTTCACTTGGGGATATTTATGTAATTATACAAGCTCCTCTCTGTTTATTGTTGAAGGTTGAGAATATGCATATGGTCTTTACTGTTTATAGAATTCATTCAACCTATTATAAGGGACTCTTTCTAACCATTTTTTTAAATTGATCTCATGTGCATGATCTATTATTCCATAGCGCACACTTGATCAGCCTCACAAGCCTACATGACTTAAACCTGAACATTGAAAAACATAGGTATTGAAAAAGAACTTAAACTCCATGCCTCCCTCGTCATCCATCAAAACAATATATGTCGTTCAGGTTACGCCCATTGTACAAAACAATATATATCGTTCAGGTTACGCCCATTGTACAAGACTCCTGTCACTGTATAACATGAAAATGTAAGTGTCCACAACTTTAAAAAGTTGTTTTTGATTTCGAACCCTTGACTTAAAGGTCACAAATAGGGTTAATATGCAACTATAGACTCTAGTTTGCAAATGGCTTGGCAAATGGCTTGACCAAACAACTGTGCATCCCCAAACTCAGGAAAAATTACCCTAATACTCCTGAAATTTTGATGACATAATATCATAAACTGTAGCAAAGAACACTGCTATATGTTTTATCTTTTCAAAATCTATACAAAGTGGGAGGGGAAGCCCGAAAATTTTCACATTGCACTGGTCAAATTCTTTTTTTCTTTCATTTTTTTTTTTTTTTTTTTTTTTTTTTTTTTAATTTCAGGAAAGCACTGAAATAAAAGTAGGGGACATCTGAATTAAAACACCGAATTCCTTCCAACCAGAACATAAATTATATACACTAGCGGATGTGGGGTGGGGGAGGGAAGGAGAGAAAGTAGCTGTATTGAATCATAAATCAGCGAAAACAAAGAAAGAAGAAAGTGAAGCAACTTAGGGTGATATAATATAAGATATAAATTGATAGAACACTATGCTATAGGTTTCCTTTTTTTCTCAAGATTAGTACAAAGTGGGAGGGAAAGCCCGGAAACTATTTCATCATCTCTGCAATTTTGCTGTGGCCGAAAGCGATTTAGTGACTTCCCTAGCTGCTGCTGCTGCTGCACACAAGCAGCTATTGTTCAAGGACCAGAACATCAAGTAGAGATCATCAGAACACTTCGCGGAGATGATTTTCAATCAAATTGAAGATTATTGAACATATTGACTGCTCCAAGACTACTAAGCAGGGGGTTCAAATCCTGTTGTTGTTGATTCATACTCTGGTCTCGAGTCATTGATGCCATTCCTACTCTTCCATTCATGGAGTTATTACCCATTGCAGCTCGGATTCCGTTAATCATGGCAGATTGGCCAAGCCCACTACCCAAGCCACCAAATCCAGCACCCACAATACCTGAATTACTGTTTGCTGTCCCATTTCCCACCAGGGTGTTGCCACCACTAAGGCCATTACTTGTAGGCAACATTCCATTAATATTTTTCACATCATTCCCCAATGAACCAACACCTACCATACCATTTGCACCATTAAGTTGTGAAGATCTCATCATTTCATGTATGATTTTCTGAACAGAACTCTGGGAATCATTCAGCTCAGCATCCCCGGATAGAGCAGGCTGTTGCATGGAGATATTAGGCGAATTACCAGAACTCGTATGAGCAGCAGGCGTTAGGCCACCATGAGAAGTTTGAGGATTGTTAGATGAAGGAGTTGGTGATTGGAATGGAGAAGGGTTAGGTTGAGCCTGTGGTATCGTACTTGAGGAACCCGGGGAAGGAATCTGAACACCACTCCCTCCATAGGGACTATTTGCATTGTTCATAGGGTTTTGTTGCCTGCAATTCATTGAGTTCTGGTGGAGAAGTCCAGCAATGGCGCTAGTGGAGGAGGTGGTAGTTGCTGAGTTGAGAGAGTTATTTACACTAGCCACACCATTGCTAGAAGCAAATTGCATCACAGTGGCCTGGACAGTGCTTTCACTGTTCGAGTTCTGACCCACTGTTTGCTGCTGCATCTGTTCCTCAGATTGCTGAGCTTGAGCATGAAACCCAGATGTTGCACTTGTCCTCCGAGGAAACTTGGCCAAGCTCTCTGCAAAGAAAGAAAATTTGAACCACCTTGTGGATTCAACAACCACGATGGGCTATCTTTTACATTTTTAAGGACGCATGCAGCTTGCATAAAACAATAGGCTTCAGAACGGACACAAGCAAAAATGAAACAGAGCTAGGAAAGCAGCCAAGTATCAATGTAATAATTTCTACTTTGCGTTAAATTTATTGCCACAAATGCATTTTAAAACAAAGTAAATAAATGTCATATTCACAAAAGCATACAAACTAATAACTTAGAAGTTGAAAATTAGTATACATGCAGTTGTAACATGAAAATTATAGAAGTTAAAGATTATATAGTCTTGCTTATTTGCTCGTCTCCATTTATATATATATATAT
Source organism: Cornus florida (assembly GCF_030987335.1). Taxonomy (NCBI): domain Eukaryota; kingdom Viridiplantae; phylum Streptophyta; class Magnoliopsida; order Cornales; family Cornaceae; genus Cornus; species Cornus florida. Next base: position 73,597,467 of record NW_026775579.1, on the reverse strand, counting down.
ATATATTTGATAATCCTCAACGAATTTTGTTAATTTCATGATTTTTAAAGTCACTTTATTATTAACTTTTTTATGCAAAATAAATATATATTTTATATCCAAAATATGAAATATCTTTATATCTTTATATTTATTATATACATATATTATTAGTTTACTAAATATTTCTAAACCTACCAATTACTCGTGTTCAGAACACAAAAAATGTAAATCAACTAAACAATCTATGTTTTTTCTTGAATTGTAACTCTATTGTTTGGTAAGGTGGGGATTTGGTTCTCTCTATTTAGGTCTTAAGATTTGAAAGGGTGGGGAGAATGAGAAAGAGAAGCTAAAATTAGGATTTTTAGACCCAGGCCAAAAATCATAATCGGGTCAGACATATCTAGGCAGTGTCTTGAGCCATCGAGCAAGACAGTACCTAAGATTTTTGTCCTGGCTGAATCATGGCCGTCTCGGGCCGAGACTCAATTGAGTCTCAGCAATGACTTTAGGCAGGATAGGTGTTAGGTAATTTAAGACAGAATTTTTTATTCAGATAGATGACCGACAGTTTTAGGACACCAACATAAATAAGACTTTCTTTTAGCATAGATAAAAAGTAAGAATATTTGTAAGAAAAATCAAATTGAAGATTCACATAAAAATTAAAAAATTGACCATGTTAGAATAGATTAAAAAAAAATTGACCGTGTTAAAATATAAAACATATTGAAAGGTTTTATGATGGTTAGGGCATGGGAAGAGGTGAGGACAATGTCATTAAATTATATACGCTGCACATATGCATATCTGCATATATAGACAAACATATACAGACGCATTCATATCCTTGTTATGACACCTTTTTAACATAAAAGCATGATTAAAATTAGTGGATTCACATTTTTTAGAAGGTCCCCCAACTTAATTTTCCCATATCTCCCACATCCACCACAATTGTGCTTCATGGAACTATCAAAGGGATTTTTTCTTAAATTCACACTTTGGAAAATTCTAAAAGCTTTGTTCTTTCTCATTTACCCATGTCGAAAGTGCTAGACTTATTTCAAAGCTACTCAATGTAAGGCCTTAACTATAGGAGGCACTTTCTCAAACCAAATTTTATTATTTTAAGCATGCCGAACATTAGTAAAAATTTAGAAGTAAAAATAAATAAAATTACTAGAAAGGTCACCACTAATTAAAGGGTTGGCACACTAGAGTCATGGAAAGAAGAGGCAGAAAAGACATTTTGAAAGAGATCTTAAGCTTACCCATGGGTCCAGTCCCAGTTTCTCGGCTGTAATCAATCAAATCTTTCATACTATTTACCACTTCTGATATCTGCAATACACCAAGAAAACATATACAAGTTCACCCCAGAGAAAGTTCAAGGAAAATATTAAAATATGGACATCAGATCAATCATCATTGTGATTGTTTAAAAGTTTATAAAATTAGGAAAGGGTAATGCAGATACAAGCACTCCTAATTAGGCCCATATTCATTATTTTATTAAGGATTGCAATCACAAATATATATATTCCTTTATAAGTGAATCGTGGTTACGAATAATTACCAAAGCACATATTTAAATGAAATAAATCAAAGATGGCAATGGGTCCGTTTCTTGCCTCTACCACTAGAAAGACAGAATGGTGTAAGCATAGTTGGGCTAAAATTGGAGAAGTAGTTCATTGGGCCAATCTGTATCAGGTTCATGCCAGGGTTCTGCACCTAGTTACGCAGTCCTGCCTAGGTCAGGATATGTACTATTCTTAGTAATTACTATCCAATTCAAGGGTGATCATTTGATTCATTACAACACATAAGAAACTCTCATAACAGCCAATTAGCATTGACCAGAAAAACCAACTCAATAACCGGCAACCATTTCATGGAGCAATCTTTAAAAAACAACACACTAATCAAACTACGCCTTGCTCCAATGTGAGATCAAAACATCTAATCATGTGTCAAACCACATAGTTTTGGCATTACTTCAACAACATTATTTATTCTACTCGGCCTACAACCAACCTCTTTTACACATCAGAAAGTAAAAGATATAATTTCCACTGTCCCATATCAGAGCAATAGCTTACATGTGATGCGTGCATTCAAAATTTTATTCCAGATGGAACTTCAAATGTTTTGTGTATGATAATGATGTGGGTTACATAATGATGCCACTATATTAAATCAAGTTCCATAATTCTAACTCTTTTCTTAATAACCACCAGGACCCACCATTCCAGGGAGAGGCCTGAAATGAATTTAACATTGGCAGTTGGGACAGAGGAGGATCAACCAGTATGAACCCAACCCATAGACACTCTCATAAAAAATGAAAAAACATATCATAATTTAACTCCATAAAGAATTATCCATTTGTCTCGAGCACCACATCAAAGTTATGCATGTTTATCAATTGTTGTGATCATAATGGAAACAGTGGTTCGGACCATCAATCATTAGCATGCAGAATCTGAAAAAATCCACAGGTAGAACGGCTCTTTAACATTTAATGCTAGGTAGTAAATAAAGCTATCTAAATAGGGCAGGAAAAAATAAATAAAATAAAATAAAAATAAAATAAAGAAGCAAGAATTCATCACAGCTTAATGAACGGAAGAACCATGCGGCCAAACCCGCAGTATATGTGATTGTCTATTGCTAAGAAGACATGCCCAACCAGGGACCTTGGGGGGCCAATAAAATTCTTTTACATTTTATGCATATAATTTATTAAATTATACAAAATGACCCACTAAATTGTGTTTTTATTTTTCAAAAAAATCCTTCTAATTCTATTTTTTTTTCTTTCCCTTCTTAATCAGTGTACCCTGCCTAAAACTAATTGGGATTCGCAGTATTGTGCCTCAACAATTTTGGGGATAACCAGCTAGCTCTTATCATTGGTGAAAAAAATAAAAAAGAAGAAGAGAAAAGAAAAGGAAAGCTAGCTCTTATCAGGCAGGTATAGGGATAATATGAAGCTTCACAACAACTATGAAAATGTTACAGCTTGGCAGCCACTATAATGAAGAAGATGCATACTTGATCACAAATCATCCAAAACAGAGGAGATTGGCAAGAAAACAATTATATGACGGGGAGATCGAGTAATTGTGAAAGGGGAAAACAAAATCCTGTTCAGAATTGCTATTCGCTAAACATGAGTCCACCATGACAATATCTCCAAACTATTTATAAAATAAAAGCGAAACAAAATAAAATAAATATAACAGTTGCTGTGTAAAAAAACCAATGTCCTCAAGTATACTATGCAATCCTCTCACTGTGCAAGTGCAACCGTAGAATTCAGAAAGACAACCACTTCATTCAACTTGCAATATGAAGGACCAAACTTCAGATCAGATAAGTGCATTACCTGAAGGCACCGTACATATCTCTTTGTATATCCTAAATCATTTACTAATGGCACTTCCAACGCTTTTGCCAACTGACGAGCTGATGCAACAAACCTGAAGCAAAATCAAGCATTAATATAGAAGAAATACTCATAAGACAGGATAAATGAGGTAAGAATGTAAATCACACCCTACAATAATGTAATGCAACAACCGACATCTAATAATACCAGGCATGGGTGGAACATAAGAGAGGAAGAGCAGCCATGGCCCTCCCAAATACCTATTGTTGTATACATTTTAATTTTGAATTCTTATCACTAAGGATATTGATTCTCTTAATGGTGGCTTCCCAAAACTACTTTCCAACTGGTTCATATATTTATTGCTAATGCGAAGGTACAGTACACCCTTGCAACCATGGGGGTTTCAAAATTTGAGGTTATCCCATCTTTAGATGATGCTAATGTGAGAATAGCCAATCACAATTCATAACTTCTAAGAACTTCTTTAATTTCCTTCAATATATGCATGTAATCCTTTTGAAGCTAACAAACCTGTAATGTAAACTTAATTTGACAAGTAAAAGAGCCAACCTCCCTTAGATTCCTTTACCTTGCCTCCTCCTTAATTAAATTAAGTATAAGATAACATTTCCCTCCTTTTTTCCCCTTCCAATTCCCTCTATCCAAATGCACTCTTTAAGTTTCTATATTTTCGTCAACAACCGTCATAATAATTTGAATTTTGCATCAATTCAGCATATTGGATGAAGCAACGTATGACGAAAAAAAAATCTGTCAAATTACAAATTTAGAATTAGTGATCAAATCAAGCCCTGTAGATGCTTTCTCTAAACTGGAAGAAGATGGACGAAAGGATGTATGAGACGATGTGATACCCACAAGAAAGAGGAAGGAGGATTATTTTCAGAATTGACAACATTATTAATTTGTTACTACACAATTCTTTATGGCCACCTCACCGGATCAAACTAATTGAGATAAAAAAATTAAAAAATTAAAAATTAACCATTTGCATAAGTGAGAAGTTAACATAGACGCAACATTTCTATTTCATGGAACATGCTCGGCAAATTTCAAATGACATAATAGTGAATTTTAATTGGATGCAAGATTAACAGTTGACTGTATAATCAAACTCTTTGAATGTGACGAAATAGTTGCATGCACTAATAATGTGAAAAACAAATACTCTTGTTGCAGTGGAACAGTGATCAAGGGAATGGAGAAGTTGTCAAGTTTATACATCAAAAATCAACAATAATGAATGTACGTCATCGGAGTACAGAAACTAAAATTGATACTCGAGTGAAGACCAGAAAATTATATTTCATGGTACATGCACGGATAGACAGAAATAAATACACACACACACACACGGGGAAGATTAGGTAAAGAACTTTTCTTATTGAGAATTTATAACAATCAGAAGAGAATCTGAAGGAACTCAACTGCCCAACTCCAACTCAAAAATGAAAAGGGATACACAGTTTAAAATTTTTCATATTTCATGGAAAGAGAGGACTCACATATTACAGTTACTTTGTAACTCTGGAACAGATAAACTGGATGATGCATTCTGAGTGGCAGCCTGGTACTTTTGAGCAGCAGCCCCAAGTTGACTAACCTGCAGCGTAAACCCAACAACAGTAGAAAATAAGTTACACAACTGGCAATAACACATAATTTTGTCATATGCTACATAATAACATCCGGCAGAAGCATAAAACTTCAATCACTCAAGAACAGCACTTCTACAGTTACAAATTAAACACCAAGTGAGGCCCAGGATAACCCATGAAAATGTAGCAGCCCAAAAAGAAAAAAGAAAAAGTATATGACTCAGATCAGCAGGCTGTATGCATGTATCTTTGCTACAATCTGGCAAAAAACTAATAAAACCGAATCTATTATCAGATGGACCCCATTAAAGCCAATGGGTCAAACACACCAACACATCTAACTTATGCAACTCACTTCTATCTGTATATATTTAGAAATTAGAAAAGAGAGAACATAAAATAAGAACAAGAAAACCAAAAAATGCATTTCGAAGTTACAGAATTTTTTTTTTTTGGCTTTCAGCTGGCCAAGTTCCCAATCTTAAAGGGTAACAAGGAGGAAGGGGTGAGTCAATTACGCAGGAAAAAGTATCCGTGTCATTAGCTCTAAAATCATTCTCCTTAAATTGTGTATAACTAAGTAATATCTCCTTCAAACTTTAACAGTATCAGATAGGGCAAGGAAGAAGCTCCAAATAGACAAGATTTTCATCGACTTCTTCAACCAAGACATTCATTTATTTATAGCAAGATGGCGGAAAAAAAGAACACCTAGAGTTTGACATGCACAGAAAGATTAGTACAAGGAAAATTTTATCTAAAAAAACCACATCTAGCAGATACTCAATATGAATTTAAAATATATATATTTAAATTGTTGGTCGTAACAAAGAAGTATGTTGACAAACATACTAATTGCTTCTATGTCTGATCAAATGAACTTTCCATCCTTCCATTAAATATGTACTTGTGAAGTCAGCAATAATATAGAAGTATCTCTTGTTATATAACTGAATTTAAATTAATAACCTGGGGTACCAACAATCTTCGAGGGATAAGCTCTTCATGACGCCGAGCACAAAATTCCCAAGAGCATATCTGGCAAAGGAATTAGAGAAGGAACAGAAACAAGTAAGTAAAGACTGCCTCTAAAAGGTTAAAGTTCTTGGAAACAATACAATTTTATCCAGTTGTAACCTTTAGGTCTGGGGAGAAGACTATCCGCAGTTGACCATCACGGACAACACGAAGTTGCTCAAAAACACTTTCCTGAATAGCTTTGGCATAATCAAGGACTATTTGACCAGATGAATTCTGATATTCCCGGGGCATATCAACATAAAGAAGTTCCTCCAAAGTACCACTTTCATACTTGATTTTGAAAAGCCTGGGCAGAACCTCAACAGTTGCCTCTGAAAAAATATTTCAACAGATTTCAGATGCTGCTATAGAATCCAAACAAGCAGCCAGCAACACTTAAGCACAGGCCAAAACAATTTTAGATTACAATAAATGACAACATTTTTGCAAATCCAGCAACCAAAACATACCAAAGCCACGGCCTGGTTTGCGGTTGCATATTTCACAGTGCCACACATCCTGTATAATTGCAAATAAGGAATATAAAATTTACATAAGTGTTCAACATTGATAGGCAAGAAAAAATAAGTCCAGAAAATTATCAAAACAGTGTTTATAAAGACATGTATGACACTAGGAACTTCAAAAACTAATATCAAGTCAACATTGTAGCAAACAAATAATATGTAAGATCCATAAAATATAGGCCTCTTGTACTATTCAAAGTCACAAACTCAACCCAACAAAGCCTTCTCAACTACTACTATTTAAAGTAAAAAAAGGTTAACTGAATTTGAAATCCTAGCAGGGCATAATTTCACCAGTTTTTCTCCAGAGCAGACCTGAGGGAAAACTCCAGTAGTTTGGCGGCCACTTCCATACATAGAAACACACCACTTCTTCTTGGCATTGGGAGCAAAGTACTCGGTAACGAATTTTCTCCAAAACTCAATATTGTTGTCCTGGATGAAAAATTAGGCATTAAGACAACAATCCCATAATTATCTGTTTTGGTGAGACGTTCTTTTCAGGAAAGAAATCTTACCTCAGGCCTGTGTTGTTGCTGATACATATAATGTGTCAGCCGCCGGGCACACATCCCAGGTTCATATACCGGTTTTACAGGAGACCTCAAAGGCACATTCTGTGGTTGATATTGAGATTGTAGCGGTGACCGTTGTTGAGAAATAGCCTTCAAGAGTTGCTGTTGCTGCTGCTGCAAGAGTCTCTGATGATTCAACATATTAATCTGCGCTGCAGCTGCCTGAGGGGACTGTCTGGACATGTGGAGAAGCTGCTGCTGCTGCTGCTGCTGCTGCTGTTGTTGTTGCTGCTGCTGCTGCTGCTGATGCAGAAACAGTGACTGATCTGAATGTTGGGGTTCCATTTTGACCGGCCCCAGGCTCCTCATAGCCTGGATTTGTTGAGGTTCCAGTTTCACAGTACCAAGATTTCTCAAAGACTGCAACTGCTGCATTGACTGACCATGGTGATCATTTGTCACCTGTGGTTCCAACTTGACAGGTCCGACACCACCTAATCCACCCCGAATCGATTGATATTGCTGCTGATGACTGTTGTTAGGAAACTGTTGTGATGGCTGCTGATTGTGCTGGAAGTTTGGATGGTCATGTTGTTGGGACTGTTGTTGATCTTGCAACATGTGGTTACTAGAAGGATTCGAGAATTGTTGCCCGTGAACTTGACCTGATGAAACAGGGTTTGCCATATTCGACGGTAGGAATGATGAAGAAGGGGTAGTAAAGCCCATTCCATTCCCAACACTAGAGAGAGGATCGGACTCAGCCCCAGAATCCATAATTCCCCGCTGAGTACTCCCAGGACCAGAAAGTCCAGAATTTGGACCCCCATTCCCATAAGGTTGATGGAGGAGTGATGAAACATTGGGCACATTCCCAAGCATATTCACATTATTAAACTGTGTACGTGGTGACATAAGAGATGGGAACGTGGTCTGTGAAGGCACTGGACCTCCTTGACCACCCAATAAACCAGAATTTGATCGCAGTAGTGAAGGCAGAACAGGCTGGGCACCACCAACTGGGTTCGGAGGCCCGGATGGTACCATCTTTCTGAAACTATAATCTACAAACGCTTATTCAAGTACAAACTAACTAAAATGACATGAAGCCAACGCTCAAGATTCAAGTACACTATAATTACACAACCAGTGCAACACCCGAATTAATCAATCCAGCAAGCATTTTACACTCGCAGCCATGGGTAGACATTCCAAAGTCCTTATTGCGCACCACCAGAAATGGAAAATCTTTGTGTCTGAGCATATGGTGTTGAGTCTTACCAAACACAAACCGGTTACCAAAGGAAACCAAAAACAAGGAACAAGTTTTTGTTCTGAACATCCTAGAATTGACTTAGCTCTGCGAAAATAACAATCTTCGGCCAGTTTTCTCATGAATCTCTGTATAATTCGTCAATTTTAGATCAACTTGACTTTGAATCATTCTACAAAAAAAAACCAAAAAAAAAAAAAAATCAATCTTGACAGTCAAAGGCAGCTTCTGAATCTTTCAATGCCCCAACAGAACGATGCATAACCGTCCTTAAAAGTAATTTGAACAGACTGATTAAAAATTGACCTTTTCACACACTTCTAAAAGCTCAAAATGTTTAAATCCCAAGCAACAAATAAATATATGCAAAAAAGCGAAAATTTATGAAATGTAATAATAATATACTCAAAAAAAAATTGAAACAAAAAGCAAAATTTATGAAATGGAATGATAATTTATAATCAAAAAATGAAACAAAAGCACTCGATCGAACCCTAAACCATACAACATGATGCATAATTGACGATCTAGAGCTGAAATGAGTGAAAATATCTAGGGCTTCAAAGTCGAAGCTGAAAACAAATACACTTGAGAGGAATAGGAGAGATGACTTACCAGAGTACAAATTCCAGTGAGAGACTGGAAACTCTGAATATTGCGGAAGTACAACACACTGTTAACTGTGAAAATCGAAGACAAATCAGCTATATACTCTTCTTCTTCAACTTGTTCTGGTTCGTTAGCATCAAACACATGCCTATACAAGTTATATTTTCCTGTATTAATCTACGTTCAAAGTCCTCTTCAATCTATCAATCTCATGAGTCTCACTAGAGAGGAAAAGAGGAGAGAGAGAGAGAGAGAGAGAGAGAGGCTTTTCTGTTCCTGGCTGTATCATAGAGAGAGAAAGTATAGAGAGAGAGAGTGTGTTTGTGTCCTTCCTAGCGGACGTCAAAACTGAATTCGATCGGATTGAATTTTCTTAATTCCCTTCTTCACCTTTCTTCTCTGAAATGAAGTCAAATCCGCTTCTCTCTCCATGTTATGTATCATCATACATCACCATGTATGACCATCATCATCACCATCGTCTCACCGTCCACCGTATCGACCCTTTGTTTTGTTGATGACAACAACCACCATTTGATTTCTGTTTATTTACGGGAATGCCACGGTTTGGTGTAAATTTTAGAGATGTAGAGTTTTTTCTGTGTGTGACCGCTCACACCATCTAAAGCAAGACTTTTTAAAACACACTCTAATCCATCACGCTTTTCTTTCTATAATACGATGTGGGACTTTTAAGACCATCCCCATAATTTACTATGTTATACTTGGTCTTTTAAAACCCTTGTTTTGGTCCTATAATATATTTATTATTTAAATTAAAAATTAAAAGTGCGAATGAATTTCTGCAAACGCGACTGTACATGGCACATTAAAGACAAATCAACAGCCCTATATGGTATTAGATTTAATATAAGTAGGTAAGGGAGCTTGGTCAATGCGGTATGTTATGATAACGGTCCTTAATAAAATAACACAAACTTATTATAGTAAAACAAATAACCATTCATAAGCAGCCACGTCAAAAAAAAAAAATTTATAAAGGGTAGTCACAGGTAGGTCTCTGAGCTGCACGTAGTTGTTGGGAACGAAAAACTATTTCTCCGTACATTATATATATATATATATATATATATAAATTAAATATTAATTTGATTGGAGTGAATTGTCAAGTAACAAATAATCCAAGAGTGAGCAATTGCACCATTTCGAACACCTAATCTCTCTTTTTGGGAGAGAGATTACAATTCAATATTTTTATAAAATAACATAAGATATACGTTGATGAAATGACATTGGTTATAACTTAGTGATGTAGTTATGAGGTTGTTGGTTCAAATTTCATAAAATTTGGGTCTGGTGTGTTGTTTTGCATTTGACGGAACGGTTTCATAAATCTATATTTGTGTTTAGATTAAAATCACAAACCTCACATGGTCAAAGACCATCTTCCAAAATAATAATGATATCATTCATGATTTTATGATAAATTGAGTAAATATAATTAATTTTTTATATAATAATATATTATATATTTATTTTTGATGTATCTGTGGGTTATACTATTGAGATTTGTCGTGCTGTCCTATTCAAATCGTGTTATATATGTCTACTTCTTGTAGTAAGCTCTACTTAAAAATGCCTTTAAAATAATAAAAAAAAATAAGCCAAAAAACTCTATCGAGAAATGTTGGCATTGTACCAGATTTGACGAATTTACAAATTGACTGTTAATTTCCAATTACCAAGTATTCAACTATTCATCGAACAAAACTACATAAAGGTTCTGTTATGTCACAATTCCATATCTTATCATCAAATTAAGTTGGTCATACAGTAGTAATAATAATAATAATATTATAATATTATTATTATTTTTATTTGTTGAATGAATAAAATTTTAAATATGCCAAAAGTACAAATGGCATGACATTATCCATTAATCAAAAGGCAATGGATTGATTTTTTTTGTTTTAACATATTGAAATAGATGCATTGTTATTTATGTAATAAAATATAATAGGTTGATATATTAATTGAAAAATTAAATTTTAATTTACTAATTTGAATGAAAAAAATCATGGAATCTTTTATTTCGGAGTCGAACATGAAACGAAAAGAAACGAAAAGGGTAAGTGCAAGAAACACTTTTAAAATATTCATTTCATAATACTTTTATTCTTTATTTAAAAAGGTATATAAAAAACACCCTTATTCTTTTTAATTTGTGCAAAACATACCTCAATTAATATAATACCTATTTTACCCTTTTATGCTTCCAAAAATGCCCCTACTCTCATTTTCTCTTTTCTCTTCCAATCCTTTTTCTTTCTCCAAATGAGCTGCCGACAGAGACCGATGAGAACAGAGTATAGTTCATCGAGTTGGCAAGGCGGCCAAGCAAGGAACCGGTGAGAGGTGCAGCGAGCTTTGTGCTCGGCTATGAGTCTGGCAGACCTGTGCGGCGAGGACGAAGATGATGGCAGCAATGAGGATCTAAGGCGGCGGACAGCGAGGGTCGGGATTCTAGTGAGGTGCTGAACCGGCGAGAAAGAAATGTCCATGAGTTGAGACGATGAAGTTCCACTATGACGGTGGGCTCACGGCGAGAACTGAAATTTCCGGCCTGATGCGGGAATAATAAGTGGTGGAGCAAGAACGGAAGCTTGAAGCCGTGCTGAACACACTGACTATTTTGCGATGGCGGCGCTGAAACTTTGGTCCAAAACCAGAATAAAATTAACATCTTAGCAAATGCTTAAAAGTGTATACTAAACATTCCTCTGCCAAACTATCTGAAATTTCAAACTGAATCCATAATTTTAATATAATGATATAAGGCAGCGACGCGACTTTCAGGTATTAGTTAAACAACCTTGCAGGTTTAAAAGAGTCAAAATTCTCTTATTCAGTTGGCTTGGTCACTTTTTCCTTTCCATAGATATGCTGAAGTTCAAGGGTTGCAGCTTGATACGATTCTGAGAAAAGCAAAAGATGAAAAATCTGTGTGAGAACAAAATAGAGAAATATGCTTTTATCCTATATGCATTTAGAAAATGGTCACAGTACTGATTTCTCAGGCTTGTTTTAAAGAGGTTACTTCAAATCAATTGAAAAAAAAAAAAAAAAAAATTCACCTTTCCAAATGCGAAAATTATTCTCATGGATAGGAGATCCAGTCACATTCCGAATTGCTTCAAACAACATATCTTTAGGTGTGGCCCTTAGCTCTTGGACAACAGCATAGATGGTCTTTCCATTAAAAAAGTATATGTGATCATTTGGATGTTTGGTCTTGTAACCAGCATGATGCTCAAAGTCAAAAGCATTGAGAATCTGAATAAAGCAATTCAAATGATCAATTAGTTTTAATACTCATACTAAATGTTCCTCGGTGAACTTACTCCAGCACCGCATTAGGCTTCCAGAAATTTCAGCGCCGCCATCGCAAAATGGAGATCGACTTGGGTAAGGGCATGGGTCTGCGATTTGAGGAAGAAGACGAATGAGGACAGAGGTTGGCCCTGGTGCTAACAGTGCCAACGAACAAGGAGCAACTCGGCGATGATGTTTGGGCAGCGGGTGGACCGGAGAAGGTGGAGGAGGTAGCGGAGGTGACCCGCGTTGGCGGCGAGCAAGCCGGAGAGATTGAGCGCAAAGAGGTTCTTGTCGGATTCGGTGCTTTTCAATGGACTAGGCGATTCGAGCTCATTAAAGAGGTTGCCTTTCAGGAATATGGGTTCTTGATTACAGTAGGCTGAATTGGGTTGTCATCTTCTCTCCCTCCGGCGAACTAGGCGCGGTGTACCCATTTTAGTCATTTCACAAAATATTAATTTTTTATATATATTATTAAATATGTAGCTAAGGGCATTTTAGTCATAAAATGTGTGAGTATGTGTAAAGGATGTACTCCCTCCATCTCTTATTATTAGTATTCAATTTTTTTCTTTTTATATGTCCCAAATTAGTTGTTCTCTCTTAAAAAGTCAAAGAACACATTTTTTTTTTTTTTTTTATATTTCCATCATTATTCTTTATTTTTTTTAAAAATTTCAAATTTCGTAACTATATATATTTAAATTAGAAAGAATAATTTGATAATTTTAAAAAGGGATATACACTATAAACATATTATAGGGTATTTTTTTGCACTTTCCCTTACTAAAAATAATAAATAAAATAAAATAAATCCACGTGTAAATGTTATTTGTAAAGACAGAGGCTAGGAGACGCTAATATCACTTGGTCTTGTAAAAATCTGTCGCATATGCCAATCAAACTTGTCTTATGAATTACCAAACTACCACTAGATTGACATGTGGCTGTATACAGAGAGAGTATCATGGATATGTCGTATTATCGCTGGTGAGGTTAAATTGTGGAATAAATCATTCCCAATGATGAATATCACCCACATATCACTACAGTGATCTGGATAATGTCCAAAATACCACAATTGCCCTTGCGTGACTATAATTCCAATACCCAAAGTACACCAGCATAACAGTGATACACGGAGTGAACAATAGGGTATTGCTCATAAATACTAAATAATCAACTACTGTGGCCCACTTCTTAGATATTTTATGAATCAGATGTGGACTAGCAGCACTTCTAGTCAAGTTTCAACACGTGTCCAAGATATATTGGTCCCTTTGTATTTAATGAAAAGATGGGAAAGTAATTTGACTTTTTTATTTTTAAGCCTAATTTGATGGGAAAAATTGAATGAAAAGTAAATGAATGATGATTTTTTAGAAAAAAATTTATTTCACATTTAAGGTTATGAAATTGTTATTTCATTCCCCAAGTAAAAACTTACAAAAAAAAGATATGTATCAAAATTTACATTTAAAGCTTATGAAATTATTATTTCATTCCCCAGTAAAACTTACAAAAAAAGATATATATTAAATTTTTAAAAATCCATCGTGCTCCAAATCCGAAAATCATCGCCTCATGGCTTACCTTCCGTCGTTGCCTTCCATAATTATACGACCTTCCACCGCTACTATTGCCTTTTACTATTACTCCACTGCATTCCACCACCGCGTCACTAGGGATGGACAGGAAATTGTATGGGGGACAATAAAAGATTTTTTATTTATTTTTGTAATTTCAAGAGGCAATATTAAAATTTCATAGGTATATAATTGAAAAAGAAAAAAATTACTACTACATAATACTAAAAAAAAATTTCAGGGCAATTGCCCCCGTTGCCAATATAGTAGGTCTACTTGGTTACCACCCCAGTTTCCCCCACCACCTTTTGTTGTCACTGCCGCCGCCTTCCATCGCTTCCACTGTCGACGCTTTTTGCCCTCACCAATTAAAATGGTCATTATTATCCATACATTATTTTATATTTACAACCAAATAATAAAATGTAAAGGACCTTTTCATTTCATTCCTATTTTATTTCATTCATGTGTATCAACTTAGACCTAAGAGTAATGCTATGGATGGTAATAAAGTACATGTATTTAACAACTAAATTGAGACTGTATTTTAAAATATGTAAAAAGTCAAATTAATAATTCAATACATCTTTTATTTTAATGGTTAATGTGAAGAGTTCGAACTCTTGTTACGAATTAAGTCACATAATTTTTCTAAATAGATACCGTTCTTTTCACCATATGATTTAGATTTTGTCACTTTTATACTTTCAATCCCACACTCATTCTTATTTTTGCTCTGTGTAACTTAGATCACAAAGAACTCTCTTAATAACATAACTCTTTTTTTAATTTCACCTTATGTCTTCAGATCTAAGTTTGTGTTTTAGAATTAGTTTACCATTAGAATGTTATTTTTTCTTTTGAATTTCAGAGTTGCGGCAAATTTGGATCAGTATGATCCAGTTGTTAGTGAAAACATGAATCTAATAGTATGAAATCTCTCAAGTAGGATTGAACTCCCCAATTGACCACCTATAATAATATTAAGTACTATATTTTTGTAAAGTAGTTGTTTGCTTAACAATAAGGACTAAAAATGTAACGAATATATATATATTTAAATAAAAATAAAAATAAAATAAAAGAAATCGGTCTAGCCAGCCAGTACCGCCTGGCTGGATTAACTATTTAAATTGGCTAGCATTCTCCATTTAACAAAAAAGTGACGGAGTCAACCATATTAGATGTCGTTATAATTTAAAGTAAGTGTATCGACCGCACAACACACACGCATCGGCCCCATAGTACATGCACTATTTATATCATGAGTGTGGTTCAAAAACGAAAGACTTATCTCTCAAATTTCTACTCAGCGCTATATCCTTAATAATTTTATAACTTATCTTTCAATCAGTAATAAAGAATATTTTTTTATTATAATGAAGAATCTCGCAATAAGATGGGAGACAGATGGATAAATGATAATAAGTACCATATTACCCAAGTGATTGGATTAAGTCACGTATCTAAGAATCGGTGTCAGAACCTTGCCCCATTACCCTCTCCTTAGTTAGATCTTGCCTTATAAAGAAACTGTGACCAATCTCATCCACATTTCCTCAATTATCTTCAGCACCAGATTTAAGTGGGTCCAATTATCTCTGGCCCATGATTCCCCTTTCATGACCAAAGGTTGCTCATAAAAAAAGTTGGCTCTTTCCATTGATGACTGTGCTTCTATCTCGTAATAACAAATTTTACTCTACATAATTTTGGCAGCTCTGATCAAAATCTTGCAAATTACTATATTATTTTGCAATAGCAGTATGTGGTTCGACTTGATTCTCATGCAATCCAATGGAAAAAAGAAAAATTTTTATCAAAAAACGATGCAACACAAGAATTTTTCAAGAGTCACTTATTTTAATATTAATTTATTCTAAACACGTTTAATTATGAAATTCTGATGATATTGGGTGCATTAATATGGATAGGATAACACCCAATTTTAATTATGAGTGTTGCAGTTACCAAGTCAATTTAACTGTATCGAATGCTTATATAACTATTACAAATAGTTAATATAATTATTCACAGTTTCTTTAATAATTGTCTATGCTAGTTCGACAAAAACATTAACCTTTTGTTGGAATCACTAGCAGAGTAGCAGGTGATAATTATAGGGAAATGTCATCTTATTTGTGAAAATACAAAAAGGGCCATTTCAATTATATTAGTAGGTGCACTGTTAGCTACACACATATTAAATTTCCAAATAATAACAATAATAATTTACAATTAATTAATAGTTAAAAAGGAAAAAAAAAAAGAGTTAATAAACTTAATTAATTGTAACTTACATTTCTGCAGTACAATAAAATAAGTGCTTGAAGAAATAAATAGAAGGCTTGTTAAAAAAAAAAAACTAACGAGAGACTTAAAATCTCATCATTTTATTTTACATATAGAAGAAACGCCACCAAACAATAAGCATTGGTGTCTTGGTAACATTAACAACCTAATTAAATAAATTATAAAAACTAAGAATAAAATAAAAATGAAAATGCATACTCAAAAATATAATTTATCTTATTAGAGTATTACCAATTTCTTGTAATAAATTTAATAGCCTTACATTATTTACATCAGTTCTATCTTTATACTAAATATGATAATTATACTTATGTCGCATTTGGGAGTACCGAATCAACAATTTAAGCTAAAAAAGTTTGAATTTTTTTTTAATTTTAACTCGAAAGGGTTGACTCTTGATCATGATGTTCTTGAAAAATCAGGTCTAAAGTTCGAATCATCTTAAAGAGTGTGATATGTGAGTATCAATTAAGATTTTTTTTTCTTTAATTCTAATTATAAGGGACTGTTTGGATACTATGAAGCACAGATTTAATTATTAATTTCATTGCATTTAAAAAAAACTTGTTGATTTTTACTTTCTAGATAGCTTATCAATAAATAGGGAATTATGAAGATTTTAAAGGGTATATAAGTAATTCAAAGAGTTTCCTTTAGTTGCCGTAAGTGAAGACAGGTAGAGCTGGGCTACAAGAAACCCTAACGAGAATAAAGACATCTTGTCATATCTCAACTATCTATGTCATGCCATGCATATATACATATATGTGTATTTATATATATACATGTTGATGATGAATGATGAAGGATGATTGATGAGTCACGACATGTATGTATGTATAAGTATGTGAGTGTGTAAGAAATGCGTGCCGTGGCATTGAGTCACGTGTTACGTCCATTTGACGGGAAAGCACCGTTATACATGTTGTATGAGAAAGGGCATAACGGCCGTTTAAAGCCAAATCACCTCTGTTGACAGATGGACCCTGCTGACCTGAAGTGGTTCAAAAGAAGATTCTCTCTCCCCTATATATTATATTTATATTATAGTGTGTTTTTGAGGTCCATTTCGGTGCATCCCCGACCTACCTTATTAACGCGCTTCGCTTATTTATTTGTGTTTTAGGCGTCACCGTACGTCAATGCTGTGGGCCAGGGTGTAGAAAGTGATTGGTTAAGAGCATTCCGGAGTACATTAACGGGTAGCTCGCGATGCATGGGATAGAGTTTTCATCTTTTTATTCATTTATTTATTTAATTATTTTGCTTACTCGGTCCGAGCCGTTGGATCGAGAGCACACTATCATCATTTCTTTTTATTTTAATTTAAATCCCAACAGTCTTATCATTTAAGATGGAGCAAGTCTCTCATGAGGTGCACCCTATCTCAATTGTCATGAGCTCTCTTTCAAATTAATATAGTACTCCCTCCATCCCAAAATAGTTGGGATGAAGGTAACAACGACAACAATAACAACAACAACAAAAAAAAAAAAAAAAAAAAAAAAAAAAAAAAATTCAAATGAATCATTTATATTTTTATTTTTTAAAAATAAGATATTAAGTTGCAATTTTTTTGTTTAATTGGTTGCTCACACGCATGTTTTCGCTAAGACTCGAAATTTGACCTCTATTTAAAAAATAGAGGGCTCATACCGTTAGGTCATTAATTTATTGACAGTGGCAAAACTTTTTAAAATAGTTGAAGTACAAATATACTTCAGAATCAAATCCGCTTTCAAGAATTAGTATATTTACATGAATTCTATCATGAATAATTTTGTTATGAAAAAAAATCATATTAAAATATCTTAAAATAAATTATACTATTTAATTAAAGATGATATAGTTAGATTTTGTAATTAATGGTAAAAGAAAAAAAATTACTTTAATGTTTTTCATTTTCAAAAAATACATTCGTACATTCACTTTATCTCTGTGGGAACTTAAACTCTTTACTTATTTTAAAAGATAAAAAAGTACTAGGCACAAAATAACGATAAGAGAAATAAGAATAAAGGTCATTTATTATAAAGGAATTTTAATATAAAATTTTGATAGTATATTCCTCATATTGATATTTGTCAAACAATTAAACTCTCTTGAAATTTGTACATAACCACAGAAAAAAATTGACATGGATGCTACAATGACATACACCTAGTGGGTTGTTAAGGTGCTATCCCAAATGAATATCTCAACTTCACATACAACACACACGTGTATAAAGTTATATATATATATATATAATATAGTAACTTCCCCAAAAATGAATAGGTGGTCATCTTAAGTTCAAATGTACCTACCTACCTAGAGTGCAAATGTCCCTTACCTAAAAAGGAAATCCAAACTTAAGATTGTGTTCAAATTTTTTCAAAAAGATTTTCAAATGAGACATGAAGAAGAACATGTTGAATTTGTGGACTTTTGGTGGGAGAAAACTTACATGGTGTGAAGTACTACCATTTAAAATTCTTTTGACTACTAAACATCTATAACACAGTATAAAATTGGACCGCGAAAGACACTGTATCAGTCCACTAAATTCGACGCCAAAATCCTTTTTTTTTAACCAATTTTAAGTTCCAGTTTGCATCACTTTCATTTCAAGGGAGGGAGATCCATTATTGTGCAACTTTGCTCCTTTCCAATCCAAAGAAGGTGAATTCAACAGAATCTAATTCTGGCCCTTGCCTTTTTAACTTCAAAGGGGAAAGGAATTTTAGAACTAGAAAGTCATTTTGTGATTGATTTGAACATCAAGAGGTGAGGAACATTTTTGAACCTTACCAAATTCGGGTGATCCTTTAATCCAAATCTCTAGACACCACAACATTTGGGAAGTGGGGTTAACAAATGTGGAGGACCATTTTTTATTTTATTTTATATAGAATAAGTATATTTCTGCTTACTTGTGATTAAGGAGACTTGGGGGTTCACACCCCCTCTCTCTTAGTCGTTTTCGGTATGTCGTCAAGTCGAACAATACTTTATTTTTTACAATTTAATTGTTTGGTAAATAATGCTTTTGACTATTCAAATGTTGGATGAGATTAGTCTCCCTTAAAATGTCACGATAAAGCCGTTTTATTAATGGATAAAGTTAGGAAAGGAAAAAAAATAAAATAAAATAATAATATTATTACAACAAAATTCAATTAGTTCTATGTAAGTGTAGGACTTGGGTGGGCTTAACCCGAGTCTCGCTCAAAAATTTTATGGGCATGGGTCAAAAGTTGAGATTATGAGACAGATAGGGTTTAAATTTTAAAATCCGAATTTATTTTGGATAGGATTTTGACAACTGTTTTACTAACTCGAACAACTCGAGTAACTTGAAATACAACTTTGATACTTTCACTATAAAATTTTAATTAAAGAAACAAAATAATAAAAAATATAAGATTTTGGAATATCGAATGGTTTCTTTTATTATAATTTATAAATTTTTATCATAACATTATATTACATATAGTTTGGTTGATTTTTGTTCCTTAAGTATTTATTTGATGTATGTAGTTATATATTTAATTTTTTTTTTATATATAATTTATATTTCTTAGTAGGTTATTAAAATTTTTGGCAACCCGAAAAATAAAAAAATTTCATTACGGTGCAAGTTGAGATGCATGGGTATATAGGAATTTGGATTCGGCATGGACCGAGGTGTTAGCGTGGGCTAAATCCTTGGCCGCCGAAGTCTCACCCCTAGTTCCATGTAAATTCTTCTATGCTCAAATTAATTTATTTTCTTCTAACTTAATTAATTTGTTGGAGGCTTTACTCCGAATTTAAAAACCCACTTAATCCAAGCTTCTCAAGGAGTTCCTCGATCAAATTAGGATAACAATACATTATTGTAATCGAACACATAAAGGAAAACAAACGAGTTGTGATACAGGCCTGGCCCAGAAATTGGATAAAAGGTGGCCCATTACATAATTGGGCTGATCTTAAAGATGAAAAACTAATCCATCAAATAGGCAAATATGACCCCCCAGGCTTCGGTCGAATTCCCTAACCCAACCCATGACCATCAGGATCCATGACAACCTCATGTGTATGCCATACATAATCTGAAGGCATGCAATATTGATTATGAAGTTAAAAGTGTTAATTTTATAGAATTGGGATTCTTGCATAAATATTTTTAGATATATGTTAGCAAACACAATGAGATTTAGCGTTTGTGAAGAAAACACACACACAAATATTCTGTGTAATTAGGTTTACTAATTAATTAAAAATTAAGTTGCATGTTACCATGTGTACAAAGCTTCTGGTGTTGTCTCTGCATGGATGACACGTCCATTTCTGGTGTGTCACAGCTTTGCCATTTCTTTTTTATATATGTAACAACCTCCAGCCTCCTTCTACTACATCATATACGTATACTGATCTATATATATATATTGCATGTGTCATGTGTGCGTGAAAAGTAGTAACGTTAGCTTGAGAATGGATCAGAAATCTCCGGCTGCAGATCATCAAAGGAAACAAATCATTAAAGAACCAAACAGTTCCATAGAGAAGAAATGAACTCTGCTAAGGTTTGTCAACAACAGTAATGTTTCTTCCATTTGCTTCCAATATACTACTGTAATTCATTTTTGCTTTTGGTGCTACAATTTAAATATATATATTACAGGATGCAACACACAAAGTGATCCAGAACAATGACAAAGAGGAAGCTACAAGAACATTTCTTGCGGTATAATTTTCTTTTCTTTATATTTCTAATTATATATATATATATATATATATATATATATTCATTGATGTGCGCGCCCTCTCTCTATATATGTATATAAGCTCAAAAAGGGACAAAAAAAAAAAAAGTGTATATGTAGCTTGCCCTAGAATATAATGGATGGGAGTGAATACGATAATTAATTATGAGAGTTGAATGAATTTACCATTTTTTTACTATTGGTTTTTTGAAGCTGGTTCATAACCATATTTTTTTACCCCGAAAATTTTCATAACCATATTATATATCATAATTTGTTATGAAAGTTTAGGATTTTATAATTCTCATTTTGTTTTTGAACTGTTCTTCTTAATTTTCTGAAAGCGTACAAGGAAAAAAAAAAAAAACAATGTTGTAAACACATCTAGAAACACATTATTGAAAAATATTTTGTCTTGTATTGGAGACGGTCTTTTTTGTGAAGTAGTACGTTTTTGGCTATTTTATTCAAATAATTAATTATGAAATACAAAATATTATAAAACATTGTAGTATCTGATTAGGAGTTTTGGTCATTTTTATTTTTGAACCAATATCAAACGTATTTCAAAAGTTTGTTTATAAAAAGAAAAATGTTGCACAAAATTTGGTAAAAGAATCCTCAATATATATTTACAATGATTTGATATTGGTAATTTTGGTATTACAAGGCATATTAATTGTCCCTGCATAATTTTGTAAACAAATTAATTTAGTGCGTGTAGCATTACTCTTTGAAAAGTTGATTTAAAGGCGGTCTTTAGTGGTGACATTCATAACAAGTTATAGTGATTGTGCATAATTGAAAACGAAAACACAACATGGTTAGGGTTTTTTTTTTTTCCCTACCTTGTCCAGTTAAGGATAGTTTGTTTTGTTAATTTATGATATAGTTTATTTAAGGTATTTAATTGATCATGATTAATTGTTACCATGTCATATACTATTGAGCTAATTCTTAATTTCATTTTGGTGATTTTATTTCATGTAATTGATCATTGTTGTTGTATTTATTTTATGTGAAAAACTAACAAAACTCAAATTGTGTTTAGGGCTTGAAACTTGTTGCAAATATGGTGAAGTCTAAGGCAGCTCAGTGAACAAAGTCTATATAATGTTGAATGGCGCACATACTTTGTATTAATCCAGTTGTTTTTTGTTTTGTTTTGTTTTTTTTTTTTTGAAAGGTAAAGGTTAATATATTAATGATAAAAGATTACAAACAAGCCCAAAGAGTTAGCCCATTGCTAACTTCAGAAACAGGCCCAATCTAAATGTGTAGTCTAATGGTACTTCTTTACTTTTACGTTGAAACAAACGGAGCCTAAGAAATCAAAATATACTTTAGAAGATGTTCATATAATTTAATTCAACTGTGATTTGGGTCGAATATCACAAATTGATATGGTAATTAATAAACTTGTTTAATACCAAAGATGGTGTAGTATAATGATACTTCCTTACTTTCTAAAGGAGAATGTCAATAGTTCAAGTCTCCGTAGGGGCATTGTACATATGTGTGGTGTGACTGTGTGTTTTTTTAAATTTATTAGTTGAAGGGTAAGCTTTGTATATATAAGAAAACTGTTTACCCAAAAAGGGCAGGACAAGCCCTAGGCAAAACATGAGTGCCACAGGCAAGACCAAATTGTCCTAGGAAACCAAATGTGGATTATGTACTACAGACTTACCAAAGCCACTAAGGTCATCAACAACCAAACTAAACTAAGCAGTTTTCTTTAAGAAAACATGGCGTGTGGTGGGTAATGATGTTGCTATGGCAGTTAGAGAGTCTTTTGTTAATGGGAAAATTTTGAAAGAGATTAATTCTACTTATCTTGCTCTGGTTCCAAAGGTTCCTAATCTAACTTCCTTGCATGATTTCAAACTTATTTCGTTCTGTAACACCATTTACAAAGTTATATCCAAGCTTTTGGCTAAGAAAATTCAACCTATCATTTCTCACCTGATTGATAATTACCAAATTGCTTTCATTAAGCATAAAAGAATTAGTGATGGAGTGTTTATTGTTCAAGAACTTTTGAAGGATTCCACAAGCCATGTCTCTTCTCCAAGATGCACTCTCAAGGTTGATATCCACAAAGCTTATGATACTGTTTGTTGGGATTTTTTGTTGGATTGTCTCAAGTCCTTAACTTCCCTTCTATGTTTATTCAGTGGATCACTACATGTGTCACCACAACTGCCTTCTCTGTGGCTATCAATGGTGAGATGGCCAGTTTTTTCAAATGAGCTTAAGGTTTAAGGCAAGGGGACCCTATTTCCCCTCTCCTATTTGTTCTTATTATGGATATGTTATCTTCCACTATCATCAAGTCCATTAATGAGAGTCCCCAATTCTCTTATCATTGGAGGTGTAGAGTTAACCAAAATTTTCATTTGTGTTTTGCTGATGATGTAATTTTATTTTGCCATGGGGACCCCTATTTTCTTAATGTGTTGATCAATAGCATTGATTTATTCTCTGAGCCTTCTGGTTTGAAGCCTAATTTGGCCAAAAGCAACATTTTTACTGCTGAAGTGAATGAAGACACTTAAAATACCTTGGTTAATGGCTCTGGATTTGTTGTTGGCCAGTTCCCCTTCAGGTATTTGGATCTTCCTATCACTGCTTCAAAACTCTCAACTGCTGACTGCAAAGTGTTGGTGGAAAGGATTATTGCTAGAATATCCAGTTGGACTTCTAGATTTAAATCATATGCTAGTAGATTACAACTCATAAAGGCCACCCTTGTCAATAGTCACTCTTATTGGGGTAGACACTTCATCCTCCCTCTGCAGGTTACTAATCAGGTGAATGTTGTCATGAGGAAGTTTCTATGGAATGGGAAGGAGCTGAAGGACTCTGGGGCTAAAGTTAATTGGTATGCTGTGTGCAAGCCTAACTAAGGTTTATGGAAAGCTTGGGCTGCCTAATCTTGTTGCCTTAAATAGAATTGCTATTTTGCAGCATATTTGGAATTTGTTATATGACAGAGGCTCATCTCTATGGTATCAGTGGGCTCATAGTGTCCTAATCAAGGAGAAAAGCTTTTGGAACATCAAAGCTAATCAATTAAGTTCTTGGAATTGAAGAATACTCCTTAATGCTGAGAGGTCTAGCTAGGCAATTCATCAAGCACCAGCTGGGAGATGGAGCTAAAACTTTCCTGTGGTTTGACTATTGGCTACCTACTAGTCCTATCAATTGGAGAATTGGGAATGATTTTATCTCCAATTCTATGTGGGATGTTAACTCCAAGGTTAAAGGTTTCATTAGACATGGCCAATGGAGATTCCCTTCTCTTTTCAGGAACTTAACTAACATGGTTGAGAATCCTCCACCAATCAATGCTAACAGTAGGGATAAGGTGGTTTGGTCTTTCTCTACTACAGGTAAATTTTGTTTGAAACAGGCTCACAATGCTCTTCTTCCCCCTGCTCCATTATTTAATTGGACCAACATTATTTGGTTTTCAAAACACATCCCAATACATGCCTTTGTTACTTGGCTTGCTCTTCACAACAGGCTTTATACTAAAGATAGATTCTTTACAGATCATAGGGATGATTCTAACCTATGCATTCTGTGTTGAAGTGAAAATGAAACACATGAGCATTTGTTCTTTAAATGCAGTTATTCCTCTTATATATGGAATTATGTTCAGCATACATGTGGTTTCTATTGTGGTGAGCGTAGTCTTACTTTCATAGCGAGATGGATTGAAAATGTTTGGAATGACAACTGTAACTCTATGAATGCTGTAACTGCTAGACTTTGCTTCTCTGCAGCTATCTATTTTATATAGAAGGAAATGAACAAATGTACCTGTGCAGGTAAGTCATCCGTTCCTCATGTTGTTTGGAAGCTCATTGAGAACTGCATTCGTGGCCAGCTTCTCTCCTTGAGGTTCAAAGATTCTAGGATTAATCGGACTGTGGCGGCTGATTGGAGACTTCCTAGTCTGGTTATTAGTAGTGATAGTGCTGTTGATTGAGCAATGCTCTTTGTTTTGTTTTCTTTATTTTTCCTCTTTGTGGTTCCTCTGTTTGGTGTGGAGGGGCTTTTTGTGCCTTCAGGCTTTGTTTGGGTCTTAGTGCCTGTTTTTCTTGTTGTTGTTTTCATGATCGGGCTGCCTTTTGGTAGCCTGTATTGTTTCTTCCTTCTTTGAATAAATTGACTTACCAAAAAAAAAAAAAAAAAAAAAACTAAACTAAGCATGCAAAACAATTTGCAAACACAACAGATCATCAATACATGCTGATTAACACAAGCACACACCAGCAATCCATAAATTGCAGCATGAAGGACAACAATAGGTTAGCACCAGACCATAAGAACTTAGTCAAGGTTAATCCATAACAAGGGCAGATCCAGAAATGTATAATGGGGTGGGCTAGCTTTTATTTATTTATTTTGGGTGGGCAGAGCCCACCCCTAGATCTGACTTTGATCCACAAGGAACCATGTCCCTGTGCAATGGAGCAACTCCGTAGGAATAAGTGCTGCAGCTCCTCAACTGATTTAATGTCCCTGATTTCAGAACCACTTTTCAACTTGATAGATGCAAACCTTGCTCTTCGCATGCATCGTAAATATTTAATGACCATTAATTCTTGTAATTATAAAAAAGATAATTCATATTTCTTGTCATGTTATGTCGGGATTTATCATTCCTATTTCTTTCGTATTATGGCGAGATTCATTGTTCGTATTTCTTGTCGTATTATGTCAGAATTTGTTGTTCTTATTTCTTGTTGTATTATGTAGGATTTAATCGTATTTATTCATTGTCATTAATATCAGAATTAATTGTATTTTAGTTATATATGTGTAGAAATTATCTTGTTGTGTTATGTCGGAATTAATCTTATTTATTTTAATTCCAACATAACGCGACAATATAATTTCTACTTAGTATATAACTAACACACTGAATTTCTTGTCCCATTATATCGGAATTAATCATATTTTTATTAATTTTTACATATCTACATAACTAACACATTGAATTTCTTGTTGCATTATGTCATAATTAATTGTATTTTATTAATTTACATATGTGTAGTAATTATCTTTGTGTTATAATTAATCATATTTTAGGTATTTTTATATATATATATATGTATATATTTTCCTAGAACACGTGTATCGGCTCCACAATATATTCACCGTTCAAGTCAGGAGTGTGGTTCGAAAGGAAAACCTCAAGAACTTACCTCCCTGATCCTTACTAACGCAGCTATGCCCCTAAAGATGTATTTTAGTTATATAAGTGTGTAAGAATTATCTTGACGCATTACGTTGGAGCTAATCATTTTTTAGTTATATTTGTATGTAGGAATTATCTTGTCGCATTATTTTGGAATTAATTGTATGAGTTATATTGATGTGCAATAATTTTCATGTCGCATTATATCGATTAATTGTATTTTAGTTATATACATATATAAAACTTATTTAAGGTGTTGTGTTCATACTAATTTAAAATTAGTCACATTGTAATTTGAACCTTTTAACGGGTTAGTACTGGTGTGACATAATAATAAAATAACACATTTGTATTTTAAATTTATATGAAAATATAAAATAAAAAAACTTAATATATATATATATTTTTTAATATTTTAAATTTAAAATAGACATACATATTTTTTTTTCGACTTTGGCTCCATGCACACTTGGGATCCTCATAACTATATCCTTGCTTGACCATTCAGAAAAGAAAAGAAAAAAAAAAAATTCTTAGAAAAGAAAAGAAAAAAAAAAAAATTCTTAATCTCATTTGTGAATATATAGAGCCACCTCAACCTATTGGGTGAACCGGACTTTCTATATTTATGGCCAATTCAACCATTAGTGGTTATAGTCACAAAAATATATAAAATTGATGAGACCATCCAAGTTATAAAAGATGCAGCAAGGAAAACGCATAGAGAAAGCAACAAAAAAAATTGATGGGTCACCAAAGACTAGAATCCCTTTATATGGCGGGTCTTTAAAAAATATTATGTAGGAGGCCCGCCTGTCAGAGCGAGCCCCACACCAAAAGGTTTGGCTCGTTACAGTCAAACTGATCTGCGAATAATTGCCAGTGCTCTACTGTCTATCCACAGTCACATTCGCATTGTGATTGATTAAACCAATCGCATTTATTTCACTTCTTTCCTATATATATATATATATATATATAAGTATATTCCTATGACAGAGTTGTTTATATAGTATTTATTTTTTAAAAAAATTATAGATAATATATCACTTTCTTATTGACGCTCTGTATAAAAGTGAGGATAACGATGGTTCTATAATTCTATTGGTTATACCCTTATTTAAAAAAAAAAAAAATTACAACTAGTTATTCAATTTTAAAATGGCATTAGTTGTAATTTTTTGGAAAATAAAGAGTACAAAGAACTCAAAAAAAAAAAAAAAGTACTAACACTGGATATGGATGTACAACCTCTTAGCACTCCCCCAAATTGAAATTAACAACTTCATGTGTATGCAATGCATAATTGAAGGCATGTAAGATTGACTATATATGAAGTTAAATTAAAGTACTAATTTAATAGAAGTGGGATTAACCTTGCATCAACATATTTAGATGCTGACTGACACATCAGTCTAAAATGAGATTTGGCTTGTGTGTACAGTTTATAATATATATACATACACACACCTGCACACAAAAACATATTAGGAGGTTAGAATATGCCCTGTAATTAAATTTAATTACTAAATTAATGAAAATTAATTAAGTTGCATGTTTCCATGTGTACAGAGCTTCTAGTGTTGTCTCTCTGTGAACGCCACGTCCATATTTCTGGTGGGTTACAGCTCTGCCATCTCTTCTTCTATATATATAACATCCTCGATCCCTCCTCCTCTACTATATCACATCTCATCGATCCAAACACCTCTCTCTCTCTCTCCATATATATATATATATATATATATATATTTATTTATTTATAGTGTGAAAAGTACCAGTTAGTGTTAGCTTGAGAATGGATCAGAAACCATTGTCGACTGTGAACCATCATGAAGGAGAACCTTCTGTCCAAGAACCAAAAACACTATCAAGAAAAGATCTGAAAGCCGCTAGGGTTTGTTTGTCAACATTAACTTTTCCTCCATTCGCTTCCGGCCATTATACATAATTCATTTTTGCATTTGGACCTACAATTTATATATAGATATATATTTGTTTTGCAGGAGGCAGCCCTCAAAGTGATCCAAAACCATGATAAAGAGGAAGCTACCAGAATCTTTCTGGCGGTATAATGTCATTTTTCTTTCAATGTGCATGTAATTATCTATACATGTGTGTGTGTGTGTGTATATATATATATATATATATTCATTGATGTGCTCTATATAGATATGTATGGACACAAACAGAAAAAGAAAACAAAAACATTAGTGCATATACAGCTTGCCCTAGAATATATTGGATGGGAGTGAATAGAGTAATTAATGCAATATGAGTCTCTATTGTTTGGGTAATGGAAATTAAGTTAGCCAGGTAATTGCATATATATATATATATATATATATATATAAATCAGTCCAGCATGCAAAAAACAGAAGTAAAGTGTGATTATCTACCTAGTACTTCTTTGATATGCTCGACAGATTCCATCAAGATATATGCTTCTGTAATTCACCAAAAAAATGAGCAATAGGACACACTAATTTTTAGCATGTATGATGAACCTCATGCTTGGAAAATAATTTATATATATATATATATATATATATATAATTTTAATGAATTTTCCTTCCAAAGAAAATAAATAAATATATAAATAAACTAAGTAAAAAATTAATCATTTATTATTGGTCTATTGATGCTGGAATAAGTCACAGCGAGATACTTTTTTCTGACACAAAGTCATAACCATAATATATATATATACACACACACACACATATATAATAATTTGTTATAAAAATTTAGGGTTTTATAATCCTTATATTGGCTTTGAACTGTTCTTAACTTTCTGAAAGCTTACAATGAAAAAGAAAAAAAAAATTAACAATGTTGTAAACACATTATTGAAAATCGTCTTGTCTTGTATATTGGGCACAACCTTTTTTTCTGAAGTAGTTTTGGCCTATTT
This sequence comes from Cornus florida, assembly GCF_030987335.1. Classification (NCBI taxonomy): domain Eukaryota; kingdom Viridiplantae; phylum Streptophyta; class Magnoliopsida; order Cornales; family Cornaceae; genus Cornus; species Cornus florida. Next base: position 73,568,431 of record NW_026775579.1, on the reverse strand, counting down.
TATTTAAATAATTAATTATGAAATACAAATATTATAAAATATTGTAGTATCTGATCATGAGTTTTTGCCATTTTTATTTTTTTAATCGATATCAATCATATTTCAAAATTTGTTTATAAAAAGAAAAATGTTGCACAAAAAATTGATAACAACAAACCTCAATATTTACAAGGATGTGCTTATCAAAAAAAAATATACATTATAGTGATTGCACATAACTGAAAATGTCAACCTGACATGATTAGTTTTTGTCATACCTTATTTGATTCATGAGAGTTTATTTTTATTAATTTATTATATAGCTTATTTAAAATACTTAATTGATCATGATTATTACCATTAATATTTATTTTTTCGTACTACTTCGAGCCAATTCGATCTATTCCATTCTTCTTTATTTTGTCGTATTAACTCGAGCTAATTTTAGATACAATAATGTAGATTGCTATGATTATAAAGTTTTATTTTATCGCACATAATACCTTTAATTAAGTTAAAATTTTCATGTTAATTATGATAGTTTAAACTTAGGTATGCAAACACTACTGTTACAAATCTTTATTTTATCATATTCATATAGGCTAGTTCGATTGAAGGTTGTCAATACTGTCATTACAAACCTAATTAATAACTATTATCGCTGTTGTTAGGAAATTGCAGAGCATGATTTTTTGTTGTACTTTTTCTAGACTGCGACGAGCCATCGACAGACAGCTTAACGGTTATTTCATCAATATTATTCAATCCAAACTTAGCTAACCCTTTCTAATGCATTTATGAAATGAGCTATTCAGAACAATCTTGTCAATCTTGCTAAGACTGGTAAAAGAGGGCTTAGCTTATTAAATCTAGTCTTATAGCCGCGGTCATGACTGCGGCTACAAGCCTTATATCTTATTAACGATGGTGTCTATGGCAGCAGAAACTTTGACTGCCGCCCTAGTGTCGCTATATGTTATTGCAATAATTTTTATTTATTTATTATTTTTTAGCAGCAGCGGTCAGAACGGTCGTTAAAAGTGGATTTTGATTTAGTGCTTATGAACGTTATAAAGTGAATTTTGATGCAGTGCCTTACAAACATCATATTTTGATTACTAAAAGTGCCTTTGGCCCGATAATATAACTTGTGCATCCTTAGTTCGTAGCCATCGAGCTAATTCTCAATTTCATTTTGACGGTTTTATCTCGTGTATTCGATCATTGCTTTGTATTTTATGTGAAAAATTACTAATACTCAAATTGTACGTGTCTAGGGCTTGAAACCTGTTGGGAAAGTAGTGAAGCCATAGGCACCTCAGTGATCATGTTGGGCAAATCGACTTGGAACCTGTTGAATGGTGCAAGGACTTTATTATATTGTAGTTGTTGTTTTAGCTAGTAAATGCAATAATATGAATGTAAAGGTTCTAGTTTTCTCAGTAATTAATAATTTTGTTGAATTATCTTTAGTTTGAACAATTTAATGAATAATTTTGTTCCCATATGATTCACAAATAAAGGAAAATTAAATTAAATGTAGCCACCTTTAGTTGCAGTAAACAAGTGAGAATTCTCTTTATATATAATGTTTATTGATCAATTTATGAGATGAATTAAAGTATCTTATGATAATACTGGTTGATTTATGTATAAAATGGGCTTTCATATGTGAACAAAAAATAAATTACGATAGAATGTAACTATTTGGTAATCAAAGATGGACTCTTTATTTGTGAAGAATAAGAACGAATCACAATATATTGAGAAATTGCAAGCGTCATCGTAACAATTTACTCCTTATTATTGTTATGACATTGTAACACTTAACAATCTCTGATTAGCTAGAAGAGTTGCTAATGAATGAGAACTACCTGTACGTCCACTGTCAAAAGCCTCCTGATCGTAGGAGCAGAGGATGACGGGCCGGAGGTGCTGATCTCCATGGTCACCGGAATGTTATGAAGACCGGTAATGGTCATGTGCTTTGAATTCTTGGTTTAGGTTAATGTATTATTGGGCCTTGAAAATGGGCTATTTTTGGGCCTCAGATTGTATTAAGTTGTTGGCTTTGTGTCACGCACTTGGATTGTTTGCGTGGCGTCTGCGTATTATGGGGTGTGACATTTGGCTAATCTTTCATTTTCACCTGTATGTTTGTCAATACTTATATATAAAATTGAAATTTACATTTAAAAAGAAAAAAAAAAAAAAAAAACTCTCAGGTGCAACACACGAGATATGGGCTGGTTATTTTAACGAATATACCCGAAAATACCTGTCACATGAGTTGCACATGACACTTTAACACCAAAATTCTAACATCCAGCTGCCAAATGGGGTGCTTTATAATTTTTGTAAATTGAGAGTGTTTGCTGCTAAAAAATAAATAAATAATAGAGCTACGTTGCAACTTTTTGATTATACATGCAAGAGGGTTTTTTACAACTTGACCCTATAAAATTAAATTTGTTGTTTTACCTCGAGCTAAATTTAGACACATTAATGTAGGTCGATCATTATGATTACATCGTTTTATTTTGAAGTAATTGTATTATGCACAATTAATTAAAAATTTCGTTTCATAATTTATGATAGTTTTTCTCTTAAGTATAAGATTACAGTTACAAATCTTTATTTTATCGTATTTCACGTGGAATAGTTCAATCCACGGTCGTCAATACTATCATTACAAATATTTTATTTTGTTGAAACCCCAAGTGAGCCAAAAAGTTAAATATTTTATCTGGAAGTGTTTGGTTAAGGATTTAATGAGCAAAGTGTGTGGTCTTGAACTGTACTAGCAAACTCTTATTTGATCTAGTTGATTTCAAGAAGCTGCCATTTTTTGAGGTATGCCAAATAAAATCTGTTTATTTTATTTTTTTATTTTTATTATAGAACAAACCTGTTTTATATCCTCTCCACTTAAATATTTAAGGAGTAATAAAATACCGATTTTTTTTTATTTTTTTTTCCTTTCAATTATATTTTTAAAACACAATTAAAGTAATTAATAACCATCTTATCCACTGATTATGTTTGACTTTTCTTCTTAATTGAAACTCTTAGCTCCACCTTTCTTCTTTTCTTTTTGTCATTTTCCTTCTATTTCTTGTCCACCCAGTGCAGTTGTATTGGTTTCGTAACGACTGTTTCAAATCCCTAGTGGGTCGCACAGGTAAATATTTATTGTTGCCCATAGCAAAATTCAATATATATATATATATATATGTATGAGTGTATGCCCAAATTACCCCTAAACGGTTGCTCTACAGACAAATAATATAACTCCACTGTGTTACCGGCCATAATACCATGGCTGCCATGTTCCAACCTGGTACATGCACCGGCACACACAAACCTTCTAGTCTTCAAAACTCTCTCTCTACATAAATATCATATATATATATATATATAGGCCTAGCTTCTCACCATGCACCCACAGCATCACCTATATATAGAGCAGTACACTTAGTACCCTCTCTTTATCTCTCTTCTCACAACCTAGCTCGTCCTTTCTCTCTCTCCTCTCTATCTTCATTGAGATCAAATGGACAAGAAGAACCCAATCCCAATGTCACCGCCGCAGAAGAAAACTGTTGTGCAGAAGCTGCTGCTGCCTACCTTCAAGCATGGGAGAGGGTTATCAATCATCCCTGATCAGGATTTCCTTCAGGAGCCGAAGACCGTCAAACCTGGTCAATTAAACATTGCTAGGGTCTGTACATATTAATTATTTTCCCATTTTTTTTTTCATTTCTATTTTCTGCTCCATTTCGAGTATTTTTAATTTTGGTAAATAATTGCTTGTTAATTTGTTAGTTAGTTTTGAGTTTTAGTCTAATTTTCAAAAATTTATTTATTTAATGCAACCAGTACTTACATTATAGGGTTAAATGCAAAAAACCCCCCTGAACTATTGGGGGTTTTGCAACTAACCCCCTTGAATTAAAAAAAAACCCCTAAACTATGAATTTGTTGCAATTTGCCCACTCAGGCCACCGGAAAAGTAAAAAGACGAAACTGCCCTTCCAAGTTTGTTATATACTCAATACAACCAAACCCGAAGCCACACACACTGCAGAAATGGAAGAAGTGGCGGCAGCACTGGTGGAGATCTCTTTGCAATTCGTCAACCGTGGATGTGGAACAGAGCATCGATCATCGTCGTAGCCGCCGAGCGAGAGAGAGAGAGGGGTGAAGGTGATGGCAGCCGACGCGTGAGAGAGAGCTCGGCGGTGTGGGTTGTGGATATTTCGGCTGGTAGAGAGCTCGATGGTGTAGAACAGCGACTAGGGAAGTCGCGATTCTGGCACAAATCAGAGAATGGCACAGCGGCGACGGATCTGGCGTTGGCGACAACGGCTTTTGTGCGCCGGTGATTGATAGAACAGCGGGCAAGATGGGTTGTGGATGAACTTCGGCAGTGCTCGGATGGGGGCGAGACGGTGACGGCGAGCTTTCGCAGCGGTGGGCGACGGGTTGTGGAGAGGACTCAGCCGCAATGAGGTGCTTCACGGTGTGATGGCAGCAGCGAGCTTGCCTTCGGATGATGGTGGTGGTAGTGGAGCCACCACTAATGACGACTCATGGTGCAATTAATTTGGGGTGATTACCAGTGACGACTCGTGTGTATATCTATATATATATAAATATATCGATTGAGCTTTGGTGTTTCAGTACGAATTACTGTATTTGAATTGATTCAATTGGGAAATTGTTTGAGAAACGTTTGTGGCTACGGCGGTGATGGCAGTGGCTGGACTGGTTCACTATGAATTATTTAAATTTTTTAAAATTGTGGTTCAATTGCTTCGAATGGTGGTGGCAGTGGGATTTTAGTGTGATTTGGGTTAAACGGCTTTCGGTGTGGAAGATGGGCTGGTCGGTGTTGAACCACGAACGCCTGCTGTTGAAGATGGTGAACAGTTATAGGGCGTGTTTGGGTATGCTATGGGGTCTATGGAAATTAAGGGCATTTTAGTCCTTTCATGCATATAAGGGCAGTATGGTCTTTTAAAATAAGTAAATTATTTTTAACGGCCAAAACTTGCCGGATTTTTGCCGGATGGAGTTATCTGAAACAAAATTGAATAGTTCAGGGGGTTAGTTGCAACTTTTGTAGTTTAGGGGGGTTAATTGCAACTTTGTCAATAGTTCAGGGGGGTTTTTTGCATTTAACCCTACATTATATATTGCAGGATGAGGCCAACAAATCGTCTGCATCACCTGAAACAACTACTCAGATTATTTATTTCTTTTTATAATAAATTGTGGGGTGAATCAATAATAAATGAACATATCTTTTTTAATTATCAAATTTAGTATGGTAGAATAAATAACATATCCATTTATTATTGATTTACATAAACGATCTGATGTAAATTTTCAGTTGTGAGCTGAGGACCTAGGTATTATTTATATATAAATATATATGTATGAATAATATTTTTAGGATATATATAAAATTAGTGATGTATGGTGGGTAGGGATGTCAAGGACACCTCTTTTCCAAATCCATACCACAAAGAAAAATCTTTCACAAATAGTCTCCTCCCGTCAAGCATTTGAGTCGGGGCGAGTTGGGGACACCTTATATAAATATTTTTAAAGGAACATTATTCAAGTTCAAACAAATTTAAGAAAAACAAAAGATAAATTTTGTAAACAAATTTAAGTATAATCAAATATTTGACAATTATTATAACAAAAGTATTGTTAAATTGTAAAATTATTTTAAAAAATGAAGAAGGAAAAAAAAAAAAAAAAACTATAGCTAATAAAAGAATATTTATTTATATATTTATTATTAATTGAACTGAGTTTGAGCCTTTGCGAGTTTTATTATTAATTATTTTACATCTTTCACTCTAGAAGTTCTACAATAGCTTGGGTACCGTACTTCGGGATCTCTCAGCTATTGGATCATCTATAAGGTGGATCCCACCTTCACATCCAATGGTTGGGAGACTCAGGATACGATACCCCGGGGATATTATAAAATTTTCACTTTACATTAATTATTCGCATGCATTGTAGATTGTGCCATCGTAAATATTTAATGACCATTAATTATTTTTTCTTAGTTGAAACTCACACACACATGACTCTACTGAGGCTCAAATTTCTGATCTCTCTTTGGGAAGTAGGAGTCTGGTACCGGGAGTCTGGTACCGGTAGGTCACTGGCCTGTAGGTATTTAGTAACTATTAATTCTTGTCAGTACTATAAGCAATATAATTCATATTTCTTGTCGCGTTATGTCGGGATTTATCATTCCTATTTCTTGTGGTATTGTTATGAGATTATCGTTTTTGTATATTAATTATGTCGAGATTAATTAATCATTCCTATTTTTTTGGAGTATTATGTTGGAATTAATCGTAATTTAGTGATATATGTGTAGGAATTATCTTGTCGTATTATATCGAAATTAATCGTATTTATTTCGCCATAACGCGACAAGAAAAGATAATTTATATATATATATATATATATATATATATATATAGCTAACATATTGAATTTCTTGTCACATTATGTCACAATAAATGGAAAAAATACCATGGTTATAGCCTTTTGTAGCATCATGGCAACAACTCTTGAATTAACCTACAAACAATCAGTTGGGATAGTTTTTCTTATCTAGCAGCGGTCATAACTGCCGGTAAATTTTATTTAAAAAAAAAAAAAATTCCAAAGTAGATGCGTTTATGAATGACGCTATTGATCATTTAGCAGCAATCACAAATGCCTACTTGCTGTTGTAAAATATAGTGGCAGTGGTGATCGTCGCTAAGTTATTTTTTAGGGTAAAGTACAAAGACACCCCTTGAGGTTTGGGGTAAGGACAAGCAGATGAAAGTTTGGCTATTTTTGGACAATCACACCCTCTTGTTAAATTTGCCATCCAAATAGGACCTTAAAACATGTGAAAAGTCCATTTTACCCTTCACTATTTTATTAATTTTAATTATAAAATTTTAAAATACTTAAATGACCAAATTACCCTTATATATATATATACACACCTACACAACAGTGACCATTGGCACCAACCACAGATCCACCTACCGTCAATCTATTTAAAGCGACGCGATTGGGAGTCGATGACGGAGATTCTCCTAGAGCTGAAGAGAACGATGGAGGCACGGCAATACCGAAGGGAGATGAAGTAGGAGTGTCAGAGGTTGGGGGAGTAGGCGGAGAAGCAATCGGAGAGGTCGGGGTAGTACCGCTGCGGTGGAGAAGATGACAGCGAGGACGACGAGCCGAAACACCACACCCGACTGTTCGGTCTTGAATTAGTTCAGAGGTGCCGTTATTGATCAGGCGATAGATGTTGGGCGTCTAGGTCTTGAATTGGTACCCAAATCGAAACCCAATTGATGAAATCAGAAGAATAACTGGGTTGTTGAGTTTGGTGAGAGGAGGAGCAAAATTTTTAATTGATTTTGAGGTTTGATTGGGGTGGGATTGAGATTGAGATTCATATCATCAAACTCATCTTTCCAACCAACCCATAATGGTGGGATTGAGATTGAGCCGCACCTTATCGACTCCCTTCGCCTGAACCTTTTATGCATAATGGAGAGCATGGACTAAATTAGTAAAATACTGCCCGGCGATGGCTTCACAAAGAGCATGGATTGAATATACCGGCGGTGAAGCTAGACTGACCGGTGAGGAGCGGGCCACGACGGTCGGCAAAGCTCTTTGCCATGGAATAGCCGAAGCTCTGTAAAAGATCATGCGTAGGTGAAGAGTGGGCCATGGCCGTCGGCGAAGTTCTCTGCCATGGACTCGTCGAAGCTCTGTATAAGAATCATGCGCCGGCGAGGAACAGGCCACAACCGTCGGCGGGTTCTTATCGACGTGCGAAAGGACGCGCCGTCCTCGCCGTTGATTATATATATATATATATATATATATATATATATATATATATATATATATATATATAGCGGTTAAAAATGTAATTTCAACATTCAAATTGGTCAATATATATAAAAGTTAAAGGGCAAAAATGTCAATTCATTACTATTGGGGTGTCTTTGGTAACTGTATCAAACTTGAGGGGGTGTATTTGTCCCAAAATAGGTTAACTTTCATCTACTTGTTCTTACCCCAAACCTTAGGGGGTGTCTCTGTACTTTATCCTATTTTTTAAAAATAAATTTTCAAAAGTTGTAGAGGTGTTTATGGCTGTCGCTATTGAACATTTAGCGGTGGTCACAAACGGCTACTTACTGCTGTAAAAAAATTTCATAGCGGCGATTGAGACTGTCGCTAAAGGTTGTTTGCTTATTTTTTTTTCCCATTTCTCATCTTCATAATTATAAAACCTTATCGCATTATGTTACAATTAATCATATTAATTTTTATTATATACACGCGTAGAAATTATCTGTGGCATTATGTCGGAATTAACCATATTGATTATATTTTAGCTATATAACTTATTTAACATGTGGTATTCGTACGTACTAATCACATTCTTTCATCATCACCACAATTGTGGTACAATGATAGAATGACACATTTTAATTTTGAATTTATTTACAATATAAAAGAGAAAAAATTAAGACTTTTTTATTTACATATTTTGTGGCAAATATATACCTTAATTTGTAATCAATGATCAGATATGGCAATCTGGCACTATTTATTTATTTATTTTGGTAGGATGACACATTGTGACAAGAATGCCAATAATCTATAAATTTAATTCCAAATGGATAATTTACTTATGAAATCATAATCAAGGAGATTGAAGGGACTACAAAATCTATGAAATGCAATGTATTAATTGGTAACTTCTTGAGTGATGTTTTGAACAATTTGTAGGGTGTGGTGGTGCCAATGGGACTCCAATGAATTAACCAGCTGGTGAAGCATCTAAGAGTAGACTGGAAGTTGATGAATCAATCTAGTTGTGTTGTGCATCATCTCATGGAAGCTAAAATGGTAATAGGAATGTAGTAGCTGTGGAAGTTAAGAGAAGCTTTATGTATGCTTTCATGCTTTGGCCTTAATATGTTTATTATTGCATTAAGGCAAGTAGGATGATTATGATATATATTATGTGTCAAGCTCCTTATGCTTTGTCTTTTTAAAGCTAGAAGATTTTTTTTTTAGTTAGTATTTACACACACGTCTTCATTGAGACTCCAATCCTTAACCTCCCTTTGAGAAATAAGAATCTGATGCCGCTAGACCACTGGCCTAAAAGAAATTTCTTTTTTTGGTGTGACATGTAAAGTAGTCTTGATGTTTAAATTTACCCAAAAATAAAAATATAAAAAATTGATGTTAATTTCTTGGTCGAGAAACCCAAATTTTATAGCAAAGGATTTAGATGAGATTTAGGACAACTTGTACATAATTAAGGTGAAAAGTAAAAAAAATCATTATTGCATGGAAATACGAGTTCAAAATAGAAAATCACCTCACTGTATCATAGATAAACCTGCATGCATCATACTCTTTCCAAGCTCAATAGCGGCGGAGTTCATACATTGGACTAGCCTATTATTTATATATAAACTTTATATTAATTTGCCATAATATTGTAATTCACTTTATGTTTTAAGCTTATAAACGACATAAGCTTAAACTAATTTCCAAAAGCTACCGTCATTGATTCTAAATCACGGACGGTTGAATTTTACTGTTACCTCATCTTTGCTTATACTCAACTCTTAAACATAAATTAATGTCAAGAAAGAAGTTTTAATGCACAAATCTTGTGAAAAAAAAAAAAAAAAAAAAGTTTTAATGCACAAATTCTTTTTTTTTTTTTTTTTTTTTTTTTTTTTTTTTTTATTTAGTTAAAAAGGGTAAGCTTGTATATATAAATAAATGTTGAATGTAGAAGCAAACCCACTAGGGGGGAAAACAAAAGGAACAACAACTTCCTTTGCAACTACAAAAGAAAACAAAATCATAACAACAAAGACAATGTCAGCCAAAAATAAGGCACCCTTTCTAGCCTTCTACCATGGTAGCCTCAACCATGAACAATCATCACCATTGCTTAGGATAGGGGCAAGGGGTGTCCACCAGATGTGGAGTAGCTCTGTTGGAAGAGTGTCTGCAGCTGTGAGGGAGAAGAGATCAGCTTCAATTCCGAACTAGTCCTGAGCTTGAATGATGCAAATCTGCTTCTTACACAGGTCTTAATCTGAGCAATGATGCTGTGGACATTGGAGTATTGATTCCTAAATGCTCTAGCATTTCTCTCCATCCAAATGAAGTAAACTGTAGCAGCCCAAAGAAGTTTGTGAAGCAAGAATTGTGTTGAACCCAGTGAATTGAGCACCAAAGCAGTAGGTCAGCCCAACTGTTTGGCATGATGTAAAATCCATCAGTTTCTTAAATAAACTTCCAAATGTGTGAAGTGTAGTCACATTTGAAGAAGAAATGATCAATGGATTCCCATGCTGAATTACAGAGATAACATCTATTTGTGTAGTGCTTGTAGAGCATTGGCTTTGCATCAAGTGTATATAATCTCCCTCTAGCAGCTAGCCAAAGGATAAGGCTGTGTTTGGGTATGTGATGTTTGAACCACACCACTTTATACCAAGGAAAGATTGGGGATGGGGGGCTGAAGTAAGCAAAAGGTATGTGCCATTGTAAAGACCCTTGTAGAGCTAGGTAACCATTCAATGCAATCTGGATCAGCAGAGGGCTGGGGTAATTCATGTAACTGTGAAATAAAGCTTCTTGATTGGAAAAAGTTGTGCAGCTGGATTGAGTTTGGATGAACCCATTGGTGGTCGGAAATTAAGCTATCAACTAGGGTATTGTTATCTAGTTAAAGAATTTCTACACCAATGAGACTCAATTGTTGCACAATTGTCCCATTAGGTAGCCAATAGTCTAACCATAAGCTAGTACCCTTGCCAGCCCCAACCCCGTGCCTTATCAGCCCTCTTGCCATGATCTTAACCTAAGAAGCTTCCTCTAAAGGCCTGAGCTCAGTCTAGTAGCTTTCACACCAAAAACTCTTTGTTTTGATGAGGTAGCTAAGTGTCCAATTCACCCACAAACTATCTTTCTTTGAACAAATATTCCAGATGTGTTTAAAATTGGCTACCTTGTTGACTAGTTCCAAGTTAGGAAATCCAAGACCACCATTAGCTATAGGCCTGCAGATAGCTTGTAAATCAATATTAGGCCCAATCTACACTCGCTACAATGGCACAAAATACACTGTAAAAACTTTGTGAACTTAGAATTTTCGGTACTGTAACAAGTAGTTATGGAATTATCTGAAAAAATATAATTAAATCTGAGAAAAACAAAAATTGTGTTAGAATGCATGATATGCAAAATTTTGAAAATTTGGGAAAGGTTTTGGTTATTAAAGTTAAGGATATTCTGAAGTAGTTCCGGTACGTTTGAGAATATTTAAGAAAAATAGGACAAATTTGTTACTGTATTTTTTTTTTGCGTAAGTAAATTTTTTACTATTGTTGCAGAACCAAAAACTAATTATAGGTAGAAGAGGGTAGTCTCTCCATTAATAAACTTCCTAATCCCATATCATTGAGCAAGAAATATTGCATGACTTAGAAAACTTGCGGTTGTAATTCATTCTTTCTCCCAGTAATTCCATTATATATATATATGATGAATTTTATTTTGGCTATGTTTGATAGGGATGAAATTGAAGTTTTAAAATTGAAATTGGTAGAATTAGAAAAAAACAATTCAAAAAATTGAACCAAATTTTTTTTTTTTTTCTAATTTTATCAATTTTAATTTTAAAAGTCCAATTCCATGCTATCAATTAAGGTGTCATTTTATTTCTTTATTGATTTCCGTTTTAAGTGGAAACATAGTGGACAAGTCATAGGATCCAAGGCTTTTATAGGCCTGGACTTGGTTACCCAAATAAACAAGATCCTTAACTAGTAGGAGTGATATATGCATGCATACATTGAGATCGGTTATTTCATACACAAACATTGACTAGAATTCTCAACTTAAGTGAATAGATGCTATTAGAATACATTTTCGGTGGAACCCTATATATATTTATCTAGTGACAAAAAATTGTGGGAAAAAAAGAAAAGAAAAGAAAAAAGAGACAAATAATTGTAAATGCAAATATTTTTCATCAAATTTTGTGGATAACCAATTGATGCTTCATAAGGCACTTCCCATTTAACCACCTCCAAGAAGAAATAGATATTCCTTTCGCCCAGTGCACCGGGCGCACCAAAAACACCTATTCCTCCAAGAGGTACAATAATAAACACTCTATTGGTTCCAACTATGATAGTAAGTCCTAGTTTTTTAATCACCGTTTTATTTAAAAGATAAAGTTTGTTCAAACTCGATCATGGCCTTACTGGCTCTTAAACCTTGTTCATAGATTGAGCTAAGTGGTGGGTGGATAGGTGGATGAGTGGAATGTTTTATAAAAAACAGTTTAAGGGTTCCCCCAACCCCCCGATAATTGGGTTGCTCGGGGCAAAAAGGTGGCCCCTCCCTCTCCCTCCCCCATATGAATCAGATAAAGCTCAGACTGTATATGCGGGTATGACTTTTAAGAAATTGTATGTACCTAGGAGGAATTGAAGTGGGCAGCTGGGGAGATGAACCCTACGTTCACCGGATTGCAAGGATGACGATGACCAGTAACGATCATAAAATGAGCATTTGAATGCCGATTTTGGGCGTGGTTGTAAATGGTTCCTTGGGCTTAGTTTACTTTTGGACTATCTGTGTATTTGGTTGATTACATTTTGGCTAACTTGTCATTTATATTGGCTTGTACACGTGTTTAATATTTATTTATAAATTGATAATTTAACTTTGAAAAAACAAAACAAAAAAAAACAAAGAAGTCAAGATCTAACAATTTAATTTTCTTATCTTGACAAAAAAAACAACTCAACTCGTTAAACCTTATGAACATCCTACTTTGAAATTGATTTTCTTAATATCAACCATGATCGATCTCCAGCTTAATCTCGAGAAAAAACTTGAATTTGAGCTTGAGTTTGACTTTCTAAGTCATTGAACGGTCCTTAACCTATTCTAGCTTTAAACACCTATTTTTAGACTCATTTTTGTTTAAGCAAAATCTTATTTGATTAAGCTGATCTCTAACAACCATTTATTTTTAGTTTATCAATATGTTGTATGTCATCCACGGTTCTTCAATTCAGTCAAAACCAGCCAAATAACATTTATAAAAGAAAACTGTTTTATCCCTTCACTTAATTACACACATTATAAAATACTGATTTTTTGTTCTTATATATTTCGAACACAAATAAATTAATTAATACCATCATTATGATTGTCTTTTTTTTCTTAATGAAAAGTTGAAACACAACAAACACAAGAGTCTATATATAGTCTTCAAAACTCTCTCTCCCTCTACATATATATCATTTTTATATATATATCAACTCTCTCTCTCTCTCTCCATATATTTCACTATATATATAGACCTAGCTTCTCACCACCCACAGCATCACCTATAAAGCAGTATACACTTCTCTTCTCACCCTCACCCTCTCTCTCTTTCTATCTCTCTTCTCACCTCTTCTCCCTTTCTCTCTCTCTCTCTCTCTCTCTCCTCTCTCTTCATTTAGATCAATGGACAAGAAGAACCAATTGTCATTGCCAGAGAAGAAAACCACAGTGCAGAAGCTGCTGCCTACCTCCAAGCATGGGAGAGAGGCATCAGTCATCCCTGATCTGGACTTTGATATTCAGGAACCCAAAACCCTCAAACCATTTCAATTAAACATTGATAGGGTCTGTACATATTAATTATTTTCCTATTTGATCTTTTTTCTTTTTTGTTTTCATTTCGATTTTCTGCTCTATTTTAATAAGTTATTTTAATTTTTTGTTTTAGTAAACAATATATTGCTTGTTACTTTGTTAGTTAGTTTTGAGTTTTGAGTTTTAGTTTTCAAGAATTTATTTATTTCATGCAACCAGTACTTACATTATATATATAAATGTCTTTACAGGATGAGACCTCCAAATCGTCTCCACCGCCGCCTGAAACTACTAACAATCCTACTCAGGTTATTTCTCTCTCTCTCTCTCTCTCTCTCTCTCTCTCTCTATATATATATATATATATATGTATGTATGCATGTATGTATAGATCTTCTAGCAATCTGGCTTTAAAATAAAAATAAAAGATGATTAATACCTTTCAATTATCTGACTAGCTGTTTAGTAAATGTTAATAACAATCATCTTTCTTTCGGGAATACCAAGTTGATGACTTAAATTTAGAATTGGAGTAAATTTAGTTTATCCAAAATATTAATTTAATATTCTAAAAAATAACATGCTAAATAGCAATTAATGGACGGTCCAATGATAAAATATATTGTTATTTAAATAATAAAACAACATCCTAGATAGGGATGTCAACAAGAAGGAACTCCCTTTTTCAAACCCGTCCAGTAGCAATTCAAGTTCAAACAAATTTAAGATAATTTTTTGTAAAAAATTTAAGTAGAGTCAAATATCTGACAATTATGGTAAAAAAAATACTGTTAAAGAAAAACCAAAACTGTATATATAGCTAATAAAAGAATATTTATTTATATATTTATTATTAACCGGATGAATTCGGGGCTTTGGAAGTTTTAAACTCTCTCCAAACCCGATTCTTCTATTTTGGTATATTATATTCAACTCCTTAATTTAGACTTGTTTGCTTCCATATAATTTGCCGTTATTAGTTCAATGCATATCATATATATAATCATTGTAATATTGTTGTATCTATGCAATCTTATATGGAGGCTAACTTCCAATTTAGTTATTTTATCTAAATTAATTGTTTTACATCTTGCAATCATGCATAATTTACATGAATTAGTAGCATGCATTATAGATTGTACCATCTTAAATATTTACTGATCATTCTTGTCACTATAAACAATATAATTCCTATTTCTTGCCGCATTATGTTGGGATTTATCATTCATGTTCCTTGTTGTATTATGCCGGAATTTATCGTTCCTTTTTTTTGTTGTATTATGTCGGGATTAATCATTTGTATTTTTTGTAGTATTATGCCGGGATTAATCGTTCGTATTTTTTTTGTAATATTATGTCACATGCATTATAGATCGTACCATCTTAAATATTTAATGATCATTCTTGTCACTATAAACAATATAATTCTTATTTCTTGCCGCATTATGTTGGGATTTATCATTCATGTTCCGTGTTGTATTATGCTGGAATTTATAGTTCGTATTTTTTGTTGTATTATGTCTGAATTAATCGTTCATATTTTTTGTAGTATTATGTCAAAGTTAATTATATTTTAGTATTATATGTGTAGGAATTATCTTGTCGTATTATGTCGGAATTAATTGTATTTATTCCGACATAATGCAACAAGATAATATATATATATATATATATATATATATATATATACAACTAACCCATTGAATTTCTTGTCGCATTATGTCAAAAGAGTAATGCTATTGCGAGAACGCGAGATCCCGCTTATTAGCCACACGATTCTCTTTTTAGGGATTTGGGAGTGAGAATTAATAAAAAAAGAATCATTTGTAATAAAGAAACAAATAATTTTTTTTTTCTCTTTCTTTTCTCCACATTCTCTTTTTCTCTCTCTTGATTAACACCATCAATCAACCTGTCTCTTTCTCTTTTTTGGTTAATCCTCAACCATTCTTGGTTATTTCTCCACTTATTACATCATTTATCTCATTATTGAAAGATTTGATATTGTAAACTCTCTGTCGGTCCCATCACTATAATGAACTTAAGACTATTATGTGTATTTATAATGCATACTCTAGGTACTTCATGATTTGTAATATCAAATCTTTTAAGAATGGATTAACCAAGAGAGAGAAAGAGACAGATTGGCTGAGAGTGTTAACCAAGAGAGGAAAAGAGAAAACGTGAAGAGAAGAGAGAGAAAAAAAGATTATTTGTTTCCTTATTACAAAAGATTCTTTCTTAATTAATTCTCTCCCAAATCCCTAAAAAAGGAATCGTGTAGCTAATAAGCTGAAGCTCTTTAGACTTTTTGCGAGAGCGCTCTCGCAATAGTATTACTCATGTAAAAATTAATCATATTCATTCAAAAAAAAAAAAAAAATGATTATATTTATTTCAACATAAGGTGACAATTATCTTGTCACATTATGTCGGATTAAATAGAAAAGATAATTTTTACACATATATAGCTAACACACTGAATTTCTTGTCGTATTTTATTGGAATAAATATGGAAATCACCACCATAAACTTTTGCAGCAACATAGCAGCGACTCTTGAATTAGCATGCAAATTAAGACTAAGTCGTGATAGTTTTTTTTTAATATAGCGGCGGTTTAAACCGTCGCTAAAATTTACTTTTAAACAAAACAAATTTCCAAGAGGCATTTGTGGATGCCGTTATTGAACATTTAGCGGCGGTCACAAATGCATACTTTTAAATATAGTGGTAGTCAAAATCGTTGCTAAATGCTACTTTAAAAAAATATATATATATATATTCCAAATTCAGGAGGCGGTTGTGGTCGTTGCTATTGAACATTTAGCGGCGGTCATAAATGCCTACTTACTATTGTAAAATATTTGTATACCAGCGAACGAGACCGCCTCTAAAGGTCGTATGCTTATTTTTTGCCCCATTTTTAGCTACAATGTTATTAATCCTTGTCATGTCAAAATTAACCGTATTTTAATTATAGATATGAGTAGAAATCATTTTGCCATATTATGTCAAAATTAATTGTATTTTAGTTATATTTTTGTGTGTACATATATTACTTATTTAACATGTTGTGTTCATACTAATCTGCAATTAGCTAGTCACATTGCAATTTGAACAATGCTCTTCTTTCATCATAATGTGGCACTATGATAGAATGACACATGTGAATTTTCAATTTAAAATATAAAGGAAGAAACATTTAGACTTTTTTAATTTAATATGTTAAATTGAAAATAGACACGTGTGCTTCTATCAGTGTGCCACATCGCTAGTGAGAGGGAAGTTTTGTTCTTTATAAAAATGAAAATTCATGTACCAAAGTTAAATTGTGTGACTAATATATATCTTTGTAATCAGCCACCATTTATGGCAATATGGCATATTATTATTATTATTATTATTTTTATTTGACACATTGTGACAATAATGTCAATAATCTAAAAATTCAACTCCAAATGGGTAATTTACTTAATCAAGGAAGATTGAAGGGACTTTTTGGTAGAAAGCTTAGGACTGATTGCTTCTTATTATTGTGACCACTAGCTTTCATTAACTACAAAATCTATGTATTTCAATGTATTAATTGGGAACTTGTTGAATGATGTTTTGAACAATTTTTAGGGTGTGGTGGTGCCAAATGCGACTTCAATGAATCAACCAGCTGATCAAGCATCTAAGAGTGGAGTGAAAGATGATGAATCAATCTATGCAATTTTCTAGTTGTGTTAATGTGCATTAGCACATGGAAGGTAAAATGGTTATAAAAATGTAGTAGTTGTGGAAGTGGAAGGAAGCATTATGTATGGCTTCATTCTTTGGCCTTAAATAAATTAATATCCTTACCTTATGTGTGTTATGGTACATAAGGCAAGTAGGATGATGATGTTATTATGTATGTGTATTTTATCAAACTCCTTATGATTTGGCTTTTTAAAGCTCCATAAAGTTTTCTTTTTCATGTGGCATGTAAAGAAAGCTTGATGTTTAAATTAAAGAAAAAAAGAAAAAAAGGTTGATGTTTAATTTCTTGGTGGAGAAACATTAGTTTTCTAATTTATTGCTTGGAAAAGATATTGTAATTTACTTTATTCTTATTAGGTGTTGATTTGCTATAATATTGAAATTGACTTTATGTTTGTTGTAATTCACTTCATGTTTTAAGGTAATAAAAGCCATTAGCTTAAACTAATTTCCAAAAGCCTTTGAGATGGATAAGAGAACATATTTTTCCCCACTTTCTTTTGGGACTTGAACCCTATTTCATTTTATTTTCGAAGGTGAAAATACTACTAAGTTATATATTTCAGTGGTTTAACGAGTAGAGCGATCAACTCTCCAAGTGGGTGTGCTTGTATTCGAACTCCCTCTCCCGTGTATGTATATATATATATATCTTGGCAAGATAAAAGCTAGATTGATTCAAGTTAATTGATTGATTCAAGTTAATTGAATTGAAGGCAAATCTAAGAAGGTTATATTTTGCTTAATGGACTAAACTTTGCTAAACAGAAATGTCAAGAAAGAAACTAATATGTTGCACAAATCTTATGAAGGTGTGGAAGCAGGCTTTCACACCAAAATGCATAAAATTGGGCCTCGAAATCCGTGTTGTAGAAGCCCATTTATAACTCAATCTTAATCAATCAAGGCATTATGGACTATCACTATATTCGGCCCAATCTACACTTTCCACAATCGCAAGGACAACATGGTAACAAATTTGTGACCTGAGAAATTTTGGTACTGTAACAAGCAGTTTTGAAAATTTTGAAAAAATATAAGAAACCACTCCAATATAATCTGAGAAAAAAAAAAAAAAAATTTCAGTTGGAGAATCAATAAATATAAACAGTATAAATAATATGACAACTCATTTCACAATGATATGCAATATATTGAAAATTCCGGAAAAGTTTTGGTTATTAAAATTAAGGATAAACAGTAAAAATTAATTTTAAGTTTGAAAATAAATGATAATTAGTTATGAGGGAAATGAAAGGGAAGGGAAGGAAAGGGAAGGATAATATTATTTTTATGTAATTTGAGGGAGGTATGTTACCCCATTGTACTTTAATATAAATTTAATACGAAGGAAGACATGAAATAATCATAACAGAGTGAAATTGGATCCCCAAACAGATAGAAATTATGATTAATTACCTGAAGTTGACTGTTGTTAGTTAGTTCCCTCCATCACAGTGGAATAATGTGGCTGATGTTGTTAGTGCAGTGTTCCAAATTTTTTCCCCATTTTTCAGTATTTATTTTCATTTATTTTCCAGTGCATCGTTTTGTGTGTCGTGTGCATCCCCGTATTATTTTCCATTTTAATGTAGTTTTTTTATTATTGTGATAATGTGATATGTATATGTATGGGTTAGTGGAGGGTGGTGTGCCTCACAAAGCTTGTGCAAAAGATAGTGGTGTTGGACTATGGTGAGTGTGGCCAAGTCTTATATTTATAATTTGTCACTGCTACTTTTTACTAAAAATATATTTAGGGCGAGTAGGGATCGTCCCAAGGGATTGGTGGGTCGTATTATGTTGTGGAATCGAGATTAGGGTTAGTAGGTCGAGTGATCAAAAGATTGGTTGGTGGTTGAATTACACTAAGATGCAATTTAAACTAAAGTAAACAATTAAATGTAATGGAGAGAAAATAAGAGAGAAATCTTGGGGTTTAGAGATCACCACTAAGCATAACTTTTCTACACCCTTAATGAATGATTAATGAGGGGAAAAACATGTATTGCAATATAGTGTCTGTGTGTGGTTGTTTCAACAAGCATGGATAACAAATTAAGTTTATATTATCTAAGCAACAAGGTGGATAGCACAATATATCAAACTAAGCTATTAATCCTTTCTTTAGGCTCATAATCCAAACACATCACAAGGTTAGAGACATATGCTACTTGCTTTCATAAGTATGGAATATCAAACAACAAACATGGATTGTCCTCTCATTTAATATCTAAACTACAATTAAACTAATGACATGAAATTAAACTAATTAAACTAAGGGAGAGGCACAATCCATCAAAAAATAAGTATGAACTATCAAATAAACCATAAGAGCATTCCATTAAGCACTATGTCTTGACAATCTCTAGATTTATAGCATTAATACACATAGACATGCATCAATAACACAAAATCTAGAGACAAACACATGAACATCTATTTTAGCATACATAGACATATGGATAGAATGAAATGATCAATTGGAAGCATTAAACCATACAAATCATTGAATAAACAAGATCTATATATATAAAAGTGTCAAAACATGTATCACAATATAAATCCCCTCAAAAGTACATAAATCAAGATGTAGAAAGCATGCTTAGGGCTAACTCTAGCCCCAAGAGGATGTCCAGCCAATCATTGATGGTGTCCTCCAACCCTCAAGGGCTAACTCCATGGTAGAGATTGCTCATCTTCTTGGTTGATGGAAGAACTCCAAGCTTGTGTCTCTAGTCTCCTCCTTTATTTTCTTCCTCAGTAAGAATATATGGAAATTGTGTCTCTATTGTATGTATATGTCCCCTTTCAATATATGGCTCATATTCCTTATATAGGTAGGTTAAATATCACTCCCAATAAGCTGGGCTCGTACACCAATATTCCCTCCAATGATTGGATATGAGACAACTTTTAATGAGCTGGAAATTGGATTTTCTTACACTTTGGGAAGTTCGATCGATCGAACTTGTGGTGAGATCGATCGAACATAGCTGAGATCTATTGAACTTAAGCTGGATCGATCCTCTATGGCGGTGCCTTTTTTGATAAAGACAAATCTGAGATATTTTGAAGCTATTTTTGGAAAAGAGACAAATGTGGTAGGTAGGGTGGTACAACTGGATAAGATGGAATCTTTTCGATCGATTGGAAGAAAGTTGGATCGATCGAACTTTGTGGGATCTTTGGATAAGGACAAAAGAGTTTGGATCCATCTTGAAATGCTGAGATCGATGAACTTTTGATCGATCGAATATTTTTTGAGATTGATCGAACTTGTTGAATTTTCACCATTTGCTTCATTTTGCTCCCACTTTGCTCTTTTCTTTGATTCATCTCAAGATTGCTTCAATTATGCTCTTATTTAGCTGAGTTAACTTATTTTAAGGATAAGTACCTGAAAATGGAAATAATACAAAATCAATTTAAAGCGGAAAAATAAGATAGATAAAGGTTCTAGAATACCTAACCTTAAAGGGTTTAAATGCGCACTTTTCAGCGCTCATCAGAGGGTGATGTTATGTGGCATGGTGTGGTTTTAGTGTGATTATGAGGGCATCTTTGACATTTGAGCTTGGGTGGACCTTTGACTCATTTTAAGCCATTCATTTTGAGAACATAAGGCCAAGTTAAGACCACATTCTCATTTCATCTCTCTCTTTTTCAGTCACACTCTTTCTCATCCGTTTGACTTCCTCTCTCTATAATCTCAAGCTTCTCTCTAAGAATTGAGCTAGCTAGGGGGAGATCTAGGAGGGGAACAAGAAGGAAGGTTGGTTCTACTCCTCAAGAACTACGTTTTAGTACCAGTCTTGCATGCATTGGGTGAATTTCGAGTTTGAGAGCTAGCTAAGGGTTTAACTTGCATTATTTGAGGTAGGTGTGTTTAAACCATCTTGTTTTGCCTTCAATTAAGTTCATGCTTTGATCCTATGTTATATATGCGAATAATAATTATTTAAGAGTTGATTTGGTGCTTTTGTGCTTAGTGTTGAACCTATGCTATAAATGCTGCTAAAGTGTATATCTTGAGATGTTAATTTGTTGTGAAAGCATGTTGAAATGCTAGAGTTGCTATCTTGAGATTTAGGGGTTAAAATTAATGATTTGTTCCATTTTGAGTTCAAGCATGCTAAGTTTGTCAATGAGAGTATTGATTGTGTTAAATTGATGTTTATAAGGCATGAATTCATTTCATAGCATGTACATGATCTTGGGAGAAAATATTTTATTTAAAGAAACTTGATCTCGCGAGTCCGGTACTAATCTTGACCTAGAGGGAGCGCGTGCTGGAATTGGACGCATAAAATTGATTTACTAGGCCCCAAATGGTCGTCGGATTTGAGGCCACGGATAGTAGTCAATCTTGCCTTGGTAAAGTCGGTTAACGGTTTTGGTGTGCGTTGAGTTGGGCAGGGATTTTGGTCAGGAAAAGCATGACACTTCAATACATTATGATGTATTTGTATTGATTATGATTTATTGACATTCCCATGCATGACCCCTATATCATGTTTCTATTCCTTGTATGTCGACTCAAGGGAATACAAAACCAATGCTTTAAGCATCTCTTACTGGGCTGTTGTGCTCACCCCATACTTATCATTTTCAGGACATGGCAAGGAAATTGTAGACGACATACCCCCGCAAGCTTAGTGTAGAACATTTTTGACATCTTTTGCAATAGATTAACAAATACAATGATTTTGTAATGTAATTATATTCTTTTGTGAGTTTCAAGCGAAGCCTTTGTAATTATGACGATGGAGGCCTCTTCATCTTATAAACTTATTCTTTTGCATTCATATGAATGTTTCAAAGATGATTTTGTTTCCGAACGATGTATGAATGATGATATTTTGTTGATTCCATGGCATGTTTAGAGGTTTATGATGTTTATGGAGCTTTATAATTCACGTTTATGTATTTCGGTTTTGCATGTGTATAGGTTGAAGGAACGATCTAACTCATTAATTCATCTTTGGGCATCATCTAACCGGTTAGATAGGAACATCTACCCGGTTAGATATATAGACAGTGTGTTGGTTTTATGGGAACCATCAAACTAGTTAAATGAAGTATTCTGACCGGTTAAATAGGATTTGGGGTGTTCATCTACCCGGGTAGAAGATCCCATCTACCCGGTTAGATGCATGGGGCAAAGATGGGTTAGATGACCGGTTAGATAGAGTTATCTAGCTGGTTATATATGATTTATAGATAAATTTTCCACTGATCTATTCATCTACCCGGTTAGAAGACGATTAGATATGATTTGATGACTCATAAGCCTACTGATCCATTCATCTACTCGATTAAAAAAAATCTTCTACCTGGTTAGATGAATTAGTTTTTGAGCCTTGACTCCAAATTTCAATAAAATTACCTAAGACCCCCAGACTCCAACCAAAGCACAGAATAACCCTAAGAAATGATAAAATTACCCTTGAAGGGTATGAATGTTGTAGTTTGACTAGAAAATGAATACTTTGCCATCGGGACTTTTATGTCACTGTTTGGCCATAATAAAAGTCTATTTTACCCTTTTGAATTTATTATTATTAATTGATAAAGTAAAATGACTTTTATACCCCTAATTAGTTGTGAAGCTATAATAAATGTACCAAATGACTAGTTTACCCTTGCTGGGCCTTAAACCATTATTTGACAATGGGTAATGACCATTATAACCATATGGACTCTAAAATTATTGTAATGATGTGAAATGACCATAGTACCCTTGTGTGACCTTGGGGTTTGGGTAAAGACCCGGTTAGCGATCTAGGCCCCCGGGTTTGGATCATTACAGTTAGCCTGCAATCTAATGGTAGTGTCACGCTTGTCTCTAAAGGTTATGTATGTAATGTTTGCCATGTAGATAAACTTACAATAACATTGATTATTTAGGCATTTTAGAATCCTTGTGTGACCTCGGGTTCGGATAAGGACCCGGTTAGCTATCCGGGCCCCAGGTTTGGGTCGTTACAGTAAGCTTGCAATCTAATGGCAGTGTCACGCCTGACCTCTAAAGGTTATGTATGTAATGTTTGCCACGTAGATGAACTTACAATAACATTGATTATTTAGGCATTTTAGAATTTTTTATACTTGTCCAAGCTTGAGTAGAATTGTCTTGAATATTTTAAAAATTATATACTAGCTTTGTAAATATGTTAAATATTCTTTGAATATTTTAGAATCCAATTTTAGAATTCTTTTAACCGTAGATAGATACAATTTGTATGAATCTGGTGATTTATTGCTTGACAATTGAACTATAAATAGGGTTGATATCTCAGATAGGTTCCCTCGTCACAATACAATCTCATTAAAATTCACTAATTTTAAATATTAAGGGATATTAAATAAGGTGGATTGGAAATTGAGAGCCTTTAAATTATTCTATATATTATTTCTTTAATCAGTTTGTATTTTTTAAAAATAAAAAACAAAATGAAAGGAAAACGATGATAAGGATGCAATCTAATGGTGATAAGGGTCAATAAATAGGGTTGATATCTCAGATAGCATTGTCTCGATGTTGTTAGCCTGCAATCTAATAATGATGAGGGTCTAGTGTGACCTTAGGTTCAGGTAAGAACTCGGTTAGCGATTCGGGCCCTCGGGTTTAGGTTGTTACAGTTAGTCTGCAATTTAATGGTAGTGTCATGCCCCGCCTCTAAAGATTATGTATGTAATGTTTGCCACGTAGATGAACTTAGAATAACATTGATTATTTAGGCATTTTAGAATCATTGTGTGAACTCGGGTTCGGGTAAGGACTCGGTTAGCGATCTGGGCTCCGGGTTTGGGTCGTTACAGTTAGCTTGTAATCTAATGGTAGTGTCACATCGGGCTTTAAAGGTTATGTATGTAATGTTTGCCACGTAAATGAATTTACAATAACATTGATTATTTAGGCATTTTAGAATTTTTGATACTTCTCCAAGCTTGAGTAGCACTGTCTTGAATACTTTAAAAATTACATACTGCCTTTATAAATATGTTAGATATTCTTTGAATATTTTATAACCCAATTTTAGAATTCTTTTAACCGTAGATAGATACAATTTGTATAAATCTGGTGATTTATTGTAGGACAATTGAACTATAAATGGAGTTGATATCTCAGATAGTTTATCTAGTAATAATACAATCTCATCAAAATTCACTAATTTTAAATATTAAGGGATATTAATTAAGGTGGAATAGAAATTGAGAACCTTCATGTTATTTTATATGCTATTTCTTTAATCAATTTGTATTTTTTTAAAATATAAAACAAAATGAAAGGAAGATGATGACGAGGATGTAATCTAATGGTGATGAGGGTCTATAAATGGGCTTGATATCTCGGATAGCATTGTCTTGATGTTGTTAGCCTGCAATCTAATGGTGATGAGGGTCTAGTGTGACCTTGGGTTCGGGTAAGGACCCGGTTAGCGATCCGGGTTTGGGTTGTTACAGTTAGCCTGCAATCTAATGACAGTGTCACGCCCAGCCTCTAAAGGTTATGTATGTAATATTTGTCACGTAAATGAACTTACAATAACATTGATTATTTAGGCATTTTAGAATCCTTGTGTGACCTCGAGTTCTGGTAAGGACTCGGTTAGCGATCCGGGCCCCCGGGTTTAGGACGTTATAGTTAGCCTACAATCTAATGGTAGTGTCACGCCCGGCCTCTAAAGGTTATGTATGTAATGTTTGCCACGTAGATGAGCTTACAATAACATTGATTATTTAGGCATTTTAGAATTTTACATACTTGTCTAAGCTTGAGTAGCATTGTCTTGAATACTTTAAAAATTACATAATAGCTTTGTAAATATGTTAGATATTCTTTGAATATTTTAGAACCTAATTTTAGGATTATTTTAACCGTAGATAGACAATTTGTATGAATCTGGTGATTTATTGCACGGCAATTGAATTATAAATGGGGTTGATATCTTATATAGGTTCCTCATCACAATACAATCTTATCAAAATTCACTAATTTTAAATATTAGGGGATATTAATTAAGGTAGATTGGAAGTTGAGAGCCTTCATATTATTCTATATGCTATTTCTTTAATTAATTTGTATTTTTAAAAAATTAAAAACAAAATGAAAGGAAAACGATGACGAGGATGCAATCTAATGGTGATGAGGGTCTATAAATGGGGTTGATATCTCAGATAACATTGTCTTGATGTTGTTAGCCATCAATCTAATGGTGATGAGGGTCTAGTGTGACCTTGGGTTCAGGTAAGGACCCGGTTAACGATCTGGGACCCTGGATTTGGGTCGTTACAGTTAGCCTGCAATCTAATGGTAGTGTCATGCCCGACCTCTAAAGGTTTTGTATGTAATATTTGTTATGTAGATGAACTTACAATAACATTGATTATTTAGGCATTTTCGAATCCTTGTGTGACCTCGGGTTCGGATAAGGACCTGGTTAACGATCCGGGCCCCGAGGTTTGGGTCGTTATATTTAGCCTACAATCTAATGGTAGTGTCACGCCCGACCTCTAAAGGTTATGTATGTAATGTTTGCCACGTAGATGAACTTACAATAATATTGATTATTTAGGCATTTTAGAATCCTTGTGTGACCTCGGTTCGGGTAAAGACCCGGTTAACAATCTGGGCCCCCGAGTTTGGGTCATTACAGTTAGCTTGCAATCTAATGGTAGTGTCATACCCGGCCTCTAAAGGTTATGTATGTAATGTTTGCCACGTAGGTGAACTTACAATAACATTGATTATTTAGACATTTTAGAATTTTCTATACTTGTCCAAGCTTGAGTAGCATTGTTTTGAATATTTTAAAAATTACATACTAGCTTTGTAAATATGTTAGATACTCTTTGAATATTTTAAAACCTAATTTTAGAATTCTTTTAACTGTAGATATATACAATTTGTATGAATCTGGTGATTTATTGCATGACAATTGAACTATAAATAGGGTTTGTTATCTAAGATAGGTTCCCTCATCACAATACAATCTCATCAAAATTTACTAATTTTAAATATTAAGGGATATTAATTAAGGTGGATTGGAAGTTGAAAGCCTTCATATTATTCTATATGTTATTTCTTTAATCAATTTGTTCTTTTTTTAAATAAAAAATAAAATGAAAGGAAGACAATGATGAGGATGCAATCTAATGGTGATGAGGGTCTATAAATGGGATATCTCAGAGAGCATTGTCTTGGTGTTGTTAGCCTGCAATCTAATGGTGATTGATGAGCACTGAAAAGTGCGCATTTAAACCCGTTAAGCTTAAGCATTCTAGTACCTTTATCTATCTTACTTTGCCGTTTTAGACTTATTACGTGTTATTTATATTTTCAGGCACTAATCCTAAAATTGAGCTAACTCAGCCAAATAAGAGCTTAATTGAAGCAATCCTGAGATAAACCAAAGGAGGGAGCAAAGTGGAGAAAGAAAGGAGCAAAAAGGAATCAAAGTTGTACAGCTGAAAAGTTCGATCGATCCAACTTAGAGTTCGATCGATCGAAAATCTATGATCGATCACAGTACTTCTCGATAGATCCAACCTTGGCATTTGCTGAAATTCCAAGTTCGATCGATCCAACATCACCTTCGATCGATCGAACCCTATGTTGTCCTATTCAAATGATTGATCTTATCCACAGCTGTACGCCTACCAACCACTTTTGTCCTTTTCCCTATAAATATTTTCGAAATATCTCAGCCTTGTCCTTATCCGGAGGAGTCAGACCACTTCGATCGATCCAAGATGCAGTTCGATCGATCGAACCCATCTTCGATCAAACCTTACGATCGATCCAAGTTAAGGTTCGATCGATCGAACTTCCTCCAGCGAGAAAAAGTTAAAGTCCAGCTCATTTATTCCGTCCTTCACCCAATCATTGGAGAATATACCTTGCACGACCACAGCTCATCATAGGGTGTATTTGACCTACCTATATAAGGAATATGATACACTTTTTGGGAAGGTGTCTAGAGTCTCTTGTCACACATTGAAAATCATCTTGGAGGCTCTTCTTGGAGAGGAAGAAGGGAGGAAGCTAGAGCAACGATCTTCACAAACAAGGAGCAGCCATGGAGTTAGCCCTTGAGGGTTGGATCATCACTACCATGAGTGGCTAGACATCTTCTTGGGGCTAGAATTAGCCCCAAGCATGCTTTCTATACTCTAATCTTGTGTATTATTGAGGGATTAGTGTTGTATGATACATCTTGATATTCATGTATATATAAATCTTGATTATTTCATGGTTTGTATGGTTTAATGCTTCCAATTGACTATTCTATTCTATCCATATGTCTATGTATGCTAGAGTAGGATATTCATGTGCTTATCTTTAGATTTAGTATTTTTGATGCATGTCTATGTGTATTGAAGCTATAGATCTAGAGATTATCAAGATGATATGCTTAATGAATGTTATTTTGGTTCATTTGATGGTTTATGCCTATTCTTGATGGTTTGTGCCTCTCCCCTAGTCTAGATAGCTTTATTTTCATGCTAGTAGTGTAGATTTAGTGTAGTGGTAGTATAATGTTAGATGGGAGGACAATATACTCTTGATGTTTGATGTTCCATGCTTGTGAGTCCAAATGGCATATTCCTCTAATATTGTGTTGTATGTGGATTGTGAGCTTAATGAAGGATTAATGACTTGTTTTGATCTATTGTGTTATCCCTATGTTGTCTAGACAATATATGCTCTACTGTTTAGATATATTGTGCTCTTCACATGATGTTTAGACAATACTTGCTTGATTTGTCATCCTTGCCAATTGAATCAACCTAATGCACACACACCCTTATCATATTGCAACACATCCATTACCCTCAATTGATCACTTGTTAGTAGTATAGAAAAGTATTGCTTGGTGGTGATCTCTACACTCCAAGACCTCTCTCTCTCTTGTTTACCTCATATTATTTTATTTAGTTGAATTCAATTTAGCTTAATCAACCAA
The DNA here is from genome assembly GCF_030987335.1 of Cornus florida. Taxonomy (NCBI): domain Eukaryota; kingdom Viridiplantae; phylum Streptophyta; class Magnoliopsida; order Cornales; family Cornaceae; genus Cornus; species Cornus florida. Next base: position 73,539,979 of record NW_026775579.1, on the reverse strand, counting down.
CCAACCAATTGTGTGATCACTCGACCTACTAACCCTAATTACCATAGTTTCACAATTCGATACACCATCAAATCCCTTGGGACGATCCCTACTCGCCCTATCTATATTTTATATAGAGAAAAGTAGTAGTGGCTTTCTATAAATGTAAAACTTGGCGACCTCCTAAATTCACACACAACTCTTCAAGCTTGACTTGGTATCGCGACCCTTGTAAAGGACCGGTCAGTTTTTGGTGCCGTTGCCGGGGATTTTAAATTGGCAACGTCGAATTGTGATATTCAATTAGGATTAATACTCTTTTGATCGTGTCTTTACTTTCTTTTTATTTTCTGTTTTTGATTACTTATTAAGTTTGTTCTTCATTAACAAGGTGCATTGAGCAAGGAGCTAGCAAAGAACTTCAAAGCGAAGGAGCAAAGCAAGCAAAAAGGAAAAAAAAAAAAAATGATAAAAATGAAGAGTTTTTGCTAAGCTAAGCTTTTAAATTTGGAGTTGAAGTGCTAAGGGACTATTGTGAGACCTTCTTACTCAATCTCCTTAGTTAAATCGGGGACCCACGAGGAGGCATTTATTTGACATACATTGCATTTGAAAATTGTGGTTGTGAAGTTTAATTGCATTGTTGAAAAAGTTGTTTATTCGTGTTGCATTGTGCATGCATGGTCGTCGTTCATTAAGACCTACTCTTGTCCCTCTTGATTTGCATTTAGAATCCACTATTAGGAATCCAAGGGGAAGATGAAGTTCACATAAAACCAATCTACCAATGGACATTCTCAATGATGATCATGTTGAAGACCTTGGTCACATAGACCAACAAGGCATCCTTCACCCTAATGTGCAAAATGATAATATGCAAGTTCCATTAGGCATGCCTAGGCCATACATTCATCAACCTCCTCAACAACAAGGCCAAATTCCAATGGGAATTCCAAGGCCAATGTATGCACCACAACCCCCCATCATTAATCAAGCTCAATATAACCAAGGTGTCCATGTTGCACCTCAAGTTCCTAATCCACCACTCGCATTGAGAGATCACTATGTGCCTAATGAGTATAATGCACCCACATGCATTCAATTACCACCATTTAGAGCACACCATTATGAGATTAAAGCACAAACTATCCAAATGTTACCTAACTTTCATGGACTTCTTAGTGAAGAACCTTACAAGCATTTGGATGAGTTTCTTGAAGTTTGTTCTACCGTTCGATACACGGACATGCCGGAAGAAGTTTTAAGGCTGAAACTTTTTCCATTCACCCTTAAAGATAAGGCGAAGTATTGGTTTAACAGCCTTAGGCCTTTTTCTATAACTTCTTGGGCAGAAATGCAACAAGAATTTTTGAAAAAGTACTATCCGGTTTCGAAGACCAATGCTATGAGACCCGCCATTAGGGAATTCACACATGGGGAGGGAGAAACTTTCCACGAGGCATGGGAACGCTTCAATGAATTGCTTAAGAAGTGTCCTCACCATGACATGCCTAAATGGCAATTGGTCCAATTCTTCTTTGAAAGCTTATCGGACAATTATAAAGGCATGGTTGATGCTTCAATGGGAGGTTCTTATATAGACCGGCAAGAGGAAGACGTGTGGCATCTTTATGAGAGCATGAGTGAAAACTCTTTGCATAGAACATTGTCATCTAGGAATGATAGAAATTTTCAAGGTAGGAAGAGTGTTGGCTTGCATCAAGTTGACCACTCAAATGATATAACCGCCGAGATGAAGTCTTTATCTCAAAAGTTTGATCAATTGATCAATCAAAACTTGGCGAATCAAGTATCTTCCTTTCCTAACCATTCTCCTAGAGCTCAAAATGAATCATGTATGACTTGTTCTAGTGTTCTTCATTCTACTTCTAATTGTCCTCATGGACAAATTCAAAATGAACCCATTGAGCAAGTTAATGTAACATTTGTGAACCAAGGGAACAATCCTTATGGTAACCATTACAATCCCGGTTGGAGGAATCATCCTAATTTTTCTTGGAAAAACCAAGGGGAGGGCTCGAACTCTTCCCAAGGTGGTTTTCAAGGGAAATACATTCCACCTCCACTTCAAAACTAAGGATCCCAAGGTTCAAGACCATATTTTTCCTAACCAATCATATTCTCAAGGAAATTCTAGAGGTTCCGCTTTTGAGGAAAAGGTTTTAAATGCTTTGGGCACTCTAGAAGCAAATACTCAATTGTTGCATTCTCATTCTCAATCAATTGCCAAGCTAGAAACCCAAGTAGGGCAAATAGCTGAAACACTTAATGCTAGAGAGAAGGGAAAGATGCACATGAATGCCCCAATCAGACAACAATGTGTTGTAGAAACCAAATCCTCATTGGAAGGGCATAATGTTGAGCATGTCAATGCGGTAACAACATTGAGAAGTGGTAGGGTAGTAGACAATCAAGTTAGAATGCCTAATGAAGAGAGTGAACCGGTACAACCTCAAGTTGTCACCTGTCCCGTTCCACACACTATTCCTCCTTCATTGCATGTGCATGATCTTGAGAATGAGAAGCCCTCGAATTGTGAGTTGAAAGATGATTTCCAAAGAGATTCATTGAAAACAGTGTTGAAAAATGTGTTTGAGAAAAGTTCTTTGAAAAATGTTATTCATGATTCTTCTTTGAAAAGTGATTTGAAATCCAATGAATCGAACAAGTCCAATGCTGAAAATTCTTTGAAAGAAAATGCTGAAAGAGTTTTTGAAAAAGCTCCATTTTCCGGACGCCTTGAAAGGGTCCATTTCAAAAGAAAGGCAAAAGACCAAGAACAATGAGATAATGGATATGTTTAGGCAAGTCACAGTCAATCTTCCACTCTTGGATGCAATTAAGCAAATTCCGGCTTATGCCAAATTCTTGAAGGACTTATGCACCAAAAAACGGAAGAACAAGAGCCAAACATAAAAAAAGGTGGCCTTAACTGAACAAGTGAGTTCCATTCTACAACACAACACTTTGCCAAAGTTTAAGGACCCCGGTGCACCTACAACATCTTGTGTCATTGGTGAACATGTCATCAACCGGGCACTTCTTGACTTAGGGGCTAGTGTTAACCTTCTTCCCTATTCGGTTTATGTCAAATTGGGCCTAAGTGAATTGAAACCGACGTCGGTGGTTTTACAACTTGCCGACCGATCCATTAAGAAGCCTAGGGGGATAATTGAGGATGTGTTGATTAAGATTGATAAGTTCTTCTTCCCGGTTGACTTTGTCGTCATTGACACGGAACCGGTGCCCAATCTAAAGAACCAAATTCCGGTTATCCTTGGCCGTCCTTTCTTGGCAACCTCAAATGCCAACATAAATTGTAGGACGGGGATAATGAAGATTTCTTTTGGGCACATGAGAGTGAAGTTGAACATCTTTAACCCCACACCCAATCCATTTGACAAATATGAGGAAGAAGTTAATATGGTAGAGGAATATCATGATCTTGCTTGTGAAAGGAATGAGCTTTTGTGCATGAACAATGTTTCAAAGCCTTCATCTTCATCTTCAGCATTGCATGCAAGAAAAGTGATTTCGAACTCTTGTTGTGAAAGGGCGTGGAAGCCCAAGGAAAGTTTTGACAAGGAACTCAAGACGTCTTTTGAGTTTACCCCAATAAGTTCTTCTAAGAACCATTTGTTGGGAGTGACTCGAAACATCTCTCATCCCAAAAAGGAGGGTATGCATTGCAAGATCTTTGATCCGGGTTAAAAGAACCCTAGGTCTTGCTAGAGACGTTAAAGACTAGCACCGAAATTCGTAGGATGTCAAAACCCTATTCCTCCCTCATTTCTATCTTGCATTTTGATTTTTGCGAAGTCTAGATACTGTTTTTGTGGTTCATATACATTGGAAGGAACTGAGTAAGGGATTGCATGAGCATTCAAGTCATTTTGAGCATTTAGGCATAATTTCGATCGATCCAAGTTTTGGTTCGATCGATCGAACATTTGTTCGATCAATCCAACTATGGACTCGATCGATCCAGCTCTCATTTTGCACCCAACACTTAGAAAAATTTTGGACCTGCATCCAAATTCCAAAATGCATGCTCTCGGGATCTCCAAATTTTCAAACGTTCGATCGATCGTAAACCATTTCGATCGATCGAACTACCTTTCGATCGATCCAACATGTGGTTCGATCGATCATGAGTCCCAACACTTAGAAAAATTTTGGACCTGCATCCAAATTCCAAAATGCATGCTCTCGGGACTTTTCAAAATTTTTCATGTTCGATCGATCGAGTTCCAAGTTCGATCGATCCAAGGTTCCAACACGTGTCAACTCTTGAACCCTTAAACTTGTACATTCTTTATCCTCTTCGATCGATCGAAATTTGCATCTCATTAATTTAATTTCCTTTGATTTTTTAAAATTCATTCATTCAAAAAAAAAAAAAAAAAAAAAAAAATCCAAAATTTCAAAAAAATGCCATTAAGAGTGGAAACCTAAGTTCGATCGATCGAACTCCATCTTCGATCGATCGAACTCTGCATATTGTGTTTTTAAAATATAACCGAGTTGGATCGATCACTTTGGATCGATCCAACTTCAAAAGGAAACCGAACCCTAGTCTCCCTCTTCTCTCAATCTCATCCTAGTCCGGCAAAAACCCAATTCCCAATCATCTTCCCCATCTCCGGCGAGCAAATTCCGGCCAACTCAAGTCTCATTTTCCCCGCGGCTTCACACCTTTCTCTCATCTCATCTCTCTCGGTTTAGAGGTAAACCGAATGCAATTTTCTTGATTCCAAGCTTAAATTGATGCATGTTATTGATTTTCTATGTCGAATCATGTTATAAATGTGTAAATCGTCCATTATTGAAGCTTGAATTTCCTGTTACATGATATACATATACATATCCATTCGGCCGAACCAAATTGGGGATTGTGATGTGATTTGTGGCATTTGGGGAGTGTTTGGGTGTTGAGGATTGGATGTTTGGTGTGTAGATGGGCCCACAAACACGTTTGTGTGGGCCCCGTGCTCTAGATCTCACAGATCTGCGACTTTTCAGATTCGGCATTCGCACAGTTCGATCGATCGAACTTGTGCTTCGATCGATCGAAGTAGTGAACTTCATTTCACTACCTTCGATCGATCCAATCTTGTGCACTTTCATGCTTCGATCGATCCAAGTGTTGGATTGATCCAATTCACTTCGATCGATCCAACTTTTGAACATTTTTCACTTCGCCCGATCGAAAATTTCTGTGATCGATCGAACTTAAAGTTCGATCGATCGAACTTTCAAAGATTACACATACACACTCCATTCATCTTGTGTCGTCTTCATGCTATCTTTATATGCACAATGCCTGTGATATTCCACATTGGATGCATTTCATACCTACATTGCTTAGCATGACTCACATTTCATTATTATCATAGATTCATGTCATTCATATTTTGTCTATCTTATTTGACATACATATTTCTATTATGCACTTAAATTCTTATATATCTGGCATTGACTTATATATTGAAATTTTCTTGTCTTTTTACAGATCATGCCTCCGCGGTACAAGAGTACAGCCAGGAGATCTTCGGGGCCACAGCGACCCCGCAGACATATACGGCCCAGGATAGAGATGGTTGCAGAGCCATCTCATGCTCAGGAGGAGCCCGCACAGGCTACTCCCCCTCAGTCCCCATCCCACGAGGCTGAGGAGGGAGCTGACCATATGCCATCTACATCCCAGGCTCCTCCAGCCTTCACACCATCACCTTCTCCTGTGCGCCATCAGGCAGATGCAGCCGCCATGCCATCACCGCAGCCATCTTTACCGGCTCAGCGCCGTGACTAGTTGCTGTCGAGATATGCAGCCATGACCGTGGCTCAGGAGTCGTACTTCGATACTGAGTACTTCTCCGAGTCTATCCTGACCCGGTCTGGCTATCAGGATATCATGCAGCGGGGCCTCTCAGCCATCCTTGCCCCAGTCACCGGCCTAGTATACCCGCGACTGGAGCGGCTATTCTTTCAGCATCTCCGGCCCTCGCCACGATCTACCGCGGAGATGATCACTACACTGGACGGCCACGAGATTGTCATCACAGTTGACACTCTGGCCCGTGCTTGCCGGTGCCCACACCGGTGTCCACCTGAGCTTGCAGAGACATACCCGAGGCTGCATAGGCCTTCATTTTCTGACATGGCTGTCTCCTTGACAGGCCATCATGCCAGTGGTCAGACATTCGCCACCAGGATCTTCTTGCCTGACGACCTCTGGTTCATCGACACAGTTCTCTTCCAGAACATTTACATGGCGGGCTACAAGATCTAGAGGCGTCATGACTACTTGACAGCTCTTTACGCTTTTTACACGGGCTGCTGGGTATCTATCCCAGTCCTCATCTGGAGCGTGATGAGGTTGCTGTATGATTCTTTCATTTCCAGGAAGGACCCTAAACGGTCCAAGGTCCTGCCCTTCGGACACCTCATCACGCAGATCCTTCTTGACCAACGCTACAGAGTGCCCCCAGATGAAGAGCCCCTTGCACGGTCCAGCTTCTATAGGAGGAACGACTGGAATAAGAGCTACAATGCTCTTATTCGGAGTCTTCATGAGCCAGCTGTAGAGGCAGCAGCTGAACTAGAGGAGGAGGAGGCAGCCCAGGCACAGCCGACACCTCCAGCAGCAGCAGATATCGCAGCGGACGATGAACCAGTCGGTCCGGCTACCGATCGCATGGACATTGACCTGGAGTGACCTGCGGAGGAGTATGCCGATGCTGCAGATGATTCTAATGCCGATGATACCAGTGATCGAGCCGCTGCTCAGGAGCGAGTTCGGGAGTCTTCTTCAGAGGCATCTCTGCCTGAGTCTCCAGTTCCCACTCCCGGATTCGAAGCACGCTTGCAGACATTGGAGGAGGACGTAGCAGCCATGCGAGCCGACATCACTGCCCACCGAGCTGAGTTCACCTCTTTCAGGGCGGATGTTATGGCTTGCTTTGCCGATCTCTCCAGCCGACTCCCTGCACTTGCACCTCCAGCACTGCAGATCTTCACGATCAGGCCTCCTGAGACTCCACTTCCAGTTGTTCTATGCTTTCATTTCTTTTATTCTGGATCTGTATTATACTGTCACTGTTACTGTATACTTTGCGGCCGGTCTGTCGGCTTTATTATTTTATTGATGTACCTGCACTTTATATTCTTTATATATTGCTTTTTGATTATGGATGTCTCTTAGTATCTCATATTTGTATGTTTGACTCCATCATGTACACCACAGTGACTTTAGTGAGAGAGTGCTGCCCAATTTTTCAGGACCACTCTTACACCTCTCTCTCTATTCTCTATTTATCCCATTTTACACTTGCATGTCCACTGTGCACTGATTATCCTATCTTGTTATCTAATGAGTTTATCCGAGTGCAAACTTTTCAGGACCACAGTTTATCCGAAGTTTGGGGGGGCCATGCCACCCACTTTGGATACTTCTATCCCGATCATTCATGTCTAAAGCACTAGTATACTCTTTCCTTTGTTCTCTTCACACATTGAGGACAATGTGCAGTTTAAGTTTGGGGGTATTGGTGTATGTTTCAGTGTTACTTTAAAATTCAAATTTTGAGCATGTCTTGTGTATTTGAGGGATATTTCTATACTTGGTCCATTTATAGCTATGATTTTGATCTTTTGAGGACTATATTGCTTAAAATTTAAAAATTGCTTGACTTGAGAGTCCAATACTCCTTGTATGCCTTGAGGATGCCATTTAGGAGTAAATTTTTCAAAAGATTGATATCTTGCTTGCATTTGTGGTCCACATCATCCTGAATTTGTGATTGTTTTGAGATTCATTCTAGGATTCTACACTAGCACCGGTGCACACTAGCATTCATTTGTGGGGTACATGCTTTGTTGATTATTGAATTGGTTATATCCCAATTGGGCTAGTAGTGCATTGAAAGCTTTCATTCTTGATAAATGTGGATAACAACCTCTTTTCATTGAGTAGCCGGGATTCTTGCCTCATTAAGCAGTGAACTTCTCGCGCCGAAAGGTGGAGGGCCCAAACTCTAGGTTAATAATTGATTAAAAAAAAAAAAAAAGTTGCAAAAGCAATAAAAGTGAGGACTTCTCCCAAAAGGTGAGAAGTAGGAAATGATTAGATGGTTGTTGTCTTGATTTGTAGCCTAGTTGATTTGAGTTTGTAAGTCCGTTGGGGTGTCTTAACACCTAATGCCCTAAAGCCATCTGGTTTGGGAGTCATTGACCTAACGCTCGCTACATGAATCTTCTAGAAAGCGTAAGAGATCAACACATTGCACAATACTTCCATCTTTGATCCTCAATAAAATAAAATAAAATAAAATAAAAATAGAGTGAAAAGAATAAGCGCACCTAGAAGAATAAAGCTTTAATAAAAGGTCCACTCTCTTATCTTGATGATTGGAACTAGATTTGTGTGCTAGTTTGAGGGTAAGGATGTGATTACTTCTCTAATTAGCTAAGATAGCAACACACTTGATGCCGGACCTATCACATGGATTCTAGACTTGTTTCGATTTTCATGATCATTTTCTTGATGTGTAGAGGACCATGCTTGCTTGTTTGATGTTGAGATTTGGGAGATTGCTTGGAAACGGTTGAAAAATTGCATACTTGAGGTAGTTTTCTCCCAATGCTTGTTTGCAATACTGGTGCATCTTTTGAAAGAATGAGCTTAATGTTTGTGGGTACCATTTCTGGAAACCCTCACGAGACTTCACTCGTCCACTAGGGGTAACCTAGGGGTTTAAAAGGCTTGTTGCATATGCTAAATGCAATCGTGTTCCCTACGACAGTGGCGCTATCATTTTATTGCTTTCCAGTTTATACTTGTTTAGTTGTTCATTTCATTCCTTTACTTCTTAGTTCATTGCTAGGGACTAGCAATATTTAAGTTTGGGGGTGTGATAAGCACTAAAAAGTGCGCATTTAAACCCGTTAAGCTTAAGCATTCTAGTACCTTTATCTATCTTACTTTGCCGTTTTAGACTTATTACGTGTTATTTATATTTTCAGGCACTAATCCCAAAATTGAGTTAACTCAACCAAATAAGAGCTTAATTGAAGCAATCCTGAGATAAACCAAAGGAGGGAGCAAAGTGGAGAAAGAAAGGAGCAAAAAGGAATCAAAGTTGTACAGCTGAAAAGTTCGATCGATCCAACTTAGAGTTCGATCGATCGAACATCTATGATCGATCACAGTACTTCTCGATAGATCCAACCTTGGCCTTTGCTGAAATTCCAAGTTCGATCGATCCAACATCACCTTTGATCGATCGAACCCTATTTTGTCCTATTCAAATGATTGATCTTATCCACAGCTGTCGCCTACCAACCACTTTTGTCCTTTTCCCTATAAATATTTTCGAAATATCTCAGCCTTGTCCTTATCCGGAGGAGTCAGACCACTTCGATTGATCCAAGATGCAGTTCGATCGATCGAACCCATCTTCGATCGATCCAAGTTAAGGTTCGATCGATCGAACTTCCTCCAGCGAGAAAAAGTTAAAGTCCAGCTCATTTATTCCGTCCTTCACCCAATCATTGGGGAATATGCCTTGCACGACCACATCTCATCATAGAGTGTATTTGACCTACCTATATAAGGAATATGATACACTTTTTGGGAAGGTGTCTAGAGTCTCTTGTCACACATTGAAAATCATCTTGGAGGCTCTTCTTGGAGAGGAAGAAGGGAGAAAGCTAGAGCAACCATTGGAGGAGATCTTCACCAACAAGGAGCAGCCATGGAGTTAGCCCTTGAGGGTTGGATCATCACTACCATGAGTGGCTAGACATCTTCTTGGGGCTAGAGTTAGCCCCAAGCATGCTTTCTATACTCTAATCTTGTGTATTATTGAGGGATTAGTGTTGTATGATACATCTTGATATTCATGTATATATAAATCTTGATTATTTCATGGTTTGTATGGTTTAATGCTTCCAATTGACTATTCTATTCTATCCATATGTCTATGTATGCTAGAGTAGGATATTCATGTGCTTATCTCTAGATTTAGTGTTTTTGATGCATGTCTATGTGTATTGATGCTATAGATCTAGAGATTATCAAGATGATATGCTTAATGAATGCTATTTTGGTTCATTTGATGGTTTATACCTATTCTTGATGGTTTGTGCCTCTCCCCTAGTCTAGATAGCTTTATTTTCATGCTAGTAGTGTAGATTTAGTGTAGTGGTAGTATAATGTTAGATGGGAGGACAATCTACTCTTGATGTTTGATGTTCCATGCTTGTGAGTCCAAATGGCATATTCCTCTAATATTGTGTTGCATGTGGATTGTGAGTTTAATGAAGGATTAATGACTTGTTTTGATCTATTGTGCTATCCCCATGTTGTCTAGACAATATATGCTCTATTGTTTAGATATATTGTGCTCTTCACATGATGTTTAGACAATACTTGCTTGATTTGTCATCCTTGCCAATTGAATCAACCTAATGCACACACACCCTTATCATATTGCAACACATCCATTACCCTCAATTGATCACTTGTTAGTAGTAAAAGTGTTGCTTGGTGGTGATCTCTACACACCAAGACCTTTCTCTCTCTTGTTTACCTCATATTATTTTATTTAGTTGAATTCAATTTAGCTTAATCAACCAACCAACCAATTGTGTGATCACTCGACCTACTAACCCTAATTACCATAGTTTCACAATTCGATACACCATCAAATCCCTTGGGACGATCCCTACTCGCCCTATCTATATTTTATATAGAGAAAGGTAGTAGTGGCTTTCTATAAATGTAAAACTTGGCCACCTCCTAAATTCACACACAACTCTTCAAGCTTGACTTGGTATCGCGACCCTTGTAAAGGACCGGTCAGTGATGAGGGTTTAGTGTGACCTCAGATTCGGGTAAAGATCCAGTTAGCGATCCGTACCCCGGGGTTTGGGTCATTACAGTTAGCCTACAATCTAATGGTAGTGTCACGCCCGGCTTCTGAAGGTTATGTATGTAATGTTTGCCACATAAATGAACTTAAAATAACATTGATTATTTAGGCATTTTAGAATCCTTGTGCGACCTCGAGTTCAGGTAAGGACCCGATTAACAATTCAGACTCCCGGGTTTGGGTCGTTACTGTTAGAAATAAGAGAGAGAATTGAACTCTATATATATTCATGTAAATTATAAGAGATACAGGAGGGGTTTATATAGGGAGGGTTATGAATGATGAATAAGTAAATGATGAATAAGTAATCTTATACATATAGGGTAACTGTAATCCTATATGTATAAGGTAACTATCTATTGTAATCCTATACAAGGTTAAAAATATTATATAATATAGTAAGAATATATATTAATATATTCTAATAGCCCCCTCTCAAACTTAAGGTGGATTGAATGAAACCATCTTGAGTTTGGAAATGAGATCTTGAAAGCGGCATGGCGAAAACGATTTGGTGAAAACATCAGCGATTTGATCATGTGAAGTGATAGACCACAATTGTAAGGTCTTCTGAAGAAGATGATGATGAATAAAATGACAGTCAATTTCAATATGTTTAGTTCACTCATGAAAGAACACTCTTAAATCATCCCAACGCCACCAAAAAACTACCGAAAAACATCTTGCACGTGCCCCCACGCGCTGCCACAAGGTTCAACCATTTTTTCCGTCAAGCCACGCGTCTTCACGCGCCACTACGCGCTGCCACGTGCCACCCACGCGCCCAAGTGCGTCAGATCCACACGCTTTGCTACGTCATCAAGCCACGTCAGCTTCCACGTTAGCAACCTACTTCGGGTTGCCACGTCAACGGCCACGTCAGCAAGTGCCGCATTACCAGCTACCACATCAGCAAGTGTCACGCCAGTACCACGTCACCAGCATTCTGCCACGTCAGCGCCACGTTAGTAGTGTTAGAAATTTTTTCTTAAAACATCTATCCAGCCCAGTTTTTCACGCTGATTCCGAATTCGCAGTCTGTTTTTGTATTTGGAATTTCTAAATGGCCCAAAACGAGATAATTCACCCTATTTCAGTTATTCTCAATGGTGACAATTACTCCTTTTAGAGTCAATCTATACATAGTTTTTTGAAAGGTCGCAAGCTATGATCTTATGTCATTGGAGATCGTACCGTACCTACTCAAGCCACAGAAGAGATATCAGATGCCTATGCCACACGTGTTGAAGACTGGGATAGTAACAATCACAAGATCATCACATGGTTACGTAACACATCTAATTTTTCCGTTGGTATGGAATTTGGGAGTTATGAGACAGCTAAGGAAATTTGGAACATGCTTGTCTCTCGCTACTCTGGTTCTGATGGGGCTCGCCAATTTCAATTAATGTTTCAACTTTCTACTTTTAAACAAGAATCAGGTCAGCGAATTAATGAATTCTTCTCTCAGATGAAATGCTTATGGGATTAATTAGCTCTGATATCATGTTAGAAATTAGATAGAGAATTGAACTCTGTATTTATTGATGTAAATTATAAGAGATACATGAGGAGTTTATATAGGGAGAGTTATGAGTGATGAACAAGTAAACTTATATATATAGGGTAACTGTAATCTTATATGTATAAGGTAATTATATATTGTAATCCTATACAAGGTAGAAAATATTATATAATATAGTAAAAATATATATTAATATATGCTAACAGTTATAATTAGCCTACAATCTAATGGTATCACGCCCAGCCTTTAAAGGTTATGTATGTAATGTTTGCCACGTAAATGAACTTACAATAACATTGATTATTTAGACATTTTAGATTTTTATGTACTTGTCCAAGTTTGAGTAGCATTTTCTTGAATACTTTAAAAATTACATACTAGCTTTGTAAATATGTTAGATATTCTTTGAATATTTTAGAACCCAATTTTAGAATTCTTTTAACCATAGATAGTTATAATTTGTATGAATCCGGTGATTTATTGCATGACAATTTAACTATAAATGGGGTTGATATCTCAAATAGGTTCCTCGTCACAATACAAACTAATCAAAATTCACTAATTTTAAATATTAGGGGATATTAATTAAGGTGGATTGGAAGTTAGGAGCCTTAATATTATTCTATATGTTATTCTTTTAATTATTTTGTATTTTTTTAAAATAAAAAAGAAAATGAAAGGAATTGAGAAAAGAAAATCATACATAAGGCGACTGCTATCTAGGCTCCGCTTTTGGAGAGAGAGAGAAAAAAAACCTTGAATTTCTTTATGAGGGCCACTTTATATATACTTCGTAATATATAAGTTGATTGTAAATCCTAATAGCGGTACGAAAAGAAAATCCAAGTCAGATAATTTTCGAGAATATAAATAATAATAATAATAATAAGCTTAAGGTGCAAGAAAACCCTTGAATTATTAATTTTTTATAAAGAACTCATGAATTATTATTATTAATTTATTTACTAATTGCAGTAAACCCCCCCTAAGGTATGAGATTGCAATAAACCCTTGAATTAAAAATAAACCCTAAATTATTAATTCATTGCATTCAAGTATGAGGAGCGTTATATAACCGTTAACAGAAATAATAAATTACTATTTAGTCCTTATTTGAACGACCTTGTTTAGGTTGTATTATGTTGTTGATATGCTAATGTGGCAATAAAATCTAAAAAAATTCAAATCCTTATTCTACAAATTCTCAAAGTTTCGAAAAAAAAAAGATTGGAGATATATATAGAAAAAGAAGTTAAAAAAATATATATATATAAATTAATGTGCATATGACACCCCTATACTATAAAATTAGTAGCATATATACCCCCATAGGCATTTTCGAAAGAATAAAAGGACAAAATAGATATTACAACACTAATTTATGTCAAATTTATGATTGAGGGGTATTTTCATACAATGTAAAAAGATTAAGAGTATTTTCTACACTTGTCCCATAATAATATATGTATAAACTCATCCAAATATGCCAAAAAAAGAAAAAAATCATTTTGAATGTTGTCTCTACAATTATTTCCTTCATTAAAAAAAAAAAAATAAAAAATAAAAATCATAACTAGAAACGAAGGAAAAAAAAAAAAATCAGAAACGAAGGAAAAAAAAAAAAAAAATCCTCTGACTCATATGGTCATTTACAATAGGCACAAATATTATAATTGTTTCCATACAAATATAAAATAATTACATGTATGTGCATAATAAGCACATATAAGTAGGGTTGTGTACATAGAGAGGCCTAGTTTTAAGGTCCATCACAAAATGAACACACTTGATCAAGGCCCACTACAATTCAAATGTGATCTTGAATGGATCACAATGTGGCTGCATTTTCCTTTGGAAATGTCTACACATATAAATAGAACTGCAAATCAATCTAGCTATTCACAAATAATTCGAGTTCAACTCATTAAAAGTTTGGCTCGAATTTATTTAATCAGTCTCTTTTAGTAAACGAGTCTAGTTAAAAGCAAAGTATGTAACAAATTCCTATTCTTTTAGCCCAAACATTTGTGTTTGTAAAGGCCCATGGAGTTGTTGGATGTCACATGCCTTACAAATATCCATGCACTCCACTAGCCCATTAATCCATATATCTATAACAATCCCTGGATTAAACCTATATATCTATATCTATACACTATTCTAAAAGTGTAAGGAATTTTTTAATTTTTTTATTTGACATATATATTTTAATTTATTGCTTTCATTAATATACACATATACAATAATTAGTTGATGGTTGAATTTCTTTAAAAAAATTATTTTTTTCATTTGATATATATACAATAATTAATTGATGGTTCGTATTCATAACTCTTAATCCTGATCGAGAAATAATTTGATGGATATTAGGATTATGTGTTGAATGCTCCTACTTCAATAGGGAATGGCTTTTCTTTTAATGGAGGTTTGATTTGTTTTCTTTTTCCAATTTTTTATTTTTTTTAATCCATAATAGAAAGAAAAAAAGAAAATAAATTTGATCAAGAAAATCCTACTTTCTTCTTAGACAATGAAGTATTCAGGTGGGCCTAATTCAGAGGATGAATGGTTCAAAAATGGAAAGATCGTAAGTTTTGTTTGGGATTAGTTTTTTTTTTTTTTTTTTTTTTTCTGAAATTTTCTTTTATCATATTATGAGAGCAAGCTTTACACTTATTTAGCTTTAATTTTATTTCTTGAATTTTTTAGTACACATTAATCTTTGAAGTACTTTATTTTTAAAAGGGATAAAAAAAAAAAAAAAAAAAAGAATGATGAAACATTTTCGGGATTAGGTTTTTTCTGAAATTTTCTTCTATCATATATATATTTTTTTCGATAATTATTTTCTCTATCATATTATGAGGGCAAGTTTTATTCTTATTTAGCTTTAAGTTTATTTCTTGAATTTTTTATTTCACATTAATCTTTGAAGCACTTTATTTTTTATAGGAAAAAAAAGAATGATGAAACAGTGGACAATTTTACAGAGGCAATTTTGTTGTCACGCCCCAAATTTTCTAATAAAATGCTCTGATACCAAATTTGTAACGACTCAAATCCACTAGATCTGGATCATTAAACGGGTCATTACCCGACTCAAAATCATCCAGGGTAATTTGGTCTTTTCACGTTAAATTTGTATATTAAAGTTCAACAAGGACAAGATGGTCATTTGTCACAATTCTAATGGTATGAGACTCAAAGGGCATGGTCATTTACTTGTGTCACATGATAAATAAGGTAAATTCTGGGGCAATACAGTCTTTTCTGTGGTTAAAATATAATTATTGTATTTTATTGGACCTTATTATGTGTGACAATACACTTGAGTGAGTGGTTGGGCAAAATGGAAAAATAAGCCACAAACATTTACTACACAAACGGGTCGATGTATATACATTTCATGTTAACTGATTTGGGTCATGTACAGTGACATTGCTTACTGCCCAAAAATAAGAAATACCGGTCGACATGTGGAAAGTTACACGTTAACTGGTTTGAGACGTGTACAGTAGAAAAGCTCTCTGCCATGATACCAGTCGACGTGTAAGAAATTCACGTCGACTGGTTCAGGTCATTCGGTCGACGTATGAAATTTCACGTAGACTGGTTGGGTTATCTGCACTCAATATGCCCACTTCTAAAGAAAATTGAGATGCACCAACATTTGATAACCAACCACCCAACACCACTATACTTACATATTTATATACATTTCAACAACTAATACAATAACAACAACCACATTGTTAACATGAATCACAACACATTACATAAAAATACACTAAAGGATTCAGTGTGATTAAAACTTAATTACATTCTCCCAATGGCCATATACAAATGAATCTAAATACTTCACATAAATGATACAATTTGGGTCAACACTTTACAAAATGAGGCCTAAATACAAAAGATAGTAAAAAGAGACATTTTTCTAATCCAAGTTAAGGCTGTGGTGGATTGTCGTCCGCTCCTTCTTTTTTTGAACCTTAAAATGTTAAAATAATGGGGTAAGCTAAATGCTCAGTAGAAAGTGTTTAAGATACACTTCTTATAACCTCGTGAATCCACGTAAGGAACAGGTAAAAGGAAACAAGATCATAACATAGGGGGTACGTGGCAATAATTACAACGACGAGTATATAACAATTGTTATCCAAACACATACACACCCTATATTCTAATGAAGTGCAATGTCATGCAAATGTCGCTCCCCATATCAAAAACATTTTCATTTCAACTTCCAAACCGTTAGTGTAATCCGACCCAAGACATCTCTAAGGCGTCACAAAAGGAGGATTGACTAAACATCCACGACCACAAGGCAACTCTAAGATGTCACATCCGGCGTAGTTAGCTCAACCATACTCCTCTCTAGACTACACTAACACCACAGACCACTAGGCGCCTTGTAACGACCCACTCCACCACATGGTATGATATTGTCCGCTTTGGGCTTGAGCCCGCACGGCTTTGCTCTGGAGCTTCACCCCAAAAGGCCTCATACCAATTGGAGGTGACACACTTACATATAAGTACTTCACCTTTCCTCTACCCAGGCGATGTGGGACTGTGCACCCGTAGCTCGCCAGTGTGGTAGCCTGACAGTGTCTCTCGCACCCGCCCACGGCACACCCGCCCACAGGGTCATCACAATCACCCCCCCTTTGGGGCCCAACGTCCTCGTTGGCCACACTTTCGGCTGGGTCAGGCTCTGATACCATTTGTAACGACCCACTCCACCACATGGTATGATATTGTCCGCTTTGGGGAAGAATGTAATACCCCTACTTTAAAAAGGGATAAAATTGGAATTTAAATGTTATTTTATGTGCATTTTTATTTTATTTATTAATTTTATGAATAAATGTTTATTTGTGTGTATTAATTGATTTATTTGTTAATTATTTATTTGCGTTTATTATTTTTGTTTAATTGTCTTAGTTGAATTATTTAACATTATTTGCATTAATTGACTTAATTGGATAATTTGATTTAATTGATTTATTATTGTTTATTTTAATTAAGGGTGTAATTCTTTATTTGTTGGTTTATTTTAATTACTTGTTTTATTTATTTTATGTGTTTTAAGTGATTCGTTGCTTCCTTATTTGATTTAATTAATGGGTTTAAATTAATTTTTGAACAGGGTAATTATGTAATTTCCATTAACTAGGGTTTTAGATACGTTTTAGTTAGGGTTTTTGGAGCCGTCTCATAAGCATCTGATATCTAACTAAACTCGGATTAAGTTTAGGGCTTTATCTCAATGTGACAAGGATTAGGGTTTTAGTATTTAGTTTATAAATACTCCATTATGCGTTAAGCTAGGGTTTTACGATATATCACATAGCATATACACGTAGAGGGTTCTGCAAAACACAAAGAGATGCAGAGTAAGGGTTGAGATAACAGAGCAAATTGTGAGTTCTCGACTGAGGTTTCAAAGCCAAACCTAGGAGAAGGGAAACACAGAAGTAATAGGAGGCTAAGCAGTATTTTCAGTGTGGCCAGAATAGAGGAAAGCAGACCAACTATTACAAAGGCAAGTTCTATCTTCCTCTTTCCCTTTGGGCCGTGTTCTGTGCACCTAGATGATCTCTAGGGAATAACTAATCAATGATTGAAACCTACATGTTTATTATATGCTTGGGTGATAGTCTGTTTGTTTTAAAATCCAATATATTTACAGTTCGTGTATATTTGTTTCAGTATCCTATACGTCAAGTATATTGATTCTGTTGTAAATTTAGTCTCTGTATGTGATTGCAACTTTTGTAAACACAGTATAGGAACACTACTGGGGTTATACAAAGCTTATAGGGATGCTATTATTCTATTTTAAATACGTGTTGCAATCCGTTCTGCTTCAATTTGCATATGGTTCCAGTGTTCATACTAACAGCATGTTAAGTTGGGTAGCAAACTTAAGCTTTGTAATTGACTTAAATTGCTATAATCAAACCTTGGGGATGCTATCAGGAGGGTGTTAGATCCTTTAGATCAGTTTAAGAAACAAGCAGAGGGGTAGGAATTGATCGGAGAAGGAGCAGATTGACGAAAACGAAGCAGAGACTGAACTGGAGGCTCTCAAGAGGGAGAGAGCCGGCTCTAGGAAGTCAAGAGCCGGCTCCCCTTCAGCAAGAGCCGGCTCCTAGGGGATTGGAGCCGGCTCCAATAGGGGAAGAGCCGGCTCCTCCATTCCAAGAGCCGGCTCCAATTTATTTTTACGTCCAGAAAGTGGTTTTAGGGCTCTGTTTGGTGTTTTGAGCACTGTTTGGGCTTCTGAGTGATTCTAATGAATTGTAGGGACTTAACAGAGGATCTAAGTAGTTAATTTTAAGTGTTATTAAAATTAATGTTGCATGGTTTAAGCCTTTAAGACAAAGGATGAAGCAGTGTAAAAATATACCACGGTGTATGCTACTAACAGAGAAAGGAACTAAATGGCTTGATTAAATTTTAGAAATTTAATAAGACTACACGGGGGATTAAATAGTTAATTTTTGGGTGTTATTAAGACCCTAAATTAATTTAAAGTTAATTCTAAATTAACGGATCAAACTGTATAACACTTATGTACAATGGTATACGGTTGGTGGATGAATGAAGTTTTAAATGCTTAAGCTTATTTTTAGGCATTCGAGTGGGATGTAATATATTTATAAAATGGTCTTAAATATATTATAGGGTCATTGATGTGTTAGATGTAATCTATGCAGGCTCTGGAAGTTAGTTGTTGATTTATTAATTCATCCCCTGCAACTATATGGTTAGTTGGTTGGATTTATATTGCTGAAACATTTAAAAATCTTCGGTGATTGATTGGATATTGGTTTTGGATTTTAAATTACTGTACTATCATTCGTAGTCTGTAATTTACATGGTTTTGGTTTTAAGTTGTTGAAATACTAAATACTATTCTACAATAATGTGGATGGTTGATTTTGGACTATAAATTACATGCTTATTATTTATGCCTTGTAATTTACCTGGAATTATGTATTGGAACATAATTGCTGAATTCTTATACTTAATTCGGTCAATTATTTGGAATCATATATTGGATTATAATTGCTTAATTTTTATATTAAATTTGACCAATTATTTGGAATTATGTATTGGATTTTAATTGCTGAATTCTCACATTAAAATTCTGTCAATTATCTGGGTTTGGTTTTGCATTGTAAATTACTTGCTTATCATTTGAATGTTGTAATTTACATGGATATGGAGGATGGTATGCACCGGTATGGGACGGTGGCATACTAGGTATGGTTTAGCTCAAAATGCTAATTCCTACCTTATGGATTTTAATTGGTGAACAGTATGACTGGTTCTATCAATTATATAGACTTTGTGGATTGTATGCACCGGTATGGGACGGTGGCATACTAGGGACAGACTGATTTAAAATACTCAGTCCTACCTATTTTGGAATAAGGGAACGGGTTGTTAAATAAATCCTCCTTATATATATATAAGTCGGTACGGTTGACTATGGGACATTCACTGAACTACAGTAGGGGTCTCAACCTGAATAGAAGGCAACATGCGAATACGCACCCAAAGGTGGGCATGAGTACCTAGACCTAACAGGGTACACC
Organism: Cornus florida; assembly: GCF_030987335.1. NCBI lineage: Eukaryota > Viridiplantae > Streptophyta > Magnoliopsida > Cornales > Cornaceae > Cornus > Cornus florida. The sequence continues at coordinate 73,519,910 of NW_026775579.1, read as the reverse complement.
CAACCTACTATAACCAGCTACACGTCCACTGCATATACGCACCCTAACCAACAAGTTTGAGACTCAAGCTCAACTCGTGGTACCATAAACATATATATCTAAACTCCGTTCCTAACCATTCACAAGAAAACCAATAAGTCATTCGGCGTATTCAACCGTACCGACTTATATATATATAAGGAGGATTTATTTAATAACCCGTTCCCTTATTCCAAAATAGGTAGGACTGAGTATTTTAAATCAGTCTGTCCCTAGTATGCCACCGTCCCATACCGGTGCATACAATCCACAAAGTCCATATAATTGATAGAACCAGTCATACTGTTCACCAATTAAAATCCATAAGGTAGGAATTAGCATTTTGAGCTAAACCATACCTAGTATGCCACCGTCCCATACCGGTGCATACCATCCTCCATATCCATGTAAATTACAACATTCAAATGATAAGCAAGTAATTTACAATGCAAAACCAAACCCAGATAATTGACAGAATTTTAATGTGAGAATTCAGCAATTAAAATCCAATACATAATTCCAAATAATTGGTCAAATTTAATATAAAAATTAAGCAATTATAATCCAATATATGATTCCAAATAATTGACCGAATTAAGTATAAGAATTCAGCAATTATGTTCCAATACATAATTCCAGGTAAATTACAAGGCATAAATAATAAGCATGTAATTTATAGTCCAAAACCAACCATCCACATTATTGTAGAATAGTATTTAGTATTTCAACAACTTAAAACCAAAACCATGTAAATTACAGACTACGAATGATAGTACAGTAATTTAAAATCCAAAACCAATATCCAATCAATCACCGAAGATTTTTAAATGTTTCAGCAATATAAATCCAACCAACTAACCATATAGTTGCAGGGGATGAATTAATAAATCAACAACTAACTTCCAGAGCCTGCATAGATTACATCTAACACATCAATGACCCTATAATATATTTAAGACCATTTTATAAATATATTACATCCCACTCGAATGCCTAAAAATAAGCTTAAGCATTTAAAACTTCATTCATCCACCAACCGTATACCATTGTACATAAGTGTTATACAGTTTGATCCGTTAATTTAGAATTAACTTTAAATTAATTTAGGGTCTTAATAACACCCAAAAATTAACTATTTAATCCCCCGTGTAGTCTTATTAAATTTCTAAAATTTAATCAAGCCATTTAGTTCCTTTCTCTGTTAGTAGCATACACCGTGGTATATTTTTACACTGCTTCATCCTTTGTCTTAAAGGCTTAAACCATGCAACATTAATTTTAATAACACTTAAAATTAACTACTTAGATCCTCTGTTAAGTCCCTACAATTCATTAGAATCACTCAGAAGCCCAAACAGTGCTCAAAACACCAAACAGAGCCCTAAAACCACTTTCTGGACGTAAAAATAAATTGGAGCCGGCTCTTGGAATGGAGGAGCCGGCTCTTCCCCTATTGGAGCCGGCTCCAATCCCCTAGGAGCCGGCTCTTGCTGAAGGGGAGCCGGCTCTTGACTTCCTAGAGCCGGCTCTCTCCCTCTTGAGAGCCTCCAGTTCAGTCTCTGCTTCGTTTTCGTCAATCTGCTCCTTCTCCGATCAATTCCTACCCCTCTGCTTGTTTCTTAAACTGATCTAAAGGATCTAACACCCTCCTGATAGCATCCCCAAGGTTTGATTATAGCAATTTAAGTCAATTACAAAGCTTAAGTTTGCTACCCAACTTAACATGCTGTTAGTATGAACACTGGAACCATATGCAAATTGAAGCAGAACGGATTGCAACACGTATTTAAAATAGAATAATAGCATCCCTATAAGCTTTGTATAACCCCAGTAGTGTTCCTATACTGTGTTTACAAAAGTTGCAATCACATACAGAGACTAAATTTACAACAGAATCAATATACTTGACGTATAGGATACTGAAACAAATATACACGAACTGTAAATATATTGGATTTTAAAACAAACAGACTATCACCCAAGCATATAATAAACATGTAGGTTTCAATCATTGATTAGTTATTCCCTAGAGATCATCTAGGTGCACAGAACACGGCCCAAAGGGAAAGAGGAAGATAGAACTTGCCTTTGTAATAGTTGGTCTGCTTTCCTCTGTTCTGGCCACACTGAAAATACTGCTTAGCCTCCTATTACTTCTGTGTTTCCCTTCTCCTAGGTTTGGCTTTGAAACCTCAGTCGAGAACTCACAATTTGCTCTGTTATCTCAACCCTTACTCTGCATCTCTTTGTGTTTTGCAGAACCCTCTACGTGTATATGCTATGTGATATATCGTAAAACCCTAGCTTAACGCATAATGGAGTATTTATAAACTAAATACTAAAACCCTAATCCTTGTCACATTGAGATAAAGCCCTAAACTTAATCCGAGTTTAGTTAGATATCAGATGCTTATGAAACGGCTCCAAAAACCCTAACTAAAACGTATCTAAAACCCTAGTTAATGGAAATTACATAATTACCCTGTTCAAAAATTTAAATACTTAATAAACAATTGTGATTGTGATGACCCTGTGGGCGGGTGTGCCGTGGGCGGTTGCGAGAGACACTGTCAGGCTACCACACTGGCGAGCTACGGGTGCACAGTCCCACATCGCCTGGGTAGAGGAAAGGTGAAGTACTTATATGTAAGTGTGTCACCTCCAATTGGTATGAGGCCTTTTGGGGTGAAGCTCCAGAGCAAAGCCGTGCGGGCTCAGGCCCAAAGCGGACAATATCATACCATGTGGTGGAGTGGGTCGTTACAAATGGTATCAGAGCCTGACCCAGCCGGAAGTGTGGCCAACGAGGACGTTGGGCCCCAAAGGGGGGGTGATTGTGATGACCCTGTGGGCGGGTGTGCCGTGGGCGGGTGCGAGAGACACTGTCAGGCTACCACACTGGCGAGCTACGGGTGCACAGTCCCACATCGCCTGGGTAGAGGAAAGGTGAAGTACTTATATGTAAGTGTGTCACCTCCAATTGGTATGAGGCCTTTTGGGGGTGAAGCTCCAGAGCAAAGCCGTGCGGGCTCAAGCCCAAAGCGGACAATATCATACCATGTGGTGGAGTGGGGTCGTTACACGCCTCCTAGACGTCCGAGTTTTCACAAACACTTTTGGAAAAAAAATTTCCAAAACAAGTTTTATTTGTTTTAAAATATTTTCCATTATCTCTTCCCCAATGGATGCATGAATGCTTCATTCTTCAATTCAACCATAAAACTTTCATACATATTATTCAAATTAAACTTCTAAAATCCATAACTCATGTTTCCACTTCACATTATTCAAGCATATAAGACATACAAAACACACATTACATTACACAAAGGCATACTTATACACATTATATCAACTATCACATAGACACATTTTTCACATATAATATTTAAATAATTTACAAGAACGTAAACTAATTAAGCATGTAATTCAACAATTTATAAAGAATTAACTCACAAAAAATATAAGAAATCATGTATTAGAACACCCCTACCTCAATGGAGATGAAAACTCCCAAAACTCCAAATCAAAAATTCAAAAATGGCCAAAATGGTGAATTGCTCCTATCCTAACGTAAATCACAATAAGCTCTTCGATTTGCTGCAAACGGCACCCCAAAACTCCAAATGGTTGAGAAGTAATCAAAGATTAAAATTTTAAGTAAAAAGAAAAGAAAAAAAAGAAAAAGAAAAAAAAGGGAGAAGTGAGAGGAGGAGAGTGCCAGGGAGAGAGAAACAATGAGGCCACAATGGTGGCCTCTTGGCCATTAAACCAAAAATGGTGGGTTCCACTTATATGCACACAAACCATATAAAATAACACACAACCAATTTAAATATGCACAAAATAATCACGTATGGTATATAATGGACCTAAAATAAAATTCCCGTGCACAACGATTCCGGTAGCAGGTTCCACTCGAAACCGTCCGACCCGAAAAACGAAAAAAATGCCAAAATGACAACCATTGCATTTCTAAGAGTCCTGAACTCAAAGAAATGTTCCAACAAACTCTCGGACACACCCGACACATCCCACGGTGTCCGATACGCAAAAACGAGAAAAGACAAAAATACCCTTGCAATGGCAAAAATTTCGAAAAATTGGAAAATGGTGAAAAATAGAAACATTACATTTGTATTGAAGAATTTGATGGTATAATATACTAGAGGTTATTTTGTTGCCAAAAAGGGTAAGGGCTATACTAACATAAAAATGGACTTTAAGTGTTATGTATTTATTTATTTATTTTAAATTCTATTATGATTGTTCTAATGTTCAAGACTATCGTGTTTATTTTTATTATCAGTCTCTTCTTCTTCTTCTTCTTCTTTTATTTTTTTATTTTTAATTTTATTTTTTCATTGTGTAATTCCACTTACCAAGGCAAGTGATTGGTTATGGATTATTGTACAACTTATATATGAATTATTGTTAGATTTTGTGTTTTTACATTTAATTAAATAATAACACACTATATATTGATTTTGAATGCTTTCTTCTTTTATTGATTTTGCATTGCAGTTTCTCCTTGCTCTTCATCCAATGGAGAAGAAGAAGTTGAATAGCCTAAAATTGGAAACAATTATTCTAGCACCTATTGCATTTCCTCACTTGCGGTAATTTTAATTTCAAAATTTATTCAGAGATTGAATGATTCCATTTTTTTAAAAAAATGAAATGAGAGAAAAAAAACACACACACACACACACACGATTCACACTTGGGGAGAAGACATGGTTTTTGAAAATAAATATTAATTAACTTTATGTTTACCTGTTTTATAAAATATCATATTTTGTTGAAACTAGGATGATATAATTGTCGGAGTTTGGCTTGCTTATAAAACATGTTTAATTAGCATTCTAATCATAACCTTTATATTTGAATACTCAATAGCCAATACTTTATCTTACAAATCATAATTCATTTTCATGAATTTTCAACTAATCATCATTTTATGATTTCTTAAAATAAATGTACATATGAAAGAAGTTGTTCCAAGATGCTTCATGATAAGCTTTACAATGTGAAAATTTTCCCAAAAAATGATTTACCTATTATGCACTTTTTCTATTTTATGCTGTTAAGCCATTGCTGGTATTTGCGCACAAAATATATTTTTGTTATTATTATTTTTTTAATTTTACAAACTCTATTTATAAACAAAGAGTTTCATTAAACAACAAGTCTTCATTTTTAAAATTTTCTATTAATGTATTCTCTATTTTATAGTCATTGTTGTATACATAATTTTTATAATAATTGTGGTTCTATACTAAATAATTTTCTATTTTTATTTTAATTAGGGTAAAGTGCATTAAACCCCCCTGAATTATTGGGGTATGTGCAAGAAACCCCCTTGAACTATAAAAGTTGCAAAAAATAACCCTAAACTATTGGGGTATGTGCAAGAAACCCGCCTGAACTATAAAAGTTACAAAAAACCCCTGAACTATTGGGGTATATGCAAGAAACCCCCCTGAACTATAAAAGTTGAAAAAACCCCCCTAAACTATTGTGGTATGTGCAAGAAACCCCGCTGAATTATATATATATTTTTTTGCAGTTTACCCCATCCGTGCGAATTAATTGACTGAAAGGGACGATGAAGCCGAGGAATTTGTTGCTGGGATCGGTGGGTCTCCTGTCATAGCTCCATCATAGCCGTTGCACCACCTGCTAGATCCGTCGGCCATATATATCGCACTTCTCTGCACCGTTGCGTCAGCCCATCGCCGTCACCCCCTTGCCCGCCATTCAGCTTACCTTGCTCGCCGGTCCATTCCACCGTCCATTCCAAGCTCGCCGGTCCATTCCGCCATCTCCATAACCGAGCACACCGCCGTCCGTATTTCCAGCACACAGCCGTCCACAATTCACGGCCAAGCCCCCTTGAGCTTGCTGCCACCTCCACAGTTTACGACCGAGTCAACCGAGCTCTTATCATAACTGAGTCCTCCGCTCACAAGCCGCCATCATCCAAGACCGAGCCATCCTGCCGACCTCGGATTTCTTTGGTCTCTTCTCTCTTTCTCTCTACCTCTCTGTTTTGGGTTATGTTGGGTGAAAAATATCTTTTGGTAGAAAAAAAAAAAATTGTAAGAAGTGTATAAGTTAAAACGACGCAGTGTGTTATAAGGGTAAACTGGTCTTTCAAATTTTTTGGTGCCAGAAGCTGATGTCATGGGGTAAATTGCAACAAAATCATAGTTCATGGGGGTTTTTTGTAGTTCAGGGGGGTTTCTTGCAAATGACCAATAGTTCAAGGGGGTAAATTGCAACAAAATCATAGTTTAGGGGTTTTTTTTTTTGTAATTCAGGGAGATTTCTTGCAAATGACCAATAGTTCAAAGGGGTAAATTGCAACAAAATCATAGTTCGGGGTGGTTTTTTGTAGTTCAGGGGGGTTTCTTGCAAATGACTAATAGTTCAAGGGGGTTTAATGCACTTTACCCTTTTAATTACTTGATATTTATGTTTTTACGATTTTATGTGATTTTTAATTACATACACGAACATTATTATTATTATTATATAAGGTTGTATTATTATAGTTATTATTAAAGAATGATGTATAATGTTCCACTTTTTTAGAAAGAGAAAAAAAATATAGAGAGAGAAAAAAAAACTTAGAAATAAGCCTAAGGTGTTTAAAAATCCTGATAGTGGTAGGAAAAGGACTTAACATTCTTTGTCTCTGGATAATGTTGTTACTATATTGTAAAAAATATAAAAGTAGTCCGCTCACATGGATGAATCATTGATGACTTTAAAGCATGTTATTTTTTTTTATTTTTTATTTTTATTTTTTTTATTATTATTATTATTTTTTTGGGCAAAGTACACTAACACCCCCTCAGGTTTGACATAAGGACAAGTAAATACAAGTTGCTCTGTTTTAGGACACTCACACCCCCTAGTCAAAATTTTAATCCAAACAGCCCCTTAAATTTTTTAAAAAGTCAAGAATGCCCTTTAATATTTTATTAATTTAAATTATAAAATATCAAAACTTTTAAAAGACTCTTATACCCTTATACACAAATTACATCTGTATATATATATATATATATATATATATATGCGTGTGTGTATATGTAGTACACTCAGCGGCCAAAGCCACCACCGATCAACACCGTCGCGTCCCACTTCTATCAGTGCTCCGTCTGGTGACCCTTGCTGCCACCGCTTTCTGTGAATCCAATGCAGACGGTGACCCCTTTGTTTCTCTAACCTCTCATCAGCGGTGCACTAGTTTTTGTATTTGCCGACATCATTTGTGGTCCATTATGCCGGAGAAGATGGTGGAAGTGGCTCGCCGGAGGAAACAGAGAAGATAAAGATGCACCTCAATCCGACCCAATCAATCTAAGACTTACAACATTAAAATTACTGAATCCATTCATCAATCAGACCACCCAAACAACCCCCACCATCTCCCGCCGCCCATTGCACCACCACCGACACCTCGCCATAACCCACCATCATGACACCTCGATGAGACCCACCCACCCAACCCCCACCACTACTGTCTCTATCTTTCTACCAGCAAATCCACAACATAAAATACAACACGAATCTATGTAATCAAAATCAATCTCTTCTCCAATCGGATTGAATCTCCATCTTCGTCTCCAACACAGTAGAACGCAGTGAAATTGTTGACCCATTTTCATCTCCAATTGAAACCCTAAACGATACGCTCTACATCTCAAATCAAAACCCCAATTTTCTCGCCGGAATTCTCTCTTGCCTTCGTCATCGCCGCCTCAATCTTCTCCTCGGACTTAACTTCATCACCGACGGCATTGGAGGGGTCGGAAGGCCGACGAGGGTTTAAATAGAGGGTTTTGGAGGGGGTTTGCGTAGATAGTGGGATTATCTTTCTTATGCTCCTCTGGCGGCAGCACGAATTTCTCACAATCAACCCCTCCAACGCCGGTCCATTTCCGACAGTTCTATCTACCTTGTTCATCACCGTGATGAATTGATGATGCCGATGATGATGTGGTGGTTGAGGGATGATGATGATGCGGCGGCGGTATATGCAGTGGGGTTGATTTGTGGTGGTTATATATATATATATATATATATATATATATAACACCACACAGAGAGAGATGGAGGAGAAGCTTTAGGGTCTGAGAAGGGAAAGAGAAAAAGAGGGTAAGGATAGAGAAAATTTGGGTTTATCCGATGGGTTGTACCCGATAACCCATTTGAACTTATTCTATTTAAGTCAATTGTATTTGTTAATTTTATATCAAAGGGTAATAAAGTCAATTCATCATTGCTGGGGTGTCTTTGTCCATTTTATCAAATTTGAGGGGTGTGATTGTCCAAAAACAGAGCAACTTGCATCTACCTGTCCTTATGTCAAACCTCAGGGGGTGTCAGTGTACTTTACCCTATTTTTTTAGATTCCGGCCACTTGTCGGTTGTCCTTGAAGAAGATGAACCCTTGTGATCCGTGAATGAAGAGCGGACGGTGAAGAAAACACTAATGAAAAAGTAAAGAGAGTGAATATTAATGGAAGAGTAAAGAGTAATGTTGGCAGTCGGTAGGTGCCCAAAAAACGAGGCAAATAGTAGAAAAAACGTTTCCACCACTACATTAAAAAAAGCACAAGAAATATATATATATATTTTTATGTTTTCTCTTTCTTTTACAAAAATGAAAAATGTTTCGTTTGGTTAAATATAAATAAATAAAAAAATAAAAAAATAAAAAATAAAATAAAACTGAAGTGAATGAAAAGAAAAATTATTATTTAACAAGCATTTAGTTAGCTTGAAAATTTATTAAGAAAAATTATACAAAAATATTAGTTTGTTAGTTTGGATAGCATTAAAATGAAAAGAAAGTGATTGTGCATACCAAAATTATTTTTCAAATACTTAAAAAAATAAATGATGTTGTGTTTGAAAATGTCTATTTTTAGCAAAGTTTTAATAAAATGATGAATTATTAATATTCATTTATATTGTTTAAATTAAAACTTCTTACTTAGAAGTAGAACTAACTGGAGTGAAAAAATAAAATAAAAATTTGGGGTCATGGATTAATGGACTTTCAACCAGAGAAAAAAACCAATTTCTTTCTTTTTTAATTATTTTTTTTCTATTGAGTTTCAAAAAGTCAAGTTTTCTGAAGATTTATATTTTAGTGGACTTCTAAAAGGCAAGTTGGATAAAATAGGAACGTGAAATAAAAAGAAGCAACTTTTACGAGAAATTTATGCTTGCGATTCTTTTTCGTGTTTTGTGTGAGAAAAGTTTTGGTACCATTCTTTTTCCATTTATCCAAACTCTAAAAAAACTTTTTCCATTTATCCAAATTTTAAAAGAACTTTTAAATTTTTTCTTTCCTTTTTTTTATTTTATTTTCTCTTTTCTTTCTTTTTTAGTTGATTCCATTTAACCAAACAAAGCTTAAGGTCCGTTTGGTTAAACGAAAATCTATGATGGAAAGTGAAAGGGAAAGAAAGTGAAGTAAAAGAAAAAAAAAAAATCAAGTTTCTAGCACACATTTGGTTAGGAATAAAATTATACAAGAAATGTGTGAGAAAATATTATTTTATTAGTTTGGAAAGCATGAAATAGAAAATAAAATGATTGTACTTACCAAAATTACCCTTGTAATTTTAAATAATAAAAATAAAATAAATTTGTGTTACTCCCCTTTCCTAATTATTTATATTCAATTTTAAAACCAAAATAAATAAATAATGATAAAATATTAAATTATTAAGAATTTTAATGTAATTATTTATATTAATTTTTAAATTATTTATATGTGAGAAAAGTTTTAACAGTTAATTTTAGAGGCTTACTTCAAAAATACATAGTAACACAAAGTTATTGTCATATGCAAATATATTAGAAATTTTTAAAAAGTTAATCACATATACAAATCACCAATTAATAAAAGGTATGATAGAATGTTAAAATATAGAGTCACAAAACTTTCTTCAAAATTTTCACTTTCCTTCCCACGTAACTCTTAAAAATTTTCCTTTTATTTTTCATTCCTACTACTTTCATCTAACCAAACACACCCTAAGAGAAAACAAAAACATTACTAAACATGTTTTTTACGTTAATTTTTTTATTATTTTAAAACGGACCCTACTTCGCCTAATTTACTTATTATTTTAACAAAAATATTCATTGTACATTACCATTTTACCCTTTTGAATTAGTTTTATCCCACCCCTCCCGCTGCTTCCTTCCATCATTTATTTTATGAATGTGTATACGACATACAGATATTAGCATTACTCATCTTCTTCCTACTTCATGTCAGCCATAACTCTCCCAGATGAAACCCAAGCATTCTATGCATTTTTACCATCAATACCCAAAAAAAAAAAAAAAAAAGAAAAAAAAAAGAAGCTTATAAAGTATGGTAATATACATTGAAATCTGAATATATAATATTGTATAAGGTTACAGTTTGCCAAGACAGTTCCAGTTCCATGATACTGAATTGGTTCCAATCTTCTCGTCTCAAAATCATAGCTAAACGCCATGCTTACCCTCTGAAGATACACAAGTTTTGCATTGCAAGGATGAAATTCTATCAAGCGAATGCAAGGAGGAGAATTACCGATGCCCAACTTCTTGCGACTCACTTCTTCCTTCAACACCCATTCAGTACTTGGTATGATGCGTGATAAACTATAACTAGAAAGCTTCTTTTTGATCTCCCACGCTTTGATCATCAGTTTTTCAATTATGGCAAACCGAAGAAGACAACCATCTGCTGCCGACTAGTGTCCCAAGATATATTCTATATAGAATCCATTTCTCTTTTTCCAACAGGGACGAGGCAACTCTATCAGCCAGAGACGATTTTCCCCCGTGTTGGGATCATAAGCAACCAAATGACCACCACTAACTTTCCAGTACAAGATCCCACCTACTGCTTGACAAAGGTAGGACTCGTCGTCATCTGAAAATTCAGATGGAGAAGTGAGACATGATTCACTCCATTCGCCTGTACGAGAAGAGAAAGCTTCTATATGTAATCTGTCATATGTGGCTCCCGCTCTCCTTTTCATGATAGCTAAGAGTTAGTTTGAAATGCACTACACCATCACCATCTTTGCTGCTACATTCCTCACAAGAGAGAGCCTCAGAGGATGGAGCATGTCTTGGTTCAGGAAGAGCAAACCACTGATTTGTGACTGGATTACAAACGCAGTATTTGAAAACTTTGAAGTTTTCTAAACGGCACATAGTATTAGGCCTTCAGGAGAAACATAAGTAAGCAAATAGTTTTCAAACAAATCCAAACTTGTAAATTTCCTTTCCTTACAATTTTGTAGGAATGAAACTTCAAGTGTTGGCCGACGATCAATATGAGCAAGAGTAATCCGAAAGAGTCCCAACAATGGGGGAAGATAATTCTTATTTTGAGAAAGGTAATTGCTGCAGAAAATAGGATGAGATATAAAACTGTTTCATGTTTTCCATACACACTTGAGCTTGCAGACTGTGAGGCAATCGAAGCAAAATCTCATTTATGAAAGGGGAGAGATGCAAAAGGGAGATCCTGGAAATTAAACCTGCTGTGGCACGTCTTCATTATCCTGGAAATTAAGGAGAGAGATGCAAAAAGGAGATCAATAAAAAATTTATGAAATAGAAATCAAATCAAACACACAAAAAGAAAGATAATGTGACAGACATCAAAATTCTGAATAAAAATGTAACGACCTACTCCACCACATGGTATGATATTGTTCGCTTTGGGCCTGAGCCCTCACGGTTTTGCTCTTGGGTTTCACCCCAAAAGGCCTCATACCAATTGGAGGTGACACACTTACATATAAGTACTTCACCTTTCCTCTACCCAGGCGATGTGGGACTGTGCACCCGTAGCTCGCCAGTGTGGTAGCCTGACAGTGTCTCTCGCACCCGCCCACGGCACACCCGCCCACAGGGTCATCACAATCCACCCCCCTTGGAGGCCCAGCCGGAAGTGTGCCGACGGGGACGTCGGGCCTCCAAGGGGGGTGGATTGTGATGACCCTGTGGGCGGGTGTGCCGTGGGCGGGTGCGAGAGACACTGTCAGGCTACCACACTGGCGAGCTACGGGTGCACAGTCCCACATCGCCTGGGTAGAGGAAAGGTGAAGTACTTATATGTAAGTGTGTCATCTCCAATTGGTATGAGGCCTTTTGGGGTGAAGCCCAAGAGCAAAACCGTGCGGGCTCAGGCCCAAAGCGGACAATATCATACCATGTGGTGGAGTGGGTCGTTACAATTGGTATCAGAGCCTGACCCAGCCGGAAGTGTGCCGACGGGGACGTCGGGCCTCCAAGGGGGGTGGATTGTGATGACCCTGTGGGCGGGTGTGCCGTGGGCGGGTGCGAGAGACACTGTCAGGCTACCACACTGGCGAGTTACGGGTGCACAGTCCCACATCGCCTGGGTAGAGGAAAGGTGAAGTACTTATATGTAAGTGTGTCACCTCCAATTGGTATGAGGCCTTTTGGGGTGAAGCCCAAGAGCAACACCGTGCGGGCTCAGGCCCAAAGCGGACAATATCATACCATGTGGTGGAGTGGGTCGTTACAAATGGTATCAGAGCCTGACCCAGCCGGAAGTGTGCCGACGGGGACGTCGGGCCTCCAAGGGGGGTGGATTGTGATGACCCTGTGGGCGGGTGTGCCGTGGGCGGGTGCGAGAGACACTGTCAGGCTACCACACTGGCGAGCTACGGGTGCACAGTCCCACATCGCCTGGGTAGAGGAAAGGTGAAGTACTTATATGTAAGTGTGTCACCTCCAATTGGTATGAGGCCTTTTGGGGTGAAGTCCAAGAGCAAAACCGTGAGGGCTCAGGCCCAAAGCGGACAATATCATACCATGTGGTGGAGTAGGTCGTTACAAAAAAACAAAAGAAAGTAATTGTAAAAAATAGAAAAACTAAAAAAGTTTTACTAAAACAAAAACACAACACAACTCTTTTCTCGCAGTGAAAAACTAAAAAAGAAAAAGATTCTACAATTAACTATCAGAAAATTCATGAATCGTTTAGTCAAATTCGATCTATGAATTGGACAAATTATTCACTGACAGAAAAAAAAATGAAAGATCTAACTGATAGAACAAGCACAATAAGAAATCAAATAGAAAGAATTACAAAAGAGAAAAAGAAAAAAGAAAAAAGAAAACCTCAAAAAGAACACATTTTTACCCATTAATTGTATACCTAATCGGCAGGATTCATCAGCAAAAGGAGATTAATAAATGAAGAAGAAGAAACTAAAATCAAAGATAATGTGACTGACATAAAAATTAGGAATTAAAAAAAAATGAAATAATTGTAACAAATATAAAAACTAAAAAAGTTTCATTATTAACTAAACTGAAAATTCTGAACTTTCACCAAAATAAAAAACCAACTACTCTAATTTGCAAAAGCATCAGTTCAACCCCAACACAAAAAAAGAAGAAGACATTTTTACCCATAAATTGCATACACACAAGAAAGATAAAGTGACTTCCTGAATAAACATAAAAATTAAAAACAAAGTAGCTACAACAAATTGAAAAACTAAAAAAGTTAATCAAGTTTCTGAGCTTTTACCAAAATCAAAACACAGCATAACTCTATTTTTAATTATTTATATTTAATTTTAACTTCGAGAAGAAGGAAAAAAGAAAACAATTTTACCTATAAATTGCATACCCAATCAGCACGATTCATCAATAAATGGAATTTAAAGCACAAAACCCAGAACAAAATTATCCAAATTTAAAATGTACAAAACATCAAACAATCAAATCAGATTAAAATTGGATCCCAAACAGATCGAAATTAAGATTCATTACCTGAAATTGAAGAAGCCAATCAGGGAGAACTGTGGGTTGGTTTCTTCGAATGAACTACACTTCCCACTGGATTGATTTGGGCTGGGAGCTTTCCAAGGCAAAAACTCCTTGGATTGAAATGCCATTCTAAAAGGAATTTTGTCAAAATGAATTCAGAATTCAAAAGACGTAATCTCTTTAATCGACCCATCACTATTCTATTAGAATATAGGTCTTGCATGCCCCTGCAAGCCTGAAGCAGAATCAAATATATAAAAAAAAGGTCAACATACCAACACATATGCATACATTGATTATCGCAAAGTTCCTCACTTAATTGAGTAACACAAATGTATGATGCCTCGATTTTGCATACTTCTTTGACATGGACTTCTTTGTCGGCTTCAATATATATATAGTTTTTCATATTATCAAATGGCTATGGCAGACCTGGTACCGATTTTGATATTGTGTTAATATACTTTCTCATTAGAGAAATTGCAATTTGTGCTTTAAATTCAACCCAAAACAAAATTATCCAAATTTAAAACATACAAAACATCAAACAATCAAATCAGATTGAAATTGGATCCCAAACAGATTGACATTAAGATTCATTACCTGAAATTGAAGAAGCCAATCAGAGAGAACTGTGGGTTGGCTTCTTCGAATGAACTACACTTCCCACTGGATTGATTTGGGTTGTGTTTGGGGGAGCTTTCCAAGGCAAAAACTCCTTGGATTGAAATGCCACTCTAAAAGGAATTTTGTCAAAATGAATTCAGAATTCAAAAGATGTAATCTCTTTAATCGGAACCATCACTATTCTATTAGAATATAGGTCTTGCATGCCCCTGCAAGCCTGAAGAAGAATCAAATATAGAAAAAAAAAAAGGTCAACATACCAACACATATGCATACATTGATTATCGCACAGTTCTTCACTTAACTGAGTAACACAAATGTATGATGCCTCGATTTTGCATACCTCTTTAAGGTGGACTTCTTTGTCGGCTTCAATATATATATAGTTTTTCAGATTATCAATTGCTATGGCAGACCTGATATGCAATTCTGATCTTGGGTTACTATACTTTCTCATTAGAGAAATTGCTACCAGCCTCTCGTGACCAATCTAGCACAAAAGAACAACTTAATAAATACATAACAATTACATCAAGTAGGCACTATATATTATGAAATCATATAGTCATAATACATTGCACTTCACTAGCCACAACTACGGATCATTAACGGTTTGCTGCTGTAATTCAGTTGTTTTCTCATTACATTCTGCGTGACTTGAACTAGGAGCTTCAACAACTCTAGGCAGCAAAGTGTGACGCGGCATCCTTCTACAATCACCTTCTTCTAGAGGTTTAGATCCACCATCCGCTATGAAGTCGGCATGTGGCAATCAACCCATCAGCAATGATAATGACATGTGGAGTAGTGGTGATTGAACCATGAACATTTGTTTATTTCTTTTGAAATACACTCAGATGAAATTTTTTTAAGAGAAAATTCTGCTAGCTGAAAAAGAAATGGGGTGATTTTTTTTTTTTTTTTTGATAAGGAGGGTTGTTACAACCAAGGTAACATCTTTTAGCCCCTTCAAAAGTGGTATTAACACATTTTCACCAAAGTATCCAAGAGAAGATGAAACATACACCCAGAAACATTCCTTAATACAACTTAGCATTGAAACTCAATATAGCACAAATGGAAGATTGCAATCATCAGGACATTAACCATGATCCCCAACTGTTGTAGGTTGTAGCCAACCATTTTTTAGAAAACTACTAAGAAATCAACAGTGTATTAATAAACTCTTAACCTAATTTCAAAAGGTAAAAGGTTAAAAATGTGTAAAAATTTAAAATTCTTTTCGCAAATAATAAATAAAATAATAGTAAAACTATATGTGTGACACATGATTTATAAGTGTGTGTATTTTTCATATGTGAAATCCTATCCTATTGAAAAAAATTACATATAAATCCAATATGAGATTAATATTCATAACTTTGACCATTTGACACTTGTCTTGATAAAAAATATATAATTCAACTTATCAAAAACAAATATATATATATATATATATATATATATATATATATATATATAATGTGTTAAGTTAATATTGACTTCGCTTAATATTTCGAATTGAATTAGACTTGAATTTTTTCAAAATTGCTTTAATGCTAACTCATTGTCTCATTATGCAATGTAATGAAGAAGTTAATAAAGTCCACTGAATTTTGTAATGATAAACATGTTTATTTCTTCATCCAATTTGAAGACAAGAAAAAATTACTAAAAATGAGTCCTAATTCTTGTTAGCCATTTTATAACTTGGATCCTATTTTTTATTATTTACTTTGTTCTTGATGCATTTTAGGTCTTAGAGACTTTATTCTTGAACACAGAGGCTGGTCATTGGAAGGTTAAAACTATATGACTATAAACCGGAAATGTATATTGAGAAACACAGATTTCTTCTGGATCGTGTGAGGTTATCGATTTCATGCGTGACACTTGTCGATTCATTGTTTTTAACATTTTCATTAGCTATTGAAAATGAAAAAAGCATACACAAACACACACACACACACAAAATAACAACAGTAACAACATAGTTTTGACAGAGTTCATATATCTTCTGTGGGTAACAAGAGGAAGTTTAATAATTTAAGTATTACTTATCATCCCAATAATTTTGCGCCATTGGCATCCGAACATCTTTCCAATAATTTTGTGTATTACTAATACAAGGAAATGAATGAACCTATGTAAATAATATGTGCATATTTTTTTTTTTTTTTTTTTCGAAAGTGAATGACATGCGCATAATTAATAATTACTATATCATCAAAATTTCAAAATACTCTTTAATTTGAAATTTAATGATATCTCATATATTTTTCATTCTATGTAACGAATATATCAAGGTGTCAAGCTGAGTGTTTTTGGCTTATACCCAAAACAATAATAATAATAAAATGAATCAATTAGTAGTAAAATCAACATATAGTTTATATGTGTGTGTGTGTATATATATATATGTATCTAAATTGAAATTTTTAAGCAAATAATTAACAATTAGAAAGAAAAAAAATTTGATAAGTAATTAACAATTAGAATATGATTTAAGAAAACGTGAAAAGGAATACAAAAAATATTAAACCATTCTAGTTTCCAAACTATGACTATTTTTTAATTGGAGTGGTCATAGTGTAAACTACTTGGGCTCCATGGAAAATATTTCGACTTCCAAGTTGAAGTCTTTCATTACCCGTATTCCTCCCTAATGTACTATGCCACTTATCTAAAGATCATTCAAATCCTTCTGACACTATTCTAACCTTGACTGAGCTGGTGTCAAACAGTATAATATGATAGTGGCTTTACTTATTTACGTCAAGAACAGTCTAACTGGTTTGAGATTTTTTATTGGATTAATCATCATTGCCAACCTAAACTCGTCTACTCCCCAATCAGGTATGATTGCAAGGCCTGCTTTTTTAAGTCCTCATCTTCACATATTCAAGTTTGAGGTTGCCCGTTGCCTATCCAAATGGGCGATTAGTAGATAGACTTAAGGGTCGTCGACCTCTTGCCTATTCTATGCCGCTTAGCTGGTAGTCTTTATATTTTGGATTTTCTTGTTCTAATCCATG
The DNA here is from genome assembly GCF_030987335.1 of Cornus florida. Classification (NCBI taxonomy): domain Eukaryota; kingdom Viridiplantae; phylum Streptophyta; class Magnoliopsida; order Cornales; family Cornaceae; genus Cornus; species Cornus florida. Next base: position 73,502,385 of record NW_026775579.1, on the reverse strand, counting down.
CGCATAGCCGGAGTTTCCAACAGGAAGAGCAGGTATTTAGCTCGCCAAAGAAGTTTACCCCAAAAGAAGCTTGGAAGACTAGCAGATAACAAAAGAGGTCTTGCACATACTTGCTTACGTATTACCGGACTATGGAAGACATTCTTTTCTATTCTATATCTATTCTTTTTATTTCAAACAATATATTTGCAACTATAGCTTGGTTGCCAGATTCAGCCTTCGTATTAGTCCAGGAATGGCAACAAAGGCCGGCGGGATGCGCGAAGAGCTAAGCCACTAATGTCGTGGCGATGGCTGGAATAAGGTAAGGTAGAGCTAATCTCAGGGTAGAGGTGAGCTTCTTGTTGTTCAAGTCAGAAAGGTTCTAACAATGGCTCCATGAACTCTATGCTACCGACGCTTCGCACTAACGAGCAAGAAAAGGCCCTAAACCCATTAATCCAAGGACACAAGTCGAATCAAAAGAAGGGTGCTCTTCCAATATTGAGCTCCTAGCTGTCCCGCTTTATGTGTGTACTTTAGGTCTTTGGACACCACGACATGGAGTTATTTAGTTGCCTGTCGAATAATTTTTGTCTATGTTTACCGAGACTGGCCTTCTAGCCAATGATTTAAACTAAGGAATGTATAACTGGCCTTCTAGCCAATGTTTTAAACCATGATGTATGCAGAGCTGCTATGGTACGGTAAACCAAACAACAATAATGAGTGCCTCAAAGATTGACTAAATTGGCCTTATTGCCAAGTTACAGCAATCTAAAGATGTAAAACGATCATGCATGAAAAAGGCAAAAAAGGAAGCAAAAGACCGAAATAAAATAAAATAAAATAAATCTGAGTGGTCTATGGGAATCGGTTAATTCTTAAGTGTACATGAGCTTCTAATTCCCAAGAAAAAATAATGAGCAAGAGATGAATAATGGGCCAACTATAAGATGCCAATTTATTTTAATAGATTGGGTGGACCCATTAAGGGTCGTTATTAGAACCGGGTCTTTATGGGTGGTCCGCTGAAAGTTAATAATAACATAGACAATTAGGAGGACCAAAGTGGAAATTTTCGCTAATTGTTAAAGTCAACCTGTAGAACAAACAAACCAAACTAGAAGTTTCAGTCATTCGTAAGATAGCCGTCAGCCTCTCTCTCTCTCTCCAGCACACCCACATTCTGATTACTCTCTCTGGACTGAACTTCCTTTGAATGAAGCCCATTAAATGCTACCCTGGTAGTTGAAGCGAGGTCATTCAATCAATTTATGCTGGAAACGTGGACTTTCATGATTGTCAAATGCCCTCTCCTATAATCAATTTCTTAAAGCAATCGAATTCATATTAGTTGATATGCAGATTGACTCTGCTATTCTTCCAAAGCAACTGGGACATTCAAAAGCACAATTTGTAGAGATTGTACAAGAAAGCAAAATAAATCCATTCCCACTTGAAAAAATTCCAAACATCACTCTACTCGCACAAGTTCAAAGATTGACTCCTTGAACCACCTAAAATATTGACTCTTCTTAATCCAATCACTGTGGCTCTTGCAGTAAAAAAACCTACAGCGCAGGTTCAATGACAGCCTGCAAGGGCTTGTACAAAAAGAGATTTTCTGATTTGGTTGGAAGACCATACTAAAAGAAAGTAGCAGCTTTGGGCTTCGCCAAATAAGGCAAAAGATGGATATTATTAGTAAGGATCCCTAATAAGTCAGGAATCTGAGTAGCGGGACATGAAGGAAAGACTTCCACCCGGGCGTCCTCGCGATTGGATTAAGTGTATAATTGCATATATGCAAAGAAAGTGCTCAACAAATTACAGAAACCATAAGTGTAACCATAAGTATAGGAAAATTCATAGACCAAATGACCTACAAAATACAGTATATTACACAAAACATTTTAATAGATTGAGCAGAAAAATACACAAATAAACAGGTGTATAAGCATTACACAAAACATTTTAATCTGATAAACAATGTCTTTTAAAGAAAAAAAAAGGGGAACCCTACACAATTACAGGTCGAACATTATTCTCAATTCATACCCAACTCCTAACCCTAGAGTCCAATCAACTAAACATGTTCAAATATAAATAAAAACCCATGAAGGCACAGACAAAGAAAAGTAGCTCACTAGTGAGTCGATGACGAGGGTTTTCGGAAGCCTGCTTTTCCTTGGTGAGACGATGACGAGGGTTTTGGGTAGCCTCCTTTTCTTTTTTATACTGAGAAGGAAAAGGAGGTTCCCCAAAAGCCTCGTCATCGTTTCATGTATGCCATTGTTCCATACATGAAACGATGGCATTATCAGTGCTTGATTGTGCTGAATCCATGGCGATATCTTGATTCGCAGAGTATTTCTCTCTCTAAAGCAAGTGGGGTTCTTGATGAAGAAATTCGCAGAGCATTTCTCTCTCTAAAGTAAGTGGGGTTCTTAATCAAGAAATTCGCAGAGCTCTCTCTCTAAAGTGGAGTATGGGAGCATGTTTGGTTAACGAAATAGGAACTTTAAGGGAACAAGTATTCTGAAGTGATGGTTACGATAATACTGAGATATACGGGATAAATTCAAGATTTGTATTTTTGAGAATATTAAAGAAAAATAGGAGAAAGTCGTTACTAAAAAAACCAAAGGGGAAAAAGGGTAGTCTTTTCTATTAATAAACTTCCTAATCCCATTACAATGTGACCTAGGGCTGCTCCAGAATTTCTCAATGGGGTGGGCTAAATCAAGATATATCTAAGTCTAAGATATAAGACATATGTAGTCTAAGATATACGATATATGTAGTATCATATTAGATTAGTAAAGTTATATATATAAAATTAATTATTGTCTCTGTCTTTAACTTTGAGTGCATCATAGCTGTGCCTTTCATTGTTGTACACTTCCAAGATCTAATGCATGAAACAAGCCAAAAGCTCACAACCCTATCGTTGGTTCACAGTTGTCGTACACTTTTGTGCCCTCAATATATATATCTCTCTCTACAAGTCCATATCTATAGAAGTCTCCCATGCCAATATTAGTCAAGACGCTCAAAGAGCTTATCTTGTCCTAAGTTGGGTAATTCTTATTGGTGGACTCTCTCTTCTTTGCTGTTTCAATTTCAACATTTCAAAACCTCTGTCGATGCTCAAACTGATAAAGTTTGATTAAAATTGCATAAAGTCTTCTCTTTATTTTTCACAGATAAAATTAGGGTATAGAGAGATGAAAAAGAAGAGAGCTCAAGTAAATGAATCATATTACACACCATTGTTTCAGAATTTCATGAACTGAAAAATCGTGTATGAAGTGACCAAAGATTCTTGTAACTAAAAGAATTAAACACTATGCTCAATAGTATGTCTTCAACTCTAAATTTCCTTTAATTCTAAGTGCTTTAACTTAATTTGAGTGCATCAACATATTATCAATATCATCAGTCGTCATCACCAGAGTCAATGTTTACATCAACATCCTCATAACATTGACATGAACATCCTCATCTAGAATCGTCATCTAGAATCACGTAATCCTTTTGCATAGATATACATTTGATTAAGATAAACTGAAAAAGATACTTCCTATCATAATTGGTCATTTCAAAACCAACATCACCGCTACAACGGTAAGGGGATTAATATAATTCAATTAGTTAGGCAAAAAAAACATACCTATTTTCTTTTTTGCCAACTCCACCCATTCCCATCAACTTTGTTCTTTCAGAAAAGAGACCTATATTATTAGGACAAATGAGGAAAAAATTTAAAAGCATTAATAAACTTGTAAAACATATATTTTGAAATTGAAAACTAAACTTCCAAGTCTTTAATTCCCATTAATAAATTGTTGGAGCATCACAGCATAACAATATTATATATATGTATGTAGAAACAAAAACAAGGAAAAAACAAAAAAACAAAAAATCAGTATGTAAAACATGAATAAATAAACGTAACAAATAGTTAAAAATGCCAATTAAAATTTTAGAAAAAGTATGAGTTTGTTACCTGATGACAGAGGAGGCATGTTTCGTGAACCTTGTTCTTGCTAAATGTTAAGGCCCGATACTAACCCTAAAAAGAAGAAAACACTCAAATTGTGAGGAAGAGGTTTCACAATCTCACTCATAACAATTAAAACACCACTATCTAAGTACTATCCGTATCATGTATCAACCCAACCCAACTATGCTTTCAGTTAAAATGTTGGACCCCTATTTGTAGAAAGAGGTGTGATTACAGATAGGTGTGATTAACACATATTATACTTAGCTCTTATGTTAAATTAATCCAATAACAAAGTACAATGTATCAGTTTAGGAATAATCTTCAAAATTAACAAATCAATATCATGATATTCTGCATTCTAATAACAAAAGAGAATCAAAAACCAAAATTTGAAAATAAAAATATGGCAGAAAGATTAAATATATCCTTCGTGCATTACCCAGATTGTATTTATATGTGTAACAAAACATCCAGGATTTCTCAATGGGGTGGGCTAAATCAAAATATATCAACCAAAATCAACTGTTGTTTAATTCAATTTTAGTTAACTAACAAGACAATTGACAGATTAAGGCATAGAAAATCCTTATTGGGTAATTAATAAAAAAAAATTACCAATTTATTTCTGAACAATTCACCACTCAGTACCCTATCTCTTCTTTTGGCCAATTTACTAATCCTATTTGAGAATCTACTAGTGGAAACAGAGTGTGAGGTAGTTCATGGCAAGCCCCTTCCAACACTATGTAATTCACTCAAAAGCATGCTTTTTGTAAGTATTTTAATTTTCAAGAAGTAACTTTAGAGCTTTACCCTATATTAAGTACTTTTGCTTGTCAAAGTTCTTGTTATGATTTTTTATTTTAGTTCTGAAAAGATTTCCATTTTAAAAAAGCTTGGCATGTTGATAAAAATTGTTTCAGATTCAATCTCTGCAGATTTATAATCCAATTCAGATTTTTTTTTATTTTCTTTTTTCATGCCCAGATTCAAATTTTCTTGACAACAACCACCAAAAAAAAAAAAAAAAAAAAAAACAGAAATAGAAGTTATAGAAATAAAAATATATATATTTGTTTTGCTGAAATAAAATGTAGATTACGGTGATTACCTCAAAATGCAATACAAATTTTGTTACTTTATATTGTTAAAAAAAAAAAAAAAATACAAAAAATCATAAAAAAATTCACCAAATAGGATTTAGTTTGCAAAACAAGAATTAAAAACCTTGATTGGTGGATTTAAGAAAAAAATTAAAACAAAACCCATACATACAAGTTAGCAGTTGCAGAGAGAGAGAGGGGGGCAAGCTTGAGAGTTGAGAGACAGCGGGCCAGCGGCTGAAGCTTGCGAACGGCGAACCCGAACTGGAACAGCGGGCGATGGAAACTAAAAGATATGGGTTTTGATTTTTTGAACAATCTGAAATGATATGCCGATATGGGTTTTGAACTTTTGATTCTTGCAGACAGATAGACAAACTGAAATATATGGGTTTTGAACTTCTGATTCTTGCAGATTTTGTAGTTTGCAGTTGGAGAGAGAGAGAGAGAGAGAGGGCAAGTTCAGAGTCGAGAACGAAAATAAAGATGGAGGCGATTGGGGAGGCTGAAATGATTTGCCCTAAAAATATTTTGTTTTTTTTTTTTGACCCATCATCGGCCCTATAAGTTTTGAGGCCCCATAAATTCTGGCCGCCTACCTGGATTTATTTGACTTGAGCCTTTATGTTAATATGGCAGTTGAGTTGAGTTAGGTTAAATTGGGTGGGCTAATTTTATTAATAATTTTTTTTTGGGTTGGATTAAAGTTAATATAGAAAAAAAATATAAAAAATTTAGAGTTGGTTCAAGCCCACCCTTCCATCCGCCCTTGAATGTGACAATTAGGAGTACAACTCGGACAGACTTGGCACTCATCTCGGGCTGGGTGCATATAGAAAATCTTCCGCCCAAGCGTGCCTTAAACTTAACCCATACATAATTTACCTAGGCCGAACCCGCACTAAGCCCACGCCGAAGAATTTGTATATAAAAAATAAATCAATTAATATTGCACCTGAAACCTTAAGCATCAAGTCCAAAATCTTAGTTACTACACTTTTGTGACTTAAGTATAATTATAAATATATATATATATATAATATTTTTAGGCTTAAGTTGGGCTTCGGACTTCATCCATATCAACCCAAGCCTAACCCGAATTGAATTCGGACTCAAAATATATAGTTCAGGTCCAAACCGAAATTAAAAAAACATTGCTCAAACCCACAAAATTTCAAACTGGACTCAAATTATTTCATATTGTACCCCGCTCGAGTTGCAACCCTAGTGACAATGAACTCAGATTCCCGTGTGTGACTTTGGAAGTGGATATACCTCAAATGGGCTGGAGTTGACATTCTGTGAGTTGCATGATCTCCACCGTACTCTATGGATCGCACCGTCTAGTCCCCGGAAGAGAATCCTAATTTATAAAGTAAAATATTTCAGAGAGTGAGAGAGAGAACTAGCAATTGTTACATGTAAATCCTAATCCATGATAAAATTATTTCTTTTCTCAAATCTCCAATAATTCTATTATACATATGTATATTGGTAAGGAATTTTATTTTATTTTTTTCATTGATTTCTGTTTTAGTGGATAACAAAGTGGGAAAGTCATAGGAGGGACCCAAGCTTTTTATAGGCCTGGACAGTCTGGACTTGGGTACGCAAATAAACAAGATCCATAACCAGCAGGAGTTACACACACACATTCCTTAAACCTCATACAAGCTGGCTGTCCAGCCCAGTAGATTATCTCTCTGTTATTACTTTTCATTTACATTTTGGTGGGCTTTTGATCTGCTAAAATTTCATTACATTTTGATCTGACAGGTCATTGCTTATTTGCTGCTCTCAACATATCTATTAATGAGCCAATTTCCCAAATTGGGGTTTGTGTGAACCATAAAACATTCACAGTGCTTGTCAAATCCTTTTAAACTGAGAAAGCCCCATTTTGCTACTTATCTTAAGAAAGCTCAAGCCACACGCATAACATGTGTGTGTGTGTGTGTGAAACTGTACAGAGCCTATATGGAGCATCACAAGAATTGAAAATAAATCAAAACTTTTGGGACATCTCAGAATCACAACCATCCAAAAGACATGAACTCAAATTGATCCAGAGACGATCCTACTTTTGTTTGTTACTATAGCAACACGAACCAGTTTGGCATTGTCATCAGTGGGTTACTAAGTGACAACATATTAGGAGAGACAAATTTAAACAACGACTACTCAAGAAAACAAAAACAAAGTGAGAGAGATGAACATCTATCTATCAACCACAATATGGTTACATTAATGACCTCACACACACACACGTGTAGGCTACACGTGTCCGACCCGTGTTCCACCCGTGTCCAATTGCTTCTCCATCTCCACAGATCCATCAGTAGGGATGGTTTTCTTAGCTTCACCCTTGTTGTCCCTGTAAATGGCGTATAGTATCAGCTGTACCACCCCTAGCCCACTTCCAAAACCATTAGGCACCTGTAAAAATTCACACACCATCATCAACATTCATCAAATTTTGTATCCATCCACTTACATCACTCATTGTGTGTGTGTGTGTGTCACTGTGTGTGTATTAGACCAAATGGTCACTGCCCAATATTCAAATTGGACCTTTTGTGACACTGAAACTTAATATGATCACTAAGGTTGTGTGTGTGTGTGTGTGTGTGTGTGTATTAGACCATAGACTGATTAGAGGACAGGGATGGTTATTGGAAACCAAATGGTCACTGCCCATAATTGAAATTGGACCTTGTGTGACACTGAAACTTAATCCGATCACTAAGGTTGCCTCTATGACAATTGTGTGTGTGTGTGTGTGTGTTAGACCTTAGACTAATTAGAGGATAGGAATGTTAATTGAAGACCAAATGGTCACTGCCCAATATTGAAATTGGACCTTTTGTGACACTGAAACTTAATAAGACCAAATGGTCACTGCCCATAATTGAAATTGGACCTTGTGTAACACTGAAACTTAATCCGATCACTAATGTTGCCTCTATGACAATTGTGTGTGTGTGTGTGTGTGTGTGTGTGTGTGTGTATTAGACCTTGGACTAATTAGAGGATAGGAATGTTAATTGAAGACCAAATGGTCACTGCCCAATATTGAAATTGGACCTTTTGTGACACTGAAACTGAATATGATCACTTAGGTTGCCTCTATGACAATTGTGTGTGTGTGTGTTTGTGTGTGTTAGACCATAGACTGATCAATAGGTCACTGCCCATATTGAAATTGAACATTTTTTGACAGTGAAACTTAATATGATCACTAAGGTTGCTTCTATGACTATGTTGTAAGTAAATTAAAATGCAGAGTTACACTTTGTGACTAGGTGAAACTGAACTTAATTGAAGTACCAAATGCTACTACTTACAGCAACAAAAGGGTCCTTTCCGAGCAGACCAAAGATGAACCAGGAAGTGCCGCATAAGAACACGAACAGTGACAAGAAGAACGGCATGAACTCCACACTCTTGGTTTTAATCACCATCCTCTGCACATTTAAATGATCATATGTATAAGATTAATCTATATCTATAATCATCTTATATATCAGAGATAAATAACAGCTCACAAGTTGCAAAGTGTTTCTGTTTTTACTGTTTCTAAAAAGGTTTTAAAAAGCAAAGAACCAAACAGTTCTTTACTGCTAGCAATGTTGATACCAAATTGATAAGGGACACAAGAAAAAAAAGTAATAAAGTAGTGAAATCAGCCCAAAATTATCATAGCTGCCAATTTTTTGGAACATCATCACATATCTGATATGACTATACCACCTTTTTTAATACCAAAAACCTCTTTGCAACATCAAATCAATTGGTCAAATGCTTTTAGGCGGAATGTATCAAACCAAATTCAACACCTCAATTCACAAGAAGTTAGAAAATAATGTGTCTGAGGGCCTACTTACCATGATGGATAGAGGGGAAGCATACATTATAATGGAGAAGATGGTGGCAGCAAGACCACAGAATAGCTTTCTGTTCTTGCCTTGGAGGGCAAACAGGGACACGAAGGCGACTGCCGAGAACACGGCTAGCACGAAGGTGAGGAGCCCGAGGATCTTACCCTTCTCCTTCCTCGGCGCAAATATCAGAAAAATCAACACATAGATGGACTCAATGGCTGCCCCAGTGCCATTGATGGTTGAAACTAGGATGTTGTTTGGTGACACAAAAGGCAGTCCATACCTGTTTCAATTATCAAGGGCAAATCAGTAATTTCACAAGTGTGACAGGGGCAAGAATGGAATGATGGTAAATCACAGTAAAACATTGATTTTCTGCAACTCAAATTTAAAAGGAAAAAACAAAAAGTTTCATACAAAAAATTGATAGAAATTTTAAACAATTTAAGTCCAACACTGGCCATTTACCACACACACAGTAGTTCTCGTCCATAAATTTGAAAAAACTTTACAAAAATTATAAAAAAAATAAAAAACAAGACAACCTGCTACAAAATTGAAAAAAAAAAAAAAAAAAAAAAAAAAAAAAAAAAAAAATTGATCTTGCAAATAAAAGGGCAAGATACTTAAAATATTCTGATAATTTGGCCACTAAAAGGTCTAAAATATTATAGTGGTCATAGTATTAAATGAATTTATAGTACCAAATATAGTGGTAATTTTATTTTTCTTCTTTTTGCGAAGGGCAATCATGCCATTTAGCACACTGCTGGGCCTCCAACGGGCGAAACCACGTAAGCATCAACAATTAATATGACAGTAATACCCTTGTAACAATAAGATGAAGATTTCGAAGCATTGCAGTGAAGCTTACCAAGCAGAAAGCAAGCAGTTGAGCAAGGTCATGACGTATGGAACTCCTGAGAATTGCTCTGTGGATTTTTTCAAGATGATCCTCTTGAATGTGATTCTAAAATCAGATGAAAATTTATTAAAACAGAGCTAATAATCATGATTCAATGTTTTGATCACAGTTTTAATGAAAATAGAATTCGGAATTAATTAAAAGATGACATTTTTTTGGCCACTGCACTACTATTTAACATCCACTTCTTCAAAAACCTTTTTGAAGAAGAAGATAAATATGTATCTTTGTGTGTGTGTGTGTGTGTGTGTGTGTGTGTGAGAGAGAGAGAGAGAGAGAGAGAAGCCTGAGAAGGAATTCTTTCTGCTTCAGAATCAAGACGTATGAAATTTCTTAATGAACACAACCCAATTCGAGCACTACTTCAGAAATTAAGAATCACTTATACGTGCAGGTTTTGATTTTGCATATATGTGTATGATACACGCATATACATATATACATATGTATAGAGAGAGAGAGAGAGAGAGAGAGAGATTACATAATCTCTGCGTCAGAATCAAGACTCGTGAAATTCTTTAATGAACACAACCCAATTCGAGCTCTACTTCAGAAATTAAGAATCTCTGATACATGCGTGTTTTGAGCTTGTATATATATATATATATATATATATGTGTGTGTGTGTGTGTGTGTGTATGTATAGAGAGAGAGAGAGAGAGTTCTTACGTTGGTGCCAAGAAGAGGAACAGAGCAGTAGCATTTCCTGTAAAAGATAAACGAAAACAGAAGAATGATGAATTGAAATACAAAATCAGAAAGCACTATGAATCGAAATTCAATAAAAACAGAGACAAAACTTCAAGAACCATTGAAGTAGAGAGAGAAAACAGAGGAAAACATAGACAAGACTGTTTTATAATGAAAACCCACCGAAAATTCCAAAGACGAAATGCAGAGTACCACCCATTTCGATCTTCAGTCTTCTTCTTCAATGAACAAAACGAAGCTGATCGAGCAAACCCAGATCAAGAAACACTCCAAGAAAGGCCACAGAACTCGAAGCAGAGACTTTATATAATAAAATGGTGTTTAGATGGGAAGTGATCAACCAACAAGTCAGTGGTTTATATAGAACCAAGAAAATTAACTAACTGCTTTCTGTAGTAAATATTTCTAAACCAATTTCGTTCTTATCCTTATTTTTGCTTGGGTAATGAGAACTGTCTGCTTCCTAGACTCCTGTCACTCTCTCTCTCTCTCTCTCTCTCTCTGTTATCTTCTCTGTATTACGAATTAAATTCAAAGAGTTACAGGTATGCATTAATGGTGAATGTGTGTAATATATAGACACGCATTGGATAGTGTATACCGTGTGCTTGTGACATTTGAAGGAGTTGTTTGCCGGTAAAAATAAGTCGTTCACTCCAATGCCATTTCCCCACTTAAGTGATCTTAATTGTGAACTTAATTTTTTTTATAAAAAAATATATATATATTGAATATGTCACATTAATAATCGGCTTGAAAGATAAGTTTAATTTCTAAAAAATATTTAAAGTTGTAGAATATATGCATTGTAACGTTTTTAGTATAACCTAAAAGAAATGATACATTATTTTCTTAGAATTTATTTGGACAAAAAAAATCACACCAAAAATCATTTTCAACTGTTTATTAGAGTAGGTAGCCATCCTATTTCTCACCCTCGTCTAATAGCACGGATATGGACTATAATTTCCTTTGTTTGGATTAGGAGGAAAGTCTATCCTTTGTTTGGCTCACAAAGGAAAAGGGAATATATAAAAAGTATTTCTTACATAAAAGTGAAAGTTCACAATTCCCAATTTTTTTGTTCTTGGGAGTCAAATTGTTATACTGACCATTGTGGCCTGACGTGGCAGTTTATAACAGTATCTAGTTACAGGTGACATGTGCTGGACCCCACCATTTGATCCAAACACAGCCTTCTCTTGCCCAAGACTCGGATGTTCTCAAGTCACTCACCTCCGTTGATTCTGTATACCATCGGCGTCATAATATAAGACAGCATTTTTTTTTTTTGTTTTTGTCATTATCAGAAGACACTTGGTTTGATGTAATTTGAGACCTAAAGCAAAATTTTAAATTAAATTTTCTTTTTCACCGTTTCGTTTTCTCCACCACAACATGGGCAAACCGGATTAAAGGAACTAACTCTCCTGTTAAGTACCTTGTTGGTTGGCAACATTACCACAAAAAAATGTTTCACTTTTGAAGGAATATTACATTGCCAAAGTGAATGCCAGCAATGAGCATCAATATTATACTGCAAAACACCATTATCATGACTCGAGAGCTATGAGAGCATCTTAAAAGCAATATGATATGCTGTTTTAACATAAAAATCTCCGAATGTTGTTGGTGACCAATATTGGACAACATCACGCCCACACAAGCTAATAGGAATTTGCAAAATGGCCTCCACAACATCTGACGAGAAATATTGAGCAAGGATAGAGACTTTCCATGAATGACTCAGTCTCATCAATGAGATTCGCAACCAAATTTAATGATGTAAAATGCTCATGTTCCGTTGTCCTTTCGCTCTTCAGGTATGAAAGTTGTCCCATTTTCAATTTGATTTTGTATCCTTGTTCGTTTCATCGTTTGCGACATGGTGGAGTTCTTTGGGGCATGGCACTATAAGTGGACCTGTTAGATTAGAGTTGAGAAGCTTGTTTGCTGTCTATGCATGGGCATCTGGAAGGCAAGAAATCGAGTGGTTTTTTATGGAAAATGCTCAAGCCCGCAATATGTGGTTCAGAAGGCAGTGACTGATTATTGGGAGTATATGGATGCTAATGTTAATAATCCAGAGATTACTGATGTAGCTCCGATGGGTGGGGTGGTTTTGGAAAATGATGTTTTGATTCCTCCTCCAACAAATATGGTAAAATGTAATGTTAACACCTCTTTTTTGGATTCCAAAGGCTTTACCAGAGGCGGAGTCATTATTAGAGACAACGATGGGTCCATTTTAAAGTTGGTGATTCTTACGCAGTACTTTCCCCGCGGCAACACCGCTTATGGTAGAGGCTTGGGTGTTGCGGGCTGCAATGGAGTTGGCTCAACGATTCAACTTTCACCGATTATGGTTTGAAAGTGACTCCCGTGTTGTATGTAATGCAATTAATGATAGGCAAACTTGTCCCTCTAATATTTCATCCATTGTTTTTGATATTAAATCTGTCTTCCAATGCTTTCCGGATGTGAAATTATCATTTGTTAGAAGGGAAGGGAATCATTTGGCTCATGAAGCAACTAAGCTTTCAACGTCTGTTCTACCTGTGAATCAAGTTATTCAAGAGCTTCCGGTGCATTTGTTGCAATTGGCAACTTTGGACTGCCCTATGTTTTCTCTGTAGTTTGTTGTGTTGCTTTGTTTTCTTACCTTGTAAAAAAAATAAATAAATAAATAAATTTTATTATATATATATATATATATGTATTTTTTTTTTCTTATATTAGTTATGTTTAAATTGAAATAAGTTAAAAATATATAAAAAAAATACTATTTATGTTAATTTTTTGGGATAGCAATTTATTTCTAAGGGCCTTATGGTCCTCTATCGGTTAAAATAGACAGTGAGTTCGAATCTCCAAAGAGACAATATTGGTGTGTGAGTGGTAGCGTTGATTTATATTAAGAAAAAAAAAATATCTCTTTTGTATTTTAGATGGGTTGCGAGCCACCCTCTAATAACACTTATGCACGGGGACGGAGTCACTTTATAGTGAGTGTGGGCAATTGCCCCCACTGAATTTTATTTTTATTACTATATACTACTAATTTTTTTTTTTTTTATTTGCATACCTATAAAATTCTCACTTTGCCCCTCCTAAAATTATTTAAAAAATATACTAAATTCACTTTTGTCCTTCTCCTACAACTTTCTGAATCCGTCCCTGCTCATGCAACATATTTATTTTCTTTTTTTTCGATAACCAAGGTGTCCGGAACTTCGACTCAACTAATCCACGAAACCTTGCAAAGTCCAAACCTTATGATTGAGCCGTTTCTGATAACACTCATTCAACATATTTTAAACAAAAGATTTAATACTCATATAATATAACATATTATGGTGAAACTTTGCAATATTATTAAATCGAGAATTCAATATTTTATTATATAACTGTTGCATTATACATTCAAAATTATTGTGCTGTTGATTTTAACTCTGGGTACACAAATTTATATAGACAATTGGACATACACATGCTCATGCATGATATAGAATGCAAAGTAAAATACAAAAGGGAAAATTATATAAAAGAGGATTTTAGGAGTTCTTATTATTTAAAGATAGAGTCAAAATCTACATTTTTTTAAGTTATGAACTTTGACTAAAGTATAATGTAGAATCACTGTTCATTTGGTCAAATTATCTTTAATATGTTCAAGTACCATTTTCTTTTTTTTTCTTTTTTTTTTTTTCATATAAGTACTATCCTTCTACACAGAAGTACCACTTTTGTGCACACATACTATTTTTGTGCAAACGAAGTAATCAAAATGGCCTGCACAAAAAGTAGTCTTTGCATGCACAAATATGGTACCGATGTGCAAGAGTGGTACTTACCTACATAGAAGTGGTACCTCTAATCACAAGAGTGGTACCTTGGATGAGTAGAGTAGTCACTTATATGCACAAAAGTGGTATCCAAAATATTAAGGGCTAGTTTGGTGTGCAAGAATGAAATAGAATGGAAATGGAATAAAGCTGGGAATGGAATGAAACTAAGAATTGAATGGGAATGACCATTCCATTCTAAAGTTTGGTTGCAAACGTGAAATGTTGTAAATATGGAATGATGATTCTCATTCATACGTTTAATTGAACCAATTTAAAAGCTAAAATGGAATTAATTTACATTGATATCTCCAAATTACCCTTTATCAAGAATAAATAAATTTAACTTTAAAAAAAATAATAATAAATTTAACAAAAAAATATTAAAGTGAGAATGAATTTGGGGCAAAGAGACGTTGAAGATTAGGGCAAGGAGAAATTAACGTGAGAAATACGCAACGTGTTGAAGATTAGGGCAAGGAGGCGTCTCCGGCGGCAGTGGTGAGATAAGGGGTAGTGAGAGAGGATGACGAATCTGTCTCCGGCGGCAGAGATAGGTAGCGGAGGGAGACGAGGAAGGTGAAACCAGCTGAATAATTGGTTTTCGTTTTCTGAGAGATTGCATCTTCACAGAAAGAAAATCCAATAGAAAAGACGACGAGTACCTCTTATCTACAGTCCAGATATCAGGTATTCAAAATTGATTCTGTATAAGTCACCATTATATATTGTTCTCCTTAGAAGGGATATATAATCATCCCTAGAAGACCGATGAGCACTTGGAGACGAGAGAGGTGGCTGGGTTAGGTTGGGTTGGGTTAAGTTGTGGTCTCCGCCGGCGATGGTGAGATAAGGGGTAGTGAGAGAGGAAAACGGATATGTCTCCGGTGGCAGAGGGAGAGGACGGATAGGTTGGAAGACGTCGATGGTGGTTTAGAAAAGGGATGATGAATAGGTTTTTTTGTCATAATTTTTTTAATCCTATTCCATATGTGGGGAATGGAATCTCATTCCATTAATAAAGAGAATGAATGATTTGGTGGAATGACTATTCTCCAAGAATTGTAAAGAATGATAATTTCACCTCTAATAACTCACAGAAAAGCATTCCATTCCTTTCGATTTGATTCTATTCACCCACACCAAACATGACCTAAGGGTAATTTGAATAAACGAATAATATTTTTTCATTCCCACAACACACTTTGTTCAAAGTCCATGACTTTAAAAGGTGTTGACTTTCACTTCATTTCCAAGTAATAAAATCTTTTAAAATTCACTTCTTTTTTTTTTTTTACTTTCCCAATACATAATGCACCAAGCAGTTATGACCCCAAAAAACAAAAAAAATTCTCATAAAGAAAGCAGAAAACAAAGAAACAAAGCACAGATCTTCTATGGCTTTGATTTTTTTTTTTTTCGCCGTAATTTATATGTAAATTGATTATTTAAGCACACCTACACTCTTCTACCCGCATGTGTGTGTGTGTGTAGTGTGTGAAGGTCCCAGACCTAGAACTCTTGAAGCATTTTCTACTTACCCAAAAATAAATAAAAAAATAAAAAATATCTCTCAGAATCGATCATTTTCCATTGAAGCTCAAATAGGGACTGAGAATGTCACAATTAAGTTGGTCCATCAATAAATCCCTTACCATCAATGTCTTAATTAATCAACCAATTTTGGTGATGTTGCTTTCTCATTTTAAAAAATTAAGTCAATGTAGTAATTTAATTGACAAAATATATATATATATATTAGTACTAAGAAAAAATTAGCAACCCTTGAAATAATTGGGAGTCAATTGCATGAAAAGATATGACATGATATAGACCATTCAGGCTCCTTTCGTAGTGCTTAATTTGAGGTAAAGAAATTTTCAGTTAAAGTGGAGCTATGAAGAGATCGTTGTTCGAGATGGAGTTATGATGAAGCACGTAAAGACAAAGCTTGATCACGTGAAAAATTGAAAAAAATGCTGATTTTGGTGTGCACTTTGGCTATTATCAAAATATATATATATATATATATAGACCCAGTGGCTTTGAACCAGTTCAAGTGCAGCGTCGACTTTTGGCTTTGATTTCTGCCTAAGTTAAACCGGTTCAAATGGAGCTGAACCGGTTCAACTTGGACAATAAATTATTGAAAGTTGTAAGAAACAGTTTCCTAATTGATTTTGGAAGCCAAAGACTTAGAAAAAAAAAAATTTGAAGATTTGGGGAGGAAGTGGTACATGCAATTTTAGAATTGAAAACAGATATGGTAACTCTTTGTAGAAAAGTTAGGAAATACTTGTCCAACAAGAAATTAGTTTTGAAGACTCTATAAATAGAAATGAGTATGAGTTATTTAAAGAGAGAGAGAGAGAGAGTAGAGAGAAACGATGTAAGGAGTTTAAGGGTGAGTGTTGTGAGGAGAGGAACGATTATACGTGTAGCCTCAAAAGAAATGATTAGTGAATGAGTGGGGTTTTGACATGTAGTTCTTCCTTGATATATACATAATAGCAAAAATCTCTCTCTCCATAGACGTACCTCTAGAGTTTGGTGAACCATATAAAATATTATGTTATACGCTTATATTGATGTGATGTACGTGATGATACTTCCGTTATGTGTGATGAATAAACAATTTAATTCTTAACAACAGTCTAGCGTTAAATAAGTTAGATGAAATTAATTATTCCCAAACACTACTCGTACCATGATTACAGGAAGAAAAACTTTAATGCCTTGCGAGTATTAAGAAATGGTATATTATTTTTATTGAAAGAAATGAATGTGTTTATATGAAAAGGATTTTAGAAAAAATTTAATATGTCAGTATTCCTCATTAATTAAACATAGACATATATATAGTGATATATAAGACCAACTAGGCTACTAGCTAGATTCATATTTACTTACATAATAAGATGTTGTTGATCAATGACATAATACACTGGGTGCAAAAAATTACTAATCACAAGTGACATTTTTATACATGTGCATGTATTAGTGGGTTACTTGTTACCACAACATGCATGAAAACTATTATTCGAAAAAAAAAACATGCATGAAAACTTAATCGACAACAAATTAGGTTAATTTATAAACTTAATCGACAACAATTATATCACTACTCAGGAAAATAGCAACCCTTGACATCGTTGGAAGTCAATTAATTACGTGAAAACACATATGACATGATATATATTAGACCATTCGGGCTCGTTAATCCTTATGACGCACTTGCACCCATGATGGCGACATACAAAGAGAAAAACTTTAATGCACTAAGAATATATATAATTGACCAAATGACACGCACTCTCAGTGCAAGAAAGCTTAATTTCTAATATTGACCCTTAAAAGATTGTTATCCTACTCCAATTTGAATTCTCAAACTTGACAAGGGACACTCATATGTGTGTGTGTGTGTGTATTAGTGGGTTACCACTTACCACCACATGTATTTTACATGGTTAAATGTGGATCACTCAGAGTGCTCGGAATTAAACCAGCTAGAGAAAAAAAAAAAAAAAAAAAGCTTTTATTTTTTCCGGCCATCACAACATGCATGAACCAGCTTTATTATTGTCGGGACATGCACTTGGAATATCTAGTTAAATTTGTTGGAACCTTCCCCAACCTTCATATGTATATATTAATTATATAATACAAAAGAGTAGTGATTAAATTGGGCTAATACATGCGAAAAAGAAATTAAACTCACCACCTGTGACTTTGGATGCTTCTCAACTAGATTCTAGAACAATTAATTGTTTCTTTCATTTTAGGCAGACAAGTTGGTAACAAAAACCTTAGGTGATCAAATTGGTTTTTGTTTGATATTCGGGGTTAATCATTTGAGTAATATTATAAACAATGATCGATTTCTTATTTTTGTGCGACTTCAATAAATTATGTCTAACAAAGACTTTTGGCCACCGTTAAGAAAGAAAATAATCTCTCTTTGTTTGATAAAATCCATAACAAAAATTGATTGATACTTCTATCGTTTTCCGAATAGTTAAGATAACATTGAAAAATAAATAAATAAATAAATAAAAACCAATTGCATCGACCGGATTAGTTTGGTGGTAGTGTTGGACTATTGTTTATTTATTGATATATAATGAGCATGTATTGATTACACGAGGACCAGTCAAAACCACGTAGAGTATTATTGAGGGTTGGCATTGAAGGTTACATTGCCCTCAAGCGTAGGATATATATACATATGTGTGTGTGTATATATCAATAAATATATAGAGATAGATACCACTAGAAAATGCATGCACCTAAGATACCCTCAGCATTTATAACTCCCAACATATGATAGAGATCAAGAAGGTTTGGGCTCGCAGCACAATCCTGGTCATTCCTTCTAAAGTGTGTAACAGCCACTAAACTTGTGGACACAACTTCTTATATTTTTCTATTTTATGGTAAATTTGTGGACACAACTTTTTTTTTTTCTTTTTTTCTTTTGGTTAATTTGTGGACACAAGTTCATGTACGACTAACTAACTGAGGCTTTCTTAATTTCTGTTTGAATTTAGTTGTTTTTGTTCCTTTCGTGGTGACCTATGATCTAGGTCAAGTGAAGAGGATACAGAACTCTACCCTGATGTTAGAACTTAGAAGAAAGCCTAATGGATCAATAAATACCACCCCAAAACCAAATGCGTTTACTTAATTAATTATTTCAACCCACTATTGTGAAATGACAAAATTAACTTTATGATTCACGAAAAAGAAATCCAATACTCCCTAGTTTATTTCGCTGAGCGAAGCATTGGACAAGATTTGGGGATACATATGAACGGATAGAGAGAAAAAAGAGTGGTGGTGCTAAGGAAGAGAACAAAGAGAAATTGGGAGAATGGAGAAAGAAAGAGATCAATGGAGGATGGATGGGAGAGATGAAGAAGGAGATGAGATTGAGAGAGGGAAGTTGGAATCTTTCGTTTATTATTATTATTATTATTATTATTTATTTTTTGTCAATATAATTTGTTCAATATTTTCTTAAAAAAAACTACGAGTTAAGAGTCCTAAATAAACAAAATGATTTATTTTAAAATTTCATTTTTCAATTTAATTGAATTTACAAAATAATTAAAAATAGAAAGAGAATTATTATTAAGGTATAAAATATCCTCAACTCCTTATTTTAAAATACTAAAATACAAGAGAAAGAGGAGAAATTAGTTGTAAAGAATAATTCTTTCTCCTATTTTATTGAAGCTATGAGTTCTTAGTTTTTTTTTAAAGGTTACGAGTTCTTCAAATACAAGACAAAGAGGAAATATATATGTTTCTTGTGGAGAAAGAAGATTGAACGAATTTTTTTTTTTTTTAAGTGGGGTTGAAATGTTGAATAGCAGTTGTTGATGCGTAAATCCTCACGATTCGAAACGACAGCATTTATCTACAAAACAAAGGGACGTCACCTCGAATGGCACTGGTGGGGTGCCGGCCAAGGACCCTCCGACGATCAAGTTAGTACTTGTAATCGTATCACATAATAATTATGTATATTCTATGTATATTCTATTTAGGAGTTTTTTTTCCGTACCTTCTTTAACGGTTTGGTACCCTATTTATGGCTATCAATTGGAATCCAATTGGTTCCGCCGATGTCGATGATTGATTATCTTCCGCTTGTGCGAGATCATAGGAGATTTGTTGTCAGATTTGTTGGGAATATGAATAATCCTTTTGACCTCCTCCAATTATGATAGGATTATTCTTACCCTGTTGAACCACGTCAGATTTCATTATCCTTGATAATGAAATCTAATCAATCTTATCGAGGGTAGGGTAGGTTTATATTTTTCCCTATCAGTTGTCCCACATTCCCAAGTTTGCACGTCTAGCTTTGGGAATGTAAATTTTTTTTTTTTTTTTTTCAACCCCTGTGAACAGTACCCACGGGGTACTATTCCCACGGGTACTATTCATGTGAATAGTAACTCATGATTTTTTTAACCCCTATGAACAGTACCCGCGGGTACTATTCATGTGAATAGTAACTCATGAATTTTTATTTTATTTTATTTTTTTTTTTTCCAACCCCTGTGAATAGTACCCGCGTAGTATTATTCCCGCAGGTACTATTCATGTGAATGGTAACTCGGGAATTTTTTTTTTTTTTTAAACCCTGGGTACTGTTCCCTTGGATACTATTTTTGGTACCCTTGGGTATTCTTCCCTTAGGTACTCTGCCCCTGGGTACTATTTTTGGTACCCTTGGGTATTCTGCCCCTGGATACTATTTTTAATACCCTTGAGTATTCTTCCCTTGGGTACTCTGCCCCTGGGTATTATTTCTAGTACCCTTGGGTACTCTGCCCCTGGGTACTTTGCCCCTGGGTACTATTGTTAGTACCCTCAGGTATTCTGCCCCTCGGTACTCTTCCCCTTGGTAAGGGAATAAATTGTACGAGCTTCACTCAGGTCGTTACTCCTTTAATAAGGAAATTAAATTTTACGAGCTTCACCCAGCTCGTCCCCTTTAATAAGGAATTTTTATTGACTATCCCTTTATAGTACAGGAATATTAATTACGGGATCTATTCAGCCCGGGTCCTTGTAGTAAAGGACATTTATTTACTATCCCTTATAGTACAGGGATATTTGATTACGGGATTCATTCAGCCCGGGTCCTTGTAGTACATGACACTTATTTACTATCCCTTATAGTACGGGGATATTTGATTACGGGATTCATTTAGCCCGAAACCTTGTAGTACAGGATACTTATCCCTTATAGTACGGGGATATTGATTACGGGATTCATTCAGTCCGGATCCTTGTAGTACAGGACACTTATTTACTATCCCTTATAGTACGGGGATATTTGATTACGGGAATCATTTAAACCGTCCCTTTAGCAAGGGAATAAACTTTACGAGCTTTACTCAGCTCGTCCCTTTAGTAAGGGAATTAATTACTATATAAGTATAACACGTGAGGGGGAGGATCATTTTTTGACCTGACCTTTGTAGGTTAAGTCCTGATCTCTGATGACCATACTTTTGTCAGTTAGACCCTAGTATTGGTCTCTGATGACCAAACTTGGGGTAACCGGGCACTGATCTTGGATGACCGAGCCTTTGTAGACTTTGGGCAATCAATTCTTAGTCTTGGTTGACTAGGCCTTGGTTTTGGATAACCAAGCCTTGATTTATAATAACCAAGGGTTGTACGTTTCCCGTCGTGTAGAGACTAGAAACTCGACTAGCTCGATGTACCAAGGTACGATCAATCTTCTAAACCTTGTCATCATATGTAGATCGGCGATTGATATCGTATGATTTACTATTCTGCCCCCGATGTTGGGATCTTGGGTGATGACCCATTCTATAGACGTTTATGCAACGGACGAGGTGTCTGGTGCTGCAATAATTTACAGTTGTCTAAAAATATTGGATTGGGTTACAAGTAATTACTAAAAATTAACCTGCAATGGATTATCAATCCAAAATTCTGCATAATCTGAAGTCGACAAGCCTTTCCTGCAAGGGAAGAGAGGTGACGACTGTCATCTGGTAGGTGGAGGCTTAGTGTCCAGCGACTGGCTTGATGCCTAGTGGATAGACACCCTGATTGTATGAACGGACGGAGTAATGAAACTCCGTTGCTAGAGACATCCTCAGTAGTAGAAGCTTTACTAGTAGGTAGAGACACCCTTGTTGGTGGTGATCTTCTTGATAGGTGGAGACCTACCCATTTATGTAGGTTCAGAAGGACCAGACCTTAGTCTTCAACGATCTGGCCTTGGTAATTGGCTGCTGCCCGATATAAGATGGAGTCTGGTCTTAGACGACCAAACCTTAGTAGTGAAGGACCGAGCATCGCTAGATGGAAAACACCATATTGGACTGCCTGGGTCGAAGTGCCAAATTTTAAAAGGTGGCATCACGTAACCCACTGTTTTGCCCCCAGTATGATAGACGAGTAATCAAGATGTAGAGTCCCGTCCTTATATAAGAACATGGAAACCCGTTGTCAACTAATGACTTTGGGAAGGTTTCTATGATTAGAAACTTTCGTCTTGCCGTCCGAGCCAAGTCGCGTCGGGATTATTATTTCTTCAGAGAACTTATTGTTTCCACAGACGGCGCCAGCTGTTGATGCGTAAATCCTCACGATTCGGAACGACGGCGTTTATCTACAAAATAAAGGGACGTCACCTCGAATGGCACCGGTGGGGTGCCGGTCGAGGACCCTCCGGCGATCAAGTTAGTACTTGTAATCGTATCACATAATAATTATGTATATTCTATTTAGGGGTTTTTTCCTATACCTTCTTTAACGGTTTGGTGCCCTATTTATGGCTGTCGATTGGAATCCAATTGGTTCCGCCGATGTCGATGGTTGATCTTATCTTTCGCTTGTGCGAGATCATAGGAGATTTGTTGCCAGATTTGTCGAGAATATGAATAATCCTTTTGACCTCCTCCAATTATGATAAGATTATTCTTACCCTGTTGAATCACGTCAGATTTCATTATCCTTGATAATGAAATCTAATCAATCTTATAGAGGGTAAGGTAGGTTTATATTTTTCCCTATCAGCAGTACTTTTTAGGAGGTGCGCAATATTATTGTTTGTTGATATTAAGAAAAATGATATTCTAAGCTATTTTAGTTATGAATTTATTTAATAATTTTTCTCGACAATAATTTCTCTCCACTTTTTACTCTAGACTTTTTAAAAGAATCCAATAGTAACACCCACCACCATAGTGGCAAATAAAAATCAAGAAACAGACCAAACCACCATGTTTCCTCTTCCCACCCCACGACAATTTTCATTATTAACTTTAATTTTATTTTTCTTGTCCAACAACAAAATTCATAATCATTATCTACAAAATCACAGTTTCTCTCAGATTGGACCTTTATGGAGTATGATATCCTGATTATTCGCCCACTTATTTGACCACAAGTACCAAGTGCTTTTAACCCGTTAATACATTTCGACAATAAAAAATTTGTCATTGCCGTCCCAATTTTTTTCCACCCCGATTCGCGTTTCGACCCGACTAATGGACTTTGTGTGGGCACAGTTTGTTTTGTAAGCACGTATGGAGTTTGAAATGTGTTGAAAGAAAAATGTTCATACCTGCAAATTAGAGTGTTATAAAAAAAATGAAAAAATAAAAGAAAGAGTTTGTCATAACAATTTCAACAAATAATCATAAACCAATTGTGTATATATATATATATATATTAATTTATTTATTTTTTAGTTTTAAAAAAGAAATGATTTTAGAGGAATAAAAAAAAATCAATTTGTTCCTCCATAATTTTTATTATATTTCTTCTCTTAGCGGGAAGCAATTGTTGTGACAAACTCTTTTTTTCTTTAGAACACTAATTTGGTGGTGATGGTGGTGGTGTAATAATTTACTAAAATTTAAAAAGAAAAAAGTTTGATGTTTAGAAACTGCATTTATAAAAATCCTTTTACATCATCAATAAAAAAAACCCAGATCACTAAAGGGAATAAAAAAATAAAAAAATAAAAAAAAAAGGTCCAGATCAATCATACAGAAAAACTGATCAAGAGAGAGCAAAATATACCGAGAATAAAGTCCAGAGATAATTTACCACAATTGTGAACATAGATCAGTCAACAATTTCTTTAGTTATATGGAATGATAAAAAAGAGCAAACTCGGAAATTTTTTCCACCAACAAACTCAGAATTGAAAAGGAGAAAAAATGACTTTTGCTCGACACAGCTGATGATGGCAATTCACAAATTTTACCTAATGGATACGTTTTTTGCATCCTTAATTAATGTTCCGTTGAATCTGTTACTCTCTCTGATAGTTGAGAAAGTTTTTTAGAATAAAAATAGCCTAAGGAAAATAATTTAGTGAAAAAGGCTGAAAGTCAAAGGGAATTTTTTGGACGATATTAAAATGTTTCTCTAATTTTATAAAGTTAGGTCTAAGATTAATCTCATAAACATCGTATCACATGATGCTCTAGTGATTTTTTTTTTTTTTTTTTAAAAAAAAAAAACAATTTGACAATTAAAAATTCTAATAAACCATTAATGAATGTAGTCAACAATTTATATCATTTCTTAAAATGCATATCAAAACATTTTTAGACAACACATTTAGACTAAAGTATAATTTTATTTGTGTTTCCACGTATTAATTTCACATACTAATTGTAAGCGGATCCCAATTGCCATCAAGAGTCCAACTAAAAGGGTAAACATTTATGTTATAGTAATAGAAAAACTTTTTAAACTATATTTGAAAATATCAAAAGGGGAAAGTAAAATAAAAATAATAATAAAAAAAAATTTCTTCTCACTTTAAACTAATTTTTTCAAAGTACCATTCAGTTCTTATACGGAAACTAAAAGCAATTATAAGTCTAACAACATAATATAATAAGTACTTTAAAAAATTTTTATTAGAATGCTTGATTATATATTTAGAAGCGAAATAAGTATTTATATACATTATACAAAAAAAAGAATTGCTATACAATAATAAAACATACAACTTTAGGAGATGAATTTCGTTCGAGTGGAAAAAAGGTTTTTATAATAAATTCTAGGGTTTTTTTTATCTCTCTCTCCAAAAGCGGCCCCCTTCTTCTCTCTTCTCTTCCCATCGAACTCCAGAATTGTAGAGTTCAATCGAAGAAGCCAACCCACGGTTCTCTCAGATCGGCTTCTTCAACTTCAGGTAATGAATCTTAATTTCGATCTGTTTGGGGATCCAATTTCACTCTGTTCTGATTATTTCATATTTTTCTTCGTTTTAAATTCTTATCATTCTGTATTGGGTTTTGTGGTTTAAATTCCATTTGTTGATAGAATCCCGCCGATTGTTTCTGCAATTTATGGGTAAAATTTTGTGTATCTCTTCTTAATTTCCAGGACAATGAATAGGATCCACAGCAGGTTTAGCAGTGTGGAAGCTGTGTCACACTGCGATGAACTTGTAAATGAGATTTTGCTTCGATTGCCTCTAGATGCGGTCTGCAAGTTCAAGTGTGTATCGAAGACATGGAACAGTTTGATCTCTCATCCCCTTTTCTGCACCAATTACATTTCTCAAAGTAAGAATTCTCTTCTCCCATTGTTGGGATTCTTTCGGAGTACTCGTGCGGTTAAAGATGGTTATGGGTCAACACTGGAAGTTTCATTCCTACAAAATTGTAAGGAAAGGAAATTTACAAGTTTCGATGTCATCGTAGATCATTTGTTTCTTAAAGCTTCTCCTGAAGGCCTAATACTATGCCGTTTAGAGAGGTACACGGTTTTCAAATACTACGTCTGTAATCCCGTTACAAACCAATGGTTTGCTCTTCCTGAACCAAGAAATGCTCCATCCTCGGCGGGTTTGTGTTGTGAAGAATGTAGCAGCAAAGATGGTGATGGTGTGGTGCATTTCAAAGTAATTCTATCTATTATGGAAGCGAGAGTGGGAGGCACATATGACAGATTACATATAGAAACTTTCTCTTCTCGTACACGCGAATGGAGCGAATCATTTCTCACTTGTCCATCTGAATTTTCATACGAGGAGGTGGAGGAGTCCTATGTATGCCATTCAGTAGATGGGATGTTGTACTGGAAAGTTAGTGGTCAATTGGCTGCTTATGATCCCAACATGGAGGAAAATCGTATCTGGCTGATAGAGTTGCCTCCTCTCTGTTGCAAAGAGAGAAAAAGGGGATTCTTTATGGATTATATCCTGGGACATTCGTCGTCTTCGGATGGTTGTCTTCTTCGGGTTGCCTTAAATGAAAAACTGATGATCAGAGTGTGGGAGCTCAAAAAGAAGCTTTCTAGTTATAGTTTATCTCGCATCATACCAAGCAGTGAATGGGTGTTGAAGGAAGTTGTGAGTCACAAGAATTTGGCCATCGGTGATTCTCTTCCTCACTTTCCTCCTCAAATTCGTTTGATAGCTTTTCATCCTCGCAATGCAAAGCTTCTGTACCTTCGGCGGGGAAGAATGGTGTTTTGCTATGATTTTAGGACTAGAAGATTGGAACCAATTCAGTATCATGGAAATGGAACTGTATCGGCAAAGGATAGACTAGTTCCTTACTTCCAACCACCTTGGCGCCCTTCTTTGCCTTCTTTTCCTTAGTTTAAACTCTTCCAAGACTTTGACATAATACATATTATATAAACATTCTAATCTATTTCCATCTTTTTGAAGTGCATTGTTGATGATGGTAGAATGTATAGAATTGCTTCGGTTATAACATTGAGTTTCTCAAATGTCTTTTTTTCAGTATGTATCTCGCCAGTCAGGCCAGTGCAATGAGATAACCTTCTTGTTTTACAGATTGGTGATTTTGTGTTTGATGATCACTTTTTCCCTTGATGAATACCAACTACCACCACCACCACCACCACCACCACGACTCTCAAATATTACCCACCTCCCCTTTCCACTGGTTTTGCTTCCCGTTAAAGCAAGATGTGAAGAGTGTGCTGAAAATCAACCCATATATATAAATTCATATATTGAACTATTACATAGACACCTGAGACCAACCGGAATAACCAAAAAGATAGAAATACACAATCTCCTCTCTATGAATGTCTCGTGATCTTATTCTCTTCTCTTGCACCAAAACTTATAAAAAAAACTCCTTGTATCATTTTAAAACATCTATCTCCATATATTTTAGGACTTTTTCGTCTATATAAACCTTTCAAGACTCGAAACCTAATATGTTTTAATTAGGGAAAAATAAATGATTATATTTAGATCATTATTGGAGCTTTTTGACAAAAAAATTTCAAGAAATTTTGATATTATATTTTTGAGAGTACACACTTAAGCACACGAGTGATTTAGAGTTCTAAATCTAGTCGGATCTATCAGAGATTCAAAGATTCCATTTGGAAGCAATGTTTGATCTTCAACTACAAATTCAAATCAAGTTGAAATAAGGTTTCGATTGTGCTACTAGCAGGAATGAGTCATCATCCTTCATCCTTAAGAAATTTGTATCCATCTTATCCTAGTATGGGTGAAAGAGGGGAGGGAAAACAATTGAGGTTATTATAAAATTTTTAAATTAAGGTATTATTTTAAATTATACAAGTTTCAAATTATAGTATTATAAATTAAAAAATAGGGCTAATTCTATAAAACTCTTATTACTTTCAAATTTTGATCATAAATCCCAAACCTATTTAAAAAACTACCAACACTTTAAAAAGTTATCACATTGCCCAATTATCCATGTCCGACCCGTTAACCGGGTTGTGAAATGTCGAATTTGATTTTATGATTTACTATTAAATTAAAAGTTTGATAATTATTACTTTAAAATTACAAGAATTCCCATAAATGGGTCTTCTTCCTCTTCACATGAATTGGGGTCATGGTAGCTGGAATTGGATCTTCTGAGTTAAATGTTCTCTATCTACTGCTGGTGTTAAACCACGCCAACTAATTTAAAGAAAATTTGAAAATTTGAGATAAGAAAATTTACCATACTTTAATGTTGTTATCTCTCCCTTATCTTTTCCAAAAAAAAAAAAAAAATCCTCATCTCTCTCATCTTTATTCATATCTTAATCATGTATCTCTGTTTCTCTTTTAACCTAACCGATATTCTCTCTCATATTTTCTATATTATAGCGCTTTTAGTTGTATTTTTCTAACTCCATCAATATCCATGCTTTTATATATAAAAGTTGCATGTCTTGCAATCACATTTTCGTCCATCTTAATTCCATGGCAAAGAACATTCATTTTTGGCGCGAAATATTTCCCCAATCGTCGTCGGAATGAGCAAGAGGAGAAAGAGAGGGAGGATCTTTTTTTTGGAAAAAATGAGGGAGGTAGCGTCGTTAGTTGACGTGATTTAACTGACGTAAGCCGATAAATTTGTTCACCACAAGGTAGGTATTTTGAATCCACAAAACGAAAGGATAATTCAGAGAAAATCTGATATATTATTTAATAATTGAATGAATGATTTGCTCTGCAGTGCATGTATTT
Organism: Cornus florida; assembly: GCF_030987335.1. Classification (NCBI taxonomy): domain Eukaryota; kingdom Viridiplantae; phylum Streptophyta; class Magnoliopsida; order Cornales; family Cornaceae; genus Cornus; species Cornus florida. The sequence goes on along the minus strand of NW_026775579.1, from coordinate 73,473,927 downwards.
ATAACTAAAAACCTTAACAGAATAAAGGAAATCCTAAAACGTAAGGAAACTGTCATAAAGGAAATCCTAAAAAAATAAGAAACTAGCAGCGCAAGGAAACTGCTCAAAAACAAACTTGCTCGGAAAATTCTTAAAAAATAAGGAAAGAAACATAATTACTAAAAACTACTAAATACCAAACAAGAAAGCAAATCGAATCCGTTTAGTCTTTTAACTAAATACCAAACAAGAAAGCAAATCGAATCCGTTTAGTCTTTTAACGAAAATCCCAAAATATTTAAAAATGAGAAAACGCCATTCCCGAGCCCTAAACGATTGAATTTGGCCAAAAGATGCCTTACCTCGGCAGGCTGCCGAGATATGCGAGTTGGGCCGTTTCTGATAAATCTGGACTCTTTCCTAGTTCACTTTGGGGTCAATCCAAAAAATCCATCAATATGCCCGTTTGGCCCCCTGACGGTCCAAACAAGCCATTAAGGCTTTAGCAATCAGTTCTACATCATTAACACTAGCAGTAGATAGATTTTAATGAATCGATCCAAGTCCCATGATAGCATGGGTTCATCGAAAATTTTAATCCGGCTTGGTGATTTCTCGGGTATGTTGGTTGATATAATTAAATCCAGATGATGCAGGAAATAGAAAGAACGATACGGGAGAAGGAAATAGAGAGGTTGGACGAGGTCATCGGCGAGCAACTCGTTGCCTTCACAACGATGGGAAGTTGTCATCGGAGGCAACCTCATTGGTATTAATACAACTCATATTTTGTTATTGTCGCGCTCTCGCTTTCAAATTCACCGAAGACTTAATTTCACTGTTTTTGTGCTCCCGCTCTCGAATTCACTCTAACTCCAATGATAAGTTAATTCTCCAAAAATATTTAGAGTTGTAGGATATCCACATCATAACGTTTTTAGTATAACCTAAAAGAAGTGATATTTTAATTTCTTAGCATTTATTTGGAAAAAAAAAAAAATCACACAAAAAATCATTTTCAACTGTTTATTAGAGTAGGTAGCCATCATATTTCTCACCCTCTTGTATTAGCATGGAAATGGACTATCCTTTGTTTGGATTAAGAGGGCTGACAAAGGAAAAGGGAAAATATATAAAGTATTTAAAAGGATTCAGTTTTCATTTGTTTCAATCTTCCAGACAGGGATAACTTTTAACAACCTTCAAATGAAAACTGAAAAAGCTAGTTTCTAGCTCTCTAATTGGCTGCACGAACTTTTTTAAAGAAAAAAAAATTTACTTTTGTAGCTCAAACCAATATCAATGTCAAATCTGAAACTCTATATAAAAGTGTTTGATAAATTCTTTCACGAATATGTCTCATCAACCAAAAACTAAATATTTATATTAAATTACAATGGGGGTAACATAACTTTCTCAAATTACATAAAAATAATATTTTGAATAGAATGTTACGTTTGAATCAACATCAAATGGCCATGATGCTGAACTAAGTATTCTTCCAAATTAATCAACATCAAATGGTCGGATCAGGAAGTCGCATATTAATTAAGACTCTCCTTCTAAATAAAAGTATTAAAACAACACATCATATTGCATTTCCAACTGATTAGCACATCATAGTCAAATAAAATATTTTTAAGCAACAAATCAACACCAATGGTCAAAAAATATTTTTAGGGTGCTAACACTCGGTTTGTATTTTCTAACTTTTATTTTTACCTTTTTATTAGGTAAGCCCACACGCACATTTCACAAATTTCTATGAAACTTAATTAAATTAATGATCCATTGGTATTAGTTATCTTTATTGGTATTTTTAATTTTACAAATAAAGACTACTATTTATTGCCACAGACAACTATATATAGCAACACTCACAACCAAACAAATGTAATTTTTCTTTACAGTATGATTTTTCTTCTGCTACCTGATTAGCTATATTTAAGTCCTTACTGGGTATGAAAGAAAGATAACATTAGAATAATGGCCATGAAACATGCATGGTTTATTATATTATTTATTTAGATTTTCTTTTTCTTTTTTTTCTCTCACATAAAGAAAGCAGAAAATTAAGAAACAAAGCAGAGATCACCCTCTATAGCTTTGATATATATTTTTTTTCCTTACACACCGTAATTTATTTGTAGATTGATTATTTAAGGTCCCATACCTAAAACTCTCGAAGCATTTTTTACTTATTAAAAAAAAAAAAAAACACTCTCGACTTATTTTTCATTTAAACTCAATTGAGGCCGGAGAATGTCACAATTAAGTTGGTCCCATCAACAAATTACTTACCATCAATGTTTTAATTAATCAACCAATTTTGGTGATGTTGCTCTCTCATTTTCATTTTGATATTGACCACAATGCTATGAAATATATTTTTCACCATGAAGAATTTCATTGTGAAATATTTTTTCGAAGAATTTCATACTTGACTTGCAGAAGTGTGAGTCTCATCACAATTATTGGCAATAACATTCACACCTCAATGACACACCAACTAATCGTATGTGTCAATTATTCTATCATCGCTCTCTTGCAAAATTCTTCACTCGGCCATCTCATCCCACCACTTCACAGTGAAGAATTTTTCTTTCCCTTCTTGTTCATAAATACAATTATTAGTGGAAGCAAAATTTTTATACCAATAATGTCATACATTCAATTGATAAATGTGGATTAAAAAAAAAAATTTGATAAACGAATAAGCCATCTCATCCTAACACCTCTCATGAATATATAAGCAGTTTTGAGTAAATGTGTTTAAGAGTATCAAATTCATATTTAAAATTTAAAATTTAAAATTAAAACAAATTTAGTTCAAAATTTTAACTAAGTTTCTTTCTGCTCCAAATTCAAATCATCAATGTTCCCAATCACACTGTTAACTCATTTAAAATTAGAAGTCAACTGCATGAAAAGATATGACATGATATAGACCATTCAGGCTCCTTAGTCCTTATTAGTGATGATGCACCTTTTTCCCTTACGACAGAAAAACTTTAATGCAAGTATTTAAGAAATGGAATCATTCACTGATTAAAAACCAATTAATATATGGTGATAGAGTCTAGACTCTAGTTAAATAAATGTATTATTATTTTTTTTTTTGGTAAATGATAAATGTATTCTTATTTTTATGGAAAGATATAATAAGTTGATAATATTGATGATATGGTATTGTGCGTGTAGGAAAGATTTTCTCCTGAATAAGGTATGAATGTATTTATATCATGTTTTTGCAGTCTGGGTATTGTTTGTACGTGGTATGGTTCACGCGATGTAATGGATTTAAATGAATATTGATGTAAATAGATCGAATCGGTCAATTCATGAAAATGTGTAACTGTATAAAACCTTTCAAAAAAGTTTATGAATTAATTAATACGGCGAATTATGATTTATATGAAAAGAATTTTAGAAAAAATTTAATATGCCAATATTCCACATTCATTAACCTACTAGATTCGATCATATTTACTTATATAATAAGATGTCATTGATGACATAATACTCTCGGTAAGAAAGCTTAATATTGACCCTTAAACAGTAGTTATCGTACTCAAATTTGTATTCTCAAACCCTTTTTTTTTTTTTGATTGTTTTCAAATCAAAAAGAAAACTACAACATTTTTATACATGTGCATGTATATATATTAGTGGGTTACCTGTTACCACCACATTCATGTACATGGTTAAATGTGGATCACTCAGAGTGCTCGGAATTAAAAAAGCTAGAGAAAAATAAGAAGCAGCATTCATTTTTTTCCGGCCATCAAAACATGCATGGACCTTTATTATTGTCGGGACACTTGGAATATCTAATTAAATTTTGTTGGAACCTTCCCCAAATGTGTATATTAATTTTATAATACAAAAGAGTAATAATTAAATTTGGCTAATACATGCGAAAAAGAAATTAAACTCACCACCTGTGACTTTGAATGCTTCTCAACTAGATTTTAAAATAATTAATTGTTTCTTTCATTTTGGGCAGACAAGTTGGTAACAAACCTTAGTTTATCAAATTGGTTTTTGTTTCATATTCGGGATTAATCATTGGACTAAAACTATAAATAACGTACTTCAATAAATTATATCTAACAAAGACTCTTGGTCAGTGTTAAGAAATATAAAAATCTCTTTTCTTTTGATATATCAATATTTATATCAGTAATTGTTATATTTTTCGATTTGTTAAGATAATATGAAAAAAAAACAATTGCATCGTATTAGTTGGGTACTAGAGTTGGATTGATATTGTTTATTTACTGATATCTGACCATTTGTCATGAGCATGTATAGATTACACAATTCAAGGACCAGTCACAATCATGTAGAGCATTATTGAGGGTTAGCATTGAAGGTATTGAAGGTTACATTGCCCTCAAGCCTAGGATATATATATATATATATATATATATATATATATAGAGAGAGAGAGAGAGAGAGAGAGAGAGATACTACTAAAAACAATGCACCTAAGTTTGCATGGGGTGACTTGGCAAAGGTTTAGCCACATATAGATACCCTCAGCATTTATAACTCCCACCACATGATAGAGATCAAGAAGGTTTGGGGCGCACCACAATCCTGGTGATTCCTTCCATAGTGTATAACAGCAACTAAACTTGTGGACACAACTTTCTTTTTTTTTTTCGTTCCTTTTTTTTTTTTAGGTAAATTTGTGGACACAAGTTCACGTACAACTAACTAACTGAGGCTTTCTTAATTTCTGTTTGAATTTAATTGTTTTTATTCCTTTCATGGTGACCTATGATATGGGTCAAGTGAAGGAGGATACAGAACTCTAGACTCTCCGATGTTAGAACTTAGAACTAAGCCTAATGGACCAATAAATGAAATTTACTTAATTAATTAATTATTGCAACCTACCATTGTAAAATGACAAAATTAACCCTATGGTTTGTGAAAAAGAAATTCAATACATCGTAGCAAAGAATTGAACAAGAAGTGGTGATATATATAAAGGGGTGGAGAGAAAAAAGAGTGGTGGTGCTAAGGAAGAACAAAGAGAAATTGGTTTTAACCCACAATAAAAAAAAAAAAAAAAGGAGAATTGAGAAAGAAAGAGATCAATGGAGGTTGGATGGGATAGATGAAGGACATGAGAACATGAGATTGAGAGAGGGAAGATGGAAGATGGAATCTTTTGGTTATTATTATTATTATTATTTGTTGGGATTTTTGCACAATTTTATTGGTCGAATGATACAATTGTGGTGGTCAATTGTATGGCCGTTGACCAACAGGCCTGTGGCCTAGCAGTACAAGACTCCTACTTTCCAAAGGGAGGTCAGGGGTTCGAACCTCAATGGAGGCAGTGTGTGTGAGTCCCAACTAGGAAAAAAAAAAATTGTATGGCCGTGTGGATGGCTTAATGTGCAAACTAAGGGTTTGATGAGGCAATAAGCAAACTTTAAGGAAAGTAATTGATAAGGAATAAATTGTTTTGTTCCAGCGACAAGTAAGGTATCCAAAGGCGGCAACTTTGACCTATAAATTAGACATAGCATGCACGCTGCAAAAAAGGTAGATCCCGGTGTGATCCTATGGGGAGATCATACGGTGATCCCAGTGAGATCCTTGAGAGATCCAAGAGAGGGTAGAGCCATAATAAGTTATATTGGTTTTTTATGAGAAGAAATCATTTTGTGTGTACAATCTTCAAGAGAGATATTTGAAGTTTGTCTTTAGGTGGGTTTTCTTCTTTATGTAAACCATATTATTATTGTAGGTTTTCTCTTGAGAGCGTTTAGTGAGCTTTTCTTCATTTGGTGGGTGACGTTTGATTGTGAAAGAGGGATTACTGTCTGCAAGAACCAAAATGCTCTTCAATTTGTAATCTTTTTCTATATAATAATATAGATCATCAAACGTACGTTCTTCAATTTGTAATCTAGCTTTTTCTATATAGTGATACAGATCATCATCGCCTGTGGACGTAACCCTATTTGTGAGGGTGAACTACGTATAAATCTTATCTTGTGGTGTGTTTTTTTTCATCTTTATTCATATCCTTCTGTTATTAGAATTTGCCATCATTGTGTGTATATTTGTTTAGGTCGTTGCTGCCCAACAAATTAGTATAAGAGCTTCTTTTGTGCCCAACAAACTGGTATAAAAGCTTCCGTCGTGCCCAACGTTGTTGTTATTATTATTGTTATTATTATTATTATTATTATTATTATAGTTGGTTCAATATTTTCTCAAGTGTCAACTTTGAACTACTGATATAAAAAAATAAAAAAAAACAAAAAGTCAAATAAAAAAATATATAAAAAAAACTTTGAACTACCTTTCAAGATGTTAACCTAATACATTCTAATGCATTTTCTGGGAAGGGTTGCAATAGTTTTAGCTGCTTGATCACTTGCAAGATTATATTTTACAAAATTTTGGTGAAAAATAGAAGTATACAACATGCCAAATTTGAAATCTAATGTAAAACGTTTTACATAACAAAATGGAGCTTAATTTACATAATGTTGATTGAGATATTCACAGGAGAAATGTTGTTTTCTTCTTTTTCTTCAACCTCACTTTTGGAGAGATGAGTTCATTGATACCACCTAGGACACAGAACTGAAACGAAAACGTAACAATAAATAAGGAATAATGCAATCACACAACAAACACTAGATTTATGCTATTCACACAAAACTAGTTGAGAACTGATGAGAAGAGATTCACTATATCAATGTAGAGATATTAAAAAATAGAAAATTTTTAACATCAGACCTTGCACACAAACTCTTGATCGAGTTCTCTAGTTATTAGTGTTCAGCCCCACTGTAACTCACTTTTTAGTGAAAATGTGTAATTAGATAGACATGGAAAGAGTGATCGGATGAAGTTTTTAGGTTGAGATTTTTATTTGACCGTTTGATAGGAAAGAAGAAAATTGGATGGATAAAAAATAAGTGAGACATTTTACATACGACCCACCTACCCTAGGGTTGCATTAATGACTTATTTTGTTGGTAAAGACAAAGGTGAGAGAATGTTTGTTACAAAGAAAGTCTTATAAAAAAAACTTTGCATTTTTTTTTTTTCACATTCCCTCCAAATTTGGAGGGATGAAAATTTGTGAAAAGGAGAAATAATGATTCATCAAACTTTTTTTCTTCTCTCCTTATCTCCCCTCTACTAAAAGAAAAAAAATTGTTTCTACCAAACATTAATTTTGACATGACAAATAAAGCAAAAAAAAAAAAAAAAAATTGAATTTCACTTATTAAAATATTCCCTCTCTCTCAAAATACTCACTTTTAGTCCCAGTTCCTAAAGTAAACAACTATTTTGAGATAAAGGGAGTATATATAAGGAAATTTGAATATTGGATGGACTTACATTAATTAGCTCCATTTCTTTTTTGTAGCAGTTGACAAATTGTTACGAAATTAAACCGAAAACATGAGAAAGAAATCAAACACACACAACAAGAATATACTGATTTTACTTGGTTCACTTAAAAATCAGGATTACGTCCAAAAGTTATAGGAATTTCATTATGATGATAAAAAATAGCAACGGATACAAAAATTTCAAAATGAATATATATCCTCAAACTAGGACAACATAATAAATATAAAAAAATATCAAAATATCTTCCAAAAAATTTAAATGACCTTAATGTACAGTATTTATTGAGCCCCACACTACCTATCACAAATTCCGTAACCAAATTGCTGAAAGGGATTGCTTTAAGTATATTTTGTATCATCACCAAGAAGTAATCGAAATACAGGAAAGGGATTGTGTATTCATGATCTTATCATGACAATGACAGTGTCTTAAACCGGTTATCTAATGATATATGCATAATATAGTACTATAGAGAGATATATATATATATATATATATATATATATATATATATATATGGTGTGTGTAGAATGAGATTTTGAGAAAAGACCGTTGAAGAATCATGAATTTTGAAGAAGAGTTGTGAATCTTGTGATACAACACCACGAAGCACCTCTCGGGACCCACCACAGCTATGTGAGATACGGTTGGGATTCATCTCTTTTGAAAATTTTCTTTGGAGAAATACAATTAAAATATGGAGTGGCCTACAACACATTTGCAAAAGTCGAAATGTGAAGGTAAGAATTTTGTATTCTATTTTATAAGAATATTGACTCTTAATTAGTAGATATTATTTACACTTCTTAAAAAGAATAATAGTAAAAAAAAAAAAAAAAATTAATATGTGTGTATATTAAAATAGATTCAATTCATATAGATATAAACCTAAATATAAACTTTCCAACCAACATTTACTACAAATAAATACAGTAAATTAATAACTAAAATTGGTAGGCATTTCCATTTGTTCAATCCACCACTCGGCACTCAGCAAACTATATTGATCTACCAGCATACATATGTGCCACCATGCTATTTGTTCGGAATCATTCATGTATTACCTCTGTTCCATATTAAAAGTCCACTTCGAAAAGGGAATTGTTTCTGAAGTGAACTTTTAATATGTAACGGATGGAGTAATAATTTTGTGTACACTTGAAAGTTGAAAATTGAAACCACCACCACCAATCAAAGAATTTTTTTTTTTACATATTATGGATTAATTACTTGTTGACACATATATAAAAAATTGATACATTTATTTACTTGTTGGTTATTATTGACCGAGGACCATTGGTTTTGGATCGTATAATAATTTTTTGAAGCCGATATCCACCTTTTATCATCAACTTTTTTAAAAAAAATTACTTGTTGGCACATATATAAAAAATTGATACTTTTATTTACTTGTTGGTTATTATTGATAGAATATCATTGATTTTGGATTGTATAATAATTTCTTCAAAGTCTCCTCCTTTAACCCTCAACTTTAAAAAAAAAAAAAAATCCAATAGTAGCACCCACCACCATGGCACGGCCAAAACCACCATGTTTTCTCTTCCCTCTTCGACAATTTTCATTATTAACTTTAATTTATAACGTCAATTTGCCTCCATCCCTATACTATCCTACCATGCATGATCCCACTATCCTACTGTTACGGGGTTGGGACCTTGACAAGCCCCTTGACAGCCATGGGATGCTGCCAGCGTGTACTGGGGGTGCCCAGTGGCATTTTCGTAAATGGCAAAAAAGTGAAGCTTGGAGTTTTGGCTCGGGATCTTTATGGGAGCTACCTTGAGTCCATAGAAGATGGTTGGCGCAGACGGCACTCGATTTGGATGTCGTGCACTTTGAGACATTTATATGTGAGTGCAGATTAGTGGGCTTGGCACGGGCTAAGTTCACAAGGTTGGCTCAGATGTTGCTTAAAGTATGGACCACACAAGTCATGGACGTGTGGCATAGTCAAGTCAGGGACATGGGCACAAGGCAGTGGGAGTAGGCAAGGCTCAGCGTGCAAGGTTGGCTCAGGGGACTCAGACATGGCTTATGGTTACAGAAGATGGCTAAGTGGGCTCAGGTGGTTGGGGGAAGTTACACTTCCCACTAAGTGGGCTCAGTTGGTTGGGAGGAAGTTACTAACACTTCCCACTAAGTGGGCTCAGTTGGTTGGGGGAAGTTACACTTCCCACTAAGTGGGCTCAGTTGGTTGGGGAAAGTTACTGGCACTTCCCACTCATGTGGGGAATGGGGGTGTGCTGAATTACTTCCCATCCATGTGGCACAGATTTGAGAGGACAACACACAGGCGGTTGGAGGTGGTTTCTTCCATTATGCTGAGTGCAACTTCATGTGGACACGTGGCATGAGCTAAGCATGCCAACAAGCTAGTAGTTGGGCTTGTCAACTACATATGTAGTGTTGGCACACTTAGTGGGTGCCAACATGACCCTAGGTGGATGGGGGTGTCATCCAACACTTTAGTGGGTAGTTGTGGATGGATGGGGGTGTCATCCACCACTTTAGTGGGCAGTTGTGGGCAATTTTGGGAGTTTGCCTATATATTGCTAATGTGGGTTCTGTAGAGAGGGCAGATTGAGAGTGAGACACAGAGTTGTGTTATGAGAGACTCTTGTATGCTTCTGCAGGTTGAGGCATTTCCTTGTACTGTTTTGTGAATAATAGTAAAAGGTTGGAAGCCTTGTGCTTCTGTAAATTCGTGGGTATTATTACCTTTACATTCTTGCAACTATACTTGTGTGTGAGAGTGTTTTACTTACTGTGTGTTATAGGCAACAAGTGTGAGTTGGCTGAGCTAAGTTAGAAATTCAGAGAAAAGTGTTTCATATTTCTGGCTTAGTGCCATCACAGGCCACTAGATTCGTGTTCAGAATTTACCCTTGTGACAATTGGTATCAAAGCCCAGAGTTGGGTTCATCATGGCCGGTGGTAATGCTGCAGAAGCTCTTAAAGATCGTGTGACTTGTTTGGAGGCCTTGGTGGGTGCTTTACAATCTGACGATGCTACTGCCTTGACGGAGCAGATGGAATTGTTTGCAATTGAGTTGCAGACAATACGATCAATGCTCGAAGAGTTTGTGGAAGAGACAAACTCAAAGATACAAATTATGACGGATGATGTGATGCCCATGACAGACCTCTTCAAAGATAATTTGAAGGATTTGGAGGGCGAGGTGGCTCTGTTGAAGAGGGCCATGCACAATCGGACTGTTGTGGGAGAGAAGCCATCATCTTCCAAAATCAAAATTCCAGAACCAAAGTCATTCGGGGGCAAGAGGAGTGCCAAAGATCTGGAGAATTTCTTGTGGGATATGGAGCAATATTTTCGAGCAGCCCACATTCCAGATAATGACAAGGTAATTATTACCAGTATGTATTTGTCTGGTGATGCTAAATTGTGGTGGCGAACTCGGGTGGAAGACGAATTGCGTCCAAAAATTACTATATTTGCAGAACTGATGAAAGAACTGAATGAGCAGTTTCTTCCAGCAAATTCTGGCTGGGTGCCTTGGGAGTCATTGAGGAGACTCAAGCATACGGGTATAGTGCGTGAATATGTGAAAGAGTTCACATCTTTGATGCTGGATATCAAAGATATGTCCGAGGGGGACAAATTGTTTAATTTCATGGCAGGCTTGCAATCATGGGCACAAATCGAGTTAAGGAGGAGCGGTGTGATCGACCTCTCTTCTGCTATAGTTGCAGCAGACAGCGTGGTGGACTTGCAGATTGAAAAGTCTGACTCTACTATCGCCAGCAAACTGAAGAAAAAGGGCAAGTTCGGTTACAAGCCCAAGAGCTTTGGTGTTGCTGAGGAAGAGAAAGATAAAGGGAAGCCAGAGGCGATGTTTATCCAGCAAAGGCCAAAGCTGGACAGTGGTTGCTTCATTTGCAAGGGTCCACACAGGGCGAGGGACTGTCCTAAGAAGGAGAATGTGAATGCTATGGTTGCTGAAGAAGCCAATGGAAGAGATTTAGACTCGGATGAGGGTAATGTTCAGGTCAATCCTCTTGTCATGCAGTCATGATAGGTGCAGGTGGGCGCGTGGCTTTGGGGGAAGGCTATGCAGAGATGCTCACGGAGTTATTGCCAAGTTTGGTAATGGTGAATTTCCTCTTTATTTGTTTTTCTAATTTGGGTTGCTAGTTGTGAGGACAGAATCCAAAGGTGTTCAGAATTCGTGTTATGAATTGATGCGGAGGTTGGGGTTTATGGCATTATTCAAGTGCAGCAGTGGAGTTGTTGCAGTGTTAATATTCAGCATTCGGGTTGGTCGGGGCCAACATGCTAAGTTGCAGGCAGAGACTTGTGACACTTTATGATTGCTTCAACAAGGACGTTGAAATTCTTAAGTGGGGGAGGTTTGTTACGAGGTTGGGACCTTGACAAGCCCCCTGACAGCCATGGGATGCTGTCAGCGTGCACTGGGGGTGCCCAGTGGCATTTTCGTAAATATGGCAAAAAAAGTGAAGCTTGGAGTTTTGGCTCGGGATCTTTATGGGAGCTACCTTGAGTCCATAGAAGATGGTTGGCGTAGACGGCACTCGATTTGAATGTCGTGCACTTTGAGACATTTATATGTGGGTGCAAATTAGTGGGCTTGGCACGGGCTAAGTTCACAAGATTGGCTCAGATGTTGCTTAAAGCATGGACCACACAAGTCATGGACGTGTGGCATAGTCAAGTCAGGGACATGGGCACAAGGCAGTGGGCGTAGGCAAGGCTCAGCGTGCAAGGTTGGCTCAGGGGACTCAGACATGGCTTATGGTTACAGAAGATGGCTAAGTGGGCTCAGGTGGTTGAGGGAAGTTACACTTCCCACTAAGTGGGCTTAGTTGGTTGGGAGGAAGTTACTAACACTTCCCACTAAGTGGGCTCAGTTGGTTGGGGGAAGTTACACTTCCCACTAAGTGGGCTCAGTTGGTTGGGGGAAGTTACTGGCACTTCCCACTCATGTGGGGAGTAGGGGTGCGCTGAATAACTTCCCATCCATGTGGCACAGATTTGAGAGGACAACACACAGGCGGTTGGAGGTGGTTTCTTCCACTATGCTGAGTGCAACTTCCTGTGGACACGTGGCATGAGCAGAGCATGCCAACAAGCTAGTAGTTGGGCTTGTCAACTACATATGTAATGTTGGCACACTTAGTGGGTGCCAACATGACCCTAGGTGGATAGGGGTGTCATCCACCACTTTAGTGGGTAGTTGTGGATGGATGGGGGTGTCATCCACCACTTTAGTGGGCAATTTTGGGAGTTTGCCTATATATTGCTAATGTGGGTTCTGTAGAGAGGGCAGATTGAGAGTGAGACATAGAGTTGTGTTATGAGAGACTCTTGTATACTTCTGCAGGTTGAGGTTTTTCCTTATACTGTTTTGTGAATAATAGTAAAAGGTTGGAAGGCTTGTGCTTCTATAAATTCGTGGGTATTACTACCTTTACATTCTTGCAACTATACTTGTGTGTGAGAGTGTTTTACTTACTGTATGTTATAGGCAGCAAGTGTGAGTTGGCTGAGCTAAGTTAAAAATTCAGAGAAAAGTGTTTCATATTTCTGGCTTAGTGCCATCACAGGCCATTAGATTCGTGTTCAGAATTTACCCCTGTGACACCTACCATGATGCCACTAAGAAAATTATAAAAAAAATTTGCGGTTGCGATTCGGTTTTTGCCCGAATAATGTACTTTGTGTGGACAAACTTTACAAAAAATTTGACCCTTTTCTCTTATGGGTCGTGGATCGGATTATATTACTCTCATGTTCTATAAGAATGTCTAGAGTTTGAAGTGTTTTAAAAGAGAATGGTCATAGTTGTAAATTAGAATGCTCATAAAATGCTCATGACAAGGGTCGGTTTGGAGTTGATACTTGTAATCTTCCATTATGAAATCTTTTACAGGATATAGACTTTATGTCAAACTACGAAAACCTTTTGTATTCTATATACGTGATGTGCTTATTTTTTTATTGATTTTATAATTGTGTTATTGATTCCCGAAATTTTCCACAATAATTTCATCAAATAATCATGAATGATTTGTATATACTAGTAATTTATTTTTTATAAGGAATGGATTTTAGAGGAATAAAAAATCAATTAGTTCCTGCATAATTTTTATATTGTTTCTTCTCTTAACTGGAAACTTGATTGTGTTATAACTATCAGGGTGTCCTAATTCAAAATCAAATTCACCAACTTTTTTTTTTTGGGTAAATAAATAAGTTTTTTTTTTTTATACAGTATTTATATCAAATTCACCATGTTAATAACAAAATAATATAAAAGTTTAACATCACCATGTTAATAACAAAATAATGTAAAAGTTTAATCTAATAAGGAGGTGTGCAACTATAATTATGTATATTGTCAATACAAAGTTCATGATTGCAACAGAGTTGGCGAACACTAATACAATCCACTGGATTTGGGTTTTTTTTTTAATTTTATTTGAAAGGTAGGATTTGGGTTGTTAAAACCAACGCACAAAAGAGAGGCCCAGTTTTGAGGTCCATAACCCAATGAACACATTTAATCATGGCCCTACCCAATTCAAAAGTGACCCTGGTCGGATTAAAGACTGTGAAATACAAAATTGATAGGATGACATAATGTGGAACTGTTTTAGAGATTTTTTTATTATTGCCCCCTCACTCTAAAATTAGGAAAAAATTTCTCTCCTGTTACTCTCAAATTAGGAAAAAAAAATTCTCCAGTTACTCTCTCACTGGATTGGCTCGGCAATTGAGTTAAATTTATATTTACTAAATTTCTAATATATACATTTCGTATACAATATATTTATTATTTAATAAGTTGACTTTCACTTCGTAGATCCTAGTTAATTGAAATTTGAACAAAAAAATAAATAAAAACCCTAAAAAATAATAAGAATCCCCTAGAAAAATATGATGCGTGTATATATATATATTTTATATTTCTTAATTTTGCTTGGCAGACTTTAGTAACATGATTGCCTTGAGCACATATACTTGTATATAAGGAGAGAGGTGGAAAAGGAAAAAATAAAAAATAAAATCAATATTTTTTTTTTTTTAGCCTACATTGTTTTTTTCCAATCATTCTCTTTAAAATTTAAGAATTAAAGTTGTTCAGAGAATTGAGTAATTTGACTAATCTTAATAATTCATAATTGTATAATTTATTTTTCTTTATATTTTTTTTTAGTAGCATGTTTTTTTATACAAACATGAAAAAGAATGAACTCAAAAATAATATTTTTTTTTCTTGAAAACTGCTTGTTTTTATTTGATGTTCCTATGTTATCCAACTTGCCTTTTAGAAGTTCACTAAAATAGAAATTTTTAGAGAACTTACTTCTTTGAAACTCAGTAGAAAAAAAAAAAAAAAAAAAAAAATCAATCGTTAGAAAAGAAAGAAATTGGTTGTTTATATATATATAGAGAGAGAGAGAGAGAAATTAACATACACCATGCTCTTTTTGTGTTCTCTGATTGAAAGCCCTCGAGTCTATGACCCCAAATTTTTATTTTTATTTTTTGTATTTTTAAGCTTCACTGTTTCTCTTAAATTAATAGTAGTTAGTTCTACTTCTACGTAAGAAGTCATGAAGTACTGTTTTAATTTAAACAATATAAATAATTATATTATTAAATTTAATAATTCATCCTTTTATTAAAACTTTGCTAAAAATAGACATCATCAAACACAAATTCATTTATTTATTTTTAGTATTTGAAACCATAAGGATAATTTTGGCATGCACAATCACTTTCTTTTCATTTTCATGTTATCAAAACTAACAAACTAATATTTTTATACAATTTTTCTGAATAAATTTTCATACTAACCAAATGTTCTTTTCATTCACTTCACTTTTCTTTTCTTTTATTTTTCTTACTTATTTCTATCTAACCAAACCAACCTAAATGAAAAACGTTTCACATTTTTGTGAACGAAAGAGAAAACATCAAAGAATTATTTGTGAATAGCTTGATTGATTTGCAATTCGATTTATATGTGTAGACATCAAATGCAGCCACATTGTGATCCGTTCAAGATCACATGTGAATTACAATCGGCTCAGATGGACCTTAAAACTGGGCCTCCCTATGTACACAACCTACTTATATGTGCTTATTATGCACATACATGTCATTATTTTATATTTGTAGGGAAAAAATTATAATATTTGTGCCTATTATAAATGACCATATGACTCGTATGAGTTAGAGGGGTTTTTTTTTTTTTTTTTTTCCTTGGTTATGATGGCCTTTGTTTAATGAAGGAAATAATTGTTGAAATGTGTAAAATTGTGTTCTTTTTGAGGTTTTCTTTTTTCTTTCTTCTTTGCGAGAGTATAGTTATGTTGTGTTTTGGTTTTGGTAAAAAAAATTTAGTTTTTCTATTTGTTACAATTACTTTCTTTTGTTATTTTTATTCAGAATTTTTATTTCAGTCACATTATCTTTCTTTTTGTGTGTTTGATTTTAATTTCTTTGTCTTTGCTTATTAATCTCCTTTTGTTGATGAATACCAATAAATATATATATTTTTAGTTTTTCTACCTCTTGTCAGAAGTACTTTATTTTGTTGTCTTTATTCCGAATTTTTTATCTTTCTTTTTGTGTGGTTGACATAATTTCTATTTCATAAATTGTTTATTGATCTCCTTTTGTATCTCTCTCCTTAATTTCCAGGATAATGAAGAGGTGCCATAGCAGGTTTAGCAGTGTGGAAGCTGTGTCACACAGCGATGAACTTGTAAATGAGATTTTGATTCGATTGCCTCTTTTTGCATGCCAAATCTATATTTTGATAGAAGTTATAATGCCAAAATGTTATATTTTAGCAATTCTGTCTAATAGTGTATTTTATCCGAAATGTTATTTTTGACACAAGAATCTTTATTTTTTAATTATCATTTCCAACTACAATTTTCAACAACAAATTTTTATTTTTTATTTTTTATTTTTAGTTTTTGTATTTTAGTTAGCTTATTTGCCTTATTAAAAATAAATAAATAAAAACACTGACATATGTATATACACACACAAACACAACAAACACACACACACACACACATATATATATATATATAAACACACAACAACAACATATACATTTATATACACACAACACTGACATATATATATATATATATATATATATATATATATATATATATATACAAGCACAACTGATATATATATATACACACACACACACACAAGCCTGACACCAAATTGACCGCCCATGCGAGAGAGAAGAGAGAAGGAAGAGAGCAATAATATATTTGACAATAGATATATGTTGTATTATATTTGGCACAACATTGGCAAAAATATATTTTGGCAGTCCATTTGGCATGTCATTAGAGAGCCCATTTTAAACTCACAGGGTATATTTTGAAAATAACAGCCCAAATAACAGCACATTGGAATTGCTCTAAGTATTGTCCAAATATAAAAAAAAAATAAATAAAAAAAAAAATAGAACCTTAGCCAACTTTTTTGTTCAATCATTCTCTTTAAAATTTAATAATTAAAGTTGTTTAATTCAAATGAATTCTATGAAAATTTGACAATCAAGTAATTTGACTAACCTTAATAATCAATAATTATATAATTTGTTTTTTTTTTTTTGTAATTTTTTTTTAGCAGCATGTTCTTTATACATATTTTAATTTTTATTTTAAAGTGAGATTATTTTGCATTTTATTTTAATTTTAATTTGAGTAAAAAGCTAAAGTTAAATTATATAATAACATATTTTGCATAATATATTGTATAATGTATAATGTATAATGTATAAAATGGTATTCATATTGAGATATATATAAATATATATACACAAAAGTAAAATTATTTAATAATACGTTTGGAAGAGGTGAATCACCACCCTTGGATTGGGTGAATCACCACCCTCGGATGAGTCCAGAGAGAGTAACTGGAAATATAGGGTTGGTACCACCTGTTCCATTCTCTCTCAAAATGCGGAGCCTAGGAAGCCGCCCCTTTCTCTCTTCGTCTCTTCCCATCGAACTCCAAATCAATCCAGTGGGAGGTGTAGTTCATTCGAAGAAACCAACCCACAGTTCTCTCTGATCTGATTCTTCAAGTTCAGGTAATTAATCATAATTTCGATATGTTTGGGGATCCAATTTCACTCTGATCCGATTATTTCTATGGTGTTTTTTTTTTGGTTTTAAATTTGGATGATTTTGTTTTGGGTTTTGTGGTTTAAATTCAATTTGTTGATGAATCGCGCCGATTGGATTTGCAATTTATGGGTAAAAATATTTTCTTTTTTCCTTCTTCTTGAAGTTAAGAATAGAGTTTTGTTGTGTTCTGGTTATAGTGAAAGTTAAGAATTTTGAGTTTAGAATGGAACTTTTAAGATTTTCAATTTGTTGCAGTTACTTTATATTTGAAAGTCACATTATCTTTCTTCTTTGCGTGTATGCAATTTATGGGTAAAAAATTGTTCTTTTTGATATATATATATATATATATACATTTTTTTAGATAGCCCGTCCGGCCAATCACACTATTATTTATTTATTTATTTTGTTTTAAATAAATTCGTTGAGGTCACCACTTTTTTCTTAAGAAATGTAATGTGAATGCATAATTGGTGTATTTACGCCTACTAATAGTTACAAATGAAGGGTGTTATACCTCTTTAATCAGGTAGTGGTTTAAAAACTAAATGAAAAAATTAATTCAAACGTATTATTAAATTTACTTCAAATTTTTATACATATATATTTATTTTTTTATATGATATTCATTAATTTAATTGAAAGAAATATATTTGATTGACTTTTTTTTTCTTCAAGAGCATGCTTTGATCAGAAGAGGATGAGAGATAGTGAAAAATAAAATTGTTGTTAATTCAATGAATGGTTATAACTCTTTAATTCAATATTTGATATATAAAGTGCCATACAAGATAGGAGTTTGTGTGGAAAAAATTTATTGTTATATATATTGTCATTTATGATTTTCTTAATTGGAGTTATAGGTAATAGTAATCTAAGACCTATTAGTCTTTATTGTGTTTGTTCAATAATATTCTTTCGTTGAAACTGTCGGTTGGTGAAATTTCTAAAAAAATTATTCTTATATATATTATCATTTATGATTTTCTTAATTGGAGTTATAGGTAAAAGTAAACTAAAACCTATTAGTCTTTATTGTGTTTGTTCAATAATATTCTTTCGTTGAAACTGTAGCTTGGTGAAATTTCTACACGCTATGAAGTTTCTACAAGAAGTTTCTTGGAAGTAGGGAGGATAAATGACATTAAAGCAACAAAAACCATATGTGGAGAACTATACAAGCTTCGATGTGCCCTGCTCCCTGTATTTTTTCTTGAAATGATCTAGTGCTGTTTTGTTTTTGCATTTTATCTCAGTTAATCTGACATGCACCACATCTTGTCTTTCTGGACAACCTTTAAAAAACAAAAAAGAAATTATAAAACATTTCAGCAAGAAATTCAATATAATTGTATTTGAAATTGGAATTAAATTAGTCACCTCAACTTACCATTACACCAAAGCCCCGCCTATTATTGCAAAAAAAATTCAGTCAGTTAAGAACTTGACTGAAAAGAATGAGAATGAAATGCCATAATAAAAAAGTACTTACTCCAACCGCACGAGATCTTTAAGCCCATAGTCCTCTGCACCTAAGAGTGTTGTAAAAAGCTCCTAGGTAACATCTGGTGCAGAGGACTATTGGCTTAAAGATCTCGTGCTCCAGCTGCACGACACCATCTGCACGAGATCTTTAAGCCCATAGTCTACCTCGGTGCTTTCTACAACACTCCAGGTGCAGAGGACTATGGGCTTAAAGATCTCGTGCTCCAGCTGCACGACACCATCTGCTCCAGCTGTTGGAGTAAGTACTTAATTATTATGGCATTTCATTTTCTTTATTTTTAGTCAAGTTCTTAACTGAGTGAATTTTTTTGCAATAATAAGAGGGGCTTTGGTGTAATTGTAAGATTGGGAAAAGAACTTTGGGGTGACTGATTTAATTCCAGTTTCAAATATAATTATATTGAATTTTTTGCTGAAATGTTTTATAATTGTCGTCCAGAAAGACAAGAAGTCGTGTTTGTTAGATTAATTGAGATAAAATGCAAACTTGAGAACAAAACAGCACTAGATCATTTCAAGAAAAAAAAAATGTTGTGAGGATTCTTGATGGTCCTTGCAAGGTGAGAACCTCAAATCTTTGTTGTATTTATTAATATTAATTGTTCTATAGTAGTCTTCAACACTATTTCTGTCATATATAGGGCCAGCAAGGTTCGGTTGAACATATATATAGAGGAATTCTGTTCATCTACGATCGGTACCATCATGAAAATGCTACGTCTATAATCCCGTCACAAACCAATGGTTAACTCTTCCTGAACCAAGACATGCTCCATTCTTAGAGGCTCTCTCTTGTGAGGAATGTAGCAGCAAAGATGGTGATGGTGTAGTGCATTTCAAAGTAACCATAGCTATTATGAAAAGGATAGTGGGAGCCACATATGACAGATTATATATAGAAACTTTCTCTTCTCGTACAGGCAAATGGAGCGAATCATGTCTCACTTCTCCATCTGAATTTTCAGATGACAACGGCGGAGTCCTAACTTTGTCATGCAGTAGGTGGGATCTTGTACTGGAAAGTTAGTAGTGGTCATTTGGTTGCTTATGATCCCAACCTGAGGGAAATTCGTCTCTGGCTGATAGAGTTGCCTCGTCCCTGTTGGAAAAAGAGGAAGGGATTCTATATGGAATATATCTTGGGACACTTGTCGGCAGCGGATGGTTGTCATCTTCGGTTTGCCATAAGTGAAAACTGATAGTGTGGGAGCTCAAAAAGCAGCTTTCTAGTTATAGTTGATCAAGCATCAGACCAAGTAGTGAATGGGTGTTGAAGGAAGAAGTGAGTCACAAGAAGTTGGGCATCGGTAATTCTCCTTCTCACATTCGATTGATAGAATTTCATCCTCGCAATGCAAAACTTGTGTATCTTCAGAGGGAAAGCATGTTGCTATGATTTTGAGACGAGAAGATTGGAACCTTCAGTATCATGGAAATGGAACTGGCAAACGACAGAGTAGTTCCTTGCTTCCAACCACCTTGTCGCCCCTTCTTTGCCTTGTTTAGCCGGGTCTGCCCAGACTTAACATAATGTAACCTTGTACTATATTATATATTCAGATTTCAATGTATATTACCTTACATTATAAGCTTTTTTTCTATTGAGGTGCATTTGGTCTTAATGGTAAAAATGTATAGAATGCTTGGGTTTCATCTGGGAGAGTTATGGATGACATAAAGTCTAAGAAGAAGATGAGTAATGCTGCTATCTGTATCCCATGTCCACAATTGTAAAATAAATGATGGAAGGAAGCAGGAGGAGGGGTGGGATAAAACTGACTTAAAAGGGTAAAATGGTAATGTACGATGAAATTTTTGTTAAAATAATAAGTAAACGTGTCATGGTAGGGTCCGTTTTAAAAGTGCAAAAATCATGTTTTGGCAACCAGAGTTCTTTGCTTTTGCTTAGACTCCAAACTGAAGCAGCAATGTTTCTGCATTAAGAGTGTATTTAATACTATTTAGAAACTTGTTTGGTAACGTAAATTTGTTACAAGATATTTAGAAACAAAATTATGAAAGTATGTTTGATAAAAAGTGTTTAAGTTTGAAAATTTGAATGGTTAGTTAAAAATATTATTTTAGAATTTTTTATTTATTTTTTTGAGCAGTGTTTTGTTACAGTGTGGAAATAAACAAAAATATCATTTTAATGCTTTTAATTTTGGCCTCAATTTTGGAGTGTTTCGGTACTATTCAAAAGCACAACAAAAATACACGAAGCAAAAGCACTAGCCAAACAGACCTTTAGTAATTTGTTTTTGTTTTCTCTTAGGTGTTTGGTCAGATGGAAGTAGCCGGAAAGGAAAATAAAAGGAAAATTTGTTAATTTTTTAAGAGTTTGGTTGGAATGAAAGTGAAAATTTGAAGAAAGTAACTTTCCCGCAAGTTGTTGATTTTCTTTGAAATATTTCCGGCATAAAATACTAGAAAATTTCACTTTCTCGTGAAAGCTGTGACTTTATATTTTAACTTCCTATTATACCCCTTATCAATTGGTAATTTGTATATGTGATTAACTCTTTATAGACTTCTAAAATATTTGTATAAGGCAATAACTTTGTGTTACTATGTATTTTTGAAGTAAGCTTCTAAAATTAACTACTAAAACTTTTCTAATTATATTATAATTCTTAATAATTTAATAATTTATCATTATTTATTTATTTAGTTTTTAAAAATGAAGATAAATAATTGAGTAAGGGGAGTAACACAATTTGTGTTTTTTAGTATTTAAAATTATAAGGGTAATTTTGGTAAGTACAATAATTTTCTTTTCTATTTTTTGTTTTCCAAATTAATAAAATAATATTTTTCCACAAATCCTCCTAACCAAATGTTTTGGTAAGTACAATAATTTTCTTTTCTATTTTATGTTTCCAAACTAATAAAATAATATTTTTTTCACAAATTTTCTTCCTAACTAAATGTGTGCTAGAAACTTGATTTTCTTATCATATACTTTACTTTCTTTCACTTTCACTTTATATCATAAATTTACATCTAACGAAATGGACAATAGGTTTCATTTGGTTAGATAGAATTAACTAGAAAAGAAAATAAAGAAAGGAAGGAGAAAATTTTAAAGTTTTTTTAGAATTTGGATAAATGGAAAAAGTTTTTTTTAGAGTTTGGATAAATGAAAAAAGAATGATATCAAAACATTTCTCACACAAAAGACGAAAAAAGAATTGCATGCAAAAATAATATTTTCTCGTGAAAACTTTTTCTTTTTATTTGATGTTACTATTTTATCCAACTTGCCTTTTAGAAATCCATTCAAATAAAAATTGTTAGAGAACTTGCTTCTTTGAAACTCAGTAGAAAAAAAAATCGTTAGAAAAGAAAGAAATAGGTTGTTTATATATATATATAGAGAGAGAGAGAGAGATAGATATGTTGAATTAAGGAATTCAAAGATTTCTAGAATGTCAAATGTTTAAATTAGGTGTGTCAAAGATTGTATATTTGACCATATATAGAAGATATTCTAGGGATTGTGTTGCTTGATTCTAGGGATTATGTCTAAAATCAAGCTTATAAATACTCTGTAAAATTCATGAAATGATATGAATGAAATACAGTTCATCAAATTAAACATGGTATCAGAGCGTGGTTCAAAACCCATTTGATTCATTGTTCTAATTTTTATTTTTATTATTTTTTATTTTGTTCAAAACCTAGAAATTCATAGCCATCCTCAAAACCTAAAACCAAGAAATCCACAAGAATTTGGAGTTTAAAACCCATATCGGCATATCATTTTAGATTATTCAAAATAAAAAATAAAAAAAAAATCATCAAAACCCATATTCTTCATTGCACCTGTCTTGTCTCTGCCGCTGCCATCACTAAACCAAGCCGAAACCACCGTTGTGAATCGCTGTCGTGAACTACCGCCGGTCGCCCTCCACGGCTGTGATACCCCTCAATTCTAGAGTCACGGGTGATCAAGTCTGAGCACAGATCCGAGGGATACCAAACAATTAAGTATATAAATAAGCATTTGAATACAAAAAAAGAATAATAAATAAATAAATAAATAATAAGCTGAAGGAAACTAAATAATAAATCCTTATTTTAAAATCCTCAAATAAATAATAATGAAAAATCCAACAATAAAATCTTCCAATACTCAGATATTAGTAATTAATTAAACTACAACTCGGGAATCCATATTGTGGACCACTAATAATATCCTAACTGAAATAACTGAACTGAAATAAAACTAATAATTAAATCAAGAAGAAGAGTCTTACATAGAGTCGGAAGAGTGAATGACTGTTTCTGCTCGGCACGAACAATCTCTAAGACTGGAATTGACGAACACCTGAAAAATAATGGTGGGTCAGGCCCACACACAAGTTCTAATCTACTACATCCTAAACAGAGACCCGATACACGTACTCATCCTAATTAATTCAACAATAACTAAATAGTCCATAAATAGATATATACCGACTAAAGGAACCTCATTAGACTATAGAGTTGTCTTAACCTGAATAGTAGGCAACATGCAAAACGCACATATAGTGGGTATGAGTACCTAGACCTACAAGGGTACACAACTACATTATATCTAGCTACACATCCCTGGCAATATACGCACCCTAACCACTGATCATGAGGCTCAAGCTTATATTATGGCGTATAATTCTTATATGTAAAATCCGTCCTATCCAACCATCAAAATAAACTATCTAATTATTTTTCAATAATATGTCATCCAACTATTCCGTTGACCTGACACGAATAAGTAGGACTTAACACTGTGGTTAACCCGTTCCCTTATTGAAAATAGGTAGGACTTAACTCTTAAGTTAATCCGTCCCTAATATGCCCCCATCCCATAATGGTGTATTAATACATATCATAATCAAATAAAAGTTTCAAACCCAAGGATAATGTAAATAACGTTTACATATAATAATCCAAATCAATTTTTTTATAAATCATATACACATCCTTTGCATTTACTTGAGCAAAAATATAAATTCTAAGTAGCATGTATTTAATTTACATCACAAAAAATTAACATGCATCTCAACTAAATTGTACATCTCCATATTCTGATTAAATTAATTTAAATCTAAATAATTGATTAAAATAATTTAATCCACCAATATTTAATTAATTTATCATTTTAAAAATTAATTAAATTCTATACTTTGCATGTAAACTTAAATCATGCATTCCAATTCTTAATTAATCTATTTCATTAAATAAATATTTAATACTCAACCAAAAACCACAATATTTGTTTAATATTCCAACAATTTAAAGAATTACTTAATCCCATTAAACAATATTTGTTAATCAATTTAATCCCATTAAATTGATTGTTAATATTCCTTCCTCGTTCAGCGTGCATTGAATAAAATGAATTCTTATAAACTGATGGACCATTCTTTCTAAACTAATGCTTACCTAAATAAACAATCTAATCCATTAACAAACCGATGCCTTTTCAAAGCCTCGTTCGGCGTGCGTAAAGAAACTCAAATTTGACTTCGTACATGTACACAACACAATTTGGTTTATGCTAACAATAATTCCTCGATCGGCGTGCATGAACAAAATATAAAATTTGATTTCATCTAACATGTATAAATTGTTTCATGGTAAAAGAAATTCTCTCGTTCGGCGCACATTATAAATCAAATTTAGTTTCATCTAAGTTATACAAACTACTTCATACTAAACACATAATATATTACAACACATGATTAAAACACATGAAAAATTAATTTATCAAAATATAAAAATTCATCACAAACCCACTATTAAAACACATGAACTGAAATTTCAAAATAAATCTACATAATCAGGTCCAATTAATTTATTTAAAGAACCTAGAATTAATCTAGCATGTATAGGGTATGAGTCAAAGGAGAAGAGAATAATTAAAACTTGCCTTTAGGGATTTGAGAGAAAAAACTCTAACCTCCTTCTTCCTTTTTCTCTTACTTCGTCTTCCTTCTTTCTCTCTCTAAAAATATATTACGTGATATATTTTCTAGCCCATTTTTCTAACCTATAACTATATATTTATAGACTAAATAAAGTAACCTAATCTTTTTCCCAATCCAAGTCAACTTAACAGAGAAAATAATAAATTTTAAAAAAGTAATTGAAATATATGTTACGTATAATCTATGTATATTCCTTTTTATATATAATATATAAATATACACCAGATTATTACTAAAGGACTTTCCTAATATATATAACTTCCCTTTCTTCCCAAAGCGCGATCGGTAATCACGAATGGACCCACAAATCGTGGTGATAACTTCCCTTTCTTCTCAAAGCACATTACACTTTCATAGGAGACACTATGAGTAGAATCTGATCCCTAACCTGAAACTCCAATGCACGAGTACGACGATCCGCGTAACTCTTCTGCCTACTTTGGGTAGTGCACATGCGATCCCT
Source organism: Cornus florida (assembly GCF_030987335.1). Lineage (NCBI taxonomy): Eukaryota > Viridiplantae > Streptophyta > Magnoliopsida > Cornales > Cornaceae > Cornus > Cornus florida. The sequence continues at coordinate 73,448,436 of NW_026775579.1, read as the reverse complement.
AATAAGAACAATCTTCTCAGAAGTATCCTTAATGAACTCAGGACTCAAAAATCTGCTCTCGCCAACCTCCATCCAACAAATAGGAGATCTATATGGTTGGCCATATAATGCCTCAAACGATGCCATACCAATAGTCTTCTGAAAGCTATTGTTATATGCGAACTCCACAAGTGGCAAATACTCCTCCCAATGGACCTTAAAGTCAAGGACACAAGAACGAAGCATATCCATCAGTCTGAGAATGATAAGCAGTGCTCATATGCAACTCTGTACCCAAAGCCTGCTGAAAACTCTTCAAAAACCCTGATACAAAGCTCGAATCCCTATCCGATATAATAGATAACGAAATGCCATGCAACTTCACAATATCTGTAATGTAAACTGTTCCAAAGTGTAATCAGTGCGAATAGGCAAGAAATAAGCTGATTTGGTTAACCTATCAACGATGGCCCAAATGGAATTGTGATTCTTGAACGAATTGGGTAATCCCTCCACAAAATCAATATAAATGCTCTCCCATTTCCACTCCGATATTGGTAGTGGTTGTAGTGAACTTGGCGATCTTTGGTGATCGATCTTGACCATCTGGCAAGTACTACATTTAGAGACAAAAATAGCAATGTCCTTCTTCATACCTGCCCACCAAAACTGCCGTTTCATATCCTGATACATCTTGTCTCCTCCTGGATGAACGAAAAACTCAGAATGGTGAGTTTCAGTCATCATATCCTTCCTCAAATCATCAGCAGAAAGTACCACTAAACACCCTTTATACCTCAAGCCTCCATCAGCCCCCATATAATAAAATGAAACCTCCCTAGAAGCTATCTCTGCAACCTTATCAATGCACTGCTGATCTGTGAGTTGTGCCTTTAGTACCTTGTGAATGATAGAAGGTGTAACTACCATACAAGCCATAAAAGCATCGGACAACTCATCAACTGTCTTCAAAGCATCCCACTCAGTGGTGAATAACGCAGAAATGCTAGCATAGGGTCGGCGACTGAATTCTTTCATCTTCTCTCTTCTTCCATTCATATAGCAACAGTGTATGACTACGTCTGAGTTCAAGTTTACTGCAAAAAGAGTACTATATCTAGTCGGGTCGCCCATTTCTTCGATTTGCAATGCTACTACCGAAAGAAGAAAAGTCATTGTATTCTAGGAGATAGACGCCACTGAGTCTGTTAACACCATAGTGGGGCGAATCTGTCTTAAGGACATAGAATCAAATTCTAGCCTCGATTTATAATCAAGTTCTTTTATTTTTGTATAGTTTTATTTTATATATAACTATATATTATAAGAAATTATACATATATATATAGATTATTGTTTTACAATTATTATATATATACATTATAATTTAGCACAATATTTAAATAATAATACTATAGTATATGGCATACTTAGACATTATTTTGAACAACAATTTTAAGACAGATTCCACTTTTACTATATTATTAATTATTTAAATATTATTGTTGTTGTTATAATTGCTATGAATTGACTTATGGTCTGTATATTTAATATATATTAGACGAATGGTAAGTACGAGTACTACTTTGCCTAATGTTCCCGTCAGTCATGGGGAGAAGCTTGAAAAATTTAATGGGGGCGGAGTTTAAAAGATGGCAATAGGAAATGATGTTCTACCTTACAACTCTGAATCTGAGCAAGTTCCTAACTGAGACTGCCCCAATGCTAGAAGAGGGTGAGATTGATATTACAAAATTAGGAGCTGTTGATGCATAGAAGCATGGAGATTTCCTATGCAAGAATTACATTATCAATGGATTGGATAACACTTTATATAATGTGTACATTTTAATAATACTGCTAAAAAGCTCTAGGAGTCACTAGACAAGAAGTATAAAACAGAGGATACTGGTTTGAAGAAATTCGTGGTCAGACAATTTCTAGACTTCAAAATCTTTCATAAACTCTAACCATCGGCGCTGTCTCATATTTAGCTCCCGCTGAGTGAACAAATACTGCAGACTTTTGTGATCATTAAATAATCTGAAAGACTCTCCCAACAGATAATGCCTCCAAATACGTAAGACAAAGACCACAACTGTCAACTCCAAATCGTGAGTTGGATAATTAAGCTCATAAGGCTTAAGCTTATGAGATCCATACGAAATTGGTCATTCCTCATACATCAAAACACACCCAAGACCTTGCAAAGAAGCATTTGTATGGACAAGATACTCTATCCCGCTCTGTGGCGTAAACAGAACTGATGTAGAAGTCAATTTGCTCTTTAGCTCATCAAAAGCTTTCTGACAGTGTTCATCCCATACGAACCGTACACCCTTCTTAGTCAAATGAGTGAGTGGTCCCGCTATTTTCGAGAATCCTTGTATGAACTTACGATAATATCTTGCCAATTCGAGGAAACTCCTAATCTCCATAGGTGAAGTAAGCTGTCCCCACTATACCACTGCTGAGACCTTGTTTGGATCTACCACTATCCCCTTCTCTGACACTACATGATCCAGAAACTTCACTTCTCGCTGCAAAAATTCACACTTCTCAAATTTGGCATATAACTGGTGTTCACGAAGCGTTTGCAACACTGTACGAAGATGTCTAGCATGATCGTCCTCCGACTTTGAATATATCAAAACATCATCAATGAATACAATGACAAATTGATCTAAGTAAGCCCTGAAGACTCTATTCATTAAAACCATGAAAACTGCTGGTGCGTTGGTCAATCCAAAAGGCATAACACGAAACTCATAAGAGCCATATCTAGTGAGAAACGCTGTCTTAGGAACATCTTGCTCCCTAACCCGAAGTTGATGATATCCAGAACGCAGATCAATCTTAGAGAAGTATGTAGCTCCCTTCAGCTAATCAAAAAGATCATCGATCCTGGGAAAATGGTACTTATTACGAATTGTAACCTTATTTAACTCCCTATAATCTATACACTTGCAAAGTGAACCATCCTTCTTCTTCACAAACAGAACTGGTGCTCCCCAGGGTGAAGTACTCCTACGAATAAAACCCTGGCTAAATAATTGCTGAATCTGATCCCTCAGCTCTCTCATCTCCACTGGTGCCATCCTGTATAGTGCCCTAACAATAGGCGTAGTGCTTGGAGCCAAGTCAATTACAAAATCTATCTCGCGACTAGGTGGTAACCCTGGAATCTCCTGAAACACATCCGGAAAATCCTGTACAATTGGTTTGCTATCCAATGACACAGAAACCTCCTCTTCCGTTTCTTCCTCCATATGGAAGAAATAATTGCTAGTAACCCCGTTAGAACGTGGCATAGCGACGACGTACATATCCTGACCAGGTATGGTAAAAACAACAGACCTATCATAACAATTAACTTAGGCATGGTAGTGCGATAACTAATCCATCCCAAGTATCACATCATAAGTGTGCATGTCCAAGACCAATAGATTGGCTAGAAATCTAAGTCTACCAATATCTAGTGTCACAGACCCATCACTCTCATGTAAAATGGCTGTATTGCCTAAAGGTGTAGAAATACCCTGAGGTCTACTGCATACCTACGTCGTCATCCCAGATAAAACAACAAAAGATCTAGAAACAAATAAGAGTGTAGCACCCGTATCAAATAAAACATGTCCCAGTGAACCATAAATAGGAAGCCTACCCTGAACAGCCTGAGGTGCCTGAACATCCAATGGCCTAGGGTTATACACCCTGCCATAATGCAACTGTTGCGGTGCCTGTCCTTGTAGCTGCGGCAGTGCTGGTAAAGCCGGGAAGGTCTGTCCCTGAATACGCGGAATCTGTGGAGCGGGAAAAGGTAATGGTACCCTCTGTCCCTGCTGCACATGCTGACCCTGTCCTACTCTAGGACACTGCCTGGAAGTGTGTTCAAGCTCCCCACAAGTATAGCAAGTACCCTTAAAAGTACCAAACGGCCTCCTTTGCTGATTAGCCTGTGGCTGATCCTGTCCTGCCTATGGTCCCCCATTCTGCTGCCTCTGAATATGTGCCCCATCTCTGTGAGCATCTGAACCACCCTTGTGCTTCTTCTAAGATTGTTGTCCCTGGAATTTGCCCTTATCATTATGTTGTTGTCCATTGCCATTCCCTTTCTCAGCTGACTGATTAGCAGAGTCTTTGTCACCCCGCTTCTCACCCCTAGCCTGTCTAAAGTCCACAGTCAACTGATACTGCTGTAGAGTGGCGTCTACCACCGAAACATAAATAGTGTAGGCTATAATAGATCACTTAATAGACCACATAAGTCCCTTAACGAAACTATTACGCTTCTTTTCTTCTGTATCCACCTCTTCTGGAGCAAAAAGAGATAAGCGCGTAAACTACTGCTCATATTCTGCCACTGTCATGTTCCCCTGCTGTAGATTAAGGAACTTTGTCTTCATAGCTGTCCTGACTGCATATGGAAAGTATTTTTCATCGAAGCGAACATTGAACTGATCATAAGTTAATGAAGTCCTCTCCTCCGCAGAAGTAACTGACTCCCACTACTGAAGTGCATCCCCGACAAGCTTGAAAGTAGCAAGCATCTATTTCTGAACCTCTGTACATTTAACCATTTGAAGATGTCGCTCGACATCCTTTTTCCACTGGTGAGCTACTTTCGCATCGGTGGAGCTTGAAAATTCAGGTGGGCTCCCCTTTGTGAAAGAATTCCTAGCCTTTTCCCAAGGATCAGTCTACACCACTGGTGCTGGTATAAGTGCCTGTTGAACCTGTGGTTGACTGCGAAGTGCAGCTGCTATACCTGCTTCTATAGCCTGACCAATGAGGTCATTAATATGAGGAGAAAACACTAGATCCCTGCCCTGATTGTAGCCCTGATCCTGAGACTCCTGATTCTGCTGTACTTCCTCCTGCTCAACGTGCAACTGACTAACCTCCTCATGCTCTTCCTCCTGTTGCCTACGTGTCACTCCCCTTCGTTGCCTGTTTCTCTAATTGTCTCGTTTTCTTCTAGTATTAACTATTTTGTTAACATAGAAAGACATACATCAGTACGATTTAAGCGAACCGTAAAAGAATACAATGAATCATAAATTTAGGCTCTAAATAAAAAAATACGCTACACGAAAGTCTTAAAACAATAGATCTATAGAGACACTTGAACCTAGAGTGCTCTGATACCAACTGTGATACCCCTCGATTCTAGAGCCACGGGTGATCAAGTCTGAGCACAGATTCGATGGATACCAAACAATTAAGTATATAAACAAGCATTTGAATACAAAAAAAAGAATAATAAATAAATAAATAAATAATAAGCTGAAGGAAACTAAATAATAAATTCTTATTTTAAAATCCTCAAATAAATAATAATTAAAAATCCAATTATAAAATCCTCCAATCCTCGGATACTAGTAATTAATTAAACTATAACTCGGGAATCCATATTGTAGACCCCTAATAATATCTTAACTGAAATAACTGGACTGAATTAAAATTAATAATTAAACCATGAAGAAGAGTCCTACGTAGAGTCGGAAGAGTGAATGACTGTCTCTGCTCGGCATGAACAATTTCTAAGACTGGAACTGATGAATACCTGAAAAATAATGGTGGGTTAGACCCATACACAAGTTCTAATTTACTACATCCCAAACAGAGACCCGATACACGTACACATCCTAATTAATTCAACAATAACTAAATAGTCCATAAATAAATATATACACACTAAAGGAATCTCACTAGATTATAGAGTTGTCTCAACCTGAATAGTAGGCAACATGCAAAAAACACATATAGTGGGCATGAGTACTTAGACCTACCAGGATACACAACTACACTATATCTAGCTACACATCCCTTGCAATATACGAATCCTGACCACTGATCCTAAGGCTCAAGCTCATATCATGACGTATAATTCTTATATGTAAAATCCGTCCTATCCAACCATCAAAATAAACTATCCAATTATTTTCAATAATATGTCATCCAACTATTTCGTTGACCTGACACGAATAAGTAAGACTTAACACTGTGGTTAATCCGTTCCCTTACTAAAAATAGGTAGGACTTAACTCTTAAGTTAATCCGTCCCTAATATGCCCCTATCCCATAATGGTGCATTAATGCATATCATAATCAAATAAAAGTTTCAAACCCAAGGATAATGTAAATAATGTTTACATATAATAATCCAAATCAATTTTTTTATAAATCATATACACATCCTTTGCATTTACTTAAGCAAAAATATAAATTCTAAGTAGCATGCATTTAATTTACATCACAAGAAATTAACATACATCTCAACTAAATTGTACATCTCCATATTCTGATTAAATTAATTTAAATCTAAATAATTGATTAAAATAATTTAATCGACCAATATTTAATTAATTTATTATTTTAAAAATTAATTAAATTTCATACTTAGTATGTAAACTTAAATCATGCACTCCAATTCTTAATGAATCTATTTCATTAAATAAATATTTAATACTCAACCAAAAACTACAATATTTGTTTAATATTCCAACAATTTAAAGAATTACTTAATCCCATTAAACAATATTTGTTAATCAATTTAATCCCATTAAATTGATTGTTATTATTCCTTCCTCGTTCGGCGTGCATTGAATAAAATGAATTCTTATAAACTGATGGGCCATTCTTTCTAAACTAATGTTTGCCTAAATAAACAATCTAATCCATTAACAAACTGATGCCTTTTCAAAGCCTCGTTCGGCGTGCATAAAGAAACACAAATTTAACTTCGTACATGTACACAACACAATTTGGTTTATGCTAACAGTAATTCCTCGATCGGCGTGCATGAACAAAACATAAAATTTGATTTCATCTAACATGTATAAATTGTTTCATGGTAAAAGAAATCCCCTCGTTCGGCGCACACTATAAATCAAATTTAATTTCATCTAAATTATACAAATTACTTCATACTAAACACATAATATATTACAACACATGATTAAAACACATGAAAAATTAATTTATCAAAATATAAAAATTCATCACAAACCCACTATTAAAACACATGAACTTAAATTTCAAAATAAATCTACATAATTAGATCCAATTAATTTATTTAAAGAACCTAGAATTAATCTAGCATGCATAGGGTATGAGTCAAAGGAGAAGAGAATAATTAAAACTTGCCTTTAGGGATTTGATAAAAAAAACCCTAACCTCTTTCTTCCTTTTTCTCTTACTTTGTATTCCTTCTCTCCAAAAATATATTACGTGATATATTTTCTATCCCCTTTTTCTAACCTATAGCTATATATTTATAGACTAAATAAAAAAATCTAATCCTTTTCCCAATCCAAGTCAACTTAACAGAGAAAATAATAAATTTTAAAATATTAAAAAAGTAATTGAAATATATGTTACGTATAATCTATGTATATTCCTTTTTATATATAATATATAAATATACACCAGATTATTACTAAAGGATTTTCCTTATATATATATATATATATTTATAGTTATATTTTTATTTATTTATTTATTAAATATACATATACAACTTTTCATGGGTAATTATCCGTACCCATTAAAACCCTTATCTAAGTAGTCCATGGAGCCCAATTGATTGGTTCATTACTACTATCCATATCTAATTCCTTAAAAATATAAAACTAAAAAAAATAAAAATAAAACAATTAAATTCCTAAACAAATACACATCATCACAGATAATTTAATTTAAACCAATAAATCTAAAACATGTTTCAGCACACAATTTAATTTAAACAAATAATTCAATTAACACCTAAATAATTAGATCAATTAAACAACTAAAGAATTAGCCTAGTAATCAAATAAATAATTAAAATGCAATTAAAATAATAATAAAAAATACCGAGACTATCTTTTTAAAATTAGGGGTATTACAACGGCCGTCATCTTCTCCTTGCTGCGCTACAAGTCCAAGCTAGCCATCTCTGTTATCGCCGGCGCTGAATTAGTCGCCTTCGCTGCTCCCACCTCTAATTAGATCATCTATCAGCCACCGCTGCCGCCGAAGCTGATCTCTGCCATCTGTCGCGAAGTCGATCTCTGCCATTCGCCGCCGCGAGCTCACCAGTCCTGTCCTCGAGATCACCAACGCTCTATATATGTATATCTAATATATATATACATTATATTTCAAAAAAAAAAAAAAAAAACCCACAAGTGTAATACTATTCCAGTTCTGAATTAGTTCAAAACTAAACCAGTTTTGTAACCTCATTTGAAAACTAGTTCTGTGATAAACCAGTTAAAAAAAAAAAAAAATGCCACATTTGGATGAGTGTTATTCTTTGGTTCGATGAGAGGCCCAAAATTGATCTAATCGGGGTCAACAAGATCGAGGACGACCCAACAATAGTAGACCAACCAATAGTGTTAACAAGTCTTCTTACAAATGCACTAATTGCAGTGAGACTGGTCATACCAAAAGTCATTGTTTTGAGTTGGTGGGATATCCAGAATGGTGGGATCCTAGTTGTGCAAAGAAAAATCAACAAAAACTTTCCACTAAAGTAGTTGTCCAAACAAAGACGGAAGATGAAGTCGCTAGCAAAGCCTCGACATTGGTAATAGCTGTAGACAATGATAAGTTTTTAAATATTTCTGTACCTGTTTTGAATAATGCATGGATAATTGATTCTGGTGCAACAGATCACATGACATATGATTCTAGATAGGTTTCACAATTTTGTCCCTCCACACAAAAATTTGTCTCTACTGTTAATGGAACTTCGACCCCAATTAGTGGGGAATGATCTTTGACTCTAAATAATACATTCAAGTTAGATTCTGTTTAGTTGTTCTATCTTTAGATTATAATCTTTTGTTAGTTTCTTAAATAACCACTACCTTATCCTGTGTTGTAATTTTTTGGCCTAATTCTTGTGTGTTTAAGAACATCAAAACCAGGAAGACGATTGGTTGTGGTATTAGGCAAAGGAAGCTGTATTACTTGGACTTGGACTCAAAGAGTACCGAAAGTCTGCGACAAGCTCTGACAGTGGGTGGTTCTAAAGATACAAAAAGGAAAGAAATATGGTTATGGCATCGCCGGTTTGGGCATGATTCCTTTGGCTATCTCAAAAAATTATTTCCCAGTTTATTTTGTCAGAGTTGATGTTTCTAGTTTTCATTGTGATGTTTGTGAACTTGCGAAAAGCCACCGTATTTCGTTTCCATTACGATTGAACAAAAGTCCACTCTTTTTTTTTTTATTATTATTATTCATTCTGATGTCTGGGGACCATCTAAAGTCATTACTTTGGGTGGATCATGTTGGTTTGTAACGTTCATTGATGACTGTACCAGGATGACATGGCTTTGCCTAATGAAATCCAAAAGTGAAATGCACTCGATATTCCAACAGTTTTATAAAAGGGTTGAAACTCAGTACAATAGAAAGATTCAAGTTATTCGCAGTGACAATGGTGGAGAATATCAGAGCACTAAATTTCAACGTTATTTGGAAGCACAAGGAATGATTCATCACACCCTAACAGAACGAGGTGGCCGAGCGAAAAAATCGACACTTGTTGGCAGTTGTCAGAGCTTTGTTAATCGAAACCCATATGTTATTATCTAACTAGGGAGAAGTACTAACTTCTGCAACTTATTTAATCAACCGGGTACCCTTCAGCACTATCAATTTCAAACGCCATTCCAAACCAATTGTTGCCCTAGCTGTCTCAAATTTAACTCCTCATGTCTTTGGCTGTGTGGTGTTCGTTCATCTACATAAGCATCAACGCACCAAGTTAACTCCGCAAACATTCCGATGTGTCTTTGTTGGATATGCCACTCATCAAAAAGGATATCAGTGTTATCATCCTCCAACACGTCAATTATTTGTCATGATGGATGTTGTTTTTCATGAAGATATAATGTACTTCTCTAAACCTGAATTTCAGGGGGAGTACCAGAAGGAAATTCAAACTCTAGATTATGCTGAAAGTGATAATCAAGAGGTGGTCAACTTGGATATAAGTGGTATAACATTGGATTCCAGTGGTGATGACTCACAGACTGAAAACAATCAGGAAATGGATTTAAGTGGTATGACATTAGATGCAAGTGGTGATGGACACCCAATAACCGAAGAAGTAGATCTATCTCCAACTCAGCCTGAAACCGAGTTCTTAGAAAATATGGCTCCATCTCCGGTCGACATGTCATACCAATCACTTACTGAAGATGTTCCTGAGCCACACAAAAGACAGTTGCCACAGCGTCACACCAGAGGTATTCCTAAACCTACATATGAACCTGAACTTGCTAGTAAAGTAAAATACCCTATGAGTCATTATGTGTCTAACCATGGTTTGTCAGAATCAAACATGTCAATTGTGAATCAATTATCTACTGTATCTATTTTTAACAGTGTTCAGGAAGCCTTAGCTGACCCAAGATGGAAAACAGCTATAAACGAGGAGATGACATCTCTGAAACAAAATGACACATGGGAACTAGTTGATCCTCCACTAGGGAAGAAACCAGTTGGATGTCGTTGGGTTTATACCGTGAAGTACAAGGCTGACAGCAAAATAGAATGCTTTAAGGCAAGACGGGTAGCAAAGGGATACACTCAAACCTATGGGATTGATTACACAGAAACATTTGCACTTGTAGCCAAAATCAACACAGTTCGTGTCCTGTTATCTTTAATTGCAAACTTGGGTTAGCCATTACAATAATTTGATGTAAAAAATGCTTTTCTACATGGTGAATTATTCGAAGAAGTTTACATGGATCTCCCACTAGGATGCATGATATCCGAACAGCATAGTCAGAAGGTGTGCAGGTTAAAGAAATCATTATATGGGTTGAAACAATCTCCGAGAGCATGGTTTGGAAGGTTCACAAAGTCTATGATACCCTTTGGCTACCATCAGAGCAATTCAGACCATACTTTATTCCTGAAGAAACAACATGGTAAGATCACTGCATTCATTGTATATATGGATGACATGGTGGTTACAGGAAATGATCATAAAGAAATGAAGGCTCTCAAGAATTACTTGTCCAGGGAATTTGAAATATTTTCTTGGGATCGAAGCATCTCGATCTAATAAAGGGATCTTTCTATCTCAAAGAAAATATGCTTTAGATTTATTACAAGAGACAGGTATGACAGCATGTCAACTAGCTGATACCCCAGTGGAAGAAGGACTGAAGTTATGTGTTGAGTCCAACCAAGTACCTACTAATAAAGGAAGATACTAAAGACTTGTAGGGAGATTGATGTACTTAGCACACACGAGACCAGATCTAGCGTATGCATTAAGTATTGTTAGCCAGTTTATGCATGATTCTAGAGAGCAACATATGAATGTTGTTATACGCATTTTGAGGTATCTGAAATCTGCTCCTGAAAAAGGAATTTTGTTCACTAAAAATGCTAATTATCAAAGCATAGTTGCGTATACTAATGTTGATTGGTCTGAATCCATAGATGATAGGCGATCTACCTCTAGTTACTTTACTTTCGTAGGAGGTAATCTTGTGACATGGAGAAGCAAGAAACAAAATGTTGTAGATTGCTCAAGTGCAGAAGCTGAATTCAGAGGTTTAGCAAATGTACTTTGTGAGGCATTATGGTTAAGAAACCTCTTGCGGGATTTGGGTTATCTATCTAAACAACCTATCCGACTGTTTTGTGATATTAAAACAGCATGTGATATCGCGCATAATAAAGCACGTTGAGGTAGGTAAATTTTTCATTAAGGAATAGTTGGATGGAAAGCTTGTGGAATTACCTAAGATTCGATCAGAGGATCAGTTGGCTGACATCCTCACCAAAGCAGTCTCAAATCGAGTGTTCTTAAAGTTTTTAATCAAGTTGGGAATGTGGGACATCTATGCACCAACTTGAAGGGGAGTGTTGAATTAAGGAATTCAAAGATTTCTAGAATGTCAAATTGTGATACCCCTCAATTCTAGAGCCACGGGTGATCAAGTCCAAGCACAGAATACAAGGGATATCAAACAATTAATATTTAAACAAGCATTTGAGTACAAAAAGAATAATAAAGAATAAATAAATAATAAGCTGAAGGAAACTAAATAATAAATCCCTATTTTAAAATCATCAAATAAATAATAATTAAAAATCCAATAATAAAATCCTCCAATCTTCGGATACTAGTAATTAATTAAACTACAACTCGGGAATCCATCCTGTGGACCCCTAATAATATCCTAACTGAAATAACTGAACCGAAATAAAAATAATAAGTAACTAATAAAGACGAGTCCTACGTAGAGTCGGAAGAGTGAATGACTGTCTCTGCTCGGCACGAAAAATCTCTAAGACTGGAACTGACGAACACCTGAAAAATAATGGTGGGTCAGGCCCACGAACAAGTTCTAATCTACTACATCCCAAATAGAGACCCGATACACGTACACATCCTAATTAATTCAACAATAACTAAATAGTCCATATGTAGTTATATACACACTAAAGGAACCTCACTAGACTATAGAGTTGTCTCAACCTGAATAGTAGGCAACATGCAAAACGCACATATAGTGGGCATGAGTACCTAGACCTACTAGGATACACAACTACGCTATATCTAGCTACACATCCCTGGCAATATACGCACCCTAATCACTGATCCTGAGACTCAAGCTCATATCATGGTGTATAATTATATATTTAAAATCCGTTCTATCCAATCATCAAAAAAATAAACTATCCAATTATTATTTCAATACTATGTCATCCAACTATTCCGTTAACCTGACACGAATAAGTAAGACTTAACACTGTGGTTAATCCGTTCCCTTATTAAAAATAGGTAGGACTTAACTAGTAAGTTAATCCGTCCCTAATATGCCCCCATCCCATAATGGTGCATTAATCCATAAAATAGCCAAATAAAAGTTTCCAATCCAAGAATAATGTAAATAATATTTACATCTAATAATCCAAAAAATATGATATAAATCATAAACACATTCTTTGCATTTACTTGAGTAAAAATATCAATTCCAAATAGTATAATTTAATTTACAACACAAGAAATTAACATGCATATCAACTAAATTGTACATCTCCATATTCTGATTAAATTAATTTAAATCTAAACTATTGATCAAAATAATTTAATCCAACAATATTTAATTAATTTATCCTTTTAACATTAATTAAATTCCATACTTAGCATGTAAACTTAAATCATGCATTCCAATTCTTAATGAATCTAATTAAATTAAATAAAAATTTAATTCAAATCGATCAATCAAAACTAACAAATATTAATTAATAATTTTTTTTTATTCTAACATTAAATAGATTAATATCAAAAATATTTAATGAACAAAATAATACTATCAAATAATACTATGAAATCAAAACAGAACAACACTGTATATAAAACAATTTAAAGAACAATCTAAATAATCAATTTAGTCCCATTAAATCCATTGATTTTCTACTTCCTCGTTAGACGTGCATACCATATGAACAAAAAGAAAACCAATTCTAATTATACTGATTGTCCTTGAGCCATTGTTTGTTTGTGTTTTTTTTTTTGCCTTTTTGTCTTTCTCGGTCAGCGTGTATATGCAAGAAACAAATTAAAATTTGATTTCATATACTTATAGTATACAAACTGGTTACGCAAGCATTCGCCTCGTTTGGCGTGCATTCATAAAGGTAACAAATTCACAATTTGATTTCAAATGCTTATAGTGTACCAACTGATTCATGCAAAATATTGACCTTGTTCGGCGCACTTTTGCAGACAATAAATCAATGTATCCAAATTGATTCATGCTAGTAAATAAATTAAATTAAAACACAAGGCCATCAACAGTGTTAAATTCGGTGAAAGAGAAGAATTAAATTCCATTATTAAAATATGAATTTAAATTGTCAAATTAATCAATGAAATTTAATTCAATTAACTTATTCAAAGAACCTATAATTAATCTAGCATGTATAGAGTACGAATCAAAGGAGAAGAGAAGAATTAGAACTTGCCTTTAGGGATTTAATAAAAAACCCTAGCCTCCTTCTTCCTTTTTCTCTACCTTCTCTCTCTCTCTAAAATATAGTACGTGATATATTTTCTAACCTCTTTCACAACTCTATAGTTATATATTTGTAGGCAACTAAAATAACCCTAATCCTTTTCCCATTCCAAGACAAACTAAAATGAAATAAAAATAAAATAAAATAAAATTTAAATACTAAAAAGGTAACTAAATATATGTTACGTATAATCTATGTGTACCCCTTTTTATATATAATATATAAATATATATCAGATTATTATTAAAGGGACTTTCCTTACATATATATATATATATATATATATATATATTTATTAAATATACATATACATGGGTAATCATCCGTACCCATTAAACCCCTTATCCAAGTAGTCCATGGAGCCCAATTGATTGGTCAATTACTACTATCCATATCCAATTCCTTAAAAATATATAAATAAAATAAATAAAATAAAAATAAAAATAAAACAATTAAATCACATTCAATTCAATTTAAACAAATAATTAAATCAATTAAACAAGTAAACAATTAACCAAGAAAACAACTAAATAATTAAATGCAATTAAACCTATTAAAATAATACCGAGACTAACCTTTTTAAATTAGGGGTATTACATGTTTAAATTAGGTGTGTTAAAGATTGTATATTTGACCATATATAGAAGAAATTCTAGGGATTGTGTTGTTCGATTCTAGGGATTTTGTCTAAAATCAAGCCTATAAATACTCTGTAAAATTCATGAAATGATATGAATGAAATACAATTCATCAAATTAAACAAAAGAGAGAAATTAATATACATTTTACTCTTTTTGTGTTCTCTGGTTGAAAGCCCATGAGTCCATGACCCCAAATTTTTAATTTTTATTTATTTTATTTTGTTTTTTTAAGCTTAATTGTTTCTCTTAAATTAATAGTAGTTAGTTCTGCTTCTAGGTAAGAAGTCACGAAGTATTGTTTTAATTTAAACAATATAAATAATTAAATTATTAAATTTAATAATTTATCATTTTATTAAAACTTTGCTAAAATAGACATTATCAAACACAAATTCATTCATTTTTTTTTAGTATTTGAAACCATAAGAGTAATTTTGGTTTGCACAATCACTTTATTTTCATTTTCATGTTATCAAAACTAACAAACTAATATTTTCATACAATTTTCCTAAATAAATTTTCATACTAACAAAATGCATACTAGAAAATCACTTTTCTTTTCATTTCTTTTATTTTTCATTTCTTTTATTTTCTTGTTTATTTCTATCTAACCAAATGGAGTCTTAATGAAACACGTTTCTCATTTCTATGAAAGAAAGAGAAAACATCAAAGAATTATTTGTGAATAGCTTGATTGATTTGCAATTCTATTTATAAGTGTAGACATCAAATGCAGCCACATTGTGATCCGTTCAAGATCACATATGAATTGCAATGGGCCTTGAGCAAGTGTGTTCATTTGGCGATGGACCTTAAAACTGGGCCTCCCTATGTACACGACATACTTATATAGTTATATGTGCTTATTATGCACATGCATGTAATTATTTTATATTTGTAGGGAAAAAATTATAATATTTGTGCCTATTATAGATAACCATATGAGTCTGTCATTTTTTTTCCCTTCCTTTCCGGTTATGATGGCCTTTGTTTAATGAAGGAAATAATTCTAGAGACAACATTCAAAATGAATTTTTTTCTTTTTTCTTTTTTGGTAGGTTTGGATGAGTTCATATATATATATAAAATACAATTATTTTTATTTTTATTTTTTTTATTTTTACATTGTGTAAAAATACACCTCAAACATAAATTTGACATAAATTAGTTGATGAGTCGAGCCGATTGTGTATCCAATTTATGGGTAAAATTTTGTTCTTTTTGAGTGTTTATGTTCCTCTTTTCTTTTTTGTGTTGGTTTTCTCTTTTTGTTAAAATTCAGAATTTTCAGTTTAGTTAATAATGAAATTTTTTTAGTCTTTATATTTGTTACAATTACTTCATATATATATATATATATATATATATATATATATATATATATATATATTTAATTCAGAATTTTTATGTTAGTAACATTGTCTTTGATTTTAGTTTCTTCTTCTTTGTTTATTAATCTCCTTTTGTTGATGAATCCTGCCGATTATAGGTAGACAATTTATGTGTAAAAGCATGTTCTTTTTGAGGTTTTCTTTTTTGTTTCTTCTCTGCAAGAATAGAGTTATGGTGTGTTTTGGTTTTGGTAAAAAAAAAAAAAAAAACTAGTTTTTCTATTTGTTACAATTACATTCTTTTGTTATTTTTATTCAGAATTTTTATGTCAGTCACATTATCTTTCTTTGTGTGTGTTTGAATTTTTATTTTTATTCAGAATTTTTAATTCGATTGCCTCTAGATGCCGTCTACAAGTTTACGTGTATATCGAAGACTTGGAACAGTTTGATCTCTCATCCTCTTTTCTGCAACAATTACCTTTCTCAAAGAAAGAATTCTCTTCTCCCATTGTTGGGATTCTTTCGGATTACTGGTGGGTCAACACTTGAAGTTTCATTCCTACAAAATTGTAAGGAAAGGAAATTTACAAGTTTGGATGTCGTTGTAAAACGTTTATTTCTTGAAGCTTCTCCTGAAGGCCTAATACTATGTCGTTTTCAAATACTATGTTTGTAATCCCGTCACAAACCAATGGTTTGCTTTTCCTGAAACAAGACATGCTCTATTCTCGGAAGGTTTGTCTTATGAAGAATGTAGCAGCAAAGATGGTGATGTTGTGTTGCATTTCAAAGTAATTCTAGCTATTATGGGAGAGAGAGTGGGAGGCATATATGACAGATTACATATAGAAACTCTCTCTTCTCCTACAGGAATCATTTCTCACTTATCCATCTCAATTTTCATATGAGGTGGAGTCGTTCTCTCTATTCCATTCAGTAGATGGGATGTTGTACTGGAAAGTTAGTGGTCATTTGGCTGCTTATGATCCCAACATGGGGGAAAATCTCTGTGTTGCAAAAAGGGAAGAAGGGGATTCTTTATGGATTATATCTTGGGACAGTCGTTGTCATCAGATGGTTGTCTACTTCGATTTGCATTAAATGAAAAACTGATGATCAAAGTCTGGGAGCTCAAAAAGAAGCTTTCTAGTTATAGTTTATCTTTTATCATACCAAGTAGTGAATAGGTGTTGAAGGAAGTCGTGAGTCACAAGAATTTGGGCATCGGTAATTCTCTTCCTCACATTCCTCCTCACATATGCTTGATAGAATTTCATCCCTGCAATGCAAAACTTGTGTATATTCAGCGGGGAAGCATGGTGTTTTGCTATGATTTTGGGACTAGAAGATCGAAACCAATTCAGTATCATGGAAATGGAACTGGAACTGGAACTGGAACTGGAACTGGAACTATCTTGGAAAATGACAGACTAGTTCCTTACTTCCAACCACCTTGGCGCCCTTCTTTGCCTTGTTTAACTTTGTCTTCCAAGACTTAACATAATGTAATACATTTCGATGTATACATTCTTTGTAAACTGTAGAACTTTATTTGTTCAGATTTCAATTTATATTACGTTACTATATAAGCTAGCTTTTTAAAGTGCATTGGTCTTAACATAATGTAATACATTCTATGTATACGTTCTTTGTAACGACTTTATATATTCGGGTTTCATATGGGAGTGTTAGGGACAACATAAGAAAAATGAGGAACTGATGTGAAGTTGGAAAATGACTAAAATGGCCATAGCTAATTGTATTAAGATCATCATCTTTGCTGTTTGATGTCTCGATAGCTCAGTAGATTAGTGCCCCCTGTAAAATTTGAAGTGTCAGGTTTTAATTCTCTGTATTTACTAATCTTCTACCAT
Source organism: Cornus florida (assembly GCF_030987335.1). Classification (NCBI taxonomy): domain Eukaryota; kingdom Viridiplantae; phylum Streptophyta; class Magnoliopsida; order Cornales; family Cornaceae; genus Cornus; species Cornus florida. Next base: position 73,430,562 of record NW_026775579.1, on the reverse strand, counting down.
TTCTTGCTTTGAAGAAAAAAAAAAAAAAATCATCCTTGCTGTTCTAATTTTTCCAATTTCTCCTACTATATTATTACATTTTGTTTTTCTCTTTTGACATAAAAGACGTATCTATGAAGGGAAAAAAAAAAACGAAAAAGGACTAAACTTATCTTCCCCCAAACACACACATTACTTAACAATTGTATAAATTTATGATTTTTTTGTATGCAGTATTTGTTTTCTTTATGTTACTTATAAATGTGTAAACTTATGAGTATTTGACTCTTTGTTAAAGACATAACAATAATAAATTTTTTTCAAACTTATGCTTCTGCATTCCAATCTTCAATCTTTAGTTTATAATCAGCAAAAATCTTATTTGGCCTCCCAATCAGCCTCCAAGACATATTAACGCAGCCCATGTCATTTGCCACGATAGTTTACATGTCAGACACAACCAGCAGCAGTGCTAGCAGTAGTGCCCCGTCACCTGCCACGTCAGCAGTTAACCGTGCCTCCATTTGCATCATGGGTAGGGTTGCAAATGAACCGATCCGAGCTGAACCAAGCTTTGGCATGCTCAGGCTCGGCTCGCCACAATCAGGGAGGTGCTCGGGCTCGGGCGAGCCTAGAATAGCCAAGCTTGAGCTCGGCTCGTTAGAAAATTGACGAGCTCAGGCTCATTTACAAAACAGATCCAGTTCTAAAACCCCTAATTCCTATGTCTACCTTGCCCCATGTAGTTGCATCAGAACTAGCTAGCGGGATTGATGACTGAAATGGGTGAGATGGGTGAAGCAGGGGAAGCTATTAGATCAGGGCAGCGACTACTAACAATTGGATTCTTCCAAATGAATTGTCTATGCACATATATAGATACAGTGCACGCACACGCACATATACGCACACATATAACGCACACAGATATATATGTGTGCTGTGTATCTGTGTGCGTTATATATATATATGTGTGTGTGTGTGTGTGTGCACATATATACCTTGAGAGAATAGTTGCTGAGAAGGAAAGAAGAGAGGGGCTGCCGCTGCTTAGTTCATCCCTGCAATGCAAAACTTGTGTATATTCAACGGGGAAGCATGGTGTTTTGCTATGATTTTGGGACTAGAAGATCGGAACCAATTCAGTATCATGGAAATGGAATTGGAACTGGAACTGGAACTATCTCGGAAAATGACAGACTAGTTCCTTACTTCCAACCACCTTGGCGCCCTTCTTTGCCTTGTTTAACTTTGTCTTCCAAGACTTAACATAATGTAATACATTTCGATGTATACATTCTTTGTAAACTGTAGAACTTTATTTGTTCAGATTTCAATTTATATTACGTTACTATATAAGCTAGCTTTTTAAAGTGCATTGGTCTTAACATAATGTAATACATTCTATGTATACGTTCTTTGTAACGACTTTATATATTCGGGTTTCATATGAGAGTGTTAGGGACGACATAAGAAAAATGAGGAACTGATGTGAAGTTGGAAAATGACTAAAATGGCCATAGCTAATTGTATTAAGATCATCATCTTTGCTGTTTGATGTCTCGATAGCTCAGTAGATTAGTGCCCCCTGTAAAATTTGAAGTGTCAGGTTTTAATCATCTGTATCTACTAATCTTCTACCATTTCTTGCTTTGAAAAAAAAAATAAAAATCATCCTTGTTGTTCTAATTTTTCCAATTTCTCCTACTATATTATTACATTTTGTCCTTTTCTTTTGACATAAAAGACGTATCTATGAAAGGAAAAAAAAAAAAAAAAAAAACGAAAAAGGACTAAACTTATCTTCCCCCAAACACACACATTACTTAACAATTGTATAAATTTATGATTTTTTTGTATGCTGCATTTGTTTTCTTTATGTTACTTATAAATGTGTAGACTTATGAGTATTTGATTCTTTGTCAAAGACATAATAATAATAAAAAAATTTCAAACTTATGCTTCTACATTCCAATTTTCAATCTTTAGTTTATAATCAGCAAAAATCTTATTTGGCCTCCCAATCAGCCTCCAAGATATATTAACGCAGCCCATGTCACTTGCCATGACAGTTTACATGTCAGACACAACCAGCAGCAGTGCTAGCAGTAATGCCTCGTCACCTGCCACGTCAGTAGTTAACCATGCCTCCATCTGCATCATGGGTAGGGTTGCAAATGAACCGATCCAAGCCAAACCAAGCTTTGGCATGCTCAGGCTCGGCTCGCCACAAATCAGGGAGGTGCTCGGGCTCGGGCGAGCCTAGAATAGCCAAGCTTGAGCTCGGCTCATTAGAAAATCGACGAGCTCAGGCTCATTTACAAAACAGATCCAGTTCTAAAACCCTTAATTCCTATGTCTACCTTGCCCCATGTAGTTGCATCAGAACTAGCTAGCGGGATTGATGACTGAAATGGGTGAGATGGGTGAAGCAGGGGAAGCTATCAGATCAGGGCAGCGACTACTAACAATTGGATTCTTCCAAATGAATTGTCTATGCACATATATAGATACAGTGCACGCACACGCACATATACGCACACATATAACCCACACAGATATATATGTGTGCTGTGTATCTGTGTGCGTTATATATATATACCTTGAGAGAATAGTTGCTGAGAAGGAAAGAAGAGAGGGGCTGCCGCTGCTTAGTTCGTGGTAAAGAATGAAAGTATAATATAGGTTGTTTGTTATAAATGGGTTGGGTCTTTAAAATGAATATCAGCCATTATTTTTTGGGCTTTGTTATTTAGATTATAGTAATGGTTTTCAAATGGGCTTATTATGTATAATTGTAATGGACTCGCACATATGGGCTGGATCAAGAACTTATAAATGGCTAATAAACAAACCTTATACGAGCCTTGCTCACAAGCCTAAACGAGCCTTATACGAGCCTTATTCACGAGCCCATCGAGCCAAGCCTAATGTTGTTCGGGCTCGGCTCATTTACTAAACGAGCTTAGAAATTGGGCTCGAGCTCGGCTCGTTTGCTTAACAAACGATCCCAAGCCGAGCCCTTAACAAGCTGAGCCCGAGTTGTTCATGAATAACTCGGTTCATTTGCAGCCCTAGTCATAGATGAATACCCATCTCTATCAAATTTTCGTTAGGTTGCTTTCATGATCTTGCCTTCAATCTCAAGTTAGGTTCATACTCACATTGAGCTTGAAGGGGCTGTTAGATTACAAGTTTACCCCTTTACCTACCACCTAGGTTTCTTGCATACTATAAATTACGATATATTATTATTTATAGGTTACTTGTTCATCACTCATCTACCCCCAAACCTTCTCCTATATTTAGGAACTTAATATAATTTTCATTAACATAATAAGATATCATATTTTTACATTCCTTTATTTCTAACATGGTATTAGAGTCTTTCGATCCCTGGTAAATGATCTACGAGTTTATCGTAGGGTCATCGCCAGGAATGGCACCATCAGCCCTATCCTGGGCAACAATCAACCTTCAAACTTATGCTTTCGCATCCCAACTTTTAATCTTTAGTTCATAATCAGTAAAAACCTTATTTGACCACCTAATCAACCTCTAAGACACATCAACGCAGTTACACGGCAATAGTGCCATAATTCCGCCTCGTCAGCGCTTTATCCTCATACACGGTCAACCGCCGTGCCAGTAGTAGTACCATGTCACCTGCTACGACAACTGCCATGTCAGACACACCCAGCTGTAGTACTATGTTAAATGCCACGTCAGCTACCACGTTAGACACAACAACATCGGTGCCAACAGTAGTACCCCGTCACCTGCCATGTCAACTGTTAAACGTGCCTCCATTTACATCATGGTTGAACCCCATTTCCATCAAATTTCCGTTAGGCTGTTTTCATGATCTTACCTTCAATCTCAAGTTGGGTTCATACTCACATTGAGTTTGAGAGGGGGTTGTTAGATTACAAGTTTACCCCTTTACCTATCTCCTAAGTTTATATACTACAAATTATCATCAATGATTACAACTACTATACTAATACCTATAGATTATTTGTTCTTCTCTCATCTACCCCAAACCTTCTCTTATATAAAACTTTTATGTAATCTTTATTAACACAATACAATATCATATTTTCCCTTTCCCTTATTTCTAACATAATGTATACAAACGTGGGATATTTGAAGCAGTTGTTTGCCGACAAAAATAAGCTGTTCACAACAAAACCATTTTGTCCCTTTTGTGATAGAAATTGGTCTTAATTATGAATTTCATTTTAAACCCAATGTATACTTATTTTCTTTCTTTTCCTCCAAATTTTGAACTACTACATTTGCCAATCTGAGCCTTTAATTGTCCTCTTTTTCATTCTGAGTAGATCTGTTTTGATTATTTCAAGTTGAAGAATGAAATTCAGCTAATAATTACACATAGTTAAGATAAAATCATTATTTCTAGAATTACCTTTGAAGGTTCGGTCTTTATTTATTGTGAGTGTTTTGATAGAAAGAATGTATAAATATCAATAACTTCTCCAATTTTTAGTTCTTGCCCTCTAACTATGGTGGTCCCAAGTACTTCCTGGTGAGCTAGTTCGAGAATTACAATTCTCGACAACGAAATTGAATTATTATTATTATTATTTTTTGTTATTTAAGAAGAACTTACAAATTAATACTAACAAAACTTAACCAGATTGAATTAAAAATTTTCTTCTATTATCAATCTGTATAAATATCAACAACTCCTAACTGAATTAGTATGTCCTTGATAAATAAGTGTTTAGACCAATAAAATTCTACCTAATTGAGAGAGAGTTGGAGAAGTGACAAAACCTCATATTTTTCATTACAAATTTAATAAATAAATAAATAATCATTTAATTTGTGAAAAAAATTAGTCCTATAAAAAGTGAAATTTGTGCCTGTGAAAATTATGAAATAATTGGAGATGAAAAGGGAGATACGAAATTTTGTGACGTGACAGTTCATAACAACGTTTAGCGTTGGACTTGCTATTTCTTTTTCATATGTATTTTATCGGTTAAATTTTATTTGGAATAAAAGAAAAATCATAGACACTTTGTTTGAAACCAAATGCTTTTAACATTTGGATTGAAAAAAAGAAAAAGAAAAAGGAATTGGATTGAATTTGAAATGAGATTTCAGTTTTATGTTTGAAATAACCTTAAATTTAATCATAAAGGAAATATTTGTTTTAGCATTTTATCTTTATTGATTGAAATTGTAATCTTATATGTTTGATAAAAAAAAAAAAAAAAGGAATAAATTGGAGTAATTTAAACTTGTTAGTAAACCAATATATAAAATCCATCTTATAATCACAAGTTTATGTTGTGGTCAATAGTTTAGTAATGATGAATGTAAATAAACTCCTAATCATTTGGATTTTACTTGACCAGAGTTCAATTATCAAGCTCAAACATATTTTTTTAAATTCGATTCACAAACAAGCCAAGTTCAAAAACAACTTTGAGCTAACTCTAGTTTGTGAACATGTTTGTAAACAAAATTCGTGAACATGGCTATACTTATAATTATATATATATATATGATAAAATCAAATTAGTTATAAAAATATATTAATATTATATTTCAGTGCTGTGATACACTACATGAGTTTAGCCCAAAACAAAATTCTATACTATTAATCCAACTCTATTAAGCCGATGAAGACCTCATAGAATGATAAAGCCCATAATGTCGAATTCTATTAGCCCAAGTAAGTCCACATACAATTATAAAAGCCTGCAACCAAAATGAGTGGTGTAGATGAAGTTTAAGTATTTCATCTACACCACTCAAACTCAAAACCCTATTTCATCTACACCACTCAAACCCAACCTAGGGTTCGCTATATATATATCGTCTCCATCAGCCTCAGCCCTCGAAACATGCGGTGACCCCTTTACTCTTCGGATCTGTCCGGATTGAGGATGGGTGCCCTTGCTCGTTTCTGAACTAGGCCGAGTTGCCTCGCAAACTCGGATCGAGTTCCAAGTGCGGGGTTCACTCAGGGAAAGGTTGGGGGTTTTGCGCGCCGATCAGTAGATTCGGCGAGGCCGATTTGCCTAGGTAAGATCTTTGTGTATTATATAAAACATTTTTGCATTTAAACAAGTCCGGATCCATAAAAGGGCAAATTAGCTCGGCTCATTAAGCCCTAATTCAACGATCGCGCTCTCTGTCTCTCTCTCTAATATAACTATTCAATTGAACCAGCATACGTTTCTTGAGTCTCTACTGTCAGATCAATGGACAATCGTAGTTCATCAGCTATTCTTAAAATGAATATTATTGAATTATTCAAAAAATGTAGAACTATTCCATTGAACTAGTATACGTTTCTTGTCTCTATACTCTCTCTCCCCATTGTATTTCACGACTGTATTCTTAGACGATTTGTTATTTATATTATTTAATTATTTGATTTGTTTTTTTGAATGTATTTTTACTTAGAAACCCTATTCCATTGAACTAGTATATGTTTCTTGAGTCCATAACAGACAGATTAGTATGCATCTTGACACAATTAAAAAATTAGTGATACATCACATACTTTTGATCTACTATGCATCAGTAGATCTGAACTTGTATGATCTTTCATAATTTTGATTATTTGTTCATCAGTTATTGGGAATGCATAATTGGCGTGATTTCTTGCTTCTAATTAATGAATTCAGACTATTTGTGCATGGAAGTGTGTAATTTTTGATTATTTGTTCATAAGAAATGTTATTGTGAATGCATAAGTGGCTTGTTTAGGATTTCTTGCTTCTAATTAATTGAAATTTATTTATTTATTTTTCATGAATGTGATTGGTGCTGCACAGGTGACATTGACGGTCAATTACAAAATTTAGTTAGGTGACATAGGTTCCTATATAAAGAGTTATTAAATATAATTTTTTTTTATATTTTGGAGATCATACCAAATTGTTGGGTTTGTTTAATTATTATCAAGAGTTTGAATACGGTCTTCATCGCTTGGAACTAGCACCATGTTATGTTATTACCCAAATCACATAAATATGCAAGTTTATACAGTGTGATCCAGTTAACTTGGAAGTTCAAAATAATGTATATTGCTCTGTTTGCCATACAAATTTTCTATGCTACATGATAAGGGAATAGGTTTTGTTTTGAAGAGATCATAATAATCACTAGTTTAATTTATTTAAACACCATGATATGTAATGAACAATTGGTCAACTTGGTTACTTTCCGAAAAAAAAAAAAAAAAATGGTCAACTTGGTTGATTATGTGCTAGATTCTTATATGTGTTTACACAGTATGGTTTATTATTTAACTTGTAAAGTTTGTTACACATGCTTCTCATTGTTGAATGCCTCAAATGCAGATTTCATATTGGATTGAGCTGGACATCACGATGAAACCTATGAAGGTGATTCTAGAAACTGTAGCTGACCTAATTTTCAATTAAGATCATTTGGAAAAGTATTTTTTTCATCATACTAACTACTACCTGCCTCTCCTTACCATTCTAGCACAAATAAAAGACTTGATAAAAACAATCAAAATGGACAATACATTATGAGATCATATAGGAGTGTCCTAATACCTTATACATGGATGTGCACAACATTCTGTTTTACTTGAACTAGCCTGAAATTTATTATGTCTATGTAGCAAATGGCCTGTATGATCTCAAAATGTATTGTCCATTTTATTTTTATTTATCAAGTCTTTTATTTTGTTCTAGAATGGTTATGAGAGGGAGGTAGTTGTTAGTATGATGAAAAAAATACTTTCCAAAAGATCTGAATTGAAAATTAGGTTAGTTATAGTTGATCATCTTAAAAACTTTATATACATTGAAGTAGACAAAGAAGCCCATGTGAAGGAGGTATGCATTATCAAAGTATCATACATTTGTGTTGCTCAACTAAATGATCTTTGCCTTCATATATGTTTGCTAATTTTACCCTTTTATATTTTATTTTTGTTGACACCCTTTTTTGGTAAATTGGGCAGTGATGTGGCAATTGGATGGAAGTAAATTGGGGAGTGACATTGCAATTGGTTTAAGTAAACTGGACAGTAACGTGGTTTAATATTGCATGTCAAGGGTGGAGATGATAGAAGCTTTTGAATTAACTAATGGATAAGAATCATAGCACTAGTATTTATCTTTTAGTTGGTTTTAGTTATATATTATGTTTATCTATATGATTAGTATATTTTGAAATTACATTTTGTTATGTGATAAGAGTTGTAATGCAAGTAAAATACTTTCATATAGGAGTTTGTTTTATGTATTATTCTATAAATAATTGTAAAGGTATGCTATGTTAGAGGTCGAGCACCTCAGAATCTTTTATTATTATTGTTGCTTTCTCAAGCTTCTTCCCCATATAGCATCCTTGCTATTTCTATCTCTTTTTTTATTTATTTTAGTTTCGCTTCTCTCTCACTTCTTCCTATCACCTTCTATATCTATATTTTCTTCCCCTTCTATTCTCAAATTGTTACTATATTTATTCATCAATTTAAAATAGGTTCTAGCCAGCCGATTTTAGCTTCAACATTCTTGGCATGCCCGGTGGAACCTTACTAGGTGAGTGATTAATAGTAAAAATATGCAGTCGGCTTCTCAACCGATGTATGAATATTTTGATCAGTCATATATGATGTACTAGTATTCTAATCAGTCATATGGTTGGCTAAACAATTATCAACAAACAGTCGCTGATTATCGGCAGGTGCCAATAGTGGATTATCGGTAAGTGGCAAATCTCAACCGTCGCTGATTATCGGCAGGTGCCAATAGTGGATTATCGGTAAGTGGCAAATCTCTAAATGAGAGAATTTAATCAGAAGGTATTTGTCGATATATTTGCCAAAACGAGGGAGAAGATTAAAGCAATAATGACTTAGATATTGGCTACCCAGAGTAGCTATGATCAAGCCGAAAGCTTGGCATCTTATGCATCAATTTTTCAACTAGCGGTGATTCGCTAGTAAAAACAGAATTAGCAATGCTTGCAAGCAATGCTGATTGCCTTTCAGAGAGAACAACGAGAAATGGGGGGGCAATCAAAACCGAAGGAAGAACAACCCACAAGCTCCACCAGTATCACCGACGGCTGTCGAGGGGCATGTTATTGCAAATCCACAACGAGAATGGGTTGACCCGTATTATCCACTTCAGCCTATTAATGATTTTACTACTTTCAACGGCAGAAAATATCAACCGTATGATCGGCAAGATTATTATCGATCAACAGCAAAATTTCAGCCACCAGTAATAGATTATCTGCAAGTTCCAGCAGCCGATTAACGGCAGGTGGTAAATAAATCACAACAGATGACTTATCAACAACAAAGTTGGAAAAGTTATCAGACTGGTACTGAAAATTGGCTGAAAGCAAAGCAGCCTATGTAGTAGAATTCTTTGTCGATTGTGACATCTAATAATCGGCAAAAACAATTATCAGCTCAAAGAATTGTTTTAACTCGCTGTCTTCAGCCCAATTTCAAAAAAAAGGATTAGCTGATGTTAATTGCAAAAGGTTACTTAGAGCTCGGTTGAGAAAATCGGCCGAGGCAAAATCGGCTAAAAAACCAGCTGCTGTCGGGGGGCATGTGATTGCAAATCCCTAACAAAAGTTAGTTGATGCATACGCTCTACTTCAACCTGCCGATTATAGTGGGGTCATGCTTACTGATCAATGGTCTTTTGGGCATGATGTAGTCCTGCCGATTGAGCTGAAGGCAAAATCAGCAGAAAGACAATCGGCTGAGATGAAATCGGCTGAAAGGAAATCAACTAAGAAAACTCTTTACTGGCACAATGCCATTCATCTAGTAGAGATATAGGCAGATCAGCTAGAATGCTTCACAATAATTTAATTCCTGTTGATCATGATTATGATTTGCTAACGGAGTTAGAAAATGCATGGGGGCAAGTCCTTTCTGGGTTTATGGGTTGACGATATCGGTAAACTTTCTGAGAATTTAGGAAGAAGACTAAATCATCTTAGGGGTGATTCAGAAGACATAAAGCTTTGGAGTTTGTTGATTTGAAATCTTGTTCCAAGTGACTAGCTCAACCCTTGTTCAAAATTTATTTCCAATGTATTTTAAATTTCAAATATCTTATCGGCTTGGGCGGCCGACAGCCGATAAGATATTTAAAATTGGAGGCATTGTTGACACCCTTTTTGGTAAATTGGGCAGTGACGTGGCAATTGGATAGAAGTAAATTGGGTAGTGACGTGGCAATTGGATGGAAGTAAATTGGGTAGTGACGTGGCAATTGGTTTGAAGTAAACTGGGCAGTAATGTTAAGTGGTTTAATATTTGTATGCCAAGGGTGGAGATGATAGAAGCTTTTGAATTAATTAATGGATAAGGATTATAGTACTAATATTTATCTTTTAGTTGGTTTTAGTTAAATATTATGTTTAGCTATAGGATTAGTATATTTTGTAATTACATTTAGTTATATTATAGAGTTGTAATGCAAGTAAAATACTTGCATATAAGAGTTTGTTTCTATGTATTATTCTATAAATAATTGTAGAGGCATGCTGTGTTAAAGGTCTAGCACCCTCATAATCTTTTATTACTATTGTTGCTTTTTCAAGCTCCTTCCTCATATAGCATCCGTGCTATTTCTATCTCTCTTCCTCTATATTTCAATCTCGTTATATTTCTATCCTCTCTATCACCTATATTTATATTTTCTCTCCCTTCTATTAATTATTTACTGATAAAAGTCCTTTTAATTAAGGCAATTTTGAACTCACAGAGGAGTATATTTATTCTATTTCTCTTTGCATCACTTGGAAGTCCAATTTCTCAAAGAGACTATTGTTGACTAAACACATTTGAACCATATAATTGGTTCTGACATGCCCGCAACAAATCAATTTAGAATCGGCTCTAGCCAGCCGGCTTTAGTGTCAACAATTTTGCTTTAGGCTTGCAAGGGCATGTAGGACATATTCTAAAAGTGTAATTTGTCTTCCAACTGAAGAGATCACTGATTTTCCTTTCTGTGAAAATGAAAGCTATTGATGCATCCTGGGATATACTTGGTTAGAATGAAGACCAGGACATACAAAGGGATCTAGTTACATTTTTTCTAATTATCAGGTTTTTATTTTTTAGGTTGTTGACTTGGATGATTTATGCCAGAAAGTCACTGCAGATAATTACCCGGATAAAAAAAAAGTCTATAGTTAAATATATATAAATAACCATATTTAGGACAATACAATTGAATCATACCTTGTCCTAAATGTGGTTAGTTATATATATATATATATATATTTTTTTTGTTTTGTTGGCCAAAGCCATTTGTTGAATTATTTTTGCTGTGAGTTTCTGGCATAAATCATTCAAGTCAACAACCTAAAAAATAAAAACCTGATAATTAGAAAATATGTAATAAAACAAGAAATATTATGAGTAATGAAAGAAAGGAAAAAGGATAAAATCAAAGTTAATGAAAACTTGTTGGTTTAGCATAGGATTGTTTAAACTGTATGTTGTATGTGATTTTCATACTTACAATTGTTTGTTGCTTAAACTATTTTTTGTGAAAATTCAGTGCTTTAAGATAATATATGAAGATGCTTAGTTATGCTATATTTGACTTAGTATGTGATTATCTACATATATGTTTGGGGTTAAGTGTAAAAAAAATCCCTTGTTTGTATAGTTAATAAGTGCATCTAAATACGTGTATTTTCAAATTTTGGAGCGAATTGTCCTTGATGGTATTTTGAGCAATTGTTTTATTACGGGATTTAAATTTTTTTACGCATACCTTCAACTCTCAATACAAAAATACAAAATTGCCCCTCATTCTTATAAATATACCACCTCCAAGATTACTGGACTGCCCTCAATCTTTACTTTAAGGGTAAATTGCATTGACACCCCGGTCAACGACTTTGTTTACATTAACACCTCCTAAGGTTTGAAATGTCATAAATGCCCTAGAATTTTTAATTCAATTTTATAAAAAATTATCAGCCATGCTAAATGGTAAAAATAACCCTCTATATAATGACAGCCTGAGAAGAAGATGAGGGAGAAAGAGAGTTGCCGCCAACCATCATCGCCGCCACCAACCAGCATTGACTCCTGTACCATTGATCATCCCTTTTTCTCCCCACTCACCACTGCAACATCCGCCCCACAACCATACCTATCATCGCCGACCCGTTCTCACCACTAACTGCCATCGCTACCACCACCCATCATCGGTAACTCCACCAGCGTCCACCCTTTCTTTCTCTCTCTCTACTCTAATATCCTCCCCACAAGCACCATCGCCACCTCAACCACCACATAAAAGCCCTAGTAATTAAGAACAAGAACACAGGATGCGGCAATACTACCCCCAGCATCGCTGCCGTTGAGCTACTGCTCTGCCACCTTGTGAGACCAAAATCCAGTCTGTTGCCACCACCCACCATGAGAAACCCCAAATCGAACCCCATTCGTATACCCCCAATCTGAAACGCGCCCCACCGCCCCCCACTAAAAAAAAACACACACACACATACACATACCGCCACTTCTACTACCACCACTTCTACTACCACCATATGCACCAATGACTAATATAATCAACCCCTTCCCCCCCACCACTTCTACCACCAGTATCTCCACCCATAGTGAACACGATCGAATCATGACTCATGAGGACCCCAATTTTAACCTAATTCATATATATATATATATATATATATATATATCCAGTGTCTCTCGATCTCTTAATTCATATACATATATAGAACCTTTCATATATATACTGGTTATATATATGTATATATGTATATTCAAAGGGGGGATACGAAGGTGCAATTTGTACCTGATAAATCTCCAAACGAGGGATACGAAGGTGCAAGTGAAGAATAGGTGCTCATGTGATTCAAATGTATTATTGCACAAAGAACATATGTTAAGATGCTTGGCCATTGATTTGCTATCAAGGGTTGGCAATTTAGATTGGACAGCCAACCAAAGGTTGAACTTCATTGTTGAGATTGTTGGAGATTGCCAAACCAAGTTGTGCCATGGGACAGTTGGGAACTTACCTGCTAGGTGTGCAACAGTATGCTTGAATGTTTATAGGCCGGATGGTGATGCTGTCCACTTCTTAGTGTCTCTTCTCGATGAGCATGGTGCAGGTAGAGAGAGCAGTTCAGGTATGACATTGGTGATAGTAGAAGAAAAAACCCAGTTGTTGTTTACAATGAAATTGTCCACTGTTGTGTCATCATTAAATCCAGCCTTAGTTAGTAAAATTAGTGAAAATCTTTAGCCAAGAGGCCCTCTTGGAGCTCAGTTATCCCACCAGAAGGATGTGTTAGCACTACTGCCAATAGAGTGTTTGATAAGAAGTCTTACAGGATTTCTAAGTTGAAGGATTTTCCTCCAACTCCAAGAGCAAGTCTGTGCGTATTTGAGTGTCCAAATTAAGATTTCTAAAGGAGGTGGGATTGGCCCCAATTGACCCAAAGTCTATTTGAATCATTTGTTAGGAAGTCCCAAATATACCTTATAATCCCAGCCCAATTTGCAATCTCCAAGTTAGGGATCCCCAATCCATCTGCAAGTTTAGGACTATAAACCTTACTCTAAGCAACTTTTGAACCAGGGGTTTTCATTTATGGGCCTATCCAAAGAAACCTCCTGAATATCTTGTTAAGTTCATCAAATAACTCCTTTTAGTAGAATGAAGATGTTGCACCAGTAATTCTGAGTAGAGACTAGCTTTAATCAGTTGCAGTCTACCTGCATATGAGAGTGATTTAGATGTCCAGTTAGAGATTCTATGTGTGATCTTACTTACCAATAAGCTGCAATGTTGTGATTTTAAGTTGGTAGTGATCAATGGAACACCAAGATATCTCATTGGGAGAGTGCCAACATTAATGCCAAGTAGCGAAGTAATCTCATCTTGTGTGTGATCATCAATTCTAGAGAAGTAAACTGCACTTTTTGAGAGGTTGATATTAAGGCCAGACATTGAGCAGAATAGATCAAGTGCAGATTTCAATACTAAAACCGAGGTAATGTCTCCATGGCACACCAATGCAAGTCATTTGATAAGGCAAATGATTTGCTTTTTTGCTCTTTGCACCTCTAGTGATATTTGAAGGAGGACACCATTTCCACATAGTTGCTTACAATTGATGAGAAAACATCCATAACAATGACATACAAAAAGGAAGGGAGAGATGGGATCCCCTTGCCTTAGCCCTCTTTCACCTTTGAAAATTCCATGAAATTCACCATTTAGAACAATAGTGAATGAGGGAGATGAAATAGAGGCCTGAATCAATGAAATGAACTTCAGTAGGTAGTTATGCAGTGTGAGATAGCTGATGATGAAATCCCACTTAACAGAGTCAAAGGCCTTCTTTAGGTTCACCTTGATTGCACGTCTAGCTGGTCTACTATGCTTATGGTAACCTCTAAGCAGCTCATGAGCTAGAAGGATAGGGTTTGTAATCCTCTTACCATGGACAAATGCAGCTTGGGATGCAGCTTGGGATTGATCAATTAAGTGAGGTAGTGTTGGTTGTACCTTGCTTGCAAGCAATTTGGAAATATAAAATTATTAAAATAAAATAAAAAAAATTAAAATAATTACCTTCTGGAAAAAAAAAATGGAAATATAAAATAATTACATGTATGCGCATAAGAAGCACATATAAGTAGGTTTGTGTACATAGAGAGGCCCAATTTTAAGGTCCATTGCCAAATGAACACACTTGATCAAGGCCCATTGCAATTCAAATGTGATCTTGAACATCCTCACAATGTGGTTGCATTTCCCGTTGGAGATGTCTACATATACAAATAGAATTGCAGATCAATCGAGCTATTCACAAATAATTCGAGTTCAGCTCATTAAAAATTGCACAGATTAATTTATTGATTAATCTATACTTAATTGTTGGAAATTTATTCGAAAACACAGGTTTTGTGCGAGTTTATTAGAATTTACATTATTATTATTATTATTTTTCTTTTATCTATGAAAATTTATTTATTATTTAATTGATTTGTCAACATAAAAACGTTGTATTATAGAGATGTGAGTTGAGTCGGTAACCTTCAATCAGAACTCAAATTTAGTAGACATGTACACCCTTTAAAGTTCTAATTCGAAGGAATAAAGGGTGACGTATGTTGAAATCGAGTAGACACGTAGACCTCTAAAGTTTTACTTTGAAGGAATAAAGTTTTAAATTTTAGCTGACATGTCTAAATCTGGTAGACATATAGACCCTCTAAAGCTCTCTACTTTGAAAGAATAAAGGCAAAAGTGCAAAAAACCCCCTTGAACTATCAGTAATCGGCATTTTATCCCTTTAAACTACAAAAGTGAACAAGTCAGTACAACAACTATCCAAATTGTGCAAATTAACCCCTAAAAGTCAATTCTGGCAACTTTCTGGCCGACTTCATTGTAGATTTACAAACTACCCATTGTAATTAAAAAAAAAAATACCAAAAAAAATAATCAGCGTGAAATACCCTTAATGCCCCTCAACAAATTTTTATTATTTTACCCAAATGCATCTCATCCTCTCTTCATCCACCTCGACCCCTCTCTCTCTCTCTCTCCACTCACTTTCTCTTTCTATATAGGTACACGACCGCCACCTCCACCATCAACAACTCATCTTCTCTATCTAAAAGGCCGATTTGTAACTGCCGCTGTCAACCTCCACCTGCAACTCATCTTCTCCGGCGACTGCATGTATATATATACATACATGTATATATAGACATCATTATCAACATCATCATCATGCCCTCTCTATATCACTCTTTTATCCATTCCCACTTTTCTCTCTATTCACTCTCTCTCTATATCACCACCACCTCTTCTTCACAACTCTGCCACTCCAACCACCCACCACTATCACTGCCACCCATTACCCACCATTAGAGACCCTGCATCTCATGAGCCTATCTCTACAATGCTTGTAGAAAGAGAACCCAAATGCATCTCATCCTCTCTCCATCCACCTCACCCCCTCTCTCTCTCCACTCATTTTCTCTCTCTATATACGTACACGACCGCAACCACCACCATCAGCAACACATTAGGAAAGAATAATAATTCCTAAATATCTGGTTAATTTATACCTTTAAATAGTTAAGACCTCTGTTCTAACTCTCATGTCCAAACTCCAAGCTTCAATGGAGGTTTTCAATCACAAACATGTTTTCTCACTCATATTCCTCCTCTTCTTCTCACCTTTCCTTTCACCATTTCCATCCCAAGCATGCCATACAGTAGACCAACAAGCATTACTCCAATTCAAACACCAAATCACCGATGACTCTTTTAGAATGCTGAATTCATGGACACCTTATTCTAATTGCTGCATAGCCTGGGAAGGCATTGCCTGTGACACCTCTGGCAGGGTCATCAACATCTCTCTTCTCGGCCTCGTGGTCGGCGACGACTACCCCATCAACACCTCTATGATCGGCGCACTCTCCCTTTATCTGGCAACATCACATTTCTTTAACTCCTTGACCTCAGCGAACTCGAATACTTGCAGGGTCCCATCCCACCTGAACTTGGCAAGCTTTCACACCTCACTGACCTCATACTTTACTACAACAATCTCACAGGCTCAATACCCATTTCATTTCAAAACCTTTTTAGGCTAAAGAAGCTTCAACTGAGTCGCAATCGCTTATCTGGTTCTCTCCCTAACCCTGTTTTTGAGTCTTTAGCTTCACTTTCTTTTCTCGACCTTTCAGAAAATCAACTGTGTAGTTCAATCCCATCTTCAATTGGCAATTTGGTTTCATTAACTATGCTTGATCTTCGTTAAAACAGCTTCTCTGGTGCTATTCCAAACGTCATTGGCAAGCTCAAGAAGCTCAAACTATCCATTTGTCAAGAAATCGATTAAGTGGTAGCTTACCAAAGACTATAGGCGGACTATCTGAATTAGTAAATTTATATCTCGACAACAACCAAAATAATAAATTAAAAAGAGTAAACACACACACACACACACACACACACATATATGTTCCAGTAAATATAACATTAGATTTGATAATTTAAAAAAAATTTAAAAAATAAAATTAATAGTAAGCATATATATAGAGATGTGTATTGTCCAGTAAAATATACTACATTATATATGATAATATATACACACACACACGCGCGCACGCATATATATATATATATATATATATTTACATATATACATATATATGTATATCTTACCTTAAACTTTATTCTTCAAATTTGTTCGAGTGTTTGGTGCAGAGGTGGAGTGGAGCAGATTAGAGGATGGAAGAAGGCAAATGAACAAATGGATTCATCTATCAGCAAGCTACAACGGTAATATTCAAGGGCAATTTCGGAATTAAAAGAAAATGACAGTCACGTGCTGACCTTGTGGGCCGGAAAGTGGCTGGAATTGAGTGTCGGGGGTTAATTTGCACGATTTTTGATAGTTGTGGTACTGACTTGTTTATTTTTGTAGTCCAGGGAGGTAAAATACCCATTTGTAATAGCTCAAGGGGTTTTTTGCACTTTTGCCAAGAATAAATTTTAGAATTGTCGAAATCTAATACACTTCCAAGTTTTAAATTTCCACGAATGTTGATATTGTATTCGATTGTATTTATTAAAAGAATTTCGATGTTGAGACGCGCATGGAATTACGATCCACAGGTGTTGTGTTTCATGCTGGCCGTGCACCAAATGAATTTATGGTTGTTTGCCGCCTTCAAAACAATAGTGAGATCTAATGTAGTATCAACTCTGGATTCACTCATGGAATGTAACATGCAGGACATTTATAAAGGTTCCGAAAGATGGGAGAAGAACCAAAGGTTCTAAAAAATGGAAGAACTTCTTTTATGAAACTTCATGATGGGAGAAGGCTAAACGGACATGGGGCGCAGTTCAATTTTATTCAGCAGCATGCAGCTCCAGTATTATTTATTTATTTATTATTATTATTTTTTTAAAGCAAAACACACACACACCCACTTTATCGGGACATAAACATCAACCTTCTACTTTGGAGATCCTCGTTTATTGGAAAATAGGTAAAAAAAAATAAAAAAAATAAAATAAAAAATAATAAATAAATGTTTTATTTGTTTATTTATTATTTTTTGTTGACATGAAAATATTGTGTCATACCCCCAAGTGACAGATAACTCTCTACTCACAAAAATAGTAGCACGTAGACATCTAAACTTTGAACAACATAATAATATGTAGGTCGATATTGTATTCAATTATATTCGTTAAAATTATTTCGTTGTGGAATTACGTGTGTTTCATGTTGGCCGTGCACTAAAGGAATTCTATGGTTGTTTGCCGCCTTCAATACAATGTGAGATCATGTAGATTCAACTCTCGATTCACTCGTGTAATTCAGGTGATCGTGGGCATTTGGCTTGGTTTAAAGAAACTCACTATTCTTTCGAAGGCAGCAAACAACTATACGAGTCCGAAGGGCCCAGTCAGATGAGTGTTGTGTGAAGTAGTTTATCAGCTATAATCCTTGTTCAGTTGAAGATCGAATCCGAGGAGAATATTGTGGCGCTAATAATGTAGCATGCATAAAAGGTTTTGAACGATGGAAGAAGAACCAAAGGTTCTGAAAATGGAAGAACCTTTATAAAACTTCTGAATGATGGGAGAAGGCTAAAACGACATACGGTGCAGTTCAATTATATTCAGTTTTGTGAGAGCAACCACTACTTTCAAGTTTCAAGGGTGTAACCAATCTGGACTCCAAAATGCCAGTGTGTGGGAGAGGGTACACTAGAGAAATATGTAAGTTTTTATTTTATTTTATTTAATTTATTTTACCCGACAAAAAACTCTTGTACCCCCACTTTGCTGGGACTTGAATTGTTGACCTTTTACTTTGGAGAGCAAGAATGGTAGTTGTGATCCGTTTTATTTGGTGAATATTATAGTAGCACAACAGGATTTGTTTGTGGTTATTTGGGTTGAAGTATGACCAAGAATAGTCGGATTTTATCCGGATGGTTTTTTGAAACTTATTTTGTCATAGCCCTTAATTTTGGGTCGTTACATAGGCGATCCCAATGGAAGGATGAACGTTTCCAAATGGAATGGTGAATGTTTCCAATTGGAAAATGTTTCCAATTGGAAGGGTGATATGCAGATAAGGGTGCACTCATGAAGCGAGACATGGCTTCATCAAAGGAAGCCATTTGGTATAACTAATTGCATAGGGATACGTGTTAGCAAAGAGGGAGGTAGTTACTTACGAGTTGAAAAGTTATGGGACACATGACAGCTAATGAAGGAGCAGTTACTTGAAAGGTTAGAGGCAGTTAAGAGATCGTGGTCCATTCTCCTTGGCAGTTCCAGAACGTTGTTAGAAGCATTCAATTGGCATTGAACCACCAAAAACACTTCTCCAAAGCTGTAATTCATGGGAGATCATATCCTTATACGTGTTAACATTATGAGAAAATTAAGGGAGACATAAGACACGTGGCAAAAATCAGACGTTCCACGTGGCACAAATCAGAAATTCCACTTGGCACAAATCGAACGTTCCACTTGGAAGCATTTTAACAACAAATGGAACTGCCACTAACTATAAATAGAAGGCTTTGACAGAATAAAATAGCATCTCCACACAGATCAAATGACTCTTATTTTCACTTACTTGTCATTTCAAGTAATGTACTTTTATCTTTTCCTAATGTAATCTTTACTTTTCAAGAACTTTTATTTTCTACACATATTTCAATTCCTTTAATTTCAAGCACTTGTGCTTCAATTCTTAGCTTAATGAAATTTAGTTTAGTTTAGTCTCTTTCATTTAACAATAGCACTTTCACCAAGCATTTTTATCTTTTTCCATTCTATCTTTCCATTTCTGAAGTTCTTTTTCCACAAAGGCAAAAAGAACTTTGCGAGAGGTGGTCATTCCAAACTCTCCACAATCGCTTGAACCTCCAACATCTCCCGGCTAGAATTGGAATATAGTTTGGCACAGTTCCATTTCTATTGGATTCTAGACGAATCCTGGCATGCCCGCACCTTCCACCTTTCCACTTGGAATGAACATAATTTTTATGGCCAAACAAGTACTATACCATCATTTTTACTAGCTAGATTTATATTCGTGCATAAAACTATAGTATAGTGTGTAAATAACCAAGTGAATTTAGGCTTGGATATACTTTAATATTGCATTTGGTGTGCAGAAATGGAATATAATGGAATGTCCCTTCTAACTATTCAATTGTTTGGTATGCAATTTAAAGTGAGAATCGTCATTCCATTGGAATGCAAATTCATTACTGGGAATGAAAATCCATTATACAACCAAATCTTGGAATGGCTATTCCATTCCCAAATAAATTTTTTAGAAAAATTAAATTCCTAAAAAATTATCATATTCTAAGTCCAAAAACCACTACCACCACTGCCATTGCCTTCCACCACCACAGCCACCACCCGCGCTGCCTTCCATCAAACCCTAAACTGAACGTAATACTTATATTTATAGATTTACACCAAAACCCTAGTTTAACTAAACCCTAAACTATTTCTTAGTCGGCCCATAGAAAACCTAATTAATGTTTAATTATGTTGGCTACATACGTGACGTCTGAAAACCTAATTTAACACAACACACTTAACTTAACTCAATTAATATAACCATGCAATTAAGACAACTAAGCAAATAACAATGAGCTAAAAACAAGTAATCAATTTAAAATTAACTCAAATAACTCAACTAATTCACATAAGTCAAATAATTCAAGTAATTCAAATAAACAATTAAATAATTAAAAATTCAATTAAAATAATAAATTAAATACCAGGACTATCTTTTTGAAATTTAGGAGTATTACAATTGTACTCGGAAGGTGATATAGAAATAGAAGCAGTAAATGAATATATTACTCTCTTTGATCTCTATTTCTCTCTCTTTTTATATATATATATATGTTATTACACTACTGCCTATAACATATAATTTATTATAAGGACGACATAATGTGAGAACTGTCGTCTCAAATTAAATGTTCATTTTTTTTTTTTACCGTCTTAAAATAAATGTCTCATTTAAAATGTCAAAATACTATTTATTTGTAACATTACTAATTTAACTTTATTAGATTGAACTTATAAAAAGTAAACTATCATATATGTGGACCCACTATAAACATAATTGCTAATTCATTCTCTATCAATATAATAAAAAAAAATATTAAAACACATCCTCTAGAAACACATCCTGTTTTGAAAACCGTGACTCACAAATTCACCATTATTAAAACAGGACATTAATTTGAGACGGAGGGAGTATTATTTAGTATATAATCTTACAAATTGTGCCACTTTTACAAACAAAAAATAAATAAGTAAAGATGAAATTTTTTATTTATTTTTGAAAGGCAAAATAATTCACTCACAAATACACTAGGGTCGAACGCGTTACCTCCCTTTTGTAAAAAAATATAGTCTTAGTACCACCGGCCACTACTCTCTGATTTAAAAATAAATGTTGTTAGCACATCAATAAGTTTATTTATTGATAAATTCTTTTCCTACCACCATTAGGATTTTTAAATAGCTTATAAATATTTAAAATGGACGCATAAAGAAATTCCAAAGTATTTTTTTTTTCTCTCTCAAAAAGCCGCCGCCGCCACCTCCTCCTTCTCGTCTCTTCCCATTGAACACCAAATCAATCCAGAAGCCAACCCACAGTTCTCTCTTAATCCAGAAGCCAACCCACAGTTGTCAGATCGGCTTCTTCAACATCAGGTAATTAATCTTAATTTCGATCTGTTTGGGGATCCAATTTCACTCTGATTTTATTATTTCATGTTTTCCTTCGTTTTAAATTATTATCATTCTGTATTGGGTTTTGGTTTAAATTCCATTTGTTGATGAATCGTGCCGATTGGGGATGCAGTTTATGGGTAAAAATATTTTCTTTTTTCCTTCTTCTCGAAGTAAAAATTAAGAATAGAGAGTTCTGTTGTGCTTTGGTTATGGTGGAAGTTCAGAATTTTGAGTTTAGAATGAAACTTTTTTAGTTTTTCTATTTGTTGCAGTATATTTATATTTTTATTCAGGAAGTCACATTATCTTTCTTCTTGTGTGTGTTGGCAATTTATGGGTAAAAATTTGTTCTTTTTGATTGTTTTTTTTTTTTTTTTTTTTTTTTTTTTTTTTGTTTTGTGTTGGGGTTGAGCTGATGCTTGTGCAAATCAGGGTCAGTTGGTTTTTTATGATTCTGGTAAAAGTTCAGAATTTTCAGTTTTGTTAATAATGAAACTTTTTTTACTTGTTATATTTGTTGCAATTACTTCATTTTATTTTTATTCAGAATTTTTACGTCAGTCACATTATCTTTTATTTTGGTTTCTTCTTCTTTGTTTATTAATCTCCTTTTGTTGATGAATCCTGCTGATTAGGTATACAATTAATGGGTAAAAATGTGTTCGTTTTGAGGTTTTCTTTTTTCTTTCTTGTCTGCGAGAGTAGAGTTATGTTGTGTTTTGGTTTTGGTAAAACTTTTTTAGTTTTTCTATTTGTTACAATTACTTTCTTTTGTTATTTTTATTCAGTTTTTTTGTCAGTCACATTATCTTTCTTTTTGGGTGTTTAATTTTAATTTATTTTTCTTTGTTTATTAATCTCCTTTTGTTGATGAATACCAATATATGTATATATATATATATATATATATATATATATATAGTTTTTCTACCTCTTGTCAGAAGTACTTTATTTGGTTGTTTTATTTAGGAATTTTTCTGTCTGTCACATTATCTTTCTTTTTGTGTGTTTAATATAATTTCTATTTCATAAATTGTTTATTGATCTCCTTTTGTATCTCTCTCCTTCATTTCCAGGATAATGAAGGGGTGCCACAGCAGGTTTAGCAGTGTGGAAGCTGTGTCACAATGCGATGAACTTGTAAATGAGATTTTGATTCGATTGCCTCTGGATGCCGTCTGCAAGTTTAAGTGCGTATCGAAGACATGGAACAGTTTGATCTCTCATCCTCTTTTCTGCAGCAATTACCTTTCTCAAAGAAAGAATTCTCTTCTCCCATTGTTGGGATTCTTTCGGGTTTCTTGTTCTGCAGAAATTACATTTAAATTTTCATTCCTACAAAATAGTAAGGAAAAGAAATTTACAAGTTTGGATTTGTGTGAAGACTATTTACTAGGAAGTGTTTCTCCTGAAGGCCTAATACTATGGCGTTCAAAAGGCAACATGGTCTTGAAATTCTACGTCTGTAATCCGGTTACAAACCAATGGTTAACTCTTCCTGAACCAAGACATGCTCCATCCTCACAGGCTTTCTCTTGTGAGGAATGTAGCAGCAAAGATGGTGATGGTGTAGTGCATTTCAAAGTAACTCTAGCTATTATAGAAAAGAGAGTGGGAGCCACATATGACGGATTACATTTAGAAACTTTCTCTTCTCGGACAGGCGAATGGAGCGAATCATTTATCACTTCTCCATCTGAATTTTCAGATGATCTTGGCGAGTCCTGCGAATGTTGTTCAGTAGGTGGGATCTTGTACTGGAAAGTTAGTAGTGGTCATTTGGCTGCTTATGATCCCAACATGGGGGAAAATCGTCTCTGGCTGATAGAGTTGCCTCCTCCTTGTCTCAAAAAGAGAAGGGGATTCTCTGTGGAATATGTCTTGGGACAGTCGTCGTCACGGGAGGGTTGTCTTCTTCGGTTTGCCGTAAACGTAAAAGAAAAATCGATGATCAAAGTGTTGGAGCTCAAGAAGAAGCTTTCTAGTTATAGCTTATCTCACATCATACCAAGTAGTGAATGGGTGTTGAAGGAAGAGGTGAGTCTGAAGAAGTTGGGCATCGGTAATTGTTGTCGCTTGATGGTTTTTCATCCTCGCGATGCAAGACTTGTGTATCTTCAGCAGGGATGCAGGGTGTTTTGCTATGATTTTGAGACTAGAAGATTGGAAGCAGTTGAGTATCATGGAACTGCCTTGCCAAACGAAGGCCTAATTCCTTACTTCCAACCACCTTGGCGCCCTTCTTTGCCTTGTTTAACTTGGACTTAACATTCTATGTAATACATTCTTGTACAACTTTATTTGTTGAGATATTCAATTTATATTACCTTACTATATGAGCTAGCTTTTTGAAGTGCATTGGTATTACATTCTTTGTAACCTTTGTACAACTTTATATATTCAGGTTTCATATGGATGACATAAAAGTCTAACAAGATGAGTAATGCTGCTTTTTAATTATCTCAGTGCCTCGTATTCGTATTCGTTTGCCCTTATTATTTGAAAGCACAGGCGAGTTAGTGGGAATGAGATCAAACTGTTCCTTGCAGATCGACGGCATCTCGAGGCAATCCAAGCAAAATCTCCTTTACAAGTTCAGCGCAGTGTGATACAGCTTCCACACTGCTAAACCTGCTTTGGAACCTCTTCAATGAACAAAAGGAGATCAATAAACAATGAAATAGAAATAGAAATCAAACATTAAAAAAGGAAGATGATTAGACAGACATAAAATTTCTGAATAAAAATAACAAAATAAAGTAATTGTAACTAATAGAAAAACTAAAAAAGTTTAACCATGTAAAACCAAAACACAACATACTTATCAAAAAATAAAAATAAAACATAACTCTATTCTTGCATAGAAGAAACAAACAAGAAAACCTCAAAAGAAGACATTTTTACCCATAAATTGTGTACCAAATCGGCAGGATTCATCAACAAAAGGAGATTAATAAACAAAGAAGAAGAAGAAACTAAAATCAAAGATAATGTGACTCCCATACAAATTCTGAATTAAAAAAAAAAAAAAAATGAAGTACTTGTGTAACATATATAAAAACTAAAAAAATTTCATTATTAACTAAACTGAAAATTCTGGACTTTTACTAAAATAAAAAACGAACAACTCTAATTTGCACAAGCATCAGCTCAACCCCGACACAAAAAAGAAAGGGAAAATAAATAAATAAAAAAGGACACATTTTTACCCATAGATAATGTGACTTTTTGAATAAAAATAAAAATATAAAGTAACTGCAACAAATTGAAAGTACGTTTACCCATAAACTGCACACCCAATCGGCACCATTCATCAACAAATGGAATTTAAACGAAGGAAAACATGAAATAATCAGATCAAAGTGAAATTGGATCCCCAAACAGATCGAAATTATGATTTATTACCTGAAATTGAAGAGGCCGATCTGAGAATGTCCCAACCTTTTAATCCATCCCAAATCAACGTCAAACTATGGGTATTTTTTAGCAACACTTGTAACATATAGAATGATCAATCACTACTCAACATTGCACAATATGATTATGGTATCCTAATTTCAGTGAAAGCGAAGAGAAGGAACTGCAAAAGCTACCTCCTTTTCGGGTGAAATTATCAGTATGGAGGTTGCCACTCAAGTCCAGTTCCTCCAAGTTGCTCATGTTATGAAATGCTGGTTGGCAGAGGAGTTCCATATGTATAGTTAGTTGTTGTTGATGGAAGCTTTGATTTGCAATCCTCTCTTGCTCCAACCAACCATTGCATCCATAATCCATTACAAGCTAAGAATTATTCCCGATTGAAAATGGCTGAACAATGGATACTCACGGGTTATACTTGTGATATATGCTATTATTAAGCCAAATTTATTCGTTTAGGGCTCCAAAATCACATTGGGTCATATATAAATATTTTCCTATGTTAAGTTTTCTTTATTATAAATACATGTATGCAGAATTTGTCAATGATTAATAATATTTTTATAGTTCTCTTTACTTATATTTTGTGAATTCAAAGTGAATTTATATTTTTCTTTCTGAACATTCATTATATTTCGCTCCATCACTAATCAAAAGGGACAGTTCAATTTGGTCAGAAGAAAGAGAATAAAAGTGTGTAATAATTATTTATCATAATGAATTTTGATATGAATTTTTTACTAAATAATTCTCATAATGAATTTTGATGCGAAAATTTTACTAAGTAATCCTCATAATGCATTTTGATACAAAAATTTTAACGTATAATCCTCATTGTTTTCTTTCAAAAAGTTAGGTTTTTCTCTAAAATATTGTACGTAACAAGGTCCTGCTACATATTTGACTAAATGATTCATCCTTTCCCCTACTCTCTCCCTCTCACACTAACGCACACCCGAGAGAGAGAGACACACACACAAATTATTTGTCATATATATAATCATCATTGTACATTACAAAAACAGACAATCCTTAAATAGGCATATATATATACACACACATAGCCAAGAAGATACACGCAAGGTCTACACACCTCTTCTGTCGAATGGCTTGAGAAAGCAGTCGAGAACAAAATAATAGCAAGAGGTCCCATATGCTTCGACGATATGAAACCATGCTCGTCTCCAATAACAGAACGCTATTATGAAAGAGACCGTAAAAGTCACATAGAAAGCCCCCATATGCATAAAACCTTCCTCTTCTGAAGAGTGATGAGGCAACGTCGATGGAGATCCAGTTTTAGTGCAACTGTTAAGTAATGGAGGTCCACAAAGAAGAGGATTTCCCTCATAACTGCTTTCTTCAAAGGTCCCAAACTGAGCTTTTCCTTCCGGAGTCGTACCTGATAAATTGTTGTGTGACACACTGAAGACTGCCAAATAGTTCAACTCAATGAGTTGGGAGGGAATTGTTCCACTCAATTTGTTGTAAGAAAGATCCAAACTCTCCACTTGTTTTAACATTGAGAAAGTTGTTGGGATTGAACCAATGAGATTGTTATGCGACAGGTTTAGTGCATGGATTTTGCTTAGATTTCCAATAGCAGATGGGATTTCTCCTTTTAAGAGGTTGAAAGAGAGATCAACTCCTGACATGTAGTCCAGTATATTATGCATACAATCTACTCTTTGGGGTGAACTCCACTACATGTGCTGCCTTAACCAGTACTAGGAATTCCTCATTCTCCTTATGAAATTCATTATAATAGTTCTTAGATAACTTGTCTCCATCACCAGGAAAGATATCAAATAACTTTTCCAATCCACAATAGCAAACCTGCTTGGTATAAAGGATTTTGTAGTCGTTGGCTTGAAAGATACGTAACCAAAGCAATGAGGTATGGAACCGGAAAGATTGTTTTGAGAAAGATCCAATATGGTTAACCCTTTCAAGCTACACAAATGGACAGGAAGTTCACCCTCGAGACTATTAGATTTGAGGAGAAGAATTCTCACTGAGGAAAGGTTGCCAATCCAGCTCGGAACCTTACCAGTTAGGTTATTGTCTCTTACATCTAACGTCACCAGAGAAGAACAGTTGTAAAATGCATGTGTGAATGGGCCTCTTAGCATGTTGTGATTCAGATGTACATGCTTTTATTTGTGATGAATTGAAGCAAGATGGTATAGATCCAGACAGATAATTGTTGGAAAGGTCAAAAAAAGAAAGCGAATCAAGTTTGCAGAACTCAGCTGGAATTGGACCTTCAAAATGATTTTTGGACATGACAAGTACAAAACGGTTATTGTCCAAATATAAATATTGCAAGTTAGTTAGCTTCACAACATCAGGAAGCATCAGATATCCAAATTATTATTGGATAGTGTGAGGAACATTAAGGAGGAGCAACCAATTGCAAAATGTTGAGGTATTTGTCCTGACAAATAATTGTTAGACAAGTCTAAAATCCATAAAGAATGCAGATCACCTAATGAAGCCGGAATTCTACCTTCCAATTCATTTCCGGACAAGTTTAAATAATTTAAATTGGGAAAGATGGAACCTATATTTGCTGGCAGTTGACCATGAATATGATTGTTAGAGATATCAATGACCTTTGTAATGTTGTGAGGAGGAGGAGGAGGATGAGAAGAAGTCAATAATGGGAAAGGCCATGAGAAGGAGTTATTTCTTAGATTAAAATAACCCAATTGTGTATTGTTCTCTAACAGCCAAGAAATAAATAATGTTCCACCTATCTGATTGTTATGTGATAGTTCAATCACTCTCAGGTCATGCTGGTGATACAGAAAACGGAAAAGAGTTACGCTGAACTCGATGCCATCGCAGTTTGACAAAGACAAAATCTTCAATTGGAACCTCGAAATTATTGATGAATGAAACACAATTGGGTGGTCACTACTACTACTCATCTGTTGTAAGCACCTGAAATAACCTTGAGCTTTGAATGGTTATAAAATGAGGCAAACGACATTGGGAACATAAAATGATTATTTAAAATGAAAAGATATTGGAGTGATGTGAGACTGGTAAGTGGAGAAGAGGCAATACTTCCAGCGAAATGATTGAATGAGAGGTCTAAAAACCGGAGTGATGTCAAATTCCTCATGCACCAAGGAAGTGTCCCATTTAATTCATTATCACTCAGGTCCAATGCTTGAAGATTATAAAGTTTACACCAAGCTGAAAAAAAAACCAATTAAGTTAAAGTTGAATTGACTTTTATTATGCCTACATCCAAATCATTTTTTTTTTAAATTTTTTTATCAAAACAATAATATGAAATTGAAATTTTTTTTTTCGTGATTATTAATCCAAGAAATTAAATCTAGTATAAAGCATATAAACCTTGGTTCGGTAGTCTGCCGTTGAATTCAATGCCTCGCATATACAACCCTCTAAGAGAAGTTATCACTCCAACATTATGAAAAAAGCTCACGTCAATAGAGGAACTATCCAAATACAATTCTTCCAAGTTGGCTAACCCCTCCAAATCTAATAACAACAGTTGAAAATAAAATTATTACAGTATCTACAAAGAAGATATTAAGATTATTATATGTCTTACCTTTTTTTGTAACCAATCCTCGCAGCAATTCATAATTGTACTGGAGATCCACCTTCCTTAGTGAGGATAGAGCACCCAATGATTGTAGAATGCTGGTATTTTTAAAACTGTTGGACCCCAACCGCATGATTTTCAGTTTGCTTAAGCTCTTCAAGCCTGATTAATTAGTATGAAAATGAATATTTAAAATCTGGTTGGTTATTGCATCTCAACATGGTCTCTAAAAATTAGATCAACTAAAATGCTTTTATCTCATTTTGTCCCCGTAAAACTATTTATCTGATTGTAACGCAAGTACATTACTCATGTTAAGAAAAGCTACAATGATACCAAATAAAAAACTGATATGAGAATATATACTACTTCAAACCATTCATAGTAAATTAGAGGCAAAACCTGAATTTTTTTTTTTTTTTTTGACACTAATATGAGGATAAAATTGCTCAAGACTAATATGTATTTGTTTTTTTTTTTGTGGTTGAATTTAAATTGCAGTTAAATAACATGTAGCTTTCCTCCAAATTTATAAAGTATGTAAGAAAAATGATAGTATTAAGGCATGTATTAAACTTATTCCTGTTTACTTTGTTTTCGTATTATTTCTCTCTGGATATTTTGGTATTACTTTGTCAATTTTGTCCCAAAAAGGGGGAGAACAAGGTTACATTAAGGGGGAGAAATAAAATTAACGAGGTTACATTAAGGGGGAGAAATAAAATTTTTGGATCATTAAGTTAGGGAGAGTTTTTAACTTGTTTTATTAAACTTTCACCGGTAGTTTTGCTTGATCCATGTGCAAAAATTCAGGTGAAATTTTGTCCAAGAGCAGAAGAGAACAGAGATAAACAAATTCCGTGTTTCCTTAAACAATTGTAATTTATTTTTCTGCTTTGAGTAGATTATAAATTGTTTTTAGGGTTTTGTCACGAAATTGCCAAAAGGGAAGATTGTGAGATATATTTTTGTAAATTGGCGTATTTCGGTAACAAAACAAGTCCTAGTCGAGTTGTAATTTCAGTTACCATATCAGACTTGACATCGACTACAGAATTCAGAGGTTGACAGAAGAGGGAAGTATTATTGATCGTTGAAAAGGCAAGAAGGACGATTTAAACATCGTTCCCCACTTATTCCCACTTAGGACACAATAATATACACGGTACATTTTCAGAGTTACCAAAATACAGACAATCTAAGTTCAACCTGGAGTCTGTCAAGTGGGAACCGGTTCAAGATTTGGGAACCGGTTCCAGAGGCTAATACTCGAAGGATAATTCTCTACTAGGTGGGAACCGGTAGCAGAAATGGGAACCAGTAGCCAAAGACGTCGGAAAGGCTTCTGATCTTCTTGAACCAGTAGCCAATTTGGGAACCAGTAAACTTGAACCGGAAGCCAAATTGGGAATCGGTAGCAACAGTCCTGACAGCTTTCGAACTTTCAGTTTCCTGTTCTGCTGAATCCCTTTTTGATTCCACTTTCATTCTAAAGTCCTATGCACGAAATTTCTTTCATTTTTAAGAGGAATAGGACTTTGCAAACCTCTATATAAACCATGTCATACACAAGATTTATTTCACGGCTTTTGATATACAGATTCAATATTTTTAAAGCCTTAGGAAGAAAATCCCTCTCAGAAAATCAAAGTTGATTTTTCTGTAGTCTTCCTAGAACATACAAATATTCACCTAGATAGGTTAGAGTTGTGGAGTTTGAATCCTGATCGTGATCATACAGTTGTATCAACATCGATCAGACAAAACAGATCTTCTTCTAAATCATTCAGACAGTTAAAGAACAGAGGTAAATGCAATCACACTTTTGAAAGGGTTGGAGCATTCGTGGAGTGTTGTCTGATCTACCTGCTACTTTTCTACAAATATCAAGTGTTAGTCTGAGATCAAGTTGCTGTTGGATGAGGAGTCGCAAAGCCAGAGGATCGTTAGCGGTTGGTATGATGTAGAACGATAGGGTGTGAGTCAGAGTCAAAGTTCAGTATACTTTGTTTCAAGCATAGTAGTTGGTTTACTTTAGATTGCACAGTCCACGAGATTTTTCCCATAATAGTTGATGTATTTTATCAACTGGGGTTTCCTCGCTAAAATCCTGGTGTCATCTCTAACTTTATACTTTGCATTATTTTATCTACATGTGATTAAATGTTTAATTGTTAAAACATAAAATAAGTAAAGTTGTTAAGGATACAGATCTGTTTTACAAAACAAACTAAAACTTTCAAAGTAATTTCCGCTGTGTACAACTCACAATTTGATATCAGAGTAGATCTCTATACACTGAGTTGATCCTTGTTGGAAAGTTTAGTTTTGTTGTTTGTTTTCAAAAATTGTTTTTGACATCATGTCTTATGCGTTGAAAGAAGGTGGTTATAATCAACGTGGTCCTTTATTTGAAGGAGATAATTACAATTTTTGGAAATCAAAGATGAGAGCCTATTTGCAAAATTCTGGTGGTAAAACTTGGGCTATAGTTGAAACTGGCTATACACCTCCTACAGTAGATACAATTATGGATGGTAAAATAGTCAAAGAGTTAAAAGATACTTTTACTTTTACTGCTATTGAAACTGAGCGTAATGATGCAAATGGCAAAGCTTTATATTCAATTAATAATTCTGTTGTTCCATCTGAATATGCTAGAATTTCTGATTGTAAAATTGCTAAAGAAGCTTGGGATATTTTGCAGGTTACCCATAAAGGAACTTCAAAAGTGAAGTTGTCCAAAATCCAGTTGCTCTCTCATAAATTTGGCAACATTGTGATGAAATAAGATGAATCATTTTCTGACTTTATTCTGCTCTTCTTGAAATAATTTCTGAACTGCGTCACTAAGGGAAAAAAGTTAATGATAAAAAAACTTGTGAGAAAATCTTAAGGTCTTTACCTAAAAGATTTCAGATTAGGGTTGAAACCATCTCTGAACGTTGGGATTTGGCTACTTGTAAAGTTAATGAGATGGTAGGTTCATTAAAAACTTTTGAGATGCAAAATTTTGATTTAGGTCAAAAGGAGAAAAATCTTGCATTGAAATCTATACAGGTTGAGAATTCTGTGGATGACAACTCTGATGGTGATTTTGCATTCTTGTCAAGACAATTCAGTCAGATTTTGCAGAGACAACAGATGAGAAGGAATAGCAACATGGCTAATCCTCAAAACTTTGACAAAACATCAAAGTTTAGGTTTAATGAAAAGAAAGTAGAAGAATCCAAAGAAACTGAATTCACATGTTGGAATTGTGGTGGCAAAGGCCATACATTCACTGTTTGTCCTAGTCTTAAGAAAGAACAAAAGGATAGGAATAACGAGAAAGCAATGAAAGTTTCTATGTCTGAAAATTCTACTTTAAGTGATAATGATTCTCCTTAGGATAATTCTAATGATTTTTCTTATGTCGCTTTTCTTGATAGAGGTCCTCATGTCATGTCTTTATCTGATTCTGATATTTCAGAAAATGTAATACCCCTAATTTCAAAAGGATTAATTGAATTTTTAATTATTTAATTGTTTATTTAAATTACTTGAATTATTTGAATTATTTGACTTATGTGAATTAGTTGAGTTATTTGACTTAATTTTAAATTGGTAAGTTGTTTATATAACATAATTTTTATTTCTTTGAATTACTATTTTAATTTAATTATTTTTTTTTCATTTAAAGATTTAGATTATGGTTCTTTTAAGAAGTCACGTATGTAGCCGACA
Organism: Cornus florida; assembly: GCF_030987335.1. Taxonomy (NCBI): domain Eukaryota; kingdom Viridiplantae; phylum Streptophyta; class Magnoliopsida; order Cornales; family Cornaceae; genus Cornus; species Cornus florida. Next base: position 73,398,036 of record NW_026775579.1, on the reverse strand, counting down.
TAATTTATTAATTAGGTTTTCTATGTGCCAATTAAGGATTTAGTGTAGGGTTTGAATTAAACTAGGGTTTGGTGTAAACCTATAAATATACGTCATGAAGTTAGGCCTAGGGTTTTAGAACCCTATTCACGTCTGTGGAGGTAGAGAAAGAACAGATGAAGGATTTCAGTAGGAATCGCCGGAACTTTTGAAGACGACGTAGAGATTTTGAACAAAAGTCTTAAAGGCAAGTTCTAATCCTATCTCTATTCCTTAGACTCATGTTCTTTGCATCTCTAATACAATTCCAGGATCATATAAATTTTAAAATTCAATTTGTATGCATGTCTGAGTTTTTAAACTGAACGTGGTTGTAAAATGTGTATTGTTGGTTTAAATTTCCTCTTTGCATAACTTTTATTTTAAATTCATGTCAATTGGTGTATTAAGAGTTTTATTAGTCTGGAACCTGTTGGAGACTACTAGAAGTAATCTGGATTACAGTGTTTGAATTGTTTAAATAATAAGCATTTGCAAACTGTAGATTGTCTGTGTTGAATCCTTAATGTATAATTCGGGTTTAAATCATTGTTGATCACTAGACAAAGAGGTTAATGGTCTCTGGAACACCTTAGAGTTTAGTTCAGACCTTTTTGAACTTTAGGTTAGGAGGACAGACAAACTGGACGTCGCCGGAATAGACATAGGGGACGAAAACAAGCAGAGAGGATAAGAAGGGGATGAGGCGGCTCCATGGAATCATGGAGCCGGCTTTAAATGGACTTAGAGGCAGCTCTAAGTGGGTTGGAGCCGGCTCCATCTTGTTTGGAGGCGGCTCCAACTTGGTTGGAGGCGGCTCCTTCAGGCTTTCTTCAGTTTTTTCGTTTTACTGCGACGGCTTTGGCTACGGGACTCGGATTTTGGGATTTTTTGATTCTGGAGGAAGCTAGATCTGGGTGTTTAAAGATGTTCTAAGTCTAGTTAACACTTGAGAGAGTGGATTAATGCTTAATAAACTAGTAGGAGTTTATAGCTTGAACACTGGTAAGTCACGACTGAAATTGTTTTATTTCAGTGCAGAGGAATGTTAAATTATTGAACCTTGATTTATTTATTCTCTGTGAGTGGAAATTTTATTAATATGATATTATTAATAGTGGACAAGCATGATAATTAATATGTTTTTATTAGACTTGTCATAGTTTTATGGACGAGAAGAATAAATTATCTACATGCTCAGAGTAAGATAATTTGTAACGAAGATATGGGATGAACATGATGCTTATCTGTTTAATTTATGTTCATCATGGAATTAATTGATATGTCTTATTATTTTGATCTATCAGTTACTGGAGTAAGCATGTTAGTCTATATTTATATTTATGCATATTATGTTTCAGTTGTTATGTGCATTGATTATGTATTCTATCAACTACTGGATGGATTGGATTGTATGTACAGGTATGGGACGGTGACATACTAGGTTTGGATTAGCTCAAATTGCTAAGTCCTACCTACTTTGGAATAAGGGAACGGATCACAAAAATAGAATCCTCCTTATGTATAAGTCTGTGCAGTTGAATAAGCTGAACGACTTACTGGATTTCTTACGGATGAATGTGAACGGATTTTACATATTATTATTATGGTACCGTAACTTGAGCTTGAGTCTTAGAGTCAACGGTTAGGGAGCGTATATACAATAGGACACGTAACTGGCTATGCTGGTTGAGGTATACCCTGTTAGACTTAGGTAGTCATGCCCACTCAGGTGCATTTTGCATGTAAACTTCTACTCAGGTTGAAACCCGTATCATAGTCCAGTGAGAGTCCATAGTGTGGATATATATATATATATATATATATATATATATATATATATATATATATAGACACTAATTTATAGTTATTGTTGAGTTGGTTAGAGTGTATATGCGTATCGAGTCTCTGCTTGGATTGTAGTAGGATAAAACTTGTTCGTGGGCCTGACCCACTCCTATTTTTCAGAGGTACGTCAGTTCCAGGCTTGAGCTTATTCGTGCTGAGCAGAGATGATCTTCTATTCTACCAACGATGTAGGACTTCTTTCCAGATATTGGATTTGGATTTTATCTTCAATTTTACTTTCATTTAATTTGGGACTTTTATTTGGGGTCCACATGATCGATTCCCGAGTTGTACCCTTGGAGGTTTTGGAGTTGGATTATTATTATTTGGGATTTTAAGTATTTAATTTTAAAGGATTTTATATTTTATATTTCTTTCAGCTTAAACTATTATTTCTGAAAATTCATTTTGTATTCTGTGTTCGTTTTAACATATTAATTGTTTGATATCCTTCGGGTTTGGGCCTGGGCCTGATCAACCCGTGTCTCGAATTCGAGGGGTATCACAGAAAACGAAACTAATGAAGTTCATGATGAACAGGTACAAGAGGCTGAAAAGAACGATAAAAGATTGAAGAAGATGGTCAAAGAAACCATTGAAGTCAAACAGACAATCAATAAGCTAGCAAAGGAGCTTATCCAAGCAAAAGGAGATAATGAAGATCTAAAGAAACAAATTGATGAAGGAAAAAAGAAAGCTTTTGAAAGCGATTCTGTCATCACTGAGCTTGAAAAGTAGATCATCATTCTGGAGGATAAGGTAAGTATTGCTAACTCATTAAAGGAATGTCTTGCTTTAAAAATTGATTATCTTGAAATTGAATTGAAATCTAAAAAAGATAAACTGAAAGGATTTAATTTGAGTCACGACAGTTTGAATAAGATAATCAACATGGGTAAAGATGTGAATGATAAAACAGGGTTAGGGTTTGTTAAAGGTTCGTCTGGTAATCAAGGTAAAACAAATTTTGTTAAACCTATTATTATGCCTAAACCATGTTTGCATGATGCATTACACTATGATATGTCTTATGTGCCTAAATTGTTGCATTGCACTTTTTGTGGAAAGAATGGACATAAGTATAACTCATGTATTCATAAGCAAAAGAAAGATTTTTGTAAAAATCATTCTCAAAATTCTTATGCTAAGAAAAAGGGGCATTCTATGAAGAAAAAGAATGTGACACCTAAGGTTTCTAAAACTGAAATTTTGCCTAAGGGAAAGGTAAAGAATGTAAAAGAATTTCAGGAATTGAGAGTGAGAACTGTTTGAATCAAAAAGTCTGATTTAATCAAGTATGTGCCTGTTGAGTCCTTGGAACAAGTTTCCAAAAGGACTTCACCTTTAAACTAAGTCCTATTAAATTTAGTGATCATGGCTTGTGTTTAAAAGAAATTTTGTTACCATTGGATCACTTGCTAGGGTTTGGTTTAGGTTTGAGTTTCTGATTATAGTCTTCATGAAATATCTGTGAAAATTCTTTCATTGAATTTATGATCTATCTTGAATGCAAATTTGGATACATGATTTTTTGATTAAAAATATATTCTTGGTTTGTAATCTATACAATGAAAGTTCATTTGCATTGATTAAGGGATGCTTAGATGTAAATCTCTTAAGTTCATAACCTTTGTGCACTAGTCCAAATCTAAAAAATTTGATTGAAAATCTTTAATTTGTTAACTATGGTATATTGATTATAAAAGTTATAAAGGTTATTGTTTGGGAAAAAAAAATAGGAGCTTAAAAACAAAATGAAAAAATTCAGTTTGAAAAAGAAAAAGAAAAAAATGCTGAATTCTTTGTTTAGGAAAAGGCTACCTATTCAGATGTGGTCGAAAGCTCCCATGAGACTTTGAAGTGGAGCTAAATGAGTAAAAAGAAAGGTGAAGACAAGTTGAATTGGGGAATTGCTGTCTGCTCTTTAAAGTGAAAGCCACCTAACTTAGAAAAATTGCTCAAAGACAATTTTATCTTGATGTTTTTCGATCAATATGGTTTAGACAATGATTTATTGATAATTGATTGGAAATTGATGAGATGGATTGCACACACACACATGAACTTGCTAGATTGATTTCTAACTATATTTGCAAGTGAAAATTCATGTTGTGATTACTTCCTGAGAATTGAAATTGACTGACTACTCTGTGGTGTCAAGAATTTGTGTTCATAGATATCTCTGATAATTCTTTGGAAAGTTGGATCAGGTGTGGACTTGAAAGACTTTGGATGATTGCTCAATGATTTGTGTTTATTTTTATTTATTTTGAAAATGGAAAAATAAAAAATAAAAAAATGAAAAAAACTAAAAAAATTCAAAAAGATTTTTTTGTTTTTGTTTTTAGCTTATAGTTTATTTTGGGGTTTGATTTGATCATTGAGTGTATTCAAAAAGTCCAATGAAAGTTTCTAAAAGTTTTAAGTTAAGAAACCATACTGTCCATTACCTACTGGTCCCCATGGCTCCTACCAGTTCCCAGTTAAAACCTTCGAGGTTCAAGTTACTGGAGGCTTGCTATCGGTACCCAAATGTTGGTACCGGTTCCCCAGTGGTCAAGATCCACTTTAAAGTCACTGCCAAGTGAGAACCGGTTCCCACTTTGGCAACCGGTTCCTGGCAGCGAGATTGAACTTTAAGGTTTCACTTTTTGCTCTTTGTTGGGTCATATTGCATAAACCCATTCTTTCTCTAGAGTACCCACTTTCTCTCTCTATATTGCTCACATATATTCACATCTTCAAATGTATTATTCTCATAATATTGTTGCTTACATTCAATCATATATTTTTTATCTTTGTATAAACATAAAGAATTGAAGATTGAAGCCTGGAAGTTGAAGAGAATTTGTGGAGTTTAGGAGTTTGAGAAAATTAGAGATTGAGACTTGTTTGGGTTATGATTGAAGCATTGCTTGCTTTGATATTGGGTTGATTGTTGGGGTTTTAAAGAATCAAATCAAGCTTGTCTAAAATCAAGTGTTGAAATTCACACTGAGTGTTTGATAGAATTCCCAAGAGAAGTTGGAGGCTTCAAAGTGAAGAATTATGTGAAAAACATGGCATCTCAATTTCTCAAAGAAGCCAAAGGTAAAGGAATTGAGATTCCGGAAGCTCCCAAGCAAGATAGAACTAGTATTGTCATCGTGATGCATGTGTGATAACACAATGGATGCAAAGCCTGATGATGATGATGATAAGAATGACGGTGGAGAGTATTGATTTTCTTTTTGACATTATTTCTGGAGATACTAATGCCTGATATTTTGTCCTGCATCATGACATTACTTTTGCTCAGTTTTTACATTGTCATGACTTGGTATTTTTGGATATTTTGTTTTGGTTTCTGACATGTATTAAACTTATTCCTGTTTACTCTGTTTTGGTATTATTTCTCTCTGGTTATTTTGGTATTACTTTGTCAATTTTGTTCCAAAAAGAGGGAGAACAAGGTTACATTAAGGGGGAGAAATAAAATTTAACAAGGTTACATTAAGGGGGAGAAATAAAATTTTTGGATCATTAAGTTAGGGGGATTTTTTAACTTGTTTTATTAAACTTTCACTGGTAGTTTTGCTTGATCCATGTGCAGGAATTCAGGTGAAATTTTGTCCAATAGCAGAAGAGAACAGAGATAAACAAATTCCATGTTTCCTTAAACAATTGTAATTAATTTTTCTGCTTTGGGTAGATTATAAATTGTTTTTAGGGTTTTGTCACGAAATTGCCAAAGGGGGAGATTGTGAGATATATTTTTGTAAATTGGCATATTTCGGTAACAAAACAAGTCCTAGTCGAGTTGTAATTTTAGTTACCATATCAGACTTGACATCGACTGCGGAATTCAGAGGTTGACAGAAGAGGAAAGTATTGTTGATCGTTGAAAAGGCAAGAAGGATGATTTAGACATCGTTTCCCACTTATTCCCACTTAGGACACAATAATATACATGGTATACTTTCAGAGTTACCAAAATACAGACAATCCAAGTTCAGCCTGGAGTCTGTCAAGTGGGAACCGGTTCAAGATTTGGGATTCGGTTCCAGAGGCTAATACTCGAAGGATAATTCTCTGCCAAGTGGGAACCGGTAGCAGAAATGGGAACCAGTAGCCAAATACGTCGGAAAGGCTTCTGATCTTCTTGAACCGGTAGCCAATTTGGGAACCTGTAGACTTGAACCGGTACCCAAATTGGGAACCGGTAGCAACATTCCTGACAGTATTCGAACTTTCAGTTTCCTGTTCTGCTGAATCCCTTTTTGACTCCACTTTCCTTCTAAAGTTCTATGCACAAAATTTCCCTTATTTTTAAGAGGAATAGGACTTTGCAAACCTCTATATAAACCATGTCATACACAAGGTTTATTTCACGGCTTTTGATATACAGATTCAATATTTTTAAAGCCTTAGAAAGAAAATCCTTCTCAGAAAATCAAAGTTGATTTTTCTGTAGTCTTCCTAAAACATACACATATTCACCTAGATAGGTTAGAGTTGTGGAGTTCGAATCTTGATCGTGATCATACAATTGTATCGACATTGATCAGACAAAGCAGATTTTCTTCTAAATCATTCAGACAGTTAAAGAACAGAGGTAAATGCAATCACACTTTTGAAAGGGTTAGAGCATTCGTGGAGTGTTGTCTGATCTACCTGCTACGCTTCTACAAATATCAAGTGTTAGTCTGAGATCAAGTTGCTGTTGGACGAGGAGTCGCAAAGCCAGAGTATCATCAGCGGTTGGTGTGGTGTAGAACAATAGGGTGTGAGCCAGAGTCAAAGTTCGGTATACTTTGTTTCAAGTATAGTGGATTGGTTTACTTTGAACTGCACAGTCCACGAGGTTTTTCCCATAACAGTTGACGTATTTTATCGACTGGGGTTTCCTCGCTAAAATCCTGGGGTCATTTCTAACTTTATACTTTGCATTATTTTATCTGCATGTCATTAACTATTTAATTGTTAAAACATAAAATAAGCAAAGTTGTTAAGGACGTAGATTTGTTTTACAAAACAAACTAAAACTTTCTAAGTAATTTTCACTGCGTACAACTCATATTCATGGTGTAACGATCCGAACCCCGATGGTCCGAATCGCTAACCGGGTCCTTATCCGAACCCGAGTCAACTAAAGACGTTACCGTCCTTTCCTATGTCAATACATAATATACGTGTCATCCTAGGGTTTATAAATAATAATAATAATAATAAAATGAGATCATAGCTACAAAATATATCAAACAGTCCACTAACCCATCAAAACCTGTGAAGGAACGTCATCCGCCACTTTCTTCTCGTGACCTGAAAAATGTTAATAATAAAGGGGTGAGCAAATTACTCAGTAGGTAGTGCCTAAGACACACCTCTTGTGATCCTATGAATCCACGTATAGAAAAGAAAACAAGAGAATGGGATTATATTATACCGGGGATGTAAACCATAACCACAACATCCAATATAAACATAAATGTCATTCAAGTCACAAATACACCATGTATGCCAATGAAGTACAATGACATGCTCATGTCGCTCCCCATTTTCGAAACATTTCTGTTTCAACTTTCAAACCGTTAGTGTAATCCGACCCAAGGCACCTCCATGGTATCACGAGAGGAGAATTGGCTAACTATCCACGACCACAAGGCACCTCCAAGGCTTCATATCCTGCCTAGTTAGCTCAACCATACTCCCCTCTAGACTACACTAACACCACGGACCACTAGGCGCCTCCTAGGCGTCCAGGTTTTTACAAACACTTTCGAAAAACTTTTTCCCAAAAATAATTCTATTTGTTTTTAAAACAAACTTTTCCCTTTACTTTCCCAATGACAATGCATGAATTATGCAATTCCTTCAATGCCATGACAAAATATAATTTCATACATATTATCTGTATCATTTAAGCATGTTTAAAATATGAATTTTGACACACTATCACATTCTTATATTTCCAAATCATGACATTTTACATACTTTCAATTCGCAAATCCAACAATTAAATTCTATATATTCCATCAACGTCATATTCACCTTTTGAAAAGAAATTCTAAACATTTATTTCCACAATTTCAATATCACTTTTCTTAACAATTAAAAATCATGGAACATCTAAAATATCAATACTAAGCATGTATCTTCACCACCAAGTATATAATCATAATCATAAGTTCAATTAACACATTTAATACATCCATCACCTTAATTACATACAACCATAATAACATAGGCAAAATTGCTAAAATCAAACATGCTTAGAATCAAATTAAAGGGGAAAACTCACAAAAGATTAAAAATGTGAATTAGAGCACCCCTACCTCTTAATTGTAGAAAAGTCCCAAAAATTGTCCAATTCCTAGCCCTAATTCGAAATCCCAAGGCACATCAAATGGGGCTTGGCTTTAATCAAATCGAAGATCTCGACGAACTCTTTAATTTGCCGTAAACGGCACCAAAAATCTCAAAAAGGTAAGAGAGAAATTGAAGTTTGAAGTTTGCTCAAAAGAAAAAGAAAAAAGTGAGAAAGAGAATGAGGGAGAGAGCTACAGGAGAAAGAAAAGAATGTGTGGTCAAAATGGACTCTTGGCCATTAAAAATTGCAACAATTGGTGGTGGGTCTCACCAATGAAAAAAATATCTTTTTTACATTTAATTTTTTTTACCACCACAATATCTATATATATAAAAATAAATCATACATATTACACATGGATCGAAATATTTGTATTTAATTATTTATTTATGCATTACGAATATGTGAAATTAATGAAGTTCTAAGATTTTGAGATTTATGATGTGATTAATATTTTGTACAAATAATTAAAGTTTATAGTTCGACCCCAACTGCATGATTTTCAGCTTGCTTAATGGTAATTGCATCTCAACTTTGCAAATGAGTAGGATGGTCTATGAAAATTAGATCAACCAAAATGCTTTTATCTCATTTTGTACCTTCATTTCCCGTAAAACTATTTATCTGGTTGCCACTCAAGTCCAGGTTCACCAAATTGCTCATGTTAAGAAAAGCTACAATGACATCAAAAAAATTGATATCAAAATTTATACACTTCAAACCATTCATAGTAATTTAGAGGCAAAACCTGGATTTTTTTTTTTTTTTCTTTTTTTTTTTGACACTAATATGAGGTAAAATTGCTCAGGACTAATATGTATTTGTATTTTTTTTGGTTGAATATAAATTGCAGTTAAATAAAACGTAGCTTTCCTCCAAATTTATATAGTATGTATGAAAAATGATAATATTAAGGCATATTGAGAACAAGAAGATATATTTCTTTTGTCGACCTGAAAAAGGTATTTTATTTTTGAATTAATCACCTTGGGTGTCAATTGAGTTTTGAGTAATGAAAATGCACCAAGAGATGGTAGGATGCTATTATTAAATAAATTATAATCCAATATAAGCACCTCTAACTTCCTAGACTCAGATAATCTTTCAAAACCTACAAATTATATTAGAAATTTCAAAGTCATTCACAATTAGAAAAATTCCAAAAAAAAAAAAAAAAAAGTACATATCAACAAAAATAAATAAAAAACGCAAACCGCTAACCTCCATGCTCAACCCAACCGACTAGTCCAATACTTGTCAAATCTAAATATATGAGTTTTGTAAAAAAAAAAAAAAGAAACAATGAAAAATTCATATACAGGTTACGTCATCCTCGTGAACCCAATATGTGGAATTGAGTAAAAGTTGGATGACTCTCCCATTGTTGCACTCAACACTTTCCCAATCACAACAGTTGCTGTGTTCATCATTTGATTCCCAAGATGGTAGAGAAGTTCCATTTGGATAGTTGATGGAGGCTTTGATTTGCAAATCCTCTCTGACTCTAAGCATCCATTAACACGATGTGAAACAAAATCCACACCCACCACAACAACCGATCCATCTCCATATAAACTTGTAGTATCTAATGGTTCTCTCTCACCTCACACTACTTTCTATGACCCCAAGCTTCTTGTACTACTTATATAAACATTAGTGGGATATATTCTTTTTTTATTATACTATTATCCTCACTGAAATTATTTAAAAAATTTATTATTGTCTTTCCTTACATAATTTTTCGAGTCTATCCCTACACGTTAGCGTTTTGGACTCTTCAAATTTTGGTTATCAAATGTGCCACAATGTTGCACTTTCAAAATGTTACATAACTACCCCATACTGACAAATAGAATTAGAAAATTTGTTAAAAATCATAAAACATCTATTTAGTGACAGAACTGTTAACTGACGACGTGTGAAATAACAAAATTAAATTCCATAGCTAAAATTATAAAACATCTCATATACTAACCAAAATCAGTCTTATAACCCTATATACTAAGAAAAATATCTAAAAACTACGTTACTTGTTAAAAATTCATCATATCATCTCCAATTCTTTTGTTTGAATTAGTAACGAAACACTAACATGTATGTGCTAACTTTTAAAATGATATATGAACATGATGCCTTTTTAATCCCTTAAGGACTAAAGATGCACTATGAAAAATCAAGTTCATTGTATCCATTCTTTCTCCTTTTTTTTTATTTTTTCTTTTTTTATTTTTTTTTTTAGGGTGGTCCTTGATGACTAAAGATGCCCTATGAAAAATCAAGTTCATTGTATCCAATTTTTTTTTTTTCCTCTCTCTTTGTGGTGGTTTGGGGTGGGGATCTGTTCAGGAAGGGGCAACTGGTATTATTGTAATATATTTGTAGGGGATGGATTGTCGATAGGCCAAAGGACCCACGTGGCACTCTCGTTGTAAATCATTGTAAAATTCAACACCCAATTCCTGCACTAAACAGCAGAGATGGGGAGATTGTATTTAATGAAGGTTAATTTCAATGGTCAATCAAATACCTCTTCACATTGCAGTAACTCATTGAGCTATTTGTTATTTACAAATGAAGCATATATTGCCATTTGCATTAGAAAATATTGGTGAGTAAAGAGTATTCTCCTTTCTTTTCTTTTTTAGTCTTTTGTGTGCGTTTAGGGAGGGGGGCTTGTTATTACTGAAACATGAGTTAATTGCAGAACAATTTTGAAAGGGTTTTAGCAAGATTAATTTCTGAAATTCCGTGATAGATTGTACAAAAGACTACAATTTGATTCCTAAGCATGATATTCACTCCCTCATTCTTTAAAAAAAGAAGTCAAGTTGAAGTATTATTTACCTTATTGTAGCAGTAGCAATTTGTTCCCCTGGTTCTGTGATGTTGAGTTAATAACAAATGCAGCTTTCACATCATTTCACCACATATAATTGTTAGTTAGATATCTATTTATTTTTTCTTTCCTCAATTACACAATATTTTGCATTTGGGGTGAAGATGTTCATGGGATGAAGAATTGACTAGCAGAAGGTGGAAATGTGAATGTTAGGGATCAGAACGTATCGCCCGGCTCCAACTACTGCCACGTCATCAAGTCAAAATTCTCCCCCACAAATGCATGTAGTCAACAAAGGCCAAAAGAAGAATGAAAAGAAAATATTAAAGAAAGAGGAAGGAATAAAGAAGAAAAGGAAAAAGAAAAAGAAAAGAGAATGATGAAGTTCTGGGTGGAGAAAACAACCGGATCCACCACTGCCACGTCATCAAATAAAAAATATCCCCCCAAAGGCAAAAAGAAGAATGAAAAGAAAATATTAAAGAAAGAGGAAGGAGTAAAGAAGAAAAGGAAAAAGAATTCACGACATAAAGAGAACAGATAGAAGTTTGGAGGAGTTTGGGGGAGAACAAAGGGAAAATCAAAAGATCGTCAGGAAAGCTCAGGAAAAAGACGTTGAGATTTCTGAATCGAGTTTCACAGGCAAGTTTTAATCCTATCTCTTTCCCTTAGGCTCGTGTTCTTTGCACGACTAATACAATTCCAGAATTTAATAAGGATTAAAATTGAACTGGATTGCATGTTTTAGATGCTAAAAACTGAATGTTTAAGTTGTTTAAAGTTTGTTTTAAATTCTTCATTGCGAAATTTCTGTTTAATTCATGGAAATTGATGAGTAATGATTTTAATAAGTTCTATACTATATTGGGAATTACTGAAATTAATTTAGTTTGCAAGGTTGATATGTTAAAACAGTTAGTGTTCGGGAACGCATAAACTGCTCATATTAAATCCTTATTGCAAAATTCATGCTTTAATTGATTTTGGTAATTGAACAAAGAATTTAGTGGATTATGGATTAACTCGGAACCTGATTTAAACATCTAAGTACCTTAGGAATAGAAGTCAGATCAACAGAAACACGCCAGATGTGAAGGAGATGAAGGAATAGAGAAGAGCTGGCTCTTGTTTTTGAAGAGCCGGCTCATTGGGGCGAAGAGCAGGCTCCATGGGAACATGGAGTCGGCTCTAGAGGACTTGGAGCCGCCTCCATGCTTGGGAGAGCCGACTTCAAGCTTGAGAAGAGCAGGCTCTTCCTTTTGGAAGAGCAGGCTCTTGGTTGGTTGTTGTTTTTCCATTTTTCTGTGACTGTATGGGCTACGGAACTTGGATTTTCACGTTTTCAGATTTTGTTGGAAGTTGTATTGGAGTGTTTAGAGATATTCTAAGCCTTGTTGAACTTCAGAGAGTGGGTTTAATGCATAATGAACCATAAATGTTCATAGCTTGAACAATAGTTAATAATGGATAAAACTGTTGTTAATTCAATTGTGGAGGATTTTAATATTTCTAAACCTCGGGTTAATTATTCTCTGTGAATGGGAATTTGTTTAATTCGATACTGATAAATAGTAGACAAGCATGATAATTAATATTATACTTGTCATGGAATAAGTAACGGGGAAACGGATTTTGTGTAATCTCAGGTGTTGGAGAATTCTACATTGGTAATTCGATATAAGCATGATAGCTTATCTATTTGTTATTTGTTCAATATGGAATTGATTGATATATCTCATGATAAGAGTTATCAGTTACTAGAGTAAGCATGTTAAATTACAGAATGATTATATACTTATAATGGATGAATTACTTATACATATGTTGACTGTATTAGAAATTCTTGGATAACTGCGTAATGGGGTAAAGTAAGCATGTTCAATTTAATATTTTGACTCTGCTTATTGTGAATTTGTTGGTATTTACATTCGTGATTTGTATTATCAACTTCTGGACGGATGGATTGTATGCACCGGTATGGGACGGTGACATACCAAGAATGGTTTAGTTATAAAATACTAAATCCAACCTGAATTGGAATAAGGGAATAGATTATAATTAAATCTTACTTATATTTATGCTAAGTCAAAGAAGCTGCACAAACTGAATGACTAGCTGGATTACTTGTTATCTAGGTTAAGTCTGTGCAGTTAAATAAGCTGAACGACTTACTAGATTTATTATGGATGGTTATGAATGGATTTTAAATATATTATTATGGTACCGTGACTTGAGCTTGAGTCTCAGAGTCAACGGTTAGGGAGCGTATATGCAATAGGACGCGTAACTGGCTATGCTGGTTGAGGTGTACCCTGTTAGGCTTAGGTAGTCATGTCCACTCAGATGCATTTTGCATGTTATCTTCTACTCAGATTGAGACCTGTATCATAGTCCAGTGAGAGTCCATAGTGTGGATATATATATATACACGACTTATATAGTTATTGTTGAGTTGGTTAGAGTGTATATGCGTATCGAGTCTCTGTTTGGATTGTAGTAGGTTAGAACTTGTTCGTGAGCCTGACCCACTCTTATTTTTCAAGTGTACGTCAGTTCCAAGCTTGAGCTTGTTCGTGCTGAGCAGAGACGGTCACTCATTCTTCCGACGACGTAGGATCTCTCTCTATGATTTAATTATGGATTTCTTCTAGTTTTATTTCAGTTTGGTTTTTCTTATTAGGGGTCCACTGGATGGATTCCCAAGTTGTACCCTTAGAGGTTTTGGAGTTGGATTATTATTATTTGGGTTTTTTTTAAGTATTTAATTTTAAAGGATTTTATATTTTAGATTTCTTTCAGCTTAAATTATTATTTTTTAAATTCATTTTGTATTCTGTGTTCGAATAAAATACTTTAATTGTTTGATATTCCCTCGGGTTTGGGCTTGAGCCTGATCAACCCGTGTCTCGGATCGGAGGGGTATCACAACAATTGATGGATATATATAGGCTTAAGGATGAGCTTCAAGTGTAAGCCAAGATAAAGAAAACTTGCTCACCACTCAAAGGGGTTGTCATTGATGATGTAAGCAATGATGCAAGGTTCAAAGATTGCATCATGTGGATCCCACATCCATAACACTCCCATTGGGATCCACAACACTACACTAAGAAAATGCTTCGTTAAAACCTTGTTAAGGAAAACCCAGTAGGACAAAACCCTAGCGAACGAAAATGAGTACAGTATCCTTGCATATCTGAAAATTGTATTGCATAGGTTAAAACTGCTTCATTAAAACCTTACCAGAAAAATGGGATAAAACCTTGATGAACGAAAAAGAGTACAGTATGTCAATACTTTTTTGACCAATTGCTCCACCCTCATTGTTGCATTAGTTCAACCCTGACTATCATTTAGTTGACGCATTCCAATGTTGTGCACAAACTTCTTGAATGTTGTAATTGGAAATGTTTTAGTGAATAAATCTGCTAGATTTTCACATGAACAAATCTGCTGAATATTAATATCACCATTTTTCTGGCGTTCATGTGCATAAAAGAATTTTGAAGAGATTTGCTTGGTCCTATCACTTTTAATATACCCTTTTTTCTTCTGTGTAATGCACGCTGCATTATCTTCATATAATACTGTTGGGTTATCATTTATGGATGAGAGATCATATGCTGTTCAAATATGTTGGATCATTGACCTTAACCAAATACATTCCCTGCATGGCTCAAGAATTGTGAGTATTTCAGAATGATTTGAAGAAATTGTAATCATTGTTTATTTCATAGATTACTATGATATAGCAGTGCTGTCACAGGTAAACACATATCCTGTTTGTGAATGAGCTTTATGTGGATCAGAGAGATAGTCAGCATCTACATATCCTATTAATTGAGAATTTGGCTCTTTTGAATAAGATAATCCCATATCAATTGTACCACGAAGATATTGCAATATGTGTTTGATTCCATTTCTATTCTTCTTTGGCTAAGATGATTATATATTTTACTCTAGAAATCTAACAGATTATTGGAATAAAGATTAACTTTGTTAGATACTTTCTTCATTCCTTTTTCTATATAATTTTGAGCATCTTGTTCATTATCATATAAATCTTCTACACACATTATTTCTTTGACTTTTCTAAGAATAATGGTCATTCTTTATATGGTTGTAATAGATTTATTCGCTTGGTGTTTTTAGTCGAGAAAAGATTAGTTGATAATTTTAAATCTTTTATTTTGTCTGAGAGTTCCGATATTTTTTGGAAGATTCTCTAGGAATACTTTCTTGTAATACCTCTAATTTTTCTTCAAGTTTATTAACCTTTTCAGATAACTGAAGTAATAACTGGATTAAAAAGTTGTTTTGTTTAATATATATATTGGTTGATTTTACGTCTGTAGGAAAATTTGTAAATCCTATAGGTTCTTTATCTATTTTATATAGCTCAACTAGTGCGTGTAGGTAATCAGGATTACTAGTGCTCATAAATTATTGCAATAACGTTTGGATATCTTCTTTTAATGATTTTAAATAGTCTATAATTATTTTTTGATTTTTAGCAATATATTGTATATCACTGTTTATATCTTTAATGGTAGAAATTATTATTTTATTATCTAAATTTTTGGGACTAGACTTTTGTTCAACTGTCGTTTTAATATAGTCTAAATTTTCTCCGAGTCGTTTTATCGAGGTGTTTAGATTATTAAAATCTATTATGTTCATAAACCTAACTAAAATCTTTGCCGTCTAGCTTCTAGAATATTCGGTACAAGAATAATTCTAGATCTAAGTTCTTCTATTCTTCGTTGAAGGCTATGTGTTGTATTACCGAGTTCTAGTGAAGTGTAACAGTTTCTAAGTGCTATTTGAAAATATTTTAGAATTCCTAAAAGTTCTTCTTTGGTTAAATTGTGCATAAAATAAACTTTAGGGATGAAAATATAATTTTAGCTTATAAAAGGATTCAAATTGAAGGTCTTCACTTTTGATTCATGAAATAGTAAATATGCAAACTACGCTCATGAGTTGGTAATATACTTTTGTTACTACCACTTATATGTAAATGTCCTTAAAAAAATCCCTTATTTGTATAGTTAATAAGTGCATATAAATACCTATATTTTCAAATTTCGGAGCGAATTGGCCTTGATGGTATTTTGAGCAATTGTTTTATTATGGGATTTAAATTTTTTTACGCATACCTTCAACTTTCAATATAAAAATACAAAATTGCCCCTCATTCTTATAAATATGCCACCTCTAAGATTGCTGGACTGCCCTCAATCTTTATTATAAGGGTAAATTACACTGACACCCCTGGTCAACGACTCTGTTTACATTAACACTTCCTAAGGTTTGAAATGTCATAAATGCCCTTGAATTTTTAATTCGATTTTATATAAAAATATCAGCCATGTTAAATGATAAAAATAACCCTCTATATAATGACAACCAGAGAAGACGACGAGGGAGAAAGAGAGTTGCCACCAACCATCATCGATGCCACCAACCAGCATCGCCGCTTGCACCATCGACCGCCCCTTTTTCTCCCCACCCACCACCGTAACATTCACCCAACAACCATACCTATCATTGCCGACCCGTTCTCACCACTAACCGTCATCGCCACCACCACCCATCATCGGTAACTCCACCACCATCCACCCTTTTTTTATTTCTCTTTTTCTCTCCACTCACCACTATAATATCCACCCTACAAGCACCATCGACCATCGCCACCTCAACCACCACATAGAAGCCCTAGTAATTAAGAACAATAACACAGGATGCGCTGATATTAACCCAGCATCGCTACTGTTGAGCTACTGCTCCGCCACCTTGCAAGGCCAAAATCTAGTCCTCTGCCACCACCCACCACGAGAAACCCCAAATCGAATCACATTCGTATACCCCGTATACCCCTACCTCCCTCAACACACATACTGTAATACCCCTAATTTTAAAAGGATAGTTCTGGTATTTAATTAATTGTTTTAATTGCATTTTGATTGGATTAATTGGTTATTTAATTGAATTCTTTGTTTATTGCATTGTTTTAATTATTCTTTAATTAAATTAATTGTTTTATTTGTTTATTTAACTAAGCATTTATTTTAATTATTTTCTTTTATTAATATATGCGTACGTGGAAGATTAAATATG
Organism: Cornus florida; assembly: GCF_030987335.1. Taxonomy (NCBI): domain Eukaryota; kingdom Viridiplantae; phylum Streptophyta; class Magnoliopsida; order Cornales; family Cornaceae; genus Cornus; species Cornus florida. The sequence continues at coordinate 73,380,862 of NW_026775579.1, read as the reverse complement.
TATTTGCAGTAATGGTTTAATTAGGGTTTATATTCTTTTCGGATCACGGTTTTTGTTTAGCCGACTTAGTTCTATAGGCTTTATATATTTTTCGTTTCATATTCTTAATATAATTAGGATTAGGGTTACAAACAAACCATATTCACATAGTGAGAGGCAGAGAGAAACAGAGAGAATGACTTGAGAGATTAACAGAGAGGTTCAAGGAGGAATGAACGGATTCCTTCTGAGTTGAACCAAAAGCAACGGAGGTGTAGAACGGCAGTCTAAGAAGTTGACGGAAAACTCAGAGAATGTGGTTGAGACTCCATGGTTTAAATTAATGTTAAAACATATCTATTATGCATTTTAAATTAATGTTAAAACATATCTATTATGCATGTTTAAACTGTATTTGATTCGTTGAATTAAACTGGTTTGGGTGTTGAATGAAGTTTTAATTAAATCGTGCTGCCGCTGGTTTAAAGCTTGTATTGAATTCATGTCGTTAATGTATAATAATGTTTTACAGTTAATCTGGGACTGAAATTACATGTTTGTTAAGAAATTGAGGTGGTGGTGAAAGGTGTTTATGGCAGTAGTTGTGGAAGGCCGCAGTATTCCACCAACACTCCGTCCCCGCCTTCCAATTTCTTTTTTTAAAAAAATTATAATTCATTTCATCTTAAATTTTAAATTATTTCAATCAAACAATTAGAACTGATCTTTATTACAAAATGAGAGTGACTATTTCAATTCATTTGTTTTCGCCTGTGCTTTCAAATAATAATCCACTGTGAATGTTTTTATGATCCACTGTGAATGTTTTTATGTTGCATAGGACAAACGAATACGAGGCAAGAATGCGTACATAGAATGTTAAGTCCAAGTTAAACAAGGCAAAGAAGGGCGCCAAGGTGGTTGGAAGTAAGGAATTAGGCCTTCGTTTGGCAAGGCAGTTCCATGATACTCAACTGCTTCCAATCTTCTAGTCTCAAAATCATAGCAAAACACCCTGCATCCCTGCTGAAGATACACAAGTCTTGCATCGCGAGGATGAAAAACCATCAAGCGACAACAATTACCGATGCCCAACTTCTTCAGACTCACCTCTTCCTTCAACACCCATTCACTACTTGGTATGATGTGAGATAAGCTATAACTAGAAAGCTTCTTCTTGAGCTCCAACACTTTGATCATCGATTTTTCTTTTACGTTTACGGCAAACCGAAGAAGACAACCCTCCCGTGACGACGACTGTCCCAAGACATATTCCACAGAGAATCCCCTTCTCTTTTTGAGACAAGGAGGAGGCAACTCTATCAGCCAGAGACGATTTTCCCCCATGTTGGGATCATAAGCAGCCAAATGACCACTACTAACTTTCCAGTACAAGATCCCACCTACTGAACAACATTCGCAGGACTCGCCAAGATCATCTGAAAATTCAGATGGAGAAGTGATAAATGATTCGCTCCATTCGCCTGTCCGAGAAGAGAAAGTTTCTAAATGTAATCCGTCATATGTGGCTCCCACTCTCTTTTCTATAATAGCTAGAGTTACTTTGAAATGCACTACACCATCACCATCTTTGCTGCTACATTCCTCACAAGAGAAAGCCTGTGAGGATGGAGCATGTCTTGGTTCAGGAAGAGTTAACCATTGGTTTGTAACCGGATTGCAGACGTAGAATTTCAAGACCATGTTGCCTTTTGAACGCCATAGTATTAGGCCTTCAGGAGAAACACTTCCTAGTAAATAGTCTTCACACAAATCCAAACTTGTAAATTTCTTTTCCTTACAATTTTGTAGGAATGAAAATTTAAATGTAATTTCTGCAGAACAAGAAACCCGAAAGAATCCCAACAATGGGAGAAGAGAATTCTTTCTTTGAGAAAGGTAATTGCTGCAGAAAAGAGGATGAGAGATCAAACTGTTCCATGTCTTCGATACGCACTTAAACTTGCAGACGGCATCCAGAGGCAATCGAATCAAAATCTCATTTACAAGTTCATCGCATTGTGACACAGCTTCCACACTGCTAAACCTGCTGTGGCACCCCTTCATTATCCTGGAAATGAAGGAGAGAGATACAAAAGGAGATCAATAAACAATTTATGAAATAGAAATTATATTAAACACACAAAAAGAAAGATAATGTGACAGACAGAAAAATTCCTAAATAAAACAACCAAATAAAGTACTTCTGACAAGAGGTAGAAAAACTACATATATATATATTCAACAACAAAAGGAGATTAATAAGCAAAGAAAAAGAAATTAAAATCAAACACACAAAAAGAAAGATAATGTGACTGAGATAAAAATTCTGAATAAAAATAATAAAAGAAAGTAATTGTAACAAATAGAAAAACTAAAAAAGTTTTACCAAAAACCAAAACACAAAATAACTCTACTCTCGCAGAGTAGAAAGAAATAAGAAAACCTCAAAACGAACACATTTTTCCCATGAATTGTATACCTAATCAGCAGGATTCATCAACAAAAGGAGATTAATAAACAAACGAAAATATTTTTACCCATAAACTGCATACCCAATCGGCACGATTCATCAACAGATGGAATTTAAACCAAAACCCAATACAGAAGGATAAGAATTTAAAACGAAGTAAAACATGAAATAATCAGATCAGAGTGAAATTGGATCCCCAGATCGAAATGAAGATTAGTTACCTGGAGTTGAAGAATCCGATCTGAGAGAACTGTGGGTTGGCTTCTTCGAATTAACTACACTTCCCACTGGATTGATTTGGAATTCGATGGGAAGACACGAAGAGAAGGCGGCGGCGGCGGCGGCTTTATAATAATAATAGTAAGCGGTGCAAGAAAACCCTAATAGTTGTAGAAATAAAGCGCTACAACTTGCATCTTCAATGGGGTAAATGCTATATATATATATATATATATATATATATATATATATATTCACTTTTAATCCTAATCTTAAAATTTAATCCTACAAATTAATTAATCGCTATTTTCTTTTTATATTTAAAGCTGCTTTTTTTTTTTTATTGTCATTATATATTATTAATAGGAAATGACAAAATTAAATATGTTTTTAATAAAAACAAATTAAAATTAGAATTTTCTTTTATATGAATTCATTTCCATCCAAATTGTTAAAGCAAATCAATTAAAAATAAAAATAAAAATTAATTATTTCCAATTACTTCGACGATAGAAGGATAAAACATAGAAGGAGCCACATCTGAAAAAAATAAAAATAATGAAATTTTCAGTCCCATTAACTTTGAATTGCCAAAGGCGCATTCCACCTCCATCACCACCACTTCCACCGTCGCCGCCACCACTTACCCCGCCACGACCGCCACCTCCACCACCGTGGTGGAGGTGGCGGCAGTGGAGGCGGCGGTGGCCGACGGTGGCCAGCGGTGGTGGAGGCGCTGACAGTGGCAGGATAGGTGGCGGCGGCGGTGGCAGCGGCACCGTGGTGGAGGTGGCAACAGTGGCGGCGGCGGTGGCCGACGGTGGCCAGCGGTGGTGGAGGCGCTGACAGTGGTAGGATAGGTGGCGGCGGTGGCAGCGACAGCGGCAGAGATGACGGCAATGCCAAGGTAGGTAGTGGAGGTGGTCCATTCCCTTTCTCTTTCATATTTTATATACTGCGTTATACGATTTGATGATTTTGCTTGTCTTTGAATTCATTTTTATGCACACACATACAAATAAACATATTTTAAGAATACAACATTCATTTCTAATTGGATAATACACATATACAAATAAACATATTTTGAGAGTACAACATTCCTTCTAATTGGATTATTCAGTAAAGAATACAACATTCATTTCTAATTGGATAATACACATATACAAATAAACATATTTTGAGAGTACAACATTCCTTCTAATTGGATTATTCAGTAAGTAGTTGTTTCATAGACATAAATTAATTATAAGGTTGAGAATTAAGGGGATGATTGTACGTTAATTTTTCAACTGGTATGTTTTGAGAATTCCTTGACTAAACGGATAAGAAATTAGAAATAATTAATTTTCTTTTTTTCCATTTTCAACTAGCGTGCTTTGGCTGAACTAATGTTTTGTAAATAAGTAAAATGTTTTAATGTACATTTCTAATTTATTGAACTACTAATTGATTATTTACTAATTGCATTCAACCCTTAAACTATGAGCTGATTGTAATAAACTCCTACACTAAAAATAACCCCCTAAACTATTAATTCGTTGTAGTCAAATAGGAACCTTATACAACCGTTAACAAAAATAGTAAATTGTTATTTAGTCCTTATTTGAACGACCTCATTTAGGTTGTATTATGTTATAGATATGTTGATGTGACAATAAAATCTCAAAAAATTTAAATCTTTTTTCTATAAATTCTTAAAGTTTTAAAAATATATATATTTAAAAATATATATTGCGAAAAAAGTTTCAATATATATATATATATATATATATATATATATATAAAGTAATATGCACAGTGCATATAATACCGTTAGACTATGAGATTAGTAGCATATATATTCCCTTAGATATTTTTGGAAAGTAAAAAGGCAAAACGGGTATTACAACACTAATTTATATAAAATTTATGATTGATGAGTATTTTTGCACAATGTATAAAAATAAAAATATATTTTCTGCACTTGTCTCTTATATATATATATATATGAACTCATCCAAACCTACCAAAAAAAAAAAAAATTTGAATGTTGTCTCTACAATTATTTCCTTCATTAAACAGAGGCCATCCATCATAACGAACGAAAAAAAAATTGAAGAAGACTGACTCATATGGTCCATTTATAATAGGCACAAATATTATAATTTTTTCCCCACAAATATAAAATAATTACATGTATGTGCTAATAAGCACATATAATGTAATTTTTAACTTTTATTTTTATCTTTTTATTAGGTAAGCCCACACGCACATTTCACAAATTTCTATGAAACTTCATTAAATTAATGATCCATTAGTATTAGTTATCTTTATTGGTATTTTTAATTTTACAGAAAAAAGACTACTATTTATTGCCACAGACGACTATATGTATCAACACTCACAACCCAACAAATGAATTTTTCCTTCACAGTATGATTTTTCTTCTGCTACCTGATTAGCTATGTTTAAGTCTGGGTATGAAAGAAATATAACATTAGAATAATGGCCGTGAAACATGCATGGTTTATTATATTATTTATTTAGATTTTCTTGTTCGTCTTTTTTTTTTTTTTTTTTTTTTTTTTTTCACATAAAGAAAGCAGAAAATTAAGAAACAAAGCAGAGATCACCCTCTATAGTTTTGATTTTTTTTTTTTTTTTTTTTTTTCCCTTACTCACCGTAATTTATATGTAGATTGATTATTTAAGGTCCCATACCCAAAACTCTCAGAAACATTTTTTACTTATCCCAAAAAAAAAACCACTCTCGAATTATTTTTCATTTAAAGTAAATTGGGGCCGGAAAATGTCACAATTAAGTTGGTCCCATCAACAAATTACTTACCATCAATGTTTTAATTAATCAACCAATTTGGTGATGTTGCTTTCTCATTTTCGTTTTGATATCAGTGCTATGAAATATATTTTTCACCATGAAGAATTTCGTTGTGAAATATTTTCTCGAATAATTTCATACTTGACTTGCAGAATTGTGAGTCCCATCACAATTATCGCAATAACGTTTACGCCTCACCGATACACCAACTAATGGTATGTGTCAATTATTCTATCATTGCTCTCTTCACTATATTTGCAAAATTCTTCACTGCCATCTCATCCAACACTTCACAGTGAAGAATTTTGCTTTCCCTTCTTGTTCTTCACTTCATAAATACAATTATTAGTGAAAGCAAATTTTTTAAATACAATTATTAGTGAAAGCAAATTTTTTATACCAATAATGCATACATTCAATTGATAAATGAATAAGCCATCCCATCTGAAGATGCAAGAAATTTTCTCTCTTTAAATTGACAGAGTTTCATTACACTTCAAAAATTTTCCATTTCCATCTCCTTCATTTTTCACCTATTTATAGATTATTTACAATGTTCTAGAAGATCCCTAACTCCCTCCCTCCATTAGACCCATCATCGAGGCTTTTGTATCCATCAATCCATTAGTCTTTCAGGCTTTCAGCTTCACTCTTCGGCATTGGACTTGTCTCACGACAGCTTGATTTGGGCCCAAGTCATTTACCTGGCCCATTCTTCATCATGTGGGTTAGATCCGACCCATGCCGTCTTTGGTATCCTCATCTGCCCCGATAATCACTCCCTTATTAATTAGGGTGTAATTATCAATAGACCTAATGATGACTTGGTGGCTAATGATGATTCGACGGCTCGAGACGATCACGTGGGGCATCGAGCGGTCGGCCTCGGAATTAATGCCTTTGAAATTTGAATCGTCTTAACTCCCTGACGTCTCGATTAACGGGACCACTTCCCCTTTATAAACCACTCCTCATATCCACATCTTCCTTTGTCGTACCCCCCACAAATCACTGTCAATCGATTTTAGTTTGTTCTCTCAAGACAATTCAGATTTTTCCAGTCAATCCAAATACTTTCCGGCAAATCCAGTGAAAGGTTCTTTTCTCTCAATCCTTTTGCAACATCTCTCGCTGATCTTCATCTTCTCAAGGTTAGTTCTGTTTCTTCTTCTTAAAGTATTTGCACATTTTCCCCAAGGATTATAATCGTCAGCATTATGCCTATAGATTTGGATATTCTGCGTATGAAGCTCCATCTCCCTCCCGATATTCACCTTAGAGAATGTCCTAAAGACGTTAATGTCAGAACTGGTGCCCGTCTTCTTCCTGGCGAAGTCTTGTTTTCCCTTCATCACCTCAACATTATTAGATTCCCTCTTCACCCTTTCTTCTGTTATGTGTTCAATAGGTTGAAACTTTCTCCTCTTCAAGTTAACCCCAATTTTCTTAGGGTTTTATCCGTTCTATTACTTCTGAATCGTGACAGAGGCCTAGATCTTGACTTGGTTGATTTTCTCCTTTGTTACAAGGTCATCAAAATCAGGCTAGAAGATGCTTATTACCATCTTTACCCTCTTGAAAAAAAATTCATCTATACAAACAAGCTTAATTCTGAAAAAGGATGGAAAAAGGGTATTGTTGGCGTTCGGGGTGCTTGGTTTGCTTCGGCTGCCAAGGACTATCCTATCCTTACAGCCTTCGGCGAATGCTCTGTATCTTTGTATAAGAAATTCAAAACCCATAAGGCAGACTGCCCTTTGTGAAATTTGCATTCCTCGATTCTGTTCGTTTCTTTGTAATTCTTTGGGTACCCCGCAGGATAATGAACTTAGTTATAACATTTGTAGGGATAGAACCAATTACCTGAAGGAGTACGTTCTGAACGACATCCCTTCCTGTTCGGAACTCCTCACATCCGAGAATTTAAGTGATATATCTCTCCTCGGCACCACAATGAGCCAGCTTCGGATCCATCCTTCAGCAGGAGGAAGGATCCTCCCAAGGTCAATGCTGCTTCTGCGGCTTCTTTTTCTCCAGCTTTGGCATCTTCATCTGCCACCACATCCAGCACTACCCCGAACGTGGTGACTGTTAGCCCGATCGTCACCGCTCTACCTATCAACCAGAACTCCGTCCCTTAAACTCGGAGTACCATTGCCCCCATTGCATCCGTTCAGGATAAAGAACGAGGAAAAAAGCCTCAGTCTGAAAGTAAAGGCAGCCCTGATGACGTTCCCCTGACAAAGAGGATTCGTACCTCCTGGCTAGGTTTGCCTATCCCCCCTCAGGTTAGGCTAACTGTTCCTTCCGGGTCTGGCAATGCCGCTGGTTCCTCCTCTGGAGAGGCCCCATGGACCCCCAGATTAGTCCGAGCTGACGGATCGGTAGTGAAGTAGAGCGAGACCATGTTCAGGGAAGGTCCAACAGCCATGGCTTACTACAAGAACATGTGGTCTCCCAAAGACATTGAGGTTGTCAAATCTCTGTCTCAGAAGGAGGTCTTCAGCCGTTTTCCCCTTGTGGCTATGGAGGTAATTTCCTTCCCTTCTCTTTGTTACATTTGAAATGTCTTTACATTATAGTTCCTCCAGACATGCGTTCGGCTTAATTAGTACTCATGTATTATTTTATAGACTCTCTTTGGCATGATGGTCATGCAAAAACATGTCGAGGCTGCCAATGCTAAGGTACGAAAGTTCGCCAAAGACGTTGAGGTGGGTCACAAAGAGAACAAGATCATCAGCACCAAAAATGTTAAACTCATGGTGCAGCTGGACAAGGTTGAGAAGGAAAGGGATGGTCTGAAGAAGGAAACAGACTCCCTTCAAGACGAAAAGGACGCCATTCTGATCGAAAAGAGCGTCTGGCAGACCGAGCGCGAAGAGCTCAAGGTCGAAAGAGACAATCTTCAGCGCCTGCTTCATAATGAACAAGCAGAGCGTATGGCCTTTGAAAAGAGGGCTCTAGATGAGCATAATGCCTTGCTAGATGTCATCGGTAGAGTCAATGGAGGGATGATGGCTCTGCACAACCGTTGTTCCCACGCTGGGCCCTTAGGTATGCCGAAGGATACCGAGAAGGTTTCAACGATCGCCTTCCAGCTGAGGGTCAGACAATCTCAGGCACAGGCCCGGATGATGTTGACAAGGAGCTGGGAATTGATCCTCCAAGAGTCTACGTTGATCCTAACCTCACTCCTGCCGAACACATTTTTGAAGAATATGATGGGATTACCTCATCTGGAGTTATCCCTGTTTCTCCTCCCGCTCAGCCTTTAGACATACCTCTTCTCTTTACCGTGGTTCCCCTTGTGACTACCATTGAAGGTGGAACTTAGCAGACTGAAGTGGTGATTCAACTTGACTCCCCCCCTCACAGGGATGCCATTACCAATGATGGGGAGGGGAATACTAACCATCCTAGGGAGGCTGCCGAGGGTGAGCAGGTGAATGAGGAGTCAGATACAACTTGATTGTACCCGTCTTATGTATATTTTTGTAATCTTTCAGCTTATAATGAATGAAAGGATACTTTTTGACTACATCTGATCAGAATCTCTGCATCACTTGGTGGTAGTACTTAATAATAATTTTTGTTTAACACAAGTGTGTAGCCTTCGGCTCATAACATCAACCACTTGTCTTTTTCATTACTTTTATTAAGTGTCTGGCGTTCGGCAAGAATTCTACTTGCCACTTGGCTTTTTTTTATTTTTATTATTATTATTATTTATCAAGTGTTTGGCGTTTGGCTCGTGGTGCCAGTTGCCACTTACTTTGTTTAAGTGCCGGGCGCTCGACTAGAATGTCACTTGCTGTAACGACCCACTCCACTACATAGTATGATATTGTCCGCTTTGGGCTTGAGCCCGCACGGTTTTATTCTTGGACTTCACCCCAAAAGGCCTCATACCAATTGGAGGTGACACACTTACATATAAGTACTTCACCTTTCCTCTACCCAGGCGATGTGGGACTGTGCACCCGTAGCTTACCAGTGTGGTAGCTTGACAGTGTCTCTCGCACCCGCCCACGACACACCCGCCCATAAGGTCATCACAATCCACCCCCCTTGGAGGCCCGACGTCCCCGTCAGCACACTTTCGGCTAAGTCAGGCTCTGATACCATTTGTAACGACCCACTCCACCACATGGTATGATATTGTCCGCTTTGGGCCTGAGCCCGCATGGTTTTGTTCTTGGGCTTCACCCCAAAAGGCCTCATACCAATTGGAGGTGACACACTTACATATAAGCACTTCACATTTCCTCTACCCAGGCGATGTGGGACTGTGCACCCGTAGCTCGTCAGTGTGGTAGCCTGACAGTGTCTCTCGCACCCGCCCACAAGGTCATCACACTTGCCACTTGACTTTTTCATTATTTTTTAGCAAGTGTTTGGCGTTCAGCTCGTGGTGCCAGTTGCCACTTACTTTGCTTAAGTGTCTGGCGCTCAGCTAGAATGCCACTTGCCACTTGGCTTTTTCATTATTTTTTAGCAAGTGTTTGGCGTTCGGCTCGTGGTGCCAGTTGCCACTTACTTTGCTTAAGTGCCTAGCGCTCGACTAGAATGCCACTTGCCACTTGGCTTTGCTCATACTCAGTCACCTTGTTTAGAAGAAGACGATACATTTTATTTATTTATTTATTTTTTTTTTTTAAATCTTTCAAAGTTTTTGCTCTCTTGCAAGTATACAATTGAAGGTAAACATTGGTTAAACTAAAACTCAATTTTTATTGATAATACCTTTTTAAAGAAGTGGCATTCCAAGGCTTGTTTACTAGCCTTCCAGCCATAGTCTCTAAGACATATGCCCGCTTTTCGATAACCTCTACAACTCTATATGGACCTTCCCATGGTGACACCATTTTCTTAATAATACCGACTTTTCTTTTCAGAACCAAATCACCAGGTGAAAAACCCCTATGCCTCACATTTCTATTGTAACTGTTCATGAGCGTTTGTTGATATGATGTGAGCCTTATTGCTACAGAATTCCTCTTCTCTTCAAGTAAGTTGAGATTAAATTTCAGCATATGATCATTCTGTTCCTAATTCCACGCTAAACTCCTAATGGTAGGAACTTGTTGTTCTACCGGTATTACTGCTTCAGTACCATACTTCATGGGCTTTCTCCGGTCGGTCGTCTTGGAGTGGTTCTATACACCCACAGGACATTCGGGAGTTCATCCAACCACTTCCCTTTCTCTTCTTCAAGCTTCTTCTTTATACAAACAAAGATCGTTCTGTTTGTGATTTCAGCCTGACCATTCGCCTGTGGGTGGCTGACCGCTGCTAATTTTTGATTAATTCCATATTCATTCAGCAACTCCCTCACCTGCTTGCTATCAAGGTTAATCCCATTATCCATGACGATCGCCCTCAGCACACCAAATCGACAAATGATATTATTCCAAATGAAGCGTCTCACATGGGTCTGAGTCACACTGGGGTACGGTTCTGCCTCCACCCATTTTGTAAAGTAGTCTGTTGCAAGCAGAATGTACTTGTTTTGCAATATGGGGGTCGGTAATGGGCCAACCACATCAATCTCTCATTGCGCGAAAGGCCATGGTTTGGCCATTACGTGCAAATCTTCTGGTGGTTGGTAGATCAGTGGTCTGAACCTTTGACACTTATCGCACCTTCGTGAAATTTCTTCTGCATCTCGTACCATGTTTGGCAAAAAAATAACCCTGTGTCATCGCCTTGTGTGCTAGAGACCTTCCTCCTGAATGATTGCCACAAACCCCTTCATTAATAGTCCGCAGTATCTACTGAACCTCTGCAAGGGTTACACATTTTAAGCATGGTCCTAAATAAGACCTCCTGTAAAGTTGGTTGTGCATTATGGCATATTTTGCGGCATTCGATCTGATCCTTCTTGCTTCATCCCTCTGTTCGGGCAAAACACCGTCCCATATATATGTAATAATTGGATCTATCTAGCTCGGTTCATATAGTATAACATTCACCTGTCAGGGATCCGAATTGGACGGTTCATTAAGGATAGATGGCTGGCGTAGTACCCCGATTGGAATTACCCTTGCTAGTATTTCACCTGAACTTGACGCACTACAAGCCAACCGATCGGTATCTTCATTATGCTTCCTCGGCAACTGAATGAACCTGATCTGATCGAAGCTTCTAACCTCTTATATAACGGCAGAACGGTATGCCTCCATTGTCTCATCTTTTATTCCATACTCTCCAGTCACTTGCCAAATTATTAAGTGCGAATCACTGAAGGCAACTAAACTTTTGACCTTTAGCTCCTTAGCTAACCTTAAGCCAGCCAGCAGCGCTTCATACTCTGCTTCATTGTTGGTTGCTTTGAACTCAAGCCTAATCGTTTAGCTCAGCGTAGTGCCTTCTGGTGTTTGTAACTTGATCCCGATTCCTGCCTCCATCTGATTTGAAGAGCCATCAACGAAGAGCTTCCATAAAAATGCTTCAAGGTATTCATCCGGCTCATCTACTTCATATTCTAGTAAGAAATCAGCCACAGCTTGCCCTTTAATAGCCGTTCGGGGTTCATAAGCTATGTCAAAAGACCTAAGCTCTATTGCCCACTTCGTCATTCGTCCGGACAAATCGGGCTTATGCAGGATCACCCTTATAGGAAATGTGGTCAGGACGACTATAGGATGAGACTCAAAGTAATGCCTGAGCTTCCTTTTTACGTTTACCAAAGATAGGATTACTCATTCGGCCTTCGAATACCTTCTCTCTGGCTCGATCAACGTTTTGCTTACATAGAAAATCAAGAATTGCTTACCCTCGGCACATCGTATCAGCACACCACTGGTCGCAATGTTAGAAACTCCAAGGTACAGGAAAAGCTTTTCGCTTGGCACTGGGGCGTTCAGGACTGGTGGGTTCCACATATATTCTTTCAGCTTGATCAGCGCTTGCCTTTGCTCATCCCCCCAGGACTGTTTTCCATAACCCCTAATTGTATCGAAGAATGGTTTGCATCGGTCGGATAACTTAGAAATGAATCGACTCAGTGCCGCAATGCATTCGGTTAGAGCTTGGATCTTTTTGATAGTACTTGGTTCAGCATTTTTTAGCAAAGTTTCCACTTGGGCTGGACTAACCTCAATTCCTTTCTTGTTGACCACGTGGCCAAGGAATTGCCTGGATCCCACGCCAAACGAGTATTTAGTTGGATTCAGCTTCATCCCATATTTTTTTAGCACGCCGAACACCTCATGTAAATGTTTTAAGTGATGGTCCTTTTATCTGCTTTTGACCACCATGTCGTCGATGTAAGCCTCTACTGTCCTGCCCATTTGATCCTTAAAAATCTTGCTAACCACCCTTTGATACGTGGCTCCGGCATTCTTCAGTCCGAACGGCATAACCTTGTAACAATAAATCCCTCGTTCGGTGACAAAATGGGTCTTTTCCTCATCGCCTGGGTCCATTGGGATTTGATTGTAGCCTGAATATGCATCCAAAAAGGTCAGTCGCTCATACCCGGGTGTTGCATCCACCATTTGATCAATCTTTGGAAGTGGAAAACTATCATTCGGGCAGGCTTTGTTCAGATTAGTGAAATCAATGCAAACTTTCCATTTTTCATTCTTCTTTTGCACTACAACCACATTCAACAACCAGTCCGGGTACTGTACTTCTCTAATAAACCCAGCCTCCAGCAATCGATTAACTTCATCTGCAATGATCTGGTTGCGCTCCAGGGCAAACCTTCTCCGCTTCTGCCTTACTGGCTTGACGTTCGGATCTACATTAAGAGAATGGCAAGAGACTGATGGGTCAATCCCTGGCATGTCGAGATGGCTCCAAGCGAATACATCGGCGTTCTGGGAGAGGAAATCAACCAATTGACGTTTTTCTTCCTCGGCAAGCCCGGAACCTACCTTCGTGGTCCAATCTGGGCTAAAATGATCAATTTGAACTTCAACCAGTGGTTCCTCGGTGAGCACTGGAAGCTCCTCCTCTCCGTTCATGCTGAGGGGAGGCTTCTGTAATTGTTATTGCTCATCAGCAGATCGGGCAGGAGCTTTTCCCTTCCTTGTAGCTTTCAAAGTCACCAAGTAATACTCCTTTGCTGCGACCTGATCTCTATGGATATCTATCACCTTGCTACCGTCTGGACTTATGCATCTCATCACCTGATGTAGGGTCGACGGGACTCCTTGTACCCTATGGATCCACCTCCTCCCCATCAGCAGATTGTAGGAGGGATGGATTTCCACAACCACGAAACTTTCGACAAGGTTCTTTTTAACTGCACGGACCATCAACTCCACTATGCCAATAGGTTCTACCCGTTTGCCATCAAACCCCAACAGTGGATTTTCAGTAGACTTCAACTCCTTTGGATTGATTTCTAGGCAATCAAAAGTGACCCTTGGCATGATATTTGCACTACTCCCCGGATCAATTAGCACTCTTCGTACTAAACACTCAGCCACTGTCAAACTGACAACCAAAGGGTCCTCATGAGGAATCTGAACTCGCAACAGGTCTGTCTTATCAAACCTTATCGGCGTTGTTGAGCTTTGTTGGTACAGAGTGTTGACACTACCTATTCGTCTCTTCATTTGTGCTTGTCGAATACGCGTTCGGGTTAATTCTTCGGACTCTTCGGCTCGTTCAGGTCGACCATGAATGGCATTTATAATCCGAACGGGCTGAGTGTTATAGTGATTCGGGTTTTGATTTTTTTTGACTTGCTCAATTGGTCGATTATGCTCTTGGGCTGGTCCTTGAACATACCCTGCAAACTCTCCCCTAGCGATCAGCATCTCCACTTATCTCCTTAAGTTCCTGCATTCATTAGTCTGATGACCAAAATCACTATGAAAAGCACAATGTTTAGATTGATCCCTCTGCTCAAGAGGTTGTCTAATTGGCAAGGGAGGGCGAAACTTATCTTTGTTCTCTTGGTATAGCCTTGCCAGTGTAACTTTGAGTGGAGTAATCAAGTCATCCTCCCTAGGTCTCTTCTCTGCCTTCCAGGAGGTCTGACGCTGCGTAGGAACTTGCTTCTACCGTATCTTTGCTTTGGACTTCTCTTCCGTGGAGATGATAGATGTTTTTTTAGCATTAACTGTTTCTTCTTCTTCCAGGCGTACGAAACCATCAGCTCTCTCATTCAGCTCGTCCATTGTCTTCGGCGTGTTCACCACCAGACTGGTATAGAACGGTGTCCCTCGGGTCATAGCTAACTTGAACGCCTGAATTGCTGTGGAAGGATGACACTCTATCACCATGCTCTTGGTTAGGTTAAACATGGTAAGAAAAGCTTGGAGATGCTCATCGTCATGCTGTTTCATGGTGAACAAGCTAGAGATATCTTTTGCCGGGCGCTTATTCCCATAATATTGGCTTATGAACCGATCACATAAGCTACGGAAGCTGTCCACTGAGCCCCTCGGCAGGTTCTTAAACCAGTTGAGCGCCGGTCTAGCTAAGCTTGTAAGAAAACAATTGCACATCAAATGATCATTCTTTGTGTTTAGTGCCATCTTCAACTGAATGTAATATACATGATCAATCGGATCGGTCATTCCATCAAACAGAATGAAAACAGGCATGGAGAACTTCATCGGGCTTGGAGTATTTAGGATCTCATCAGTAAACGGCGAATCAACCATCCGTGCTGCCGAACGGAGGGCCTCATTCTCTCTTTCAAACCTTGTGACAACTCTTTGATCTGTAGATCTTCTTTCCAAACTCCTATAATCATATGTGGCCATTGAAGGCCAATAAGGTCGATCGAACGACCTTTCCTCAGTAAACTCTTTCTGCCACGGCGAGTTAATCTTGTGACAATCAAACTCCATATCCTGTTTGCGGTTGTGCCTTTCCTGCTGCGAATTGAAAGTTGCACTTTCGTCCTGCCTGATATGCTCACGATGAGGATCAAGATGTACAGATCCTTCCCGATCCTCAACTCGACGAGCGTTTGGCGGTAAATTCTCCATCCTAACCTCCTCATGGTGGAGATTGACGTGGTTATCTCCTTCTTGCTCACCTTGATGTGTGTCATCAGGTCGCACGCCTCTTTCACCTATCGGAGGCAGTCGCGGCGCAACTGAAACCTCTCGGCGTTCCATTCTAGCTCTCAATTCTGCATTTTCTTTTCTCAGTGCCTCAATCATGTTCATCAGTTCATCAAGCTTCATCTGCTAGTTATTCTCCACTGGATTCAAACTCGCTTCTCTGATCATCATTCCAGATCGTAGCAAAGTCATCAACCGCGAATTTCTAATCAGATCTAAGTTTTGCCAATGCTGACGCTCTAGATCTGGATTCTAGTGCAGCTGAATTTTAATCGTGATTAACCAGATCTGAATTGTTCCGTCAACAAACTTGCCAAATTCAGCAATTTCAGCGACTCTCGACCGCACAGCTCTCCAAAACAAACACAAATTAGAACAGCATAGATCGAACGCCAATTTCTCCGGTCATAATTTCACCGATCTTAATTCCGCCTTCAACGATCAAGCTTCATCTTCAAGCACTATACCACTAGATCAAATCAATCTGAGTGAATCATCAATGAATTCTCATCGGTTCCCACAGACGGCGCCATTGAAGATGCAAAAAAATTTTTCTCTCTAAATTGACAGAGTTTCATTACACTTCAAAAAATTTCCATTTCCATCTCCTTCATTTTTCACCTATTTATAGATTGTTTACAATATTCTAGAAGATCCCTAACTAACTCCCTCCATTAGGCCCATCATCGAGGCTTTTGTATTCATCGATCCATTCGTCTTTCAGGCCTTCAACTTCACTCTTCAGCATTGAGCTTGTCTCATGACAGCTTGATTTGGGCCCAGGTCATTTACCTGGCCCATTCTTCATCATGTGGGTTAGGTCCGGGCCATGCCGTCTTTGGTATCCTCACCATCCTAACATGTCTCATGGATATATAAGCAGTTTTGAATGAATGTGTTTAGGACTATCTAATAGGTATTTTAAATTTATAATTGGAACAAATTTAATTAAAAATTCTAACTAAATTTCTGTCTATTTAAAATTCAAATCATCAATTCAGTGTTTCCAATCACACTGTTAACTCATTTTAAAAAATTAAGTTAATTTAATTAACAAAAATTATACAAGTAAATCAGTCCAAAGAAAAAGAAAAAAAAAAAAAAAAAATTAGCAAACCCTTGAAATAATTGGGAGTCAATTGCATGAAAAGACTTGACATGATATAGACCACAGTCTCCTTAGTCCTTACGATGCACTTTTATCCGTGACTACAGACAAAAAAAACTTTAATGCGAGTATTTAAGAAATGGTATCATTCATGGATTAAACACCAATTAATATATGGTGATAAATGTATTATTATTATTATATTTTTTGGTAAATGATAAATGTATTCTTATTTTTATGGAAAGATATAATAAGTTGATAATATTAATGAAATGGTATTGTGAGTCCAGGGAAGATTTTCTCTAGGGTATGAATGTGTTTATTTTATATTTTGCATTGCAGTTGGGGTATCGACTGTATGTGATATGATTCACGCGGTGTAACGAATTTAAATGAATATTGATATAAATAGGTCAAATCGGTCGGTTCATGAAGATATGTAATTGTATAGAACCCTTGAAAAATGATTATGTATCAGTTAATACAGCAAATTATGATTTATGTGAAAAGAATTTTAGAAAAAAATTAATATGCCAATATTCCTCATTAATTAACCTACTAGATTTGATCATATTTACTTATATAATAAGATGTTATTGATGACATAATACTCTCGGTGCAAGAAAGCTTAATATTGACCCTTAAACAGTAGTTATGCTACTCAAATTTGTAGTCTCAAACTTTAACAAGTGACATTTTTATACATATTCGGGGTTAATATATCATTCGACTAGTACCATAAATAATGATCGATTTTTTTACATGACGTACTTCAATAAATTATGTCTAACAAAGACTCTTGGTCAGAGAAAGATAAAAATCTCTCTTCTTTTGATATATTGATATTTATATCAATAATTGTTACATTAACCAGTAACAAAAATCCATTAGCATGTACTATCATTTTTCGAATTGTTAAGATAATACGGGGAAAAAAAAAATTCTGAAAAACAATTGCATCATATTAGTTGGGTGCTAGGGTTGGATTGATATTGTTTATTTACTGATATACCATTTGTCATGAGCATGTATAGATTACACAATTCAAGGACCACTCACAATCGTGTAGAGTATTATTCATCATTTAGAGTTTTATTGAGGGTTAGCATTGAAGGTATTGAAGGTTACATTGCCCTCAAACGTAAGATAGATATATAGATATATATATCTCAATAAATATATAGAGATAGATACTACTAAAAATTGCACCTAAGTTTGCATGGGGTGACTTAGCAAAGGTTTGGCCACATATAGATACCCTCAGCGTTTATAACTCCTAACATATGATAGAGATCGAGAAAGTTTGGGGCGCAGCACAATCCTGGTGATTCCTTCCAAAGTGTTTAACAGCCACTAAACTTGTGGACACAACCTTTTTTTTTTTTTTTTTTTCCTTTCGGTTTTTTTTTAGGTAAATTTGTGGACACAAGTTCATGTGTACAACTAACTAACTGAGGCTTTCTTAATTTCTGTTTGAATTGAGTTGTTTTTGTTCCTTTCATGGTCACCTATGATATAGGTCAAGTACTGAAGGAGATAAAGAACTCTAGACTCCCCTGATGTTAGCCTGATGTTAGAACTTATAAGTAAGCCTAATGGACCAAAAAATATCACCCTAACACCAAATAAATTTACTTAATTAATTAATTATTGCAACCTACCATTGTGAAATGACAAAATTAATCCTATGGTTCATGAAAAAGAAATTCAATACTCCCTAATTTAATTACTACTATATTGTGGCGAAGAATTGAACAAGAAGTGGTGATATATATGAAGGGGTGGAGAGAAAAAAGAATAGTCGTGCTAAGGAAGAACAAAGAGAAAGAAAGAGATCAATGGAGGTTGGATGGGAGAGATGAAGGACATGAGAATATGACATTAAGAGAGGGAAGATGGAATCTTTCGATTATTATTATTATTATTTGTTGGAATTTTTGTAGAATTTCATTGGTCGAATGATATAATTGTGGTGGTCAATTGTATGGCTGTGTGAATGGCTTAAGGCGCATGGGAAGGGTTTGATGAGGCAATACGCAAACTTTAAGGAAAGTAATTCATAATGAATGAATTGCTTTGTGCCAGCGACAAGTAAGGTATCCAAAGGCGGCTACTTTCGCCTATAAATTAGACATAACATGCATGCTGAGGTAGATCCCGGTGTGATCCTATGGGGAGATCATACGGTGATCCCACTGAGATCCTTTAGAGATCCTAGAGAGATATTCTGATCAAGAGAGGGTAGAACCATAATAAGTTGTTTTGGATTTTTGTGTGAAGAAATCATTTTGTGTGTACAATCTTCAAGAGAGATATTTGAAATTTGTCTTTGAGTGGGTTTTCTTTTTTATGTAAACCATTTAATTATTGGGGGTTTTTTCTTGAGAGCGTTCGGTGAGCTTTTCTTCATTTGGCGGGTGACGTTTGACTGTGAGAAGAGGAATTATTGCCTGGAAGAACCAAAACGTTCTTCAATTTGTAATCTTCTTCTATATAGTGATACAGATCATCATCGCTTATGGACGTAACCCTATTTGTGACAGTAAACTACATATAAATCTTGTCTTATGGTGTATTTCTTTTCATCTTCATTCATATCTTTCTGTTATTAGGATTTGCCATCATTATATGTATATTTGTTTGGGTCGCTGCTGCCCAACAAATTAGTATCAAAACTTCTGTTGTGCCCAACAAGCTGGTGTCAAAGCTTCCGTTGTGCCCAACACTATTATTATTATTATAGTTTGTTCAATATTTTCTTAAGTGTCAACTTTGAACTACTGATTTAAAAAAAAAAAAAAAAAATAAAAATAAAAATAAAAATAAACAAAGAAAAAAAAAATTTGAACTACCTTTCAAGATGTTAAGGAAATATATATAACCCTTTGGCCTAATACATTCTAGTGCATTTTGTGGGAAGGGTTGCAATAGTTTTAGGTGCTTGATCACTTGCAAGATTATATTCTACAAAATTTTGGTGAAAAATAAAAGTATACAACATGCAAAATTTAAAATCTGATGTAAAATGTTTTACATAACAAAATGGAGCTTAATTTACATAATGTTGATTGAGACATTCACGGAAGAAATGTTGTTTTCTTCTTTTTCTTCAACCTCACTTTTGGAGAGATGAGTTCATTGATACCACCCAGGACAAAGAACTAAAATGAAAATGTAACAACGAATAAGGAATAAAGCAATCACACAACAAACACTAGATTTATGTGATTCACACAAAACTAGATGAGAACTGAGAAAAGATTCACTATATCAATGAAGAGATATTACAATAGTAGAAAATTTCTAACATCAGATCTTGCACACAAACTCTTGATCGACTTCCTTGGTTATTAGTGCTCGATCACTCCGCCCCACTTTAACTCACCTTTTAGTTAAAATGTGTTATTAGATAGACATGGGAAGAGTTATCGGATGAAGTTTTTAGGTTGACATTTTTATTTGACCATATGAGGAAGGAAGAAAATTGAATCCACCCAACGACCCCCGGGTACATTAAAGACTTATTTTGTTGGTAAAGACAGAAGGTGAGATAATGTTAATTATAAAGAAAGTCTTATAATTTAAATTTTTTAATAAAAGCTTTGCATTTTTTTCTTTACATTCCTTCCAAATTTGGAGGGATGGAAATTTGTGAAAAGAAGAAAGAATGACTCATCAATTCTCTTTTCTTTTCTCTCCTTATCTACTCTCTACCAAACCAAAAAAAAATTATTTCTACCAAACATTAATTTTTACATAACAAATAAAACAAAAAATAATTTGAATTTCACTTATTATAATATTCCCTCTTTCTCAAAATACTCACTTTGAGCCACAGTTCACGAAGTAGATAACTATTTTGAGATAAAGGGAGTATATATATGGAAATATGAATATTGGATGGACCTACATTAATTAGCTCCATTTCCTTTTACAGCAACCGACAAATTAATTGTTGTGAAATTAAACCAAAAACATGAAAAATAGATCAAACACACACAACAACAACATATTAATTTTACTTGGTTCACCCAAAAATCAGGACTACGAAGGTTGTAGGAATTTTATTATGATAATAAAAAACAGCAGCGAATACAAAGATTTCAGAATGAATATATATTCTCACACTAAGACAACATAATAAGTGTTAAAAATACTAAACTACCCTCCAAAAAAATTGATTGATCTTAATATATAGTATTTATGGAGCCCCAAACTACCCATCACAAATTTCGTAACCAAATTGCTAAAAGGGATTGCTTTAAGTACGTTTTGTATCATCACCAAGAAGTAATCGAAATACAGGAAACGGATTGTGCATTCATGATCTTATCATGGCAATGACAGTGTCTTAAACCGATTCTCTAATGATATATACATAATATAGTACTATATATATATATATATATATATATATATATATATATATATATATATATATTTAATGGTGTGCGTAGAATGAGATTTTGAGAAAAGACCGTTCAAGAATCATGAATTTTGAAGAAGTTGTGAAACTTGTTGTGGATGTGGTCTAGCCACGTCACCAAAGGCCAAGTCAAACAATCAACACTTTGACAAAGTCCACCTCAGCAAGGCATGTGATAGTCGATCATTGGGCCTCAATCTTAGTCTACATTCGGCCGATGGGCCTTGAATCTGATAGTCACAAATCACAACCTCGATCTGAGTTGTTGTCGATCGATGGGCCTTGAACCTTAATCTGACCTTTTGACAATCTGTCGGTCGATGGGCCTTGAACCTCGATCTATTAATCACAAATCATCGATCAACAGGCCTTGAACCTTGATCCATCACAAATTGTCGATCGACGGGCCTTGAACCTCCATCTGACCCTTGACGATCTGTTGATCGACGGGCCTTGAACCTCGATCCGACCGTCATAATCTGTCGATCGACGGGCCTTGAACCTCGATCTGACGCCAATATGTCGATTGACGGGCCTTGAACCTCGATCTGACCTTCACAATCTGTCGATCGACGGGTCTCGAACCTCGATCCGACTCTCACAATTTGTAAATCGACGGGCCTTGAACCTCTATCTGACACTGCCATGAACCATCGATCGGTGGGCGTCGAACCTCGATCCAAGCAACGAAGAGTTATGGTAGGGCTCTTCAAGCAACATTAGGACGTAGAAGGGATTTTGGAATGGAGGATGGAAAATTAGTAATGTCTTGTCCACTAAGGCAAGACCCAGTCTAAGGATAAGAGCAAAAGACAGCTGGAATAGTACAATTGCCTTTACAGCTTGCCATTTTTTGGATTATTCACCGGGAAAGGTACATTTGGCAGTGGATCCAAAAATGTAGGGATTAGGGCAACATGACCCAAGAAGGGAATGACCCTGACCCATTCCCAACATGGAGGCCCAACAATGTACCACCTGGATGACCTAAGGCTATAAAAAGAAGGCAATGACGAAAAAATGAGGCAGGAACTGATGGCAACTTCTTCCCTACTATTGCTCTAATTCTCTAACTGGACTGGTTTTTTCTTCCTTCTTCTACCTTTTTGCATTCCTCATATTACTTTGTGATATATTCCCATACCTCTTTTCATTGACTATTCAACCGACGAGAACCAGGTATCTACATTTGGCGACTTCACTGGGGATTATCCGGGCAAAATGATGAATCCAAATGAGATTTCTCCTTCGGCACAGGCAGAGGTGTCCGCAGTTGGAGCCACTGGCGTCAAGGTTGTCACTACCAAATCTGCTAGCCACCGAGCCACAAGTGCCAAAGCCACCAGCGCCAGAGACAATAGCACTAGGGCTACTAGCACAAGGTCTCACTCTTCAAAATCCAGACACATATCTAGCACCGATGCTGTCTTGGAGGCTATGCAGAACATAAATCACTAACTGATGACCCGAATGGAGAAGTTTGAGGAAGCTCTCCGTGTTCTTGACAGGAGGGTCTCGGCGACGCAGATTATAGTTCCAACGGAGCTCCCTTCAGCTACTCAGATGGTGTTCGGTACCAGTACCCCAACTGGTGTGACTTTGCCTCTATTACATGAGCAACAACTCACGAAGTCCCCAAAAGGTCTAGATCGTAGTGCAGATCTGTCACAGCCCATTCCAGAGCTTTATAACCCTGAATTACAGGTAACCCCTATGGCTCTTCGAGTATTCCTGCCTCAAGGCAAAGAGCCCATGTTTTGTTCCCCACCCACTTATGCCCAGGCGAACCCTAAGGCACACCGTCCTCTCCCCTCATATTCCTACTCCGCCTCAAAAGAAGTGTTCACACTTTCTGAAGTGCGCGATCTTTTCAAGAAAGGCACCCCAACTTCTCGTGCCTTAGACTTTGGCAGTAAGCCTCCTTACCCTCTTGCTATTGCACAGACTCCATATCCGCAGGGATACTTGGTCCCCAAATTCCTCTAGTTCAATGGCAAAACCGGTGATCCTAGGGAACATGTCATGCGCTTTGTTGAGGCTTTGGGTCATTTCGGTGATAATCATGTGGTTCATTTACGCGAGTTCTCTAAATCTCTAACTGATCGAGTTTACTGTTGGTATTTCAATCTCGAACCAGACTCCATCAGTACCTGGGAGCAACTGAAAGATCGCTTCGTCACCAAGTTTTTCCAGGCTGAAGAACGGGTCACCACCTTGTCTCTCACAAAGGAGGCTCAAGAGGACAATGAGGACATTCTCGCCTTTATCAATCAGTTCAGAGACCGCGCCGGCGAATGCTTTGAAAACAGTAATGAAATGGACTTGGTTGATATTTACATCCAGGGCATGCTACAAATTTACAAGCTCCACCTTGTCAACCTAAGGATAGCTAGCTTTGGCGAGCTCAAGATTGCAGCCCAGATTCTCAAGGATCTCAAGCCAATTGCCGCTAAGTATGAGCCTCTAAAATATGATGCCCCAAAGTTTGAAGCTCCAAAACCTTCCAGTCGCAGGCCCGCACCTGCAGCGACCATTGAGGAACGCCCCCGAAAGTGGTTTAACAAATCCCAATTCAAGCCACAAGGCGAGGAACCACCACCTTTCCCCATCCGTATTGAGGAAGTTAAGAATACACTCACCCAATGGGTCAAGGATGTCAACGTTGTTCTACCTACCCCACGTCACGAGCCCACCCCGGCAGATCGAGCTAACGCTGATTTCTGTGTTTACCATCAAAGTGTTACTTATCCCACTATTAATTGCTGGGGCTTGCGCCGCCTCTTGCAATGGCGAATGGCAACTGGTGATCTTGAAGTCACCCTTCCAAAGGATGTTCGTCAGTTCCCGTACCCCGATCATCGTGTGGCTGTTATCACCTGCTATGATGAACTTGCAGAAACAAATTCAGGCCATGAGACAGATCCTTCTTCAGAGGTGGATATGTGTCCTTTGGTCGCCTCTGTTAAACCCAACTCTCCTGCACTAAAGAAAACTTTATCCTTTTCTGATGCTGACAAACAGAGCCAAGGCGCCCAAAATCGACCATTGTATGTGCTGGCTTCTATCAAGGGAGTAAAATTCAAGCGCGCTTTTCTTGACAATGGTTCTTCCATCAATGTCATGCCCCTCTCCACCTTTCGCATGGCTGTCATCTCTGAGGATCGTCTGATCAAAGAGCCAATCGAAGTCACAGGATTTGGCAATAATCTTCGTCGCACGATGGGCTATGTTAATGTTAATCTAGCTGTTAACAAATTCCAAGCCTCCACGAAGTTCCACGTTATTGACAGTGACACTTCTTATCACATCCTTCTAGGACGCGCATGGATGCACCGCTTTGGTATTGTTCCTTTCACTTACCATCAATGTTTCAAAGGTATCTGGAATAACAAAGTTATCACTGTCCCCTGTTCAGATTGCCCTTTTGCCACCTTTGAGGCTCATTACACGGATGCGTTATTCTTCAATGACCTTGATGACTGCGCGTAAAACTGCGATACAACCATTATCAGTACTCCTCTACCCACCTGGGCTGACGCCCAAAAGGGCATTTTTCACCTACCCTCTCCTGTTCAGACAGACGATTCCCCACATGAATGTAAACACGTTCGTCTCCCCAACTGTCGTGTCATCTACCGTTTATGATGGTGTCCAGGGTCAACAGAGGTTCACTCTACTGACTCCCCAGCATATCAGCCTTGAATTCTCAAGAAAGCACCACTGCCAGATCTCGTTGAAGTTAATTTAGCGCATCCCAATTAGCCGCCTCGCATCACGTTCCTCTCGGGTACACTCAGTTCTCAAGATAGATCTCACCTTGTCTCTCTCTTGCAGGAATTTCGCGATGTATTTGCATGGACATACAGTGAGATGCCAGGGCTTCACCCTTCACTGGTCTCCCATCATCTCAACGTTTTGCCCAACGTTCGCCCAGTTAAACAAGGCTCGCGAACCTTCCGGCCAGAGCTTGAGTTGCAAATTAATGACGAGGTCCAAAAGTTATTAGCAGCCGGCTTCATCAAGCCTATCATCCATCCCACATGGTTAGCCAACATCGTTCCTATGCAGAAGAAGAGTGGCCAACTCAGGGTGTGCGTTGATTTCAGGGATTTCAACAAGGCTTGCCCAAAGGATGACTTCCCTTTGCCCATTATTGATACTCTGGTCGATGGCACTGCAGGCCATGAAATGTTCTCTTTCATGGATGGTTTTAATAGTTACAATCAGATCTGGATGGCCGAGGGTGATGCAGAAAAGACAGCCTTTCGGACGCCTCTTGGTAATTTCCACTTCACTATCATGCCTTTCGGTTTGAAAAATGCAGGTGCCACATATCAATGAGCCATGACAGCTATTTTCCATGATCTACTCTATCACAATCTCGAAGATTATGTGGACGATTTGGTGGTCAAGTCTAAACAGAAAGCCAATCATCTCCATGACTTACGCCAAGTGTTCGAGCGTTGCCGCCAATATAATCTCAAAATGATCCCCTCAAATGTGCCTTTGGCGTCAACCATGGCAAGTTCTTGGGTTTTATGGTCACTCTCCAGGGTATTAAGGTCGATCCAGCAAAAGCTAAAGCAATTCTTGACATGCCATCTCCAATGACTTCTAAGCAGCTAAAGAGCTTTCTAGGCAAAGTTTCTTACCTCCGTCGATTCCTACCAGCCCTCGCAGAGGCCACACACGCTTTTAGTACCCTTGTCAAGGGAAAAGCGAAGTTCTCATGGATGGATATTCATCAGGCCGCCTTCGAACTGATTAAACACGTGCTATTGTCCCCGTAGATCATGCATGCTCCACAAAAGACCAACCCCTCTTCCTGTATGTTACTTCTACACCTCGATCCATTGGGGCACTGCTCGTACAGGAGATCGATAATCAAGAATGCCTGGTCTATTACATTAGTCATTTGATCCATGACGCTGAAGAATGGTATTCCCTTATTAAAAAACATTGCCTTGCCTTGGTATTTGCCGCGCACAAATTCCAGCACTATTTCCTCGCCCATCGAATCATTCTCATCACTAAATGCGATCCCTATAGGCACCTCCTCTCCAAACATATGCTTACAAGCAAGGCCGCACGATGGCTTCTCTCCTGAGCAGAATTTGACATCACCTGCCAACAGCCGAAGGCCATTAAAAGTCAAGCTCTCGCGGATTTGCTCGCTCAATTCCCCAACGCAGCTCATGAGCCCGTGGATGAATAGTTACCTCTCGATGACCTACAGGTTGCCTCTCTCGAGCAAGCTCAAGAATGGCACTTATCTTTTGACAGTTCTTCCACCACAAAGGGCGGAGGCGTGGGCATTGTGCTCTCCTGCCCCACCCTTACCTCTACCGCTGCTGTCAAACTTGACTTCAAGTGCACTAACAACGAAGCTAAATATGAAGCACTCATCCTGGGGCTATTAACAGCACTCGATAAACAGGTCTCCCGGTTATATATGGATGGTGACTCAAAGTTGATTATCAAACAGACTTCAGGTGAATTTGATATTCGAGATCCCTCTTTGGCCTCGTTTCACATAATAATTCAAAAGCTTCTCTCTCGATTCACCGCCGTTCACTTGGCTCATGTCTCTCGATCTGTCAATCGATATCCCGATGCTCTTGCTATGCTCGCCTCCAAACTTGACATCTCTGGCCCCACACAACAAATCACTATTCATAAACAAACACAGCTTGCCATCGCCAGTTTGCTCCCTCTTGAAGATATCACTGATTGGCCGCCCAATCATCTATTAAATGCAGACCTTCACCAGTTCATTACCCCTTACTCAGCTCAAATGCTTTCATTTGATCCAAAAAGTTCTTTATCATCGATCCCCCTCTGGCATCCTCAGTCGTTGTCTCGGGGATACCGAGGCTAGTGAAGTTCTTCACCGTGTTCATCATTAACATTGCGCCACTACTGATATCGCTCTTTACCGACGGCTCCAGCACCAAGGCTATTACTGGTCTCAAATGTCCAGTCAGGCTGCCGCGTTGCAGCGCGCATGTATTGCTTGCCAGAAATGCCTTGATGCAACTGAGGTCCTCGAGCTCGAGTTAGCTGATTGGCGGACCCCCTTCATTCGTTACCTCTAACATGGTCATCACCCAGACAATCCAACCTTGGCCGCCAAGCTCAAGCACCAAACGCCACGCTTCTAAGTTTGCGATGGTCGTTTGTTCCGCCTCTCTCGAGAAAGGGCACCTCCTACGATGCCTTGCTGGCGCTGAGATCCGTGAAGTACTTCATCAAGCTCACTCCCTCGAGCATCAGGGTACCTATAAATTATTTCAACACTTGATCCACAAGGGGCTCTACTGGCCAACTATGGAGCACGATACTAAGATGTTTGTTCAATAATGTTTACCATGTTAATATCATCACTATCGGATTCATACTCCCCCAACAGTACTTCATCCACTTGCCACCCCTTGGCCTTCCACACTTGGGGTCTGGACCTCATTGGCCCAATCAATCCTATAGTTCGTCAAATGCATTGGATCCTCATAGCTACAGATTTCTTTTCCAAGTGGGTTGAAGCCATCCCCTTGCGCCATGCCACAGGCGTCGCTGTTGCAGCCTTTATTCGTGAAAATATTATTTGCCGGTCCGGCATCCCAGCAATCATCCTCTCAGACAATAGTACACCCTTTGTTAATTATCGGGTTGCTCAGCTTCTTCAGCAATATAACATCACCCACGCCGATCTTCTGCTTACTATCCCAAAGGCAACGGCCAAGCTAAAGCAACCAACAAATCTCTCCTTAAAATCATCAGTCGCACGGTTGCCAAGCACAAGTCTAATTGGGTCGATCAGCTGCCCTTAGCTCTTTGGGCACATCGCACCTCCAAAAAGCGCGCAACAGGCCAAACTCCTTTTTCTCTCCTATATGGCACAGAAGTTATTCTCCCAGTCGAGATTGTTATTCCTGCTACTGCTTTGGCAGCTCGAAGCGAGGTCGACCACTTCACTCATCTTGAGGCCTTAGATGAACGACGGGAGTTAGCACGCTAACATCTCAAGGTCTACCAACATACCTTGGCAAAATCTTATAACAAGCATGTACGACCTCGTACCTTCCAAGTCGGTGACCTTGTTCTTAAAGCTACCAAACACATTATGCACAACACCTCTGCCCCAAAGTTCACGCCTAAATGGGAAGGGCCCTATGTTGTCATTGAGGTCCAACCCAGTGGTTACTGCAGACTGCAGGGTGATGGGCGCAAGGCTGAACCCATAAATTCCAGTTGGTTAAAGCTTTACCACAGTTAATTCTTTTGTACTTTGCGTTAGTCCTATATCAGAAATAATATATGCAAGTTTATTATCATACCATTTCTATAATTACTCAACTTTCATTCATTAACAAAAGCTAGTACATAATGGACCTGCTGGTCATTAATCTACAATCACTAGACTACTCATAACTTAGCAGAATGGTTACATCGCCACCAAGCTCGTTGTATGTCTCTTATACCAGAGCCCGCTGTTGTTCTGCCATCGACAGGCGAGCCTGAATCTCCTCCATCATACGCCTGTCTCACGCAATTCAGGCATCTAACTCTGCCATCTCCTTTGCCAAGAGAGCCTGCCCCACCACTTGCTCGCAAGCGTCAAGTCTCGTGTTCAGCCATTTTATTTCCACTCGGTCCTTGAGCAACTCAATTAGCTCGCGGGCCTCTTGCACTACTTCGTCTGACCCCTCCCCTCGTGCCACACTTGCAAATATTTTGAGTACTTGCCCCAAGACATCGTACCCAAAGCGATGGAACATCGGATGTCTCCTTCCGATCGCCTCCACCGTCGCTGGTTACGCTCGATTCGCCGCCTCTAGCAAAGGGATGAAGTGCATCCCGATCAGCACTCCTAGCCAGGCTGTCTCCTCTATCGCAGCCATGGCATGATCCACCTCATTCTGTTGCCTCTTTTCGACTGGGGGCACTCTACCTATCCCACTATTTTTGCCAGTTTCAGTTTCCTCGCCCGACACTCGCCTATTTAAGGTACTGTTTGAGCCTTCCAGGGAAGACTGCGATTGCAGCACTTCCACCTCGTAAGGGCCCATCTGTATCTCTGCTTCCATATCTTTAAACCTCACGGTGTCTCCTGAGGCCTGCTCTTCCTCTGCTACCTCTTCTTCCTCCTTCGCATTGGATGCCCCCTCACCCGGGTATTCTAATAGCAGTGGGGGCATCAACGATTTTGGTATCGAGGGCTTCTCCACTCGTGGCATACGCAAGATGGTTATCGGCGTTTTCTTCACAATCTCCGGCCGACGTCTTGCAACCCACAAATGATATTAATTGTAATTCAAAACATTGTAAATGGAACAATCACTTTCACTACTTACCCATCGTTATCCGGATCGGAGGCAAAGAACTCTCAGCTGTCATCAATCGCCTGACGATCTCTCTTTTCGAGCCCTCGGCGGCTAGCGCTACCCCGACACCTCTACTAAACTTTTTGCCCGCGCTCGATGCCTCCGCCGTCTTCCCCTTTCTACCCTCGGCGAGGCATCATCACTACTGAGCTCCACCACTTCTTTTGTCTCCCCAACTGACTCTTCATCCTCTGACACTTGGATTGCTGAAGCTTTCCGTTTTTACCATCTCCGGTCAGCGATCGGCTCTTCACTGACCACTTTCTTAGACTGGGCCTCCGTCGATGCCCTTCTATCTGCTCTTGGCTAGACGGATGCAACGGATATATATGCCTCGGGCACAGCATCATACGCTACATCGCCCATTTTTGCATCCAAAGGAGCCATTATCGATCTATGGCCTCGCACTCCTGGCCTAGGCATGCGCAGGGACACATCATCCTTGTATATGGGCATGGGAGCAAAAGGACGAGGAGTCTGTAGGCAAAACCTCCTGAAGGCACCCACGCAATCTGCCCAAAATTACCTATATTTTCCTATTATATCTCTATGGCGATTTTGCGAAGGAATCACGATACTGCCATTTTCTTCCTCGGATAGGTCGTATAGTACACTATATCGGAATAAGACTTCGTCAAATTCATCGTATCTTTCTTCCAAGCCACAATCGTTTGGAACCCCTTGATCATAGCCAAATTGCCTGGGTACCCATCGTGGGTTGTACACTTTGCTCACATCGCCCAACTCAACTCGCCCGGGCAAATGTCCTGGCAGCACCACCAAGGCAAAAGTTTGCTCATCTGCATCCCCCGTTTCTTACTTTGGTGTGATCACTCTCGAATCTTCCCAATAGATCCCCATGTCCACCACCCCTGTTATCTCCTCTTGATAGGGCCTGAACACAAACTCTCGTTCGGAGTCTATCACTTCCCCAAGTGCTCGCCTGCACATCTGCCCTGACCAACGTCTTCCTCGTGCCCCATGGTCGCTTAATTCCAAGGGTAAAGGGCCATACGCGGGGAATCTCTCGTACAAAAACATCTGTAAAAAACTATTGGCTACATAGACACCATGGGGTAGCGGCCAATCGAGGGCGTGATATCCTCAACAATCATGTCCAATCGATGGTACAGTGTTCCTAAGAATAACGGCCCCAGTGGGATCGCAATCCCACTTGCTATCTTCACCGCTATTAGACACCATCAACTCAAATGTGTATCGTCCGGGGTCCCTGGGAATAAATACTTGGACAACCAGCACAGTACATATGCTGCGAGCTCTGTAGGATGTCCAATCTTGTCTCCATCAACAAAGGGACGCTCGGATTTGTCCCCTTTGAAGGAAGGCTGCAGGTCCTTGAACCAGTAGCGTATCCAGGCGCCTGTTGTACATTTTTTGGCTCCTTCAGCTCTCTCTTCGCGCCTAGCCCCCTTCGCATTAAAAAAGGACCCATAACTCTTGGTCTTCTCCAACCCTTCCTCTAATGTAGTTATGATACCCTTCTCCGCTTCATCCATCGTTAGGGGTATTGTATATCCTCTACCCATGACATGCAGGCCTAGTAATTGGGCCACGCCTTCCAATGTAGGCATAAATTCTCCCCATTTTACCATAAACGTGTGGGTTGCACTACACCATCTCGACATTAGCAATTCTAATCCTGGGGTATCGCGCGGCACTTTCAATTTGCGGGACAGACGCATGGCTCGCACAACTCGTGCTTGTCGCAGCCATAGCATATACATTTTGTGGCTGAAGATGTGCTGAGACCACTCCTCCTATCCTGTACATGGGCCCACTGGCATTTTAAACTCCATAAAACAAAAGGGATACATCCCTTGTTCAATGGCAAATCGGTGCACAGAGTCTGCCGGTGGATGAGCTCCTGCTTCCACGGCGACTTCTCCTTCCATTAACTGGGCCACATCACTATCAATCTTATCACTGGCTATGTCTCCTGTAGCTGTCCAGAACCTATCCATGGGCCCAAAGAACGGAGCCCTCTTCTATTCTTCCTTCGACGGTACTTCCGGCACTAATTCACCGAGTTTGCTCAACTGTTTTCTCTTTGTCATTTTATCAAATATCTTACCCGCTTTTACACAGTAATAGCTTTGTTGCCCTCACACACTCATTTGTTTAACACAATACGCTCACTTCATTTTGCTTCTTAGCCTGGCACGGTCGTTCCTTTTTTCTCTTTCTTTCTGTAATGGCTTCCTCTCTCTCCGCCCTGGTTCTATATATATAGATCACGGTTAGAGTTTTGGAGAAGACGAAGACACCGAACAGTTGTGTCTCATCACCTCCTTATTAAATAGGTAACTGACAGCAGCCGAAAAGACTTCAGTTTCCAAGGCAAGACATTATTATGTTTTCTATGCACGCGCCGCTTTATCCTTTTATTTTAAAATTCAAAAACGCCACGTGCAGGGGGACTAAATGTGGATGTGGTCTAGCCACGTCACCAAGGGCCAAGTCAAACAGTCAACACTTTGACAAAGTCCACCTCAGCAAGGTATGTGATAGTCGATTATTGGGCCTCAATCTTAATCTACATTCGGCCGATGGACCTTGAATCTGATAGTCACAAATCACAACCTCGATCCGAGTTGTTGTCGATCGACGGGCCTTGAACCTCGATCTGACCTTTTGACAATCTGTCGGTTGATGGGCCTTGAACCTCGATCTGTTAATCACAAATCATCGATCAACGGGCCTTGAACCTTGATCCGTCACAAATTGTCGATCGACGGGCCTTGAACCTCGATCTGACCCTTGACGATCTGTCGATCGACGGGCCTTGAACCTCAATCCGACCTTCCTAATCTGTCGATCGACGGGCCTTGAACCTCGATCTGAAGTCAATATGTTGATTGACGGGCCTTGAACCTCGATCTGACCTTCACAATCTGTCGATCGATGGGCCTCGATCCGACTTTCACAATTTATAGATCGACGGGCCTTAAACCTCGATCTGACACTGCCATGAACCATCGATCGGTGGGCGTCGAATCTCGATCCAAGCAACGAAGAATTATGGTAGGGCTCTTCAAGCGAAATTAGGACGCAGAAGGGATTTTGGAATGGATGATGGAAAATTAGTAATGTCTTGTCCACTAAGGCAAGACCCAGTCTAAGAATAAGAGCAAAAGACAGCTGGAATAGTACAATTGCTTTTACAGCCTGCTATTTTTTGGATTATTCACCGGGAAAGGTACACTTGGCAGGGGATCCAAAAATGTAGGGATTAGGGCAACATGACCCAAAAAGGGAATGACCCTGACCCATTCCCAACATAGAGGCCCAACAATGTATCCCCTGGATGACCTAAGGCTATAAAAAGAAGGCAATGACGAAAAAAGGAGGCAGGAACTGACGGTAGCTTCTTCCTTACCATTGCTCCAATTCTCTGACTGGACTGGTTTTCTCTCCCTTCTTCCATCTTTCTGCATTCCTCATATTGCTTTGTGATATATTCCCAGACCTCTTTTCTTTGACTATTCAACCGACGAGAACCAGGTATCTACACTTGTTATACAACACCACAAAGCAGCTCTAGGGACCCACCACAGCTATGTGAGATACGGTCGGGATTCATCTCTTTCGAAAATTTTCATTGGAGAAATACAATTAAAGTATGGAGTGGACTAAACTTTGCGACCAACATTTACTACAAATAAATACAATAAATTAATAACTAAAATTGGTAGGCATTTTCCATTTGTTCAATCCACCACTCGGCACTCACCAGACTATATTGGTCTGCCAACATGAATCTGTGTCACCATGCTATTTGTCCGGGATCATTCATGTATTACCTCAGCTCCATATTAAAAGTTCACTTCAAAAAAGGAACTATTTCCGAAGTGGACTTTTAATATGTAAGGGATAGAGGAATAATTTTGTGTACACTTAGAAAGTTGAAAATTGAAACCAACACCCTGCATCCCTGCTTAAGATACACAAGTTTTGCATCGCGAGGATGAAAAACCATCAAACGACAACAATTACCGATGCCCAACTTCTTCAGACTCACTTCTTCCTTCAACACCCATTCACTACTTGGTATGATGTGAGATAAGCTATAACTAGAAAGCTTCTTCTTGAGCTCCAACACTTTGATCATCGATTTTTCTTTTACGTTTACGGCAAACCGAAGAAGACAACCATCCCGTGACGACGACTGTCCCAAGACATATTCCACAGAGAATCCCCTTCCCTTTTTGAGACAAGGAGGAGGGAACTCTATCAGCCAGAGACGATTTTCCCCCATGTTGGGATCATAAGCAGCCAAATGACCACTACTAACTTTCCAGTACAAGATCCCACCTACTGAACGACATACGCAGGACTCGTCAAGATCATCTGAAAATTCAGATGGAAAAGTGATAAATGATTCGCTCCATTCGCCTGTCCGAGAAGAGAGAGTTTCTAAATGTAATCCGTCATATGTGGCTCCCACCCTCTTTTCTATAATAGCTAGAGTTAGTTTGAAATGCACTACACCATCACCATCTTTGCTGCTACATTCCCCACAAGAGAAAACCTCTGAGGATGGAGCATGTCTTGGTTCAGGAAGAGTTAACCATTGGTCTGTAACCGGATTACAGACGTAGAATTTCAAAACCATGTTGCCTTTTGAACGCCATAGTATTAAGCCTTCGGGAGAAACACTTTCTAATAAATAGTCTTCACACAAATCCAAACTTGTAAATTTCTTTTCCTTATAATTTTGTAGGAATGAAAATTTAAATGTAATTTCTGCAGAACAAGAAACCCGAAAGAATCCCAACAATGGGAGAAGAGAATTCTTTCTTTGAGAAAGGTAATTGCTGCAGAAAAGAGGATGAGAGATCAAACTGTTCCATGTCTTCGATACACACTTAAACTTGCAGACGGCATCTAGAGGCAATCGAAGCAAAATCTCATTTACAAGTTCATCGCTGTGTGACACAGCTTCCACACTGCTAAACCTTCTGCGGCAACTCTTCATTATCCTGGAAATTAAGGAGAGAGATACAAAAGGAGATCAATAAACAATGAAATAGAAATAGAAATCAAACATTAAAAAAAAGAAGATGATTAGACAGACATAAAAATTCTGAATAAGAATAACAAAATAAAGTAATGGTAACAAATAGAAAAACTAAATAAAGTAATTGTAACAATTAATTGTTAATTGCTACTACTGTTTCGAATTGGTCATCTATTCAATAAATAAATAAATGGAACACTCTATTCAAACTAATTAAAAATAACTTTGTTAAACAATTCAAGTATTCAGTGTGATGTGAGTACCATTACTCTTCTTTATAATATTAATGCACAAAAATGGTCATTTTTTCAAGGAAAATGATATTGACAGATTTGTTAGACCAATGCCTACATGGCTAGCCACGTCATGATTTCGAAAGCCTTCCACCCACGTCTAGTTTTCTATCTCCTCAGTCTCTCGCTCATCTTCACCCTGGTATAACTTATGTTGCGGCTCTCTCACACTCTTATGGTGGAACCCTTCCATCTCCTGGCCATCTGTTTCCCAAAATCGTAAACCAATCTCTCAACCA
The DNA here is from genome assembly GCF_030987335.1 of Cornus florida. Classification (NCBI taxonomy): domain Eukaryota; kingdom Viridiplantae; phylum Streptophyta; class Magnoliopsida; order Cornales; family Cornaceae; genus Cornus; species Cornus florida. Next base: position 73,345,851 of record NW_026775579.1, on the reverse strand, counting down.
ACACTCCTGATCTCCCCGAAATCGTAAACCAATCTCCGGCCATCCGTTTTGCACTTCAATATGGAGTCTCCAACAGCACCTTTAGGCCCTGATTGTGTCTACTTCGCTGGCGATGGGTACTACAAAGGCGAGCAGAAGCCAGAGAACTGCCGTCAGCGTCGATCAAAACGGCGTAATCGGCACCACCATCCCCAACCCCCCAGTCTGCAGCAGAAATAGATGGAGAGAAAAAAAAAATGAACATTCTCTCTCTCTCAACCACAAGCAACCACCACAGGAGGACCACCATCTGGTCCATCCCCATTCGCACCACCATTCGGTGTTGATCGACCTTCAACATCTATAGACGCCGACAAGTGCACAGAACCTCAGGCGACTGATTTTCGGTAATCAAACGAAAACCAAATTGGAAGCTTCAGTGATAACCCAACTGAATTGAAGGCTCCATTAGCAATGAGCTTAAACGATCCACGCTGACTAGTTTGTTCTTGGTGGGAATCGGCGACGTCGTTGTCGACGGAGGAGAGAACGTCAGATGATTTGGAGGAAGAAGACGCGTGAAATACCGTGAGAACGCGGGCGCCGGATTGAAATGAAGACAAGCTCCCAAACCACGAGTTCAGTCCGTGCCGGTAGAATGATGATGAAGAGGACGTCGAGATTTGGTGTCGGTGATGGCAGGTCTTCGTAATCAGTTTGTTCCAAGGTGAGAAGTTGAATAGATGACGTGTGATGATGTTGATGCCAAATAAGATTAATTGTTTGTCAGTTGGGCAGCGACATGTTTTCTGCCTTGCTAGTAGGTTAGACATTTCTGTCTCAATATCACGACCATTCATTTGATTCATCTATCAATTATTAATGAATCAAGATTATTTAATAATTTTTAAAATAAAATACAATAAACTCCTTTAAATTATTAAAATTTTACAAAAAATCCCCCTAAATTACAAAAAATCTCCCTTAAACTATTGTTTAGTTGCATTTTACCCCACCACGTAAACTTCCGGCGCCAAAAAAAGTGAAAGACCAGTTTACCCTCGTAAAAGACTACATCTTTTAACTTACTTACCATCTACTGTACGTTCACAAAACATTTCCCAAGCCACAGCAAGCTAAGAGAGAGAAAACTTAAAGAAGAGACGAGAGAGCCAGATAGGCATCATGGCAGAGGAGATGGATCTAATAGTGGTGGTGGTGTGGCGGCAACTATGGGGGTTGAGCTCGGGGAAGGAAACGGAAACAGCCCGGCGGTGGCGATGGGAGTAAGCAAACGGTGGAGGAATAGCCCAGCGGTAGGTGACGGGATTGGCCTTGAAGACTTGGCGGCGAGCAAGGTGGAGAGCTTCGCGCGTGGATGAACTTGGATGGTGGAGAGGATGGACGGTAGTGAGGACGGGCTCTGCCATGGAGACTCGGCGGCGAGCTCGGCCGGTGGCCGGTGGAATCGGTGGGTAGTGCAGCGACTGTGACGGACCGGCGGTGCAAAGAAAAGTCCGGTGAGAAATTGGGTTTCTGAGTTTCTGTTACAATGTGTCTGCCATTGATTTTGTTGTTTGTTTGTTTGTTTTTTTTTTTTTTTTTTTTTTTTTTTTTTTTTTTTTATCACAGTCTCGCTCAAGGCGATGGAGAGATTGACGGTGGTGGAGGGTTTGTGGTTGTGGCAGTGTGCTTGTGGTGATGGAGAGAAAAAGTCATGCCAAATGGTGATGGCGGTGATAGTGGTTGTGGCAGTGGGTTTGTGGTTTCAATTGGGTTTGGCGGTGTGTGGTGAGGTTCGGTATGAATTATTTTCAAGGGTTGTATCGGGTTTGATCGAGCAGGTAATTGGGCGATACGAACATCATCTTCTTCATTTCCGATCTGAGATTGACAGTGGTGGAGGGTTTGTGGCTTCAATTGAGTTTGACGGCTTGTAGTGTGTAGTTTGGAAATTATTTGAGTTTCCACGCGCGGAATCGGAGCACTCAGTCGACGCAAACATCATCTTCTTTATCCCCAACCTGATCGACAGTGATGGTGGTTGTGGCAGTGGGTTTATGGTTTCAATTAGGTTTTATGGTGTGTGTGTGTGGGGTTCGATATGAATAATCTGAGTTTCCAAGCACTGTATCGGGTTTGACTGAGCACATTGTCGGTCGATGAGAAGACCGAGCATGTTGTCGGTGGATGCGAACATCGTCTTCTTCATCCTGACCTGATCTATGGTGTTTCTTTGTTTTGTTTTTTTTAAGGCATTAGGGATTGTTTGGTGGGTATTAGACTTTTGAGTGGTCAACCAAGGGCTGTATGGTCTTTTAAACAAATATTTCTAATCACGTGCCCGGTAAACCTTAAAAAATGATCGACCGGTCATCGAAATAGGTAAGTTGCAACCAAACAACTAAGTATAAGGGGGTTTTTTTGCTACTTTAAAACTTCAGGGGGGTTTTTTGCTTATTGAGATATAGTTGAGAAGGGTTTATTACACTTTATCCTAATTTTTAATTAATTGTGGGCCTCTTAACCATTCCTTCACGATAAATTATTAGATAGTCTCGGGATTGGTTCCAACCAATTGCGTGATGACACATAAGTAAAAAAAAAAATTAATGTTGATATAAAACTAACACACTTACTTTTGTGTCGGTACAACATTGACTGGGGATCAATAATCGGTGACTACCTAATAAATTCTCTTCTTTGTCGTATTGCATCTAATTACATAAAATAACAAAATATATGTATATATGTGTTTGTATTTTTTCTTTTCTTCTTTCCATAAAATATGTTAAAATATCTTTGGTCTTTTCTTGACTGGTGGTTAGCTCATTACAATTACGCAAGACATCTATTGCAAGTAAATTTTTTAGCACTCAGAGTATGCAGGGACCTACTTCCAAACTACAATAATGGTGAGAGTCGAACATGACACATTGGTTTTGTCAGCATGAGCCCATAACTTTATAATTTCACTTAACCACGTTATTTTAGTCGTAATTCATAAATCTAAGCTCATTCCTCTTTGACCGATTAGTTTCAATTGGGACGTGGTCACAAATTTGACCAAGACTTCAGATTAAGATAATTTACTCACCCCACTTTGTTTGTCAAACAAAAACTGCCAGTTTTCAAATCACCAAAACGAAAATAACATTTCAGGTGATTTTGGATACCTGAAGTTTAATGAAGGGAATTTGAGAAAAAAAAAAAAAAAAAAAGGGAAATATACCAACATGTGCCCTCTTCCACGAACGTTGCTAATGGAACTTTACTTGAAAAAAAAAAATGAAAAAAAATTACACATTCCCTTCATTAAACTTCCCTTAACAAACAGACCATTATAAATTAAATGGAACTTGTTGGGGGCTATGCTATACAGATACGAACAATTTTTTTTTTTTAATTTTACAAACACGAACGTTAAGAAGGTGCATAGTGTCTACATGGCAAGAGCAATGCGTAGTTTTAGAGTTTTTTAACGTTATATAGAGAATTATGAAAGCAAAGAAAGTAGAAGATTATGAAAGCAAAGAAAGTAGAAGATGTGCGTAACATCTACGTGGCATGAGAAGAGTGGGGTAACAAACCAAGGTGCTCCGCTTTTATTCTTTTATAACAAAAAAGACAAATTTAACCTTGAACTTCCCATTCAATGTAAAACTTTGGTAATTTTTTTTTTTTTCTTCTCTCTTCTCACTTCTCCCTCTCTTTTCTTTCTTTGTTTGAACGATTCTTCTTCAACAAACTCATCATCTATTTATCAATCACCCTGTCAAGTAACTCAAGCCCACCTTCCACGATGTTCAAATGATTCTTGTTCCTCTTTAGTTCTCACGTCTTCCCTTTGATCATCGGTTTTTTTATTTATTTTTTTAATAAAATCAGATAAATACGATATATGAAGCATAAACAGGAAAAGAGGTGAACCGAGTACATGAGGGGTACTTTTGTCATATTATTATTATCGTAGGTCAGCAGAGCACTAAATGCTAATTTTAGAACACAAATATCACGAGACTAAATAATATTCTAGAATGGTAAAGAATAAAATGGTAAAGAATTTTGGTCGTAGGATGCCTATAAATAGAATGAGACTTCTTCGAATGAGGCGTCTCCGCTTTTTGAGAGAGAGAGAAAAACTTATAATTTTTTTATCCCCATTTTAAATGTATATAAGATATTAAAACATCCTAATAGTGGAAAGGAAGTTCATACAATACACATGTTAAAATCGAACAAAAATAAGGAAACCTGATTTCTTCAAAAATGAACCACTCTCTAGGAGTATTTTCAAAGAGCTTCAAATCACAGATCGGTCGTCTATTTCAAGCTCGAGCTAACCCTAGGTTTCGCGCTGAGAGATGAGAGAGAGCCTTCGAGTTTCAGAAAAATTTGAGACACGGGAAATTATATTAAAATTTTATACTGAATTTTGAGACACAGTAAATTATATTGAAATTTTATACTGAATTTTTTGCGTGTAAAATATACTATTTTTTTTTTTAATCTCTATTTGGCTCTAAATTTTTTGCCCTCTCTCTACTGGCATTTAGGGCTTGCCGCCTCTCTTCCTATTGACCGTGCTCGCTGTTGACTCCTGCCCTGTCCGACGTGCTTGCTCTCAACGCCCACATATGGCACAACTTTGCTTTGTTAGATCGCTGCTTAAGGGGACGGTCCATTGACTCAACTTCAAAATAGCCAAGTCTATCTTAAGATACTGTAAGAAAGTTAGGATAACGACTTTCCTTCCTGTAGGCATTGAAGAGGACTTTGATAACAGATAATGATATAATGAAGCATTCATCAATCCCATTAAAGTTGCACAGATTAATAGCATGACATTTAGGTTAATATCTCTTGCTCACACATCAATATGGAGTGATTTATGTGAATTTATCTAAAAACACAGAAAAAAAAAGTTGCACATATTAATCAATTGAGTAATTTATATTTAATTGTTGGACATTTATTCGAAAACACAGGTGCTGTGTGAGTTTATCAGAATTTACATTAAAAAAAAATTGTTTATCTATAAAAATTTATTTATTATTTAATTATTTTGTTGATATAAAAATGTTGTATTATAGCTATGTGAGTAGAACCGCTTACCTTCAATTAGAACTCAAATTTAGTAGACACGTACGCCCTTTAAAGTTCTACTTCAAAGGAATAAAGTGCATATATGTTGAAACCGAGTTCTAAAAGTTTTAAATTTTAGCTGATTGAAGTATGTCAAAAGTTGGTAGACACGTAGATCCTCTAAAGCTCTACTTCCAAAGGATAAATTTTAGATTTGTCGAAATCTAATAGGCTTCCAAGTTTTAAAATTTCGGCGTATTCGGTTGTATTTATTAAAATAATTTCTTAGAAATATGTAAGTTTAATTTTTTTTTTTTTTTTTTTAATCATACTTTGGATTATTATTATTTTGTTGACGTGCAAATGTTGTGTCATAGCCATGCGAATTGAACCGAGTGACCTTCACTCAAAAAATTCTCTACTCACAAATATGTATTCGTTAAAATTATTTCGTTGTGGAATTACGATCCACAGGTCTTGTGTTTCAAAACAATAGTGAGATCATGTAGATTCAACTCTCCATTCACTCATGGCATTTGGCTTGGTTTAAAGAAACTCACTATTCTTTCGAAGGCAGCAAACAGCCCATATGAGTCCGAAGTGCCCAGTCAGATGAGTACTGTTGTGTGAAGGAGTTTGGCAGCAGCTATAATCCTTGTTCAGTTGAAGATCGAATCCGAAGAGAATATTGTGGCGCTAATAATGTAGCATGAAGAAAAGGTTTTGAATGATGGGAGAAGAACCAAAGGTTCTGAAAAATGGACGAACCTTTATGAAGCTTCTGAAAGATGGGAGAAGGCTAAAAGGACATACAGTGAAGTTCATGCAGCCCCACTTTTGTGAGAGCAACCACTACTTTCAAGTTTCAAGGGTGTAACCAATCTGGACTCCAAAATGCCAGTTTGCCAAGAGGGTACACTTCTTTTGCCTTGATTTTTCCTTTTTTCTTTTAATTCTTTTTTTTTTTTTTTTTTTTTTTTTTGGGTTGTGGGAGAGGGAGGATTAAGTTATGCCAACACATTTGTTGATTTCTAGATAATTTGAATAGGAGGTGGAGTTTTGCTATACCTAATTCCTTTCAAGTGGGTTTTTGTAACTCTAAATACTTCAGTTGTGTTCGATTCCCAATTACTAGCTCCACTATGACACTATTGTATGAAGTGAGTATTGTTCACCCGGACAACAGCGTGAGGGCCCACACCATCAAAATTCACACTTAGTATCTATGCATTTTCTTAATTTATTTATATTTTATATGTTTACGAGCACACAGAGTCCGGTGAACAATAAAGACTCTGGCATGCCCGCGCACCCCAGGGGTCAGCCAAAATACAGCAAACACCTAGATCGTCTTGACCGCATCCTCATAATCTATAGACTTGGGGAGAGTCTCCCGTTTTTTTTTTTTTTTTTCTAACGAGAAAAACTAACACACTCATTTTATCGAAACTTGAATCATCAATTTTTTACTTTGAAAAGTTTATAATATTTTTAATTTATTTATTATTATTATTATTATTATTTTTTGTTAGCATGAAAACGTTGTGCCATAGCCCTGTGGAATTACGATCCAAAGGTCTTGTGTTTTGTGCCGGCCGTACACCAAAGGAATTTTATGGTTGTTTGCTGCCTTCAAAACAATAGTGAGATCTAATGTAGATTCAGCTCTTATTCACTCATGGAATTCAGTAAGTCTGATGTAGATTCAACTATCATTCACTCATGAAAATTCAGACAATCTCGAGCATTCGGTTTGCTTTAAAGAAACTCACTGCATTTAGTTGCAGAGATTGATTGCTGATCAAATTTGAGGAGAAAGATTGTAGCGATAATAATGTAATACACACAACTTTTATAAAGGCATCGATGGGAGAAGAACCTTTATAAAAATTCTGAATGATGGGAGAAGGCTAAAACGACATACAGTTCAATATTATTCAGCAGCATCCAGCCCCGGTTTTGTGAGAGGAACCACTACTTCCCAGTTTCAAGGGTGTAACCAATCTGGACTCCAAAATGTTGGTAAAATATATGCTTAATGTGACTTTTAAGAAATAACAACCCTTATACTAATATGTCATGAGATAATTAACAATATGCTAATAAATCATTAATTAAATATGCAACTCTATATTTAATTAAATATACAAAATAAAGCAATAAAATAATAATAATATGCAAGGAATGAACCTGGATCGAGGCTAGTATTGGATACTATGTCCTTAAGACAGATTCGCCCCGCTATGGTGCTAACGGACTCAGTTGCGTCTATCTCCCAGGATACAACGGTCTACATCCACCAGTAACAGCACTACAAACTCGTGGATACGGCGAACCTCCTCCGTGAGTATTAATACTCTCTCTGACTCAAAAATGCATATATATACTATATAAATATTGAATTGTGTGTAATCCGAACCAAATGGTTCGGACCAATCTTAATATGGCTCGATGAAATTGGATTAGGATCGAAGTGGCTCGAACCACTTAATCTATGGTTTGAACCCACTTGGGTTGGGTTCTAGTCTAGAGAGGGAGATAGAAGAAAATGAAAATGAAATTGAATGAATTGCAAATGATCTAAAGGGGGGTATTTATAGAAACAGAAATGCCTTTTCGAATGGGGTGCGTCTTTTCATTATTGGACACAACCATTGCAATAGGTTGCAATGGTTCACATGGTGTCTATTCACCACTAGACACATCCATTCCAATAGGTTGCAATGGTTCACATGGTGTCTGTTCACCAATAGACACATCCATTCCAATAGGTTGCAATGTGCCTTTTCGAGTAGGTGCAACTATGGGTTATGATGGTTCGGAAAAAAGTGTAATCCTTTGGAAAAAACTAAAAGTGATTTTTTAATTTAAAAGGTGTAACCCTTTAGAAAAAACTAAAATATGGTTTTTTAATTTAAAAGGTGTAACCTTTTAGAAAAACTAAAAAGTAGTTTTTTTAATTCAAAAAACCAACCACCCAAAAACCCCACTCATTTGTGAAACCCATTTAAATAAGCCCAGCTCAAAATTGGGCCCAATCCAAAATTCCAAAAAAAGAAGAATCTGGACTTTACAATTAGGCCCGAGCCCAAGCCCAAATCCTAAACTCAGCTTATTTAAATTTCAATTTGTTTCAACATTTTTTCCATGTGAGACAAACACTTCCCACATTTTGCATACCCATTTAGGCTTATCAAAACACTACACTTTGGAGCTAATTTCTTATTCATTCGGAAATGAATTTCAGAAAGTAAATATACCATGTTCATCTCCTTGCGGAGAGAAACGCGCTTGTCTAGAGATCCGTAAAAAATTATTAGCAGAATCTATTTCAAATCTCATCCAAAGTTTATGTTTTTAATGCCCCCATTTCCAACACAAAATGCCAGTGTGTGTAAGAGGGTAGACGAGAGAAATATGTAAGTTTTTATTTTAACCGACAAAATACACTCGCACCCTCACTTTGCCGGGACTAGAATTGTTGACCTTTTACTTTGAAGAGCAAGAAAGTCCCATTAAGGTACCACCTTTGGTGGTTATGTAAGTTGTGTCCACTCATCATGTTTGAACTTGTTGGAGCATTAGGCCAAAGCACCTCCATACTGATCATTTCACCCGAAAAGGAGGTAGCTTTTGCAGTTCCTTCCCTTCGCTTTCACTGTAATTAGGATACCATAATCATATTGTGCAATGTTGAGTAGTGATCGATCATTCTATATGTTACAAGTGCAGCTAAAAAATACCCAGAGGGAGTTGCAACTGATTTTTTGTTTTTAAAGAAAATTGGTAGTGTACATTATAGTTTATCATTTGAATAAAGTACATATTTTTAGATTCATTTAGATTCAAACCGTTGTGTTGTACATGCACTATTTTTTTCTTTTCTGCCATAGATTTACATACTTTTGAAATCTGAATTTATAAGAAAGAATCTCCCACTCAGACGACACGGAAAGAGTCGGCTATTTTTTTCAAATCCTTGTAATGCCTCTTCCATTGAAGACCTACAAAGATCAAAAGGAGTGAAATTATTTGATTTTCAAAGATAGCTAAGATTCTTGGATGTGATCATGTAAAGCTTGTGAATGCAGGGTAAATGTCTATACCGTTGCCAGTTACGTTGAACAAGTAGAGACGATTCCCTGCAGCAGTAGCTGTGATCAGAACATGAGGAGGTTCCAATTCAAACTGGTAATATTTTCTCCCAGAGTGTTCTGCTACTTCAGAACTTAATACCTTGCCCTCTACATTCTCACCAATCACTTCTGGTCCAAATGCACTAATCACTTTATCGGGTGGTCCAATTCGCTCAATTTTAGCGTCATCACCAAGATCTACACAACATAACATCAACCTAGATAAAGATGTGCTTATAGAACGAACTTGGGTATTTTTGTGTGGCTGTAAGAAAGTAGGTTCGAAAACATATAACTAGAGATTGAAGTTTTAATTGATGGTTTGAATAAACTTGTCAAGTCTAAACTACACATGAATCTTAGGACATTGTTCTGATTGTTCAAAAAAACAAAAAAAAAGAGACTAGAAAATCATCACCAAGATCTACTACACAACAGAACATCAACCTAGAGATTGAAGTTTCAATTGATGAGTCTAAACTACACATGAATCTTAGGACATCGTTCTGATTGTTAAAAAAAAAAAAAAAAAAGGGTAAAAAAGCGAGACTAAAAAATCATCACCAAGATCTACAAAACATCAACCTAGATAAAGATATGCTTATAGAAGTTACTTGGATATGGTTGTGTCGTCGTGATAAAGATAGTAAGGAAGAATATAACTAGAATACAATTTCTAATGATGGTTTTTGTAAAATTGTCAAGTTGCTAAACTACACAAGAATCTTGGGGCATTATCCAGAATGTTGAAAAAAGACTAGGAACACGATTTTTGAGCTGCTGGGAATTTGATTCCCTTGTTTTTGTAGCCTAGGTTTTGGTTTAATGAAGTAATTCATTTAGGGGAGGGAAAAAAAATACTAGGAACAAGAACTTAGGGAAACTCACTATCTGCAAATCTGAGGACAGGAGCAACAATGACGAATATGCGTCCTTCTTTAGGACTAGTAAATCTAGATATGCTTATAGAAGTTACTTGGATATGGTTGTGTCGTTGTGATAAAGATAGTAAGGAATAATATAACTAGAATACAATTTCTAATTGATGGTTTGTGTAAAATTGTCAAGTTGCTAAACTAAACAAGAATCTTAGGGCATTATTCAGAATGTAGAAAAAAGACTAGGAACACGATTTTTGAGCTGCTGGGAATTTGAATCCCTTGTTTTTGTAGCCTAGGTTTTGGTTTAATGAAGTAATTCAGTTAGGGGAGGGAAAAAAATACTAGGAACAAGAACTTAGGGAAACTCACTATCTGCAAATCTGAGGACAGGAGCAACAATGACGAATACTCGTCCTTCTTTAGGACTAGCAAATCTCAAATCAATCTCTGTGCCACCTAAATCTGCAATCGATACAGGAACCTGAAACACAGATCAAGAGACTAGTTTAGAGAAGTGATTTAAGGCATTCGATAAAAACTAACCCTGCAAGGTCAAAAGCTTGATCAGTTGGATGTAAATACAATTGAATAGTCAATGTTTTATTTGATTGGAACAAAGAAATTTCTTCAAACGATTTGGCTACGGGTTTGAAAGAAGCTCAGAAGTGGAGGTAGAAGTCTATTTTGTTGAAGTCGACTGTTACCTCTTCCCAGTCTTGAGGCACTGAAAACATGTATGGGATAATTGGACTCCATCCAACGCCATGCCCTCCGGACTTCTCATCTGGTCTGCGGTATGTGCACCAACCTGTCTGAGCATTTTATTTCTAATGAGTGGTGACAGTTCACTTGAAAAATAAAATTAAATCACAAGGTGATAATAATATGATCCAATTTCTTTGCTCCCCCTCAAAGTTTAAGAATAGTAACTTTATGCATATATGTTTGAGGCTCAACAAAACAAATGAATGCACAAATCAGTATTTCTTGTCGTTTTACGGGGTTTGTTACTTCTGTCTAATTTTTGCTTATTGCATGGTATTGGTTGGCTTGACATTTTATCAGTGTGCAGAGTATTCTAACTGTTGTTTTGACATTTTATCAGTATTGTACAGAGCTTCTTTCTGGATTATGGTCCTTGATATGTCTTTACATGGTTAAGAAGGGCTGGTATGCCTCCATTAGAAATTTATGCGGCTGCAAAAATATTTGTCTTATGATATGGCTTGTAAGAGAAAGTATTGAATACCCCGGATACTTGGCACGTGGTACCCCTCCCAATAAAAACTCCTCATTTCTCTTGAAAACTCCCGCTTCTCTATTATCAAGGAAAATTGGGAATTTTCATACCGCATGTCAAAATACCCTCGGGATACTTGATGTATGATGTTTTATCGGTTTGTAGAGCTACTATTGTTTATATAGGGATAGTCTGTTTTAAGGACAATAATTCTTGCTCCTCTTATGTTAGCTTTCTCTTTTGGTTTTGTTCTCTTTTTTGGTTGCTCTTTACTTGGTGGAGTTGGGGTTTTCATGAATGTATTAGTCATTGTACATTGGCTTTATGCCTTCTGTTACATGAATTCTCATCCTTTTATTTATCTCGTGTGTGTGTGGTTGAGGCAAATTGTGGGGCAGAATCTATAATCAAATTGTATGGAACAAATATCATCAGTGTGGAGAGAAATTGGAGTAATGTAAAATTTTCCATGGAAAACATAATTAAAGAAACAGGGATAATAGGTGTTTTTTTTTTTTTTTTTTTGGGTAATTTTTTCCTAGGTTTTTATTTGTAATCCTGAATTGGGTAGAATAAGCTAAGAATAATATTTAAAAAGAAAAAGAAAAAGAACTATATTTTCTCCATGTTGAGATTACAGTAGATATATAAAAGACATGAATTGAATAGAAGTGAAATAAATATGTGGGACCATGAAAAACCAACCTTGTTCATCTGGTTCAGAGAGACCAGGTATCCTCCCAGCCAAAAGACCCTGTTTCACTACTGCCAATCCCTCTCTTGGATAACCCAAAACAGCAGAAGATAGTAATCCAACCCCAGAAACTAAAGCTTGCCTTCTCTTCAACAACCCAGAGACCAATCTCTCACTCTCTTCATCATCAAAATACCCATTTTCTCTTGAACCTCCAAAAGCCTTTGTTCTTGAACACCCTTTCTCTAGTGAAGGGACTTTCCAGGACAAGCAACAGCTAGTGAATATGGTTGTTCCCATTTTCCCGAGAAAATGGAATTGTATGTAGAATTTTCTACACAGTCTTCAGAGGATTCAAACAGATGTTACCAACAACTGTAAAATCATCGTCTCAAAAAGCCTTCTCAGGATGTGTGGATGTGGTGTCACAGCCTTTTACATATTTAATATCTATTAAATCATCACATCACTGGCTTGAAACGTGCCACGTGTACGAGTCACTCTTTAAGGATCCAGAATAAATCAAGATTTTAAATGGGACACCACTACAAGAAAAACAATAAAACTTAATACATACATGTATATTAGTTGATCTACTTGATCAGCTTCTGAAAATTAAGTAATACTGTATTATGTTCCTAATTGCACACATGTAAACACAAAGCCCAACCGTGTGTGTGTTTTTTTTTTTTTAATTATATACTAAGCAACTTCAAAGCCAATATATGTAACAGATCAATTAAAAGCCCTACAGTTTCTTCTGATCTCTCCTTCTGAGCCTGTCTTGACACCAATTTGACCCATCCTCACTATGGACGCGACAAAGTCTGTCTCAAATGAGGATTTGGACATGCCCACATAGGCATCAATCACTTCCTTGGTACTCTCGTCCTCGTAGAGCCTAGCATCCGATGCTATCACAGCAAAACCACCCTTGATGTTGCTCAAAATCTGATCGTCAAATGTCTCGCCGGTCCTCGCATCAAGCGGCATTCGTGCATTCACGTCTCCATCTTTAGGGCACTTGGCTTCAAGTTCAGGAAGGAACTGAGGGTTGATTGCAGGATCAGAGCCGGCTCTGCCGTTAAAGCTGTAGAGTCGAGTCTCCATGAAGAAACATGCAGTGGTGCCAATGGTATGCGCAGCTGAAACGTTTTCAGCATATGAATTACTATACAAAGCTCGTTGTAATATTCTACACACGCTTTCACTAGAATCAAAATTCTCTTCGGTCACAATTTTATGCCGTTACTGAATTTACCACTATTAATTATGGATTTTGCTATGTGAAATTTCACATAACTAGTGAAATTTTATGAAATTTATCATTGAGAGTGATAAAATTCACCGAGAACCGCACACGATACCAGTTGATCGGACTATTTTTACCACAAAATGTTACTGTATATAATGCACTACATGTCGCGAATGCTGTTCAATTGGTTATATATGTAAGTATATAATATATGTACCACTAAGAAGGACAAGGTCTTTATCTGAAAGTCCCTTCTTTGTGAACTTGGATTTGAGAAGCTGGATTGAATCGTCAACTTCCGGCAGCTCATCGGCATGAGACTTAGTTGAGACCCGACCGTCTCTCCGGCCAGTCTGTACCTCATAAGATGGTCCTTTACTCTGCAATATTTACATATCAGTCGTATACAGACACAATAAACTCAAATTTCGTCAATGATTTTGAAAAAAGAAAACACACATTCATAATTACAACAAAACAAAAACAAACAACAGAAAATACGTCAGAATCACACATGGACGTGTGTGCATATTCCTACCTAATTAGAGACATATGTGTATATATTATACACACGGTGCAGACACAGAGTCACAGATGTCTAGGAGCCTAATAATAGTAAAGAAGTCCGGGAACTTCAACTACATAAAAGACACCTATTAGACACATAGAATTGATTACAAATTAAAGTTACTTAGTATTAAGAATGGGCACTAGTCTCGATGGTATAAGTTTTTTGATATTTTTATTTTTTATTTTTATTATTTACCGAAGGAAAAAAATATTATGGGGCGTGAAGATTTGCTTGAACTCTCAGAAAATAAAAATAAAAATAAAAAAACAATATATTATTACCAAAACAATAGCATCTCTAGCAGCCAAAGCAACAATGTCTGCACAAGAAACAATTCCAGGACACTCATCTTCCAACTTTGCTTTGGCTTTGTCTATTTCTTCAAACCCTCCAAGGCCTTGATGACCAAAAGCATTTTTCTCACCATCTTCACCATTATCAATCAGAATTGAACCATCACAACCCTACACCAAAAAAAAAAAAAAAAAAACCGACACATATCCAATAAGCTATTTACAAAATTAAACACACACACACATAGAAGGTGACAAAGACCTCAACAAAGCAGTCATGGAATTGGAGCCTCAGCAAGATAGCAGGGATTCTTGGGTTGGAGTTTGCGGCTTCGGCGACGACAGACCGGACAATGGACTCAGCTTCAGGGCATGTTTTGGAGTAGAAGCCCACATTGAGTTTGCCTTCTGAAAGTACTACCCCTAGCAAGGGATGGCATAGAATGAGAGCTAAAGTCAAAGCCTTTGCATTGCAATTAAGGATTTCTAAGAAGGCCATGGTGGTGAAGAAGAAGCAAAGCAAGAGTGCTAGATGGAGGGCTCAGAGCTAGACTAGTACTCTTATATATAGAATCATCTTTTTGCAATGTGTCAACACAACTGCATGACTTTTTTTGTGACTTTTGTACACACACACAATCTCCAAACTTAACACTTACTCCACCTCTTTCTTGTTTTACAAATAAAAAATAAAAAAATCCATAGCCATAGATTAGAAATATTAGATTAAACTATATTGCTATGGATCATTAAAAAGTGTGCAACCTTCACACGCATATAAGAATTTATATTCGTCCTCTGCTGTATAACACGGTTATAGTACATTTGACACGTATATTTCATTTGCAACAACCAATAACAAATGAGAACTTATCTCAACCTCATGATCATATGCTTAATTACATAGACTCTCTTTTTTTGGTCCAGAGACAACAATAGAAAGATGAGAATCACGAGTAATTGGAACTTTGTTCCATGTTCTTCCAATGTATGTATATAAAGACTAGAAAAGTAGAAAATCTATTAAAAGGAGCCAACAACCTTTTTTCCATGCAAGTTTGGTCCATTCTCTCACTTAAAGTCCATTCATATCCACCTTTTAAGTCCAAAGTGTTCCACAATTTGTGACTTGACTTTTCTTCTAGTCTTGCTTTTCTTACTCCATTTGGTTAGTCTGAGTAGTCTTGGAAAGACACGAAAATTGCATGAATATTTTTCATAACAAACCATGTCATAAGACAAATGTAGCAACTAAGAGGCCAGGTTGATTTTCTTGCTAACCAAACACACCTTTAATCACAATGTTGACTAAGAAATGTACATTTTCATTAGTAGTTGTCATCATTTCTTGGCACTTTTGTGTAGATACGGTCATTTAAGTAATTAAACCAATAGAAAACGCGTATGCAAGCATGTAATTGTCAATTTTTATACCCACCAAGTTCATACCAAGACTAGCTAGGTTGCACACTTGCAAATGCAAAAGTACCCGCACAAAAAATAATTTAGCCCACAACATGGTAAGCAAATCGATTTTCCACTTGGGTGCAAATAGATTTTTTCAATGAAAAAGTAAACACACACCATTTCTGCTCACGCTCAAACTAAGACCTCTTCTCTCCTCTTCGAGGCAGGACCGGCCAAAAAAATAATAATAATAATAATAAAAGACTAGGCTTAGGGTCTTTCCAAATTTTGGGCCTCTCAAATTTAAGAGATTCGCCTAGGCCTCCCAAAATGTTAGCCTCTCAAGATTGAGGATAGAGAATTTATAGCATAGGCTTTTAAACTTTTTGGTAAGAAAAGAATACTTGTTATGTAAATAACAAGAATATTAATTATTTTTTAAAAAAGTATTATTATTTTGATTGACATAACAAGAATATTAATTATTTTTCTAAAAAGTATTATTATTTTGATTGATATGATTTCGACTTGTCATATTTAGGCATATTAATTAATATTGAGTCAATAAAACCAATCTTCTTTTACATTTGAGGAGACATTAAAAACTTTCAATTTATGGTTTTTTTAACTTTGTCTATGATTTTGGTGTCATTTAAGATTTTTCCTTGCGGATAACTCATAGGTCTTTTAGGTCGTTAATTTAAATTTTCTTTTCCGTTTTTAAATATCAAAATTTGGCATTTAAGATTTTTCCTTGCGGATAACTCATAGGTCTTTTAGGTCGTTAATTTAAATTTTCTTTTCCGTTTTTAAATATCAAAATTTGGCCAAATTTCTTATTAGCTTATAATTAAGACTATGTGAAGTTACAAAGGTCGATTTCATGAGATAAAATTGTTTGGTCCTTTCAGGGGCTTCTGATAAATAAAATAAAATTATTTGATATTTGTCATTAAAATTTGAGTAATCAAAAATTTAATTCATATAGTTTTGACTATTAATTAATTAAAAATTCCATTATGGGTTTTACTTGGGTGATGTTATAAAAAAAAATTGTTGTGTTCTGGTTCACTATGGTAAAAAAATATCCAATACTTGTGTACAAAATAAATCTAATTTAATTCAGAGCTCGATACATGTGAGCATGTACGAACATAAAAATTTAATAAAAATATTAGCATAATTACATACAAAACACAATGTATAATGTGATTAAGCTCAATCTACCTATGTGATCATGTCATGATAGAAAATATCCAATACAAATTTAATTTATTTTGACGTAAAATATATATTTTTAAAATTATTATTATTTTTTTAAGTAAAATATTTTTTTATTTTTATTTTATCGATATTTGACAAAAGTTTAAGTCGAAATTGAGATGAAGTCAATCCAGCGATATATATATAAAATAATTTATTAAAAATTAGTGAATAAATTATTTTTATTAAATTTTAATATGTTTTTGTTCCTAAATATTTTGCTATACCCAAAAAAAAAACATAGATGGCAGTGATTGAGACCACATTAAGTACAACATATCAAAGCAGCTCTAGCCTCCAGGGTACAATTAGAGAAAGCGTCAGATCCACACGAACAAAGATCAACACCGCCAAACAATGCTGATATCAGCTTTCACCTTCACCTTCTGTGTCGAACCCTAACACCCCCAAACCCACCCTAGTTTTATTTCTTGGGTTCCTTTATATAACTCGTCTGATTCAAACCCAATCACGAGTTTCTGTAACTGTAACCTAATACTCTCGATTTTAGGGTTATTCATTGCTCTCTCTATTCTCTCTCTCTATATATCGTGTCTTGATAAGTTCTTGATCGGAGTTTTGCAAACATGTCTTACCGGCGGCGAGACGACGATGACGATCTCGAGCCAGAGGAAGACGAGGACGAATATGTCGAGGAGGAGGAGGAGGATGAGGATGACGGTGACCGCAGGTCCAGCCGTAAGCGGCGGAGATCCGATTTCATAGACGACGTCGCGGAAGAGGACGATGATGAAGAGGAGGACGACGACGACGATGAGGATTTTGATGGCGGAGGCGGCGGCGGTCGTCGTGGTGCTGGTGCTCACCGCGCGAAGAGGCGGTCGGGGTCTGAATTCTTCGACCTCGAGGCGGCTGTGGACAGCGATGAAGAAGAGGAGGAGGAAGAGGGCGAAGACGGTTAGGGTTTCTTTCCTATATATTTAATTCTGTCTCTATATATGCAGTATGTAGTGTTTATCGAGTGATTGAGCAAGCATTAGGTTGAATGATTCACGTTCTTCATGAAATTGGAATATTGAATTATAAACATGGTTGCTTTAGATTAGAGGCTTGGATTAGATGTGAAAATTAAAATTGAAATTGAAATTTGTTTATGTTAATTGTGGAAAAGTTAGAATTTTTTTGAAGTGATTTTTTTGGATCAAAAACTAATTGTTAATGAATTCTGGCATGTGGATTGAATATATGGAAGGGGAGGTGTGCTCTTCTGATTAAATTGTTGAATGAAAGTTGATAAATATGTGTGTGTATGTGTTTGCAGTGATTTTAAACTGACGTGAGAATTGAAATTCAGAACCTGTTAACAAACCAATAGAGCTCACTGAAAGATTCTAGATTGATTTTGGTGTCGGACATATTACCTTTGCATACATAAATTGTTTGTATTAGCATGTACTTCCTTTGTGAAATGATTTATTGTTCTGTTATAATATGCCCCTAATTTGGGGGTCTAAATGGATATTGCATAGTGTTTTGGGTCGTACAAATTATGCAAGCAAATTTCGAAGTGTTAAAGTGGGGGGTGGGGGAGTAATGCTGCATTTGGTTTTTGCCTTTTTATCATTCGGCAGAAGATTGCAGAATATTCAAGGCATCAACATAGTAATTCTGAAATAAGGAAAGAGCGATGTGACATAACATACCTCTTCATTACATTTTTCACAAAGTCCAGCTTGATTATTGTTTAACTAAGCGTTATCAAGTTTCTATCTCTTGCTGCTATCTATACGAAGAATACCATTTTTGAAGGCACCATGACCTAATTTCTTTTATCTTGAAAAAAATATTACCCTTCAACACTTTTAAACTAGCAGATTTTTTTCTCTTAAAATAATTTCATAGAATGTAAACCCCCCCTCTTGAGCTACTTTCCCGTAGAGCTCAAAATCTGTGTTGTAAGTGGCCTCATACCTATATCTCCTAATTCTCTGGGCTTTCAGACTAATTCCAAAAGGATTATCACATATAAATGGTGTTAATGACCCATATTTACCATTTAACGGAATCAAAGTCTTATAGTTTCAAAAAATTGAAGTTGACCAAAATGCTGACATGGACATGAAAAAACACCGTTTACCCTCACCGAGATACCACTTTTAGGCACATGGGTACCACTTTTTGTGCACCGAGGTACCACTTTTTGTGCATTAGGTATCATTTTTGTTTTGGGCATAGACGTACCACTTTTATTCACATAGGTACCGCTTTTTGTGCATTAGGTACCACATATTTGTGCAATAGTACCTAATGACAAAAAGTGGTACTTCAGTGAGGGTAAGCAGTGTTTTTCCATGTCTTCATTTTTTTTGAAACTATGAGACTTTGACTCCATCAAAGTAAATATGGGTCATTAGCACCATTGATATGTAAGAATCCCAATTCCAATTGTGAAACCTGTAGGCAGTCTCTACAACTTTGCTCTCTCAGTGATCGCCTTTAGGATAATTGGGAAAGACATGTTATGGTTTTGATTATGTTGAGTTGATCTCACCTTCTATATCCCCTACTACAAAACCCAATCCCAACTTGACACACTCAGAAAAGACTACACTCCAGATAGAAATGTCTTTTCCAGCAAATACTTCGAAACAAATTGTTCTGCGTAGATAGAAGTATCTCCGGACTTATTGTCACTCTTAGGGTGGACATGCACCCAAAAAAATGTCCAATAAATCAGTTTAATTATATTATTGCTTCAAAATGAGTGAAATATTACATAAAGACATTACTGTACTCTAGAAAATAAAATAAAATATTAATATTTAGCAGTGTCCAGCTATCTTTTTGCTTGTGATTTGACACGTTCAATGCATGGATGCATACCCGCGCACAACATTCATATTCAAGTCGATTGTAACAACAACGAGGTGTTCCGATTCTTCTATGTGGTTCCCTGACTTCCTAACATCAGCGCTCATCTTAGTCTCTCTTTGTAAATATTTTATTTATCTTCTATTTATTATTATCTTGATATGGTACTACAGACTTCATAGTGGATGGTGGAGCTGAACTTCAAGAAGAAGGTGATTCTAGAAGGATGCGCCATCGCCCTTTGCTGCCAAGAGATGATGAACAAGAAGATGTTGAAGCTCTCGAAAGAAGTATTCAAGCAAGATATGCTAGGTCAAATCACACAGAATATGATGAAGAAACAACAGATGTAGAACAACAAGCTCTTCTGCCATCCGTTAGGGATCCAAAGCTGTGGATGGTCAAGTGTGCGGTATTATAACAATCCTGTATGATGTGATAATTTATGGTACCTACTTGATTTAATCGTTATGTATATATTGAGTCTTTGTTCTTTTTTGCTAGATTGGTCGTGAGCGGGAGGTAGCTGTTTCTCTAATGCAAAAGTCCATTGACAAAGGATCTGAATTGCAAATTCGGTCAGCTATAGCCCTTGATCATCTCAAAAATTATATATATATTGAAGCAGACAAAGAAGCCCATGTGAGAGAGGTATGCAATATCAAGGCATCATACATTCGTGTTGCTCAAGTAAATGAGGAGCTTTGCAATAATTTGTGATGCATATATTGTGATGATTTGACCCTTTTATATTTAATTTTGCTTCAGGCTTGCAGGGGCATGCGGAGCATATATGCAACTAAAGTAATGCTTGTGCCTATTAAAGAAATGACTGATGTCCTTTCTGTAGAAAGCAAAGCTATTGATCTTTCCCGGGATACTTGGGTCAGAATGAAGATTGGGACATACAAAGGGGACCTTGCAAAAGTGTGGACCTTCTTCCTTTCTTCATTGCCCTCATGATATCACTTTTGCAGGTTATTTTATTAATATTTTGTCTTTTCTAATCTTTAGGTTTTTTATTTTTTAGGTTGTGGATGTGGATAATGTACGACAGAGAGTTACAGTGAAACTAATTCCAAGGATCGATTTACAGGCTGTGGCAAGCAAATTGGTATGCCTTTATCAGTTGTTAATTAGAGCTTATGAAAATGGTCAATTCTTGAAACTGTAGACATTCGCTGTTGTTGTCCAATCACTTTCTTTTAGCCCGAGAAACATAAGTATTTTGTATTGTTTGATAATATTTACTGAATTAGTCAAATTCAGATTAATAGGGATTTTCCATGCTATTGCATGTGTTTTATCAAAATGTCATACTAATTAAAAGGGCAATTTATTCTTGTTTTAGGAAGGTAGAGAAGCCCCAAAGAAGAAGGCATTTGTTCCTCCTCCACGTTTTATGAATGTTGACGAAGCGAGGTAGCATTATTTCTAATATCGCTAATAGTGACATAACTGTTACTCTCTGTGTTAAGATCTTCCTTTACGCTTTATCTTCAGAGAAATGCATATCCGTGTGGAGCGTAGACGAGATCCAATGACCGGTGACTATTTTGAAAATATAAATGGCATGATGTTCAAGGATGGTTTCTTATACAAAACTGTGTCCATGAAGTCAATTAGCACTCAGAACATACAACCGACTTTTGATGAGCTTGAGAAATTCCGGCAACCTGGTGAGAGTGGAGATGGAGATATGGCTAGTCTATCCACTTTATTCGCGAACAGGAAGAAGGGTCATTTTATGAAAGGTGATCGGGTTATTGTTGTCAAGGGTGATTTGAAGAATTTAAAGGGTTCAGTTGAGAAAGTCGAGGAAGGCATTGTTTATATTAGACCGATAAAGTCGACAAAAGAGGATGAGGACCTTCCGGTATGACACAAATCGAATTTCCTTCCATTTTTAGGCATTCAGATCAAGTTTTCATATTTATACTTTTCTGTTTATTAATTTCGAGCAGAATACTCTTGCTGTAAGCGATAAGGAACTTTGCAAGTACTTTGATCCCGGTAATCATGTGAAGGTTGTCTCTGGTGCAACAGAAGGTGCAACCGGTATGGTTATCAAGGTTGATGGGCATTGTGTAATTATTGTGTCTGATACAACTAAAGAAGATGTGAGTGGTATTCTTTTTTTTTTGGTTTTAATATCCTTGACTGTGCACTTTTCTCTAATGGACAAATAACACCATTATGTGTTGTATTTTAGATACGCGTATTTGCTGACAATGTTGTCGAGAGCTCTGAGGTAACGTCTGGTGTTACCCGAATAGGGGACTATGAGCTTCACGATCTTGTGCTGTTGGAGTAAGTTCTTGTTTATTCTGGCATCTTATTTCCTTTCTTTTAGTCAAGTTCTTATATTGTATGTCAATTTTTTGCAGTGATAATAGCTTTGGTGTAATCATAAGAGTGGAAAAAGAAGCTTTACAGGTGACTTATATAACTCTAATGATCAATATAATCATTGAGCATCTTGCTGAATTATTGGATCACTTCTTCTTTTTTATTATTTTTTCTTTTTCAGGTTCTTAGGGGAGTTCCGGAAAGACCAGAAGTCAAGCTTGTTAGATTAAGAGAGATAAAATGCAAAGTTGAGAGGAAATCATTTGCCCAAGATCGGACAAAGAACACAATATCAGTGAAAGATGTTGTTAGGATTCTTGAGGGTCCATGCAAAGTGAGATCCTCAACTCTCTTTTTTATTATTCACATTAATTATTCAATAATGGTGTTCATACTATTTCTGTCATATATAGGGCAAACAAGGTCCTGTTGAACATATTTACAGAGGAATTTTGTTTATCTACGATCGTCATCACCTTGAGCATGCTGGCTTTATCTGCGTTAAATCTCAATCTTGCGTGGTTGTTGGTGGATCACGTGCCAACGGTGATAGAAATGTATGTATTTCATATGTTGTAGCAATGAAAATTCTTTTTGTCGAAACTATTGTTGAAACTTAAAAGGGCAATATTTGCTAATTCTTTTGGTTCATTGTCTTTAAGCTGACACTTGTGTTACCACTTCTGCAGGGTAATTCACTGAATTCAAGATTTGCACATCTGAGAACTCCACCTCGTGTGCCCGAGTCTCCAAGGAGATTTTCTAGAGGCGCCCCTCCCTCAGGTTGCTGATGTTAACTTAATGCTTTCTAATCTTGTGCATTTTTATTTAAATTTTGTGTTCTCTTTCTGGTTGTAATCACTGTTAATAATTCAAGAAATGAGATTTTACTGTCTTCTTACTATGGTATAGCTGGAGGAAGGCATAGAGGTGGAAGAGGGCATGATGCTTTGGTTGGTACTTCTATTAAAATTCGCCAGGGCCCCTTTAAAGGCTACCGTGGTCGTGTTGTAGATGTTAAAGGTTCATCAGTCCGGGTTGAATTGGAGTCCCAGATGAAGGTTGTTTCAGGCAAGTTTCCTCATGATATGTCGTTTTATTTTCCCAAGCATCCTTGTTTATCCTGTTTGTTCTGTGGATAACTATTGCTGTCTTTGCAGTTGATCGCAATCATATATCTGACAACGTGGTTGTTTCAACTCCATACCGGTAATTATGGTATTCCTTTTTATCAAGTTTTATACAGTTTGAAACTTACTAATTGATTTCGTTTTTCCAGTGACACGCCTCGATATGGTTCCGGAAGTGAGACCCCAATGCATCCTTCAAGGACACCGCTACATCCATATATGACTCCTGGGAGAGAGCCAGGAGGTTTGTTCTTTTAAATCGACCTTCCTTTGTAATCTCGTTGCTTACAAACTCTATTTTACCTGTTAATCTATTTTTGTTTCTCTTTAATGTTGCTACAGCAACACCTATTCATGATGGGATGAGGACCCCAATGCGTGACAGAGCATGGAATCCCTATACACCCATGAGTCCACCAAGGTTTATTACCACTCTTTTGCTATATTTTTATTTTTTATTTGTTTTATTACTTTATAAATGTTGAACAGGTGAAGAAGGTTTTTTCTCTCTACTTGACTAGTCGTAGAACAATGCTAGTGTTAAAAAAATGTATAGCACTGATTTAAATACATAACATATAGGTTTCACCTTTTATTGTTTTAATGGGCTTACGTATTTAAGTGCTAAAATTAATGCTCAGACTTGGTGGTGCTGTTTTTTTATTGTTGAAAGGAGCATTTTTGATGTATTTTTATATTTCATTTTCCCTCGATGTTTCCCTGTGTGGGAAATTGTGACATGTATTAGGATATTGTTTTAATTGTTGGTTGTTGTATCTCTTGAACTTAATCATCATTTCAATCCGTAACATGCTCTTTAAGGATGCGGTCATTTTTAAGTGTTACTATTGTTACTAATGATCAATCTTTGGAATGGCAACAATTAGGGATAATTGGGAAGATGGAAATCCTGCTTCCTGGGGGACGAGTCCACAGTATCAGGTCAGCATTTTTGCACAACTTGACCATAATATTAAGATGGTTGGAAAGTCGTTTATACTTTATATGTACTGTAATTGTGTTGCTGTTGCTTTTCAGCCAGGAAGCCCCCCTTCAAGGGCATATGAAGCACCAACTCCTGGTTCTGGTTGGGCTAATACTCCCAGTGGCAATTATAGTGAGGCTGGAACTCCAAGGGATAGCAGTCCTGCCTATGGTAACATATATTATATATGTATATATATATATATATTTGGTTATGTAAATTATTGACACACACCCACAAATGCCCCCTTCAAGGGCATATGAATTACCAACACCTGGTTCTGGTTGGGCTAATACTCCCAGTGGCAATTATAGTGAGGCTGGAACTCCAAGGGATAGCAGTCCTGCCAATGGTAACACACACACACACACACACACATACTTGGTTATGTAAATTATTCACACGCACAAATGCCCACTATATGGCTCGAACCCCTCGCTTCCCCTTTTTGGGAGAAGAGGTTATACCAACTGGGCTAATGGCACACTGCTTCCTGCCTATTTTAATTGAATGAAAGTTCCCTTCCTTTCTTTTTTATATTATTGTCGCTTTGTTAATTTTTGTTTCTTTTTCAGCAAATGCTCCAAGCCCTTACTTACCATCAACTCCTGGGCAGCCAATGACACCAAGTTCAGCCTATTTACCTACCACTCCTGGTGGGCAACCGATGACACCCGGAAGTGGTGGTTTGGATATTATGTCACCAGTAGTAGGTATGTTTACCTGTATTCAGTATGTGTGTGTACTTATCTGTTCCTGTTTTCAGTGTGTGTTTGTACTTTTCCATGCCTATATTCAGAGTGTGTACGTTTCCATGTCTTAATTGTTGTGCTAGACCAATTACAGTTATTTATTTATGATTTCTTCATATCTATATCTTGTGTAAAATAATGAAGTGTTTGCACGAAGTGTGGGATTAATATCTACGTGCTGTAAACCTGGGATGATAACAATAACAATAATAATAGCGGTGCCAAAGCTTTTGTAGTGCATTGGAATAGTACTTGCATGGCATTTAAAACGAATGGTTGCCATTAATGATTGATTCTTATTCTTGCTACTTTCTATTAATTTTAATACATAAAATTGTAATAATGCGATTACGATTATTATCTTTTGTTGCAGCAAACAAGTTGCTTTTGGACATTACATGAACTATGTTCTCATGACTTTTCCTGCACTGAAAGGCAAAAAAAACTTTTTTCAAAATTTGGAGATATTTTAAGCCCTGCTTTCAGTATTAGTGGGCTGTAGTAGATCTCTGTACTGGCAATGCAATTTGGTGTTGGCTATTGCCTGGAATTATTTTTGGCTGAGATTTATCACCTGATCTACAAATTTTTGTTTTTTTTTTTTATTTTTAATAAAAAATTATAATAAAAGGTTAAATACTATCATTTCTAGAAGCCTGGTACCAAGTGGTGGCAGGAGAGAGCTGTAATCCATTTCAGTAATTTCAAATTTAGTTCCATAGCAGACATAATGGAGAACAAACTGGAATATGAGATGTTCAAACACCGGAGGATCTTATTTCAGGCAGAAATGAATACTCAATCACGAGTTAAATTTTGGTTCTCTTTTGTTTTTAATATTCAGGCAAATCCTGGAGTAAAATCCTTATCTGCATTGTTTATTTATTTCTCAGCACTAGTAGGTTCCTTTTCAACCTTCTGACTAATAGAAAAATATTATTCCCTATATGACAGGTGGGGACAGTGAAGGACCTTGGTTCTTGCCAGACATATTGGTCAATGTACGCAGGTCTGGTGAAGACAATGGTGTGGGAGTTATTCGAGAGGTGCTACCGGTATGTTTCGTATTTTGTCTGTTTAGAATGCATATGCAAAAAATTTCTGCTAATTTGAAAACAAAAGGAAACCTGGGGCAATTATAATATTTGATTAATGATAAGGAACAACAATAAAGCCTTTTCCCAACTACTTAGGAGGGTTGGCTACATGAATCCTTTGTTTTCATTCCACTCTATTTAAGGTTGTAGCCTTAGTATTACCCTCTATGTGGAGTACGCACTTAAATGCTTTCGTTGCACATGGCCAGACCATCTCCTGAATGTATAAGTATCCGATTTGAATATTTTATTTTAAATTTTGGATATTTCCCAGCCTTATCGCATGCGTATCTGTTTTGGTTAAGATGGTTTGGGCATGTATATCACAAAAATGTTGGGTTTTTATTAGTCTCCATAATAAGTAAATAGCCTCAATTGTTAAACCTTCCCAAATTGATTCTCCAACACTGAATTTGGGAGAAAATCATTTTCTGAAAGATAAATATGGATAAACAGTTATGCTGACATTGGTGTTTGTGGTTCAGGATGGTTCTTGTAGGGTTGCTCTTGGAACTAGTGGCAATGGTGACACAATCTCTGTCCTACCCAATGAAATGGAGATAATTGTACCGAGGAAGAACGATAAAATCAGGATCATGGGTGGTGCACAGCGCGGGTTATCTGGAAAGCTGATTGGTGTTGATGGAACTGATGGAATTGTTAAAGTAGATGATACACTTGATGTTAAGATTTTAGATATGGTCATACTGGCCAAGCTAGCACAACCTTGATCATTGTAATGTTTTGTTTTTCATAGTCATATTGTATATCTTGGTGACCTTCGATTATGAGTATCCAGAGAGATTCACTTCGAAGTGTTCAAGTGCTCTCTATCCCCAATCATTAGTGCCGCTGCTGCTTTAAATATTAGGAATGCATTTTTTTAGCTCTCACGTCCCAAATCTTAGCTGGATAGTAGTAACAAGGTCTGTATTTTACAGAGTTTAAGAAATCATAAATGCTTGAAAGATTTTTTGTTCTACCGATGCCCTTGTTACCCTGCTTTAATGTTTAGCTGCTAAAGTTATTTTATGTTTCTCACTACTTGACTGATACAATCATTAGACAACGTAAGCAGCAGTTGTTCAACGTCCTTTCTCAGCTTCTCCAACAGAAAAAAAGAAAGGGTAAACGATTGTAGTTTTCTAAAAATATTAGAATTTAGACACTTTTGAAGAATTTTAAAAACTTATTGATATCTGGAATATCTTGGAATTTAAAAATGCCACTGACATAGTAGTGTGGTGTTATAGATACTGTAATAATTCGTTATTCGCTATCACATAAGGTTTCATTTGGCATGCGTTTTGTCTATACTGTTTTTGTTTTTAGGCAGTTACAATTGTTGATTTTGACAACAAAAGCATGTTTGATTTGTCTATACTGTTTTTGTTTTTAGGCAGTTACAATTGTTGATTTTGACAACAAAAGCATGTTTGATGCGGTATTATTTTATTTTACAAAGTGCTAAAACACTTTGAGAATAGTAACTCAAAACCAAAACTCCAAAAAATTATTTTTTCTTGTTTTGACAATTGTTCATGGCTCAAAATCATATTTTACATGTTTCTATTTTCGACATTTTTAACAGCAAAAACATTGTTTATATTTTAATCAAAAACAAACCGCCTAAAGTGCATGCCAAACGAGCCAGAAAGATATTCATAACCACGATGATGATAACCAAAGAAATTTACGCCTCCGTTTTATTATGATAAAACATAATATTGACAATAGGAGTCATTTCTGTTTACAAGGGGACTAGCTTAGCTTAGACATTATGCACAAACACTAATACAAGTTCTATTATAGTTCTGCAAAAAAGATGCAAATAAACTGCATCGAACAACAGAGATCTATGCCATTCTATCAATCCATACGGATGATGCATCGAAGGCTTTCCCCTTTTAGCATGAGGTTGAAGGCCTCGTTGATTTCCGAGAACGAGACTTCATGGGTAATGAACTTCTCCACTTCAAGTTCCTGAAAGATAAGAAATGACACAGTTGAGCACAAATTTTGGTTGTCTCCTAGTTTTTTTAGTCTCTCAGATTTTGCCCGAGAGAATTGGGATCAGTGGGCAAACCTTGTTCATGTATTTTTCCACGACAGAAGGAAGGTCCGAACGGGGTTTATAATTGCCGAAGAAGGTACCCTTTAGAGTTCTTTCATTCAGGAAATTCACCGGGTGGGTCTTGAAGACAGCTTCTTTGTTGGGAACACCCACAAGAACAGCAAAACCCCAGCCCTGAGATGACACTTATTTAGTATATCATCATTTGAAATGAAATAGATACAGATAATAGATTCTTGCATTAGGTGAAAGTTTAGGACAATCACATTGTTCCATTAGGTTGCTGCTAATAACATGAACCGGGTGAATCAAAACGGAGTATAGGAACATACATCGTGGACACATTCGAATGCAGAAATCATGGCATCGATTTGGCCAGTACATTCAATGCTTCTATCCACTCCTCCACCAGTCATCTCAGCAACCACCTAAAGAGCAATCAACCGAAAAATTCAACCGGTTATGTGAAATACATTTAAAGGGCTACTAGCACTGCCAGCAAGTTTGGAAAAGTACCTCTTGAACTGGTTTGTTATGGTCTTTTGGATTCACAAACTCTGTCATGCCAAACTTCTTAGCTGTTTACAAAAAGAAGTATATCAGCTAACGTAGTCTCTCCATTGTATGCTCTGGCAATGCAGATACAATTCTATTTATAGTGAACAGATCGCTTGCCGAGTTCAAATCTGTTAGCATTTAGATCAACACCAATAATTCTTGAAGCCCCGGAAATTCTGGCACCTTCTGCAGCCTAATAACATAGATTTACCATAACATAAATAACTCATTCGATATATTTGGTAAAACATCACTAAGTAATTATGTGCGATACTCACTGCAAGGCCTACGGCTCCCAATCCAAATACTGCCACAGTTGAGCTTTTTTTGGTTTGGCAACATTCAAAGCGGCACCAAGGCCTGCAAAACGAACACCCGAAAATGTGTTCAATACATTAGTTAAAAGCCTTTGCGTAAACCTTATGATAATTGGGACTAGAATTAGATGACGAGTGACCACTGTTCTGTACCTGTGGAGATTCCACAACTGAGAATGCAAACTTTGTCAAGAGGGGCATGGGGGTTTAAAAGTTGTCACAAATCTTCTTGGCCGAATCAATTGCAATGACAAAATCCAAAAAAAAATCAATTGCAATGAAGACACTAAACACTCTATAAAACTATCAAATCTTAATAAGAGCATTTGACTTAGTGGTGGCATATAATGGTTCTTAAAACACTCTTTATGATATTCTTGGAATTATTTGATTTGAGAGGGATAATTTAGTATTTTGAAATAAGAATTTGGAAGACATTTTAGATGTAATTAATGATTGTCAATGCAAACATAATTATTTTATTTATATAATTAAATCCAAAGGGAAAAATAAACCACTTTGTAATTTAGGACTTCTAAATTAGTGTAAGTATAATTTTCTCTATCATAATATAAATTCTACTGACCTTTACAATATTTTTGGTTCAAATAACGTACAAATTTGAGATTCCAATTTATATTACATTATCTTGTGAGCTTTTTTTTCTCACTAATACTATAATTATACTGCTCTTTAAAGACCATTTGAGGGTACTTTTGTCAAATATTTTTATGTACTTGCTAATAACAATTATATAATTATTTTGTTGTTTTAAGTTTGAACACGGCGAAGAAGAAAAGGAAAGAAGGGTTGGAATGGAAAATACGAACACCGCCATTGAATGCATAAACCTTGCAGCTTATCAATGGCTATCCTTGTGGGAACAGAAAGAAGAAACCGTAGAGAGAGAATTTTTTTTCTTTTCTCAGTTAGGATTCAGATTATTTGACTACAACCATTTTGTAAATTTGAGTTTGATACTTAAATGTCGTTTTAGAGAGACTTATAAAATGCACACTTTTTTTTTATAGAATTTGTACAGTGTTTGAGTATTAAGAATTTGCTGCGAAAAATAAATAAGAGAAGATAGCTATTATGTGTTTGTCAATAAATAGGTATTAATGAAATTTACAGTCTATTACTAAACAACAATATAGTTTTATGATTGATGACTATGGGATTTTTTAAAACTTTATGGTCACTTTAAAGCTGTTATATTTATGGGTAAATTATTTCATAAAATTGCTTATAGATTAAATTAGTTAAAAAAAAAAAAGCTGGAACCTCCACTAAGGTTCGGTAAATTTTGCCTGCCTCTTAACTGTTAGACAGGTCAAAAAGTTAACTAATTTTAAAAAATAAAATGTCAAAATTACCATTTCTTATGGTGAAATATCCAAATAAACCTTACTTACTTTTTAAAAGGACAATTTTAACCTTAAATCACTTGGACCTTTATACCCTCACATGTATTGCTTAAATTCATAATCATAACTGCTCCTGCAACCTCATTCACTGAAGAAGACAAATTTGCTCCACTCCGAAAACCAGTGCGCGATATTTGGATTTTTTTCCCTTTTTTTTTGTTTTTTGTTTTGGTTTTTTTTTTGGTAAGAAAAAAAAAAAAAATTAATACAAAAAAGTAAACTGAAATGTCAAAAAATTCAAGTCCTTGGTTTACAACTTCTCAAAATAAAATAAAAAAAAACATAATGTGCACGTTGCCCAAATAGTACTACTGACATTTACATGAAACACCTGTCAACATATTGTTTCAGCGACAGTATAATTAGGGAGGAACTAGGAAGCCAAGAATTTATTTATGATAATAATTGCTCTAAAGTGCATATCAGGACAAACTTACTCAAAAAAATTTAAGTGGATTGAGGAGCTTGAGCTTTCCCGAATTGCTCATCACAGAGACGCAGTTGATGGAATTTCTTCTTTTCTGATTTTTGTTGGGGTAAATTATATTGACACACAGTGGTTTGTTCTGTTGAAAACCGAATACAATTTAATTAATTAATTAATTTTTTTATATTTTTGACAATGACACAACTTGTTGGAAATTAAATCCAAAAAGCTCTTAAAAAAATGTGAAAAGTCGAAATCTATGGTTTTAAATTGTAAAATATCATCTCTCTCGAAAGACGCTTTCGCCCTTTGGTGTAAGAATTAAATGGATCTTATGCAGATGAGTACAAAAAACTAAAGATTTTAAACAAAAACATTGAAGCATTTGGTTACGAGTCATGACCTATTGAGGCTCTGATTATAAAGGGGCACTACAATGAAGCACATAAATTATGAAGATGAAAACAGTCATTACATTGACTACTGAATGCTTGGAAAAGGCCTGGATTGTATGAATGTGGGAGATATAATTATTGCATAAATTACTAATAATATTATGATTCCAGATTATTTATGGGTTATTTTGGTTAATTAAATGACTTAGAAAGGATAAAAATGTAATTCCATGATTCAAACCAGTAAATGTATCCATGGCTGTGGTTCTTGGATAGATACTAAGCTTAGACTTCTTCCTAATATGTTGAGGCTGAAAGAAACAAGAACAAGAAAATTACTCCAAAATGCAAGAAGATCCATTTCAACCAAACTGAATTTAGGTGTGAATTTTCGAAACGGTCAAAAATAAAAACCAGAAAAATATTCATTTTTTTTTCTTAAGATATCAACAAACAAAAGAAATTTAGCATTTCAATAGATAGAGTCATGTATGCTCACAAACAACCAAACATATTTTATTATATTTTCCCGCCCAAAAAAAGATGCAAATCAACTGCATCCTACTGCAGATTTCCATGCCGTTCTGTATCAATCCATACGGATGATGCATCGAAGGCTTTCCCCTTTCAGCATGAGGTCGAAGGCCTTGTTGATCTCCGAGAATGAGACTTCGTGAGTA
This sequence comes from Cornus florida, assembly GCF_030987335.1. Classification (NCBI taxonomy): domain Eukaryota; kingdom Viridiplantae; phylum Streptophyta; class Magnoliopsida; order Cornales; family Cornaceae; genus Cornus; species Cornus florida. The sequence continues at coordinate 73,314,024 of NW_026775579.1, read as the reverse complement.
ATGAACTTCTCCAGTTCAAGTTCCTGCAACAAAAGAAATGACACAATTGAGCACAGAACATGGTTGTCTCCTACTTTTTTACTGTCCTGAGAGAATTGGGATTAGTGAGCTCACCTTGTTCATGTACTTTTCGACGACAGAGGGAAGGTCCGAGCGGGGTTTATAATTGCCGAAGAAGGTACCCTTTAGAGTCCTTTCGTTCAGGAAATTCACTGGGTGAGTCTTGAAGACAGCATCTTTGTGGGGAACACCCACAAGAACAGCAACACCCCAGCCCTGAGATCACATTGTTTTAGTATTTATAAACATTTGACCAACCGGCAAGTGGCCTAACAGTTCCAGCCTCTTGCTTTCTAAAGAGAGGTCAGGGGTTCAAGACTAAGAAGAAACATGTGTGTGAGTACCAACTAGGGAAAAAAAAAACATTTGGAGTGAAATAGATACGGATAATAAATTCTTGCATTAGGTGAAAGTTTTTAGGACAATCTCATGTTACATTTGACTGGCTTAGACAAGGCTTAAATGGAAGTTAAAAGTATAGATACGTACATCGTGTACACATTCGAATGCAGAAATCATGGCATCGATGTGGCCAGTACATTCAATGCTTCTATCCACTCCTCCACCAGTCATCTCAGCAAGCACCTAAAGAGCAATCAACCGAAAAATTCAATCACTTATGTGAATTACAAAGAAAGAGCTAGGACTGCCAATAAGTTTGGAAAAGTACCTCTTGAACTGGTTTGTTATGGTCTTTTGGATTAACGAACTCTGTCACGCCAAATTTCTTTGCTGTTTACAAATAGAAGCAGATCTCATCAACTAAATTTTGTTTTTTTCGAGTGGAAAATAAATAAAAGAGGAGTATCAACTAGCATTGTCACTCTGTAGTATGTACTGGCAATGCATATATTTATAGTGAGCAGATTGCTTACCTAGTTCAAATCTGTTAGCATTCAGATCAACACCAATAATTCTTGAAGCCCCGGAAATTCTGGCGCCTTCTGCAGCCTAATAACATAGATTTACCATAATATAAATAACTTATTTGACGATTTGGTAAAACATGCACTAAATATTTACAAGAGATGTAACTCACAGCAAGGCCTACAGCTCCCAATCCAAATACTGCAACAGTTGAGCTCTTTTTTGGTTTGGCAACATTCAAAGTGGCACCAAGGCCTGTAAAACAAACACCCGAAAATTTGTCTAATGCATTAGTTAAAAGCTTTAGCGTAAACCATATGAAAATTGGGACTAGAATTAGATGACGAGTGACAACTGTCCTGTACCTGTGGAGATTCCACAGCTGAGAATGCAAACTTTGTCTAGAGGGGCTAGGGGGTTTATCTTGGCAACACAACCAACATGGATCACAGTGTACTCGCTAAAGGTGGATGTTCCAACAAAATGGTAAATGGGCTTGCCATTGATCGTGAACCTCGATTTTTCATCATGAATCATCACTCCCCTATCGGTGTTAATCCTGAGGAGATCACACATGTTGCTCTCTTCTGATTTGCAATGAGCACACTCTTTGCACTCACCGGTGAAGACAGGGAGCACATGGTCTCCTGGTGCAAGATCGGTCACACCCTCCCCCACACTCTCCACAATCCTAAATACCCACCAAAATTAGATAAAATGACATAAAAAAATAGTGGTATTGGATTCAACATAATCATAAAACTCACATTATATTGTAAGAATCACAAAGGAACATTCAAATCCTAAGTACCCACAAAAATTATATAAAAGGATACAAAAAATAGTGATTTTGGATTCAATATAATCAGAAAACCCATTATATTGTAAGCATAACAAATGAACATGCAAACACTATTATATTGAAGTAGAGTAAGACCATTTATGGACTAAAATTAACATACCCTCCTGCCTCATGCCCGAGAATCCGAGGAAACACGGGGTTCTGTCCCTGCAATAATCGAAAAAGTCGTGGAAATTAATGTGCAGTACAAGCATAATGGATATATATAGTCATGAGTCTTAACCAAACAATGGTTGAAACAGAAAATGAAGGTTAATTTTACCTTGGCTTCCCAGAAGTAGACATCAGTGTGGCAGAGAGAGGTATAGAGAATCTTCAGACGGACCTCCATTTTCTGTGGAGGAGCCACCTCCACTTCTTCAATCACTAATGGCTTCCCTGCTTCCCATGCCACAGCAGCTGCAACATCAAACCTAAAACACCCATCATTTCACAAATTCCACATGATAAAAGTCATGAATCAAAATTCTCTTTCCGTGTTCCCTGCTGTTGGTGTATTTTACCACTATCAATGGTGAATTTAGCTTAAATTTTACCATTATAATAACGAAATTCACCATTGATTGTGGTAAAATTCACCAACCGCAGGGAACTAAAATCGTTACTGTAGAGGATTGGGGTCCTAAAATCATAAGCAGTAATCAGTCAATCTGAATGGACAACAGGTCCCATGAAAGTACACACTGTGCTTCTCCGAGAGTACAATTCAATATATACATAGGGAGTATATGAATTAAAAACATCACCTTTTGTCCATCCAGAGAAATATCAGAAATTAAATACGGAGTATTAACATCCCAAGAACCAGCTTTTTTAAATAAAAAAAAAAAAGACAAACAAACTACCATAATCAAACCCTCCCCTAAAATATAATTAATTGAAAATGATGGAGTTGAGTGATTAAAAAAACAAATTTAATTCAAACAATAATATAAAATCTGACGCACACATTCATAAGAAGGGTACACAATGAAATAGGAAGAAGAAAGAAGTAAGCTTTTTGTCCCTAATGTCACTATAATACAATTTTATATATACCCAAAGTTCATCAAATATACTAAAATCCCAAATTTACATAGCAAGAAAGAAGAAACCAACACTCAAAATGATTGACTGAACCAGGAAACAATTCTGCAAAGAACTACTATAGTACCAAACCCTTGAATAAAAAAAAATAAAAAATGTTTGAACCCAAGAAAGAAATCACAAGAGAGAGATGAAATTAAGGTGGAATAGAGAAATATATAGTACATCATACCTCTGCAACGTATGACTTGACCAACTGTATTCGACATTTCTTCTTTCTCTTCTTCACTCACAACCCAAAACAAAACAAAATAAAGAGAGAGAAAATATGATATAAATGGAGACTATATATAAAGCTTATCAAACTATGAAGTCGGTGGTTTGAGATGAGACTATTGTATTGGATGGGTATATATATACTATGAATGGGAAAAGAAACAATATGAGAAAAGTTTACAATTTTAATCAGTTAATGGGCAGTCTGAATAAGCAGAGTTGTTTTTGTTGGTATTGTAATAAAGTGTAATGCAAATTCAGTAGGCTATGACAAAACCATTCCCTGGTTTTCATTCCAGGGGCTTTTGGACACTGGTTTTACCATCCGTTGTTTTGTCGTTCTTGACCTTCATTATGAGGGATGTAAAAACATTAATGAAAAGCCAATATGATCGAGGTACCGAGGATATAATATTCACAGACAATGATGAGTTGTTATTTCTTGCTTTAGATAAGCTGTTGCTTCTTATTTTAAAACAGAGTCCTACGGCTTTTTGCTAATATTTTTGTCAGTAATTTTATATATTTTTTATTTTTTTATTTTAGGATAACCTTCACTTACTTCCCCCAATTTGCACTTGATCACCTTAACATTTGAAATTAGATCAGCATGACCAATAAAATGGAGTCAACGGGCAAGATAAGATAATGTTTCCCTTATGTTGTTAAAGCAGATCAGCATGACCAACAAAATGGAGTCAACGGGCAAGATAAGATAATGTTTCCCTTATGTTGTTAAAGCAGATTGTAAGGGTTCGAATCTTGAAATGAACAAAATGATGTATGTCAAGCAATGTTAATATTTTTATAATTTTTTTCATATAATTTTCTTTTGATAGAATCCAATTATGAATTCACAAAACTGTCAAAATAATAACATTGTTCTCTTTTTAAATTTGATAAAATAGAATTCAAATCTTTCTTAGTGCATTGTGAGAGTTGTTTGCTGAAAAACAATGTATACACAAGTCTCAATTCATCTAATTGAATCGAAATTCATTTCTTTATAATGAAAAAAGATTCTTTGGGAAAAAATAAAATAAAATTCAAGGGCTTAGATCTCCGAAAATATTAGTTTTATACCCACAAAAAATATGAAACCAATTTGACTTGGACTGGCCTCCTAAAATTTAAACACACACACACACACATATACATCTTTTTATCACATTTAGGGCTGCAAATGAACCGAGCTGTTCATAAACAGCTCGGGTTCGGCTCGCTAAGGGCCGAGCTCGAGCTCGTTCATTAAGTAAACGAGCCGAGCTCGAGCCCAATTTTTAAGCTTGCTTAGTAAACGAGCCGAGCCCGAAAAACGTTAGGCTCAGCTCGCATGGGCTCGTGAACAAGGCTCGTTTAGGCTCGTGAACTAGGCTCGTGAACAAAGCTCGTTTATTAGCCATTTATAAATTTTTGATCTAGCCCATATGTGTGAGTCCATTCAATTATACATGATAAGCCCATTTAAAAACCATTACTATAATCTAAGCCCAAACAAAAATGGCCCATATTCATTTTAAAAACCCAACCCATTTATGTTACCAAACAAACCCTATTTTCTAGTTCATTCTTTACCACAGAATAAGCATCGGCGGCCACTCTCATCTTCCCCATTCACTTTTTTTCTTCTCTAACTATTCTTCCTTCACTGGCCGCCCTTCAACATTTCATATTATGAAGACACCAATGGAAGAGTAATGAAAATAATTGCTAGCTGTAGATGATTTCAGACAACCTGAAGGTATGTATGTGCATATATATATATATATATATATATATATATATATATATATATATATATATATATCTATTTTTATTTTTGATAAGTAAGAGTTAGGGTTCATAAAATTCACTTTTCAAACACCATCACTGCCTCAATCTCAACCTCCAGGCCCCGATGAGGAAGTGGTCGATACCTCGTGTACCGTTTCTCTCATGCATTCTCTTTCTCTTTCCAGATTGAGGTATGTTAGGGCTTTCTCTCCCTACTGGCATACATGTGTTCCATATATGGACTTGTATTAGAGTAAAGTTCACATTCTGATTCTTAAGATTGATGTGCTTATTGATGTAAATTGATAGATATATAGCTCCACACATTGATATATATATGATATAATTGTGTTATATTTTGTATTATATATACTTGTAAATATGTTTGCTGGGTATCTATAGTTGTTATGTATCTCTATGTGCGCTGTATCTACAGATGAGCCCGAACCGAACCGAGCCCGAGCTCGTCGATTTTCTGACGAGCCGAGCTCGAGCTTGGCTATTCTAGGCTCGCCCGAGCCCGAGCCGAGTCCGAGCACCTCCCTGATTGTGGCGAGCTGAGCCCGAGCATGCCAAAGCTTGGCTCGGCTCAGCTCATTTGCAGCCCTAATCACATTTGGGGGCATCATCTGCTATATGACAACAATTTTGCAATGTTTATGCATTACTTCACTTGAACTGATTTTTGCTTCTAGTATTCTATGCGATAGTCTTCCATACTCTATGGTAGTAAATGACTAAATGGTAATAATAAGTTGGGGGTAAGTGCAAAAAATATTGTATACATTTGATAGCACTTTATCCTTTATTTAAAAAATTGTGCAAAAAAAAACCTTTATTCTTTTCTCTTCTCTCTTTTAACCCTTCTTTCTCCGAAGGAGAGCTACCGCCAGACCGATGAGAAGTTAGAATGGAGGATGGTTCAGTGGTTTGTCAAGGATGGCAGCGAGTTCCGGAACTAATGGGTCTGACTGAGACGATCAATAGCCCTCAAAGCACTCAACTAATATAAATATCAATCTACATAAACACAGTTTAGTGTTGTTACTCCTCTATATGCAATTAGTAAACAACACCAATCAGCTCTAGTCAATGGAGAACTGATTCTAACATAGAAATCCAGTATATATATATATATATATATATATATATATATATATATATATATATATATATATTAGTGGATGTATGGGTAAGATCTTCATGAAACTAAAAGAACCTATATTTCTATGCCATTTAAAGTTCAAATTGAAGCATGTGAATCAAAAAATAAGCTGGAATCTACTGAATTCTAATCAAATCCCAATTTGCAATAACCAACGATTTCTAAATAAATTGAAGTAAATCTTAAATTCCAGTAAATCCAAATCACTCTCACCTTGAAAATCAAGGTCTTTCCAATCCGACCAGCAAGGTGATTCGCAGCATACTCATATCCCTGGTCAATTTCCTCTCAATCGCCACTATATCGCCGAATATAGTCTGAATTGCGGTCAAGGTCACCGGTGCCAAATCGAACAGACACAATTCCATCTCCAGATGCAAATGCACATTCAAATCACAAACATCCATCAGAGCCCTGGTGCATGGCACGAGCCGGAGCAACTCTTTGGTGCTTCCATTCTTGCTGAAGAGCACCAAAGATCGGAATTCGGCGATGATTTTTGGGAAGCGGAGGACCGGAGAAGGTTAAGGAGGTAGTGGAGGTGACCCACATCTGTGGCGAGGACGCCGAAAAGATTAAGCCCAGAGAGGTTCTTGTCGGATTTGGTGCTCTTCCAGGGACTTGGCGATTCGAGCTCATTAAAGAGGTTGCCGGTCAAAGAAATCTGATGTTTATGGGTTAGTTATGCTTGCAATCTTGCACTTGAAATCGTTGCCGGCCTTGTTCGTCTTCATAGATTGGAAACCCAGATCACGATTTTGGCGCCATCATCACAAATTTTTTACTTTTTTTAGCTACCCTTATTTCACAATATATTAATTATATATATTATATTAAACGTGTAGGGGCATTTTAGTCATAAATGTATAAGTATGACCTATTTGCACAAACGTCATAGTTTAGGAGTGTTTTTTTGCACGCGAAGGGTGTTTTTTGCAATTCACCCTAATAAGTTGCCAATAAAAACACTGTTCAAAATTGGGCTTATTACTAGGATGGCCTAGACTTGGGCCTGGGTTATAGTAAACAACAGGCCTCTTTATTTCCCCTCATAAAGCAGGAACCCAACCAACTGGTGTGGTTGATATTCCATACATACAGCGATACAGGAGAGAGAGAGAGAGAGAGAGAGAGAGAGAGAGAGAGAAATGATGCGAGGAGTGCATTTTTGTTTAGGTAATGATGGGCTTCAGTTGGACATGATCAACTTTTCTGAGCCCATCCCATTAATATGGCAAGGAATGCACTATCACCTTGCGATACACTTTTCATCACATTACATGTTCTTTTTAACAAATTACCACCCAAAATCACATGATTCCGAACTATTTAGTAATTTCTCTTAAAAGATATCACATGATTACTCGTAAAAGTGGTTATCTGATTTGATCACCCATCCTAACCATTTGATTTAACAAACATAGGACTTCTATTGTCTTTTTCACAGGCACATCACATTTAATTCACATTAGCCTGACCTTGCATTACAGACAAACCTTATGTTCTTTTCTTAGCTAAGAAAGTGAATTACACTCTGTTGGCACCAAAACTTGGCAGCCATCTCAGCGATGACGTGGACCAATGAAAAACTGATAAGTATTTTTAACATGGCGTCAAGGGAATCAGCCAGTTAAGAAATATCAGGAGCAAGTATTGGAGAAAGTTACTCAGCCACTTCATTAACAAGGCAGTTGCTAAAATATAGCAACAAACATTTGACTTTATTCAAGTTGGGTTATCAACAGGAAAGGAAAGACTAAAGTTTTAAAAAAATCAGACAACTGAATTCCTATTTTATAGGAATTCTAGTTGGATGGAACAAGGAAAAAATACAAAAGGCAGCCGCGTCATGAATATAAAAGCGATAAATGGCTTTTGGGCAATTTAAGGGAAGAAACGGTGACCAAGTATAAGGAAAGAAGTTGCTAAAAATTAGCAACTTTCCAGCAACTTCTTTAGCAACTTTTCAGCAACAATTCGACAACTTGCATTTGACTAAATCAAGGAGAGTTTTCAACAAGGAGTTTCTATTGAAGCAAGAAGAGAAGAGACGCAAAAGACTACTGGAACGTGGTTTAGTTTGAGTAATAAAGTGAAGAAAAGAATCAAAGAAGGAGAGATTTTCTAGCAATAACTTAGGAAAATAAGTTGAGATAGAACTTCTATAAATAGAAGTATTGTATTCCTATTCCAATTTGTCCAGCACCACCACAAAACATGCATTTCAACTAAAAATGTTTTCAATTAACTCTACGTCATTTTTTCCTATCAGTTTCTTTATTTCAATTTAATGACAATTGATTAGATCATTGTCAACTATTTTAATTCAGCCATTTACTTTCTTTCAATTTCAATTATGCCAATTTAAATTACGCAATTTTAGTTAGGCTTTTAATTCAATGGCAATTGATTAAATTCTTGCCATTGAATCGTAGTGACAATTGATTAAATTCTTGTTATTACTTGGCTGATGGCAATTGATTAAATTCTTGCTATCACGTTTCAGTGGCGATCGATTAAATTCTTGCCATTGTGTTTGGCTGATGGCGATTGATTAAGTTCTCGCCATCACGTTCGGCCGGCGATCGATTAAGTTCTTGCCGCCTATCTTCACTCGGCCATTCCATCCATTCAAACATTCATCAGCCGTTGCATTTCTTTAGACACTCTAAAAAGTCCTTGCTACAAACAAGGCATAAAAGAACCTTGCTGGGAGTTCTTACTAGTCTCTCTCCCACACAATCGCTTGAGAGTCAGCCATCGGAAAAAGGGATAGGCTGGTGTTCAATTACATATTTTGGGTATTTTGTACAAATACTCTGGCACGCCCGCGAAGAGTCCATCGACCGGCGTAGGGAACAAAAACCGCGCGAACACGTTTTGGCACGCCCGGTGGGACCACTACTAGAGTGTTATAAAAGAGGCAAATATGCCGCGGCTCACAAAAAATTCTAAGGCCGTGGCTACTGATGAAGATTTGGAGGAAGGCGATCAGTTAGTACAGGCTGAGAACTCTGCAGCAGGTCCTACTAATGAGTTAGCCGTACTTCAAGCACAGGTTAGCTCCTTGGTAGATGCAATGGGAAGGATGGGAGCACGCTACAATGACTTGCATGAGAATATGTCCCAACTCTCAGCTTTTATTTTGAATAAGCCGACTCAAGCTAGCAGCTCCAACAAATAGGAATTGGCTTCTCAGCCGAATCTATCACAAGCTGCTCGGCCAGAGAGGGCCATTGAAACATCACAGCCATGGCCGCCAGTAGTGACACTCCAACCAGGTGCAACATCAAGTCAGCCGGTTCATACGCTATTCACCTGGGCAGAAAGCTATCCTCAGCCTACGTTGGCAGGTTCTAATCAGCCACCAGTAGCAGGTTCGCAGCCACAGGTAATTCTACCAAACCCTCCTCGGATGCCTTTGAACTCGGGGGGCAATCAGATCAGGTGGAGGCACCGAACCCACTATATACTCATGTGCCGCCACAGGTAGGGCTCGGGGGGCAGAATATGGCTAATCAGCCACATGATTGGCCGAATTGCTATCAACCAGCGGCTAATCAGCTGCCAGTTTTTAATCAGGTACCACCAATATTAAATCAGCCACCTCAAGTCATGTTAGATAGAAGACAATTAACTGATTTACTCACAGAAGAATATGGCCTGGAACTTAGAGGTGCCGGCCGACCAATTTATAGAACTCCTTATCCAGAAGTGGTAGACCAAGTTGAGTTCCCTAGAGGATATAAAGTCCCTGATTTTGTAACCTTTAGTGGAGAGGGGAATCAATCGACCGTGGAACACATTGGCCGATTCACGGTTCAATGTGGAGAGGCCAGTGTTAGCCCGTGGTTAAAATTGAGACTTTTTCCTAACTCTTTGATAGGGGCAGTTTTTTCATGGTATATTCGTCTACCTTCTAACTCTGTTTTTAATTGGCCACAGATGGAGGAATTATTCCACAATCAGTTCTACCGTACGGAGACAGAACCTACTCTGGCCGATTTATCCAGGCTAAGTCAATTGCCTAGTGAATCGGTCGAGACATTCATTGCAAGATTCAGGAGAGCAAGATTAAGATGTCGTGTACCTCTTCCAGAACAGGAGTACATTCGTTTGGCTTTGAACGGCCTTGATTTTGAACTTCGGAAGAGGTTTGAAGGAGTTCCATTTCGTGACATGTATGACCTAGCCGCGAAAGTTACCAGGTATGAGTTGGTTCTCAAAGAGGAGAAAGAACGAAAAAATTCCTCTAAAGGTACGTACTATAGGGACCCCAACTATAAAGTTTATTCAACTGATATGGTCGAAGAGGAAGATTTTGAAGCTAATTTGGCCGAAGTCATTCTAAAGAAACCTTATGTATGTGACGCTTTAACAAAACCAAATGTATCCACCAGTGGTACTCAGCCATCGACTTCATCGGCCAGGAAGGGTACGGCTGATACTGGTAAGGTTTATACGTTTGATCTGGCCAAAACAGAACAAATTTTTGATCATTTGTTGGCCGACAAACAAATCGTTCTGCCAAAAAGACACAATATACCATCTACCAATGATTTAAAAGGAAGAGAGTTCTGCAAATTTCATAATTCATGGAATCATACTACTAACAATTGTTATGTATTTAGAAATGTATTGCAGAAATCTATCGATGAATGTGTATTGAAATTCCCTGAAAAGAAGCCAGATGTAATGGGGGTCGATGGCGATCCATTTTCTAATATTGTCAGTACCAATGTAATCAGCCTGGCAACTGAAAAAGCCGCTGATAATGGTAGACAAGAAAGATTACCAAAAGTTCTTGGTAGTTCATCGGCCAGTAATGATGAGCAGAAAGTTAAGGACTTGGAAATTCAGTTAAGAGAAGCTCAAATTGCCCTCATCAACCATGGTTGTTGTCCAAATTGCAAAGGCCGAAGGAATGACTCAGACAAGAGGGGCTATTTCCAATCAACTAGAAAGCGCAGTGTCCATGAAAGGTTAGGCCATCAGCCTAGACAGAATCACGAAGAAATCAATCGATCAATATTTAGAGAAAATGGGCCGAGGGCAGTGAGAATCATTCGGTCATCGTTGGCCGATAGAGTCCTGCCAGAACAACATTTTTATCCTAGTTTCAAAAGGAAACCAACAATTCAGTCAGAAATATGGGTTCAAAAAGGAGAAGAATCTAGCCGTGTAAGAACGGTTAGACCTCCTTTGGTTGACCATGGCAGATGGACTCGAGTAAGTCACCCAAAGTTTCCTAAGCAGCCTCCTACACGTACCCAAAAAAGGAGGATGCAAAGGAAAAATGCAGAACTCAAAAGGAAAGAAGACAAGATCGACCATGATCAACTAGAAAGAAAAATTGAACCAGTGGTGGCTGAAGACATGGAGGTCGCTACATCATTTGAGAATAAGGCATGCTTTTATGAAGAAAAAGATGACCAGCCCGACCAGGATCCAAAGCATGCGGCCAAGTACAGAATTCGTTTTGGTTCTCTCCCGGATAAGGTAAATTGTAACATGGTATTTGTTTTGCCTTCTGTGTTTGAAGCAAGGATAGAACCAACGGTGAACAGGGATGTTGAGTCAGCCAAGCAGGAGGAAAAAGCTGAATCTTCAGAAATTAAGAACGATTCGACAAGTTCATCGGCCGGGATAGGATTGATCTCTCAGGATCAGCCATCTAAGGCCGATAAAATCATTTTTGAAAAACCACCTTTGTCCATGACACAGCAGTTGAGGCCGTTGTATATTAAAGTATGGGTTGAGGGTCAGCCAATCAATAGGGTTTTGGTTGACAATGGTTCGGTGGTGAATGTCATTCCATCAACTACTTTGAAGAAATTGGGTAAAACCATGGATGATGTAGTTCCAACCGACGTGGCCATCAGTGGTTTTAATGGAGGATCTAGTAACACCAAAGGTATTCTACCTTTGGAAATTACTATTGGCGGTAAGACATCCTTTACGGCTTTCTTTATCATTGATTCAACCGCGGCCTATAATCTCCTTTTAGGCCGAGATTGGATTCATCCTAACATGTGCATCCCATCAACCTTGCATCAAATGTTGATTTTTTGGGATGGAAATGAGGTAAAAATTGTTGAGGCAGATAACAAACCCTTTATAGCTAGGGTGTATTCGGCTAAGGCTGCACTTTATGATGAAACTGTTGTACCTATCAAATTTGTTGGCATTAACAGGATGGGACGACCAGCAGCGGCAACAATGAAGAATAATTTAATTAATGCTGATATTAAAGAATTATTGTCAGAAGCAGCTCGGCCGAAAATTGATATTTTCAGGTCGACCATCAAGGACATTAAAGATGTTACTGATAAATCATAAAACCAATGAAGAAAAGAAGCGGTAAGCTTTCAGGGCCGCTTGCATCAGACTGAAAGCATATCTGGCTGAGAAGAGACTGGCCAGAGAAGAACAACTATATGAAAAGGTATCGGCCAGCACGGCCGATATAATTGAAGAAGGTTTCGAAAAGCTGGATGCAATCCAACTTGAAGATTTGGAGTCAGACCCTTCCAGGATGGAAGATAATAAAGCAGAGGTGCAAGATCCTTTATTGGAAATAAATGTTGGTACTAAAAAAGATAATCGGCCATTATTTGTTAGTGCTTTGCTTGAGCCTAAATTCCAGGCCGATTTGATTAAATTATTAAATGAATATAAGGATTGCTTTGCTTGGAGTTATGAAGAGATGCCTGGCCTGTCTAGAAAATTGGTAGAACATAGATTACCGATCAAGAAAGATTTTCAGCCATATAAACAACCACCAAGAAGGATGTCTTCGGAAGTAATGCTCAAAATTAAAGAAGAAATTGAAAAACTTCTTAAGGCAGGATTTATTCGAACAGTTAGGTATGTTGAATGGTTGTCTAATGTTGTTCCGGTAATGAAGAAGAATGGCAAACTTAGAGTTTATGTGGATTTTCGCAATTTAAATAATGCCACTCCAAAAGATGAATATCCAATGCCTGTGGCCGATCAACTTATTGATTCGGCCGCTAAGCATGAAATATTGTCTTTTATGGACGGCCATTCAGGTTATAATCAAATCTATTTAGCCGAGGAGGATGTTCATAAAACGGCTTTTAGATGTCCTGGGTCAATTGGTACTTTTGAGTGGATTGTGATGCCATTTGGCCTAAAAAATGCCGGGGCTACTTATCAAAGGGCAATGAATTCTATCTTTCATGATATGATTGGCCGATTTATGGAAATTTATATAGATGATGTGGTTGTGAAATCATCGGCCAAGAGACAGCATTTGGAACACTTGAAAAGGGCCTTTGAAAGGATGAGGATTCACAAATTGAAAATGAACCCATTGAAGTGTGCATTTGGAGTTTCAGTCGGGAATTTCTTGGGGTTCTTGGTACATAAACGAGGTATTGAAGTTGATCAGAACAAGGTCAAAGCTATTATAAATGCTAGGGCCCCAGCCAACAAAAAACAAGTGCAAAGGTTCCTCGGCCAGGTAGGTTTTCTTAGAAGATTTATTTCTAACCATGCTGGCCGAGTGCATGTCTTTTCGACTTTAGTGAAATTAAAGTCACATGAGAAATTTCATTGGGACGAATCCCATCAGAAGGCCTTTGACAAAATAAAAGAGTATTTGGCAAACCCCCCGGTTGTAATGCCTCCAAGAAAGAAGTGGCCGTTAAAGCTTTATTTATCGGCCGCAGAAGAATCAATTGGTAGTATGCTCGCACAAGACAATGAACATGGAAAGGAGCAGGCTGTCTACTACCTGAGTAGAATACTGACTGATGTAGAATGCAGATATTCCTCAATTGAGAAACTTTGTTTATCTTTGTACTATTCGGCCATGAAGTTGAGAGTATACATGCGGCCTGTTGATGTTTACATTCTTTGTCAGACTAACGTAATCAAGTATATGCTATCAAGGCCATTGATCACTGCCCGAATAGGTAAGTGGGCTTTGGCTTTGATGGAATTCAATTTTATCTACGTCTCACAAAAATCAGTAAAAGGAAGGGTTCTGGCTGATTTTTTGGCCGATCATCCTTCAACTGATATTGATCCATGGGTTTATGATGAATTGGAGTCATCAACTATATTCTTGACTCCTTGGATCTTGATGTTTGATGGATCAAGCACGGCTGATGGAGCAGGAGCAGGTATTGTTATTATTTCGCCAGCTGGCAGAAAGGCTTCATTCTCTTTCTTTTTAGATTTTAAATGTTCAAATAACCAGGCCGAATATGAAGCACTTATAATCGGCCTGGAGATTTTAATTGAAATGGCTGTTAGAGATGTAAAGATTTTGGGAGATTCAAACTTAGTCCTTAGCCAAATTTCTGAAGATTTTAAGTGCCTAAGTTAGCAATTAAGGCCGTTTCATTCTCTGGCCACTTCATTAATTAATCAATTTGATAATGTTCAACTTAAGTTCTGGCCGAGAGGGCAGAATAAGAAGGCCAACAGCATGGCTCAAGCAGCCTCTGGAATAAGAGTACCAGCCGGAATAGAAGATCAGTTGATAAAGATAACACGAAGATCTTTGCCATCGGCCGAATTGAGAAATACTATGTTTGATACTTGGACAATTGATGTAGAAGATTTGGCCGACGATGACTGGAGGATACCATTTATAATGTTACTTCGAAATCCAAACATCAAGGCTGATAGAAGTATTAAAAGAAAAGCGATCAACTTTGTGCTTCTAGATGGGGATCTATACAGAAAAGGGTTAAAAGATGGGCTCTTACTACAATGCATAAGCAAGGAGGAATCACTTCAGGTTATGGCCGAGGTACATGAGGGCAGCTGTGGGGCTCACCAAGCTGGGATTAAAATGAGATGTCTGATTCGCAGGTATGGATATTATTGGCCGAGAATGAGAAAAGATTGCATAGATTACTCAAAAGGTTGTCAAGCTTGTCAAAGACACGGGCCGATTCAAAATGTACCAGCAAAAGAATTACAGCCTATAATTAAACTTTGGCCATTCAGAGGTTGGGGCCTTGACCTTATTGGTAAAATTAATCCACCATTAAGCGAAGGCCATCACTGGGTGATTGTTGCCATAGATTATTTTACTAAATGGGTTGAGGCCAAGGCTTGCAAAACGGTTGATCAGCAAACAGTGATTAATTTCATGGAACAAAACATCATCCACAGATTTGGGATTCCAGAAACACTTGTTTCAGACAATGCAACAGTATTTAGGGCAACTGATGTACTACAATTCGGCCACAACATGAATATTCATATGTCAGCCTCTACGCCATACTATGCTCAAGCAAATGGCCAGGCCGAATCTTCAAACAAAATTTTAATAGAGATCATTGAAAAAATGATCAAAGATAAGCCAGAAGGCTGGCTAAATTATAATCAGCCAGAAGGTTGGCCGAATTATAATCAGCCGCTGGTGGTAAATCAAGATCGACCGGTCATTGATTATCTTAATCAGCCAACGACGGTCAATAAGGTTCAGTTGGCTGATCCTATTAAGCAAGAATATGGTAATGGCCTTAAGCGAATAGGTCGACCAATGTACAAAAAGCCAAAATCAGCCACATCCGACACTCAAACATCTACCATATCTGCCAAAAAGGGAGCAGATGATGAAGTCATGGAGGTCGACAATGATATTTTCATACCAGGTAGTAATGTGATCGGCCAGGCTCCCAAGAGGAAGGTTGATGAAGGGAATCAGCCTAAAGTTACCGAGAGTACACCATCAGCCATTCCGAATGTCAAGGCTCTCATACAACATGATTATTGCCCTAAATGGAAGTAAAAGAATTTCAGGATCAAATCGGCCAGATTACCAGAATGCTTGGCCGAGAGTGGTATATAATCCTCAGCCAGAACCATCATTGGCTGAGAGAATTCTTTTAGCTCGTCATCCTCAACCGAATTTCAAGAAAAGAAAGCGGGGATGGAAACTAAAAAGGGTTAAGTGGAGAAGAAATTCGCGGAAGAAAGTGTAAAAATTCAAGAGGATCAGCCATCAGAAAAGCTCTATACTGGCAGAATGTTGTTCTTTTAATGGAGAAGCCAGTTAGATCGGCCCAAATAATATTACATAACAACTTGATCCCGGCCGATTACGATCATACCTTACTAGTAGAGTTGGGAAACTTCAATGGTGAGGTCTATCATGTATTTATAAATGGCCAATGTTTTGAGAGGTATCAGCCAGCTTTGTGGGAATAATAGAAGAACCAGGATCGGCCAGCCCTGGCTCTGGCCGACGCAAAATAAAGACCAACATAGAAGTGGTTCGGAAGAAATAAAGTCTAGAAGCTCGCTAGCTGCCAGTTTCTTTCATGTTATAAAAATTCCAAAAATCTAATCGGCTTGAGTGGCCGATAAGACATTTGAAATTTGGGGGGCATTTGTTGGCACCAAAACTTGGCAGCCATCTCAGCGATGACGTGGACCAATGAAAAGCTGATAAGTATTTTTAACATGGCGTCAAGGGAATCAGCCAGTTAAGAAATATCAGGAGCAAGTATTGGAGAAAGTTACTCAGCCACTTCATTAACAAGGCAGTTGCTAAAATATAGCAACAAACATTTGACTTTATTCAAGTTGGGTTATCAACAGGAAAGGAAAGACTAAAGTTTTAAAAAAATCAGACAACTGAATTCCTATTTTATAAGAATTCTAGTTGGATGGAACAAGGAAAAAATACAAAAGGCAGCCGCGTCATGAATATAAAAGCGATAAATGGCTTTTGGGCAATTTAAGGGAAGAAACGGTGACCAAGTATAAGGAAAGAAGTTGCTAAAAATTAGCAACTTTCCAGCAACTTCTTTAGCAACTTTTCAGCAACAATTCGACAACTTGCATTTGACTAAATCAAGGAGAGTTTTCAACAAGGAGTTTCTATTGAAGCAAGAAGAGAAGAGACGCAAAAGACTACTGGAACGTGGTTTAGTTTGAGTAATAAAGTGAAGAAAAGAATCAAAGAAAGAGAGATTTTCTAGCAATAACTTAGGAAAATAAGTTGAGATAGAACTTCTATAAATAGAAGTATTGTATTCCTATTCCAATTTGTCCAGCACCACCACAAAACATGCATTTCAACTAAAAATGTTTTCAATTGACTCTACGTCATTTTTTCCTATCAGTTTCTTTATTTCAATTTAATGGCAATTGATTAGATCATTGTCAACTATTTCAATTCCGCCATTTACTTTCTTTCAATTTCAATTATGCCAATTTAAATTACGCAAAATTTTAGTTAGGCTTTTAATTCAATGGCAATTGATTAAATTCTTGCCATTGAATCGTAGTGACAATTGATTAAATTCTTGTCATTACTTGGCTGATGGCAATTGATTAAATTCTTGCTATCACGTTTCAGTGGCGATCGATTAAATTCTTGCCATTGTGTTTGACTGATGGCGATTGATTAAGTTATCGCCATCACGTTCGGCCGGCGATCGATTAAGTTCTTGCCGGCCATTCCATCCATTCAAACATTCATCAGCCGTTGCATTTCTTTAGACACTCTAAAAAATCTTTGTTACAAACAAGGCATAAAAGGACCTTGCTGGGAGTTCTTACTAGTCTCTCTCCCACACAATCGCTTGAGAGTCAGCCATCGAAAAAAGGGATAGGCTGGTGTTCAATTACATATTTTGGGTATTTTGTACAAATACTCTGGCACGCCCGCGAATAGTCCATCGACCGGCGTAGGGAACAAAAACCGCGCGAACACACTCCCTAATATGTTAGGTTGAAAAAAAAAAAGAAAGTAGATTACTCAAAAATGCAAAAGGTGCCTTTTAAAAGCATTTTCAAACATTTATTATGAGTAAACAGTTAAAAATAAGAACCCAACATTAAAAATAAAATCATTTATTGAAAGATATTTACAAACAAAATATTGTCATATAATTGTCATTTCTGTTCACAAGGAGCAGCATAGACATTATGCTCAAAAACAACCATACAAGTTTTATTATAGCTCCACAAAAAAGAAGCAAATCAACTGCAGACCTCCATGCCTTTGTATCAGTCCATACGGATGATGCATCGAAGGCCTTCCCCTTTTAGCATGAGGTCGAACGCCTTGTTGATCTCCGAGAATGGGACTTCATGGGTAATGAACTTCTCCAGTTCAAGTTCCTGCAACATGAGATATTAATGAGACAGTTGAGCACGAAACAAGGTCGTCTCTTAGTTTCTTAATGTCAAATTTTCGCCTCTGAGAATTGGGATAAGTGAGCTCACCTTGTTCATGTATTTTTCCACGACGGAAGGAAGGTCTGAACGGGGTTTATAATTGCCAAAGAATGTACCCTTTAGAGTCCTTTCATTCAGTAGATTCACCGGGTGGGTCTTGAAGACAGCATCTTTGTGGGGAACACCCACAAGAACAGCTACACCCCAGCCCTGAGATTACATTGTTTTAGTATATCATCATTTGAAATGAAACAGATATAGATAATAGATTCTTGCATTAGGTGAGAGTTTTTAGGACAATCTCATGTTCCATTTGACTGGCTTAGACAAGGCTTAAATGGAAGTTAAAGTATATATACGTACATCGTGGACACATTCGAATGCTGAAATCATGGCATCGATGTGGCCAGTACATTCAATGCTTCTGTCCACTCCTCCACCAGTCATCTCAGCAAGTACCTAAAGAGCAATCAACCAAAAAATTCAATCAGTTATGTGAAAAGCGAAGAAGGGGGGTATGCACCGCCAACAAGTTTGGAAAAATACCTCCTGAACTGGTTTGCTATGATCTTTTGGGTTCACGAACTCTGTCACGCCAAACTTCTTGGCTGTTTACAAAGAGAAGAAAACCTCATCCACTAACTTTCCTTTTTCTCAATTGCAAAAGAAATAAAAGAGAAGTATTTTAACTAACATAGTCTCTCTGTTATATATTCTGGCAATGCAGATATAGTTCTATTTATGATGAGCAGATTGCTTACCCAGTTCAAATCTGTTAGCATTCAGATCAACACCAATAATTCTTGAAGCCCCGGAAATTCTGGCACCTTCTGCAGCCTAAAAACATAGATTTACCACAATATAAATAAAATTATTCGATGATCTGGTACAACATGCACTAAATATTTCTATGAGAAGTAACTCACTGCAAGGCCTACAGCTCCCAATCCAAATACTGCCACAGTTGAGCCCTTTTTCGGTTTGGCAACATTCAAAGTGGCACCAAGGCCTGCAAAACAAACACATGAAATTTGGTTAAATACATTACTTAAAAGCTTCATCAGTATAAACAATATGATAATTGGGACTCGAATTAGACGATGACTGTTGTGTACCTGTGGAGATTCCACAACTGAGAATGCAGACTTTGTCAAGAGGGGCAAGGGGGTTTATCTTGGCAACACAACCAACATGGATCACAGTGTACTCGCTAAAGGTGGATGTTCCAACAAAATGGTAAATGGGCTTGCCTTTGATCGTGAACCTCGATTTTTCATCATGAATCATCACTCCCCTATCGGTGTTGATCCTGAGGAGATCACACATGTTGCTCTCTTCTGATTTGCAATGAGCACACTCTTTGCACTCACCGGTGAAGACAGGAAGCACATGGTCACCTGGTGCAAGATCGGTCACGCCCTCTCCCACACTCTCCACAATCCTAAATACCCACCAAAATTATATTAAATGACATCAAAAAATCCTGATTTCTCTCCACAAACCTATATACCCACCAAAATTAAATTAAATGACATAAAAAAATCCTGATTTCTCTCCACAATCCTAAATACCCACCAAAATTAAATTAAATGACATATAAAAATCCTGATTTTTGGATTCAACTTCAACATAAAACTCATTATATTATAAGCATAACGAACGAACAGTCAAATGCAACTATATTGAAATAGAGTAAGACTAAGATCTTTTGTGGACTAAAATTAACATACCCTCCTGCCTCGTGCCCAAGGATCCGAGGAAACACGGGGTTCTGTCCCTGCAATAATCAAAAAATTCGTGGAAATTAATGTGCGGTACAAGCATAATGGATATATATAGTCATGACTCTTAAGCAAGCAAACAATGGTTGAAATCTTAATCGAAATCGAAATCGAAAATGAATTTTACCTTGGCTTCCCAAAAGTAGACATCAGTGTGGCAGAGAGAGGTATAGAGGATCTTGATACGAACCTCCATTTTCTGTGGAGGAGCCACCTCCACTTCTTCAATCACTAATGGCTTCCCTGCTTCCCATGCCACAGCAGCTGCAACAATAATCATTCAATTTGAATGACAATAAGTCCCATGAAAGTACAGACATTGAATACATCACACACTATATTCTATATATAGTATATGAAATACAAACATCACCTTTTGTCAATCCAGTGAAAAATCAAGAATTAAATATCAACATAGGAAGGAACCAGCTTTTATAAAATAAGATACCCATGATTAATGAAGGTTAAGTTGCACTAAATGCTCCTCAATTATCTACAAAAACTCAACAATGAAGCTCTCAAACTATCAAAAGGTAGCACATTGTTCCCTTAAACCAAAGGCCCCTTATAGAATAAATGAAATGACAAACATGCCCTCACTGCAATTCCAATTTTTCTTTTCTGATCAGAATTTACCCAGAACGACCTCCCACCATTGCCAGAATTAACATCATTAGGGTTTGCTTGGTTCAATTTTCTTTTGTTTTTTAAGAAATTGAAAATTCAAAAAGTGAACTTGACCACAGTTTCTGTAAATTATTTTATGAGTCGCAAATCAAACAAGACTGTCACTGTCACGCACCATACTATAAACCCAAATTACCAAAGCAAGCAAGGAAGAAGAAAAAAAATAAAATAAAATAAAAAATGATTGAGTGAACCAAGAACTAGTAAAGATTCAAACCATTATTTAAAATATATATATATATATATATATATGAAAAAGACTTTAACCAAGAAACAAATCATAAGTGAGAGATGAAATTAAGATGGAAGAATAGAGACATAGGGCATCATACCTCTACAACGTATGACCTGACCAGCAGTAGTCGACATCTTTTCTTCACTAACAAACGGAAACAAATTGGCAAAAGTCTACAAAGCTTTTCAATTTCTCGAGTGGTGTTTTGTTGTTTGAGATAGAAATGCTCTGTGGGGGTCTATATATACACTAATACTATGAATGGAAAAAGAAACAAGAGAACAACTTTACTATATTTTTATGAGCAACCGTTGTTTTCTGTTTTGTTCTAATCCAGAATTCAGTCGGCTAATACCAAAACCATCCCCTTTTTAACTCCTGGTTTTACTATTCCTTCTTTTGTCATTCTTGACTTTTATAAAAGTACAGTAATACCCTTGAGTTTTATCAAAAGAACATTTTGATGAAAATTTGTGTATTTTGAGACAATGACAACTCCTAAAGTTTGATACATTTACTAAAAATATCCTAATGATAATAAATTGATATTTTTATCATTTGACTTTTATATTGACTAATTTAAATATTGAAATGACCTCTCTAACCTTACCCATAACAAATTATTTTATTTTTCTCTTCCTCAACTCTCAACACCAACACACACTGCTATACATATACACACATACTGTCACACAAATGATTGTATTCATACTTATTTAATAAATAATACATCAATTACTTGATATTTTTTTCACTATTACTACAATAATAAAATAAAATAAAAAAAACAAACCAATTAAAACTCATTCTCTTAAAAAATTAGATTCTAAAAAAAAAAACGTTTAATTTAAGACCAATGGAGTTTAAATTTTTAGTTATATAACTTGTGCGAAAAATATTATATGTAATTCTTATGATACTGTTTTATTAAGGTGTAAATTTTCCTCTTAATATTATTTTACACAAGTAGAAAATATACCCACCTAAAAAAAAAATTTTAAAAATTAGTGTTTGCTCTAATTTTTTTTTTTTTTTGCTCTAACTTCAATGTTCTAATTTTGGTCAAATTTCATTATGTCAATTTTTTATGTGTTAAATCAATCAAATGAACAAAACAATAGATTACATCTTTGGCCCGCACCCATTCACACGGTACAAAATCGTACTTAATTATTGTAGAATCATTTGACATAATGTTGCTTTAATATATATATATTTTGACATAATGAAATTTGACCTAAATTAGAACATTGAAGTTAGAGCCAAAAAAAAAAAGTTAGAGCAAACACTATTTTTTTTTTTTTAATATTTTGGGTGGGTATCTTTTCTACTCGTGTAAAATAATGTCAAGAGGATAATTTGCACCTCAATAAAGCAGTATCATAAGAATTACATAAAATATTTTTCGCATAAGTTATATAACTAAAAATTTAAACTCCATCGGTTTTAAATTAAATGTTCTTTTGGAGAATCTAAATTTTTAAGAGAATGAGTTTTAATTGTTTTTTTTTTTTTTTTTAGTAGGGAAAAAAGTATCAAGTAATTAATATATTATTTATTAAATAAGTATGAATGCATCATTTGTGTGACAGTATGTGTGTATATGTGTGACAATGTGGGTTGGTGTTGGGGGCTGATAAAGAGAAAATAGATAGAAGAGAAGGAAAGAAATTGTTGTGGGTACGAGATTAGAAATGTCATTTCGGTATTTAAATTAATCAATATAAAAGTCAAAAGGTAAAAATGTTAATTTATTATCATTGGAGTGTTTTTGGTAAATGTATTAAATTTTAAGGAGTGTCATTATCTCAAAATAGACAAATTTTTCTCTTAGTATCTTTTTAACAAGTCTCAGGATGTTTATGTATTTTACCTTTATAAATGTGAATGACAACTTCTGAGATAGTTTTCATTTAGACGTGTAGTTGGTGATATGATGGAGAGAATACAGGATTGGTTCAAATTTCTGATAATATCTTTATTTTTTAAAATTAAAAAGTTATACAAATAATTGAATTTTTTACAACTATTTTTTAAACAGATAAATCAAAACGTTTAAGTTTCTAACAAATATTAACTTTAACACATATTCTTTGTATACATGATTAGTTTCAAATTCTGACAATTTCAATATTTACCATTTGTTTTCCTATATTTTTATAAACGGTTTGTTTCTTCGATTTTCCTTGAATTAGAACTTACACTATTATTTTTAATTTAAAATAATTTTTTTTTTTTTTCTTGACAGGAAATTTACCAACTCTTATATTTTACTTTGAAAAGTTAAAATATGCCACTAATTTAGCCCATGTCCCCATCAATTTTTTGATAATTATATTTTGTGAATGAGACTTGAAAAAAAAAAAAAAAATTAAGACGACATAAAATAGATTTTGTGGATTAAACATCGGTAGGTATTATCCCAACAGCAGAGTACAGACCGTAATTGAGATGTTCCCAAAGGATTAGAGAGACTTTTGACCTATAGAATATTTTATTGTTGGGTGGTTTTTATAAGCTGAAAACAGCCTAAACAGCCCATCAGTTTCTCTAATGGTTTTTTTAAATATCTGATACACTGTTACTAAACAACCATCTTAATCAACCTTATCCCTTTGCAGTGTTGTATATTGTAGAGAATAAGAACCAAAGTCAACAATATTAAAACAATGGACCTTACTACAAGGTTCCTCCTAATTAGTGGACAGAAATATATATATATATATATATATATATATAGATTAAGAACACTACCTGTTTAAAACTTTATTTTATTTATTTATTTATTATTATTATTATTTTTATTTTTTGGTATAGATGGAGTATATATGGAGTGAGAGGACAAATCAAAAAAGAAAGTACGACTATTTTATTTATTTTATTTTTTAGACAGGTGGAGTGTGTGTGTATATATATATATATATAGAGAGAGAGAGAGAGAGAGAGAGAGAGAGAGAGAGAGAGTGTGTGTGTGTTTTTGCAGTAATCCCACAAAGACTTTTCAACAACGAAATTTTCTAATCCCCCTTACTGTGGGTGGTTTTTATTTGGACAATAAAAACAGCCTAGGACTCTCCAATGGTTTTTTAATATCTTCTATAGTGGTATCAAATAACAAAAGCATTGAACCTTATCCGAATCTAGTCAACATTAAAGAAATTTAAAAAATACTACGTAATAAATAATAATATAAAAAGAGAGAGAAAATAGTGGACCTTGTTTTCTTTGGACCAGTTTGGTAAGTTGAAATGAAATGAAATGCTTTTAATTCTATTTTTTTATTTAGAAAGTAATTTTAAAAATAGAATGTTCATTCTTTACCTTTCTCAAACAATGGTCATTCTATTAAAATCATTCTACTTTTTAACAAGAGGAATGAACATTCAATTCCTCACTTAAAAAAATATGGAATAAAAATAAGCACTTTTCTCAAATAACAAGATTCAATAAAAGTCAACTTTTTTTTAATATTTCCTTCTCAATTTTTAAATATACATTGAAAATATATATTTTCACATATATATATATATTTTTATTTGGTTTACATATATATAAATTAGTTTTTCTTTTTAAGTCATATATAATCAAGCGAAAGAATGGGAACGGTCATTCCATTTTCATTATATCCCCATTTCATTCTCTGGTTCATTCTATTTCTATCTTATTTCATTACCCCGTACCAAACTATGAACAAACCTTGTGTCAACTTCCTCTTAGGAACATCCCGCCTCTTGGTAAAGTATGGTCCTGTGGCATTTTTATTTTTTATTTCTTATTTTTTCAAGGCAAGAATGTTAGGGTTAGTGGTTAGTAGGAATGAGAATGATGCGATGTTCGAACACGGGGAGCAATTCAACTACTCGAATGACACGACACTTATGATCGTGTGACACATGCCCACTGTTCTTTTTTTTTTTTTTTTCATTTAATGTTATTTTATTTAGTTTTTGAAAAAATTCCACTGACATATATTTGATTATTGTAAATGTTGATATCTATTATTTGAATATATATGGGTTTCATTTGTCTGAACCCAATTATGAACTCAGTAAACGTACTGCCCAAATAATTTGGACTCAAATGTTTGGACTTAGGAAGCCCCAATTCACCTAATTGAACCCAAATTTCATTTTTTTAAACTGAGAAAAGAGTACCCTTTGAAAATAAAGAAGTTGCATGGGCTTCGAGGTTTGTCCATGTTAGTTTTAAACCCACTCACTCAAACCAATTTGACCTAGACTTCCCAAAATCTACCCTTATTAATTGCCTAACACATTTTAATAATTCAAATATTGTCAATATTTTTTAATATAAAAGTCCTAAATTGTTTTTGCAATAACCTATTTTCAATTTTATTAATTTTATTATCCTATTTACAAGTTTGCAAATCCTATAAGGAGGTCCTATTTCAGTCATCATCTTCACAAATATTTATAATAAAATTCATAAAATAAAATAAAAATTATATAAATAACATCATAAATTAAAACAGAGTTAGCCAAACAAAAAATTATTTTGATAGATTAATTGATTTGGCCAAAAAAAAAAAAAAATTAAAACAAGAATTACAGACCTTGATTAATTGATTTAGAAAAAAAAATTAAAACAATCTGAAATGATATGCCGATATGGGTTTTGAGAGTTGAGAGACTATAGGCCAGCGGTTGAAGCTTGCGAACGGCGAACCCGAACTAGAATAGCGAGCGATGGAAACTAAAAGATATGGGTTTTGATTTTTTGAACAATCTGAAATGATATGCCGATATGGATTTTGATATAGGTTTAGACTTTTGATTCTTGCAGACAGATAGATAAACTGAAGTATACGGGTTTTGAACTTCTGATTCTTGTAGATTTTGTAGATTGCAGCTATAGAGACATAGAGAGGGCAAGTTCAAAGTTGAGAACGAGAATAAAGTTGGAGGCGATTGGGGAGGCTAAGATGATTTGCGAGTCGCCCAAAATCGCTAAAGAGAAGCTGCACCCAAAACCCTAGAAAATGACCAATTTTGACTTTTATACGTGTTTCCTTCGCTGTAGTTAAATGAGCAAATTATTTCCTCCGCTATAGTGTAATATAGCCCAAACAGTACCGAAACAACGAAAAACACCACAAATGGTGTTTCATATTTTGGGCCCATTTTTTAAATTATTTTGCAACTGTTTAAAACACAACAAGCCCAACCAAACATGTTTTGGGCTTGAAAGGGGCTACTGTAGCAAGCCTAAAACAAAACAAAACACAAGCCAAAGAGTCTCTAAGTGTGATAATATATATAAGTGTACACGAGATTTATATTGGCGAGTAAAAGTATGACGGCTTAAGTTTTGCAATCCAGTGCGTCAGTGATGAACTGAAAGTTGACCCGATAATGGATCCAAAATGCAGAAGCGAAAGAAGCAAAATGACCTCTAGAGATGTACGTCATCCCTAAGGCACCAAAATGACTCCCCATGAAGCCACGGAACTCATACGAGTTAAGTGCTGAAACAAAGATTTCAAACCCGATAAGAAATGAACTAAGGGTAAAATGGTCATTTCAAACTGAAATGGGCATTACCGTGCACACCATTGGAAAGAAAATGAAAAATGAACAAAGTTGGACTCAAGAATCACCTGATTTGGAGTCCAAACGGAAAAGATACAAAAATGTAACAAGGAAGCATCCTCCATTTTAGAGTTACCACGAACCTATCTTACTAAAACTGTAATAACTCTCACTACAATTAGATTTTTTGTGCATGGTTAGTACCATTGGAAAGATAACTTCAAGTTCTTAAGTTTAGACTCAAGAACGACTAGATTTGGATAAGAAATGAAATAGATATGACCCTCTGAAGTCGATATAACAAAGTTGTCCAAGAAAAACTAAGATGGAGAAGCTACAGGGAGGATCAACCGACTGACGGCAAGGACTAACCGGCCGAACCTCAACCATTAGCCAGCTGAACCCCAATCATCAGCCAATCGAAACGCCATTTTTCACAAAAAGGCTACTAGAATTGATCTCGAGGGTTTGTCAGCCGGCTGATAGCTCTCGTCAACCGACCGGCACATCTGTTACAGCAGAAAAAGCTGTTGCAATGTGTGTGGAAAGTGCCTGATCCGTCTCTAAGGCTATGCTTGCATTCTACATGATCCAAATAAGTTTCAAAACATTCCCTAACCTCATACAAGCATCCATAGCATGCTAAAACAAGGAAAAACTTTAAATCATGCTCCAATGCATAGTTTTTGCATAAAAACTTATAATTCGCCTAAAAATAGTTCCAAAGTTGAAACTTAAGAGTTTTGTGAAATGTTGACATGCACATAAATGTAAAAAGACATTTAAGACGCGTCTCAACGGTCCGCACCCTCAAAATATCCTCAATGCAAAATATGACCTCTCAAACCTCAATTTGTCATAAAATTGCTTTAAAATGCAATAAATGAAACAAAAATACAAAACCTAAAACAAAATGGTGTTTGGCCCTTGGCCATACCTCATACATGATTAATGAGACCCTATGGAAAAAAAAAAAAAAAAAAAAAAAAAAAAAAAAAAAAAAAAAAAAAGAATGGAATTCCTACACTCGATGCAAACATGGTGAAGCAATGACTTGTGATTTTTTCAATATTTCTATAGTAAATCTTGAAAGCGAAAGTGTATAGAATACAAATTAGATATCATTGGCCTATGGCCTCAACTCATATATATCAAATACATTACAAAAGGTGTACTTATGTACACATTACATATATAGGATCAAGGATACAAGTTTTGATACATAAGGCTACAAAATGACATTTCGTGCTAACATTTGCATGAAATGGAAACTTAAAAGTTACAAGTCATCCAAGAAATGATGAGCATCACGAACCAAGTCTTCTTACCTGAAAAATGTCCCCGATAACTTTGGGGTGAGTAACATAAAGCCACTCGTATGAGATGAGCATGCCTAGACCTAGCATTTTACAAAATTATCACCTTAAGGTGAAACAAGTCAAAGGGGCTCATGCCACCTAACGTCTATGTCAAGATGAGACTCAGGGAGCATCATAAGCTACCTTAGATCATTCCTAGCATAAATCATATCATACATGCAATTCAAACAATGTAGAAGCATGTTAAACGAAATAACAAGGTATAAATTTTCAAAGCTATCAACTTGAAATCTAAAACACGAAAACAACTAGAGTGGATCATGCCACCTAACGTCTATATTCCAAATGAATCTATAGGATCATTCCTAAGTTACATTATAACATCAAAACATAAATCATAATATCGATGCCATTAACCAACATTGGAACCTCCAATACAACGCATAAAACATGATTTCTCAAAGTAAACATCTTAAAACTTAAAACGGGAAATCAATTAAGGAACAAAAAGTTAGAACATCATTTAGTTATCAACTTGAAATGAAAAGCAAAATCAAACAAGGTGAATACTCGGACATCACGCCGAATCAGACCGACAACGTGGTTGCTTTAAGGTTACTAGCCCAAGGGTAACCTCCCTATGTGCGTACTAGACTATAGGAGGACAATCTCCCGTACTAGAACCATGTCCTAACCGTAGTCAAACAACGACATCTCCAAGTTTCCAAAATTAACAAGTTGTGCAACAACGTATATATTAACATGTATATACAAGATAATCAACTATCTACCATGCACAATCGAATTTGGAAACACATACAATACATACTCTAAGTCCACAACTACTATGGCATGACAATGTCGAATCTTCAGTGTGCGATTTGTTACACGCTATGGCAATACCATTCAATATTGAAAACATAAACTCATGAATCTATATATAACAACAATGCTATTTAATGCCTAAAACATAACAAAGTGAATGTACAACAAATCCAAGTCCATGGTATAAATATAGAAACAACTTCCAAAACACAATAAAATCCATGGAGTGATAGATAGAACTTACTTACAAAAAAATAAAAAAATTAAAAAAAAAAAAATTAAAAAAATATAATAATAATAATAATTAAATTCTTTAGATTCTAAATCAATCCAAATAACCTCAATTTAATATATGTTAAAAGATATAACATGGTCATTACATATATCTAGTCAAAACTCAATTAAGCCCAATGAAACCATTAAATAGATTTTAATTAATTATTTTAATAAAAATCTGTAAATTTTTAAACTCATCCAAATGCTCTCAAATTAACATAGGTTAGAGAACATACCAAGGCCTATTGAAATATCACATTACAAGTTGATTTCATGCAAGTTACAACCATGTGAATTAAACTTTCACCAAAGAAAAATATTAAATAAAAGTTGCAATTCTTATTAAAATAATCCCAATTTAATATATATCAATAAGTATACCAAGGCCTAAATTCATAGCATGCCACAATTTAATTCTAAGTTGCATACCATCACGAGAATTAAATCTTAAACATAGAAAATAATTAAATTAAATTCTAGAACTTGAACTAAAACATGCACACAAGTT
Organism: Cornus florida; assembly: GCF_030987335.1. Lineage (NCBI taxonomy): Eukaryota > Viridiplantae > Streptophyta > Magnoliopsida > Cornales > Cornaceae > Cornus > Cornus florida. The sequence continues at coordinate 73,284,641 of NW_026775579.1, read as the reverse complement.
GTATAAGTTTCTAAAATTATCAATACAACATTTAAATGAACCTAAGACATCCCCTACCTCAATTTGAGGTGAAAATCTCAAAAGCCACCAAAATGAAACCGCTCCGAATCCGATGATACTTCGGGGTTTTGTCAAGGACAACACGGTGATCATCAAACCCCAAGGAAGACATACCAAAATCTTAACTTGGACTCAAACCCAAACTCAAAAAATGGCCAAAAACGGATTCTAATAAGGGGGAAAGGTGCGCGTCGTCAAAGCCTTCGATAAACGTTAAGGCTTTACAACAATTTTTTTCAAGAGGGAAGTGTCCGAAAAAGAAGAGAGAAGGATGGCCAGCCAAGAGAGGGAGGAAGATGATGAAAAAATGATTTTTCACTTTAAGACTTTCTATTTATAGCAAAACCCTAAAAGTGCCCCGAAACTGCCAGGTCCGAAAAAGTGGAATTCACGTAGACTTGCTCAAACAGAAAAACTCCATGAACAAAAAAGATCCAAAATGAGAAAAGATGAATAACAGAAGAAACGGCGTCAAAAACTGAGTCTCGTGCAGAAAGATATGCCCCGAACAAGTTCGGCGGCAATTAGGGCCAAAAACCCTAAAATTCGAGAAAAACGACCAGAAGGAAATTCTAAGAGTACACAACTCGACGAAAAGTAAAAATGAATCTCGTACGAGAATTTAAGCTCAAAACGAGGTATTTTTGCAATAACTTCACTAATTGCATAATGACCGCTGCAAAAAAAGTTAACTGCACTAATAACCTTGAATGAAAATATCTTCCAAAAATATTTTTTTAAAAATCCCTGAAATAAAATATCTTTAAAAGATATTTATAAAAAATACTCAAAGAAAAGAAAAAGTTTTCAAAGAACTATGCATCCATGCCCTTATAGACATCGGGAGCAACTAGAGAACTTTTCCACAAAAGTAAAGATACGCATTTCGTGGCAACAACTCAGAATGAAGATACATTGTAATGTTACCAAATTTTTCTATTTTCTGGATTATTTCAATCCTTGCCTCGTTTTGCGTGTCACGCGGGTCCCGAAGGTCATTTTGGTCATTTTCTTAAGCCGAGCATTTTAGAGATGTGTTTTTAATTACCTTAAGATAATTGGAGGCGACAGGATTTATTTTAGGATTTTTGAAAGTCGGGAACCTCTCCCGATTTTGCCATTTTGAGTGAGGGGTATAATGGATTTTTCTCATGCATATATATATATATATATCTATGCATTGAGGTAGATATTTTAGGAACTTGGATGGCATTGCTTGGGAAGGGAAAGGGCAAATGGGTAACTTGCCAAAAAGCTAATAACCACATAATGGTGACATTTGGCACCATTGGGACCACAAAACAAAATGAAGACCAAGCCTAGTCTTCTTCCTTTTCCATTTTCGGCCAACTCCCTTTTCTCTCTAAATTCTATCTTTCTCTCTCTATATCTATCTACACATATATACTTCCATGCTAAAAACTCAATTTTAAGAGGTTTAGAGTATGAATTTGGTGAAGTTATAGAAATGAAGAAAAAAAAAAAAAAAAAAAGGGAAAGCAAAGAGGGCTGGATTACGTACTTTCATGGCCACCATATTTCATCACCATTTCTCTTTTGTGCCCAGTTAAGGTAGGTGTGCTCTAACACTTGTTGCTTTGTGTGATTTGGCTCCATCTTTCAACCCTTATGACCATAAAAATATTATTATTGTAGGAAATAGTATGTGATTCTCTTTCTCGAAAAACCTTCTTGATTCTAGGTATCTTTGCTGAGTTCCTTGTAATTGATTTATTTAAAAAAAAAAGAAAAAAAAGAAAGTAATATGTATTTGTTATGGATTTAATTTCCTTAAATTTTTATAGCATGTTTTTTTATGGCTATTTCTGTTCTGAGATCCATTAACAATACCTGTTAGTGTATTTCCTACTGGGACCTTATGTCTCACCCTATTATTTTTCAGGTGCTGTGATTAATTGAAGGAAGTGGAGTTGCTGAAAGTGCTTATATGACCATCATGTTCATGTAAATAATGTGTTTGATAAAATACTTGATTCCATTGTAATTTGAGAAAATGATGTAAACACGTGATTATAATAGTATATAAAGGAAACTATGGAAATTTAGAGACTTGTTGTTAATGTTTTCAATAAGTTTGAGTGGTTGGTTTGATGGTTAAGAAAGACAAGGGACTGTTTTGGGGCATGAATTATCTTCTTTTAATTTTTCTTGAAATAAATAATTTCTCCAAGGAGCTGTAGTGCTCCAATTGCTACGAAACTTTTATCACAGGTTTTACTATATGTATAGAACTTCTCTGATTAATTTCGGAATTTTCGAAATTTTTTTTCTAAAAATTTGACAACACCTGCTGTCCGGATTTTATACCGGCTAGAAATCAGATTTTCAATAATATATTTGACCAACTTCTTGACACGGGATCTTTTTTAAAAATTCCAATTTTATACTTTCCTAAGTCTAATTTCTAAAAACAAATTTATTGGAATTTTCTTAGCTCCGAATATTTTTTTTTCCAAATTGACAAAGTTTGCCAAAAACTTTATTTACAGCTCATTCTTGGACTGCTATTTACCTTCCAAAAACTGATTTTTATTGGGAAAGCTTAAGTTGTTAGGTATTGCAGGGTCATATTACCCTTTGAGTCTAATTTTCAAATAATTTTCGTTTGATCTGTTTCGATAAAAAAAATGAATTTTTTTTTCGAATTGCTTATGAACTGTTACTCCGATTTTTCTTCTAATTGAGCCTGTTGTCCTATTAGATTTTGTACAAAATTTTAATAATCACTATGCGATATTGAGGTTGTTTTTGAATTTTATTTATTTATTTTTTTTTTTTGATTTGTGTTTATTAGATTGGTGTAATGGGAATTGTTCTAGATTATTTGTGTTACTTTTGTCAGGTTTTATATGAGTTGTAGCCTGATTTTGGAACTTGGAACAAACATGAGTTTTTTTTTTTTTTTTTTTGTGCAAAGATTCATTAATTTTACTTGGGAGTTGTGGTTCTCCAAATGTTTTCAATATTTTTTTACCACAGGCTCGCCTCTGTGCCTAAAGTCCATTCGGGAAATTTTATACCCTTTGGACGGATGATTATTTTTATAAAAATCTGACAGTGCCTACTGTCCGACTTTTTATCGCTACTGGGAATTAGATTTTGGATAATTTACTTGATGAACATTTTGACATCTGAAAATTATCAAACCTTCAATATTTTTATCCTTTAGAGTCTTCTTTCTCAAAATAAAATCCTTGGCTTTTATCAAATCCCTATATATTTTTTTTTTAAAATGAATGAAGTTTATCGAAAGGTTTATTTTCAGCTCATTTTGAATAATCTATTTTAATTCTAAAATATGATCTAACTGAAAAACATTCAGCTTCCATGAGTGGCTTAGCCTTGTTTCATTTTGAGTCTAGTTTCCAAAGAATTTTAGTTTGCCCCGTTTCATTTAAATTGAATTTTCCACGAATTTTTAATCAACTGCTGCGCAGAATTCTTTCCAATAGGAGGATGCACTTGTAGACTACTTGTTTTATGTTCAGATAGTAATTCTAAACTTCTAACTATGAATAGAGGGTCTGTTGTATGAATTTTGGGGTTGATTGCTACATGATACATTGTTGTTGTTGTGGTTTGAGGATTTCCGAACCATCAATTTTCGTAACCCCTGTTTCGGGATGTTACAAATAATGGTATCAGAGCTTTAGGTTTGAAAACCTAAGGAAGACAGGTAGGGTTGACCCAGGTTGAGTTAGAGTTGGGATTGGCAGTATTGCATGCTTATGTGGTTATTGTTTATCTAGTTAAAAAACACGACTTGTTATTATGTGTTTACATGTGAATCGATTATGAGACTTATAATATGGTGATTACATTTAAACATGCTAAATGATAATGTGTTTATTTTTATTAAGTTGTTGTTTAATGAATGTGAAAGCATGCCTATTTGCTAGATGTTTACTTGAAATTTTTTGGTATGATTAATAAAATGGTTAAATTTGTTTAAAGCATGCTTAATTGCTATATGCATATATGTTTAAATGCTAGTATGTATATTTCATGGCCATGATTATTAAGTGTTTATTGAGTCATTGCTTAGTAGATGTATGCATGACTTGTTTGTTTTGTTGTTGACGAGTTTAAGTGTTCGCGGCAGTGTTGTGTGTTGGGTTACGGCAGGTTCTGACCCATGTATGTGATGGACTTGATCATTCATACGTTTATAAATGTTTTATTCTTATTGAACGGATAATGTGAGCTCCATAGCTCGTGGATTAAGCTATTTCGTGTTTTCTTGTTTTGATCGTATAGTTGCTTTTGTAGAACCGCGTTTGAGGACGATGTGGAGAGATGGATCCAGATGAAGTTGGGGAACGAGCAGGTGAAGGGCCATCCCAACCAGACAGGGTTTCAATGGGACAGGGCCGAGAAAGAGAGGTGGATGATGATCCACAAGTACCGGAGGACGAAGTTCTAATAGCAAGGGCTGTAGCTTCAGCCTTTCAGAATTTAACGAATACAATAGCTCTTCAAGTAGTACCATAACCGGTTATTCAGCCACAGGGGGCAGAGATGGAGCGGAATCTTGGGTACCTGCTCCAGTTTAACAAACTAATGAAAGTAGCATTTGAGGGAGGTCCAGACCCGTTGGTGGCGGACGATTGGTTAGATGAAGTTGAAAAACATTTTAGGGCAATAGCCGTGCCCGATGATCGGTTGAAGATCACCTTAGTTACGTACAAGTTTGTTAGTAATGCGGCAGTATGGTGGAAGACCATGACTAACGTGCATGATATCGACAATATGAGTTGGGATGCATTCAAGAGTCTTTTCTTTGGAAAGTATTTCCCACAGACTAAGAGACGGGAATTGAGGACGCAGTTCGATAATCTCAAGTAAGGTGACATGTCAATAACAGAGTATGAGAATAAGTTCACTTCTCTCTTACGTTTCGTTACGGATGTGTTAAGGAACGAGGAGGAGAAGACATGACGTTTTGTGTACGGCCTAAATCATTCTATTAGGCCGGGGGTGACACTTTTAGGATTAAAGAATTATTCGGAAGCGGTTACGAGAGCACTAATGGCAGAAGCAGAAGCCAAGGATTGGCAAGAGAGGAGTAGTACTGTGGGTTCTCGGGAACGAGGTACGAGTGTGGGTACTTCTTCCAGGAGTCAGGATAAGAAGAGGCACATATATGCTTCATTGTTTACTCAGGAGCAACGGATGGCAAGTGCTACTCCTATTGTTAGTGTTTTTTCAGAGCCTTCCAGGACAAGCTTAGTGTGCTATCACTGTAAGCAGCCAGGACACCGCAAGGCTGAGTGTCCTCTTGATAGACATAGTTCTGAAGTTTGTTTTTGGTGTGGTCAGTCGGCCACATGAAGAGGGATTGTCCATAGAGGAGATGAGATATTATTGTGATTGATTCTTTTGTAATGGGAGATACATGTGAGATTAGGCAGATGCCTATGCACAGTTGTGCTGGATGTAACGGGGGTTACCTGTGAATTTTGTAATGGGGGTTACCTGTGATTGTTGTAACGGGGGATACATGTGAGTCGTGTCGGTTGTAACGGGAGACACTTATGAGCCAGCATGTGTTGTAACGGGGAATACTTGTGAGTCATGTCGTGTTGTAACAGGGGCTACCTGTGAGTCATGCCGTGTTGTATATTGTCTATGAGTCGTGTTGTGCAGTTATCTGGGAGTCATGTCGCATTGTCATATGTGCGGTTTGTCATGTTATTGCCAGTGCGTCGTGTTGTGTTATAACCGGGGCTACCTGTGAGTCGTGTCGTGTCGTGTCGTAACGGGGGATATCTGTGAGTCTGGTGCAGTAACGGGGGCTACCTGTGACTGTTGAAACGAGGGATACCTGTAAGTTTTGTAACGAGGGATACCTGCGAGATTAGGTATGACAGAAGATGCCTGCACACTGTTGTTCTGGTAATGGGGGCTACCCGTAAGTTTAGGCAGAGGCCTGTACACTTTGTGCAGTGTTGAGTTCATCTGTGCTAGGATGGTGGACATATCCCGTAGTGTGGTTCCGGACTGGACGATGTTGATGATGCTTAGTGTGAGCCCTTGAGGCAGTATGTAGATCGAGAGGTTTTGTATGAATTCTAAATTGTAATAATGTACTAGTTGTGACTGTTATGTATTAAGGCAATGATGTATTTGTAAGACTATATGAGTATTTCAAAACAGTTTTATTGGGTTATGATGTGTATTTTATGAGCAGTTGAGCTTTTATGTAATGGTTTTAATGATGGATTAATGACAGAAGGGTTTTATCCATGTTTTTTTAGGGCCCCGAGTGAGGATTCGATCTGGATCATTCTACTTACCTCCACGGCAGGAGGTGAAGTCCTTGGTTTTGAGGGATTCGCTCAGAGAGGTTATGGTCGATACGGCGTGAGACGCGACTTGTTGACCGTTATGTATGTTTCTTAGACTCTTGGTGTTAGCAGTGGTATCTAGTAGCTATAATGCGACTCGTGTATTGGGAATGGTTAGACCGTGTGTCGTGAACCGTGTGTCTAGAGTTAGGCGCAGGGATTGATATGTGTGTATGCTTGATGATTAGATCTGAAGACAAGAACGATGTTGGTTTGAGGTCGGATCGACGATGGGAATTGTAATACCCCTAATTTCAAAAAGGATAAAATTGGAATTTAAGGTTGATTTATATGCATTTTTAATTGATTTTGTGTCTATGTCCTTATGTGACGAATTATTTATTTTAATTATGTGATTTACATTGGGTGTTAATTATTTGGTTAAATTGTTTGTGTGCATTGATTCATTGGTTTTAACTTAATTATATGTTTAAATTTATTTAATTGTTTAATTGTAATTTTTAGTTAGATTAAGTGTGTATTTTATTTTTAGTGTAAAAGGATGGGCTTGGACAGTAGTGATGGACCAACCGTTTGGGTCTCATGGACTACTCGGATAGGATGGTAATGGGTACAGTTAATACCCATAGATGCTTATACATATATTTTAGGGTATATGTATATGGGGTAAATCAAATTAATATGATTTTAGGGTTTTATGTAAGTATGAAATCCGTAGCCGACTTATATATTATATATTTTATTTTATTTTATTTTATTTTGATTATTAGCCGACTTAATTATTGGATTGGAGTTAGGGTTTTATTTAACTTATATAAATATACACGGTGGTCTGCAATAGGGTTTTGGGAAAAACCCTTATAGCAGCAGTTGGGGACGGGAGAATACAGAGTGGTTTTTAAGAGAAACTGAGAGAGAAGAAGTTGGGGTTTTGGCCAATGGTTGAAAGGCCGGACCAAGGAGGAATGTAGAGGGTTAAAACCGGAGCAGAGGAGTCCTTGACGGCAGTCACCATCACCGGAAAAACTTAGGAAGACGGCGACGAGGTTTTTATTCAAAAACCACAGAGGCAAGTTTTATTCTGTCTCTCTCCCCTTGGCCTATGTTCTGTGCATGCCTAGATGGTCTCTAGGATTTTAATTAAATATTAATTAAGTTCTTGCATGCCTATTATATGTTAAATTGATCATCTGTATGCGCTGAATTAACTCTATTTCAGTCTTTCAAGTTTGGGTTTCAGTGGTTGTTTTTTTTAAGCATGTTTAATCGGTGAGTGTTTTAAGGTTCTTACTAATGCAACCCGATTTAAGGAATGGTTTGGGATGTTATTGGACACACTAAGGACATATAGGATCAGTTTTAAAAATAAACAGAATGGTTGGAATGGCCGGAAACGAAGTAGATGGTTAGAAACGAAGCAAAGTTGGACCGGAAGCTCTCAAAGGAGAGAGAGCCGGCTCTCCTAAGGAGAGAGCTGGCTCTAGGGCAAGGAGAGCTAGCTCCTCATGTGGGAGAGCCGGCTCCAAGCTAGGGAGAACCGGCTCCCTCTTGTGGGGAGCTGGCTCCATGCCAAAAACTACACAGCAGGTGTAGTTTTGATATATTTTTTTTAAGTTCAGGGGCTGCGGGGTGAATCTGAAGGTGTCAATGGGCTTCTAAACAATTTTAAATAACCTATTAGAATCCCAGGATGGTTAGTCTATGCAATTAAACTTATTTGACTTCTTGAAATTAAATCGTTTAATTATATGTTGTACATGGAAGGGAAGGATTTAACGGTACGTTGCTGTTTTAGCAAGTATTAAAGGTTGGTATGATTATACTTTAAGTGTAATTTACTATGATATACTCTGTTAGGTAACGGATTTGTAATATATCAGTCCCTGGATTTTTATTTATTTAATCGCATACTATAATCGGATAAGGAATTGTTAACTGTTTGTCATAACTTTGGCAAGTTAAAAGGATTTGTATGGTTGTAATCAAATATGATTGAATGTAGTATATGTGGTGGATTTTCTGATTTATAGTATATTATTCTTCTAAATATACTTGACACTTTACTGATTTCTAATGTTGTCAACTGCTGGACTGTATTATGAGTTAGTTGAAATTTAAGTTAAATAAATTAAATTATCAATTACATGGATGGATTCTGGATTTTAACTTGATGAATTATTAAACTTTGTCTCATTAATTACATGGCGGGATTCTGGATTTTTAGTTGATGAATTGTTTAAATTCTGTATTTATCAACTATATGGATTATGCGGACTTTATTTGATGTACTGCTTATAATGTTGCATCATTTACAAATCATTTGCATGATATGCACCGGTATGGGACAGTGGTATATGGAGGGATGGATTAGATCGAAACGCTAATTCCTACCCATTCATACATACGGAATGGATTAACTAAAACAGTTATATCCTACATGGTTGCATGTCCTGCCAACCAAAACAGTTTAATGACATATTGGATGGTTATTTATGTTGCTATATTAGAAAGGATAGGGATTTAATTAAAACATTTAAATCCTAATTTTATGTCGTGTCATGGCAACGAATAGTTGAGCGGCATTACATTGGTTTGGATGGGAATTTATATATATAATTTATGTTACCGCGATATGAGCTTGAGTCTCAAGATCGTTGGTTAGGGTGCATATATGCAGTAGGATGTGTAGCTGGCTATGTTGGTTGAGGTATACCCTATTAGGCTTAGGTAGTCATGCCCACTCAGGTGCGTTTTCCATGTTACCTTCTATTCAGGTTGAGACCCTCATCATAGTCTAGCGAGAGTCCTTTAGTGTGGATATATATCTATTTACGGACTATATCGCCATAGTTGAGACATCTATGATGTATCTGCGTATCGGCTCTCTGTTTGGAATGTAGTTAGGATAGAATTTGTTCGTGGGCCTGACCTACTATTATTTTTCAGGTAACGGACAAGTCCAGGTCTTAGAGCTTATTCGTGCTAAGCAGAGATGGCTACTCATTCTACCGACGACGTAGGAAGGTTCTTCATGGTTTAGTTTTGAGCTTCTTTTTGGTTGTTCGTTTTCCAGTGTTGGTTTTTATTAGGGGTCCACCCGATGGATTCCCGAGTTATATTGAAAATGGAGAAGTTGGATGTATCAGAATAATTTTCTTATTTATAAAATTTTATTCTGAGGTTTCAGTTTTGGATTATCTTCTTAGTTTCTTTTCAGCAGTTTTATTTATTCCTATTTATCTTAATTGTATTCTGTGTTCGTTTATTGCTAATTGGTTTGATATCCTCGGGTAATCGGGCGTGGGCCTGGCCAACCCGTATCCGGAAATCCGGGGGTATCACAAGAATGGACTGTCCAACCGTTTCTCTGAGTTAGTCTTTCCTTAACATAATGTCGGGTCAAAGGTCAACGATCATTGCTTTTAATCTGATTAGTGATAGTCAGAGTATAGTGTTTTGCATTATGTACATTTGGATGTATGATCCTATTTTAAAGTGAGTCTTGCTTGGGATTGATGGTATTCTCTGTACTTGTTCAGGTGACTTGTCGTGGATGGTGGTGTACTTGGTACGGGACTACGTGTCCAGGAAGTTTCAATTGTTGGATTAATTAATCCTTGAGCTATATTGATGGGTTGTTTTCCCGGGTACCTGATGGTACATTTAACAGATCGGATGGTTCTCTTGATTACAATCGTGGGTGTTCAGTTATGATGTAGCTGTTAAAGGCAGTAATCATCAGAAATAGTTTTAAGGGTATTTTTGGGATAACGAATAGAGCTCGTATATTAGCTCGTTGAATGGTTTTGTAACCACTATTTTATGGGCCTTAGGGCATTTGGCGCGGATTGTGTGAGGCGTTGCTGGTTGGACCTACCGTGTATAGGATCCGACTGCTTTCTGGTGGGATGTCTCGTGTGGACCACGTTAGTGCGATTTTATGTATTGAACTGGTTTTTAACATGGGTTGAGCGTGGAAGTAGATGGTTGAATGTCGTGGTGACTTGGTTTGAGGGATTCTTTTCGTGATGCGTGTTATTGTGTGGGTTGATTGAAGCTGTCATTTGCGGAGTTGGTATCGACTAGCTGTATGTTCTGGTCAGAAGGATGACTATCCTGATGGTTCTATGTGGTTAAGATTCAGTGGAGTCACAGAGTTTGGTTGGGGGCTTGTGCCTCGCGTGCTTGTAGGTGACGGTAGAGAGTTTTATTCGGCACTGCGGTGCCCTTCTCGTTTAGTTAGTTGTGGTGGGGGATGAGATTACTTGTGACCGTGGTTATTGTTCGGTCATTGTTACGTTAGGTCACTAGCACAGGGTTGCGAGTGACGCAGGATGTGAGATCCTTTGGATTGGAGTTTTGAAGTATAGCGTGTTACGTAGGGTGCTCGGAGATGTACTCCGTTTTTTTGCATCCTTTCGTCTTTCTCTTATAAGGTGGGTTGATTTCGGGGACGAAATCTTTTAACGTTGGGGAGATTGTAATGTTACCAAATTTTCCTATTTTCTGAAATTTATTTGATTTTTCTGGATTATTTCAATCCTTGCCTCGTTTTATGTGTCACGCGGGTCCCGAGGGTCATTTTGATCATTTTCTTGAGCCGAGAATTTTAGAGATGTGTTTTTAATTACCTTAAGACAATTGGAGGTGACAAGATTGATTTTAGGATTTTTGAAAGTCGGGAACCTCTCCCGATTTTGCAATTTTGAGTAAGGGGTATAATGGATTTTTCTCATGCATATACATATACATATATCTATGCATTGAGGTAGATATTTTAGGGACTTGGATGGCATTGCTTGGGAAGGGAAAGGGCAAATGGGTAACTTGCTAAAAAGCTAATAACACATAATGGTGACATTTGGCACCATTGGGACCACAAAGCAAAATGAAGACCAAGCCTAGTCTTCTTCCTTTTCCATTTTTGTCTAACTCCCTTCTCTCTCTACATTCTATCTTTCTCTCTCTACATTTATCTACACATATATACTTCCATGCTAAAAGCTCAATTTTAAGAGATTTAGAGTATGAATTTGGTGAAGTTATGGAAAGGACAAAAAAAAAAAAAAAAAAAAAAAAAAGGGAAGGCAAAGAGTGGTAGATTACGTACTTTTATGGCCACCATATTTCATCACCATTTCTCTCTTGTGCTCAGTTAAGGTAGGTTTGCTCTAACACTTGTTGCTTTGTGTGATTTGGCTCCATATTTCAACCCTTGTGACCACAAAAATATTGTTATTGTAGGAAATAGTATGTGATTCTCTTTCTCGAAAAACCTTCTTGATTCTAGGTATCTTTGCTGAGTTCCTTGTAATTGATCTGTTTAAAAAAAAAAAAAAAAATTGATTCATGTATGTGTATTTGTTATGGATTTAATTTCTTCAAATTTTTATAGCATGTTTTTTCATGACTGTTTCTGTTCTGAGATCCTTTAGCAACACCTGTTAGTGTATTTCCTACTGGGACCTTGTGTCTCACTCTATTATTTTTAAGGTGCCGTGATTAATTGAAGGAAGTGGAGTTGCTGAAAGTGCTTATTTGTGACCATCCTGTTCATGTAGATAATGTGTTTGATAAAATACTTGATTCCATTGTAATTTGAGAAAATGATATAAACACATGATTATGATAGTATATAAAGGAAACTATGGAAATTTAGAGACTTGTTGTTAATGTTTCTAGTAAGTTTGAGGGGTTGGTTTGATAATTAAGAAAGACAAGGGATTGTTTTGGGGCAGGAATTATCTTCTTTCAATTTTTCTTGAAATAAATATTTTCTCTAAGGAGCTGTAGTGCTCCATTGCTACGAAACTTTTATCACAGGTTTTTCTATATGTATAGAACTTGTCTGATTAATTTCGGAATTTTTGGATCAACAGATTTTTTTTTTTTTTTTTTTTTTTCTAAAAGTTCGACAGCACCTGCTGTCCGGATTTTATACCTGATGGAAATCAGATTTTCAATAATATATTTGACCAATTTCTTGACACTGGATCTTTATTAAAAATTCCAATTTTATACTTTCCTAAGTCTAATTTCTAAACACAAATTTATTAGAATTTTCTTAGCTCCGGATTTTTTTTTTCCAAGTTGACGAAGTTTGTCGAAAACTTTATTTATAGCTCATTCTTGGACTGCTATTTACCTTCCAAAAACTGATTTTTATTGGTAAAACTTAAGTTGCTGGGTATTGCAGGGTCATATTACCCTTTGAGTCTAATTTTCAAATCATTTTCGTTTGATCTGTTTCGATAAAAAAATAAATTTTTTTGGAATTGCTTATGAACTGTTGCTCCGATTTTTCTTCTAATTGAGCCTGCTATCCTATTAGATTTTGTACGAAATTTTAAATAATCACTATGCGATATTGAGGTTGTTTGTGATTTTTTTTGTTTGTTTGTGTTTATTAGATTAGTGGAATGGGAATTGTTCTGAATTATTTGTGTTACTTTTGATCAGGTTTTATATAAGTTGTAGCCTGATTTTGGAACTTGGAACAAACATGAGTTGTTTATTTTATTTTATTTTATTTATTTATTTATTGTGCAGAGATTCATTAATTTTACCTGGGGGCTGTGGTTCTCCAAATGCTTTCAATATTTTTTTACCACAGGCTCGCCTCTGTGTCTAGAGTCCATCTGGGAAATTTCATACTCTTTGGACGGATGATTATTTTTATAAAAATCTGATAGTGCCTATTGTCCGACTTTTATTGCTACTGGGAATCAGATTTTGGATAATTTACTTGATGAACATTTTGACATCTGAAAATTATCAAACCTTCAATATTTTTATCCTTTAGAGTATTCTTTCTCAAAATAAAATCATTGGATTTTATCAAATCCCTATATTTTTTTAAAAAATGAATGAAGTTTATCGAAAGGTTTATTTTCAGCTCATTTTGGATAATCTGTTTTACTTCTAAAATATGATCTAATTGAGAAACATTCAGCTTCCATGACTGGCTTAGCCTTGTTTCATTTTGAGTCTAGTTTTCAAAGAATTTTAGTTTGCCCCATTTCATTCAAAATTGAATTTTCCACGAATTTTTGATCAACTGTTGCGCAGAATTCTATCCAATAGGAGGCTGCACTTGTGGACTGCTTGTTTTGTGTTCGGATAGTAATTCTGCACTTCTAACGATGAATGGGGGGTCTGTTGTATGAATTTTGGGGTTGATTGCTACATGATACATTGTTGTTGTGGTGGTTTGAGGATTTCCGAACCATCAATTTTCGTAGCCCCTGTTTCGGGATGTTACATACATGAAGTCAAAAACCAACTTGGAACACAAAAAGTGAGGTTGTGCTAAAAATTCACTAATGGGAAAAAAAAACGAAAAGTGAATAATGTCCAGAAAAATGAAAATGTGGAAATGACTCAGTCCTTAAAGGAAATTGTCAATCCAAAGGAAAGAGTTTCAGAAACCATTCCCGAGCACTCGAGACGACACCAAGAGACGAGAAACCAAACACGGAAAAAAAAAGACAGCGGAAAAAACTTATCCGCAAAATTTGAGGAAAAATGAAAGGAATGAAAATGACCGTATCATTACAAAAAGGAGGCACTTACCTAAGCAACTCTATACATGAAAACATAGGGTAGGTGAAGCGCTAACTATTCAAGTTGAAAACTCTAACCTAAATAATCTAAACCCGCCTCAAAGTCAAGACGAGTTATATCAAACCATCTAGTATTTGGAAAGAATATCTCGAAAGCCATTGGCGGAAACAATTTGATAAAAAACATATCCTATATGATCATGAGAAGTAATATATCACAACGGTAAGGTCTTTTTGGAAAAAATGATAACGAATAAGATGACAATTAATCTCAATGTGTTTAGTGTGGTCGGAAAAAACACCTTTGTGTGCAATGGATACAACCGTCCTAATGTATCATTTCTAATACACTTGTGGAACAAGCTCGGACACACTCCTATTATTATAATATATAGGAGTGACAGTGAATGAGAAAAAATTCAACAAATGACAGAAGTTTATAAATAATATATATATATATATTTTAAAAAAAAAACATTAATAAAGATGAAATGATTCAATTATGAAGGAAGATATTTTCTCCCCCATCGGAATAAAAAAATTGAGACTAGAAACTCTGTTAAAAAAAAAAAAAAAAAAACATTAATAAAGATGAAATGATTCAATTATGAAGGAAGATATTTTCTCCCCCCATTGGAATAAAAACAATTGAGACTAGAATCTCTAACAATAATTGAATGGCTCGTGTTGCTGTCAGTTGATAAGGGTGATTTGGATCTCAAAACCCAACAAATTGAAGTTGGGCCCGGCCTGATTGGACTGTAAAATTGAATGACGATTACGCAAGAAACAGTATTGCCCAATTCCAAAGGAGAGAGAAGTCAAATGATGACAGAAATACAAAAGACAATGATTATCATAGTGACAGATAGCTACATAGATATAGATATAGACAAGGACTGATGGGCCGGTGGCAGCCCAGTACACGCGTGCCACCGTTTTCAGGTATTGTGGGTTGGGCCCACAGCACGCCACATGTCATTTCACTTTCGACATTTTCCAACCCAATACGACAAACATTGCCGGGATTTTCCCATACATTTCATTGCTTTCATTTCTTTTCATTAATTAATTAATTTTAATTTTAATTTTTTATTTTTATCCATCACAAAGGTCTGTTTGGTTGGCATTTTTATTTTTGTTTTTGTTTTTGTTTTGTTGTGTGGTTACCTTAGCAGTATTTTTGGCCACAGAACATTTGATAAATAATGTTTTATTTTGTACCATGTTAAAACATTTTTTAAATAATAGTTTAAAGTCGAAATATTAATTTGATATTTTTATATGTTTTTGTAGCAATAAATATTGTAACTATAAACTGTACTAAAAAAAAAAAAATAAAAATTTTGAAATGACCTTTTTAAATTAGCTAATATATTTTTCAAATTTGTAATATTTTTTTTTATCATATATGTTTTCATATTTTTACTTTTAAAAATCTTACAACAAATAGGCGTTAATAAATGTTTCAAATTACTATTTAAAACTCTCTACAAAAACAAAAACCAACATTTTGGGTTCCAAATTAGTTCAAAATAAATTTTATTATAAAGTTGTTTTGTTATTTGAGAAATGATGTGAAAAGGTAACAACATCACAATAAATCAATAATAAGAAAATTTCTGATATGAAAGTGTGATTAACGAGCTTAAATAAATTAAAGTAACATTGGATTCATAAAGTGTACTTGAAAAAGTTCACATGAAACTATACAGTAGGTTTGAGTTTTGTTGTCTAAATTAATAATTTGAAAAAGGCTATTTTAGACATTTGCAATTTAAAACTACGAGTGATATATATATATGGATTCATAAAGTGTACTTGAAAAAGTTCACATGAAACTATACAGTAGGTTTGAGTTTTGTTGTCTAAATTAACAATTTGAAAAAGGCTATTTTAGACATTTGCAATTTAAAACTACGAGTGATATATATATAACAATTTGAAAAAGGCTATTTTAGACATTTGCAATTTAAAACTACGAGTGATAGCCTTTTTCAAATTGTTAATTTAGACAACAAAACTCAAACCTACTGTATAGTTTCATGTGAACTTTTTCAAGTACACTTTATGAATCCATATATATATATCACTCGTAGTTTTAAATTGCAAATGTCTAAAATAGCCTTTTTCAAATTATTAATTTAGACATATATATATATATATTAAGGAGAGAGAGAAAGAGAACTCCCTTTGCTTTGTGCCACCATTGTTGAAAAAGGCTATTTTAGACATTTGCAATTTAAAACTACGAGTGATATATATATATATATATATTGAGGAGAGAGAGAAAGAGAACTCCCTTTGCTTTGTGCCACCATTGTTCATCTGATTTGATGCCCTCATTATTTATCCTAAAGCATATGATGTGACGAACATAGGACCATCTAATGGTCTATGTATAGGCAATCCACATTTTATTCACATCACCTTGACATTGCATTGTTGAACAAAGCCTAGCTAGTTACAAGCTAAGAAAAAAAAAAGAGGCCACCATCTAAGCAAAAAATATGATTTAAATTCGTCGTTTATGAGTACTGTATACAGAATGTGATCTATAAAAATGTCCTCTCTGTATGAATGACTACTCATTTTTTATTTATTTTTTATTTTTGCCCAAATGATTGCTCAATCTTATATAGATTTCCAAAAATTTATCCCAAGGCAAGTATCTTCGCATTTTCGAATGGTATACATATTTATGTTGTAAATTGATGCAATAAACCATTCATTTAGAAGCCTTCCACAATTCTCAACAAGTACTTTATGTTGGGCCGGAACCCGAAAAATTATATTCAAAAGGGAGGTCTTAAATAACAATAATATATAGTGGAATATTATTAAAAATTGAGTAGATCCATTGTTAAACTCTTAATAAAAATTATAAATTATAAGTAATTTTGTAAATAAAAAAGTTTCTTAATTTTTTACAAGTTATTTATTTGCAGTATTTAATAAGACTTATTAGCCACGAAGAGAGTCTCTGTGAAAGATGGTCTCCCAAACAAATGCATGGGAAACTTTCTAGTCACAGTTACTCTTTTTCGATCGTGCAGGATTGGACACGGTACCCTTCTATCTGGTTCCAGGGTCATCTCTGATGGCATGTTACAGGCTGCAGCCAGTGGGGGCTGCTACCCCACAAATCCTTTAATAGATGCGTCCATGGTGGTTCGGATATATTGATGTGTCTGTCTAATCTCAAAATGAGATAGAAAACTCACAATATCACTCGGAGTGAAACTTGATCTTCAATCCTAAGAGTTTAACATAAACTCATTCATCTAAATTTGGATTAGACTTGATTGGTTCGATTAGGGTTGGATTTAGGCACGGACCCATGAAGGCCCAGTGGGGCAGCCGCCCCTACTAATTTTTTTTATTTACAAAATTACCTATAAAGCTTTTGAAATCTTAAAAATATCCCTATTTTTTTTTTTTAACCCCACTCAATTTCTAATGATAACCATCATAAATTATTGTTGTTTAAAGTCACCCCCCTCTCATACAATTCTTTGGGTCCGTCATTGGTTGGATTAGTTTACAAAACCCCTTTTCCCCCCTCTGGTTGCAACCATAATGCTACGTTTGATGTGTAAGAATGGAATAGAATGGAATGTTCATTCGAACCATTCATTTGTTTGGTGTGCAAAAATGAAATGAAATGACCATTCTATTGGAATGAAAATCCATTGCAGGAAATGAAAATTCATTTCATTACTAAACCTATGAAATGACCATTCTATAGTAAGATTAATTTTTTTTTTTTTTTTTTTTTTTTGTAATATTCCCAATAAGCCCTTCATCACATTCTAATAAGGCAAAAATCTTTCGCATAGATAAAAAAAAAAATTTACATTCCATTTTTTACATTTCTTTATTAAACCTGGTAAAGGTCTTTCATATTCCCTTTCTTCTAAATATACCAGGGCTGCCATTGACAAAAAAGTTACAGGACTCCATTTTTTTTTTTAAATTTTTTTTTTTTATATATATTATTGAGATTGATATATCATTAAACACATATATATATTTTAGTTTTTAGCCTTTACCACAACTTGAATCTGTCCAAGATTTAAAGCCAATTCTAGAACACTATTGTGACCATGGGGTTGGGAAGTGGCTACGGTTTTGTGCTTACGTCTTTTGGGAAATAAGATATTTTCCCTTTTGTAGTCATTTATTAAGATTAATATCTCATTAAAAATAATATTTTATTTTATTTTAAGGTTTTTTTTTTAATTTATTTTTCTCAATGGTAGTATTGGGCATCTTATAACATTTCATAATTCATCGTCAGAATATTAATTAGATTGATTTTATTAAAAAATAATGTAAGCCAATGAAAATGATATTTTTGAGAAAAATATTTCTATTCCAGATTTAATGATAGTCAACTAAATAATAAAATAGTAATAATCATTCCATTTCATAACGATTCACCGTGTCATACCAAACAATGAGATGAGAATGCTTATTTTATTCCATTCTCATTCTCAGTCTCATTCCATTCCAAGTTGCATTACATTTTATTTCTGCACACCAAATGTAGCCTAAGCACTTTCATATTTGATAGAATATATATATATATATATATATATATATATATACATATATATTCCTTATGTTTTTCTTCATGTTTAGATTGAATGGACATTTGGTACATAGTAAAGGACTTCATATCAATTATCATTTTCTCCCATTACTTAATCTTGAAAAGTAAGTATACTTTATGAGAACTTTATCAAGCTTTATACCTGCCCAATAAAAACTTTATCAAAGCTTTATATAAGCTTTGAAAAAGTGGAACCATTTCTTGCAGTAAAATCCATAGTTGGATCCCAGTTAGGTTGTATCAGACTTTCATCAAGACCCCTCTACTGTACACACAAATTAAAACAGGGCCTTGGACCAATGGCCCATCATTACCCACTAGATCTTACCATTTATTTCTAATCATATCCATAACAAAAGAAGTGATCAAAATGATCATGCTTTTATAGTGCAAAAGCATGAAAGTCCTTTCATTTTATTTTTATTTTTTATTTTTTATTTTTTATTCCTGGAACCTAGTGAACAAAAGGGACCCTTGTTCAATCCTTTGTGTGTAATCCAGGTATAGGCCAGGGCATGGAGTGTACACCCATCGGAAATATCGACCCTCTTTGAGAATCTAAAACAGAACAGTAGTAAAAGGAATTTTCACAAATTCGTGAATCCGATCTCTCATCTTCGTCGTTGCAATATTCACCGTAAAACCGAAAAATCTCACTTTGCTCTTTGCACCGTCAGTCTGTATATTCCCCGAAGCCAGAACATTCAATTAATTTCACTTAGCTAGGTTTCCCCAAAACCTAACACATAACATCCAGTGTACACTCTGGTGCACCAAATCGTGCACACCTCCGCCTGCACCTAATTCTTTTTTATTTTCTTTTAGCTTATAAGTCACGTGGGAAAAACCCCACATTTTTCCCTCTCCGCCTATGAGGGGAAGAGCCACCGAGCACTCTTACATGGAGTGTTGAACACTGCCGCAGTGTTAAAAAAACTTCGGATTTACTCTTCAATTCTTGTATAAATGTTGTTGATAAGATACGAAAACTCTACAAATAGGTTGTTAAGTTTGATGGTTCAAATATTTTACTACCATGTCAAGTAATGACCTCTTTTATAAGTTACTACCTATTACAATATTAAGTAAATAATTTAATTAATTAAAAGTAGGGTAAAGTGCATTAAACCCTCCCTGAACTACAAAAAATTCCCTGAACTATGATTTTGTTGCAATTTACCCTCTTGAACTATTGGTCATTTGCAAGAAACCCTCCTGAATTACAAAAAACCCCTCTAAACTATGATTTTGTTGCAATTTACCCCCTTGAACTATGATTTTGTTGCAATTTACCACATTGAACTATGATTTTGTTGCAATTTACCCCCATGACATCAGCTTCCGGTACTGAAAATTTTGAAAGACCAGTTTACCCTTATAACACGTACACTGCGTCGTTTTAACTTATACACTTCTTACTTTTTTTTTCTGCCAAAAGATATCTTTCACCCAACACAATCCAAAACTGAGAGCTAGAGAGAGAGAGAAGAGACCAAAGAAATTTAAGGTTGGCGGGATAGCTCGGTCTCAGATGATGGCGGCTTGTGCGCGGAGGACTCTGCTGTGATGAGAGCTCAGTTGACTCGGCCGTGAACTGTAAAGCGGCAGCGAGCTCAAGGGGGCTCGGTGGTGAACTGTGGACAGCTGTGTGCTCGAAACACGGACGACGATGTGCTCGGCTATGGAGATGGCGGAATGGGCCGGCGAGATTGGAATGGACAGTGGAATGGGCTGGCGAGCAAGGTGAGCTGAACGGCGGGCAAGGCGGTGACGGCGATGGGCTGACGCAATGGTGGAGAGAAGTGCGATATATATGGCCGACGGATCTGGCTAGTGGTGCAACGGCTATGATGGAGCTATGACAGGAGACCCACCAATCCCAGCAACAAATTCCTCGGCTTCATCATCCCTTTCAGTCAATCAATTCGCTTGGATGGGGTAAACTGCAAAAATATATATAGTTCAGGGGTTTTTTTGCACATACCCCGATAGTTCAGGGGGTTTTTTTGCAACTTTTATAGTTCAGGGGGGTTTCTTGCACATATCCCAATAGTTCAGATTTTTTTTGTAATTTTTATAACTTAAGGAGGTTTCTTGCACATATCTCAATAGTTCAAGGGAGTTTAATGCACTTTACCCCTTAAAAGTATAACCTATGCTAGAAATAGTCAAACATACATGTATAGATCGTGTGACCACAAAATGAGTTGGGAACTTGGGATTCGGTCTAGATCACTTGTTGGGATCAGCAAACAGTTCCTACAAGTGAGATTTTCTTCAATCATGCTTGATGGTTGATTATGGCTTGACCCACCAATCGTGTGACCGTGATCGTCTCATTAATTTGCCAAATTTTTTTTATAAAATAATGATGGTAACATCTCCCTTGGTTTTTTGGGGTAAATTGACGGTAACATCTTATAATGGACCCTCTCTAAAACTCAAGAAATCCTGAAACCCCAATGATCAGGTGAAGCACCAACACTCCACAATGTTCAACAAAATTAATTTATATCACGTCATGAGAGAGAATCTATGTAATTCTAATTGCACTACATATATATATATATACATATATTTGCTATAATTGAGATAAAGTATAACTGTATAATCAACTTAAGAAAGATATTTTTTATTTTTATTTATTTCAAGGTTAAGGAAAAAGACTAAAGCCTCCTTTTTACCATTCTCTACAAAAATTGCGTACATTTAACCTATCTAAATTATATCATAGCAAAATTCTCGTGTACTGAAGTAACTCTTTTTAACTAAAATAATGAAGATTAAAGTTGAAAAAAGAAAATTTTATGGCCTCTTTGGTACTCTAGATTTCTCATAATGTATATTTCCATTAGAAAACATGCAATTTGTGGAAATCATTTTTTTTAATACTGAGTAGAAAAAGAAGTGTTTAATTTCAGAAGCAATCTATTGTAGACTTGTAGTAATTCTCTAATAATTGTTTCTTGTTTTCTGAAAAACTAATTAAACTAAATAGTTTTCCTCATAAATATCTTCCCAAGTAAATAAAGATCTTCTTAAAGGGCAATATTGTCTCCAAAATTTCTATAAAAACACATTCACCCTTCTCCATCCCTTACACTCACCTTCCCAATCACACACAAAACACACACACAGAGAAAGGATGATAAGTGCAGATGATTTCTACAAGGTTATGTGTGCGATGGTTCCTCTCTACTTTGCAATGCTGATAGCATATGCTTCAGTGAAATGGTGGAAGATATTCACGCCGGAGCAGTGCTCCGGCATCAACCGTTTCGTGGCGGTTTTCGCGGTCCCGGTGCTGTCCTTCCACTTCATAGCTCAGAACAATCCATATCAAATGGACACCAAGTTCATATTGGCTGATACACTCTCAAAGGTCCTAGTGCTTGTTTTGCTTTCAATCTGGGCTATCTTTAAAGGAGGTTTGGATTGGTTGATCACACTCTTCTCAGTATCTACTTTGCCAAACACACTAGTCATGGGCATTCCTCTGCTTAAGGCCATGTATGGAGACTTCACTCAGAGTCTCATGGTGCAACTAGTTGTTCTACAATGCATTATCTGGTATTTTATTAATTGCACTATGTTTTTGTATATATTCATTTACATTCTTCAATTTTCTCTCACATTTGTATTAGCTTGATCATCTTTCATGCTGCCTGCCTCTCTCTCTCTCTCTCACACACACACACACTCACAAATTCACTTACTAGCTAAGCTAAACCTTTTGTTAAAGCAAGTTGAAAAGTCAAAAAAGGTAAAACAAGCATTAAATTTTTTCCCATAAAGTTGATTCAAATCTAGTGAAAAGCTATGGAACATAGAAACAAGCACAAAACCAACATTAAGAACAACATTTGATCTATATATATATATATATACACACACACACACTTGAACAAATATAAAATATTAAAATAAACATATATCGATTTAAATAAACATGAACATATATATAGTCTACAGAATTTTGAGGATGGACCTTGGCATAACCATAGGTTGGTCCATTGTGATCTGGATATCACAATTGGAAACCGAAAACAGTCTTCATGCATAAGTAAGACAACGTGACTCTATCAAGCTCACCAATAGGAGCCTTGAGCTAGGGTTTTTTTAGTATAGAAACTCTGCATAGATTTGTTTATCATTATATTGTATGGTTTTAATTTGTTTCATTTTGTTGAACATGAAAATTAACATGAACATGGTCTACATATATTTGTTATATTATTATATTGTATGGTTTCTATTTTGTATGATGATATACTATATGAGTAATATTAATATACGTTCATGTGTATACTAAACGTGCATGCAGGTACACATTATTGCTATTCCTCTTTGAATATAGAGCTGCCACCATATTAATCAAAAACCAGTTCCCTGGTACTACTGCAGCCTCCATAACCAAAATTGAGATCGACGGTGACGTCATATCTCTCGACGGCCGGGACCCGCTATGCACCGAATCGGAAATCGACGGCACCGGGCGTATCCGAGTCCGAATCAGACGGTCCACATCCTCCGCCCCGGACTCGGCATTGTCCTCATCCATTGGAATCACTCCTAGGGCATCCAATCTCTCCGGTGCCGAGATTTTCTCCGTCAACACGCCCGCACCAACTCATGACATCACTTTTGGTGACTTGGCATTTGGGTACCGGTCGAGTCCCCGGCTATCGGGGTACGCGTCCTCAGACGCTTACTCGCTTCAGCCGACGCCACGCGCCTCGAATTTCAACGAATTGGACATGACGTCGGTGACGACGGTGAATACGCCGATGTGGGTCAGGTCTCCGGCAGGTGGGAAGGTTTACCGGCAGCCGTCGCCGGCGTTTTCCGGGATGAGAATGGTCTGGGAGTCACCTGGGAAGTGTCAGGTTGGAGGAGACAGACAAGGGTGCAAGGATGTTGTCGGAGGTACGTATTGTCACCTTTGATTCTCTGACATTGTCTCTCTTTCTTTCCGGTACGTTTGTCTTCTGATTAACAAAAATATAGTAGTAAACGTGACACAAATAATAAAATGATATTGTAATTTTATTAATTTTAATATATATATATATTCAAAATTTAAAATGAACGCAATAATCGTCCTACATCAATGGTGTGCACAAACCTGTATTATTCATTTATTATTATTATTTTTCAATAAAAGAGGTCATGTGTGTATAAATATATATATATATATATATATAAAAGAAAAACGTTAGGAACTCGAGTCTCATAATCATAATTAAGTATTTATGTATGTGTGTAAATATTTATTAATTTATAATGAAAAAGATAAATATAGTGTACGTATATTATATAGATACATAATAAGCATATGAATGTGTATTGTTAAGTACTGTAGTGATGTCACATATACTTTGGCAACACATGGAAACCTGTTCGATTCACCCAAATGCAGCTTTTTCAGGTTTGCATGCCTTTTTCTTGAAGAACCATAAAATGTTGTCTCATCCTGACACAATCACTGCATATGACCACGCCAGATCTAACCCCATCTATTAACTGAATTAACTAACCATAATCAGATTAGCACAACTAATAATATTTTTCAATTGACAATGGTGTTGGGACAATTAATCAATAAACTAATATAAAATTAGATATCCTCACAAGCCATGACATTAAATACCATATAAATCTTAGAGGTACAATCTAAATATAACACTCTCTCCCTAAGTCACATATAGTGAGAATGAGAGTAAGAGCGTAAGAGCAACAGAATTAAGTTATAAGCAATGAGAATTTGGTCGAAAACGCGCCAGAGCGTGAGAGCTAAAATGTGTTTGGAGGGTGAGAGCCACTATTAAGATGGATTGTGTGACTTAACTCCTTCCCAAGTCACAAAGAGTGTCCATTTTTGAGAACCGAACATTTTAAGAGTATAATATTTAATTTATTATTATTATTACGGTAGTGAAAATAAAATTTTAAATATACCATTCTATTTTATGAGATGGAGGGAATAGTAACTTAATATATGTAATATGTTCCTTTATTCATGCTTATTAGAGAGAGTGCATCTCCACATGCGAAAAGTTATTTCTTTGTTCTGAACCATTTTATTCTCACGTACCCTCCAAAAAATGAAAAAAAAGAAAGAAAAAGTGAAAATACATGGAACATTATTGTAACATTTAATCATTAGACCTTCAATATTGTCTTGGACAGGTCTCCAGCATATATATTCTTGCCTTGGATCCCCTATATTTATTTATTATTTTATTATTAAAAATCAAGATCCTATAGAGAATAATAGTTTGTCCCCTTTGATTTCAAGTTTCCATCATAGCAAAAAGAAAAAAAGAAAAGGGAAGAAGTGGTCAAGGTACTAGTAATCTTAAATTAACCCAACACAATTAGTGGGCCAGCCCTTTAATTGATAATTTGATAGGTACCATGATTACTTGCAAAGCACGTGCGTTGAAATAGGCTGATAATTTGTTTCCATACATGAAAGACAATATGATAATGTCACTTTTTTTTTATGGTTGGCAATATGTTATATCATGTTTTATATTGATGTTAAATTTTAGAGTAATCCAATGTCTTAAATCAAATGATCAAAGTTGGTTCAACTCTTGTCACCTTTCACCCATATTTGCACGCACAAACATATTCTCAATCCTTAAAATAGTTATATTTTAGGGTATAGTTCTGGTTGGAAAAAATGAGTGTGTATATTATTATTTGTCAAATATATATATATATATATATATATAGATAGCATTTTTAAAGATTGTTGATTCTTCTACTGAATGATTGATTCTTAGTAGAAAAGATTGCCAACCCACCCTGGATTAGAAGATAAAGTTAATATAAGGACTTTAATATGTACGAAATCAAAAATTATATTTTATGTAAGTTCAAAAAATAAATAAATAAATAATGAAGAAGAAGAATTTCTAAGCAATTTCATATATATATATATATATATATATATATATATATATATATATAGTTTTGGGGGTAAATATATAAGAAGAATACTCATAATATTACAAAGGCTCAAACTTGGATGAAGAGATTATACAATTTAGACTAATGCTCATTGGTCGAGAACTTGAAGCCTCAACTTTCTATCTTGAAAGACAAGAAAGTATCACGAAATTACTGTCCTAGCTCGGTCTTGTTTTGGTTGTTCATTAATTTTCCGTAATAAATTGTATATTATGTTGTGTACCTGTTATTTAAGAAATAATAGTTGTTTTGAAAAGCAGAGCAATATTGATTATTAATGGATTGTGATTTTTAAACCCCTCTCCAGAGAAAGATCTTAGTTTCAGAGACAACTCAAAATTTCCAATGGGAGAAGAAACAGATGCAAAAGGTGCAGAGATAAATCAAGAAATGCCGAATGCGATTGTCATGCTAAAGCTCATACTTGTTATGGTTGGAAGGAAGCTTTCTCGCAATCCAAACACTTACTCAAGTGTTTTAGGCCTTCTCTGGTCTCTAATCTCATTCAAGTGAGTTGATTATGAAATTTCCAAACACACACACACACTTAATCTCGATTTATGAAGATTGCATGAAATTACTGACAAATTTTTCATGGATTGAGCAGATGGAATGTGGGAGTTCCTAGTGTGGTGAAATATTCGATAAAAATAATTTCAGATGCAGGTCTTGGGATGGCCATGTTCAGTTTAGGTATAAATTTAAATATTGTTCAACTGATGATTGTGACACACTAATCAACATTAATTAGTATCATGTTAGTAAACTCTTATGAATAAATTGAATTTGATTTTGAGATTGTTGAAAATATTGCAGGGTTGTTCATGGCACTCCAGCCCAGGATAATTGCTTGTGGCACAAAAATGGCAACGATTGGAATGGTGATACGGTTTCTGGGTGGGCCTGTATTAATGTCAGCTGCATCCATTGCTGTTGGACTAAGAGGAAAGCTACTACACACTGCCATAGTACAGGTATACATATATATATGTATATATATCACCACATATATACAAACACAAGATGTATCTACCTATGTGTGTGTATTGCGCGTGTATGCATGATTTGTTGGTATGGAATCTCAGGCAGCTCTTCCCCAAGGGATTGTACCATTTGTCTTTGCCAGAGAGTATGGGCTGCATCCTGACATACTAAGTACTGGGTAAGTTTCAAACCTCATCATATATATATATATATATATATATGATCGAAAGAAATGCTACATTGTACTAATTATCCATCCCAATTCATCATTCAATCATTCATTAGACACATCCCTCCTCTCCTTTTGCAGGGTAATCTTCGGCATGCTAGTTTCCTTACCTGTAACTCTCCTCTACTACATATTGCTTGGCCTGTGAAGAAAATTAGGGCTACAATATGTCCCCGAATTATCGTCCACGCCGGCCATCCTTGGGTCCACTGTGTTTGAAGTAGCCAACATCTAAAATGTCATTAGCAAGATCAATGGTGCTTGCGCTTTCTAATCATGTAAAATTCTCCGAACAAGATTGACTATTGACTTAATATCAACCGGATTTCAAAAGCCGGAAAATTAGGGTTAACATAGAGTGTGACAGAAGAATGTAAACAAGGTGAAGGTTCACTGTCCTAGCTAGTGGTACATGGAGTAGTGGTAGCCGAAAGGAAATGGATTATCATGACTTATTATGATTAAGGTAGGGGACTTGTTCTTCTCTTATGGGGTGGACAGAGTTGTTGCAACAAAGTATTTTTGACCCAAGAAAAAGGGCAAAAAAGGTAAAATCATTTCGATGCTACTTTTATGTTTGTGTGATTTTATTGTTATTCCTTTGATTTTCTGAATCAATCATGACACACTAGTACATGCTTTCTGCTTTTCAAATATATATATATATATATATATATATATATATATGAAACAGAGATTGTATTGCCTTAGAATTGAAGCCTTGTGAACAAGATAGAGAATACTATATTGATTGCTTCTTTATGTTGCCCATGTACTAAAAGGAAGCATCAAATAGAAATGCAATCATTTTGTTGCGTCTCAGTCAGTCAAAAAGTCCATAACCCAAAAAGAATTTGTCATCCAAAGTATTAAAGTAAAAATGATAGGGAATAATAATGCTTCATCCATTATACAGTAATTTTTTCATCCAAGTACTGAAGTAAAAACAGAGTATGGTATCCTCTGCTCAATATGAACTCTATTAATTATATATATAAATATATATTTATTGGTAAGTTATTTTGGTTATTGTTTGCAAAATATTTAGTTGAGTTCAATGTGGAATAGTAGAGCTTGTGGAATTATTTGATTCAATAGATTTTCATCATTTATTTGTATAGAATTTTGACAATAAGAATGTCCCAAATTTTGGTTTCTTAACCTTTTTCCTTTAAATGATTGATAGATAGTTAATGAAAGCCATACATGATTTTGGAATTTTTGGACTCACATTATTTTATTTATTTATTTATTATTTTTTTTTTTAAGAAAAGAGATCATCTACAAGGTACCTCATGGTGTAATATATTAATTGTTCTTAATTTCTTTGGTTAGTTCACGAATTCGACACTCTATCAATCGTCTTAATTCCAAAGGTAAAAGACGTTTCATTGGTAAGCAAACTGCTTTTTCTAGCTTTTAATGCAAATTGCCCATCTATATGCAGGTGTTCTTAACTAATATTTTTAGTTTCCTCTAATATTTCAGGTAAACACGGCTGGCAAGTTATTTGAAACTTTTTAACAAAAATATATAACATATTATTATAGGGTTATACTCAACATTTTCCAAATTTATTCAAAACAAAGTATCCCTTTATATCATTTGTCAGGGTGGTAAGGGTATGATATGTCATGCAATAGTTATTTATGTAAAAATGAAAAATGGATGATAGAACATACATGAAATCTTTTGTTTGTTCTTCAGGTTGGTCAAAAAAGAAAAGAAAATAAGAAAATAATAATAAAAACTATAAGATATGCTTGTTTGTTTCATGGGACGGGGAAAAATAAGAGACCAAACAAGAAAGAAACTCACAATATGCTTGTTTAATTGTCACAAAGAATTTCTATTGAGATAAAAGTTGGGGAAACAATTCTATTATTATTATTATTTTTTTGATTTTTAACAATTTAATACAATACCAATGTATATAAATTTACATTTACAACTTAATAAACAATTCCCACCAATAAGTTACTTTTATCAGCAACCTAGTAGCACAAATTAATTGAGTTAACTGGTTTTCTGATACTTGTGTGTTTCCAGATTCTACCAAATATAGTTTCATAAAATTCAAATTATGAATATTAAGTTATGATTTTGGAGAGGCAAAAACGTATAAATCAAAATTACATGAGTCTTTACTTTGGTAAAAACCACATCCCAATGACCTAAGTTAACTGGCAGGTACAAAAATCACATCAGCTCAAAAGCAAATTGAAATTGCAAAATCACATAGAGCTCAGGTAAAACATTTATTTCATTCTTTATATCAACAGGAAACACAGTTGTTGCGACTTAATAATCACGAATTCACAAACAAATACAATCGAATAGCACGGTAATCCAATAGTTGACGTTCGTCACATTATTTCAAATTTTAGCATAAGGTCCACAAAGTGAAGAGGAAGGAACTTATAAAATTTATTTTCAAGCTTTTACCATTTCGGAAATTACGTTATCAAGATTTGTGCTCGAGATGGTGCTGACTTGAACTGGAAGGAGATGGCACCTCCTCAATGGTAATAGGAAGGTTAGGTTGGTTATGTGCAGATTTAGCATGCCTACCTTCACCAAAAACTTCATTCTTCCTGATCAGTTCATCAACATGCACATCATCATCAATTGATAGCGTGACAGCGTCTTGTCCATGTGGGCCGTGAACAATGGCCTCCTTGATCTTTAAATGTTCATCAGTACGTATGAAATCAGTTTCCTGTACCGTCTTCTTCTTCTTCCACTTCTTGATGAAGCAAAAAAGAGCGACTGCCAGAAATGCTAGGAAGCAGAGACAGCCAAATGAGACAAACACAATAACTATAACTGTAGAGTGGTGGTCTGGCGAACGTGGTGGAACGAAATGAGGAGGTGGCGGTGGAGAAAAATGTGGGAAGTCCAAGTTACTTGACGGAGAGGCCATTTGAATGTTGTGAAAATTATGAAGATATTGGATTGACTGGATGTGGAGAAACACTACTTCTGGGGGCTTATTTGTAGTGTGGATTTGATTATGTTGTGTAACTCAATGCTTTCAAGTTTATTGAGACTTGACTCTCATGCTAAGATTTGTAGTGATGTTGTCATTGATTGCAGTGGAAAACACTTCTCAAAACCTTGCCTTACCTATCTTACTAGGCTTGTTTTTTACATCAAAAGAATTAAAATTTCCAAGGGAAGTTTTGTTGAGCATTTGGGTGTGCATTTTGTTTGTCACTACTCTTAAGCAATCTAACAAATTTGGTTCTACGAGAATACAAGAGAAGGCGACTTTTTGATCTATTTTCATCCAAACAGAGCCAGAGCTGTTCTTTAACTTTCCAATGATTGTTGTTATATTACATTCTTCACAAACTAAAAGCAATTATGCAACGTACTCTTTGGTGGTTCAAGATTTTTTAAGTGACTCCTTTTACAGTTTCAACTTTCGACTTGTAGGTACACAAAATTGAGCACAGGCTTTTGTTTCAGAATTTCTCTTTAATGATTTCCAAGAACTACCGCCATAAATTCATTAATCAACCTTCAGTAACAATCCAAACGTACTTAAAAAACAGAAACCAAAATATATGTGTGTGTGTATATATATATATATATATATATATACAATCATAAGCGTACATTGTTTTGAGTATACAAAATGTTATTACAACTGATATAGTTTTATTTGCACGTGTGTTGACATACAAGATTATTTCAAATAGGATATAGGTGGAAAGCAACTTATGGAATAAGGCAGCTCTAAAAGACGAGGTACTGACCAACTCTCAAAAAAAAAAAAAAAAAATTGGGAGAATTCCTAAGAAAGGTGACATCTCACCACATTAAGCCAAATCTACACAGAAAAGGAAATTTAATGATGAATAAAAGAACAGGTATTTATCCCTCAAGTCACGCATGAACTGGAAGACGGAGTAAAGTAGAAGCTAACAGGAAACAAGAAAGGGGTAGGATTATTATAAGTATGAAGAAGAGAAGAAAATTTACTTGCGAATTCCCATTATCAGTGAAGGGAAACCCTGTTCTGTGTAAGCAGATGCGAGAAAATAACTTCATTCCATGTGTCAGGTACTCCAGGTAAGCACCAATGGCTACAATCAGGCACAGATGGATTGTCGCCCCAAGTACCCACATGTGCATCGCTACGAAATGCGCCCATGGGAGTAACATGCAGGACTGTCACAGGTTTCGTCATGTTCTTCACCACCTTCATTATGATGTCAGAAAATGGGTTACGGTCTCTGCCTCTAGTTTTTGATAAGGGTTGTCGAGTCACTTTGCAGTTCTGACGTGTTCCACCACTGGCATAAAAATAGCAACAAAGTCGGTCACCTTACATATAAGCTTACATTGTAACTTGTGATGCAATGTGGAAATGTACATAAAATTAAATGATAAATAAGCATAAAAGGGTATAAAATGAAGGATAGATTTGATAAAGTGCCGATAAACTGGCTCTATTGGAGGGTTTCTTTTTTAATCACAGTAACAGATCGATGAAGAGTACCATAAAAAGAGAAAATATGACTTATTCAAGTGGGGGTACCACTGCCACTAAATAAACTTCTGGTGTATGGAGTCTATGGACAGGAGAACATGCAATTTCAGGAAAAAAATATTGAGACTAATTAGAATGTAGTGGCAAGCCATAAAAAAAAAAAAAAAAAAAAAAAAAAGCAGCCAAAAATATTTAGCTCCATTTGCAGAAAACCATAAACAAGCTAACTGAACTCCTCTAAAGTGAATTCTATTTAAAAGTTTTTGACTCCACCTATGAAAAATTTCATGAAGGTGCTAACACGATTTGGCAGCAAATACACTAACTAGTATAACGCACCTCCAATGAGAAGCTTCAAAAGTCCGAAAGAATACGTGTGTTCTATTTGAATCGACCATGTTCTCGACCCAAGATGCCCAAGTATCTAATGCAGTTCTGAAGGCAGCAGTTATGGACATTCCAAGCTTCATCCTTCCACCAACCTGGAAATAGCAGCCCCTGCATAAAAAAATATATTAGAAGCATTCTGCAGAAACATTTATAAAGATACTGTCTTAAATTCTAAATTCCAAAGACTAAATCTGAAATTTTAGCAGTTTTGAAACCAAGTGGAGTTTTCCATGAAATTGATAATCTGTCATATGCAACGCAAGCTCCTTTAATATTTAATTGCCCAGAATTGCAGAATATCATGTTTGGTTGTCCTGATGGTCACTATAGGCAGCACAAAAGTTATTATTCAAGAACTTTCTTTTTTTCTCTTTCCAAGTTATTATTCAATAACTTCTCAAATGTGATCAGTGTAGCATAAATGCATCAGGAGATATATATAGAAAGAGAGAGAGAGAGAGAGAGAGAGAGAGAGATGCACATACAAGACACTAACATTATGAAAACAACACTTTAATGAACTGATTGCACAACTAGTGAAACTTTATATCCCTAAAGATCTACACAAAAGGATCTATGCAAATTGAAGGAATTGTATAATTGGAATATAATTACTGTCCTATCAGTTAAACTTATTTTTTCCTGCAAATTTTGGCATAACAAAAACAGATTATTCTGTTTCCACATTAATTTTTATTTTTTTGAGTAGGTACTATTTAATGTTATTTTACCCCATTATTTGGCAATGCTGAGGTGTTCCAATTATTTTGTAGCCTTGTCACACCATCACCACACCATTTTAAACACACAAAACAAGTAGGGAAGATTAATTAGCTTCTGCATTGTGCTTATATGTTCTCAGATCCATAGTATTTCTACACATCAAATTTAGAAATGTTAAAAGGTCAATACACAACTGGATTGCCCATTTAAGCAAATATCATTCCACAGTTTTAGAAAAATGCCTTGGGAGGACCATAATTATATTTCTTTTTATTTTTTACAGTTATGTCCAATTTTTCACAAGGATCCCCTTCAGAAGACTGAATTGCCAAGAATGTAATTATGGTACTCCCGAAGCATATTTTAAGCCCTCGTTAATGGAACAAAATCCTTTCAATGATTAGTAGATAAAAAAAAAAAAAGCTCCCCTCTTAGAATTAAAAATTCCCAGTCATCGGTAAAATCTTGTCATTTGTCAGTCTCATGTCCATATGAAAAAACTCATAGTGGAACTCTTAGCCCAGGTTGTAATGCTTCAATGCACCCAAGTAGTGAGGGAACATCTACTTCTCTCTTACATTTTCCTATAAAGGCTTCTCTCTTCAACTCTCCCACTACTGAGAAATTTTGATACAGAAAAGAATTCCGTAGTCAGACATGACAGGATCCTATCACAAAGAGAGCATTTTCTTCTTTATAATAGTGGATATCTGATGGCACATGATATCTCAAGCTATCGAAACTCTTAAGGCTTAAAACAATAGATTAGGACACTACAAATTTTGGATACTTCACTTGAGAGACTAGTTTAATCCAGCATTACCAGAATAAGACTAATATTTTAATCTACACCATGAAATGAGAAAAGCTTCATCAAAACCTCTACAAAAAGGAACAGGATGCTGTAATCAAAATTTTAAACAATTAAAACAAATTTTTTTTTTTTTTTTCCTAATTAAAATGCCTTTCTCCTCTTGTATACTAACAGTACATACAGCGGAGAGGCTTATCTTACATTAATGCCCTTTTGAAAATAAGCCATTCTAAAAGTCCTGCACATTTTATATTTAGACTTCATATAATGTCATCATATGGATTACATGTTTTAGCCCATGAGATAGGCTAAAGACGATTAGAGTATGCACTTCAAGCTTCTTGTTATTTGCTATTACGTCAAATTCTGTTAAGTGAAGCATGAAGCATGAAATGTGGAGAGTGAGAGTAAGGAAGAATGTAAAACTAGAGGAGCTATCAAAAATATATATATACATATATAAATGTATAGGATCATATGGCACTTCAGCTCATGACAACAAACATACAAGGTGAATTGAAATTGGACTGAGAAGTGATAACGACTAAAACTGACATTCAACTCTATATACCAAAGAACGTTTTGAATAAAATCATACAAGTCATCTATGAAAAGCAAGGCACAGAAATGAAATAACTTACATCTCAAAAAGTTTCGCTGGATTCCACCAATGCGCTGAATTGAAGATCAGAATATCAGAATCAATCCACTCTTTACTCATATCATCCATCTTATCCAGTTTAACCGTTGACTTAACCCTCTTTGGTGCATGTTTTGGAACCGAGCCAGGCAGCACCAGGAAAACCGAACGATAAAACTCAACAGTAAAATCGAAGGAACTAAAACGAACACCTAAAAACCTAATATGTTTTGTAATCCTATTCCCATTTACTTCATAAACACTCCTCTTGTCCTCCACACCAGTCATGAGAAGACATATCATAGACTCCCATTGAGTCCTACTCAATGAATCACCAACAAAGACAACCCGTTTACCACGAAGCATTTCCAAAATTGCCCGCACATCAAACCTTAGGAGCTCACAATTCTTGGGCTTCCACCTCCATTTAAGGTACCCTGTATCTCTCCGCCTGTTAGCTGAACAATCAAAACCTTGTTCCACGAAAGGACATCCCGACGCATTGTACAAAGGGTAATTTTCATCAGCAACCCATCTTCCATCAAACAAATCACACTCACCATTCGAGTCAGCGGACTGAGGAATCCCATAACCATCATTATTGTGAATAACCGGGCGAAAACTCGGAAATGCATACAAGTACCCATAAAACATAGCTAAAATGAATGATAAAAATGACCCAATTACAATGACTCCATTGATTGACTGAAAAACCTTATTCTTAAAATGGACACCAAATATTGGTCTGCCCAAACTCAAAACTCTCATAGTGGAATGCCTAAAATAGCCAGATGAACCCCAATACAATCTACTCACCATCTCATATATATATATTTATATATATATATCAAATAACTTTACATCAGTAACAATGAATTCAATTGTCACTATACATTAACCATAAAAATGAAGTCAATCTAGAATCTTCCTTCCACACAAAAGGCTATCAAACCTATACAAATATCAAACTAAACAACCAAAATCAGACCAATCAGAGACGAGATCGAATCAGAAACAGAGCAATCAAAGTAACCAACAACAGAAGATTGAAAAGCTTACAGTTGTGCCAACTGGGTATTGAAGGAAACCCTAGATCATGGGGTGGGGGGGGTTGCAATCAAGGGAAATTTAATTGAAAATGGAGGGCAGTTTGGTCATTTGTGATTCGTATTTAACAATACATGGTTGGTCTGAATGCGATCTCACAACTAATTATGGTGAAGGTGTTAGAACTTAGTAGCCCACAATGGCACAAGATTGTCTTGTCGGTGACTTAGTTTTGAAGTGAATGGAAAGACAGAATAATAATCATGTGCAGCACTGGTTGGAGAGATTGTACACGTGGCTTAATTCGATTGGATCTGTCTCATGAAAGTAGGAGGAAAAAAAAAGCTTTTTTGGTTTTTAACCAATGAGTGTTGATCTCATGTTATGGAGCTCAAGTGAGTTTGAGCCGATTTTTTTTTTTATAATCTTGATCTAATGGTTAGTATGTAACAGTAATACACACCACACACTCTTTGACTCCAATTTAAGTATGTAGCAGTAATACACACTCTTTGACTCCAATTTAAGTATGGTATGCATTGGACAACAAAATAGGTAAAAAAAAGGTGATATCGGTCAAACATGATTAATTTTATAATTAGAAAGATTGACAACATCATAATATTCACCTAAAGAATATTAATGGTAATTAGTCGTGTGATTCAACTTTCTTACTTCAAATTCAAGAAAAAAAAAAAAAAAAAAAAAAAAAAAAATTTCTTTCACTCCTATAATAAAAAATAGAAATAAAAGTCAATTAGGAATTGAGGACGAATCATTATCTAATTAAGAGATTGTTTAATGGATTGGTAAGTTGTCTTATCATAGACTGATTCATAATGAGGATCTTCAATGTAGGTCCCCACTTATCATGCCTGGAGAATAATCACGCACCTGATTAGGGTATGAAATGGATTAGGTTTGATCTAGGTTGAATTAAAATCTAATTTGCTAGTTTTGAATATAATTTTAAATTCAAATTTTTAAATGTTTAAGATATGAGATATTTTTAGATGATCAACCATGGGTTCAAGTAGGATTCAGATTAGGTAGGGATGAAAGAGAATTGGCTTTAACTGAAGTTAAGACCAATTTAATGCTTTTGGATTTTGTTTGGTTTAGTGATGAATTATGTGATATGAATACATGGCTTATGCAATGACCATACCCTTTTCATAACCTTTCCCATTTTGTTACTCACCTAATTGAAAAATGCTGGGGGTGAAACTCATTATTCATGTCTAGAGACAGTAGTGGTATTTAATAAATTGAAAATTAAGTATTGAAAATTTTAAGAATTAAATTTACGTGCTGAAAATCTGAATCACCATGCCACCATACCCCTTTTTGAGCCGTCTCCCATCAAATCATTACTATTGTTGCCAATAAAGTCAATCGTACTTGTCTGGATTGGACGACGCTTTGTCACTAAACTGTTAATTAAAAACTAGATCACGACTAAATTGGTGGTTATACACAAAAACTAAATCTATTGTACTAAATTGAATTGTTAAACACCACCTTTGTCATGTAATGCTCTTATATAAGAGTGAATAGAGACACATCCACGTGCTTATCTGGATTGGACGACGCTATGTCACTCAACTGTTGATCAAAACTATATCACAACTAAGTTGGTCTTGAAACCGAGTTATACACAAAAGCGAAAAGTGTCTAGTGATAAGTGAAATATCTATTGATATCCTTTATTAGGATAAGTACTAAATCTGTACTAAATTGGATTGTTAAACAAATTACATTCAATATGATGTTGAGTGATTTAGTTTCACCCAAAAAATCAGTGCTGCCAATAGGATGTTAAAAACCCTTCACTAATTTCTCCCCTTTGCACTAGTTCAATCAAAATCTTTGCTTTTCATTTCTTTTCCTTCTTATTCTATCTTGAAAGAATTGACGATTGTTTTTATTGCCATTTTGGCGGAGGAAACTCAAGAAAGCATAGAATAATTCAAAACCACAATGTGTGAGTTTTTCTCAATCGTCGATGGAGGGACGTGTATTATTTGGCAATCTCCGGCCATGTACAAATGAACTGAACAGATGCAAAACTCTTATGGTTGTGCCTTTGGTACCATATGAGCAGCACCCCTTACGGTGGCAAAAGTCAACAAATTTCCATATTCGGTAGCCCAACCTCCTACCTATTAACAACACAAATACATAAATGAAAGTTTCATCAGCGTCGCGAAGTTCACATCAAATGCTGTATCAAAGTGATTGAGAAATGGCGTTGCATATGTACCTGCCCTTTGTGAAACCAAGCACCATATGGGACTGCTATCTGGAAATGTAGATTTTGAGCCAGTTCACGGATGAGTGACTGCGAACCAAGCAAAGGAACAACAGAATCTTGATCCCCACTGCAGTTGTGTAAATTTAAACAATTACATTACTAATAGATTATCCAATATATATTTAAATTATTTTATATACATATATATATTGTATTATTCAAAATGATACCTAAAAACCCAGACAGGAATGTGATTTTCGACTATCCTTTTAAGCAAGGGCAGAATGTTGATATTGCCATCTGTATCACTGTAATTCAGATTGCTGTCCAATAGAAGATAGGTGAAAATCAAGATATGGAAGTTGTAGTTCTAATAATATACAAACAGCATGATTGGTAAGCCTAAATTTGATCTGTGGCCACTAGACAACAAAGATTTTGGTGAATGTGTTGAATGAAAATTAGATAGGTCATTTAAATACAGAAATACAAGCAATTTGAAGTTGAATTTAACTATATTTTCACTTCCACAAGAGATGGGAAACTATGCTTGGATAGAACTGTTGCAAGAATGAGTTGTCATTGTTTTTAGTTGAAAGCTTATGGAGAAATTGATTCTACAATAATTGTCTATCACCGGTGAGTGAGAACCTCCTCACCACCATCGATGTGACAGAATGATAGAATGACGAGTGTCCATTTTGAATTTAAAATATATACAAGAAAAAATATTTAAAAAATGTCTTAATTTTTTCCGCTCTTATATCTTAAATTCAAAATGAACTTGTGTCATTCCATTATTGTGCCACATCGATGATGAGAAAGAGATTCCCACTCACGGTGAGTAGGCAAGATTTGTTCTTTGATAGAAATTACTTACCCACTGCACATGGACCAGCCATATGGTAAATTAGTACGATTTGCATGAAGAGCCTTTTGAACCTCAGGAAGATTAAAATAAAAGCGCCTTTCATAGGTCATGCACATATCAATTCCAACACTAATCTTAGTAGCCTGCAACCATCGGATTCTATCAAACAAATACTTTAAAAATAGTACAAGAATCGGTTGGATGAAGGGGAAAATAGTTACCATTTTCCGCATCGCAGTTCTTGCTCCACTATTGATGGATAACAAACATCAAGGATTACATCATAATTGTTTATATATTCACCAACAATGTTGTCGATTGGAATGGTGATACGGTTTCTGGGTGGGCCTGTATTAATGTCAGCTGCATCCATAGCTGTTGGACTAAGAGGAAAGCTACCACACACTGCCATATCACAGGTATACATATATCACCACACATATACAAACACAAGATGTATCTACCTATATGTGTGTGTATTGCGTGTGTGTGTGTGTGCATGATTTGTTGGTATGGAATCTCAGGCAGCTCTTCCCCAAGGGATTGTACCATTTGTCTTTGCCAGAGAGTATGGGCTGCATCCTGACATACTAAGTACTGGGTAAGTTGTCAAACCTCATCACACACACACACACACACACACACACACACATATATATAATTGAAAGAAATGCTACATTGTACTAATTATCCATCCCAATTCATCATTCAATCATTCATTAGAAACATCACTCCTCTCCTTTTGCAGGGTAATCTTCGGCATGCTAGTTTCCTTACCTGTAACTCTCCTCTACTACATATTGCTTGGCCTGTGAAGAAAATTAGGGCTACAATATGTCCCCGAATTATTGTCCACGCCAACCATCCTTGGGTCCACTGTGTTTGAAGTAGCCAACATCTAAAATGTCATTAGCAAGATCAATGGTGCTTAAGCTTTCTAATCATGTAAAATTCTCTGAACAAGATTGACTATTGACTTATATCGACCGGATTTTAAAAGCCGCCGGAAAACTAGGGTTAACATAGAGTGTGACAGAAGAATGTAAACAAGTTCAAGGTTCACTGTCCTAGCTAGTGGTACATGGAGTAGTGGTAGCCGAAAGGAAATGGATTATCGTGACTTATTATGATTAAGGTAGGGGACTTGTTCTTCTCTTATGGGGTGGACAAAGTTGTTGCAACAAAGTATTTTTGACCCAAGAAAAAGGGAAAAAAAGGTAAAATCATTTCAATGCTACTTTTATGTTTGTGTGATTTTATTGTTATTTCTTTGATTTTCTGAATCAATCATGACACAGTAGTAAATGCTTTCTCCTTTTCAAGGATATATATATATATATATATATATGAAACAAAGATTATATTGCCTTAGAATTGAAGCCTTGTGACCAAGATAGAAAATGAATGCTATATTGATTGCTTCTTTATGTTGCCAATATAATAAAAGGAAGCATCACATAGAAATGCAATCATTTTGTTGTGTCTCAGTCAGTCAAAAAGTCCATAACCCAAAAAGAATTTGTCATCCAAAGTATTAAAGTAAAAATGATAGGGAATAATAAGGATAATAATGCTTGATACATTATAATTTTTTCATCCAAGTACTTAAGTAAAAACCTAAAGTAAAAACAGAGTATGATATCCTCTACTCAATATGAACTCTATTAATTATATATATAAATAAATATTTATTGGTTAGTTATATTGGTTAATGTTTGCAAAATATTAAGTTGAGTTCAATGTGGAATGGTAGAGCTTGTGGAATTATTTGATTCAGTAGATTTTCATCCTTTATTTGTAGAGAATTTTGACAAGCAGAATGTCCAAAATTTTGGTTTCTTAACCTTTTTAGTTTAAATGATTAATAGATAATAAAAGCCATTTGATATCCCCATGTGATATTCACACCTCATACATGATTTTGAAAATCTTACAAGGTACTTCATGGTATAATATATTAATTGTTCTTAATTTCTCTTTTATTTTGAGAGTTGGTTAGTTTACAAATTTTAAAATTGTTGTATATAATTTGGGCTAGTTTTCATTATATGAAGAAAATAATTTTTTCTGTTAATCATGTGAACTTATTATGCTCTATTCATTGTATCCTCTACTCACGTAATGTTAATATTAATTATTTTGGTTATAATGCAAAATAATAATTTCAAACTTTCAAGTGGCAAAACTTCTGTAATAAACTTCTGTAATAATTTAATTTCCATACATGTTGACACTAGTTCAAATTTAATTTCGATGCATGTTGACACTAGTTCAATCGTCTTAATCTACAAAATCTTTTGAGAGATTACGTATTTTAAGAGATCTTCTAAACTCTATATTCTACGTTGTAAATGGAGAAAACCTACAGTTTCATTTGTAAGCGAACGTGTTCTTGCTTTTAATGCATCTATATGTAGTGAAGACACCTTTGATTCTACCAGATTCAAAATTGCATTCGAGTACTAGTTATTCGGGTCGTCTTAACTAATATTTTTAGTTTCCTCTGATATCTCAGGTAAACACGGCTGCCAATTTATTTTTAAATTTTTAACAAAAATATATAATATATTAGTATAGAGTTACTACTCCAAGATTCTCCAAATTTATCTAAAACAAAGTACACCTTTATATCATTGGTTAGAGTGTTAGGGGTATGATATGTCATGCAAGAGTTGTTTATGTAAAAATGAAAAATGAATGATAGAACATACATAAAATCTTTTGTTCGTGCTTCAGGCATGGTTCGCAGTATTGGTCACGGTTGTGGTCGCAGTGTAACGGATTCCGACAAAGTTAGTGTAAACTGGCCGATACGGATCGTGTATCGGACTTAAAAAATAGTTGTGTATTGACCGATACGGTGGACCATGGCTTCAGGTTGGTCAAAAAAGAAAAGAAAATAATAATAATTGATAGGGAAAAATAACCTACCTTAACCAACCGCCAGACCTCTTCGACATATTTCGTTATGAGAGATAAAGATTTCCATCGGATAAGAATGATGACATTTCGTATCCAGGATAATGAATGACGACGTGGTTCAACAAGGTGAGGATAACCTTGGCACAATTTGAGAAAGTCAAAGGAGTAAATCATATCCCCTACAAATCTAGCAACAAACGATCTCCTCTGATCTCGCACAAGCGGATCTCCCGCGGGATCAATTTGATTCCAATCGACAGCCATAAATAGGGCACCAAGCCGTTAAAGAAGGTACGAGAAAAAACCTCTAAACAGAATATTACATAATTATTATGTAATACGATTACAAGTATTAACTTGATCGTCGGAGGGTCCTCGGCTGGCACCCCACTGGTGCCATTCGAGATGACGTCCCTTTGTTTTGTAGATAAACGCTGTCGCTCCGAGTCGCGAGGATTTTTGCATCAACAGCTGGCGCCGTCTGTGGGAACGATTAGTTTTCTGAAGAAATAATAATCCTGACGCGACTTGGCTCGGACGGCAAGACAAAAGTTTCCGATCATGGAAACCATCCCAAAGTCATCAATTGACAACGGGTTTCCATATACTTATATAAGGACGGGTCTCTACATCATGATTACCCGTCCATCGTATTGGGGGCAAAACGGTGGGTTGGGTGATGTCACTCAGTGTACGACAACAATAATCAAAATTTGGCCCGTCGACCCAGGCAGTCCAATACTCCAATGTGGTGTTTTCCATCTAGCGATGCTTGATCCCCTCATTACTGAGGTTTGGTTGTCTAAGACCAAACTCTATCTCATATCTGGCAGCAGCCAACTACCAAGGCCTGATCGGTGAAGGATAAGGTCTGGTCCTTCTGCACCTGCATAAATGAGTAAGCCTCCACCTACCAGACGATAGTCGTCACCTCTCTTCCTTTGCAGGAATTGCCTATCGACTTCAGATTATACAGAATTTTGGATTGATAATCCATGGCAGGTTAATTTTCAGTAATCATAATATAATATTTTTAGACAACTGTAAATTGTTGCAGCACCAGGCACCCCGTTCGCTGTATAAACGTCTATAGAATGGGTCATCACCCAAGATCCCATCATCGGGGGCAGAATAGTGGATCACACGATATTAATCGTCAATCTACATATTAAAGGAAGTAGGTTTTATCATCGCGGTGTCGTATATAATTAAAGCTTCCTTCATTTATTAGAAAGACACGACTACCTCTCGTATTAAAGGGGTCACCCTCCTTCAGACTACACCTCTTTCCCCCATAAGGGTTACAAGGGATGATAATATGTGTCCTGTACTACAAGGACCCGGGCTGAATGAATCCCGTAATCAATATCCCCGTACTATAAGGGATAATAAATGAGTGTCATGTATTAAAAGGACCCGGGCTGGATGAATCCCGTAATCAATATCCCCGTACTATAAGAGATAGTAAATGAGTGTCCTGTATTAAGAGGACCCGGGCTAAATGAATCTCGTAATTAATATCCCCGTACTATAAGGGATAGTAAATAAATGTCATGTACTACAAGGACCCGGGCTGAATGAATCCCGTAATCAATATCCCCTTACAATAAAGGATAGTAAATAAAAATCCCTTACTAAAGGGACGAGCTGAGTAAAAGCTCGTAAAATTTAATTCCCTTATTAAAGGAGTGATGACCTGAGTGAAGCTCGTACAATTTATTCCCTTACCAAGGGAAGATTACCCAATGGAAAAGTACCTGAGGGAATACTACTGAAGGGAAGAGTACCCAAGGGAATATTGCCCAAGGGAAGAGTACCCAAGAGTACTAAAAATAGTACCCAAGGGTACCAAAAATAGTACTCAGGGGCAGATTACCCAAGGGTACCAAAATTAGTACCCAGGAGAAGATTACCTAAGGGTACCAAAAATAGTACCCAGGGACAGAGTACCCAAGGGTACCAAAAATAGTACTCAGGGACAGAATACCCAAGGGTACTAAAAATAGTACCCAAGGGCAGAGTACGCAAAGGTACCAAAAATAGTACCTAGGGACAGAGTACCTCGGGGAACAGTACCTAGGGCAAAAAAAAAAAAATTACTGTTCACATGAACGGTACCCGCGGGCACTATTCCCGAGGGATCAGTGCCTAGAAAAAAAAATAAAAAAATTACTGTTCCCTCGGGAACAGTGCCAGGGGGGAAAAAAAAAAAAATTTACATTCCCAAAGCTAAACGAGCAAGCTGGGGAATGGGGGGCAACTGATAGGGAAAAATAACCTACCTTGACCAGCCGCCAGACCTCTTCGACATATTTCGTTATCAGAGATAAAGATTTTCATCGGATAAGAATGATGACATTTCTTATTCAGGATAATGAATGACGACGTGGTTCAACAGGGTGAGGATAACCTTAGCACAATTTGAGAAAGTCAAAGGATTAAATCATATCCCCGACAAATCTGGCAACAAACGATCTCCTCTGATCTCGAACAAGCGGATCTCCCGCGGGATCAATTTGATTCCAATCAACAGCCATAAATAGGGCACCAAGCCATTAAAGAAGGTACGAGAAAAAACCGCTAAACAGAATATTACATAATTATTACGTGATACGATTACAAGTACTAACTTGATCGTCGGAGGGTCCTCAGCTGGCACCCTACTGGTGCCATTCGAGATGACGTCCCTTTGTTTTGCAGGTAAATGCCGTCGTTCCGAGTCGCGAGGATTTTCGCATCAACAATAATAATAATAAAAACTATAAGATATGCTTGTTTGTTTCATAGGATAGGGAAAAATAAGAGACCAAACATGAAAGAAACTCACAATATGCTTTGTTTAATTGTCACAAAGAATTTCTAGCGAGATAAATGTTGGGAAAACAATTCTATTATTTTTTTGCTTTTTAACAATTTAATACAATACCAATGTATATAATAAATTTACATTTACAACTTAATAAACAATTCCCACCGATAAGTTACTTTTGTCAGCAACCTAGTAACACAAATTAATTGAGTTAACTGGTTTTCTGATATTTGTGTGTTTCCAGATTCTACCAAATATAGTTTCATAAAATTCAAATTATGAATCTTAAGTTATGATTTTGGAGAGGCAAAAAGGTATAAATCAAAATTACATGAGTCTTTTACTTTGGTAAAAACCACATCCCACTGACCTAAGTTAACTGGCAGGTACAAAAATCACATCAGCTCAAAAGCATTTGAAATTGCAAAATCACATAGAGCTCCGGTAAAATATTTATTTCATTCTTTATATCAACAGGAAACACAGGTGTTGCAACTTAATAATCACAAATTCACAAACAAATACAATCGAATAGCACGGTAATCCAATAGTTGACGTTCGTCACATTTTTTCGAATTTTAGCAGAAGGTCCTCAAAGTGAAGAGGAACTTAAAAATTTTATTTTCAAGCTTTTACCATTTCGGAAATTATGTTATCAAGATTTGTGCTCGAGATGGTGGTGACTTGAACTGGAAGGAGATGGCCCCTCCTCAAGGGTAATAGGAAGGTTAGGATGGTAATGTGCAGATTTAGCATGCATACCTTCACCAAACACTTCATTCTTCCTGATCACTTCATCAACATGCACATCATCATCAATTGATAGCACAACAGCTTCTTGTCCATGTGGGCCCTGAACAATGGCCTCCTTGATCTTTAAATGTTCATCGGCACGTATGATATCAGTTTCCTGTACTGTCTTCTTCTTCCTCTTTTTGATGAAGCAACAAAGAGCGACTGCCAGGAATGCTAGGAAGAAGAAACAGCCAAATGAGACAAACACAATAACTATAACCGTAGAATGGTTGTCTGGCGAAGGTGAAG
The DNA here is from genome assembly GCF_030987335.1 of Cornus florida. Taxonomy (NCBI): domain Eukaryota; kingdom Viridiplantae; phylum Streptophyta; class Magnoliopsida; order Cornales; family Cornaceae; genus Cornus; species Cornus florida. Next base: position 73,239,872 of record NW_026775579.1, on the reverse strand, counting down.
GTGGTGGCGGAACAACATGAGGAGGTGGTGGTGGAACGACATGAGGAGGTGGCGGTGGAGAAAAATGTGGGAAGTCGAAGTTATTTGCAGGAGAGGCCATCTGAATGTTGTGAAAATTCTGAAGATATTGGATTGACTGGATGTGGAGAAACACTACTTCTGGGGGCTTATTTGTAGTGTGGATTTGATTATGTTGTGCAACTCAATGCTTTCAAGTTTATTGAGACTTGACTCTCATGCTAAGATTTGGAGTGATGTTGTCTTTGATTGCAGTGGAAAACACTTCTCAAACCTTACCTTGCCTATCTTGCTAGGCCTGTTTTCTACATCAAAAGAATTAAAATTTTCATGGGAAGTTTTGCTGAGCATTCGGGTGTGCATTTTGTTCGTCACTACTCTAATTCAAGCAGTCTACCAAATTTGGTTCTACGAGACTACAAGACAAGGCTACTTTTTGATCTATTTTCATCCAAACAGAGCCAGAGCTGTTCTTCAATTTTCCAATGATTGTTGTTATATTACATTCTTCACAAACTAAAAGCAATTATGCAACTCTTTGGTGGTTCAATATTTTTTAAGTGACTCCTTTTACAGTTTCAACTTTCAACTTGTAGTTGTAGGTACACAAAATTGAGCACAGGTTTTTGTTTCAGAATTTCTCTTTAATAATTTCCAAGAACTACCGCCATAAATTCATTAATCAACCTTCAGTAACAATCCAAACGTACTTAAAAACAGAAACCAAAAGAATATATATATATATAAAATCATAAGTGTACATTGTTTCGAGTAAACAAAATGTTATTACAACTGATAGAATTTTATTTGCATGGGTGTTGACATACAAGATTATTTCAAATAGGATATAGGTGGAAAGCAACTTATGGAATAAGGCAGCTCTAAAAGACATGGTACTAAGCAACTCTCAAAATAAAATAAAATAAAAATATTGGGGGAATTTGTAAGAAAGGTGACATCTCACCACATTAAGCCAAATCTGCCCAGAAAAGGAAATTTAATGATGAATAAAAGAACAAGTATTTATCCCTCAAGTCACGCATGAACTGGAAGACGGAGTAAAGTAGAAGCTAACAGGAAACAAGAAAGGGGTAGGATTATTATAAGTATGAAGAAGAGAAGAAAATTTACTTGCGAATTCCCATTATCAGTGAAGGGAAACCCTGTTCTGTGTAAGCAGATGCGAGAAAATAACTTCATTCCATGTGTCAGGTACTCCAGGTAAGCACCAATGGCTACAATCAGGCACAGATGGATTGTCGCCCCAAGTACTCACATGTGCATCGCTATGAAATGCGCCCATGGGAGTAACATGCAGCACTGTCACAGGACTCATCATGTTCTTCACCACCTTCATTATGATGTCAGAAAATGGGTTACGGTCTCTGCCTCTAGTTTTTGATAAGGGCTGTTGAGTCACTTTGCAGTTCTGACGTGTTCCGCCACTGGCATAAAAATAGCAAGTTAGCAACAAAGTCAGTCACCTTACATATAAGCTTACATTGTAACTTGTGAAGTTGTGATGCAATGTGGAAATGTACATAAAATTAAATGATAAATAAGCATTCAAGGGTATAAAATGAAGGATAGACTTGATAAAGTGCCAAATAACTAGCTCTATTGGAGGATTTTTTATTTTATTTTTTTTAATCACGGTAGCAGTTCGATGAAGAGTACCATAAAAAGAGAAAAGAAGACTTATTCAAGTGGTGGTACCATTGCCACTAAATCAACTTCTTGTGTATGGAGTCTGTGGACAGGAGAACATGCAATTTCGGGCGAAAATATTGACACTAATTAGAATGTAGTAGCAAGCCGTAAAAAAGAAAAAAAAGCAGCCAAAAATATTTATCTCCATTTGCAGAAAACCATACACGAGCTAACTGAACTCCTCTGAAGTGAATTCTATTTAAAAGTTTTGACTCCAGCTATGAAAAATTTCATGAAGGTGCTAACACGATTTGGCAGCAAATACACTAAATAGTATAACGCACCTCCAATGAGAAGCTTCAGAAGTCCGAAAGAATACGTGTATTCTATTTGTATCGACCATGTTCTTGACCCAAGATGCCCAAGTATCTAATGCAGTTCTGAAGGCAGCAGTTATGGACATTCCAAGCTTCATCCTTCCACCAACCTGGAAATAGCAGCCCCTGCATAAAAAACATATTAGAAGCATTCTGCAGAAACATTTATAAAGATACTGTCTTAAATTCTAAATTCCAGAGACTAAACCTGAAATTTTAGCAGTTTTGAAACCAAGGGGAGTTTTCCATGAAATTGATAATCTGTCATATGCAATGCATGTCAGAATTGCAGAATATCATGTTTGGTTGTCCTGATGGTCACTATAGGCAGCACAAAAGTTATTATTCAAGAACTTTCTTTTTTTCTTTTTCCAAGTTATTATTCAATAACTTCTCAAATGTGATCAGTGTAGCATAAATGCATCAGGTGATATATATATAGAGAGAGAGACAGAGAGAGATATGCACATACAAGACACTAACATTATGAAAACAATACTTTAATGAACTGATTGCACAACTAGTGAAACTTTATATCCCTAAAGATCTACACAAAAGGATCTATGCAAATTGAAGGAAATGTATAATTGGAATATAATTACAGTCCTAACAGTTAAACTTATTTTTACCTAAATATTTTGGCATAACAAAAACAGATTATTCTGTTTCCACTTTAATTTTATTTTTTTTATTTTTATTTTTTGAGTAGGTACCATTTAATGTCATTTTACCCCATTATTTGGCAAGGTGTTCCAATTATTTTGTAGCCTTGTCGCACCATCACCACACCATTTTAAACACACAAAACAAGTAGGGAAGATAAATTAGCTTCTGCGTTGTGCTTATATGTTCTCAGATCTATAGTATTTCTACACATCAAATTTAGAATTGTTAAAAGGTCAGTACACGACTGGATTGCCCATTTAAGCAAATATCATTCCGCAGTTTTAAAAAAATTGCTTCGGGAGTACCATAATTATATTTCTTTTTATTTTTACAGTTGTGTCCAATTTTTCACAAGGATATCCCCTTCAGAAGACTGAATTTATTTTTTACAGTTATGTCCAATTTTTCACAAGAATATCCCCTTCAGAAGACTGAATTTATTTTTTACAGTTATGTCCAATTTTTCACAAGGATATCCCCTTCAGAAGACTGAATTGCCAAGAATGTAATTATGGTACTCCCGAAGCATTTTTTAAGCCCTCATTAATGGAACAAAATCCTTTCAATGATTAGTAGATCAAAAAAGCTCCCCTCTTAGAATTAAAAATTCCCAGTCATCGGTAAAATCTTGTCATTTGTCAGTCTCATGTCCATCTGAAAAAACTCATAGTGGAACTCTTAGCCCGGGTTGCAATGCTTCAATGCACCCAAGTAGTGAGGGAACATGTACCTCTCTCTTACATTTTCCTAATAAAGGCTTCTCTATTCAACTCTCCCACCACTGAGAAATTTTGATACAGAAAAGAATTCCGAAGTCAGATATGACAGGATCCTAATCACAAAGAGAGCATTTTCTTCTTTGTAATAGTGGATATCTGATGGCGCATGATATCTCAAGCTATCAAAACTCTTAAGGCTTAAAACAATAGATTAGGACACTACAAATTTTGGATACTTCACTTGAGAGACTAGCTTCTTCAAAATTTTAAACAATTAAAACGATTTTTTTTTTTCCTAATTAAAATGCCTTTCTCCTCTTGTATACTAACAGTACATACAGCGGAGAGGCTTATCTTACAGTAATGCCCTTTTGAAAATAAGCCATTCTAAAAGTCCTGCACATTTTAGATTTAGACTTCATATAATGTCATCATAAGGATTACATGTTTCAACCCATCAGATAGGCTAAAGACGATTAGAGTATGCACTCCAAGCTTCTTGTTATTTGCTATTACGTCAAATTCTATTAAGTGAAGCATGAAGCATGAAATGTGAAGAGTGAGAGTAAGGAAGAATGTAAAACTAGAGGAGATATCAAAAAAATATATATACATATATAAATGTATAGGATCATATGGCACTTCAGCTCATGACAACAAGCATACAAGGTGAATTGAAATTGGACTGATAAGTGATAACGACTAAAACTTTACATTCAACTCTAAATACCAAAGAACAATTTTGAATAAAATCATACAAGTCATCTATGAAAAGCAAGGCACCAAAATGAAATAACTTACATCTCAAAAAGTTTCGCCGGATTCCACCAATGCCCTGAATTGAAGATCAAAATATCAGAATCAATCCACTCTTTACTCATAGCATCCATCTTATCAAGTTTAACCGTTGATTTAACCCTCTTTGGTGCATGTTTTGGAACCGAGCCAGACAGCACCAGGAAAACGAACGATAAAACTCAACAGTAAAATCGAAGGAACCAAAACGAACACCTAAAAACCTAAATCTGTTTTGTAATCTTATTCCCATTTACTTTATAAACACTCCTCTTGTCCTCCACACCAGTCATGAGAAGACATACCATAGACTCCCATTGAGTCCTACTCAATGAATCACCAACAAAGACAACCGCTTAACACGAAGCATTTCTAAAATTGCGCGCACATCAAACCTCGGGAGCTCACAATTCTTGCGCTTCCACCTCCGTTTAAGGTACCCTGTATCTCTCCGCCTGTTAGCTGAACAATCAAAACCTTGTTCCACGAAAGGACATCCCGACGCATTGTACAAAGGGTAATTTTCATCAGGAACCCATCTTCCATCAAACAAATCACACTCACCATTCGAGTCAGCGGACTGAGGAATCCCATAACCATCATTATTGTGGATAACCGGGCGAAAACTCGGAAATGCATACAAGTACCCATAAAACATAGCTAAAATGAATGATAAAAATGACCCAATTACAATGACTCCATTGATTGACTGAAAAACCTTATTCTTACAATGGACACCAAATATTGGTCTGCCCAAACTAAAAACTCTCATAGTGGAATGCCTAAAATAGCCAGATGAACCCCAATACAATGTACTCACCATCTCATATACATGCATATATATATATATATATATAACATCAGTAACAATGAATTCAATTGTCACTATACATAAACCATGAAAATGAAGTCAATCTAGTATCTTCCTTCCACACAACATGCGATCAAACCCATACAAATATTAAACTAAATAACCAAAATCAGACCAATCAGAGATGAGATCGAATCAGAAACAGATTAATCAAAGTAACCAACAACAGAAGATTGAAAAGTTTACAGTTGTGCCTGTTGACACCCATTTTGGTATTTGGATTGCCAACCCATCTTCGGCCCAATCATGAAAACCAAATGTCCGTGGAACCCGTTTTGGTAATTGGGTTCTGGCCCTAATTGGATTTGATGAGCAGTGAAGTATTGAGCCGAGAGAATATAATGGGCTGAAACATGTGAAAATGAGGTTGGGTTAGGAGGTATGTTGGTAAGCAAATGATTTGGTTTTCGACTGGGATGGTGCAATGCAGTTAAGATGTTGGGCTTTACACATCACATGATGGTGGTCGGTTGAATGACGTGGCAAAATTACGGAAGATGGCAAAGTTACATGCAAATGCACTGCAGATAGGATAGTAAACATTTGAATTGCAAAAATATTAGATAAGAGTTATAAATTTATTGTGTATTTAAATGAGGTTAAGAGATAGTATTTAGTTAGGATTAGTTAGATTTGAATAATTATTAGATGTATAAGAAAATAACTAGGATTCTTGTATTTAGGAATTAGTTTGTATTCTATCTATAAATAAAGAAGGAGGCATGCTGTGAAAGGGGTCCAGCACCCTCAGAATCCTTATTATTATTTGTTTGCTTCTTCAAGCCTTTCTAAGAATAGCATCCTTGCTATTTCTTCTTCATCTCTATCTCTCTATCTGAATCTCTTGGTATCTCTCTCTCTCTTCCTTTCTCCTCATTCTTTCATTTTCTTTTCTTGCTATATCCATTATCTCCCTCTTTCTATTCTTTTGTTACGTTACTATAATTTGTTTACAGAAAGTCCTTTTAACTAAGGCATTTTTGAACCCAAAAGAGGAATTTTATTGTTCCCTTTTTTCCTCGCATCGTCTGAAAGTCAACCTTCTCAAAAGGACTGACACTATTTACAATCGAACCACCCAAGTGGTTCTGGCACGCCCGGCTTACATCAATTTTGAGATCAGCTCTAATCGGCCGATTTTAGGGTCAACATTTTTGGTACGCCTGGTAGGACTCCATCAGGTGAGCAAGTTATAGTAAAGATGCCTCCAAAGCTAAGAGGTTCGAAAGGCGTGAATACAGGAGATTATAACTTGACGATGAAAATCCACAGATCGGCGTAGGCGATGATGCCAACTCATCTATTCCATCCGACGTCCCTTTGAGTCGGGTACTGGAATCAATTATGCAAAAAATCGATGCCCAGCAAGCACAGATCGACGAGGTAAGGTCTCAAATGGGAGAATTAAATCAGCTTTTGGTTGCTCAAAGGCATGAAATGAGGTCGATGACTGGGGAGTTAAACCAAATGATGTACACTCAGTTGGAGAAGATGAGTCAGAAACTTGAAACCAATGTACCGGCAAATCAAAGCCGACAAGATCAGGCTGAAGCGTCTCACGTCAATGAGTCCATATTTCAGCATTTGACGGCACCATTGGTTCATATATCCCAAGGACCTCGAACAAACGCCATACTGCCAAATGCAGGACTTGGTGTTACGATCAACAACGTGCCGAATCATACATTTGGCATACCAATGGGAAATCCGCCAATCTTATCAAATCCGTTGGTGGTGAATCATGTGCCGGTGTTCCAGCCATTAATGAATGATCAGCCTGTGCAGCGTTCCAATGAGCAGCCAATTCCACCAGTGAGAAATCAGCAAGAAGGTGTCAGCCATCTAAACCAAGGTAGGGTCAATCCTTTGATACCTCCAGCGACTGCTGGGGGGCAAGGGAATGCCGATCCACAAAGGGAGTGGGTTAATCCATTCATTCCGTGGCACCCAAATGATCCTCCACGAGGAAATGTAGGGATTGATAGGGCTCAGATTTTGGCTTTAATACAAGCCGAAGTAGCACAAGGTCGCAGACGTGCTTGGCCGGTATACAGAAAGCCCTATCCTGATTACATTGATGCCTATGAGTTGCCTAGAAATTATCGGTATCCCGATTTTTCTATGTACAGTGGCGAAGAAAATTTCTCTGTAGTACAGCATATTGCATGGTTCACTGCACAATGTGGAGAAGCTGGTACTAGCCCTTGGTTAAGGATGAGGTTATTCTCTAGCTCTCTTGCCGGGGCAGCTTTTAAATGGTACAACAACTTACCGGCTAATTCTATTCAGACTTAGGATGAGATGGAGGAAGCGTTCCATACCCAATTCTACCGAATAGAGACAGAAGCTACACTGGAAGACATATCTCGATTATCTCAGTTGCCGAGTGAATCGGTTGAGACTTTTGTTGCTAGGTTCAGAAAGGTTAAACTCAAATACCGAGTAAATTTGCTAGAACCAGAATACATCAAGTTGGCATTAAATGGTTTAGACATTGAACATCGCAAGAGGTTTGATGGGGTTGAGTTTCAAGATCTCTTTGATTTGGCAGACATGGCTTTTCGGTATGAGGAAATATTAAAAGAAAAGAAAGAGAGGAAGAATTCTTCTAAGGGTACTTGGTACAAGGACACTAATTATGAGGTATTCTCGGCAGAAGTTGGAGATGAATTAGAAGTTGACGTTGCAGAGGTTAATATCAAAAAGTCATACGTTTGTGAGGTGTTGGTTAAACCTAAACCGACCACGGGGGGCAATTCATCAACGTCAACATTGGCAGCAAGGAAAGGTCCTGCCGATACCGGGAAAAGTTATTCGTTCGACTTATCGAAAACAGATCAAATTTTTGATCACTTGATGGCCAATAAAATGATATCTTTACCTAAAGGGCATAGGATTCCATCGGCAAGTGACTTGAAGGGAAAAGAGTATTGTAAGTATCATAACTCTTGGAACCATGCTACTAATGATTGTATTGTTCTACGAGGTGTATTGCAGAAAGCTATTGATGAAGGCACTTTAAAATTCCCGGAGAAAACTTCAGAGACCATGAAGGTGGATACTAATCCGTTTCCAACAATCACATCTACAAATGTAATAAGCTTAGCCAAGTGAGAGAATTGGCAAGAGGTAGAGAAGATATCTGGTGAGTTCCTTTCATCAACTACGACACCTGAAAAGATGGCAGAATTGCAGAAGCAATTAAGGGAGGCTCAATTAGCCTTGATTAATCATAGTTGTTGCCCAAATTGCAAAGGAAATCAACAAGCAAAGGAAGACGTGTCAATGGAGGTTCAACCAAAGAAGAAATGAATTATTGAGAGGCTTATTTTCCCATTGAAGCCTGGGGAGGAGCCTCGGCAAGGTGATTCCAACAACAGCCATTTGAAAGCAGGAAGGCCAACTCGGCAAGGTGATATATCTAGCCGATTTCATTCCCAAAATCGGCATCCCAGTTTTAAGAGGCAGTCACCGGTTCAGTCAGAGATTTGGGTACAGAAATGAGCCAATTCATATAGAGTACGAACTGTGAAACCGAGGACAGACTCGACTGAAGATAGATGGACTCGAGTTAATCATCCAAAGTTCCCTAAAGCTCAACAATCTCAGAATGGGGGCCTCACTCGATCTCAGAAGCGTAGAGAACAAAGGAGAAGAGCTGAGGGAAAAAGGAAAGCTGAAGTAGTACAAGCAAAGGAAATCGGCATTCCAGATAAAAATGAAGAGGATGAGGAACATCAGCCGACGTGGCCTAGACGTAACAATGAATTCAGAATTCGGTTTGGCAGTTTTCCAGATGAGATGTCATGTAACATGGCATTTGTATTACCAGCAATGTTTCAGGCTCCATCGGCATCAAATGCAAATACTGAGAAGAATGAGAAGGAAACTCAGCTGATTCGGAATTTATCAATTCTTTCCTCAGAATCGGCAGAGAAGGTGGTTTTTGAAAAACCTTTGTTAGCAATGACTCAATAGCTCAGGCCTTTGTATTTTAAGGTGTGGGTAGAAGGTCAACCTATTAATCGAGTCTTGGTAGACAATGGCTCGGTTTTGAATGTTATTCCAGCAAACACATTGAAGAAACTCAGCAAGAGTATGGAAGATGTTATTCCTACTAATGTAGCAATTTGTGGTTTCAACGGAGGTTCTACCAGCACTAAAGGGATCCTTCCTTTAGAAGTAGAAGTTGGACGTAAGACGTCTTTTGCGGCATTTTTTATTATTGAATCCGCGGCTTCCTATAATTTGTTATTAGGCCGTGATTGGATTCATCCTAATATGTGCATCCTATCATCATTACACCAGATGCTGATTTTTTGGGATGGAGAAAAAGTAAAAATAGGAAATGCGATGATAAGCCATTTGTGGCAAAAGTGTATTCGGTAGATGCTGTTTTATATGACGAGGAATGTGTTCCTATCCGGTTTGTGGGAATAGCAGCCGATGGAAGACTAACCTCGGCAACCATGAGAAGAAGTATTGCCGATCGTGAAATCGGTGAGTTACAGCAGGAGAATTCCAGGCCGAAGGCAGAACTCCCTCGGCTTGCTATAATTAATGAAGTTGTTGATGGAAGCGAAACTTGAAAGGGAAGTTGCTCGGCAGCAGGCCTTTAGGGCCGCTTACATTAGGCTACAAGCATACATAGCCGAAAAACGGCTAGAAAAAAAAGCAATAATAGAACCAGGACCATCGGTTAATCTTACTGAGATCGATCGGTTCAGTAATGAAAAGTTGGATGCAATTCAGTTGGAAGACTTGGAGTTAGTACCAGCTAAGCTCGATGATCTTAAAGCAGAAACTCAGGATCCATTAAAGGAGGTGAATTTAGGCATTGACGCAGAACCTAGACCAACTTATATCAGTGCATTATTAGAACCAGAATTACAAGCCGAGGTTATCGGCATCTTGAAACAATACAGTGACTGTTTTGCTTGGAACTATGAGGAAATGCTGGGTTTATCCAAAGAATTGGTGGAACATCGACTGCCCATTAAAGATGGCTACAAGCCATATAAATAGCCACCTCGTTGAATGTCTCAAGAGGTGGTTGTCAAAGTCAAGGTGTAACGAAGAAAGATCACTTAGTCCATTTTAAAGCATCTTTTGAGAGGATAAGGGCTCATAAGCTAAAAATGAATCCAATAAAGTGTGCCTTTGGAGTATCGGCAGGAAACTTTTTGGGTTTCTTGGTTCATCAAAGGGGTATAGAGATTGATAATAATAAAGTTAAGGCAATTATTGATGCTAGTGCGCTAAGAAGTAAGAAACAGTTGCAAAGGTTACTTGGGCAAGTGAATTATCTTAGGAGATTTATTGTAAATACAGCTGGGAAGTTACATGTGTTTTCCCCATTACTCAAGTTGAAGCCGATGGAAGAATTCAAATGGGATGATATACATCAAAGGGCATTTGACCAGATTAAGAAATACTTGTCAAGTCCTCCTGTTATGATGCCACCAAGGAAGAAATGGCCAATGAAGTTATATTTGTCGGCTGCTGAAGAATTCATTGGAGCTATGTTAGCCCAAGAGAATGAGGCAGGAAGTGAACAAGCAATATATTATCTCAGCCAAGTTTTAATTCCAATCGAGTGTAGATATACATCGACTAAGAAATTATGTTTGGTTTTGTATTTTGCAGCAATGAAATTAAGAGTCTATATATTGCCGGTTTTGGTTTATATTGTTTGCCAAACCGATCTTATAAAGTATATGCTATCAAGGCCATTAATCACAAGCCGGATTGGCAAGTGGGCTTTGGCACTAATGGAATTCAACTTTGCATATGTTCCACAAAAGACGATTAAGGGAAGAGCATTGGCAGATTTTCTTACCGATCATCCCTCGCCTGAAATTGAGTCACAAGTATTTGATGAGCTTGACTCGGCATCCATATTCTTGACTCCATGGACTTTAATGTTCGATGGGTCAAGTACCAGTGAAGGCTCGGGAGCTGGTATAGTGATAATATCCCAAACAGGAATCAAATTTCGTTTTCTTTCTTTTTGGATTTCAGGTGTTCAAATAATCAAGCCGAGTATGAAGCATTAATTATCGGCTTGGAAATTCTGTTGGAAATGGCAGTCAAAGATGTCCACATTGTGGGAGATTCGAATTTAGTGATTAATCAAATCTTAGAAGACTTTAGATGTTTGAATTAGCAATTAAGACCATTCCATTCATTGGCAACCTAATTGGTTAACCAATTTCACAATGTGACTTTGGAATATAGACTAAGGGCCATGAATAAAATAGCTAATGATTTAGCACAGACAGCTTCAGGAGTTAGGGTGCCAAGTGGAATGAAGGAAAAAGTAATGAAGATTATACGCCGATCTTTTCCATCAGCTGAAACAAGAAATCAAATTATGGAAGAAGTCTTTGCCACTGATGTTGCCGAATTGGATGATGATGATTGGTGAATTCTTTACATCTTGTTCTTGCAACATCCAACTCCTGAAGCCGATCGAAGAATTAAAAGAAGTGCAGTCAATTATGTGCTTATTGTAATACCCCTAATTTTAAAAGGCTATTCCTGGAATTTAATTTATGGCTTATTTGCATTTTATTTGCTTATTTGCGTAATAGTTTTAAGGTTTATTTGTTTGATTAGTCATGTTACTTAATTAATTGCTTAATGGTTTATTTATTTATTTAATTGTGTTTTTATTTATTTAGTTGTGAATTTGTTGATTAAGTGTGACTTTATTTGTTTTTATTTATTTAGTGGTGGTTTGTGAATTAATTAATTAGTTATTAAATTGTATTTTCTTTTTCTATTTTTCGTTAATTGAATTAATTATTAAATGGTATTTTATTTTTCTATTTTTCATTAATTGAACTTAGGGTTTTATTTTTTTTCTTTAGCCGACTTAGTTTCCTGTCTAGTATTAGGACTAGAATTAGGGTAACCTTAATCCTATAAATATATACATTAAGGTTTTACCTAGGGTTTTAGAACTTAAACACGTCGGTGGAGGCAGAGAGAGAGAACAGAGGAAGGCTTACAGTAGTCGGAGTTCGCCGGAGAATTTAGGAAGCAACGGTGCAAGGTTTCAAACTAAGACCTAAAGGCAAGTTCTAAATCTATCTCTTTCCCTTAGGCTCGTCTTCTTTGCACGTCTAACACAACTCCAGGGAACTGTTAAGGATTAAAATGAAACTGGATTTCTTGTACCTCTGTTGTTTTAAAACTGATTATAGTTGAAACGTGTGTACTGTTTGTTTTAATTTCTTCCTTGTGTAACCTCTATTTAATTCGTGTAAACTAATGAATAATGATTTTAATTAGTTCTATAACATGTTGGGAAGCACTAGAATTAATTTAGGTTGCAAGTTTGTTTTGCTACAACAGTCGACGCTCAGGAATGCTTAAACTGCTCGTATTAAATTCTTTTTGCAAAATCCATTTATTAGTTGAGTTTAGAAATTGAACAAAGAATTTAGTGAATTATGGATTAACTTGGAACCTAGTTTAATCATCTAAGTACCTTAGGAATGGAATTCAGATCAACAGAAACACACCGGATGTGGAAGGGATGAAGAACAGAGAAGAGACGGCTCAAGATTTCAAAGAGACGGCTCAAGATTTCAAAGAGCCGGCTCTTTGGAGCAAAGAACAGGCTCCATAGGAACATGGAGCCGGCTCTAAGGGGTCTTGGAGCCACCTCCAAGGCAAGGAGAGCTGGCTCCAAGTAAGAAAGAGCAGGCTCTTTAACCGGCTTCCAGTTTTAAGTTTTCTGCGATTGGTTTGGCTAGGGAACTCGGATTTTGAGATTTTTAGTTTCTGTTGGAGGCTATACAGAGGTGTTTAAAGGTGGTCTAAGCTTGATTAAAATCCTTGAGAGAAGATTTATGCAAAATAAAATAACTTTGTTTTAATGCGATAGTGGGCAATGCTTAATTAATCAGTTTACTGTGTTTTTGTTATGAAAGGATGCAGAATTGCTTAACACTTAGAATAGCAGTTCTTGGTAATAAAATTCTCAATTAAACCTATCCCAATGTTATAAAATAATCGTGTGGATTTAAATGGTTTAGTATGCTTATCTGGCCCTAAGTTGGTTTACAGTTTGGATGGGAGGAGCTGCAAGATGTTTAAGCTTTGGTATTAAAAATTCTTAGTGATGTTTTGTAGTTAGTCATGTTCCAGAGTTACTAAAAATAAACCTGTGAACATTTATTTTCTGTTATGGTTGGTTAGAATTAATTGGTTTACATGTATAACCTGTAATATCAATTAGTGGACATTTCAGAGTAGTATGGATTAAGCTTGTTAATTGACAATTATTTTATCATACTTAATATGGAACAATTGATATTTGTACTTAATGTTTTATTGTCAATTGTGAAATATATGGATTGGTTGATAGTTATATTTTTATTTATTCTATTAGCTGCCGGATGGATTGGATTGTATGCACCGGTATGGGACGGTGACATACTAGGTTTGGATTGGCTCAAAATTGCTATATCCTACCTATACGGAATAAGGGAATGGATTAAAAATAAATCCTACTTATATTTAGGCTAAGTCAAAGAAGCTGCACAAGCTGAATGACTAGCTAGATTACTGGTTATCTATGTTAAGTCTGTGCAGTTGAATAAGCTGAACGACTTACTAGATTTATTATGGATTGTTATGAACGGATTTTAAATATATTATTATGGTACCGTGACATGAGCTTGAGTCTCAGAGTCGACGGTTAGGGAGCGTATATGCAGTAGGATGCGTAACTGGCTATGCTGGTTGTGGTGTACCCTGTTAGGCTTAGGTAGTCATGCCCACTCAGGTGCGTTTTGCAAGTTGCCTTCTACTCAGGTTGAGACCCATATCATAGTCCAGCGAGAGTCCATAGTATGGATATATATATATATATACACGACTTATATAGTTATTGTTGAGTTGGTTAGAGTGTATATGCGTATCGAGTCTCTGCTTGGATTGTAATAGGTTAGAACTTGTTCGTGGGCCTGACCCATTCCTATTGTCCAGGTGTTCGTCAGTTCCAGGCTTGAGCTTGTTCGTGCTGGGCAGAGAAGATCTTCCATTCTACCGACGATGTAGGGCTTCTTTCCAGATATTTGATTTGGATTTTATCTTCAGTTTACTTTCATTTCAGTTTGGTTTTTAGGGGTCCACTGGAGATGGATTCCCGAGTTGTTAACTTATGGAGGTTTTGGATTATTGAGATTTAAGTATATTTAATATTAAAGGTTTTTTTATGTTTAGTTTTCTTTCAGCTTAAACTTTATTTATCAAATGCATTTTTGTCATCTGTGTTCGTATTACATATTAATTGTTTGATATTTCCCTCGGGTTTGGGCTTGGGCCTGATCAACCCGTGTCTCGGATCCGAGGGGTATCACACTTATGGATGGAGATCTTTATAGAAGATCGGCTGATGAAGGTTTGTTATTTCAGTGCATTAGTAAGTTTGAAGGTTTGAAGATTATGGCTAAGGTACATGAAGGGATATGTGGAGCTCACCAAGCTGGCATAAAAATGAGGTGGTTGTTACGCCGATATGGATATTATTGGCCAGGAATGAGAAAAAAATTGTAAGACTTATGCAAAAGGCTGTATAGACTATCAAAAACATGGTCCAATGCAGTGGGTCCCAGCAATAGAAATGCAATTACTAGTTAAACCATGGCCTTTAAGAGGTTGGGCTATGGATCTAATCGGCAAGATTAATCCTCTTTCATCAAAGGGTCATCATTGGATTATTCTAGCTACCGATTACTTTCCTAAATGGGTAGAAGCTGAGGAATATGTATCGGTAACTCATAATACCGTTATACAGTTTTTGGAGCGACATATCTTTCACCGATTTGGATTACCGGAAACAATTGTTGCCGATAATGGATCTGTTTTTCAAGCAAATGAAGTATTACAACTCGGCATTGATATGTAAGTGAAAATGGTTACCTCGACACCCTATTATGCTCAAGGGAATGGCCAAGCAGAAGCATCAAATAAAGTTGTGATTGAAATTATTGAAAAGATGATAAAAGACAAGCCGAGGCATTGGCATGAAGCCCTTTCAGAAGCCTTATGGCCCTATAGAAACTCAAAAAGGACAAGTACAGGGACAACTCCATATCAGCTAACGTTTGGTCATGATGCAGTGTTGCCGATGGAGTTAAACGTAAAATCGGCAAGGGTTGCCTTGTAACATAATCTCATTCCTACCGATTATAACGAAGTTATGCTTGTCGAGTTGGAAGACTTAGATGAAATCCAGAAACTTGCTTTGGATCACCTTATGGTGCATAAAGCAAAAGTCATGAGGGCTTACAATAAAAGGGTGAAGTTCAAGTCATTTGTAGAGGGCGATATGGTTTGGCAAACAGTTCTTCCACCTGGAAAGGTAGATAGGGTCTATGGCAAGTGGTCACCTACTTGGAAGGGTCCATATTTGGTTCATCAAGTATTGCATGGAGGCGCTTACAGGTTAAAAGATTTAGATAGTGAAATCCATGAGAGACCAATAAATGGAAGATACTTTAAAAAATATAAGCCAACTATTTTTGAGCTCATGGAAGAAAAGAAAAATTCCAGTAAGTCAAGATAGTGTGGATTGTATGTTATGCAAGGTATGTAGAGATAAAATTTGTTCTTGTGATGAATAAGTAGTAGCATCAATATAATGTGATAACTAGATTGTTCAAAGAAAACCATATTACTTCCCAAAATATGCAAATTGTTTGAAAATCACATTACAAATCCATAATAGTTGTCATGAGAGAATAAAAATTCAAGGTTGGTTAAAGTTCTGTTGAAATTCTTCAAATTGGGCTTTGAAACTTGCCCATGATACCCTGGTTTGATCAAGCTTCGCCTCTGTCTGCTTCTTGGACTACTCCAACTTTGGCATTTGAGTCTGGAATGCTTTAAACCTTGGGGCAGCAACTTCTGCTTCTTTCTTTAGTTCTGCCACTTTGTTGCTGTGTTATGATTTGTCTTTTTGAAGCTGAGCTAGTTGTGCGTGAAGTTTTTTCTCCTGTGCATCCAGTTCAGCAGCTTCTGTAATACCCCTAATTTTAAAAGGATAGTTTTGGTATTTAATTTGTTATTTAAACTTGCATTTGATTATTTTGGTTTGATTTACTTATTTTAAATATTTTAAGCTGCATTTGTTTACTTATTTGTTTTAAATTATTGTAAGTGTTTTAAATTTATTTGGTTACTTGTTTAGTTTACTTAAATTTAATTGAGTTAATTTGTTTAATTAATTGTTTTATTTTAGGATTTAATTGTTTTAAGTGAAATTAAATTTAATTGGATTCGTTAAAATTATATTGAATTAGTTTCAGTAGGTTGTAACGTGACTTTAGTTTGTGGGGTTTATAGTTATCATAGGCAACCGACAGTGTACAACCTAGGTTTGTCTATGGGCCGTATTATACATGGATTAGGGTTTAAAGTTTAAGGTTATAAATAGGCTTATACGGGGGTTTAGGGTTGAAGGAAAAATAAAATACAACCGTGGGTTTTCTGTGGAGGCATAGAGGAAACAAAGAGGGAGAGAGCACACAGAGGTTCACCGGAGAGCTTGGGAAGAACCGTCGGTGTAAGGCAAGTTTTATATCTAACTCAATCCCTTGGGTTTCGTGTTCTTTGCATCACTAATTCAGTTCCAGGAAGTAATAACATTAAACTAATATGGTTGCACAATTAGTTGTTTCAAAACAGTATATTTCATGCTTGTGTTTTTCTTCTATCTGTAAACTGTTTTTGTTTGTTCTTGTTTTGGGTGAGTTCGGATTAACAAAGAATGAATTTAAATAACTTTAGAGCACCTTGGGGCTTAGTTTTAATCAGTAGTGGAGTTGGTTTAGAAGAACAAAGCGGTTAAATACTGCCAGAATGGAAGGAGACGACGCACGGAAGAATAACTGGGTCACCAAAACGCAGAGCAGGCTCCACATAAAGTGGAGCCGGCTTTAGGTTTAAGTGGAGGCGGCTCCACCATTATTTGGAGGCGGCTCCACTTTGTGTGGAGCCGGCTCCTCCCAGTTTTTCATTTTTTTTTATTATTTTGTTTTCTGCGATCCTAGGCTACTGTACATGGGTATTTGAAATTTCCAGAATGTTTTGGAAGTGGTTCTAGGGGAAATTAGTGATGTTTAAACTCTTGGTAAACTTGCAGGAAGCATGGAAATTCATAATTTATCATAAGAGGCTAAATAGGGATACAGTCTGAAACTTATTAGGGAAGTTTTCAGGATTATTTTAAATGGGGATGATCAGAATTTCTTAGCTTTGAATAAGCAGTTTTAACTTGGAATCTTTATGTTTTAAATCATGTAACAATGATCTGAGATTAAGCATATCAATTAATATAAATTCGGTTAATGCTTAAGGTTAAATTAGTTGATATTTTTCAAAGAATTATGTAGATCAACTTATGGGATGTTGTGGAGTGGTTATTAGTAAGCATGTTAATTCTGTTCTAATTATTACTGTGCTTATTGTGGATTACAGAATGGTTACATTTATTCTCGGATATTTAATTTTTTTTGAGTTTTAAGTACTGGATGTATTGAAACAAGCATGCTAATTATAGATTCTTGTTATGGCCTATATTTGGATAGGTTGATATTTATATGTATTAATGTCAATGATATTACCAATAATTGGATGGATGGTGTATACTTGTTATGGATTGGTTAATTAGTTGATATTGAAATGGTTACTATCTTATACATTATCAATATTGGATGGATGGATTGTATGCACCGGTATGGGACAGTGTCATACTAGGGGGATTAGCTCAAAAATGCTAAGTCCTAACTACTCTGGATTAAGGAATGGATTAACTAAAAGTTAATCCTATTTTATTTGTAGTGTCAAGGCAACATATAGTTGAGCGGCACTACTGTGGATTTTGGAATGGAATTTAATTATATATTTTATGGTGCCACGATGTGAGCCTGAGTCTCAGAGTCGTTGGTTAGGGAGCATATATGCATGGGGATGCATAGCTGGCTACGATGGTTGGAGGTGTACCCTGTTTAGGTCAGGTACACATGCCTACTTTGTGTGCGTTTTAGCATGTTACCTCTACTCAAGTTGAGACCGGCCTGTAGGCCAGTGAGAGTCCTTTAGTGTGATTATATATATATATCTACGGACTATTTAGTTATTGTTGGACTGGTTAGGATGTACATGCATATCGGGCCTCTGTTTGGGTTGTAGTAGTATAGAACTTGCGCGTGGGCCTGACCCACTTCTGTTTTTCAGGTACACGACAGTTTCAGACTTAGACGTGTTCATGCTGAGCAGAGGTTTCTATTAACTCTACCGACGATGTAGGATTTCTCTTCGTAGCTTACTTCTGGATATTTTTTCAGTTACTTATTTTATTACTGTTTGGATTATTATTAGGGGTCCTCTAGAGATAGATTCCCAAGTTGTACCCTCGGAGGTTTTGGAATTTGTTTATTCAAATTTTAAGTATTTAACTGTTAAGGATTGTCTTTTAGATTTCTTTCAACTATTAAAATTTTTTAATTCTTATTTCGTTTAGTAATCTGTGTTCGTTATAACATATTAATTGTTTGATATCCCTTGGGTTTGGGCCTAGGCCTGATCAACCCGTGTTTCGGATCCGAGGGGTATCACAGCTTCTTTCTTTAATGACAAGTGCAATTCTTTTCCATTCTTCAAAGATCGAGCAAGCAGTTCTTTCTCTTGGGTTTGAGAAGCACAATGGTTAAGGGTTTGAGTAGACTCGGCATAAGCAGTCATCATAGAAGGGACTTGAAGTTGGAAGTTTTTAAAGAGAGCTTGGTCACCTAAAGAGAATCTTGGGTAACTACTCAAGAAGGACAAGGTTTCAGTTAACTCATTTTTGAATGAAGGGGCTAGAGACAAGTTTTGTTGCACCATTTGGGACAGGATTTGGATGGCTTTTGTAACTTCTGGGGGTGTGTCAGAGGTTTGTTCAAATGGAATTTCAGGAAGTTCAAGATCAGGTGAGTCAAAGACAGAATCAAATAACAAGTCAAGGGTTGCAAAGGGAGAGCTTAGGTTGGTACTGACAGAATTGGTTGGAATAGCCGAGCCTTGTTGTACCTGAAATATGCCATAGCTATAATAAGTTTACAAGAACAGGTTATAAAAGAAATGTATATATACATATATCATTACTTACTTCATCAGAATCCCCAACCTACTCATGAATTGATGTTACAGCCAAGGGTGGAGAAGGCACAGGGGACCATTGTTTCTCACTAACTGATAACTCGATTTTTTCTTCTTCTCCAGCATGGTCTGTAGAAATTTCTTGAATTGATTTTTGTTCTGAAGAGAGTGGAGTTTCCTGAAAACAATGCTGACTTAGTTATATTATAAGGAGAAAAAGGTAATATACGAGGTCAGGCAAAAAAGAGATTACACTGGGAGAGGCAGCAGCGGGTTTCCTTTTCTTGGATATAACTTCTTAGTCATCCTCATCATCATCATCAATCAATTCGAAGTGTCTTTTGGCTCATGACTTTTTAGGTTTTTTTCCCACCGTTTTCTTTCTTGTTGTTTTCTGGACAAAAAGTGTTAGCAAGAGAAGGGGTACGCCTCAAAAGAATAAATATATGGTTTAGTTATGGGTGTTACCTTAGTAACCGAGGATGGAGGTATGCTTTGAAGAGGGACATAAAAATCGACTTAAGTTTCTTTAGATTTGGTGGATTTTATCTGGGGCATTGGAATGAGTGCCTGGATTTATGATTAGTGAGCATATAAACCAGATAGAAGTTCTATGGAAAAGATGAGGATATATAAAACTTACTTTGCCGAGAGCGAGATCTGGTCCTACCTGCAGGAGCTGTGGGAGGAGGACGAGTTGGTGCTGTATTTGTTATTTTCTCTGGTTCAGGAGCAATAGAGAGGGTTATGGGTTCAATGGAATCCAAACCTTGAAAGTTAAGGGAAATGAACTTATAGGAGCCAAGGAGAGTGCACACGAGCTGACTGGAATCCACGGTCATGGTAAAAGTGATGTAGGATGTCCACCAATCTTCAAACTTTGGGTCAGTACTTGGTTCTTCAAGGAAGGGTTTATACTGAAACCCTTGAAGAAGTTGAGTGAATCGATTAGACACATCTTGAACTTGTTCACTGTTGGAAAGCTTCACTCGGCGATGATAGTTCTTGTTGTAAGAAAAATGGGGAGGTAATGGGATCATCTGAGTCAATCCAAATTGCCGAGCTAACTGTGCTGGGTTATAAAACTCAACCTCAGTTCGGCTCTTGGGCAAATTGGGAGCAACGGTATTACAAGGTATATCTCCTGCGACTAAGAAGTGGCCCCATGAAGTGATATAAAGGTCAATCTGTTCAGGAGAAGACTCGGCAGTAGGGGGAAACAACCAAGATGGAGCTAGTTGAAATTTGGAAAAGGAAGGAATTGGGATTGAGTCCTGATCTTGCACTAATGATAGAAGAATTGAAAATAGTTATTAAAGGAATGGTCTTTGGGTTTGACTCTAGCATATCCAAATGGTAGCAAAGGATCATTTGGAGCAGGCCGACTGGGAAAGGATAACTCAGGGAAATATGCATGTAGCCAGAACTGATATAGCCAGAATGGACCTCCAGATCTTGCAAAGTTGGAAGTAATAAGGTCGTATAAGCCTCTATACAAGGACGCTAACAGGAATGGAGCTAAAGCCATGGGTTTCCCTTTGGATAATGCGATAGCCAATTGGGTAAGGTCCTTGGTAATCTGGATAGCAGGAGCACACAACAAATATCTACACAGCCACATTAGTAAAAATCCTATGTGTTCTTGTTCATCTACGTCAGTCCCTTCTTCTCCTAACTTTTCTTTCAAGAATGGTCCATGTGGTTGCACAAAAGGGTTTAGCCCCTTTTTGTTTTGGGAAGTAAAATGAGGTTTCTTCATCCTGGAGGAGATAATTGATTTCATCCCCTCCAGGTTTTAAACCTGTTAGAAAGCAAACATACCACAGGTTCGTACTTGTTTACATCTCCTTTCTAAGCCGCAGGTTTTACCAAGTCAATCGTACTTGTTTGAATTGGATGACGTTGTGTCACTGAACTATTGATAAAAAATTAGATCGCGGTTAAGCTGGTTGTTATACACAAAAGCAAAAAAGTGTGTAGCGATAAGTGAAATGCTAAATCTATTGTATTAAATTGGATTGTTAAACAACACTTTTGTCATGTAATGTTCTTATATAAGAGTGAATAGAGACCTAACTACGTGCTTATCTGGATTAAAAACTAGATCGCGGCTAAGCAGGTCTTGAAATCGAGTTATACACAAAAGCAGAAAGTGTTTATTGATATCCTTTATTAGGATAAGTGCTAAATCTATTGTACTAAATTGGAATGTTAAACAACACCTTAACTGCATCGAATCTCCTTGAATCAAATTACATTCAATATGATGTTGAGTGATTTAGTTTCACCCCAAAAATCAGTACTGCCAGTAGGATGTTAAAATTCCTTCACTAATTTCTCCCCTTTTGCACTAGTTCAATCAAAATCCTTTGCTTTTCATTTCTTTTCCTTCTTATTCTATCTTGAACGAATTGACAATTGTTTTTATTGCCACTTTGGCTGAGGAAACTCAAGAAAGCATAGAATAATTCAAAACCACGATGTGTGAATTTTTC
The DNA here is from genome assembly GCF_030987335.1 of Cornus florida. NCBI lineage: Eukaryota > Viridiplantae > Streptophyta > Magnoliopsida > Cornales > Cornaceae > Cornus > Cornus florida. The sequence goes on along the minus strand of NW_026775579.1, from coordinate 73,218,124 downwards.
TCAATCATCAATGGAGGGACGTGTATTGTTTGGCAATCTCCGGCCACGTACAAATGAACTGAACAGATGCAAAGCTCTTGACGGTTGTGCATACGGTACCATATGAGCAGCACCCCTTACGGTGGCAAAAGTCAACAAATTTCCATACTCAGTAGCCCAACCTCCTACCTATTAACAAGACAAATATATAAATGAAATTTTCATCAGCGTCACGAAGTTCACATCAAATGTGGTATGAAAGTGATTGAGAAATGGCAGTGCATAAGTACCTGCCCTTTGTGAAACCAAGCACCATATGGGACAGTTATCTGGAAATGTAGATCTTGAGCCAATTCACGGATGAGTGACCGCGAACCAAGCAAAGGGACAACAGAATCTTGATCCCCACTGCAGTTGTGTAAATTTAAACAATTACATTACTAAATAGATTATGCTATATATATATATATATTGTATTATTCAAAATGATACCTGAAAACCCAAACAGGAATGTGATTTTCGACTATCCTTTTAAGCAAGGGCAGAATGTTGATATTGCCATCAGTATCACTGTAATTTAGATTGCTGTCCAATAGAAGAGAGGTGAAAATCAAGATATGGAAGTTGTAGTAGTTTTAATAATATACAAACAGCGTGATTGGTAAGCCTAAGTTTGATCTGTGGCCACTAGACAACAAAGATTTTGGTGAATGTGTTGAATGAAAATTAGATAGATCATTTAAATGCAGAAATACAAGCAATTTGAAGTTGAATTTAACTATATTTTCACTTCCACAAGAGATGGGAAACTATTTCTTGGATAGAACTATTGCAAGAATGAGTAGTCATTCTTTTTAGTTGAAAGCTTATCGAGAAATTGATTTCTACAATAATTGTCTATCATCGGTGAGTGGGAACCTCCTTACCACTATCGATGTCACACAATGATAGAATGATAAGTGTTCATTTTGAATTTAAAATATATATAAGAAAAAATATTTTAAAAATATCTTAATTTTTCCGCTCTTATATTTTAAATTCAAAATGAACATGTATCATTCTATCATTGTGTCACATTGGTGATGAGAAGGAGATTCCCACTCACGGTGAGTAGGCAAGATTTGTTCTTTGATAGAAATTACTCACCCACTGCACATGGACCAGCCGTATGGTAAATTGGTACGATTTGCATGAAGAGCCTTTTGAACCTCAGGAAGATTAAAATAGAAGCGCCTTTCATAGGTCATGCACACATCAATTCCGACACTAATCTTAGTAGCCTGCAACCATCGGATTCTATCAAACAAATACTTCAAAAATAGTGCAAGAATCGGTTGGATGGAGGGGGAAATAGTTACCATTTTCCGCATTCGCAGTTCTTGCTCGACTATTGATGGATAACAAACATCAAGGATTACGTCATAATTGTTTATATATTCACCAACAATGTTGTTTGCGTTGGACATAGCTTGGTTGCAGGAATCCGATAAGTTATGTGGACTAGCATAGGTATAATCATCAAAATCACAGTCATTCATGAGGGCAAGGCCAATTTCATCAGAAATCATTCCATGTGACCAGAAGAATTCGAATGTTGCCTTAGCATCCCGATCAAGTTTGAGAAGGGGATTCCCAATCTGATCAGAAGAAGTAATAGAAACGATTGAAGAAAATGTATGAACAACCAATACTTAACTAAAAACAATTCAAAAACAACAGACGAGAACTTTATAGCATGTTAAGAAGGGCATTCAGTATGAGTATCAGGTTCTTACAGCAACTCCTTTGATGTTGAACTTGAAACCTTTGGAATGTGCATTATGGTCTAGAAGAACAATAGCCAATTGTGGTATATAATGCCCTATAAAAGAACAAGAATGCAATTATCAAACTATAATAAATAGGTACTTCTGGAGAGGAAAATTAGAAGGCAAGTAGCCTATAGTTGCTCTAGTGCTGATCACAATCATACAATGTGGGACATACATTTTGCTACTTTATTCATGCAAGATAAAATGTTAACTATTTCATATGATGTGAACATTTTAAAGAAGTCATATAATTGGCAAACTAAATTTTCCTGAGTCAATATTCTGTAATTTTGCGATAATTAATGAAGAATCATCATAAATTGAGCTTGATGACAAGCAAAGAGCCAAAAGAAGCTGGTATGTTCAATTTTTTTTGTGGAAGATGGCATTCCAAAACCTTTTAAGGATATGCCAGTTTCATCATATTGAGGATTGAAGAAATGCAAAATCTTAATCAAAGAATTAACGACATTTTTGTACTTCAAAAAACAGTTAAAATTTTCAGGATCACTTTTCCCAAAAACCAAACAGAACATCAAAGGATATTACTTCCTCAAAATTTACATTTAAGAAAACGAAAGGTGAGGAACCAGGATCGAAACTTTAATATTTCTACCTGCATAGCTTTCTCCTGTAAGAAACAAATCTCTGGACTTGAATGTGGGAAACTTCTCATACCAATTTAGTAAGAACATGTGCATATCCATGGCTGCCAAAAACAAGAAAGTGAGCTTCAAAACTCCCATCAATTTATCATCTAAACACTGAGATTAAAACTTCAAATTCATTAATAAAATAACCAAGCTCGGTAATGGCCTTATGGCTATTCCCTCACCAGTGGATTCGTCACCACAAGTATAATCTGAAGTCCGGTTCGAGTATGACCATCCTACACCTGCTGGAGACTCAATGAAAAGAAGATTGGATGCTACAAAGGATAAGAACAAGAAAGACGATTAGTAATGGGGAATGTAACTTATAATGAATATGGTATAATCCGAAACAGCATTATATGTAATATACCTTTATTCCATGATTTCGTGTTTCTTCGAAGGCCTCTGCCATCTCCTCTAGGGAAGAAAGGACCCAACTCTGTAAAGGCACCCCCGCCAATTGAGGAGCAACCCGGGCCTGCATACAAAAAGTTGCATTATAATTTTGCCTAATTTGAAAGCCTCAAGCTATTAGAAGATCAATATGAAACTTCAAAATCCCCTACCTAACAAATTTCCTAGAGAAATTTTGTCCATGGAAAGGAAACATTTCTAGGAGGACCAAATTGATGTCAAAGTTCAAAGAAAGACAAAACTTCCATTTAATATATCATTGCTTGAATAGCTGTGATGAACATTCCTTTGTAGGTCTCAACATCCGAAAAAGGAAATGATTGAAAATCTGACTGTGGCTAAAAATAAAATAAAAATAAAAAAGAGTCTAACTATGACAAAAGATCATTATTAAGTGTTGCTTTGCATTATTGTCAACAAGTTTCAGAATGCAACAAAACTTTATCTTAAATTTTATAATTAACATTTTCTGAATCTTGTATGTTGTTGAGCTTTGATTGAAAAGAGGACAAAGATGGTTTTTTTTTTTTTTTTTTTTTTTTTTGGATGGTTTACATAACTGAATATAGCAGAAACATGATTGAAAAATCAAAACAGAAAGATAATATAAACCCAAACTCAAATTTTCTTACAGAATAGTAGAAGAAAAGAAAGAAGAATATATTAAATTATAAATAAAAATTAAATAAAAAGAAAAAGAAGGCACAACACCCATAACCAAAAGAATAACAATGCCTAAAATGCTCAATTGAAGACATAACTCACTAACTAGACAAAACACTCCACATAAAAATCAGAACCCACTTATAAAACATGAAAAAAATTCAGAATTAGTACTATCTATATGATATAAACATGTATATATTTATTTATATATATATAAATACAGAGACAGAGAGCCATCATAAGTACATTTGCCTACCCATAACCAAGAACAATGGCTAAATCCTCAACGTAAGACAAAACTCACTAACTAGACAAAACAGTCCACATAAAAATTAGAACCCACTTGCAAAAACATGAAAAAAAATTCAAAATTAGTACTCTCAGTATGATGTACATACACATATACATATACATATACATATATAGAGAGAGAGAGCCATTCCATGTTAAACCAACCTCCATTGAGCCAGAGAGTGAGGGGCTTATGATCAGGGTCGTCCTCAGCTTCAACAAAGTAGTAAAACAAACTCCTCCCAGCCTTCAAATCCACATCAACATACCCAGCATACTGCTTGAACCCAACCTGTGGCTGTCCAGGCAAGCTCACCACTAGATCCTCCAATGGGTACCCATTGATCACACCCAATAACAACCCCACAACACTCAACCCACAAAACCACCAGATACCCATCTCACCAAATCCAACAAATCTCACACAAAACCCACAACTTTATCCAATCTCTCAACTCCTTTTTTCAGAATTTTCCTTATCTATACAGATATAGATATAAATATATGTGCCCAAAAAGAAAAAATTGTAGCAAATAAAGAATTACTACTATAATGAATTTTGTTTGTTAAGGTCACGTGAGTTCTCAAGATCTAAATTCTATCAGAACTTGTGATATATATATATATATATAGAAAGAGAGAGTACATATAGAAAGAGAGAGAGAATAGAGACGTTAGGAAGTAGGAAGTTGCAGGTGTGTGCTGGGGGAGTAATGTCGTGGTCGAATCGGTTGCTTTTGCAAATTTATTGTTCGTTTTGAAAAATGGTATTTTATGCGAAATTACAGGTATGCATAAATGGAATTAAATGGAGTTCATTTTTTTTGAATTCCAAATGTGCTCTTTTTAAATTTTAAAAGAACTTTTTTTAACTAGTACGTAGAAAAGTAGGGATTTTTTCGTTATTTAACTGATTTAAATATTTTACTTCAATATATTTTCTATGCATTCGATTAATTTACATGTTGTAACTATATATATATATATATATATACAGTATATATATTTTTTGGTTGTAAATTTGTGATTGGTATGTAGTTAGTTGTTTATCATTACTTTTAGAGTTATATAGAGACGTTGGAAGCCGCAATAAGTTGCGGTACTGCCGCACGGGGGTTGCTTTAGGTGTGGTAGGACTAGGGGTAATGACTGTAAACCCACCTTGGCATCTCCAAAGCTGCTAAAGTCTGCACTCAGTCAAAAAGTCAAACCAAAAAAAAAAAAAAACACAAAGGAGTAAATAAAATCCACTAGGCTAATAAATTGACCAAAAATAAATACTTCCATCTCGTCTCACAAAAATATGTCTATATTTTTTTTTTTTTTTCTATGTGCTAAAATAATTGTCTCAATTCAAAATTTAATGTACTATTATTTTTAATATTCTTAATTTGTCTTCTTTATAAAAGCACGTGATACTACTATAAAATGGTATAGTTAAAAATTTATTTTCTACCACTATTTAAAAAAAAAAAGAAAATTAAAAACTACACACTTAAAATGTTATATTTCCAAAAAGGGATTTTATTATTATTATTATTGTTATTTTATTTTTATGTGACAGGGTAGTAAATAACTTGTCGAAAGAGGAGAAAATTTTGGTTGTGCGCTCGTTACACCATGCAATGGGCACATTCAATCCTACTGTATAATACACGCAATAGTGAACGGTCGCAACTAACTTTCTCTCCAAAAAGTGTGTGGCATAAATTATCTAATTAAATCTAAGATTTTGACTAGAGGCTCTCTCAATATCTCAATTTGGTAAAAATTATTTTATGTAAAACTAAATGCCATGCACCCCTAAAGTGTAATAGATTAAAAAAATATTAAGTTACCAAAAACAATGTAATAAATTATCTAATAATTTTTTTTTTTTTTTTTCTAGTGATATTTTTTTTATCTTTTTAAATGAAAATTCGAAAGTACAGAATAAAAAAATGAAAAGAAAAGAAAAGAAAATATAACTAGAGTATTAATAAAAATCTCCCACTCTTATGTGTGTTTTAGTACTCTCCTACATAACCTACAATCACATTTTGTAATATATCATTATATATTTGAATATGTAATTACAAAAATTAATGCTTGAAGAGAGCTCCTCACCATCACCTCCCTATTTTAACTAATAAATTAAAAGATGCATTGAATGATTTATTTGAATTTTTATTATATATGAAAAGCTCGTAACTCTTTTTACAAAGAAGCTATCTCAAAGGTATTACTCTTCAGAGAATTAGAAATGATCTGGGAATATTTTAGGCTTGCTATGTTCATTTTAACTTTTAAATATTTCTTTTTTTCCTTTTCTTATTAAAAATCACGCATCCACTTTGTTCTCATGAAAACTTGAGTTTTTATTTTTATTTTTTTATCTTTTACTCTAAAAGTAAAAAAATAAAAATAATTAGATTACCACTCTAAATTAAATATTGTTCATTTTTTAATTTTTTCCTATGAAGTTTAATATGCCATGTAGTTAATATAAATTGGTCGTAGTTGTGTGAACACCAATTAGAATATACTAGCCGTCAATGGAGTATATAATATGTATATGTACGTATATTGCTGAGCCTCCATGATATATAAGAAGATTGATTATATAATTTATTTACGAATATATATATATATATTTTTATTTCTCTTTGTAGGTTATTGATTGGATAACTATTATTCCTCAATATATGGACAATCCCATATGCTCATCTATACCTTTGTTTGGTACATAGGTGGAAAGGACAAACCAAGCAAATACAACTTTTTTATTTTATTATTATTTTTTTGTCTCTTAATCAATATTAAGAGTTAAATGCTAGAAGTCATCCACTTTAGACAAATGATCTAGAGCCGGGCACGTAATTGGAATTAATAAATTTGAGAAATGGAATTCAGAAAATTAAAATAATTTTATTTTATTTTATTTATTTATTTATTTTTTTAATTTTATCAATTTCAATTTCAAGCCACCAAACATAGTTTTATTGTATTTTAAATTAGAAATGTTACTTAATATGAAATCGGAAATCAGGTCATGGTATTACGAGACATTTTATTTAATATGAAATCGGAAATCATGTCATGGTATTACATAACGAGACATTTAGATGTCATTGTAACTTGTATCGCGAGGCTCCGCTCCGTACTATCTTTGTTAGAACAGATTTTGGATCATCTTAGGGAAGAGAATTTAAAATTCGTGAAGTTTCGATTTCTTCCTGATTAATAATAAATATATAACAGTAAATATTATTTTATACAATATAATTTTTCTTTTTCTTTTTTATTTCTTATGATAATTTAAAATTTTTATTTTTATTATAATTATTAAATATTTGACTATACTTAAATTTTTTTTACAAATTGTCTTAAAAGATGTCTTACAAAATGTTCAAGCTTGAATTGTTTCTTTAAAAAAATATATACGAGGGTGTCCCGAACCCGAACCAACAGTGGTGTGGATTGGGACAATGTGAATTTTAAATATATATATATATATATATATATATATATATATATATATATATATTTGTGAGATATGTTTGGGAAAGAAGCATTGCATCCCGAACCCGCCCTCTTGACATAATTCAAAATTCATGGTTTCCTGTAAGAAAAGAGGTTTAAAACGGCTGCGGTTCAAAAGAGAGAAATACAAGCTAATTTCATATAATGATAGATCTTATTTGTGTGAATTCATATATATATATATATATATATGACAAGATCAATAAATATAAGAAAGTTGCTGCAAAAGAAAAGATAGAGAGACAAATATGGAAGTTGAAAAAGAAAAAAAAGAAAAAAGAAAAAAGAAAAAAGGAGAGAGTACATTTTGATTTTTATTATTATATATTTTTTAATTTTGTTATTTGGGTATTTTAGACATTTCAATGGTCAAATTGACCAAATGTCCTTATTTGCATAAATTGTATAATGTAGGGGGTTTTGCGAAAAACAAGGGGTTAATTGTACATTTTGTATATTATAAGGGAGGGTTTTTGCACCTAACCCTTATTATTATTATTATTTTACGAATTTAACTAATCATAAACATACATATATTACTTAGTGACCTAATTGGTAGAGCGTCTAACTCTTCAAATAGGTATCGTTTTGAAGTCTTTCCTCCTCCTAATTTGCTAAGATTAAAAAAAAGAGAGAGAGAGAGAGAGAGAGAGAGAGAGAGAGAGAGAGCACAAAGGTTACATTGAAAACTGAAAACTATGACTTTTATTGTTTTTTTTCATTTTTCATTAATACAAGATGAAGTGACAAAAATAAAAACAGGACGAAAGAGGACCTACACTTTGTACAAAAATTGTTTTCTAGAAAGCGGTTCTTGGCGCAAGTGAAGACAGTCAGACATATCATTATGTTAATACAATAATTCGTTTTCCTACTTGACCATGCTTCCCTTTCTTCCAATTATTAATAAGCCTCCACTTTATTGTGCAACTATTAACAACCACCATCATTTACCATCACAATTATATAATCTTATCATTATTTTAAGATAATACGTGACCATCATTATTTTGAATACGGACTTTACTATCACAACTAACTTGAGGCAGATTTTTGGAACCCTTGGAAAAAAATTAAATATAAAACTTGTAATTTTGTGAGATAACCGTATTAACAACATTATTCTCATGAGACTGAAACCGAGTCGAAGAGAAATCCACACATCCCAAGCCACATAACTTTTGTTCAAAGGCACATCAGTACATCTTCTCCGATAAATATTTTATACACACACACACACACACGTACTTGATTTTTAAGGCCCCAAGCTTCTCCAAGAAAAAAAAATATGTACTTGATTTTAAAGGCCCCAAACAGATCATAGAAGAATTGTGGGGACAACTTTGCACCTAAATTACTTTAAAAGCATCATGCATAGCTCAGCTTGCGCAACACACGCACGTGAGCTTCGATTGTACAATTACATTCAAGTTCAAGAATTTAGATTCCCTCTTGAGTCAAATGTGTGCCCTATGTAGGGTGATCTTCGTCTCTTCGATGACCAAAGAGCACCGGATCCAGAAATTTTTTTGAGGGGCACCATCCAAGAATAAAAAAAAAAAAAAATTGTAGACAAATTTTTTAATTTTTTTTTAAGTGAGGGCATTTTTGAAATTTTAACTAAAACTTTAGGTAATAATATAAATTAGAAAAATCCAGTGGATAAATAAGTGAGGTAAAAATGTGAAGGGAGGCATTTTAAAAAATTGAGTGAGGGCATTTTTTAAATTTTAAATAAAACTACAGATAATAATGTAACTTAAAAAAACATCTGTGCCTGCTAGAGAGGATTTAAGTTCTTAAATTTAAGTCTGTTTTTTCAGTGGATTAGAGAGGATTCGAGTTCTGGAGTTTAAGTCTAGAGTGTCCGATTGAAATGATTCTTCGTTCCCCAATATCCGAAACGCTTGTGTTTTTGTGGGTGTTACAGGCACCCATCCATCCACAACACGCACTACCTATGTGCATTATGTTGTTAATGCAGCCTTTCTTTCTTTGGCTCTCCTGAGTCTTCAGACTCCCTCCACTTCCTTCCATGATAAAAGTGGTCATACACATGTGACATGTTGTGTGTGTAAAAATGAAAAAGAGAGGAGACAAAGATAATGTTTACTTTTTAGTCAAACGCTGTTCGAATCCACCATTGAATACAACAACTTCATTTTCTAGAGCCCCTTGCTAATCTCAACAACTACAAACCAAATCTTGAGCAATTTGAGAAATCTTACTTTGGTAATTTGTCAGCCATCAACGATAAGTTCTTGTTACGAATTATTATTAGGATCATTAGAAAGATACTGAGAATTGAAATTGAGATCTTTAGGAATTCTTGCATATATTGGTGCTGATTCTAGCTGTTGTGTATTTTCTCTTCTTTGTGTAATCTCTGCAACTTATATAATGGATTATCTTTTCTCATCCATAGATGCAATCACAAGGCAATACTCTTTCACATACGCCCCACACCAAACTTCTAAAAATGAAGGGAAATATGGACCTAGAGTAGGTAAGAACTAAGAACAACTACAAGTGGGGATCTTTGTGGGGGAGAACTCAAGGACACGAGGGAATAAAGGAACCGAGACATATCTGGCCAATCATAGCCTGACACATTTGCTTGCGTGACAGGTTATAATTGATCGGAACTATGTAATTCAGAATCATATAATAATGAATAATGATAAGTAGTCCGATAATCGGATTATGTGAGTTGAAAATGACATCATCATAACATCATCCTCTATTCACATAAATTTAGTCAGATGTATCCGACTATCGGATTCTTTATCATTACTCTGTAATAATTTCTCCGAAAAAGGAGGAGCATGTAGGCCAAAATTTTCTCTCTTTTCTTTTCTTTTTCCAAAAAGAATAAATATAAGAGAGAAGGAGAAATTTAAGCATAGACTTTGGAATACCACAGCTCATACAAAGTGCAAAGCAGGGCACGGTCCCATTGTTGTTCTAAGCAGTGCAAAAGGAAAAAAAAAGTTAGCATTGCACTTTCTCAACATAAGCACGCGCAATCATCCGCTAGACTGAGACTTTTCTCAATCAAATCCAAGAGAGCACGCTTGAAATGAGCACTGGACAAGTCTCCTCATGATAAGGTAGTAATGAACCAGGCCACAAAGGCACTAACCTGTCACAGTAAAAAAAAATCCCAACCACGCAATTCACTTTTAGCATCTCCAGCTCAAACCCTTGAATCCAACAGGTTATGGAAAAAAATTAGCAGCACCAACACAAACGCACAGATAAATCATAGGGAACACTTAACTGATTCTAATAGAAGTAATGTCACAACTCACAAGACATGGAAATAGAAGCAACTCTCATCACAAAAGCTTTTCAACTAAGGTTAGGGAGATCCAATCTTGCTTTTGCATCCTTTTCCCCGGTGGGAATACAAACCACAAAATCAAACTGACGACACCCAAAAACACGAGTTTATTGAAGTCATCTCACTCATGAAAGTTGAGTTTCGAGCACAGAATCATCCCCACACTTTCAAAGAAAGTGTATCACAGTAGGCAAATATGGATTTCTTCAACTTGGATATAAGCTGGCAATGATCAATCAGCCTCAATGATAAAAAGATCAGAAGCAGATTTTCAGAGACGATCATTTAGCTCCCAATGCTTCATGAAAACAATGATCACCATGATAATGAACACCCTAAAGTACCATGAGAAAACAATTCAATCCAGGAATGAACACCAAGATATGAATAAGCAGGAAATGCTCCAACAGATTTTTTAGCTGGTTACATTTCAATCAGTATGATGAGATAAGCAAGGTCCGAGTTTACGTATAGAAAGTGTGAGTGAAGCATCCATCATGCACAAAACTGAACCCCCCAAAAAAAAAAAAAAAAAAATCATTAGAAAAGATGACCACCAGAAAACCATTAAATTGTCTCATCATCTTTAGTGACACATCTCCAAATAGGAGGTGAGAGACGAAACCTATCATACTCCCAATCAAGAAATATAGGAAATGGATGGTACCAAATTTGCCCAAATATTACTGTAAGAAAAATTATACAATTTATGGAAGCTATAGGGAAAAAAACATTTACACAAGAAACTTAATGTGGGTTTAGAATTCTAAAATCCAACGATAGTCCAACACAAAAGAAAAAATTTGTAAAGTTGCGTGTTTCAAGCATCAGTTTCTAATTCTTCATTAATCTCTCCACGTATGCCTGCAAAATGAGGTAAAGTCATGCCTTAGTATAGTAACCTGAATTTAAATGGGGGATAATCACTTACAATTTGAAGTTTTTTAATTGAAACTCGATACCTCATACAATAAATATTATTAGAAATAAACAGATGATCACAAAAAGTAGCAGCAATAGTGCTTAAAACTGGCAAAGTTGCCGGAAACTTTGAAAATAACACCACTCAATTTCTAAAAAATGAACCTCATTCTTTTTAATTGATAAGAAGTAACATAAAAATTGAATGGTGCTGACAAAACAGATTTGAACTAAGTGGTAAAGCAAACTCGAGAACCATATGCCTCCTAAGGAATTGGCCAATTGAAATGTGCATCTGTCGGAAGATAATTCTGTAAATAAAAAAATAAAATAAAAAACAATTAAAAAAAACAGAGCCACCAGGAAATAAGAACTCACTTGTACTAGTTTGGTAAGCTTGGGTTTTGAATATGACAGATATTCGTCAATTTTATCTTGTGTCTTTGGGATATTGGGTCCTTGAATGGTACTAAGTACTTTATCAACCACTTTCTTTACAACGGTTTTGTGAACTTCCCTGCTCATCTGGCCTTCTTTCCATACAGGCTTTAAAATCTCCTTAACAAACTCCACAAGTGTGACTTTAAATAGTCGCATTTCCTTTTCATCCTTGCCACTATTGCCCTCTTCAGCCATGCCACATGCAGCCACATTGTCTACATGATTAGTTTCTTGCTCCTGCTTGCATTTCTCAGTTTTTATTTTATTGTTTTCCTCGATTTCTGAATTTGAAATTGGCTTGCCCTCTTCAACCCTGTCACATGCAACCACATTGTCTTGATGATTAGTTTCTTGCTCTTGCTTGCATTTCTCAGTTTTTATTTTATTGTTTTCCTCGACTTCTGAATTTGAAATTGGCTTCTGCTGCTCCAAGTTCAAATTCAATTTCAGATTCCCCTGATATTCGTCCACTGAACCATCATGCTTCTGGATTTTGCTGGAGTCAGGCTCATCATTAGACGATCCAGAGAACTGTTCCATGGTCATCGGTTTTTTCTCTTCATCGAGTCCGTTGCTGTTGCCAGGTTTAGTAGACTTTACACTATCACTAATATGATCACACTGTTCAAGGCACCTTCTAGCTGTATCAGGCTGACCATCCATTGAGGCCACTGGAGGAACAAGAGTTGCAGAATTGGAAAGAGAAGGAACCAATCTGGTGGGATCTGGGGGGTTAAGAGTAGTGTATATCTGAGAAGGTTGTCCCTTCCCAAACATCTGAGTCAGAGATGCTGGAAGGTTAGTTCTTTGAGCAAACTGCTCGCTGGCCTGAGGGATTTCAGAGATGACTTGTGGGATTTTGAAATCCAGCATCTGTAGTGTTTTAACAGATTCTTCAGGATGAATCTGGGTCTGATCTTGCGAATTCAAAGGAGAGAATAACTGTTGCACTGGCTCATTTAGACCAATACTATGCCCATTTGAGGAGTTTAGAGAGATCATGTGCTGACTTCCATCAGTTCTGCAAGAACTTCGTGGTAGAGAGGCCAAACTATCACCACTCTGATTGAAGCTTTGTTCAGGCACAAGAACTGGAAACATGATGCTTCCAGAGGCATTTTCCTTGTTAAGTGCATTAGAACCATCTGTCATTGAAACACCCTCCCTTCTATTCATGCAATGCAGCTGGATATTAGAATTTCCGGAGACCACTGGACGCATAACTGTGGCAGCAAGCGGCTGCCCCAAAGCTTCTTGTGCTGTATTCTGTTCATGAACATGCATAGAGATTCCATCCAGTGTCTCAGAATGCAGACTTTGGGAAATGAGTGGGTGCTCTTCTTTGTCAAAAAATTTTGCCACCCCCGCTGATTCAGTGATGCTCATGTTTGCATCATCACTACCATTGCCAAAGCGAGGAGCTGGGTATTCATCTCTCACAGCAGCCTTATCTTTCCATTGCAGACTGCCGCACATTCTGCTCTGATCGTCTGAACTGTGGCCCCATCTTTCATCCACCGATTTCTCAGCAGTTGTTGGGTCAGCAAAATTCACATCTCCAACATTACTGTTACCCCACCCACTGGGCTCTGTAACACCTGAGCCACCAGTTGCTTCACCCCATTTTGGACCATTCCATGGTTTGTTCTCATCATCCAAAGTGTGGCCCCATCTATCTTCAGTCCATTTCCCAACAGCTGTTGGAACAGTGTGATTTGCATTCCCAGAATCACTGTTACCCAACCCAGTGGACTTTGCAACATCTGAGATACCATTTGCATCACCCCATTTTGGACCATTCCACGACGACTTCTCATCATCCAAATTGTGGCCAAACCTATCATCCAGCGACCTTCCTTCACGATTGCCACGCGCTGCACAGTCATGAGAAAACCTGCAATCATCCCTCTGGCACCTCCCCATCGCAAAAAACTTGCAAGGAATATTGCTTGGATGGTGTTTGTGATGATTAACAAAGGAAGTGCTTCTGTTGCTTCTCTCGTAGTTAGCACCAGAAGCACCATGGTGGGGATATCTGCATGATGAACCCCTATAGCACCTACCTTTGAGAAAATCATTACAAGGAATTGTAGATCTACTGCTACTCCTCCGCAACTCTCCCCTCTCTCTATCATCAAAATTACCATACCCATCAGAAATCTTATTTCGTTGATAATCCCTAGGCCCTTCATCATAAGCATAATCTAAAGCTTCTTCACTCTCCTGTCTACGTCTCCACCTTTCTGATCGATCGCTCTCTGATCGTCCCCCATCCCTGTGATTGAGACTATCTTGATGAAGGAACCTACACTGACTACCTCTCCTGCACTTCCCAACAGTGAATTCTCTACAAATTTGAGATGATAATCTGGAACCGGGTCTGTCACTCCATCCATATGATTCACGTCTATATACCAGACTCTGGCTCCGACTTCTGCTCCGGCTCCCACCCCTGTCCCAACATCTACTCCCGCTCCTGCTCCTGCCCCTGCCCCTGCTCCTGCTCCTGCTCCTGCTCCTGCTCCTGCCCCTCCCTCTGCTCCTGCTCCTGCCCCTCCCTCTGCTCCTGCTCCTGTACCTACCATCCAAATGATAAGAAGGCAAGGTTAAGTCCAACTTCAAAAATTCCACCAACTAGGAAAATTTAGAAGAAAAGTAATTAGGGAATAAATTATAACCAATTATAACTTCAAAAAGACTATTGAAAAATTGAAAGAATCCTGGAAGTAGTTTAAAGCCACCAATATAGCACTGGCACCATGAGAGTTTGATATGGTGACACCTGAAGTTTGCTTCTCAAAACACAAACCACAGTTTGTAACATCAATTATCGAAAATTTTTAAGTCATTCTAATTTAAATGGGGAATTAAAAGGTCTGATTCTTCCTCATCCCTGGGAGCATGACTAGAAAAGAATTAAAAATATATATAAATAAATAAATAAAAACAAGAAAAAATAGAAACATACTAACATAGTGACATGAAGAGGTGAATCTTCCTGGTAAATTCAAATGAACGGAATAATTTAACGAATTAAACGTCCAACGGAAACAGATTAGTCACAGCAATCAAATTATTATTATGTATAGACTATAGAGATGATTAAGATTATTACATCACAAACCTGTGTGACTGGTTCCAACTCTTTTCTGCCGAACGGCTGATGTATTGCTGTTCCAATCCATCAAAACCAGTATATATATCACAGCTTTTATCCCTACTCAATGCCCTAGTAGTTTTTGGAATTTCATTTAAGCCTCTGCTGATGCTGACATCCTTCTGACCGTGATTTCCTTGCGAGTGTTCCCGAGATGGCCATCCAGAACCAACTCTGGGCTCCCATACATCATTGACATCCAACTCTGACCATTCCTTATCATTTCCATGAAGACTGGAATAGCTTTCTCTTCCATGAAAAACAGTCTTGTCAATTGTTTCAGCAGGAAGATGAGTCTCTTCTTTGCTATCCCATAGAGATTTCCGTTTTCTGACACTTCCCCTCATAGTGTCCCCAGTAAAGAAATATCTGCAATATTTATGTTCTCAATCAAGACACAATAATCTGGACAAGTAAAAGTATCAATAATTTTTAAAAGATATCACGAAAATCATTGAAGTTTCCTTTCAGTATCTGTTCTCTGAGGTGTGTTTGTTTGCTTTCACTATGTGGACCAATTTGCAGAAAGCAATACCATTATGAATAAGGGTGAATTTCCAAAAATAAGAAATAGCTCATAAAAAATATAATTTGACAATCCTTAATAATGTTTTAGGAATTCTTCATGGCATTTCAATATTTGTTCTGTGGAAATATGTGTTTGAAAAAGGTAGAGAAAAATATTTTACACAATCTCGTTGTCAACTGAGGTCAACTCGAACCTGCAAATTATTGACTTCCGAGTTAGGCAGGTTTAGTATTGGTTCTCAGATCCAATTGACTCAAGGCCATTTATTAGTTAAAAAAAAAAAAACTGCTCAATATTTTACAGTGCGATTGGCAGTATGAAATTTGTACTTTGGAATGGGAATTGGAGGGAAACAATTTTAAAGTTTGAACGAATATGATCCTCTCATTGAACACCAAGGTGAAAACCCAGCTGCCAAAAACAGCACTAATAGTAAATACATATGGGTCATTTGTGTTGCAAACCAAGACAAGCAGGTGTTAGATTTCAACTCATTGCAAATCCATCTCAACTCAAAATGCCAGTCGCACACAAACAGAAAGCAAATAATCACACAATTTGACAAACAATGTGGTCAACTCTTCATGCATACAAGCACCATATAAAGTTTATTTTCATCCAACATGAAAACTTGATTTTCCCCTGTTCAACCCACTCACAAAGTCAAATAGAATCTGCAGCCTCCTGACAGTCGTTTTGAAAAGGCAGATCTTGGTACAGATTCTGTGCCCTGATGAGGGTTGGGGGTAACCAGAAGTGAAGACTTTTTGATGAAATCAGAATTTTATACATTAAGATTGCCAAAATGGGATACAAAGACAAAGTGAAATATAACTCATGTAGCAGAACATAAAAAAGGTTGGCTTAAATTCAGGTAGATTCAAAACTGTAGAATGAAACTATTACATTACTATCATATCAACCGACCAAATAAGATTTAGTTCAGAGTGTTAAAATTATTTGAAGTAATATAAAATCGCATATTTGTAGTATTTAGATAATAAAAATAATAGCATGATTGATAAGTAAATACTAATCAAACTGAATTCGAAGATCTTAAGTCACCTGAACCAATCCACTTATAGCCAGATCAACTTTAATAACCCCAAAGAAACCCACATCCAAAAGGTATCCCACTCGACCCGTGTAATGTGCTAGGTTCAAATAAAATGGGGGTTCATGTCAAAAATTACCAAACCTATATCTGAAGAGAGTAAATTTTGAAGCAAGAGACTGTAAGCAATTATTATATGGCATAACGTGTGCTGTGGAAGACACTTTAGAACATGAAATATCTTTGGAACTCTGTCCCATTGAAGTGGAAAAGGATCAACCAATTGAGGACATATGTTGAACAGGATTACAGAAAATTAGAATGAAATCTAATGGCACAACTCTGTTAAAATTCTTTCTTGTCTAAAATTTTCATAGGCTTATTAAGAAGGAGTCAACTAGCCACATCATGTGGAAAATGCTTGACCGCCTTAGAAAGCCTTTGTCCAATCACCAAACCAAGACCCTAAAAAAATGGCAAGGGTAACAAAACACTAAGATCACCAAGGGCTGAAGCCTAGTGGTACTTCCTCACCTTCCAAAGTAAAAGGTCGAGGGTTCAAGTCCTCATAAGGGCCAAGTGGGTGTGTGGGTTTTTTGCCGAAGTAAAAAACAAAACACTAAGAGCATCAGAGGTGGCTCAATTTGAGTATACAACAGATAACACAGCCCTGTCTTAGCAAATCATATCTCCTAAAAATCATCGAAGTACTAGAAAAATACAAACTGATACAAAGGACTAAGCATAGCCAGTTTTATGTTATGGACAGAGCTTTCATTCACCTCAAAGGTATATTATGTATGCTCTAAACTGTCAACCACATGCACTAGCTATCTGCAATCCACATTGGCCCCTTCCACATATGCTTTCCCCTGCACTTGTCTTCAAATACTCTATTCCAGCTCTTGGCATTACACACCGAACAGTGGAAGAAGCTAAAGAGCAGATCATAGATCCCAAACCACTGGATGATGAACCCAGGAGAGTCAACTGTATCCTCAGCTACAACCCGATTTTTCTTTGCTGCTTTGATGGCTCGTGACGCCAGAAATTAGGCGAAAGGGAAATGGACTTGATCGAACCTTCTAACTGCTCCTTGGGATCAGATTTATGAAATGCATCCCAGCCCTTTACGAGCCTCTCATACTTGGTCAAATAATGTCCCCATTATAAATAAAACAGTAGTCGGGGCAGAGCCCTGCCCCTTTCAAACAAATTATTGAGATTTCCGCCAATGTCATGGTTGAAACCAAATAAAAAATAAAAGAAGCTACCTCAGAGGGTAAATTTCTGCTCCGAATACTCATTCACATCAAATTGACACACCTTCTACTCCCCTGCCACTCAAAACCTTAGAGGAGCTCATATCAAATTTGACACTATATGTAGCTCTCCATCTCAACACATCAATACTGTCACTAACAATAGAAAAGCAGTAAAAAATCTCAGAAAAGGCATCCACGGTTTCAACTCTCAACCCTGTAAGGCTCCAGAAAAGCATCAATCCAAAAGTACCCCAAAAATTGAAATAAAAGGTCTATCTGGTAGAAGCTTTTATGTCAACTGTTATCCTAAAAAATCAGAGAATGCATCTTCCAAAGCATGTTCCCCGCACCAAATACTGTTTAAGAAACTCACCGTGTTCACATTCCCCACCAGAAACTAATATTTTTAGGGCATTCCTCCCCACTTCCTAATGCTTCTCCACAAACTCATTCCATATGATCCCTCCACTCAATTTTGACAAAGTCCATTTCCCCCAGGCTATCCTATACTTCCCAATCAAAATATGTGCAACTTCACTGGGGATGAGAGTTGTATATGTTGAAGGATTTAAATATTTAAGTCACACACTCTCTAACAACTTAAGCTTTTAGAGTAGATGGTAGTTAAAATAGTATCATAGCAGGCAAGTTCCTGTGTTCAAACCTCACCGTCACCCCTGATTTAAAGATTGAAACATGTGTTGGACCAAAAGAACGCCACACGTGAGGGGGCGTGTTGAAGGATTTAAATATTTAAGGTGCACCCTCCCCAACAACTTAAGCTTTTAGAGTAGATGGTTGTTAACATATACAACTCTCTTGAAGATGACAAGAATAATTTTTAACCCTTTGGAAATACTGTGTGCATGTGGCTCTTATAGGGAGTGGAGTGTAAAAGATCAATTAGTTTGGAAAAACTTGGTAAAAATCATATTTAGCACCTCCGTGGCAACAGCATGGTGGAAAACGGGCTTAAAATTTTCCTTCTAGGGTCATTTGTGAAACATATAGCTCAGAAGGGCCTTTTTGAAAAATTTCTGGAGGGAGGGGTCAAAAGTGTAATTTCAGTAGTCACCTATGCCATTTAAATTGGCGTGTGGATCTTGGGACAATTCCTAGATTGTCACAGCATGAGGTACGACAGTCACCTGGATTTGGACTCCAGGTTGACCCAGAATGTTACTGCATGATAGAAATTGCTCCAATACATTGTCTTGAGGTCTGAAACTGTGAAAATTTACGAGAACTCACTGTATTTCATTTTTCAACAGGGTTCGAAGTGCCCAAGTCTTGTCCTTTGCATGTATGGCTAACTCTACGAGGAATATCAGGTTCAAACAGCTGTTTCCTGCAGATTCTAGGCTATGTGAATTGTGCTTGCACTGGTCAGATTCGAAACAAAAAGAATTTGTGTGTTTGTTCAGTCACGCCCTTTAACTTGCTTTGCTGATGTTCAGCTTCGAAATGATTGAATTTTGGATCAGGAGCACTTTGTTTTTTGCTTTGGAGAGTGCAATATGCTGCCCACAATTGAAGAATACCGTCACTTGCTTATTACTGACAAAATCTCATGTGAAGTGGTACCAACAAGCTTTTCAAAAATAAAAATAAACCATAGCTTGAGCTCCCTATCCAGCTTGAAATGCAAAGCTATTGATTTGAAGGAAAATGGTAGTTACACTCTTGAGTATCTCAACAAAGAGATGCAAATCTCTGTCCACTTACTCCTCAAGGATTAAAGCCTGTCACTTACTTCACATAAAGCCAAAAAAAGTGTTCATATAATGTCGATATCAAGTTTGCCTATTACTCTTACTTGCTCCTTATTCGAAAATCAATGCATGCATTTACTACTAAAGCAACACTCAGATGGTGTTGCCCATCCACAAAAGCATTCTAGAGTTCTGATATCACCTTCCCCAAAATACTCGCACCATCAAAACTAGCACCTCTTAAACCAACTTACGCACACTACCAAACAAGCTTACAAACAATGCATTCAAATTCCTATTAGATCCTCACATTTCTTAATAACAATAAATCATTGTCATGATATCATCCCTAAGGGCCTAAACACGGACCATGCTCAAAAACTGCCATAGGCAACCAATCAAAAGCTAGAGGTTTGTCCCGTTCAAGATTTTGACAACTTGAATCACCTCTTCTGTAAGAGGACATTCCAATTCCTCATGAGTCACTCCATCAATTGACCAAAATTCCTTCCCATTACATAGGTCTCCACTCCCCTTACTCAGAGTACAATCCCTTACAGAATCCAACAATTATGTCTTTCACCTGTTCCTCCCCCCTTCTCACCTCTTTCCCTTCAATTATCACCTTTCCTATGATGGCATGTGTCCCCTGTAATATATTTTTCATGGTGCATTGAACTCACTCAAAGCACTGTACCAATTGCTTGGTGTAATGGTAGCAATGGAAGAAGTGCCAGAATACAAATTTCGCATTCTGACTGTCAAGCATATTAGAGCACAAACTCCCTACGGACAAGTTATGAGAGCGATCATCATAGGTGCATAAGCATAATATGCTCAAAGTCAGACACCTTGATATAGGTGTGCAGTTCCACGCTGCCACATAAATCGGCCACAACCAAGGAAAATTGGCCACTAAGGAATGAGCAACAAAGCAGCGCGTAGGTTGGATTAGAGGCTGTACAAGATGATGCCATGTCTTGAAGACAGTGTCATGTGGCAACGAAAATGCAACCATCTACACATGTAAAAGACCACCAAAAAAATGATCAAACAATCATCATATATGTCAATGTCCTATACTAGATGACAAGATCTAAGCAAAAGAGTTGCAATTTTATAACTTGATTCTAGAAGGATCATTTATCATAATCAGATGCATCATCTGCCAAAAAGAGTGGTAGTAATAATCTCACTTGACAGCCATGAAGGGTGCAAATAGGGTACTGCACTAAAGGGCTATCATGAACTCACAAACAGCTAGACAGCACAGCCCATCAGAAATCCATTTTTTTTTTTCGGGTAACCCCATCAAAGAGTTCTGTTGCTAATAAATACATATATATAGAGTGAGAGAAAAAGAGAGAGATAGATCACAAAGATCATTAAAAAAATCATTTTGATGTTTTATTAAGTCTTTGGCCCTTGCAGAATCTTGTTACACTATTATGGCATATTATAAGCTATATAAAACCCAAAAAGAAGTCACAGAATTCCAAGAGTACCCTCTATGGAAACATATTTACCAAGACTCAAAATTGTTCCTAAAAGATCGAAAATAAGAGACGATGGAAAAAAATAATTGCATTCTCATAATATCACTCAAATTTTTTTTTTTTTAATTATAAGAATCGACTCTTTTATAATATTAGTCCAGCACTTAGTCACTACTGTGTTACAACAGCTTCAGTAAAACATCACTCAATCCATTACAACATAATTTTGCATGTCATCCACTTCTAGGTTACATCTATCTCCTCTCGCAAAAGAAACTCAATATCAAGTTTCTTTACATGTAAACATTAATACAGTCTCCAAATAACATTAATAGTCTCCTTATAGGTTCTTCAAAAAGCTTTCTAAAAAAATGGATGATTCCACAACTCATCCTACCTTAGGACTCGGATAATATTCCTAAACCCACAAATCTGTAAAAGTAAGAATTTACTATGACTTCTTAAAATCTCATAGTATCAACAAAAATAAAGATATTAAATTAAATTGATTGCAATGTCATCTATTTGCATTTCTTGCATCCTATAGCCTCTAAAAATCTAAGAACATGGTGAACCCTCCTTAGTTCCATCTGTGTTGGTGTCAGGACTTGCCCACGCTGTGTAAACATTGTCTGCTTTGCACCCTCTCCATGCTAATGGTTTCCAAAATGCGTCTAGATAGATAGGAGGCATTTCCCTTATAAATGTCAGGAACTTCTCCCCTCCACACAATGTGGGACAGCACAGTCACCCCCTCTTTGGACGCAGCGTCCTCGTTGGCGTGACCCTCGTGGGTTTGTGCAAGCTCCCCAATATTTCAGTTGGGGATTGGTTTTGTCACGACCCGCCCACGTTGTGTAAATATTGTATTCTTTGCACCCTCTCCGTGTTCACGGTTTTCAAAATTTGTATACACATGTAGGAGGTATCACCTTATAAGTGGATCTAACCCCATAACTTTACCAGCAGCTAAGCTGAAGGGAGAGAGAGAGAGACAGAGTACAAGGCCTTCTTTCTTCATTTCCATACTTCATTCACTTTCTACTTACAAAACACTAAAAACAAGTCAAAACATTCCAAATCTCAACCTTCCATATAGGGTAACATTTAGGACTCAACTACTATTTCGAAATTCAGCACAGCTTCCAATAACAAGAAAATCAATCAAAAAATTTATACCAACACTCAAAGCACTATAATAAATAAATTGCTTTGCCATCTAATTCTACAGTAATATACATACATATATAACAAAACCAGCACAATTAGCGCAAATAACTCATATAACTCATAATTATCCCTGCTTGCTGACTTCTAAATCTTTTATTATGGCTGAGAATGTGAAGGGAAAACGAAATTTTTTTCTCTAGCTTTCTTTCGTTTTCCTAACAACCAAAAGTAGGGTTCATGAAAGAAAGAAAGGAGAAAAAGAATAACACATAATAATCACTGCTTGCTGACTTCTAAATCTTCGATTATGACTGAGAATGCAAAGGAAAAGAGAAATAGTACTCTCTAGGTTTCTTTCGTTTTCCCAGCAACCAAAAGTAGGGTTTATGAAAAGAGTGATTCACCAAAGAATTAATGGACAAGTAAAAAAGAGATTTATGTAAAGAAACAAACAGAAAATGAAAACATGTAAAGCAATCAATCCAATATCAAACGAAATAGAAACCCTAACTTCAAAATATGAACGCGAAGCAACGAGTTGTGAGAAAACAAAACTCACCACAGAGTGAAGAAAGAGAATGTATAAGGTGAACCGTGAATTGAATGAAATGAAATGCGAACCTCTTCGAGGTTTTACAGCGAAGGAACGCGTGAATGCAAAGTTTGACTCCGAGGGGTCGTCGGCCTGGGAAAAACTCACTAAAACCGGGTCAGTGTCTCAAGCATAAACAACACTCACCTTATATTTTCCTTTCGATAAACTATTTCGGTAAAAAAACAAAAAAACACAATGATAGCCGAGCAAATGAAATATAAATATTTTTTCTCTAAAAATTATTCCAAATAAATAAGTCAATTAATTTTTTTTTTTTTTAATATATGGCTACAAAAATTATGTTTTTTTTAAGAAAAGGTTGAGGCAAAACTCATTCAATTTTTGTACTCAATTTTAGTCCCTATTACCTCTTCAAAATGAGTTTGAATTCTCTAAAATTAATTAAGTAACTTACATGATCCAGGTGATGAGGTGTCTTTTTGAATTTTCGAGAAGTAGTCGAGTTGTTGAGGGGCTTAAAGATTTGTGCCATCCCAGACATCCCGAATCAATAAAACAAAATAATAGAAAAAATTCAAATCTTCTAAAATAAAAGTGGCAGATGTAATTTGTTTCAATACACTTAAATCTATTTTTTCATTTTATATTTCTACACAAATCAAATGTATTATACACTTATTTAAATGAATTAAAATACAAAATAATATTGTTGAAAAGAACACTCTTAAAATATAAAATGTATAACAAACGTATTTAAAAACTTTACTACACACTACAATAGAAGATTCAAACACCTTCAAAAGAAACCTTAAACCCTCTTCGGCAAGGGCAAACTGTTAATATAAATCATAGATTAGTGACATGCTAATTCAAAAACATAAAATTTAAAAATAATGCATATATTTAGTCACATTTAAGAACAGTTGCAAAAATCATAGCTTATTTCCTTTGTGCAACAAAAAGAATTTTTTTAAAATATTTTTTGAATTAACTAGTGGCAAAAGAAAATAAAAAGTTAAGAGTTGTGATTTAAATATGAAATTAACTAGATAGTACAAAAAAAAATCAAGTAAACAATCACTGTTCAATTCCATTCTCACTTTCCTCTCTTCCTCATCTTTCCCTCCTGCCAAACAACATCAAGTAAAAAAAAAAAATTTATTGGGTTCGACTAGGTACCCTAGATTGGAACCCGGTTAGAAACAAGAGTCGGGTCTTGAGTTGCAACTGCAAATCCAGCAATTCATCTTCTGGTCTTCTGTTACATTCCCACTTACACAGATCTGCACTTTCTTACGATAATCTGAGCAGAGGATCAAAATTCATAAAAATCTCTCAAGAACAGCTTATATATATATATATGTATATATGTTATAGAGCAAGTCCAATCACTATTTCTTGATATTGCATCATCACATTCATCATCGTCATCATAGCCCTAGATCACGAATTGCTGGTCCCTCGATCTCAGAAAAATGGTGCTCGTATCGGCCGTACGAGACTACATCAATCGCATGTTACAGGACATTTCGGGCATGAAGGTTCTCATTCTCGATTCCCAAACGGTAAGCTCAACAATCCCCCTTTATTTTTCGAATAAATATTTCGATTATCCTCCAATTATGCTGTCTAATTTAGCGATCGGATCAATTTCGGTTCGTTTAACTGAGAAACATTGATAATCTGATTAAAATCTTACACGAACAAACACTAGTTAGAATTTGGATTGTTTGAGCGGTACGCATAAACAGGGGAATTAGAATTTCACGTGATTGATATTTGTTTGTCTTGGTTTTTGCTGGAATTAGCAATTAGTTGAATGCTTTTAATTTTGAGTAATCCTAGTCCCACTTGAATGCATCAAGAATGCCGTGGGAGAGTCGGTTTTCTGAATAGATGGATTCAGTCGGTAAAAAAAATTATAATGTTTGTTGATAGTATTACATGTATGGGTAATTGCATTCCGTTACCAGTCTTTCAGAGTTCTTAACTTGATACATTGATTGGCAGCAGGTTTTTTCTATTTCAGTTTACGGGTTTTGTTTAGTGAGCCAATCCGTCAAAATAAATGTCATTCTGATTTCAGGTTTATTGTGTTGCATAGTGATTTGCAAATTAGTATCATTACCGTTGCTTATCCTTAGACTGTAATGAATCTATTGAATATGGAATGGAGTAAGTGATGATCATTCTTGGGGAAATGTGCAATGAATCACTTGTATATTTAAGATTTCGGAAGATGGGGTACCCCAAAAGGCCCCAAAACCCTCCCTACCAAACCTCCATACCAAAACATGCTACCCAAACCCATAGACATAGAGGTTGGGGGGGCAACCTCAAATCCCTCGAGCTGCTCATCAGATTTGCGTTAGAATGGCTTAAATGCATTATCAGGGCAGATGTTAATGTGAACAGTAAGCAACAGCATTGGATGTGGGATTCAATTATTATTTCGTTTTGAGGAATTTGCTTTTTTTGGAACCAAAGGGTGGGGGGGAACTGATTTGGATAGTTGAGGTTCAACAGTAAGAGAAAATGCTAGAGTCCATAGAACAAAAATGTACAATAATTGCACCCAAACTATGGCTTACCCAAGGGACAGACCCTCACCGAATACAACATAGACAATACAATAAATAAGTCTGCACTCTGCAGCAAACAGCATCACTTGGAGCCCTTTATTGAAGCAACTCGATTCCAGAAAATGGGTTACCATCGTCAGCAAAGCAAGAAATTCATCCCAGCATTACCTCTAGCGTCTGAGTATTTTTCATTGCACATAGAACTTCCAATTTGACATATTTTTCTTGAAATAGCAGAGTCTGTAATATTTTTAAATGCAGCAATTCCTCTTTGACATATCCTGAAAAGGTCCCACAGTTTTCTTCATGCTAGAGGTGATAAACAAATGCAACTCTTCAGCTTCCTCACCATATTAACCAAAGATTTGCTTTAATAGTCTTTGATCCAAGCAAATCCGGACATTGTGTGGCTCCACAAATTATTTATTTAATTATTATTATTATTATTTTGGTGTAAATATTGAGCTTACTCTCTTAAATCAAACCTTTCACTTAATTTTTTTTGAAAGTTAAAGCAATTACGCACATACCCTACCTCCACCGAGGTTCGAACCCCCGACCTCCCCTTTGGGGAGGAAGGGGTGATACTGCTAGGCCAATTGGTCCTTTGGTAAATCAAACCTTTCACTTAATTTTTTTTGAAAGTTAAAGCAATTACGCACATACCCTACCTCCACCGAGGTTCGAACCCCCGACCTCCCCTTTGGGGAGGAAGGGGTGATACTGCTAGGCCAATTGGTCCTTTGGTAAGTCAAACCTTTCACTTAATACCATTGTTCGCAGAGATTTTCTTTTCTATCTGCTTGATAACAAGATTTTGGGATTCTATTTTTGTAGGGTTCATCAGTTCATGTGATTTATTACATGCTTTGTTTTACCGAGTCTATCATATAAGGAACATAAATGTGCATTTTGTATGTTTAATTTAATCTGTTTCTAATTTTAGTTTATATTCATCTTTGAATAAAAGTAAGTTATGTGATTTTCTTGTTTCCAGGTTAGCATTGTCAGTGTTGTGTATTCTCAGTTGGAGCTGTTACAAAAAGAAGTATTTTTGGTCGAATTGGTAGATTCCATTTCCAAGTCAAAGGAACCCATGTCTCATCTAAAAGCTGTTTACTTTCTTCGGCCGATATCGGAGAATATTCAGCATATGCGACGTCAGCTGGCCAATCCAAGATTCGGAGAGTATCATCTTTGTAAGTTACTTTTATTGGGATTAGAAGAGAAAAAATATAACATGACAGTCTTAGTGGAAACTGGAAAGACTAATCATTTGTACAAATTTTATTAGACTTTGTTGTGAGTTATTGAATGAAGTACCCTTTTCTATGTCAATGCTTCTCTTCCAGTTTTATCCAATATGTTAAAGGATACTCAGCTTCATATTTTAGCCGATTCAGATGAACATGAAGTTGTCCAGCAAGTTCAGGTGATTCTGCATTTGTTGCTCTTAGCTGCTTAACCAGATTTTTCATCTATCTATATATTTTTGTCCATTTTCACAACAATTTAGATTTCTTAATTGACTATAAACTTATTTTCTGAATTTAGATGCCAAATTTGTTAGGATTAACTATTACTGAAAAAATTTATAGCCTTTTTTTTAAAATTATTTATATATATATATATATATATATATATATAAAGTATCTTGATGTAGTCATTGTTGTTGTTTGCATGATCCCTCGTTCTGCTTCTTTCTTTCATGTATATTAAATTATTTAATTTCATAAAGATGAAGCATAGTTTTTTAAGGGAACATTGAAGATACCCATTATCTTTTGCTCATGGAAATTGGTTCTATTTCCTCAGTTCTTCTTGTTAGACACAATTAAATGCAGTTTGGAGCTTTATCGTCCATTTTGTTTAGCAAATTGTTATATTACATTATTATACTGGACATTAGTTATAGAAATGACACTGTTTACTTTTTGCTATAGTTTTCAAATAGAGATTCATATGATTGTTGTTTTGGTTATGCAGGAGTTCTTTGCAGATTTTGTTGCAAATGACCCTTACCATTTCAGTTTGAACATTCAATCAAACCACATGTATATGCTCCCAGCGGTTGTAGATCCTTTTAATTTGCAGCACTTCTGTGAACGAGTTGTTGATGGTATTGCAGCAATTTTCTTGGCATTAAAACGACGACCTGTTATTCGATATCAGCGGACCTCTGACATTGCTAAAAGGATTGCACAGGAGGCAGCGGTGAGAGAAGTTGCAAACTGCAACATGTCACTTGGATATTGCTTGCATTAATACTTACATAAATGATATGAATGAATTTTCTGTATTTTATTTTACATGCTTGCATATTTTATCTTTGTTTATTTCCTTAGAATTGGATATGTGATACATACATCTATTATCGATTTTAGTATTTCTGCCTTGGGTTATAGGGGTCTAGATTCTCTTGTGGATTTTACTGTTGCAAGTAATTGATTTTCTTTCTCCCCTGTTTACGTCAGAAACTGATGTACCAGCAGGAAAGTGGGCTTTTTGATTTCAGACGAACAGAAATTTCTCCCTTATTGCTAGTAATTGATAGGAGGGATGACCCTGTTACTCCATTGCTGAATCAGTGGACATATCAGGTACTTTTCGTGATGACTACCAAATTGCCACTGTTATTCCTGTCATCTCATCTGTGCCATTAATTTTCATAGGCTATGGTTCATGAGTTGATTGGTATTCAAGACAATAAAGTTGACTTGAGAAATATCAACAAGGGTTCGAAGGATCAGCAGGTTTAGTTCTAATCGTCCTTGTGCTGCAAACTCTTATCTCTATACTTTTTAAGCATGACGATTCATTTTTATCTTATTTTATTTATTTATTTATTTATTTTTGTGTCTATTTATACTTGCAGGAGGTTGTGCTTTCATCAGAACAAGATGCCTTTTTTAAAGCTAATATGTATGAGAATTTTGGAGATATCGGAATGAATATTAAACTTATGGTAGATGACTTTCAGCAAGTTGCAAAAAGTAACCAGAACATTCAGACCATAGGTTTGTATGAGGCAAATATGGAAATTTTAGTGCTTGCGATCTTTTTTTTATCAATACTATTATCAGTGATCACTTAGATGGTGGTTAAAGTATGGCAGTAGCTGACAAATTATTGAGTCATCAAACTCTTTGGGTTTCTGCAGAAGACATGGCCAAATTTGTTGATAACTACCCGGAATACAGAAAAATGCATGGCAATGTTTCAAAGCATGTAACCTTAGTTACAGAAATGAGCAAGATAGTTGAAGAGAGAAAACTTATGGTAGTTTCACAAACAGAACAAGAATTGGCTTGCAATGGTGGGCAAGGGGCAGCATTTGAGGTAATTTTCTGCTTTATTATAGTAATTCAGTCATTTTTTCTTGACTATATACCATTTACATTGACTCTGTACTTACTATTGAATCTAAAATACTTTATTCTTAGATTTCCATTTTTCACAAATGATTTTAAATGTCACAACCATAATGTCATCATAATTTCATATATGGAAGACATGGTTGTAACATGTTAAGTAATGTGTATGATCACGGTGTATGAATTGAAGAACAAGTATAAGAATGCCAGATTAAGGAGCATGAAATTTTTTGAAAGAAGATTGGAGAATTTTTTAAATAGGAGGCAAACTGTCATGCGAAGGTTGTACAAATGTGTACAGATTTTCTACTGTTGTTTATAGGTTTGTATCTGTTGTTAAAAAAAAAGCTCTAGCAAAAGTTTTTGACATGTTAGTTCCGAGTCTCTGACACTTTGTGTTCTGATGTAGGTGTCAAATGAATGGCATAAAATTTTCTTTCAAAAAAGAAATGAATGAATGGCATAAATTGGGTGCTTGTAAGATGTTTGAGGTTTTTTTATTATGAGAAATTCTTAATGTGAGCTGAATTTGGTATTATGTATGAACAAGTGGGGAAACCCAATAATTTATGCTCACTATTGGTGTGGGTCACATTGATAGCATTAATGCAACTTTGACGGAGTGTCATGTAGCAATGATTAAACTATAAAACACCATATATGAAATTTGGTTAACTTCTCTCTTCATAGCCTCACAGGCGGGGCTTTCATCTTAGTATTAATAGCTTGCTTTAGGAAGTGATAAGTGGAACCTGTATTTATGATTTTTTGATTAGTTCAGAGAGGTAAATGCAAATTTTGAATTATCTCTAGGTGTTATCTTCAGTTGCAGGGTTCAAGTCCTATATCAAACATGGGGTGTATGTGTATAATTTTGACTTCTTATGTCTTCCAACTTTGAGGGAGCAGCCTTTAGGTCTGTTAACTGAATTGTGCCTTCGGCCTCTGTATCATTAACCTCCTGCTGTTCAGCAGCTAGGTCAGTCAAATTACCCGAATTTTCTTCCAGCAGCATAAAACATTTTTCGGTCAGATAGGCTCGAAGTCTGGATAAACTCTTCAATAGGACCAGCCCCCTTTCCCCTTGTTTGGTGAGTTGCTTATTCATCATTCATTTCTGTCAAAACAGCCTTAGTATCTGACCTTTGCACAAACACGGTGGTCAGTCACTCAAATTATTTACAAAGTTCTTCTATGTCCCTAGGGGTCACTTCTTTCTCCCAGGTATTCCCCTTAGGCATTCCGTGAATATTGCCAGCAATCAGCCTTATGGGGCCGACATCATCCTCATAAAGTTGTGCATCAGCCAAGTTTACACTTGCCACAAACGGCTGATTATCTGCCCATATAATTTCGACCTCATCTCCATTCCAGAAAATCAAGAATTGATGAAGTGATGATGGAATTCCACAATTAGGATGTAGCCAGTCACGGCCAAGCAAAGCATTATAGGCCGCACCAGTCTCTATTACAAAGAACGCCACCACTGAGGTCTTATTGCCAACAGTTTTTTCTAGAGACAGAACCCCTTTTGCTGGAGTAGGAGCTCCAGTAAAGCCGCTGACAGTGAGGTCAGTTGGCATAAACTCATCTTCAGTCTTGTTCAATAATTTAGCCACTTCTTAGGGGGAGATTCTAAGCTAAGGATTGTACTGGTCAAGTTGACTAGTCTCATGAAACCTGACATTTAACATTTTAGTGACATCTTAAACAAATGTACATAAGTGGCATTTGATGTACATCTTCCTTCCTTCTGCACCCCAATCCCCCTTCTAAGAAACCATTCTCACTCAACAAAGCTTTGTCTTGATTTTTCAGGCTTATTTACATGAATTATGTTTTACTGTTTGCACCATGTTTGGAGCCAGTTTTATTCTAACCGAGTGACGGACAATTGATTTCCTATTCATGGTGATTTAAAATATTCCGAACAGATGAATAATGTTCAGTCACTCGGGAAGTTGGCCTACAGCTTTTATTTTCCATTTCAGCAGCAAATAGTATGATGTGTTAAGTGTTTATTACCTGGGGATCATCCTACCTTCATCATAACTGTTAATATTTTATAATTTGAAATTTAAATACCTTTATTTGAATTCTAAGCTGAATGACTTGGCTGTAAATTTACATCCCTGTTAGAAAAGTCTATTAATTATCACTTTTATTATAATATGTGATATATGATTTAAAATTCATGTATCAAAAAATAAAAAATAAATTCATGTGTTATGAAATGCTTTGACTGTTGAAGGTAAGTGTAACCTAATTGAATGAAGTAATTTTCACTATCTTCTTAGATATCTGTATTTCGTATCATCTTCACCTCAATCAAACGGGACTTACAGAACTGTGTATTTGATTTCTTTTTCAGGATGGACCACCTGACAAGTAATTGCTTTTATGCTTTTCTGAATGTCAGATAATACTACAAATTGAGAGCTTAAGTATGAAACACATACTGAACATAACAACATTAGAAAAGTTCATTTTGCTCATATGAAGGAAGACTTCTTCGTTCATTTTTAAAATGAAAGCTTGATCTAAGGAGATGCTGTTGCATGTTATTTGGAATGTTTAGAATCTCGTTTAAAGAATAAAATTAACCATAAGATGCTTGTTATGGGTTTCTTAGGTGTATCATAAACGACGAGTAGTTATAACATGGATCGTGTTTGACGTCTTGCAATTCTTTTGTTTTTTATTCTTTAGAAACCATTGCCTGAACTCGTGATCATTAATAACATTTACTACTTTCCTACCTGTTCGATGCATGCCTAATATTTTATTTTACAGCATGTTCATATTTGACTTCTTTCAATTCTTTTGTTTTTATTCTTTAGAAACCATTGCTTACATTCATGATGATTAATCACGGTTACTACTTTCCTACCTGTTCGATACATGCCTAATATTTTATTTAACATTTATCTAAGCAATGAATGGGAAACTATCAACATGACTACCTTTGCTGAATTTGCTTGTGTGTAGGCTGTGACGAGTCTTCTAAACAACGAAAGTGTCTCTGATATTGATCGTCTGCGCCTAGTGATGTTGTATGCTTTGCGCTATGAGAAGGAGAGTCCCGTTCAACTGATGCAGCTTTTCAACAAGTTGGCTTCTCGGTCTCCTAAGTATAAGCCTGGGGTAATGGAACTAATTTAAGCCTGCCATGCCACATCATGTATGCTGACTCCCTTGTTTGTGTTGCACACCTACACGTATGTTGGTTGGTGCATGCATGTTAAGTGGGTCATAGTCACCCACTTTTAAAAGTTAGCAATATCAACGATGGTGGTGTATATTCTCTGATCACATTAATGTTCTTTTTTTGGTAAAAAATTTTTGGGAATATAATTTGGTAATTTCAGGATGAAACAATTTCTTTATTTTGTATAAAGAAGCCTCCAAATTAAATTATTTATTTCCCCTTTCAAAAGTTCAATTTTTTGTTTAATTGCTTTTCAAATCATGATCACTTTTCGCTCAATCTCAATTGCGCGGACCACAGTCAGATATACAAAGAATTGTTATGCTCATTGCTCCTGGCTACATAAGAATATAACTAAGTTTGTTATCTTTGCTGGTGTGACAGCTTGTGCAATTCCTATTGAAGCAAGCAGGTGTCGATAAGCGTACCGGGGATCTTTTTGGAAACCGAGATCTCTTCAATATTGCTCGTAATGTGGCCCGTGGGCTCAAGGTATATTGGAAAAAGAATTGTACTTTTTTCCCTTTCCTGTCTTGGGAACAAAGTTTCTGGATGCTGAAAGATTGGTTTCTCATTGTTGCAGGGGGTTGAGAATGTGTACACCCAACACCAGCCTCTTCTCTTCCAAACCATGGAAAGCATAACGAAGGGAAGGTTGAGAGATGTAGAATACCCATATGTTGGGAATCACTTTCAGCAGGGCAGGTTTGTTACTATGAGTTACTCTCTCTTAGTTACTGGTGTGGGATCTATGTTTTCTTTCTAGATCAGGCGAAAGTCCTTTTGATGTTCCAGTTGGAAGCATCCACGGTTGTTAGACTTGATGCAGTTTGCCTTTCACTGCTAGTCTGCTAGGGTTTTGATGCTGGAAGATTCAAGTAATATAGAAGTATAATCTATTTAGTGACCAAATTAATTTAACTAAAGGAAGAAAAAAAATTCAGATGGTTAGACTACTGTTTTTTTCTAATGGTTATGATTGGTATAATAAAGGGTAAGGACACAACAACATCCTGATTACCAACTGTGCAGGAGCAGTGTTATTAGCCTATGCACGCCTAGGCTCGAGATGCAGGTATAGCGCCTGTTGTCATCCCAAGCTCATTGATGTTTACTAGGCGCGCGCCTTGGTTGCGCCTCGTCCTGTTTGTCAAGTGTGCCTCACTGATTTTTTTTTTTTTTTATTTTATAAAAAAACTATGATTATTCTATTTCTTAAGCCAAAAAGGGTACTTTTGGCAACTTAATAAACAAATAAGAAAGCCCAAGCATACGAGAGAAGAAATTTTTGTTCAAAAGAATAAGCAAATAAGAAAGTCCTAGAGTCAAAGTGTCAACCGAATAGAGAAAGAGTGAGATGAACGACGAAGCCCTAGTTGCAGAGATGAACGACGAGGCAACGTCAGTTCTTTCTTCTTCGTCTCTCTCTTCTCCTTTACTCCTCTCTTCTTATCTTTGTTTACATCTCTCTCTTCGTCTAGTTCTCTTCTCTCTATCTTTTTTTTTTTTTTTTTTTTTTTTTTGGGCTCTGTTTTTTCTCCTTTTTTTCTTTAACACTTTCTCTCTCTTCATCTACTTATTTTGTCTCTGCATCTTATTATTATTTTTTGGCTATGCACTTTCTTTTCTTGTTAACAAATATATATATATATATATATATATATATTTCTGGTTAACAGATATATTTCTTTTTGTGCTCTGTTTTGCCATTCAAAAATACAAATTCTGCTTTGCCTTTCAAGAAAACAAATTTGTGCTCTGTTTTATGGTTGTTGGATGCTTGTTTAGTGGATGGATTTACTTTTTTATATTTGATATTAATTTTTAGAATATTGATATGACTTATGAGATATGATGTTTCCTTATGTTAGTTTAAATTTTCAATTGTGCGCCTCACCTCATTTAGGCGCGCGCCTCGCCTTGCGCCTCGCGCCTAGGCTCCAAAGGACCTTTAGCGCCTAGGCTCCAAAGGACCTTTAGCGCCTTGGCCTTGGGCCTTTAATAACACTGCGCAAGAGCAACACCCAATAATTCGCCAATCCGACGAGAAATCTCTTTTTATTTTCTTAATTGGCAGGTAGCACATACCCACCTAACTTACACCCAACATTGCCCCAATGAGGGCATAAACCCTCAACCTCTCGTGTGAGGAGGAGATATTGCTTGAGGTAAGGGTTGGTGAAAATATATCAAAAAATTATTTGTAATTTAATCAGAATTTTTATTTTTATTTTTATTTTGGTTGAGAATATCTCCAACTTTCAATAGAGGATAAAGAGTGAGAAGGATTGTAAGTGGCCTAACTGAGGCAAGCTGCATGACTATGGACTTTTCATCTATTGCTATATTAATGCATGATGGCGGGCCCTACTTAGTACCTAGGGTGGTTGATTTGATCAAGTTGTCAAACATCTTTAAGAGTCTAACCTCAAATCTTTTGTGAGCAAAGGTGCTGCTCAATTCTTTTACCTATATAGCTTACCTCATCCTTCTCTTGATCATTTCCTATTCCTGGGTAAGGACCATTATTCTTTTTTTCAGAGCTAGCAGATTTTAAACCAAATTTAGATACAAGATAACCTTTATTGTGAATTTGATCAAAGAGAGGTTGTGTTTGCAAAGAAACAAAATGTGTTAGGAAGTTTTGGCATATTATTCATTTTTTATTTTGGTAAGTAGAACTTCTGGTATATTATTGTCTCACATATCTGACTGTGGCAGGCCACAGGAGGTAGTGGTGTTCATTGTTGGAGGGACGACATATGAGGAGTCACGTGCAGTTGCTTTACAAAATGCCACCAATTCCGGGGTTCGCTTCATACTTGGTGGTTCTGCAGTCCTTAATTCGAAGAGGTCTGTTGCAAGTAATCATTATGCTTTACAAAGAAACACTAGTAGGGATGAAGAAAAAGTTTATTGATGCTGGTAGGGCATGGGATTAGCATGGGTTTGCTTATCCTGATACACCCTTCCTTTTCTTGCACTAAGGCCCAGAGTTTAGAATCTAGTTCTAGGGTGGGGTTTGCATTACATTAAGTTAGGAATCTGCAAAATTTGTTTTGTATGGTTACATACCCTCAAGTTGGCTTCAAGTTTCCCCCACCTAAAGTGTCCACATGATTTCTTGATTATTTTACTTAATATTTCTAATTATAAGAGTTCCCATTTCCCCCTTAGTTTTACCTTTGCATAAGATATTATCCGATGCCATTTTTATTTTGGTTGGAAATGTAGGTTCTTGAAGGACCTTGAAGAAGCGCAGAGGATTGCTCGATCCACTGCCAGTGTGGTCTGAAGTTTACGTCTTGCCACACCTAGCATCTTAGAAAAGGCATCTGAAAAGTGCTAGCGGCTTTATATGGGATCTGTGTTCCTCCAACAATGGTATATACTCATTTGACACTGCGTGGGAATTGAAGTGAGATCTTCAATCGGCTCATAATATCGAATTCCGTTTTTACTTATTTGCATAGGAGTAGGGAGGGAACACAGTCTGGGGTGAACGGCTTGAAGACCAACTCCAACTTGGAGGATTAATCTTACATTAGAGTTAGAGAATATTGTGAGTTCACTTTCCGGATAAAAGAAATATATGTTTAACTTGTTAAGGATCCTTTTTGTCTTCTTTTATACGTTATTGTTGTATGTATCCTTGTATAATAATGATTTTTTGAAGGAAAAAATAAAAAAAGAACTGACACTAGGGGCAATTATTGCATTGGAAACGTTTTGCTGAAGTTTGAACATTCTGCAGTTTGATCAGGGTGTTATCAATTGCTTAAAAATGTTTATGTTGCTCTAGTTCCATATTTCTATAACATGCTTCTTGCTAGGTTTCCCATATAGTGCTCTATAATAGTACTATTGGTTTATAATGTTAACATGTGTGGCTATTTAGTGTTTTCCTTGCATGTGTGGTTATGATTGGTTGGTCTATGTAGTCCCAGATCGTATAATAATTTCTCAATTTGTAGACATCTGGTTGAGTTAAGTACGGAATTTCTTGATTTGTAGACATCTGGTTGAGTAAAGTAGGGAGTCGTCCTCTTCCTCAGTGAGTGGAGACAACTTTATGTGATCTAGGTTCATTAAGGTTGTTTAATGGGGTTAATAGACAATATATGAAAAGTTTCTGAAATTTGAATTGTGAGGCTCTCCTTAACAAATGATGATGACTGTGTCAAGACTCGAGAGCCTAAGTGAGCAAATTTAATGTGCCAAGTGTAACCGAACTTAATTAATTAATTAATTTATTTATTTATTTTGGGGAATAACTACATAATTAGAAAATTAGTGGTTATGAGCTTATCCAGTGAAAGACAAGTCTGTGCCAAGAAGTATTCAACATAATGCTTTTTTAGATCATGAGTTTATCCACTGAAGATAAGTATGTGCTAAGAAGTATTCAAAGATATATAGAAGTCCACTGCTCTAATTAGCATATGAAATCAAGCAATCTGTATGCTACCTACCAAAAAATAGAAGATAATTTTAAAAAACTAGGTCTTACTGGATTTTGTTTTTCAAGATATTAAAAAAAATAAAACAGTACAAAATTTCATTTTTCTGAGAAATTTTATTAATCAAAATTAAATTAGAAAATACTTGTTTTCAGAACTTGAGACTTTTAGCTTGTGAGAGATGAATCACAAGAAGAAATAATTGCACTTGTATGGTAAAGTAGCTTGAAAAATTTAATGTGGCCATTCCCATTTAATGATGAAATGTATTGGCATGTGCTTGTAAATTGCCTTCTCCAAAAAGAAGAAAAAGAAGAAAGAATAAGGCAATGACAAGATTGTTTTTGAGTTCCTTTACGTTAATATTACAAGATTCATAATAGAAAGCTACTTGTGTTTATGACATTTGCTTTATAACAAAACAAGCTGAGCTAAAGCTTACCTTTTACCTAAAAAAAAAACCAAGCTGAGCTATTTATATACTTGTATTTATAATATATATCTACATTAAAGGGAAGGATTGAAAAAAAAAAAAAAAAAAACACTCTATATGAAACTGAACTCTGTACATTGTTTTGTTTTCTTCAAACATTCTCTCTCCTCAGGGAGACTTCATGTTATCCAAACCATAGGAACCCTGCAACATTAAAAGCGCATCAGAAGATATATATATATATATATATATATATATATATATATATATATATATATATATATATTCCTTATTGGATCAGAAGAATTATTAGAAGATAACATAGCCATAATGATCACTTGATGATGAAGAACAAGTTATAATTGTGTCAAACAAGGAATAAGGTGGATGAATAGGGTTACCAAAATGGAGTGGATATTTTCTAAGAGAGGCACCAGTAATGAGATCAAAGCCTTCATTTCCTCTTTAAGCTTTTCACGGTCTTCGTCTTTCGCCATCATAATATTCATTAATGTATTGTTATCAGGCACTAGTTTGATTGCTACCTGCAAACAATACATATATATATATATATGTTTGTGAAATTAATATGCCGATCAATCAAGAATTACTTGTGATATTAGAGGTCTTTGTAAAGAATTTGTGAAATCTTGTTGATACAGGCCAATTTCAATGTAATGCTTGTTCAATTATATTTACAAGCTACATGATTGAAGGATGATCATCAGAAGCTTACTCACAAAAAAGAAAAAGAAAAGAAGCCACAACAACATCATGCTCAACTCTATTGAGAGGTTTATACATGGCTTTAACAAAGCTCAACTGAGCGAGAAATACTTTAGGATATTGATGACACAGTATTACTAATGGATTAAATGCTAACAAGTAGTGATAAGACTAGCTAAAGTAAGTGTACTGTTATTTATGTGACAAACTATAACTGATTGATAACACCGACGACGGGACACATTACTGTACACGAAATTCTTTCTCCAACTAAGGTAAACTTAAATAATCTAATGTTTGGGCTTCAAGTACGCCCTTGTTGTTACAAGGG
Source organism: Cornus florida (assembly GCF_030987335.1). NCBI lineage: Eukaryota > Viridiplantae > Streptophyta > Magnoliopsida > Cornales > Cornaceae > Cornus > Cornus florida. The sequence goes on along the minus strand of NW_026775579.1, from coordinate 73,180,030 downwards.
GTGTTTGTTCCATATCGGATTCCGATGAATGGGTATAAATGGGTGGGTATGCAATACTACCTAATAGCTTAAGATTTTGAGTAAATGGACAAACGCTCACTCATTACAGTTGGTATCAGAGTCAAACCTAATCCTTGATCCGGTGTCAGGCCAAACTCTCGGCCTAGAGGGTGTTCAGGTCTTCACCCAAGGTAGGTAGGGTGGTCCGAGGCGCAACAAGGACGTTGCGAGTTCGGAGGGAAGAGAATGTTACAAGAGGTATTTGTCTCATATTAGTTTCGGATGGAAAATGAAATGTGTATAAATGGGTGGGTATGTAGCACTGCCTAATATGATTAAGCTTTTGAGTAAACGGGCAAGCACCAACCTGTAACACTTCTACGGAAAAGAAAGAAAAGAAAAAGGAAGTTGAAGCATAGATATACAGAGAAGTGTATAATTACTTTATATGCAGCTGAAGATATCCATCTATGCCATGGCTTTAGGGTGATGTTGTATGCCTCTTCCACTGCTTGCTCCATAGTCTCTCCTGAATCCTTCACTAATAATTGTAATAGATTGACCATAAAATCCATTGATCTGCAGAGTAATACAATGTTTAGAATTTTACTTTGAAAAATTTGAGCATATCTAAAATGTCCTGGCCTTGCACAAAACCACGGTCTCATTGTTTCATTTTACCTGATAAGCCAAACAAGGGCTCTACTACAGCTGGTGTTATTTCTGGCATTGCCTTCAATAGCCTCTTTCTTCAATATCTCAACCAAATTTGAGTACAGTGAAGGATCAGATTCTAGGATCTTCTCCAATCTCTAGGAATGAAATGAAAGAAAGCTAAATACATGGGCTTGAAATTCCATAATTACCCTAATAAAATTAGAATAAGAGAGACAATCACATCAAATATATATATAAAGGGCTCTCTTGTTCATGCATGAAAATTTTGTAGGGAATAACAGCTGCTTAAAATGACAAATATATACAATCTCTAATCTCTTTTCAGTTATTTAATTATAATGCCTTGATTTTCATGTACCTGAATATTCTGATCAATGTCTTGCCTGAGAACAGTCATTGTTGGCCCTATTTTATCTGCCAAAAGGACCAAAAAGGACAAAACAAGAAAAAGAAAAAGAAAAAGAAAAAAAAAGAACATACAATTAAAACATATGTAGCACTAACCTACAGATAGTTAAGGTTTAGATTCTGATGATTTGAAAATTTAGTGAAAGAAAGACAAAAGGAAAACAAATGTAAAGGCAAATGAATTCTTATATTTAATTTCTTGTTTATTTGATATTAGAAATTTAATTTTTTTTTTATAAAAAAGTTATTAAGTGACTTGCAAAATTAAAAAATTCTCTTATTTTCCCCACAAAATATACATTTGCCTAACCTGTTTTTCATGATATACAAGTAAAAAATTATAAAAAAGATAATTCCTTTTGCCTTTAATATATATATATATAAATATGTTGATCGATCACAAGAACAATAATGCTTAGCCATGTCATAATTTGAGATATATGTACATATATACATATATAGAGAGAGAGTCAACCAAGAACTTGAATGACCAACTTGCAGACAAACAGAAAAGGCTTGGCGGGGATATGGGCATCAACATCATCATCATCAACATCAGGTTTAACCTTCACCACCACCGTAGATAGCTCTTCTATGGCAGACCTTATCTCTGAACTCGGTGTCTCCGCCTTCTCGATTTCTCTCCTCTTAATCATCTATTCTTTTCAAAAGACTCTCTCCTTTTCTTCTTGATTCTTATATGTTCCTTCCTGTTCCTAGATATATATCACTCTCAACTAGGTGTATCTAGTTTCATATTAATATGTTAAATTTGATATACATATACATATATTATATATATAGAGAGAGAGAGGATAGGAGCTTGGCTTTAAAATTTGCATTATTCACAAGAAACCTGATCAGGTCTGAACTAAACTATATATATTAATTTCTCAAATTTGTATTCTAATATTCATAGGATATATATATTCTCTTTGATATATGATTAAGGCCTTATGTTTCACCTTGAAGTTATCGTCTACCAGCTATCCTCTTACTATTACTTTTGTATATAATCCTTCATTTTTTGTATCTACTTAAAGTGATCAGACCACAAAAGGAAAATGATTAATTGATCAGTTGAAACAGTGACTGAACTAAAAATAGAGACATTTTATAATTTTTTTCTTTTTCTTATTTTGTTTTTTTGCAAATAAAAAATATATGAAGTCCGTTCTTGGGTACTAGATGGCAGTTGCAGATCGGTCGGTAGTTATTCCATCATAAACCATGCCGTGGGGCAATACATACATATATATATATATATATATATATATATATATATATATATATCAACTCACATATGCAAATATATGCTTAGGGTTTGACATTTCATGCAATGAATTGAATATCTTAAAATTTTATTTTATTTTATTTTTTATTTTTTTATTTTTTGTCCAAGGCAAAGACAACCACAACACAAGCAACCAAACAACAAAAACCCACTAAGACCCACCATCTGCCACCACAAAAGGGACAACAGAAGGAGGAACAGAAGACAACCACTGATCCGACACAAGCCCAGACCGCGAAAGAGCGGCCAAAGCATGAGCCACCCGATTACACTGACAGCGCACATGAGTCAACTTACCCGATGCAAACTGTCGCAAGTCCCGAGTAATATCAAAACAGATAGAAGCAATATCAGACGGGCAAGACACTGCACATAACACCCTGTCCATCACAACTTTAGCATCCAATTCAAACCATAAGTAAGAGAAATGCAAATCTATAGCAGAAAGAATCGCACGCTGACAGACCAACGTTTCTGCCTCCAAAGTTGAAGCAGCAGAGAAAAGATGAAAAATAACGGCGCGAAGTACTGTACCCCTAAAATCCCGGAAAATAGCAGCACCATCCCCTTGCAGAGACTGCCGACAAAAAGCCGCATCAAAATTACATTTAACAAAACCAGATGGAGGGGGACACCACGAATCCACCAACTCACCAGCCGGCCTTGGTTGCGCGGAAGAATAGAGGAAACGAGCATCATGAAACTCCCAAAAACTGACAATAACCTTTTGCACCACAACCTTGGGCCGCCATAAAACCCCCTCAAAGACCAACCGATTCCGGGCCTTCCAAATACCCCAAACACAAAAGGAGATCAGACTAAAAACATTCGCAAAATCCGAGGATACCATAGCCTTATGCACCAGAAAACTCCAACCTACCCGGAACGAAGAAAAAGACAAATCTAAAAAATCAAAACACATCGGAGAATCATAAGAATCATGAGAATCATTCATGACTACTTAAGCAATATCTTAAAACTCTTGTTAGCATTCATGAGAATCATGACTACTTATATATATACATACATATATATGCTTAGGGTTTGACATGTACATCTGATGCAAGGAATATTGATCTTAAACACATGTTAGCATTCATGAGAATCATGAGTTCATAACTACATGTATGTTTGCATAATCGTATAATTAAATACATATTATTGCTTTGGACTTCCATGTTATTTATTGGTAAAGTATAACCACACCCCCTGAGATTTGGCAAAAGGACAGATAGATGAGAGATGCTCATTTTTTGAATAATGACACCCCCTCTTCTGAAATTCCATCCAAACAAGGCCTTAAGTCATATAAAAAGACAAAATTATCCCTTAATATTAAATTCAGATATATTACAAAATATTAGACCTTGCAAAATGACATAATAGTCCTTATTCATTTTTTCTCTTATCCTCTTCCCTATCACACGGTTCACCCTCTCTCTCTTTCTCTTTATCTGCAAACATATATATATATATATATATATATACACACACACACACACACACTCACAGGCATATATATACACACACATTATAACACTACCACCAACACCGACGGGGAAGGCGCAGGGGTCGTCGGCCGCCGCCGCCACGCCTCAGCCTCCCTCATCACCACCACACCTACCTACACCGCTTTCCTAGAGTGGCGCCACCGCATCCCCCAACGATAACTATAACGAGTCGAGCCGGTCGGCCGATCCCTCTGCCGCCAGATCTGGGTCGAATTCGAAAGATGAAGGCTCTATGGGGTGACGGAATTGAAGGATGAAGGCCGCCGATCCATTCACTATTGCCGCCTATATATATATGTGTGTGTATATATATGTATCTGTATATACATACATATATATGTATGTGTGTGTCTGTTGGTGTTGGGGTGAAGGAAGAGAGAAGGTGAGAACAGTGATTTCGATCTGATGATGCCCTAAGTAATTCCAAGGCTGATTGTTAGAGAAGAAAGCTAAGATAGATTCAATCCGGACAATAAGGGTTCGACTTTGATAGGTAACCTTAGTCAAGTGATTAAAGGTTCCGAATTAGCTATAAACCCAGAAGAGCCCTCATTTAAATAATCATCTTTGCTGATCAATTGTAGAAACCCAGTTGGTGAAGGGGAACAAAATGGGCATATACGGGACCCTCTTTGTTTCACACAAAAAAGGAAAAATAGCGTATCATGCATTGTCATCACCACCACCATGACAATGGATTCAAGCACCACCATCATGACAATGATGATGAGGCGGCGGCTGAGGGGTTCTTTACACAGGGTGTCGGGCGGCAATTATGTACTGTGTTTATGTGTGTGTGTGTGTGTACACATACATACTTACATACAGAGAGAAATGGGTTTGGGTTTGGATTTGATCCAAGGGTATTTAAGTCAATTAAAATATCAATTTTATATCAAAGGGTAATAAAGTCAATTCACCATTGTCAGGGTCTCTTTGTCCATTTTTCAAACTTGAAGGGGTGTCATTGTCCAAAAAATGAGTCACTTTCACATGTGTGTTATTTTACCAAATTTCAGGAGGTGTGGCTGTACTTTATCCTTATTTATAATACTATAACTATAGTTATTTTTATTTATTTATTTATTTTTAATTCTGACAAGAAATTCAAAGACCCACAATACCCTGTTTAGGGACTTCAGCTTCAACCTTGGACTTTAAAAAGTAAAAAAAAAAAATTGTTGTTAAACAACAGCCCTTAATTATACCTGTAATTATTTGGATTTGTTCTTCTTTGTTATGTTCTTTTTGATAAGTAGTCATGATACAGCATTTATGATGGTTTTAATATTACTTCTACTTGCATCACAATCAATATATCCATAGAATGAAGTCTACAATTCCTTATGGGCTTAGATATCATAAAAAATAGGACGAACTAATTGATATGGCTTTAGTGGCAAGTTACTTTGGCTCGATGTATCATGAAACATCAAATTTTAAGCTCGGACTCTCTTTAAGTGCAAATGACCTTTTGAGGTCATGATCGATAGTAAAAGTCCGAATTATTAGACGGGGCAAAACTGGGATGCTGTGTGTATCTGCTACTCTGACGGCTAAGAATAGATTTTCTTTTTCTTTTTATTTATTTACTTCATTTTTTGTATTACATTATTTTGAATTAAGTCAATCTCAAATGTCATTTCTGCAATCCGAAGTTAGATGCTATGTAGGCTTCAACCAATCACATACATTGCAGTGCATGTATGTATATGTTTGATAATAGGAACAAATTAACAATGTTATCTAAAACACCAGCTCGAGGGACTTACTTTAAAAAACAAGATAAAAAATTATGGGGTTTTTTTTTTTTTTTTTTCGGTAAACTTTGGATGCATAGGATGCGAACCTTGTTCTAGAAACAATTGCCAACATTTAACAATTTAATACTAAAAATGCTTTTGCAGATCAACAATGATCCAATGACATAGTTAAAACAATATCTTTTGTGTGTAATTATTAAATAAGATAAGATGATAGTATATAGTTATTTATACCCAACTTGAAGTTATTGAATAATATATATATTCAACCATTGCACATATACATATTTATATGCATAAATACATATATTTATATACACATATTCGTCTCTCTCTAAGTTACATGGATTGACATTGAAGATAAAAAAAAAATGCAAGATTTCAAGGTGTGAACAAGATATATTCCCTAAGAACCATTTTGATTCAAACGAATCAAAGAGACAATGAATACGTAGGATACTATTTTCTTGGGACCATTAATGGTACAACTTAATTGTATTAATTAACACTAATCCTTGACTTTGTGTTTATTTAATTTATCCAAACAATTGTTGTATGAAACAATATAAATCATAGTAAGTATATAAAACAAGTCGCACATGATGTATGACAAGGTGTTCTTATGATTTCAAAAATTAAGCAGACACAAAATCTATTAATAACTGATCAAATAATAAATAAAATAAAATAAAAAATAAAAATAAAATAAAATAAAAAAACTGATCAAATGGGGCTAAGTCGCTATCAATTACATCATCTATATAGATTGTCCCAATTTTACACCCTAAATATAATATATCAAAGGTTATAGTTTAGTGATACTTTCTCATTTTTTAAAATAAAAAGTGAAAGGTTCAAGTTTTCGTTGAGGCATGTGGTTGTATGTGTTTGTCGCCAATAAAAAATAATATATATAGATAGCACTAACGGTGGCAGAGACTGTTTGAGATGATTTTTATGCCCGTAGGGACTACGGGCATGGAGGTGCATGTGTCTCTTGCCAAATTTTTGTATAAAAATTACTGTCTGAAACATACTTTTATCGAATCTTGTTGTATTTTAGAAGGTTAAAAACATACTACATTTTTACACTCTCTCTCACAAGCTAACTACTTGTCACCACTCAGATTAGAAGCAAGCTTATTAACTAGTTCAGTCCAGTAAGTATATTGTAGTAGATTCAAGCAACATTTCTTCGTGTTATATATATATATATATATATATATATATATATATAACTCCTATAAGCAGCCTAGCATAACACACACAATTTGAAAGGGTTATACTTTTACCAAGCCCAAAATAGAGCCCATTTGGTGGCCACTAAGGCTTCAATGAGCAACTGGCCCATGAGCTGCTGGGCTTGCCGTGCCAAACAACCAAGCAGCTGTAGAAGTTGAGGGGAGGGTAAACCATTAGCACCAGTATGCAGGAATGGATTCATTGACTATATATATATATATATATAATACAAAATAAAAAAATATATTTTTTAAAGTATATATTTTGGTTAAATTGCAGAAAAATTCAAAAGGGCCTTCTAAACAAAGGAAAAATGGCAAACCTTCCCCCGACACGGACACGATACGAGTTATCTGTGCTTTATAGCCCCTAGTAATAAATTTGAAAAGATAAAATAAAATAAGTACATAAAATACCACTAAAGACCCAAACCAACTAAATACATTCAGTATGATACTGTTTTATTTGGATTAACTAAATTTTTGACCCAAATCAACTAATTACACTTCTTTTTTGGTTTGGAATGATTGTTACTAAGAATGACAATTCGTGTTGGAGGATCGACCTAATTTTATTATGTTGTATACATTAATCCAAATACATCTCGTTTAATAAATCAGCCGTATGACTCACAATATGACACGTTTTACCGTATTTAAGTTAAATAGGTCATGTAATCTGTTTATTTTAAATATAATATAAAATATAAATATAATAAAAAAATGACATAATGGATGACTAAATTTTAAAAAATGAAGCTAATTAAAACAATATAATACAAAAAGAATAAATATAATATTTATATTGAGTTTATATTGAAATAATAAAAATACCCATATAAATTGAGTTAAAATAGATTACAGATTAATCTAGTTAAACTTATATAATTGTGACACAATTTATTTATAAATGAGTTAAACTCCTAAACACAAACAAAACACAATTACTTAAATGAGTTGAGACAATTATGACACGATAACTATTAAAGTCAATCAAACCGTTAATTTCGTGTTGTATTGCCTACCCAATTTTGTTAGAAATTTTTGTACTAAAAGGAAGAACTTAAAAAGTTGCAATAGTAGTGTACTACCTTCTTCTGTCACCGTCCACCTTCTTGGTGGGTTCCACCTTTTGTATTAATATTGATGGATGTATATATAATTCATGACAGCTCCACCAAATTTAACTCATGGTTTCACCGACGATTTTGGATAGTCACTAAAAAGATTTCATGTAGGCATCAAACTCCCTTGAATTATGGCACTACCTAAATACCTCAATTGCAACCGTAGGTTCATTTGGAAAGTAGTAGAAAACATGATTTTTCAGAGAAAAATGAGAGGGAAATGGGAACTATAAGTTAGGCAAATCCTCATTGACGTATTTGTATACGAATACTTTGTAGTTCAGCGACTGGATTGCCCTTCGTTATTTTTGGGAGTTTGATTTTGAACTTTCCAGCTTTAATACTTGTATTTTTTTTTTAATAATATAACATAATATTCTTGTCCTGAAAAAAATATATAAAAATAAAAAAATAAAAAATAAAAAATAAAAATAAAAAAAATTCCTAAAATTTCAGTCAATTTCCTGGTTAGTCCCTAACGGACGACATTCTAACTGAGGGGTAAAAAATTGAATAATACAAGAGGATTTAATATAAAATTGGAAGTTACGAGGGTTTTTACCTTGAGATAAAGTTTATGTCGTCATTGGTTTATTTTTTATTGCAATTTATCTCATTAAATATTGTGATAGTTGTATAAATTTGTTAAAATACAGTATTATTGCAATTTGCACCTATAATTTTTAATAATAATGTAACATAACATTCTTGCCCTAAAAAAAAAAAAAAAAACCCTGAAATTTCACTCAATTTCCTGGTCAGTAAGACAACATTCTAACAAAGGGGTAAAAAATCGAATAATACAAGAAGATTTAATACAAAATTGAATGTTACAAGGGTTTTTACCTATAATTTGGGTTTTATTTATTTATTATTATTGTAATTTATCTCATCAAATATTGTGATACTTGTATAAATTTGTTAAAATACAGTATTATTTTGGAAAAATGTGATGTTTGAAAGTCATTGTATTTTTTGCCATTATAAACCAAAAGAAACAAAGCCATCTCACGAATTATTAATGGGTTACACCATATTGCAATGTTATTCAATGCACATATCATCATATATGTTTTCTACACTCTCAAATTATTTTAGTTTTGTTCTTTACTGTTTCCATAACATCACCATTAAGATTTATGTCACTTTGCCCTTGTCATGTCATGTAATGTGAATCTTTTACATGACAAAAAACAATGCAAGCAACCATAGAATTGTATATTAATTTTGATAATATTAATTAATAGGGACAAGTTTGGTAGTCCTTATTAATTAAGATTTGGTGAATAAAGGGAGAGAAAGAGAAGGGTCTACCATATGAAAGTTACAAGACACATGACAATACAAATTGCTTTTTGGTGGATGAGTGCATTGTTAGCCATTAGAGACTGATAGATAGGGTACTTACAAACCATATATGGGCCCAGGAGGGTTTGACATCACATGACTAAATGCAATGTATCTTTCAGCAATAGGGTAGTATGATCTCTCTTTTTCTTCACTGAAAATGGATGTGGAGGGAATACTGGTCCATTTGCTTCTCTCTATTATTGCATGTTTTATTAGGCTCTTGCCAACCAAGATTTTGTCACCTCCATGGCTTTTTATCACCCTAGCTCCCTAGAGACAACACAACTTTGTGGGCTCCACAATCACACCTCTTTTCTTGGGACCCAATTTTTAAAAAAATTGCATTGCTTTATTGGCTCAGAGCCATGTCTGTGGATTTCTTCCTTATGAAGCATTTCTGTTTAGTTCTTCTATGCCCTTTGTGACGTGTACCACTGATAGAAGCAATTCTTGGGTTGCTGAGAAAGCAATTTGGGGACATTTTGATCATTAAATTCATTTCTGTATGAGAAATTGTTTGCTTTTATAATGTTATAGCTAATATTTAGATAACATGGTGTTTTAGATATTTAAAAATTACTGTCCTCTTTCAGATATTCAATCGTTCAAGTACTAACTTGACGGTCGGAGTACACCCAGCCGGTATTACGTTAGTGTCAGATTGTCACTTCTTCTCTGTCTTTGCAGGACTGTTGTTCAGTTCCGAATCATGCAGAATTTCGCCTCGACATATATATTTCAGCAGCTTAATGAGCTTTCTTTTCTTAAGATTGATGAAATATAAGCGGCTTTCTATGGAGAATTCTTTGTTCCACATGAGGACGGATTTGATTGTTATTTTCTTTCATTCATTTGATTTTTTTTTTTTTTTTTTTTTTTAATTTTTTCTGAAAGACTTTCACTTCAATTTGTAATCCATCTTTAATAGAACACATTTATATGATTATTGAGCTGGTATGAAATTATAAACTTTTTAACTCCAATCCTTGACTTTAGTGGGAAGTCATAAGAAGAAAACTGAACACATCCCAGATGAAACGAAGCATCGTAGATTTGCAAATTTACAATGAATATTAATTAAGTACCATTGCTACTTCATAATATTATTAATGTATACAAGTATTTCCTTACTTGTAAAGAATCAATCAACTCAAAATACTGGATTTTAGAGTAAGTAATATTAGGTAGGAGATATATCAAATCAGAGGTTCAGATGATCTCGAGAAACTAGAACAATGAGCTGCTGCTCTTGGATTGGGAACTACCTTCCCGGGAAAATTTGGCTTTTCGAAATCCTCATTTTCTTGCCTGATCTCGTTAAGCATTGCTGTGACATCTTTCATGGTGGGGCGTTCTTCTGGACAAGAATTCACACAGAGTAGAGCCACTCCAAGCACTTGAAGCATCTCTTGCGTTTGTGTTCCGGATCGCTGGAGCAATTGTTGATCAAGAATTGATGTGAATTCTTTGTGTTTTACGCGCAGTTCTTGGTTAATCCAACTGACAATGTGGGCTCCCTCTGGAATCCGCCGATCAGTTGGTTCCATTCCTGTTAGGACCTCTAGGAGCACAATGCCATAGCTATACACATCACTCTTCTCTGTGATCTTCAAACTGTATCCATATTCTGCAATTTATAACCACCTAAACTTAGCACTTCATGTAAAACTATTAAGACAAAATTTTAGGACTATAAATTGTCATGTAACAAGAAAAATTCAGTTCATAGAAGTTGTTAGGAATGTTTCAGAATGAAATTGACATATGATCATGGCCTAAAAGAGTTCAAAATTTGGGAATTTAATTGGGAATGAACTAAAGATGATTTCAAGAAGTTAGCAACAATGACTCAATTGGTCATCATGCATGGAATTGACTGGAAATAAAGTTTGCAGAAATGCTGAAACATATCTAGAAAGTAATTACTCTTTATATGATTCTCTAAGAAAAGAGAACATTTTCCAAATCTGCTTTTTAAAGTAGTACTAGTTAAAAAACATCTCTATCCAATAATTCAATCTAAAGCAAAAAATGCTTACCGGGAGCTATGTATCCGTAGGAACCTGCTACTGTAATGGAAGCTCTTGAACAGTCCGAAGAATTGACAAGCTTTGCAAGTCCAAAATCTGCAAGAAAAGCTTCAAACTGTGGTCCTATCAAGATGTTGTTGGTCTTGACATCGCGATGAACAATTCGAGGAATACAATCATGGTGAAGATAAGCCAGACCATGAGCAGCTCCCAGTATGATCTTATACCTTGCATCCCAATCCAAGAACACCCTCTTCTCATGGAGCAATCCAGCCAAACTTCCATTACTGATGTAATCAAACAAAAGCAATCTACTTCTTCCATTCTTGCAACATCCCAAAAGCCTAACTATGTTTTTATGCCTCACTGATCCTAGTATTGCAACTTCTGCAGCAAACAGGTCCCTCCCTGGAAGCTCGCCATTCTTTGTAGTCCAAAGCTTCTTCACTGCGACGACCTGTTGCATTGGAGTCTCAACGCGATAAACCACTCCTGAGCAGCCCTTTCCCACGATGTTTGAATCCGAAAGCTTTGTCACAATATCATTCACAGAGAAGTTCAGCTTTTGGAATGGGGTGATGTCCCATTCCAAACCATCTTCTTCATCATTTCTGTGAAGTGCAGCGCCACGAGCTCTGATAAATAAGATTACTACAACTGTCACAATAGTAGTAGTTGCAAATATAGCAAGCACAACAAGTATAGTGATATTTCTAATGGATTGGGTGCCATATAGATGGTGGTTTCCACCAATGTGGCAGTCACTTCTGTTGATGCAGAGCTCCGGATTACCAAGAAAAGCAGTGGGAGGGAGATCCTGGAAGAACTTTGTGTCGGGAAGAAAACCCGAGAAATTGTTGTATGAGACATTCAGGGAAACAAGATTGTCAAGACTGCCCAGTGCTCTCAGGCTTCCTGTTAACATGTTGTGAGAGAGGTCCAAACTGGCAAGCTTTGAAAGATTTGAAATGCCTTCAGGGATTGGACCTGTTAGAAGATTCCAACTCAAGTTTAACAAGATGTCTAAGCCTTGCAATTGACCAATCTCATCAGGAATTGTACCCCCAATCCTGTTTTGGCTAATATCCAACAACTGCAAATCTGTACAGAAGCCTAGTGATTTAGGAATTAAACTGGTGATGTAATTTCCTTTCAGTACAAGTTTGTTCAATGATATAAGCTTGCCCAAATTATCAGGAATTGCTCCTGATAGCTTGTTCATTGAAAGGTCTAAAACATTGAGTTCAAGAAGAGTTTCAAAAGAGGAAGGAATTAGGCCTTGGAGCTCATTTTCATGCAAATCAATCATCTCTAGTTGAGCGCAGCTGCCAATTTCCGAAGGAATTTCACCGGTGAATCTATTTTCTGCCAATTCAAGGAAGCTCAAACTATGCAACAGCCCAATTTCTGGTGGAATTTGGCCAGTAAACATGTTTGATCCCAGCCGTAGACGAATCAGGCTCGTGCAATTGCCGATTTCAGGTGGAAGTCCACCGGAAAGCTCATTTGATATCAGCAGCAATTCAGTCAGGTTCTTGAGATTGAAGAGAGGAGTTGGAACTGACCCACTGAGAGAATTGTGTGAAAGGTCCAATGCTTGAAGTTTGTGACAGTTGGCCAGCTCATGTGGTATGCTACCATGAAGCTGATTCTCCCAAGCAAAGAACAGAGAAAGCTCCTTCAACTTCCCAATGCTTGATGGAATTTCACCAGAAAACATGTTGTTGTCCAATTCAAGTTGCTTCAGCCTTGGAAAGCTGCCAATGAATTCCGGGATTTTGCCGGTTATGTGGTTGTCAGACAACAGAAGCTCCTCCAATGCACCTAATTTTGCCAGAGACAAGGGAATCTCACCAGACAGAGAATTCAGAGAAAAATCGACTACTGTCAGGCCTGAAGAATTCCCTATAGCTTCTGGGATGGTCCCAGTTAGCTTGTTCTGCCATAAAAGCAGCCTTTTGAGATTTTTCAGCAACCCCAATTCACTAGGAATTCCACCTGAAATTTGGTTTTCATAAACATACAAATTTTCCAAAGCAGAGCAGTTTCCAATTCCCAGTGGAATTTCACCAGAAAGATTTGCAGTATAGACTGAAAGTGTCTGCAGATTTTTCAACTCCCCTATACTATTTGGAATCTGCCCAGAAATCCCAGTATCTGCAAGGCCCAAAAAAACTAGTCCTTTGCAGTTTGATATCTGCATTGGGATTTCTCCATGAATCCCCTGGTTCCCACCGGCACGAAAAATTTCTAGACTCCATAACTGTCCTATTTCTGCTGGAATTTTCCCGGAAAGTTGGTTATCAAACAGCTCAAGCTGTTGCAGCTTTGAGCAGTTCCCGATTTCTGTTGGAATATCACCTTTTATTGAATTTGAACTAAGCGATAGTCGCTGCAGTTGGGATAATTTTCCGATTTCAGGTGGTATTCTTCCTGTTAGAGCATTGAAACTGAGGTCTAGAGTGACCAGTGATGAGAAGTTTCCCACTGAAGGCGTAATTTCTCCGGTGAGGTTGGTGTAGGAGATGACAAGGGTTGTGAGGAAGGTGAAGGAGATGAACTGAGTAGGGAAGGTGGTTGGAAGATTGATTGAGCTGATTGTGATTTCGGAAACAAAGCCATATCTGGTGCACTTGATGTAGTCCCATTTGCATGGGTTTTGATGGGTTGGATTCCAGGAAGAGAAGGAGGTTGCAGAAGAGGTTGAATTGAATGTTGAGAGCCATGAGAGGAGAAAGAGACCTTCTTGGTTCAGAGAAGAGATGGCTGGGAAGAGAGAGATGTTGAGAAACAAGAGGAACAATGTGATTTCACTGCTTGACATGATGAGGTTACAACTCTGCTACTGTTCTCTCTCCCCAGCTAATTAAATTTGCTTCAGTGTTATATCTGTCTAGCCTATTGGAATGTTAAAAATGCCCTTGGTATATGCCCACCCTAAAAAAAACAAAATTGGACTAAAAAAAAAAAAATATTCAATTTCGAAAAGCCTAATGTTATCAAGAGAGTTCACAGGCTCTTTATATTTAACTACTAAATTGAGACATTTTTTTTTTTTTTTTTAAGATGTGTGAAAAGTTAAATGAATCACTTAATATATTTTTCAATTCAGTGGTTAAATATAAAAAGTTTATGACTCTTCTTTTTTTTCTTTTTCTTCTTTTTCTTATTATTATTATTATTATTATTTTATGGCTCTTGGCTCTCTTAATAATACTAATGCAGTGATGAATATTAAGTTTGGCATAGAGATTTGTATCTAGTTATTATTTTTATTATATCGGTATATTTACGGAAAAAAGAAAATATCAGTATATTTTGACTTAGAATAATAGCACATGGTAGGGTACAATGCATTTTGTGCAAGAAGGCTTATTGGTTCTTTGGAAGAATGAGGGAAGGCAAAGGAAAATGCTAAACAATAATGTTGCTTTCCAATGGGAAGAAATTATACATGGTTAAAAATACTGAGATGAAACATGACAATTGCATCGTATTTAAGTAGGTACAAGAAAATACTGAAAACCGTTTTACAACGGAAAGAAATAATCGGTTAAGACTTGAAAGTTCTAATCTCTTGTTTTTTATGCTTATTACATAAATTTTTGCATACTTTATGGCGTGTGATTTCTTTAAATTTTGCTGTCCTTTTCATTAATGATGATAACGATGGTGAAGATTTTTGATGGTCAAGAAAATTGTTACACTATTTACGTTGAAAGTTGATACATGTTTCAAGTATATATGTTTAATTCGTAAAAATAGTGCTAAAAGAAAATTCGTAAAAATAAGTATGTTTAATTGCAAATACATGATATATTGCATCAAAATTAGCCATCGATGTACATTCTCATGATACCAAATATATATTTATACATAATACATTGTTATTTATAAGAGCATTAATAAAATCTTAGTTTGAGACCAAGGGCAATGAAGGAATTTAAATATTTGTTCAATTTAGGTGCTGCGCTGTTTCTGTATGGATAAGTGTTTGGACAGCAATTGTTGGAATATCGATATCTGAAGTTTTTCCTGTTAATTTTTTGTTCTTAATTTTGAGTTAAAATGCACAATCATTTAGCTAATGAAAATGACAAATCAGCTCCAAAAAGATAGATAGACATTACTACACCACAACCATTTTTATGCAATATATCTGTGATAAGATCTCAAATCCAGCTTCCTTTCATAAAGTTGTCCTTGTCATGAGAAACCCATTTGGCCATTTCTTTAGTTATAAACTTTAAATTTCCCTAAAAACCCAAAAAGAATTAATAAAAATTGAAAAATGATTCTTGTGCCAAATAGTTTGCGTGAATTGTTATACCTATTCTTTTAATTGATCAATTATGTAACAAATAAAAAAGTCCCAATTAAAAATTATTTGATTAGACAATTCACTGTAAGCATTATGTCACCGTGTAAGCATCACTACTCATATAGGCAAGGGCCAGGGGGCATGTGCCCCTGGCATATACTATTCCCTGCCTTTTCGAGCTATTTTGAACTGAACTTATATGTTATAATTCTGATTAATTAATATTATTCAACTTATTATTTGCAAATTAAAGAAAGGTGTCCAAATATACACTCCTTAATTATGATGTTCAAGATGGAATTAAGTTGGGTGAGAGTTAAGGTATTGGTTACATGTACCTGTTAATTGTGGAAATCAGTTGGTCAGAAAATTAAGGTGGGGAAAGCAATTTCCGACCAATGGTAGTGGGAGCTGAGTAATTTTTGCAATTATATCACTTGGCTTCTAGTTTTGATACCAACCCATCATCCTCACTTCCAATCTAACAGTCACAATCTATATCACAACTCTCTCTCTCTATCTCTCTACAATGCTCTCTCTCTCCACATTGTTTATACAATGTTATTGTATATATATATACATACACACATTTCCACCCTCTAAAGTTTAAATCATGAAGCATATAAACCTCCTTGAACTTGGATTTCCTCATGTTTAGGGATTCTCAACACTAATTCAACTTGCCTACGTCACGATGCAACGCATCTATATCATAATACAACACAGTTACATCACAAAACGTAACATTGCAAGTATTTTTTAATACGTTATGCATGCAACATAGTACATCTATATTACAACTCTCTCTCTCTCACCACATTGTTTATACAGTGTTAATGTGTATATAACTATATATATTTCCACCCTTTAAAGTTTAAACCATAAAGCATATACGTCTAGTTTTAGTATCCCAATCTGTTTCTGATGATGCTGACCTGCAAATAATGCATATATAAGCATATATATATATATATATATATATATATATATATATATACACATTTACCCTTCAATAAAAATATGTTAAGAGAGAAAATAAGATAGAGTGATAATTATAAGAAAAGTATTACAATTAAATTTTTTTATAATAGTCTTGCAACATAGTCTTGCATTTTTTTATAATAGATTTAGAGAAATGAAAATTTCTGAAGAAAAAAAAGATGACTCATCCGCTTACTAAATGAATAAATTTATTTCTTCCTTCCAATATTTCCTCCACCCCTCATCCTTCCTTCTTATTAAACGGACTATAAGTGCTACATTATACGTGCTCTAGCTTTAATTTTTCCTCTTCCTCTCCCACCAAACAATTAAATAAAACCAAAAAAGAAGAAGGTATGTAGCTTTAATATTATAATCACATTTAATTGATTCTGCCTCACTTTCCAAGCATATATGTAATTTAGTAGAAAAGTAAAGTTTTGATGCTTATTTCACTTTAATATTTTCCTGTAATTTACTTTAACTTGGACATTCTGATGCTTCGCCTATCATCTTTTCGCAAGTATATAATTAATTTGTTTTTCTATTAATTACGTAGCTAGCACTATATAATTATTAAAATCGTTCGGTAGGATTTTCTTGTTTGGGGATCATCAAATTGGAAACTGGAAATAAAAGTTAAAAAAAAAATAAGAATTCCGACTAGGAAGCTGATACTAGCTAGCTATGTATACCACACTTGGATGGAGAGAAACAACAGAGTTTTTAGAAACAAAGCACTACCTCCATTGCATACTCTCAATGTCATAGTCAACTCAGGATGAAACTTTTCTCGGTGAAATTAAGCATGTGCTCCTATGCAGAAACCATAGCCAATTAATGGAATTTTCCGTACCAAGCCTCCCACAGCAATCCCTTCCGGAATTTCCAGACATTCTAACCATAACAGGGACCCAGAAAATGGAGTAATATATTTTGGGTGGGCTCGTACTAATAATTTATTTATTTATTTATTTTTTTTTTTAATTAGGCTAAAATTACGGATCAGAATCACCTCCAGTCCAACAGTAGCTCATTTCCTCTTTTTTTTGTTAATGAACAGTTTCTACTAAGGTTGGTAAAAATGTTTATTTGTTTTATACATAATTTTCATATATATATATATATATATATATATATATATATATATGTATACACTGTTCACAAATACTATTTCTTCTTCCCCCTTTATTTTTAGCAACCCATTTCAACAACCCAAATTAATCCCGCCATTTTCTTCTCTCCCAAAATATTGATTTTGATTTCTTTCCAAAATTCCGTCATTTCAGCAACCCAGATCCCACCACTTGCTTAGATTTGCCCAAAGGTTTCAGAGAGAGAAAGTTAGAGAGAAAAAGAGATGTTTTTTTACTTATTATCTTCAAATATCGATAATTCTCTTTGATTTGTTTCCAAAACGAATCACAAACAAATTAGACATCTATTTCTCAATTCCGTAGTTTCCATAAATTTCTCAAATTTGTTTCTCCATTTATTTGTTTTCATAAATTTTTACTTCCCTTGCTTCGTATACCAGATCATTTTATTCCAAATTAATATAACAATATTAGAATAGAACAACATTTGGACTGACATGATTTTTTTGTTTAATTATTTGTGTACTGTATTGTTGGGAAACGTGCTAGTTTTAAAAACTTTTCGAATGATTTAAATTCATAGATCTTGATTCATTACATAGAGACAAGTTTTATGCAAAAATAAAACATGATATATCATTCAATTAAAAAATTGAATACTTACATCAAGGTTTGAGTAAATCTTAGATCTCTCCTCTAAAGTGAATGTTCTCACTTATTATAGATCCCTTAGCAAGATGCATTCTCCTTGGATCTCCATCTTCTTGGTAATTGTTTTACCTTCATGAATCACTCATATACCTCCATGAATGACCTTGGAAAACTAGGCTTGTGGAAGCCTCCATTAGATGAGAACATAAACCCTAATTTTCTAGAGAGAGAAAATATATTCCTTTTTCCTTCTACTAAAAATCCCACCTAAAATATACATCGACCATGTATATTTATAGGCAACATAAAGGTAAAGAAAAGGAAACAACTAATCCTTCTCAATCTCTAATTCACATGTCCCAAATCTAATATGATTCCAATATCAAGTTGGGCTATGAGTGAGAATCTATTGGGCCTATTATTTTATTGGCTACAATGAATTAATAATTGGCCCGGTCCATGGAACCAATTCAATTAATTCATAAATTAATTTCTACTCCACTAAAAGAAATTAATTGAACTCTAATTAAATAATAAATAACCTCTAAGTCAATATTGCACTTTGACCCCTCTATGCATAATTAGTTATCGGATAAATAAAGTCATCAATCCGACTACTTAATTAATATATTTATTTTGGTACCTTTGATTATTTCTGCCTCGATCACAATAAAACATTTGTTTGACAAAAATAATAATTTAAATAAATAAATATATAATAAATCATTTTGTCTAAAAATACACGAAGGCCTTCGAATTTACTTTGTGATCAACCATAATCAATACAAAATAAATACAAGTAGCAATGATGCAAATATTGAAAATATAACCCTCTAACTATTAATTACAAAACTACCCAAAGTGTCGGTCTAAGGATCCCGAAGAATCCGCCGAACAAATCAAAGTAATTATTAATTAATAAAAGAGTCTATAATTTTCTCATACTTAAGAGTCAAATGCCATGACGGTGATAGGGAGCAATTGCATACGATGGCTCTCGCAATATATCTCAACCTAACGCGGATCCAGTTCAAATCTTAATTAATTATGAGTCCATCCATAATTACCGACTATGAACCATTTATGATTACTATTTATATATCATGCATTGATTGCCATCACAAACATATATATAAATATCTCTTGTAATCAAATGGACACTATCAATTCTATAATGAATCGAAATATAATACATTGAATTCACCAATTGTATAAAACATAAATATTTCATAAACGTCAGGAACATATGTCATTTTAATCCAAACAGGAATTTGTTATGCCAGGGCATATAAATCCCAACAGCTCCCACTTGCCCTCATAACCAATTCAAATTGCACCTAACTCCAATGTTATCCAGATGATGATCAAAATTATTGATCAATAACACCTTTGATAATGGATCAACAAAGTTGTGTTCCAATGCAATGTTCTAGCCACAAGTACATTTTCCTCATAGCCAATTCAAATTGCATCTAACTCCAATGTTATCCAGGTGTTGATCAAAACTATTGATCGACGACACCTTTGTTAATGGATCAACAAAGTTGTGTTCCAATGCAATGTTCTAGCCACAAGTACATTTTCTTGCCGGACAATATCATGTAGAACATGATACTCCCTATCAGTGTATTTTGTTCATCTATGGAGCATTGGGTCATTGGTTTGGACTACTTCTGCACTATTGTCGCAATATAGCTCGATAGGCAAGCTAGTATGCTCCACAACCTCTAAATCAATGAGATCAAACCAATAGGCTTCTTTTGCCGCCTTTAAGGCTGCAATATATTCCACCTGCAGGTTTGAGTCAGCAGTTGAAATCTGCTTAACAATCTACCAACTGATTTCCCTTCCATTAAGTGAACATACACTAAGTCATGAACCTCATAGTATCTACTTCTAATTGAAAATCAGAACTAGCAAACCTGACTAGGACCATATCATCACATCCATAAATGAGTATGATATCATTGATTCTCCTTAGGTACTTAATGATATTTTTCACAACAGACTAGTTGTCAAGTCTAGTATTGGACTGATCTTTATTGACTATCCCTACTATGTAGCGGATGTCCTGTTTGGTATAGACCATGGCATATATGAGACTCTCATATGCCGAAGCATATTGTTCCAGTCTCATTTGCTCAATCTCCTTTGATAGTCTTGAAAAACTACTTACTAAAGAGAGCAATCCATATCAATAAAGTAAGAACTCATTCTTTGAGTTATGCATACCAAACCTGGTCAAAATTTTATCAATGTAGGATTATTAAGATAAGCCTATTTTCCTTTTAACCTAATCTTGCAAAAGCTTGATCCTAGGAATATAGTTTACATCTTGAAAATCCTTCATTTAAAAGTAATTAAACAACTACCTTTTTATTGATGACAAAACTTCCACGTCATTATAAATGAGTAGGATGTCATCAATATATAGAATTAAGAAAAATAATGACATTCCCTTGTACACTCATGATTTATTCACTAAGAAATCTTCTGGTATCTTTTTGTAGATTAACTTGCCTTCCATAGGTATCACCCTACTAGAAAGCTCTACAAGATCCCAGAATTTATTAGAATACAAAGATTCCAACTCTGATTTCATAGTAACTCGCCAAAACGATCTATATCCATATCAGTTCACGCTTCCGTGTAGCTTACTAGGTCCAACTCATATTTAACAGGGATGTCTATAATGGTCTCACCTAAAAACATGATTCTATCGGTTGGATGATAATCCTCCCACTACATTAATGTACCAATGCAGGAATCTGTGTACTTGATGATGCTGACGCATCAATAGAGAATTCATATATTATTCTCAATCTCTATAATAAGTGTGTTCACATGTGATACATCTGGTACTCATACCATATTCTCTAACATTATGTTACTAGGTGTGTGATTCATAATATGATTCTCCTATAGATAAACAGTGAGTGTAAACAATCAACTTTTATCTTTGAGATCATAAAATAATCCATCCTAGTGACTTAAGAGTAGCTATCAAATCTAGCATGCCTATAATCTGCTTCCAACTTACTTGTCCATATCAAACGCACATGTGCAAGACTACCCCATACGTGCATGTGATTCAAACTAAGATTTAGTCAAAAACATAGCTCAACGGTATCCTTGAGACAGACTAAGATGGAATGCAGTTCATAATACGCATCGATGTCATTAACGCTAAACTCTTAAATGAAAGAGATAATGTGGCATAACTGATCATAGATCTAACCATGTTAAGTGGAATTCTGTTATTCCTATTTGACACCTAAATGCATTTAGCGTCAATTGCGAAAAACTGGTACATAATACCCTCATTGACCATATAGTCTTTGCACTATCCCAAGAAATACTCATATCCTCGATCAGATTGAAGTGTCTTGATAAGTTTACCTAATATGTGCTCCACATCAGTCTTAACCTTCTCAGAATATACCAAGAGTTTAAGACTTGTGTTGCATCAGATAAACTTATCTAAAATGTGAGTAATCTTGCTTGGATGTTCATAAGACCACACGTGTCAGTGTGTACCGACTCCAATTGTCCTTTATGTCTATTTCATCTGGCTGATTAAGCCCTAAGAGTTATCTATCCTTCAAAACAGGGTTCACAAGTTTGGTTTAGGCTCCCCTACCTTACTAGGTAATTAACCTTCTTTGACCAATCTTTGAATCTTATTTTGATTGATAACAACCCAAAAATAGACATTAAAAATACAATGAGTCAGGAATAGCAATTTTTCTCTTAACATTCAATCTAGAAGATGCAACATTAGTTTTTACATCCTGCAAATCGTAAGAGTTTGTGATTATAGTATATTAACCATCTTTCAATGCACCAGAAGCAATAGCATATCTATTCAATTTTATAAAACCAGTTTTACAAAATAACAACACAGTTTTTATAACCCACAAGTGAAACAAAAATTAGATTGCGTCTAACTTTTGTACATAAAGATAGTTCTCTAATACTAATATCCTCATACTCTCTAATTTCAGATGTAATACTCCCACTGACCTAACTACAACCTTGGCATCAGGTCAAAAGATAAATATATAACCATATCATCAAGGCTTTTGGATTCCTGAAATCCTTACGATGAATTGCAAACATGTTTAGTGGCTCCAGAATCTATCCATCAGGAATTAATAGATGCAACCACATAACATGGCTCAATGATTAAATATATATTTTCCTATGCCACATCATTGCTTAGACAGTTCGTCCTATAGTGTTTTAGTTAAAGGCAAAAGAAACAATTTCATTCACCCTCAACATACACTGCCTTATTCCCTTTAACCTTTTAGATACCTATGTTTTGTGTTAGCCTAATCCTATTATCATCCTTCTTCTTTGCTTTGCCCGTCCACTTGGGCCTAGAAGAAGATGGTATAGACTAGGTTAGATTGATAGGAACGCCCAAACTCTTGATTATCCCTTCATCTGTTACCAATTCTATAAGAATATCAGCGAGTGTGAACTCAAACTGATTCCTTATTTAGTTCACTCTAACAGAGTCGAACGAGTTTGGTAACAAGGCAATAATTATGGCAACTTGAAACTTACCACCCAAGTCAGCCCTATTGATCTCCAGCTAATTTTAAATAATAAACAATCATTTTCCAAAATTCGATTTCATACTGGAGTTCCTTAGGCTATCTTGATGCTATTCAAGTCTGATATAGTACTTTAGCATACTCTCTATCTAATCTCACCAAAACATCTTATTGACATTTAACATGATACTTAAAGAAAACAAAATAATGTAAATGTTAGCTTTGGAGCGTATTCGAGGTAAACTCTAGAATATTGCACCAAGTCATCTCATTTGCGTTATTTCACTTATTCAAAGCATTAATGTTCTCTTAGGTATCTTAAAGTAAAAGGATTAGGTTTAGGAGTAGTAAATACATTTGTCCCCTTACGTTGTGAATAAAATATCTAAGTTCCTTTCCCAGTCAATATTAATGAGGTCCAGTTACATTGAATATGTAAGCAAGCAGATAAACTGGATTAGACATAATTAATTGGAATATAAATGCATTCATACAACATGCAAGGTGAATTATTAATACTGTCATGCATATTTAAAATTAAAATGAGTTTGTTAACCACATAATATAATAAATCTTAATCGAATAAGAGATCATTATCATTATTGGTGAACAATCCCTTTTAATTAATGCGAGTCCCTCAACTCTGTAGCATAATAAATCAACCAATCAATATGTCAATAACTTATCATGTTGGAGGAGTTCATTATTAGTATTGTTGAGATTCATTTACTATTAGGTGAGCACTTCCATTAAAATAGTATGTGGGTCCCTTAACCACTGCATAAAAAATCGGATAACCAATATGCCAATAACTTATTCGGTTGGCGAAGTTCATTATTACTATTGGCGGGCAAATCCCATCATCTCCATATCTCTTAAGACAATGCCTTATCTATCTATATGAAATGATTCCCGATTATGTTTAGCCTTTCTAAAATCACCTAGTGTAAACCACTCCGTTGGGGAGCTAACACTTTTGATTTTAGATTGAGTGTATAACGTTATTAATGCTCTAATGAAAAATAAAACATTAAATATCTTGTCATTATAATCTAGACTCTTTAAATCATGCGTAGGGCCTTATTTTTAAAAATCTAATTACAATGAACATTTAATATTATTATTTTCATGAGACAACCATTCTTGTAATATTAAGACTCTTCAAATCATGCATGGGGCCTTATTTTTAAAGATCTAATTACAATGATTTTAATAACGAAGGCCATGGGGTAATGTATAAAAATCCCCGCTCCTACTCAATTTTTAATCATTCATAATTAGGGTTTTGAATTTATCCATTTACATGATATAATGCATGCAAAACGTCTTAATTTTAATCCAATTAAATTTAGAAAATATTTGGACTTTAAACGATTCACTAATATTTAATTTGAGGCACACTTTAAAAATAATTTACAAAAATAATTTTTCGTTTCCCAATAAGTGCTCTCAAATTAATTAGTAATCAAATCCAATTAATTTTCATAATTTAATTAATATAAATTAAGTCATTTAATTAAATATCATGGATCCAATGCATGAATAATAATAATAAACAATTAATTATTTCATGCATCAGTTAAATAAATAAATAACAGACAGAAGCAATTTAAATGGTCAATGGATTCAGCTTTTAACATTTATATGCTCTAAGTAATGCGCGAGGGTCTATCATTAGCCGCGTCACATGGGATTATTTCCCATCAATCCCTCTTGATCTCCAGCCAAAACCTTGCCGCCGACAACTCTCCGGTCGCCGGAAAATAGCAAAAAAATTTCAGAAATTAAATTAGGCCTTAAAAATTCCAGAAAAATTCCGGAAAATTTCTAAAAAATCCCAGAAAATTCCTGAAGCCTAATTTAACCCTCTTGGACCTTTTTGAAGCTTCATAGCATCCTTTGATGAAGATTACATGGCTTTAAAAATATTTATAATTTGAAATACAATGGAAAAAATTAAATTACATCATTGAACTTTCAAACGGCTAAATCAAAGCCTTAGTTACATTCATCCAAAGATAAAATTACATTAATTTAACCTATAAGCTTCATCCATGACCCAACCATACATCATCATTCATTCACAATTATTCATACATCATCATGTATCAATATATATCAACATATTAAATCATACATCAACATACATCAATAAAAATATATATGAATATAATTTTGGATCTATGAATGATGATTTTCATAAAATCATCATCTCTAGTAATGAATCAAACCATGCTCTGATACCATTATTGGGAAACGTGCTAGTTTTAAAAACTTTTCGAGGGATTTAAATTCATAGATCTTGATTCATTACATAGAGACAAGTTTTATGCAAAAATAAAACATGATGTATCATTCAATTAAAAGATTGAATACTTACATCAAGGTTTGAGTAAACCTTAGATCTCTCCTCTAAAGTGAATGTTCTCACTTATTGTAGATCCCTTAGCAAGATGCATTTTCCTTGGATCTCCATCTTCTTGGTAATTGTTTTGCCTTTAGGAATCACTCATATGCCTCCATGAATGACCTTGGAAAATTAGGCTTGTGGGAGCCTCCATTAGATGAGAACATAAATCCTAATTTTCTAGAGAGAGAAAATATATTCCTTTTTCCTTCTACTAAAAATCCCACCTAAAATATACATAGACCATGTATATTTATAGGCAACATAAAGGTAAAGAAAAGGAAACAACTAATCCTTCTCAATTTCTAATTCACATGTCTCAAATCTAATATGATTCCAATATCAAGTTGGGTTATGAGTAAGAATCTATTGGGCCTATTATTTTATTGGCTACAATGAATTAATAATTGGTCCGGTCCATGGACCCAATTCAATTAATTCATAAATTAATTTCTACTCCACTAAAAGAAATTAATTGAACTCCAATTAAATAATAAATAACCTCTAAGTCAATATTGCACTTTGACCCCTCTATGTATAATTAGTTATCGGATAAATAAAGCCATCAATCCGACTACTTAATTAATATATTTATTTTGGTACCTTTGATTATTTCTGGCTCAATCACAATAAAATATTTGTTTGACAAAAATAATAATTTAAATAAATAAATATATAATAAATCATTTTGTCTAAAAATACACGAAGGCCTTCGAATTTACTTTGTGATCAACCATAATCAATACAAAATAAATACAAGTAGCAATGATGCAAATATTGAAAATATAACCCTCTAACTATTAATTACAGAACTACCTAAAGTGTCGGTCTAAGGATCCCGAAGAATCCGCCGAACAAATCAAAGTAATTATTAATTAATAAAAGAGTTTATAATTTTCTCATACTTAAGAGCCAAATGCCATGACGGTGATAGGGAGCAATTGCATACGATGGCTCTCGCAATATATCTCAACCTAACGCGGATCCAGTTCAAATCTTAATTAATTATGAGTCCATCCATAATTACCGACTATGAACCATTTATGATTACTATTTATATATCATGCATTGATTGCCATCACAAACATATATATAAATATCTCTTGTAATCAAATGGACACTATTAATTCTATAATGAATCGAAATATAATACATTGAATTCACCAATTGTATAAAACATAAATATTTCATAAACGTCAGGAACATATGTCACTTTAATCCAAACAGGAATTTGTTATGCCAGGGCATATAAATCCCAACATGTATAACATCCAAACAGTTTGTAATTTAAGTCAATATAAGTTATACGCAATATCCCAACATAGATTATTTGTACATAAGATTCCAACAATTTGTAATTTAAGTCGGTATAAGTTGTAAATAACATCCCAACATAATCCTACTTAGCATCCCAAACCATACGTATTTTGTATCCCAAACAGTACTAAATATATTTCATGCTTATGTTATATGTAAAATTCCAACCAAATTCTACTAAAGAGAGTGTGAACCAGTCATGTATGTGGTCTTTAATCAAATAAGAAAAAACAGACCCAAAATTGAGATTTAGACGAACAAAACTTAGATCTATGGATGATACTATGGAGTTTCTGCATAATAGTCCAATGAAATTACATGGGTTTTTGGAGTGTGTTTGGGTTTTGAAGTGAAGTTTTGAAGTTCAAAAGTTGTTGTGAGTCCTTGGAGAGTCCATCAATGTAAGATGATGAAGCTTTTAGAGAGAGAAAGGAAGAAGACGACGTATAATTACATGAGTTTTTTTGAGTGTGTTTGGATTTTGAAGTGAAGTTTAAAAGTTTAAAAGTTGCTGTGAGTCATTGGAGATTCCATTAATGGAAGCTGATGAAGCTTTTAGAGAGAGAAAGGAAGAAGACGACGCATTTTGGAAGAAAACGGCGTATTTTGGATACAATATTTAAATGCGTTTATATATATGGAATATATTATCTAAAGGTTTTATATATGAAATACATGGGTGTTGAAAATTTAGTTACTCAATATTTTTAATGGCCGCCAATTCTCCTCCACTTATTTCAAAATGGAGCAAATTGGCTACTATTTCACTGGAGGTAATTTTGTACCTAAAAGTACCTATAGTAATTTTTTTTTTTTTTTGTTTTTTTGGGCCCGCTTAAGCCCCCTTAGGCCCCATTTGGATCCGCAACCCTGCAACCAAGACAACAACAAACAACTGATACAACACCCCAACCGCCAAACCCTGCTCCGTCGGCAACACAACCGCCACCACCACCACCACCTCCACGACTGGATTTCCTTAGATTGTTGATAATCATGCCCTGCTGTATGAGTTCGGTTAGCAGGTAACATTTTTTTGTAAATCGTTCTCTAGGGCACAGTGGGCTGGAATTTACAATTTGAATGGGCCTTACTTGGGCTGTGGTCTACCTGTTTTTTGGACTTTTCTTTTTCGGCTTTTTTTTCACTTGGTTTTGTATTCTGGGTATGCCCCATGTATTTGTACATCTTCTTTTTGTTATATACTCACTTATTGAAAAAAAAAATAAAAAAAAAAATAAAAAATCATGAACAATTTATGTTGTTAGAGTAGTCCTATATAAAATTAGTGGTGTTCATGCAACTGATCAAAGGAAATTAATGTAACTTAAGTGTCCCACCTTGGAGTTTGCTCAAATTTCAAGCTTAATTCACTTCTCGTACTAAATTGTATGTGTATTATGTGCATATCCATCAACCTGTTTTGGAAACCATAGCGCAAACCTCCCGAGCCCAAAAATTTAAAATGCACAAAATGTTCCTAAATGCAACTTTAAGAGTTCGGAACTCAAAAAAAATATCTATACGACCCTCGAACCCATACGTCATATTTTTCATACACATCAATGTAATACATTTTTTTTTTTTTTAAAAAAAAAAAAAAAAAAAAAATGTCCAAAAAAAATGAAAAATGGAAACCTGGCCTCACATAATTGAAGTTGGAGAACAATTTCCAACTTGATTCCAGGAAAATGCAACCGATTCCGCAAAGGCAATGAGTTATACTTTAAAAACAAATTTTAAAAATTTTAAAAGGCAATTGGTTCCGCAAGGGCAGTGCACTTTTTGTACAAACGGTTTTTGAAATTTTTTTTAAGTGCCTATGCCTAAAAACTCACCAATGATAAAAACAAAGTGTCCTTATACACTTAACTTGTCTACTATGTTGTTCTCATCCAACCGTAGTATATCGTCACAATCAAACTCTTCAATTTCGCTTCTGAACTCGAGACTCAAAATTCAAACAAAAAATACAATTTGACCGGACTTGTTTTAATACCAAAATTGCCAATTACAATATTATATCTCACAATTCCCATCTTATATTCGAGTGTTAGCTTTATATCAACAGAATGTGGAGCCTTTGTGGCAGCGAGTGAGCGAGGTGTGTAATCAGTGGCCCTCAGATAAACTTTTTGTGGTTTAATAATTAAGGAAAATAAGTTTGAAATGCATTGCTATGAGCCTATGAGCCTCCTCACTATTGCAGCTTCAGTTTATATTTTATGGAAACAAAGAAACCAGAGATTTTTTTATACCTTTGGGCTGTTTATAATATGATTTTACCTTACCTAAAGCGAAAAATAAAAGCAAAGAAGAAGAAGAAATCTTAACTTATTAACTGGAAATCCCTCAAAACAAGTTTCACCACAGTAAAAAAAAACATGCATCTCAATTAATTCAGTATTTAAATTAGGTACATCTGTTTGTTGTGGATACTAAACAGATGATGCAAATCCCTGTTTTCCATCCATCTATATATATATATATATATATATATATATATAGCCTGACAATCACCTCGCAAAAGTGGCCACTCACCCTGACATTAGTTTCAATATTTCTCCAGGAAAGACTGCATCATATAGCATAAGCGTTTGTTTTTTAATAGATCGAAGCAATGACTTTTTAATACAGTTTTCGTAAAAATAAGTTAGAATTGTTTGATTCCAACTTATCTAACGCCCAAATTAAGACTGTAGTCTAGTCATATTTGAAAGGTTGGAGAGTTTTAAGTCTCAATAAAAACAAGAGAGTGTGTGAGTTTATTTTTTTTATTTTTTCAAAGTTAATAAATAAATAAAATTATATAGATTTATATATTATAGGTTTAAAATCTGAAAACCCCTCTATTGTTTACAAAAATTATCTACTTACCTCCTTAAGTACGAAATTATCATAAAACCCCTCAATGTTTTAAAAGGTCTATTATAATGACCCTCCATCCGGTTAATTTTTCGGTCTAAAACTAACAGATCAGCTCACATGATTGTCACATGCATAATATTTCATTTAAATATGACCATACTACCCTTTTAACCACTTAATGACTAAACTGCCCCTACACTCCATGTTTTTCGGCGTGTTTCAGCGGCGGCCAGTCCAAACAAACAACCTCAACCAAACTTCAGAGACTGCTTCAGTCCGATGCACTCCGTTTCCAGATGAAACAAAGACCCAACAGATTGCTTTATTCCGGCGACGTCTCAAGCCGACCTAGTTCAGTCCGGTGACGTCTCAAGCAACCTCGACCCACCCCGACGAAACCCAGTTCTATCCCGTAAGCCTTAAGGTTCTTTCTGCATGAAACCACAACGGTGACGATGACCAAACCAGGTAGTACCGTGACCTGCATGCTTTATCCGATCATTTTTCGAGTACTCAAAAGTCACAACCATGGCTGAAAATGTTTGTGAATCTTGTTCTCCCTTTATTTCTATATACCCATTTGATAATTCGCTTTATTTTACTAGAATAAATTTGTGAATTAATTAATTAAATGTTCATTGTCGGTCATGTAATAGGTTACAACAATGATACTAAATGTCGCCGATCTCCAATGCCGTGACTATTACAGGAAGACAAAAAAAATACTCTGTAAAGTTCCTGGTGAGGCCCTAACTGATCGGTTACATATTTCTATAAAAACACACATTACACACATATTTGTATTATAAGTACGCACACATAAAATATGTTACTACATTTCTAAATTTTCTTAATTCTTGTATATTCCTTAATTTCTTGATTTGAAGAACTGAGTTTAATTTTTTTGTGATGTTAAATGATGTTTGGGACGAGAGAAATCCGGAACCAGGAATACGATGAAAAGAAAAATACATTGACGATCACTGTAATGTGCTGCAACCCCGAGAAACTGCCTATTCCGTCCAAGAAACCCTTGGGCAATTATCCTCTGTCCTGCCGTTGATGTTGCTATTTATTGTCAATTGGCTAGCTTTTTCGTTTGCAGATAATGGAGGATATGTTTTATATATATGTGTGTGAATATATGTGTATATATAATTCCTATATATGTGTGTATATATAATTATAATTACTATAAATATATATAATTACTATAATATATAATTACTGTAATTATATATAATTACTATAATTATGTTTAAATAAATATAAATATATTATCAAGGACATTTTTGTCATTTTGCAGGCATTCCGTGATAAAAGGGGATTTTTTAATACTCGAGGGGGTTAGTAGATAGTTTCGATAAACAATAAGGGGTTTTCAGATTTTAGCCCTATATTATATATTTCTGTTTTTTTTTGGTGTGAGATCCATTCATTCACCTAGATAGAGAAACTGTGAGAAAACGAAATAGATGTTTATGTTTTAGGTAACTACTTTTGCTTGCTGTAAAATCAGGGTTCTATTTGTGGAATTTAAACTTCGCAGCAACTTCCCATGTTTGTGATCTCCATATTCATTTCTTCCTCAACACCTGCAACAATTCTTATCCAAGTAGAAAAATTAAAAAAATAATTATAATAACTATTGGGAAATTAAGTAGTTACCACATGAATAGAATTGTAGTAGTACTCTGGTTTCATACCTAGTGCTTTAGCAACATTTAATATTAATTGTAAGTCAATTTTTTTGCTTTTTATTTCAAATTTTTGTTTTGTTACTAACAAATTAAGAGTTTACCCTAAATCTTCCTATTAATTTGGGAGCTGTGGTTTGTGTGCAAACTAGTTATAAAATAACATCATAAGCTATCCGTGTAGCAAAAATTATTTGTTATAGTAATTGATGAGTTTTTGGAACTTATAGAATAAAGTCTAGGTCTAGACTTTGAGACCAAAAAAAAAAAAAAAAAAAAAACAAAGTGGGAAGATCAAACAAGTTTGATCCACTGTTCAAGGTGTAAGTATATGAATTCTTATAAGGAAAGATTTAGCGTCAACTCCTATATACAAACTCCTATCACCCCAACATTAGTTAGTTTCATGGTATATAACTGGAGTTCCTGAATTGAAGCAATGACTTGTCAATAAAAATGAGTAAAGAAATGTTTGTCCTAGTAACTGCAATTCTTATCCAAGTAGAAATATCAGGAAAAAAAAAAAAAATTTAAATAGTAAAAAAATATTGGGAAAGAATGCAGTAACTTTATGAATTGTAGTACTCTGCGTACCCATTGCTTCAGGAAGAAGTAGAACAATTAGGAGACATAAAATTAATCCTTTCAGAATATGGAACTCTGTTATACATAAGAAAGCCAACAATTGAATTGCCTCATGAGAGCATATCTAATTAAATATTAATTCCTAAAACATATATATAATATACATTGGTTTTCTACACTGCACGCATCTTCTTTATATATTGGCCCTCACCTTAAGTTACCACATGTAAGACACCGGCATAAATTTTACACATTATTCCACATCATTGAATTTTATTTTACAAGAACAATGAATGAAAACTAAAATAGAGATGCATTTAGGTGACAAAAAAATATTTGGCCCAACAAATAAGGAAGGAGCTGCATTAATGGATATAGTCCTAAATAATCTTAGTCATAATTTGCATCAACTGACTGAACTGCTCACAAATATATATTCTCTTACTTGGTGTAATCAGCTATGTCATCCATACGTATATTGCTACTGGGCATAGTAATTTTTTGTTAGACAAATTGCAGAAAATCCATCTCAAATCTTTAGATACCCCAAGTGAATTTTGCAAATAGGACCATTCCCTCAACCGACTGTTAATGGTCATATGAATGACTTTTATTGCCCTGTATAATGAATATATATATAATGAAAAAAAAAAAAAAAAAAATAGTAAAACAATTTTATAAATTTGTTCTAAAAAAAGTTGTTTGAACAAATTTGATGGGATCTGAATTTTTTAACTACTTCTAATCAAAAGTCATATGAAATGACTTTTATACACTTGTGATATTTTTTGCTCCTGTTTTTTAATTGTTTCTTAAATAATTTTCTGTCTTTCTAATATCTACAAAGACACACCTTTTTTTTTTTTTTTTTTTCTCCTCTTCATTGATAAAGTGGTACTATTACCAAACATATGAGAACATTAAGGGCACATTTAGCAACAGAGGTATACTAATGAAATATTTTAAACAATATTATTACCAAACAAATTAAAAAAAAAATTCAATTATGAAAAGTACTTTACACTGTATCATCAACCAGTTATTGACAACAAAATTATAGCAACTCTACTGGTAAAAACGTTTCTGCTTCAAAAGGCACTTTGCTCTGCTGGCAAGAACCTTTAGCTTACTTGTAGTGTTCCTCGCTATACTTACAACATTTTCACCCTTACGAGTAAAAAAATTAATACCCTTCAAAGTTATAGTGTCCCCCCTCCACTTGGAGGGTATTCTTGAGTAACATAGTCATTTGGATTGTCGAAGAAGGAACATTTTGTTTTCCGTTTAAAGATACCACCTCCATAGGTAGATGAGACCATGTCAATAAACAGGGGAAAATGCAATAAAGCAAATAAGGTTGCTGGGACACAAACAAGCGACATGATCAGAAAATATGCCCAACTTGTCCATCTGTCAAGCACAATATCAAGCGTGGCACCAAAAGCTACCATCATGGTGGCAATAGACAAGAAATGGGTAGCCAAACCAATTATCAATCTCTTGGGCAATGCCTTAAAGAAATCTTTTTCCTCAAAGCGTGAAGTGAGGATGCTAAGGAACATTAACACTGCAGTAAACGAAGAGAATAGAGCAAATGCATCTGATATTATGAAAACCATAAAGTTGTCATGGTGTAGGAACTTGGGATCCCCTGATTGCAATGGGGTCTTCCTTGACTCGTCGGGTTTATCAACAGCACCACCTGATAATGTGAAGGCTGCAGCAAACATAACAGTGACAATGAGAGTGGCTACAATTGTACATGATGTTGCCGTATCTCTCGTCCATTGTTCTCCTTGTTTAACTAATTCAGCGTGCGATTTTGTGAACAATTCTGGAAGAGTGTTTCCATTCTTGTTAGCAAGAATTTTGTATGAAGATGGTACCATCCTCTCCACCTCCTATCACAGTTGAAGGGGAAAAAACTAAATTAAAACCTGGTCTAATTCAACTATTTATATGAATTAATATAAGGGCTTAAAGACATGAGCAACATTGATGTGAGGGATAATTCTTACTACCCTCCAAATGGATGGAAGTGGATTAATAATGCTACAACCAAATGATTCATCAATGACCAGGTTCATTGACTCATTGCATATATACTAGTTACTTATAGGTTTGCTAGTAAAATGTAAGTTCCCAAATCAATCACATCATAAATAATGATGGAGTACTAGTATATATTTCGATACAAGATGTAGAAATCTAAGAATTATATTACGTACGTACCTTGTACCATTGTATTTCTCTCTGCACTTTCACAGCTGCACCTGGAGGCTTGCTGAATATTTTCGACAACTGTTGTTCTCCTTTTTTCTGTAAAGCTTCATCTGGAACATCTACTAATGGGTATGCTGCGATGTGTAACATACTGTTCGATTCTACCAGAGTTCCAGTGGCTTTGTTTCTTTGTTCAGTAGTTAAACCATAAATGAGGTTCCATATTTTCTCCTGACGGGAAGCAAGTGCAATGTGAAATATGGTTCCACTTTTCTTATCGTCCCATGGGAAAGCAGGATTCGACCTCAGGACTCCCTCAACAAATTCACCATTCCCATATTGATGGCTATTTTTATGGCCTCGACGTATATTTCAGCATACTCAGGATCAAAAGTCCATATTGGACAACACATAATGCTGAGTAGTTTACGGGCTCGGATGTTTTTTATCTTCATATTCAATATTTTTCCATTAAAATATGCAATTCTTTTCCAAGTAAAAAGATTAAAAAAAATTATAATTTAAATAAAAAAGGTACTACTATAATGAAATTAAGAAATACTCGTATGAATAGAATAGTAGTAGTAGTCTGCTTTCATACCTATTGTTTTACCAACATTTGACATTAATCCTATCACAGCCCTCTGTCCCAAAAAATAAATTCCTTTCACAGCCCTCCCTGCTTTTGTATCCATTGCTTTAGCAACATTTGACGTTACTCTTTTTACAAATCAGAGCCTGATCGCTGTTATAACTTATACATCATAAAAACAATGATCTCATCAGCACAACATATCTAAATTTTTTGTTTTCTCTTCTTATATGTTTTTATTTTATCTGATGTATGTACAATAACATTTTTTTTTTTTTTTGAGATTTGATTTTTTTTTCATTGGCAAGAAATTGCCATTTGTCGTGGAATTTTTTTTTTTTAGAATAATAATATATTATTTGAATCTTATTACTGGTTCTGTCACATTGTACCCGATAAAATTATTTCAATGAAAAATATTGAAAATGCAAAATGGGAGAGAGATCAAGATATACTTTTTGAATAAACTGTGTTTCTGAAACTGGCCATGGATGGATGAGGATATCCTGCAGGTGGATTTTCAATATCGCTCCTAGTATCAAAGTTACCTGCTTGTTGGTTATCCATACCTACCAAAAAAAAAGAATGATAATGTATATCATTTTAATAGAAACACATCTGAAAGTTAAAAATATTAATGGACAATATGGAGAGAGATGAGAGATACATACCGGTTGACTGAACTTTATTTGACGTATCAATACCTACCGGAAAGAAGGAATATATATATATATATTTTTTTTTAGTTAGCACCAGGAACTCTCTTAGGCAGGGCCCCTTCAGGACCCACCCTAGGCTACAAACCTGGGGGTGCAGAGTCTCGCCCCAAGATAAACCGGGTAAGTCGGGGGTGATAATGGGGTTGGTAGGGATCAAACACTGGCCTAGTGGAAGCCAATACCAAGTACCTACCAACTGAGCCAAGCCCCCAGGGGCTGGAAAGAAGGAATATTGATTATATCATTTTAATAGAAACATATTTGATCAAAGTTATAGTATTGTTTTTAACTAACAAAAAAAAGTTATAGTATTGTTAATTATACAATAATCATGGAATTAATTAATTAAGAAGAGATAATAGTGCAGTCTAGAGATTCAGTGCAGCATAAGCGTGTTAAAAAATAACAATAATAATAATAATAATTAAAGAGTATTGATACTACCAATGCTTGGACTCTCACAAGTAGGGATGACAATTTGTCCCGTCCCTCCCCGCCCCGTCCCGTTTTTGGTAGTTTTGGGGGACCTTTTAGCTTATTTGGGCAGGGAGTGGTTTGATGTAATAAAAACTCGTGCGGGTTTGGTGAGGGAGCGAGGAGAAGTCGCTCCGCCCCGTTTAGATAAACAAATTACTTAAGTTCCCTTATTTCATTAGTATATATATTAAGTATCATATATAACAATATTAAAGTAATAAACGAATTTGATTAGAAGGAAAATTGTAATGGTGAAAAAAACAAAAAAGAGCAAATCTATTTCAACAATAAATAAATTATGGTTTTAAACGGGGCGGGATGGGTATCCGTGGAGTAAAAATGTTAAACGGTTGCAAGGATGGACTAAAAAGTCTTCCCGTTTTTGCAGTTTTGGGAAGGAACGGGGGTGACGTTTTTAAACGGTTGCAGGGACGGGAGAGAATACACCCGTCCAAACCCGCCCCCGTTTCTTTTAAACAGGGTAGGATGGGTATCCGCGGAGTAAAAATGTTAAACGGTTGCAGGGATGGACTGAAAAGTCTTCCCGTTTTTGCAGTTTTGGGAGGGAACGGGGGCGGCGTTTTTAAACAGTTGCAGGGACGGGAGAGAATACACCCGTCCAAACCCGCCCCCGTTGCCATCCCTACTCACAAGGTGGTGCTACCTTCTGAGTCTTGTGTCGTTGAATTTTTTTTTTTTTAATAAATAAAAAAAATAAATTAATTAGATGGGTATTTTACTTACACATGTAAATCAAGCTTTTAAAGTATCCGAGTTGATTTCCACTTGAGAAAGCAGAAAACATCATTGCCATTCTATTCAAGTTCTCTTTCAAATACTCCTTAATTACGTTAGAATCATATTCGCGTTCCAAGTGCTTCAGTGCCAAATCTATGAACGCATATTGTGCCAATATATTAGAGAGAGAGAAATACTTAAAGAAATTACATAAGTTTTCATTGAAGTATATATTTATATGGATTAATGCATACCAAAGTTCTCGCTCTTAATAAATTCTATGCAGATAATCTTATTCACAGCATCATCTGAAAGTCAACGAAATAAGCGAGTTAATTAGAGAAAAAACTAGTTAATGGATTCTAACTTAGATGATATAATCTCCCCTACCTCTTTGAAAAAGTTGAATTAATGTTCGAGTCGGGCTAAAGATAAAATATATATGATGTATGTGCATACCTAGAAATAGAGAACCTATGAGTTCACGAAAGTACCCATGCTGGCCACCATCATCCTTAGTAGTATGATATCCACGTAGAGATTTCAACCTCGGTTTGTTATCGTAAATTGCAGCGAGGGTGAGTGGGATATGTTCATCTTCATTCTTTATAGGCAGCCAAAACTCAGCATTCTTTGCTCTACTAACTAATGCTTTTGCCATTCTCGGGTTTTCAGCTCGGGCAGCAACATGGAGTCATGGAGTGCAGTGTCACCATCATCATCTTGGAGGAATTCTAAACGAGTAGCATGGATCCTCTTCAAAAGCTCCTCCACCAACTCCACGTGCCCACAGGAAGCAGCAATATGAATCGGAGTTTCGTTTTTTGTCGAAATCTTAGAGAATATTGCATCTGGATGTTTCTCCAGGATTTCTTTCACAGTGATCAAGTCACCATTCACCAAGGCCCTATATAGTTTTATATGTACAATTCTACTCGCCCGATCTGTTTCCGTAAATGTTGATACCAAGGTTGAACTGCATTCATTCATACATTCCCACAATTAGTTAATGAAATAAAAAATGACAAGTGATCTGAATGGCTGACAAATAATCCATTATTTTTATGCAAGTAGAAACTAGATATTAAAAAAATATTTACATGCATTCCCACATTCATGCCTTCTTATTCTCATTCCTTACTTACATAAATGCAATCCAAATAATGTGTGTATATATGTGTGTGTATATATAGTATCTTACATGATTGACTTGGCAGCATGCTTCACCTTTGACCTGCATGCATTAAAAAATATTTACATATATATATATATATATATATTTTATATCAATTTCAAAATTATATATATAAATGAATGGTAAACATTAACAAACATAAATAGCTAGCTAGATATGAATTAATTAATTAGGGTGTATCTCATGTGAATGTCAGCTCCCTATCTATAACGATCTCCTCCATTAGGGAAAGTATATATACTCTTCGATCACTTTCTTCCACCTCTGGAATTAAGTACAATCGGTTGAGGTCCAAAACTTTCCTTTTATAATAAAATATATTATTCCTTCCTCTTCTTCTTCCTCTCCCGCCGGACAATAAAAGATACGTACTTATTCTAATCACATTTAATTTATGCTGCCTTGCTCTCCAAGCATATACTATATAAATAAAAAGGTATGTATGTACTTTATTCTAAACACATTTAATTGATTCTGTCTTACTGTCCAAACATTTATGTAATTTACTATATATGAAAGGCAAGTTTTGATGCTGATTCCACTTTAATTTTCCCTTGTAATTTACTATAACTAGGAGATTCTGTTGCTTCCATCGCCTATCATCTTTTCTCAAGTACAATTAATTTTTTTCAAATAATTAAATAGCCGGCACTGTATAAATATTAAAATTATAAAAATATATATATATATATCATGATCTTCCCTCTCACATGGAGTTTATGTTCTTTAGAGTAGTCAATATTATTATTGTTATAAAATTAGTGGTGTTCATGATCATCAATTGATTAAAGGTAATTAATTAATGTAACGAATGTGTCCCACCTTCGAGTTTGCTCAAATTTCAAGCATAATTCACTTCTCGTACCTATTAAATTAAATGCATGTATTACGTGGATATCCAAAAACTTATTTTGGAAATTAACTATGCCAAAACAATCTCATGAAATGCAAACACTAAACTCGGCAGGTATATAAAAAAAAAGGAGTATTTTTTTTTTTTTCATCTTTTTTCTCACAGTATTTTGTACATCATTCTCTCTATTGCTCTCAGCCAATATTTTACACCATAATTTTATTAATTTATATATACATTTGGACTTTTTTTTTCACCTTCATTTATTTAATTTTATCTTATTTCCTAACATCTGCAACTTTAGACTTGAAAGACTAGTGATGCGATTGTAAACAATGCAATTTGTGTTCCTCATCTTTTGCCAAGCCAATTAAATTTAGAGTTTTTATTAGTTGATCTCTCTTGTATAATTTTCCCACTATATATATATATATATATATATTCTCTTTGATATATGTGATTTTTGGATAAGTAAATTTGTATATGTTGAAATAAAAAGACTTATAACTAGACCTAGGCCCAAATAGCCCCAAAGACAAGCCCAAAAGCCACCCAAAAAAAGGCCTGATGGGCTATCTGCTAACAACCATACAAAGCTGTATCAATAGTTATGTACCCAAAAGCCCAACGGTAATCTACTTACAAAAGCAAAGCCCAAAAGCTATCCCTGCAAATGACATTAGAAAAACACCTATCTTATGTCACTCCCGAATTAACGAATTGCATCACGTAGGTCGAGAATCACTGCTAAAATAAAAATTTGATTAAAATTGAAACATTTTCATACACCATTTTGTTGTATGTGCAAATAATTATATATATATTTTCTTTTGAAAAAAATGTTTTTTCATGACATAAACCATTTAGTGTGTGCAAACTCAATGTCTTTTTCTTTTTCTTTTTCATTTTTTTTTTTTTTTTTTTTCCTCTCTCGAAAGGTTAAGCTATATTATAAAATAAAAGAATTGTACAAACATAGAAAGGCCTTAGGCCAAACCCAGCCCACAACAGAAGGGGGAACAAAGCAAAACAACTACCCGAGCAAGGAATACAATAGCCAAACCCAATCAATAATCCAAGGCCCATGCCCAAACCTTAATTCAACCAAAAATGACAGTGATAACAGTCAATTCTGCAAACAATCCGGTAGCGTAGCCAGCAACGGCAAACAAGCACTAGGCTTGGAGCTTAATCCGGCGGCCTCGACGGAGGGCGACAACAGGACGAAGGAAGATCCCAATCATGGAGAATACGTTGAGTAACCGCAGAGTTTCGAAGAATCCCTAAACTGAGTATGGAAGTAACACTGTTACAAACCCTTGATAGAATTGCATTTTAGGATAAATTGGATCCTCGGAATATACGGGCATTTCTTTCTTCCCAAATATGTTAAACCAAGGCAGAGAAACATAACTTTCGCAGCAGGTTCAGAGGGGTCAATGAGGACCATTGAGTGCTGAAGAGGGAAATTAAGTCCATCCAGGGGAGAATAGCAGCGTGGATGCAACATTTTATCTTGAAGAAGCCCCAAATAGGGGCTGTGAAAGAACAAGAGAAGAATAAATGTGCATGAGATTCAGGGCAAGCCTTGCATTGGGGGCAAGAGTTGTGATGGTGAGCCATGGATCTTCTGTCAAGAGATGGGAGCCGTTCTTGCACTGTTAACCAGAGATTAAATTTCATTCTTGGGATTGCAAGAGAGCACCAAACAAGGTTGTACCATGGAACCTAAGGGGAAGAAGGAGAGAAGTAGGCTGAAATGTGTTTGAGACTGAATTTGCCTGAAGGGGATATAGACCATAGCAATCTATCATTCTCCATTCTGGATGGGGCTGGCAGGTGAAGCAGTTCCGAAATTACTGAAGACAAAGACAGAGGAAAGGACCAAGAATTGTTAGATATGAAGCAGCTAACTATAGTTATAGTGTCATATCCTGCATCAAAGAGTAACTGTGATGGAAATCTTAGGCTTAGGGGGCCCCCAGGAAGCCAGTTATCAAACCAAAGGTTTGTAGATGAGCCATTGCAAATCTGGTGCTTGATAATGAACCTAGTAGGATGTCGCAGCTGTAGGAGCTTCCTCCAACTCCATGAACAAGAATGAGGGATGTCCAAAGACCATAAGTTCCTGCCTTTGATGAGGTAAACCTTGCACCATTTAATCCATATTCTGTCACTATTATCTGTCAATAAGTTCCACATGTATCTAGTGATAGCTGCATTATTTGAGGAGACCAAATTAGGGATATTCAACCCTCATTCCTCCTTGGGCCTGGATATTGACATCCAAGCAATCTTTGCACCTGTTGATTTCATTTCTATTCTAGACCATAAGAAGGACATGAAAATTCTGTTAAGTTCATCAATAACCCCTTTAGGCAAAATGAAAATACTTGACCAATACACTTTGGTGGAGACCAAGACAGACTTAATGAGCTGTAGTCTTCCTGCATAGGATAAGGATCTAGAGGTCCAGCGGGTAATTCTATGGGTAATTCTTTCAATGAGAGGTCTACAGTTTGAGGATCTAAGGCACTTGGAGATCAAAGGAACTCCTAAGTGTCTAATGAGGAGGGACCCAGAGCTTATTCCTAGCAAATCTGTGATTGTAGATTCAGTGGAAGGATCCACTCCAGATAAGAAAACTGTGCTCTTGTTCAAGTTGATAGATAGACCAGACATAGTACAAAAGTAATCCATTACAGATTTAAGAATGGAAACTGAGGTTAAATCACCATGACAAAAGAGAAAAAGGTCATCTGTAAAGGAAAGGTGTGTAATACCTAGGTTTTTACATCTCCAATGGTACTTGAACCTAGGGGCTCTAGAGACAAAGGTTTACACAATGGAGGTAAAAGCATCCATGATTATGACAAATAAGAAGGGAGATATAGGATCACCTTGCCTGAGGCCTTTCTTGCCTTCGAAAAAA
Organism: Cornus florida; assembly: GCF_030987335.1. Taxonomy (NCBI): domain Eukaryota; kingdom Viridiplantae; phylum Streptophyta; class Magnoliopsida; order Cornales; family Cornaceae; genus Cornus; species Cornus florida. The sequence continues at coordinate 73,138,413 of NW_026775579.1, read as the reverse complement.
CCATGGAACTCACCCTTAATGGCCACTGTGAAAGAAGGGGAAGAGATACAGGTATGAATGAGCTTGATAAATTTACTTGGGAACTTGAGGAGGGAGAGACAGTTAATGGTGAGTCCCAAGTGACTGAATCAAAGGCCTTTCTAAGATCAATCTTGATGGCACACCTTGGAAGAGGGTAATCCCTGTGGTAACCTCTGAGTAATTCATGGGTGAGCAAAACTGAATCAGTGATTTTCCTGCCTTTGACAAAAGTTGTTTGGGTTTGATCAATGATGTGTGGAAGAACAAGTTGTAATTTGTTTGCAAGGAGCTTTGCAATACACTTGTAAATGGTATTACAACAGGAAATGGGTCTATAATCATTGAGGGATGAAGGGTTTTGGCATTTTGGGACAAGGGAGATATAGGTGTAATTGGCTTCACTTAGGAGTTTTCCATTTCTGAAGAACTCAGAAATAGCTTTGATTGTTGAGCTACCTACAATGGGCCATGCTTTATGGAAAAACATAGCATTGTAGCCATCTGGTCCAGGGGCTTTGTCCTTATTAAGTGACATCATGCAGCTTTGAATTTCATGGTATGATGGGATTGAGTCCAAAATACAATGAAAGTGGATAGGGATAGCCTTGGTGATAAATATTGAGAGGTCAGCCTGGGAATGAGTGATAGGTGAAGTTGTGCCAAATAAAGCCTGAAAATATGATAAAATCTCCTCTTTAATAACCTCTGTTTCATTTATTTGAACACCATCAGCATTGGATAAGCTGAGAATCTTTTTCCAGTTGGCTCTAGAAACAATAGATTTGTGGAAGTAGGATGAGTTACATTCACCAAGTTTGAGCCAAACCATTCTGGATTTTCTGCCTAAGCATGATTTCCTGTATTCCTGCAAGCCTCATATACTCCTTCGTGAGAAAGAGGTCCAGTAATCTGAGTTGAATGTCACTGGGATTGTGATCAAGGTCAAGTTGGCATTTGTCAAGTTCCCATTTCACTGCCTGTATCTTTGAAGCCACTTCAGAGAAATCATTTCTACATTTAGACTTGAGGATGTGCTTAAGTTTTTTTAGCCTCTGAACCACTTGAAACATAGCAGTACCTGCAATGTAATAGCTCAAGGCACATTGGACAGAGGGAAGAAATTGAGGATGAGTACACCATGCATTGAAAAACCTGAAAGGTAAACACTTTTTAGGAGAGTTAGAATTGATTGTGACCAAGATAGGGCTTTGGTCAGACACTCCAGGGGGAAGGAAGGTGTATTCAGAACTAGGAAGTGTAGCATTCCAGTGATAATTGATGAGCGCTCTATCAAGTTTTTTCGCAATACAAGCATTACCCAAGCTCCTATTGTTCCATGTGAATAGAATCCCAGTGAATTTGAGATCCTCAAGCTTAGCTTGTTGGAGACATTCACATACATCATTGATTGCTGGACATCCTCTAGTTGAACCACCATTTTTCTCACCAGTATTAGAGATGATGTTAAAATCTACCATCAAAATCCAAAGGTTATTGAAAACAAGTGTGGAGTGGCTTATGATATCATCCCAAAGGGAGAGTCTTTCCATAGTAGAATTAGAAGCATAGACAAATGAGGTATAGAAGTTGATATGCTGCCCAATGATAGTGATATAACAATGTATGGACTGCCTAGTAGTGGTAATGACATTGGGATCAATGGCGTTTGGATTCCACATAACCCAGATTCTACAAAGCTGGGTGAAGGAATAATTATGGATCAATGGCCAGTGAGCTGCAATTCTACTATCGACAACTGTAATATTAGTGGGGGAGATCTTAGTCTCAATGATTGAGACAATATCTAATCTTTTATCAGAAATCAGATTCCTGATTTCAGACTGTTTAAAGGGTATATTAAGCCCTCTTATGTTCCATGTTAGGATGGAGATCATTTACAGAGGAATGATGGAGAGTTTCTGGGATACCTGAGATCCTTGGGAGGATCATGGGGTATCAGGCTTGGGCTGCAGCTTTGATATCTTCTGGCTAACTTCTTCATACTTCTGACTGTACATTTCTTACTAGGAGAGGTGAAGGGAGAATGGGGATAAGCAGGACACTCTTTTGGGACTGAGCTAATGTGCAATGGATTATTTACTGGTGGGGAGGGTTGTGTGGATTGGTTTGTGGATGAGGAGAGTTGGTTTGGGTTAGGACTGTTTTGGTTTGAATAACATAGTCTCTTGCAACATAGAGGGGAGGGGTTGACCTCCTCACAGTTCCTGTGGGAGGTTAGAACCTGATGGGATATGAGACTTTGGAGAGGACCTGTTAGCATAAGATTTTGAGGAGGTGGTATGGTGTGGTGGAGAAAATGGAAATGATGGGGAGACATGAGAAGGTGGTGAGGTGGATTCATGGGTGCAGTTAAGAAGGGGGGAGAAGTGGTTGGTGGTTTCTTTATCAGTGGTCTTCTTGGGAGAGGCTTCACCTCCAGTGATCTGTCTTCTTTTCTTTTGAATGGTAATCCAATAATTGGACTGACAGTTTGCTGCTGGACTATTGTCCTTCAAAGAAGTATGATTAGTGACATTCATGGGGCAAGAGAATTCAGTGTGGTTGAGCTTATTGCATTTGCTACAGATTTTGGGAAGCCACTGGTATTCAATGGTGATTCTCTCCATGCTATCATCATCTACCATAAGATGGACCTCATTAAGGAGGGGTTGTGTGAGGTCAATTTCAACACAGATTCTGGCAAACTTTAGTTTGGTTCTTCTTTCAGTGGCTTTATCTACATTTAGGGGAATCCCCACTGAGCTTGCAATATGGCTGAGGCCTGTGGCAGTCCAGTAATTGAAAGGAACATTGAAGAATTTAACCCATGTTGGGATAATTGAACTGTTGCTTGGTTGAGATAGGGATTGTGTGTTCCATTTTTTCAGGGAGAAAAGATGGCCAGCAATGGACCATGGGCCATTGGATAAGACATTCTCAGCCTCATGTGTGGTATGAAACTTGAAGATATATGAGCCATTTTCACCAATGATCGTATCAGTGAGACCATAAGAGTTCCAGATTTTGGCTGTTGAGGATTGGACTACTTTGAAGGGAAACTTTTTGTGAGTTGATAGTCGAATGAGGTGATTTGCCTCCCAAAACTTCCTACCCTCAAGAGCAACTTCCTTTGGAGGTTTAATAATGGGTTTGCTGCGCCAGTTGTGTGTTGTGGTAATGGTGGTGGTGGTGGAAGTGTAGTAGTTGGTATGGTAGTTGTATAATGGGCAAAATGTGGAGAAAGTGGTTTTTGTCTAGTGGGTTTTGTGTTAATCCTAGGTAGGTCAACTGTCGGTATTGGTAATAGACCAGTGGTAATAGCTGGAGGGTCATTGATGTGCTGGGCTAAAGCTGACAAAGGTAGTGGGTTGGCAGGTGGCGTATTAGGTGAATTTGGTTGGAAACCTGAAATGGGTTATAGTTCTATATGTGGGATCGAGTTTGGTTGAAAGTGATTTGAGTTTTTTCCTATTTTGGCAGTGTGTAAGTTGGTTGGTTGTGGAGTATGCAGAGGTGATGTCACGATAGCAGTTGATGCAAAATTTAAGTTAGAATTTGAATTTGAATTCTGACCTGGACCTCTAATGGTGGTTTGGTTTCCTTTGCCGGAGGAGGAAGAGGAGGTGGTGACCATGGTGGTTGCTAGAGGAGCTTGTTGTTGCTGTTGAATATGTAGTTTGCATTCAGCAAGCTCAGCTCTTAGCTCTGAGATAATCATTGAGGTTGTTGTACATTTCCAGAGCCCTCCCAAGGTTTTCATCCTTCCATTCAAGTTGGTCCTGAAGCCTATCAATTTGATGGGCTGGGGAGCTGTATAAAAGGGGATTAAAGTTCCTTGGTAGGTGAGACTTCGCTGTAGAAGTAGGAGTGGCTTGTTTTTGTGGAATAACAGATGGGTGTAGGCTGGTTTGCTTATAAGGAATGACAGATGGTAGTGGGGTTTTGTTGTTAGGTGAGTCATGTGTAAGTATCCTTATGGGATTGACTGTAGAATGAGGGAAGTGGACATGGGGTTGGCCAGAGAGTGAAGAAGGAATAGTGGTAGATATGTGTGAGTAGTGCTATGTTCTGTGGCTTCTTTAAGGTGTTTTTTGGTGTTGGAGTCTTTTGCTTGGGGATAGCTTTTTGTTGTTGTATGTTAATTGGTTTTGGGTGAGGAATTTGCTTGGTTACTGGTGATTGTAAGTGGTTTGGGATAGATGCTTGTTGATTTACATGGAGAGATGGAAATGGAGGTTTAAGGTGGTTGGCAGTGGATTTTTGGTGAGGTGTTTTAGCTGTGATGGGAGAGGCAAAAAAAAATTTTGAAAGCTTGACTGGTTGAGGATGTGTTGATGTGAATGGTGGTTTGAGATGGTTCTGTATGGGGTTAAACACAGAAGGAGGTTTCTGGTAGTTTGTAGACTGTTGGTGATGTGGTGGGTTGAGTGTGGAGCTATGGTGGTGAGGGGGAGGGGGTTGGAGAGCATTCTTCTTCTTCTTCATGGTTTTTTTCTTCTTCTATTTATAAAATTTTTTAAAGCAAATAAGCTTGGTTAGTCCAGGCATGTTGAAAGGACACTTTGTATCTTCTGTAAGTTTTCTTCTTTGCTACGTTCAAATAAAATGGATTTAAAGCATACAATTTTAATAATTGAATATTAAAAAAAATAAATTATACTCCATAGTACTTGAGAGTTGAACTCACATACAAATATAAAGCTTTTGCATAAATCACTACAAGAAATATCAATATTTGTGACAAATTTTTTTTTTTGTTAACTTTGTTACAACTGAAAATTAAAAAAAAAAAAATATATATATATATATATATATATATATATGATAAGAGAGAAAAAAAAAAAGAAGAAATATTTGTGATGGAAGAAAAAAATTGTTACAAAATGAAAGTATTTGTGACAGAATAAAAAAAATGTCACAAAAAGGGATATTTATGACCGAAGGAAAAAAAAAAAAAAAAAAAAGAAATATTTGTGACCAAAAAAAAATTAATACAAAATGAAGGTATTTGTGATAAAATAAAATAAAAAATTCACAAAAAGAGATATTTTTTACAGAACAAAAAAATGTCACAAAAAATAAAAATAGTGACAATTAATTTCGGTCACAAAATTATTTAATAGTGACACAATTAATTTTCATCACAAAATTATTTAGTGGTGATAGTATGAATTTTGTCACAATTCACTCACTACTTTATAATTCCCAATTGTGCATTCCTCGCCATCGCCGGACGGATGCCCTCTCTCTCCTCGCCAACTCTGGACGCTCCAGAATACCAGCTCACTCAGTCAATCTCTTCGACCTTCTTTCTCAAACTACTCGCCGATCGATCTCTATAAAAGATCATTCCACAATCTCTAGCAATTATTTCGCAATTTCACATCATGAATTTCTCACTCTCTGATGACCAACCAATTCGTTGTCATTCACTTTCGAGCTTGAATTTGAGAATTTGATTCAAACGGTGTGCATGAATTTCGCTCTTTCAATTGATTAGAGTTGGGGCTTCTTCGGAGGAAGTTCAGTCCATCACGAGCGGTTCGTTTGGGGACGAAGACGAAGTGCCACAACCTAGATTCGATGACTTCATCACTTCGGAGAGAGTCAATGTTGTTACGTTGGTGGCCATTGTCTTGAAATTCAGAGAAAGAATATGAGAATTAAAAACTCTATTCAATAATTCATTGATTCATTGATGAGTATTACATCCAATTTATAGAATAGGATTAGCTAAAATAGGTAACTAATTATACAATAATCGGGAAACTAATTACCTACCAGTTAGCCCTAAATTAAGGAGAAAATAATTCAATCCTACAGCTGTACAATAGGTAAAATCTCAACACTCCCCTTCAAGTTGGTGCATAGATGTCACACATGCCCAACTTGTTTAAAATTTTTGAAAACACTTGATTTGAGACTGCTTTGGAAAGAACAATAATCGGGAAACTAATTACCTACCAATTAGCCCTAAATCAAGGAGAAAATAATTCAATCCTACAGTTGTACAATAGGTAAAATCTCAACACTCCCCCTCAAATTGGTGCATAGATGTCACACATGCCCAACTTGTCTACAAATTTTGGAAACACTTGATTTGAGACTGTTTTGGTGAGAATGTCGGCTAGTTGATCCTCAGATTGAATCTTAGGCAACTCCACAACTTTTCCATCTAACTTCTCTTTAATGAAGAATCTGTCTATTTCGACATGCTTCGTACCATCATGTTGAACTGGATTATAGGCAATATCACATGCTGCTTTATTGTCACAATATAATTGAATCGGTTGCCCAGGCAGATAACCCAAATCCCGCAAAAGAAGTCTTAACCACAAAGTTTCACAAAGTCCAAGTGCCATACCTCTGAATTCAGCTTCTGCACTCGAGCGAGCAACAACATTTTGTTTCTTGCTTCTCCATGTAACAATATTACCTCATACAAAAGTGAAGTAACCAGAAGTAGATCGCCTATCATCTATAGCTCCAGCCCAGTCAGCATCAGTATATGCATCTATGTTTTGATAACCAACATTTTTAGTGAACAAAATTCCTTTTCTAGGAGCAGATTTCAGATACCTCAAAATGCGCATAACTGCATTCAAATGTTGCTCTCCAGGATCATGCATAAACTGGTTAACAATGCTCAATGCATAAGCCAGATCCGGTCTTGTGTGTGCTAAGTACATCAATCTCCCTACAAGTCTTTGGTTTCTTCCTTTATTAGCAGGTACTTGGTTGGACTCAACACATAACTTCAGTCCTTCTTCCACTGGTGTCTTAGCTGGTTGACATGCTGTCATGCCAGTCTCTTGTAATAGATCTAAGGCATATTTTTTTTGAGATAAAAAGATTCCTTTATTAGATCGAGATACTTCTATCCCAAGAAAATATTTCAAAGGACCTAAATCTTTCATTTCGAATTCTCTGGACAAGTACTTCTTGAGAGCCTTCATTTCTTCAGGATTATTCCATGTAACCACCATGTCATCTACATATACAATGAGTGCAGTGATCTTACCCTGTTGTTTCTTCAGAAATAACGTGTGGTCTGAATTGCTCTGACGGTAGCCAAAGGCTATCATACACTTTGTGAATCTTCCAAACCATGCTCTTGGAGATTGTTTCAACCCATATAATGATTTCTTTAACCTGCAGACTTTCCGACTATACTTTTCGGGTATCATGCATCCTGGTGGAAGATCCATATAGACTTCTTCAGATAATTCACCATGCAAAAAGGCATTCTTCACATCAAATTGTTGCAATGACCAATCCAAGTTCGCAGCTAAAGACAACAAGACACGAACTGTGTTTATTTTGGCTACAAGTGCGAACGTCTCTATGTAATCGATTCCATAGGTTTGGGTGTAACCTTTTGCCACCAGTCTTGCTTTAAAGCGTTCAACTGTGCCATTTGCTTTATACTTCACAGTGTAATCCATCGACATCCAACTGGTTTCTTTCTTGGGGGAAGATCAATGAGTTCCCAAGTTTCATTTTTCTGCAAGGATTTCATCTCCTCGTTCATAGCTGTTTTCCACCTAAGGTCAGCTAAGGCTTCCTGCACACTATTAGGAATAGATACAGTGGATAATTGATTTACAAATGACAAATTTGATTCTAACAAACGATGGTTCGACATATAATTGCTCATGGGATACTTAACTTTACTAGAAAGTTCAGGTTCATATGTGGGTTTAAGAATACCTCTAGTGTGACGCGGTGGTAATTATTTTCTGAGTGGCTCAGGTATTAAATCAGGAACATCCTCAGCAGACGATTGGTTTGATATATCAGTTATGAGGGACTCGAACTCGGACAACGATGGGGTTGGCGCCATACTTTCCATTTCTGGGCGTTTATCACCACTTTGACCCAAACTTATACCACTCGAATCCAATTCGCTTGATTCCTGATTAGTTGGTCTAACTTGTGAGTCATTAACATTAGAATTGCCGTCCTAAAAAATGTGATAATCATAATCTAGAGTTTGAATTTCATTCTGGTACTCCCCCTGAAGTTCAGACGCAGAGGAAAAATACATCGAGTCTACATGGAAGACAACACCCAGTGTGATAAACATTCGTTGAGTGAGATGGTGATAACAGCGATACCCCTTTTAATGAGTAAGGACAGCTGGGGCAACAGCTGCGTCAGTGAGAGCTTGCAATGGTGTTCGGAAGGCAATAAAGTTGAAAGGTACTCAATTGATAAGATATGCTGCAGAGGTAAGTGCCTCTCCCCAATACGATAATGGCATATGTGCTTCTATCAATGAAGCACGAACAACCTCCAACAAGTGTCGATTTTTTCGCTCTGCAACCCCGTTCTGCTGGGGTGTATTGGAACAAGTGGTTTGATGAATAATTCCATGTGCTTCCAAATACTGCTGAAGGTCAAAACTCTGATATTCTCCACCATTGTCACTACAGAGAACCTGAACATGTGCATTGTATTGAGTTTCAACCATTTTATGAAACCTCTGAAACAATAAGTTCACGTCACCTTTGGACTTCATCAAGCACAACTAGGTCATCTTGGTACAATCATCAATAAAAGTAACAAACCAACGGGCTCCACCTAAAGTAGTGACTTTGGACGGACCCCAAACATCATAATGTTTAATTATAAAAGGAAGTGGACTTTTATGCAAACAAAATGGATACGAAACACGATGGCTCTTGGCTAGTTCACAAACATCACAGAGAAAACTAGAAACATCACATTTTGCAAACAAACTAAGAAATAATTTTTTTAGATAGTCAAATGAAGCATGCCCTAGACGTCGATGCCACAGCCAGATTTCAGATTTTTTTCTCTCCCCCTCAGAACCATCCACTGTCAAGCCTTGTTGTAACTTGTCGAGACTTTTGGACATCAAGTCCAAATAATACAGTTTCCCTCGCCGAATACCACAACCAATCGTCTGCTTTGTTTTGATGTTCTTAAACACACAAAAATCAGGCCAAAAAATGACAACACAAGATAAAGCTGTGGTTATTTGGGAAACTGACAAAAGATTAGAATCTAAAGAGGAAACAACTAAAACAGAATCTAAATGCAGATGATCAGTGAGTGTCAAAGATCCTTCCCCAATAACTGGGGTCGAAGTCCCATTGGCAGTAGAAACAAATTTGTGTGAGGATGAATTAAGAGGTAAGACATGTCTAGAATCAAATGTCATATGATCTATGGCACCAGAATCAATTATCCATGCACTATTAGCAACATGTGTAGAAATATTGAAATTCTTACCATCAGTATCTGTTGTCTTAATAACTGCTGTAGTGGAGATCTTTATTGAATTCTTCGTCCAACGGTGATGATCCCACCATTCCAGATATTCCACAAGTTTGAGACAGCGACTTTTGGTATGACCAGTCTGGTTGCAATGAGTGCATTTGTAGATAGATTTGTCTGCTCCAGATGATTCAATATTTTTTTCATGCATTTTTTTTTTGTTTTGTTTTGAGAACTGGTTTGTTACATAACCAGTTTTCAAATGAGGTTACAAAATTGGTTTAGTTTTGAACTAATCCAAAACTAGAATAGTATTACACTTGTAGCCAAATAGAGGGTTTTGATTTTTTTTTCCTTTTTTTTTTTTTTTTAAATATTATATATATATATATATATATATATATAAGAAGATACTATGGAGAAGATGAACCGGCGGTGAGCTAGATCCAGCTATTTGGAGCTAGATCTGGTGCTGTGAGTTAGATCCGGCGGTTTGAAGATGGTGGTGAGATTGACGGTTGTGGAGTAGCGGCAGCGGCGAGCTTGGGGATAGAGAGCTCGCGGCGGCGGATGGCAGGGATCATAGTGGCGGCAGCGGTGGCGTTCCGGCGTGGGCTGCAGATCCGGCGACGACACGGGCTGCAGATCCGGCAAGGCAGCGGCGGACAACGGCTATGATCCGGCGACGCGATTCGGCAGTTGAGGTGTATCCGGCGATAGCTTCGTTTGGAGAGTCGCCGGCAGGCAACGGTGCAGCGGTTCGTCGCCGGCGAAGGAGGCAGCAGGTCGGCTGTGATGCGGGCAGCGTGGCTTGCTTCACCGGAGAAGATGTAACGGCGGCAGCGATTGGTCTGTGGGTTGTGATTAGGGCTGCAACTTGGGCGGGTTAACCCAGCCCAGCCCAACCCCAACCAAAAAATTTTAAAATTTGGACATACAATTTACAAATTGGATTGTGTTCGGGTTGGGTTTTGTCAAAACCCAGACATATTCGGGTTGGTCTCGGGCTCAACCCGAACCCAACCCGAAACCCAAATAAAAAAAAAATTCTCCTTCTCTCTCCTCTCTCTTTCTCTCTCTGCTGCCGTCCTTGCCACCGCCACCGCCGTCCCTCAGATCCACCGCCTCTTTCTCTATCTTCTTTCTCCTCTCTCTTCTTCCTCTTTCTCTCTCGGTCTCTCTTCTTTCTCTTTCTGCATTTTCAAAGAACTTCTGGTCATCATCAATCTTTCTCTCTCTTTCGGGTTGGGTTTTGATTTTTTAAACAATCTGAAATGATCTGAAATATATGGGTTTTGAACTTTTGATTCTTGCAGACAGATCTGAAAAATATATGGGTTTTGAACTTCTGATTCTTGTAGATTTTGTAGTTTGTAGTTGCAGAGAGAGAGAGAGAGAGAGAGTTGAGAATGAGACCTGGAGGTGGAGGCGATTGGGGAGGCCAAAATATCAAAAAAGGAATTACCATTTTCTGCTACCTCTTGGGTAATCTACAATCTTCTTCTGTACAAAATGTCTTCCAAATAGAGCTTTTTTGTTTTAATTTCTCATAAAATCTAATCCCCCCAAAAGAGAGATTCTACTCTTCACCTTTAGTACTCAACACTACCATTTATAAATATACATATTTTTATAAACTTCAAAATGTTGCTTCCAAAATTATCAACCCGTCACAACTATAACAGACACTACCATTTATATATATATATTTTTTGGGGGTTGATGGCAAGCTAAAAGATATGGGTTTTGATTTTTTGAACAATCTGAAATGATATGCCAATATGGGTTTTCATATAGGTAATAGGTTTTGAACTTTTGATTATTGCAACAGATAGATAAACTGAAATATATAGGTTATGAAATTCTGATTCTTGTAGATTTAGTACTTTGCTGTTGCAGAGAGAGAAAGAGAGAGAGAAGGCAAGTTCAGAGTTGAGAACGAGAAGAGAGATGGAGGCGGCGATTGGGGAGGCTGAAACGATTTGCCCTAAATATATATATATATATATATATCTAATAATAATATAATAAAAAATATATAATATATATAAATTTTTTCAAAAAAAATTATATAAAAAAATAAAAAAATAAAAGAACTCAACCCGTCAACCCGACCCAACCCGCCCGAAAAATTTGATTCGGGTTATGACCACAACCCGTGTTGAGTAAAATTCGGGTTGACCCAACCCAACCCGATTCGGGTTGAGGTTGGGTTGGGGCTGGGCTGGGTTGGGCCAGCCCAACTTGCAGCCCTAGTTGTGATTGGTCTGTTGTATGAATGTATGTGTATGGGTGTTTGTATGGGTCAATAAATTGCAAAGAAAAAATTCAAAGGATACAATTCAAGAATGGCTCTGATACCATCTTGAAATTCAGAGTATGAAAATTAAAAACTCTATTCAGTAATTTATTGATGAGTATTACATCCAATTTATAGAATAAAATTAGTTAAAATAGATAACTAATTATACAATAATCGGAAAACTAATTACTTATCAAGAGCTGTACAATAAGTAAAATCTCAACACATTGTTCCCCTCTCAATTGCTAATGGTTGGAGATAGTCCTTTGCTGGAGTTGTTCAGGCTTTCTTCTCTCTCTATATATAAACACACACATATGTATATGCATGCGAAATTGTATGAAGATGGCAATTGAATAAAAATGTCAGAATTAATAATACAATTCAGAACTTAAAACAGCTATTTTTTTTTTTTTTCTTCCATTAAATAGAACATGAACAGTTTGCCCCCTCACGAATTTTTGGTTGATGGATATTTGGAAAATAAAGAATACTGAAAAACCAACATTGATAAAATGCCAGAGAATTAAAGGTTCTCCAATTATTATTGTAATTTGTAAGTAAATCTTGTCAAATGCCTATCTTTTCTAATAGATAGCAATTATTTTGTTATTTCTAGATTGTAAATGGTAATATGGAGATTTATACGCACACACATCATTTGCTTCAGGGTTTTTTTTTTATTTTTTATTTTTTTTATTCTCTCTCTCTCTCTCTCTCTCTCTCTTGGTTATTGATTATGTATGGTTATTGATTATGTTGATGTGGAGCTTAAGGACCTTATAGTTAAATAACAATCTATATGATACATGGTGCATCATATTTTCTAAATAAAAGTTAAAATTTTGAACTATATTTTCTCCCATTCCAATTTCAAAATGCTGCATCGGACCATTGGTGCTCCCAAACATAGTGCTAGAAATTTTGTAGTTCTGTTTTGGTGAGACTGATTTTATTGCTATAGAGAAAGAAACCGAGTAAACATTGTTTCCAGTTTCCATATCAGCTTGTGTTCTTGGTAGCACCTTTTGTGGAGGAACATACAATGGCATCAACATTGAATACCTAGAATTAATTTGTTGGTAAAGTTCTGCATATATATATATATATATATAAACCACAGAAAGTGCTTAATCGCTCTTATGCATTGCCTCCCTTAACATCCTTATGTATTGAAAGTGCTTAATTTTATGGGTTATAAACCACAGAAGGGTAGATAATGTTGGTGCCAGAGATGGGATGCACATTTCTCAATTACTTCTTTGTAGTTCGCATTTTCCAGTCACCATATTTAGTTTATCTTTCAATTTTAGAAGAAACTGAGATTTAGTGTAGTCCACCAAGAGTATCTGTGCATATTTATATATACTATATGGATGCATTATATATATACTGAGCTTCAATATGGAATTAATTAAAATTTTCCATGAGTACAAAATAACAATTTCTACTCTGCATTAACAACAAAATAGAATTGCGCTGTATCTTTTTCATTTTGATTATGGCTTTCCCTTTCCATTTTGTTAATTAATATTGTGTTTTTTTTCATGTACTCGAACATCAGTGAAAACTTAAACATGAGCATTATTTGATTGACCATGGTGCGTGGTGGACTAGTGGTCAATGTGAGATATTATTGATCCCTTGAAATTTGATGGCTTCATTGTGTTATTCTTGCAGCTAGTTTGGAAGCTAAAATCTTGAAATTTGATACACTTTGTTCATAGAAAATTTTGTTTGGCACTTATTTTACTTGGTTTATTATTTTGTTTTCCTTATTTCATACTGCATTTTTAGTTGGCAACTAAATGGTTGCAGCTTGTGCCTTTATTTAGTTTTTGGGATTAAACTTTGGCTGGTTTGACTAATAAATTATTTTTTGTGACAGTAAAATTTCCGTCACAATTAAAAGTATTAGTGACGGTTGTTAATTTACTGTCACAATATATAAGACAGTGCGTAATATTTTTGTAACTAAAATTTTTTTGTGACAAAATATCGAATATGAATGACCTTTTTCTCCGTCACAAATGCACTCTTTTGTTGTAGTGAATGTTAATATATACACTTAATTATATAAGATTCCTTCTTATTTAGTTATATTCCTAGCATAATTAAAAAAAATAACACAAATCCCATATTTGTTTTTGCAACAATTATTAAATTTAACATAATTGCTAATTCGAAGTCTGAGGTGTGAAACTAATTCTCCTGATTGCGGACATAGACTTTTTATATCACACCACATAGATTGTTATGTACTTGGTGTATGATTGTAATTTATCTATTTATTTATTTTTCGTGTGCTTGATTATTTGAGTGTCTATCTGTTTTTTTCCAATTATCTTCTTAAACGAGGCAACATACTTCATATTTATGACATCAAAATATATAATCAAAGCAATCGATCCTCTCATTGTTGGTAATTGTTTTTGCACAAAAATGCTTCTTCTTTTTCTCCTAAACGGTAACCATTATGCGTTGATGACATACATTATAAATACTCTCTTCGTTTTTTTTCATTGAGAAATTTTATTCAATTAACAATGGCAGAACCAAATACACAGGTCATGGAAACCTCAAGTACACCAAAAAAGCAAAAACTAGAAAGGACATCACAACCAAGAAATACAATCAAACATACAATAAATACAAATAACAAACACAAAGGAAACAAAAATAATAAATATTTTCACCACCATCATTAATTGCATATAGATTATACCTCACTCTGGTTTGCAAGGTCACCAACATTGTTATTTGTTTTTTTCTCGGGAAAATATTCATTTGGGTTGTTGAAGAAGGAACGTTTTGTTTTCCGGTTGAAGATACCAACATAGGTAGATGAGGCCATGTCAACGAACAGGGAAAATTGCATAAATGCAAATAAGGTTACTGGGAAACTAGCAAGCATAATGACTGGAACAACAATCCATCTTCTTCGTTCACTAAACACAATAACAAGAGTGACACCAAAAGTTACCATCATGGAGGCAATGGACAGGAAAAGGGTGGCAAGACCAATTATTAATCTCACGGGTAATGCGTTGAGGAAGTCTTTTTCCTCAAAGCGTGAAGTGAGAATGCTTAGGAACATTAACACTACAGTAACTGAAGAGAATAGAAATAGTGCATCTGATATAACGAAAAGCATAAAGGAGTTACACTATAGGAACCTGTGTTCCCTGCATGAGCTGACTTGGGGTTCCCCGAATTCTCTGATTGATCATAATTTCCACCTGATAATGTGAAGGCTGCGGCAAACATAACAGTGACAATGAGTGTGGCCACAATTGTACAAGACGTTGCTGTATCTCTCATCCATTTTTCTCCTTCTTCGACTAATTTACAGTGCCATTTGGTGAACAAAGCATGAGGAGTTTCTCCATTACTGTTGGGACGAATTCTATATGAAGATGGTACCATCCCCTCCACCTCCTATCATGGTTAGTGAGAAAGACTAGTTAATTTAATAAAGAACGTCCTGAGTAATTAAGTACTAATTTTAATCTAGCTATATAAAAACTTATTTTTACTATTTATATGAGCCAATGGAAGGGCTCAAAGACATGACTAAAATTGATTTGAGGGATAACTAATTCTGAAGTTGGAAACAAACTGGCCTAGCTCAAAATGGATGGGAGTGGATTGCTACAACCAAATAATTATTCATCCCTCATCTTTCCTTTCAATTGCACTCAATCCACCTGAGTCGTCACGCACTGTAACAGCAGATTGCATCTAACTATGGCGAAAGTTGTTCGAGAAGGTTCTGCCAAACCCCTCAAGAGTTGAGTCCATGACCAGGAGGGTATAATAGGAGTTAAATCCTAAAAAAAGATGTTATTTTTCATACAACATAGTGCTAAACATATATGTAATGTATTCCGGGAGCAACAAAAACTTTGTGCATTTGCTCAAGTGCTTATGCTTATGTGTGACTTGGTGAATAAATAGAGTTAAGAGAGGGATCCACCGTATTAATGTTACAACGCACATCATGCAAATTAATAAAATAAATAAATAAATAAAATACAAATTTATTTTTTTGTAGATGAGTGCATTAAATTATTTATTTATTTTTTCATTAATAGCTTGTCTATGAAAGACTGAAAGAATACTACAAACCACATGCCACGCCTATGATGTATGAAATGTATCTTACATTTTCAATGCTGCAGAGCCATGTTTGTACATTCCATTATTGCCCCTCTACCAACCTTGATTTGTCAAGGCATCCAATTAATTATTTTTAAAATTATATATATATATATATATATTTTTTACAAGACAAGAAATGTTAGAAGTTAGATTAGTAAGTGTAACGAGTCGAAGCCAGGCACTCCCAACATCCACCGAAGACACTAACCACTGAGCTATCGAGGCATCTGCATTTTTGAAATTATATAAACAATCAAATGTTAATGACAGATTTAACTTGTAGGCATTCTATGTTAGAGATGCCAAATTTAATTTGTAAAATGAGGCCTTTCATTAAAGTTGCAGACATTTTTTTTTTTAATTTTTTGATACAAGTCATATTATTAATGGTACTCCTTAAGAAAAAAAATAGTGGGTCTATCATAGTCATCTTATTTTTTAACATAATTTTTTTTTTTTTGAGCACATGTCATATTATTCTTTATCATATTTTTATTTTTATTTTTGGTAAGTAACATGTTAGATTAACCATTTCTTAAAAAATAAATAAATAAATAAAATTAAAAATAATAAAATTAAAAAAAAAAAAACACACACACACACATATACACCAGATGATGATGCTGCAAAAAGAAATATATATATATATATATATATATATGACATAACATAACAAATACGTAGTATAAAATGCAAAAGAATAAGGTTAAGAATAAGATATTCAAATATGCATGTTAAAAAGAAGAATTTTAAGACCCTGAAGTATTAAAAAAAAATAAAAAAAAAGAAAAAAAAAAGAAGAGAGAACTTTAAACCAAAAAAATTAAAGGAAAATTTAACCACTTATTATTATGTTCAATCATTGATTATCTTATGTGACATGATATAATTTACTGATGGCACACATAACGAAATATTAAAGGTATAGAAAAGTCTTTATCAAACAAATCAAAATTTAAAGTAGGAATAAAAAACAATATTAACGAATGATAAATAAATTTTTTTTGAAGGAATTACTAATGAATCTCAACTATATCAATTTTCTTTCTTTCTTTTTCTTTTCTTGGCAAGTGTAGTTGTATCAATGTTCAACAAAACAAACATTATAGATTTTGGGTAAATATCCTCAAACTATTTAATTTTTTTTTTTGCTAAATGATACTCTACTTTGGCTCTATTTCTGATTGTATTTATTGTTTAATTTTTCATAATCAGAACAATCTTAATCAAATAGGAAGATGGGCATTCTTGACTTGATCACTGATTTGGATCCATGATATGTTCAAAAGAAATATTGTGAGACTTGTAAACAGCGTTGTATAAAGTTGTTTTAAAAAAGAATTTAAAGCTTAAAATCTTAAATTCTGATACTTGTTTCTGCAACAATAGTGAAATTCAACTTAAATGCTAGTTCTAGTTTTTTTGATTTGACAACCTGGGTTATCATTTTGATTACTCAAATTATGATTTCCTAAAATAGACAATATATGATAAAATATCTAACATTCAAATAAAAAAAATTCCTATTCCCAGATCTAAATATTATTAAAATGGAATTATGTAATACTCCTAATTTTAAAAAGATAGTCTCGGTATTTATTTATTTATTTTTATTGTATTTTTTTAATTATTTAATTGATTATTTGACTAATTGTTTATGTGTTTAATTGAATTAAGTGTTACTTGATTAATTGGCTACTTATGTATGTGTTATTTGTATTTTGTCTAGGTGTTATTTGTATTATTTGTTTAATTAGATTGGGTACTTAAATGATGTATTTGATTAATTGTAATTAATTGTAAATTAAATGATTCAATGTTTTATTTTATTTTATTTTATGGTTATGGTTAGTGGTAATGGGCTAACTAATTGGGTCCCATGGACTACTTGGATAGGAGGTTGGATGGGTATGGATAATTACCAATGGATAGTTGTATATGTATATATATAGATATATATATATATACATATATATAAAAAGGAAAGTAATTTATTAATATTATAGTAACTTTAGTATTAATAAATAATCTGATGTATATATTTTATATATTTATATAATAAGGATATACATATATTTTATACGTAACATGTTTTAAGTTACCTTTTTAATATTATGATAACTTTAGTATAAATAAATAATCTGATGTATATATTTTATTTATTTAATGAAGATACAATAGATTATATACGTAACATGTTTTAAGTTACTTTTTAATATTATGGTAACTTTAGTAAAAATAAATAATATGATGTATATATTTTATTTATTTAATGAAGATACAGATAGATTATATACGTAACATGTTTTAAGTTACTTTTTAACATTATGGTAACTTTAGTACAAATTAATTATATGATGTATATATTTTATTTATTTAATGAGGATATAGATAGATTATATACGTAACATGTTTTAAGTTACCTTTTAATATTATGGTAACTTTAGTATTAATAAATAATCTAATATATATATTTTATTTAATTAATAAGGATATACATAGATTATATACGTAACATATTTTAAGTTACCTTTTTAATATTTTCATTTTTTATTTTTCTTTATTAAGTTAACTTGGATTGAGAAAAGGAATAGGGTTATTATTTAACCTATAAATACACAACTATAGGTTGAAAAAGAAGTGAAAATATATCACGTAATATATTCTATAGAGAAAGAGTTAGAGAGAGAAGGAGAAAGAGGAAGGAATGCGGAGAAAACCCTGTAGAGAGAAGATCAAGGAAGAAGAAGTTTAACTTTCGATTCGAAAGTTTAAGGCAAGTTTTTCTTCTATCTCTTTCCCTTTGATTCGTGTTTCTGTACATGCCTAGGAAATTTCAGGAATTATTAAACACATAAAATTAAATAATTATGCATGTTTAATTGGATTAGAACATAGGTTTTATGAATTTGGTTCATATCTGTTCTTGTGTTATGAATTGATAAATGCATGATTTTGATTTGATTTTCGGTGTGAATTTTTACATGTTTAAATTATGTAATTTTCATATCTGTGGAACGATGGAACGTAAAAACATATCTAGGATTCCTGAACATTAAATAGAAACTAGGTTTGGGTTTAAATAAATTTAAATAGACTCAATCATAATGATGTTTACTATTTGAATGTTTTAAACAAACGAATGAATTTAATCTTTTAATATGTTTTAGCAATTGAAATTAAATGTGTAGGATGAATTGGATATGGAGAATGCTTATTTGACGGTATAATAAAATATCATCATATGTATAAGATTCAGTTTATGTAGGACATATGATATAGGAAGCTTAAATAAATAATAAGTCATTCCTATTTTGTGATAACTTGATATCATATTATCATAGTTATTTCTGAATTGTTTGATGTATTTCCTTAATCGTTACATTAATTGTTGGATTATGTGGTTTAATACACCGGTATGGGACAGTGGCATTCTAGGGACGGATTAACTTATCAGTTAAGTCTTACCTATTTTATATAAGGGAATGGATTACCAAAAATGTTAAGTCCTACTTATATTCAAGTCAGGTCAGCTGAATAAGTTGAATGACTTATGGATGATTAATTTATTATACGAAGGAATGGATTAACTAAAAGGTTAAGTCCTATTTATATTCAAGTCAGATCAGCTGAACAAGTTAAATGACTTATGGAGGATTAATTTATACCGGATAGGATGGTTACTAGATTTTATATATATAAGTATGGTGCCATGATATGAGCTTGAATCTCAGGATCAGTGGTTAGGGTGCGTATATCGCCAGGGATGTGTAGCTAGATATAGTGTAGTTGTGTACCCTGGTAGGTCTAGGTATTCATGCCCACTATATGTGCGTTTTGCATGTTGCCTACTATTCAGGTTAAGACAACTCTATAGTCTAATGAGGTTCCTTTAGTGTGTATATATATATATATACGGACTACTAGTTACTGTTGGATTGACTAGGATGTATACGTGTATCGGATCTCTGCTTGGACTGTAGTAGAGTAGAACTTGTTTGTGGGCCTGACCCACCATTATTTTTCAGGTGTTCATCAGGAGTAGAGGTTGTTCGTGCTGAGCAGGGATCAGTCTACTTCATTCTTCCAATGCTACATAGGAGTTCCTTTATGATTCAGTTTCCTGATTTAGACAGTTATTGCAATCATTTGTTTAGTTTGGATTTTCTAGGGGTCCACACAGTATGGATTCCCGAGTTGTATTTTGGAAGATCAGTTGTATCAGAAGAGTTTATTATTTAATGGAAATATATTCTGAGGTTTATTATTTGATTATCATTTTAGTTTCTTGTCAGCATTTTATTTATTCTTCTTTATTCTTTTGTACTCTGTGTTCGTTTATTATTAATTTGTTTTGATATCCTCGGGTATTCGGGCGTGGGCCTGGCCAACCCGCATTCGAAAATCCGGAGGGTATCACAGTTGGTATCAGACCACTCCAGGTTTAAGTGTCCTTAAGAGTTTCTTTCATTTTGTGACTTTCGCGTTGCGTCTCTTAAAACTTAGAGCCCATATTATGATTCATTGTACTCTATTTACGGTTCGTTAGGAGGAACTGATGTCAATTGTATTCTGTAGTTACAGAATGGTTGGCACTAAGAAAAGGATGGGTTCAAGGCGAAAGCGACAAAGACCCAAAGGAGTAAAGGAGTGCGTTATCGATTTCGTTGCCAGAAGGCAAAGTTAGGGATCGATGGTTTGGGTTCATTTAGCGTTACTTTAAAAGTATAAGCCAAGGAAGGATTTAGGTATACGTGATAGGTCACCGCATATCGGGGCAAACACGACTTCAGTTGATCTCAAAAAGGAGACAAGCGAAGAGTAGGAGCCGAAGAGGATCCTAATGGAAGAGATTTATGTGCATCCAATAAAAAGGGTACTAAATCTTGAAGATGGATGATCGCGCGAGGTGATCTGAATTGCTACTAGTATAGCGAATGTTATTAGTAGAATTGGGGTTGATCAATCTACAAATAATTAAGCTTTCTTATCATCTCTAAAAGAGATATATAAGAAGTACTCTTCAGAAGATTGGGGATTTGATGGAGTTCTTATCAGAACGAAACGTATGATTTTGTATCACATTTAGGAAGGTATTGGTATTATGTTGTGACATTCTAATTCGCTTTATAAAACCAAGTTAGATAGTTTACATTCAGCGTGTAGGGAGGATGAGGGTTAAACCCTTAGTATTTGCTTAGGCAAACATATGTTGTTTTTAAGCTCTGTTTAAAAGATATGTTTCGAGGTTGGATGATTACCTACGAAACTATAAAAGGAAATTGTGAAACAATTTGGTAGTGTTGATTTCAAATAAGACTTTCTTTTCTAGAAAGAACGATGTCCTAAGTAGGAGTATATTTTGTGCTAGTGTGTTTGTCATACGTGTTTTATTTTCGTTGATTATTTCGGTTAATGGTATATGGTTTAGTTGGGGACACAAGTATGTGATTAGCCAACTATTGTTTTTAATAATATGGAGTAATAGCGCTATTTACGCTAGATTTGTGAGCATGCGGTCGTAGGATATGGTAGAGACACATAATTCTAGCCAATTTATTAGACCTGGACATGCGTCATTCTAGTATATTGTTTGGGATGGGATAGTTAAACCATCACTGTGAGTCAAATAATCTAGTATGATTAGTTTAATTTACTTTACTCTAGGTATGGATTTGTGTCATATTACAACGCCATGATAATGGTGGTTGTTAATATTTTGGGATACATGAGATGGTGGATCACTGTAACGCCACGATGATTTATCTGAGGTGCCGGATTTGCTGAACATCTTCTTGAAAAATTTCGGAAGTTGTTACTAAGTCGAAAGGAGGATTTAGTACGGGTTTAGGTACTTATTAGAATGACACCGATTGAGGATAATAGACTGAATAAATATTCATCAGTCTATTCTTAATCAAGAATTTTATTCGTGAGGGCGTGTCATTAGGAGGAGTTGCCGGTGTTGCATATAGAGGAGGAAACTAAGTCTTATTCACTTGCATAAATAATATGGAATTTTTTTTTTTAGGTCACAATTTGCAACAATTAGCTGTTGCTAGGAAATTGATAACTTATGTAGAAGATGGAAGGATTTCATATTCTTTTGAAGTTAGACAAAGAAGTCGGATTGTCATTAACTTGTTTTAAAGAAACAGGGTGTGTCAAAAACAAGATGGTGAGACCAAACACCTTTATAAAGATGAGGTGCATGGTATGTATGGAAATGTCGTAGTTTGTTGACTTTTGTTAAGTTAAAGTCGTAGTTGACTATTGATAAATGGAATTACCGATTGACTTTCAATATTGGTAAGTTTATCACAGATCAGTAGTGGATAGATTTAGTTGCAGAATTCGCTTTTGAAGGTGCTCCATTTTAAATAATGGGTACAGACGAAAACTGGTGGTACCGGATTAACAGTACTTTCTGCAGACAAATTGGATGGAGGATGCAAAGACTGACTTTCACAACTCTTAGTTCTTTATTTATCCTAGTGGAAATATGATACTTCACGGTATGAAGTAGACGTTTGGAGGACAGGCAGGAGGGGGGACATAGTGATTTTGTCTCCCATTGTAATTTTTATTAGATAGTCGAGATGGACTATTAGAGATCACTAGATCATTTACAGCTATTCCCTATATTGAAGTGGAAATAAGATAGCATTTTCCACGGATTTAGTTGAGGGATTGCTGACTTCGCACAAGGGTCATGATTCTGGATGGGATATTGGTTGACTGATAAGTTAGGTCAGCTTAGTTCTTGTCTATTTCGAACTGGTAGGACTTTAGTTCGCACGAATAGAATGGATCACGAGACGGTTTAGATAGATAGAAGTGGTAATTCACACTTTATATCAAGTTCCGTCTGGTGGAAGCAATTATGGAAATGGATGCTCTTAACAAATGATAGAATATTTAAATCTTTCGGTTAGTTATTGAGTTATTAGATGCATTTATAGCAAGTGTAATAATAACACTTGTTATTACTACGGTAGTTGAGAAGGTCAACTTTGAATATTGGAGCTGACCTTGGAGACGGTGTTACCTTACTCAGATGGAGTTTAAGGTACTCGAGGAGGATTTCGTAATTTCTATAAATAATGATATGACGGTCGGGCGACTGAGATTGAAATTTATAATTTTCTTGGTACACCCAAATGGTTAGAAGATACATCACGACATCAAATGTCGATTTTGGTGAACAGATACAGATAAGGATACATATATAATTGCCCTAAGTGTAAAACCTGCTACAAAGGTGGAAAATTGATCATCGGATATCGTAGGAATCTTTAGCCATTTCCTATAACAAATATGGAAGTTGAATTAAATAGGAGTGACGGTCGATGGGAAGGATCGACATTGATTTGGAATTTCAATTTTCCATATGGAATCTGAGTGGTAGATTGAGAAAGATCGCTTGAGGACATAAATTTGAGTGATACTTATTTTAGAACTTCATAGTAGTTCTATAGTTCAGTGATATTGGTGTTATAGCATGTGGATGTCCATATTAGTGGATGCAAAGTGCTATTTCGAAGGAGCTTTATGAAGATTTTGGAGCAACAGCTCTACTTCATATCTATAGACGGAGGAATTAATTGAGAGATTAAATTAGACCATAAAGGATATGTTTGAGGTGTATATCCTAGATTTTCATGGACAGTTGGAAGTGTTTACTTCACTTGTCAGAATTTTATCTGTGATATTGTTGGCACAAGGAGGTTAGTGTGACAACTTTGGATGTTTTGTATCTTTCACAATGCATACCTCTCCTTTGTTGGTTGGAAATGGAAGTATGGGTTCTTGATTAATCTTCACGGGTACAACCTACGCATCGTATGATTATTGTGTTTCTTAAAATATAGGAACCCTGTATACCACTTGGTATATTGGAGTTAAGTGGAGCCCTTATAGTGAGGTTACATCTACTTGGGAATATGAGGATGTTTTTCGCTCACAGTTTCCAAGCATAATGGACGAATAATGGAAGGAAGTAAGGGCGAATTCCGAGGACGGAATTCCTTTTGTTAGGGAGGAAGAATGTAATACCGCTAATTTTAAAAGGATATTCTCGGTATTTATTTATTTATTTTTATTGTATTTTTTTAATTATTTAATTGATTATTTGACTAATTGTTTATGTGTTTAATTGAATTAAGTGTTACTTGATTAATTGGCTACTTATGTATGTATTATTTGTATTTTGTCTAGGTGTTATTTGTATTATTTGTTTAATTAGATTGGGTGCTTAAATGATGTATTTGATTAATTATAATTAATTGTAAATTAAATGATTAAATGTTTTATTTTATTTTATTTTATGGTTATGGTTAGTGGTAATGGGCTAACTAATTGGGTCCCATGGACTACTTGGATAGGAGGTTGGATGGGTATGGATAATTACCCATTGATAGTTGTATATGTATATATATAGATATATATGTATATACATATATATAAAAAGGAAAGTAATTTATTAATATTATAGTAACTTTAGTATTAATAAATAATCTGATGTATATATTTTATATATTTATATAATAAGGATATACATATATTTTATACGTAACATATTTTAAGTTACCTTTTTAATATTATGGTAACTTTAATATAAATAAATAATCTGATGTATATATTTTATTTATTTAATGAGAATACAGATAGATTATATACGTAACATGTTTTAGGTTACTTTTTAATATTATGGTAACTTTAGTATAAATAAATAATCTGATGTATATATTTTATTTATTTAATGAAGATACAGATAGATTATATACGTAACATGTTTTAAGTTACTTTTTAATATTATGGTAACTTTAGTACAAATAAATAATCTGATGTATATATTTTATTTATTTAATGAGGATATAGATAGATTATATACGTAACATGTTTTAAGTTACCTTTTAATATTATGGTAACTTTAGTATTAATAAATAATCTAATATATATATTTTATTTAATTAATAAGGATATACATAGATTAAAAAGGAATAGGGTTATTATTTAACCTATAAATACACAACTATAGGTTGAAAAATGAGTGAAAATATATCACATAATATATTCTATAGAGAAAGAGTTAGAGAGAGAAGGAGAAAGAAGAAGGAATGAGGAGAAAACCCTGTAGATAGAAGATCAAGGAAGAAGAAGTTTAACTTTCGATTTGAAAGTTTAAGGCAAGTTCTTCTTCTATCTCTTTCCCTTTGATTAGTGTTTCTGTACATGCCTAGGAAATTCCAGGATTTATTAAACACATAAAATTAAATAATTATGCATGTTTAATTGGATTAGAACATATGTTTTATGAATTTGGTTCATATCTGTTCTTGTGTTATGAATTGATAAATGCATGATTTTGATTTGATTTCCGGTGTGAATTTTTACATGTTTAAATTATGTATTTTTCATATCTGTGGAACGATGGAACGTAAAAACATGTCTAAGATTCCTAAACATTAAATAGAAACTAGGTTTGGATTTAAATAAATTTAAATAGACTCAATCATAATGATGTTTGCTATTTGAATGTTTTAAACAAAAGAATGAATTTAATCTTTTAATATGTTTTAGCAATTGAGATTAAATGTGTAGGATGAATTGGATATAGAGAATGCTTATTTGACGGTATAATAAAATATCATCATATGTATAAGATTCAGTTTATGTAGGACATATGATATAGGAAGCTTAAATAAATAATAAGTCATTCCTATTTTGTGATAACTTGATATCATATTATTATAGTTATTTCTGGATTGTTTGATGTATTTCCTTAATCGTTACATTAATTGTTGGATTGTGTGGTTTAATGCACCGGTATGGGACGGTGGCATTCTAGGGACGGATTAACTTATCAGTTAAGTCCTACCTATTTTATATAAGGGAATGGATTACCTAAAATGTTAAGTCCTACTTATATTCAAGTCAGGTCAGCTGAACAAATTGAATGACTTATGGATGATTAATTTATTATACAAGGGAATGGATTAACTAAAAGGTTAAGTCCTACTTATATTCAAGTCAGATCAGCTGAACAAGTTGATGACTTATGGAGGATTAATTTATACCGGATAGGATGGTTACTAGATTTTATATATATAAGTATGGTGCCATGATATGAGCTTGAGTCTCAGGATCAGTGGTTAGGGTGCGTATATCGCCAGGGATGTGTAGCTAGATATAGTGTAGTTGTGTACCCTGGTAGGTCTAGGTATTCATGCCCACTATATGTGCGTTTTGCATGTTGCCTACTATTCAGGTTGAGACAACCCTATAGTCTAGTGAGGTTCCTTTAGTGTGTGTATATATATATATATACGGACTACTAGTTACTGTTGGATTGACTAGGATGTATACGTGTATCGGATCTCTACTTGGACTGTAATATAGTAGAACTTGTTTGTGGGCCTGACCCACCATTATTTTTCAGGTGTTCATCAGGAGTAGATGTTGTTCGTGCTGAGCATGGATCAGTCTACTTCATTCTTCCGATGCTACATAGGAGTTCCTTTATGATTCAGTTTCCTGATTTAGACAGTTATTGCTGTCATTTGTTTAGTTTGGATTTTCTAGGGGTCCACACAGTATGGATTCCCGAGTTGTATTTTGGAAGATCAGTTGTATCAGAAGAGTTTATTATTTAATGGAAATATATTCTGAGGTTTATTATTAGATTATCATTTTAGTTTCTTGTCAGCATTTTATTTATTCTTCTTTATTCTTTTGTACTCTGTGTTCGTTTATTATTAATTTGTTTTGATATCCTCGGGTATTCGGGCGTGGGCCTGGCCAACCTGTATTCGAAAATCCGGGGGGTATCACAAATCATTAGAGGTAACAATTATCATTAAAAATTTAAAACAAGGTTGAAAGTCCATCTATTTAATAGATGACTTGTAATAATTAATTAACATCTAATTTTCTCATCAAAATTACAATATGATGTTAACAATATGATGTTAATTACTATTTTCCCATCAAAATGTATAACCACAAGTACAAATAGCCGATTATATTGAACAATGATAAGAATTATGTAAATGTTTACATAGACTTGGAATTATATATACCACTTAGATATTGTTATGTATGTATTTATTTTTTGTGTGCTTAATTATTAGTGATTTTATCTCTTTGTTTCCGACTCTATTTCAAATAAGGCAACATACTTCATATTCATGACATGAAAATATATAACCAAAGCTACGGTCTTAGTGTTGGTAATTTTTTTTGGTACAAAAGATGTTTCTTCTTTTTGTCGGAAACAGTAATATCAACACTAGTTTTCTGCTAATTTCACGACGCTAATTCCTCTCCCATCTCATTCATCCCAGGACTAAGACTGGGAATCAGAACTACATTTTAAAATTTTTGCATTGCATAAGAATTCCCCAG
This sequence comes from Cornus florida, assembly GCF_030987335.1. Taxonomy (NCBI): domain Eukaryota; kingdom Viridiplantae; phylum Streptophyta; class Magnoliopsida; order Cornales; family Cornaceae; genus Cornus; species Cornus florida. The sequence goes on along the minus strand of NW_026775579.1, from coordinate 73,111,280 downwards.
AATTCTCAAAATATTAATGGCCCTCATTTAACCAGAACTCTTCCTTGTATTGCATGGGTTGGCAGCAATACAAAGGACTTGGTGAATAAATAGAGATAAGAGAGGAGCACCTCAATTATTGGGTGCGCTAGCACATGGCCACCACGCTTATTCGAACCATAAATATAACACGGTGCATGGTGCGCCATGTGTTGGGAAACGTGCAAGTTTTAAAAACTTCTCGAGGGATTTTGATTCATAGATCTTGATTCATTACATAGAGACAAGTTTTATGCAAAAATAAAATATGATGTATCATTCAATTAATATATTGAATACTTATATCAAAGGTCTGAGTAAACTTTTAAATCCTTCCTCTAAAGTGAATGTTCTCACTTATTGTAGATCCCTTAGCAAGTTACATTCTCCTTGGATCTCCATCTTTTTGGTAATTGTTTTGCCTTTAGGAATCACTCATAAGTCTCCATGAATAACCTTGGAAAACTAGACTTATGGGAGCCTCCATTAGATGAGAACACTAACCCTAATTTTCTAGAGAGAGAAAATATATTCCTTTTTCCTTCTTCCAAAAAATCACCCCCTAAAAATATACATAGACCATGTATATATAGGCAACATAAAGATAAGTAAAAGGAAATAATAAATCTTTCTCAATCTCTAATTCACATGTCTCAAATCTAATAAGATTCCAATATCAAGCTGGGCTATGAGTGAGAATCCTTTGGGCTTATTATTTTATTGGCTACAATGAATTAATAATTGGCGCAGTCCATGGACCCAATTCTATTAATTTATAAATTAATTTCTACTCCACTAAAAGAAATTAATTGAACTCCAATTAAATAATAAATAACCTCTAAGTCAATGTTGCACTTTGATCCCTCTATGCATAATTAGTTATCGTATAAATAAAGTCATCAAACTGACTAATTAATTAATATATTTATTTTAGTACCTTTGATTATTTCTGACTCGATCACAATAAAACATTTGTTTGACAAAAATAATAATTTAAATAAATAAATATATAATAAATCATTTTGTCTAAAAACGCACGAAGGCCTTCGAATTTACTTTGTGATCAACCATAATCAATGCAAAATAAATACAAGTAGCAATGATGCAAATATTGAAAATATAACCCTTTAACTTTTAATTACATAACTATCCAAAGTGTCGGTATAAGGATCCCGAAGTATCCGCCGAACAAATCAAAATAATTATTAATTAATAAAAGAGTTTATACTTTTCTCATGCTTAAGAGTCAAAAGCCATGACAGTTATAGGGAGCAATTGCATACGACGGCTCTCGTAATATATCTCAACCTAATGCGGATTCAGTTCAAGTCTTAATTAATTATGAGTCCATCCATAATTACCAATTATGAATAATTTATGATTACTATTTATATTCATGTATTGATCGTCATCACATATATATATATATAAATATCTCTTGTAATCAAGTGGACACTATTAATTCTATAATGAATTGACACATAATACATAAAATTCACCAATTGTATCAAGCATAAATATTTTAGAAACGTCAAGAACATATGTCATTATAATCCAAATAGGAATTTGCTATGTCAGGACATATAAATCCCAACAGTTCCCACTTGCCCTCATAGCCAATTCAAATTGCATCTAACTCCAATGTTATCCAAGTGATGATCAAAACTATTGATCGATAACACCTTTGTTAATGGATCAACAAAGTTGTGTTCCAATGCAATGTTCTAGCCATGAGTATATTTTCTTGTCAGACAATATCATGTAGGACATGATACTTTCCTCTCAGTGTACCTTGTTCCTCTACGGAACCTTAGGTCATTAGTTTGGACTACTTCTGCACTATTGTCGCAATATAGCTCGATAGGCAGGCTAATATGCTCCACAACCTCTAAATCAGTGAGATCAAACCAAAAGGCTTCCTTTGCTGCCTTTAAGGCTGCAATGTACTCTACATTCAGGTTTGAGTCAGCAGTTGAAATCTGCTTAACAATCTACCAACTGATTTCCCTTCCATTAAGAAAACATACACCAAGTCATGAACCTTATAGTATCTACTTCTAATTAAAAATTAGAACTAGCATACCTGACTAGGACCATATCATCACATCCGTAAATGAGTATGAGATCATTGGTTCTTTTAAGGTACTTTATGATATTTTTCACAACAGACCAGTTATCATGTCCGGGATTGAACTGATATCTACTGACTATCCTTACTATATAGTGGATGTCCTGTTTGGTATAGACCATAGCATATCTGAAACCCCCATATGCCGAAGCATGTTGTTCCAGTCTCATTCGCTCAATCTCCTCTGCTAGTCTTGGATAACTACTTATTAGAGAGAGCAATCCATGTCAATAACGCAAGAACTCATTCTTTGACTTTTGCATACCAAACCTGGTCAAAACTTTATCAATGTAGGATTATTAAGATAAGCCTATTTTCCTTTTAACCTGATCTTGCAAAAGCTTGATCCTAAGAATATAGTTTACATCTTGAAAATCCTTCATTTCAAAATAATTGAACAACTACCTCTTTACTGATGAAAAAACTTTCTATATCATACTAAATGAGTAGGATGTCATCAATATATATAGAATTAGAAAAATAATGACATTCCCTTGTACAGTCATGATTTATTCATTAAGAAATCTTCTGGTATCCTTTCGTAGATTAACTTGCCTTCCATAGGTATTACCCTACTAGAAAGTTCTACAAGATCCCAGATTTTATTAGAATACATAGATTCTAACTCTGATTTCATAGCAACTTGCCAAAACGATCTGTATCCATATCGGTTCACGCTTCCGTGTAACTTACTGGGTCCAACTCATATTTAACAGGGATGTCCAGAATAGTCTCACCTAAAAACATGATTCTGTCGGATTGGATGATAATCCTCCCACTACTATAATGTACCAATGCAGGAATTTGTGTATTAGATGATGCTGACGCATCAATAGGGAATTCATATATTATTCTCAATCTCTATAATAAGTGTGTTCACATGTGGTATATTTGGTACTCATACCATATTCTCTAACATTATGCTACTAAGTATGAATTCATAATATGATCCTCCTATAGATAAACAGTGAGTGTAAATAATCAAATTTTATTATTGAGATCATAAAATAATCCATCCTAGTGCATTTAGAGTAGCTATTAAATCTATCATGCGTATGACCTGTTTCCAACTTACTTGTCTATATCAAGCGCACATATGCAAGACTACCCCATATGTGCATGTGATTCAAACTAAGATATAGTCAAAAACACAGCTCAAACGGTATCTTTGAGATAGACTAAGATGGAATGTAGTTCATAATATGCATCGATATCATTAAAGCTAAACTCTTAAATGAAAGAGATAATGTAGCATAACTGATCATAGATCTAACCATGTTAAGCGAAATTCTGTTATTCCTATTTGACACCTAAATCCATTTAGCATCAATCGTGGAAAACTGGTACACAACACCCTCATTGACCATATAGTCTTTGCATTATCCTAAGAAATACTCATATCCACGATCAGATCGAAGTGTTTTGATAAGTTTACCTAATCTATACTCCACATCAGTCTTGACACTTTCGGAATATACCAAGAGTTTAAGATTTGTGTTGCATCAGATAAATTTATCCAAAATGTGAGTAACCTTGCTTTGATGTTCATAAGACCACACGTGTCAGTGTGTACCGACTCCAATTATTCTTTATGTCTATTTCATTTGGTTGATTAAAGCCCTTAGGGTTATCCATCTTTCAAAACAGGATTCACAAGTTGGTTTAGGCTCCTCTGCCTAACTAGGTTATAAACCTTCTTTGACAAATCTTTGAATTTTATTTTGACTGATTATAACCCAAAAATAGATACTAAAAATACAATGAGTCAGGAATAACAAATTTTTTTCTTAACATTCAATCTAGAATATGCAACATTAGTTTCTACATTCTACAAATATTAAGAGCTTGTGGTTATAGTATATTGACCATCTTTTAATGCACCAGAAGCAATCGCATATCTAATCAATTTTATAAAACCAGTTTTACAAAATAACAACACAGTTTTTTTTTATAAACCAAAAGTGAAACAAGAATGAGATTGCATCTAACATCTATGCATAAAGATAGTTCTCTAATACTAATATCCTCATACTCTCTAATTTCAGATGTAATACTCCCACTAACTTAGCTACAATCTTGGTATCAGGTCAAAAGACAAATATATATCTATATCATTGAGGCTTCTGAATTCCTGAAATCCTTGCAACGAATTGTAAACATGTTTAGTGGCTCCAGAATCTATCCATCAGGAATTAATAGATACAACCACATAACTTGGCTTAATGATTAAATATATATTTTCCTATGCCACGTCATCGCTTAGACAGTTCGTCTTTTAGTGTCTCAGTTAGCGGCAAAAGAAACAGTTTTCTTCGCCCTCAACATACACTGCCTTATTCCCTTTAACCTTTTGGATACCTATGTTTTGTGCTAGCCTAGTCCTATTATCATACTTCTTCTTTCTTTTGCCCTTCCACTTGGGCCAAGAAGAAGATGGTATAGGCTAAGTTAGATTGATAGGAACGCCCATACTTTTGACTATCCCTTCATCTGTTACCAATTCTATAAGAATATCAGCGAGTGTGAACTCAAACTGGTTCCTTATTTAGTTTACTTTAAAAGAGTCAAACGAGTTTGGTAACAAGACAATAATCATGTCAACTTGAAACTTACCACCTAAGTCAGCGTTATTGACCTCCAGTTAAATTTTTAAATAATAAACAATCATTTTTCAAAATCCGATATCATACTGGAGTTCCTCATGCTATCTTGATGGTATTTAAATTTGATACAGTACTTAGGCATATGCTCTACCTAATCTCGCCAAAACATCTCATTGACATTTAACATGATGCTTGAAGAAAATAAAATAATGCAAATGTTAGCTTTGGAGCGTATTCGAGATAAACTCTAGAATATTGCACAAAGTCATATCATTTGTCTTATTTCACTTATTAAAAGCATTAATGTTCTCTTGGGTATCTTAAAGTAAAAAAAATTAGGTTTAGGAGTAGAAAATACATTTTGTACCCTTATGTTGTGAATAAAATATCTAAGTTCCTTTTCCAATCCGTATAAATGAGGTCTAAATACATTGAATATGTTAGTAAGCAGATAAAATGGATTATATATAATTAATCTGAATATAAATGCATTCATACAATATTCAAGGTGAATTATTAATACTATCATGCATATTTAAAATTAAAATGAGTTTGTTAACCACATAATATAATAAATCTCAAATAGAATAAGAGATCATTATCATTATTGGTGAACAAACCTTTTTAATTAATGCGGGTCCATCAACTCCGTAACATAATAAATTACACAATCAATACGTCAATAACTTATCCTAATGGAGGAGTTCATTATTACTATTGTTAAGATTCATTTGCTATTAGGTGAACACTTCCATTAAAATAATAATATGTGTGTCCCTTAACCACTGCATGAAAAATCGGATAACCAATACGTCAATAACTTATTCGGTTGGCGAAGTTCATTATTGCTATTGGCGGGCAGATCCCATCATTTCCATATCTCTTAAGACAATGCCTTGTCTATTATATGAAATGATTCCCAATTTCGTTTAGCCTTTCTAAAATCACCTAGTGTAGACCACTCCGTTGGGGAGCTAACACTATTGATTTTAGATTGAGTGTATAACGTTATTAAAGCTCTAATGAAAAATAAAACATTAAATATCTTGTTATTATAATCTAGAATCTTTAAATCATGCGTAGGGCCTTATTTTTAAACATCTAATTATAATGAATATTTAATATTTTTATTTTCATGAGACAACCATTTTTGTAATATTAAGACTTTTCAAATCATGTGTGGGGCCTTATTTTTGAAGATCTAATTACAATGATTTTAATAACGAAGGCCATGGTGTAATGTATAAAAATTCCCGCTCCCACTCAATTTTTTTTTAATCTCATAATTAGGGTTTTCAATTCATGATTTAATGCATGCAAAATACCTTGATTTTAATCCAATTAAATTTAGAAAATATCTGGACTTTTAAATGATTCACTAATATTTAATTTGAGGCATTCTGTTAAAATCATTTACAAAAATAATTTTTCGTTTCCCAATAAATGCCCTCAAATTAATTAGCAATCAAATCCAATTTATCTTCATAATTTAATTAATATAAATCAAGTCATTTAGATAAAAAAAAAAAAAAAAAATCATGGATTCAATGCATGAACAATAATAATCAGTATTAAATTATTCCATGCATCACATAAATAATTAAACGATAGACAGAAGCAATTTAAATGGCCAATGGATTCAGCTTTTAACATTTAAATGTTATTCTTGCTGTACGGGCGTCTACCAACGGTTTGTAAACACTTGTAGGGAGCTGATACGTGCTAGGAGAAGCAAAAACGACGCTTGGAACGCGTCCGGAGGACCCCACACGCGTTGGGACGCGCTAGGGTGATCAAGTGGTGCATGACATGCGCCCCCACGGGCCTCCATGCGCTGGCATGCGCCTCCATGCGCGTGCACGCACGCGTGGAGATTGAAGCCTTGCCTGGCGCATGTTTCTTTGGTGCGCTGCACCTGATCTGGACCTCCTCGTGTGGCTGAGATTCTGATTGCATCATTATATGGTGCACCGCAAAGCATGGGATCAACCAACCTCCTTTCCAGCACTGCCCTTACCGCCGGCGATACTCCGGTCACCAGAAAATCGCCGATAAATTCCAGAAAATTAATAAAAATTCCCAAAAAATATTATTTAGGCCCTAAAAATTTTGAAAATTTCTAAAAAAATCCCAGAAAATTCATAAAGCCTAATTTAATACTCTTGGACCTTCTTGAAGCTTCATAGCATTTTTTGATGAAGATTATATGACTTTAAATAAATTTACAATTTGAAATACAACGAAAAAAATTAAATTACATCATTGAACTTTCAAACGGCTAAACCAAAGCCTTATTTACATTCATCCAAAGATAAAATTACATTCAATAACCTTTAAGCTTCATCCATGACCCAAACACACATCATCATCCATTCATAATTATACATACATCATCATGTATCAATATATATCAATATATTAATTCATACATCAATAAATAAATATATGCATATCAAAATTGGATCCATAAATGATGAATTTTGATAAAAACATGATCTCTAGTAATGAATCAAACCATACTCTGATACCACTGTTGGGAAACGTGCAAGTTTTAAAAAATTTTTGAGAGATTTTGATTCATAAATCTTGATTCATCACATAGAGACAAGTTTTATGAAAAATAAAATATGATGTATCATTCAATTAATAGATTGAATATTTACATCAAAGGTCTGAGTAAACCTTTAAATCTTTCCTCTAAAATGAATGTTCTCATTTATTGTACATCCCTTAACAAGATGCATTCTCCTTGGATCTCTATCTTTTTGGTAATTGTTTTGCCTTTAGGAATCACTCATAAGCCTCCATGAATAACTTTGGAAAACTAGGCTTGTGGGAGCCTCCATTAGATGAGAACACTAACTCTAATTTTCTAGAAGGAGAAAATATATTCATTTTTCCTTCTTCCAAAAAATCACCCCCTAAAAATATACATAGACCATGTATATATAGGTAACATAAAGATAAAGAAAATGAAATAATAAATCTTTCTCAATCTCTAATTCACATGTCTCAAATCTAATATGATTCCAATATCAAGTTGGGCTATGAGTGAGAATCCTTTGGGCTTATTATTTTATTGGCTACAATGAATTAATAATTGGCGCTGTCCATGGACCCAATTCTATTAATTCATAAATTAATTTCTACTCCACTAAAAGAAATTAATTGAACTCCAATTAAATAATAAATAACCTATAAGTTAATGTTACACTTTGACCCCTCTATGTATAATTAGTTATCGGATAAATAAAGTCATCAATCCGACTACTTAATTAATATATTTATTTTTGTACCTTTGATTATTTCTGGCTCGATCACAATAAAACATTTGTTTGACAAAAATAATAATTTAAATAAATAAATATATAATAAATCATTTTGTCTAAAAACACACGAAGGCCTTCGAATTTATTTTGTGATCAATCATAATCAATACAAAATAAATACAAGTAGCAATGATGTAAATATTAAAAATATAACCTTCTAATTATTAATTACATAACTACCTAAAGCGTCGATCTAAAGATCCCGAAGTATCCGCCGAACAAATCAAAGTAATTATTAATTAATAAAAGAGTTTATACTTTTCTCATGCTTAAGAGTCAAAATCCATGACAATCATAGGGAGCAATTGCATACGACGGCTCTCGCAATATATCTCAACCTAATATGGATCCAGTTCAAGTTTTAATTAATTATGAGTCCATCCATAATTACCGACTATGAACAATTTATGATTACTATTTATATTCATGTATTGATCGCCATTACATACATATATAAATATTTCTTGTAATCAAGTGGACACTATCAATTTTATAATGAATCGAAACATAATACATTAAATTCACCAATTGTATCAAGCATAAATATTTCAAAAACGTCAGGAACATATGTCACTATAATCTAAATAGGAATTTGATATGCCAATGCATATAAATCCCAACACCATGCCCCCAATGCCTTATTTGTTACAAGACGCGAAGGGTGGATCCAAAGTAAGGGGGTGGGGGAACCTTATTTGTTACAAGACGTGATGGGCGGATCCAAAGGAGGTGGGCTACGGGGGCTTGAGCCCACCCAAAAAAAAAAAAAAAAAAAAAAAAAAAAAAAAAAAAAAAAAATTCCTATAGGTAATTTTAGTCCAGTTAATAATAATAATAATAATAATAATGATGATAGGGAAAAATAAACCTAACCTACTTTGAGTAACAGCCAGACTTCTTCTGTGATCAACGATAATATTTCGTTATTAGGGGAAACGATTTCCATAGATAAGAATGATGACAAATCTTATCAAGGATAAGATTTTCATAAGATAAGTTCCATGGGATAAGGATGATGAAATTCCCTTATCAAGAATAAGGGAAGCAACGATAAATAGGACGACGACTCGGGAATAAGGTACGATGAAAAAACTATTATTAAATCCCTACTTTCTTTTTAGACCTCCGGTGACTAATTTAATCTTTGGAGAGCTCTTGGCAAGCACCACACCGGTGCTGTCAAGGTTCATCGATCTTCTTCTCTCTTCTTTACAGGAAAATGGTGTCCTATAGGATCGCGTAAATTTCATCCTCAACAAATAGTATTATCTCACCCCAAAATATATTAGCCCCCTCAAATTATATTTCTGGGTTTGCCATTGTGCGTGACAAAATGAATACAAATGGCTCTTTGGTAGATGAGTGCATTAACAGCAAGTATTAAATACAGAAAGGGTAGTACACGAGAAAATTTTCATGCGAGATAATGAATGGATAGATACGACCGTTGCACCGGAAGCATACAAGTTTTTCACGTAGTACAAACCATATGTGGAACTCCTATGATGGTTGACATCAAATGACTAAAAGCCATGTTTCTTTCATTTTCAATGCTACAAAGCTATGTTTGTACATTCCATTCTTGCCCTTTTACCAACTAAAATTTTGTCATGCATCCAAATAGTTATTTTTGAAATTTGTAAACAATCAAATATTTGGTGAAACTTTTTACCCACCCATTATTGCGCGATAAAACAAATACAAATGGCTTAATAGCTGGTATTAAATACAGAAAAGGCAGTACACCATAAAATTTTCATGCGCAATAATGAACGGATAGATGTGCCAGTTACATCGGGCACAAACAAATTTTTCACACCATATGTGGACCTACTATGATGGTTGACATCAAATGACTAAAAGCCATGTTTCTTTCATTTTCAATGCTAAAGAGCTATGTTTGTGCATTCCATTGTTGCCTCTCTACCAACTAAGATTTTGTCATGCATTCAAATAGTTATTTTTGAAATTTATAAACAGTCAAATATTTGGTGAAACTTTTTACCCACCCTTTTTAAAGAATTAATCATTAATGCATAGCCCGGCCCGTGAATTTGTAAAACCAACCCCACCCCGACCTTACTCGCTCAACCTTGTGAACCCTTGACAAACCCTACCACCACCTAATGGCTAGATTTATTAGAATCATTTTATTATTTAGGGAGACAATATTCACATTTCTCTTTTCTAAAATTGCACTTTACTTTTTTTTTTTTTTTAGGTCAAAAGAATATTTATTCAATTAAAATTATTAAAATGATGATTAATGTTAAAATCAGGTCACAACTACTCATCAAATCAAAAAGTAGAAAAAAGGGCAAGCATCATTAGAGACAAAAGACAGTCACCATTGTTCCAATCTACAGCTTTATATATTCTTCTCCCTTTAACTATTATTTCTAAAATCACCCTCTTTTCATGTTCTTTATTTTGGCTCAATTTTCTTCCTTTCCTTCCTTAATATTTCATTCAATAAAAATATCAATCAAAAGTTGAATGTCTAAACCAAATAATCAAAACAATTCAGTTAATTGGGATGAGATCTCACCAAAGCTCGAAGGGATTTCTCGGCATATAGCAAAAGTTTTGGGCCAAGCACACATTGTTTAAATCCTCTTCCCATTATTGCAGTTATAACCCCTTGGAATATTTAAGAAGAGTCAAATCTTCAGCCTACCCATCTCTCTTTTATTTTATTTTTTGTTCTTCTTGCAAATTATCTTTCTTGTGATTTTATAGTCGAAACAATTAGGACTATTATTATACACAAAAAAAACTTATGGCAGCAAGAGAAAACGAGAGAGGTTAACAAAATAATTATAATAATAATAACGCCATACCAAAAACGTTAATTGGGAAAAAAAGGTAGAGACAAAAAAATCTTACCATTATTGAAAGGGTAGTTGCAGTATTTTAAAAAAATAATAACTATTAATTTATAAAGTTAAGGTTAATAACGTCATTTCCTTTAAGATTAGAGTGTAATCATAGAAAATCTCTATTCTTTATTTATTTATTATTTTTATTTTCTTAAGTAACATCTTAGATTAACCATTTTTCAAAAAAAAAAAAAAAAAAAAAAACATGTACAAGAGGATGATGCCGCTGCCAGCTGTGTCCTTTTTCATTTTTGGAACTGTTTTCCCTGTTTTCTTCCATGTCTGGGCTAATTCTGAGAAGCTTGGGGTCTCTCTCGCTGTCTTGCTCGGTTTGCTTATGGTAAAGCCTTTGATGTCTCTATTTCCCTTAAAAATCTGATTGGCTGATAGTTTTTTACAACAGTTTGAAAATTAAGTTTAAAAAAAGGTCTATTTTCATATAACATAGTCTTTTATTGTTCCTGCAAAACTCAGGGTTTAAAGTAGTAGTAGAAAACAATATTCATAGAGGATAAATAAAAGGAATTGAAGGAATAAACAATATTCATGAAGGATAAATAAAAGAAATCGAAGGAATAATTAATTAATCTCAACTATATCATTTTTCTTTTCTTGCCAAGTGTAGTTGTATCAATGTTAAACAAACGAAAATTATAGATATTATAACACATTGTGTGTGCATGTAATTCGGTATACTTTTATATATATATATTCACTTTTTGATACAATTTGATTTTGAATCAAAATTTATATTCTATTACAGAATTAATATCCGTTTTATATTCATTATTTTAGCCCTCGCATTTTAATATTATTGAAAGACCCTAAAACTCTATAAATTGTATAGGAATATTAAAAGCCTCTCTCTATTCCCATCTTTTTTGGCACACTATTTTGTACATCATCCTCTATTACTCTTCTCAGCTAATATTTTACACCATATGATGAGTTCACATTTCTTACAAAATTTATCCCTAAATTTATACTTGTCAGTATCTTTATTTTATTTAATTAGTAGAAGTTTGTATTTGTATAGGTTATTTGTGATGTCCACCAAAAAGATGATAAAAAGATTAAATTTGGAAAGAAAATGGTGGACAAATGAAAGTTGGCTACATAGAAGGAGTGTATATATATTTTTACAGCCGAGAGAAGATCAAGGAGAAATTCAGTATCTTTATTTTATTTAATTAGTAGAAGTTTGTATTTGTACAGGTTATTTGTGATGTCCACCAAAAAGATAATAAAAAGATTAAATTTGGAAAGAAAATGGTGGACAAATGAAAGTTGGCTACATAGAAGGAGTGTAAATATATTTTTACAGCCGAGAGAAGATCAAGGAGCAATTCAGCAAAGATGGTCTAGTCAGCGCCATAAGGATCAGCCACGTCATCACATGGGACCCACTTTACCACATCATCATATGCCATCTCAATATCATTCAACCGTATACTATGTAAAGAATAAAATGAAAAGCTAATAGGAAAAGAATGAAATTGTGTGGGGAAAGATAGGGAACAAGGACAGAGAAAGAAGTATAAAGAACGGAAAAAAAAAATAAAGAAGAAACAAAGGGGGTGAGGTACACAAAGTTGGTAAGGCCAGCACATGAAGGGAAGAAAATAAATTAGTCAGCACCCGAAAACAAGGAAGGAAATGATGGGTAAAGTCAGAAATGATGGGTAAAGTCAGAAAACAAAGAATGAAAGTCAGAAAGGATGGGCGGATTTGCTCTAATAAATAGTGGGACTTATGTGACGTCACGTTTAAGTCAGAAAGGATGGGCGGATTTGCTCTAATAAATAGTGGGACTTATGTGACGTCACATTTATGGAGGTTACGTCATGCAGGTGACACGCAGGTGTTGAGTAAGACGTTGTATGGCAACTGCATGGCCAGTAGAGTTTCTAGAGTTTTCCGGAGTAGTCTACAGTTGTGTGGAAAATTCTAGATGTGTGTAGATATGTGTAGAATATTATAGAAGTGTGTGAAAGGTTCTAAAGTTCTCTAGAATTGTGTGGAATTGTATGGAGAGTTCTAGAATATTGTAGATACTTGTAAATATATATGGAAGTGTAAAGAAGGTGGAAGAAGATTCTAGAGAATCGATTTCCACCATCGGTTAGCATGCATCCTGGCCATCCATTAGGGATGTGGATGCCTATAAATAGGAGTAGGACTTCATTTTGTAAGCAACAAGTCCTAGAGTGAGTCTTGAGAACCTTGTAGAGAGTTTGAGAGTTAGCCTTGTACAAAGCATTCTTTGAAGCAATAGAAGTATTCTTTCCTTGCCAACTTAAGTGCCTTAGTGTGTGTGAGTGTGCAACCCAAGTGAGGAGAGGGCGAGGGCCACTACAATACTAGTAAGCGCACGAGCGGAGTGCGTTGGCTAAGGTGGGTACGGGAGTTAGGTTGACCAAGTACTTGCGAGAGTAGAAGTAATGTCTTGGTGCCGCACGGAAGTAGCTATAGTGGTGCTGAAACTCTAAACCCGTGACACTTAGCAAGGGGTTTGGAGAGAGAGAGAGACCTTCCGGACGCGAATCTTCTCCAGTGCAGAGAATCTAACGGCTGAGATCAAACTCACCTTAGCTCCCTTGCCTTGTCAGCGCCTACTCAGCTCCATCTCAACGCCTAGTCAGTGAGTTAGTAGACAAAGTTACTGAGCTACACCTTTTTTTACTACATATACAAATATCCAATATAACATACAATTACACGATATAATATATCATATACAATATTATTTTATTCCAATATACTTCATCTTTACCTTTTCAGAAAAATTACAGATTATATTAATTCTTCATCTTCTTCTCGGCGTCATTTTTGCTTTGGTTATTCTTTCTTCGTCTTCTCTTGAATCTCATATATTTTGTTTTGGTTCTCGTGGAAAGGTGAAATCATTTCTTCTTCGATTTCTTTTTGCTTTGGTTCTTGTTATATCTTCTTATTTCATCCAAACTGTAAAGTAACTACAATAAACCCTAGATCGAAAAGAATAACATAATTTTCAAGTTAAGAATCCCTGAATCTTTAAAATGTTCAAAACCAGATCCAAGGAACTCTCAACCCTGAATAAAATCCAAACATATTAATCAACAATTATTCCAAAACCCATTTAAATTTTCAGACATTAGTGGAGAATAGACAAACGCCAAATCTGCAACTGGAAACATGAAAAGCAAACGGATCCATATGGCAATGAACTCCATAACATATTGGACGCAACTATTTGATTTATACAATCTTATGAATGAGATTTCTTTGTAAGGTTGGATTGGAGATAAGATACTACTTTCTTTTCGGTGTTGAAGAATTTAACATAAATTTTGTTAATTCGTTATATTTTTTTAGTGAATTACCAAGCCATTTATAATATTCTTATAACGTTTTAGAAAAATAATACCATAACGATTTTATAACTAACATCACAACTAAATTTCATATAGTGTAGGAACATATTTGTAATAAATATCATAACTTATTTCATTCAATGTAACTTAGATTTGTAAATTTAACCAAAGTCAAAGGAAAACCAACCATATATTATTACTAACATCATGACGATTTCATAACTAACATCACAACTAAATTTTATATAATATAAGAACACATTTCTAACATAAATCACAACTTTTATATAAATCACATTATATATGTACAAAAAAATATATACAAATCTTATCAAATTTTATATACAAAATATATTGGTGTTATTCAGTATCCAAATATACGTATAACAATATATTATATATAAAATTATTTTATTTCATTCCTTTTCAGTATCCAAATATACGTATAACAATATAATATATACAAAAATATTTTATTCCATTCATTTTTATTAAAATTACAAATCTTAAACATTGATTATGTATCCGTAAAGTTCAGTATCTAAATATAAATTTATTTGAGATTTTAAGGTTTTGAAATAATTGACTAATTATATAGATTTTAGAGTTGTGGAAATTAATTTTTTTTTAACGTGTTAGAAAAATATGTTGATGCTATATGCAATTTATATATGATACATGTTTTAAAAAATTGTGATAATAATAATCTTATCGCTCCAACTTTTGTATTATATGCTGTTACAAAAAGTAGGTGATGGAATATGCAAATCTTCTTGAAAGTATTTGTGGTTTTTATTATTAATTTAGGAATTGTGAAATTGATCTAGTTGTGGAAGTTAATTTTTTTAACCGTGTTAGGAAAATATGTTGATGTTATATACAATTCATACATGATACATGTTGAAAAAAGTTGTGATAATAATAATTTAATGTGGAAGTCAATTTTTTTTAACGTGTTAGGAAAATATGTTGATGCTATATGCAATTCATACATGATACATGTTAAAAGAAAGTTGTGATAATAATAATTTGATCTCTCCAACTTTTATATTGTATGTTGTTACAAAAAGTAGGTGATAGAATATACAAATATTCCTATATATATATTGAAAGTATTTGTGATTCTTATTATTAATTTAGGAATTGTGAAATTGAGTTGTGGAAGTTAATTTTTTAACGTGTTAGGAAAATATGTTGATGCAATATGCAAAACATATATGATACATGTTTAAATAAGTTGTGAGCATAATAAATTGATCAGTATGCTGTTAGAAAAAGTAGGTAATGAATTCAGCTTTCAAATTTTTTGATTCCACTGGATTGCCGTCATATAAGATAAATTTGATATATCATTATGAATAAGTTACAAGAGATTCAAAATAACAACCTAATGCTTATAATGATCGCAGCTTTAGCTTTTCGCGGACTGTCGGAATTTTTTTAGGGGGAATCTCTCCTTCTTGGAAATGTTTGTTTGTTTCAGAACGGACCTTCTTTGAATAAAGGGATCCTTTTGCTTATTTGTATGTCCTCAGTTCAGCTTCTTCGCCTGATAATCTGACTTGCTCCGCTTCTACACTGGATAATATGACTTGCTCTGCTTCTTCGCCGGATAATCTTGCTTGGCTTCTTCTTGAAAATCTTTATGTTTATGTGTAAGAAAACTCTCTCGGTTGCCTTGTCTGGATTGTTACCAATGATCTTGGATGAGGTTATGTTTTGATATTTCAAATTTCAGAGAGGGGTTTCCTATTTGATATTTCAGATTCGGTATATATTGCAGAGTTTTAGGGGAGAAAGTCAACTTTCCTTTTGGGGGAAAATTGAAAATTGAAACTCAAATACAAAAGTATGTATAGATTACATGTATGAGACAAAGCGGAGTAACAGTTTTAACCCATTTGCCAACTCAGCAATTTACCCCTTATTGGATAGTTTCAATGAGAAGACAATGGAGACGAATTTTTCCAGTCCCGGAAGGGGCGAAAGCCCCTTCCTTCCTTGTTTATTTTCTTGTTATTTGTGTTTATTTCATGCTTTATTTTTAGTATGTATTTTTTAGTGTTGAGGAGGACACCACCTATCAATGAAATGATTTTCTGATTTTTATTTATTTAATTTCTCTTACAATGATTTTAGTGTTCATGATTCTTGCTTCAAATGATTAATTGGATTTTAGAACTTTCACCATTAATATCATGTATTCTTGGTTGTTAGAGTAATTCTATATTTTATTGATCAAAGCTTGATTTCTAAACTTTTGATAATGAATTTATTTGATCTTGTGTTTTTCATTGGATTGAATACACTTGATGCTTAGAAAATAATTCTTTGATCATATGTCTTTCATGTTTTGGATACACATGATTCTTACGAATTTATTCTTTTTAGCAAAGTAAAATCTACTCTTGAAATATGAAGCAACTGGAGTGACATCTGAATTGTTTCTCTTATCTGAGAATTAGTAAATGAGAATTAGGAAATTATGAATTTAATGGTGGTGGACTCCGATACTTTAGTTATTTATGTTTATATTTATTTTAATTTCAAAATATATTCTTTTACCACTGGCCGAGATTAACTAGGTTAGATTTAAATTAACTTGGACTCATAGTAGTTTTTCATCAAAGCATTCCCCTGGGTTCGACCCTGCCGATCACTGTACATTTTTAATAAAGTGATTGTAGGAAAATAAAATATTTTTGCACGGAGTGTATCCACAACGATAATATCATGAAATACATGTCCGCCACCATAATTTTTCAAATTTATAAAAAATGATAAAAGCCCGGACTCCGTACTTTTACGAACTAATGTGTCATTCATATTTATTAAAACACTTTAAAAGTGTGAGATTCTTTTTTAAGTATTGTTATTTGGCCTGACAAATAAAAATATATTACTTCACCGAGTCTCGGTGGCAATCCATGTGTCAAATATAATGGGACTCATTTTAAGATATAAGGTAATTGACTATTTGAAAAGTTGTAATATTTTTTCTAAGTTTATCTTAATCTAGTATATTTGTTGGTGATTAAAGTTTTAACTATTATATATATGTATATTTGTTTTATATTTCAAATCAAATTGTGTTTTTTATCATTAATATTCATATCTTACT
This sequence comes from Cornus florida, assembly GCF_030987335.1. Taxonomy (NCBI): domain Eukaryota; kingdom Viridiplantae; phylum Streptophyta; class Magnoliopsida; order Cornales; family Cornaceae; genus Cornus; species Cornus florida. Next base: position 73,093,846 of record NW_026775579.1, on the reverse strand, counting down.
TTGATAAACATTTGTTAATTGTTATAATGAACAAAGTTAATGATCTATCCAACTCCCAAAAACAAAGACAATAAGATAAATTAAAAAAAAAAAATGCAAAAGTATGAAAAAATTATAAAATATTACAGTTTTTGCTCCAGATTTTGTACAAATCAAATTATTAAATTTGAGTACCATGAAACTTACTATATAAAAAGAAAAAGAAGATGATATGGCTATTGAAAATTATTTATTGCCTCGTTTTGCGAGTCGGGCACCGTGACGTGTGCCGTGTGCCGTGTGAATTCTGAGAGTTGGTTGGAGTCTTTATTCGAATTCAGGACTCTTAAAAATGCATTATTGGTTATTTCGGCATTTTTCAAATTTTCGGGCCGTGAAATCCTGACGAGACCCGCAACCAGATGATTTGTCGTATACAGGATTATTTTTCGGGGCCATTATATTTGCATCATTATTTAGTGCATGTTTAAGTGGCTATGTGGTTTGATGTGTATTACGTACAACAAGTATATAATGTATATGTATACATAATAGAGACAAAATAGATTTTTTTGGAGATATATGGACCCTACATGAGGTTAGCCTTTGATTAAGGGGCAAGACCCCCTTTCTGCTTCACTTCTCTTTCTCCCAGTGCATCTTTTTCTTTTTCTTTTCTTAAAGCTTCAAGCTCCAATTTCTCCTCTTCTACTTAGATTTGAACTTTGCCTCTGAAGGCAAAGTTAACGAGCATAACAAAGATTACGATTTGATCGGAGCCGATCTTCATTTGGAGCACTTTGAATTTTCAAAACTTTAGGATTTTAAGGCTTTTGCTCTTCATTCAAGGTAGGGGTTTCTAAACCATGCAATCTTTGATTCTAATGAGTTAATTATCTTGTATTTGTATCCTAGCATGCTTAAGTTGTATATTTTGTTCCTTGAAATTAGGGTTTATACATATGAAGTGTGATAGCTATGTTTTATATGGTGAATGTGTTGATTTGTGAATTTTTACTTGATATATTTAAAAAGCATGCTTGATTTTAATTGCTATATGCCTCACATGTTTAATGCCATCATTGTAAGGTTAATAATGTGGAAATTGAAGTGTTGATTATATCTCTAATATGCAAGCATGATTTAGATGTAATATGTGGAATTGTATGTTTGACATGGCATTGAAAGGTATGAAGCATTCATGTATGGCATTGGGCAAGAAATAGAAAAATTACTTTTGAAAAGAAAAGAAAATGGAATTGGGGAAAAGTTTTGAAAAGAAGTTTGCGAAAACCCGGTCGCCTAGGAGTTGCCTAGGGTTCGTGGCGTTAATGGGACCTAGAGGGAACTAGGAAGACTACCCTAGTGTGGTTGAGCTACCTAGGCCCCAAATGACGCTATGGAGTTGCCATAGGTCAAGGATAGTTAGTTAATCATTCTCTCGTGGCGCCATGGAGTTGCCATGGCCAAGTTGCATTAACGTTTTGGAAAGGATGAATGGAAAAGGTTTTCGAAATAAGGAGCGACATTGGCATCTCATTGGCATTGCATCATATAGCATGGGTTGGTTGCCTTTGTTGTTGGTTTATTTCCCCTAAAATAGTATGATTTTGTTTCTTGTTCTCTATGCTTTGTTTGGATTCGCAGAGTCATTAAGAGGTGTGTTTTAGGCACCTCCTACTAAACCGTTGTGCTCCCCCTTTCATTGCCATTTTTTAGGTCACATTAAGGAAGTGGTGGATGATAATCCTCCACAAGCTTAAATGAATTGGAAGGAACTTAGACCTCTTTTGTAATTAATATGCATGCTTCCATTTTGCTATAAATTTGTATTAAAAGATGTCATATATTTATTTCATTGGTAGAAATGGTTTTGAGGACATTCTCTTGTATTTTGCGCTCTCGTTAAGATTTTCAAGTCCATAAATGTAAGGTCTTATGGCAATATTTTGATGTAACCGGACTCATTTTGGCTTCAAAGGACGTATCAAACTCGTTTTCAGTTTAAATGAATGTATGGAGGTTATTCATGATGTATGTTATCTATTGCATGTTTTCGGAATAGGTTTGACCATTTGAAAGGCCCCAAGTGAGGCTGTTACCCTCCCATACATTTATAGCAGCTCTACTGGTGTAGAGTTATCCACAGGGCCATTTCGGACGACCGATAAAAGGTATCGGTCAACCGGTATCTATTTAATGAGAATTCTAGTAGTCAATCTCGTGAGGGAGTCATAACCAGCAGACCGGTATGGCCACTTCGGTCGACCGGTATAGCCATTTCGGACGACCGGTTTAACTCTTCGGTCGATCAGTTCCTGCCCTTTTCTGCCCTCATTTTCCTTTCTTCTCCTCCCCAATCCCGAGCCACATGATGATGTAATGGTACACTATAGAGCCTAGAATAATGTATTGTTTATGAATTAACATTAGAAATGACCATATTACCCTTAGATAACCTCGGGTTTGGGTAAGGACCCGAATAATGATTCAAACCCCTAAATTCAGGTCGTTACAAAACTTAGTATCAGAGCCATGGTTCAAAAACCATTAAGATGACGAGTAGAGGCCTACCTAAGGTTGTGTGAAGGTTGAATTGCATTGCTTATGTGCTTATGTCTTAATGTGCGTGTTAGTTGTTTGACAAGCATGCTTACTTGCTTATGTGACTACATGCTTGTGTGTTTAAGTTGATGTATATTGTTAGCATGGCCTTGTCTATAATTTGTTGGGTATTCCAGGAGCATGGAAAGTGGTTAAGTGTTCTCATTTTATATAGAGTCATTCGTGTGAGGACGTCGTTCTCACGCGGACTTTAGTGTCATCATTTTTGACCCGTTTTCTCATTCTTATAGCATTATGCCACCGCGAAAGGATATCAAAGAAAGTTATAGCTCCAATCCCATAGAGAGGGTCAAGGAGCAAGCTGAGGAAGATTTGCTATTGCCTGATTTGGTCTCACCTAGAAAGGGAAAAATTAGGAGGAATGTTGAACCGCCTATTCAAGTGGGCGAGGACCAAGTTAGGCAAACCCTAACCACTGTCTTACAGGAAGTTCTTCGGGCTACGATGGCGTCTTCATCACAAGTTGTGCTACAACTGGCACTACCTCCGGAAAAGAGTGAGTCGGAGAAGACTCTTGACTACATTTCTAGTATAAAATGAAAATATAAAAAATCGAGGTACAAAATGAAAATATAAAAAATCCGCCCCCACTGATCGTATATTGGGTCTGTGACTGGTTATCAATCTCATTCATCTGAAGCCAGGACCGAGACTCAGGATCAGAACCACATTTGAATTTTTGCATTGTGCATTAGAGTTTCGAAAATTACATGGTATATGTCCACAAATGATATTAATCCCTGTTTTACATCAAAATATATAACGACCATCTCTGTTCACCTTATTATATATGTAAAAAATTCTTAATAACAATATCACCAGCAAGCAGTAGACACTAGTTTCACATAATTATTAAGGAAATACTGCATGCATATAAATAGAGTTTGTTCTTGAATAGAAGAAATGACTTTAAGCACAAATTCTCAACATGAATAACTTAAAAATGTTTAATTTCAACCATAGAAAGAACACGCATTTCATCTCTCTTGAGAGAGATGCATGCACTTATATTTTTTTTTAAAAAAAACTAAGATAAATATAAAGAACACGCATTTCATCTTTCAGAAATATAAGCACACTCTTATTCTGCTTGAAGCATCATCCATATATATAATTATAAGTACAAAGAGTGATTATATTGAACACGATTAGAATTATACATGTAAATGACATAATCAAACCCCAATCATTGCATATTAACTCTTGTCTTAGAGTTGTGGAGGAACAAAGTCATTTGGGTTGTTGAAAAAGGAACATTTTGTCTTCCGGTTGAAGATACCACCTCCATAGGTGGATAAGACCATGTCGAAAAACGGGGGAAATTGCAGTAAAGCAAATAAGCTTACTGGGAAACTAGCAAGCACAGCGACTGGAGCAACTGCAACAGCCCATCTTATCCGTTCGCCAATCACAAAAACAAGAGTGAATCCAAAAGCTATCATCATGGTGGCAATAGACAAGAAAAGGGCGGCAAGACGAATTATCAATTTGTTGGGTAATGCTTTGAGGAAGTCTTTTTCCACAAAGCGTGAAGTGAGGATGCTTAGGAACATTAACACTGCAGTAACTGAGGAGAATAGAGATAATGCATCTGATATAACGAAAACTATAAAGGAGTTATGCTGTAGGAGCTTGGAGTTCCCTGTATAATTAATGCCACTTGATACTGTGAAGATTGCAGTAAACATAACAGTGACAATGAGAGTGGCCACAATTGTACATGATGCTGCTGTATCTCTCATCCATTTTTGTCCTTCTTCGACTAAATCAGAGTGCCATTTCGAGAACAAAGCTTGAGGAGTTTCTCCATTCTTGTTAGGAAGAAATTTGTATGAAGATGGTACCATCCTCTCCACCTCCTATATATATATATATATATATCCGTTAATGAGAAAGAACTAATTAAATTAAGGAAATTAAGTTCTGAGTACTTCCTATCTCGCTACCTAATTAAAAGTTTGTTTAATTCCACTATTTATACGAGTCAATAAAAGGGCGCTCATGACATGACAGTTAACATTGATTTGAGTGAAAATTAATTCTGAGTGGATTAATGCTACAAAACAACCAAATAATTCTTCGTCATTGATAAACTAAACTGTAACTTCTCAAATCAATCACACCATATAATATGGATGGAGACCAGAAGTTGAAGAATATCTATATAGAAAGCTAGGAATTAATTAGATTACCCTATAATGTGCTTGTGTACCTTGTACCATTGTAGTTCTCTCTGCAATTTCATAGCTGCACCTGGAGCGTCAATGAATACCTGCGGTTGTTGCTCTCCAACTTGTCTTTCTGAACCTTCATCCGGAACTACTAATGGGTATGCAGCTATGTGTAACATGCTGTTTGATTCTACCAGAGTTCCAATGACTTTTTGTTTTTGTTCATCATTTAAACCATATATGAGGTTCCATATTTTCTCCTGACGGCAAGCAACTGCAATATGAAATACGGTTTGACTTTTCTTACCACCCCATAACAAAGTAGGATTCGACCTCAGGACTTCCTCGACAAATCCAATGTTCCCACATTTGATGGCTACTTTTATCGCCTCAATGTATAATTCAACGAATTCATAATCAAAAGTCCATACTGGGGAAACCATCTTGCTGAGCAGTTCCCGGGCTTGGATGTCTTTTTTCTTCATATCCAATATTTCTTCTTCAATACCTTCATTTCGTATCCAAGTAGAAATATTTTTAAAATAAATAAATTTAAATAGAAAAAAAAAAAAAAAAAAAAAAAAAAAAAAAAAAGAACATTGGGAAATAAACATGCAGTAACCTTATGAATAGAATAGTAGTACTCTGCTTTCATACCTGTTGCTCTAGCAGCCTTTGACATTAATGCTTTCACCGTGCTCCTTGCTTTCCAACATATTGCTTTACCAACTTTATTTGACATTAATCCTTTCACAAATCGGAGCAATGTTATACATCATAACAAAAACAGCAATTATCTGATCAACAGAGCATGATCATTCCTGAAAGATACAAAATATACAATGGATTTGGAATATTGGACTGTGACATGCATCCTCTTCATATTGAAAGTTGCCATGTTAAGACATGCTCCCTTCTCCTTTCCGCAATAAGTTCCCCTTTTTAGAAAATTTAACCTTTTAAGTTGATTTTATTTTTTATTTTTTATTTTTGTATTAGTAGCTAATGAATTATCAAATTTACCCGTAAAATCGAGGGTAAACTATAATGACCTCCATTTGAGGTTTGGTCTAATTACAAATAAACATGAAGTTTGTATTTTTTTTTTGCAGCTTATCTTATGAGGTTTACCCAATTTTGCAAAGATCTCTATTCCATACTTTTTATCAGAAAATTAATTTAAAGTGACCAAAATGCCCATCAACTAAGTAAAAAAGCCACTATTACTCTTATAGTATTATCAAATGACATATATATTTTAATGAACAAAATTAGCCCTCTCTTCCTCTCTCTTGCCCCATATCATATATATATATATATATATATATATATATATATATATATATATATATATGTAGGGCAAATTGCACTGACACTCCCTGAGAATTTGGTCAATGCCACTCAGCGGACGGTCAATGGATTTTTTTACATTGACACCCCCTAAGGTTTAAAAAATGTGCATCGACACTCCTCCAGACCTCTGAAACCATATGAAATTATCTTTTAACCCTTTGACTAGTCAACAACTCTATTTAAATCATGAAATTCTAAATTTAACCTCCTAACTAAATTTAATGGACCAAACTAGCATATTCATCTCTTCTATACATATAGATATAGTTTATATATAACAATACTTATACCACCATAACCACCAATACAACGAACAAATAAAAATTAAAATTAAAAATAACTTTTTAAAAATAGCCAAATAATGGTACATCACCATAACCATCACCACCACACCCAAACGCCATAGTAAAAAAATAGAAATAATAATAATAATAATAATAAAATTTAAAAACAACCATGACCAACCCATACTTATACATCCCAAACGCCACCACCACCACACCAAAGACAACACCACTAACACACCTAGACACTACCAGAATCACCACCATCACAATAGAAAAAATAAAAATAAAAATAAAAATAAAAATAAAATTTTTGAAACACCCCCATAACCACCACAAGCACACCCAAACAATACCACGACAACCACCACCTTAATAGAAAAAATTAAAAACAACAATAGCCCAACCTAGCTAGACCCACCATAACAAGAGAAAACAATAAGTCATGTCCAACCCAGATACCACCACCACCAGCTAGCCACCACCACAATAGAATGGAGGAAAAAAAAAAAAAAAAAAAATTAAAAACAACGATGATTGTTTTTATCTCACCATTCCCACCAATTCTCTTCTCTCCTCTCTCATACATTTTCCTTCCCTTACTCGTCTTAATCACAAATCCAACACCACCACACCACAACATTTCCCCCCTTAATTCTGCGAATTAACTTGCCCTAACCACTATCTCCTTGTAATACCCCTAGTTTTGAAAGGGATATAATCGGAATTTTATTATTTATTTTATTATTTTCAGTATTTATTTTATTATTTTTAGGTGCTTATGTGGCTATGTGTGACATTTGAATTACATGATGTGTTTATTTAAATTAATTAATTATTCATTTGCATTTATTAATTGATATTTGAATGTAACTGATGTACGTGTTTTGTGTGACTTATTTGCCTTATTGTGTGCTATTTAAATTATTAATTGTAGTATTCTATTTAATTTTCACTGTTGTAAGATTAGGTTAGGGTTTAGCTATTTAATACATCTCACTTATGTAGCCGACATGTTTATATCATAGGTTGGTTTATGGGCCGGGTAAGTTAGTTAGGGTTTAATTGAACCTAGGATTATTTAGCCTATAAATATATGATTAAGGTTTTGCCTAGAGTTTTAGAACCCTGTTCACGTTGGTGGACGTTGGTGGAGGCAGAGGGAGACCGGAAAGGGCAAACAGAGTGTTCACCGGGGAATTGAGGAAGACGTCAGTGTAAGGCAAGTTCTAATCCTAGCTCTATTCCTTAGGCTCGTGTTCTTTGCATCTCTAATAAAATTCCAGGAATCTATAAAGATTAAAAGTAAATTGGTTTGCATGTCTTTGTTGTTTTGTTAAACTGAACGTATCAATGGTTTACACTGCTTGTTTGTGATCTTTTGTATGTAACTTATAAATTAATTTACATAACTAGATGTTTAATGCATGTAAACTGGTATATTAAGAGTTAAATTAGTTCTTAAACCTTAGAGAAACATTAATATTACACTGGTTCACATGGTTGAGTTAGTCAGAACAATGTGTGTTCTGGAAGGGAAAACTGCTCGTTTTAACTTCCTGTTGCATGATTTTTGATCCGATTGTTGACGGTGAATGACTAAGGTAATAGACTGTTTCTAGATCACACTGGAACATAACTTTAACCAGTAGTAGCCTTAGCAACTTAAGACAGATGCGCTGGACGTCGCTAGAGAGGACATAGATGGAGTAAACAAGCAGAACGGAAGATAGGGGGAAAAAGGCGGCTCTCTACAAGGGTGGAGCCGGCTCTAGGGCACTTGGATGCGGCTCCACACCCTTGTAGAGGTGGCTCCAAGAAGATAGAGGTGGCTCCAAGAAGATAGAGGTGGCTCCACTTGTTTTGGAGCCAGCTCCATCCATTTTTCTTTATTTTTTTTATTTTTTGTTTGGTTTTCTTTTGGGTTCCAGTAATTCTGTTGCTTCGAGGCTTAAATCTTGAAGATAACAGGGTCAGTACAGGCTGTGTTGGGAGTAGTCAGAGAGGTTCTAAGCTGTATTAAAACTGCAGTGAGTAGGCTAATGAAGAATTAAACCAAAGAGGTGTTTGCTTAAACCGTAGACAAATTTAAAATAAGCTAGACTACAGTTCATAGATGTAAAGGAGTTTAAACTGCAAAATTTTAATACAATAATTTTCAATGATGGATTACAGTTAATATGTTTTAGTAATCTCATATAGGTATGGAAGGTATAGGGTTCTAATGGTCTTGATGACTATACTTGATCATTAGGTAATTTAAATGAACTAGCTTACTGGTTTCTGGGAGGAAGAGAATTGAACTTGTTTAATCTTAGTATAACAATTTTCATTGATGGTTCTGTAATTATTTCGGTACCAGTGTCTTGGAATCTAAGCCTGTGAAGTTATATACTCTGTTGTGCTATCTTGGAGTTAAGTTGATGATTATATGTATGACATGTATAATCAATTACTGGAACTTAGTTACTCTGTTATGCTTAATGGGAACCTGGTTGCTAAATATACAATATTGTGCTTTATAAACTTACCGAATATCTTGGAATGGTTTAAAGTAAACATGTAAATTCTGATAATATTATTAATATGCTCATAGTGAATTACAGAATGGATTATACCTGATCTCCGTGTTTTAATCTTATTGGAGAATCATGTATCGGTAGAACAGAACAAGTATGTTATACACATATACTGGTTATATATGTGATGGACTCTTGTTATTTTTGTTATGGATTAGTTGGTATTTATATATATATTTGTATTATCATCCACTTGATGGATGGATTGTATGCACCGGCATGGGATGGTGGCATATTAGGGATGGATTAGTAAAACACTAGATCCTACCAATTTTGGAATGAGTTGGATTAACGATAAAAAGTTAAGTCCTACTTATATGGATATCTATGCACCGGTATGGGAAGGTGGCATACTAGGGACGGCTCAGTTCAAAATACTGAAACCTACCTATATTGGGGATGGATTAGTTCAAACACTAAGCCCTACCTATATTGAAATAAGATGGATTAACTACAAAAGTTAAGTCCTACTTATAACTAGGTGTCAGGTCAATAAACTTTTTGAATGACACATTTGGAAACGGACTTTATATATTTATGTTATGGTGCCACGGTATGAGCCTGAGTCTCAGAGTCGTTGGCTAGGGAGCGTATATGCATTGGGATGCATAGCTGGCTATGATGGTTAGATGTGTACCCTGCTAGGTTTAGGTAGTCATGCCCACCTCAGGTGCGTTTTTGCATGGTGCCTACTAGTCAGGTTGAGACGGGCTGTAGTCCAGTGAGAGTCTTGTAGTGTGAATATATATATATATATATATATATATATATATATATATATATATATATCTACGGACTATTTAGTTATTGTTGAGTTGGTTAGAATGTATATGCGTATCGAGTCCCTGCTTGGATTGTAATAGGTTAGAACTTGTTCGTAGGCCTGACCCACCTCTATTTTTCAGGTACTTGTCAGTTCCAGACTTAATCTTGATCGTGCTAAACAGAGACTACTACTCACTCTTCCGACGACGTATGATTTTTCTCAATGGTTTACTCTGGATGTTCTTTAAGTAGCTTTCATTTCAGTTTGGATTATTATTAGGGGTCCATTAGAGATGGATTCCCGAGTTGTATTAGAATTGGAGAAGTTGGATGTATCAGACTAATTATTTATTTATAAAATTTTATTCTGAGGTTTTTTTTTTTTTCTATAAAGGATTATCATTCTAGTTTCGTTTCAACAGTTTTATTTATTCTTATTTTATCTTAATTGTAATCTTTGTTCGTTTATTACTAATTGGTTTGATATCCTCAGGTAGTTGGGCGTGGGCCTGGCCAACCCGCATCCGAAAATCCGGGGGTATCACACTCCTCTACCGCCAATTACGTTTCCTCTATCAACCACCGATAGCTCCTCTACTGGCAAAAAGAATGACGAGAGTGCAATTTACCGAGAAAAAAAAAATTAACATAGTAAGAAAAAGGAGAATGAGAGAGGGAGTGTTGACGACTCGGTACTAAAATGGATAAAAAAAAAACAGAAAAAAGAGCTAGGGATTAGGGTAGAGAAATAGGCTTAATGATGAGGGTAGTTTTGTTAATTAACAGAGCTGATATTTTGTAAATTAATTGAATTAAATATTCAGGTGCAAATATGATATTTAAAACCACAGGGGTACAATTGTTAAAAAAAGCCGTTGACCTACATCTAAGTTACATTGACCGAAACTTCAAGGAGGTGTCAATGCAATTTACTTATATATATATATATATATATATATAGAAGGATTGACTATTGTTACAAGGGTCATTTGTCCCACATCTGATTCGGATGGGAAAGTGATTGGGTATAAATAAGTAGGGTATGCAGCACTACCCAATAGCTTAAGTTTTTGGATAAATGGGAAAGGGCCTACCCGTTACAGTTGGTATCAGAGCCAGACCCAGTCCTTGATCTGGTGCCACACCAAGCGCCCGACCCGGAAGGTATCCGGGTGAGCCACCCCCGGGTAGGCAGAGTGGCCAGACCGCGAGTTCGGGTTGAAGAGAATGTTACAAGAGTCATTTGTCCCCACATCGGATTCAAATGGAAAAGTTGTAATACTCCTAATTTTAAAAGGATAGTTCTGGTATTTTAATTAAGTATTTTGTTGCATTTTTAGTTATTTAATTATTTATTTGTGTGATATTTGAATTAATTGACTTTTTATTTGCTTAATTGAATAAATGGACTTAATTGTCATTATTTGAATTGGTTGCATTAATTACATTATTGGATTTAACTTGTTTGATGGTGTGTCCTTAAGTGGTTTTTATAATTGTTTAATTATGTAATTAAGTTAAATGAGTTTTTTTAATTACGTTAATTACTTACAGTTCTTTTAGAAGTCACGTATGTAGAGCCGTAGATTATAACTTAGGTTTTGTTTTATGGGCCGACTATGATTTAATTAGGGTTTTGTCTCTAATTATACAAGGCCTAGGGTTTTATGTAAGCATATATATATTGAACAATACGTCTGCTAGGGTTAAAACAATCCTATTCACGTACCTAACATATTGAGAGAAAACAGAGTAAGACTTGTGAGGAAACAGAGGTTGCAGTCAAGGTTTCGGCTATGGATCAACGGACGAACCTAGGAGAAGGGAAGGTGGAACAGTAGGAGGTTGAGTTGACAGTAGACAAACGTCATCGGAAAAGCTTAGAAAAACGGCGATAAGGTTTTGGTTACAAAACTGTACAGACAAGTTCTTTTCTTCCTCTCTCCCTTGGCCTCTGTTCTGTGCATACCTAGAGGATCTCTAGGATGTTAATTGAATATAAATTGAACCTTGCATGTTTAATATATGTCAATTTGATTGTTTGTATGGGATGACCTTTGTCTGAAATAATTCTGGCAATTTTGTTCGTCGTTGTCTGTTTTAAAGCGTATAAATTGGTGTTGTTTTAAATCACTGTATTAGTTCTTACGGAGGTAAAATAAGGATTAGGGGGTTGATTCTAGATGTATACTAGACTGGTAAGACAATTTTGAAGAAGAACAGAGGGGTTGGAAGAGGCCGGGATGAAGCAGATGGTCGGAAATGGAGAAAGAGGCGAAGCAGAGCTCTCAAAGGAGGAGAGAGCCAGCTCCAGGAGGTTGGGAGCCGGCTCCCCCCTTTACAGATGCGGCTCCAAGGGCTAGGGAGCCAGCTCTGAGGTTTATGGAGCCTACTCTGTTGATTAGAGAGCAGGCTCCCGTGGTTTGGCTCTGTTTGGATGGGTTTTGAGACTGTTCGGGCACTATTTGGGATATGTTTGGAATTCTAAATGGTTTCATGGACTGGAATGAGAATTTTAAATGTAATTTCATAGGATTCTAAGTTCTCTAATTTTATGCTTGACCCATAGAGCAAATAGAATAAACAGTGTAAAAATAAGCAACCTTGTAAGTTGCTAACGGATAGGAAGAACTAAATTGTTAAATCTTATTTTAAAAATTTAACAGATTGTATCATAGACTCTAAACATGGTGTTAGGCTGTATTAGGACCCCTAATGCATAATTTATCTGTATATGCTAATGGTGTTCACAGTGTGAACGTTTTAAACAATGTCGGACACTGTTGACGGATATAAAATATCTAGTTGGTTAAATTTATTTAAGCAACTTAGGTGACTGGAAGACGATTTTGAAATCTATATTGGACACATAATAGGGTCATGTACCGGATAGATTTACTTGTACTTAGGTTGGATTGCAATTAATGAACTGTTAAAATTCTGTTCCATTAATGCAATGGATGTTGTGCTGGATTTTAAATTGTGGAATTGCATTAGCGGTTTCATCAATTATTGGTTGGAATTGTGGACAGAATAAGCATGTTGACTCGTCTAATTTCTTGTATACTTATTAGGAAATAATTGATGCTTACATACTTTATATGTGTAATCAATCATATGGACATTATTAGAGTAGTATCAAATAAGCATGTTAACTTATATACTTTGTTATGCTTATTATAGAACAATTGATATATTTTTTTATGTAATGCTTTATTATCAATTGTTGGAGTTATGGATTAGTTGATATTTACATACATTATCTATATTATCAACTACTAGATGGATGGAGTGTATGCACCGGTATGGGACGGTGGCATACTAGGGACGGATTAGTTTCAAAATACTATGTCTTACCTACACGGAATAAGGGAATGGATTATAAAATATATCCTACTTATATTTAAGTCAGATCAGTTGAAACAGAGCTAAATGACTAACTGGATTACTTGCTATGGATACGTAAGTCTGTGCAGCTGAACAAGCTGAACGGCTAACTGGATGTATTATGGATGGACAGGATAGGATTTTAAATATATATTTATGGTACCGCTATTTGAGCTTGGGTCTCACAATTGATGGTTAGGAAACGTATATGCAGTGGATGCGTAGCTGGCTACGATAGATTGAGGTATACCCTGTTAGGTCTAGGTACTCATGCCCACCTATAGGTGCATTTTCACATGTTACCTTCTATTCAGGTTGAGGCCCTTTCGTAGTCCAGTGAATGTCCCTTAGTGTGGATATATATGTATTTATGGACTAGATAGATATTATGAGATATCTAAGATGTATCTGCGTATCGGGTCACTGTATAGATTGCAGTTAGATTAGAACTTATTCGTGAGCCTGACCCACTCTTATATTTTTCAGGTATCGGACGGTTCCAGTCTTAGGGCTTGCTCGAGTTGCGCAGAGGCGGTCATTCACTCTATTGATGACGTAGGATTTCATTCCATGTTATAGTTTTGGCTTTATTTTCAATTGTTTATTTTTCAATTGGGATTTTCAGTTAGGGGTCCACTAGATGGATTCCCGAGTTGTACTTTTGGAGGATTTTATATTTAGAATTTCTTTCAGCTTTATTCTTTTTCTTATTTCATTTTTGTATTATGTGTTCGTTTTAAAATACTTTAATTGTTTGATATTTCCTCGGGTTTGGGCCTGGGTTGATCAACCCGTGTCTCAGATCCGAGGGGTATCACAAAAGTGATTGGGTATAAATGGGTAGGGTATGCAGCATGTTGGTGAAGAAATCTGCGCGGCCCAGTACGACACCGTTTTCCTACAAAAAAAAGAGTAGAAGATTGATGAATCTTGACGACACCGGTGTGGTCCCTGCCAAGAACTCTCCGATGATCAAGTCAATTACCAGAAGTCTAAAAGAAAGGCAGGGATTTAATAATCATTTTTCGCCATACTTGATTGACTGGTAGGGTCTCATTCTTATAGCCACTTTCTCTCAGTTCATTTGCGAGATTAGAGGAGATTCGTTTGTTACCAGATTTGTTGGGGAGATGATCTACCCCTCTAAACTTAAAATTGTGCTGAGGTTATTCTTACTCGGTTGAACCACATCATCTTATCTCTTATTTTAATTATCCTTATCAATTGCCCTACATTCCCAAGCTTGTTCGTTTGGCTTTGAGAATGTAACTTTTTTTTTTTTTAACCATTGGACACTATTCCTGAGGGTATTGTTCCCGCGAGTACTATTCCTACGGGTAAAATTTTTTTATTATAAAATTTTTTTTTTTACCCTCGGCCACTGTTCCTGAGGATAATGTTCTCGTGAGTACTATTCCCGCTGGTAAAAGTTTTTTTTTACCCTCAGGCATTGTTCTCGATGATACTATTCCCGTGGGTAAAATTTTTTTTACCCTCGGGCACTGTTCCCGCAAGTACTTTTTTTTCGATTTCTTTTCCGAGGTGAACATTACATCGGGGTACTCTTCCAATGGTGGAATTAATATAGATACAAAATCAAGGTCCTGTTTTGGAAGAGCATGGGTTCAAACCCATGGTCAATGACTCTTAGTGATGTAAAGTAGGATTTTTCTTTTGAAAATTCAATATACTATTTATAGATTTTATCGGTTTTAGTCAGCTCATCCCTTTGGCAAGAGAAAAATTTTTACAAGCTTCACTCATCTCGTCCCTTTAATAAGGGAATTAGTTTTTACGAGCTTCACTCAGCTCGTCCCTTTAGTAAGAGAATTAATTTTTACGAGCTTTACTCAGCTCGTCCCTTTAGTAAGGGAATTAGGTTTTACGAGTTTTACTTAGCTCGTCCTTTTAGTAAGGGAAATATTTTTTACGAGCTTCACTTAGCTCGTCCCTTTAGTAAGGGAACTGTTTTTACGAGTTTTACTCGTTTAATCCCTTTAGTAAAGGAGCTTGATTTTTTTGTTAGCTTTTTATAAAGCATTACCACATAGGTAGGTAACTGAAAACATAATATTTTATTGTGTAAAAAATGAGGGTCATCCATCTCATTGGTGATAGTGACTTTATTGGAAAACAAAATAACATGTGAGGGAGCTATCGTCCATTTAAAATGATTAACTGACATGCCCTAGGTCTTTATTTTGAATGACTTGATATGGTTAATTCCAGCTGTGAGACAATTTTTGTCACGCTAACCTTTTGAGCTGAGTTGGATTCATCATCCCAAGTTTACTTATCCAGGGTTGATACTGATTTCCCCAATTAATTGCTACCTAGAATACGCTTATTAGGGTTTGTCACTTCATTGGCAACGAACTTTTGTAAGTGACCCCTTTGACTCAGATTCTTAATCTGATTCTTAAAGTCAAAACAATCATTCGTAGTGTGCCCATGATCCCGATAGAACCTGTAATTCTTATCTCGAGATCTTTTCGCTGGATCAAACTTCATCTTCTGTGGCCATTTCAAAGACACATCATCTTGGATCTGTAAGAAAATGTGGTCAATTGACATATTTAGAGGAGTGTAGTCGGTATACTTATCTGAGTCCTTCTCACAATATGTCCTATCGCTTTGGCTAAAGAATGATTTCTTATATTTGGTTTCCTTTTCATCCTTGGCGTTAGGGGCTGACCTCTTCGTGTCCTCTCCTTCATTTTCCTTCTATGCATTCATGGCGTCTTCAACATGCACTCTGATCAACAACTCTGTCATGCTGGTGGGAGGTTCTTTTGATAAGGAGAACAAGAATCTGGAGGTTTGACGTTATCCTATGAAAGCAGTCAAAGCCATCTTGTCATCCACCTTTTCTATCTGCAACATTCCTGTGTTGAATAGGGTAATATATTCCAGAATCGATTCTCTCTTCTGTTACTTCACAGTCAGCAGGTAGGTGGTCGGCCTCTTATGGCTCTGACTTGTAATGAAGTGGCTCACAAACTGCTTACTCAGTTCTTCGAAGGTGTCGATGGTTCATGGCTTCATCTTATTAAACCAAACTATTGCCGATTCCTTAAGTGTCGTGGGAAAGGCTCGGCACATGATTTCATCCGGCACGGCGTGTAAATGCATAAGAGCTTGAAAGGTTTCCAGATGATCGAGGGGATCTTTGGTCCCATCGAAGCTTTTGAACGAGGGCATCTTGAACTTGCTAGGCAGGGGGCATTTCATAGCGACGGGATTGAACAGAAAGTTGGTCCTCTGCACCAAGTTATCTATGGCGGCAGGACCTTTCCCTTTCATAACCTGCATTATATCTTCCATTTTCGCCTTAAGATCCTCGATTTGTAGGTTAAAATAGGTAACTTTCTTTGTCTTCTCCTTAACACAGAAGGTTGTGCCTGTCTGAGGCTGGGGATTTCGCGGAAACGGAGGAGGAGGTTCTCTGTGTCGGTTCCTGACTTGGCTTTGTTCTGCCTCGAACTCATGTGGAGGATTGTTATCCTGGTCTTCCCCGTTTTCTACCCCATCATTCAGATTGGGAGGATACGGGTTAGATAATTCTTGTTGAGGTAGGGGTCCTGCTGGGATAAGATGTTGCAGGATCGCTGCATTTTGCTGGATCAACTGGTCCATACCCTGATTCAAAGTTTGGACTTGTAGTTCCAATGTTGCAAGTCGTTGCTGGTCATTCAGGAACTCTGGGTGTTTAACCGACCCGTTTCTTTAACTAGATCCCTACAACGATGTTTCTTCTCCAGTTACCATACCGGACCGCAAATGCATATACCCAACCGAGTAATTTATTGATTTAAGGGAATCGTCATTTCCCACAGACGGCGCCAACTGTTGGTGAAGAAATCTGCGCGGCCCCGTATGACACCGTTTTCTTAAAAAGAAGAGAGTAGAAGATCGATGAATCTTGACAACACCAGTGTGGTGCCTGCCAAAAACTCTCCGACAATCAAGTCAGCTATCGAAGGTCTAAAAGAAATGTAAGAATTTAATAATCGTTTTTCGTCATACCTGATTGACTAGTAGGGTCTCATTCTTATAGTCGCTCTCCCTTAGTTCGTTTGCGAGATTAGAGAAGATTCGTTTATGTCAGATTTGTTGGGGAGATGATTTACCCCTTTGAACTTCAAATTGTGCCGAGGTTATCTTTACCCGGTTGAATCACGTCATCTTATTTCTTATTTAAATTCTCCTAATCACAACCCTACCCAATAACTTAAACTTTTAAATAAATGGGCAAGCATCCACCCGTTACCGCTATCCATTTTGTGCGGTCAATAATTTAAGAGAGATTACTTTTCCCCCTTACTAAGTAAAAAAAATAAAATAAAATAAAAAACCATCCAAAAAAAAATAATAATTTAAGAGAGATTCTCGCTTTCTTTGATTTGATTTTAGGGCTAGGGTTTAGTGAGAAACAGTAGACTCTGATCAAATGCACGAGGGAGAGCACAGCAGAGTAAGGATGTGGTGAAATGGTTCATATATCAGAATGGTTTTGGGTTTGTCACTCCGAACGATGGCGGCGAAGATTTCTTCGTCCACCAGTCCTCGATCCGATCTGAGGGCTTTCGTAGTCTCGGGATGGTGAGTCAATAAGAGTTCTTGGTTGAGTATGGTGATGACAGCCATATCAAAGCCGTCGATGTCACCGGTCTAAACGAGTCAAATTCCCTAGAATACCCAAAGATTTTTGAACCACGAAGAGTTAAGAGACCCTTCTAACTTGAAAATCCAATCTGCTTAAATTGGTTAGATACACTCATTTCCAGGTATGAAAAGATGGGGATTTCAGAGAATTGGGGCTGAATTGAGGGTTTTGTTGCCGCCGGCGATCGAGAGTACAAGCACCGAACACAGTAGAATGAACGTCTCTTGAAACCCTCCATTGTCGTCCAGAACTCCACAGATCGAGAGCACAAGCACCGAACACCAGTACCGAAACAGGGACAACGTCTCTTGAAAGCCTCCATCGTCGGCCGGAACTCCACTGATCGAGAGCACAAGCATCGAACACAGTACCGAAGAAGGGACGATGTCTCTAAAGCCTCCATCGTCAGCCGGTTTATGGCGAGCTTTCTCAGTCTTTCAATTCTACGAATGACTTCTATGAATCTACAAAATTTTTAGCTCATTGTTATCGTATTGCATAACGTCCAGATTTGATGAAGAGAATTATGATTATGGCGTTTCCGATGGCAAACGTGAAGTGAGGACTGAAATATGTCACCGATGATCGCCGGAAAAACTCGTCGAAGCAAGAATTGGTGTGTTTGTATCCATGGTACTGGTTAAAATGGAGAGTAGTTGATAGTGGTAATAGGTAGGGAGAGTGGGTGAGGGCGTCACTGATATATATTTATTGTTATGGCTTTGACGCTAATTATAATTTTAGGATTTTAATAAAAAAAAAAAAAATTAACCAAATGTAAGAATTGGTGTATTTGTATCCATGGTGGTGGTAACTGGTAAAGATTGAGAGGAGTTGGTGGTGGTGGTAGATAGAGAGAGGCGGTGAGGCGGCTATGGTGGTTGTGGCGGGAAAGGTGGTCAGCGATATATATATATCGTATAGGCTTTGACCAAATGTAATTATAATTTGAGGGTTTTAATAAAATAAAAAATAAAAAAAAAACTGACCAAAATATATGGGGTAATTTGTCAGGGACAGATATTTTAGTCTTTTTAAAAATATTATCACAAAATCTGATATGGAGGTCTTTGCAAAAAAAAAAAAATGTCAAACTTTAGATTTATTTGTAATTAGATCAAATTTTAGGGGACTTTATTGTAATTTATTCTAAAATTAATGTAAAAAGATTAAATTGATGGTGTTAATATATATATACACACACTTTTAACTTTTTAATTGGGATTATTATTTTGGAATAGTTAAAAATGGGAAATTTTTTGTAGGACAGAGCTACATCTTTCGGTAATTAATATTAATTTTTTTAAAGATATATAAATCTTTGAAGGGTTGGATACAAAATTATAGGGACAACGGAAACTAACACATAGGTACATTAATTAGGGACCTAAAAAATTATTTCGGAGGTGGGGGCATTAATATATATAGTAATTTTAGTGGTAACAAAATTAAAAAATTATAATTATTGAAAAAAAAAATATTAAAAATTTATAAGTATATAATTCAATACAAAAAAAAATATAGTATTTTATAGTTAAAAAGTAATAATAATAATAAGTTAGTAGACGCGATTGAGACCTTTGACTGTACTATAACCTGCAATATCGGATAGATGTCTATCCAATAAAATTATTTCAATGAAAAATATGGACATGCAATATGGGAAAGAGATTAAGGGATACTTGTTGAATAAAGTTTATCTTTCAATTTCGGAAGACATCTGGAATCCTTAGGTTGACTTTCTATATCGCTATTGGTTTGAAAGTTAGCCGGTTGCATATCCATACCTACGAGAAACAAAAAGATTGATAATATCATTGAAACGTAGAGAAACACATTTGATCAAAAGTTAAGAGTATTATTACTTCAATATATCCAACAAAAAATAAATAAATAAAGATAAAATTACACAATCAATACTGAGTGAAACAAATGAAAAATACAAAAGGATATTATTAATCACTCTGATTAAGCATGCATGTATCATGTGATAATAGCAGGATCAATCCGAGTATTGTCTGATGGATAGGCAAGATCTCCTTCTCACAAAAAGATGCAACTCGCAATAGCGGATTGCCCTCGGTAGCACTCACCGGATTATGGAAGCCATTGCTGACGGAAAATTGCAGTTACAATGGCATTCTTGCTTGTCACCACGATGATGCATTGAACAGTAATTTGAATTCATAAATCCTTAACCATGACTGTTTTTTGTTTGGGCTTAGGTTTTTGTTTTGGGCCTATTGGGTTAGATTGTATCTTTTTGGTTGTCTGGTTGTTGGGCTGCTGGGCCTATGGCTTTATAAATTCATACACACATTTATACCATTGCTTAACCATTCGAAGAAAAAAAAAAAAAAAAAAAATGCAACTAACTAGAAGATGTGTACCCCAATCAAATTGTTTCGAAATATCAATGCACAGTATGGAGAGAGATCGAGATATCAGATATATATACCCATTGGCTGAACTATATCTTCGAAGCCTTCGGAATCCTCAAGTTGATTTTCTACAGGCACATCAATATCTACCAGAAAGAAAAAGAATGATAATATCTTTTTAATATGAAACACATTTGATCCAAGTTATTAACTTCCAAACAAATTAACAAATAAGCTAATAACATTATTCTAAACAATTAATACAATATTCACCATCCATGTAATTAATTCGGAAATGATATTCAGGTACACTTATTAAACTTACTAGTCAAGCACTTAAGATATTATATATTTCTTTTTTATTTAAAGTTACAAATCTATTGTTTTAATAAGAGTAAAAGTTTTTTTTTTTTTTTTTTGGTTAATATAGTGGTTAACTTGTAAAATGAAAATAAAAGATTTTTTGTTAATACAGTGATTAACTTATAAAACAAAATCTAATTACTTTACAATAAGTTAAAGATTAATTTTTAGTTAAACAATTAACTATTTTATTTTAATTGGTGACTTATTTTATTATTTGATAAACTATTTTATTAAAAAAAAATACCTATTTTATTTTAAATTGGTAACTTATTACCTATTTTATTTTAATAAGAGTAAAAGTATTTTTCTTTTTCTTTTTTTCTTTTTTTTTTTTTTTTCTTTTTTTTAACATAGTGGTTAACTTGTAAAATGAAAATAAAAATCTTTTTGTTAATACAGTGGTTAACTTGTAAAACAAAATCTAATTAGTTTACAATAAGTTAAAGATTAATTTTTAGTTAAACAACTACTTATTTTATTTTAATTGGTGACTTATTTTATTATTTGATAAACTATTTTATTAAAAAATTACCTATTTTATTAAAATTGGTAACTTATTAACTATTTTTTTTTTTTTTTAATTGCTAACTTTTTTTAATAAGAATAAAAGAAAAAAAAATTTGTTAATATAGTGGTTAACTTAAAACGAAAATAATTTTTCTTTTTTTTTTTTATTTTATTTTATTTTTTGTTAATACAGTTTGACAATAAGTTATTAGCGTTGCAATTAGAAATCTAGACAATGAAGAAATATTGTAAACTTAAAATTCAAACACCGAAGTAGCCCTTAGTATTTTTGAAGGTACTACTAGGATGAATATTTATTTGTAGAAATAAAATTAGAGAAGATAATAGGTTTTTTTTTTCTTTCGTTAAGAAATTCATATGGTAATAAGACCTCATATATCAGTCGAAATAATTAATTAAGAATGAATCAGCAAAATTTAAAACGAAACATAAAACATTGATTAAAAAATGATGCTTCTGAAAAATAAAGAATAAAAAGTAAAAAAAATAAAAAAATTACAATTCAAACTAAACTTACCCGCGACTCTAGCCAAATTCTACTTAAACCCTAAAAACAAATTAATAAGATTGAATTTTTGTGTATCTCCTATGTACGTAAGAAAGTAAACTCCGAGAAACCTTGTGTAATCCTGATATGAGGAATCCTGTGTAGAATATGATATGAGGAATCCTGTGTAGAATATAAACCATGAAATTTTTTTAGTAGAATATGATTATTATTTTATTTAATTGTAGAATAGGATACTCCCGTCTAAAGTAAACCATGAGCAATCTTGAATAAAATATGATTATTATTTATTTCATAACTTATTTTATTATTTTATTTTATTTTATAAATATGATTTTAAACACCTTCACACACTTTCTGTACTTTTAATAATAATATAAATTTGCCAAAGAGAAGCAATTAAACTCATTGATAACTCAATTAATCAGGAACAGCAAGCTAATCAAATCAATATGAGTTGCATGTGCTATATAGGCCCACCATTCCGGTCCACTTCGGTCCACTGTCTCTGCTGGAATTAATGGTGGATATTTTCCAATTAATATTTTATGAAAAAAAGAATATACAGAGTAATTAAGAAAGAAAAAAATAAATAAAGGAAAATTAAGTAGGTGAGGAGTCACGTACAACTATACATCCAGCTTTTAAAATATCCAAGTTGGTTTCCACTTGAGAATGCAGAGACCATCTTTGCCATTCTAAGCAAGTTCTCATTCCAAAAACAGAAAATTGTGGCTGAATTTGGGTGACGTTCCCAGAGATCCAGTGCCAAATCTATGGAATATGCATCGATATTATTTTACCAAAAGAAATATATATATATATATATATATATATATATATATATATATATAAGAAAAATACTTAATAAAATTTTCTGCTGCCATTTTATAAGATTTCATTGAAGTGTATGTGTGTGTATATATATATAGATATAGCTAGGGTATATGTAAGTGATACTATTAAATGGATGATAAAATTAAATTTAGTTTTTGAAAAAATTACACTATCTTCCATCGGTCGAAGTTGGATAGAACTAAAAAAAATCAGATTTTTGAAATTTGTGGGATTGTGAATTTTAAAGTTCAACCACTGGCACTAAGTCTGATCGATCTCACATTGAGGGATTAAAAAGGAAACTTCAGTTTTAATAATATTCTTCCTTCCTTTTTGATAAAAACTTGCTGAATTTTCAGGAATTTGTGACCTTAATTGCTTGATCAAATTTCAAATCAGGCTTAATTGTTTGATCAAAGTAGGCAAGTACCCTCTAATGTCTTTATACACACTTTTTCTTTAATAATTCATTACGGCTTTCGACATTAATTTTCAGGAATTTGCGAGAGCCTTTTTAAGAGAATTTTCTAAGTGTTTGTCTTTTCAATTTGAGAGCACGCATTATTTCACTCGAGTGATATTAGGTGATTGTTTCTTTTTCTGGTTGGTTTTGGAGTAATCCGAAAAGTTAATACAGGTTCCATTTAAGAAGCAGGGGTTTTGTTTTACCTTCTCAATTCAGATTTGAAGGAAGGAGGATTCAATTGTGCTACGAAAGGGACAAAGCATTCGCGGAGTGTTCATGTTCTACTAACAACTTTTTTACAAGGATTGAGTGCATACTAAGCTTGAAGTGGCGATGGTTTGGATGGGAAGTCGCAAAGCCATGCTTTCAACAATTAGTTCTTGGTAGAATGGAGTGAGTATGAGTATGAGCATGAGTCAAAATCGGTTGTATTTTGCTTCAAGATAGTGTATAGTTTCGCTCGAGACTATGAAAGTCTTCACGATTTTCATCCCAATTGATGGTATTTCTTCCAACTAGGGTTTCCACGCTCAAAACCCCTCTCCAAATTTTAGTTTATTTACTTGGCTGCTACTTTCTGTTATAATTTTAATGGTGTGGGTAAAATTAAAATTTAGATAAAGGAGTAAGTTAACCTATCTACCGCGTCCCATGCATAGGGACATAGTATATAGTTAGTGTGCAAGGTTTTTTGTTGAGTCTAAATATATATATATATATATATATATATATATATATTACGTACCAAAGATCTGGCTGGGACTAAGCCAGAATTCTACCTGAGTGGGGGCAATAAGTAAAAATAATGTGATGGGAAAATTTGAACCAAAAAAATAAATAGTAAAGGAGGGATCTTTTTTGAGTTTTGAACTTTTGATTCTTAAAAATTTTGTGGGATCAACTGAACGAGGAAAAGACATTGGATATTTTTGAAATTGGAAAATTTTGTTGGACAAATGAGTTAGAAAATGAGGAGTCTTTTTTAATTTTGACATTTTTAAGGTTTTTTGTGATTTTTTAAAAAGTTTAGTGGGGCAATTTAAGAATTATCAAAATTTGAATGTAAAAAATATAAATAACTGAAAATTTCGGTGGGGCAGTTGCCACTGGTGAGTGTGCGAGTTTTTTTTAGTTGAATCGAAAAAAAAAAAAAATTACACACACACACATATATATATATATATTACGTACCAAAGTTCTGGCTCTCAATAAATTCCGTGAACAAATTTTTACTCCCGCCAAAACCTAAAACTGAAAGTCACACAAACAATTTATTTAATTAATAAATGCATGGCATACAAATTATATATATATATATATATATATATATATATATGTATTTAGTGTGTTCAAATGTAACTTGATAAGTATATATGGAGGTTATTCCATGATGAACCCTTCTGCTTGTAATTATTGTCCAGATCTATGAATTAGTCAATGTTCATAATACACGTGCGCAGATAGCTAATTTTTCTACTTATCATGATAGATTTAGTAGTGGCAATAATAATCCTATGTTAGAAACAAAATGCTCATTTATATTTCAAATTTATATTATATTCATTTTTAATCATAATCTTAACATCTAATAGCACACTTACTCATTTTTTTCCTATTATCTTGAAATAGCATTAGGGTTATTGGCAAAAGTAGCCCTTAAAAGAAAAAAAATAAATAACTTACGAATTTCGTTGCTTATTCTTTGCAATACGCTTATTGATTTCCGGCATCAAGAAGATTTTCACATGTCAGTTTTTATCTTTTGTTGTACAAGAAAAGTATTTTCTGACATTACAAATTCGAGCCCCTAATTTTTTTAATTTTTTTTTTCCAAATGCGTAGATCATACCGGGAAGAATGTGGTTATTATTATTTATTAATGGCGGACAGATATCATATAATTTTGCTTGTTGATTTGGCTATGGCTTATTGGAGGTGGATAGTGAGATGTGGCTTTGGTTTTCATAATTATCCCAAGTCAATGGAAAATTTTGTTATGGCAGCTTGGCAGTTGTCTTCTTCACACCAATTAAAACTAAAAAAAAAAAAAAAAAAAGAACAATATAAGTGATTGCTTGAAAAACTAAAATTAATCCGTGGAAAAAAAAAACTACAATTTGCTTATTTTATCCAATGAAAAATAAATATTGCCTCTATGTTGGCGTTTTAGTCAATTCTAATGATGATTAGAATGTTTGTTATGTAGCTTCTAAATTGTTGCTGAGAACAACGAAAATCTTAGATTTATTATGTGTTCTTTAAGGATTATTTGTGTCATTAAATTCTAAAAATAAGTAAGTTTTATAAAACGGCCGGTGAAAAGAAAAAATTATTAAAATAACGGTTGTCGGATTAGATAATAAGATTAAGATTAAAAGCAAGCATAATACTAGTCCATGCTTACCAAACACCACTGTATATATAAATGCTACTTACCTCCTTTTCAAAAATAAAAAATTAAATTTAATAACCTTTTCAGAATAAAAGAAAGAAAAAATGTTACGTACCTAGTGGATTAAAACGCGAAACCCAACGTCGATTACGGTCATAAACACGGTAAACCGGACGTAGAAACTCCGATAATTCTTTGTTACCGTGAATTGCAGCGAGTGTGAGTGGGATATGTTTCTCTTCATTTTTGACATCAGCTAACGCTATATGACATAATGCTTTTGCCATCCTTGTGTTTCTACCCCTGGCAGCAACGTGAAGTGGTGTGTCCCCATTATCATCTATTAGGCGTCTCAACCTCCAAACATCGATTCTATTCCAAAGTTCCACCACTAACTCCAGGTGCCCGTGCAAAGCAGCAATATGAATCGGTTTTTCCCCTTTTGTGGAAATGTTAGCATATATTGCATTTGGCTCATTCTCTAGAAAAGCTTTCACTTTTTCCAAATCACCCTTCACCAACGCCCTATATAGGGGTATATATTTAATTATATCATCCCTTCCTGCTTCTGATGATGATGATGATGGTGGCTGCGGCCGCCGCCGCAATGGGGGTGGGGGTGGGGGTGGCTGCAGCGACATATCTGTAATACATATATATATATATATGTGTGTGTGTGTGTGTGTGTGTGTTAAAAAATTATAACAAATAATAAAATAAATGAAAAATGTTAGAAATAAGAAAGTAAATTCTCATTTTATGTAAATTGACATTGTCAGTTTGTCACCATGGTTGCACAATCAGTCTATAAAGTGTGAAACAGAATGACTTTCACCATGAATGCACGACTAATCTGAGGAGTGTGAAAAATGATGGCAATTCAAATTAAAAACAATAATTTACGCTTTTCAGAATAACAATTATAGAATTAGAATTACAAAGGAAAATATATAGTTACAATTGCAAACGGAAATAAAAAAAACGGTTGGAATACCAACAAATATGAGAAACGAATTAAATAAATGATCTGCATGCATTAAAAGTTTTCCATTTTTTTTTTTTTTTTTTTTTTTTTTTTTTTTTTTTTTTTTTCAATCCTTCTCTTTAGAATCTAATGTTAGGGTAGGGAGGGTAAGATTTAGTTTTTGGTGCAAGAATTAAAGTTGTCCAATTTGATCGAATCCTAAATAAAAGTTTTGAGATCTAGTAATTTGGATCTATTTTTAAGTAGAGGTATACTAGCCCTAATAACTCATAATTATATAATTTGTTCTTCTTGTAATTTTGTTTGAGTAGTATGTTCTGTATACATATTTTAATTTTTGTTGAATTGTTTTAAAATTTAAAGTGAGGTTATTTTGAGTTTCAATTTTATTTTAATTTCAGTCAAAAAGTAAAGTTAAATTGTATAATAATACACTCTGTATAATATATTGTATAAAATATAATGTATAGAGTTGTATTTGTACATATGATAAAACAAAAGTATATTTTATTTCTTGACTTGCTGACTTTGCATTGATTTAGTGATGACAATGGCACAATACTATGTTCGGGAGGTGGTATTAATCACTATAGTTAAATTCGTCCAATGAGAGAGTACCTAGAGAAATTTTTTTTTCCCTCTTAAAAATGATTTGTGAAATTAATTACTTGTGACCCTTCAAAGTTCAATGAACCTTTTAGTCTTTCCATTACAAATTTATACTTAATAAAAAAGTATTGATTATTATTGGAAGCTTTACTGCAACATCTATATATATATATTCTTAGTTATATATATATTTGACAAACGAACAATTTTATTAATGGGCTATTAACTAATCTACTTTTTTTTTTTTTTTTTCATGTTGTTTATCAATATGCTCTTAAAAATGCATCCAAAATAAAAAATAAAAAAATTTAATTTCAATTATTTTATTTATTTATTAAATTTAACTTTATATTACTATCCGACCCAATTAAAAATTCTGACTCCGGAGGAGAGTTCGTATCACTTGAAACTAATAATTCAAGAGTATATCATTCTCACACAGGACGTATCCTAAATTTCATTTTACAAATTAAAATATGTGTGTATATACACACACCACCATATCCACCTCTTCTCAATGAATTTCCTTAACTCCAGGTAAATAGATTTAATTATTTTGTATTCTCTGTCAGAATCAACTCACTTCAAAAAGCCTAAAAGTCTATCGATGTTTGGGTTTACCATTCACATATCACATGCAATTGTTACAAACCTAGAGTACGTAGGTGGGTAATGGTGAACTTTTTTTTTTTCTTTATGTATATATACACACACACAAACTCAAGAGCATAACAATTACGGAGTAATACTTATAAAAATATATACTCATATTATAACCTGAAATATAATTTAAGTGCTCACAGGAACACAGTTAGTGTGTCTTATATATTTCTGAGGTAATAATAATAATAATAATTTTAATTTTAATTTTAATTTCACGATTTTCAGAAAAATAATTTTGTTAACCAAAAACCAATTGCTATTGCTTGCAACTCCCACTTCAATCGAAAAGGCAAACATGTTTACGGAAGGAAAAAAAAAAAAAAAAAAACAAAAAAAGGAAGGCAAACATGTTTACGGAAGGAAAAAAAAAAAACAAAAAAAGGAAGGCAGACATGCCTTAGAAAATGGTAAACATATTGAGAGGAATTGGAATGTAAATGATCTAATAAGTCAACAAGTATAATACATCTTACATGATTAGGGAAAAGTGGATGCTCTTCTTCACTTTCGTCCCCCTTCTAGAAATGTTTATAAACTATACAATCAATTTACTTCCAACACTTCCCTTTTATAAGTAGAAATATTGGGTTAATTGCAAAAGATTCCTCCGTACTATAAATATTTTTGCAACTTGCGCTCTTGTTCTAAAATTTGTCCGCATTCCAGTTGAATTATTCCAATGAAGTCCAACTGTGTAACCAGCATTAGTTTGCCGTTAAACACACCACAAGATATGAAATTGAACTTCATATTATCAAATTTAGTATTAATAATAATAATAAAAAAAAATAGAGATTAATCTAAAAGATCAATTTTTTAATCACCTTGTCCTTGATGGTTTATACTTTGTGTTTTAATTTTAACTTAACTTATTTTTCATGATATGCTCCATCAAATTTAACTCAAGTGTTTCACAAATAATGAGAAGTCACCAAAAAGATATTACTTGAATAATATTAATGAAGATGTGACGGTACTGTCCGAAGGGTACAAAGGTCAAACCTAAAGTGCCCCTATTCTATTGATTTTAGATTCAATTCCCACTCTCCAAACTAATTACTAACCTTGATATATATATATATATATATTAATGGCACTGCCTAATTAAAGACCTCAATATCAATCTGAGGTTCTTTTGGAAAAGGAGGAAATATAAATTTATAGGAGTATTTGTGCAAAAGAGTGATTCTGTCGAAATAATAATGACTATTTTTAAGTGACATACTAATAGAGGGGATAATACAAAGGGGTTTAATGCGAAATTGACAGTTTAGGAGGATTTTTTTTTTTTTTTTTTTTTTTTTTTTTGGGGATAGTTTAGGGTTCTTATTAATGTTTTATTTATTCTGTAATTTATCTTATTCAATATTGTGACGATTGCATAAATTGATTAGCATACAATATTATCTCGAAAAAAATGTGGCGCTTTTATTGGCAAAAAAGAAAGCCATTGTATTTTGAGTCATCATTATATACCAAACGAAACAAAACCACCTCTCCAATTAATAATGGTTACACTTATATTCCAATGTTTAATCTTTTATCTTTTTAATTTTGTTCTTTTCTGTTTCTCTGCATTATGTCACTTTGCCCCTGTCATGTTTCTCGATCGTAACATAAGCCATGGGTTTGCTGGCAACGACTAAAGCCTCTAAAATTAATATTATGAACAAAAGCATGAAGAAAATTACATGAAATTATTTTTAAAATAAGTAGCAATAACATCAAGTCTTTAAGAGTGATGGTCTTGTCTTAGTTTTTCTCACATTTAACATAATTCCAACTTTAATTTAGGTTGTTTAAGTCTGTTGATTTTGTTATGTTAACAACAGAATAATTTTTTAAACAATAAGAAAAAATTAAAAATTGTGTGTAATTAAAATTTTATCATATTATTTTATATACTATTTAACTTTGCATTTTTTTTTAGAAGCAATCCATTATAAAAAATAAATAAAGAAGGATATCAAAGTGATCAAACACATACCCAAGTGGGGGAGCCTTAGGCCACTGCCTTAATAGCCTAAGGATTAAGCCGGGCTCTAGGCAATGCTACACACTTTAATTAATTAATTTTTACTATTAAATATTTTTAACTTACTTACCGCGATGATATTGGGCATCAGCCCAATGTTTCCACCCTAAGATATCCAACATTTCCTTGTTGCCGAAAATAGCAGCCAGGGTGAGTGGGATTTGTCCATCTGCATCTCTCAATCCCATCAGTGATTCTGTGTAAAGAAAAAATGTCTTTGCTATTGATGTGTTAGCACCCCTGGCAGCAATATGAAGCGGTATGTCACATCCCGCAACCAAGAGGCTATGTCACGCAGGCGCCACGCAGACGCCCAGCAGACGATGACATGGAGCCTGCATAGACTGGAGCTTTCTAGACTTCTCTACACAAGTATGGAACTTTCCGGAATTCTCTAGATTAGTGTGGAGTTGTCTAGCCTTTTCTAGACTTGTCTAGAATTGTATAGAATTCTCTAGAATTCTCTAGACTTGTCTTGTACATAGTAGATAGTTCTACAGTTGTATAGATATTTCTGAAGGATTCTAGACACTAAATCTAGGCCACACATTTGTACACATCTAGAATGTTCTTGTAAGGCCAAAGGCCTATAAATAGGAGGTGGGAGTTCATTTGCTCCTCACCAAGCAACCAAGTTGTAATCTCTCCTCTTAAGTAATACAAGTTCTATACATTCCCAAACTCTCTTGCTCACTTGCCTAACCTCTTCCTACACACCCAAATAAACAAAACACTTGTTTAGCCTTAGTCTTCACTAAGCTAGCACACTCGGGTAGGCTGACTTAGCGCTTCAAGGGGGCTTGAAAATGTCTAAGGCCGCACGGGAGCTTGAAAAGGTTCAAGTCCGTGACAGTTGGTATCAGAGCTAAGGTCGTGAGGCGTCACACCTTGTGTGGAGGAAGCTATGGCGGAGCTATCAGACGTGACTGGCACCTAAGAGGAGACTCTACGTGGAAGGGAAACAAATCCCCCTCCAGGCGGAGTGAGGATGAGGGCTAGGTCGAAGGACATCATGGCTGGCTTAGAGGCACGTGTGGCAAAGATGGAGGGGTCCATAGCCAACGTGTTGGAGCAGCTTGAGGATGCTCACCAGCGCATAGATGGGCTGGAGTCGGAGGACGTTGAGGTCCAAAATGCTGTCAAAGGGTCACTCAATGCCCTAAGTGATGACTTTCGGCAGGAGCTCCAAGCACTTCGAGAACTTATGTTGGGGGAGTTTGCCACCCTACGTGGCTATGTTGATCAGGAGTTTAACACTTTCCGCGAGCAAATGGAGGAAATGCGAGCGGACTGGACATTGTGCAAACGGGCGGTGGCGTCCGGCACAGCTACTACGGGGGTAGTAGCACCCCGGGTTGATATTCCCAAACCTAAGTGCTATGGTGGGAACCGGGTAGCGAGGGAGTTGGAGAACTTCCTTTTCAGCATGGAGCAATACTTTGAGGCTACGGGCATGACCGATGAGACCATCAAGATACGCACGGCGACCCACTACCTCACCGAAGGAAAAAGTATGGTGACATAGGCAAAGGTACGGTCTCTATTGATACTTGGGCTGATTTCACTGGGAAATTAAGAAGCATTTATATCCTGAGAATGCCGAGGATGAAGCTAGGGGCAGACTCCGAAGGCTAAAACAGGTTGGGTCGATTCGGGACTATGTGAAGGAATTCACTAACTTAACTCTTGAGATCTCGGATCTATCCGACAAGGACTCTCTTTTCTTCTTCATGGATGGATTGCAGTTGTGGGCTAAGACGGAGTTGAGGCGGCGCAACATGCAAGACCTTGCCACAGCTATTGCAGAGGCGGAGTCCTTTATTGATTTCAGCTCTAAGAAGGAACCCTCGTCCAAGCCAAAAGACAAAGACAAGGACAAGGTGAGGTATGCCGACAAAGGCGGGGGAGACAAGGGCGCTGCACCCCACAAGGATTGGTCCCGTAAGCCAGGTGGTGGCCATGGAGGCAAAGAGGGAAGGGAGAACAAGGAAGGAACACCCAAGCCAAAGGGTTCTTGCTTCATATGTGATGGACCACATTGGGTACGAGATTGCCCAAATCGGAAGACCCTCAATGCCGTGACGAGCCGCTACGAAGAGCAACAATAGGAGGAGGCGCAGATGGGTTCACTGCAAATCCTTAATGCCATCAAAGCTAAAACTGAAGTCCCTAAGGAGGCGGCTAAATGGCTAATGTTCGTGGAGGCGAGCATCAATGGGACACCCATACGTGCTTTGGTGGACACGGGTACATCCCACAACTTTGTGAGCCTTAACGAGGCCAAGAGGTTGGGCCTTAAGTATAGCAAAGAAGGGGGCTCCATGAAGGCAGTTAACTCGGCGCAAAGGCTATATATGGCATGGCACACGGCGTCCAAGCATGCATTGGTGAGTGGGGTGGCTACATAGATCTATCGGTGGTACCCATGGACGACTTCAAACTAGTCCTTGGGTTGGAGTTCTTAGACAAGGTGAGAGCCTTCCCCATTCCTTTTGCTAACACTATATGTATTATGGAAGGCAACACAGCATGCATGGTGCCGGTGGAGCGAGGCGCCAAGTTGGAAGCCCAAGCTTTGTCAGCTATGCAGTTCAAGAAGGGCTTCAAGAAGGGAAAGACTAGCTACCCTGCTACATTACTGGAGACACCCGATGATGAGCTAGTCCCTTCCCCGCAAGAAAAGGTGCCTAAGGAGATACAACCCGTGCTAGACGAGTACACGGACGTGATGCCTAAGGAGCTGCCCAAGAAGCTTCCACCTAGGAGGGAGGTGGATCATCAGATTGAGCTGGAACCGGGTTCTAAACCCCCTGCTTTGGTGCCCTACCGGATGGCACCCCCAGAGTTGGAGGAATTGCGGAGGCAACTTAAGGAATTGTTAGTTGCGGGCTATATTCGACCATCGAAGGCCCCATATGGCGCACCGGTGCTGTTCCAGAGGAAGAAGGACGGGTCCTTGCGCATGTGCATCGACTACCGGGCGCTCAACAAGGTGACTATAAAAAAACAAGTACCCTATTCCTCTCATTGCCGATCTCTTTGATCAACTTGGTGGAGCACGCTACTTCACTAAGCTTGACTTGCGCTCGGGGTACTACCAGGTGCGGATAGCGGACGGGGATGAGCCTAAGACTACGTGTGTGACGAGGTATGGCTCTTATGAGTTTCTTGTTATGCCGTTTGGCCTCACCAATGCACCCGTTACTTTCTGTACTTTGATGAACAAGCTCTTCCATCCCTACTTGGATCGCTTTTTGGTGGTGTACTTGGATGATATTGTTGTGTATAGCACCACTCTAGAAGAGCACGTGCAGCACTTGAGGGCGGTCTTCCAAGTCCTACAGGAGAAAGACCTATATGTGAAGACGGAGAAATGCTCATTTGCCCAAGAGGAGGTGTTGTTCCTAGGGCATAAGATACGGGATGGCAAGCTAATGATGGATGAGGCAAAGGTGAGGGCCATTCAAGATTGGGAGCCGCCCACTAAGGTAACAGAGCTACACTCATTTCTTGGGCTTGTCAACTACTACCGCCGCTTTATCAAGGGTTACTCGGCGAGAGCAGCCCCATTGACAGAGCTTCTCAAGAAGGCACTTGCTTGGAGTTGGACAGAGTCGTGCCAGGGGGCATTTGATGACTTGAAGAGGGTACTTACGGAGGAGCCGGTACTTAGCTTGCCCGACCACTCCAAGCCATATGAGGTGCACACGGATGCATCAGACTTCGCTATTGGGGGCGTGTTGATGCAGGAAGAACACCCCATAGCTTATGAGAGCCGCAAGCTTAATGACACTGAGCGGCGCTATAGTGTGCAAGAGAAAGAAATGACGGCGGTCATGCATTGCCTATGTACTTGGAGGCACTACTTGTTCGGGGCACAATTTGTGATCAAGACGGATAATGTTGCCACCAGCTACTTCCAGACACAGAAGAAGCTTAGCCCCAAGCAAGCTCGTTGGTAGGACTTCCTAGCGGAGTTCACTTATCATTTCGAATATAAGCCGGGCAAGGCCAATGTTGTGGCGGATGCGCTTAGTCGCAAGGCCGAGCTCGTAGCTATTAGTCAGCCCCAGCACCCTCTTGTGGAGCGGATCAAGGAGGGGTTGCAGCATGACCCTCTAGCCAATAGCCTTATTCAGCTGGCTAAAGAAGGGAAGACTCGGCGCTTTTGGCTAAGGGATGATTTACTTCTCACTACAGAGGACCGAATTTTCGTGCCCAGGTGGGGCAACTTACGAAAGGAGCTAATAAGGGAGTGCCATGACACCAAATCGGCTGGTCACCCAGGTATGCGGCGCACACTAGCATTCCTAGAAGATTCTTACTATTGGCCTCGGATGCGTGATGATGTGGAGACATATGTGAGGACTTGCCTTGTGTGCCAACAAGACAAGATTGAGCAACAACATCCTGCAGGCCTGTTGGAGCCATTGCCTATTCCAGAGAGACCATGGGAAAGTGTCTCTATGGATTTCATTACTTACTTGCCCAAGTCAGAAGGTTGTGGGAGCATTATAGTGGTGGTAGATCAGTTCAGCAAGTATGCCACCTTCATACCCGCACCAGCGGACTGCACAGCAGAGAGGGCAGCAGAGTTGTTTGTTGACCATGTGGTCAAGCTTTGGGGAGTTCCGCAGAATATTGTCAGTGATAGAGACCCACGTTTCACGGGTAGATTTTGGACGGGACTCTTCAAGAAGATGGGGACGGATCTCAACTTCTCTACGAGTTTCCACCCCCAATCAGATGGGCAGACGGAGCGCATCAACGCTCTCCTGGAGCTTTATTTGAGGCACTATGTGAGTGCTAATCAGCGAGATTGAGCCAAACTCCTTGGGGTGGCACAGTTTTTTTACAACTTGCAGCGGAGTGAGGCTACCAATCACAGTCCATTTGAGGTTGTTACCGGACGACAGCCTATGACACCCAACGCCATTGCTTCGACTTGCGATGGTAAGAGTTCGGCGGCCTACAAATTTGCCAAGAGGTGGCATGAGTAGTCCGACTTAGCTAGGGCGTACCTTGACAAGGCGGCAAAGAAGATGAAGAAGTGGGCCGACACCAAGCGAAGGCGGGTGGAGTACATTGTGGGAGACCAGGTGATGGTTAAGCTACTGCCCCAACAGTTTAAGTCATCCGGAGTGTGCATAAGGGGCTAGTAAGGAGGTACGAGGGCCCGTTCCCCATCGTCAAGCGGGTAGGCAAGGTTTCCTACATGGTGGAGCTTCCACCGAAGCTGAAGATACATCCAGTCTTCCATGTCAGCATGCTCAAGCCTTATCATGAAGACACGGAAGACCTTACTCGAGGCATATCACATAGGGCACCCACGACCGTTGTCACATCCTTTGACAAGGAAGTTGATTGCATCCTTGCAGATCGTGTGATGAGCATGAGAGGTGTGCCCAAATATACAGAGTATTTAGTGAAGTGGAAGAACCTGCCAGATAGCGAGGCGAGCTGGGAGCATGAGGATACACTATGGCAGTTCGCGGAACATATCCAGCGGTTCAAGCAAGAAGACGCGACGAGGGCGTCGCGAGCTTAGGTGGGGGAGAATATCACACCCCGCAACCAAGAGGCTATGCCACGCAGGCGCCACGCAGACGCCCAGCAGACGATGACATGGAGCCTGCATGGACTGGAGCTTTCTAGACTTCTCTACACAAGTATGGAACTTTCCAGAATTCTCTAGATTAGTGTGGAGTTGTCTAGCCTTTTCTAGACTTGTCTAGAGTTGTATAGAATTCTCTAGACTTGTCTTGTACATAGTAGATAGTTCTAGAATTGTGTAGATATTTCTAGAGGATTCTAGACACTAAATCTAGGCCACACATTTGTACACATCTAGAATGTTCTTGTAAGGCCAAAGGCCTATAAATAGGAGGTGGGAGTTCATTTGCTCCTCACCAAGCAACCAAGTTGTAATCTCTCCTCTCAAGCAATACAAGTTCTATACATTCCCAAACTCTCTTGCTCACTTGCCTAACCTCTTCCTATACACCCAAATAAGCAAAACACTTGTCTAGCCTTAGTCTTCACTAAGTTAGCACACTCGGGTAGGCTGACTTAGCGCTTCAAGGGGGCTTGAAAGTGTCTAAGGCCGCACGGGAGCTTGAAAAGGTTCAAGTCCGTGACAAGTGTCTTACCATAATCATCTTTTTAACTTATCATAATTTATCAGGTAAAGAAGCTCATCCACCAACTCCTCATGCCTATGCAAAAGCGCGATATGAAGAGGTGTTTCCCCTATTGTGGAAATCTCAGCGGATTTTGCTTCTGGATGTGCATCCAGATATGCTCTCATACCTCCCAAATCAGTGAAATCACCCTTCACCAACGCCCTATATAAGGGTAAATATTTAATTATATCATCATCCCTACTTTCAGCTGCCACTGCCCTTTCTATTTCTGATGTTGTTGAGCTACCTGCATTAACTCCATCACCCCTATTTTCAGCTGCCACTGCCCTTTTTATTTCTGATGTTGTCGAGCTACCTGCATTAACTCCGTCATCCCTGCTACCGTTTCTTTTTCTGATGACGACCTTGACCTGCATACATCCAGATTATATATATATATATATATATATATATATATATATATATATATATATATATATATATAATTTCCTACCTCATACAGTATATATTAGTAGTTATAACCTCCTGAAATTGAAGTTAAGTGCTTAATGATCAGTGTGCATGTATGTTTTATTTATAATTAGGACAAAAGGAAAAAGAGTGCCTTCACACGATTTATTTGAAACAATTTAATTTGAATTTCATCATTTTTAGAATATTAATTCAGTGAACCAAAAGGCAAATACTTAATCACAGATATACGCAGTACTAGACAGGAATTAGGAATCTAATAAGTTGACAAGTTTATATATATATATATATATATATACACGCGCGCGCAAGTTTACAATAAAAATATCGATTAGGAAAAGCGGACCCTCCTCTCCCCTATCCTCTACTTGTGGAATTAAGTTTATAATTAACCATACAATCTATTTAGGTCCAATACTTGTCCCTGCTCTCCATTTGGAGGGTAAGAGGTTGATACCGCTAGGCCACTAACCCATTGGTGCCTTTTATACTAGAAATTCTTGAGTTAATTGCAAAAAAGTTACCTATACCATAGACTTTTAATTTGCAAGTTAAATGCCCCATTGCTGTAAAATTTTCCCCCTATCCCATTGAAAAATTGCAAAGAAGTCCAATGGTCTAACAAACAAGCTCAAGTTACGAAATTGACCTTCATATTATCAAATTTAGTATTTATAAATAAAAAAACAGATATTAACCTAAAAGATCAAAATTTTAATCCACTTGAAGTTTTGCAAAGCCTCTCAAGAATTTGACAAGCGGTTCGGTATTCTACGTGCATGCATGTTCTTATTCTCTTCGTTTTGAGTTTTCCGCACCTCATGAGGTGAAAGAAATCATTACGACTCATAACTATTTTTAAATGACATCCTAATAAAGGAGGTAATTTCTCAAAAAAAAGGATAATACAAGGTGGTGTGTAATTTATCTTGACAAAACTTACACACTAATTTTTTGCTCTGAAAACTTAAATTCTTAACTTTTTACTTGAAAAGTAAAATTATACACTAAACCATAACTTTTGATGGTTGTAATATGTCTAATTAAAAACTATGATAACCACTTAAATTTGTACAAATGTAATATTATCTTTAAAAAAATGTAGTTTTTTAGCAACAAAAAGAATTGATAGCAATTGTATTTTGAGCCATTATATGCCAAACGAAACAAAAGAATCTCTCCAACAATATTAATGGCTGCATCACCTTCTAATGTATATTTAAAACACAAATCATTCATCGTACCTTTTCTAACTCTCTCAAATTATTTAAATTTTGTTCCTTTCTGTTTCTCTAATGTTACCATCAGTAAGAATTGCATTTTTGTATGCCAAAAACAACATAAGCAATCATTGTCATTTTTTTTTTTTTCTTTGTTTGTACACACATATGTCTTCACGGAGGCTCAAATCCTTAATCTTTCTTTGAAAAGTAGGAACTTGATATCGCTCGGCCACAAGCCTGGTCAATCATTGTCATTGCCTACTTGTAATTTATTATTTTACTCTATGGATAAGAATTTGGTGAATAAAATATTAAAGAAAGAAGAGCGGGGGTCGTAACAAACAAATTTGACAAGACAAATAAACACGGCCGGCTGGCAGCAACCCAGTCAACAGAATATACTAATATTAGTCTTCTTATATTTTTTTAAGGTCCCAATCAAGAATATGTATTAATAGTGGTGCATTCAATTTATTTTATTTTATTTTATTCACCAAATTCTTATTTCACTCTATGGATAAGAATTTAGTGAATAAAAGATGAAAGAAAGAAGGGTGTTACAAACAAACATGACAAGACAAATAGACACCTCCGGCTGGCAGCAACCCAGTTAATTGAACATTAGTCTTCTTATATTTTTAGGTCCCAATCAATAACATGTATTAATAGTGGTGCTTTCAATTTAATTTATTTTATATTCATTAAATAATTGGGTATTAAAAAGCGATACAAATTTCATCTATTAATACTCTTTTTATTCTAACTACTAATTTTTATTGGTGACGAAATCTTGGTCGGCATGGGCCTAATAGAAGAGGCAATAATGGAGAAGCAAATGGACAACTATACTAGTCATCCGATGACGTCAAACCATCCCAGCGCCACAGGCGGTTTATATTAGTACTCCTATCAACAACCAATTTTTATTGCCTGATGAGAGATAAAGGATACAAATCCAACAACCAGAGATAATAAATTGCATTTTTATTGCATGAATTTTAATATAAAATACTGTACATTTCAACAACAGTCATCTACGTAGTATTTCAAAGGCCTATACCAAACAAGATGTTGTCGCCTCCTCCATGGCTTTAGTAACCTCCAGAGCTAGGGCGGAACCAGGATTGCAAAATAAAAAGGGTTAAAAATAATTAAATTCATAATTGTTTAGTGTGTTATTTATGCTCTAAATATATAATTATCATGCATCAATTATTCAATTAAACCCAATAATCTATAACTTTCTAACACATTTACACTTCCAAACTCTAACATATTTTCACAATCAAGAATCCATTAAAGTTTACTTTATATAAATATTAAAACAAATAACTACAAGAATGCAAGATATATATATGTTTCTTATCAATAAATTTACATTAGAAAGTAAGACATATGTGTTCCGCCCTTGACTAGTTATTAATCTATTATTTAGTAAATTACCCAATTTAACAAAAAATTATCAAGTCATCGACAAAGCCCCCATATTTTTTTTTTTTTTTTTCAAAAATAAAATTTAATGTTTCATTGGATTAACAATAATAATCCATATGCCTTAGTGCCTTACACACGAAGAGTTTAGGTCTTTTTTCATAGACTAACAATGCCTTATTATATTTTATTATAGTTTATTTTGTGATTGGACATGTTTATGGTTCGTGAGCTTGCTCATATTTAAGGTTCGATCTTTGTAAATTTTATAACTCTTTTTATTTATAGAAATACTATGAATTGGGTTGGGCTGATAGGAAGAGGAAGAATAGTACATGGACTTATAAGAATAATAGTACTAAATTTTTTTTTTTTAATTGGACCTCGGCTATAGCCTAGGTTAGCCCATTACTAGTTCCACTCTTAAAAGCTATTA
This sequence comes from Cornus florida, assembly GCF_030987335.1. Lineage (NCBI taxonomy): Eukaryota > Viridiplantae > Streptophyta > Magnoliopsida > Cornales > Cornaceae > Cornus > Cornus florida. Next base: position 73,054,563 of record NW_026775579.1, on the reverse strand, counting down.
TTCTCCTTTGTTTTTGGACCCAGTTTGAAAAATGCAACGCTAGCCAGTAGCCACGTTTTAAGATTCCTTCTTACTGAAACAATCCTGTTTAATTATTTGTGAACTCCCTGAAGTTTGATGAAATTTTTTACGAACCCCCTTTAACGCTGTATGTAATTCGTTATTTATACGGAGTATCTCGAATGATGTGGCAGCCGCACATCACGTACAAAATTTAGATTTTTTATTTTTTGGTTACGAAAGTTAGTTTAAAAAGTTAAAAAATATGGTGTGCTTTGTTTGCAACTCATAGTTAAGAATTGAAACTTGTACAAACTCTACTTCTTAAACTCAATGGGTGTCATCGCTTTAAAAATACAAATACTTACAACTTTGATGGAAAAAAACTTCACTGTGCTCTCTTAAGAATTTAAATTATGCCTTTGTCCGTGATAATTTATAGTATACAAAAAACTTAGATAATTTATAATATACAAAAAACCTAAATTGTTCAGTCACAACTATGGCCAAGTGTACGTTAAACCTTCTTGCCATCATTGCAGTTATAACCTATTGCAATATTTAAGAGGTGTCAAATTTTCAACCTATCCATCTCTTATTTATTTATTTTTCTTTTTACAAAATCTCTTTCGTGTGATTTTATAGTCCAAACAACAAGAACTTATCAATAACTGAAATGACAATTGTGATATTTGAAAAAAAAAAAATATTATTATTAATTTGAAAAACTACGATTATAAATGTTATTTCTTTTGAGATTGTAGTGTAATATAAGAAAAAAAAATATAAAAAAATTAGATTGCGAATAGGCCCCCTATACTTTATAATATATATATATATATATATATATATATAATTTTTATTTTTAGTAAGTAACATGCTACATTAACCATTTCTCTAAAAATCTGCTTGAATGATAGGCACGGCACGCCTAAATTATTTAATGTGTTCAAACTTCCAAGGCCATCCAAGTCTTGTTCGCGTCCTCTGATGCTGCTACTCCGGTTCTATATTACATAATTTTTTAAATCAATTTTTTTTTGCTATATATTTCAAAATTTAGTATGAATTTTGGAGCTGCAGTTTGTGTTCAAACTGGTTATAAAAGAATATCATAAGCCATCCGTGTAGCAAAAATTGCTTGTTATAGTAAATGTTACAATGATGATGTTTAATTTTTGGAACTTACAAAATAAAGTTTAGGTCTAGACTTTGAGACTGAAAAAAAGATAGGGTAAAGTACAGCTACACCCCCTAAGGTTTGACAAAAGGATACTCAGAGGAAACTTACCTGTTTTTTAGACAAAGACATCCCCTGAACGTTCAAAAATGAACAAAGACACCCCTTTACATGAAAAATTGACCAAATTACCCTTTGACCGTTCAGGAGACTTTTTTAACTTTACAATTTAATAAACTGTACCAATCTACTCTCATGAATAATTTATGCATAAAAAAAAAAAGTAAAAAAAAAAACTTTATATTGTTCACTTTTTTTTCTTTTTTTTTTTTTTTTTTTTTTTTGTTATTTACTTTATAAATGTCCCAACTTCTTAAAATTGTAGACGTCTAAAATGATTTTTTGATTCAATACATATATTTCAAATAAATTATATTTTGTTATTATTTCTTTTCTTTTTATTTTTTATTTTTAAATTAAGATGCTTAATTCTTTCATCTAAAAAAATTAAACCAATATCTTTTCCTTAAAGATAAAAAATATGGTACCAGTATAACTTTATGCATCTTAAATTATATATCAAATATTATGCATTTCCCAACATAAAAGAAAATAGTACCAGTTTAATTTTATGCATATTAACTTTATGCATGCCTTTGTTTTTTTTTATTTTTTTATTTTTTTTTCCTTTTGTTTTTTTTTTTTTCCCTTTGTTTTATTATTATTATTTTTCCTTTTATGTTGGGAAATGTATAATATTTGATATATAATTTAAGATGTATAAAGTTATATTGGTACCATATTTTTTATTTTTAAAGAAAAGAAATTGGTTTAATTTTTTTATATGAAAGAATTAAACATCTTAATTTAAAAATAAAAAAGAAAAAGAAAAGAAATAATAACAAAATATAATTTATTTGAAATATATGTATTGGATCAAAAAATCATTTTAGATGTCTACATTTTTAAGAAGTTAGGACATTTATAAAATAAAAAAATAAAAAAAGTGAACAATATAAAGTTTTTTTTTTTTTTTTTTTTTTTTTTTTTTTTTTTTTTTTGTTACTTTTTTTTATGCATACATTGTTCATGAAGGTAGATTGGTTCAAATTATTAAATTGTAAAGTTAAAAAAGTCTCCTAAACGGTCAAAGGGTAATTTGGTCAATTTTTCATGTAAAGGGGTGTCTTTGTCCATTTTTAAACTTTTAGGGAATGTCTTTGTCCAAAAAATAGGTAAATTTAATCTGAGTATCCTTTTGCCAAACTTCAAGGGGTGTGGCTGTACTTTACCCAAGATATATCAACCAAGTTTGATCCACTCGAACTATTACTCATAAGGTGTAAGTATATAAATTCTAGACATGAAAACGGTGACAAGAAAATAAAATTCTAATATTGCTTTTAAGAGCTTAACTGAATCTATTATAATTTTCTTTTTGCAAGACGGAGGCTTTTTGGCGATACGTATAATACAACTGAATGAGGATGATATAATTAATCAAACTCGTGAGAAATAATATATATATATATATATATATATATATATATATTGATCATCTGTTAGTAAATAAGAGGTTAATCGAATATCCTACATGTTCATAGGATGTACGTTTGATGGTTGAACCAAGAAACTAAACCCTCTTGTTCCAGTTATATATATGTTGTGTATGAAAGTTGAATGGTATTTCAATGTATTGTATTAAAGTAGTCACTTTTTTATGGTTACATATATGTTGTGTTTGGAAGTTCAAATACAATAGTATTTCAATGTGTTGTATTAAAGTAGTCAAATTTTTATGATTATATATGATGTGAAACTTTTATGGTGTGTGCAAACTCAACATCTTCTAAGTTTTCTTCTTCGCTACTTTCAAAGAAAATGGATTTAAATTTTAAAGCACACAACATTCTTTACATAGAATTTGAAGCTTAAATTTGCTGGCTTAAATTTTGCTGTATCTGTAGCTTGTGCTGAGGCTCATTGTGTGCGTCAGGCTTTATGGTGGGCCAATTATCCGGGGTTCAATGTATTTGGGTGGAATGTGATGCAAAATTGGTGGTTGATGCAGTTTTGGGTGTTGTGACTCATCCGAAAAAGCTCTCAGCTTTGATTTTTGATATCAAAGAAGCATTGAGTTGGTTTAAATTTGCGAGCATCTCGCATATTTGTTGGGAAGGTAATTTTGTTACTCATGCGGTTGCAAATATTTTAAGGAATCTTAGCCATCCTGATATGGTGTTAGAGCATGTGCCTTCATTTGTAATTGAGTTGGCTAAAGTTGATTTGTTGTGTGTTTCTATGTAATGTTTACTTGTATGTCAGGAAAAAAAAAAGAAAAAAAAAAAAGTTTGTAAAACAAATTTCTTTTAATATACACTTTATTATATGACTAGAAAATAAAACAGATTCCATACTTGTTTACGTAACAATTACGGAATTCAACATAAAATGCTAGTGTCGAGTTCTTAGGTGTGATAGATCTTAGAATCAAAAGCACGTAGACTTTTTTTTTTTTTTTTTTTTTTTGTTGGAATGGTTAGGCAATGTATATATATGTATAGGAAAATGTAAATGGCGAAGGAACAAAGGTCAAAGGGGAGCCCAACATGATAGGCTAGCCCAAAAGGAGGAACCCACAAAACCGCAGCCCAAGAAGAGGCCCAGTGCTCTAATCTAAGAATTAATCAACAAAAGCTACCATAGAAAGTGACTCAGCAGCTATATATATAAAAAAGAGTATAGGAAAATGTAAATGGCGAAGGAGGACAAAGGTCAAAGGGGAGCCCAACATGATAGGCTAGCCCAAAAGGAGGAACCCACAAAACCGCAGCCCAAGAATGTAAATGGCGAAGGAGGACGAAGGTCAAAGGGGAGCCCAACATGCTAGGCTAGCCCAAAAGGAGGAACCCACAAAACCGCAGCCCAAGAAGAGGCCCAGTGCTCTAATCTAAGAATTAATCAACAAAAGCTACCATAGAAAGTGACTCAGCAGGTCTATAAAAAAAATAGCTTTTTTTTTTTTTTTTTTTCCTAGGACTATATATGGAGGACATGCTATAAAAAAAGATATTGTTTCTTAAACTCATGTTACTACATTACTCAATTTCAATTATTTTGTTAATTATTAACATGAAAATGCAATTGTCACAAGCTTTTCGCAACCTACATTACTCATAAGTGTATTTAAATAAACTTCATGTATCACTTAAAAGAATAACTTAATAATTTTTAAAAATAACAATACATTAATTATAATAAATAACTAATATGGGACAGATGAAATAACACGTAATGCCCTATAGAAGAAAGAAACAGCGCCTTAAACATGCTGCACCAAAGCCCCAGCCCCCCCAACCCACATTCTTTTGTCCAGCCCAATTTGGTTCTTCAGCCCATATTTATTCTTCACCATTTTGTTACATAGTTTGAGTCAAATTTTATAACTGGAAAGCCTTTGTGTCCTCCATTACAAAATTAGTATCCATTTTTTTTTTTTTTTCCTTCAAAATTTTAGCCCTTGTATTTTAACATTATTGAAAGACCCTACAACTCTATAAAAAGCACATGAATATTAAAAAGCCTTTCTCTATTTATTAGAATCAATTTCTCTCTCCACACTATTTTGTACATCATTCTCTCTATTACTCTCAGCCAATATTTTACACCATAATTTTATTAATTTATATATACATTTGGACATTTTTCTTTTACCTTCATTTATTTAATTTTATCTTATTTCCTAACATCTGCAACTTTAGACTTGAAAGAGTAGTGATGCGATTGTAAACAATGCAATTTGTGTGCCTCATCTTTTGCCAAGCCAATTAAATTTAGAGTTTTTATTAGTTGATCTCTCTTGTAAAATTTTCCCACTATATTATATATTCTCTTTGATATATGTGATTTTTGGATAAGTAAATTTGTATATTTTGAAATAAAAAGACTTATAACTAGAACTAGGCCCAAATAGCCGCAAAGACAAGTCCAAAAGCCACCCAAAAAAAGGCCTGATGGGCTAGCTGCTAACAAACCATACAAAGCTAATATAGTGACAAAATTATTAATTTCAGTCACAAAATTATTTAATAGTGACACAATTAATTTTCCTCACAAAATTATTTAGTGGTGACAGAATAAATTTCGTCACAACTCACTCACTCACTACTGTTATATAGATATACACTTGTGTGGGGTCCACAACTTTATTAAGTCATACATGTAATCATAGCTTTAAGGCTTACAAAGAAAGATTGCTTTGGAGGCCTATAGAAGAAGCCATTCTTGAAGTCTATAAAACGCATTGTGCATGTACAATTTTAAAAGACAATCTGAAGTCTCATTCTCTCTCAGTCTCTCTTTCGTTCCTCTCTATCTCTCTCTCTCTCTCTCTGTGCAAGTTATAATACACATTATACTATATATATATATATATACACACACACACATATCTTTATTATACGTTATCAGCACGAGCTCCATCTATCTCAGATTTGAAGAAAAAGTTTTCTCTCCCTCTTTCTATCCCAACTATATATCTATTTTGTGATATTAGTTTTGATAGATTGTTATGTTGGTTTGCTTTATCGAAAAAAATAATATTTCTGACTCCAAAGGGTAAGAAAATTTTAATTATAGATTACTGTTCATAAAATAAATTTGTTCACTTAAATAATATATGTGCTTACACTATGGTCGGTTCTACCACCTTTATTATTTACTGATCCACTAATTATGATCGGTCTTACCATCTTTATTATTTAATGTTTTATGGCTGATTTTACCGCTTTTATTGTTCAATAATTTATTTACTATGGCTGGATTGACCATTTTTGTTATTTAAATAATTTATATTATGTTATTATTTCATTTAATGTCATTTTATTTTATATACTATGCTAAATTATATTTTTATATACTATGCTAAATTATATTTTTATATTGTTGTTAGATCTAATTATTCTAAAAATGTCAAACTTGACAAAGCTGGAATTCATGGCCCTGGATATTTCTGGCAAAAATTATTTATCTTGGATTCTAGATGCTCAGATCCATTTGGATGCCATGAGCCTTGGAGACATAATCAAAGAAAAAAATGATGCATCATTGCAAGATAAAGCAAAGGCCATGATTTTTCTCCGGCGCCATATTAGTGAAGAACTGAAAACTGAATACTTCACTGAAAGAGATCTACTTTATTTATGGAACAATTTGAAAGAAAGATATGATTATAAAAAAACAGTCATCCTCCCAAAGGCCAGGGCTGATTGGCTACAACTGAGGTTGCAAGTTGCAAGATTTTAAAATTGTGGCTGAATATAACTCTGTTCTATTCAAAATCAGCTCTACATTGAAATTATGTGGTAATACTGTTACTGATGACCTTTTGCTAGAAAAAACATTCACCACATTTCACGCTTCGAATGTACTCTTGCAACAACAATATTAAGAGCGTATATTTAAAAAATATTCAGAGCTAATATCATGTTTGCTTGTGGCAGAGCAAAATAATGAGCTTTTGTTGAGAAACCACCAGTCTCGTCCAACTGGATCGACACCGATTCCTAAAAGATATGTTGCCTCATCCCGTGGTCATGGACGTGGTAGTGGTGGTAGAAATGACCACAATAATGAATATGGTCGTGGTAAAAATAACTACCACAATAATAAATATGGTCGTGGTAGAAATCATTCTTATTATCGTGAAGGATATCAATCCTCACATTTTAGCAATCAGAGATCCACACCATATTCCCAAAGGAGAAATCATAATGAAATGAGACAAGTAAAAGGGAAGGATGTGGCTTAACCTCTAAAAGTACATGATAATACTTGTTATCGGTGTGGCATGATAGGGCATTGGCAAAGTATTTGTCGTACACCTAAACATCTGGCTGATCTTTACCAAGCCTTAATGAAAGAAAAGGGGAAACAAAAGGAAATGAATTTCCTTGATCATGATGAGCCAGTTGACACCACAAATCTGGAAATGAATTTCATTAATTATGATGAGCCAATTAACATCACAAATCTGGATGTATCAAATTTTTTGAGGACCGTGATGGAAGGATAGACTTCCTGATTAGTGATGGAAATGTCCACACCAATTAATCTTATTTTCTTTTCATATTCTGTCTACTATGTTTTTATTTTCCTTGCATTAAAGTTTTTATCTTCTAGTTTGTATTAAAGTTTATTTTGTTATAAAAGTTTCTTTTCTGATAAAGAAATTTGCATGAATAGGAATGGATCTGACTAGTTCCAAAATAAATGGAGAAGATATATGTCTTGCAGATAGTGGAACAACACATATAATCCTTCGAGATCAAAAATAATTTTCCCACTTAATTCTGACAGACGCCAGTGTCAGTACCATATCAGGTCCCACCGACTTGATTGAAGACTCTGGACGAGCCAACATCATTTTACCACATGGAACAAGATTACAAATCAATGATGCCCTATATTCTACAAGATCTCGGAGAAATCTGTTAAGTTTTAAAAAATGCGTCGTAATGGGTATCATATTGAGACCGCAAATGAAAGAAATGTGGAATATCTCTACATTACTTCTATTACCTCAAGCAAGAAGCTGATATTAGAAAAACTCCATATTTTCTCTTCTGGGTTATACTATACAACCATTAAGACAATTAAGTCAAATGCTGTGATCCATAAAAAATCTTGTGACCTAAAACTTTTTATGCTTTGGCATGATCGACTTGGTCACCCGGAGAGTACAATGATGCGTCGAATTATTGAAAATTCGCATGAACACCCACTAAAGGATCAAAAAATCATCTTACCAAATAATCATTTATGCACCGCTTACTCACAAGGTAAGTTGATTATCAGACCATCCCCTTCAAAATTCATTGTTGAGTCTCCCCCATTTTTACAACGAATTCACGGGGATATATGTGGGCTGATTCATCCACCATGTGGACCATTTCGCTATTTTATGATATTAATTGATGCCTCAACACGATGGTCACATGTTTGTCTACTTTCTACTCATAATGTTGCATTTGCTAAACTTCTTGCTCAAATCATCAAATTACGAGCACATTTTCCTGATTACCCAATCAAGACAATCCGTCTTGATAATGCCGCTGAATTTTCTTCTCAAGCTTTTGATGATTATTGCATGTCAGTTGGAATTAATGTTGAACATCCTGTTGCACACACTCATACTCAAAATGGTGTGGCTGAATCTTTTATTAAAAGCCTTCAATTGATTGGTCGTTCTTTGCTTATGCGAACAAAATTACCTGTTTCTGCCTGGGGTCATGCCATATTACATGCTTCATCATTAGTTTGTATATGACCAACTGCTTATCATAAGTACTTATCATTGCAACTTGTTTTTGGTCAACAACCAAATATCTCTCGCATACGAGTTTTTGGTTGTGTTATATATGTTCCAATTGCACCACCCCAACGTACTAAAATGGGTCATCAACATAGACTTGGAATTTATGTTGGTTTTGATTCTCCATCTATTAGTAGATATCTTAAACCCGTGACAGGTGATGTATTTAAAGCACGATTTGCTGACTGTCATTTTGATGAGACTGTTTTCCCACCATTAGGGGGAGAAAAGGCACAGCAGCAACGTGATCTTACTTAGAATACCCTGGAATTGTCTCATTTTGATCCTCGTATAAACCAATGTGAACGAAAAGTTCAGAGGATCATTCACTTGCAAAATGTTACAAATCAATTACCTGATGCATTTACTGATACAAAGAAAGTGATAAAATCACATATACCAGCTGCAAATATTCCAGCTCGAATTGCTGTTCCTGAGGGACCTTCTGCTAGTAATGCAGCAAATGCATCTAAAACACGCCTGAAGCGTGGCAGACCAGTTGGTGCAAAAAATACCGCTCCTCGTAAGAGGAAATCATAAAGAAAAGTTGGCACTCCTGAAGAGGCCAGAAAAGGAGTAACAAATATTATTGATCAATTTGAGATAATAGCTTTTGATAAGGCAGAGGCTCTTGATGAGTCTCAAGTACCTAAAAATGATGAAATAATAAATATTAATGACGCAAAAGTAACAGATGGTGATATAACCCTTGATGAGGCACATGCCTTTGATGAGGCAAAGGTACCTGAAAATGATAAGATCTCATTAAATTATGAAACCAGATAGAATAGAAATGAAATTGTTGTCGACAACATATTCTCATATCTTGTTGCTCTTGATATTGAAAATGAGGATCCAGAACCTCAAAACGTCGAAAAATGTCAACGAAAAAATAATTGGCCAAAATGGAAAGAAGCGATACAAGCAGAGCTAAATTCATTAGCTAAACGTGAAGTATTTGGACCCGTAGTCCAGACACCTGAGGGTGTTAATCCTGTTGGGTACAAATGGGTGTTTGTACGAAAGCATAATGAGAAAAATGATATAATGAGATATAAAGCCCGACTGGTAGCTCAAGGTTTTTTACAGAGACCTGGTATTGATTATAAGGAAGCATACTCCCCTGTGATTGATGCACCTACTTTTAGATTCATAATACATTTGGCAGTCACAGAAAGATTGCATATGCATCTAATGGACGTGGTTACAACATATTTATATGGATCACTAGATAGTGATATTTATATGAAAATCCCATAAGGATTTAAAATGCCTGAAACAAAACCACGTAACATGCACTCGATAAAATTACAACGATCCTTGTATGGATTGAAGCAATCTGGACGAATGTGGTACAATCGTCTTAGCGATTACTTACTCAAAGAAGGGTATGTAAACAATCATATCTGTCCATGCATTTTTATTAACAAATCAGAATCTGGTTTTGTTATTATTGCAGTATATGTTGATGATCTGAACCTTGTGGGAACATTGGACGAGATCGAAAAGGCGGCCACTTATTTAAAGAAATAATTTGAAATGAAAGATCTCGGAAAGACAAAATTTTGCCTTGGGCTGTAGGTTGAACATTTTTCGAGCGGTATTCTCATCCATCAATCAATATATATAGAAAAGACTTTGAAACGCTTTCATATGGATAAAGCCTATCCATTGAGCTCTCCAATGGTTGTCCGATCACTTGACATCAAGAAAGATCATTTTCGTCCTCGCGAGGATGGTGAAGAACTCCTTGGTCCTAAAGTGTCATATCTCAGTGCGATCGGTGCTTTTTTGTATCTTGCAAATTGCACAAGACCTGATATAATTTTTCCAGTCAATTTATTAGCACTGTACAGTTCTGCACCAACTCGCAGACATTGGAATGGAATCAAACACATACTGCGATATCTTCGTGGCACAACTGATATAGGCTTATTTATTTGAAGGCACCAAATGCTCTATTAATTGGATATGCAGATGCCGGCTATCTCTCTGACCCACATAAAGCTTATTCACAAACAAGATATGTGTTTACCTGTAGCGGCACAACTATATCATGGCGATCTATGAAACAGACAATGATTACAACTTCTTCAAATCATTCTGAGATACTCGCAATTCATGAGGCATGCAGGGAATGCTTTTGGTTGAGATCAATGATCCAACATATTCGAACAACATGTGGTTTCTCATCAATAAAAGAAAGCCCAACAGTATTATATGAAGATAATGCGGCATGCATTGCACAGATGAAAGAAGGGTATATTAAAAGTGACAAGACCAAGCACATCTCACCAAAATTCTTTTATGCACATGAACTCCAAAAAAAAGGGTGATATTGATATTCAGAAGATACGTTCATGTAAAAATCTAGCAGATCTATTCACTAAAACGCTTCCAACTACAGCATTCAAGAAGTTGGTGCACAACATTGGAATGTATATACTAAAGGATCTTCAGGGTTGATTTAATGAGGGGGAGCAATTGATCAAAGAGATATTGGCATGCTGTACTCTTTTTCCTTCACCTAGGTTTTGTCCCACTGGGATTTCCTGGCAAGGTTTTAATGAGGCAGTTTTAATCTATGCAATACTATTTTCAGATACATAGAATACTGTACTCTTTTTCCTTCGCTAGGGTTTTGTCCCACTGAGTTTTTCTTAGCAAGGTTTTAACGAGGCATATTCTTAGTGTAATTTTGTGGATCCCAAGGGGGAGTGTTATATAGATATATACTTGTGTGGGGTCCACAACTTTATTAAGTCATACATGTAATCATAGCTTTAAGGCTTACAACGAAAGATTGCTTTGGAGGCGTACAGAAGAAGCCATTCTTGAAGCCTATAAAAGGCATTGTGCATGTATAATTTTAAAAGACAATCTGAAGTCTCATTCTCTCTCAGTCTTTCTTTCGTTCTCTCTCTATCTCTCTCTCTGTGCAAGTTATAATACACATTATATTATATATATATATATACACACACACATATATTTATTATAACTACTACATAATTCCCAATTGTGCATTCCTCGCCATCGCCGGACGGATGCCTTATCTCTCCTCGCCATCGCCGGACGCTCCAGAATACTAGTTCACTCAATCAATCTCTTCGACCTTTTCCACTGCCTCTCTTAAACCACTCGCCGATCGATTTCTATAAAAGAACATTCCACAATCTCAAGCAATTATTTTGTAATTTCACATCATGAATTTCTCACTCTCTGATGAACAACCGATTCGTTGTCATTCACCTTCGAGCTTGAATTTGAGAATTCGATTCAAACGATGTGCATGAATTTTGCTCTTTTGATCGATTAGAGTTAGGGCTTCTTCGGAGGAAGCTCAGTCCATCACGAGCAGTTCGTTTGGGGATGAAGACGAAGTGCCACAGGCTAGATTCGATGACTTCTTCACTTCGGAGAGAGTCAATGTTGTTACGTTCGTGGCCATTGTTCCTCTCTCAATCGCTAATGGTTGGAGCTAGTCCTTTGCTGAAGTTGTTCAGGTTGTATTCTCTCTCTATATATACACACACTATATGTATATGCATGCGAAATTGTATGAATTGCATATAACTAAGGCAAACTACTTTGATGTATCAAGTATTTATCGAATTGGATTTCTTTTGCGAAGGCAATGGAAAATCCTTCTCCCTATGAATTGGATTCCTTTTTCAAGTTTCAATCTTAGTGCTTGTTTATTCTGAAATTTCAAAAGATAGCAATTGAATAAAATGTCAGAATTAATAATACAATTCAGAACTTGAAACAGCTATTTTTTTTTTTTTTTTTTTCATTAAATAGATAATGAACAGTTTGCCCCCTCAAGAATTTTTTGGTTGATGGATATTTGGAAAAAAAATGAATACTGAAAAACCAACATTGATAAAATACCAGAGAATTAAAGGTTCTCCAATTATTATTGTAATTTGTAAGTAAATCTTGTCAAATGCCTATCTTTTCTAATAGCTAGCAAATATTTTGTTATTTCTAGATTGTAAATGTTAATATGGAGATTCATATGCACATACATCATATGCTTCAGGGTTTTGTTAATAAACAGGAAGGCTATTTGTGGCGACCTTGTGGGCGGGTTTGTGTGAGCGTGTGCAGGTGACAGTAGGCTACCACACTGGGCGAGCTACAGGTGCACAATCCCACATCGCCTGGGTGTGGATGGGACAAGTGCTATATGTTGATTCAACACCCTCTATGACATAACACGTTTTAAAGCCGCAATGGCCATGAACCCACCAGAACTCTGAAGTTAAGGTTGCTTAACCAGGAGTAGTACCGGGATGGGTGACCCCTGGGAAGTCTCTAGTCTCGGGGAGTCAAAAGCGGACAATATTGTGTCAGGATAGCGTGAGGGTTATTACAAATGGTATCAGAGCTCGACCCAACCGAAAGTGTGACCAACGGGGACGTAGGGCCCCAAAGTGAGGGTGATTGTGGCAACCTGGGGATGTTGGGCCTTAAAGGGGAGATGATTGTGGCGACCTTGTGGGCGGGTGTGTGTGAGCGAGTGCAGATGGCACCAGTAGGCTACCACATTGGGCTAGCTATAGGTGCATAATCCCACATCGCCTGGGTGTGAATGGGCAAGTGCTATATGTAGATTCAACGCTTTTTATGACATAATGTGTTTTAAAGCCGTGATGGCCATTAACCCACTAGAACTTCGAAGTTAAACCCGGGTGATCCCCTGGGAAGTCTCTGCTCTCGGGGAGACAAAAACGAATAATATTGTGTCAGGATAGGGTGAACGTTGTTACAAATGATGTAATCTCCGTACTTTATGTATATAAGTATACATATATAGATATATTTCAGTTAAAGTTGGAACAGGATATTAGAGATATATGTATCCTTTAAATTTAAAATTTTGTTTTTTTAAAAAAAGAATCCGAGATTATCTTAACTATCGTTTTTCATTATCCTTCTTAAAGTCATGTCATATCAGTCTTTTGAATTATAATATTTTATTTGTGGAAAGAAAATTCCCGAGAGAAAGAGAGAAAGCGGATTATTGACGCTATGTTGCCAATCTATAATAGCCGGAAGAAGAGACAGTGACTAAGAGATCCTCTAGAGAGGAGGGTTTAACGATATTTTTCAGGCAAGTTAATCTTGCTTTATATTTTTATATATGCGTACAACTTGATTTGGAAAAATTCTTAGAAAATTAATCTAGCATGCTAGAATTTTAGCCAATTATTTGATTAAAATCTATGATCAGTGGATGTATGAAATCGATGAGTAGATTATCGGGTGATTGTTAATTCACTGTTTGATATTTAATAAATAAATAAATAAATAAAATTCAATACGAAATTGTAGATGTAATTGTGATGTATCTATATATGCGTTCATGTAGGTTCTAATAAATGTAAACCCTCATGCACTGTATTGGAGCACTTGAGATATTTGTTTGTCTATGATAGATTATTCAAATTAATTAAATGTTGATGGTAAGTATTTACATGTGTCGAATTGGTACTGGATTAGGAACTTATTGGATCATGATTAATGAGAACCAGTAATTGTGACTTATTTTATGAGTAGAAGATCACTTATATTTATATACAGATCTGTATATATAGGTACATTTTATTCATGTTTTTCTTGGATAGATTGGTGTTACTGTATGTATCTATGGTTATACATTTATTATGAGATTTGAGTAAATATTATAACTAACTTTAAAGACTTGATTTAATTGGTTGCTACATTTAATTAATGGAATTGAATTAGACATGGAACATAACCTTAATTTTGGTATTTAAATTTGTATATAATTATCTGGAAACCTTCACGTATAAATGAACGCTGTTTAGTTTTATATAAAAAATAATAATTAATTATCAGTATGGATCTCAAAAATTGATCAGTTGAAGAAGTAGAACTATATATATGAGTAGTATTAGCATAACTCATGGTAACTTAATGCTTGTATATACATTGAGAGATATATATAAATATACCTATTATTAATTGTAATTATTTGTATCATTAAGCTTACATAAATTTTGTAAAGAATACACTTGATGACCTTGGTTACTGGACTGATTTGATGACCTATACTGGGTTTTCTTTGAACTTTCATTTGTGATTCCCTTATTAGTTGATTACTGCAGGCGATATGATTAGTTTAATAACCACATAATTAAGGGTCAGTCTAAGTTGTGGTTGGGGTATGATATTAAAATGATAATATAATATTTTTAGCGTAATTAACCTAAATTTATGATTATAAGTGGATTAGTCAGAGGGGTAGTCCGGGGCTAACCCTGTGATGACTTTTGGGTACAGTCCGGACCTACCTATTTGGGAATGCACTACCCTTTTATTATGGCCATGGGCTTAATGTGTCCTTATTGTGTGTACGTGGTCTGGGATCATCTGGGGGGTAGACGTATAACCCAGCCACATGTGTGTTTTCGATAGTCCAGGACTATACAATTCACACAACTTTATTGGAGGGAGCCCGGGGCTCATGTGAGATATGTTGACTTAATAAAAGTTAAATGGTGATTATTGAAATTATAATTAATCGGAGATATGCATCTTAGATTAATGCACTTATTTGAGTTGCCTTTACATGTGATAATATAAGGCAAGATTAATTTGCTGAACGATGATTGTGTTTAACATTTATTGCTGAGCTTGTGAGTTCACCCTATTATCACATTTCAGGTACACGGTGAGTAGGAATGTGGTGGAAACACACGACAGGAATGGATTTTAACTTGTTTTCACATTCTTTTGTTTTAGTTCCTTTATTCCGTATTGAGATCAATGTAATAAGACTACTGTCGTTTTGAGAAATTTTATTTTGATGGACTATATGACAGCATTTTATTTCGGATGATGTTTTTTTTTTTAATCATGGTTGTATCGGTTTAATAAATTAGATGGATTTCATCTTTATGTATTTATTTATCTATATTTCAAAGTTGTGGTTATGTAAAACAGATCATGCCTAATTTTAATGTGAGACGAGGGTTTTTATATTTATAATTTTGGGGTGTGACACTATCAAATTCAAGTTAAAGAAATGTCTTTTTATTTCACATGGAATGCCTCTTCTTTTAAATAATGGAGATACATGATGGGAAGGAAGTGGGAAATGAAAACTTATTCTGTATGATACAATTTTGGTGTATTAAGGCAAAAATGTTCAATATTATCAATTTTCGCTTTAATCGATTCATGAACATTGGTTATTGGTTGATTATGTTGATGTGGAGCTTAATGTCACGCCCTACCTATAGAGGTTACGTCATGCAGGCATTGAGTAGGACGCTGCATGACAACTGCACGGCGAAAGGAGTTTCTAGAGTCTTCCGGAGTTATCTAGAGTTGTGTAGAAGATTCTAGATATGTATAGAAATGTGTAAAATGTTATAGAAGTGTGTGGAAGGTTTTAGAGTTCTCCAGAGTAGTATAGAAAGTTCTAGAACCGTCCATTATGGATGGGGATGCTTATAAATAAGAGTGGGACTTCATTTTGTAAACATCTAGTCCTAGAGTGAGTCTTGAGATCCTTGTACAGAGTTTGTAAGCGAGCCTTGTACAAAGCATTCTTTGAAGTAATAGAAGTGTTCTTTCCTTACCAATTTAAGTGCCTTAGTGTGTGTGAGTGTGCAAGCCAAGTGAGGAGAGGGCGAGCCACTACAACACTAGTAAGTGCCCGAAGGGAGTGCGTTGGCTAAGGTAGGCACGGGAGTTAGGCTGACCAAGTACTTGTAAGAGTAGAAGCAATGTCTTGGTGCCGTGCGGGAGTAGATAGAGTGGCACTAAAACTCTAAGCGTGTAACAGTTGGTATAAGAGCAGGTTTGTTAAGGGAGCTTTGTTTGAGTAGACATGGCTAGCACCGGAGACCACCATGTCCACGTTATGGAGTAGAGCTTGGAGGAGAAGCACGTCACACACTTGGTCTACATGGAGACCAAGTTCAACAGGCTCGAAAGAAATATTGCGGAGCTCTACGAGCTAATAGACAGCATGGGCATCAAGGCGCGAGAGAAGGAAAAGGGACTTGCATGATATAGTAGACGACTTGCGCGTGGAGATTGCCGAGTGCAAAAAAGATTTCTCCCAGGCGCGAGGTCATGGTGAAGCCAAGGAAGAAGAAGGCGCTGGAGCCCAAAGAGTATGATGGGGTAAGGAATGCGCGGCAGATTAACAACTTCTTCTGGCACATGGAGTGGTACTTCGAGTGCATGGACATCGAGGACGAAGAGGAGAAGGTACAGACAGGCACCATGTACCTCACGGACACTGCCACTCTATGATGGAGGCAACGCTTTACTGACAGGGACGTAAGAGCAGTTGACACATGGGAGGAGCTCAAGAGGCAGTTTTACCCCGAGTGCGTCAAGGATCTCGCTATGATCAACCTAAGGCGCTTGAAGTAGAAGGTCAGTATAAGTGAGTATGTGAAGGAGTACTCCAACTTGATGCTAGAGATTCCAGAGATGTCGGAGCGGTAACGCTTGTGCTTGTTCATAGATGGGCTGCAATTTTAGGTGGCCACGGATCTTAGGAGGAGGGAGCCTGGAGACTTAGCTTTTGCAATGGTTATAGTGGAGTGGCTTGAAGACTTTAGGTGCGATGACAAGAGGGCATGTCTCCCAGGAAGGACCACAGTAAAGGTGGGGGAGACCGATGCTCCAAGAAAAGGGACTTGCCCAAGTCCAGCGATGATGAGCACAACAACGAGGAGAGACGCCCACACCATGACAAGGGCAAGGACTATAGAGAGAGGTCCAAGCCTAGTTGCAAAGGGGAGCGCCGCGACAAGGGCAAATAGGAGCCGAAGTGCTACTTGTGTGATGGGCCGCCATATTGCGACACAGCCCCAATAAGAAAACCATGAGCGCTTTTGTGAAGGATAAGGGCAAGGGCAAGATGGACGATGCAGGGATCGATGAAGACAAGTGCATGGGAGCTATGCAGATGTTGAGTAGCCTGGCGCATGACACCAAGAAGAAGGGCAAAGCAAAGAAGGTAGCCGTGGTACGCTATGTGAATGCACAGGTTGGTGGCGAAGCCGTGCAAACATTGGTGGACACGGGCGCCACACACAACTTCATTACCCCGAAGGAGGCGCAGCGACTTGGCTTGGAGATGCGCAAGACGGAGGGCTGGATCAACACTGTCAACTCCAAAGAGGCACGTGTGAGCAAAGTGTGCAAGGAAGTGGAGCTATGCATGCAAGGGTGGAAAGGTAAGGCTGACTTTCAGGTTACAGAGATGGACGACCACAGCATGGTGCTGGGGCTGGAGTTCATGGACAGGAACAATGCCGCGCCAATACCATGCCTTGGTGCGTTGATGATACATGGAGGTGAGGAAGGCAAAACTGCATGGATGGTGCAGTTTGTGGGCAGGAAGGAGAGTCCAAAGGTAGCAGTCAACAAGATGGAGCTCGTGAGGACCTCACATCTCTCGAATAGCGCACGCACGTTTGGGCCAAGGACATATGCGCAAGTGCTGATGACCTGCGAGAGGCTAGGTCAGCTGAAGAGACCGTGACGAGGGCGTCACGAAAATGGGTGGGGGAGAATGTCACGCCCTGCCTATGGAGGTTACGCCACAAAGGCGCTGAGTAGGACACTGCATGGCGAGAGGAGTTTCTAAAGTCTTCCGGAGTTATCTAGAGTTGTGTGGAAGATTTTAGATATGTGTAGAATATTGTAGAAGTGTGTGGGAGATTCTAGAGTTCTAGTATGGAGAGTTCTAGAACTGTCCATTAGGGATGGGGATGCCTATAAATAGGAGTAGGACTTTATTTTATAGACATCAAGTCCTAGAGTGAATCTTGAGAGTCTTGTAGAGAGTTTGTGAGCTAGCTTTGTACAAAACATTCTTTGTTGTAATAGAAGTGTTCTTTCCTTACCAACTTAAGTGTCTTAGTGCGTCTGAGTGTGCAAGCCAAGTGAGGAGAGGGTGAGGGCCACTACAACACTAGTAAGCGCACGAGAGGAGTGCGTTGGCTAAGGCGAGCATGGGAGTTAGGCTGTCCAAGTACTTGCAAGAGTAGAAGCAACTTTTTGGTACCGCACGGGAGTAGCTAGAGTGGTGTTGAAACTCTAAGCCCGTGACATTAAGGTTGCTTTCTTTCCAATATTTCTTCAAATTTGTTGTTTCTTAAACACCTACGGACCTTTTAGTTAAATAACAATCTATATGATACATGGTGCCTCAAATTTTCTTATTAAAAGTTAAAATTTTGAATTATATTTTCTCCAATTTCAATTTCAAGATGCTGCATCGGATCATCAGTGCTCCCAAACATAGTGTTAGAAATTATGTAGTTTTGTTTTGCTGAGACTAATTTTATTACTATAGAGAAAGAAACCGAGTAAACATTGTTTGCAGTTTCCATATCAGCTTGTGTTCTTGGTAGCACCTTTTGTGGAGGAACATACAAAGGCATCAACATTGAAGACTTAGAATTAATTTGTTGGTAAAGTTCTGTATATATATATATATATATATATATATTAATCGCTCTTATGCATTGCCTCTCTTAACATCCTTATGTAGTGAAAGGGCTTAATTTTATGGGTTATAAACCACAGAAGGGTAGATAATGTTGGTGCCAGAGATGGGATGCGCATTTCTCAATTACTTCTTTGTAGTTCGCATTTACCAGTCACAATATTTAGTTTATCTTTCAATTTTAGAAGAAACTGAGATTTTAGTGCAGTCCATCAGAGTATCTGTGCATATTTATATATACTATATGGATGTATTATATATATACTGAGCTTTAGGATGGAATTAATTAAATTTTTCCATTAGTACAAAATAACAATTTCTACTCTGCTGTATCTTTTTCATTTTGATTATGGCTTTCCCTTTCCATTTTGTTAATTAATATCGTGTTTTTTTTCATGTACTCGAACATCAGTGAAAGCTAAAACATTAGCATTATTTGATTGACCATGGTGCGTGGTGGACTAGTGGTCAAGGAGAGATATTACTGATCCCTTAAAAATTGATGGCTTCATTGTGTCATTCTTGCGGCTAGTTTGGAAGCTAAAATCTTGAAATTTGCTACACTTTGTTCTTAGAAAATTTTGTTTGGTTCGTATTTTACTTGATTTATTTTTTTTCCTTATTTCATATTGCATTTTTAGTTGGCAACTAAATGGTTGCAGCTTGTGCCTTAATTTAGTTTTTGGGATTAAACTTTGACTGGTTTGACTAATGATATGATTTGACTTCACAAAGTTGTGATAAGATCAGGTCAAATTTCCATGGAACCATTCTATTCTGTTTTGGTTTCCTAGAAAATGAAAGTTCTAACAAAATGAAAAGGCCTTATATCTTTCTATGTCGTGCCCATTCTTTAGGTAATAAGATCAGTGGCATAAAATTCTAACAAATTATGCTTTGGGTTGTATCCTACATCTAGTAAATTTTTTCTGCTAGTTCACAACAATGCCTTAATATTACAATATTGGCTTCTACCGCGATGCTCAGATATTGTTATCCCTAAACCTCTATATATTTAATTATGATCATAATTAAATCCATAATATTGGCTTGTGATTACAATTTTTCTCATTCAATTTCTCATCATCTGTCATTTATCCTCATCTGTCAGGTCTGTTTTTACAATGGTGGAGAGGATTTCGGGACTCTTTTCACAGTCGGCGGATTTTCTCAGTAGTATGGAGCATGTACTTTCTTAATGTTCCATCCCTCCTTTCAAGTATTATGTTTTCAAATCTTTCTTGAGTGTCTAGCTTAGGTTAATGGGAAGTTTGCCTTATTTATTCTAAAAGGAAAAAAGAGGAGGGAAACAAAAAGTAGGCTTTCCTTCAATATTAAATTATTTAGTTTGATTAGAACTCGCAAAAGAGTTGTTTTTAAACAAATAATTATAAGTATGAACGAATAACGTTACTGCTCACTTGAAATCAATTTGTTTTAAATGCTGCGAAAAATTGAAGTGGACTTTGCTAGAATACATGTGCAAATAACCTCACTTTAACAGGACAAGCAAACGGTTTTTAGTCTGTGTGTGTCTTTGCCAAGCTGAAATTGCATTTATACTTGCAGCAAACAAGCTCTATGCTTCCTACTTGTGATACCCCTCGATTCTAGAGCCACGGGTGATCAAGTCCGAGCACAGAATACAAGGGATATCAAACAATTAATATTTAAACAAGCATTGGAATACAAGATGAATTAAGAATAAATAAAGAAGCTGAAAAGAAAACTAAATAAATAATCCTCATTTAAAAAAAATCCTCAAATAAATGATAATTAAAAATCCCATACTAAAATCCTCCAATCCTCTGATATCAGTAATTAATTAAACTACAACTCGGGAATCCATATTGTGGACCCCTAATAATATTTTAACTGAAATAACCGAACCGAAATAAAAATAGTAAGTAACTAATGAAGAGGAGTCCTACGTAGAGTCGGAAGAGTGAATGGATGTCTCTGCTCGGCACGAACAATCTCTAAGACTGGAACTGACGAACACCTGAAAAATAATGGTGGGTCAGGCCCACATACAAGTTCTAATCTACTGCATCCCAAACAGAGACCCGATACACGTACGCATCCTAATTAATTCAACAATAACTAAATACTCCATACATAGATATATACACACTAAAGGAACCTCACTAGACTATAGAGTTGTCTCAACCTGAATAGTAGGTAACATGCAAAACGCACCTATAGTGGGCATGAGTACCTAGACCTACCAGGGTACACAACTACACTATATCTAGCTACACATCCCTGGCAATATACGCATCCTAACCACTGATCCTGAGACTCAAGCTCATATCATGGTGTATAATTATATATGTAAAATCCGTCATATCCAACCATCAAAATAAACTATCCAATTATTATTTTAATAATATGTCATCCAACTGTTCCGTTGACCTGACACGAATAAGTAGGACTTAACACTGTGGTTAATCCGTTCCCTTATTAAAAATAGGTAGGACTTAACTCTTAAGTTAATCCGTCCCTAATATGCCCCCATCCCATAATGGTGCATTAATCCATATCATAACCAAATAAAAGTTTCCGATCCAAGGATAATGTAAATAATATTTACATCTAATAATTCAAATAAACATGATATAAATCATATATATATCTTTTGCATTTATTTGAACAAAAATATCAATTCTAATTAGCATGCATTTAATTTACATCACAAGAAATTAACATGCATCTCAACTAAATTGTTCATCTCCATATTCTGATTAAATTAATTTAAATCTAAACAATTGATTAAAATAATTTAATCCAAGAATATTTAATTAATTTATCCTTTTAAAATTAATTAAATTCCATACTTAGCATGTAAACTTAAATAATGGATTCCAATTCTTAATGAATCTACTTACATTAAATAAATATATATTATCGATCCATCAACCAAAAACCACAATATTAATTTAATATCTTAGCATTTAATCAGACTTACATTTAAAAATATTAAATGTAAACACATCTAATCAGAACAAAATCAAAAGAGAACACATACAGAATAATTAAAAATAATTTGCTTAAATATTCCATGCAATCCCATTAAAGAAAAACATTTATTTACTTTTTCTCCTTTCTCGTTCCACGTGCCCACATATAAAGAACAAGTTATGAATTTCACAACACAAACTGATTCTAGGAACTGATTCTAGGAAGCTTATTTTATATATATTCCGTAAAGCAATATCATCATGGGTCTCCTCATTCGACGTGCATGTTTTGTAAGGAAAAACAAACTTCCATTATTATTTTATAACAACCTTTTTCCTTAAAAGTAATTGTACATCGTTCGGCGTGTATGAAGACAAAATTGATTTATACAAATACCCAAAACTGATTTCATATATAAACACCAAACTGATTCAATTGGAGCATTTTTCGTTCCGCGCGCAGACCATATATGAACAACTTTAATCTAATCTAGTTTATATACAAACCGCTTCATACTAAAATCATGATATATAACAGCACATGAAAATTTAATTTATCAAAATATGAAAATTTATCACAAACTCATTATTAATTTTCAAATAAATCTATATAAATAGATCCAATTAATTTATTTAATAAACCTGGAATTAATCTAGCATGCATAGGGTATGAATCAAAGGAGAAGAGAAGAATTAGAACTTGCCTCTAGGGATTTGATAAAAACCCTAGCCTCCTTCTTCCTTTTTCTCTTCCTTCGTCTTCCTTCTTTCTCCCTCTAGAATATATTATGTGATTTATGTTCTAACCCCTTTTACAACCCTATAGTTATATATTTATAGGCAACTAAAATAACCCAAAAATCCTTTTCCCAATCCAAGTCAAACTAATAATAAAAATAAACTAAAATTTAAATACTAAAAAGGTAACTACAATATATTAAATTCCCAAACAAATACACATCATCATATATAATTTAATTTAAACAAATAAGTCAAATATACATAATTTTAGCACACCATTTAATTTAAACAACCAATTCAATTAACACATAAACAAATAATTAAATTAATTAAACAAGTAAACAATTAGCCATAATTAAAACGCAATTAAAATAATTTAAATAATACCGAGACTATCCTTTCAAAATTAGGGGTATTACACTACTCCTCTGGTAGAAGTCTATTTTCTGTAAATAGAAGCCGTTATCACCATGTATCTGTGAACTTATATCTTATAATCTTGATGTGAGTTTTTGATTTCATATTTTGGAGTGGCAATCTTGGTTGACTTGGAAACATGAATCTTTTAGAAAAACATATGGAAACATAATGGGAACAAAAATTGTAGATGACATGAATGCTTTGAAATAGCTAGATTTATGTTTTTGTTCATGAGCGGAAACAGAGTTATGTTCTAGTTTATGTTCTAATATTATAGTTTTATGCTTTATTATTATTATTATTATTATTGCAAGTAAAAAGGGTGATGGTAGAACATAAAGCAACATGAAGCAATGGGAAAATTTTTAGCTCATTTCTGTCCTGTTTTTGTTCAGAAAGAATAACATGAAAATGTATGTTAAAACTTGAATAAACTACTCTATCTTGTAGAACTTGAATGAAACTACTTCTATCATAAATACAAAACGTAGATTTATTGATATATTAGCAAAAAAAGCAAAGAAAACAAAGATTAATTTTCATTAAAGGTAATTGATACTAAATCTAATCAAAATCGATGTGGGATGAAGTAGACATATTTGTTAAAATTAAATATAAAGGGAGAAATGTCATGTTAAAAAATAGAATGGGAAAAAAAAAAAAATCAAGATAAAAAATATAAATATATAAAAACTCAAGTGGCCGTTCCAAAAACAAAACCAAAAAAAGGTCACATCACCCAATTTATAAAACTAATGGAACGCTTATTAATTGTCATTTTGGTGTACCCACACATGAGCTGATTTTACTGTTTAGGTGATGAGTTAACTTTTTCGTTTTATTATTAAAAGCAATAACTTAAAAAGCTTTACATCTAATTTGCAGTTAAGCTAAAAATTAAAAAAGAAATAGTATTGCTATTCCATACGGATGTGTTTTTCCTTCCACCAGTGATGCACCAACCAAAAATAAATTTTCATTATTTTTTTGAAAGTATAAAAAAATTAAAAAATTTATAAAAATAATAATTAATGAGTCCACGAGTCATAACAAGTTGACCCTACCCATTTTCGACTCGCTCATTTTCAATCTATTCTGAACGGGTTGAATATAAGTTTTGACTTATGTTGACCTGTCTATTTTCAACCTAACTCAAACCAAACCCAACCCAATCCAACCTGATCATTTGTCACCCTTACTTCTATACTATATATTCTTCAATGTATGCTACGGTTTCTTTAGTTAGAAACAAATATATGTGGGTGTGGAATGGTGATGATATAGTATAGTTAAGATCCAAAAAAGAAATAACAATTAGGAAATAAAATATTATTTGAGATCAGAATTGAAAAGAAAAGAAAAAACACAAAGAGGGTAATTGTGACTGTAAAATTGTCACAAGTATAAGTAACAAAATTTTGCAGTCTTTTTTAATTGATCAATTATGCAACAAATAAGGAAGTGGAATCCTCCATTATTTGTATTTGGCATAAATAGTTAATTAAAATTTTTTTGATTAGACAATTCATTGCAAATGTTCAGTGGACCGTGTCAGTATCACTACTCATATATTATAGAGGGCAGGTCAAGGTGCTTTTTTAAGCTATTTTGAACTGAACTTACCTTATATGTTGTAATTCTGGGTTAATTAACATTATTCAACTTATTATTTGCAAATTAAAGAAAGATGTCCAAATATATACTCCTAAATTATGATGTTCAAGATGGAATTAAGTTGGGTGAGAGTTAAGGTGTTGGTTACATGTACCTGTTAATTGTGGAAATGAGTTGGTCAGAAAATTAAGGTGGGGAAAGCAATATCCGACCAATGGTAGTCGGAGCTGAGTAATTTTTGCAATTAGATCACTTGGCTTCTAGTTTTGATACCAACCCATCATCCTCACCTCCAATCTAACAGTCACAATCTATATCACAACTCTCTCTCTCTCTCTACAATGCTCTTTCTCTCTCCACATTGTTTATACAGTGTTATTGTATATATATATACACACACACACACACACACATTTCCACCCTCTAAAGTTTAGACCATGAAGCATGTAAACCTCCTTGAACTTGGATTTCCTCCGGTTTAGGGATTCTGTACACTACTTCAACATGTCTACAGCACAAAGCAACGCATCTATATCACACAATTACATCACAAAACGTAACATTGCAAGCATGGGAGCTAGGATTTAAAAAAAAAAAAAAAAAAAAAAAAAAAAAAAAAAAAAAAAAGAAGTATTAGGAAAAGAAAAATAACATAATTTTGAAAGAAACGAATTAGAGTATGATTGAATAAGGAAATTTTGACTTCGTTTTTAAAAGGAAATTAAAGAAATTTAAAGAGTAAATGAAGAAAAAAAGTTAAAAGAATTTTGAAAACTTAATATGTTTAAGAGGGCATAATATACAAATTTCTATATATATGCAAAAATTATTTTAAAAATTTATATATATTATATAGGGAAGGGCCAGGCAGGGGGTCCCCTCATATGCTGGCTCCGCCCCTGATTGCAAGCATTTTTTTAAACAACATGCATGCAACATATTATGTCTATATTACAACTCTCTCTCTCCACATTGTTTATACGGTTGTTAATGTGTATATATATTTCCACCCTTCAACCTTCTTGAACCTGGATCTCCTCCAGTTTAGGAGATTCAATGTTAATACAGCACGTATGCTTCTATAAATTTCATCTCTAGATGGAATATTTTAATATTAAGAAAAGACATCATGATATAAATCTTTTGCATAAATGTTAGGGTAAAATGTAAAAAAAAACTTTTAACTATATTCGAATAGTAAATAACCTCCTTGAAGTATTTTTTTGTTCATAAAACTTCCTAAACTATCACAATTACTTGCAAAATGCCCAATTGCCTTGACTAATTTTCATTAAATTATCGTAGTACATTTTTTTATTGAATTACACTTGATCTATTTTCCTTGTTGAAATAATTTATGCAAAAAAAATTAATATTAATTTGATGAAATATTCTTTATTAAATTTGCATAAGTTTGCTTTTAATTTTTAAAATTAATTATTTAAATAAAAATCTTAAGTAGAAAATTTTGAAACAATTTAAGTAATTTCTTAATTTTTCATTAATATTATATGAAAAAGAAGGTATTTTTTTTTAACTACACTAATTTTTTTTTTAAAGTGAGTGTAATAAGTTTTATTATAATAAGTTAATCATTTTAGAAAATAGTAGCTATAAATCTATTTATTTATTTTCATTTTTATGATAAATTGATACTAATTATAAAATTAAGGTAAATGGTGTAATTAATATTTAAATTCAAATAAGAAAAAATATAGTAAAAATAATTTGATAAGAAATGACAAATTTAATAAGAAAGAGCAAAATAGTCTTTTGTGACGAATTTGTCTTTAATTGCAACAAATCAATAGTTCAATGAGGGCAATCTTTAATTTAGGAAGTTATTTACAAAAAAGCTGTAGATTAAAGAGATGTTTTTGCAATTTATCCTAAATGTTATATATATCGTATGGGGCCTCCTATGATTCCAGGAATAGTTGGAAAACAAAAAAAGTCTCATATTAGATTTTGTTGCAATAATATATATTTTTCGAATCTGTTTGGGGGGGGGGGGGTGAAAAGGAGCCTTCATGTGTCAAGTGATAAATTTTAAGAAACCCGATATAATCATCTTTACAATATGTAATACCCCTAATTTTAAAAGGACAGTCTCGGTATTTATTTATTTGTTTTAATTATATTTTTAATTATTTAATTGATTATTTGACTAATTACTTATGTGTTTAATTGAATTAGGTATTATTTAATTAGTTGATTATGTGTCTATGTATTATTTGTATTTATTTATGTGTTAATTGTTTAATTGGATTATGTGCTTAAATGATATTTTGATTAATTGTAAATTAAATGTTTTCTTTTCTTTTATTATTTTATTTTATTTTTCTTTTATGGTTATGGTTAGTAGTAATGGGCCAACCAATTGGGTCCCATGGACTACTTGGATAGGAGGTTGGATGTGTATGGATTATTACCCATGGATAATTGTGTATGTATATATATAGATATATATTATATAAATATATAAAAAGGAAAGTAATTTATTAATTACTTTTATGGTAACTTAGATAGTAATATTTAATCTGATGTATATGTTTTATATTTAAATAATAAAAATATTCATAGATTTGATACGTGTTATGTTTTAAGTTACTTTATAATATTATGATAACTTAAGTATTATTGGATAATCCATTAATAAATAATAGAATGTGTATAATTTATTTATCTTATTTATTTAACAAACATATACATAAATTATATACGTAACATATTTTATTTACCTTTTTAATATATATAAAAGGGAAAGTAATTTATTAATTACTTTTATGGTAACTTGGATAGTAATATTTAATCTGATGTATATATTTCATATTTGAATAATAAAAAAATATATAGATTTGATACGTGTTATATTTTAAGTCACTTTATAATATTATGGTAACTTAAGTATTATTGGATAATCCATTAATAAATAATGGGATGTGTATAATTTATTTATTTAATAAAGATATACATAAATTATATACGTTACATATTTTACTTACCTTTTTAATATTTTAATATTTAATTTTTTAAAGTTGACTTGGATTGGGAAAAGGGTTAAGGTTATTTTATTTAGCCTATAAATATATAGCTATAGGTTGTAAAAGGGGATTAGAAATATTCACGTGATATATTCTAGAGAGAGAGAGAGAGTTAGAGAGGGAAGGAGGAAAAAATATCCTGTAGAGAGAAGATCAAGGAAGAAGAAGTTTAACTTTCAATCTGAAAGTTTAAGGCAAGTTCTTCTTCTATCTCTTTCCCTTTGATTCGTGTTTCTATGCATGCCTAGGAAATTTCAGGATTTATTAAACACATAAAATTAAATAATTATGCATGTTTAATTGGATTAGAACATAGGTTTTATGAAATTGGTTCATATCTGTTATTGTGTTATGAATTAATAAATGCATGATTTTGATTTGATTTCCGGTGTGAATTTTTATATGTTTACATTATGTATTTTTCATATCTGTGGAATGATGGAACGTAGAAACATGCCTAGGATTCCTGAACATTAAATATGAACTAGGTTTGGGTTTAAATAAATTTAAATAGACTCAATCATAATGATACTTGCTATTTGAATGTTTTAAATATATGAATGGATTTAATCTTTTAAAAAGTTTTATCAATTGAGATTAAATGTGTAGGATGAATTGGATACGGAGAATGCTTATTTGACGGTATAATAAAATATCATCATGTATAAGATTCAGTTTGTGTAGGACATATGATATAGGAAGCTTAAATAAATAATAAGTCATTCATATTTTGTGATAACTTGATATCATATTATCATAGTTATTTCTGGATTGTTTGATGTATTTCCTTAATCGTTACATCAATTGTTAGATTGTGTGGTTTAATGCACCGGTATGGGACTGTGACATTCTAGGGACGGATTAACTTATCAGTTAAGTCCTACCTATTTTATATAAGGGAATGTATTAACTAAAATGTTAAGTTCTACTTATATTCAAGTCAGGTCAGCTGAACAAGTTGAATGACTTATGGAGGATTAATTTATTATATATGGGAATGGATTAACTAAAATGTTAAGTCCTACTTATATTCAAGTCAGGTCAGCTGAACAAGTTGAATGACTTATGGAGGATTAATTTATACTGGATAGGATGGTTACTAAATTATATATATATAAGTATGGTGCCATGATATGAGCTTGAGTTTAAGGATCAGTGGTTAGGGCGCGTATATCGCCAAGTAATTGTGTACCCTGGTAGGTATAGGTACTCATGCCCACTATATGTGCGTTTTGCATGTTGCCTACTATTCAGGTTGAGACAACCCTATAATCTAGTGAGGTTCCTTTAGTGTGTATATATATATATACGGACTACTAGTTACTATTGGATTGACTAGGATGTATACGTGTATCGGATCTCTTCTTGGACTGTAGTAGAGTAGAACTTGTTTGTAGGCCTGACCCACCATTATTTTTCAAGTGTTCGTCAGGAGTAGATGTTGTTCGTGCTGAGCAGGGGTCAGTCTACTTCATTCTTCCGATGCTACGTAGGAGTTCATTTATGATTCAGTTTCCTGATTTAGACAGTTATTGTTGTCATTTGTTTAGTTTGAATTTTCTAGGGGTCCACACAGTATGGATTCCTGAGTTGTATTTTGGAGGATCAGTTGTATCAGAAGAGTTTATTAATTAATGAAAATATATTCTGAGGTTTATTATTAGATTATCATTTTAGTTTCTTGTCAGCATTTTATTTATTCTTCTTTATTCTTTTGTGCTCTGTATTCGTTTATTGCCGATTTGTTTTTAATATCCTCAGGTATTCGGGCGTGGGCCTGGCCAACTCGCATTCGGAAATCCGGGGGTATCACAGTTGGTATCAGAGCACTCCAGGTTCAAGTGTCCTTAGGAGTATCTTTCGTTATGTGACTTCCGCGTTGCGTCCCTTAAAACTTAGAGCCCGTATTAGGATTCGTTGTACTCTATTTACGGTTTGTTAGGAGGAGCTGATGTCAATTGTATTTTGTAGTCATAGAATGGTTGGCACTAGAAAAAGGATGGGTTCAAGGCGAAAGCGATAAAGACCCAAAGGAATAAAGGAGTACGTTATCGATTTCGTTGCCAAAAGGCAGAGTTAGGGATTGATGGTTTAAATTCGTTTGACGTTACTTTAAAAGTATAAGCCAAGGAAGGATTTAGGTGTACGTGATAGGTCACCGCATATCGGGGCCAACACGATTTTAGTTGATCTTAAAAAGGAGACAAGCGAGGAGTAGGAGCTGAAGAGGATCCTAATGGAGGAGATTTATGTGTATCCAATAGAGAGGGTACTAAATCTTGAAGATGGATGATCGCGCGAGGTGATCTGAATTGCTAATAGTATAGCGAATGTTATTAGTAGAATTGGGGTTGATCAATCTACAAATAATTAAGCTTTCTTATCATCTCTAAAAAAGATATAGAAGAAGTATTTTTCAGGAGTTTGGGGATCGGATGTGTTTTTATCAGAACGAAATACATAATTTTTAAATCACATACAAGAGGGCATTGGTATTATGTTGTGACATTCTAATTTGCTTTATAAAACCAAGTTAGACAGTTTACATTCCGCATATAAGAAGGATGAGGGTTAATCCCTTGGTATTTGCTTAGGCAAACATTTGTGTTTTTAAGCTATTTTTTAAAAGATATGTTTCGAGGTTGGATGATTATTTACGAAACTATAAAAGGAAATTTTGAAACAATCTAGTAAGGTTGATTTCAACGGAGACTTTCTTTTTTAGAAAGAACGATATCCTAAGTAGGAGTATATCTTATTTTATTGTGTTTATCGTACGTGTTTTATTTTATTTTTGTTAATTACTCGAGATTTGGTATGTGGTTTAGTTGGGGACACAAGTATGTGATCAACTAACTATTGTTTTAATAACATGGAGTAATAATGCTATTTACGCTAGATTTGTGAGCGTACGGTCGTAGGATTTGGTAGATACACATAAATCTAGCTAATCTATTAGACCTGGACATGTGTCAATATGGTGTGTTTTGGGATAGGATAGTTAAACCATCACTACGAGTCAAACAATCTAGAACGATTTGTTTGATATACTTTACATTAGGTATGGATTTGTATCATATTACAACACTATGATATTATTGGTTGTTAATGTTTCAGTATGCGTGAGGTAGTGGTAAATAAAGATCACTGTAACGTCATGATGATTTATCAGAGGTACTGGATTTGCTGAACATCTTCTTAAAAATTTCAGAAGTTGTTATCAAGTCGGAAAGATGATTTAGTACTGGATTTAGTACTTATTGGAATAACACCGAGTGAGGATAGGAGATTGAGTAAATATTCATTAGTAAATTCTTAATCAAGAATTTATTCACGAGGGTGTGTCATTAGAAGGAATTTGCCGGTGTTGCACATGGAGGAGGAAACTAAGTCTCTTCATTTTCATAAATAATATGGAATTATTTTTTTATTCACAATTTGCAATAATTAGTTGTTGCTAGGAAATTGATAACTTATGTAGAGGATGGAAAGATTTCATATTCTTTTGAAGTTAGATAAAGAAGTCGGATTGTCATTAACTTGTCTTAAAGAAGCAGTGTGTGTCAAAGACAAGATGGTGAGACCAAACACCTATATAAAGATGAGATGCATGGTATGTATGGAAATGTCGTAGTTTGTTGACTTTTGTTGAGTTAAAGTCATAGTTGACTATTGATAAATGGAATTACCGATTGATTTTCGATATCGGCAAGTTTATCACGGTTCAGTGATGAATAGATTTAGTTACAGAATTCTCTTTTGAAGATGCTCTAATTTAAACGTTGGGTACAGACGAAAGCTGTTGATACCGGACTAACGGTACTTTTTATATACAAATTGGATGGAAGATGCACGGATTGAGTTTCACAACTTTTAGTTCTTCATCCTGGTGGAAACATGATGCTTCATGATAGGCAGGAGAAGGGACATAATGATTTCTCTCAAAGTCTAATATTTATTAAATAGTAGAGATGGACCATCAAAGATCACTGGATCATTTGCAGCCATTTCTTATACTAAAGTAGAAATAAGAAAGCATTTTACAGAATTAGGTGCGGGATTTCTAATTTTACACAAGGGTCAAGATTTTGGATGGGATATTGGTTGACTGATACATTAGGTCAACTTGATTCTTGTTTATTTCGAACTGGTAGGACTTCAGTTCATACAAATATAATGTATCACGAGACAGTTTAGATAGATTACAGTGGTGATTCACACTTTATATCAAGTTCCTTCTGGTGGAAGCAATGATATAAATGGATGCTCTCAACAAACGATATAATATTTAAATCTTTCGGTTGGTTGTTGAGTTATCAGATGCATTTATAGCAAGTGTAATAATAACACTTGTTATTACTACGGTAATTGAGAATGTCAATTTTGAATATTGGAGCTGACCTTGGAGACGGTATTACCTTACTCAGATGGAGTTTAAGGTACTCGAGGAGGATTTAGTAGTTTCTGTAAATAGTGATATGACGATCGGGCGACTGAGCTGGAAAGTTTATAATTTTTCTCGGTGTGCTCAGACGGTTATAAGGTACATCATGACATCAAATGTCGATTTTGGTGAACAGATACGGATAAGGATGCATATATAATTGCCCTAAGTGTAAAACTTGCTACAAAGGTGGAAAGTTGATCATCGGATATCGCATGAATCTTTAGCCACTTCCTATAACAAATATGGAAGTTGAACTAAACAGGTTTGACAGTCGGTGGGAAGGATCGACATTGATTTGGAATTTCAATTTTTCATATGGAATCCGAGTGGTGGATTGAGAAAGATTGTTTGAGGACATAAATTTGAGTGATGCTTATTTTAGAACTTCATAGCAGTTCTATAGTTCAGTGATAGTGGTGTTATAACATGTGGATGTCCATATTAGTGGATGCAAAGTGCTATTTCGAATGAGCTTTATGAAGATTTTGGAGCAGCAGCTCTACTTCATATCTATAGACGGAGGAATTAATCGAGAGATTAAATTAAACCATAAAGGATATGTTTAAGGCGTATATCTTAGATTTTCATGGATAGTTGGAAGTGTTTACTTCACTTGTCGAAATTTTGTCTGTGATATTGTTGGCACAAGGAGGTTAGTGTGACAACTTTGTAGGTTTTGTATCTTTGACAATGCATACCTCTCATTTGTTGGTTGGAAATGGAAGTAAGAGTTGTACAATCAGACCTCGACTTCATTTAAAAATATGTCGGAAAGAGATTCTTCCCTTTGTATTGAACTGCGCGCGGTTGGGAGGCAACAGTAGGATGTTGTAAATAGTTGAACTCGTATACTAGAGTTTTTATATCAGGGAGTAGTTTGCTCATTCTGTTTTCTATGTAGGAAGAAAGGCGATTTTTGGAGAAAGGTTAATTTTACTTATTACATTGACTTTTAGAAGATTGTATTTAGCAATTGATGCAGCCACCTCTGAATTGGCGTTACCAAATTATTAGCGCTGGGTGCATAGGAGTTTGTGCGTATATTCTATGGCACTTGAAGGTATGTAGATCATTCCCTTGTCGACATGAGAGGATTACATTGTTATTTGATACAACCTACGCATCGTATGATTATTGTGTTTTTAAAAATATAGGAACCCTGTATACCACTTGGTATATTGGAGTTAAGTGGAGCCCTTATAGTGAGGTTGCGCCTACTTGGGAATAGGAGGATGTTTTTCGCTCACAATTTCCAAACATAATGGAAGAAAGTAAGGGCGAATTCCGAGGACGGAATTCCTTTTGTTAGGGAGGAAGAATGTAATACCCCTAATTTTAAACGGATAGTCTCGGTATTTATTTATTTGTTTTAATTATATTTTTAATTATTTAATTGATTATTTGACTAATTACTTATGTGTTTAATTGAATTATGTATTACTTAATTATTTGTATTTGTCTATGTGTTAATTGTTTAATTAGATTATGGGTTTAAATGATATTTTGATTAATTGTAATTTAAATGTTTTCTTTTCTTTTATTATTATCTTTTATTTTTCTTTTATGGTTATGGTTAGTAGTAATGGGCCAACTAGTTGGGTCCCA
The DNA here is from genome assembly GCF_030987335.1 of Cornus florida. Lineage (NCBI taxonomy): Eukaryota > Viridiplantae > Streptophyta > Magnoliopsida > Cornales > Cornaceae > Cornus > Cornus florida. The sequence continues at coordinate 73,020,670 of NW_026775579.1, read as the reverse complement.
TGGACTACTTGAATAGGAAATTGGATGTGTATGGATTATTATTCATGGATAGTTGTGTATGTATATATATAGATATATATTATATACATATATAAAAATGTATTAATTACTTTTATGGTAACTTAAGTAGTAATATTTAATCTGATGTATATGTTTTATATTTAAATAATAAAAATATACATAGATTTGATACGTGTTATGTTTTAAGTTACTTTATAATATTATGATAACTTAAGTATTATTGGATAATCCATTAATAAATAATAGAATGTGTATAATTTATTTATCTTATTTATTTAATAAACATATACAGAAATTATATACGTAACATATTTTATTTACCTTTTTAATATATATAAAAGGGAAAGTAATTTATTAATTTCTTTTATGGTAACTTGAATAGTAATATTTAATCTGATGTATATGTTTTATATTTAAATAATAAAAATATACATAGATTTGATACGTGTTATGTTTTAAGTTACTTTATAATATTATGGTAACTTAAGTATTATTGGATAATCCATTAATAAATAATGGAATGTGTATAATTTATTTATTTAATAAAGATATACATAAATTATATACGTTACATATTTTACTTACCTTTTTAATATTTTAATATTTAATTTTTTTTAGTTGACTCGAATTGGGAAAAAGGGTTAGGGTTATTTTATTTAGCCTATGAATATATAGCTATAGGTTGTAAAAGGGGGTTAGAAATATCACGTGATATATTCTAGAGAGAGAGAGAGTTAGAGAGGGAAGGAGGAAAAAAAACCTTGTAGATAGAAGATCAAGGAAGAAGAAGTTTAACTTTCGATCCGAAAGTTTAAGGCAAGTTCTTCTTCTATCTTTTTCCCTTTGATTCGTATTTCTATGCATGTCTAGGAAATTCCAAGATTTATTAAACACATAAAATTAAATAATTATGCATGTTTAATTGGATTAGAATATAGGTTTTATGAAATTGGTTCATATCTATTCTTGTGTTATGAATTAATAAATGTATGATTTTGATTTGATTTCCGGTTTGAATTTTTATATGTTTACATTATGTATTTTTCATATCTGTAGAATGATGGAACGTAGAAACATGCCTAGGATTCCTGAACATTAAATAGGAACTGGGTTTGGGTTTAAATAAATTTAAATAGACTCAATCATAATGATACTTGCTATTTGAATATTTTAAACATACGAATGGATTTAATCTTTTAAAATGTTTTAGCAATTGAGATTAAATGTGTAGGATGAATTGGATACAGAGAATACTTATTTAACGGTATAATAAAATATCATCATGTATAAGATTCAGTTTGTGTAGGACATATGATAGAGGAAGCTTAAATAAATAATAACTCATTCATATTTTGTGATAACTTGATATCATATTATCATAGTTATTTCTGGATTATTTGATGTATTTCCTTAATCGTTACATCAATTGTTAGATTGTGTGGTTTAATGCACCGGTATAGGACGGTGGCATTCTAGGGACGGATTAACTTATCAGTTAAGTCCTACCTATTTTATTTAAAGGAATGGATTAACTAAAATGTTAAGTCCTACTTATATTCAAGTAAGGTCAGCTGAACAAGTTGAATGACTTATGGAGGATTAATTTATTATATAAGGGAATGGATTAACTAAAATGTTAAGTCCTATTTATATTCAAGTCAGGTCAGCTGAACAAGTTGAATGACTTATGGATGATTAATTTATACTGGATAGGATGGTTACTAAATTATATATATATAAGTATGGTGCCATGATATGAGCTTGAGTCTCAGGATCAGTGGTTAGGGCGCGTATATCGCCAAGGATGTGTAGCTAGATATAGTGTAGTTGTGTACCCTGGTAGGTATAGGTACTCATGCCCACTATATGTACGTTTTGCATGTTGCCTACTATTCAGGTTGAGACAATCCTATAATCTAGTGAGGTTCCTTTAGTGTGTGTATATATATATACGGGCTACTAGTTACTGTTGGATTGATTAGGATGTATACGTGTATCGGATCTTTGCTTGGACTGTAGTAGAGTAGAACTTGTATTAAAGTAGTCACCTTTTTATGGTTTTATATATGTTGTGTTTGAGAGTTCAAATTCAATAGTATTTCAATGTGTTGTATTAAAGTAGCCACCTTCTTATGGTTATATATGATGTGAAAATGAAATTTGAGACCTCCTTTTTTTCATGGTGTGTGCAAACTCAACATCTTCTCAAGTTTTCTTCTCCGCTCCTTCCAAAGAAATTGGATTTACACTTTAAAGCATACAACATTCTTTACATAGAATTTGAAGCTTAAATTTTTGCTCCATTAGAATCTGATCTGATTCACTGAAAGTATGTAAAACAAATTTCTTTTAATATGCACTTAATTATATGACTAGAAAATAAAACAGATCTCATATTTGTTTCTGTAACAATCACGAAATTCAACATAAATGCTAGTTCGAGTTCTTAGGTGTGAGGGATGTTAGAATCAAAAGCAACCATATATTCCACGTAGACATTTTTTTTTTTTTTTGGAATGGTTAGGCAGTGTATATTATATGTATAGGAAAATGTAGATGGCCAAGGAGGCCAATGGGGAGCCCAACATGCCAGGCTAGCCCAAAAGAGGAACCTACAAAACTGCAGCCCAAGAAGAGGCCCAGTACTCTAATCTAAGAATTAATCAACAAAAAGCTACCAGAGAAAAGCTTGAATAATAAAAAATAACCGTTGATAATAGAAAGTGACTGAGCAGGTATATAAAAAAATTAGTATTTTTTTTTTCGATAACCAGAGTATCCAAGTCTTTGACTAATTCATGCAGCCCGTGTTGCGAGTGTGAATTATATAAAAATGAGTATTGTCTTAGGACTATATATGAACGTCAGGCTATGAAAAAAGAAATTGTTTCTTAAACTCATGTTACTACATTACTCAATTTCAATTATTTTGTTAATTATTAACAAGAAAATGCAATTGTAGAAGCTCTTCGCAACCCACATTACTCATAAGTGTATTTAAATAAACTTCATTGAATAACTTGATAATTTTAAAAAATGACAATATATAAATTACAATAAATAACTAATATGGAACGGATGAAATAACACGTATTTATTCTTCACCATTTTGTTACATATTTTGAGGCAATTTATAACTGGAAAGCCTTTGTGTCTTCCATTAAAAAATTAGTATCCATTTGTTTTTCTTCATAATTTTAGCTCATGTATTTTAACATTATTGAAAGACCCTACAACTCTATAAAAAGCATAGGAATATTAAAAAGCCTCTCTCTATTTATTAGAATCAATTTCTCTCTCCACACTATTTTGTACATCATTCTCTCTATTAGTCTCAGCCAATATTTTACACCATAATTTTTTTAATTTATATATACATTTGAACATTTTTTTTTACCTTCATTTATTTAATTTTATCTTATTTCCTAACATCTGCAACTTTAGACTTGAAAGACTAGTGATGCCAATGTAAACAAAGCAATTTGTGCGCCTCTTCTTTTGCCAAGCCAATTAAATTTAGAGTTTTTATTAGTTGATCTCTTGTATGATTTTCCCACTATATATATATATATTATTCTCTTTGATATCTGTGATTTTTCGATAAGTAAATTTGTATATATTGAAAATAATGAGATTTACAACTAGACCTAGGCCCAAATATCGCCCAAAGACAAACCCAAAATCCACCCAAAACAAGGCCTGATGGGCTATCTGCTAACAACCATACAAATCTGTATCAATTGTTATGCACCCAAAAGCCGAGCTGTAATCTACTTACAGCCCACAAAAGCAAAGCCCAAAAGCAATCCCTGACATTAGAAAAACACCTATCTTATGTCATCCCCGAATTAACTAATTGCATCACCCACATCCACTGCTAAAATAAAAGTTTGATTAAAATTGAAACATTTTCATACACCATTTTGTTATATGTGCAAATAATTATATATATATTTTCTTTTGACAAAATTGTTTTTTCATGCCATAAACCATTTAGTGTGCGCAAACTCAACATTTTTTTTTTTTTTTTTTCCTTTAAGCAAGATGGTTTTTTATTGATCAAGCAATAAGTAAAAGCTCAACTTTTTTTATTTTTTATTTTTATTTATTATTTTTTTATTGTGTGTAAATTAAGATCTTCTGTAAGTTTTCTTCTTTGCTATGTTCAAATAAAGTGGATTTTATTGTGTGTCACTATTAAATAATTTTGTTCTTCTGTGGTTTATAACCCATAAAATTAAGCACTTTCAACACATATTTAGTTTATCTTTCAATTTTAGAAGAAACTGAGATTTTAGTGCATTCCACCAGACTATCCGTGCATATTTATGTATACTATATGGATTTCCATGAGTACAAAATAACAATTTCTACTCTGCACTAAGAACAAAATAGAACTGCGTTGTATCTTTTTCATTTTGATTATGGCTTTCCCTTTCCATTTTGTTAATTAATATTGTGTTTATTTTCATGTACTCGAACATCAGTGAAAGCTTAAACATTCATTATTTGATTGACTATGGTGCGTGGTGGACTAGTGGTCAAGGTGAGATATTACTGATCCCTTGAAATTTGTTGGCTTCATTGTGTTATTCTTGCTGCTAGTTTGGAAGCTAAAATCTTGAAATTTGATACGCTTTGTTCTTAGAAAATTTTGTTTGGCACTTATTTTACTTGATTTATTTATTTTTCCTTATTTCATATTGCATTTTCAGTTGGCAACTAAATGGTTGCAGATTGTGCCTTAATTAAGTTTTTGGGATTAAACTTTGACTGGTTTGACTAATGATATGATTTGACTTCACAAAGTTGTGATCAGGTCAAATTTCCGTGGAACCATTCTATTATGTTTTAGTTTCCTAGAAAATGAAAGTTCTAACAAAATGAAAAGGTCTATATCTTTCTATGTCATGCCCATTCTTTAGGTAATATGATCAGTAGCCTAAAATTCTAACAAATTATGCTTTGGGTTGTATCCTACATCTAGTTATTTTTTTCTGCTAGTTCACAACAATGCCTTAATATGACAATATTGGCTTCTACCGCGATGCTCAGATATTGTTATCCCTAAACTTCTATATATTTAATTAGGATCAAAATTAAATCAATAATATTGGCTTGTGATTACAATTTTTCTCATTCAATTTATCATCATCTGTCAGGTCTGTTTTTACAATGGGGGAGAGGATTTCGGAACTCTTCTCACAGTCGGCGGCTTTTCTCAGTAGTATGGAGTAGGTACTTTCTTAACGTTACATCCCTCCTTTCAAGTATTATGTTTCCAGGTCTTTCTTGAGTGTCTAGCTTAGGTTAATGGGAAGTTTGACTTATTTACTCTAAAAGGGAAAAAAGAGGAGGGAAACAAAAAGTAGGTTTTCCTTCAATGTTAAATTATTTAGTTTGATTAGAACTCGCAAAAGAATTGTTTTTAAACAAATAATTATAAGTATGAACAAATAATGTTACTGCTCACTTGAAATCGATTTGTTTTAAATGGTACGAAAAATTGAAGTGGACTTGCTAGAATACATGTGCAAATAACCTCACTTTAACAGGACATGCAAACGGTTTTTAGTCTCTGTGTGTCTTTGCCAAGCTGAAATTGCATTTATATTTGCAGCAAACAAGCTCTATGCTTCCAACTCAGTCTATTTTCTGTAAATAGAAGCCGTCATCACCATATAGCGACACCGTTTGACGTTTCCGTGAACTTATATCTTATAATCTTGATGTGAGTTTTTGATTTCATATTTTGGAGTGGCAATCTTGGTTGACTTGGAAACATGAATCTTTTAGAAAAACATGTGGAAACATAAAGGGAACAAAAACTGTAGATGACATGATTGCTTTGAAATAGCTAGATTTATGTTTTTGTTCATGAATGGAAACATAAAGCAACATGAAGCAATGGGAAAATTTTTAGCTCATTTCTGTGCTGTTTTTGTCTATCTTGTAGAACTTGAACGAAACTACTTCTATCATAAATACAAAACGTAGATTTATTGATATATTAGCAAAAAAAGCAAAGAAAACAAAGACTAATATTCATTAAAGGTAATTGATACTAAATCTAATCAAAATCAATTTGGGATGAAGTAAATATATTTGTTAAAATTAAATATAAAGGGAGAAATGTCATGTAATAAAATAGAATGAAAAAAAAAAAAATTCAAGATAAAAATAATAAATATATAAAAACTTAAATGGCCGGTCCAAAAACAAAACTAGAAAAAGGTCACATCACCCAATTGATAAAACTAATGGAACGCTTATTAATTGTCATTTTGGTGTACCCACACATGAGCTTATTTTGCTGTTTAGGTGATGAGTTAACTTTTCCGTTTTATTATTAAAAGCAAGAACTTAAAAAGCTTTACATCTAACTTGTAGTTAAGCTAAAAATTGAAAAAGAAAATAGTATTGCTATTTCGTACGGAAGGAAGGTGCTTTACTTGGACCATGTGTTTTTCCTTCTACCAGTGCACCTACCAAAAATAAATTTTCATTAGTTTTTTGAATGTATAAAAAAATAAAAAAATAAAAAATAATAATTAATGAGTCCATGGGTCATAACGGGTTAACCTTGCCCATTTTTAATCCGTTCATTTTCAACCCATTCTGAATGGGTTGAATATGTGTTTTGACTCATATTGACTCGCCCATTTTCAACCCAACTCAAGCCAGACACAACCCGCCCATTTGATACCCCTGCTTCTATGCTATATATTCTTCAATGTGTGCAACTCATATTGTTTCTTTAGTTAGAAGCAAATATATGTGGGTGTGGAATGGTGATGATATAGTACAGTTGAGACCCAAAAAAGAAATAACAATTAGGAAATAATGTTATTTGAGATCAGAATTGAAAAGAAAAGAAAAAAGACAAAGAGGGTAATTGTGACTGTAAAATTGTCACCAGTACAATATAGGTAACAAAATTTTGTAGTCTTTTTTAATTGGTCAATTATGCAACAAATAAGAAAGTGAATCCCTCCATTATTTGTATTTGATATAAATAACTAATTAAGAATTATTTGGTTAGATAATTCATTACAAGTGTTCGATGTGACCGTGTCAGTATTATTACTTATATATTATAGAGGGCTGGTCAAGGTGCTTTTTTAAGCTACTTTGAATTGAACTTACCTTATATGTTGTAATTCTGCGTTAATTAACATTATTTAACTTATTATTTGGAAATTAAAGAAAGATGTCTAAATATATACTCCTTGCTTATGATGTTCAAGATGGAATTAAGTTGGGTGAGAGTTAAGGTATTCGTTACATGTACCTGTTAATTGTGGAAATGAGTTGGTCAGAAAATTTAGGTGGGGAAAGCAATTTCCGACCAATGGTAGTGGAAGCTGAGTAATTTTTGCAATTATATCACTTGGCTTCTAGTTTTGATACCAACAACCCATCATCCTCACCCCCAATCTAACAGTCACAATCTATATCACAATTCTCTTTCTCTACAATGTTCTTTCTCTCTCCACATTGTTTATTATGTGTAATTGTGTATAAATATACATTTCCACCCTCTAAAGTTTAAACCATGAAGCATGTAAACCTCCTTGAACTTGGATTTCCACCGGTTTAGGGATTCTGTGCACTACTTCAACATGTCTACAGCACAACGCATCTATATCACAATACAACACAATTACATCACAAAATGTATCATTGCAAGCATGAGTGGAGCCAAGATTTTAAAAAAAGAAAACGAAGAAGTTTAAGAAGTAAAAAAAAAAAAAAAAATATTAGTAAATGAAAAATAAGAATTTTGAAAGAAACGAATTAGAGTATGATCGGATAAGGAAATTTTGACTTCTTTTTAAAAGGAAATTAAAGAAATTTAAAGAATAAATGAGGAAAAAAAGTAAAAAGAATTTTGAAAACTTAATATTTTTAAGAGGGCATAATATACAAATTTTTATATATATGTAAAAATTATTTTAAAAATTTATATATATTATATAAGGCGGGGCCTGGCAGGGGGTCCCCTCATATGCTGGCTCCGCCCCTGATTGCAAGCATGTTTTAAAACGACATGCATGCAACATATTATATCTATGTTAAAACTCTCTCTCACCACATTGTTTATACAGTTGTTAATGTGTATATATATTTCCACCCTTCACCCTTCTTGAACCTGGATCTCCTCCAGTTTAGGAGATTCAATGTTAATACAGCACATGTGCTTCTATAAATTTCATCTCTAGATCGAATATTTTAATATTGAGAAAAGACATCATGATATAAATCTTTTGCATAAATGTTAGGGTAAAATGCTAAAAAAAAAAAAAAAACCTTGAACTATATTCGAATTTGTAAATAACCTCCTTGAAGTATTTTTTGTTCATAAAACTTCCTAAACTATCACAATTACTTGCAAAACGCCCAATTGCCTTGACTAATTTTCATTAAATTATCATAGTACATTTTCTTATTGAATTACACTTGATCTATTTTTCTTGTTGAAATAATTTATGCAAAAAAATTGCATATTAATTTGATGAAATATTATTCATTAAATTTGCATAAGTTTGCCTTTAATTTTTTAAATTAATTATTTAAATAAAAATCTTAAGTAGAAAATTTTGAAACAATTTAAGTAATTTCTTAATTTTTCATGAATATACTACATTAAAAAAGAAGATATTTTTTATTTAAGCAATTTATTATTTTTTCATTAATATTATATGAAAAAGAAGGTATTTTTTAAATTACACTAATTTTTGTTTAAAATGAGTGTAATAAGTTAATCATTTTAGAAAATAGTAGCTACAAATCTATTTATTTATTTCTATTTTTATGATAAATTGATACTAATTATAAAATTAAGGTAAATGGTATAATTAATATTTAAATTCAAATAAGAAAAAATATAGTTAAAATAATTTGATAAGAAATGACAAATTTATAAATGATACCACAAAGATTATTGGACTAAATGCCCTTATTTATAAATTTTATAAAATATATAAAAATAATAATATTTTGTGAATTTACTAAAAGGGTACCCAAAGCGAAGTTAAATAAATAAAAAATAAAAAAACCAAACCAAAACATCTTCAACTCCAATAAAGTGAATAGAAAAAAATTAGCAATTTCCCAAAACCCAATTACAGAATTCAATTGAAGAATTGAACAAGTAGCCGCAGTCATCACCGTCCTCGGTGCCGTCGACATTTAGTGCACCGCCGATTCAATTATTCGTTCATCCTTGCTGTCGCAGATTCATCTTTGATCGTTGTTGAACTTACATCGTCGTTGGAGTCGCGACTATTACAATTGCTGCTCGCTGCCGCCGTTTCGGTAGGCTTAGAGGCTTAGTGCTTCATCGTTGGTTCCGTCCACTTCATCGCCGTTCATCGCAGTCAACAATCCATGCTCGCCGGAAAAAACAAGTCCTCCATGCTCGCCGATAAATACAGTCCCGCGACTCGCCGGTAAGTTCAGTCCCGCTACTCGCCTGTAAGTTCAATCCCGCTACTCCTTTCTTTATTGCCGTCTCGTCTTGACTCAATTCATTGTTGTCGTTTTATGCTTGGCTATTCAATCCGCTATTATTGCAAACCACCACTCTGATTCATTCGCTTAGACCCACGACGAGAACGGCGGTGAAAAACAGTGGGCCTTTTTTCTTACATAAACGGTGGTGAGTTTGGAAGATGTGTTGCTCTGAACAGTGGCGAAGCAGCAGTGAAGACCGGCTCGTAACAAGATTTCGTCATTGCATATTCTTTGCCCACTACTACGACGTGCTCGACAGTGAAAACAGGGAGTAGACTGAGCAATAGTGGCGGTGGTAGTGGAAGTTAGAGTGTATGCTGTCGTGTCGCGGCGGAGATCAGAGGCATCATCATCGTTGAAGTGCTTAGAGTTGTTGTTGGTCTCTTGTTGAAGAAGCTCGTTGTGTCAAACGCCTGGTTTGGACTTTGGACTACACTAACAGTTGCCGCTGCCATTCCAAACTCATCTTCATTGCTGTGAATCTGGCAATGAAGAAGAAGCTTGGTGGATGGAGAAGAACTCACCGGCGACTATGGATCCGGGGATGTGCGGGCGGCTAACGAGATCTCACGGCGGTTATGAGCAAGGGGCGGTGGAATTGGCTGGACTGAACTCAGCCGTGATGAAGACGGCGGCTCGTGGCATGATGGAAGCGATGATTAATATTGATGGCGATGATGGATGTGCACGGCTAGGAAGGTGATGGCAGTGATGGAGGCGGCGGCGGCGGCGAGCAAGAGATGGAGAACGGCAAGGATAGCTCGGCCGGTGGAGGGGCTGGGCTGAATCGGTGGCCGGTGAGCAACGGGCTGTGATGGTGAACTTGCGACAGAGAGTAGAGAAAAAGGGGTGGGTCGGGGTCCTGCCCATGAGAGGAGATTTGTTTGTTTCATATGGTAGGAGATGAGAAGTCTAGCGTAAGAGACGCTGAGAACTCTGCTGCTTCCCTCATGATTTGATGGTGGTGGGAGGAACTTTGGGCGGAGAGGAGAGAGAGAAGGAAGGGTATTTTGGGAAGATTAAAAGGGCAAAATGGGTATTACAGCAATAATTTAGGGGTGTTTATTACCTAGAGAGGTAATTTTGCACAATTTCAAAAGATTAGGGGTGTTTATTGCACACTTTTTTAAATAAGGGGTACAAATGTTACAAAAAGTATACTTCAGTGGTGTTTTCTGCACTTTTCCCATTTTATTTATATATGTATGATTGTTATTTATTTATTTGTTTATTAGTTATCACAACACGGTGAGCCGCCCCAACTTTCTCTATCTTTCTCTCTCTAACCCCTTTGTCTTCTTCATCACTCTGCCTCCCTGCTCCCTTCCATGGAGTGAGGAGATGATGGCCACCCTCTCACGGCTATAATAAACTCGGTGTGTTTCAATAAGTGCGTTATGTGAGTTTTTACGCCATTTTTGTTTTCTTCGGCTAGATCTGTTCATAAACTCGGCGTGTTTCAATAAGTGCGCTCTGTGGGTTTTTAAGCCATTTTGTTTTCTTCGGTTGGATTTGTTCATGTCCGGTTCGTTTTCGGATCACATGGGCGGATCTGTTATTTCTTCCGACTAGATTTCTGATCTAGGTCGGTTTTGGTTTTCCTGCCTTAATTTAATCTTTTTTTCCCTTGATTTGATCTTGTGCGGGGTTTCTTTGTGTGGTGGAGTGCCTTGTGGTTGTAACTTTGGAGCGGTTGCCGTGCTGGTGGCCAAACCTTTCGGTCTCTCCAATTTGCTGCGTTCTCCCATGGTAGTTCCGTTTGTAAAATGTTGGGCTCTGTTTTTTTCCATAAATCTGGAGCCTGTTCTTCATTTATTTGATTTGGTTCACGATTTGTATGTCTTTTTTGGCTTGGCTTTGTGCCTCTGTACTGCCATCTTGACTTTTGATCTTTGTGCTTTTGAATGAAATATATATATATATATATATATATATATATATATATATATATATATATATATATATATTTCATAATCTTGTTTATTTTAGAGTCTTAATCAATCTGTTTGTTTCCAACTCTGGTTTCAAATGAGCCAAACATACTTCATATAAAATCATCATCTCAGTCTTGGTAATTGACTAATTGTTTTGGCAATTGTCTTATTCACTAATGCTTATTATTATTTTTATTATTTCTTCTTAAATGATATTATCGTACATATTCTTCTAAATTCGGGAATGCAACAAGGAAAATGTGAGTTAAGAGTTTCATCATATGACATCATTCTGACATTACTTGGTGAACCTTACAATCACATCCCCGCTTACATAACACCCAATTGACATCCTTTGAATTTGTATGATGTACCATTTTTGTTTATTCTGCCTTGCTCTTCAACTCTTATAAAAGAGAGTGTATCTTTCATTGGTTTTATTTGATTGAATGGAAGAGAATATAACAAAATAATATCTTATTTTATTTGTTAAGAGAGAAAATAAGACATAGGGTTAATTATAAGAAAAGTTTTGTAATTTAAAATTTTTTGTAATAGCCTTATATTTTTTCTTTCATATCTTCCCTCCATATTTAGAGGAATAAAATTTTTTGAAGGAGGAAGGATGACTCATCCTCTAATCTCTACCAAACAAATGAATTTATTTCTTCCTTCTAATCTTCCCTTGACCCTTCTTCTTTCCTTCTTACTAAACTGACTATAAATGCTACATTATAAGTCTTTAATTTTTCCTCTTCCTCCCCCACCAGACAATTAAATAAAACCACAAAAAAAAAGGTATGTAGCTTTAATATTATAATCACATCACATTTAATTGATTCTGCCTCACTTTCCAAGCATATATGTAATTTAGTAGAAAAGCAAAGTTTTGATGCTGATTTCACTTTAATATTTTCCTGTAATTTACTTTAACTTGGACATTCTGATGCTTCGCCTATCATCTTTTCATAAGTATATAATTAATTTGCTTCTATTAATTACGTAGCTAGCACTATATAATTATTAAAATCACTTGGGAGAATTTTCTTGTTTGGGCATCATCAAATTAGAAACTGAAAACAAAAGTTAAAAAAAAAAAACTAAGAATTCCAACTTGGAAGCTAGTACTAGCTAGCTATGTATATCACATTTGAAAAGAGAGAAATAACAGTCACCTCATGATGAAACAAAGCACTACCTCCATTGCAGACTCTCAATGTCATAGTCAACTCATGATGAAACTTTTCTAGGTGAAATTAAGCTTGTGCTCCCATGCTGAAATCATAGCCAATGAATGGAATTTTCCGTACCAAGCCTCCCACATTGATCCCTTCTGGAATTTCCAGACATCCCAACCATAATAGCGGACCTGAAAGGGGGTAATATATTCGGGGTGAATTAGTACTATTATTATTATTATAATATGTATATGTTTTTGGATTGGGCTAAAATTACTTATGGTAAAAAATAAAATAAAATAAAATTTTTGGGGAGGCTCGCGATCCGCGCCCCTGCAACCAAGACAACAACAAACAACTGATACAACACCCCAACCGCCAAACCCAGTTCTGTTGGCAACACAACTACCACCGCCACCACCACCTCCATGACTGGATTTCCTTAGATTGTTGATAATCATGCCCTGTTGTATGAGTTCGGTTAGCAGGTAACGATTTTTTTGTTAATCGCTCTCTAGGGCACAGTGGGCTGGAATTTGCAATTTGAATGGGCCTTACTTGGGCTGTGTGGTCCACCTATTTTTTGGACTTTTCTTTTTCGGCTTTTTTTACTTGGTTTTGTATTCTGGGTATGCCCCATGTATTTGTACAGCTTCTTTTTGTTATATACTCACTTATTGAAAAAAAAAAAAAATCATTATATTTTCCCTCCGACAATTTATGTTGTTAGAGTAGTCATATATAAATTAGTGGTGTTCATGATCAACTTATCAAAGGAAATTAATGTAACTTAAGTGTCCCACCTTGGAGTTTGCTCAAATTTCAAGCTTAATTCACTTCTCGTACTAAATTGTATGTGTATTATCTGCATATCCATAAACCTGTTTTGGAAACCATAGCCCAGACCTCCCGACCCCAAAAATATAAAATGCACAAAATGTTCCTAAATACAACTTTAAGAGTTCGGAACTCAAAAAAAATATCTAAACGACTCTCGACACTCATATGTCATGCTTTCCATGCACATCAATGTAATACATAAAAAAAAGAAAAATGTCCCAAAAAGAGAAAAAATGGGAACCTGGCCTCACATAATTGAAGTTGGAGAACAATTTCAAACTTGATTCCAGGAAAACGCAACCGATTCCGCAAAGGCAATGAGTTATACTTCAAAAACAAATTTTAGAAGGCAACCGGTTCCGCAAGGGCAGTGCACTTTTTGTACAAACTGTTTTTGAAATTTTTTTTAAGTGCCTATGCCTGAAAACTCACCGATGATAAAAATAAAGTGTCCTTATACACTTACCTTGTCTAATATCTCGTTCTCATCGAATCGGAGTATATCGTCACAATCCAATTCTTAAATTTCGCTTCCGAACTCAAGATTCAAAATTCAAACAAAAAATACAATCCGATGGGGCTTGTTTTGACACCAAAATTGCAAATTACAATATTATATCTCACAATTCCCATCTTATATTTGAGTGTTTAGCTATATATCAACAGGATGAGGAGCTTTTGTGGCAGCGAGCTGTGTATTCAGTAGCCCTCAGATAAACTTTTTGTGATTTGTTATGAAATAAGGATCAAATAGGAATTTATGAGAACAAGAGAAAAAATAAATGATAAGAAAATAAATAGGCACACATACAAACAAGACAAGAATTGACGTGGTTCGGCTATGCTTACATCCACGGGGAGAAGACAGAACAATATTTCACTATGAAAATAAAGAGATACAAGGCAAAGTGGCTCACACCCAAAACCCAATTACACCCAAACTCTCTCACCCACTAACTGATATTACAAACTCACTCAATTGATTTGGGATGAGGGCAAGGCTATTTATAGCCAAAATGGGACACCAAAATGAGGCTACTTGGTGACCACTCAAAAGACTTGTTGGGCACACATTCTTGGAGGCCAAGAATAAAGCTTGATGAACACATATACTTGGAGGCCAAGAAGATGATGTCATGGGTGATGTAAGCTTCAAAATTGAGCCACATGTTCAACAAATTTCCACCTTGGTGAAAATTCAAATGAGCTACTGTATCTCTGGAAAACAAACTGTCTTCTCCACAAAACAAATTAATTAAGAATTTTAGTTAAGTTTGAGTCATCCTCAAACTTAAACCTCGGGCTCTCATTCTTCAACCCATGCATGTCTTGCGCAGCCACAAGCATACCTCCAGTATTTCTGTCAAACTCTAAGTGCTTACCAAAAATATCATCAGAAACTCTAAGTTTGACATTTCTTTCAGCAACCTTCTCCAACCGCCCACAAACCACCGGCTGGTAATGAAAAGTCATCTTCTTACCCTTGTGGAGAATAGGACGTCTTTGACTTTTCCTCACATCCCTGTTGTGACCAACTACTTGCCTCCCACACATCTTAATGGCACTTGAGTGGACTATCTCATTGCCACCAAGATTTTTGCAAGTCAATATCACACCTGTCCTCATGGGTCTGCCTCCCTATAAAGGCTGCTGCAATTTCGGTTGACATCTGAAAACAGATTTCATTCTCTCACCATGTTGTGTAGTCCCCTCACAACCTTTTTGAGAACTAGGATCGTAACTCCTCTTTCGAATTCTTCTTTTGCCAAGACCTGAACGCAGATTTCTTCTAGCTGTAGAAGACCCTGTAGAAGCTCCACCTGTTACTGTATTCCCTTGGAGAAGATACAAATTTTTCACCTTGGTGCCCTGTAGCACTACAAGAGAATCCATCACGACCATCATTGCTCCACCCTCTGTTACAACCTTGTAACCTTTGGAGTCTAGCACACCCACTGAAATAAGATTCATCTTCAGATCCGGTATATGTCGCATATCTGACAATGTTCTCACTAACCCATTGTGCGTCTTGATCTTGATTGTTCTAATTCCCAAAACTTTGAAAGTTTTCCTGTCCGCCGTTAAAATCGAACCACCTTTCACCTCTTTATAGGAAGAAAAAGAATTCCTACTGGGACACATATGAACAGAGCAACCAGACTCAAGAATCCAACTGTCATTAAATGACATACTTGAACACGAGGTTGTCATGAGAACATATTCATCACTTTCCGAATCACTCGTTGTAGCAGTTGCCATAGAAGCTATTTCTTGAACCTTTTCTTTGCCTTTCCCATTCTTTGCCTTTAGTTTGGGACAGTGCTTGATGATGTGCCCTATCTCGTGACAGTAGTAACATTTCACATTTTTATGAGATCTAGATTTGCCCCTACTAGCAGAACCCTTTGTCCCACCTTTGCCTCTTACAAATAGATCATCGGCCTGTTCGTCTCCAATATTCTCAAACACATTTTTCCTCAACTCCTGAGAGTTTAATGAGGATTTAACATCCTCCATACTAATAGTGTCTTTTCCATAGAGCAATGTGGTAACAAAATGCTCATAGGAAGGAGGCAAAGAACACAACAAAATAAGAACTTGATCCTCATCATCAATTTTAATATCAGTATTTTTCAAATCCATAATAATAGAATTGAAATTATCAATATGCTCCTTAAGAGGCATACTTTCCTTCATACAAAGGGTGTAGAGTTTCTATTTCAGGTAGAGTTTGTTGGTGAGAGATTTCGTCATATACAGACTTTCTAATTTCAGCCATAACTTTGCCGCCGTGTCTTCATCAATAACTTCACGCAGCACCTCATCAGCTAGATTCAAAATAATCGCACTATGCGTCTTTTCATCGACCTCATCCTTGTCTTCATCGGACATAGTTGTTGGCAACTTGTCCTTCCCGAACAACACCTTATTTAGACCTTGTTAAGTCAGCAGGGCCTGCATCTTGATGCGCTAAAGACTGAAACTAATCTTGCCATCAAATTTCTCAATTTCATATTTGGTCGACATCTCAAAAAACTCCCCCAAAAATTTCTCGGTGAATAGTACCGTATTTGTGAATAGTACCCGAAAATTATCTGTGAACAGTACCGTATGTGTTAACAGTATCTGTACACAATACACGAACCCGAGCTCTGATACCAGTTTGTTATGAAATAAGGATCGAATAGGAGTTTATAAGAACAAGAGAAAAAATAAATGATAAGAAAATAAATAGGCACACACACAAACGAGACAAGAATTTACGTGGTTCGGCTATACTTACATCTACGGGAAGAAAACAGAACAATATTTCACTATTAAAATAAAGAGATACAAGGCAAAGTGGCTCACACCCAAAACCCAATTACACCCAAACTCTCTCACCCACTAACTGATATTACAAACTCACTCAATTGATTTGGGATGAGGGCAAGGCTATTTATAGCCAAAATGGGACACCAAAATGAGGCTACTTGGTGACCACTCAAAAGACTTGTTGGGCACACATTCTTGGAGGCCAAGAATAAAGCTTGATGAACACATATACTTGGAGGCCAAGAAGATGATGTTATGGGTGATGCAAGCCTCAAAATTGAGCCACATGTTCAACACGGTTTAATAAATTAAGGAAAATAAGTTTGAAATGCATTGCTATGAGCCTATGAGCCTCCTCACTATTGCAGCTTCAGTTTATATTTTATGGAAACAAAGAAACAAGAGATTTTTTTATACCTTTGGGCTGTTTATAATATGATTTTACCTTACCTAAAGCGAAAAATAAAAGCAAAGAAGAAGAAGAAGAAGAACTGAACTTATTAACTGGAAATCCCTCAAAACAAGTTTCACCACAGTAAAAAAAAACATGCCCATCTCAATTAATTCAGTATTTAAATTATGTACATCTGTTTGTCGTGGATACTAACTCTACAAATAATAAAATTAAACAACCACTTTTCCTCATAAAAATTACACAGTATATATCCAGTGTGATGAAAATCCCTGTTTTCCATCCATATATATATATATATATATGTAGCCTGACAATCACCTTGCAAAAGTGGCCACTCACCCTGACATTAGTTTCAATATTTCTCCAGGAGTTAGAAATGTTTGATTCCAACTATATAGATACATAATCCCCAAATTAAGACTGTAGTCTAGTCTTATTTGAAAGGTTGGAGAGTTTTAAGTCCCAATAAAAACAAGAGAGTGTGCGAGTTTTTTTTTTCTTTTCCAAAGTTAAAAAGTAAATAAAATTATATAGATGTATATATTATATACTTTTTTTTTTTTTTTTTTTTACTACATTTTTTTTTTATTAACTCGGGATGTTAGGATCGCACGAACCTTTAGAGCCCCTCAACAATCCGACTAATTCTCAAGGATCTGGAAGGGTACCTTTCCATCCGGGCCGGGTAAGTCACTGTAAGGGCAGCAGGGGCTAGTCACAAAGAACACCTAGTAGAACTCGAATCTCAGACCTTGGGCTTGCTAAGCTCCAAAGTTCAGCGAGTAAACCGCTAAACCATATCCGAAGTGGATTAGGTAACTACTTTTTGCTTGCTATAAAATCAGGGTTCTATTTGTGGAATTTAAACTTCGCAGCAACTTCCCATCCAGCAAGAAAGTCCCAATTAAGGATCTGTTGACTCAAGTTCCTGTAGATAAGGAGTTGTTCAGGTAAGACGAGAGAGCCGTCATTGTGAGATGTTTGATAGCATCAAAGAATAATATCCCCAGAAAGACCTTGTTGGTCTAATTATTACGTGGTGAGACCAGGTTACAGAATGATATACCCAGAAAGAACTCTCAAACTAGAAAAATAGAGTTGCATACTACTGGCCAAGACTGAAAACACGTGGTTTAATTCGATACAAAACGCTAAAAACCTTACCGTCCCTTGACATATGTTTCTTTTTGTCTTCTCTTTCTAGAACTGCGCCTACTTATTTTATTGCTTGATTTCTCGTACTAAATTGTTCTAATAATTTCTCTAGATAGACAAAGACACCGGAAGAGAGTTGAGGTCACAATCTATGACCAAGAGGGCATAGAAAGTGTTAAATCCTAAAAATCAAAATGTTATGCTCCCGCAAACTAACATATAATTGCTAATTATGTACTACTATATATCTGGAGCAAAACATTCTTTAAGGTCTAAAATGCATTATAAGCATGTATATATCCACATGCAAACTTTGTGTGCACTCACACATTCACTTTCAGTTAAGTAATTGCAATATAATGACAGGGTTCTTAATTTCCATATTACTATATATATTTACTATATATTTATTCATGATATATATAGAAAGCTAGCTGGCTAAGATTAATATATAGATTACCACGTACCTTGTACAATTGTAGTTATCTTTGCACTTTCATAGCCGCATCTCGATCTTGATTGAATACGTTTACCTTTCAGGACTGTTGTTGTCCTTGCTGCTTTTTTGAAGCTTCATCCTAAAGTAGTCCTCCTCCTATGTATTGATCATCTGTAGCAAAGGGACATGCAACTATATGTAGCATGCTGTTGGATTCTACAAGCATTCCAGTGATTTTGTTTCTTTGTTCAGCAGTTAAACCATATATGAGGTTCCATATTTTTCCTTGACGAGAAGTAAGTGCAATGTGAAATATGGTTCGGCTTTTCTTATTCCCCTATAACAAAGCAGGGTTCGACCTAAGCACTTCCTCAACAAATTCATGAATATTCCCACATTTGATGGCTATTTTTATCGCCTCAAAGTATACATCGACAAAACCAGGATCAAAAGTCCATATTGGGGAACAAATCTTGCTTATTAGTTCACGGCGGGACTCCATGTTTGTGATCTCCATATTCATTTCTTCCTCAACACCTGCAACAATTCTTATCCAAGTAGAAAAATTTTAAAAATAATAATAACAACTATTGGGAAATTAAGTAGTTACCATATGAATAGAATTGTAGTAGTACTCTGGTTTCATACCTAGTGCTTTAGCAACATTTGATATTAATCGTAAGTCAATTTTTTTGCTTTTTATTTCAAATTTTCGTTTTGTTACTACCAAATTAAGAGTTTACCCTAAATCTTCCTATGAATTTGGGAGCTGTGGTTTATGTGCAAACTAGTTATAAAATGACATCATAAGCTATCCGTGTAGCAAAAATTGTTTGTTAGAGTAATTGATGAGATTTAATTTTTCGAACTTATAGAATAAAGTTTAGGTCTAGACTTTGAGACCGAAAAAAAAAAAAAAAAAGGTCAACCAAGTATTGCTTCAGGAAGAAGTAGAACAATTAGGGGAGATAAAATTATCCTTTCAGAATATGGAACTCTGTTGTACATAAGAAAGCCAACAATTGAATTGTCTCATGAGAGCATATCTAATTAAATATTAATTCCTAAAACATATATATAATATACATTGGTTTTCTACACTGCACGCACCTTCTTTATATATTGGCCCTCACCCTAAGTTACCCCGTGTAAGATTCCGGCATAAATTTTACACGTCATTGAACATCATTGAATTTTATTTTACCAGAACAATGAATGAAATTAACTAACATAGAGGTGCATTTGGGTGACAAAAAAATATTTGGCCCAACAAATAAGGAAGAAGCTGCATTAATGGATATAGTCCTAAATAATCTTAGTCATAATTTGCATCAACTGATTGAACTGCTCACAAATATATATTCTCATACTTGGTGTCATCAGCTATGTCATGTATATGTATATTGCTACTGGGCATACTAATTTTTTGTTAGATAAATTGCAGAAAATCCATCTCAAATCTTTAGATACCCCTAGTGAATAAACCATCGAATATTGCAAATAGGACCATTCCCTCAACCGACTGTTAATGGTCATATGAATGACTTTTATAGCCCTGTATAATGAATACATATATATATAATGAAAAATAAATAAATAAATAGTAAAACAATTTTATAAATTTGTTCTAAAAAAAGTTGTTTAAACAAATTTGATGGGATTTGAATTTTTAAGGACTTCTAATCAAAAGTCATATGAAATGACTTTTATACACGTGTGATATTTTTGCTCCTGTTTTTTAATTGGTTCTTAAATAATTTTCTCTCTTTCTAATATTTACAAAGACACATTTTTTTTTTTTTTGGATAAAGTGGTATTATTACCAAATATATGAGAACACTCCATTAAGGGCACATTTAGCAACAGAGGTATAGTCATGAAAAATTTTAAACAATATTATTACCTAACAAATTTAAAAAATATTTTAATTGTGAAAAGTACTTTACAGAGTGCATCATCAAACACTTATTGACAACAAATTTATAACAACTCTACTGGTAGAAATGTTTCTGCTTCAAAAGGCGCTCTGTTCTGTTGGCAAGAACCTTTAGTTTACTTGTTGTGTTCTTCGCTATACTTAACAGCATTTTTACCCTTACGAGTAAAAAAATTAATACCCTTCAAAGTTATAGTGTCCCCCACTTCACTACTTGGAGGGTATTCTTGAGGAATATAGTCATTTGGATTGTCGAAGAAGGAACATTTTGTTGTCCATTTAAAGATACCACGTCCACAGGTAGATGAGACCATGTCAATAAACAGAGGAAATTGCAATAAAGCAAATAAGGTTGCTGGGACACAAACAAGCGACATGATCGGAAAATATGCCCAACTTGTCCATCTGTCAAGCACAATATCAAGTGTGGCACCAAAAGCTACCATCATGGTGGCAATAGACAAGAAATGGGTAGCCAGACCAATTATCAATTTCTTAGGCAATGCCTTAAAGAAATCGTTTTCCTCAAAGCGTGAAGTGAGGATACTTAGGAACATTAACACTACAGTAACTGAAGAGAATAGAGCTAATGCATCTGATATTATGAAAACCATAAAGTTGTCATGGTATATGAACTTGGGATCCCCTGATTGCAATGGGGTCTTCCTTGACTTGTCGGGTTTATCAACAACACCACTTGGTAATGTGAAGGCTGCAGCAAACCTAACTGTGACAATGAGAGTGGATACAATTGTACATGATGTTGCTTTATCTCTCATCCATTGTTCTCCTTGTTTAACTAATTCAGCGTGCGATTTTGTGAACAATTATGGAGGAATGTCTCCATTCTTGTTAGCAAGAATTTTGTATGAAGATGGTACCATCCTCTCCACCTCCTATCATAGTTAAAGAAGAAAAAACTAAATTAAAACCTGGTCTAATTCAACAATTTATATGAATTAAGATAAGGGCTTAAAGACATCAGCAACATGTTAGGGTTTCACACACACAGTTAGCAAATATAACAGATAAAAAATCACACACAAACAAAAAACGAGATTTACGTGGTTTGGCAAATTGCCTAGTCCACGGGCGAAGAACAACTAACTTTACTTCAAAAAACTTGATTACACACTATTCTCTCTCTCTCTCACACAATCTCAACTCTCTTTTTCTCTCTACAGCTCCACCTCGAATGAAGATCGCTCCACATTGAACAAAAATTTCTCTATCTCAAATAAATCACTATAATGAAATTGAGAAACACTCTAACAATCTTCACCTTTTCTCAAATTCATCACTCTTCTTCTTGTCGTTCTTCGCCGCACCACTATACTCATCTATTCTTTGCAAATTCCAAGCTCAAATAATTAAACTTGGAATCTACTTTCGCATCACCAAATTGAACTCTTCTTGCTTTTGGAATAAAGGCTGGTACTCTTGCAATTGTCAAGACTTCTTCTTTCTCTTGTTGTTCTTGATTCTTTATTCTAGTAGATCTCGAAACAGACTTCCATTCCGTCTTTGCAATTGCTCCACCTAGCATAGTATTTCCTAACAGAATATAGAGATTGTTGACCTTCCTTCCCAAAAGCATGACACGTGGCCCTCTTCTAATCTTCATCAATCCATTTTTCACTTCACACCAACAACCTTTGGAATCCAATGCTCCCACAGAGATCACATTCCTTCTAACACTTGGAATATGGTGTACATTTGTTAGGGTTCTTACCAAACCATTCATTGTCTTGATTTTAATTGTTCCAATTCCCATAATATCGCAACAGACATTATTCTCCATAAATACCTTACCACTTACAGGTTTGTAGGTAGTAAACCATTCTTTATGAGAACATACATGAAAGGAACAAGCAGAATCAAGTATCCATTCCTTAGCTTCTCCTTTATTATCAATGATTGATAATGCTTCATCATTATCACTCTCTTCTTTTGTATCGTCAGACACAATAACGGGAGCGGATGCACTCTCCTTTCTTTCTGGACAATACCACTGAATATGCCCCTTTCTTCCACACTTATAACATCTTTTTTCTGATAATGGCACAAGGTTTCTTGAAGCTCCAAATCTCTTCTTCTCTTGAGCAATAAAAACTTGAGCCTGATCATCACGACTCTCTTCATCATTCAACTTTTCATTAGAGAATAAAGCACTCTTAACTTATTCCACCGAGATGGTGTCTCTCCCATAAAGCAAAGTATTAAATAAATGATTATGGGTAGAGCGTACTGACATCAACAAAATAATTGCTTTATCCCCATCACTTAACTTGACATCAATGTTAGACAAATCACAAATAATTTTGTTGAACTCACCAAGATATTCTTGAAGGCTTACCTCATCTTTTCTCTTGAAGGAATACAACTCTTGCTTTAAAACTAACCTGTTGGTGAGATTCTTTCCCAGATACAGATTCTCCAACTTCTTCCACATATCTGCTGCTGAATCTTCTTTTATCACATCATACACAATATCATCCGCCAATGTTAATCGAATTGCACTCATTGCCTTCAAGTTGATCTTCACCCAATCTGCATCTTCTATCTTTTCTGGTTGCTTACCCAAGGCATCTTCTAGACCGTGCTGAATCAGTAAATCCCGCATTTGAACTTGCCAAAGACTGAAGTTCTTTCTTCCATCAAACTTCTCGACCACGTACTTTCCATTAGTAATAGTTGCCACCATGGCTTTGATACTAGTTGTTGGGGTTTCATACACACAATTGGCAAATATAACAGATAAAAATCACACACAAACAAAAAATGAGATTTTGTTTTGGCAAATTGCCTAGTCCACGGGCGAAGAACGACTAACTTTACTTCAAAAACTTGATTACACACTATTCTCTCTCTCTATCTCTCTCACAATCTCAACTCTCTTTTTCTCTCTACAGCTCCACCTCGAATGAAGATCGCTCCACATTTAACAAAAATTCTCCACCTCAAATAAATCATTATAATGAAATTGAGAAATACTCTAACACAACATTGATTTGAGGGATAATTCTTACTACCCTCCAAATGGATGGAAGTGGATTAATAATGCTACAACCAAATGATTCATCAATGACCAGGTTCATTGACTCATTGCATATATACTAGTTACTTATAGGTTTGCTAGTAAAATGTAAGTTCCCAAATCAATCACATCTTAAATAATGATGGAGTACTAGTATATAGATATATATATATACTTCGATACAAGATGTAGAAATCTAAGAATTATATTACATACGTACCTTGTACCATTGTATTTCTCTCTGCATTTTCACAGCTGCACCTGGAGCCTTGCTGAATATTTTCGACTACTGTTGTTCTCCTTTTTTCTGTAAAGCTTCATCTGGAACGTCTACTAATGGGTATGCAGCTATGTGTAACATACTGTTCGATTCTACCAGAGTTCCAGTGGCTCTGTTTTTTTGCTCAATAGTTAAACCATAAATGAGGTTCCATATTTTCTCCTGATGGGAAGCAAGTGCAATGTGAAATATAGTTCCGCTTTTCTTATCGCCCCATAAGAAAGCAGGATTCGACCTCAGGACTTCCTCAACAAATTCACCATTCCCATATTTGATGGCTATTTTTATTGCCTCAACGTATATTTCAGCATACTCAGGATCAAAAGTCCATATTGGAAAACACAACTTTGCTGAGTAGTTTACGGGCTTGGATGTTTTTTATCTTCATATTCAATATTTTTCCATTAAAATCTGCAATTCTTTTCCAAGTAAAAATATTTAAAAAATTATAATTTACATAAAAGGTACTTCTATAATGAAATTAAGAAATACTCGGTATAAATAGAATAGTTGTAGTAGTCTGCTTTCATACCTATTGTTTTACCAACATTTGAAATTAATCCTATCGCAGCCCTCAGTCCAATAAATTCCTTTCACAGCCCTCCCTGCTTTTGTATCCATTGCTTTAGCAACATTTGACGTTACTCTTTTTACAAATCGGAGCCGGATCGCTGTTATTACATCATAAAAACAATGATCTCATCAGCACAACATATCTAAAATTTTCTTTTTATATGATTTTTTTTTTTTTTTTTTTTTTTTTTTTTTTTTTTTTTTTTTTCTTCTAATATGTTTTTAGTTTATCTAATGTATGTACAATAACATTTTTTTTTTTGAGATTTGATTATTTTTTATTTTTTATTTTATTGACAAAAAACTCAGGTAGCCATTTGTTGTGGAATTTTATTTTTTAGAATAATAATATATTATTTGAATCTTATTAATGGCTCTGTCACATTGTACCCGATAAAATTATTTCAATGAAAAATATTGAAAATGCAAAATGGGAGAGAGATCAAGATATACTTTTTGAATAAACTGTATTTTTGAAACTGTCCATGGATGGATGAGGATAACCGGCAGGTGGATTTTCAATATTGCTCCTACTATCAAAGTTACCTGCTTGTTGGTCATCCATACCTACCCAAAAAAAAAAAAAAAAAAAACCACAAATGATAATGTATATCATTTTAATAGAAACAGATCTGAAAGTTAAAAATATTAATGGACAATATGGAGCGAGATCGAGAGATATATACCGGTTGACTGAATATAGAGGGAA
Source organism: Cornus florida (assembly GCF_030987335.1). Lineage (NCBI taxonomy): Eukaryota > Viridiplantae > Streptophyta > Magnoliopsida > Cornales > Cornaceae > Cornus > Cornus florida. The sequence goes on along the minus strand of NW_026775579.1, from coordinate 72,995,322 downwards.
AAATCTCCCTCCAATAAGAGCAGTCCACGTCATCATAAATATAACTTTATCTTCGATAAAGGTCAAAGCCCATCTCGTTAGAAGCTCAAGTTGACTTGGTCATTAGCCCAAAACTACTGTTATCTAACTACCAGCTTTACTAAAGCTCGAATCAAGACGCCAGCAGTCATGTGGACCAAGTTAAATGTGGCCCAAATCCATTTAAAGAGTGAGCCGGTCCTGTAAGGAAAATGATTCATCAAAGGAAGCAAGTTCTGTGTAAGGAAAATCCAGTAAGGGAAGAATTATAAAGAGAAAATAATTCTATTTGTACAGAAATTGATATATGGAAAGAATTAGAGGACAAGCAACGCGAGTCTTATCATAATTCTTCTAACTTTTGTATATAAATAGAGGCCCAGACCTTCAATAAAGGATCAAGCAATTCTACGCCCCTTTCTACGCCCCTCTAGATACTGTTCTTGTTTATTTTTGTTATTTATTGAGTGAGTTGTTTTATTTTTCTCAATCATTATTGGTTGAGCGAAATTTTGCACTTACATTGAACTTTATTTGACACATCAATACCTACCGGAAAGAAGGAATGATTATATCATTTTAATAGAAACATATTTGATCAAAGTTATAGTATTGTTAATTATACAATATTCATGTAATTAATTAATTAAGAAGAGATAATAGTGCAGTCTAGAGATTCAGTGCAGCATAAGCGTGGTAAATAATAATAATAATAAAAATAATAATTAAAGAGTATTGATACAAGCCCGGACAACCCAATACTTGGATTCTCACAAGTAGGGTTGGCAATTTGATCTAAGAAGCAAATTCAATACACCTCTGGTCAAATCTTGCATCTAACCAATGGAGTCAAAAATATGATTTGGATGGGGCAGATGGTACGTGTCAAGCCCAAAAAGAAACAAACACCTCCTCACAAGCAATTTGCTGTGTTCCGGCGAGTGAGCGAACAAACTGGACATGCCGCAGCTCATGAAGGAGTGCTGTCAGACCCGACCTTTCTTTTCTCTGATCTCAACCAAATAGGAAAGTTGCACGCGCGGTTATCCACCCTGCCCCACCCCGCCCTGCCCTATTTTTGTTGGTTTTGGGGGACCCTTTAGCTTATTTAGGCGAGGATGGTTTAATGTAATAAAAATTCGTGCGGGTTTGGTGAGGGGGCGGGGGAGGTTGTTCCGTCCTATTTAGATAGACAAATTACTTAAGTACCTTTATTTCATTAGTATATATATTTCTTAGTATATATATTAAGTACCATATATAATAATATTAAAGTAATAAATGAATTTGATTAGAAGGAAAGCTGCAATGGTGAAAAACTGAAGATGACAAAAAAAAAAAAAAAGCAAATCTATTTCAACAATAAATTAATTATGGTGTTAAACAGGGCGGGGCGGGTACCCGCGGGGTAAAAATGTTAAACGGTTGTTTAGATGGGGTGAAAAGTCTCTCCGTTTTTGTAATTTTGGGAGGGGACGAGGACGGCGTTTTTAAATGGTTTGCGGGGCGGGGGAGGGTGCATCAGCCCAAACTTGCCCCGTTGCCATCCCTACTCACAAGGTGGTGCTACCTTGTGAGTCCTGTGTTGTTGAAATTTTTTTTTTTAATAAATAAAAAAAATTAAATTAATTAGATGGGTATTTTACTTACACATGTAAGTCAAGCTTTTAAAATATCCGAGTTGATTTCCACTTGAGAACGCAAAAACCATTATTGCCATTCTATTCAAGTTCTCTTTCAAATACTCCTTAATTACATTAGAATCATATTCGCATTCCAAGTGCTTCAGTGCCAAATCTATGAACACAAATTGTGCCAATATATTAGAGAGAGAGAAATACTTGAAGAAATTTCATAAGATTTCATTGAAGTATATATTTATATGGATTAATGCATACCAAATTTCTCGGTTTTAATAAATTTTGTGAACATAATCTTATTCACAGCATCATCTGAAAGTCAATGAAACAAGCAAGTTAGTTAATTAGAGAAAAAACAAGTTAATGGACTCTAACTTAGATGATATAATCTCCCCTCCACCTTAAAGAAGTTGAATTAATGTTCAAGTCGGACAAAAGGTGAAATATATATATGAATGTATGTACGTACATACCTAGAAATAGAGACCCTATGAGTTCACGAAAGTACCCATGCTTGCCACCATCATCCTTAGTAGTATGATATCCACGTAAAGATTTCAACGTCGGCTTGTTATCGTAAATTGCAGCGAGGGTGAGTGGGATATGTTCATCTTCATTCTTTATAGGCAGCCAAAACTCTAATATTGCTTTTAAGAGTTTAATTGAATCTATTATAATTTTCCTTTTACAGGACGGATGCTTCTTGGCAATACGTATAACACAACTGAATGAGGAGGATATAATTAACCAAACTCGTGAAAAACATAATATATATATATATATATATATATATATATATATATATATATATATATATCTCGATCATCTGTTAGTAAATAAGAGGTTAATCGAAGATCTTACATGTTCATAGGATGTACGTTTGATGGCTGAACCAAGAAACTAAACCCTCTTGTTCCACTTATATATATGTTGTGTTTGGAAGTTGAATAGTATTTCAATGTGTTGTATTAAAGTAGTCACTTTTTTATGGTTATATATATGTTGTGTTTGGAAGTTCAAATTCAATAGTATTTCAATGTGTTGTATTAAAATAGTCACATTTTTATGATTATATATGATGTGAAAATGAAGTTTGAGACCTCATCTTTTATGGTGTGTGCAAACTCAACATCTTCTAAGTTTTCTTCTTCATTACTTTCAAAGAAAATGGATTTAAACTTTAAAGCGTACAACATTCTTTACATAGAATTTGAAGCTTAAATTTGCTGGGTTATGATGGATGTATAATTTAAATATCCGTGATTAAGGGAAGGTTGTTAAATTAATGCACTATCTCATAAGATTAAGATAGGCTCTATAGATTATGATAAAGTTTACAGATAACGATAGGGATTACAGATTACGATAAAGATTAAGTCTATAGATTATGATAAGGTAACTCTACGTGACATCTTGACCTAAGCCCTATAAAGAAGGCGGGCTAATCAACGTTTTGGGGTACGCAAAAAAAACCCTAACTCAATTTCTTGATTTCTCCTGAGAGATTACTTCGCATACTGACTTGTTCGTCGAAGCCTACTCCACCGGTAACACACCGGTGCTCGTAGGATCACCTTTTCTTCTCTCTGTTTAGGACCTTTTCTTCTCTCTGTTCAGGGAGTCAGATCAGATTTGGGTTGGGCAAAATCCATCATCAACAGTTGGCGCCGTCTGTGGGAACATTTTTTGTTCTCTAAACAAAGCATGGTTTGATTGCGATCTGGTCTGGCTATTGGCAAAGACAAAGCGTTGTAGGCTTCTGATAGAGGGGACTCAACGGGGCAACCCCCTGTTGTCCCAAACCATCAGGAACGATTCGCAGCGTTGGAATGACAGGTTCAAACCTTACATGAGGGAATGAACCAGTTAGTCCAGCAAAATGCGATAATTTTGCAATGCTTAGCCGGCCCCAACGAGGAGAGAAACAGTAAAGTACCAAATAATGACTCCCGTAAGGTTAACAACAACGCTAAGCTTAGTCAAATAAGGGGTCAACAGAGGACATCACCATCGGTCTCCTGAGCGAAATACCACCAGGCTCTGTGGAGCTACTTCTAGTTATGTTGGTGACAAGACTGAGGACGTCACTCATTTCGATTTAGAGATGTAGGATCTGAAAGCTAAGGTTGAATACGTCATGCAAGCGATGAAAGGGAAGGGCCAGGCCGCAGTGAACGATATGGTACAGAAGACCAACCTAGCTTTTAGCCCAACTGTTATAAGTTGTCCTCTACCTAGCAAATTCAAGATGCCAACTCTTGAAAACTTCGATGGGACACGGGACCCCTCTCGACCATTTGGAGACCTATAAAGCTCTTATGTATTTGCAAGCCGTACCGGACGAGATTATGTGCAGGGCTTTCCCTACCACACTAAAGGGTTGGGCTCGTCTCTGGTTCAATAAATTAAAGCCAAGCTCCATTGAAAAATTTAATGAATTGAGCAAATAATTCATAAGACACTTTATTGCTGGGCAGAGGCATAGGAGACCAGCAACTCACTTATTGAATGTGAAGCAGCAGAAAGGAGAGCCTTTTCGTGATTACATAAGTCGTGTTAACACTGAAATGCTGCAGGTAAAAAAGGTAGACGACAAGGTTGCCCTCACAGCTTTTATAGGAGGACTATAGACCTCTAAGTTCCTATTCTCCTTGTCAAAGGAAGCCCCTACGAGCATGGCAGGGTTGATGGTTAGAGCGCGGAAGCACATGAACACTGAGGATGCTATGAATGCATGAAAAAACAAAGATGGTGAAGATAAGAGATCAGATTAAAAGAGGCCAGCACCTAGCACTAGGGAGGAAAAGGAATCAAAGTACAAGAAATTCTCAGGCAGCTAGACTGACAGATCGTCTCGTCATCCGGTGAGCCAAGGCAGGTATAATAACTACACCCCTCTAAACACATCTGTAGAGTAGGTCTTTTCTACAGATTCAAGATGACTCCTCATTGAAATGGCCGCCAAAGTTAAAAGCTGGTCCAACAAAGAGGTCTCGAGATAAGTTCCGTAGGTTCCACCGGGACCATGGACATAACACAGAAGATTGTTTCGACATCAAAAACCAAATTGAGAACCTTGTTTACAAGGGTCATTTACGCAGATTCACGACTAGGAATGGAAGAAGAGGCTCCAACCCAGCTCGAGAGGGACGATAGGCCGACTACACCTTATTAAAGGTTTCCTTATTAAAGAGACGAGAGGCTGACTACACCTTATTAAAGGTTTCCTTATTAAAGAGACCAGGGGCCAACAACACATTCTTCCCTCATTAAAGGGACAAGAATACAGCTACTTCCTCTACACAGAAGGGTGAGATAATTCAAGTTTCCTTCATTTACTAGAAGGATGAGATGACTACCTCTCGTATTAAAAGGGTCACCCTCATTAAGACTACACCTCTTTCCCCCGTAAAAGAACGAAAGGTCAACTTCATCTTCTTCCTTCGGTAAAGAGACGAGGGGTTACCCACTCCTTTATTAGAGGGTGAAGCTCATAGTAATCTACTTCCCTTGTTAAAGGGTGAGCTAGGTGAAGCTCATAGTAATCTACTTCCCTTGTTAAAGGGTCTACTTCTCTTATTAAAGGGTGAGCTGAGTGAAACTCATACTAATCTACTTCCCTTGTTAAAGGGTGAGCTGGGTGAGACTCATAGTAGTCTACTTCCCTTGTTAAAGGGTCTACTTCCCCTGTTAAAGGGTGAGCTAGGTGAAGCTCATAGTAATCTACTTCCCTTGTTAGAGGGTGAGCTGGGTGAAGCTCATAGTAAAACTCGTATTAATCTACTTCCCATATTAAAGGGACGAGCTGACTAAAGATGTCAATAAAATCAAGTATAAAACAACATCACTACGAGAAACTCGTATTAATTTACTTTTCTTATTAAAAGAGATGAGCTGAGTGAAACTCATATTAATCTACTTCCCTTATTAAAGGGACAAGCTGACTAAAGATGTTAATAAAATCAAGTATAAAACAACATCACTACGACTAGTACTACTTGATTTTCTGGAAGATGGAAATAATTTGAATGAATTCTACTCAAACCGTCTCGATTTATAGAAGAAGAATGTAAACAAATAAGGAAGAGATTTATGGTGGCGTTCTAACAGAAATCTGCTTCGTGAGGGACAATCAGCTCCCAGCGGGCTATTTTGCGTAGGAATTTACTTCTACAAGATGGAATCGCAGACGACATGTTGGTCAGAGAATAGGATTAGGAGTTAATCCTCGAATAAGATAACCACACTGGTAGCCCCACGTGAATTGCCTATGTGCCGAAAGGTAGGCTGCAAACATAGCAGCTTGCCATATATACGAGTTGCCAATGTGGTACTACGACAAATATGTCAAAGACATGTACGGTCCTAAAAAAAAAAAAAATTGAGTCAGGCTAAATTTGAGTCACGCTCTACCCCCGACTGTGTCAGGCAAAATTTGAGTTAGGCTAAATTTGAGTCATGCTCTACCCCTGACTGTGTCAGGAAGAATTTGAGTCAGGCTCTACCCCTGATTGTGTCAGGCTAAATTTAAGTTATGCTAAATTTGAGTCAGGCTCTACCCCCGACTGTGTCAGGCAAAATTTGAGTCAGGCTCTACCCCAGACTGTGTTAGGCTAACTTTGATTCAGGGTCTACCCTCGACTGTATCAAGCTAAATTTGAGTTAGGCTAAATTTGAGTCAGGCTCTACCCCCGATTGTGTTAGGCTAAATTTGAGTCAGGCTCGACCTCCTACTGTGTTCGCGAAGTGGCAATATGAGTCAGGCTAATGGGCAGGGCTCTACTATCTAATAATCAAACCAACTCATTGTAGAAATACAAGGTGAACGGCTCTACAATTCTAAATATCTATTATTATGTAATATTTGGGAATTAATGTTCCGGTGGTTTGACAAGCAATTCTCTGAAACGGGAGGCAACTGATGGATGTATAAATTAAATACCCATAGATAAGGGAAGGTTGTTAAATTAACGCGCTATCTCATAAGATTGAGATAGGCTCTGCAGATTATGATAAGGATTACAGATTACTATAGGGATTAAACCTACAGATTACGATAAGGATTACAGATTACGATAAGGATTAAATCTACATATTACGATAAGGATTAAGCCTACAGATTATGACTTGAGTCTATGGGAAATGTAGAAATATGATTAGGATGGCTACCTATCGACAGAAGGTTTCCAAGTATTACAATGCTCGGGTCAAGCCTAGAAGGTTCTTAGTAGGAGATTTAGTACTCCGCAAAGTTCCTCAAACAACCAAGGATTCAACCATAGGGAAACTGGGTCCCAAATGGGAAGGGCCTTACAAAGTTATGCGATGTTAGCGACCAGGAACATACTAGTTGGAGGACTTAGAGGGAAAGCCACTGCCTCACCCATGGAATGTTGAGCATCTGAAGAAATATTATCAGTAAACAATTTCAGTTTAATCTTAATTTATTTGTTTTTGCTAATACTTCTAGTTTCAATAATTATTTCATTCTCCACGAATGAATATCTTCAATAGCCTTGTTATCAACTTTAGTTTTAATAAAGTATTCCCTACATAATTTCCTTGAAGGTTGGTGAAGTTTTAAACTCATCCACTACATTGGATCTTTCCACCATCAGTTTCTAGGACATCTCCTTGTCGAGCTTCTGCACATAAGATGCATGATAAGCTCGCTCTGTTTCTAACGTCGCACACATTGCTTATAGAGTGGCCTCATGTTTGTCACACTCCAACTGTAAATCGGCTTGATGTTTGGAGCGAGTAGAAGCCAACATTTTGGTGTAATGCTCCCCTCCTCTTGGAGCTAGACACGATAAGTAATACGCGTGTGTATTAACCTATACACACATAGGAACAAAAAGTTACAATGAAGAGGAAAAGAAAAGCTAAATAAAAATAGAGGATGGTGAGAAAGTTAACCCGTGCGAGATAATGCATAAGCCGGTTAAAAATCTCAGTTGGAGGGCGAGAGTTCAAATACATCATATCTTCCTTCGATAAAGACTCACTTATTTTCTTAAAAGTAAGTTGAGCATTGCCTAGAATAGATGCTGCTAAAGAGTTGGGGTCTGAGGGGAGTACCCCTGCTTCAATAAGAAGTGGTATAGTCTCATCTATAAGCTGATGAGGGAATTCTGAGTTAGATACATGTGAAGAAGCAATTGAAATAGGTGAGACTGTTTGTGCCGTAATAGCAGGCTTCTCTTTTTTCCTCTTGGCAGGGGAAGTAGGTGGGAAGTCACTTGAGCCTTTTTTAAATTGAGCTAGAAGCCTCTTATTAAGTTTTCGGGATATAGTTACAGGGGACTTTCCAACAGGCTGAGGACCAATCCCATGGGTGAACAAAGTCTGAGGTGTCACGAGTGAAGACCAGTCCCTCACTGAGTGGTTAAAGGCTTCCTTTATTCGCTGGAGATCATTAGATGAAATGGCAATCTCTTTAAAGCCTGAGAGGTCAACAACTTTATTAATAACTACAAATTTAAATAAAAAGGGTATCATTATGGACAATTCACCAGTGGAATTCTGATTACACCACGTACGAGGAATGGAAGTCCCTATTCGCAGGAAAGCATTTTCATCAGGAAAAAACTCCCAGCCATCACCAGAAATGAAAAAGAACCGGCTTTTCCATGGTTTGTGCTTAATGGAATTTCCAGAGATAGGAATTTTATCCCGTGAGGAGAAGTACGACCAGTCACCCCTTTTGGGAATGTAGCAATGAAAAAACTCCTGGATAGTGGGCGAGGTATTACAACAAGCTCGCCACAGAACTAAACAACATATCATTGTTCTCCAGGCATTCGGGGAGAGTTGAGTCGGAGCAAGATTAAGGTAACGCAGCAGTTCCCTAATAAAAAGAGGGATTGGAAAACGCAATCCGGCAATAAAAGTAGACTCATAGAAATAAATCTCAGTTGGGTAAAAAGAGAATGCTCTATCATTAAGTGGAGGAAGTCTGAGAGTAACACTATCTGGAATTGAATAAGTTTGCCTGATCTGATCTATATCATCTGAGGTAAAGGAGCCTGCTATATCCTGTACCAGATGTGTCTCTGACGGAGCCGAATCAGACTGGTGGTGTTCCTCGTTTGACATAGTGTTGGATTCTGGGTGAAACATGCTAGCAGTAACACACGCTACTGTATGCAAGAGCCTAGCTCCACAGTGACTGATAAAATTTTCTAACTTTGGTCTTGGTATACTGAGTTGGAGGAAGAAGCAACAATGAATTAAATAGAAGAAGGAAGAAAACAAGGGCATGTAACTTACCACATTACTATGACTGGTACTACTTGGCTTTCTGGAAGATGGAAATAATTCTAGTGAATTATACTAAAACTGTCTCGATTTATAGACGAGAAACGTAAACAGATAAAGAAAATATTTATGGATAGATAAGGAAAATATTTATGGTGGAGTTCTAATAGAAATATGCTTCAGGAGGGACAATCAGCTCCCAGCGGGCTATTTTGCATAGGAATTTACTTTTACAAGGTAGAATAGGATTAGGAGTCAATCCTCGAATAGGACAACCACACTAACAGCCCCATATGAGTTACCTATGTGCCGAAAGGTAGGCTGCCAGCATGGCAACTTGCCATATATACAAGCTGCCAATGTGGCACTACGACAAATATTTCACAGACATCTACGGTCCTAAAAGGTCATTTTTTTTTTTTTTTTTTTAAAAATTTCCTAGGGGCGCTGCCCCCTGGACCCCGCGAGAGCTGACCGGGCAGCTCGACCCCCGCCTGTATTCGCGAAGTGGCAATATAAGTCAGGCTAATGGACAAGGTTCTATTATCTAATAATCAACCCAACTCATTGTAGAAATATGGGGTGAACGGCTCTACAATTCTAACTATATATTATTATGTAATATTTTGGAATTAACGTTTTGGTGGTTTGATAAAATATCCTCCGAAACGGGGGGCAACTGATGGATGTATAATTTAAATATCCGTGATTAAAGGAAGGTTACTAAATTAATGCACTATCTCATAAGATTACGATAAAGTTTACAGATAACGATAAGGATTATAGATTACGATAAGGATTACAGATTATGATAAGGATTAAGTCTACAGATTATGATAAGGTAACTGTACATGACATCCTGACCTAAGCCCTATAAAGAAGGCAGGCTAATCAATGTTTTGAGGTACGCAAAAAAAAAAAACCCTAACTTAATTTCTTGATTTCTCCTGAGAGATTACTTCACACACTGACTTGTTCGTCAGAGCTTACTCCACCGGTAACACACCGGTGCTCGTAGGATCACCTTTTCTTCTCTCTGTTCAAGAAGTCAAATCAGATCCGGGTTGCGCAAAATCCATCATCAACAGGTTAGAATATGATCTGATTCACTAAAAGGTTGTAAAACAAATTTCTTTTAATATACACTTAATTATATGACTAGAAAATAAAACAGATCCCATATTTGTTTATGTAACAATTACGAAATTCAACATAAATGCTAGTGTCGAGTTCTTAGGTGTGAAAGATCTTAGAAACAAAAGCAACCATATATTCCACGTAGACTTTTTTTGTTTTTTGTTGGAATGGTTAGGTAATGTATATATATGTATAGGAAAATTTAGATGGCGAAAGAGGACAAAGGGGAGCCCAACATGCTAAGCTACCATAGAAAGTGACTCAGCAGGTATATAAAAAAAAAGATTTTTTTTTTTTTTTTTTTTCAATAATTGGAGAGTCCAGGGCTTTGTCCTGACTAATCCACGGGACCCGTGCCGCGAGCATGAATTGTACAAAAACGAGTGTTGTCCTAGGACTATATATAAATGACAGACTATGAAAAAAGATATTGTTTTTTAAACTCATTTTACTACATTATTCAATTTCAATTATTTTGTTAATTATTAACAAGAAAATGCAATTGTAGCAAGCTCTTCGTAACCCACATTACTCATAAGTGTATTTAAATAAACTTCATGTATCACTTAAAAAAATAACTTACTAATTTTTAAAAAAGACAATACATTAATTACAATAAATAACTAATATGGGAGGGATGAAATAACACGTAATGAGTTATAGAAGAAAGAAGTTGTGCCTTAAACATGTTGCACCAAACCCCAGCCCCCCCAACCCACATTCTTTTGTCCAGCCCAATTTGGTTCTTCAGCCCATATTTATTCTTCACCATTTTGTTACATATTTTGAGTCAAAATTTATAACTGGAAAGCCTTTGTGTATTCCATTACAAAATTAGTATCCATTTTTTTTTCTTCATAATTTTAGCCGTTGTATTTTAACATTATTGAAAGACCCTACAACTCTATAAAAAGCATAGGAGTATTAAAAAGCCTATCTCTATTTATTAGAATCAATTTCTCTCTTTACACTAATTTGTACATCATTCTCTCTATTACTCTTAGCAAATATTTTACACCATAATTTTATTAATTTATATATACATTTTGACATTTTTTTTTTACCTTCATTTATTTAATTTTATCTTATTTCCTAACATCTGCAACTTTAGACTTGAAAGACTAGTTATGCGATTGTAAACAATGCAATTTGTGTGCCTCATCTTTTGCCAAGCCAATTAAATTTAGAGTTTTTATTAGTTGATCTCTTGTATAATTTTCCCACTATATATATATATATATATATATATTCTTTGATATCTGTGATTTTTGGGTAAGTAAATTTGTATATATTGAAATAAAAAGACTTATAGCTAGACCTAGGCCTAAATAGCCCAAAGACAAACCCAAAAGCCACAAAAAAAAAAGGCCTGATGGGCTATCTACTAACAACCATGCAAAGCTGTATCATTAGATATGCACCTAAAATCCCAACGGTAATCTACTTACAGCCCACAAAAGCAAACCCCAAAAGCAATCCTTGCAAATGACACCAGAAAAACACTTATCTTATGTCATCCCCCGAATTAACTAATTGCATCACCTAGGTCGAGAATCACTGCTAAAATAAAAGTTTGATTAAAATTGAAACATTTTCATACACCATTTTGTTGTATATGCAAATATATATATATATATATATATATATATATATATATATATATATATATATATATATATATATTGTTGATGATGGATTCTGCACAACCCGAATCTGATCTGACTTCCTGAATAAAGAGAAGAAAAGGTGATCCTATAAGCACCGGTGTGTTACCGGTGGAATAGGCTCCGACAAACAAGTCAGTGTGTGAAGTAATCTCTCTGTAGAAATCAAGAAATTGAGTTAGGGTTTATTGTGTACCTCAAAATCTTGATTAGACCGCCTTCTTTATAGGGCTTAGGTCAGGATGTCACGTAGAGTCACCTTATCGTAATCTGAAGGTTTAATCCTTATCGTAATCTGTAAAGCCTATCTCAATCTTATGAGATAGTACGTTAATTTAGCAACCTTCCCTTGATCACGGATATTTAAATTATACATCCATCAATGGCCCCCGGTTTCGGAGGATTGCTTGTCAAACCACCGGAACGTTAATTCCAAAATATTACATAATAATATATAGTTAGAATTGTAGAGCCATTCACCCCGTATTTCTACAATAAGTTGGGTTGATTATTAGATAGTAGAGCCTTGTCCATTAGCCTGACTCATATTGCCACTTTGCGAATACAGGCGGGGGTCGAGCTAATGTCTTTGAAATATTTGTTATAGTGTCACATTGGCAGCTCGTATGTGTGGCAAGCTGCCATGCTGGCAGCTTACCTTTCGGCACATAGGTAACTCATGTGGGGCTTCCAGTGTGGTTGTCCTATTCGAGGATTGACTCCTAATCCTATTCTACTTTGTAAAAGTAAATTCCTATGCAAAATAGCCCGCTGGGAGCTGATTGTCCCTCCCAAAGCATATTTCTATTAGAACTCCACCATAAATATTTTCCTTATCTGTTTATGTTTCTCGTCTATAAATAGAGATGGTTTAAGTAGAATTCACTCAAATTATTTCCATCTTCCAGAAAGCCAAGTAGTACAAGTCGTAGTAATGTGGTAAGTTTCATGCCCTTGTTTTCTTCCTTCTTCTATTTAATTCGTTGTTGCTTCTTCCTCCAACTCAGTATATATCGGTCACTGTGAAGCTAGACTCTTCCATACAGTAGCGTGTGTTACTGCCAGCATGTTTCACCTAGAATCCAACACTATGTCAGATGAGGAGCACCACCAATCTGATTCAGCTCTGTTAGAGACACATCTGGTATAGGATATAGTAGGTTCCCTTACCCCAGATGATCTGGATTAAATCAGGCAAACTTATTCAATTCTAGATAGTGTTACTCTCAGGCTTCCTTCACTTGATGATAGAGCGTCCTCCTTTTACCCAACTGAGATTTATTTCTATGAGTCTGTTTTCATTGCCAGATTGCATTTTCCAATCCTCCTTTTTATTAGGAAACTGCTGCATCACCTTAATCTTGCTCTGACTTAACTCTCCCCGAATACCTGGAGAACAATGATGGATTGTTTAGTTCTGTGGCGAGCTTGTTGTAATACCTCGCCCATTTTTCAGGAGTGTCTTCATTGCTACATTCCCAAAAAGGGTGACTGGTTGTAATTCTCCCCACGGGATAAAATTCTTATCCCTGGAAATTCCATTAAGCACAAACCATGGAAAAGTTGTTTCTTTTTCGTTTCTGGTGATGGATGGGAGTTCTTTCCTGATGAAAGTGCTTTCCTGCGAATAGGGACTTCCATTCCTCGTACGTGGTGTAATCAGAATTCCACTGGTGAGTTATCCATAATGATACCCTCTTTATTTAAATTTTGAGTTATTAACAGAGTTGTTGTCCTCTCAGGCTTTAAAGAGATTGTCATTTCATCTAATTAGCTCCAGCGAATAAAGGAAGCCTTCAACCATTCAGTGAGGGATTGGTCTTCACTCGTGACACCTCAGACTTTGTTCACCCATCAGATTGGTCCTCAGCCTGTTGGCAACTCCTTTGTAACTATATTCTGAAAACTTAATAAGAGGCTTCTAGCTCAGTTCAAAGAAGGCTCAAGTGACTTCCCACCTACTTCCCCCGCCAAGAGGAAAAAAGAGAAGCCTGCTATTACGGCACAAAGAGTCTTACCTATTTTAGTTGTTTCTCCACATGTATCCGACTCATAATTCCCTCAGCAGCTTGTGGATGAGACTAAGCCACTTCTTACTGAAGCAGTAATACTCCCCTCAGACCCCTACTCTTCAGCAGCATCTGTTCTAGGCAATGCTCAACTTGCTTTTAAAAAGATAAGTGAGTCTTTGTCGAAAGAGGATATAATGTATCTGAACTTTCGCCCTCCAATTGAGATTATAGACCGGCTCTTGCATGATCTCGCACGGGTTAACTTTCTCACCATCCTTTGATTTTATTTAGCTTTTCTTTTCCTCTTCATTGTAACTTTTTGTTCCTATATGCTTACAGGTTAATACACACGCGTATTACTAATCATGTCTAGTTGCAAAAGGAGGGGAACATTACAACAAAATGTTGGCTTCTACTCGCTCCAAACACCAAGCCAATTTACAGTTGGAGTGTGATAAACATGAGGCCGCTCTACAAGAAGTGTGTGGTAAGTTAGAAACAGAGCGAACTTGTCATGCATCTTATGTGCAAAAGCTCGACAAAAAGATGTCCTAGAAACTGATGGTGGAAAGATCCAATGCAATTGATGAATTTAAAGCCTCACCAACCTTCAAGGAGATTATGTCGAAGGCCTACTTTGATGGCTTCGAAGACTTTCGGAATCGTGCTGCATCTGAATTTGCAGACCAAGACTTCTCTATCATTCAACCAGATGAAGTGAGTGACTCCGAGTAGGATAAATGTGTAGCCATTCATTTACTTGCTCCTATTTTTCTCTTTATGCTTGAAACTTCTATTTCTTTGCAATTAGTTTCCATTTATATTTGTAAGGTTCATAAGAAGGATGAACAGTTATGTTTTGTCATTGCGATTGTCGCATGATGTTATTTTATACTTCATCCTATTGACATCTTTAGTTGGCTCGTCCCTTTAATAAGGAAAATAGATTAAGCTGAGTTTCACGTAGCTCGTCTCTGTAATAAGGTAAGTAGATGAATACGAGCTTCACTCAGCTCACCCTTTAACAGGGGAAGTAGATTACTATGAGCTTTACCCAACTCACCCTTTAACAAGGGAAGTAGATTACTATGAGCTTCATGCAGCACACCCTTTAACAAGGGAAGTAGATGAGTATAAACTACACTTAGCTCATCCATTTAACATGAATATCTTAACATATCAAAATAATAATGAATTATTTGAAACAATTAATCGAAGTAGGGAATACTTTATTAAAACTAAAGTTGATAACAAGGCTATTGAAGATATTCATTCGTAAAGAATGAAACAAATATTGAAACTAGAAGTATTAGCAAAAACAAGTAATAAATTGAGATTAAACTGAAATTATTTACTGATAATATTTCTTCAGATGCTCAACATTCCATGGGTGAGGCAGTGGCTTTCCCTCTAAGTCCTCCAACCAGTATGTTCTTGGTCGCTGACATCGCGTAACTTTGTAAGGCCCTTCCCATTTGGGACCCAGTTTCCCTATGGTTGAATCCTTGGTTGCTTGAGTAACTTTGTGAAGTACTAAATCTCCTACTGAGAACCTCTTAGGCTTAACCCGAGCATTGTAATACTTGGAAACCTTCTATTGATAGGCAACCATCCTAATCTGGGCTTGGTCTCTCCTTTCTTCGATCAGGTCCAAGCTTGCTTCCAATTCCTCATCGTTCTGCTTGGGCTCGTAGTGCTTCGTCCTAAAGCTTGTTAGGCCAATCTCTACAGGGACTACTGCCTCACTTCCAAAAGCTAAAAGAAAAGGGGTTTCCCCTGTGGGAGTCCTTACAGTAGTACGCTAAACCCATAGTACACTTGGTAGTTGCTCAGGCCACAGTCCCTTTGAAGCATCGAGTCGAGTCTTGATCATCTGAATGATTGTTCTGTTAGTGACTTCGACCTATCTATTTGCCTGGGGATGTCTTGGCGATGAGAAATGAATTTGAATCTCGACCTCGGAACAAAAATTTTTGAAGTAAGAGTTGTCGAACTGTTTTGCATTGTCTGTGACAGTCACTCTAGGAATCCCAAATCTACAAACAATTGACTTCCACACGAAGTTCCTTATATTGTTCTCTATAATCTTGGTAAGAGGTTTAGCTTCTACCCATTTAGTGAAGTAATCAACCATAACAATGGCATACTTAGTCTGCCCTTTACCCTTGATGAGAGGACCAATCAAGTCCATTCTCTATTGAGCTAATAGCTATGGTCTCAACATGGGAGTCATCTCCTCTGACGGTTGTCTCAGGATGTTGGCAAATCGTTGACACTTGTCGCATTTTTTAACGAAGTCAAGTGCATCTTCTGTATGGTAGGCCAATAGTATCCTTATCGGATGGCCTTGTTGGCAAGTGACGTACCCCCAGCATGGTTTCTATAAACTCCTAGGTGGATCTCCCTCAAAATGTAGTCAGCTTCCTCGCTAGAAATGCATCGTAAATACAGCATGGAGAAGCTTCTCTTGTAAAGCACCCCTTTGATAAACGTATACTTAGCCACCCGCATCTTGACCTTTCGAGCTTCTACTCAGTCTGTTGGTAGCACCCCATTTTTGATATATCTGATGATAAGATCTGCCGATTCCATACTCAATATTGCTTGTTGCACTTCAATTTGTCTCTCCTGAGATATAGATGGTTCGTCCAAATATTCCAGTGGTATAGTCTTATTGATCTCAGGTTCCAATGCAGTAGCTAGCCGGGCTAAGACGTCTACTTTCCCGTTCTCTTCTCGTGGTATTTGATAAATTGAGAATCTCTAAAAGTGATTCTTTAATTCCTCACCTTCTGTAGGTAACTCTTCATCTTCTCATCCCTTGCCTTATATTCTGCTTGAACTTGTCCAGCGACCAACTGGGAGTTGGTGTACACCTTTAATTGCTCAACACCTAGGGCATTTGCCACATTTAATCCTGTTATCAAGGCTTCGTGCTCTGCCTCGTTGTTGGTTACTTTGAAACCAAACTGAAATGCATACTGTATACTTTCTCCCTTTGGGGAGACAAGAACAAGCCTAGCTCCGCTAGCCTGAACATTAGATGACCCATCCACGAACAAGTTCCAGACTATTTTTGGGCCAATCCACTCACTTGAACCTGATTCTGTCAAAAATTGGGGTTGTTTCTCCTCTTCTAGAGGGGTAAACTCAGCTAAGAAATCAGCCACAACTGGGCCTTTAGTGCTGTTCTTGGCTTGTACTGAATATCGAACTCTCCTAACTCTACTGACCACTTCATCAATCGACAAGAGCTTTCTAGCTTATGTAGGACCTGTCGGAGGGGTTAATCTGTTAGCACCACTATCGTTTGCGCTTGAAAGTATGGTCTCAGTTTCCTAGCGGACACAATTAAAGCAAAGGCCAACTGTTCCATCCTTGGATATCTTTCCTCCGCACCCCTGAGTGCTCTGCTCATGAAGTACATGCACTGGCCTTTGGACCCCTTCTTCTTTTTGTATTAGAGTTGAATTGACAGCTGTCGTGGAGACCGCAAGGTATATGTATTATTCCTCTCCTGGTATGGTTCGAGACAGTAGTGGGGGAGAACTAAGGTATTGCTTTAGTTCTTTGAATGCCTGCTCACACTCTGGGGTCCATTCAAAAGCCTTCCTTAGAACACGAAAGAAAGGTAGGCACCTA
The DNA here is from genome assembly GCF_030987335.1 of Cornus florida. NCBI lineage: Eukaryota > Viridiplantae > Streptophyta > Magnoliopsida > Cornales > Cornaceae > Cornus > Cornus florida. The sequence goes on along the minus strand of NW_026775579.1, from coordinate 72,977,949 downwards.
TCAGTTGACCAAGAGATTAACCTACTCAAGGCAGCAATCTTCCCTGTTAGTCGTTGTAGATCCTTGGTTGATCTTGGTGATCTCATGTCAATGACTGCACGGATTTTCTCTGGATTAGCCTCAATTCCTCTTCTGCTTGCCATATATCCCAAGAACTTTCCTTTGGAAACCCCAAAGGCACACTTGCTGGGGTTGAGTTTCATCTTATGCCTCATAAGTACCTCAAAAGTCTCCTGCAGGTCAGTCAAATGGTCTTCAGCTTTTAAGCTTTTCACCAATATGTCATCAACATATACCTCCATGTTTCTGCTAATTTGGTGCTTAAACATTGCATTCACTAGCCTTTGGTATGTTGCACTAGCGTTCTTGAGCCTAAAAGGCATTACTTTGTAACAGTACAAACCTCTATCAGTGATGAAGGCCATTTTTTCTTTATCTGAGGTGTATATAGATATCTGGTTATATCCAGAATATGCATCCATGAAACTTAGTAGTTCGTGTCAGCCATTCCCTCAACGAGCATATCGATTCTTGGGAGAGGAAAGCTGTCCTTCGGGCAAGCTTTGTTAAGGTCGGTGAAATCCACACATAGCCTCTATTTTCCATTTGCCTTCTTCACTAGGACCACATTTGCCAGCCAGTTGGGGTAGTACACCTCTTGAATAAAGTTGGCTTTTAAGAGCTTTTCCACCTCTTCTAGCCTAATTCCTCTCTGGAGTGAAAGTCCTCCTCGTTTGTCTGATAGGTTTAAAGTTAGGATTTACATTTAGGCGGTGCTCCATGATAGTTGGGTCTATACCCGGCATGTCTTCATGCGCCCATACAATTACGTCTTGATTCTTCTTGAGGAATTTTGAAAGTTCATTATTAATACTTGGGGGGAGTAAAGACCCTATACTCACTTTTTTCTCGGGCTCACCATCACCAAGGATAACCTCTTCTAGCTCCTCTGTAGGTTTCGCTCTATGAAAGTCTTGCCTTTCTCTCCCTTCCAACTCTTCAATCATAAGTGCCTCTTGTGATTTTGTTTTTCTGAGAGAGGCGACATAAAATTCTCGAGCCATTGTTTGGTCCCCTTTTAGCTCTCCCATACTATATTCGGTTTGGAAAGGCATTAGGAGATGGTAAGTAAAAGTGATTGCTTTCATAGCATTCAATGTTGTCCTCCCCAGGATAATGTTATATGATGATGGGCAGTCCACCACTAGAAAGTCCACCATTACAGTGACCTGCTTTGGATTGGCTCCTGCAGTGACTGGAAGGGTAATTACCCTCAGTGGATATACTTTGTCACCTGAAAATCCCACCAGTGGTGACTTCATGGGGCGGAGCTTCTCTCGGCCGATTTTCAATTTGCTGTATACCCCGAGAAATAGTATGTCTGCCGAGCTACCATTGTCTATCAGTATTCGTCGCACAGTGAAATTAGCAACGACCATGAAAACTACCAGAAAGTCATCGTGGGGCTGGTGAATTACCTTGTCATCTTCTTCAGAAAAGTTTATGACTGGCTCCTCAACTCGCGGTAATTTTGTTGGAGGACTTGTCACTCCAACGTCATTAACCTCTAAAAAATTTCGAATTCTCCCGGCATGTGCCCTCCAAGCCGAACTCGTCTCCCCACCACCAGCGAAGCTGTAATACCTCAATATTTTAAAGGATTTATTAATTGGGGTTAATTACTTATATTTTATTTTTAAATAATTTATTTAATTTAATTGGGTTTAATTGATTTTATTTTATATTTTTATATGATTTGTTTTTATTTAATTGAGTGCTTAGATTAATTGCCTTATTTTAATTAGATTATATTTCGTGATTTTATTTGTTGAATTGATATGATGTTTTGCTTTGTGGAATGTTTCGATTGAATTGTTTATTTGAATTGTGTGTATTTATACTTGTGTGAATTGTTTTTTAATTATTTGTTGTGTGAATTGTTTGTTAATTATTTGTAATTATTAGATTTAATTTTATTAATTTAATTGTTTTATTTTAATTGAATTGGGCTTAAGATGAGTGGGACCAATGGATATGGTATTGGGCTTGGATGAAACATTATTGGGTTAATTAATAAAGGCCTATGGTTATTTGATTATTTAAATGATCATTTTTGGATAATTATAAATATATATAAAAATAATTAATTTATAAGTGTTATGGAATGATATATATATATATATATATATATATATATATATATATATATAGTATATCGATATACTATATATATATATATATATATATATATATATGTAATATAATATATATTTATAGATATATATTATTTAAAGATTATTATTTTACTTCATGGTCCTAATTGAAATAGGATTTGGATTTTAATGTGTATAAATATACACATAAGGCTTTAGGGTTAAAAGTTTTATATGTTAGAAAAATAAGAGAGATACACAGAGAAAGAAAAGGAGAAGGCTAACAAAGAGGAGACCGGATTAGAGAAAGAGGACGCCGGAATTGAAAGTGACAATCAAAGTTTGAAGCATCGGTTTCATTTCGAAACTTCAGGCGAGTTCTTCTCTAACTTTCTTCTTAGATCTCATAAGGATTTCACCTTGAATATCAAGGCTTTAGATTTAATTTACTAATTTAAATCATGGTTGGAACGGATTAATCAAAACTATTAAGTTAATTTATTTGATTAAATCATGGTTAGAACGTATTAATCAAAAGAATGAATTATTATATTTTATTCTTTTAAGCTTTAGATTTTAAATTGTTAGATATAATAATTGATTGAATCATGGTTAGAACGGATTAATCAAAAGAATGAATTATTATATTTTATTCTTTTAAACTTTGGATTTTAAATTGTTAGATATATGTATTGTATTTATTTAAAATTAATTGTTAAATTTGATCTATAACCCAAGAAGTTAGTTAGGGTTTATAGAAGTTTTGGAAATTTTCTGGGATTTTTCTGTAATTTTCTGGAATTTTTCTATATTTTTTAGGATTTTATTAGAATTATTTTCCTATATCGATTTGGAAATTATATATGTTTTTTTCTATTATATATATATATATATATATATATATATATATATATATATATACATATATACATAAGACGAGACTTCTGTAACGTAGTCGGCGCATCAACAAGGTATTATAATCCTATGTGGTGTGGCGTAGAATAGGTTGGTGGATAAATTGATCTTGGCCGCCGAGTGGGAGTTAATGGATGGAAGATGATCTGGTGTGGTCTGGTTCCATGGAGTCTCAGTGCACCGCATAAAAGAACCGTAGATTAAATCTACTCAAAGGAAAAGAATTTGGTGCGGTACGAACCATCAAAGTCGATGGACAAGTGAATCATAGTGCGCCACGTGTTGTTTTTAATCTGGTACGGTTGCGCTCACAGTAGGGATTAAGCTCAACCTATTATTATTCTCGTTTTATTACTCAAAGTTTAAACGGTCATAACTTAGTCATCTTAAATCCAAATTAGGTCATTCTAGAGCTCAAATTTAAGGGTTTTTCGTCCTCTTTCCAATGGTATCAATTTCATTTTCAGATTCCCATCATACTAGGAGATATTTATATTTTAGTAAGACGATGTCGGAAAATTATTTAAACCGAGATGGAGTATTTATGGGAAACTATTTCTGACGATGTTTATGTAATACCCCTAATTTTAAAAAGATAATCCTGGTATTTTAATAAATTATTTAATTGCATTTTTGTTTGTTTACGTGCATTTTTAATTATTTAATTGGTTATTTGCCTGTTGAGTTGAATTAATTAAATGAATTGTGTTATTTGTTTTATTTAATGAAATTACATGTTTAATTTGAGTATTGGTTTAATTGTATATTTTATTTTATTGAAATGAATGAAATGTTTTAATTAATTAACTTTCTTTTATTAATTGCTAGCAGACATAGTTTATACATTAGGTTTTGTTTTATGGGCCGATTAAGTGTCAGTTTAGGGTTTAATTGGACTTAGGTATTATAGTTGTCTATAAATACATACCATATGTCTGCTTAGGGTTTTAGAACCCTATTCATGGCATAGTGAAGGCAGAGAGACATTTAGAGAAGCGTGGGAGAAAACAGAAAGGGAAAACAGAACGTTCGCCGGAAACCTTAGGAAGACGACGCTGAGATTTTGAACCGAAATCTCAAAGGCAAGTTCTACTCATAACTCTCTTCCTTTGGCTCGTGTTCTTTACATGTCTAACTCAATTCCAGGAGTACTTAAACATTAAAATTAATTTGGTTTTGTATGTTGGATTTGGTTAAATCAGTACGTGTTCATGAATCATATATTGCTTGTTTTAAATTTTTCTTGCATGGTCCATGTTTTAATTTATGTTAATTAATGAATAAAAGATTTAATCAGTTCTGGAACACCTTGAGAAAACATCAAACTTAATCTAGTTCGCATGGGTGATCACTTGAACAGTACGTTCATGAATGGATAATTGTTCCGGTTTAAATCATTTTTGGAATAATTCATGTTTAACTAATGTCGGTGATTGAATAAAGAATTTAATTGTTTCTGGAACATGCTAGGATCTAATTTAAACACCTAGGAACCCTAGGAATGGAGGACAAACGTCTGGGAAGTCGCCGGACTTGAAGACGAAAAGGGAACAGGAGGAGAGCCGGCTCCCGTTGGAAGGGAGCAGGCTCCCCTAATCAAAGAGCAGGCTCCTTCCAGGAGGGAGCCGGCTCCATGCACTAGGGAGGCAGCTCCTTTGAATTTTTTTTGTTTTTTGGCTTTTCGGTGACCTGTTTGGGCTACGGGGCTTGGATTCTGGAATTTTTAGATTCTGGTAGAAGCTGTATTGGGGTGTTTGGAGATGTTCTAAGCTTGATTAAAATATCTGAGAGAAGATTTATGCAAAATAAAACAACTGTTGTTCTTAATGCAACAGTAAACAATATTTAAACAAATCAGTTTACTATTTCTGGATGAAAGGATTTCAAATTGCTTAAATTTTGGGATAGCAGTTCTTAGTAATAAAATTCTCAGTTAATTCTGTCCTAGTGTTATAAAAATAAGTGTGTGGATTTGTATATTCTGGCTGCTTATTTGGAACTAAGTTGGTTTACGGTTTTCTCGGTGGAAAGGATTGCAAGTTGTTTAATTTTAGTATTGCAATTCCCAGTGATGATTTTCAGTTAATCACGTTCCAGTATTATAAAAATAAACCTGTGAAATTTTATATTCTGTTATGCTTACTTAGAATTAATTGGTTTACATGTATGACCTGTAGTATCAATTATTGGACTTTGTGTAGTAGTATCGAATAAGCCTGTTAATTTACAAAATTTTATCATGCTTAATATGGAACAATTGATGCTTATATTTAATATTTCTATTATCAATTGTGGGATTTATGGATTAGTTGATATTTACACTTATAATCTGTATTATCAACCGCTGGATGTTTGGATTATATGCACCGGTATGAGACGGTTGCATACTAGGGATGGATTAACGCAAATTGCTAAGTCCTATCTATTTTGGAATAAGGGTATGGATTATAAAAATAGAATCCTCTTTATATGTTAGTCTGTGCGACCGTATAAGCTGAACGAATAACTAGATTTCTTACGGATGGATATGATAGGATTTTTCAATATATTTATGGTATCGCGATATGAACTTGAGTCTCAGAGTCGACGGTTAGGGAGCGTATATGTAGTAGGACGCGTAGCTGGATATGATGGGTTGAGGAATACCCTGTTAGGCTTAGGTACTCATGTCCACTCAGGTTCGTTTTGCATGTTGCTTTATATTCAGGTTGAGACCCCCTGCATAGTCCAGTGAGAGTCCCGTAGTGTGGATATATATATATATATACGGACTATATAGCTATTGTTGAATTGGTTAGGATGTACATGCGTATTGAGTCTCTGCTTGGATTGTAGTAGGATAGAACTTATTCATGGGCCTGACCCACTTCTATTTTTTAGGTGTTCGTCAGTTCCAGGCGTAGAAGTTGTTCGTGGTGAGCAGTGATAGTCACTCATTCTTCTGACGACGTATGATCTCTCTTCATGATTTAGTTATGGATTTCTTTTAGTTTTACAGTTCAGTTTGGATTTTCTTTTTAGGGGTCCACTGGATGGATTCCCGAAATGTTAAAATATTGGAGGTTTTGGATTTTAAGTATTTAATATTTAAAGGATTATATTTTAGATTTCTTTCAGCTTTGAATTATTTATTTCACGTTCCGTTTTGTAATCTATGTTCATTTAAATATTAATTGTTTTATATTTCCCTCGAGTTTGGGATTGGGCCTGATCAACCCATGTCTCAGATCCGAGGGGTATCACAGTTTAGTAGCATTTAAATTACGTAAATATAATTAAATTAATATATTGTTATGGAAATAAGTATATATATATATATATATATATATATTTCTATATATGTATATATGGTTTAATTGTTTAGGATCAGTATGGAGGGATGTGCGTATATATATAGATATATATATGTATATATATTATTTAAATAATTAAATATTATTATGGATGGTATTGTACATATTTATATATTATATAATATATGTGTATGTATATATATATATATCATTTAAGAAGATTAATATTATTATTATTATTTGATATATCTGAATAGACTGGTTATTAAATTAGGGTTGTGCTTATAATCTGTATGAGATATCTATATATAAATTAGTTATCGTTGAGCCTACAATTTGTACATGGATGAGTTGCCATAAGCGTAAATATATTACCTAAGTATTTGTATAAATAAAATACATACATAGGAAGCATGGATGAGTTGCTAGTTTATTAGTATAAATATATATACTTGTAGAGGCATGGTTGAATTGTTAATGTATAAATAAATATACTTAAAGGAGGTATGGTTTAACCATATCAAGAGGAAAACCTAAAATGAATATTTCATTTACTATTAACAACTGATACAGCCTTTGACTTTTGTTTTTTTTTTTTCTTCCTCGTTCGGCGTGCCCATGTGTTCTCATATAAACACTAAACTAATCCAAATAATATCAAGGAAAAAAAAAACAAAACAAAGTTTCAATTAATGCTAACAACATAATGCATGTATATAGGGAATTCTCGATCGGCGCGCATGGAAAGAAACACACACAGATTTTGTATATGCATGTAACTGGTTCATAGTAATTTGATTCATGCTCCTCGTTCCGCGTGTATGTCTTATGAAACAAATAATACTAATAAGAAAATAATGGAAACTTCAATTAGCAATTGCAATCAATAAACTGATACTAAACTGTGTGGCGTGCATGTATTTTTCCCCTTCCTCGTTCGGCGTGTAACACTTTATAATTAAAGTGTATTTCAATTACATGTAACAATTGGATCAAGCTTTTAAAAAAAAAAATCATGCTACAAACAAAAAAAAAACAAACAGACCCAGCCACCAAACAAACACATTAAAACATATTAAAATTTAATTTATCAAAATATGACAATTCATCACAAATCCATTATTAAAACATATAAACTTTAATTTCTAAATTAATTAGATCCCATTAATTTATTTACAGAACCTAGAACTAATATAGCATGCATAGGGTATGAATCAAAGGAGAAGAGCAGAATTAAAACTTGCCTTTAGGGATTTGATAAAAACCCTAACCTCCTTCTTCCTTTTTCTCTTCCTTCTTTCTCTCTCTAAAATATAGTACGTGATATATTTTTTAACCTCATTCACAACTCTATAGTTATATATTTATAGGCAACTAAAATAACCATAATCCTTTTCCCATTCCAAGACAAACTAAAATAAAATAAAAATAAAATTAAATAAAATTAAATACTAAAAAGGTAACTTAAATATATATTACGTATAATCTATGTGTACTCTTTTTTATATATAATATATAAATATATATCAGATTATTATTAAAGGACTTTCCTTATTTATATATATATATATATATATATATATATATATATATTTATTAAATAGACATATACATGGGTAATTATCCGTACCCATTAAACCCCTTATCCAAGTAGTCCATGTCAGTCCAATTGATTGGTCAATTACTACTATACGTATCCAATTCCTTAAAAATATAAAAATAAAATAAATAAAATAAAAATAAAATAAAACAATTAAATTCCTAAATAAATACACATCATCACATACAATTCAATTTAAACAAATAATTAAATCAATTAAACAAGTAAACAATTAGCCAAGAAAATAACTAAATAATTAAATGCAATTAAAACTATTAAAATAATACCGAGACTATCCTTTTTAAATTAGGGGTATTACATTCTTCCCCCCTAATAAAAGGAATTTCGTCCTCGGAATTCGCCCTTACCTTCTTCCATTATATCTAGAAACTGTGAGCGAATGACATCTTCCTATTCCCAAGTAGACTCAGCCTCATTATGATGACTCCATTGGACACGTACTAACGATATGACTTTATTGCGAAGAACATGATCCTTACGGTCTATAATGCGACACGGTGGCTCCACATATGTTGCATCCGATTGCAACTCAATCTCAACCATATCTATGTGCTGATACCTATCCTCATCGCGCAAAAAATTTCACAACATAGAAACATGAAACACGTTGTGGACGCGATCCAAATGATCCGGAAGTGCCAACCGATAAGCTACAGCTCCAACGCGATTGATAATCATGAATGGACCCACAAACCGTGGTGATAACTTCCCTTTCTTCCCAAAGCACAATACACCTTTCATAGGAGACACTTTGAGTAAAACCAAATCCCCAACCTGAAACTCCAATGCACGAGTACGACGATCTGCACAACTTTTCTGCCTACTCTGGGCAGTGCGCATGCGATCCCTAATAAGAGCAATCTTCTCAGAAGTATCCTTAATGAACTAAGGACCCAAAAATCTGCTCTCGCCAACCTCCATTCAACAAACAGAAGATCTCCATGGTCGGCCACATAATGCCTCAAACGGTGCCATACCAATAGTCTTCTGAAAGCTATTGTTATATGCGAACTCCACAAGTGGTAAATACTCCTCCCAATGACCCTTAAAGTCAAGGACACAAGAACGAAGCATATCCTCCATTATCTGATTAACCCTCTTGGTTTGTCCATCAGTCTGAGGATGATAAGCAGTACTAAGATGCAGCTCTGTACCCAAAGCCTGCTGAAAACTCTTCCAAAACCCTGATACAAAGCTCGAATCCCTATCCGATATAATAGATAATGGAATGCCATGTAACTTCACAATCTCTATAATGTAAAGTCTTGCTAACTGTTCTGAAGTGTAATCAGTGTGAATAGGTAAGAAATGAGTTGATTTGGTTAACCTGTCAACGATGACCCAAATGGAATTGTGATTCTTGAACGAATTAGGCAATCCCTCCACAAAATTCATAGAAATGCTCTCCCATTTCCACTCTGGTATTGGCAGTGACTGTAGAGCTCCTGGCGGCCTCTGATGGTCAATCTTGACCATCTGACAAGTACTACATCGTGAGACAAATAGAGCAATGTCCCTCTTCATACCTGCCCACCAAAACTGCTGCTTCATATCCTGATACATTTTGTCACCTCCTGGATTAACCGAAAACTCAGAGTGGTGAGTCTCAGTCATCACATCCTTCCTCAACTCATCAGCAGAAGGTACCACTAACCGTCCCTTGTACCTCAAGCCTCCATTAGCCCCAACATAGTAGAATGGAACCTCTCCGGAAGCTATCTCTGCAACTTTATCAATCCACTGCCTATCTGTGAGTTGTGCCTTCAAAACTTTTTGAATGATAGAAGGTGTAACTATCATGCGAGCAAGGAAAGCATCCGACAATTCATCTACCCTCGTTAACGCATTCCACTCAGTAGTGAATAGAGCGAAAAGACTACCAACAGGTCGACGACTGAGTGCATCCGCCACCACATTTGCTTTCCCTGGATGATACTGTATAGAAAATTGATAGTCTTTCACAAACTCCAACCACCTGCGCTGTCTCATATTTAGCTCCCGCTGAGTGAACAAATACTGCAGACTCTTGTGATCACTGAATAATCTGAAGGACTCACCCAACAGATAATGCCTCCAAATACGTAAGGCAAAAACCACAGCTGCCAACTCCAAATCATGCATTGGATAATTAAGCTTGTGAGGGTTAAGCTTCCGAGATCCATACGAAATCGGTCGCTCCTCCTGTATCAAAACACATCCAAGACCCTGCAACGAAGCATCTGTGTACACAAGATACTCTATCCCGCTCTGTGGGGTAGACAAAACTGGTGCAGAAGTCAACTTAGTCTTCAGCTCATCAAAAGCTTTCTGACAATGTTCATCCCATACGAACCGTACACCCTTCTTAGTCAAATGAGTGAGTGGTCCCGCTATCTTTAAAAACACCTGGATGAACCTCCTGTAATATCCTGCCAAACTAAGAAAACTTCGAATCTCGATAGGTGATGTAGGCTGTCCCCACTCAACCACCGCTAAAACCTTGGCTGGATCCACCGCTATTCCCCTTTCTGACACCACGTGACCCAGAAATTTCACTTCCCGCTGCCAAAATTCACATTTCTCAAACTTGGCATACAACTGGTGCTCATGAAGCGTCTGTAAGACTATCCAAAGATGTCTAGCATGATTGTCCTCTAACCTCGAGTAAATCAAAATGTCATTTATGAAGACAATGAAAAATTAATCCAAGTAAGCCCTGAAGACTCTGTTCATCAAATCCATGAAAACCGCTGGTGCATTAGTCAACCCGAACGGCATCACCCGAAACTCATAAGATCTATATCTAGTGAGAAACACTGTCCTCGGAATATCCTATTCCCGAACCCGAAGTTGATGATATCCAGACCGCAGATCAATCTTAGAGAAATAAGTAGCTCCCTTCAACTGATCAAACAAGTCATCAATCCTGGGCAAAGGATACTTGTTACGATTAGTAACCTTGTTCAACTCCCTATAATCTTTACACAAGCGGAGTGAACCATCCTTCTTTTTCACAAATAAAACTGGTGTTCCCCAGGGTGAAGTACTCCTGCGAATAAAACCCTGGCTGAGTAGCTGCTGAATCTGATCCCTCAGCTCCCGCATCTCTACTGGTGCCATCCTATACGGTGCCCTAGCAATAAGCGTAGTGCCTGGAGCTAAGTCTATCACAAAGTCGATCTCGCGACTAGGCGGCAACCCTGGAATTTCCTGAAATACATTCGGGTAATCTTGTACAATTGGTATGTTATCCAATAATACAGTAGTCCCCTCCTCTGTTTCCTCCTCCATATGAAACAAATAGGTGCTAGTGACCCCCCTAGAACGCGGCATAGCGATGACGTACATGTCCTGACCAGGTATGGTGAAAACAACTGACCTATCATAATAATCAACTTGGGCATGGTAATGCGATAACCAATCCATCCCAAGTATCACGTCATAAGTGTGCATGTCCAGGACCAATAGATTGGCTAGAAATCTGAGTCTACCAATGTCTAGTGTCACAGGCCCATCACTCTCATATAAAATGGCTGTATCGCCCAATGGTGTAGAAATATCCTAAGGTTTAGTGCATACCCTCGTCCTCATCCCAGATAAAGTAACAAAAGTCCTAGCTACAAATGAGTGTGTAGCACCCGTGTCAAATAAAACATGTCCATGCAAACCATGAATAAGAAACTTACCCTCAACAGCCTGAGGTACCCGAACATCCTGTGGCATGGGGTTGTACACCCTGCCATAGTGCAACTGCTGCTGCGCCTGTCCCTGAGACTGCGGCAGTGCTGGTAAAGCCTGGAAGGTCTGTCCCTGAATGCGTGGAATCTGTGGAGCGGGTAAAGGTAATGGTGCCCTCTGTCCCTGCTGCACATGCTGACCCTGTCATGCTCTAGGACACTGCCTGGAAGTATGACCATACTCTCCACAAGTGTAATAACTACCCTGGAAAATACCAAATGGCCTCCTCTGTCGGTTAGCCGGTGGCTGATCCTGTCCTGCCTGTGGTCCCCCATTCTGCTGCCTCTGAATAGGTGCCCCATTCTGTTGAGCATCTGAATCACCATTGTACTTCTTCCAAGGTTGATGTCCCTGGAATTTGCCCCTGTCATTCTGTCGGTGTCCGTTCCCATTCCCTTTCTCAGTTGACTGATTAGCAGAGTTTCGATCACCCCGCTTCTCACCCTTAGCCTGTCTGAAGTCCACTGTCAACTAATACTACTGTAGAGTGACGTCTACCACCTGAGCATATGTAGTATAAGCTGGACTACCTGTAATAGCTCTCTTGATAGACCACATCAGTCCCTTAACAAAACTGTTGTGCTTCTTTTCCTCTGTATCCACCTCCTCCGGTGCAAAAAGAGATAAGCGCGTGAACTGTTGCTCATACTCTGCCACTGTCATGTTCCCCTGTTGCAGATTAAGAAACTCAGTCTTCATGGCTGCCTTGACTGCATAAGGGAAATACTTTTCATCAAAGCATGCACTGAACTGATCGTAAGTCAATGCCATCCTCTCCTTGGCGGTGGTAATTGACTCCCACCACTGTAGTGTATCCCCAACTAACTTGAAGGTAGCAAGCATCTGCTTCTGAACCTCCGTGCAATGAACCAAACAAAGATGTCGCTCGATGTCCTGTTTCCACTGATGAGCTGCTTTCGCATCGGTGGAGCCTGTGAACTCAGGTGGGCTCCCCTTTGTGAAAGAACTCTTAGCCTTTTCCCATGTATCAGTCTGAACAATCGGTGCTGGTAACGGTGCCGGCTGTACCTGAGGCTGATTCCGAAGTGCAGCGGTTATCCCTGCTTCTATAGCCTGAGCAATAAGGTCATTGAGGTGAGAAGGAAACTCTGGATCTCTTCCCTGATCCCGAGTCTGCTGAACTTCCTCATGTTCCTTATAGAACTGACCCTCATCCTCCTGACGCTGCCTACGAGCCGCCTCTCTTCGTTGCCTGTTTCTCTGATTGTCCCATCTTCTTCTAGCGTTAACCATTCTGTTAACATAGAAAGACAGACATTAGTACGATTTAACCGAACCGTAAAGAATACAACGAATCCTAATCTTAGGCTCTAAATAAAAGAATACGCTACGCGGAAGTCTTAAAACGATAGATCCCTATAGACACTTGAACCTGGAGTGCTTTGATACCAACTATGATACCCCTCGATTCTAGAGCCACGGGTGATCAAGTCCAAGCACAGAATACAAGGGATACCAAACAATTAATATTTAAATAAGCATTTGAATACAAAAAGAATAATAAAGAATTAAATAAATAATCAGCTGAAGGAAACTAAATAATAAATCCTTATTTTAAATCCTCAAATAAAAATAATTAAAAATCCCATACTAAAATCTTCCAATCCTCTGATACCAGTAATTAATTAAAACTACAACTCGGGAATCCATATTGTGGACCCCTAATAATATCCTAACTGAAATAACTGAACTGAAATAAAACTAATAATTAAACCATGAAGAAGAGTCCTACGTAGAGTCGGAAGAGTGAATGACTGTCTCTGTTCAGCACGAACAATCTCTAAGAATGGAACTGACGAACACCTGAAAAATAATGGTGGGTTAGGCCCACATACAAGTTCTAAATCTACTACATCCCAAACAGAGACCCAATACACGTACACATCCTAATTAATTCAACAATAACTAAATAGTCCATATATAGATATACACACACTAAAGGAACCTCACCAGACTATAGAGTTGTCTCAACCTGAATAGTAGGCAACATGCAAAACGCACATATAGTAGGCATGAGTACCTAGACCTACCAAGGTACACAACTACACTATATCTAGCTACACATCCCTGGCAATATATGCACCCTTACCACTGATCCTAAGACTCAAGCTCATATCATGACGTGTAATTATATATGTAAAATTCGTCCTATCCAACCATCAAAATAAACTATCCAATTATTATTTTAATAATATGTCATCCAACTGTTTCGTTGACCTAACATGAATAAGTAGGACTTAACACTGTGGTTAATCCGTTCCCTTATTAAAAATAGGTAGGACTTAACTCTTACGTTAATCCATCCCTACTATGCCCCCATCCCATAATGGTGCATTAATCCATATTATAATCAAATAAAAGTTTCCAAGCCAAAGATAGTGTAAATAATGTTTACATCAAATAATCCAAATAATCATGATATAAATCATATACACATACTTTACATTTACCTGAGCAAACAAATATCAATTTTTAAGTAGCATGCATTTAATTTACATCATAAAACTAACATGCATCTCAAATACTTGAATTACTCCACAATCTGATTAAATTTATTTAAATTCAAATAAATATTGTAAATAATGTAACCCAATCCTATTTAATTAATTTAATCTTTTAAATTACTTTTCCTATTTGTTAATATTTACAAACTGATGCAAACTGATCTTAACCATATCAAGAGAAAAACCCAAAACAAATATTTCATTTACTATTAACAACTGATACAGCCTTTGACTTTTGTTTTTTTTTCTTCCTCGTTCGGCGTGCCCATGTGTTCTCACATAAACACTAAACTGATCCAAATAATATCAAGGAAAAAAAACAAAACAAAGTTTCAATTAATGCTAACAACATAATGCATGTATATAGGAAATTTTCGATTGGCGCGCATGAAAAGAAACACACACAGATTTCGTATATGCATGTAACTGGTTCATAGTAATTTGATTCATGCTCCTCGTTCCACGTGTATGTCTTATGAAACAAATAATACTAATAAGAAAATAATGGAAATTTCAATTAGCAATTGCAATCAATAAACTGATACTAAACTGTGTGGCGTGCATGTATTTTTCCCCTTCCTCGTTCGGCGTGTAACACTTTATAATTAAAGTGTATTTCAATTACATGTAACAATTGGATCAAGCTTTTAAAAAAAAAAAAATCATGCTACAAACAAAAAAAAAACAAACAGACCCAGCTACCAAACAAACACATTAAAACATATTAAAATTTAATTTATCAAAATATGACAATTCATCACAAATCCATTATTAAAACATATAAACTTTAATTTCTAAATTAATTCATGTAATTAGATCCCATTAATTTATTACAGAACCTAGAACTAATATAGCATGCATAGGGTATGAATCAAAAGAGAAGAGCAGAATTAAAACTTGCCTTTAGGGATTTGATAAAAACCCTAGCCTCCTTCTTCCTTTTTCTCTTCCTTCCTCTTCCTTCTTTCTCTCTCTAAAATATGGTACGTGATATATTTTCTAACCTCTTTCACAACTCTATAGTTATATATTTATAAGTAACTAAAATAACCATAATCCTTTTCCCATTCCAAGACAAACTAAACTAAAATAAAAATAAAATAAAATAAAATTTAAATACTAAAAAGGTAACTTAAATATATATTACGTATAATCTATGTGTACTCTTTTTTATATATAATATATAAATATATATCAGATTATTATTAAAGGACTTTTCTTATATATATATATATATATTTATTAAATATACATATACATGGGTAATTATCCATACCCATTAAACCCCTTATCCAAGTAATCCATGTCAATCCAATTGATTGGTCAATTACTACTATCCATATTCAATTCCTTAAAAATATAAAAATAAAAATAAATAAAATAAAAATAAAAATAAAACAATTAAATTCCTAAATAAATACACATCATCACATACAATTCAATTTAAACAAATAATTAAATCAATTAAACAAGTAAATAATTAGCCAAGAAAACAACTAAATAATTAAATGCAATTAAAACTATTAAAATAATACCGAGAATATCCTTTTTAAATTAAGGGTATTACAATTATCCCTCTACAGTCTGGTGCTTACATAGGGAGGTTACCCATGGGCTAGTAACCCTAAAGTAACTATGGTGTCGGTTTGATCCGGCGTGATATCCGGGTATCCATTTTGTTTGATTTCGCATTTCATTTCAAGTTGATAACTAGATGATATCGTAACTTGTTGTTCCTTATATGATTTCCCATTTGAGTTTCAAGATGTTTACTTTAAGAAATCATGCTTTATGCATTGTATTGGAGGTTCCAATGTTGGTTATTGGCATCGATATTGTGATTTGTGTTTTGATGTTCTAATGTATCTTAGGAATGATCCTATAGATTCAATTGGAACATAGACGCTAGGTGGCATGACCCACTTCTGTTGTTTTCGTGCATTAGATTTCAAGTCGATGGCTTTGAGGATTTGTATTTTGTTGCCTTGTATAACATGTTTTTATGTTGTTCAATTACATTGATAATGTGATTCATGTTAACTATAAACTTGTCGTATTCCTTGGATTATCCCAACCTTGATTCGTTTCATATACATAGATGTATCATGATTCTTGTTGCTTATACTCTAAGGTAGCTTAGGATGCTCCCTGGGTCTCAATTTTGACATAGACGTTAGGTGGCATGATCTTTTTGAACTGTATCATGTTAGTCTAAAAATCTAAAAGAAATCAAGTCATGCGTGCTCATTCTCTACGAGTAAACTTGTTTACTCACCCCGAAGTTACTGGGGGTTTTGATCAGGTACGAAGGCTTGGTTCGTGATTCTTATCATGCTTGGATGATTTGTAAACTTGAAGATTTCAATTCTTGTAAAGGTCGACTTTAAATGCCATTTGTAGCCATTTTGTCAAATGTGTATATTGGATTCCAAACTTGTATTATGTGCTTAAGCACACTTTTTGGTATTCTTTCTATGTATATGATATGCGGCCAAGGGCCAAACTTCATTTGTAATCCATGTATATTGAAAAATGTAGAATTTTGCCTTTAATGAGAAAAGCATGAAAACTTGGGTTTCAATATGTCATTTTCGCACCGGTGTGTGCATTGTGTATGTAATTCATCATTTAGCATTCATTTTCTATATGTGAGGTGTGGCCAAGGGCTAAACACCATTTAGTTTTCATTTTTGCATCTTAGTTCACATATTGCATTTTTGGCTAAAATAATAGAAACCGAGCCTTTAAAGGGTTATTTTCAAATCGGGTGGTGTAAAGTGTGTTCTGGCACCTCTACTAGGTCTCATTAATCTTATATGAAGTGTAGCCAAGGGCCAAACAGTCATTTGAAAGCTTTTCAAAATTTTAGTTTTCAAATTTTCCATTTCTAGTTCATTTTTGCCTTTTTGGCCGTTGGGGGGTCGAATTTTGCATCGGCGATATTTTTAAGCCGTGGACCATTGTAGTGCATCCTAATAGGTAAGTTACGTTTGCGTGCATGATCATTTTCAAGAAAAACCTCATCCTTGGTGATTTGAGCTTCCAATTGACTCACTTCGCATTTGTTTTGCATAATATGATTTTAGGGCATTCTAGGGTTTTCCTTCGGGAAATAAATTCTGGTCTTCACATGGTCACTTAGAAAACATGATTTTAGGGGGAGGGTTTCTTCTTCGTGTGTTTCCAGGAAATATGGTCTTGGTACCGGAAATCCCTCGTGAAGTTTCAGCTTTCAGTTTTCATTTTAGCAGCTTTTTAGCTCTCTTGACCAGATTTATTGGGAGGGCATTTTGGCCATTTTGCAGCGAGTTTTTTTCATTTTCGCTCAAGTAACTGGTTAGAAAAATTGATTTCGGGAGGGGTTTCTTCTTTGTGTTTTTCCAGAAAAATTCGTTTGGTAGCCCGTTTTCAATCTCAGATCCTGTACCAGCTTTTTGCCCTCTTGTCCAGTTCTGATCTAGGGGCATTTTGGAAATTTTACAGTGAGTTTTTTTTGTTTCCTTTCGCTTGTTCGGGTAGAAAACTCAATTTTAAGGGGGGATTCTTTTTTGTGTTTTTCCAGAAAAATCCATTTCGGACCTCATTTCGGCTCTCAGTTCTGGCTAAATTTTTCTCTTTCCTAGCATGTCATGGTGCATGCCATTCG
Organism: Cornus florida; assembly: GCF_030987335.1. Classification (NCBI taxonomy): domain Eukaryota; kingdom Viridiplantae; phylum Streptophyta; class Magnoliopsida; order Cornales; family Cornaceae; genus Cornus; species Cornus florida. Next base: position 72,960,079 of record NW_026775579.1, on the reverse strand, counting down.
ACGCCGAATGGGGCGCCGGCATGGGCGCCCAGCGCACTTGGGGCATGCCATGGCCTTCGTCGGGCCGCCGCGACGTCACAACTTCAAACCCTCGTTTCTCCCTTGTTCGGACTCCAAATTGAGTGAACTTTTTTTTGAATTTGACTAATTTTTTGATGTCTTTCCAATGGTGTGCTCAGTTGCACCCAAATCTCCCTCGATAATTACCAATTTACCCTTTTAGCCTTAAGTACTCGTTTTTCTTTGTCAGGCCATTTCTCCTTCGTCCGGACTCCGAATTATGCGATTCTTGAGTCCATCCTGATTATTTTTTTATTTTCTTTCCAGCAGTGTGCTCGGTGGAACCCGAATCTACATTTTTTAGAAATGACTATTTTGCCCCTGGGGGCTTATTCGTCATATTTTCGATCTGCTGCTTCCGCATCTGTTCTCATTGAGTTTTACGACCTCATGGAAGGTCACTTTGACTTCTTAGAGTCTTATTTTCTGTTTTCACTTCCGCATTCGGATTCGTTATCGGGTCAATCTTTGGTTCATCACAGGACGCGCTGGCCTAAAACCAGGGTCGTCACATTTACTGTATATAATTATTTATATATATATGTATATCATGGTCTATTAAGGTTAAAATCTTATTAGGTTTGGTTTTGATCAGAGATGATCTGCTTATTGGTTTTCACAGGACTGGTAGAGAGAACTTGCTCGTAGGGTTTAACCCACGATTTATTTTTCAAGTTATTAGAAGTTTAAGTCTCAAGGTTGAGGATCCGCAACTGGAAGACTTATCCATTCTTTTTGTTTATTTAAAAATAGGATATTATTATTATTTTCATTTTATGTTAGTATTTAATGATGAACTTCTGGATAATGAATTTTGGTTAAGGGGTCCTTGAGTTACAGGATTCCCGAATTGTAAATTTTGAAAAATTATTAATGAAACTTTTATTTAATAGATTCCCTTCAGCGAGTTATTTATTTATTTTTTTAATTTCTTTTTGTAATCTGTGCTTGTTTGAAATACTTTAATTATTTCGATATCCCTTAATTTTGTGTGCAGATTTGATGAACCCGTGTTCCGAAATTAGGGGGTATCACAGTTGGTATTAGAGCACTCCGGGTTTAAGTGTGCCTAGGGTGTCTTTTGTTGTGTGACTTCCGCGTTGTGTACTCTTTTACTTAGAGCTTAAGTTTAGGATTCACTGTATTCTATATTCGGTCCGTTAGTGCGTCATAATGGTAAATCGTTGAGTCTTATCAGAAAATGGTAAGACACGGATTTGGAAGGTATTTGAGGAGGAAGGAGCATAGGCGCTAGAATCATATGTTAAATCAGTGCATAGGGAAACAATATTTATTGTGGAAACTGATTGAATGACATAGACTACGAAGGTCGATAGTTTACCTTCACACAATAAACACATATGCGAGATAGAGTAGATAACTGAATTGTGGAAAGTTATTACTTCTACACTCAGTATTGTTCAAAGAGGATGAATGTAGATGCAGAATTGGTTTTTAAGTTCTCTTTTGAGGATTGGGGTGTTCCAAGGTTATTTAGATCTAATTTGGCACTTAAAATGGTTGAAATAGACTGGTTCAAATCTCGGAATGCATAATATACATTAATATGCTAAGGACTTCAACAATATGAAATTTTAATTAACTTACATGTTGTGAATGAAGAATTTAGTTGTTTAATATTATTCTAGCAATTTTAATGTATATTTATGTGATTTTAATCATGTATTGGCATATAATATAATATTGTATTTATCAAATTTTTATTATAGTTACTTCTGGATTACTTGATGTATAATTATATACGTTGCATGAATTATGGGTTTTATAGATTTATATACCATTAAAATAATATGGAGGTATTTTAGAGATAGATTAACGAAAAAGTTAAGTCCTACCTATTTATTTATGGATTGTATAGTTTAATGCACCGGTATGGGACGGTGGCATTCCAAGGACGGATTAACCAAAGAAGTTAAGTCCTACCTATATATTTATAAGGGAACGGATTAACCATAGAGTTAAGTCCTACTTATTTGTGTCAGGTCAACGGAATAATTGGATGGCATGCCATTGAAATAATATGGATGGATAGTTTACTTTTATGTTTGGATAGAATGAATTTTATATATGTATAGATATGTGCCACGATATGAGCTTGAGTCTCATGATTAATGGTTAGGATGGAGGCGTATATTGCCGATTGAGATAGGTAGCTGGATTTAAGGATGTGTGGGCCCTGGTAGAAGGAGGACTTGTGACCACCTTTGTGTGCATTTTGCATGAGATACCCACTATCTGGTTTAGACTGCCCTAGTCCAGTGAGAGTCTGTAGTGTGTACTTATATTTATCAACTACATAAATATAGAATTTACTAATTAGAGATATACAAATATTGAGGTATGTAGACTACAAGGTAAGGCGTATTAGAATATAAAATGTCAAGATGGAAGACATGAATGATAGTGGCAATAACCATCATTACTTCCAAAGTATCTGGTATATTCGTTATTAGGTGTGATCAATAGAGATCATTAGTGTTGTGCAATCACTTTCCATATTAAAGTGGCCGAGGGGAGATATTTCTGCGCATAATATTGTGGGAATACCCATGTTATGAGGGAAGTTTATTTTAATTGGGGTCGTCACTAGTTAGATGACAAAGTGGTTTATTCGTTATAGCAAGTACATGAAGCAAAAAGGAGTCCTAGATATTTTGGACAATTGGGTCTTTACTCAAATTGCCTTCCATATGGGAAGTAGTGTTGATTAGAAAGGAAATGAGGTTATCACATTACTATGTAACGATTTATGTTTTATTTATTAAGCAATAGACTATTGTTGGCAAGGATATAAATATGTATTTTTGCACCATGTGTGTAAAGGAGTTTTTTTTTTATTTTTTTTATTTTTTATTTTTTATATATTTTACTTCAAGAAAATACACAATGGGAACGTTTACCAATGCATGTAAGTTGGGGAGGTTAAGTTGCAAATAAATGCAATGAGTATGGATTAGCTTTGCATAGTTTAATAAATTACGAGATATGCCTGCTAATTATGAGTATATGTGGATGGGTTAATTTCCACACGGATAAAGGGAATATAAAAATTTGAAATTAAATAATTAAAGTTTTCATGTCATGGATTCGTGAATTCCGAGAACGGAATTTCTTTTGTTAGGGGAGAAAAATGTAATACCTCAATATTTTAAAGGATTTATTAATTGGGATTAATTACTTTTATTTTATTTTTAAATGATTTATTTGATTTAATTGGGTTTAATTGATTTTATTTTATATTTTTATATGATTTATTTTTTTAATTGAGTGCTTAGATTAATTGTATTATTTTAATTAGATTATATTTCGTGATTTTATTTGTTGAATTGATATGGTGTTTTGTTTTGTGGAATGCTTCGATTGAATTGTTTATTTGAATTGTGTGTATTTATGCTTGTGTGAATTATTTGTTAATTATTTGTAATTATTAGATGTATTTATGCTTGTGTGAATTGTTTGTTAATTATTTGTAATTATTAGATTTAATTTTATTAATTTTATTGTTTTATTTTAATTGAATTGGGCTTAAGATGAGTGGGACCAATGGATGTGGTCTTGGGCTTGGATGAAGCCTTATTGGGTTAATTAATAAAGGCACATGGTTATTTGATTATTTAAATGATCATTTTTGGATAATTATAAATATATATAAAAATAATTAATTTATAAGTGTTACGGAAGAATATATATATATATATATATATATATGTGTGTGTGTGTGTGTGTGTGTGTGTGTGTGTGTGTGTGTGTGTGTGTGTTATATAATATATGTTTATAGATATATATTATTTAAAGATTATTTTACTTCATGGTCCTAATTAAATTAAGATTTGGATTTTAATGTGTATAAATATACACATAAGGCTTTAGGGTTAAAAGTTTTATACGTTAGAAAAATAAGAGAGAGACAGAGAGAGAAAATGAGAAGGCCGACAAAGACGAGACCGAATTAGGGGAAGAGTACACCGGAATTGAAAGAGACAATCAAAGTTTGAAGCATCGGTTTCATTTCGAAACTTCAGGTGAGTTCTTCTCTCTAACTTTCCTCTTAAAACTCATAAGGATTTCACCTTGAATATTAAGGCTTTATATTTAATTTACTAATTTAAATCATGGTTGAATGGATTAATCAAAACTATTAAGTTAATTTATTTGATTAAATCATAGTTAGAACGTATTAATCAAAAGAATGAATTATTATATTTTATTCTTTTAAACTTTAGATTTTAAATTGTTAGATATAATAATTGATTAAATCATGGTTAGAATGGATTAATCAAAAAAATGAATTATTATATTTTATTCTTTTAAACTTTGGATTTTAAATTGTTAGATATATGTATTGTATTTATTTAAAATTAATTGTTATATTTGATCTATAACCCAAGAAAGTTATTTAGGGTTGATAGAAGTTTTGGAAATTTTCTGGGATTTTTCTGTAATTTTCTGGAATTTTTCTATATTTTTTAGGATTTTATTAGAATTATTTTCCTATATCTATTTGGAAATTATCTATGTTTTTTTTTCTGTTATATATATATATATATATATATATATATATATATATATATATACTAGTAAAAGGCATGTGCGATGCACGTGATGAATGTTTTATAACTTATATAATTTATATTTTTATATATATTTTAATTATGTATAGTTTTATAAAAAAAATAGGCAAAACAGTTTCAGGCCAAGAATGCCTTAGAGAGTAATAATTGTCACCTCAAAAGAAATAAAATAAGGTTTTCCATTGATGTATGAATGAAAACTATAAACATTTAAAAAATATATAAAAATAAAATTCAATTTACAAAATATCCATAAATAAATATTATATAAAAATTTTATATATTATAAAATCCGAAAGGGTACCAACAATTTTTAGATTGTAATAATTGTCATCTCAAAATAAACAAAATATATTAGAAAATCCAAAACTATAACTATTTGAAAATAAAAGTATTCCTAAATTATTTATTTTTCAATCTTTATCTTTTTTTACATATCTCATTTCTTCATGAAATAAATCATTGTCAAGTGTCAATGTTTTAATTCTTTCACCGCAAAATAAGTTTTCACGACTTGTTGTTGAGTATTGTCTATCTTCACCAGAAAAATAAAAGATTTTTCTTTGCAGCTTGTCACTTTGTTACTGAATTCATCAATATCTTGCAAAAAGAACAAATATAATTTAGAGCTATTGAGAAATTCAAAGTAAATTTTTTTTTTAATTTAATTAAATGTGATACACAATTAAAGAAGATTAAGAAATATATTGAAATTTAATACCTCAAAGGACATTGTAGATTTTCCTATTATGTCTTGAAGTTTGACTTTTCAGCACCATTGAATTTTTGATCTTTTGTACTGGAAATCAATAAATAAAACAAAAAAAACATGTTCTCTTTCTACAAATAATGTATATATAATGTAAAAGAAGTTACAATAAATAATGAATCAATATATTAATGCTTTGACACTTTCCATATCCATATTAATTTGCAATGTAGATTATTTTTGTGTTTGAAGAGACAGACCTGGAATATACATTATTATTTGTAAAAGTTTGTTATTATAGATTTGCTTAATAATATATAATGTAAATAATATCAATTTGTATGATAATTTCCCTTTGTAGGTATTGATTGCTACATGTGTAACTGTGATGATAGGTCTTTCCTGTATTAGCTCCATGATAAAGTTTCCTTCATTCTCAGTAAGATCCTCCCATAACGTCAAAGTAGCTGTCCTTGAACTGTAATAAAGATTAATTACTTTAGTCATTATATCATATTTGTATAATTATGATTGTATATGTAATATAGTAATGACGTACCTCATATCCGTTATAATAACTTCCCGCTTTCGGGTTGTGCCTTTGTTGTTCTTCTTACATATGTTCAATGAAGGAGATACCTTAATAACAATTCCCAAAGCATCTAACAAGATTAAAAATAAAATAAAAATAAAATTTTAATTTTAATTCTTTTTATATATGTACAAGAGAGAACATACATATGGAGAGTTGACAATTAAACGAAAACTAACCCATATTTTATTTTACATCAATGTACTTGTTCAGCTCCGTCCACAAGATGAAATTTTATTGTTTCTAAGCTTACTACTTCAAGCTTCTCAACTTCATTTGAGATGTTATTAAGAAACTTTAATTCAATAATTTCAGTTCTGAATTTGGCAAGTCAAATAGTCAGTTTCTTCCGGGATAAAAATGCTGAGGGTTATTCTACAGAGAACATCATATTCGGAAGGTATAAGCCATGGACATATAAAAGAATTCATAACTCAAAAAAATAAAAATAATAAAAGAATGCATAATTTGGGGGATAAAACAATGTATAATCTGTTTGGGGGATAAAACAATGTATAATCTGGAGTTACACGTACCTTGGAAAAAAACATATAAAACTGATGTGATTACATGAAGGCAAAAAAAGACTTATATATATAGAGAGTATAGATTTTTTTAGAAACAACAAATAGATAAAATAGGTAACTTAAATTTTATTAGGTAATAATTTTCAGAGTTTTATAGAAACTCTTTTTTAGAGTTTCTATAATTTGAAATATATTTTGTATTAGAGTTTTAATAAATATTTTTTTTGAATTTTATTAGGTAATAATTTTTAGAGTTTCTATAATTTGAAATATATAAATTGAAATGTATTTCGTGTTAGAGTTTTAATAAATATTTTATTTGAATTTTATTAGATAATAATTTTTATATTTTATTTGAATTTTATTAGGTAATAATTTTTAGAGTTTCTATAATTTAAAATATATAATTTGAAATGTATTTTGTGTTAGAGTTTTAATAAATATTTTATTTGAATTTTATTAGGTGATAATTTTTATATTTTATTTAAATTTTATTACGTAATAATTTTTAGAGTTTCTATAATTTGAAATATATTTCGTCTTAGAGTTTTAATAAATATTTTATTTGAATTTCGCTGAGTGGCTTAAGGCATTGGTTTGCTAAATCGACAATGTAATAATTTTTAGATTTTCTATAATTTGAAATATATTTTGTATAGCAAGGCAATAAAAGACTTATATATAGAGAGTACATATTTTTTTAGAAACAACAAATAGATAAAATAGGTAATTTGAATTTTATTAGGTAATAATTTTTAGAATTTTATAGACACTTTTTTTTTTAGATTTCTATAATTTGAAATATATTTCGTGTTACAGTTTTAATAAATATTTTATTTAAATTTTATTAGGGATTAATTGTTAGAGTTTCTATATTTGAACTGTATTTCATGTTAGAGTTTTAATAACCGAGATAGTAGTATTATACTTGATCTTAGCCAAAAGATTGAGAAAGATTAGCTAAAAGGCCGACCCAAAAAATTTTAGTATTACACTTGATTTTAGCCAAAAGGCAAAGAAAGGTTAGTCAAAAGGCCGAAAAATGTGTGATTATTATTTCTTTAGGTCTATAGTTTTATAAGAGGCTTCCATGTAATTCATTTTACTTAAAACCAATGTGGGACAAGAAAAATGAATTTTATTAGGTACTTTGTAATTTAAATTAAACTCTTTAAATTAATTTTTATAAATTTTATTAAGAAATTTGTAATTTGAATTAAACTCATTAAATAATTTTTAGGTAATTTTTTTGTTTATAAAAACTCTTTTTTTATATTAATAAATAAATACTAAAATACTAAAAGCTGCCTATGAACTACCGGTTCATTCTTTAACAAACACACGGTCAGAGCCTCGGGCTCCTCCTTGCCTTTAGCATTCCCCTCATTACGGAGCGGACTTGCGATTAAAATGACGACTTCGGGCATGACCAACTCACATAACGTGATGGGCGATGTGTATAAGGTTTGGGAATGGCTCCAGATAGATAAGATAAAATCATAAATACTCTTTATCATAATATAATGTTTTGAAAAAAAGGATAGAAAATTTTAAATTAGATATAGATATATAGATATATATACCACTGTTTTTTTTTGTTTATTAAGGAAATTATCATTAGATTATGTTGAGCAAGTCATTTGAATAGTTGCTTATGATGAATAGAAATAGATGTAGGTTGTGAAAGTCCATGATTAGGCTGAATTAGTTTAAAATCTTGGGATTGGATGTCTCGCCACCTTCCTTTTATGACTGCTTGCTATATATATAGATATATAGTGTTTGATCTTTTTTTTTTTTAATAGTCGTAGCCTGCCTTTGAAATATATTTTTGAATCTTGGGGTTGTAATTGGCTATATTTGCTCCTAGACAGCTGGTTTGTATTTTAATTTACCCCAAAATCTATTGTCATGTAGATTCCCCAAAAACAGAGCAACCCACGCTCTCTGTCTATGGTATAAAATGACCTTTCACCGGAAATCAAAGCCAGAAATATTTATTTGAGGGGAATTGTAATATAAATTAAATTTTAAAAATAAAATAAAAGAATTGAAAAGAATTTTTTTATACTGCATTTTTATGTATATTGTTAAGAGCATGGCTATAACTGATGTGAATGATATGACAAGAAATTGGAGAGACGAATGCATACAAATAATAATATATATGTGGTATTACTATTTTTATAATATATACACCTCTTTTTTCTCTCTGTTTCATAACAAACAATTTATATATGTGCATATTAGAACTACACTTGATCTTAGCCAAAAGGCCGAGAAATATGTGATTATTATTTCTTTATGTCTATAGTTTTATAAGAGGATTCTATGTAATCCTTTTTACTTAAAACCAATGTGAGACAAGAAAAATGAATTTTATTAAATAATTTGTAATTTGAATTAAACTCTTTAAATTAATTTTTATAAATTTTATTAGGTAATTTGTAATTTGAATTAAACTCTTCAAATAATTTTTAGGTAATTTTTTGTTTATAAAAAGTAGTACTACACTTGATCTTAGCAGCCAAAAGACCACGAAAGGTTAGCCAAAAGGCCGATCCAAAAAAATTTAGTACTACACCTGATCTTAGCCAAAAGGCCGAGAAATGTGTGATTAGTATTTCTTTACGTTTATAGTTTTATAGGAGGCTTCTATGTAATCATTTTTACTTAAAACTAATGTGGGACAAGAAAAATGAATTTTATTAAGTAATTTGTAATTTGAATTAAACTCTTTAAATTAATTTTTATAAATTTTATTAGGTAATTTGTAATTTGAATTAAACTCTTTAAATTAGCCAAAAGACCAAGAAAGGTTAGTAAAAGGCCGATCCAAAAAAAATTAGTACTACACTTGATCTTAACCAAAAGACCGAGAAATGTGTGATTAGTATTTCTTTAGCTCTATAGTTTTATAAGAGGCTTCCATATAATCCTTTTTACTTAAAACCAATGTGGGACAAGAAAAATGAATTTTATTAGGTAATTTGTAATTTGAATTAAATTCTTTAAATTAATTTTTATAAATTTTATTAGGTAATTTGTAATTTGAATTAAACTCTTTAAATTATTTGAATTAAAACTCTTTAAATAATTTTTAGGTAATTTTTTGTTTATAAAGACTCTTTTTTTTTATATTAATAAATAAATACTGAAATACTGAAACACTGAAACTCTTTGCACATTTAATAATAGTATAGATATATATCTATATAAGACGAGACTTCTGCAACGTAGTCGGCGCATCAACAAGGTATTATAATCCTATGCGGCGTGGCATAGAGTAGGTTGGTGGATAAACTGATCTGGGCCACCGAGTGGAAGTTGATGGATGGAAGATGATCTAGTGTGGTGCGGTTCCATGAGTCTCAGTGCATCGCATAAAAGGATCGTTGATTAGATCTGCTCAAAGGAAAAGAATCTGGTGCGGTGCACACCATCAAAGTTGGTGGACCAGTGAATCATAGTGTCGCACGTGTCGTTTTTAATCTGGTGTGGTTGCGCTCACAGTAGGGATTGAGCTCAACTTATTATTATTCTTGTTTTATTACTCGAAATTTAAATGGTCATAACTTAGTCATCTTAAATCCAAATTAGGTCATTCTTAAGCTCAAATTTAAGGATTTTTCGTCCTCTTTCCAATGGTACCAATTTCATTATCAAATTCCCATCATACTAGGATATATTTATATTTTAGTAAGACAGTGTCGAAAAGTTATTTAAACCGAGATAGAGTATTTATGGAAAACTATTTCTGACGATGTTTAGTAGCATTTAAATTGCATAAATATAATTAAATTAATATATTGTTATGAAAATAAGTATATATATATATATATATATATAATTATTTATATATATGTATATATGGTTTAATTGTTTAGGATAAGTATGGAGGGATGTGTATATATATATATAGATATATATATATATGTATATATATGATTTAAATAATCAAATATTATTATGGATGGTATTGTACATATTTATATTTTATATAATATATGTGTATGTATATATATATCATTTAAGATGATTAATATTATTATTATTATTATTTGATATATCTTGATAGACTGGTTATTAAATTAGGTTTGTGCTTATAATCTGCATGAGATATCTATATATAAATTAGTTATCGTTGAGCCTATAATTTGTACATGGATGAGTTGCTATAGGCGTAAATATATTGCCTAAGTATTTGTATGAATAAAATACATACATAGGAAGCATGGATGAGTTGCTAGTTTATTAGTATAAATATATATACTTGTAAAGGCATGGTTGAATTGCTAATGTATAAATAAATATACTTAAATAAGATATAGTTGAATTGCCAATGTATAAATAAATATACTTAAAGGAGACATAGTTGAATTGCTAATATATAAATAAATATATTTATAATGGCGTGGTTGATTTGCCAACGTGTAATTATATTGCTATGTGTTAGATAATTAAAATATATCATCTATGGTTATTGTATGTATAAGTTGGATTAGGATTAGATATTCTTAAATTAGAATAGTATAGTACTTACATGTTGGTGTATTATTTTATACATATTAATAAAATAATACTGGTGGTGACATGGATGATTTGTCAAAGCCTAGATTTTGGCTGTGTGATTTAAATACTTAAAAGCATTATTGGTTTTGGAATTAAATATAATATTCTTTTAATTATATTTTATTATTTAAATTATTAAATTGATGTCTAGGATGGAATTAAGGTTAGAGGAGTTTCTTTAAAGAAAAAAAAAATTACGGATTGGACTAGGTATGATTATTATTTAATCATTGATAATGGTTTTGGAATTAATGCACCTAGTTATAGATGTTATTGTTTTAATGTATATAATTATTTATATATATATGTATATCATGGTATATTAAGGTTAAAACCTTATTAGGTTTGGTTTTGATCAGAGATGATCTGCTTATTGGTTTTCAGAGGACTGGTAGAAAGAACTTGCTCGTAGGGTTTAACCCACGATTTATTTTTCAGGTTATTAGAGGTTTAAGTCTCAAGGTTGAGGATCCGCAGCTAAAGGACTTATCAATTGTTTCTGTTTATTTAAAAGTAGGATATTATTATTATTTTCATTTAATGTTAGTATTTAATAATGAACTTCTGGATAATGGATTTTGGTTAAGAGGTCCTTGAGTTACAAGATTCCTGAGTTGTAAATTTTGGAGAATTATTAATAAAAATTTTATTTAATAGATTCCCTTCAGTGAGTTATTTATTTATTTTATTTCTTTTTGTAATCTGTGCTTGTTTGAAATACTTTAATTGTTTTGATATCCCTTAATTTTGTGCGCGAATTTGATCAACCCCTGTTCCGAAATTAGGGGGTATCACAGAAGCCACCCGATATAACTTTGATCTCACCCATTGGTTGGTGTTGAGGAGGGCGATCATCTCGGCCTTCTCAGGCTGGGTTGGAGCCTCCTTTTCCATTTCCAGTCGTGAATTTGCGTAAATGACCCTTACAAACAAGGTTCTCGATCTGGTTTTTGAAGTCGAAACAATCTTTTGTGTTGTGTCCATGGTCCTAGTGGAACCTACAATATTTATCTCGAGACCTCTTTGTTGGATTAGCTTTTAGCTTTGGTGGCCATTTCAATGACGCGTCATCTTGAATCTGTAGAAAGACCTGCTCTACAAACATATTTAGGGGGGTGTAGTTATTATACTTGCCTGGGCTCACTGGACGGCGAGATGATCTGTCAGCCTGGGTGCTTGAGAATTTCTTGTACTTCGATTCACTTTCCTCCCTAGTGCTAGGTGCCGGCCTCTTTTTATCCGATCTCTTATCTTCACCATCCTTGTTTTTTTTTGCATTCATAGCATCCTCAGAGTTCATGTGCTTCCGTGCTCTAACCATCAACTCTATCATGCTCGTAGGGGCTTCCACCTCTTCTACCTACAACATTTCAGTGTTAAAACGACTTATGTAATTATGAAGACGCTCTCCCTTCTGCTGCTTTACATTCAATAAATGTGTTGCTAGTCTCTTATACCTCTGCCCAGCGATGAAGTATCCTATGAATTGTTTGCTCAACTCTTCAAAGTTTTCAATAGAGCCTGGCTTTAATTTATTGAACCAGAAACGAGCCCAACCCTTTAATGTGGTGGGGAAAGCCCTGCACATAATCTCGCCCGGTACGGCTTGCAAATACATAAGAGCTTTGTAGGTATCCAAATGGTTGAGAGGGTCCCGCATCCCATCGAAGCTCTCAAGAGTTGGCATCTTGGATTTGCTAGGTAGAGGACAACTCATAACAGCTTGGCTAAAAGCTAGGTTGGTCTTCTGTACCATATCGTTCACTGCGGCCTACCCTTCCCTTTCATCGCTTGTATGACGTCTTCAACCCTAGCTTTTAGATCCTGCATCTCTAGATCGAAATGAGTGACGTCCTCACTCTTGTCACCAACATAACTAGAAGTATCTCTATAGAGCCTGATGGTATTCTGCTCAGGAGATCGATGGTGATGGTACCTTTGTTGACCCCCTATGTGACTAAGCTCAGTGTCGTTGTTAACCCTACGGAAGTCATTGTTTGGTACTTCACTGTTTCTCTCTTCGTTAAGGGCGGCTAAGCGTTGTAGAATCATCGCATTTTGCTGGACTAATTGGTTCATTCCCTCATGTAAGGTTTGAACCTGTTATTCTAATGCTGCGACGCGTTCCTAATCATTTGGGATGATGGGGGGTTGCCTCGTCGAGTCCCCATGATCAGAAGTCTGCAACGCTTCATCCTCGCCAGCAGCCAGACCAGATTGCAATCGAACCATGCTTTGTTTAAAGAACTAAAATCATTCCCACAGACGACGCCAACTGTTGATGATGGATTATGTACAACCCGAATCTGATCTGACTTCCTGAACAAAGAGAAGAAAAGGTGGTCCCTACAAGCACCAATGTGTTACCGGTGGAGTAGGCTCCGATGAACAAGTCAGTGTGCAAAGTAATCTCCCTGTAGAAATCAAGAAATTCAGTTAGGGTTTATTGCGTACCTCAAAACGTTGATTAGCCCGCCTTCTTTATAAGGCTTAGGTCAGGATGTCACGTAGAGTCACCTTATCGTAATTTGAAGGTTTAATCCATATCGTAATCTGTAGACTTAATCTTTATCATAATCTGTAATCCTTATCGTAATCTGTAAAGCCTATCTCAATCTTATGAGATAGTGCATTAATTTAGCAACTTTCTCTCAATCATGGATGTTGAGGGTGAAATTCATGTGGTCCGATACGACACCGTTTTCCTGCAAGGAAGAGAGGAGAAGATCGATGAACCTTGACGGCACCGATGTGGTGCCTGCCAAGAGCTCTCCGACGGTCAAGTTAGTCACCGGAGGTTTAAAAAGAAGGCAAGAATTTAATAATAGTTTTTTCGTCGTACCTTATTTCCGAGTCGTCGTCCTATTTATCGTCACTTCCCTTATTCTCGATAAGGGAATTTCATCATCCTCATCCCATGGGACTTATCCCATGAAAATCTTATCCTTGATAAGATTTGTCATCATCCCCATGAAAATCTTATCCTGCGTAAGATTTTTCATCATTCTTATCTATGGAAATCGTTACCTCTAATAATAAAATATTATCGTTGATCACCGAAAAGATCTGGCGGCTGGTCAACACTTGGTTGCCTCTATCATTAGGTCAAGATAAGTTTATTTTTTCCTATCAACGGATATTTAAATTATACATCCATCATATATATATTTTTTCTTTTGACAAAATAGTTTTTTCACACCACAAACCATTTTATTGTGTGCGTAAACTCAATTTTATTTTATTTTATTTTATATTTATTTATTTATTTTTTAAGCAATATGGTTTTTTATGGATTAAACAATCGTTACAAGCTCAACTTTTTTATTGCGTGCAAATTAACATCTTCTGTAAGTTTTATTCTTTGCTACGTTCAAATAAAATGGATTTAAAGCATACAATTTTAATAATTGAATATTGAGAAAATAAATTATAGTATTTGGGATTTGAACTCACTTAAAAATATAAATCTTTTGCATAAATCACTACAACAAATGTCAATATTTATGACAGATTTTTTTATTTTGTCACAAAAAAAAAAAAGATATTTATGATAGGAGGAAAAAAAAATTGTCACAAAAAAGAAATATTTGTGACGAAAGAAAAAAAAAATATTACAAAATGAAAGTATTTGTGACCGAAAAAAAAAAAAAAAAAAACTCTCACGAAAAAAGAAATTTTTATGACCAAAAAAAATTTGTTACAAAATGAAGGTATTTGTGACGGAATAAAAAAAATATATCACAGAATAAATTTTGTCACAATTCACTCAATCTCGTACCAGCAGCTCACTCGGTCTACTCAATCTCATATCAGTCATTCACTACTTCATAATACCCCATTGTGCATTCCTCGCCATCGCCGGACGGATGCCCTTTCTCTCCACGCCATCACCGCACGCTCCAGAATACCAGCTCACTCAGTCAATCACTTCGACCTTTTCCACCGCCTCTCTCAAACTACTCGCCGATCGATTTCTATAAAAGAGCATTCCACAATCTCTAGCAATTATTTCTCAATTTTACATCATAAATTTCTCACTCTCTGATGACCAACTGATTCGTTATCATTCACTTTCGAGCTTGAATTTGAGAATTCGATTCAGACGATGTGTATGAATTTCACTATTTCGATCGATTTGAGTTAGGGCTTCTTCGGAGGAAGCTCAGTCTATCACGAGCGGTTCGTTTGGGGACGAAGACGAAGTGCCACAGCCTAGATTTGATTACTTCATTGCTTCAGAGAGAGTCAATGTTGTTATGTCGGTGGACATTGTTCCCCTCTCAATTGCTAATGGTTGGAGATAGTCATTTGCTGGAGTTGTTTAGGTTGTCTTCTCTCTCTATATATATACACACATATGTATATGCATGCGAAATTGTATGAATTGCGTATAACTAGGGCAAACTACTTTGATGTATCAAGTATTTATCGAATTGGATTTCTTTTACGAAGGCTCTGGAAAATCCTTCTCCCTATGAATTGGATTCCTTTTTCAAGTTTCAATCTTAGGGTGTGTTTGGATAGATGGGAGAGAAAAGAAAAAAAAGGATAGTATTAGTTAGGAGAGAAAAGAAAAGAAAAGAAAGGATAGTAATAATTTTAATTCGTGTTTGGATAGATAGGGGAGAAAAGAAAAGAAAGGATGATTATTGTTGTTTGGATAAGATAGAGGAGAGAAAATAAAAGAAAGGATAGTGACCAAATTACTATCCTACCCTTTCATAACCACTTCACATATTATCCATTTCCAAAATCTCACATAGGATATTTGGAATGTTTCTTTGTGATAGTTCAATGCAATGGGTAAAAACAAAAGTAAAAAAGAAAAAAATTAAAATAATGGATGAAAACAAAATTAGGACATAAATGGAATAACTTTTCTTTATATTGATTTGTGGAGGGTATTTTTGGTATTAAGAGTTTATAACTTACTATCCTTCCCTATCTCTCCCTATCTTCTCAAAATGGGAGAGAAAGCTTATAAGGGATAGGGAGGGATAGCTATCCCTCCCTATCTCTCCCTATCCTCTCTTTTCTCTCGAATTAAGTTACCCAAACACACTCTTATACTATTCTCTCTTTTCTTTTCTCTCCCCATCCCTCCAAATCAACTACCAAACACACCCTTAGTGCTTGTTTATTCTGAAATTTCAGAAGATAACAATTAAAAATTAATAATACAATTCAGAACTTGAAACAGCTATTTTTATTTTATTTATTTATTTTTTTCATTAAATAGAACATGAACAGTTTGCCCCCTTACGAATTTTTTGGTTGATGGATATTTGGACAAAAAAGAATACTGAAAAACCAACATTGATAAAATGCCAGAGAATTAAAGGTTCTCCAATTATTATTGTAATTTGCAAGTAAATCTTGTCAAATGCCTATCTTTTCTAATAGCTAGCAAATATTTTGTTATTTCCATATTGTAAATGGTATTATGGAGATTCATACGCACACACATCATTTGCTTCTGGGTTTTGCTAATTAATCAGGAAGGCTATCAAATTCTAGTTAAAGAAATGTCTTTTTATTTCACATGGAATGCCTCTTGTTTTAAATAATGGAGATAGAAGATGGGAAGGAAGTGGGAAATGAAAACTTATTCTGTATGATACAATTTTTGGTGTATTAAGGCCAAAATGGTCAATACTTTCAATTTTTGCTTTAGTCGATTCATGAACATTGGAATTTGCTGGTTCTACTTCCCTTTTTTTTTTCTTTTTTTTTCTTTTTTTTCTTTTTTTTCTTTTTTTTCCTCTTTTGGTATAGGTTATTGGTTGTTGAATATGTTGATGTGGAGCTTAAGGTTGCTTTCTTTCCAATATTTCTTCAAATTTGTTGTTTTTTAAACACCTACGAACCTTTTAGTTAAATAACAATCTATATGATACATGGTGCATCAAATTTTCTTATTAAAAGTTAAAATTTTGAACTATATTTTCTCCAATTTTAATTTCAATTTCAAGATGCTGCATCGGACCATCAGTGCTCCCAAACAAAGTGTTAGAAATTTTGTAGTTTTGTTTTGCTTAGACTGATTTTATTACTATAGAGAAAGAAACCGAGTAAACATTGTTTCCAGTTTCTGTAACAACCCACTCCATCATATGGTATGATATTGTCCGCTTTGGGCCTGAGCCCGCACGGTTTTGCTCTTAGGCTTTACCCCAAAAGGCCTCATACCATTTGGAGATGATACACTTACATATAAGCATTTCACCTTTCCTTTACCTAGGTGATGTAGGACTTGTGCACCCGTAGCTCACCAGTGTGGTAACCTGACAGTGTCTCGCACCCGCCCAAGGCACACTCGCCTACAAGGCCATTACAATCCACCTCCCTTGAGGCCCGACGTCCCCGTCGGCACACTTCCGGCTGGGTCAAGCTCTGATACCATTTGTAAAGACCCACTCCACCACATGGTATGATATTGTCTGCTTTGGGCCTGAGCCCGCACGGTTTTGCTCTTGGGCTTCACCCCAAAAGGCCTCATACCAATTGGAGTAACACATCTACATATAAGCACTTCACTTTTCCCTCTCCCAGGTGATGTGGGACTTGTGCACTCGTAGCTCGCCAATGTGGTAGCATGTTAGTGTCTCTCACACCCGCCTACGGCACACCTGCCCATAAGGTCATCACAATCCACCCCCCTTGGAGGCCCGACGTTCTCGTCGGCACACTTCCTGTGATACCCCTCGGATCCGAGACACGGGTTGATCAGGCCCAAGCCCAAACCCGAGGGAAATATCAAACAATTAATATGTAATACGAACACAGATGACAAAATGAATTTGATAAATAAAGTTTAAGCTGGAAGAAAATTAAATATAAAAACCTTTAATATTAAATATACTTAAATCCCAATAATCCAAAACCTCTATAAGTTAACAACTCGGGAATCCATCTCCAGTGGACCCCTAAAAACCAAACTGAATGAAAGTAAACTAAAGATAAAATCCAAATCAAATATCTGGAAAGAAGTCCTACATCGTCGGTAGAATGGAAGATCTTCTCTGCCCAGCACGAACAAGCTCAAACCTGGAACTGACATACACCTGGAAAAATAGGAGTGGGTCAGGCCCACGAACAAGTTCTAACCTACTACAATCGAAGCAGAGACTCGATACGCATATACACTCTAACCAACTCAACAATAACTATATAAGTCGTGTATATATATATATATATCCATACTAAGGGACATTTACTGGACTACAGTAGGGGTCTCAACCTGAATAGAAGGCAACATGCGAAAACGCACCCAAAGGTGGGCATGAGTACCTAGACCTAACAGGGTACACCTCAATCTACTATAGCCAGCTACGCATCCACTGCATATACGCACCCTAACCAACGAGTCTGAGACTCAAGCTCCTCTCGTGGTACCATAAACATAAATTTAAAATCCGTTCATAACAATCCATAATAAATCTAGTAAGTCGTTTAGCTTATTCAACTGCACAGACTTAACATAGATAACCAGTAATCCAGCTAGTCATTCAGCTTGTGTAGCTTCTTTGACTTAGCCTAAATATAAGTAGGATTTATTTTTAATCCATTCCCTTATTCCGTATAGGTAGGATATAGCAATTTTGAGCCAAATCCAAACCTAGTATGTCACTGTCCCATACCAGTGCATACAATCCAATCCATCCGGCAGTTGATAGAATAAATAAAAATATAACTATCAACCAATCCATACATTCCACAATTGACAATAAAACACTAAGTACAAATATCAATTGTTCCATATTAAGCATGATAAAATAATTGTCAATTAACAAGCTTAATCCATACTACTCTGCAAGGTCCACTAATTGATATTACAGTTTATACATGTAAACCAATTAATTCTAATCAACTATAATAGAATATAAATGTTCACAGGTTTATTTTTAGTAATTCTGGAACATGACTAACTGCAAATCATCACTAAGAATTTTAATACCAAAGCTTAAACATCTTGCAGTTCCTCTCATCCAAACTGTAAACCAACTTAGGCCCAAATATGCATACTAAACCATTTAAATCCACACGCTTATTTTATAACATTGAGATAGGTTTAATTGAGAATTTTATTGCTAAGAATTGCTATTCTAAGTGTTAATCAATTCTGCATCATTTCATAACAAAAACCCAGTAAACTGATTAATTAAGCATTGTCCACTGTCGCATTAAAACAAAGTTGTTTTATTTTGCATAAATCTTCTCTCAAGGATTTTAATCAAGCTTTGACCACCTCTAAACACCTTAGTATAGCTTCCAATAGAAACTGAAAATCCCAAAATCCAAATTCTGTAGCCCACATAGTCGCAGAAAAATTAAAAAACGCACACCCGAGGGAAGAGCCTGCTCCACCAAAAGAAGAGCCTGGTCTTCCCATCTTGGAGCCGGCTATACTTAAAATTAGAGCCTGCTCTAAGACCCCTAGAGCCGGCTCTACTTAAAAGTAGAGCCTGCTCTTCGTCCGGAAGAGCCTGCTCTTTAAAACAGTAAGCCGTCTCTCTCTCTGTTCTTCATCGTTTTCAATTCTGGTGAGTTTCTGATGAACTGACCTTCATACCTAGGGTTCCTAAGTGTTTAAATCAGGTTCCAACTTATACCAGAATCCACTAAATTCATTGTTCAGTTACTAAAATTAATTAAAACATGAATTTTGCATCAAGAGTTTAATACGAGCAGTTTAAGCATTCCAGAGCATCGACTGTTGTAGCAAATCAAACTTGCAACCTAAATTAATTCTAGTGCTTCCCAACATGTTATAAAACTAATTAAAATCATTACTCATCAGTTTACACGAATTAAACAGAGGTTACACAAGGAAGAAATTAAAATAAACAATACACACGTTTTAACTACAATCAGTTTTAAAACAACAGAGGTACAAGAAATCCAGTTTAATTTTAATCCTTAACAGTTCCCTGGAGTTGTGTTAAACATGCAAAGAACATGAGGCAACGGGAAGGAGTGAGGATTAGAACTTGCCTTTAGGTCTCAGTTTGAAACCTTGCACCGTTGCTTCCTAAATTCTCCGGCGAACTCCGACTACTGTAAGCCTTCCTCTGTTCTCTCTCTCTGCCTCCACCGACGTGTTTAAGTTCTAAAACCCTAGGTAAACCTTAATGTATATATTTATAGGATTAAGGTTACCCTAATTCTAGTCCTAATACTAGATAGGCAACTAAGTCGGCTAAAGAAAAATAAAACAAAACCCTAAGTTCAATTAACGAAAAGTAGAAAAAAAAAATATATATATATACAATTTAATAACTAATTAATTAATTCACAAACCACCACTAAATAAATAAAAACTAATTAATTAATTCACAAACCACTACGAAATAAATAAAAACTAATAAAGTCACACGTAATCAACAAATTCACAACTAAATAAACAAAAACACAATTTAAATAATTAAATAAATTCCAGAACTATCCTTGTTAAATTAGGGGTATCACACTTCCGGCTGGGTCAGGCTCTGATACTAAAATCTAGTACGTGACTCACATCATACATTCACCATAATCCATGATTAAATCAATAAGAAAGCATTTTATTCAAAAATCTATCAATCCAAATGAAATTTATTACATCCCCAACTAATTTAAAATTCCACCAACTAAGTGAATCTTATTACAAAATGTTTGCTAAGAAACAATAATAAAATCAAAATGTGGAAATCCGGCAAATCTCCATCTCCCATTGTGCCTCCTTTGCAAGCTAAATCCATGTCACCTGAAAGTAATAAAGGGGTGAGTTCACAAGCTTAGCAAGAAATTACTAAACACTATCATCGCTCAGCAAGTCAATCCTTACTTAAAATCCGTATATATATACATATAGAAGTGACCACGACATATCTACTAATCATCGTCATTATATAACATTTAACTCAAACTGTGAACTTGTAACCCATCTAGAATTTAAATTACTAAAATTCTACTTACCTCACATGAGCCACTGGCTCCCCTCAACTGGTTGGCGTTCTAAAACCATTACCTTACATGAACCCCTGGCTCCACTCCAAATAAATGGTGTGAATTGCATAGTCCCTGACTACCAAATACACATATGTGGCTGGGTTGTACGTCTACTCACCCAGATGGCCTCTGACTTCGTCCACATACTAAGGGCACTTTTAGCCCAATGGCTATAACAAAAGAGTATTTCACTCCCGAAGACAGTCCCTGACTGCACTCAACAAACTCATCATTGTATAAGTCCCTCCAACCTGTTTAGTCACATCAATTAAACAATAATTATATTTAAATAATTTCTACTCATAATTTCATGAGTTCATCCAACACCTTAAATAATAATTAATTAATTAATACCAACATACCAACTCATAGTCCTAATTACAATAAGTTGTAACTTTACTCTAAATTCCAACCTCAGTATCATTAAATTTGTATACTGCCCACCAATACTAACCAATTCATAGTCTATCATCAAAACAAAGTCATCCTTAAATTTCTAATTCTAACGACTCCAAAATGTACCATAAACTATGGCTTAAAGAAAAGTTTTATATATATATATATATATATATATATATATATATATATATATATATATATATATATATATATATATCAGTGGCTATATTAATTCATGACATGCAAAACCTCAAAACCCATTTACTGCCAACCACCACCTTCATCTTAGTCTCTATCTAATTCATTCATTACTCCAGTTAATCCCGTACCCATCATTACATACATTCAACCCATTAGTTAAAATAACTTGCATTTCATGAGCTTTTTTTACACACCTATTGACATAGGTATATATATATATATATATCCCAGGTGCATAAGGAGCCCAATCCGAGAGGCAAAAATACGGACTGATGGTAGCATCATTCTGGCGTGAGCATGCAATGATACTCTAGTTTTAAAATCCTTTGATTCTGACTTTTGAATTGCTTGTCAGTAGAAGTATCAATCATGCAGCTTCTACAAAAATCACATCCTAGTAGTGACCTACAATAGATTAAATTAATCCCACCAATTATTATGTACATATGTCTAGACCATATATATCCATCTGTACAGATCCATCCCAGTCTGAATGTATAAGATCCACATAGTTCAAATAACACTATTCATACCTATTATATAATTATCCCAGATTATCCAATGAATTCAACTAAAATCATACACTGGCATTCTCTTATATACATGAAAACTGAGAGATTCTATAACCAATCATTTTGATGTACTCATAATCCGATCAAAGAAAACACCAATACCTCGATAAAATAAATCATTCTAATTCACATATAAAGTAACTATCAACTGAAATATAATCAAATTCTAATAAATCAGTAACTCCATGTGTAATCCTCATATATAAGTCTAATTAAACATAATTATCATGAGTTCTATAATTATATCATAGATAATCATCTTACTATCAAATCACATAATTATATGCAGGATATAATCAAGAATTAACTTGCTTGACAATGGAATCTGCTTAAGCCTCTTCGTTACTCACAGAATAGTATTGCACCTCTTCGTTACTCACAGAATAGTATTGCACGTAAAAAAAAAAATAATGCCGATACACCAAGTCTAGATATATATCTAGTAGTTGAGTTCTATAAGGACTCTTTTAAAAAAAATCAAACTAAACTGATAGCCTAATATCTCTCAAATTCCATTATACGATAACCCTCATATCCCTTATAATTCCACATAGATATATATTATATGGATAAAACATGAATTCAAAATAAAAATATATATATACATATACAATATATATCTGGGTGTTACAGTTTCCATATCAGCTTCTGCTCTTGGTAGCACCTTTTGTGGAGGAACATACAATGGCATCAACATTGAAGACTTAGAATTAATTTGTTGGTAAAGTTCTGTATATATATATATTAATCGCTCTTATGCATTGCTTCTCTTAACATCCTTATGTAGAGAAAGTGCTTAATTTAATGGGTTATAAACCACAGAAGGGTTGATAATGTTGGTGCCAGAGATGGGATACACATTTCTCAATTACTTCTTTGTAGTTCGCATTTACCAATCACAATATTTAGTTTATCTTTCAATTTTAGAAGAAACTAAGATTTTAGTGCAGTCCATCAGAGTATCTTTGCATATTTATATATACTATATGGATGTATTATATATATACTAAGCTTCAATATGGAATTAATTAAAATTTTCCATGAGAACAAAATAACAATTTCTAATTGCATTAAGAACAAAATAGAATTGCGCTGTATCTTTTTCATTTTGATTACTGCTTTCCCTTTCCATTTTGTTAATTAATATTGTGTTTATTTTCATGTACTCGAACATCAGTGAAAGCTTAAACTTGAGCATTATTTGATTGACTATGGTGCGTGGTGGACTAGTGGTCAAGGTGAGATATTACTGATCTCTTGAAATTTGATGGCTTCATTGTGTTATTCTAGTTGCTAGTTTGGAAGCTAAAATCTTGAAATTTGATTCACTTTGTTCTTAGAAAATTTTGTTTGGCACTTATTTTACTTGATTTATTTTTTTAACTTATTTCATATTGCGTTTTTAGTTGGTAACTAAATGGTTGCAGCTTGTGCCTTAATTTAGTTTTTGGGATTAAACTTTAACTAGTTTGACTAATGATATGATTTGACTTCACAAAGTTGTGATAAGTGTTGTGCGGAAGCGAGAACAAATAATAACAAATGATAAATAAGAGCAAAACACACACAAGGAAGACAATGATTTACGTGGTTCGGTAATGTGCTTACGTTCACGGGAGCTCAAGATCAATGCTTGGAAATATCAAAATCTAAAAGGTTACAAAAGGCTTACAAGAGAGAAATTTAGACAATATTTCTCTTCACACTTATTGCTCACTCAAAACTCACTAAAGCTCTTGGTGTATTCTTAGATATTTTACAAAATCTTTTAACGTTCTCTATTTATAGGAGAACTGATGCATGAATTTAGCTGATATGTGGATAGTGGAGTGCTGATAATGGAGCATTATCCAGCTAGTGGAGCAATATAGGAGATAGTGCAACCAATAATATGGGAGAGTGGCAGACCCATGTCTGCCAAAACCACTATATCCAAAACCATTATACCAAATTTGAGCCAATAATAAGGGATGGTGGCTGACCCACGTCTGTCAAAAACACTATACCAAATTTAAGCCAATAATAAGGGAGGGTAGTAGACCCACGTCTGACCCACGTCTACCATAATCAACAATCTCCATTTTAGCGAAAAATCTATACATCTTCCGAAGTGAAGTATTTCCAAACTTGACCTTCATTACAACCTTCATCAACATATCTGCGGGATTATCCGCAGTCCTAATCTGCTGAAGGAGAATATCGCCTTCATCCAAAATCTTACGAACAAAATGGAAATAGTCATCGATGTGTTTTGTACGTGAATGATGAACCTGGTTCTTTGCCAAACAAATAACACTTTGATTGTTGCAATAGACATGACATCAACATGCAATGGGGATAAAGCCCCGGGGCCTGACGGGTTTACTATGCGTTTCTTGTTGGAAAGTTGGGCGGTTGTGAAAAATGAAGTGATGAGCACCTTTTAGGAGTTTCATTCTATAGTTGTATTTGAGAAATTGCTTAATACATCGTTTATTGCCCTCATCCCTAAGAAGGGAAATGCTTCAGATATTAAGGATTTTCGTCCTATTAGCTTAATGGGTTGTATTTACAAACTCATAGCTAAGGTGCTTACTCAAAGAATGCGAGAAGTTATAAATGGGATTATTTCAGATTCTCAGAATGCCTTTGTTGGAGGTAGGCAAATTCTTGATTCAGTTCTTATCGCCGGTGAATGTATGGATTCAAGGTTACGTAATGGTGTTCCTAGAGTTCTGTGTAAACTTGATATTGAGAAAGCTTATGATCATGTTAATTGGAATTTCCTTCTCTACTTGCTTCAAAGAATGGGGTTTTGAAATAGATGGAGGACATGGATTCAGACATGTTTGTCGTTTGTTAAGTTCTCAATTCTTGTGAATGGTTCTCTAGCCGACTTTTTTGGGTGCTCTCGGGGTATAAGACAAGGTGATCCTTTGTCCTCTTTTTTTTTTTTCCTTATTGTTATAGAGGGTTTAAGCAGACTTATGCACCGGGCAGAGAATCTTGGTCTCATCAAAGGATTTTGGGTGGGAAGAGATATTGCAAATCAGGTGGAGATTTCTCATTTGTTATTTGCAGATGACACTCTAGTTTTTTGTGATGCAGAAGTGTCTTAACTTAGATATTTAAGATGTATTCTGGCTTGCTTTCAGGCAGTTTCTGGGCTTAAATTTAACGTGGCCAAGAGTGTGCTTGTTCCAGTTGGGAATGTACAGGACATCTCTTCTCTTGCTGTAGTTCTTGGGTGTAGGGTGAGTTCTTTTCCTATTCTTTATTTGGGTTTGCCCCTAGGGGTTTCTCCCAAATTAGTGGGGAGTTGGGATTCTGTGATTGATAGGTATGCAAAGAGGTTGGCAGGTTGGAAGAAGCAATATTTGTCAAAGGGGGGTAAAGTTACTCTTATCAAGAGCACTTTATCTAGCCTTCCCACTTATTTTCTTTCTATGTTCCAAATCCCATGTTCCGTTGCTGATAGAATTGAACAAATTCAACGGAATTTCCTTTGGGGAGGAAGGGGAGAAGAGTTCAAGTATCACCTTGTTCGATGGGAGCAAGTCTGCAAGCCTATAAAACTGGGGGGTCTCGGTATTAGACGATTGATTCCTTTTAATCAAGCCTTTTTGGGTAAATGGTTGTGGAGATACGTGAAGGAAACCCTTAGCGTAGATTAGTTTCCTGCAAGTATGGGGATGATGTTGGAGGATGGACTACACGTCCGGTTTCTATTGTGGGAGGAGTTGGGGCTTGGAAATTTATTCGGAAAGGATGGAATGCCTTTTCTCCTCATGTTAGATTTAGAGTTCGTGATGGCAGTTGCATTCCTTTTTGGGAAGATCTTTGGTGTGGACATCAGCCTTTATGTCGTACTTTCCCAAGATTATTTAGTATTGCAGTTGATAGACATGCCACCGTAGCTAACTGTTATCAACTAAATAATAGTGGAATTACGTGGAATGTTCTTTTTCAGCGTTCTTTTCAGGATTGGGAGTTAGATGATGTGAGCATTTTTTTGGATCAATTGTATCGGTAAGAAGGAATTGGCAGGGGTTATGACAATTTGATTTGGATTCCCTTTTCTCATAGTCGTTTTGAAGTAAGGTCTTTGTTCTTATGTTTGTCTAATTTTGCACCCACTGATTTTCTATGGACGACTATTTGGCATTCTATGGCTCCTAGGGTGGCTTTTTTTGTTTGGACCGCCGTTTGGGGTAAGATTCTGACGATCGATAATTTGAGGAAAAGGGGAAATTATTTTGTTAGTTGGTGTTGCATATGTAAGCAGAATGGGAAGTCAGTTGATCATCTCCTAATGCATTGTTCTATAGCGCACGACTGTTGGAATCTTATTCTTGGGCTTTTTGGCATGTATTGGGTAATGCCACATTCTACTAAGGAGCTGATTCATGCTTGGAGAGGTTGTCGTGTGAGTAGAAGTGTTCGTGATTATTGGAGATCTGCACCGCATTGTATTTGGTGGTGCATTTGGAGGGAGAGAAATAGTAGAATGTTTGAAGGAAATGAGTCGTCTACAGCGACACTGAAACTTTTTATTATTCGTTCTCTCTTCAGTTATGTGAACAGAAGTTCCTGTTCCTCTTCTGTTGATTTAATTTCTTTTTTGGATTCTTTGGGGCCTTAGTTCCCGATTTCTTTTATGTTTATGGGACGCGTTCCCCTATTGAATGCCTTTTTTTAATTTATTATTACTTATAAAAAAAAAAAATAGACATCAACATGCTCTTGAATAATCCCCAAGTCCTTAATCACCCATGTAGCCATTCGGTTTCCTTAATGGCCTCTGTCACTACCATGTACTCTGCCTCTGTAGTAGATAAGGCAACTGTAGGCTATAATGTCGACCTCCAACTCACCAGTCCTCTAGCAAGTGTGAACACATAACCTGTAGTTGATCAACGTTTATCCAAATCACCAGCGTAGTCCGAATCCACATAACCATTCAAATACTGACCAAGTCTATCATCCCACTTAAATTTGAAACCAACATCCACAGTACCTTGGATGTACCGTAGAATCCACTTCACTGCTTGCCAATTACCTTTTCATGGGTCATGCGTATACCTGCTCACTATACTAACGGCCTGTGAAATGTCAGTTCTCGTACACATCATTGCATACATTAAACTTCCAACTGTGCTTGCATATGGAATATGGGCCATGTGCGCACGCTCTTCATCTGTGCTTGGAGATAATGAAGCATTAATCTTGAAATGAGGGGCAAAGGGATACTTATAGGTTTAGTATTCGAGTCCATACCAAACCGATGTAGCACCTTCTTTAAATATTGCTTTTGAGACAAACAAACAGTGCCTTTCATTCTATCTCTGCTAATCTCCATTCGAAGTATCTTCTTAGCTTCACTAAGATCTTTCATCTCAAACTCAGTACTCAGCTGAATCTTCAACTTATCAATTTCAACTTTGCTCTTAGATGCAATTAACATATCATCAACATATAAGAGCAAATATACAAATGATCAATCACAAAGCTTATGAAAATACACACAGTGATCAAAATGGCTTCTTATGTACTATTGCCCTTTTATGAACTGATCAAATCATTTATACCATTGCCTTGGACTTTGTTTCAACCCATACAACGACTTCTTTTGCTTGTAAACCCAATTTTCCTTTCCAACAACCTTGAATCTATCTGGCTGAGACTTATAGATTTCCTCCTCCAAATCACCATGTAAGAAAGCAGTTTTGACATCGAGTTGAGCTAACTCAAGATCAAATTGTGCAACCAAAGCTAGCAAAATATGAATGGAAGAGTGTTTCATAACAGGTCAGAATACCTCATTATAGTCAATTCCTTTATTTTGCGTATAGCCTTTTGCCACCAATCTAGCTTTGAATCTCACACTGTCTTACCCTGAAGAGCCTTCCTTCTGGTATATACTCACTTGCACCTTAAAGCCTTTTTCTCATTTGGAAGCTAGACTAATTCCCAAGTCTGATTCATATAAAGAGACTGCATCTCCTCGTCCATTGCTTTCTTCCAATCTACACTTTCTGAACTTCTGACAGCTTCTCTATAGGTAGATGGAATGTCATCATCAACTATAGGTAATGCGTATACCACCATATCAGTAAATCGTGCAGGTTTCTTTATTTCTCTTTTTGATCTACCAACTGCAATAAAATATGGCTGCTGCGGAGTCTCTTGGGTAGGAGCCTTCTCCTCATCTGTACCTATTTCTTCATCATCTGTATTACTCATAGGTCTAGCTGTAACAATTGGAGCCTCAAGCTCCATTTGCTGCGAAATTTCTTTGGTCTTGTTCTCTGTAAGAGAACTTTTCAGCATCGAAGACTCATCAAATGTAACATCCCAGCTATTAATGATTTTCTTCAACTCGGGGCACCAAAGTCTATACCACTTTACACCTTCACTATAGCCTAAGAATATGGCTTTCTTGGCTCTAGGATCCAATTTACTCTCTTTAACATGAAAGTAGGCAGTACAACCAAATATTCGCAAAAAATCATAATCTGTAATAGGTTTCCACACCATACCTCCGTAGGCGTTTTGCCCTCATTCGTAGCTGCAGGCAACCTGGTGATGAGATGGCATGCGTATGTCACAGCCTCAGCCTAAAATGCTTTTCCCAATCTAGTATTGGATAGCATACATCTAACCTTTTCTAACAAGGTTCGATTCATGCATTCTGCCACCCCATTTTGTTGCGGCATGTCTCTGACTATAAAGTGTCGAACAATACCCTCGTTTTAGCATACTTGCAAGAATGGGTCCGATGTGTATTCACTGCCATTATCAGATCTGAGTGTTTTGATTTTTCTACCAGTCTGGGTCTCCATCATCTTCTTCCACTTCAAAAACACTTTTAAGACTTCATCTTTATGTTTCATGGAGTACACCTATACTCGTTTAGAGAAGTCATTAACAAATGAGACAAACCAATGCGTACCTCCCAAAGATGCAACTCTGGTAGGTCCCTAAAAATCTGTGTGAACCTATGTTACCTGGACTCGGCATATTAGCCCAGGGTATCCGTGTTGACATGACACGACACGGCCACCGACTCGGGATATGGGTTAGACACCCTTTCGCGACATCGGACACAGCTGATTAAGACTTGCTCATAGAAGATTGTATTATGGATGCTTGTTAGGGATTTGAACTTTTTTTCAAGCCTCTATGTTAGATCGGATGTGTTCTGTAAGTTTATAGAGGCGGCTGGTTGGAAGATAGGGTTTTGGAAAGTTGAAGATGATGTTTTTTCACGCGCAGCTGTAGTAGATTTTCAATTTTTTGTGGAGAGTATATTCACGCACTGTTGACTTTTCATATTCTACCACTTATCATGTGTATATTATATGTGGACTACAACTGGGTTATAACTGTAACGCATATCCATTGTGCACACATTAATACATTGGGCTTGGGCTATTATTTGGGCCGGGCTATTATTTGGCCATTAAATTGTAGGAGTGTTTTAATAATATAATCCATTGGGTTAGGCTTTGGACATTAAATTGTAAGAGTGTTTTAATAATATAATCCATTGGTCTGGGTTATTATTTGGATATTAAATTGTAAGGGTGTTTCAATTATAAAATACATTGAACTGGGCTATTATTTGGACTTTCTCTTGTAAATTATTTTCGTATTTTCTTTTTAGTTTGAGGTAAAATAGTAAAAGATAATGTGGTTGCTAAAACAGAAAAAAATAGACTTAATAAAAAATATAAATTCAACTGGTGCAAACTAAAAGGTATACAACTGACAAGAGTACTCTCTCTTTTACGAGATATATGAAGTGTCCAAGTACCCGTGTCCGAGTTTTGGACACTTTTATTTCGTGTCCCCGTGTCCTATAATTTGATACATTGATGGATCCGACCTCTAGACATGTACCCGTATCCGACACCCGTACCCGAGTCCGAGTAACATAGGTGTGAACATCGTCAAGTATTCATTTTGTGCGGTGTACTGCAGTGCCAAACTTGACTCTTGTTTGCTTGCCCAGAATACAATATTCACAAAATCCAAGCTTGCAGGTCTTGGCACCTTTCAATAGACCCTGCTTCACTAGTCCCTGCAAAGCCTTCTCACCTGCATGTCCCAAGCGTACATGCCATAATCTGGTACGTAGTATCTGATGCATTTGTCTCTAAACTGTCTGCAACAGCAGTTGTGCCTGTAACTGTATTTCCAAGGAGAAAATATAAGTTACTTTTCCTCGTACCCTTCATCATAACTAGAGCTTCATAGGTAACCTTCAGACCATCACCTTTCAGTGTGATCTCATAGCCTTTTGCTGGTAATGATCCAAGTGAAATTAGATTTTTCTTCAAATCCGGTACATACCGGACATCTTTGAGAACTT
Organism: Cornus florida; assembly: GCF_030987335.1. Classification (NCBI taxonomy): domain Eukaryota; kingdom Viridiplantae; phylum Streptophyta; class Magnoliopsida; order Cornales; family Cornaceae; genus Cornus; species Cornus florida. Next base: position 72,929,512 of record NW_026775579.1, on the reverse strand, counting down.
TGACTATTCCATTGTGCAACTTCAAACAGATATTTCCTATCCCCCTTATTTGATAAGCATAATCATTGCCCATGAAAATAGCTCCAACATTCAGCTCCTAAAAACTAGAGAAGCACTCCCAGTTGGGACACATGTGATAAGAACAACCCGAATCCAAAATCCATTTATGAGAACTGGATCCAACTGATACACTCAAAGCTAGCTTTGCAGTTTCATCGTCACTGCTTACAATGTTAGTGGTAATCTTCTTGTCATACTTGTTTTTCAACTTAGGACAATATTTCTTCCAATGCCCTTTATTGTGACAAATGACACATTCATCTTTGGTAAGATTTTTCTTGTCCGAAGTTGATACTCCTCTAAATTTGGATTGAGATCTTCCACGGCTACTAGACTTCTTCTGATTTGCTTTGCCACGTACTGTTTGAGCTTTAGCAGTTGAGTCTCTATGAACCTCCTTTTCCTTCTTGCGAAGCTCATTATTCATGAGAGTATTAGAGACATCAACATATATAATTTCTTCTTTTCCATACAGTAGTGTGGTAACAAGATGGTCATATGAATTAAGTAAAGAATTCAACAATAATAATGCTTTATCCTCATCATCAATTTTAACATTCAAATTTGCAAATCAGTAAGAATTTTGTTAAAATTGTCCAGATGCTTGGAGATAGACATATCTTCTTTATAATCAAATCGGAAGAGCTTCTTCTTCAAATAGAGCCGATTTTCAATGCTCTTTGTCATATACTTGTCCTCCAGTTGTGTCCAAAGCTTGTTTGCTGAAACTTCATGCATGAAAGGATATTTCTGATTCTTCCCGAGATAAAGCCGAATTTGACCACAAGCCTTACGATTGATCTTTTTCCAATCTTTTTCCTCCATTTCTCCTGGTTTCTCCACCCCCAGAGCAGTGTCTAACTCTTGTTGAGTCAGAACATCCAAAACTTTGCATTGCCACATGCTGAAGTTGTGTCGCCCATCAAATTTTTCAATATCAAATTTTGCGATTGCCATCTTCTTTTCCAATGATCACGATCACCCAAAAGAACTTATGAATAGTATCCGGACAGAAAACGAGCTTGAAATTCTGATACCAATTTGTTGTGCGGAAGCGTGAAACAAGTAATAACAAATGATAAATAAGAGCAAAACACACATACACACAAGGAAGACGATGATTTACGTGATTCGGCAATGTGCCTATATCCATGGGAGCTCAAGATCAATGTTTGGAAATATCAAAACCCAAAGGGTTACAAAAGGCTCACAAGAGAGAAATTTATACAATATTTCTTTTCACACTTATTGCTCACTCAAAACTCACTGAAGCTCTTGGTGTATTCTGTCTTCCAACATTCTCTATTTATAGGAGAACTGATGCATGAATTTAGCTGATATGTGGATAGTGGAGTGCTGATAATGGAGCATTATCCAGCTAGTGGAGCAATATAGGAGATAGTGTAACCAATAATAAAGGAGAGTGGCAGACCCACGTCTGCCAAAACCACTATACCAAATTTGAGCTAATAATAAGGGATGGTGGCAGACCCACGTCTGCCAAAAACACCATACCAAATTTGAGCCAATAATAAAGGAGGGTGGCAGACCCACGTCTGACATAATCAACAATAAGATCAAGTCAAATTTCCATGGAACCATTCTATTCTGTTTTAGTTTCCTAGAAAATGAAAGTTCTAACAAAATGAATAAGTCTTATATCTTTCTATGTCATGCCCTTTCTTTAGGTAATATGATCAGTAGCATAAAATTCTAACAAATTATGCTTTGGGTTGTATCCTACATCTAGTAATTTTTTTCTGCTAGTTCACAACAATGCCTTAATATGACAATATTGGCTTCTACCGCGATGCTCAGATATTGTTATCCCTAAACTTCTATATATTTAATTAGGATCATAATTAAATCCATAATATTGGCTTGTGCTTACAATTTTTCTCATTCAATTTATCGTCATCTGTCAGGTCAATTTTTACAATGCTAGAGAGGATTTCGGAACTCTTTTCACAGTCGGCGGCTTTTCTCAGTAGTATGGAGCAGGTACTTTCGTAACGTTCCATCCCTCCTTTCAAGTATTATGTTTTCAGGTCTTTCTTGAGTGTCTAGCTTAGGTTAATGGGAAGTTTGACTTATTTACTCTAAAAGGGCAAAATAGGAGGGAAACAAAAAGTAGGCTTTCCATTAATGTTAAATTATTTTGTTTGATTAGAACTCGCAAAAGAGTTGTTTTTAAACAAATAATTATAAGTATGAACGAATAATGTTACTGCTCACTTGAAATCGATTTGTTTTAAATGCTGCGAAAAATTAAAGTGGACTTGCTAGAATACATGTGCAAATAACCTCACTTTAACAGGACATGCAAACGGTTTTTAGTCTCTGTGTGTCTTTGCCAAGCTGAAATTGCATTTATATTTGCAGCAAACAACCTCTATGCTTCCAACTCCTCTGGTAGAAGTATTTTCTGTAAATAGAAACCGTCATCACCATATAGCGACACCTTTAAAGACGTTTCTATGAACGGATATCTTATAATCTCGATGCGAGTTCTTGTTTTCATATTTTGGAGTGGCAATCTTGATTGACTTGAAAACATGAATGTTTTAGAAAAACATATGGAAACATAATGGGAACAAAAACTGTAGATGACATGAATGCTTCGAAATAGCTAGATTTATTGGAAACAGAGTTATGTTCTAGTTCATGTTCTATTATTATTATTGCAGGTAAAAAGGGTGATGGTAGAACATAAAGCAACATGAAGGAATGGCAAAAAATTTAGCTCATTTCTGTGTTGTTTTTGTTCAGAAAGAATAATATGAAAATGTATGTTAAAACTTGAATAAACAACTTTTATCTTGTAGAACTTGAATGAAACTACTTCTATGCTATATATTCTTCAATGTGTGCAACTGATATTGTTTCTTTAGTTAGAAAAAATATATGTGGGTGTGTAATGGTGATGATATAGTACAATTAGGAAATAATATTATCTGAGATCAAAACTGAAAAGAAAAGAAAAAAGACAAAGAGGGTAATTGTGACTATAAAATATATAGGTAACAAAATTTTGCAGTCACAAATACACTTTAAAGAACTGTTATAAATGAATACTTCAATTGTGACAGTAAAATAGTGTCACAAGTAGTACATTACAGGGAACGAAAATTTATTGTCACAAATAAAAGTATTTACGACACCTAAAGAGAATTGTCACAAATAGACATTTCAATTGTGACGGAATAAAAAGATGTCACTAAAATAAATTTTTTTGTGACAGTAAAATTTCCGTCACAATTAAAATTATTTGTGACGGTAACCATTATGTGCGTAGATGACATACATAATAAATAGCATTGAGAAAGTTTATTCACGGACATCACAACCAAGAAATACAATCAAACATACAACAAATACAAACAACTAACACGAAGGAAACAAACATAATAAATACTTTCACTACCATTATACCTCACTCTGTTTTGCAGGGTCATCAACATTGTTATTTGTTTTTTTCTCGGAAGGATAGTCATTTGGGTTGTTGAAGAAGGAACATTTTTTTTCCAGTTGAAGATACCAACATAGGTAGATGAGGCCATGTCAACAAACAAAGGAGCTTGCAATAAAAGAAATAAGGTTACTGGGACACTAGCAAGCACAATGACCGGAACAAATGTCCGTCTTATTCGTTTGCTAAACACAATAACAAGAGTGACACCAAAAGTTACCATCATGGAGGCAATGGACAGGAAAATGGCGGCAAGACCAATTATCAATCTCAAGGGTAATGCCTTAAGGAAGTCTTTTTCCTCAAAGCGTGAAGTGAGGATGCTTAGGAACATTAACACTGCAGTAACCGAAGAGAATAGAGATAATGCATCTGATATCACGAAAACCATAAAGGAGTTACGCCAAAGGAACCTGGGGTTCCTGCATTTGCTGACTTGGGGTTCCGTGAATTCTCTGATTGATCATAATTTCCACCTGGTAATGTGAAGGCCGCGGCAAACATAATAGTGACAATGAGTGTGGCCACAATTGTACAAGACGTTGTTGTATCTCTCATCCATTGTTCTCCCTCTTTGACTAATTTAGAGTGCCTTGTGGTGAACAAAGCATGAGGAGTTTCTTCATTACCGTTGGGACAAATTCTATATGAAGATGGTACCATCTCCTCCACCTCCTATCATGGTTAATGAGAAAGAGTAATCAATTTAATAAAGAAAGTCCTGAGTAATTAAGTACTAATTTTAATCTAGCTATATTAAAACTTATTTTCACTATTTAAATGAACCAATGGAAGGGCTCAAAGACATAACTTAAATTGATTTGAGGGATAACTAATTCAGAAGTTGGAAACAAATTACCCTAGCTCAAAATGGATGAGAGTGGATTGCTACAACCAAATAATTATTCATCCCTTATATTTTCTTTCAATTGTAATAGCAGATTGCATGTAAATCGATCACTCCTTACAGAAGGTCGATGTGATACCCCTCGATTCTAGAGCCACGGGTGATCAAGTCCGAGCACAGAATACAAGGGATATCAAACAATTAATATTTAAATAAGCATTGGAATACAAGATGAATTAAGAATAAATAAATAAGCTGAAAAGAAACTAAATAATAAATCCCTATTTTAAAATCCTCAAATAAATAATAGTTAAAAAAAATCCAATAATAAAATACTCCAATCTTCGGATACTAGTAATTAATTAAATTACAACTCGGGAATCCATCCTGTGGACCCCTAATAATATCCTAAAAGAAATAACTGAACCGAAATAAAAATAATAGGTAACTAATGAAGACGAGTCCTACATAGAGTCGGAAGAGTGAATGACTGTTTCTGCTCGGTACGAACAATCTCTAAGATTGGAACTGACGAACACCTGAAAAATAATGGTGGGTCAGGCCCACAAACAAGTTCTAATCTACTACATCCCAAACAGAGACCCGATACACGTACACATCCTAATTAATTCAGCAATAACTAAATAGTCCATATGTAGATATATACACACTAAAGGAACCTCACTAGACTATAGAGTTGTCTCAACCTGAATAGTAGGCAACATGCAAAACGCACATATAGTGGGCATGAGTACCTAGACCTACCAGGGTACACAACTACGCTATATCTAGCTACACATCCCTGGCAATATACGCACCCTAACCACTGATCCTGAGAATCAAGCTCATATCATGGTGTATAATTATATATTTAAAATCCGTCCTATCCAACCATCAAAAATAAACTATCCAATTATTATTTCAATACTATGTCATCCAACTATTCCGTTGACCTGACATGAATAAGTAGGACTTAACACTGTGGTTAATCCGTTCCCTTATTAAAAAGATAGGTAGGACTTAACTAGTAAGTTAATCCGTCCCTAATATGCCCCCATCCCATAATGGTGCATTAATCCATAAAATAGCCAAATAAAAGTTTTCAATCCAAGAATAATGTAAATAATATTTACATCTAATAATCCAAAAATATGATATAAATCATAAACACATTCTTTGCATTTACTTGAGTAAAAATATCAATTCCAAATAGTATAATTTAATTTACAACACAAGAAATTACCATGCATATCAACTAAATTGTACATCTCCATGGTCTGATTAAATTAATTTAAATCTAAACAATTGATCAAAATAATTTAATCCAACAATATTTAATTAAGTTATCCTTTTAACATTAATTAAATTCCATACTTAGCATGTAAACTTAAATCATGCATTCCAATTCTTAATGAATCTAATTAAATTAAATAAAAATTTAATTCGAATCGATCAATCAAAACTAACAAATATTTATTTATAATTTTTTTTATTTTTATTCTAACATTAAATAGATTAATATCAAAAATATTTAATGAACAAAATAATACTATCAAATAATACTATGAAATCAAAACAGAACAACAACTGTATACAAAACAATTTAAAGAACAATCTAAATAATCAATTTAGTCCCATTAAATCCATTGATTTTCTACTTCCTCGTTGGACGTGCATACCATATGAACCAAAAAGGAAACCAATTCTAGTTATAGTGACGTGCATACCATATGAACCAAAAAGGAAACCAATTCTAGATATACTGATTGTCCTTAAGCCATTGTTTGTTTGTGTATTTTATTATATATATATATATTTTTGCCTTTTTGTCTTCCTCGGTCAGCGTGTATATGCAAGAAACAAATTCACAATTTGTTTTCAAATGCTTATAGTGTATCAACTGATTCATGCAAAATATTGGCCTCGTTCGGCGCACTTTTGCAGATAATAAATCAATGTATCCAGATTGATTCATGCTAGTAAATAAATTAAATTAAAACACAATGCCATCAACAGCGTTAAATTCGGTGAAAGAGAAGAATTAAATTCCATTATTAAAATATGAATTTAGATTGTCAAATTAATCAATGAAATTTGATTCAATTACCTTATTTACAGAACCTATAATTAATCTAGCATGTATAGAGTACGAATCAAAGGAGAAGAGAAGAATTAGAACTTGCCTTTAGGGATTTGATAAAAACCCTAGCCTCCTTCTTTCTTTTTCTCATCCTTCCTCTTCCTTCTTTCTCTCTCTAAAATATAGTACGTGATATATTTTTTAACCTCTTTCACAACTCTATAGTTATATATTTATAGGCAACTAAAATAACCCTAATCCTTTTCCCATTCCAAGACAAACTAAAACAAAATAAAAATAAACTAAAATAAAATTATAAAAATAAAATAAATAAAAATAAAACAATTAAATTCCTAAATAAATACACACCATCACATACAATTCAATTTAAACAAATAATTAAATCAATTAAACAAGTAAACAATTAGCCAAGAAACAACTAAATAATTAAATGCAATTAAAACTATTAAAAAAAATATCGAGAATATCCTTTTTAAATTAGGGGTATTACATTCTTCCCCCCTAAAAAAAGGAATTTCGTCCTTGGAATTCGCCCTTACCTTCTTCCATTATATCTGGAAACTGTGAGCGAATGACATCCACTTGTTCCCAAGTAGACTCAGCCTCATTATGGTGACTCCACTGGACACGCACTAATGATATGACTTTATTGCGAAGAACATGATCCTTACGGTCTATAATGCGACACGGTGGCTCCACATAAGTTGCATCCGGTTGCAACTCAATCTCACCCACATCTATGTGCTGATACCTATCCTCATCGCGCAGAAATTTCCGCAACATGGAAACATGAAACACGTTGTGGATGCGATCCAAGTGATCCGGAAGTGCAATGTAAAGTCTCGCTAATTGTTCCAAAGTGTAATTAGTGCGAATAGGTAAGAAATGAGCTGATTTGGTCAACCTATCAATGATGACCCAAATGGAATTGTGATTCTTGAACGAATTAGGCAATCCTTCCACAAAATCCATAGAAATGCTCTCCCATTTCCACTCTGGTATCGGCAGTGGCTGTAGAGCTCCTGGCGGCCTCTGATGATCAATCTTGACCATCTGACAAGTACTACATCGTGAGACAAATAGAGCAATGTCCCTTTTCATACCTGCCCACCAAAACTGTCACTTCATATCCTGATACATTTTGTCACCTCCAGGATGAACCGAAAACTCAGAGTGGTGAGTCTCAGTCATCACATCCTTCCTCAACTCATCAGCAGAAGGTACCACTAACCGTCCCTTGTACCTCAAACCTCCATCAGCCCCAACATTGTAGAATGGAACCTCTCCAGAAGCTATCTCTGTAACTTTATCAATGCACTGCTGATCCGTGAGTTGTGCCTTCAAAACTTTGTGAATGATAGAAGGTGTAACTACCATGCAAGCCAAGAAAGTATCCGACAATTCATCCACCTTCTTCAACGCATTCCACTCAGTAGTGAATAGAGTGGAAAGACTACCAATAGGTCGACGACTGAGTGCATCTGCCACCACATTCGCTTTCCCTGGATAATACTGGATAGAGAAATGATAGTCTTTCACAAACTCCAACCATCGGCGCTGTCTCATATTCAGCTCTCGCTGAGTGAACAAGTACTGCAGACTCTTGTGATCACTAAATAATTTGAAGGATTCACCCAACAGATAATGCCTCCAAATACGTAAGGCAAAGACCACCGCTGCCAACTCCAAATCATGTGTTGGATAATTAAGCTAATGAGGCTTAAGCTTCCGATACGAAATTGGTCGCTCCTCCTGTATCAAGACACATCCCAGACCCTGCAAAGAAGCATCTGTGTAGACAAGATACTCAATCCCGCTCTGTGGGGTAGATAAAACCGGTGCAGAAGTCAACTTAATCTTCAGTTCATCAAAAGCTTTCTGACAATGTTCATCCCACACGAACCGTACACCCTTCTTAGTCAGATGAGTGAGTGATCCCGCTATCTTTGAGAACCCCTGGATGAACCTTCTATAACAACCTGCCAAACCGAGAAAACTCCGAATCTCGGTAGGTGATGTAGGCTGTCCCCACTCAACCACCGCTGAAACCTTGGCTGGATCCACCGCTATTCCCCTTTCTGACACCACGTGACCCAGAAATTTCACTTCCTGTTGCCAAAATTCACATTTCTCAAACTTGGCATACAACTGATGCTCACGAAGCGTCTGTAAGACTATCCGAAGATGTCTAGCATGATCGTCCTCTGACCTCGAGTAAATCAAAATGTCATCTATGAAGACAATGACAAATTGATCCAAGTAAGCTCTGAAAACTCTATTCATTAAATCCATGAAAACCGCTGGTGCATTAGTTAACCCGAACGGTATCACCCGAAACTCATAAGATCCATATCTAGTGAGAAACGCTGTCCTTGGGACATCCTGCTCCCGAACCCGAAGTTGATGATATCCAGACCGCAGATCAATCTTAGAGAAATAAGTAGCTCCCTTCAACTGATCAAACAAGTCATCAATCCTGGGCAAAGGATACTTGTTACGAATAGTAACCTTGTTCAACTCCCTGTAATCTATACACAAGCGGAGCGAACCATCCTTCTTCTTCACAAATAAAACCGGTGCTCCCCAGGGTGAAGTACTCCTGCGAATGAAACCCTGGCTCAGTAGCTGCTGAATTTGCTCCCTTAGCTCGCGCATCTCCACTGGTGCCATCCTATACGGTGCCCTAGCAATAGGCGTAGTGCCTGGAGCTAAGTCTATCACAAAGTCGATCTCGCGACTAGGCGGCAACCCTGGAATCTCCTGAAATACATCCGGGTAATCCTGTACAATTGGTATGTTATCCAATAATACAATAGTCCCCTCCTCCGTTTCCTCTTCCATATGAAACAAATAGGTGTTAGTGACCCCCTTAGAACGCGGCATAGCGATGACGTACATGTCCTGACTAGGTATGGTGAAAACAACTAACCTATCATAACAATCAACTTGGGCATGGTAATGCGATAACCAATCCATCCCAAGTATCACATCATAAGTATGCATATCCAGGACCAAAAGATTGGCTAGAAATCTGAGTCTACCAATATCTAGTGTCACAGGCCCATCACTCTCATGAAGAATGGTTGTATTGCCTAACGGTGTAGAAATTCCATGTGGTCTACTGCATACCCGAGTCATCATCCCAGACAAAGTAACAAATGACCTAGCTACAAATGAGTGTGTAGCACCCGTATCAAATAAAACACGTCCAAGTAAATCATGAATAGGAAACTTACCCTCAACAGCCTGAGGTGCCCAAACATCCTATGGCATAGGGTTGTACACCCTGCCATAGTGTAACTACTGCGGTGCCTGTCCCTAAGGCTGCAGTGGCACTGGTAGAGCCGGATATGTCTGTCCCTGAATCCGTGGAACCTGTGGAGCTGGTAAAGGCACTGGTGCCCTCTGCCCCTGCTGCACATGTTGTCCCTGTCTCTGTCCCCGTCTTACTGTAGGACACTACCTGGAAGTGTGACCATACTCTCCACAAGTATAACAACTACCCTGGAAAGTACCAAATGGCCTCCTCTGTCGGTTAGCCTGTAGCTGACCCTGTCCTGCCTGTGGTCCCCCGTTCTGCTGTCGCTGAATAGGTGCCACATCCCTGGGAGCATCTGAACCACCCTTGTGCTTCTTCCAAGGTTGTTGTCCTTGGAACTTGCCCCTGTCATTCTGTCGGTATCCGTTCCCATTCCCTTTCTCAGCTGACTGATTAGCAGAGTCTCGATCACCCCGCTTCTCACCCTTGGCCTGTCTGAAATCCACGGTCAACTGATACTACTGTAGAGCGGCGTCTACCACCTGAGCATAAGTAGTATAGGCTGGACTACCCGTAATAGCTCTCTTGATAGACCACATCAGTCCCTTGACGAAACTGTTACGCTTCTTTTCTTCTGTATCCACCTCCTCCGGTGCAAAAAGAGATAAGCGCGTGAACTGCTGCTCATACTCTGCCACTATCATGTTCCCCTACTACAGATTAAGAAACTCAGTCTTCATGGCTGACCTGATTGCATAAGGGAAATACTTTTCATCAAAGCGTGCACTGAACTGATCGTAAGTCAATGCCATCTTCTCCGCTGCATTGGTAACTGACTCCCACCACTGTAGTGCATCCCCAACTAGCTTGAAGGTAGCAAGCATCTGCTTCTGAACCTCCGTACACTGAACCAAGCGAAGATGTCGCTCGATATCCTGTTTCCACTGATGAGCTGCTCTCGCATCGGTGGAGCCTGTGAACTCAGGTGGGCTCCCCTTTGTGAAAGAACTCCTAGCCTTCTCCCAAGTATCAATCCGAACAACCGGTGCCGACAACGGTGCCGGCTGTACTTGAGGCTGATTTCGAAGTGCAGCGGTTACCCCTGCTTCTATAGCCCGAGCAATAAGGTCATTGATGTGAGGAGGAAACTCTGGATCTCCTCCCTGATCCCGAGTCTGCTGAACTTCCTCATGCTCCTCATAGAACTGACCCTCATCCTCCTGACGCTGCCTACGAGCCGCCTCCCTTCGTTGCCTGTTTCTCTGATTGTTCCGTCTTCTTCTAGCGTTAACCATTCAGTTAACATAGAAAGACAGACATTAGTACGATTTAACCGAACCGTAAAGAATACAACGAATCCTAATCTTAGGCTCTAAATAAAAGAATACGCTACGTGGAAGTCTTAAAACGATAGATCCCTAGAGACACTTGAACCTGGAGTGCTCTGATACCAACTGTGATACCCCTCGATTCTAGAGCCACGGGTGATCAAGTCCGAGCACAGAATACAAGGGATATCAAACAATTAATATTTAAATAAGCATTGGAATACAAGATGAATTAAGAATAAATAAATAAGCTAAAAAGAAACTAAATAATAAATCCCTATTTTAAAATCCTCAAATAAATAATAGTTAAAAAAAAATCCAATAATAAAATCCTCCAATCTTCGGATACTAGTAATTAATTAAATTACAACTCGGGAATCCATCCTGTGGACCCGAATAATATCCTAACTGAAATAACCGAACCGAAATAAAAATAATAGGTAACTAATGAAGACGAGTCCTACATAGAGTCGGAAGAGTGAATGACTGTTTCTGCTCGGTACGAACAATCTCTAAGACTGGAACTGACGAACACCTGAAAAATAATGGTGGGTCAGGCCCACAAACAAGTTCTAATCTACTACATCCCAAACAGAGACCCGATACACGTACACATCCTAATTAATTCAGCAATAACTAAATAGTCCATATGTAGATATATACACACTAAAGGAACCTCACTAGACTATAGAGTTGTCTCAACCTGAATAGTAGGCAACATGCAAAACGCACATATAGTGGGCATGAGTACCTAGACCTACCAGGGTACACAATTACGCTATATCTAGCTACACATCCCTGGCAATATACGCACCCTAACCACTGATCCTGAGAATCAAGCTCATATCATGGTGTATAATTATATATTTAAAATCCGTCCTATCCAACCATCAAAAATAAACTATCCAATTATTATTTCAATACTATGTCATCCAACTATTCCGTTGACCTGACACGAATAAGTAGGACTTAACACTGTGGTTAATCCGTTCCCTTATTAAAAAAATAGGTAGGACTTAACTAGTAAGTTAATCCGTCCCTAATATGCCCCCATCCCATAATGGTGCATTAATCCATAAAATAGCCAAATAAAAGTTTCCAATCCAAGAATAATGTAAATAATATTTACATCTAATAATCCAAAAATATGATATAAATCATAAACACATTCTTTGCATTTACTTGAGTAAAAATATCAATTCCAAATAGTATAATTTAATTTACAACACAAGAAATTACCATGCATATCAACTAAATTGTACATGTCCATGTTCTGATTAAATTAATTTAAATCTAAACAATTGATCAAAATAATTTAATCCAACAATATTTAATTAAGTTATCATTTTAACATTAATTAAATTCCATACTTAGCATGTAAACTTAAATCATGCATTCCAATTCTTAATGAATCTAATTAAATTAAATAAAAATTTAATTCGAATCGATCAATCAAAACTAACAAATATTTATTTATAATTTTTTATTTTATTTTTTATTCTAACATTAAATAGATTAATATCCAAAATATTTAATGAACAAAATAATACTATCAAATAATACTATGAAATCAAAACAGAACAACAACTGTATACAAAACAATTTAAAGAACAATCTAAATAATCAATTTAGTCCCATTAAATCCATTGATTTCTACTTCCTCGTTGGACGTGCATACCATATAAACCAAAAAGGAAACCAATTCTAGTTATAGTGACGTGCAACCATATGAACCAAAAAGGAAACCAATTCTAGATATACTGATTGTCCTTAAGCCATTGTTTGTTTGTGTATTTTATTATATATATATATTTTTTTGCCTTTTTGTCTTCCTCGGTCAGCGTGTATATACAAGAAACAAATTCACAATTTGTTTTCAAATGCTTATAGTGTATCAACTGATTCATGCAAAATATTGGCCTTGTTCGGCGCACTTTTGCAGATAATAAATCAATGTATCCAGATTGATTCATGCTAGTAAATAAATTAAATTAAAACACAATGCTATCAACAGCGTTAAATTCGGTGAAAGAGAAGAATTAAATTCCATTATTAAAATATGAATTTAGATTGTCAAATTAATCAATGAAATTTGATTCAATTACCTTATTTACAGAACCTATAATTAATTTAGCATGTATAGAGTACGAATCAAAGGAGAAGAGAAGAATTAGAACTTGCCTTTAGGGATTTGATAAAAACCCTAACCTCCTTCTTTCTTTTTCTCATCCTTCCTTTTCCTTCTTTCTCTCTCTAAAATATAATACGTGATATATTTTTTAACCTCTTTCACAACTCTATAGTTATCTATTTATAGGCAACTAAAATAACCCTAATCCTTTTCCCATTCCAAGACAAACTAAAACAAAATAAAAATAAAATAAAATAAAATTATAAAAATAAAATAAAATTATAAAAATAAAAATAAAACAATTAAATTCCTAAATAAATACACACCATCACATACAATTCAATTTAAACAAATAATTAAATCAATTAAACAAGTAAACAATTAGCCAAGAAACAACTAAATAATTAAATGCAATTAAAACTATTAAAAAAAATACCGAGACTATCCTTTTTAAATTAGGGGTATTACAGTCGAAGAATTAATATTTGGATAATATAGAAAGATAAGGTAAAGAGATTAGCACCTTGTACCATTGTAGTTCTCTCTGCACTTTCATAGCCGCACCTGGAGCTTTACTAAATACCTTCCAAAACTGATGTTCTCCTTGCTGCAACATTTTTGAAGCTTCATCAGGAACTCCTATGGTTTTAGCCACTATGATGGGGAATACAGCTATATGTAGCATGTTATTCCTTTCTACCTGAATTCCAATGATTTTGTTTTTCTGTGCATCAGTTAAACCATAAATGAGGTTCCATATTTTCTCCCGATGGAAAGCAAGTGCAATGTGAAATATGGTTCCGCTTTCCTTATTCCCCCATAACAAAGCAGGATTCGACCTCAGAACTTCCTCAACAAATTCAACATTCTCACATTTGATGGCTCTTTTTATCGCCTCAAAGTATACTCTGACATGTTTAGAATCAAAAGTCCATTTGGGGGAACACATATAGCTTAGTAGTTTATAGGCGTTCTCGTTTTCTTGCTTCATTCCCAATTTTAATGTATTACGAACTACGAATCCTATCCAAGTAGAAATACCAAAAAAAAAAAAAGTTTAAATAGAGAAAAGTATTAGGAAAGCATACAACAACCTTATGAATAGAGTACTCTGCCTACTTATTAGTCGAGGAACAATTAGAATGCAGGACATTAATCGTTTCAGAAAACGGAGCACTGTTGTACATAATAAAAGCAGCAATTGGTCTCAGCAGAGCATATCTAGTTTAAAAATAATTCCTCAAACATATATATATATATATAAAGTACAATGCATGGAAACAGATAGAGGTGCAAATAAGACCATTCTGTCAAAAACTAAATAGTAAAACTTTTTGATAAATTTGTTCTAAAAAAAAGTTGTTACGATAGACAAAAAAAAAAAAAAAAAAATTGTTTAAACAAATTTGATGAGATTTGAATTTTTTAATAACTTCTAATCAAAGTCATATGGTTTATTTATTTATTGGTAAAGCAACATTTTAATTAGAAGGTTATCTATCTAAATATAATAGCTGAAGGGTATTTTCTGATATATTTTTGGTTATCGATGTTGGTGTGTCCAATGGATAGACATGGCAAAATTTCCTATTAACAAAGGATGCAAGTTTATGGAAAGAGAGATCAAGAAATTACCCATTGAATAAATATATTTGACGCCTTCGGAAATGGAATAAGGGGATCCGGCAGAGGTACATACATCATCCAACATATTATCCATATTATACATGCAGTGGAAGAGGACATCAAGACCTACCAGAAAGAAAAAAGATGATGTATCATTTAACAGAAGCACATTTGATCAAAGTTAATAGTATTATTACTCTTCTTCTTTTTTCAAAATAAAGAGTTCATTAACAAAGAAACAAACTAATACAAGATATCAAAGGGGCATACTCCCAGAACTAAAAGAAGCCCAGTGCCACCAATCCCAGATGAGAAAAGAAAAAGTAAAAAAGTGAAACAAATAGAAATAGAATCGAAACAACAGAGAACACTAATATTTAAAGCAAATTAATTTCTTAGAAATACAAACAGGTAAGAGATAATTCCATATAAAGAGAGATGGAATTGAGAGCTATAAATGACTGCAAGTCAAACAAACAGCAGGACAAAGAAATCCAAGTAAGGCCTGTGCTCAATAATTGACAGACTCCAATAAATAATGGAAGACAAAGATAAAAGCAGGGGACTTTGAAATTTAATGATTGCAGAAAAATGTAATTGGGGTAAATTCCCAGTTAAGCTGCAAATGTTTGTTTCTATCAATAGAAGGAACGACTCTAAAACTGTGACGTAGCGGAGGCGTTCATATGAAACGGGGTTATCGTGAATTCACAAGATAGGGTACCTTGAATCTATAATCTATGTCGCCTCGATTGACCCCAATTTCTCTAAATCTGAACTTCTCATCATCGAAAGAATTCACATAGGCTGGAGGACTACATGGATAGACAAGAACATAATCTATATTTGGTTGGCTGTGAGACACATCATCAGCTCCCTAGCGACATCAACACCAAAGATAGATTTTTAAGGCATGAATCAAAGGAAGACCCAAGAACTAAGAAAGAATTTGATTTCCCTGGGTATGCTGGATTCCATCGGGTGCCCTTACAAGGCCTATTAAGCCCTTTTTGGAGTCAAGAAGAAATTCCAAACATTGATCAAATCCTAGAGCGGTTGGCTTTACAGTCTGTTAATGGCTTAGTCTGTTTGGGCAACCGCAAGCGCAATCCATAGAACAAACCATTAGCTCACGAGCGTATAGAATCAAGCAATTGGCAAACACAAACTGAACCACAAACTTGGTTGCCACCAATTTCAAAACCAGTTGCTATGAACCGATCTTGAGTATGCATGGATCATCGTCACGAGAGCGGTTGCTACCAAAACGAGCAATCGTCATCAGACAAGGGTACGACTAGGCTATGATACTAATTGAGGTAGCGGAAGCCATTAACGTTCACATGGAACGAGGTTATCTTGAATCCACAAGATAGGATACCTTGAATCCACAAGGTGGTAACTTTGAATCCACAAAGTTGAATAAAAATTGCAATTTGCAATTAAAATATTGTTGATAAAATTGATTGATTGAATGAATGAATATCTCTCTATAGCCGTACATGTTTTTATAATAAAATAAAATTCTAAAACTTTAAAGGAAACTAATTCCTAAAGGAAAATAAAAATAAAAGGAAACAAAACTAAAAAAAAAAAAAAAAATTACCTAAAACTAAAAACTCTCTAAAAATATAAAATAAAAATAAACAAATAAACCTCATTAAAAAATTACTAAAATCTGTCCTACATCAAAATGTATGTTAATATTACCTCACTTCAAGACCAAAAATAAAATATAAAAAATAAAGAAAATAAAACAACTTTTAAAGTACAAATGTAGAAATCATGTTTCTAGATGATAGTTGGTCAACTTTTTTTTTTTTTTTTTTAATTTTTTTAAAGTAGGTAACTCACACACGCATCATTTGTACTATCTAGAAACATCATTTGTATGATAAAATGTATCAATCAATTAATTGCATCGAACTTAATTGGAGTGGCAAAATTAAGTATAAATTAGGACTGTTGTTGAAACTAGCTAATTAATTGCATGTAATGAATGAACCAATTTATTCAACCAAAATCATGGTCATGCTATATAATTTTCAAAAAAAAAAAAATCAAGATCAAGTTAATTAATTAAATATAACTTGATCTGTTATAAGTGCGGGATGTGCAAGCAGACGACTAATTGGGCCGAAACAAAGACAAAATAAATGAGCATAATTCATTTACATTTATATATCCATCTTTCATAATTTGTGAATTGATTTGCACTTGAGAATACTGCGACCATCACTGCCATTCTATACAAGTCCTCCTCTTTAAAAGTCATCAATTTTGGTTGCTCCTTCTCCCAGAACTCCAATGCCAAACCTATGGACAGTGACGGACCCAGAAAATTTTGTAAGGGGGCATCTTTTAATTTGTGGAGACAAATTTATATAATGGGATTTTTGTAATTTCAGTGGAGTTTTCTTCATAATTTTTTTAAAATTTAAAGGTAAAGTACATTGACACCCCCTGAGGTTTGGGGAAAGGACAAGGGGGTGTGTTTGTCCAAAAATAAGCCAACTTTCCTCTGCCTGTCCTTTCCTCAAACCTCAGGGGGTGTCTTTGTACTTTACCCAAAATTTAAAGTAAAATGCAAAAAAAAAAAAAAAAAAAAAAAAAAAAAAAAAAAAAAAAAAGTGGGGGCGAATTGTAATATTAGTGGGAGCATCATAAAAAATTCTAAAAAATTTGAAGTATAAAATGCAAAAATAATAATAATAATCCAGTGGGACGAATTATAATTTTAGTTGGGGCGTCTTCATAAATTCTAAAAATTTGGAGGTATAAAATGAAAATATAAACAATCTAGAGGGGGAATCCGCCCCCATTGGTCCTATGCTAGGTTCGTGCCTGCCTATGGATGCATGTATCAATCATATATATATTATAAAATTTTGCATGCATCAGCAACTAGCATTGATAAGATTTCATTCAAATTCGAATATAAGATACATACTTGTGTGTGTTACATACCAAATTCTTGGCTCAATATCAATTCGTTGAACAACGTCCATCTATTTGCAGAATAATCTAAAAGTCAGATATAATTAGAGTCCTTGATCAATAATGAGAATATTATAGAAATTTTAAAAGTAAATATTAATTAATTAAACGCAATGCCAAGGATGGCTCAATATTGTAATTATGTTTATATTAATAAAATTGACTTTTACCTTTCCAAAAAAAAAAATGGATGGCTTAATATAATTTGAGATGTTAGGCGACACTACTAAATGAGACCTTTAAAAGTTATACGACTATTTAGTTGAACCTTTGTATTGTAAATTTTAATATAATTTTTACTCATCGCTAAAGCATCAAAATAGTAGCATAAAAATTCATATTGAACAAAATATATCAACATGTGATGCGTAAATTACTTAGGCTGTGATCGAATGAATGAAATTGGAGCATTGAAATTGGAATTGAAATTGTTGGAATTTGAGAAAAACATCTAAAAAAAATTGATTTAAAATTTTCTTAAATTCTACTAATTTCAATTTCTATTTCAATTCCAAATCCAAAACTCCAATTCAATGTAACCGAATACATTCTTAGAATAAATTATATGGACTAGACATAAAATCTGATCAAATTACACACTTTATATAGTGAGCATAATACCATGAAAATACTAACTTTCATTAAGAGCTGATTAATTCAATTGATACTACAAGACAAAAGATATAAATAGAAAACTTCATGCGCACTTTTCATAAAATTAATATTATGACAAAAGCATGAAGAAAATTACTTGAAATTATTTTTAAACTAAGTAGTAATAACATCAAGTATTTAAGAGAGACGGTCTTAGTTTTTCTCAAGTTTAATGTAATCCCAACTTTAATTTAGGTTGTTTAAAATAGTTGAATTTGTTACGTTAACAACTGAGGAATTTTCCAAACAATAAGAAAAAATTAAAAATTTTGTGTGTAATTTAAATTTTATCATATAAATTTATATATTTAACTTTGCAGTTTTTATTTTTATTTTTTATAAGCAATCCATTTTAAAACAAAAAGAAAGATATCAAAGTGATCAAACACTTACCAAGTAGGGAGCCTTAGGCCATTGCCTTAATGGCCTAAGGTTTAAGCCGGGCCCAGGGCAATGCTACACACTTTAATTAATTAATGTTTACTATTAAATATTTTTAACTTGCTTACCGCGAACATATTCGCCATCAGCACAACGTTTCCACCCTACAAACATATCCGTGTTGCCGTAAATAGCAGCGAGGGTGAGTGGGACTTGTCCATCTGCATCTCCCAATCCCATCAGTGATTCTGAGCGAAAAACTAATGTCACTCCTATTGATTTGTTAGCACCCCTGGCAGCAATATGAAGTGGTGTCTCACCATAATCATCTTTTTTACTTAGCTTTTCCTCGTCATGACGAATCCTGTCGAGAAGCTCCTTGGCCAACTCCTCATGCTCATGCGAAACAGCAATATGAAGAGGTGTTTCCCCTATTGTGGATATCTTATCGGATATTTCATTTGGATGCTCATCCAAATATGCTTTCATACGTCCCAAATCACCCTTCTCCAATGCCCTATATAAGGGTAAATATTTATTTATATCATTCCTACTTTCAGCTACCACTGCCCTTCTATTTCTGATGTTTTCGAGCTGCCTGCATTAAGTCCATCATTCCTACTTTCAGCTACCATTTCTTTTTCTGATGACGACCTTGACCTGCATATATACATTCAAAATTATATATATATATAATTTCCTACCTCATATTAGTTTTTATTTTTTTAACAAGACAAACAAGCACCACAAACAAACACATTACAAAACACAGGCCGGTTGCCTGAAGCAGCACATCCACCCAACTGGCTAGGCAAAGCATGGAAAACCTAATCCTCCATTGGATGAGACAGAGAAATTTTAGCTGCTTCATGAGCTATTGTATTTGCTTCTTTACCGACGCGAGCAACTCGAACAACATGGACAACCTCCATAAGATAGTGAATATCATGGACAAAGGCAGAAATGTCCGCGGGACAACCTCATATTAGTAGTTAATAGTTATAACCTACTGAAATTGAAGTTAAGTGCTAGCTGAATAGTGTGCATGTATGCCTTATTTACAATTAGGACAAAAGAAGAAAGAGTGCTTTAACACAATTTATTCGAAATTACTTAAATTTGAATTTCACCATTTTCACAATATTAATTCAGTGTACCAAAACGCAAATGCTTAATTACACCCCCAACTTCAATCCGAAAAGCAAACTAACATGCCTTCGGAGTTGGGAAATCATAGACATATATACGGAGTACTAGTTACACAGGAATTAGAATCTAATAAGTCAGACAAATTTATTTATATACACACACACACACAAGCGCACAGGCCTACAATAAAAATATCTTACATTATTAGGAAAAGGTGGACGCTCTTCCTTTCCTCTACTTGTGGAATTAAGTTTATAATTAAACCATACAATTTGTTTAGATCCAACACTTGCCTTTTATACTATAAATATAGGTTTAATTGCAAAAAAGTTCCCTATACTATAGACTTTTTGCAAGTTGCCCCAATGTTCTAAATTTTCACCCTATACTATTAATGAAATATTAAAAAGAAGTCCAACTGCGTAACCAACAATAATTTACCATATATGCTTTCTTACATCCTTCCAAACTCATCCTTCACCAACACCCTATACAGGGGTATATGTTTAATTCTACCATCCCTTTTAGCAACCATTTCTATTTCATGATCCGCACGTCAATGGCGTTGACCTGCATCCATGCCCAATTGATTTAAGTGCTAGCTGAATAGTGCAACTGCATGTCTTATTTATAATTAAGACAATAAAAATGTAAATAAAAAAGAGAGAGTATTGAGAAATACGTAATCATACAACTGACTTGATGTGAGAATTAATGATTGTCATATACATTTAGAAAAATATTTTTATTCTTTTAAAAAGTTGACAAGAATCCTTATTGGCCTCTTTATATTGGGGTAACTACAAAAATAAAATTTTGTAGCAATATTTTAATTTAACATGATTTATTTGAAACAACTTTGAATTTCATGGTTTTCAAAAAATTAATTTAGTGAATCAAAAGTCAAATGCTTAATTACAACTCCCCCTTCAGTTGAAAAATTAAGCCCTTAGAGAATGGTAAGAACATGTACACACAGTAATTAAGTAGCATCTAATAATTCAACATGCATAATATGTACATTTATATATATAAACACACGCCTACAAATACAATAAAAATATCTTACATGATTAGGGAAAAGTTGATGTCCTCTCCACTTTCGTCCACTTCTATAATTAGGTTTATAATTATACTATCAATTTACTTGCTATAGACTTTTTCATGTGTGATGGTGTTGTCCGAGTGATAAAAGGGCCAAACTTAAAGATGTCATCCCCTACTAACTACTAACCATTGCCACGCTAAAAAAAATAAAAATAAAAAAAATAAAATAAAATAAAAAATAAAAAAACTACTTTAGGAGAGGTCTCTAAAATTATTAATGTAACCATGGTATTCCTATGGTTGTCTAAGCCAATCATTCTATCTTTCTTCTTCTTCTTCTTCTTCTTCTTCTTCTTTTTTTAAATGGCAAAAACATATCTTTTCTAACTCTCTCAAATTAATTTAGTTATATTTTAGTTTTGTTCTTTTCTTTTCTGTTTTTCAAACATTACCAGCGGTAAGAATTATGTCAATTTGCCACTGTCACCGTCAATGTCAATGTCAATGTCAATGTAAGTTGAATCTTTTTATAACAAAAATAATGTAAGCAAACATAGCCTTGTATTATAGAGGGAGTCACATAAGCCATGGGTTAGAAGGACAATTTTGGTAGTCCTTATGGATAAGGATTTTGGTGAATAAAGATAGAGAAGAGAAGGGTCGACAATACTAATGTTAATCCGTATTCTCTGGGCCTAGGATTGTTTGATATCACACGACTAAAACCAATGTATATATATTTCTGAGATTCGAAACAATTTTGAATTTCACGATTTTCAGAAAATTAGTTTAGTGAACCAAAAGCCAATTGCTTACAACTCCCACTTCAATCGAAAAGGCAAACATCTCTACCGGAACCAAAAAAAAAAAAAAAAAAGGCAAACATGCCTTGGAAAATGGTAAACATATTGAAAGGAATTGGAATGTAAATTATCTAATAAGTCAACAAGTATAATATATCTTACATGATTAGGGAAAAGTGGAGGCTCTTCTTCACTTTCGTCCACCTTCTGAAAATGTTAATAACAATACAATTGATTTACTTCCAACACCACCCTTTTATAGTAGAAATATTGGGTTAATTGCAAAAAATTCCCCCGTACTATAGATATTTTTGCAAGTTGCGCTCTTGTTGTAAAATTTGCCCCAATGCCATTTGAATTATTCCAATGAAATCCAACTATGTAACCAACATTAGTTTGCTGTTAAACACACCACAAGTAATGAAATCGAACTTCATATTATCAAATTTAGTATTAATAATAAAGAAAAAACACAGATTAATCTAACAGATCAATTTTTTAATCACCTTGTCCTTTATGGGTTCTACATTTTGTTTTAATTTTGACTTAATTTATTTTTCATGATATGTTCCACCAAATTTAACTAGAGGGTTTCACAGATAATGGGAAGTCACTAAAAAGATATCCCTTGAATAATATTAATGGAGATGTGGCGGTGTTATCCGAGTGGTACAAAGGTCGACCTAAAGTGCCCCCAGCGATCATTAGGTTCGATTCTACCCTCCTCCCAAACTAACTACTAATCATTGACAGGCTAAAAAATATAAATATATATATTAATTGCACTTAAGACCTCAATATCAACTGGAGCTTCATTTGGGAAAGGGGGAAATATAAATTTTTAGGAGTATTTGTGCAAAAGAGTGATTTTGTCGAAATAATAATGACTATTTTTAAGTGGCATACTAATAGAGGGGATAATACAAAGTGTTTTAATGCGAAATTGAAAGTTTAGGAGGTAATTTTTTTTTTTTTTTTTGGGATGGTTTAGGGTTCTTATTATTGTTTTATTTATTTTATAATTTATCTTATTCAATATTGTGATGATTGCATAAATTGATTAGCATACAATATTATCTTGAAAAAAATGTGGTGTTTTTAGTGGCAAAAAGAAAGCCATTGTATTTTGAGTCATTATATACCAAAAGAAACAAAACCACCTCTCCAATTATTAATGGTTACACTCATATTCAAATGTTTATCTAAAGCAAATATATCATCTTACCTTTTTCTCACTCTCTCAAATTATTTTAAGGGTAAAGTGCAAAAAACCCCCTTCAACTATTGGCCATGTAGCAGAAAACCCCCATAATCTACTAATTTGGCATATAACCCCCCCTGAACTAACTAATTTGGTGCAATTAACCCCATCCGGTGATAAACCTGTTGAATTTGACTGTGAAGACGCACATGATGGTCACGTGACTATCCAAATTTCTCTAAATGACCATACAACCCTTTATGAAGCTAAAAGACCATAATACCCCTCCCTCCAATCTTTAACAATAGTTTCATCAAAACAACTCTCGTTCTATAGAGTTTACTTTTTTTCTTAAATTTTTATTTTAAGAAAATTTAAAATAATCACGAGGATAGATTTCTTACAATCTTCGCTGCGCTCTCTCTCTTTAATCGCTTCAACAAGGTTTTGCATAGGTGAGAGTATCAAACTCTTAACTCTATTCACAAATTAACTTTCATTTCGTTGTATATATATATATATATATATATATGCGTGTATGTATCTTTTTCCAATATTTAGTAATTCAAGATTGTTAATAGTGATTTATTTATTTATTTTGGCTGGATCTGTCTATTCTTTGTTATTATTTATTAATTTTTTGCTCCTAATAAATTGTTTGTTAGTGGTAAGACAACAAATTTTTATCCTATTTGCCAAGAACTAAAATTTATAAGGATTTATAGCTATTTTTCTCTATATTTTCTTACATAATTGTCCTAATTGATGTTTATGATTCTTGATTGCGAACCTCCATGTAACTCCCAAATTGATTGCCAACCTCGGAAGGTTCAACATCATAGAATATAGGTAGAATCCGTTGAACTGTAGCTCTCATGCACTCCACCATTTGGGCGAGCTCGTGAAGGCACCATTTACTGGAAGCGTAATTTTTGTAGAAGATTGGGATTGAGATCTTCGATTGAGTGATCGCCTTGAGGAGCTCCGGGCCAATCTCTTCACCTTTGCTTTGAAGCTTTGCTTTGTTTTTTTTTTTTTTTTTTGCAAATAATGAACTTTGCTTTGTCTCTTTGTTATTTTTCTATATATATATATATATATATATATATTTTTGCAAATAATGCCTCTTTGTTTTTTTTTTTTTTTTTTTTTTTTTGCAATATGCATCATAGATATTTGTTTTTTTTGCTTTGCTTTGTCTCTTTGATAAGGTTATGTGTGTTGTCAATTTTTAAGTGGGTTGCTCAGATTACACCCGCCATGTCAGACCATGATGATGACGTTGCTTTTTGTTGCTGAAATTTTAACTGAAATGGTGTAGTTTTTATAAAGGGTAAAATTGTCTTTCATTATTTCCGTTTACACCAATTGGCCGGAGATGTCACACTGGGGGTGAATTTCACCAAATTCAATAGTTCAAGGGGGCAAATTGTAGTTCAGGGGGGTTAATTGCATATGGCCAGTAGTTGAAGGGGGTTTTTTGCACTTTACCCTTATTTTAATTTTGTTCTTTTATGTTTCTCGGCATTATGTCACTTTGCCTGTCACGTTTCTGATCTAAGCATTCGGGTAACATAAGCTATAGGTTTGGTGGCACGACCATGTTTGGATAAGGGATCAGGATGTTTGTGGTTTGTGAATAGAGAGAGATGAAATGGGTCGTCGATATGAATGACTAATTAGGATCTGTGGGCCTAGGAGTGTTGACATCATATGACCAAAAGCAATGTAGGATCTGTAGTTCTCTGTTAACACCTTTTTTGGTAAATTTGCATGGGTATGACGTGGTAATGTTTGAACTACTGGTGGATTAATATTCGATATTCGATAGTATTATCGGGCAATGATGTGGCTGTGATTTGGATGAAAATGTGGATATATTTTTATCGTGGATTCAAATGGCATGTAAAGGTGGTTGAAGTATTTGAATTAGTTCGGTAACGTTTATAGTTGCTAATAA
Organism: Cornus florida; assembly: GCF_030987335.1. NCBI lineage: Eukaryota > Viridiplantae > Streptophyta > Magnoliopsida > Cornales > Cornaceae > Cornus > Cornus florida. The sequence continues at coordinate 72,904,499 of NW_026775579.1, read as the reverse complement.
TTATCTGTAGGATAATTTAATTTAAATTTGCAGTTGTTTAGGTGATGAAGTTGTAATCAAGTAGGATGCTTATCTATAGGATTAGTTTCATTTGAATTTACATTTTAGTTATGGCAAAGAGTTATAATGTAATTAGAATGCTTATGTATAGGATTTTGGTTACGATTTATTCTATAAATAATCAAAGAGGCATGCTGTACTAGAGGTCTAGCACTCTCAGAATCATTTTAATATTGTTATTGCTTTCTCAAGCCTTTCCCAGAATAGCATCCTTACTATTTCTATTTCTCTCTTTTTCTATCTCTCTCAATGATGACGCTGAAATCGGCTGGCTAGAGCCGATCTTAAAATGAGATGTTGCGGGCGTGCCAGAACCAAATATATGGTTCAAGTGTAAATTGTCAACTTGTAGTCTCTTAGGAAATGTTGACTTCAGGCGATTACAGGAGAAAGAGAACAAATAAACTCTTTAATGATTTCAATATTGCCTTAGTTAAAAGGACTTTACAGTGAATAAATTATAATACCGTATCAAGATAATAGAAATGGGAGAAATATGGATATAGTAGGTGATAGGGAGAATAGTTAGAGAGACAAAGATATAGGAAGAGAAATAGAACGAGATTGAAATAGATAGAGAGAGATAGAGATAACAAGGATGCTATTCGGGGAAAATGTTTGAGAAAACAAACAAAATAATAAATTGATTCTGAGGGTGCTGGACCTCTATCACAACATGCCCTTTTGTTTATTTATAGAAATTATTAAAAACAAACTCTTACTAATTAGTATTCTAATTATAATAAAACTCTACCTCATCACTAAATTTAAATTCAAACTAAAGTTCCCAGATAAACATTAATTCTTAACTAAAATCTAGTACATGATAAATATATAACTTTTATCTACTGTATTTAAAATTCAAAATAATCTTCTATCCGATCTGTGGTCCCCTTGCATGTAGCTTTGCCGTTGTGTAAAATCTGCCACACCATTGCTCTTTTGCCTGTAACCTATATTTATGTAACTAAATAAATACTCCCTGAATATTTGCTACTTCCAGTCATCCAAACCAACCATATCTGTTGCATTTCCAATCATTATCCATGCAAAACTCAATCTTCCTTTAACTGCAACAATGCTATCCCAATCACAACCCAAGTCCGTCGCTTAGCCCAAATTCATTACTGCCTATCTTCAACCCAATGCTTTTACGGCCCAGTATTCTCTCGGCCCAAACTTCTACTATGTCACTGTTCGTCAAGCCCAATTAGAGCCCAAACCCAATTACTAAAATGGGTAATGCCCCTCAATTTTGGTAGCCGTTTTAACCTTTCGGCTTCCAAAATTCAAATAACACCCATTGCAATAACCGAGGGTAAATATAACCCAAACTAATTTGACTTAGTGGAGATTTTCTTTTCCTCCATAAGTTCAAAAATAGTTGGTTTATATTTCTTTAGGTACCTTCCATTTATTGGTCTCTCATGGATTTTACCATCTACATCTTTCAACTTATATGCACCTCCATGCAATACCTGGTGAACTATATATGGGCCTTTCCAAGTAGGTGACCATTTTCCATAAATTCTATCTACCTTTCTAGGTGGAAGAATTGTTTGCCAAACCATATCACTCTCTGCAAATGACTTAAACTTGACCCTTTTATTGTAAGCCTTCATTACTTTTGCCTTATGGACAATAAGGTGGTCTAAAGTAAATTTCTGAACCTCATCTAAATCTTCCAACTCGGCAAGCATAGCTTTATTGTAATCGGCAGGTATTAGATTGTGTTTCAAAACTACCCTTGCCGATTTTACATTTGACTCCATCGGCAACACAGCATCATGACCAAATGTTAACCGATATGGAGTAGTTCCAGTACTTGTTCGCTTTGAATTCCTATAAGCCCATAAGGCTTCTGAAAGGGTTTCATGCCAACGTCTTGGCTTATCCTTTATCATTTTCTCAATAATTTCAATCACAACCTTGTTTGAAGCCTCAGCTTGACCATTCCCTTGAGCATAGTATGGTGTTGAAGTTAACATTTTCACTTGCATATCACAGTCGAGTTGTAACACTTCTCCTGCTCGAAACACAGACCCATTATCGGCAATAATTGTTTCTAGCAAACCAAATCAGTGAAAGATGTGTCGCTCCAAAAATTGTATCACAGTGTTGTGAGTTACCAAGGCATATTCCTCGGCCTCTAACCATTTGGTAAAATAATTGGTAGTTAAAATAATCCAATGATGACCCTTTGATGGAGGATTAATCTTGCCGATTAAGTCCATGGCCCAACCTCTAAAAGGCCATGGTTTGACTAATAACTGCATCTCTATTGCTAGAACCCATTGCATTGGGCCATACTTTTGACAATATGTACAACCCTTTGCATAGGTCATACAGTCTTTTCTCATTCCAGGCCAATAATATCCATATCGGCGTATCAACCACCTCATTTTTATGCTAGCTTGGTGAGCTCCACATATCCCTTCATGTACCTCTGCCATAATCTTTAAACCTTCAAACTTGCTAATGCATTGAAATAGTAAACCATCATTAGCCGATCTACTATAAAGATCTCCATCCATAAGTACATAATCAACTGCACTCCTTTTTATTCTTCGATCGGCTTCTGGAGTTGGATGTTGCAAGAACAAGATGTAAGGATTCGCCAATCATCATCATCTAACTCGGCAACATCAGTGGCAAAGACTTCTTCTATAACTTGATTTCTTGTTTCAACCGATGGAAGAGATCGGCATGTGATTTTCATTATCCTTTCCTTCATACCACTCGGCACCCTTATTTCTGAAACAGTCTGTGCTAAATCATTAGCTATTTTATTCATGGCCCTTGGTCTGTATTCTAAAGTCACATTATGAAATTGGTTAACCAATTGGGTTGCCAATGAATAAAACGGCCTTAATTACCAATTCAAGTATCTAAAGTCTTCCGAGATTTGATTAATCACCAAACTTGAATCCCCCATAATGTGGACATCTTTGACTACCATTTCTAGCAAAATTTTTAAGCTGATAATCAATGCTTCATACTCGGATAGATTATTTGAGCACCTGAAATCCAAAAAGAAGGAAAATGAGATTTGGCTCCCTAATGGGGATATTATTACTATACCAGCTCCTGAGCCTTCGCTGGTACTTGACCCATCGAACATTAAAGTCCAAAGGGTCATGAATATGGCTGCCGAGTCAAGTTCATCAAATACTTGTGACTCAATTTCAGGCGAGGGATGATCGGCAAGTAAATCTGCCAATGCTCTCCCCTTAATCGCCTTTTGTGGAATATATGCAAAGTTGAACTCCATTAGTGCTAAAGCCCACTTGCCGATTGTAATACCCCTAGTTTTCAAAAGCATGAAACGGAAATGGAAATTAAATTTTGGGTTTTTATTGCATTGTTTTTTTTTATATGACGTATGTGTTTTGTTTTCTTAATTGATAAATGGTGATTTTCTTTTATTATTTGCTTAATTAATTATGGGTGTATTTATTTTAGTTTAATTATTTAAATTGAGTTTGTTCTAAGTTAATTGTTAGTTGATTATTGATGTTTTATTTTACGTGTATTTGGTAGCTTATATTTGGTAGTTTTTAATTGGTAGCTATAAAATTTGTTTATTTATTTTCTTTATTTTATTTACCTCTTTGAATTAGGGTTTTATGTTTTATGTATTCACGTTGGGTTAAGAAGTTAGGTTTAGCCGACTTTTAAGTCATATTGGAATTAGACGTAGGTTTAAATAAAAGTCTATATATAAAACAATATATGTGTCTGCAAGGGTTTGAGAATACCCTATTCACGTAGTGTCTGGAGAGAGGAAAAACAGAAAGGTTGAGGAGAAAACATGAAAGGAACTGGGAAAGGGCTTTGGATTGAAGCTCATGTCAAAGAGGAAGGTATGGTTACTATGAGATAGAACTGAGCAGTAGGAGTTCGTCGGAAACTCCATAAACGGCGTTGTAAGGTTTCAAACCGAAACCTAAAGGCAAGTTTCATTCTATCTCCTTCCTATAAACTTGTGTTCTGTGCATTCTCTATAGTCTTCAGGAATCTAATTTAATTATTAAAACGGATGTTTATGCGTGATAGAGTCTCTGTACAATTTTAAACCCCTGTTCGCTTTTGAAACTATGAACTGTTGTGTTTTTGTTTTAAACTTTTGTCATTAATTTCATAAGAGAATTTGAGGAGTTTCTAGGATTTAATGAACTTGAATTCAACCCTAGGAATGTAAGAAAAATTCTATAATGGAGGGTTGAACTTCGCCGGACGCGAAGAAGATAAACGGAGAAAACATAAACTGTTGCGTTCATGGTTTAAGCTTTTGCTAGGTAATTCATGCTGGAATTAAAGAAGTTTCTAGGCTTGTTAGGACTTAATTTGAACCTTAGAAATCTTTAACAAAAGGTGGGACAGAGGGCGGAGGCTTTGCCGGACACAAAGAAGGCAGCACAGAGGAAGCAGAGAAGGAAAAACGGAGGCTGGGGAAGTGGAGGCAGCTCCACACTCCAATGGAGGCGGCTCCATTGAAGTGGAGCCGGCTCCACAAAGAGTTGAGGTGGCTCAACTTAAAATTGGAGCCGGCTCCAATTTTCTAAATGGCCAGTACGTGGGTTTTTTATGGTTTTTGGACTTCAGGGGCCTGGAAGTGAATTCTGGGAAGTTGTGGGAGGTTTTATAAGTTTAAAATTAATCTATTTAAGCATGGAAATAGTTATTACAAGCTAGTGTGCTAATCTTAAAAGGTTGAGCATGAAAAAAATAAACATATGACTAGGCATACTGTCGAGGAAGGAGGAAGATGGTTGATGCCAGTGGTTTTAGCAAAGTAACTGGACTGGAATGGAAGTTATTCTCTGGGGTGTTATATCAATGTTATATTTTATATAAGGGCTAGGAAGTTGGTTTATACCGAATTAATAGACTTCATGAAATTTTAAGTAATAATTTGCATGTCGTCTCAGAATATGGAAGGTTTAGTGCTTTTGATTGTTTTAACAAAGTAAACGAGTAATAGGAGTGTGGTTATGGAATCTGAGTATAGGTGCTCAGTTTTTATGTCTGTATGTCATTTATATCACACTCCGGTTTATAATTGGGGATTAAATAGACGCTGTGGGATTTAAATATTATGCATGCCGACAAGGATTGAGGAGGATTTAAATGCTAGTCTTCGTTTTAATAATGTAAGTGAACTAGTATGGATGTATTGGTTGGAAATTCTAGTATAATGTGCAGTTTATAATTCTGATATTCATTATATTATGTTATGGATGATAATTGTTGAACTGTCATAATTTCTGTTCTGTCAATTATATGGAAATGGATGGCTTAAATTGTTTATCAGTACTTTAACAATTTAAAATGAGGATCTATGATTATAATCATATACTGGATACATAATAGGATCTTGTCTATATTTGATTGCTATTATGTTTGTTTCTGGATATATTTGATGTTTATTTGAATGTGCATCATCTGTGGATTATATGCATGTATATACCGCTATGGGATGGTGACATACGGAGGGACGGATTAGATCAAAACACTAATTCCAACCCAATCATACATACGGAATGGATTAACTAAAACAGTTAACTCCTACATAGATGTATGTCCTGTCAACTAAAACAGTTGAATGACATAATGGATGGTTGCTTTATTTTTTAATCTTATGAAGGAATTTATATATATATTTATGGTACCGTGGTACGAGCTTGAGTCTCCTGATCACAGTTAGGGTGCGTATATCGCCTAGGATGGATAACTGGACATAGGTGTTGTTCCCTGGTATGCCTAAGTACGCATGACCACATTATATGTGATTTGCATGGTATCTCTACTCAGGCTGAGACAGACCTACTGGACTAGCGAACGTCCTATAGTGTGTACTTATATCTATATGGACTACTTTAGTTATTGTTGAGCTATTTAGGATGTATCTGCGTATCGGGTTTATGTACGGATTGTAGTAGATTGGAACTTGCATGTGGGCCTGACCTACTCTTATTTTTCAGCTGTTCGTCAGTACCAGGCTTAGAGCTTGATTGTGTTGATGCAGATATAGACTCTCACTCTTCCGACTACATAGGATTTTCTTTCTTACTTTAGTTTTGAATTTTAATTCTGTAAAGTTTTATCATTTGGGATTATTAGGGGTCCACTAGTTGGATTCCCGAGTTGTACGGAATTAAAGGTTTAAATTTTATTAAACTTTTATTTGGAGGTTTTTTTCGTAGTTAGATTTCTACTCAGCTTATTATTTATTTTCTTTATTTCGTTTTGTATTCCTGCTTGTTTACATATTAATTGTTTGGTATCCCTCGGATCTGTGCTCAGACTTGATCACCCGTGGCTCTAGAATCGAGGGGTATCACACCGATCCGGCCTGTGATTAATGGTCTTGATAGCATATACTTTACAAGATCTATTTGACAAACAATATAAACCAAAACAAGTAACATATAGATTCTTAATTTCATTGCTGCAAAATACAAAGCCAAACATAATTTCTTAATCGGCGTATATCTATACTCGACTAGAGTTAAAACTCGGCTGAGATAATATATTGTTTGTTCACTTCCTGCTTCGTTCTCTTGTGCCAGCATAGCTCTAATGGACTCTTCAGCAGCCGATAAATATAACTTCAGCGGCCACTTCTTCCTCAGCGGCATCATGACAGGAGGACTTGACAAGTACTTCTTGATCTGCTCAAATGCCCTTTAATGTGTATCATCCCATTTGAATTCTTCTATCGGCTTCAACTTGAGTAACGGGGAGAACACATGTAACTCACCAGCTGTATTGGCAATAAATCGCCTGAGATAGTTCACTTGACCAAGTAACCTCTGCAATTGTTTCTTACTTCTCGGCGCACTGGCATCAATAATTGCCTTAGCTTTATTTTTATCGATTTCTATGCCCCTTTGGTGTATTAGGAAACATAAAAATTTTCCTGCCGATACTCCAAACGCACACTTTATTGGATTCATCTTTAACTTATGAACCCTCATTATCTCAAAAGATGCTTTGAGATGAACTAAGTGCTCCTTTTTTGTTGCTGATTTCACCACCACATCATCAATATATACCTCCATAAACTTGCCGAGCATATCGTGAAAAATAGAATTCATAACTCGCTGATATGTGGCACCAGCATTCTTTAACCCAAAAGGCATTACTTCCCATTCAAAAGTTCCAATCGATCATGGACATCTAAAAGCTATCTTTGGGATATCCTCCTCGGCTATATAAATTTGATTATAACCTGAGTGTCCATCCATAAAAGACATGATTTCATGCTTAGCAGCCGCATCAATCAATTGATCGGCTATCGGCATAGGATACTTATCTTTAGAGGTTACCTAGTTTATGTTTCGAAAATCAACACATATTCGTAATTTGCCATTCTTCTTAATAACAGGAACTACATTTGATAGCCACTCGACATACCTTGCAGTTCGAATGAAACCAGCATCCAATAATCGTTCGATTTCTATCTTGACTTTATCTACTACCTCTTGAGACATTCGACGAGGTGGCTGTTTATATGGATTGTAGCCATCTTTAATGGGCAACCGATGTTCCACCAGATCTCTGGATAAACCCGGCATTTCTTCATAATTTCAAGCAAAACAATCACTGTACTCCTTGAACATGCCGATCACCTCGATTTAAAATTCTGGCTCTAACAGTGCACTGATGTAAGTTGGTCTGGGCTCCGCATCAGTGCCTAAATTCACCTCCTTTAATGGATCTTGAGTTTCTGCTTTAAGATCATCAACTTAGCTGGTGCCAATTCCAAGTCTTCCAACTGAATAGCATCCAACTTTTCATTATCGATTTGATCAACTTTAGCAAAATTAGCCGATGGTCCTAGCTCTATTTTTGCTTCTTTTCCTAGCTGTTTTTTAGCTTTGTACGCTTGTAACCTAATGCAAGCGGCCCTAAAGGCCTGCTGCCGAGCTGCTTCTCTTTCAAGTTTCGCTTCCATTAACAACTTCTTCAATTATAGTAAGCTGAGGGAGTTCTACCTTCGGCCTAGAATTTTCCTGTTGCAATTGGTCGATTTCTAGATCGGCAAGACTTCTTCTCATGGTTGCCGGTGTAGGTCTTCCATCAGCCCCTGTTCCCACAAACCGAATAGGAACACACTTTTCGTCATACAAAATAGCATTTGCCGAGTACAATTTTGCCATAAATGGCTTGTCATCGGCATTCACTATCTTCACCTTGTCTCCATCCCAAAAGATCAGCATCTGGTGTAGCGACAATGAAATGCACATATTTTGGTGAATCCAGTCACGGCCTAATAACAAATTATATGAAGCCGTAGACTTAATAATAAAAAAATGCCGCAAAAGATGTTCTTTCTCCAACTTCAACCTCCAAGGGAAGAATTCATTTTGTGCTAGTAGAACCTCCGTTAAACCCACAAATTGCTACATCAGTAGGAATAACATCTTCCATACTCTTACTGACCGGTCCTTTACAAGGGTCGCGATACCAAGTCAAGCTCGAGGAGTTGTGTGAGAATTTAGGAGGTGGCCAAGTTTTACATTTATAGAAAGCCACTACTACCTTTCTCTATATAAAATATAGATAGGGCGAGTAGGGATCGTCCCAAGGGATTTGATGGTGTATCGAATTGTGAAACTATGGTAATTAGGGTTAGTAGGTCGAATGATCACACAATTGTTGATTGATTGGTTGATTATACTAAATGAGCTAAACTATAATAAAGCAATGCAATAAGACAGAGAGTAAGTAAGAAGGAAAGGTCTTGGGGTGTAGAGATCACCACCAAACAATACTATTCCAAACCATAATCAAGTGACTAATGAGGGAAATGAATGTGTTGCAACAATGTTGTGTGTGTAAAAGACATTCAATTGGTAAAGGTGACTCAACAAGTGCAAATTGTCTCAATCAACGTGTGTGAAGCCACAATACATTTATTGGTAGAGGAATATATTGTCTAAACTTCATGTGAAGATAACAAAATAACAATTCAAGTCATTGAACCTTTCATTAAGCTCATAGTCCAAGCAATCCATAAGGATGACTTAGTTAAACATGTATTATCTAAACATCATATGAGAGGTACAAAATATCTATTGGGAGAGGAATAAATTGTCTAAACACATGTGAAAGATACAACATATCATAACTAGTCATTAATCCTTCATTAAGCTCAAAATTCCATCACACCACAATATTAGAGCATATGCCTCTTGCATTCAAAAGCATGGAACATCAAAGAACAAGCATGAATTGTTTCCCTAATTAACACTACACTACTTAAAAAAGAAGCACAATCCATCAAGGAATAAGTATGAACCATCTAGAGACATAACAAGAGCATTACATTAAGAACTTCATATTTTGGCAATCTCAAGATTAAAGGCATTAATATACATAAACATGCATCAATAACATTAAATCTAGAGGTGAGCATCTACTCTAGCATACATAGACATATAGATAGAGAAAATGATCAATTAGAAGCATTAATCCATAGAACTCAATGAATAATCAAGATCTTCATAAGTTCAATAATCAAAATATGCATTACAACATAAATCCCTCAAAATTACACAAGATTAAGTAAAGAAAACATGTTTGGGGCTAACTTTAGCCCCAAGAAGATGTCTAGCCACTCATGGTAGTGATGATCCAACCCTCAAGGGCTAACTCCATGGTTGCTCCTTGTTGGTGAAGATCAACTCCAATGGTTGCTCTAGCTTCCTCCCTTCTTCCTCTCTAAGAATAGCCTCCAAGATGATTTTCAATGTGTGACAAGAGACTATAGAGACCCCCCCCCCCCAAAAAAAGTGTATCATATTCCTTATATAGGTAGGTCAAATACACCCTATGATGAGCTGTGGTCGTGCAAGGCATATTCTCCAATGATTGGGTGAAGGACGGAATAAGTGAGCTGGACTTTAACTTTTTCTCGCTGGAGGAAGTTCGATCGATCAAACCTTAACTTGGATCGATCGAAGATGGGTTCGATTGATCGAACTGCATCTTGGATCGATCAAAGTGGTCTAACTCCTCCGGATAAGGACGAGGCTGAGATATTTCGAAGATATTTATGGGGAAAAGGACAAGAGTGGTTGGTAGGCGTACAGCTGTGGATAAGATCAATCATTTGAATAGGACAAAATAGGGTTCGATCGATCAAAGGTGATGTTGGATCGATCGAACTTGGAATTTCAGCAAAGGCCAAGGTTGGATCTATCGAGAAGTACTGTGATCGATCATAGATGTTCGATCGATCGAACTCTAAGTTGGATCGATCGAACTTTTCAGCTGCACAACTTTGATTCCTTTTTGCTCCTTTCTTTCTCCACTTTGCTCCCTCCTTTGGTTTATCTCAGGATTGCTTCAATTAAGCTCTTATTTGGCTGAGTTAGCTCAATTTTGGGATTAGTGCCTGAAAATATAAATAACACGTAATAAGTCTAAAACGGCAAAGTAAGATAGATAAAGGTACTAGAATGCTTAAGTTTAACGGGTTTAAATGCGCACTTTTTAGTGCTCATCACACCCCCAAACTTAAATATTGCTAGTCCCTAGCAATGAACTAAGAAGTAAAGGAATGAAATGAACAACTAAACAAGTATAAACTGGAAAACAAGTAAAATGATAACACCATTTTCGTAGGGAACACGATTGCATTTCTCGTGAGGGTTTCCAGAAATGATACCCACAAACATTAAGCTCATTCTTTCAAAGGAGGCACCAATATTGCAAACAACCATTGAGAGAAAACTACCTCAAGTATGCAATTTTTCAACCATTTCCAAGCAATCTCCCAAAATCTCAACGTCAAACAAGCAAGCATGGTCCTCCACACATCAAGAAAATGATCATGAAAATCGAAACAAGTCTAGAATCCATGTGAGAGGTCCGGCATCAAGTGTGTTGCTATCTTAGCCAACTAGAGAAGTAATCACATCCTTACCCTCAAACTAGCACACAAATCTAGTACCGATCATCAAGATAAGAAAGTGGACCTTTTGTTAAAGTTTTATTCTTCTAGGTGCGCTTATTCTTTTCACTCTATTTTTTTTCTTTTTTTTTTCTTCTTTTTTTTTATTTTTTATTGAGGATCAAAGATGGAAATATTGTGCAATGTGTTGATCTCTTAAGCTTTCTAGAAGATTCATGTAGCGAGCGTTAGGTCAATGACTCCCAAACCAGATGGCTTTAGGGCATTAGGTGTTAAGACACCCCTACGGACTTACAAACTCAAATCAACTAGGCTACAAATCAAGACAACAGCCATCTAATCATTTCCTACTTCTCGCCTTTTGGGAGAAGTCCTCACTTTTATTGCTTTTGTAATTCTTTTTTTTTTTTTTTTTTTTTTTTGAAATCAATTATTAACCTAGAGTTTGGGCCCTCCACCTTTTGGCGTGAGAAGTTCACTGCTTAATGAGGCAAGAATCCCGGCTACTCAATGAAAAGGGGTTGTTATCCACCTTTATCAAGAATGAAAGCTTTCAATGCACTACTAGCCCAATTGGGATATAACCAATTCAATAATCAACAAAGCATGTACCCCACAAATGAATGCTAGTGTGCACCGGTACTAGTGTAGAATTCTAGAATGAATCTCAAAACAATCACAAATTCAGCATGATGTGGACCACAAATGCAAGCAAGATATCAATCTTTTGAAAAATTTACTCCTAAATGGCATCCTCAAGGCATATAAGGAGTATTGGACTCTCAAGTCAAGAAATTTTTAAATTTTAAGCAATATAGTCCTCAAAAGATCAAAATCATAGTTAGAAATGGACCAAGTATAGAAATATCCCTCAAATACACAAGACATGCTCAAAATTTGAATTTTACAGTAACACTGAAACATACACCAATACCCCCAAACTTAAACTGCACATTGTCCTCAATGTGTGAAGAGAACAAAGGAAAGAGTATACCAGTGCTTTAGACATGAATGATCAGGATAGAAGTATCCAAAGTGGGTGGCATGGCCCCCCCAAACTTGGGATAAACTGTGGTCCTGAAAAATTGGGCAGCACTCTCTCACTGAAGTCATTGTGATGTACTTGATGGAGTCAAACATACAAATATGAGATACTAAGAGACATCCATAATCAAAAAGCAATATATAGAGAATATAAAGTGCAGGTACATCAATAAAATAATAAAGCCGACAAACCGGCCGCAAAGTATAATACAGTAACAGTGACAGTATAATACAGATTCAGAATAAAAGAAATGAAAGCATAGAACAACTGGAAGTGGAGTCTCAAGAGGCCTGATCATGAAGATCTGCAGTGGCTGGAGGTGCAGGTGCGGGTGCAGGTGCAGGGAGTCGGCTGGAGAGATCAGCAAAGCAAGCCATGACATCCGCCCTGAAAGAGGTGAACTCAGCTCGGTGGGCAGTGATGTCGGCTCGCATGGCTGCTACGGCATTTTAAAATCCTCAAATAGTTCGATCGATCGAATCCGAACTTGGATCGATCGAACTATTTGCTCTCCCAACTATTTTTTTTTTTTTTTTATCATAATTTTGAAAAATCAAAGGAAATTAAATTAATGAGATGCAAATTTCGATCGATCGAAGAAAGATTTCGATCGATCGAAGAGGATAAAGAATGTACAAGTTTAAGGGTTCAAGAGTTGATACGTGTTGGAACCTTGGATCGATCGAACTTGGAATTCGATCGATCGAACATGAAAAATTTTGAAAAGTCCCGAGAGCATGCATTTTGGAATTTGGATGCAGGTCCAAAATTTTTCTAAGTGTTGGGACTCATGATCGATCGAACCACATGTTGGATCGATCAAAAGGTAGTTCGATCGATCGAAATGGTTTACGATCGATCGAACTTTTGAGAATTTGGAGATCCCGAGAGCATGCATTTTGGAATTTGGATGCAGGTCCAAAATTTTTCTAAGTGTTGGGACTCATGATCGATCGAACCACATGTTGGATCGATCAAAAGGTAGTTCGATCGATCGAAATGGTTTACGATTGATCGAACTTTTGAGAATTTGGAGATCCCGAGAGCATGCACTTTGGAATTTGGATACAGGTCCAAAATTTTTCTAAGCGTTGGGTGCAAAATGAGAGCTGGATCGATCGAGTCCATAGTTGGATCGATCGAACCAATGTTCGATCGATCAAACCAGAACTTGGATCGATCGAAATTATGCCTAAATGCTCAAAATGACTTGAATGCTCATGCAATCCCTTACTCAGTTCCTTCCAATGTATATGAACCACAAAAACAGTATCTAGACTTCGCAAGAATCAAAATGCAAGATAGAAATGAGGGAGGAATAGGGTTTTGACATCCTACGAATTTTGGTGCTAGTCTTTAACGTCTCTAGCAAGACCTAGGGTTCTTTTAACCCGGATCAAAGATCTTGCAATGCATCCCCTCCTTTTTGGGACGAGAGATGTTTTGAGTTCCACCCAACAAATGGTTCTTGAAAGAACTTGTTGGATTTAACTCAAAAAATGTTTTTAAGTTCTTATCAAAATCTTCATCAATATGTTCATACACCGGGTCAATAAGATTTGCAGCCTTTAAATGTCTTTAAAAGACTTGACCCTCTATGTATGGTTTCAATCTTTGCCCATTCACCTTGAAGATGTTCCCCTTCTTCAAGTCTTGTATCTCTACCGCTCCATGCGGTGCAACCGAGATAATTTCATAGGGACCTTCCCACTTGGTGCTCAATTTGCCGGGAAAGAGTTTTAACCTAGAGTTGAAAAGCCAAGCTTTTTGACCGGGTTCTAAGGACTTCTGCACAATATGCTTATCATGGAAGGCTTTGGTTCTTTCTTTGTAGAGCTTGGCATTATCATAAGCATTGTACCTTAGCTCTTCTAATTCACTCAATTGAAGTAGCCTATTCTCTCCGGCTTTGGCTAGGTCAAAATTGAGCTTTTTAACTGCCCAAAAGGCTTTGTGTTCTAGCTCAACTGGAAGATGGCAAGGCTTCCCATAGACAATTTTATAAGGGGACATGCCAATGGGAGTCTTATATGCCGTACGGTAAGCCCACAAAGCATCATTTAGCTTTCTTGACCAATCTTTCCGGGTGGTGTTAACCGTTTTCTCAAGGATATGCTTAATTTCCCGGTTAGACACTTCAACTTGTCCACTTGTTTGAGGATGGTAGGGAGTGGCTACTTTGTGAGTGACGGAGTACTTAAGAAATAATTGTCTCAAGAATTGATTGCAAAAATGCTTTCCTCCATCACTTATCATAGCCCTTGGCATACCAAAACGAGCAAAGATATTGGATTTAATGAATTGAATGACCACGGAGTGATCATTCGTTTTGGTAGCACAAGCCTCAACCCACTTAGAAACATAATCAACGGCAAGAAGAATGTATTGATAACCATATGACATAGGAAATAGACCCATGAAATCAATGCCCCAAATATCAAAAATTTCAACAACCAATATATTGGTTAATGGCATCATATCTCTTTTAGATATTGTTCCCATCTTTTGACACCTCTCACACGACTTGCAAAAGTTGTAGGCATCTCTATGAATAGTGGGCCAAAAGAGCCCACTTTGAAGAAACTTTAGGGCGGTCTTCTTTGCACTAAAATGCCCACCACATGCAAGTGTGTGGCAAAACACTAGGACACTTGGGATTTCACTCTCCAGAATGCATCTTCTCACAATTTGATCGGGACAATAGCAGTATAAAACAGGGTCTTCCCAATAGTAATTCCGGATGTTGGCAAAGAAACGATTTTTGTCGTTCTTTGACCAAGAGGTTGGAAGCTTGCCTATTGCCAAATAATTCACAATATCAGCGAACCAAGGCATTATTCCATTTGAGACTTGAAAAAGTTGTTCATCCGGGAAGGAATCATGAATTGGAGGACTAGGGAAAGGTTTTATTTGTAATCTGGAAAGATGATCAGCAACCACATTTTCGGTGCCCTTTTTGTCCTTGATTTCAAAATCGAATTCCTGGAGGAGTAAAATCCATCTAATCAATCTAGGTTTTGTTTCCCTCTTTGTTAAAAGATGTCTCAATGCAGCATGATCAGAGTAAACAACAACCTTATATCCTAGCAAATAAGAGCGGAACTTATCAAGAGCATATACTATAGCAAGTAATTCCTTCTCGGTAGTGGAGTAATTCAATTGAGCTCCTGAGAAGGTTTTGCTTGCATAGTAGATGGCACAAGGGAGCTTACCTACTCGTTGGCCCAAAACTGCCCCCATGGCATAGTCAGAAGCATCACACATAATTTTAAAGGGCAAAGACCAATTAGGAGGTTGCATGATAGGAGCAGATGACAATGAAGTGCGCAATTTATGAAAGGCGTCTAGGCATGCTTGATCAAAGACGAAAGGAGTATCCTTGGCAAGAAGATTACACAAAGGTCTAGCGATGTTGCTAAAGTCCTTGATGAAGCGGCGATAGAAGCCGGCATGACCTAGAAAAGAGCGAACTTCCCTCACCGTTGAAGGTGGGGGTAGTTCAGAGATGAGTTCAACTTTTGCCTTATCTACCTCAATTCCTCTTTTAGATATGACGTGACCCAAAACAATTCCCTCTTGAACCATGAAATGGCTTTTTTCCCAACTAAGAACAAGGTTTGTTTCACGGCATCTTTTAAGCACTAAGTCTAAATTTTTGAGGCAAGCATCAAAGAAAGACCCAAAAACAGAAAAATCATCCATGAAGACCTCAAGATACTCTTCCGCCATATTCGAAAAGATAGACATCATACACCTTTGGAATGTAGCAGGAGCATTGCACAAACCAAAAGGCATCCGTCTATAAGCAAATGTGCCAAATGGACATGTAAAAGTGGTTTTCTCTTGGTCTAATGGGTCAAGGGCCACTTGGTTGTAACCGGAATATCCATCTAGGAAGCAATAGTATTGTTGCCCCGCCAATCTCTCTAAGATTTGATCAATGAAGGGTAAAGGGAAATGATCCTTTCTAGTGGCGGAATTCAATTTTCGGTAATCAATGCACACACGCCATGAGTTGGCGGTGCGCTTAGAGATTTCCTCACCTTTAGCATTTTCAACCACGGTAATTCCTGACTTTTTGGGAACTACTTGTGTAGGACTCACCCATTTGCTATCGGAGATTGGGTAGATGATTCCGGCATCCAAAAGCTTCACTACTTCTTTCTTAACTACCTCTTTCATGTTAGGATTCAATCTCCTTTGGGCATCCCTAAAGGGTTTTGTATCCTCTTCCATGAGTATACGATGCATATAAATGGAAGGATCAATTCCCTTAAGGTCCGCCATACTCCACCCTATAGCTTCTTTATTTTCTTTAAGTACATTAAGTAGAGCATTTTCTTGGTCCTCATCTAGGCTTGAAGAGATGATAACCGGAAGAGTGTCGTGAGGACCTAGAAATGCATACTTAAGATTAAAAGGCAAAGTTTTTAGCTCAAGAGTTGGTGGAGATACCAAAGATGGAACCGGAGGAGTACTAGAAAGTGAAGGAAGAAGCTCAATTGGAGTTTTCCATCGTAGACAATTCAAACTTGCTACGGATTCCATTATATTGCTTACTTCATTGATTGAATTTTCATTATCAAACCCACAACTCTCATACATTTCAAGAAGACATGATGCAAGAGGATCATCGGATAAAAGAGATGAGAGATCATCCTCAAGTGGTTGTTTCATGATCATTGTGGGAATCGATTCCTCAACAACCTCATCTAACACATCAATAACATAATACTCATCTTCATCTATGGGATGTCGACTTGCATTGAAAACATTGAGTTTGACCATCATGTTGCCAAAAGAAAGATCCATGATTCTGGACCTATAATTGATAGTGGCATTGGCGGTGGCAAGGAATGGTCTTCCCAAGATGATTGGGATTTGGGTAGTGGAATTAGCAACCGGTTCAGTGTCTAACACTACAAAATCAACCGGAAAGTAGAATTTATCTACTTTGACAAGGATGTCCTCAACCATACCCCTAGGTGTTTTGACGGATCTATCGGCCATTTGAAGCACCACCGAGGTTGGCTTTAACTCATTTAACCCCAATTGGACATACACAGAATAAGGAATCAGGTTAACACTTGAACCTAAGTCAAGAAGAGCTCTATGGATCTCGTGATTTCCAATTACACATGAAATGGTTGGAGCACCGGGGTCTTTGCATTTGAGTGGAGTATTTTGTTAAAGAATGGAACTCAGTTGCTCTGTGATGAACACTTTCTTAGGACCTTGTCCTTTGTTCCTCCTCTTTTGTGTGCAAAGATCTTTCAAGAATTTGGCATAAGGCGGAATTTGCTTAATTGCATCTAAGAGGGGAAGATTTATGTTCACTTGCTTGAAAACATCCATCATGTCAAGTATTTTCCCATCTTGCCTCTCTTGAGGTGAGGTTTCTCTCAAAGCATAAGGGAAAGGAGCTTTTGGCTCATGACATTTTGGCACTTGAGAAGATGATGAAGATTGAGTATTCTGATTTGGAACATTCTCATCCAAAGAGATAGGTATGGAATTGGAATTTTGATGAGTGACAACATTTGGTTGCACCGATTCACTATCCTCCTTTGGCAACTCAACCTTATTGTCAACTTGCTTACCACTTCTCAAAGTAGTGATTGCTTGTGTTTGAACTTGTGAGGCATTCTCCGACGTAGAGTTTGCCTCCACACAAAATTGAGCTTTTGGGTTCCTCTCGGGTTGACTAGGTAACTTACCCACTTCCCTTGCATTCAATGCATTAGCTATGATCCCGATTTGGGACTCTAGCTTTGATATAGATTGAGAGTGTGAATGCAACAAATTTGTGTTCTTCTCTAGGCTATCCAAAGCCATTAAAACCTTATCTTCAAATGTAGAATTATTATGAAGTGCATGAGGAGAATGATGCTCCGTTTGGAATTCATACATTTGAGGATGTGAAGAATTATTCATTCTTTGATGATATGAAGGAGTGAACCCTTGAAAACTTTCATTTCTCTTGTGAGGTGGAATGTACTTGTTTTGAAAATTCTGAGCTTGAAAAGAATTTGGATGTTCATTCCACCTTGGAACATAAGCATTGGAATAGGGATGAGCAAATGTAGCATTGACTTGTTCATAGTGTTCATTATAAGCATGTCCGTGGGGACAATCAAAAGTAGTGTGCAAAACACTTGAACATGTCATACAAGGCTCATACATTTGAGAGGTATGATGATGAGGATATGAATTGTTAGCCGGTTTTTGATTTAACAAGAATTGGTCAAACTTTTGAGAAAGAGTTTTAATCTCGGCTACAATTCCCATTGAACTCTCTATTTGACAAACTTGAGAATTTTTCTTCTTCTCTTTTCTTTCATGGTCAATTTGAGAAGTATAAAATTTTTGTAAAGAGTTTTCGCTCATCTTCTCAAAGAGTTGCCAAATGTCATCCTCATGTTTCCCAAAATATGATCCTCCACATGATGTATCAACAATGTCTTTATGAATGTCGGATAGGCTCTCATAGAAGGATTGAACCACTTGCCATTTTGGAATGCCATGATGTGGGCATTTCCCTAGCAAGTCATTCAATCTTTCCCAAGCCTCATGTAATAACTCCCCTTCTTTTTGAGAAAAAGTTCTAATTGAAGTACGCATAGCATTGGTCAAACTCATGGGATAAAACTTTTTTAAAAATTCATTTTGCATTTGCATCCAAGAAGTTGTAGAATTTGCTTCCAAAGTATTGAACCAATGCTTTGCCTTGCTTTTGAGTGTAAAAGGGAAAAGGAGTAGTCTAATCACTTCCTCCGGAACATTCATGTATCTAATGGTGGAACATATTTCAAAGAATTCACTTAGATGCTTATAAGGCTCCTCATCATTTAGACCATAGAAAAGTAGACATAATTGAATAGTTTCGGGCTTGATTTCATATTGATTTGTCTCGAAATTAGGCAACATGATACAAGAAGGTGCATGGTATGCATGGAGATCATAATAGTCATGAAGTACCATTGGAGGCATCGGAGCTTGAGCTCCGAGACCGTATTGGTCGGGAGGGAGGTTTTGCATGAAATGCGGGTCTAGGTAGCCAAGATTACCCTCTAGGTTTTCCATGTGAATGCCTAGAGTGAATGATCAAGTAAAGACTACAAATCACAACAAAGCAATTAAACAAACACTTCTCCTCCTCAACAAGTCAAATATCAATAACTTCCTCCATATACAATAATTCCCATACTCCCATGCTTTCAATGATATGCAATGCCACCACGTGAGCCCCCGATTTAACTAAGGAGATTGAGTAAGAAGGTCTCACAATGGTCATTTAGCACTTCAACTCCAAATTTAAAAGCTTAGCTTAGCAAAAACTCTTCATTTTTATCATTATCATTTTTTTTCTTTTTGCTTGCTTTGCTCCTTAGCTTTGAAGTTCTTTGCTAGCTCCTTGCTCAATGCACCTTATTAATGAAGAACAAACTTAATAAGTAATCAAAAACAGAAAATAAAAAAAAAAGTAAAGACACGATCAAAAGAGTACTAATCCTAATTGAATTACACAATTCGACGTTGCCAATTTAAATTCCCCGGCAACGGCGCCAAAAACTGACCGGTCCTTTACAAGGGTCGCGATACCAAGTCAAGCTTGAGGAGTTGTGTGAGAATTTAGGAGGTGGCCAAGTTTTACATTTATAGAAAGCCACTACTACCTTTCTCTATATAAAATATAGATAGGGCGAGTAGGGATCGTCCCAAGGGATTTGATGGTGTATCGAATTATGAAACTATGGTAATTAGGGTTAGTAGGTCGAATGATCACACAATTGTTGATTGATTGGTTGATTATACTAAATGAGCTAAACTATAATAAAGCAATGCAATAAGATAGAGAGTAAGTAAGAAGGAAAGGTCTTGGGGTGTAGAGATCACCACCAAAAATACTATTCCAAACCATAATCAAGTGACTAATGAGGGAAATGAATGTGTTGCAACAATGTTGTGTGTGTAAAAGACATTCAATTGGTAAGGGTGACTCAACAAGTGCAAATTGTCTCAATCAACATGTGTGAGGCCACTATACATCTATTGGTAGAGGAATATATTGTCTAAACTTCATGTGAAGATAACAAAATAACAATTCAAGTCATTGAACCTTTCATTAAGCTCATAGTCCAAGCAATCCATAAGGATGACTTAGTTAAACATGTATTATCTAAACATCATGTGAGAGGTACAAAATATCTATTGGGAGAAGAATAAATTGTCTAAACACATGTGAAAGATACGACATATCAGAACTAGTCATTAATCCTCATTAAGCTCAAAATTCCATTACACCACAATATTAGAGCATATGCCTCTTGCATTCAAAAGCATAGAACATCAAAGAACAAGCATGAATTGTTTCCCTAACTAACACTACACTACTTAAAAGAGAAGCACGATCCATCAAGGAATAAGTATGAACCATCTAGAGACATAACAAGAGCATTACATTAAGAACTTCATATTTTGGCAATCTCAAGATTAAAGGCATTAATACACATAGACATGCATCAGTAACATTAAATCTAGAGGTGAGCATCTACTCTAGCATACATAGACATATAGATAGAGAAAATGATCAATTAGAAGCATTAATCCATAGAACTCAATGAATAATCAAGATCTTCATAAGTTCAAGAATCAAAATATGCATTACAACACAAATCCCTCAAAATTACACAAGATTAGGTAAAGAAAACATGTTTGGGGCTAACTCTAGCCCCAAGAAGATGTCTAGCCACTCATGGTAGTGATGATCCAACCCTCAAGGGCTAACTCCATGGCTGCTCCTTGTTGGTGAAGATCTCCTCCAATGGTTGCTCTAGCTTCCTCCCTTCTTCCTCTCCAAGAATAGCCTCCAAGATGATTTTCAATGTGTGACAAGAGACTATAGAGACCCCCCCCCCCCCAAAAAGTGTATCATATTCCTTATATAGGTAGGTCAAATACACCCTATGATGAGCTGTGGTCGTGCAAGGCATATTCTCCAATGATTGGGTGAAGGACGGAATAAGTGAGCTGGACTTTAACTTTTTCTCGCTGGAGGAAGTTCGATCGATCGAACCTTAACTTGGATCGATCGAAGATGGGTTCGATCGATCGAACTGCATCTTGGATCGATCAAAGTGGTCTAACTCCTCCGGATAAGGACGAGGCTGAGATATTTCGAAAATATTTATGGGGAAAAGGACAAGAGTGGTTGGTAGGCGTACAGCTGTGGATAAGATCAATCATTTGAATAGGACAAAATAGGGTTCGATCGATCGAAGGTGATGTTGGATCGATCGAACTTGGAATTTCAGCAAAGGCCAAGGTTGGATCTATCGAGAAGTACTGTGATCGATCATAGATGTTCGATCGATCGAACTTTAAGTTGGATCGATCGAACTTTTCAGCTGCACAACTTTGATTCCTTTTTGCTCCTTTCTTTCTCCACTTTGCTCCCTCCTTTGGTTTATCTCAGGATTGCTTCAATTAAGCTCTTATTTGGCTGAGTTAGCTCAATTTTGGGATTAGTGCCTGAAAATATAAATAACACGTAATAAGTCTAAAACGGCAAAGTAAGATAGATAAAGGTACTAGAATGCTTAAGCTTAACGGGTTTAAATGTGCACTTTTCAGTGCTCATCACTTACCGAGTTTCTTCAAAGTGTTAGCTGGGATGACATTCAGAACAGAACCATTGTCCACCAAAGACTCGGTTAATAGGTCGGTCTTTGTGATACCCCTCGATTTTAGAGCCACGGGTGATCAAGTCCGAGTACAGATCCGAGGGATACTAAACAATTAATATATAAACAAGCATAATTACAAAAGAGAATAAAAAGAAATAAATAAATAAAGGCTTAAAAGAATTGTAATTATAAAATCCTCAAAATTAATATAATTAAATTCCAAACTTTCCAATTTCCATACAACTCGGGAATCCATCTTATTGGACCCCTTAAAAAAATCCCAATGGAAAGTAAAATACAGAAACAAAATCCAAAACTAAAACATGGAAAGTAATCCTACGAAGTCGGAGGAGTGAGTGATTGTATATGCTGGCATGATCAAGCTCTAAGCCTGGAACTAACGAATACCTGAAAAATAAGAGTGGGTCAGGCCCACATGCAAGTTCTATCCTACTACAATCCATAAAGAAACCCGATACGCAGATATATCCTAGATATCTCAGTAATAACTAAAGTAGTCCATATATGTATTAATACACACTATAGGATGCTTACTAGCCTATAGTTTAGTCTCAGCTTGAATAGAAGGTAACATGCAAATTGCACATCATAGTGGTCATGTATACCTAGACCAACCAGGGAACAAAAACTATGTCCAGTTATCTATCCTAACTCCCATGCTATTGACCTCATCTCATGTATTTGAGACATCAAAGCTTGGTTTAATTCTCCCATTTGGGATCTCACCTCGCCGATCTGTGCTTGCTGGACATCAATTTTCTACATAATCGATTCCAATACCCGACCCAAAGGAAGATCGGATGGAATAGATGAATTGGCATCATCGCCTACACCGATTTGTTGATTCTCTTTATCAGTGTTGTCACCTGTAGTCACACCTTTCGAATTTTTTAGCTTTGGAGGCATATTTACTATAATTTGCTCACCTAATAGGTCCCACCGGGCGTGCCAAAAATGTTGACGCTAATATCGGCTGGCTAGAGCCGATCTTAAATTGAGATGTTGCGGGCGTGCCAGGACCAAATATATGGTTCAAGTGTAAATTGTCAACTTGTAGTCTCTTAGGGAATGTTGACTTCAGGCGATTACAGGAGAAATAGAACAAATAAACTCCTTAATGAGTTCAGTATTGCCTTAGTTAAAAGGACTTTATAGTGAATAAATTATAGTAACGTATCAAAAGAATAGAAATGGGAGAAATATGGATATAGCATGTGATAGGGTGAAGAGATAGAGAGACAGAGATATAAGAGGAGAAATAGAACGAGACTGAAATAGATTGAGAGAGATAGAGACAGCAAGGATGCTACTTGGGGAAAATGCTTGAGAAAACAAACAAAATAATAAATTGATTCTGAGGGTGCTAGACCTTTATCACAACATGCCCTTTTGTTTATTTATAGAAATTATTAGAAACAAACTCCTACTAATAAGTATTCTAATTACAATAAAACTCTACCTCATCACTAAATTTAAATTCAAACTGAAGTTCCTAGATAAACATTAATTCTTAACTAAAATCTGGTACAGGATAAATATATAACTCTTATCTACTGTATTTAAAATTCAAAATAATCTTTTATCCGATCTGTGGTCCCCTTGCATCTAGTTTTGCCTTTGTGTAAAATCTGCCACATTATTACTCTTTTGCCTGTAACCCATATTTATATAACTAAATAAATACTCCCTTAATATTTGCTACTTCCAGTCATCCAAACCAACCATATCTGTTGTATTTCCAATCATTATCTATGCAAAACTCAATCTTCCTTAACCTGCATCAATGCTATCCCAATCACAACCCAAGTCCGTCGCTTAGCCCAAATTCATTATTACCTATCTTCAACCTAATACTTTTGCGGCCCAGTATCCTCTCGGCCCAAACTTCTACTATGTCACTTTTCATCAAGCCCAATCGGAGCCCAAACCCAATTACCAAAATGGGTGTCAACACTCAGTATCTCGTTCTATCTCTCTTTCTCTCAATCTCTCAATCTCTCTCTATTCTTCTATATCTATTTCTCTCCCCTTTCTATTCTCTTAAATTATTACTATATATTACTCACTATAAAAGTCCTTTTAATTAAGGCAATTTTGAACCCAAAAGAGGAGTTTTATTGTTCATTTTTTCCTCGCATCGTCTGAAAGTCAACCTTCTCAAAGGGACTGAAGTTGACAATTTATACTCGAACCATATAATTGGTTCTGGCACGCCCTTATCACATCAAATTTAGAATCGGATCTAATGAGCCGATTTTAGCGTCAACATTTTTGGCCCGCCTAATAGGTAATATATCAACAAAGTTGGATAAACTATAAGCCTGGTACTAAAATCGGCCAACCTTACCGATCTCGGCAGGAAATTTTACTAGAAAATCGGCAGCAAAGTTTGCCAAAATATTACCAGTCACCAGCTACTGATTATCAGCAAGTGGTAAACCAGTCACCAACAGCCGATTTAAATCAACAAATAGGATAGTTTAATCAGATATTTGCCCAAATGAGGGAGATTAATCAGGAGTATTATCAGAGGATGAAACACTAATGGCTCAGATATGGGAGGAGATACTCAAAGAGGAGAAGGAAAGAAAGAACTTCTCCAAGGGTACTTACTACAAGGACCCTAATTATGAAGTGTTCTCGGCTAAAGTTGATGATAAACTGAAAGTTGATGTTGCCAAGATTAACATCAAAAAGCCCTACATATGTAAATCAACATGTCACCATAGTTATTGCCATGAATGGAAGGGTACAAATTGGCTGAAAGCAAAGTGGCCTATGTACCAGCATTCCTTGCCGATTGCGACATCTAATAATCGGCAAAAATAATCATCAGCTGAAAGAATTGTTTTAACTCGCTGTCCTCAGCCCAATTTCAAGAAAATAAGAAAAAGACTAGCTGATGTTAATTTCAAAAGGGTACTTAGAGCTCGGTTGAGAAAATTGACTGAGGCAAAATCGGCTAAAAAACTAGTGGCTGCTGGGGGGCATGTGATTGTAAACCCCCAACATAAGTTAGTTGATCCATACACTCCACTTTAGCCTGCCGATTATAGTGAGGTCATGCTTGCCGATCAATGGACTTTTGGGCATGATGCAATCCTGCCGATTGAGCTGAATGTAAAATCGGCTGAGGCAAAATCGGCTAAAAGGAAATCAGTTAAGAAAACTCCTTGTTGGCACAATTTCATTCATCTAGTACAACTAATAGGCAGGTCGGCTAGAATGATGCTTTACAATAATTTAATTTTTGTCAATCATGATCATGATTTACTAGCGGAGTTGGAAAATGCATGGAGGCAAGTCTTTCATTGGTTTATGTGCTGGCAATATCGACAAACTTTATGAGAATCTAGGAAGAAGCCTAAATCGGCAGATTTGGCTAATATTAAATAAAGATCATCTTAGGGGTGATTCAGAAGAAATAAAGCTTTGGAGCTCCTTGTTTTTCAATCTTATTCTAAGTGACTAACGAAGCCTTTGTTCAAAATTTCCTTCTAAAGCACTTTAAATTTCAAATATCTTATCGGCTTGGGCGGCCGACAGCCGATAAGACATTTAAAATTGGGGGGCATTGTTGACACTCTTTTTGGTAAATTTGCATAGGTAGTGACGTGGCAATGTTTGAACTACAAGTGGATTATTCGGCAATATTATTGGACAATGATGTGGCTATGATTTGGACGTTTATAGTTGCTAATAGTTATCTGTGGATAATTTAATTTAAATTTTCAGTTGTTTAGGTGATGGAGTTGTAATCAAGTAGGATGCTTATCGATAGGATTAGTTTGATTTGTATTTATATTTTAGTTATGGCAAAGAGTTATAATGTAATTAAAATGTTTATGTATAGGATTTTTGTTACGATTTATTCTATAAATAATCAAAGCGGAATGCTGTATTAGAGGTCCAACACCCTAAGAGTCATTTTAATATTGTTATTGCTTTCTCAAGCCTTCCCTAAAATAGCATCCTTGCTATTTCTATTTCTCTCTTTCTCTATCTCTCTCATTATCTCGCTCTATCTCTCTTTCTCTCAATCTCTCAATCTCTCACTATTCTTCTATATCTGTTTCTCTCCCCTTTCGTCTGAGAGTCAACCTTCTCAAAAGGACTGAAGTTTACAATTTACACTCGAACCATATAATTAGTTCTGGCACGTTCGTATCACATCAAATTTAGAATCGAATCTAAGGAGTCGATTTTAGCGTCCACATTCTCATACAATTCTGTTTAATTGTGGGTGACCTCCAACGTTTTAAATTAAGCCTCCAAAACTATATGTTGTCGTTTTAAATATAAAAATATATATATAGTTTTCTTAAATCAGAGTTATATAACTTTTTAATTCTGTTTAACAATTGCTCATAGGAGATAATCACAAAAAAGACCGCTTTATCTTTACGTCTGTTATAACTTAGGTGTATCCTGACAATGTCATGTAAGTTGAAATCTTTGTATACCTGAACAATGTAAGCAACCGTACCCTTGTATATTTGTAATTGATAATATTACTTAAAAGTGATCGTGTTACATAATTATATGCATATAAATTCTTAAAATTTTAAAATAAGTACAAATTGTTTTTTAATATCTATTAACAGTCAAATTTTATTTAAAATAAAATTATCAAAATACACTTATGGTGAGTTTGGTTAAATAAAAGTAGGATTAAAAGAAAAGAAACGAGTCTGAATATGATGAAACGAACTTTTTTATATAGGAAAAGTGGGTTCCGCAACTACTTAATTTCTCTCACGAAAAAATTCGCCTTGAAAGTTGTGTTTTTATAATTTAAATTCCTATTATACCCCCTTATGAACTATGTTTATATTATCTCCAATTGCCACAATTATACATTATCACTCACCACAAGTCACTTGAACAAGATTAATCAATAAAATAATACTCCCTCTATTTCAAAATATATGTTCACTTTGGGAACTATGACTTATAATGAAAGTAATTTTTTTTTGTAAATCCGGCACCTACTATGATAAATAAAAAAATTATACATATAAAATTCATCCGCACTTTCTATAGTGACCATTAGATCTAATCTAACGGTCGTTATAGAAACCCACTTACGTCATTTCCTTTTAATACAAAACCATTGTTACTATTTATAGTTTCTAAATTTAATATTTACCAATACTACTAATTACATTAATAAAAGGTAATTACTCAAAAAAAAAAAAAAATTGAAACCTCTTCACTTCTGGAAATCACGTCTCTCTCAAACAAAAAAATTATAAGAGACAAGGAAAAAAAATAATAATAAAAAAAAAGATATTTTAATCCATTAAATTTTATGCAAGTGAAGTGTCGTGCAGAAAAAAATAAATTTTATTTTTATTTACTTATGATATAAGGAGACAAAGGACGTAGAGAACTTACAAATTCAATTTGTATGGAGAAAAAGAAAGTATTCTTTGTTTGAAAGAAACGTTATTTTCGGAGGTGAAGAGATTTCTATATATATTTTTTGAGTAATTACCTTTTATTGTTGAAATTAGTGGTTTGGTAAAAATTAAATTTGGAAACTAGAAATAGTGATGGTGGTTTTGTATTAAAAGGAAATGATGTAAGTGGGTTTCTATAATAACCGTTAGATTAAATCTAATCGTCACTATAAAAAGTGCGGATGAATTTTCTTGATCCATGAGGAGCAAGAGATCATTACTCTATGTTAATATATTCTACAAGACCTTTCTTATAACACCTTAGTACTTCTATTATTATGTTTGAAATCATAAGGGTAGTTTTGGTATGTATGATCACTTTTACTTTTATATATATATATATATAATTTCATACTTTCCAAACTAACAAAATAATATTTTTCACTTTTTTTTTAAATTTTTTTCCTTCCAATCAAAATGGTAGTAATTTCTTTTTATAATTTCATATTATGGCTTGCTTGGCTTGTAACTATAAAAATAGTTTTTTGCCATCACAAAATTGAAAACAGAAAACTGCCCAAAAAAACTATACTTGATTCAGTTTTTTAGTCCAAGTTGTATTTTTCTCATTTTTTAATTTTCTCAGAATATATATACTATGACTAGTATTTAAAAACAATAAAAAATTATATTACAATTGATTTATAAATTTTTTTAATTTTTATTACATAGGTCAAATCCTGCCCCCAATCTTAAATTTCTGGCCTGCCCCTACCTACAATTCTATAAAATGCACAGGAATATTAAAAGCCTCTCTCTATTCCCATCTTTTTCGGCACACTATTTTGTACATCATCCTCTATTACCCTCTGTCTCAGCTAATATTTTTACACCATAATTTTCTAAAATTATAAAAGCCCCGACTTGATATTTTTACAAACGGATGTATCTTTCATATTTATTAAAATACTTTAAAAGTGAGAGATTCTATTTTTATTATCACTAAAAATAATAATAATGGCACAACCTAAGGACCTCAATATCAACAAGCGGGTCATTTGGAAAAGGAGGAAATATAAATTTTTAGGAGTATTTGTGCAAAAGAGTGGTTTTGTTGAAATAATAATGACTATTTTAAATGGCATACTAATAGAGGATATAATACAAACCGTTTAAATGCGAAATTGAAAATTTTTTTTTTTTTTTTTTGGGAATGGTTTAGGGTTCTTATTATTGTTTTATTTATTTTGTAATTTGTCTTATTCAATATTGTGATGATGGCATAAATTGATTAGCAATTTAGCATACAATATTATCTTGAAAAAAATGTGGTGTTTTTAGTGGCAAATATATTCTTATCTTTTAAATTTTGTTCTTTTCTCTTTCTCTGCATTATATCATTCGGGTAACATAAGCCATGGGTTTGCTGGCTGGATCATGTTTGGATAAGGGATTAGGATGTTTATGATTGTGAATAAATAGAGAGATGAAAGGGGGCACGATATTAATGTACAATAACACATGACAATACAAATTGCCCATTAAAGGCTGATTAGGATCTGTGGGCCCTAGTTAATTAATTCGCGTATGATACGCGAATTACGCAAATTAAACGCGTAAGTACGAATTTTAAAAAAATACTTCCGTTTGCCGATTAGAGTTGAAAGATACGGTAAAATATGCGTTTTTTTTCATCACTCCGTATCTAACGCGTTTATTCGTTTATTCGTTTTAGTTGCTTCGTTTAATTCGTAACCTAATTATTATTATTTTTTTATTTACAAAATTCACGTTTCTAATAGCGTATTTTTCTAAAATACAAAATATTATCTTTTCTACCATCTTTTACTTGGTATAGCTATTATTTTTTAAACCATCAAAATAATGTTATTTGTTGTGCAAACTATTGTGTTTTCTACCCTCTTTTGCTTGATATAGCCATTATCTTTCAAGCCATCAAAATAATGTTATTTGTTGTGCAATCTCTTATTGTTATCACTCCAATTATGATATTTAATCAAAGCAATGAAAGATATATATATATATATATATATATATATATATATATATATATATATATATATATATATATATATATTTATTTATGGAACATTATAATCTTGAAGAATCATAAGTTTTATTAATGTTTGTAGATATTTATAGATTTTTTATTTTGTTGTGAGATCTTTTAAATTTTGTTAATATCTTTATTATTATTATTATTTTAGAAGTTTGTAGACCACCACACTCCCTAGATGTTTTAGTAGAATATTACATTATATACTTATAATTTTTTTTTTATGATTATTGTGATAGTGTTAATTGTAATATATTTATTTCATTATTTGTTACATATTCTTTATTGTCTTTACAAATATATATATATATATATATATATATAAGAAAATAATAAGATGTGTATAGCCGAATTTTTTATCACGAATTTTTAGAGTATAAAACGTATTATACACGTACGTATTCATATTCGTATTTTTACGTCTTCGTATTTTTTTGCCGAATTTTTTAAACGTATTTTAAAAAAAATATCGAATTATACTCATACGTTTCCGTACCCGTATTTTTTTCGTACCGTATTTAAATAAAAATGCTGTGCTTTAAAGAAGTGTTGTCCTCCATATGACTAGGATCTGTAGTTCCTTAGTTCTCAAACAATTCTGTTTTAATTGTTGGTGACCTCCAACGTTTTAAAGCCTCCAAAACCATATGAGGTGTCTTTTTTAAATATAATAAAAATATATAGTCTTCTTAAATCAGAGTTATATAATTTTTTAATTCTATTTAACAATTGCTCATAGGAGATAATCACAAAAAAAGCAAATAATTTTTTTGAAATAATTTTTTAATTCTAATTGATTCAATTTTTTGAAAATTCAATTATAAAAATATCTATTCTAAGATAATTATAGAATAATTTACTTTTTTTTGAATTTTTAAGAAATTGTTCAGAATTACAAACCAATCAAACCCCTAATTTTTCTTGTCTTTACTTCACTTCCCTTCCTTTCATTTTAACATTTTTTTTTTTTTTTTGTCTCGCCAAACGGACCTTTAAAAACTAAAATTAAGGTTTTTTATTTTTATTTTTACTATGTCTTAAGGGTATTTTATGTATTTCTGTCATTAAATTGATAAAATATTTTATTTGTTCAATTTTGAAAATGTAATTTTTTTTTTTAAACATCAAGAAAGTATTTTTACACATTTGGTATATAAAAAGCCGTTTTTTTTTTTTTTTTTTTTGTATTTTTTTTCCAGCACTTTAGCCATTTTTATATGCCAAAAAGAAACAATGTAAGGAACCATAGCCTTTGGTATAGTCGCCCATAAGTAGCACATGGCAGGAAAACGTTTGGTAGTCCTTATTGATACAATTTTTCATTAATAGTGCACTATTAAAGACACAAAGAATACTACAAACCATGTGCCACCCCCTATGATGTATGAAATGCATTGTAATACCCCGTAAATTATTATTATTAGATATATATATATTTATGGACGCATATTGTTATATAGGAGTTATCTTTTAAAACAAAAAAGGATAAATAGGTAATTGTATTTAAAAGGGGATAACAGAGTTATCATTTAATTTACTTTGAAAATTAAAAGAGGTCTTATTGAACTCAACCATTAGATATATATATGGATATATCTAGACTTAGTTGTGTATTCAGTTTTTTTTTTTAATCTACGTTGCTATCCTGAGGATTATTCGTTATTATGGAGCGAAGAAAAGCTCCAGTGGTGATTGCAATTCAGGCAAGTTAATTCTTGCTTGTAACCCTGTATTTATTTATGTTTTAATGGTTAGATTATTAAATATTATTTAATTGTAGAACTAACGATAATTATTTCTAATTGGAGATATAGAGATTATACAAGGAGTTATTGAGTGATTAGGAATTTTATTTGATTCATTATTTCTTTTTGTTTAATTGGAGTTGCGGAGTAGCATAGATTTATACTGATGGATTGTGGGGTTGTATAAAGGAAATTTAGTAATTGGGTTTAATGATAGTTTTTGTTTTTAGTGTTAATTTAGTAAAGAAGATATGAAAGAAGAGGGCAAGGAATCCGTAGAAGCCTGGAAGGTGGAGAAAAGAATTGGAATAAATAATGGTAATGATAATGTGGTGGGACCCAGTAAAGTTTAGCAAATATCTAAATCTTTGGCTTTGGCTGCATGAGAGTTTTATTAGGTAATCAGATGCAATGCTGGCTAAGGTGACTGGAATCATAAATTCAAAACAGAAGAATTGGCTTACGAAGTAGGGACTTCTTTGGGAATACAAAAAGGATCCAGAACAATGAAATCGATTAGTAACAGTAATTTAATACAAAACAATAAGAAATAGGTTGTTACAGTTGACGTTATGTTTGAGTGGGATTCATGGATTTGGTTTTAGTTGTTTATTTATGGAGTATTATATATAATTAATGGCAGAACAATATTGAATGATATTGAGGTTGAAATTTAGAGTATAGTTTTGTAATTTATTCTAATTAGTACTATGCGTTGGTACTAATTAATTAATTAATTAATTAGTATATGATTAATTAAGGTGTTGGATAAACTCATGATATTATGAGTAAAAGTTGATTAAGTATATTCAGTGTTTAATTAAAGAAATTAAACTAGTTGGAGCGGTAGTCTGGGATTTACCCAATGATAAGTTTGTTGAGCGCAGTCAGGGACTGTCTTCGGGAGTGAAATACTCTTTTGTTATGGCCATTGGGCTAAAGGTGCCCTTAATATGTGGACGTGGTCAGGGGCTATCTGGGTGAGTAGACGTACAACCCAGCCACATGTGTGTATTTGGTAGTCAGGAACTATGCAATTCACACCATTTATTCAGAGTGGAGCCAGGGGCTCATGTGAGGTATTGGCATTAGAACGCCAACTGGTTGAGGGGAGCCAGGGGCTCATGTGAGGTAAGTGGAATTTTAGTAATTTAAATTCTAGATGGGTTACAGGTTCACAGTTTGAGTTAAAGTTATAAAATGACAATGATTAGTAAATCTTTTCGAGGTCACTTATATAAGTACATATATACGGATTATAAGTAAGGATTGACTTGCTGAACGATGATAATGTTTAACAATTTCTTGCTGAGCTTGTGAACTCACCCCTTTATTACTTTCAGGTGCACATGGATTTAGCTTGCAAAGGAGGCTCAATGGGAGATAGAGATTTTTTTTTCTTCAGATTTCCACATATTGATTTTATTATTGTTTCTTAGCTAAAACTTTGTAATAAGATTCTTTGTTGGTGGAATTTTTATTAGTTGGGGATGTAATAAATTTCCTTTGGATTGATAGATTTTAAATAGAATGTATTCTTATTGATTTAATCATGGATTATTGTGGATGAATGAGGTGAGTCGCGTACCAGATTTTAGTATAAGACATGGGTTCTTGTGTTAGAATTTTTGGGAGTGTGACATGCATCTTTCATTTTCAATGCAACAAAGCCACGTTTGTACATTCTATTATTGCCCCTCTACCAACCTTGGTTTTGTCACCCATCCAAACAATTATTTTTGAAATTTATATAAACAATCAAATGTTAATGACAGATTTAATTTGTAGAGATTCTGTGTTAGAGATGCCAGATTTAATTTGTAGAAGGAGGCCTTTCATTAAAGTTGCAGATATTTTTTTATTTATTTTTTATTTTTTGAGACAAGTCATATTATCGGTACTCTTTATAAAAAAAATTGTGGGTCTATTGTAAACATCTTATTTTTTTATCATAATATATATATATATTTTTTTCTGAGCACATGTCATATTATTTATGATATTTCTTAAAAATTGGTAGATTTATTACAATCATCTTATTTTTATCATATTTTTATTTTTATTTTTGGTAAGTAACATGTTGGATTAACCATTTCTCAAAAAAAAAAAAGACACCAGATGATGATGCTGCCAGCTGTGCCTCTTCTTCCATGTCTTGGCGAAATTATAAGATGCATGGGGCTCTTTCTCACTTTCTTGCTCGGTTTTGATCGGTAGAGCTTTAGAGCTTTTGATGTCTCTCATCCACTTAAAAATTTGTTTGGCCGACTAAGACCAGTTTGAAAACTTAGTTCAATTAAAAAAAAAAAAAAAGGTTCTTATTTTTATACAGTTGTAGATCTTTTATAATTATCTAAAAAAAGATTTATATTTACTATAATTATATATATATATATATATATATATATATATATTAACATAAAGAACAAAAATATTCAAATATGCATAAAGAAGAATTTTAAGATGCATAAAGAAGAAAAGAAAAAGAAAACGAAAAATGAGAAAATGAAAAAGTTAAAGAAAAATTTAACCACTATAATTTCTTTTCATATAATGAAAAAAAAAAAAAATTACCACATATATTATATTGGGCGGGGCCAGATTAGGGGGAACGACCCACCCCCACCTTGGCAACCTTAATTGGCTCCACGTCCCTTTCACAACTTATTATATTGTTCAATTATTGATAATCTTATGTGACATGATATAAGTAGTTGATGGCACAAATAAAGAAGTATTAAAGGTGTAGAATGGTCTTTATTGAACAAATACAATAAATAAATAAATAATTGAAGAAATTATTAATTAATCTCAACTATATCAATTTTCTTTCTTTCTTTTTCTTTTCTGGCAAGTGTAGTTGTATCAATGTTCAACAAAACGAACATTATAGATTTTACACATTAGGCCTCAGTATGTCTTTTTTTGGGGGGATAAATATCTTCAAACTATTTAATTATTTTTTTATTCTACTTCAGCCGCATTGTGTCTTAATTTTTATTCAAATTGGATGCACGGAATTGGGCTACAAAATTTATCAAGCTCCACAAACTATTTCAATTTATTTCCTGCTAAAAAGAAGTAACCAATATTTTTTTTGCTAAATGATACTCTGATTGTATTTATTGTTTAATTTTTCACCCTTAATCAAATAGGAAGATGGGCATACTTGACTTGATCACTGATTTGGATCCATGATGTGTTCAAAAAAAATATTGTGAGACTTGTAAACAGCGTTGTATAAAGTTGTTTTAAAAATGAATTTAAAGCTTAAAATCTTAAATTTCCATACTTGTTTCTGCAACAGTCGTGAAATTCAACTTACAAGCTAGTTCTAGTTCTTTTGATTAGACAACCTGGGTTATCATTTTGATTACTCAAATTATGATTTCCTAAAATAGATAATATATGATAAAATATTTAACATTCAAATAAAGAAAATTTCTATTCCCAAATATAAATATTATTAAAATGGAATCATGAGGGGTAACAATTATCATTAAAAATTTAAAACAAGGTTGAAAGTCCATCTATTTAATAAATGACTTGTAATAATTAATTAACATCTAATTTCCTCATCAAAATTACACCGTATATGTCCACAATATGATGTTAATCACTATTTTCCCATCAAAATGTATAACGACAAATACAAATAGCCGATTATATTGAACAATGATAAGAATTACGTAAATGTTTACATAGACTTGGAATTATATATACCACAAATATCGTTATGTATTGTATATGATTGTTATGTATGAATTTTATTTTTCGTGTGCTTAATTATTAGTGACTTTATCTCTTTGTTTCCAATTCTGTTTCAAATGAGGCAACATACTTCATATTCACGACATCAAAATATATAATCAAAGCTACGGTCTTAGTGTAGATAATTGTTTTGGTACAAAATATGTTTCTTTTTTTTTTTGTCTGAAACGGTAATATCAACACTAGTTTTCTACTAATTTTTCCACGCTAGTTCCTCTCCCATCTCATTCATCCCAGGACTGAGACTGGGAATCAGAACCACTTTTATAATTTTTGCATAAGAGTTCCCAAGAATTCTCAAATTATTAATGACACTCATCTACCATAACTCTTCCTTGTACTGAATGGGTTGGCAATACAAAGGACTTGGTGAATAAATAGAGATAAGGGAGGAGCCCACCATATTAATGTTACAAGGAATAGAGATATTGGGTGCACTAGCACATCATACATTACACTTATTCGAACCATAAATATAACATGATGCATGATGCGCCATGCCCCCAATACCTTATATGTTGCTAGGCGTGTGACAAAACAAATACAAATGACTTTTTGGTAGATGAGTGCATTAACAGCTAGCATTAAATACAGAAAATGTAGTACATAAGAAAATTTTCATGCACAATAATGAAAGGATTAGTGCGCCCGGTGTAACCCGGTGTCGCAAATAAGTTTTTCATGCAGTACAAACCATATGTGGACCTACTAGGATGGTTGACATCAAATGACTAAAAGCTATGTTTTTTTCATTTTCAATGCTACAGAGATATGTTTATTCATTCCATTATTGCCCCTTTACCAACTAAGATTTTGTCATGCATCCAAATAGTTATTTTTGAAATTTATAGACAATCAAATATTTAGTTAAACTTTTTACCCACCCTCTTTAAAGGATTATTCATTAATGCATAGCCCGGCTCATGAATTTGTAAACCCAAGCCCGCCCAAACCTTACTCGCTCAACCGTGTGAACCATCGACAAACCGAACCACCACCTAATGGTTAGATTTATTAGAATCATTTTATTATTTAGGGACACGATATATCTATTTTTTTTTACAAGGTAAGAAAGGTTAGAAGTTAAATTAATAGATGCAGATAATCGAAACCTGACATTCTAAAATTCACCGGAGACACTAACCTGCTAGACTTTCGAGGTATCTGTAGGGAGACAATATTCACATTTCTCTTTTCTAAATCTGCACTTCACTTCTTTTTTTTTTTAGGTCAAAAGAAAGTTTATTAAAAATGATAGTAATTTTTTTTTTTATATAATTTCATAGTATTCAAAAGGCTTGCTTAGTTTGTAACTAAGGAAATAATTTTTTGTTATTAGAAAATCGAAAACAAAAAACTGCCAAAAAAACTCTTCTTAGCTCAGTTTTTTGAAAATTTTATTATAAAAATGTTTGTTTTTATATAACTATAAAAAAATTATTCTTTGAAAATAATTTTCTGTTTTATGAATTCTTGATAACTGTTTTAAAGTTACAAACCAAACAAGCCTTTAATTTTCCTTTTCTTTATTTCACTTTAACTTTTTGTTTTTATCTCGCCAAACGGACCTTTAAAAACTGAAATCAATGTTTTTTGTTTTTATTATGTCTTAAGAGCATTTTAAGTTTTTCTCTCTTTATCCTCGCACTTTACTACTTTAGCCATTTTTATATGCCAAAAAGAAACAATGTAAGCAACCATAGCCTTAGGTATAGTGGCCCATAGGTAGCACATAGCAGGAACACGTTTGATAGTCCTTATAATTGATAAGGACTTTGTGAATAAATAGAGATAAAAGAGGGGTCCAACGTATTAATGTTACAACAAACATCATACAAATTAAAAATATATATATCTACGCAAATTTACCTTTTTGGTAGATGAGTGCATTAAATTATTTATTTATTTTTTCATTAATAGCAGGTCTATTTTAGACTGAGAGAATATTACAAACCATGTGCCACGCCTATGATGTATGAAATGTATATTTCAGAACAATCTTAATCAAATAGGAGGATGGGCATTCTTGAGTTGATCACTGATTTGGATCCATGATGTGTTCAAAAAAAATATTGTGAGACTTGTAAACAGCGTTGTATAAAATTGTTTTAAAAAACAAAAAATTAAGGCTTAAAATCTAAATTCCCATACTTATTTCTGCAACTATCCTGAAATTCAACTTAAGTGCTACTAGTTCTTTTGATCAGACAACCTGGTTTATCATTTTGATTACTCAAATTATGATTTCCTAAAATAGATAATATATGATAAAATATTTATCATTCAAATAATGTAACCGTTTACCAATCATGATGATAAATGGCAAACTATGAAATAAAGAAACTTCCCATTCCCAGATATAAATATTATTAAAATGGAATCATGAGGGTAACAATTATCATTAAAAATTTAAAACAAGGTTGAAAGTCCATTTATTTAGTAAATAACTTGTAATAAATAATTAATATCTAATTTCCTCTTCAAAATTACACCGTATATATCCACGATATGATGTTAATCACAGTTTTTTCATCAAAATGTATAACGACATGTACAAATAGCCGATTATATTAAACAATGATAAGAATTATGTAAATGTTTACATAGACTTGGAATTATATATACCTCATAGATATCATTATGTATTGTATATGATTGTTATATATGTATTTATTTTTCGTGTGCATAATTATTAGTGACTTTATCTCTTTGTTTCCGACTCTGTTTCAAATGAGGCATAATACTTCATATTCATGACATCAAAATATATAATCAAAAGCTATGGTCTTAGTGTGGGTAATTATTTTGGTACAAAAGATGTTTCTTCTTTTTGTGGGAAACGGTAATATCAACACTAATTTTCTGCTAATTTCACCACGCTAGTTCCTTTCCCAGAATTCTCAAATTATTAACGACACTCATCTACCAGAACTCTTCCTTGTATTGCACGGGTTGGCACTACAAAGGACTTAGTTAGATAAGGGAGGTGCCCACCATATTAACGTTACAAGGAATAGAGATACACTTATTCAAACTATAAATATAATACGAAGCATGATGCGCCATGCCCCCAATGTCTTATCTATTACAAGACCCGTGACAAAACAAATACAAATGACGTTTTGATAGATGAATGCTTTAACAGCTAGTATTGAAGACAGAAAAGGTAGTACAGGAGAAAATTTTCATAATGAATAGGTGGATACCCGTTACACCGGGTGCAAATAAGTTTTTCCCGTAGTACAAATCAGCTGTGGACCTACTATGATGGTTGAAATCAAATGACTAAAAGCCATGTTTCTTTCATTTTCAATGCTATTGAGCTATGTTTGTACATTCCATTATTGCCCCTCTACCAACTAAGATTTTGTCATGCATCCAAATAGTTATTTTTAAAATTTATAAAGAATCAAATATTTGGTGAAACTTTTTACCCACCCTTTTTAGAGGATTAATCACTAATGCATAGCCCGGCCTGTAAATTTGTAAACCCATGCCCGCCCAAACCTTACTCGTTCAACCGCGTGAACCATCGACAAACCAACCACCACCTAATGGCTAAATTTATTAGAATCATTTTAGAATTTAGAGAGACGATATTCACACTTCTCCATTCTAAAACTGCACTTTTTTTGTTTTTTAGGTCAAAAGAAAATTTATTCAATTAAAATGATGATTTATGTTAAAATCAGGTCACAACTACTCAAATCAAAAGTAGGAAAAAAAGAGCAAGCATCATTAGAGACAAAAGACAGTCACCATTGTCATCCTCGAATTGACTAATTACATCACCCACGTCGAGAATCACTGTTAAATAAAAGTTTGATTAAAATTGAAACATTTTCATAAACCATTTTGTTGTATATGCAAATAATTGTTTTTTTAAGGTGGTGGTTTATTATTATTATTATTTTTTATTTTTATTTATTTATTTTTTTTGACAGAATTGCTTTTTCATGCCACAAGTCATAAAGTTGAGTCAACATACTCATCTCATTTATCATTTATGTGATATTTTTAAAAGTTAAAACAGAGCTTGTGGAGACTAATATTTGAAACTGAATAACTAGATCAATATTTAAAGCCAATTCATCACTGTCTGGTTAAATGTGGAAGCAAAGAAATGAAGAGAGTAATACTCCTAAGAGATCTCTCTCATGGGAAGAGCCACAAGCTCTCCTGATTTTTAACTTAGATGCAGTAAATAATTGATTTGATTTTTCACACATCTTAAAAAATTGTTTCGGTTTAAACAAGAGAGCTTATGAATATGAGAGAGACCTCTTAGGAACATTACTCTATGATCTTTATGTACTCTTTAGTTTTACAATGCAATTTAATATACAGTTTCTATTATTTCTAAAAAAAAATTAATTTAACTAAAATGAAGGTCATGCATGCTACTTAGTTAAACATGATCTGATTGGCAGATAAGCATAATTCTAGCTGTCTTTCCCAGTCCTTTTCGGTTGTTAAAATTAAAATTGAATGCAATTAATTAAGGAGACCTATGAAATCAAATTAATATTCATGCAAAAAGAACGGAAATGAAAAATAAATAAATAAAAAGGTGGACAAGCATAATTCATTTACGTTTATGTATCCATTGATCGAATTTTGTCATCTCTGCCATTTTATACAAGTCGTGATCTTTAAAAGGCATCAATTCTGGTTTTTCCATCTCCTCCCAAACCTCTAGTGCCAATCCTATGGATGCATGTATCAATTAGATATATATGTAATAAAATTTTGCATGAGTCACATTTTTAAATTTTCATTCAAGTATATAAGATAAGATAGGTAAAACTACACATAGGTAAAGTTACGAGTCATAAATAACAAATCGATCAGTTTTAAAAGTTAATTTTCTATTTTGATTGAATTAAGCAAAATAATTACAAATACATCAATATTTATTGCTCAGGTCCAAAATATCCTCACAATCTTATTTCAAAATCCCAAAATATCCTCCTTAAAATTATATAATTTCAATATAATAAAATAAAAAATAAAAAATTAGTTTGACTAGTGAATACTAATTCTCTATCACTTACCTTCGTCATCAATTAGCCACCAATGTCCAGGGCATCACCCACTTCGCAGGTCTTCTAGGTTCCCCTCCCTCCCTCTCTTCACACACACATATAAATATAAATATGTTATATTTTTGTTCAGGAGTTTCAGATCTAGATCTAGGACTCCGTAGGCTTTAAAAATATGTTATATCTTATGAATTTAGAGTTCTTGCAGAGGGTTATCAATTTGGCATCTCAAAATTTATTGTGATTTTTTATAATTGATTGAAGAAGGAACAACAACTAGAGATCTGTGGACAAGAAAAAAGGAAAGGCAGGTGGACATTTCAATACTTCATTACCGTACTGCTAGAATATGAAATCCTTAATAAATTCCGTTTTGACATCTTCTAATATATTAACAATAATAATAGCTTCTTTTAGGTAACAATTGAATAATTTTTTATATGATATACCATCATTGTCATAGTAAGCTTGTAGAGCTTCCCTTTTCAATTCTTACCTTTCAGATCAAATGACATCAATTCCAAAGGGCAATCCAATGGCGATGGCGACGAAGATCGAGAAGAGATGGAGAATTTTTATTTGCTAGTTAAACTAAATTTTAATTATTTATTTTAATATTTAAAATTAGATAATTTTATGAAGGATATTTTTGTATTTTGTAATAAGAGTGTGAGGCCATTCCTGACCTTAACAATAATTCTTGATGTATTTGTAATTATTTTGTTTAATTAAATCAATGTGAAAAATTAACTTTTAAAATTGATCAATTTGTTATTTAAAACTTTTAATACTACTTATATGTAGCTGTACTTAATTGGTTTTCATAATCTTGGTACAAAATTTAATTGAAGGGAAGCACAATATAAAAATAAAAAAATAAAAGAAAAATACAAATATGAGTCTAAGTCACACAATTCTTTTCAATTGGTGCCACTTTTACTTTCCGCGCACGCTCTCACTCTTGTTCCCACTATTTCTGATTTAATTTTGTCGCTTTCATGCTCTCGCTCTCGCTCTTGCTTTATGTGACTTAGATGACGTATATAAAAGTAAAAAAAAAAAAAATTATAATTATTGCAAAATAATATGATACTTAATAAGCAGTATAAGAAAGATAAATAATTAATAAATATAACAACTAAAATATTGATTGGTTATATTTCTATTCAGTACACCTCTTAAATATTGTTATTTTGTAAATAAATCTCATAATTCATAAAAAATTTCCATTGACACCTTCAATTTTTTTTTTTCTTTTTCAAAAGACTTATTTAATGACCTCAATTATAGCGAGTTTAGAAATAAGTACAAGGAACGGATAAACGCACTTCCCTTATACTTTTTCGAAATTAATTGAAGCACCGAAAAGAAGGAAAAAACTAAAGCGTTGTGATACTTTTGAGGACTAATAGAGTCCTCTGCTGATATATATATGGTAGTGATCATCGTCTTGATAGCCTAGCTAAAGCACTAAAATAAAATTTCTAGTAATGTTCATCAAATTTCAAAGATAAATGATAATCCAAGCTTTCAATATATATTAGGCTATAATTTTCATACAACATTTTGCTGTATAATAAGCAAATAATTGTTTGTTCATGCCACAAATTATAAAGTTGAGTCAATGTACTCGTCTCATTTAGTTCTAGTACATTTTTAAAATCAAACTAGTGGAGACTAATCTTTGAAACTGAATCCCTATATCAATATTTAAAACTAATACATCATTGTCTAATTTAATGTGGAATCCAAGAAATGAAGAAATCTAGAAGGTGAATCGTCGTGTGACATCGTTTACTAATAAAAAAATATATAAGAAAAATAGAAAAATGTTCGTGTGTTCATGTGATTCAAGATACTTTTCTCCAAGCTGGTTAATTTTGACATTGTCCTCAGCTTCAACTATATAAATATGGGTTGTGAAACAAAACTCTTCATACTTACCCTTTTTTTTTTTTTTTGGGTTAAAATCTTCATACTTATCCTTACTTCAAAGTAATAACTTTCCTTCTTCCAGTGAAGCTACAATGGCAGAAACAGCCTTCTCCAAGGCCATCCAAGTCTCGGTGATGATCATTCTTGTAATGATCACGTTGTTCGCGTCCTCTGATGCTACTCCAGTACTACAACTTGGTTTGTCTATTACATCATTTTTTAAATCAATTTTTTTTTTTTTTGCTTTTTATATTAAATTTTCGTATGAATTTTGGTTGAACAATAAAAGAACATCATAAGCTATCCGTGTAGCAAAATTTGCTTGTTATAGTAAATGATGATGTTTAATTTTTGGAACATACAGAATAAAG
This sequence comes from Cornus florida, assembly GCF_030987335.1. Classification (NCBI taxonomy): domain Eukaryota; kingdom Viridiplantae; phylum Streptophyta; class Magnoliopsida; order Cornales; family Cornaceae; genus Cornus; species Cornus florida. Next base: position 72,862,420 of record NW_026775579.1, on the reverse strand, counting down.
TTTAGGTCTAGACTTTGAGACCAAAAAAAAGAAAAGAAAAAATATGTATCAACCAAGTTTGATCAAGGGCGGATCCAGAAATTGTCAATGGAGTGACCTAAAATTAAACATAAATTTAATAACACAATTTCTTAAGCAAATGTTTTTTTAATAACATAATCTAGATAAATAACATAATTTAAATTTATTTATTTGGGGCAACCCTATCCTGGATCCGCCAAAGAGTTTGATCCACTCGAACTATTACTCATAAGGTGTAAGTATATAAATTCTAGACATGAAAATGGTGTCAAGAAAATAAAATTCCAATAGTTCTTTTAAGAGCTTAACCGAATCTATTATAATTTTCCTTTTGCAGGACGGAGGCTTCTTGGCGATACATATAACACAACTGGACGAGGAGGATATAATTAACCAAACTCGTGAGAGACAGAATATATATATATATATATATCAACTGTTAGTAAATAAGAGGTTAATCGAAGACCCTACATGTTCATAGGATGTACGTTTGATGGCTGAACCAAGAAACTAAACCCTCTTCTTCCGGTTATATATATGTTGTGTTTGAAAATTCAATAATATTTCAATGTGTAGTATTAAAATAGTCACCTTTTTATGGTTATATATGATATGAAAACAAAGTTTGAAACCTCCTTTTTTATATGGTGTGCGCAACTCAACATCTTCTAAGTTTTCTTCTTCGCTGCTTTCAAAGAAAATGGATTTAAACTTAAAGCATACAACATTTTTTTACGTGGAATTTGAAGCTTAAATTTTTGCTCCGTTAGAATCTGATCTGATTCACAAAAAGTTTGTAAAACAAATTTCTTTTAATATACACTTAATTATATGACTAGAAAATAAAACAAATCCCATATTTGGTTATGTAACAATCATGAAATTCAACATAAATGTTAGTTCGAATTCTTAGGGGTGAGGGATCTTAGAAATAAAAGCAACCATATATTCCACGTAGACATTTTTTTTTTTTTTTTTTAATTTATTTATTGTAATGGTTAGGCAATGTATATACATGTATAGGAAAATGTAGACGGCCAAGGAGGCCGAAGGGGAGCCCAACATGCCAGGCTAGCCCAAAAGAGGAACCCACAAAACCGCAGCCCAAGAAGAGGCCCAGTGCTCTAATCTAAGAATTAATCAACAAAAAGCTACCAGAGAAAAGCTTGAATAATAAATAAAAAAAAACCGTTGATTATAGAAAGTGACTTTGCAGGTATATAAAAAAACCGAGTATTTTTTTTCGATAACTGGAATGTTCAAGGCTTTGCCTTGACTAATCCACGCGACCTGCGATTGTGAATTGTATAAAAAGGAGTGTTGTCCTAAGACTATATATGGATGACAAGTTATGAAAAAAGAAATTGTTTCTTCAACTCATGTTACTTCATTACTCAATTTCAATTATTTTGTTAATTATTAACAGGAAAATGCAATTGTAGTACGCGCTCTTCGCAACCCTCATTACTCATAAGTGTATTTAAATAAACTTTTTTTAAAAAAAATTATCAAGTTATTCTTTAAATTTTTTTGTTAATTATTACCAGGAAAATGCAATTGTAGCAAGCTCTTCGCAACCCACATTACTCATAAGTGTATTTAAATAAACTTCATGTTACATTTAAAAGAATAACTTGATAATTTTAAAAAATGACGATATATTAATTACAATAAATAACTAATATGGGACGGATGAAATAACAGGTAATGCCCTATAGAAGAAAGAAGCCACCCCAACCCAACCCAACCCAACCCACATTTCCGCCTTTGTGTCTTCCATTACAAAATTAGTATCCATTTTTTCTTCATAATTTTAGCCCATGTATTTTAACATTAATGAAAGACCCTACAACTCTATAAAAAGCATAGGAATATTAAAAAGCCTCTCTCTATTTATTAGAATCAATTTCTCTCTCCACACTATTTTGTACATCATTCTCTCAATTACTCTCAGCCAATATTTTACCCCATAATTTTGTTAATTTATATATACATTTGGACTTTTTTTTCACCTTCATTTATTAAAATTTATCTTATTTCCTAACATCTTCAACTTTAGACTTGAAAGGCTAGTGATGCGATTGTAAACAATGCAATTTGTGTTCCTCATCTTTTGCCAAGCCAGTTAAATTTAGAGTTTTTATTAGTTGATCTCTTGTATAATTTTCCCAGTATATATATATTCTCTTTGATATTTGTGATTTTTCGATAAGTAAATTTGTATGTAAATTTGTATATATTGAAATAAAAAGATTTACAACTAGACTTGGGCCCAAATAGCCCCCAAAGACAAACCCAAAAGCCACCCAAAAAAGGCCTGATGGGCTATCTGAAAACAACCATACAAAGCTGTATCAATAGTAATGCATCCAAAAGCCCAAAACCAATCCCTCCACCATTTTGTGACACCAGAAAAAACCTATCTTCTGTCATATCCCTAATTAACTAATTGCATCACCCGGGTCGAGAATCACCGCTAAAATAAAAGTTTGATTAAAACTGAAACATTTCCATGCACCATTTTGTTGTATGTGCAAAATAAATATATATATATATATATATATTCTTTTGATAAAATTGTTTTTTCATGCCACAAACCATTTTATTGTGTGCGCAAATTTATTTATTTATTTTTTATTATTTTTTTAAGCAAGATGGTTTTTTATTGATCAAGCAATCGTTACAAGCTCAAATTTTTTTTTTTTTTTTTTTTTTTTTTTTTTTTTAAATTGTGTGCAAATTAACATCTTCTGTAAGTTTTCTTCTTCACTACGTTCAAATAAAATGAATTTAAAGCATACAGTTTTAATAATGGAATATTAAGAAAATAAATTATAATACTAGGGAGTTGAAGTCACATACAAATATAAATCTTTTGCATAAATCAATACAAGAAATGTCAATATTTGTGACAGATTTTTTTTTGACTCTGCCACCAAATTTTTTTTTGATATTTATCATAGGAGAAAAACATTGTAAGGGGGTGCAACTTAGGTTGGGTAATCTAAACCCAACCCGATTTTTCACTTGTTTGGGCAATCATTTTTACAATTAGGGTTGGAATTGGGTTAAAAAATCTCAACCCGAATTTAATTAGGATTGGACTTGGGTTCAAGTGATAGCAACCCGAGTCAACTCAAACCCGAATTCTAATATTATTTTCCTATATATTTTTACTTTTAAATACATTATATATAATATTTAAATTATGATTACTTTTTTTCTTTTCAACTTCTTTTGTTAAATCTTAACTTATTATATGTTAACATTTAGGAGAATTAGTTTTCTAAAAATATGTTTGAAATTTATTAAAAATCTACAAAAAATCTTTAAACTTTTTTTTTTATTTAAGAGTAATTTAATTTAAAACTAATTCAAAATCATATTAAATTTTTTATATAAAGATTAGCCATATGAGTAAACCAAATTAACTCGAAATTTTTATCCAAAATCTAAGTTCAAGTTGTAAGCCTGAACTTAAAAGCAGAAGAATGGGTTGGGCTTGGATTGAGTAGTTAAGGTTAAGGATAGGGTTAGGGTTGGGCTTGGGTTTAGCATTTCATATGGTGGGTTGGGCTCAAGTTATATCTTAAACCCGCTCAACCCGCCTGAGTTACAGCCCTACTGTAAAAGTGACAGAAGAAAAAATTGTTACAAAATGAAAGTATTTGTGACGTAATAAAAAAAAAAATGTCACAAAAAGGGATATTTATGAACGAAGAAAAAAAAACTCACAAAAAAAAATATATACTTGTGACCAAAAAAAAGAAATTGTTACAAAATAAAGGTATTTGTGACATAATAAAAAATAAAAAAAAAATCACAAAAAGAGATATTTATGACAGGAAAAAAATAGGGAATTTTACAGTAAAATGGCAGTAACATAAGTATATTACCCATAAATGAACGTAGTTTGCATATTTGCAAATACATGAACTAAGTTCTATTTTAACCCTTTAGTAAGTTAAAATTATATTCTTGCCCATAAATTCTATTTTATGTACAATATACCTAAAGAGGAACTTCTACAAACTCTAGATTTTTGTCAAATAGCACTTAGAAACTGTTACTTCGCCCAAGAATTAGGAAACACAACACGTAGCTTACAACGACGAATAGAAGAACTTAGATCTAGAATTATCCGAATACAAAATATTTTAGAAGCTAGAAGGCAACTATTTTAGTTTATGAATAGATTAGACTTTAATAATTTAGATAACTCAATAAAACGCCTAAGAGAAAGTCTCGATTATATTAAAAAAAACAAGTAGTACATAATTCGAAATTAGTAGCAATTAAAGATATAAATAACGATAATAAAAATATTACAGAAAACCAAAAAATAATTATAGACTATTTAAAATCTATCAAAACCGATATTCAAAAGTTATTACAATAGTTTTATGAGCACTAGTAATCCTGATTATCTATCAGTTTTAGCAGAACTTTATAAAATTGATAAAGAACCCATAGGATTTACAAGTTTTAAAACAGACGTACAATCAACTAATAAACATATTAGACAAAATAACTTTTTAATTCAACTATTACTCCAGTTACCTGAAAAAGTTAATAAACTTGAAGAAAAATTAGAGGTTATACAAGAAAGTATTCCCAGAGAATCTTCTAAAGAATTATCTGAATTATCAGATAAAATAAAGGAGATAAAATTATCAACTACTAATTAGCTCTCGTATCCTGAAATCACCAAGCGATTAAATATATTAGAACCTCATAGTAAAATACCACAATGGCCATCATTCTTAGAAAAGCCAAAGAGATAATGAGAGTGGAAGATTTATATGACAATGAACATGATGCTAAAAATATATAGAACAAAGAATGAAGAAGGTAAAAAATAAAGTTAATCTTTATTCCAATAATTTATTAGACTTCCAGAGCAAGATATATAATCATTTTAACCAGAGACAAATAAGTGTAGTTAACAATCAATTAGTTTTAGACCTTATAACACCCGAAGCATGTCAAGAGTTAAATGAGAATAATTTAAGACCTATGCATCTAGGTGTCATAAGATAGGAATAGTATGATTAAACAGAGCAGAAATAGGAACTAGAGCACTTGTTTATATATATGATGATCGATGGAATAACCATCAACAAGCACAAATAGCCAGCGCTGAAATAGATTTAGCAGATAATGCAGCAATAGTAGGATGTATTCGCAATTTCACCATGACCACTAGAGAATTCAGTAAACATATTAAGATAGCTATATCCACTAAATGATATAATATGACAGGACAATTTGATAATCTGCTAGTTAATACTTTATTTATGCGAAAGACAGTTAATCAATATAACTTAAAATTCAAAGCTCAATTTAGTGAAATAGTTAAACCTTTTAGTAATAAATATGTCCAGATGATCGAAGCTAGAAAAGTAAGTAGTATTACCCATGAAGAAACAGAATGGAAATTACCTAATCTTACTACTACAACTAAAAAGATACCTGAAAGTAATAAGATATATGTTCAAAATAGTGGAGAAGCTAGTATAAAGTTTAGTAATTATAAAAGACAAGACAATTTGGTAGATGATACCCAAGAAGATTTTTTATGTACACTAATAGAAATAGAATCTCCTGAAGAAATAAATGTTCTTTATGATAGATTAGAAGACGAAATATTAGATAAAATAATGCATGATTTTGATAATTTGAATTAGACGATTTGAAAGAAAAATATCCGGAGCCAAACTATCAACTCATAGAAAGCATTTATCTAGGCAAAGGAAATAATGATGATATTAAGCGAAATATATTACAAGTAGGTTTTGAATCCTTTTACACGACACACGAACTAAATACACTAAAAGAAGAATTAAATGTTAATGAAGAACAAGTAGATCATAGAGAAGGAAAACAACCAGAATGATCTATATCTATACCGATCCTGTAGATTAAGAAATGCATAATGCAACTAGTAGTACAACTAGAACAAATGATGAATATCTCACATGCCAAAGACTTCAACCTACACAAGAAACATACGTAGAAAATATAAATATACCAGACATGTACACGTGGACACCACAGCGTAGATGATATGATAATATCCCAGCACATGATGCAGGAACCATATTAGATATATCAAGACACGATCCCCAAGATTGGTCAAAAGTAATCGATGATTGGGAACAAGACTGTATTAGAGTCGTTATTCTAACTCGGTTTGATAATGGAACACAAGCATTAACTTATTGTGAAACTCTACTAAGAGGTACAATTCAAAACTGGTGGCAAGCTTATAAAGTTAATTATGTTAATGATTACAATATTTTAAAAGATAATTTTACAATTCAACAGTTTACTAGTTTAATCAAAAAGTTATTATTAGGAGAAGATAGATTGTTAGAGGAAACTCAAGTAAAACAAAATGAAGCTTTACGTAATCTAGAGTTATTACAAATCTGTGATTTTAAATACATACGTGACTATACTAATAAGCTCTTTGAATACTTCCCAGCCACAGGAAAAACTGGAGATCTAACTTTATTAGATAGATATCTTCAGAAATTACCAGGAAGTGTAGGAACTAAAATTTGGGAAAAATGGTTAGAAAATCCTCGAAGAGATAGATTAACTATAGGAGACAGAGTTAATCATGTCTATGACATGTTAAAAAAGGAGTGTAGACAACGTAGAGAGTCCAAGCAAATTAAGAAACAATTTTTTGATGTATGTAAGCAATTAGACTTTCCTCCACAATATAGATGCATACCCTAAAAAACCTATAAACGAAATAAACCAAGAAAATACAAATTAAGAAAAAGTAAAACCTATAAAAATTATAATAAAAAACCCTATTTTAAAAGCAATCCAAAACCATTTAGAAAGCGTCCTTGGTATAAAAAACGCAAAATAATTAAGAATAAAAAAGATAATAAGGACAACAAAGATAGTAAAGTAACTACATTACCCACAAAAGAAAGAAGTTGTAAATGTTTTATTTGTGGAGATCCAGGTTATATAGGACTAAATTGCCCTTATAGATATAAGCAAAACCCTATTAAGCAAATACAAGAAAAAATCAATATACTTGAGGATATTGAGGAATAGATAGAGGAATTATATGAATTAGATAGTGTTTATGATTCCGATGATGATAATGAAAGTATATATAATATAGAAAGTATTGGTATTGAGGATGATGAAGATCTTGAATAAGGACTTCATTCTATGGAAGATTATCTTTGCATTATAAGCAATTCTTCATGTCATTATGAGTTAGTTAAATTTCATTTCTCTGAATACAACTGTAAACAATGTAGCTTTTCTATTAAAGAAGGATATTATTGTAAAGATCATTGTAAAAATTTATTATGTCTCGATTGTTATAATAAATACGAAAATAAGCTAGAAAATATACTAGTTGAATCTATAAATTCAATATATAAACTATCTAGTTTAATCCAATTTCCTGTAACATTGGAATTTAAAGAAAAATTAGTCCAAACTTTAGCTATGTTAGATACTGGAGCATCTAAAAGTATAATTAAAAGACATTTAGTACCAGAGGAAGCATTAATAAAATAAAATTATAATGTTAATATTATTCAATATAATAATGAAAAGCTGCCAATAACTCATTGTGTCCAGAATGTTCCTATAATAATTAATAATGAAAAGTTTGTTTTACCACAAACCTATGTAGTTAATAATAGTCCTAGTACTTATGATTTTATTTTAAGATTAAATTTTATAAATTCACTCATTGGAGGATTCATGTATACACCTACCGGTTTACAGTTTTTTAAGAAAGGAACCTTTATTCTATCTAACCCTCCTTGTATTCCTCAGAAAGAAAAAGGAGCTATTACATATATTAATACTTTACCTATGACCGAATTAGAGGAAAAAACAAAAAATTTATTTGACGTAACAAAATTTGTAGAAGATGTTTCTGAAGCATTAATGTTTCTTAGTCACTTAGATGAACCAAAGATTTTACTCAATAATAAAGCTATATTAAAAAATTCCAAATTAAACATAGACAATCTTATAAGACTACCTGAAACTACTAAGATTTTAGGAGAAGATCCTCAGAAATATTGGTATAAAAATAAAATAGAAGCTAAATTAAATATAATAAATCCGTTCATAACTATAAAAACACAAGATAATCCACATACCCTGGATGATCAGGAAGAATTCCAAAAACAAATTAAAGAACTTTTATTGCTAAAGGTAATAAGAAAAAGCAATAGTAGATATAGGAGTCCAGCTTTTATGGTTAGAAATCATTCCGAAATAAAAAGAGGAAAAGCTCGTATGGTTATAAATTATAAACGATTGAATGATAACACATACGATGACAGTTATAAAATCCCTAATAAAGATGTGTTAATAAATCGAATACAAGATAGAAAATGGCTTTCTAAATTTGATTGTATATCAGGATTTTGGCATATCCATATGGCTGACGAGTCCATTGAATGGACAGCATTCACATGTCCTGAAGGACATTATGAATGGTTTGTTATGCCCTTTGAATTAAAAAATGCACCACAAGAATTTTAACGAAAAATGGATACGATTTTCAATAAACATTCAAAGTTCTATTGTGTTTACATAGATGATCTTCTAATTTTTAGTCAAACTAAGGAAGAACATAGAAAACATCTGATAAACGCCGAATATTGTATATTCAAGCGCCCTTAATTGCATTATTTAAGTCCATTGTTTGCTTATATTATGTAGATTACTTTCATTTGCATGTTTTTGTATATTTTCAGGTCCATTGGCCAAAAAGGAGCAAGAGTGATGTTTTGACAAAGTCTTGAATATCAAAGTGCTAATGCTGAATTTCTGGCAGCAATGGATCCTGGACTTTGCTCGCCATTTTGACCTTGTAAACTCAAGAATTGGACTTCTATCATAACAGGACATATTTAGAGCTCTGAATTAGCTTTCCAAATCTTCAAACGGTTCATCATTCGGAGTTTGGAGTAGAGAGTTATGGCCTTGTTATCAGAGGTGCTCAGAACTTTCTGGCAGCAATGAATTTCTGCCTTGCTCTTCAATTTTGACATACCAGACTTGAGAATTGGATCTTCACCAAAACATAAAGTTTTTAGAGATCTGAATTAGCTTTCCAAATATTCAAACGGTTCATCATTCAGAGTTTAGAGTACAAAGTTATGGCCATTTTACCAAAGTAGGTCCGGGCGGAGCAACTCAAGAATGAAGCATTCTGCCCCATTTTCGAGTGCTCGAAGCCCTTATTTCGAGCACTCAAATTTTGGGCAGATTGGTCTCCGAAAATGCTCAATTTCAGCCACTTGCTTCTTGGTTTCCTCAATTGTAATTTTCCTCTTTAATGGTTGGTTGGAGAAGTTGGTTGGTGGCCTTTTTGGGTGGATAAGATGTCTACAAAGGAGGGGAGCCACACATATCTTAGCTAAGCTTCATTTTACAAGATAGAGGAGAGAGAAGAGAGAAAGAAGGAAGTGTTCTTCAAGCAAAAAGAGGGGAGCACGAAAATGGAGTTGGAGGCCTTGCTTCTTCCTTCATCTAGAGCTACCATGGGTAACTAACTCTTCCTCTAGGGAGGTGATGAAGTCCCTCCCTTGTAAGCATGTCCTAGGGTAGTCTATTTTGGGGGGTTGCAATGTATATTTCTATGGTCTTTTTCATAACTAAGAGCCTTTCATTTGTTGTAATGAATGTTTATATATGTATGGTTGATTTCTTCAAGTTCATTATCTTGATTGTTAGGTGATGTCTTGTATGAATCTTATTGCTTGAGTTTTCATGGTGAGAATGGGAACAAGGTTATGAAATGGTTTCATGGCATGTTGATAGGTGACTTTGATAGACCATTGCTTAGGAAATCCTTTGATGGTGTATGCTTAATCTCTAGCTCCATGTGCTTCATCATTTTGTCAAGAACTTGATAGTCTTTCATTTAAGTAAATGTGTATAAGCTACACCTTAGTTAGGTAGTCTAAGCATGTTTACCCTTTTGATAGATTATACTTGTTTGAGACTTAATGTACTTCTTGATCAATTATATGGCAACCACGTGTTGTTATGTAATTCTTGACCATTATATGTTATTTTTCCCCTTAATTAGTTCTAATCTAGCATGTGTATAGGGATGGAGACGGATTCATCTCCCTAGTCTTCTCTACTTGCATTTCACCTCTTTACATTCCTTGCAATCTACTAGTTTATGCATCTTTACATTTCTAGTTTAGTGATAAACAAACAAACCCTTATTACCCCTTATCATTCTAAGAATGATTCTAGACATTTAGGTTGCCTTAGACTAGTGCAGTCCCAGTGGTTCGACTTACCCGACCAATAGCCCTATTTTACAATGATTCGTGCTATTGCGAAGGTTAATGTATGATTGACCAACCGATCAATTTTTGGCGCCGTTGTCGGGGACTGCAAAGGGTTTAGCGACCAAAGTTCTAGGGTTAATTTTAGTTAGATTGTGAATATTGTGTCTTGTGAATATTTCTTGTGTGTTTTAACCATCTCAATGTTTTAAGTGTTGTAAGATTCTAGGGACTCGAAACTCGCCGGGGGAATGCTAGCAAATTGTAGGTCTAGAGGACCCCAGGTAAGTCTCGTGACTTCTAGTTTCTAGTTGTGAATATTGTGCATGTGTTAAATTTAGTTTTAGTTTAGTTGTGAAGCCCTTGTTGAGGCTCTTATCCTGTTTAAATTTCGTGTTCAAGCATCGGTCCTTGTCGTAGCCAATTTAATTTTTGTCTTGATAATTGAGGAGAGAGGAAATATCATATGTGGAGGTTATGGTGATGAAGTGTTGTGTTGATTGCTTTGTGTATTGTTGAATTACTCCTAGATGGAGAATAATTATCGCCCAACTCAATTCTACACACCATATGCGTTTTGTGCTTTTTGCTCTAGTAATACACATCATACAAGAGATTGTCTTCCAACGAGACAATTCTCGGATTTCTATCTAGAGCAACCAAATGCAAATTTCTCTAAACCGGGTAGTGATCCATACTTCAATGGTTATAACTCGGGTTCAGGAGATCATCAAAACTTCTTGTGGCTTGACATAGGAAATTCAGCCCCACAATCTCTTGGGCAACATTTTCACTCCAATTTTCAACCCAATGATCATTATTTCCAGCCCTCTTCTTCTTCTTTTCTACCGTCTCCATTGGATGAGTTAATAGCTGCCAACGAACAAATGATAGAGTCTATGCATACGCAAATGATGGAGTCCAACAAGCAAATATTGGATGACATTGTTAGCATGCAATCCACCGCCTATTCTCATTCCCAATCCAGAGTTGATTTAGATGACCAAATAGCCCAAATTCAACAAATGGTTGATGTTCTAAATCAGGAAAAGGAAGAAGAATTTCCAATTGAACTTGTGGTCAATCCAAAAGAGAATTCTATGAATGATGAGTTTACTTCTAGTAATTTTCATCACGAGAATGTTCAAGTGGTTACCGCATGTGAAAATGAAGAAATAGTGGGTGAAGATCAAATTGTAGCCACACAAAAAATTAAAGAATTTGTGGTTCAAAATGAGGAAATTAATGATGATGAGATTGTATCTTATAAAAATCCAGCACAGCCCCTACATAATCCCTTGCTTGATGCACCTCCTTTAATGGAGGATCCTCTAAAAACATGCTTAGCTCATTTTCATTATGAGGATTTTGATGTTGCCAATTCTGTTTGCCAGGTCAATTCTTTGCTTGATATTCCTCCTATTCATTCTCTTCCTTTGTCAACATCAAATGTATCTCTTTCTTGGGAGCTTGCATCTCATCCCATTCCCTCACTTGAGTTATCTCAAGTTGTTGAGCCTGAACCGCCGGATAAGTGTGAGGAGGATGTTGAAATTTTCAAGGATAATTGGTCGAGCATACCCGTGCTCAATATGGCCCTTCACAAGTCTTTGCTTGATGTGCCTTCATTTGATTCACCTTTCCCTCATCCAAATCAGCCCCATAATCCAAAATTCTTCATTGAGGATGAAGAGTCGAAAAAAGTCTTTCCATTATCTCTTTCCAACTTTTGTCTTCAAGCTCTTTTTCTTCCGCTTCCAAAAGAACTTTCTTATTTAGGGAAGCTTGAATCTCTTGAGAGACATGGTATAGGGTGATGAGGACTAACCTGATCTCGGTGCGTCTAGCTATCGACGCTAAATTTAGCACTCATGGGAAGTAATTCTTTCAATTTCCAAGCTTCCCTCCTTTCAATTGCCTGAGCCTTGAAATTTTCTGTGAAATGGTTTCGAAAAGCCAAAAATTTGATTTTTTTGGAATGCTCTTCAGTTGTGTTCCACAATTTTAGACCGGCTTCTTAGACCTTCTCAACTCTTGTTTTCATTCCCGGAAGTTTCCGGCTTTATCAGGCAATTTTCTCGGACTTTCGACATGGCACTCACATGCATAACCTCTCATCTTCAATGCATTATTGAAATGTTCTTAATCTCATTCATGCATTGAAGAGATGTTCCAAAGCTTGAAAATTTTCTCAAAATCATCCATGCATTGTGTGAGGTTTCAAAAGTTGGGAAATCTTCTTGAAATCATCCATGCACTCATTGAAAAAAAAAAAAAAAAAATTTGCACAATTTGAAAATTTTTCTAAATTTTCCATGCATTGCAATGAAGTGTAGAGTTTGACAATTTTCCCTCTTTGCATTAGAATGGATTGAAGTTCAAAAGTTAGAAGTTCATCCATGCAATATTGCATTTTTGCATGCATAGACACCTTGCTTGCATGCATTCCATTCATTTCTATGTTGCATGCATTTTTTTTTATGTTGCATGCATTTCTATGTTGCATGCATTCCATGCATTTCTTTGTTGCAATCTTACATGATGGATGGATGGTTGGAAGCACCATGCATGGCAATCCATCAAATGCATTCATCCATGCACTCAAAATGCAGCCATACAATCCATCCATGCAAGATCATCCATGCATTCAAGTTGGCTGAAACATTCCATCTCCATGTGCCAATTCATTTACAAGCTACTGAGCCAATTTCGTGCACTCCAAATTCCAATTTGAGTGCTCCAAATTCTTCAACCCACAATGCTGAGCCTACTGCCTTCATTTAGAGCACTCTAGCTACCATTTGGATTGCTCCAAACTTCTCCACCATCATTTCGAGGCTGCTGCTTGTATTTAGAGCACTCTAATTCCATTTTAGAGTGCTCTAAATGTGAACCAATCTTGCATACACCACTGCCCAATTTTAGAGCACTCTAAATTCCATTTGGATTGCTCCAAATTTTCAGCCCAACTTCCCAACCCACTGCCTCATTTTCGAGCACTCTCAATTCCTGTTAGAGTGCTCGAATTTCCTGTACTAACCATGCCGAGCCCACTGCCTTCAATTCGAGTGCTCGCAGGCTCAGTTCGAGCACTCGAATCTGCTTCCTCACTCTCTTGTCCACCACTTCCATGCATGCTCACCACAACCCAAACCAACAACCTAGCTCTCGGCATCCCTCACTTCACTACCCTAACTCCTTTCAACCTCATCAACCTCAACACCAACCATCTCACCTCCACCCTCTGCATTAAACCAACCTTCTCACAACCCACAACAACCTCTCTCTACACAACCGAGCCCCTCCACCTCACACCAACTCCAACCTCATGCATCCCATTCTCGGCCACCCTTACAAACCACCACCTCCTCAATGCATGCAGCCCATCCTGCATGTAAACCCAATGCTCACTCCCTGCAAACCAACCTCCTCACAACCCACAGCAACCAACCTCACCCCATGCACATCCCAACCCTCCATTCTCACCTCACACACACCATTCCCATAAACCACCACCCTCTCACCATCTCCCACCCTACAACCTCATCTCCAAGCAACCCACTCCCATGCATGCCCCTTCCCTCACCACCATGCAAGCATACCCCAACCTCACCACCCACACCAAACCACCTCACCCCCCCAAAACAACCAACCACCCCCTCATGCATGCATTGCATGTCACCCATCACCCACCCAGCCGAGCACCAACTCTCCCCATGCATTGCTCAACCTCACACCTCAACCAACCCCATGCGAGCTCACTTCTAGTGCTCGTTGCAGCAACTCTCTCTCTTGGCTTCTCTCTCTCTCACTAACCAATTCACCATCCTTGCTTCCTCTACCACCCCTCGCTGCACCAAGCAACCCCACCATCCCAACCCTCTCCAACACCCCAAACCCATCTCGGCTTCAACCTCCAAAACCCACCACCCATCCAACCTTCTTGTATTCTCTTAAAAAAAAAAAAAAATTATTATAGATTTCTATCTTTTATTACAATTCCTGTTAGTCCTATTTTTTGTCTGTTCTCGTTCTCCTTACGAGACCAATGCTTTTACCTGTATATTTTAGTTGTGTTTTGATAGGTCTTCATATTCAAGTTTGGGGGACGTCGTTGCGCACTCACATGGCTGAACATCTACGTCGTCGTCACTCCACTTGGTATTATTGTTCTTTAACCCTCTATGTTCTTATTTTCATTTACTTGTCTTCTCACATTGAGGACAATGTGACATTCAAGTTTGGGGGTGCATTTATGCATTTTTGGTTTCATAATTTTTGCTAAGCAATGATAGTATAACTTGACACTAGTTGGAGATGAAACATATGTTTAATACCTTGTGTATAGAAGCAATTGACATTTTTGAAAATATGTGGATTCAAATTAGTCTGTATAAATGTCTCAATTAGATTCTCACTGGATTTGACACTCTTTTAAGCTTCACAATGCACAGATGCACATTGGAAACTTAACTGTGAGGCATGCAACTTGATCAACCTTGACCTTGGCCTAGTTAATCTGATTTGATGAACCTGATAGATGAATATCTTTGGCATGATTTAAGTTGTCTAAAAAAAAAAATGAGAAAGAAAGAAAATAATGACCAGTTGAAGTTCGTAACCTTTCCAACTCGAGCTATTAAGCCCTATGGAGTGTCTCTACACTTATCACCCTAAAGCGGTCTGGTTTGGGAGTTGTTGGCCTAACGCTTGTTACAGGGTTTGGTTAGAAAGCTTAAAGGACTTAAACATTGCACGGTTATTCAAAAAATAAACTGGTAATAAACATGGTTAGTTGGAGTTCGTAGCCTTTCCAACTTGAGCTATTAAGCCCTATGGAGTGTCTCTACACTTAACACCCTAAAGCCATCTGGTTTGGGAGTTGTTGGCCTAACGCTTGCTACATAGGTTGGTTAGAAAGCTTAAGGGACTTGAACATTGCACAACCATTCTATGTTTCGCTTATAAGTTATAATAAATTGTTAAAAAGCAACAAAAGTTGTCTTGTAAATAAAATCATGCCTTAGGGACCTCATTTAAAGGGGAATTCAATGATTTGAAAACTTGTGCTTTGGAATTGGAAAAGAAAGTAAAAGCCGTATGTTGAGAATCAAATTCACTTTCACTGAAGCTAGAGTTGATTTCCATTCAAGAGATGATAATTGAGTTATTTATATAGACTTTGATGTTGATGCATGTATGTGGAAATGTATTTAGCCAATTTTTGTATCAATGTTTCATATATGCAAGGTAGTCTTCCCAATGACCCCATCTCCAGTTTTTGACTGTTTCAAGTTGTATTTGATCTATGTATATATTTCATTTTACCATGGATGATATTTTTGTAGTAGCATGTCCATGGTTGTCTTTTCATTGAGTTTTTCATTTTAGTTTTGCTAAGGGACTAGCAAAATGTAAGTTTGGGGGTGTGATAAACGCCGAATATTGTATATTCAAGCGCCCTTAATTACATTATTTAAGTCCATTGTTTGCTTATATTATGTAGATTACTTTCATTTGCATGTTTTTGTATATTTTCAGGTCCATTGGCCAAAAAGGAGCAAGAGTGATGTTTTGACAAAGTCTTGAATATCAAAGTGCTAATGCTGAATTTCTGGCAGCAGTGGATCCTAGACTTTGCTCACCATTTTGACCTTGCAAACTCAAGAATTGGACTTCTATCATAACAAGACATATTTAGAGCTCTGAATTAGCTTTCCAAATCTTCAAACGGTTTGTCATTCGGAGTTCGGAGCAGAGAGTTGTAGCCTTGTTATCAGAGTGCTTAGAACTGCCTGGCAGCAATGAATTTCTGCCTTGCTCTTCAATTTTGACCTACCAGACTTGAGAATTGGATCTTCACCAAAACATAAAATTTTTAGAGATCTGAATTAGCTTTCCAAATATTCAAATAGTTCATCATTCGGAGTTTAGAACGCAAAGTTATGACCATTTTACCAAAATAGGTCCGGGCGGAGCAACTCAAGAATGAAGCATTCTGCCCCATTTTCGAGTGCTCGAAGCCCTTATTTCGAGCACTCGAATTTTGGGCAGATTGGTCTCCGAAAATGCTCAATTTCAGCCACTTGCTTCTTGGTTTCCTCAATTGTAATTTTCCTCTTTAATGGTTGGTTGGAGATGTTGGTTGGTGGCCTTTTTGGGTGGATAAGATGTCTACAAAGGAGGGGAGCCACACATATCTTAGCTAAGCTTCATTTTACAAGATAGAGGAGAGAGAAAAGAGAAAGAAGGAAATGTTCTTCAAGCAAAAAGAGGGGAGCACGAAAATAGAGTTGGAGGCCTTGCTTCTTCCTTCATCTAGAGCTATCATGGGTAACTAACTCTTCCTCTAGGGAGGTGATGAAGTCCCTCCCTTGTAAGCATGTCCTAGGGTAGTCTATTTTGGGGGATTGCAATGTATATTTCTATGGTCTTTTTCATAACTAAGAGCCTTTCATTTGTTATAATGAATGTTTATATATGTATGGTTGATTTCTTCAAGTTCATTATCTTGATTGTTAGGTGATGTCTTGTATGAATCTTATTGCTTGAGTTTTCATGGTGAGAATGGGAACAAGGTTATGAAATGGTTTCATGGCATGTTGATAGGTGACTTTGATAGACCATTGCTTAGGAAATCCTTTAATGGTGTATGCTTAATCTCTAGCTCCATGTGCTTCATCATTTTGTCAAGAACTTGATAGTCTTTCATTTAAGTAAATGTGTATAAGCTACACCTTAGTTAGGTAGTCTAAGCATGTTTACCCTTTTGATAGATTATACTTGTTTGAGACTTAATGTACTTCTTGATCAATTACATGGCAACCATGTGTTGTTATATAATTCTTGACCATTATATGTTATTTTTCCCCTTAATTAGTTCTAATCTAGCATGTGTATAGGGATGGAGACGGATTCATCTCCCTAGTCTTCTCTACTTGCATTTCACCTCTTTACATTCCTTGCAATCTACTAGTTTATGCATCTTTACATTTCTAGTTTAGTGATAAACAAACAAACCCTTTAGGTTGCCTTAGACTAGCGCAGTCCCAGTGGTTCGAGTTATCCGACCAATAGCCCTATTTTACAATGATTCGTGCTATTGCGAAGGTTGATGTATGATTGACCAACCGATCAACATCTCGAAGTTATATTTAATGAATTTATAACACAAGGACTCATTATAAGTAGTAAAAAGATGATATTAGAAAAACAAGACATTAAATTTTTAGGCTTGTATATCAAAGATGGAAAAGTAGAACTATAATCACACATTGTTAAGAAGATTTGAGACTTCCCAGATAAATTAGAAGAAACTAAATTACTGCAAGCATTTTTAGGATTATTAAATTATGGTTGTAATTTTATCCCAAAATTAGGACAGTTAGTAGGACCATTATATTCAAAATTAGGTAAGTATGGTCAAAAATATTTTAATACTCAAGATATAGAACTAGTTAAAAAAATTAAATCTCTAGTCACTCAGTTAGAACCTTTACAACTCCCACTTGAAAAGAGTTATTAAATCATTCAAACACATGCATCAGCTCAAGGATGAACAGGTTTACTTCTTCAAAGATCTACAAAAGAATCTTCTCGAGACGAAGAACAAATTTGTCGCCATGCTAGTGGAACTTTTAATAAACACAATCTACTTTACCCTCAACAGATCTAGAAATTCTAGGAGTAACCAACTCTATTGAAAAATTTCAGATATTCCTCAATTTTTTATAAGAACAGATTGTGATAACATAGTTAAATTTGCAAACAAAGCAAAGCAACAGAGGATGTCTGCAAAAAGATGGATTTCCTTTATTGACTGTATTACTGGAAGAAGTTTTAAACTCATATTTGAACATGTTAAAGGAAAAGATAATTATTTAGCAGATATTCTATCTCGTTTACTAATTGACTGTTAAATTTTGCAGGAATGGAAATAAAGAGCAACAACAGCTATAGCCTTATACCAGGCACTTCTAATCCTCTTTTGATTATCCAAAACCCAGCTCAACAGTTCTGCGCTAGACATAATCTTTTTCCTGACCAAATACTTATTTTAGATAATATTTGGTTTTCCACAAATAACCCCGATAGAACCCTCGTCAGAAAACTAAATACTTTAAGTGAATATTTTGTAATATCTAATGAAGCCTTTCAGAATCTCTAGAAAGAACACCATATTCTTATATCTCATTATAAAAAGTTAAATTTAGCTTATCAAAAATCGACAGCTAATCCCATAAAACTAACTCTTTCTGAGCAACGGACTAATGAAGATGAAAATCTTTCGAAAGTTCAATTTCTGCAGGTACAAACCAAGCACGCCAGGCTATTACCCATGTTCTCTCCAACCTATAGAGAAATCCCGAGACAACAAGTTGAACTTTTTCCTGATGATCTCAAGGATCTTATCCTTGAAGAAGTAAAATCTGATGGTCTCAAAGAATGGGTTGATATCCAAAATTACCTCAGAAACAACAGTCCACCCAAATGAACCAGATATAATTATACTTTCATGCAATTAATACAAACTAGTAACCTTGTCCCAAATGCCATCATCTTGTTAGATATAGACCTTGTTTTCTTTATTCCTTTTGAAATAACCAGAAAAACTCTTTTCTCTACAAAAACAACCATCTATTATTTGAATAAGCTATTAGAATTAGGAATGATCTATAGTGTTATCATACCAAAAGACATGCCCTTAGAATATCTAAATTCTTTAGGTAACTTTCCCAATAGATTAAACCAAGCCATTGCCTTTGAACAAAAACTTACCCAAAAAATTCATGCCAGCTTGCTCATTGGACTTTCTGGAAGCAATGGACAAGAAAATGGTGGCAAGACCAATTATCAATCTTATGGGTAATGCTTAGGAACATTAACACAACAGTAACCAAAGAGAATAGAGATAATGCATCTAATATCACAAAAATCATAAAGGAGTTACGCAATAGGAAACTGGGTTCCTGCATGTGCTGACTTGAAGTTTCCTGAATTCTCTGATTGATCATAATTTCCACCTGGTAATGTGAAGGCCGTGGCAAACATAACAGTGACAATGAGTGTGGCCACAATTGTACAAGACGTTGTTGTATCTCTCATCCATTTTTCTCCTTCTTTGACTAATTCAGAGTGCCATCTGGTGAACAAAGCATGAGGAGTTTCTCCATTACCATTTAGACGAATTCTATGTGAAGATGGTATCATCCCCTCCACCTCCTATCATGGTTAATGAGAAAGACTAATTAATTTAATAAAGAAAGTTCTAAGTAATTAAGTACAAAAGGTTGAAGAATTAATATTTGGATGATATAGAAAGATAAGTTAAAGAGATTAGCACCTTGTACCATTGTAGTTCTCTTTGCACTTTCATAGCCGCACCTGGAGCTTTACTAAATAACTTCCAAAACTGTTGTTCTCCTTGCTTCAGCATTTTTTAAGTTTCATCTGGAATTCCTGTTGTTTTAGCCGTTATGATCGAGCATGCAGCTATATGTAGCATGTTGTTCCTTTCTACCAGAATTCCAATGATTTTGTTTCTTTGTTCAACACTTAAACCATAAATGAGGTTCCATATTTTCTCTTAACGGAAAATAAGTGCAATATGAAATATGGTTCCGCTTTCCTTATTCCCCCATAACAAAGTAGGATTCGATCTCAGGACTTCCTCAATAAATTCAACATTCCCACATTTGATGGCTCTTTTTATCGCCTAAAAGTATACTCTGACATGTTTAGAATCAAAAGTCCATTTGGGGGAACACATAAAGCTGAGTAGTTTATAGGCGTCCTCGTTTACTTGCTTCATATCAAATTTTAGCATGTAATACCAACTGCAAATCCTATCCAAGTAGAAATACCAAAAAGACAAAAAGTTTAAATAGAGAAAAGTATTAGGAAAGTATGGAGTAACCTTATGAATAGTAGTACTTTGCGTACCTATTAGTGTAGGAACAATTAGAACACAGAACATTAATCCATTCAGAAAACGGAGCACTGTTATACATAAGAAAAACAGCAATTGAATTGTCTCACCAGAGCTTATACAATGGTTTTGAACAATTAGTTTAAAAATAATTCCTAAAACATATAATATAATATACAATGATTTTGAACCCTGCAGGCATCCTCCCCATATTGGCCCTCACCTCAACTTACCACATGTCATTCCACATCATTTAATTTACAAGGACAATGCATGGAAACCAATATAAATTAGACCGTTCTGTCAAAACTAAATAGTAAAACATTTTGATAAATTTGTTCTAAAAAAAAAGTTGTTATGAGAGAGAAAAAATTTTGTTTGAACAAATTTGATGAGATTTGAAATTTTTAATAACTTCTAATCAAAGTCATATGAAATGACTTTTATACACCTGCAATGGATTCGTTTGGTCCATTTTTTTCAATGTTCAACTTACTTCAATGGGTAATTTGCAGGTTTCAGTAAATACGAAAAGGGTTTTATTTTATTGGTAAAGCAACATTTTAATTAGAAGGTTATCTATTTAAATATAATAGCAACATTTTAATTATATTTATGCTAACTAAATGCTACTAAATATCTTAGTAACGCTCTAAGGCTCTCAGAACACCAAGAACACACCCTCTAATGGTTAATTTCCACCTTAATAAGCTTAAAATCAGCTCTGGGACATCACCGGACCCCATGGGAACTTTTCGGGACCCCGCATGCATCGTTACGCGCTCCCACAAGCCTCCATCCACGCCCAGAATGTCCCCACGCACTGGCACACGCTTCCCCTCACTTGTAGGTGCGTCCACGTGCCTGCACGTGCCTGATTGGGCCTTCTGTGTGTGTTGTCTTATTCTGGTTTGGCTGACATCTGCATGCTTGTGCACTCGCCCACACCAAATTACTCTTCTGTTGACCAGACCCACTTCATGGTCCAGATCTATTGC
Organism: Cornus florida; assembly: GCF_030987335.1. Taxonomy (NCBI): domain Eukaryota; kingdom Viridiplantae; phylum Streptophyta; class Magnoliopsida; order Cornales; family Cornaceae; genus Cornus; species Cornus florida. The sequence goes on along the minus strand of NW_026775579.1, from coordinate 72,841,166 downwards.
GCCCTATTTTCCATGGAACTCCACCACACCAGATCAACTCCCTTATACTAAATTAAACCAAAGGCCAAATCAGCGTGTGCACCCTCTCCCCATCCCATGAGCATTAGGACCGTGGAATGGTCCTGATTTGGGCGCACTAAAGCTCACTGAGCCGCACCGCACAGGATGCACTCCCTTATAGACATGCCGTTGTATATACAACTGCCTCGATTATGTATTATGTTAATTAAAATAAGTCCAATTTAATTATGAAACAAATTCTAATAATTTTGGAAAAATATAAAACAAATTCAGAAAATTACAAAAAAATTCTAAATATTTCATAAACCCTAATTAATCCTCTTGGGTCACAGATCAAGTATAACAGTTGAATATAAAAATAAATACAACACATACATCAACAATTTAAAATCCAAAGTTAAAAGAAAATAAAATATAATTGTTTGGCCTTGAAAAAGCGGGCGCCAATTCCGATAGAACCGGATAGGCGTGCCAAGAACTGCGGTAGTTCCAAAGAGAGATCCAAACAATATTCCAGAAGGAAGACTGCGGGACAAGGCGATTGTGAAGAGGTCTGGAATGACCACCTCTGGGTTCTTTTTGCCTTTGATAAAGAACTTCAGGATTGTTAACTGGCTAGGAAGGTACAAACTACTTGAGAAAGTAATTAATTGGAAAGTAAGATTATCTAATGTAAAGTAAAGTGCAGGACTTAGACTAAACATAATGGAATTGTATTACAATGTAAATGAGAATTTGTATTGAAATGCGTTGTTGTGTTTAGCGTTGAGCAGACTTTCTAAGTTACAACATATGCCCTATTTATAGACTTTAGTAATGGTAGCTTGCATGCAACCACTTGCTTCCTAAGCTACCATGTGTCCCACTTTGCATGTAACCGTTTGCTTCCTTCACTGCCATGTGTCCTAAGACTTTCCATTGGAATATCGTAGTAACTTTCCTTTAGAATCGACCAGCTTCCTAGTCTGCCATGTGTCTGTGATACCCCTCGGATCCGAGACACGGGTTGATCAGGCCCAGGCCCAAACCCGAGGGAATATCAAACAATTAAAGTATTTTAAAACGAACACAGATGACAAAAAGAACAATAAAGATAGAATAAAACTGCAAGAAATAATAATTATAAAATCCTCCATGTGTAACTGAAAATTGAAACTCCAATCCTTTAAAACTTCAAAGTTACAACTTGGGAATCCGCTGATGGACCCCTAACTAAAAATTCAACTGAGACTGAAACTGAAAATAGATAATACTAGAAACATCGGGGAAAGTCCTACGTAATCCGGTGAAAGTGAGACTGTTCTCGACAAGCACGATCAAGCTCTAAGGCTGGAACCGTCCTGTACCTGAAAAGAATAATAAAGGAGTGGGTCAGACCCACGAGCAAGTTCTAATCTAACTGCAATCCATACAGTGACCCGATACGCAGATACACCGTAGACATCTCACAATATCTATTTAGTCCATACGTATAAATATATCCACACTAAGGGACATTCACTAGTCTATAATAAGGGTCTCAACCTGAATAGAAGGCAACATGCGAATACGTACCAAAAGGTGGGCATGAGTACCTAGACCTAACAGGGTACACCTCAACCTATTATAACCAGCTATGCATCCACTGCATATACGCACCCTAACCAACGAGTCTGAGACTCAAGCTCAACTCGTGGTACCATAAACATATATATAAAGTCCGTCCAAATCTAGGGTAAGCAGTTTAACAATTTATTAAACTGACCTACAATAAACCAACTAGTTAGTCACTCAACTTATTCAGTGGATATGACTTAACTACCATCCGTTAATCCAGGAAGTCATCCAACTTGGTTACAGCTGATCTGACTTAGTCACAATTAGGATTCGATATCTTACAATCCATTCCATTAATCCATTAGGTTACGTTTTAGCGTTTTGAAGCTAAACCATCCCTAGTATGCCACCGTCTCATACCGGTGCATACAATCCTCCATATCAATGCCAATTACAGTATAGAAATCATAATTTAGTAAATTACATTCCAAAACATTATCCAAATAATTGCAGGAAGATATTTGATGTTCTAGCAATTAAAAATCCAAACGATAATCCATATCATTGCAGAAAGTATTTACTATTTCAACAATTAGCCTCCAAAGCATGCATAGGTCAACTTCGATACATCAATGACCCTATAATGTATTTAGAACAATTTATAAACATATTAGATCCCACTGGAATGCTCAAAAATAAGCTTGAGCAATTAAGTCTTCTTCCATCCCTTAATCGTGTACAATGTGCATAAATTTTATACAGTTTGTTCCGTTAATTTAGAGGTAAACTTTAATCAATTAAAAGACCTCTTAATACCCAAAGTTAACTTCTTAATCACCATGGCAAGTCCCAATATTTTTTTTTTAAACAGTTCCAACACACAACAGCTTCAAACAGTGCATTAAACACCTTCCGGAAGCAAACTGAGCGAGAACAGGTTATGAACAAAGGGGGAGCCGGCTCCAATTTTTATTGGAGCCCGCTCTACTTGTGTAGAGCCGGCTCTACACCTCCTAGAGCCGGCTCTACACTAGGGGGGGAGCCGGCTCCCTCCTCCATGGAGCCGGCTCTCTCCCTCTCTGTGAGCCGTCTGTCCGTCTGTAACTTCTGCGACCTTCTTCTTCAACGCCGGCCGCTTCCCATCCATTTTATTTAGTTTTGGACTGTTCCCAAGGGTCCTAACTATGTCCAGTATAATCCCCATGGAGTGTTTACAACAGTTGAAATCAAAAACAAAAACTACAAGTTCCACATACAAATCATGCTTAGGAAAACAACTACTGTAATGAACTTAAAAAAACCATCACCGAATTTATTCAACGCAAAGATAAGGTTAAATTGACATATAAAAATATGCTTAATTCAATTATTGATCCATTAGAACCCTAGAGTATGTCTAGGTGCACAGAACACAGGCCAACGGGAAGGAGGAAGAAAAGAACTTGCCTGAAGTTTTGGACTCAAAACTTATCGTCGTCTTCCCAACGTCCGGTAACCACTGCAACACTATCTAGCCTCCTAATACCTCTGCCCTTCCCTTCTCCTAGGTCCAACCCTGAAATCCCCGTCGAATCCCACACCAAACAAAAGCTGTTCTCTCAAAACCTCACTCTGTATCTCTCTGTTTTTATGTTACGCGAGTAGAGTCTTTTTTTCCAATCCTTAATACCAAGAAGCATGTATATATATAGGCGTACAAATCCCAAAGAGACAGAGCCCTCCTTGGCCCATAAACCGACCTATGATATATACATTGCCGGCTATAACTGAAACCCTAATATAACTATATGTGTCCCATACAGTCCCGTGAAAACCAAATTAAACAAAACAAATAAGTTTACCACTTAAATAATTAACTATAATTAAATAAATTAAATCAAAACAATTAACTCAAATAAATTAAAACAATTAAATCAATTTACTACCACTTAAATAATTAACTAGAATTAAATAAATTAAATCAAAACAATTAACTCAAATAAATTAAAACAATTAAATCAATTTACTAATTAAAACACTTAAACAATTAAATAATCAAATTAATTCAACTAATCACACATAATCAAATAAAATGCAATTAACTACTAAATTAAAATCCCCGGGATATCCTTTTTAAAATTAGGGGTATTACATTCTTCCCCCCTAACAAAAGGAATTCCGTCCTCAGAATTCGTTCTTACCTTCTTCAAGTATTACAAGAAACTGCGAGCGAATGACATCCTCCCGTTCCCAAGTAGACTCAGCCTCATTGTGATGACTCCACTGCACACGAACTAATGGGATAACCTTATTACGAAGGATTTGATCCTGACGGTCGACAATACGACACGGTGGCTCCAAATAAGTTGCATCCGGCTGCAACTCAATCTCCCCAACATCAATATGCTGATACCGATCCTCATCGCGCAGAAATTTCCACAACATGGACACATGGAATACGTTGTGTACGCGGTCCAAATTATCCAGCAGTGCCAACCGATAAGCAACAGCTCCAACCTGATCCGTAATCATGAATGGACCGACAAACCGCGGAGACAACTTCCCTTTCTTCCCAAAGCGCATAACACACTTCATAGGAGATACTTTAAGAAGAACCTGATCCCCAACCTGAAACTCCAAAGCACGAGTGCGACGATCAGCATAGCTCTTCTGCCTACTTTGGGCAGTATGCATGCGATCTCGAATAAGAGCAATCTTTTTAGAGGTATCCTTGATGAACTCAGGACCTAAGAATCGATTCTCTCCAACCTCCATCCAACAAACAGGTGATCGACACGGTCGACCGTATAACGCCTCAAAAGGTGCCATCCCAATAGTCTTCTGGAAACTATTGTTATAAGCAAACTCCACAAGTGGCAAATAGTCCTCCCAATGGCCCTTGAAATCCAGAACACACGACCGAAGCATATCTTTCATAATCTGATTCATCCTCTCAGTCTGTCCGTCAGTCTGAGGATGATAAGCAGTACTAAGGTGTAACTCCGTACCTAAAGTCTGCTGAAAACTCTTCTAAAATCCAGATACAAAGCTTGAATCCTTGTCCGATATAATAGACAATGGAATGCCGTGTAGCTTCACAATCTCTGAAATGTAAAGACTCGCCAACTGCTCCGAAGTGTAGTCAGTGCAAATAGGCAAGAAATGAGCTGACTTGGTCAACCTATCCACAATGACCCATATGGAATTATGCCCCTTGAAAGAATTTGGCAACCCTTCCACAAAATCCATAGATATGCTCTCCCATTTCCATTCTGGAATTGGTAGTGACTGTAGAGCTCCTGGCGGCCTCTGATGATCAATCTTAACCATCTGACAAGTACTACACTGAGAAACAAAAAGAGCAATGTCCCTCTTCATATCTGCCCACCAAAACTGCCGCTTCATATCTTGATACATCTTATCGCCTCCTGGATGAACAGAGAACTCAGAGTGATGAGTCTCAGTCATCACATCCTTCCTCAAATTATCAGCAGAAGGTACCACTAGCCGTCCCTTGTACCTTAAACCTCCATCAGCCCCAACATAGTAGAATGGAACCTCTCCGGAAGCTATCTCTGTGACCTTGTCGACACATTGCTGATCAGTGAGTTGTGCTTGTAAAACCTTGCGAATGATGGAAGGTGTAACCACCATGCAAGCAATAAAAGCATCTGACAACTCATCTACATTCTTCAAGGCATTCCGCTCAGTAGTGAATAGAGCAGAAAGACTACCAACAGGTCGGCGACTGAGTGCATCCGCCACCACATTCGCTTTCCCTGGATGGTACTGTATAGAAAAATGATAGTCTTTTACAAACTCCAACCATCTGCACTGTCTCATATTCAGCTCCCGCTAAGTGAACAAGTATTGCAGACTCTTGTGATCACTGAATAATCTGAAGGACTCACCTAATAGATAATGCCTCCAAATACGCAAGGCAAAGACCACTGCTGCCAATTCCAAATCATGTGTTGGATAATTAAGCTCATGAGGCTTAAGTTTCTGAGATCCATAAGAAATCGGTCGCTCCTCCTGCATCAATACACATCCAAGACCCTGCAACGATGCATCCGTGTAAACAAGATACTTTATCCCGCTCTGCGGAGTAGCCAGAACCGGTGCAGAAGTTAGCTTCCTTTTCAGCTCATCAAAAGCTCGCTGACAGTGTTCATCCCACACGAACTGTACACCCTTCTTGGTCAGATGAGTGAGTGGTCCTGCTATCTTGGAGAACCCCTGGATGAATCTCCTGTAATATCCTGCCAGACCGAGAAAACTTCGAATCTCTGTAGGTGATGTAGGCTGTCCCCACTCAACCACCGCCGAAACCTTAGCCGGATCCACTGCGATCCCCTTTTCTGACACCACGTGACCCAGAAATTTCACCTCCCGCTGCCAAAATTCACACTTCTCGAACTTGGCATATAACTGGTGTTCACGAAGCGTCTGCAAGACTATGCAAAGATGTCTAGCATGATCGTCCTCCGACCGAGAATAGATCAAGATGTCATCAATAAAGACAATAACAAACTGATCCAAATAAGCCCGGAAGACTCTATTCATTAAGTCCATGAACACTGCAGGTGCATTAGTCGTCCCAAACGGCATAACACGAAACTCATAAGAACCATATCTCGTGAGAAACGCTGTCTTAGGAACATCCTGCTCCCTAACCCTCAGCTGATGATACCCAGAACGCAGATCAATCTTGGAGAAGTATGTGGCTCCCCTTAACTGATCAAACAAGTCATCAATCCTGGGCAAAGGATACTTGTTACGAATCGTAACCTTGTTCAACTCCCTGTAATCTATACACAGACGAAGTGAACCATCCTTCTTCTTCACAAACAGAATTGGTGCTCCCCAAGGTGATGTACTCCTATGAATAAAACCCTGGCTGAGTAACTGCTAAATCTGATCCCTCAGCTCTCTCATCTCTACCGGTGCCATCCTATAGGGTGCCCTAGCAATAGGCACAGTGCCTGGAGCTAAGTCTATCACAAAATTGATCTCGCGACTAGGTGGCAACCCTGGAATCTCCTGAAATACATCCGGGAAATCCTGTACAATTAGTATGTTATCCAATGACACAGTAATCCCCTCATCCTTTTCCTCCTCCACATGGAACAAATAGGTGCTACCGCCTCCTTTAGAATGTGGCATAGCTACTACGTACATATCCTGACCAGGTATGGTAAAAATAATAGATCTATCAAAACAATCAACTTGGGCATGGTAGTGAGACAACCAATCCATCCCAAGTATCACATCATAAGTGTGCATGTCCAGGACCAGTAGATTGGCTAGAAATCTGAGTCTGCCAATATCTAGTGTCACAGGCCCATCACTCTCATGTATAATAGCTGTATCACCCAATGGTGTAGAAATACCCTGAGGTCTAGTGCATACCCTCGTCCTCATCCCAGATAAAGCAACAAAAGTCCTAGCTACAAATGAGTGTGTAGCACCCGTATCAAATAAAACACGTCCATGTAAACCATGAATAGGAAACTTACCCTCAATAGTCTGAGGTGCCTGAACATCCTGTGGCTTGGGGTTATACACCCTACCATAATGCAACTACTGTGGTGCCTGTCCCTGAGTTTGCGGCGGTGCCGGTAAAGCCAGATGTGTCTGTCCCTGAATCCGTGGAACCTATGGAGCTAGTAGAGGCACTGGCGCCCTCTGTCCCTGCTGCACATACTGTCCCTGTCCCTGTCCCTGTCCCTGTCCCGCTTTAGGACACTGCCTGGTGGTATGACCATACTCTCCACAAGTGTAACAACTACCCTGGAAAGTACCAAATGGCCTCCTCTGTCGGTTAGCCTGTGGCTGACCCTGTCTTGCTTGTGGTCCCCCATTCTGTTGCCTCTGAATAGGTACCCCATTCCGATGAGCATCTGAACCACCCTTGTGCTTCTTCCAAGGCTGTTGCCCTTGGAACTTGCCTTTGTCATTCTGCCGGTGACCATTGCCATTCCCCTTTTCAGCTGACTGATTAGTAGAGTCTTTATCTCCCCGCTTCTCACCACGAGCCTGTCTGATGTCCACAGTCAACTGATACTGCTGTAGAGCGGCGTCTACCACCTGAGCATAGGTAGTATAGGCTGGACTACCTGTAATAGCTCTCTTGATAGACCACATCAGTCCCTTGACAAAACTGTTGCGCTTCTTCTCCTCTGTATCCACCTCCTCCGGTGCAGAGAGAGACAAACGTGTGAACTGTTGCTCATACTCCGCCACTATCATGTTTCCCTACTGCAGATTTAGAAACTCGGTCTTCATAGCTGCCCTGACTGCGTAGGGAAAATATTTATCCTCAAAGCGAGCACTGAACTCATCATAAGTCAATGTCATCCTCTCCTCTGGGGTGGTAACTGACTCCCACCACTGTAGTGCATCCCCAACTAACTTGAAAGTAGCAAGCATCTGCTTCTGAACCTCCGTGCACTGAACCAAACGAAGATGATGCTCAATGTCCTGCTTCCACCGGTGAGCTGCTCTCGCATCGGTGGAGCCTGAGAACACAGGTGGACTCCCCTTTGTGAAAGAGCTCCTAGCCTTTCCCCAAGAATCCGTCTGAACTACTGGTGCTGGTACAGGTGCCTGTTGAACCTGTGGTTGGTTCCGGAGTGCAGCTGTTACCCCAGCCTCTATAGCCCGAGCAACAAGGTCATTGAGGTGTGGAGGAATCTCTGGATCTCTGTCCCGACCCTGAGTCTGTTGAACTTCCTCCTGCTCCTCCTGAAACCCTGGCATTTGCTGCTCTTCTTCCATTTGCCGACGTTGTAGACGTTCCTGCTGTCTACGTGCCGCTCTCCTCTGTCGACTGTTCATGTTCCGTCCTCTTTCAGTGTTAACCATGCTGTTAACATAGAAAGACAGACATCAATACAAGTTTAAACGAACCGTAAAAGAATTCAACGAATCCTAAACATGAGCTCTATAAAAAAAACGCTACACGGAAGTCTTAATACGAAACGTCCTAGAGACACTTGAACCTGGAGTGCTCTGATACCAATTGTGATACCCCTCGGATCCGAGACACGGGTTGATCAGGCCCAGGCCCAAACCCGAGGGAATATCAAACAATTAAAGTATTTTAAAACGAACAGAGATGACAAAAAGAACAATAAAGATAGAATAAAACTGCAAGAAATAATAATTATAAAATCCTCTATGTGTAACTGAAAATTGAAACTCCAATCCTTCAAAACTTCAAAGTTACAACTTGGGAATCCGCTGATGGACCCCTAACTAAAAATTCAACTGAGACTGAAACTGAAAATAGATAATACTAGAAACATCGGGGAAAGTCCTACGTAATCCGGTGAAAGTGAGACTGTCCTCGACAAGCACGATCAAGCTCTAAGGCTGGAACCGTCCTGTACCTGAAAAGAATAATAAAGGAGTGGGTCAGACCCACGAGCAAGTTCTAATCTAACTGCAATCCATACAGTGACCCGATACGCAGATACACCGTAGACATCTCACAATATCTATCTAGTCCATACGTATAAATATATCCACACTAAGGGACATTCATTAGTTTATAATAAGGGTCTCAACCTGAATAGAAGGCAACATCTGAATACGCACCCAAAGGTGGGCATGAGTACCTAGACCTAATAGGGTACACCTTAACCTATTATAACCAGCTACGCATCCACTGCATATACGCACCCTAACCAACGAGTCTAAGACTCAAGCTCAACTCGTGGTACCATAAACATATATATAAAGTCCGTCCAAATCCAGGGTAAGCAGTTTAACAATTTATTAAACTGACCTACAATAAACCAACTAGTTAGTCACTCAACTTATTCAGTGGATATGACTTAACTACCATCAGTTAATCCAGGAAGTCATCCAACTTGGTTACAGCTGATCTGACTTAGTCACAATTAGGATTCGATATCTTACAATCCATTCCATTAATCCATTAGGTTACGTTTTAGCGTTTTGAAGCTAAACCATCCCTAGTATGCCACCGTCCCATACCGGTGCATACAATCCTCCATATCAATGCCAATTACAGTATAGAAATCATAATTTAGTAAATTACATTCCAAAACATTATCCAAATAATTGCAGGAAGATATTTGATGTTCTAGCAATTAAAAATCCAAACGATAATCCATATCATTGCAGAAAGTATTTACTATTTCAACAATTAGCCTCCGAAGCATGCATAGGTCAACTTCGATACATCAATGACCCTATAATGTATTTAGAACAATTTATAAACATATTAGATCCCACTGGAATGCTCAAAAATAAGCTTGAGCAATTAAGTCTTCTTCCATCCCTTAATCGTGTACAATGTGCATAAATTTTATACAGTTTGTTCCGTTAATTTAGAGGTAAACTTTAATCAATTAAAAGACCTCTTAATACCCAAAGTTAACTTCTTAATCACCATGGCAAGTCCCAATATTTTTTTTTAAACAGTTCCAACACACAACAGCTTCAAACAGTGCATTAAACACCTTCCAGAAGCAAACTGAGCGAGAACAGGTTATGAACAAAGGGGGAGCCGGCTCCAATTTTTATTGGAGCCTGCTCTACTTGGGTAGAGCCGGCTCCACACCTCCTAGAGCCGGCTCTACACTAGGGGGGGAGCCGGCTCCCTCCTCCATGGAGCCGGCTCTCTCCCTCTCTGAGAGCCGTCTGTCCGTCTGTAACTTCTGCGACCTTCTTCTTCAACGCCGGCCGCTTCCCATCCATTTTATTTAGTTTTAGACTGTTCCCAAGGGTCCTAACTATGTCCAGTATAATCCCCATGGAGTGTTTACAACAGTTGAAATCAAAAACAAAAACTACAAGTTCCACAGACAAATCATGCTTAGGAAAACAACTACTGTAATGAACTTAAAAAAACCATCACCGAATTTATTCAAGGCAAAGATAAGGTTAAATTGACATATAAAAACATGCTTAATTCAATTATTGATCCATTAGAACCCTAGAGTATGTCTAGGTGCACAGAACACAGACCAACGGGAAGGAGGAAGAAAAGAACTTGCCTGAAGTTTTGGACTCAAAACTTGTCGCCGTCTTCCCAACGTCCGGTAACCACTGCAACACTATCTAGCCTCCTAATACCTCTGCCCTTCCCTTCTCCTAGGTCCAACCCTGAAATCCCCGTCGAATCCCACACCAAACAAAAGCTGTTCTCTCAAAACCTCACTCTGTATCTCTCTGTTTTTATGTTACGCGAGTAGAGTCTTTTTTTCCAATCCTTAATACCAAGAAGCATGGATATATATAGGCGTACAAATCCCAAACCCTAATCCTTGTTTAATAGAGACAGAGCCCTCCTTGGCCCATAAACCGACCTATGATATATATATTACCGGCTATAACTGAAACCCTAATATAACTATATGTGTCCCATACAGTCCCGTGAAAACCAAATTAAACAAAACAAATAAGTTTACCACTTAAATAATTAACTATAATTAAATAAATTAAATCAAAACAATTAACTCAAATAAATTAAAACAATTAAATCAATTTACTACCACTTAAATAATTAACTAGAATTAAATAAATTAAATCAAAACAATTAACTCAAATAAATTAAAACAATTAAATCAATTTACTAATTAAAACACTTAAACAATTAAATAATCAAATTAATTCAACTAATCACACATAATCAAATAAAATGCAATTAACTACTAAATTAAAATCCCCGAGATATCCTTTTTAAAATTAGGGGTATTACATTGTCCCACTTTGCATGTAATCGCTTGTAACCGCTCACTTCCTAGGATGTGTCCCATGACTTTGCATGTAACCACTTGTAACCACTTACTTCCTAGGTTGCCATGTGTCCCATGACTTTGCATGTAATCGCTTGTAACCACTTGCTTCCTTGGCTGCCATGTGTTCCAAGACTTTCCATTGGAATGTCGTAGTAACTTTCCATTGGAATCGACCAACTTCCTAGGCTGCCATGTGTCCCATGACTTTGCATGTAACCGCTCACTTTCTAGGCTGCCATGTGTTCCAAGACTTTGCATATAACCACTTGTAACCACTCACTTCCTAGGCTGCCATGTGTCCCATGACTTTGCATGTAACCACTTGTAACCGTTTACTTCCTTGGCTGCCATGTGTCCTAAGACTTTCCACTGGAACATCATAGTACCTTTCCATTGGAATTGACAGAGTAATCTTCCTCTGAAATGTGGAAAATAAGGGTGTAAACATTACCCCCCAAATTTGATGTGCCTGATATTCTTTAAAGAATTGTAAGGCATATCAAATTTTATATGTGAGTGAAAATTTGCCATGTGATATTCCTATTATTAAGGAATTAAACAAGTAAAACTTTTCAGCCGAAATGTACCATTGGGCCGAAAACTTTTAAGCAGCTTACTTATTTAACGAAGACGAAGATTTGAAGCCTCACGTCCAATTTCGTTGCCCCTCGAGGTATGGCGGTTTACGAGAAGGACGAATTTGTACATCTTCTGGCCAAATACATAGTTGATTAGCCAAGTTTTGCACCCAAAAAATCATAAGATATGAATTTGGGACAAATAAAATAGTAGCATTTTTTTTTTCCCAAAATTGGAAGAAAAATACTATGACCGTTATATTCTTCATGTGGAAGAATATACAATGATTGAGAAGCTTGTGCCATTTCTGAAGGAAAATCTGGCTGTGGAAAATCTTCTTCCAATGGAAAAAGTGGTAACGGCTTCCCATGGAAAGGTTTGTCGACCTTCCTCATGGCCAAGCCATAGTCTTGTTGGGAGAAGTCAACAATATGGCTTGTATTCTTTGGCCAACCTTTGGTTAGGTTGGCCATTGGATGCCCCCCAAATACCACTAGAATTGGGTTTGGGTCTACCAAAGGAATACTCCTCCACTGGATTGGATTCACTCTTTGATCGGGAGGTTTCCTTGGAGGGCGTTCAATTTCGAATGCCATTGGAAAGGCCATAAGTGGCCTTGGTGATATGTTTGTAGGTTGCTGAATGTTCGAAAGTGGAACATTTTGTTGGACCTAAAATTGAACTTTTTGGACTGCTACTGGTGGAGGGTTCTGCACCTTAATTGGAACCTGCACCTGCGATGGAAGTGGTTGAACTATTGCCAAGGGAATCAACTTCCCTGTTGCTGAAGGGTTCTGCACCTTAGGTGGAACTTGCATCTGCGATGGAAGTGGTTGAGCTACTGCTGGCGGAATCGACTTCACTACTGGCGGAATCGACTTCACTGCTGGTGGAATCGACATCACGGGTGGTGGTTATTTCTGAGCTCGTGGAAGGGTTTGTACTTGATATTTGGAGCCACTTCTTTCTACCAAGTAAGGCTTCCGTAATAGCTCTCGTAACTCTCTTTCAAGGCGCCACTGTTCCCTAAAACTTTCGGCAAGATCTTGAAAAGATTTGTCATTTTCCTTAAAACTTTCGGCAAGATCTTGAAAAGATTTGCCGTGTTCCCTAAAAATTTCGGCAAAATATTGAAAAGATTTGCCTTGTCTTTCTCCTCCCTCCATGGAAACACTTCGTTCAGAATGTCCCGCCAGGCGTGCCACTATATTTGGCCTTGAAAAAGCGAGCGCCGATTCCGATGGAACCGAATAGGCGTGCTAGGAACTATTGTAGTTCCAAAGAGAGATCCAAATAATATTCCAGAAGGAAGACTGCGGGACCAGGCGATTGTGAAGAGGTCTGGAATGACCACCTCTGGGTTTTTTTTGCCTTTGATAAAGGACTTCGGGATTGTTAACTGGCTAGGAAGGAACGAACTACTTGAGAAAGTATTAACTAGAAAGTAAGATTATCTAATGTAAAGTAAAGTGCAGGACTTCGACTAAACATAATGAAATTGCATTGCAATGTAAATGAGAATTTGAATTGAAATGCGTTGTTATGTTTAGCGTTGAGCAGACTTTGTAAGTTACAACATATGCCTTATTTATAGACTTTAGTAATGGTAGCTTGCATGCAACCACTTGCTTCTTAAGTTGTCATGTGTCCCACTTTGCATGTAACCGCTTCCTTCCTTCGCTGCCATGTGTCCTAAGACTTTCCATTGGAATGTCGTAGTAACTTTCCATTAGAATCGACCAGCTTCCTAGGTTGTTATGTGTCCCACTTTGCATGTAACCGCTCACTTCCTAGGATGTGTCCCATGATTTTGCATGTAACCACTTGCAACCACTTACTTCCTAGGTTGTCATGTGTCCCATGACTTTGCATGTAACCGCTTGTAACCACTTACTTCCTTGGCTGCCATGTGTCCCAAGACTTTTCACTGGAATGTCATAGTAACTTTCCATTGGAATCGACCAACTTCCTAGGTTGCCATGTGTCCCATGACTTTGCATGTAACCGCTTATAACCGCTCACTTTCTAAGCTGCCATGTGTCCCATGACTTTGCATATAACCACTTGTAACCACTCACTTCCTAGGCTGTCATGTATCCCATGACTTTGCATGTAACCACTTGTAACCGCTTGCTTCCTTGGCTGCTATGTGTCCTAAGACTTTCCACTGGAACGTCGTAGTACCTTTCCATTGGAATTGACAGAGCAATATTCCTCTGGAATGTGGAAAATAAGGGTGTAAACAATAATAATTCATTATTTTAATTAATCCGATCTAACCATGATTTAATCAAATAAATTAACTTAATACTTTTGATTAACCCGTTCTAACCATGATTTAAATTAATAATTTAATTAAAGTCTTGGTACTCAAGGTGAAATCCTTATGGATCTTAAGAGGGAAGTTAGAGAAGAACTCGTCTGAAGGTTTCAAAATGAAACCGACGCTCAAGTTTTGATTGTCTCATCCAATTCCGGCGTCCACTTTCTCAAATTCAGCCTCCTCTTTGTTAATCTTCTTTTCTTCTCTCTCTACCTATCTTATTTTTCTAACATGTAAACTTTTAACCCTAAAGTCTTATGTGTTTATTTATACATATTATAATCCAAATCTTATTCCTACTATGACTACCAAATAAAAATAATAATTATTATCTTTAAATAATATATATATATAGACATATATTATATTATATTTATATATATATACCTTCCATAATTAATTATTAATTAATTAAATCATATATACATATATATCAATATATATATATATATATATGTATATATATATATATATATATCCTTCCACAACACCTATTAATTAATTAATTATATTTATATATTTATAATTATACAAAAATGATCATTTAAATTATCATATAACCATGGGCTTTTATTAATTAACCCAATAAGGTTTCATACAAACCCAAGATCACATCCTTTGGTCCAACTTTCCTTAAGCCCAAATCCAATTAATTTAAATAAATCAAATAATTAAATAAATACTTAAATTAAAATAACTAATTACCTGAAGCACGTAAACAAAAAAAAAAAGAAATTACAACCAAGTCACACCATACCAACAAAATCAACACACCAATAATTCAATCAATTATCAAACACACACACAACAATCATCATATCAATTCAACAAATATAATCACAAAATAAAATCTAATTAAAATAAAAAAGATTAATCTAAACACTCAATTAAATAAAATAAATCATTTAAAAATAAAATAAAAGCAATTAATCCCAATTAAATCAAACAAATCATTTAAAAATAAATATAATTAATTAATCTCATTTAATAAATCCTTTAAAATATAGGGATATTACATATAACGAACATCTCTGTTCACCTTATTATATATGTAAAAAATTCTCAATAACAATATCACCAGCAAGTAGACACTAGTTTCACATAATTATTCAGGAAAGACTGCATGCATATAACTAGAGTTTGTTCTTGAATAGAAGAAATGACTATACGCGCAGATTCTCAACATGAACAACTTAAAATGTTTAATTTCAACCATAGAAAGAACACGCATTTCATCTTTCTTGAGAGAGATGCATGCACTTATATTTAAAAAAAAAAAAAAAAAAAAAAAAAAAAAAAAAAAAAACCTAAGATAAATAGAAAGGACACGCATTTCATCTTTCAGAAATATAAGCACATTCTTATTCTGCTTGAAGAATCATCCATATATAATTATAATTACAAATAGTGATTATACTGAACCACGATTAGAATTATATATGTAAATGACATAATCATACCCCAATCATTGTGTATCAACTCTGTCTTTGGGTTGTGGAGGAACATAGTCGTCATTTGGGTTGTTGAAAAAGGAACATTTTGTTTTCCTGTTGAAGATACCACCTCCATAGGTGGATAAGACCATGTCGACAAACAGGGGAAGTTGCAGTAAAGCAAATAAGATTATTGGGAAACTAGCAAGCACAGCCACTGGAGCAACAGCAACAGCCCATCTTATCCGTTTGCCAATCACAATAACAAGAGTGACACCAAAAGCTACCATCATGGTGGCAATAGACAAGAAAAGGGCGGCAAGACCAATTATCAATCTGTTGGGTAATGCCTTGAGGAAGTCTTTTTCCTCAAAGCGTGAAGTGAGAATGCTTAGGAACATTAACACTGCAGTAACTGAGGAGAATAGAGATAATGCATCTGATACAACGAAAACTATAAAGGAGTTATGTTGTAGGAACTTGGGGTTCCCTGAATCATCAATGCCACCTGGTACTGTGAAGACTGCAGCAAACATAACAGTGACAATGAGAGTGGCCACAATTGTACACGATGTTGCTGTATCTCTCATCCATTTTTCTCCTTCTTTGACTAAATCAGAGTGCCATTTTGAGAACAAAGCTTGAGGAGTTTCTCCATTCTCGTTAGGAAGAAACTTGTATGAAGATGGTACCATCTTCTTCACCTCCTATATATACACAAATATATACATATATCACTGTTAATGAGAAAGAACTAATTAAATTAATAATGAAAGTTTGTCTAATTCCACTATTTATATAGTTAATAGAAGGGCGCAAAGACATGACTATTAACACTGATTTGAGGGATAATTAATTCTGAAGTTGAAAATTAAGAAACTACCCTTGAAATGGATTGGAGTGGATTAATGCTACAAAACAACCAAATAATTCATCATTGACCCTGCAGGCCAATGACTCATTACTTATAGCTGTAACTTCCCAAATCAATCACACCATATATAATATATGGATGGAAAGCAGAAGTTTGAAGAATATATATATATATATATAAAGCTATGAATTAATTAGACTACGTGCGTCCTTGCGTACCTCGTACCATTGTAGTTCTCTCTGCATTTTCATAGCTGCACCTGGAGCCTTAACGAATACCGTCCGTAATAGTTGCTCTGCAGCTTGTTTTTCTGAACCTTCATGTTGAACTACTAATGGATATGCAGCTATGTGTAACATGCTGTTCGTTTCTACTAGAATTCCCAAGATTTTGTTTCTTTGTTCAGTAGTCAAACCATATATGAGGTTCCATATTTTCTCTTGACGGCAAGCAACTGCAATATGAAATATGGTTTGATTTTTCTTATCCCCCCATAATAAAGTAGGATTCGACCTCAGTACTTCCTTAACAAATCCAACATTCCCACATTTGATGGCTACTTTTATTGCCTCAAAGTATAATTCAATGTATTTAAAATCAAAAGTCCATATTGGGGAACACATCTTGCTGAGTAATTGTCGGGCTTGGATGTCTTTTTTTTTCATATTCAATATTTCTTCAATACCTGCAATTGGTATCCAAGTAGAAATATTTTAAAATGAAATAAATAAATAAATTTTTACATAAAAAAAAATAATAATAATAAAAAAAAAGGTATTGGGAAATTAAGCAGTAACCGTATGAATTGAATAGAACTATAGTAGTACTCTGCTTCCATACCTGTTGTTTTAGCAACCTTTGACATTAATCTTTTCACAGTGCTTCCTGTATTCGAACATATTTCTTTAGCAACTTTATTTGACATTACTCCTTATACACCATAAAAAAAAACAGATACTTTCTGATCAACAGAGCATATCTAATTAATATTAGTTCCTACAAGTTATATATTATGCAAGTGTATAAAGGCAAATTGAGAGTTCCCATAACTATCCAAAATTGAGACTTTCCATAATTAACTGTCCAAAATTGAGAGTTGCATGCACCAGCATATATAAATCACAAGTCATTCATTCCACATCCTTGAAAGGTGCATTCCATAACAGAGAGGTGCATTCGGATAACAAAAAATAAAATATTTGGCCCAAGTACTGTATTGCAGCCCAGCAATATTGGAATGGGTGTCTACCCAATCAAATTGTTTCAATGAAAAATATTGGATATGCAATATGGGAAAGAGATCAAGAGACACCTGTTGAATAAAGTTTATCTTTGAATCTGGAAAAACGATGAGATCTGGAATCCTCAGGTTGCTTTTCTATATCGCTCTTAGTATGAACGTTAACCGGTTGCATATCCACACCTACCGGAAACCAAAAGATTGATAATGTCGGTCATTTTAATAGAAACACAGTTGACCAAATTTAGAGAACTTCAATATGTCTAGGGGAAAAACAAAAAAATAAATAAATAAATAAAATAAAGATAGAACTACACACTCATTAATTAATACTGTGAGTGAAACAAATGGTAAATACAAAAGGATGATGTTAATCACTCTGATTAAGCATGCATGTATCATACGAATGTGATGATGATAGCAGGATCAATCCCAGTCTTATCCAATGGAGAGACGAGAGAGGCATTTTCCTTCTCACAAAAGGATGCAACTAAGTAGATATGTACCCAATCAAATTGTTTCCATATATCAATAAAAAATATTAATGCACAATATAGAGAGATGGAGAGATATATACCCGTTGACTGAACTATGGAAATGGATTGAGGACAAGATTTGGAATCCTCAAAGCTAACTGGTAACATATCAATATCTACCAGAAACAAAAAGAATGATAATATCATTTTAATAGAAACACATTTGATCAAAGCTAATAATAATATTAACTTCAAAAGAATAAAATAAAAAAAGTTGAT
This sequence comes from Cornus florida, assembly GCF_030987335.1. Taxonomy (NCBI): domain Eukaryota; kingdom Viridiplantae; phylum Streptophyta; class Magnoliopsida; order Cornales; family Cornaceae; genus Cornus; species Cornus florida. The sequence goes on along the minus strand of NW_026775579.1, from coordinate 72,822,653 downwards.
ATTATTGTGAACTGATTGGGGCATGCCAGAAGTCTGTCCCAGTCCTTTTCAGTTGTTAAGAAGAGCTAGACTAAGGGACTTGTAGTTTTGTGGTACTTTCTGGTTTTCTAAAGTATATGTTAATAGGCCCACCGTATTTAGGAAAGAAAGAAAGAGAAAAACAAATAAAAGGCAAATTAAGTAGACGAGGATTTACGTACAACTATACATCCAGCTTTTAAAATATCCAAGTTGATTTTCTCTTGAGAATGCGGAGACCATTTTTGCCATCCTATGCAAGTTCTCTTCCAAAAACCGGTTAACCGCAGCTGAATTTTGTCGTCGTTCCCAGAGCTCCAGTGCCAAATCTATGGATGCATATACGTATTGATATACAAGAGAGAAATATTTAATGAAAATTTCCACGCGTCACCATCATTTTATAAGATTTCATTGAAGTGTGTTTACTACATATATATAGTGAGAGAGAGAGAGAGACATATAGCTAGGGTACATGTAAGAGAGATTATGTGAAATGGATGATCAGATGAGTGGCAATCATTTTTGAATTTGAACGGTCAAATGGATGATCAGATGGGCGGCCAATTATTTTTTAATTCAAATGGCTGTAATTGTTAGAGTGCGCCTCAAATTCCGCTGAAGATTCAGTTTTGGAAGAATTGGGTCCAAATTGTGTGGACCGATCCAACATGTCTGGAGAATTGAAGATTGTATTCCAGAGGAATTGGACCAGTCCAACTTCTACGTACTAGTCCATTAGCCCTGATATGTGCAAAAATTAGTTTCATTTTCTGTTTCGGGACTTTTCTATATATTGGAAGAAATTGTTTCTCATTGGAATGCTTATATTTTAGAATTGGAAATTGTTTTGGTAACTCTTTAGTAGGCAAGAACTCTGGTGCAACAAGAAATTGGGAATAGAGATGAAGTTGACAAAAAAAGTGTAAGAAGAGAAGTTTGAAGAGTGAGATAGAGAGAGAATTGTAAGAGAGAGAGAGAGAGTTGAGTTGAGTTCACTTCAGTTTGTGAGAAGAGAAGTGAGTGTGTAATCTTGATATTGAAAGAAAGTACTAGTTCTTCAAATGACAATTTGACAAACCATATAAATCTTGTTTGTTTGTGTGCATGTGCATTATTTATCTTTAGGGTAATTTGTACTCACACCCCCTGAGGTTTGAGTCAACACCACTCAGCAACCGGTTAACGTACTAGTTTTCATTGGCACCCTCTGAGATTTCAAAAGTCATATTTACCCATGAATATGTTAATTGACAAAAATAACCCTAATCAATAGTCTTAATCCCCTCCTACCCACCACCGCCACACCCATACATCGCCACCTACACCGCCACCGCACACCCACTGCCACACCCACGCCCACCGTCACACCCACACATATACTACCACAACCACCGTCACACCCACACCGCCACAACCACAACCACCTCCACACCCCCCCCCCCTACCACACACACACATTGCCACCGCTATATAGCAATAGCGCCATCACCTACTCCACAACCAGTGCCACAAACAACCACCGCCACACCCACACCACCAAGACGAACCCATTCTCGCTCAAGGTTAGACTCACCCAAATACTTCGCGGCGGAGCAATTATCGAAAGTCACCAACTCTGACCAGGCCAAGATCGCCGAATCCGCCACTACCACAACACCTTAATGTCGCTAGACAGCACCACCATCGCTCAACGCTATCAATTCCGGCAGCTGGTTAAGTGAATCAGTGGAATGGTGGCTCATCCAAAGGCAACAGCTTCTTCTCTTCGACGGCTGTGGCGATCGAGACGTCCTCGACGCGTTGACGCTTCAGATCGGGGAGCAAATCGGCAATTCCTTTAGAACGGCGGCTCGTCGTTGGGACGTGACTAGCGCTATTCTCTGCCACAGCTCCCCTCCAAAACGCTATTACAAGAAAACCTCTTCTTCGACGGTGCCGCCTCTAAGCTTTCCTCCAACCTCGTTGCCGAACCTTTAGGATAGAGGTGTATTGTGTAGGGTTAAAGAGAGAAGTAAAATAAAGGGTATTTTGGTCCTTAAAAATTTAGTTTACAGGGTTATATTAGTAATTTACACTTTTTATGTATTTGTTGACCAAGTCAAAGGTTAAAATAGTCATTTTCTCAGGTAAAGGGGGTGTGTATGAACATTTTTGAAACCTCAGGGGTGTGAGTGAAAATTACCCTTATCTTTATAGAGTGAGATCTTGGGGTAATACCTAAGAGTAAAATCTTATGGATAAATAATATGATAAATGAATCAATTTTAAATTCTTTGAATAGTTGTAAAATCAATTTATTGATTATGAAGGTATGTTATCAGGATTCAAACTCCTCAAGTATAAGAGCTGAGTTGTATATAACTAAGAAAGACTCGATAAAATTCATATTGGAATTCTTGGAAGTTTAGTCAGTCTCTGTTAATTTCTTATCTCAAAATGGATTTCTTCATGGTCAGAGCCTATGAGCAAATTGTGTTAATATTTGTTCCCTACTTTATTATTTGTTCCCTCTTTCATAACATTTTTCTTTTACTTTCAAATTGCAATGGCAAAACCAGTTCGAAAAAATACTCATATCCGGCATCTTTTAATGTAGCAAATTTTGTGTCCATTAAGTTAGCAAAATCAAATTTCCTTTAAACCCAAAGGAAAAAAATTGGACCTGAAGCCTTATAAAACATAATGGACATAAAAGCAAAGAGTGCCTACTCTATGACATCCCGGATTTTTCGGCATTTCTGAATTTTTTAGTTTTTTTACGCCACGTTTTGCATGCCATAGACCAATTAGTGTGTCGTGTGGGTCCCGAGAGTCATTTAAGGTATTTCATTGAGTTTAGAACTCTTAGAAATGCACTCTGATCCATTTCGAACATTTTTGAGTTTTGGACTAGGGGATCCCGTATGGGTCCGGGGTGGCTTAAGTGCATGGGTATGGCGAGGGTCTAAGTGAAAGATCATTGGAGGGCATTATTATTTTATTTTTGGTGGATTGTTGCCTTAAAGTAATTTCATTAAAATTGCTTGGAGGAAATAAGTAATTAGTAATGAAATTTGGGGTTAAGTGGTGTAATTAGTAAAAAGTTGAGAGGGAGTTATATATATGAGATGTTTGGCAATCAAAGGACACTATTCATCATCTTCTTCCCCTCATTTTCTCTCTCTATATCTATAAATATATCACCTCCATGTAAAAGCTTTGAAAAGCTTCATTTTGAGGGCCTTAGCCTTTGATTTTGAGTGTACCCAAGAAAAGAAAGTTCTTCTCCTCCTTCTCCTCTACAAAACTATGGTGAGAAATTAAAGATTTGACCACTTTGAAATTTCCAAAATTCCTAGGGTTTGGATTTGGAAGAAAGGCTAGTTAGAGAAGTTATACAACATTTCTTGATGTATAAGATGATGTGATTTTGGTGGCATTGATGCATTTTTGAGATTTCGGCCTAGCAAGTTTATGGTTTTTGGGGTAGCTCCAAGAGGGAATGTTGTTCCCCTTCTCTTCCTCTACATTTTGGTGGTATAAGCTTTCGATTTGGTGGGGTTTCAAGCTTGGAGCAAGTTAGGGCTTTGCATCCTTGAGGCAGGGGTTTGCTTAAATTGTGTAGTCCTAGGTTATGGTAATCAATTCTTTATTTCCCCTTTGAAAGCATGCTTAATTTGGTATGAATTGATTAATGGTGTCCTAGGGTTTCAAGCATGATCTTCAATTGCTTAATTATTAATTAGATGGAAATCAATGCCATTTTATGTGTTGTAAAGCATAACTATTATGTTACTAAGTGTGCCAATTTGGAAGATTATATTAACTATGTGTATAATTATGTATTGCTTGTGGTTTAATTGAGGTAGATGCTAAGTATTGTGAATTAATTCATGTCTAGCAAGCTTATTATATGACAACTTGCTTACATGAGACTATCTCTTGCATTTAAGTTAATGGTATGTGGTTTGGTTGCCAATATGAAATTCTTGATGATTTATGAGCAAAAGCATGCATATTGTTCTAATTGTAATTGTGTGTTGATGATGGAATGTATGGTTGTCCTAAATTTATTGTAATGCATATTTATGACATTACCATAGCATGGTATTGGTGTAGATGGAGTGGTTTGTGGGAAGTCATGGGTGGAAACGAGTTTTCAAAATTTGTGGAGCAAAGGTTTTTCTTAAAACTGATATTGGGAAGGTATCCCTCTAACGACGGTACTAACTAGCTATAAGGACGGAATGGGGTACTAAAAGTCTGGCTAACTAGTACATCTTTGGTGTGGGTGTGTCAGAGTCAGTTGTGTGTGTGTGGTGTGGACGCATAATGCATGGCATTTATTTGACCTTTGGATCATAGTCTATGTGCTTTGAGGTTGATTTGTGATTAAAATTCCCTTACATAACCCTTTTTCATTTTACTATACTCCTAAGTGGTTATTGTTATGTTTAATCAACTTAAGGAAACGTCATTTAGGCATCTCTACTAAGTGGTAGTGATTACCCCTTATCTTAAATATTTTAGGACTCAAAGGAATGAAGTGGATGATACATCTTCACAATCGTAGGCATTGATAGAAAGTGAAATTTGACATCATTTGTAGTACACATTATTTTTTTTGTAAAATTTTGGGCTTAAGCATATACTATTTATATTCATTCCAATGGCAATGTAAACTTAATATTTTAGGTATGTAATTGGTAACAATGGTATTGAATCCTTATATTATTAATGTGGTAACCGTATTCATTTGGACCATTTTTTAGCATTTAAGGCACGTTGATAGTGGTACAAGCATTTGGGCACGCAACCCATGAATTTGAATATATTTTGTATACATAATAATGTAAACCATTGGGAATGAATTACGTTATTAATGATTGTATCCTAAATTATTTTTTTCACATGTATAATCTTATATATACATTTACACATGGCATTCTATTTTTGTAGCATTGAGTTTTGGGCAAATTTAATTGTAAGTGGATTATTAATTATAATGTACCCTATAAGTGGCGTCTTTGCTTGGACGACCGGTCGTCACTTCGTAAGACCTGTCGTCAATCGAATAAATCAAGTTTTGGAGGATTGGTTACTATTCAATAAAAAGTTGGAGTTAAGACGACCAGTCGTCCCACCCTACAATTGGTCGTCACTTGTCAGGTCGCGTGCCTGCACGCACCACTTTGTGCGGCACAAGCATGTGTGCGGGGGGCACTAGACGACCGGTTATCGCCCCTATTCCTAATCACCTGTCAATATTTGCACAATTGACTTTGGTTTCCACTTTAATCACGTTACATAAATTATTCCCTATTGGAAACCTTTATCCATGTTTTAAGACCACGTTCCAAAGTCTGTTACACACCTTACTAGTGGCGTTATTTTTGTGTCAGTGATTCGAACCCATCAGATTTGGGTCCCTACATTGTAAATGACAGTTTTACCCTTTTTAGGCTTGAAGCCATAATAAATTACTAAATAACTATTTTTCCCTTTTGGGTTTTGAACCATTATTTGGCCACGGTAAATGATCATTATACCCCTATGGACTCTAAAGCTAGTATAATGATGTGAAATGGCCGTAGTACCCTTGTGTGACCTCGGGTTAGGGTAAGGACCCGGTTAGCGGTGCGGATTCCTAGATTTGAGTTGTTATAGAATTGGTATCAGAGCTTTAGGTTCAAAAACCTAAGGACGACGAGTAAGGTTGACCTAGGTGGGGTCAGAGTTGACTTGGCGATAGTATATGCATAAGCGTTTAAATGCTCGTATGTTTATTTCATGGCCATGATTAGTAAATGTAAATGTATTAATTGCGTATTGAGTTTATTATTTATTGAGTGTGAAACCATGCTCAGCTGCTAAATGCTAGATATTTATGTGCAATTAATTATATGATTAATGAAATAATTGATTTCGTTTAAAGCAAACTTGATTAGTTACGTGCTTACTTGTTAAATTTTATTATTGAAGAAAGCATGTTATACCTAATAATATGGCATATAGTTGAGCATAACTTATGCAAGCATATTATACATGTTAAGATGATGATTATTTGAGTATGAATTTATATATATATATATATATATATATATATATATATATATATATATATATGACGGGACATATTTCATGACTAATGTACACGTGGAGGTTGTTCATCCGGGGGCGAGCGTATTGTATATATTATCATGGTTCGTTATTTATTACGGTGTCAGTCGTTCGAATATGTGTGTTGTGATCTAAATAGGTAGGAAACTTAATCGTTCCTAAGTTTATGTGTGTTTAAGTTCTTATCGAATGAGTAATGTGAGTACCCTAACTCATGCATTGAGCTATTTTGTGCATTGTTGTTTTTGACCTCCTCTTTGCTTTTATAGTACTGTGCTTAAGGACTACGTGAAGTGGTGGATCCAAGTGAAGTTGGAGAGCGAGTAGATGAAGGGTCATCCAAACCGAATAGGGTTTCACTAGGAGAGGGCCAAGATAGGGAGGTGGATGATAATCCACAAGTATCGGTAGACGATGTTATATTAGTAAGGACTGTAGCCTCAGCTTTTAAGAACTTGGTGCATACCACAGTTCATCAAGTGGTACCACAACCGATTCTTCAGCCACAGGACATGAGGATGGACGGAATAACCAGTACCTTATTCAGTTTGACAAGCTTATGAAGGTAATGTTTAATGGAGGTTCAGACCCATTAGTTGCGGATGATTGGTTAGAACAATTTGAAAAGCATTTCAGGGCAATAGTCGTGCTCAATGATTGGTTGAAGATCACTTAGCCACGTATAAGTTCATTAACGACACGGCAGTATGGTAGAATACCATGACTAGCACTCATAATATTGGCAATATGAGTTGGGATACTTTCAAAAATCTTTCTTTAATAAATACTTCCAGAAGACTAAGAAGCGGGAATTAAGAATGCAGTTTGATAATCTTGAGCAAGGTGACATATCGGTGATAGGGAATGAGAATCGCTACTGATGTGTTAGGGAATGGGGAGAAAAAGACATGGCGGTTTGTGTATGGCCTAAATCATTCCATTAGGCCATGGATGACACTTTTGGGATTAAAGAGTTATTCAAAGGCGGTGACGAAAGTGCATATAGTAGAAGCTAAAACTAATGACTGGCAAGTAATTAGTGGTATTGGGGGTTCTCAGGTACAAGGTATGAGTATGGGTACTTCTTCCACGAGTCAGGGAAGAAGGAGGCACAGAGATGTTTCGTAATATTCTCAAGAACAACGGGCGGCATACGATACTCCTACTGTTGGTATGTCTTCAGGGTCTTCAAGGATGTGTGTGATGTGCTATCATTGCAAACAGCCAAGACACTACAAAGTGTCCTCTTGATAGGCCTAGTTCTAGGTTTGTTTTCAGTGTGGTCAACCAGGCCAGGGACTATCCAAAGATAAGTTAAGGTACTACATATGGTTGATTTTTATTATAATGGGAGGTTACCTGTGACTGTTTTGTGTAACGGGGGGATATCTGTGAGTCGTGTATGTTGTAACGGGGGCTACCTGTGAGTCGTATGTCTTGTGTTATAACAGGGGATAAATGTGAGTCTTATGATGTAACAAGGGATACCTATGAGTCTTATGTTGTAACAGGGGATACCTGTGATGTCTTGTGTTGTAACAGGGGATACCTGTGATGTCTTATGTTGTAACGGGGGCTACTCGTAAGTCGTGTGTGTGTGTGTGTGTGTGTGTGTGTGTGTGTGTGTGTTGGTAATGGGGGACACTTGTGAGCCTTGTCTTGTAACAGGGGGTTACTTGTGATTGCATTGTGTAACGAGGGATAATCGTGAGTTTTGTGTGTAACAGGAAGTACACGTACATTGTTATTCTGGTTGTTACGGGGGCTACCCATGAGTCTTGTGCAGTAGCGGGTTTATCTATGCTAAAATTGTGGACAAATCCAAAAGTGTGGATTCAGATCGAATGGTGATAGTTAGTGTGTGAGCCCGTGAGGTAGGATATTGTAATACCCCTAATTTTCAAAAGGATAGTCTTGGTATTTTGTTTAATTGTTTTCTTTTCATTAATTGTTTTATTTAATGTTTTAATTGGTTTAAGTGTAATTAGTTGTTTTCTTTTCATTAATTGTTTTATTTAATGTTTTAATTGGTTTAATTGTGTTCTGTAAATTCTTTGATTATTGTTTTATTTAGTTTTTGGTTAATTGGTAATTAAAATAAATTAAAGTTACTTGTTTTCCTAAATTCACGTTACTGTAAGATTGGTGGTAAGTTGCCGACATGTTTTTCACTTAGATGGTGTTATGGGCCGATTAGGTTTCATATTAGGGCTTCAATTAGCTTTAGGTTTGTGTAACCTTATAAATAGATGTAATAATGTTGTACTAGGGTTTAAAAAAAAAAAAACAAAAAAACAAAACCCAAAACACGTCTGTGGAAATAGAGATGAGGAACAGAGGAAGTTTGCAGTAGGAATCGCCGGAGATCGTAGAAGACAACGTGGAGATTTTTAACAAAAATCTCAAAAGGCAAGTTATATCCTTACTCTCTCCCTTAGGTTACGTGTTCTTTGCATTCTTAAATAATTCTAGGATTAAATTGAATCCATTAAAACAAAAGATGTTTTGTTCGTGCTAAAAAAAAAACTGAAACATATCACTATGTGTTGTGTGCATGGAAACCTGTTAAAACATGAATTATACTTGCATGATTGTTTATTTAAATTCCTGTTGGTGAAGTAATAAGGGCTTAAACATAGACTGGGAATGTTTAGAGGTTTAGTTTCAACCTCTGGAAACCATAGTAGAAGGATATAGAGAGTGCAGAAGACGTCGGGATCGGAGAAAACGGGGCAGAGAGGGAGAGAGCCGGCTCTCCCTAAGAGGGAGCCGGCTCCTTTTTAATTTGTAGGAGGCTCCTTTGGTTTGGAGCCGGCTCCAATGCTAAAGAAGGCGGGTCCAAACTTTGGGGAGCCAGCTCCTTTATGCATTTTTCATTTTTTTTCGTTTCCAGCCAGATTTGGTTACAGGGGTTGGTTTTCAGTGGTTTCAGTTGGGTTTGGTGATGTCTGTGGGATGTATGGAGGATGCTTAGAGATAATTATTAAGGTCCTAAGAGCTGTTAATAAAATTATTTACTTGGGTAGCTCAGACAGTAGATGGTTTAAATAAATTAATACACTGGCTAGAGTTAAAGTTTCTGTTAGTAATTTTCTGAGACGGATAATATAATTAAAACATGTTTCACTGCATATCATGATCATGTACTCGAATTATATTTGTTTTGGATGAGTTGGTATCGAGTGATTTAGGTTTTAAACAAACTTAGCACTACTGGATTCTGGGAACATTATAAGTTAAGTACGTATATATACCTACTATAATTTGTGTTTTGATGTTTTCATGATTACTATTAGTATCAGTTGTTGGAGTTATGAACTTAGTTGATAATTACTTTAATATCTGTACTATCAACTGTTGGAGGTATGGACTTCGTTGATGTTTACTCTAAATGTCTGTAATATCAACTGCTGAGTCTATTGAATGCAATTTTGAAATAATCTTATCACTATATCAGTTTTTATGGAACAACCTAAACTGTGTAGGTTTATGTACATACTGTGACTATGGGAATTGATGCTTACATTAACATTGTTAGTATCAGTAATGGATAAAGCTGAACATGATTATATATATATAGTTGACTGTGTTCCTAGATGCTTATACTATGATTTTAGTATCTGTGATGGAGATATGGATTCAGTTGAGGTCTACTTTAATTATTGGTATTATCAACTGCTGGATGATGGGACAGTATACATCGGTATGGGACGGTGGTATACTAGGGACGGTTTGGTTCCAAAATGCCAAAACCTACCTACTCTGGATTAAGAATTGGATTAACTAAAAGTTAAGTCCTATTGATTGTAGTGTCATGGCAACAACTAGTTGAGCGGTACTACTAGGATTCAGGATGGATTTTAAATATATTGTTATGGTACCTCGATATGAGCTTGAGTCTCAGGATCGACGGTTAGGGAGCGTATATGTGTTGGGATGCATAGCTGGATACGATGGTTAGAGGTGTACCCTGTTTAGGTTTAGGTACACATGCCCACTTCGTGTGCGTTTTTAGCATGTTACCTCTATTCAGGTTGAGACCAGCCTGTAGTCCAATGAGAGTCCTTTAGTATGACTATATATATATACACTTACGGACTATTAGCTATTGTTAAATTGTTTAGGGTGTACATGCGTATCGGGCCTCTGTTTGGATTGTAGTAGTATAGAACTTGCGCGTGGGCCTGACCCACTTCTATTTTTCAGGTACACGACAGTTCCAGGCTTAGACGTGTTCGTGCTGAGCAGAGGTCTCTATTCACTTTTCCGATGATGTAGGATTCTCTCCATAGTTTATTTCTGGATGCTTATTACAGTTGCTTTATTTTCCGTTTGGATGTTTACCAGGGGTCCACTAGAGATGGATTCCCGAGTTGTAAATTGATGGAGTTTTGGAGTTTGGGTTTGATGGATTTTAATAATTATAATATTTTGCGGATTCTATGTTTAGTTCCTTTCAGCTTTAATTTCATTTCTTAATTCATTTTGTATTCCGTGTTCATTATAAAATATTAATTGTTTGATATTCCCTCGGGCTCGGGCCTGGGCCTGATCAACCCGTGTCTCGGATCCGAGGGGTATCACAGTTGGTATCAGAGCACTCCAGGTTCAAGTGTCTCTAGGATTCTATCATATAAGACTTTCACGTAGCATTTTCTCTTGAGTAGAGCTTAAGTTAGGATTCATTGTATTCCTTATGGTTCGTATAGAAATGGTACTGACGTCTGTCTTTTCGTGTTAACAGATGGTTAACGCTAGAAATGGACAGAACATGTAAGGAACTAAGAAGGAAAGAAGAGCGGCACGTAGGCAACAATATCTCCTACGGCGTCAGCAAATGGAGGAAGAGCAGCAAAGGCTTGGGTTTTAAGATGACATGGATCAGTTTCAAGAGGAACAGGAGAATGTTCAACAGACTCTGGACCAGGTCAGAGATCCAGAGATTCCTCCTCACCTCAATGACCTCGTTGCTCAGGCTATAGAAGCTGGGGTAACAGCTGCACTTCGGAATCAGCCTCAGGTACAACCGGCACCACTACCAGCACCGATTATTCAGACGGATTCTTGGGGAAAGGCTAGGAGCTCTTTCACAAAGGGGAGTCCACCTGTGTTCTCAGGCTCAACCGATGCGAGAGCAGCTCACCCGTGGAAACAGGACATTGAGCGTCATCTTCATTTGGTTCAGTGCACGGAGGTTCAGAAGTAGATGCTTGCTACTTTCAAGTTAGTTGGGGATGCACTACAGTGGTGGGAGTCAGTTACCACCTCAGAGGAGAGGATGACATTGTCTTATGATGGGTTCAGTGCTCGCTTTGATGAGAAATATTTTCCCTATGCAGTCAGGGCAGCTATGAAGACCGAGTTTCTAAATCTGCAGCAGGGAAACATGACAGTGGCGGAGTATGAGCAGCAGTTCACACGCTTGTCTCTCTTTGCACCGGAGGAGGTGGATACAGATGAGAAGAAGCGTAACAGTTTCGTCAAGGGACTGATGTGGTCTATCAAGAGAGCTATTACAGGTAGTCCAGCCTATACTACCTATGCTCAGGTGGTAGACGCCGCTCTACAACAGTATCAGTTAACTATGGACATCAGACAGGCTCGTGGTGAGAAGCGGGGAGATAAAGACTCTACTAATCAGTCAGCTGAAAGGGGAATGGCAATGGTCACCGGCAGAATGACAAAGGCAAGTTCCAAGGACAACAGCCTTGGAAGAAGCACAAGGGTAGTTCAGATGCTCATCGGAATGGGGCACCTATTCAGAGGCAACAGAATGGAGGACCACAGGCAGGACAGGGTCAGCCACAGGCTAACCGACAGAGGAGGCCATTTGGTACTTTCCAGGGTAGTTGTTACACTTGTGGAGAGTATGGTCATGCCACCAGGTAGTGTCCTAAAGTAGGACAGGGACAGAGACAGTATGTGCAGCAGGGACAGAGGGCGCTAGTGCCTCTACCAGCTCCACAGGTTCCACGGATTCAGGAACAGACACATCTGGCTTTAACGGCACCTCCGCAGACTTAGGGACAGGCACCACAGCAGTTGCACTATAACAGGGTGTATAACCCCATGCCACAGGATGTTCAGGCACCTCAGACTATTGAGGGTAAGTTTCCTATTCATGGTTTGCATGGACGTGTTTTATTTGATACAGGTGCTACACACTCATTTGTAGCTAGGACTTTTGTTGCTTTATCTGGGATGAGGACGAAGGTATGCACTAGACCTTAGGGTATTTCTACACCATTGGGTGATACAGCTATTATACATGAGAGTGATGGGCCTGTGACACTAGATATTGGTAGACTCAGATTTCTAGCTAATCTATTGGTCCTGGACATACACACTTATGATGTGATACTTGGGATGGATTGGTTGTCTCACTACCATGCCCAAGTTGATTATTTTGATAGATCTATTATTTTCACCATACCTGGTCAGGATATGTACGTAGTAGCTACGCCACGTTCTAAAGGGGGTGGTAGCACCTATTTGTTCCATGTGGAGGAGGAAAATGAGGAGGGGATTACTGTGTCATTAGATAACATACCGATTGTACAGGATTTCCCGGATGTATTTCAAGAGATTCCAGGGTTGCCACCTAGTCGAGAGATTGATTTTGTGATAGACTTAGCTCCAGGCACTGCGCCTATTGCTAGGGCACCCTATAGGATGGCACCGGTGGAGATGAGAGAGCTGAGGGATCAGATTCAGCAGTTACTCAGCCAGGATTTTATTCGTAGGAGTACATCACCTTGGGGAGCACCGGTTCTGTTTGTGAAGAAGAATGATGGTTCGCTTCGTCTGTGTATAGATTACAGGGAGTTGAACAAGGTTACGATTCGTAACAAGTATCCTTTGCCCAAGATTGATGACTTGTTTGATCAGTTAAGGGGAGCCACATACTTCTCCAAGATTGATCTGTGTTCTGGGTATCATCAGCTGAGGGTTAAGGAGCAGGATGTTCCTAAGACAGCATTTCTCACGAGATATGGTTCTTATGAGTTTCGTTTTATGCCGTTTGGGACGACTAATGCACCTGCAGTATTCATGGACTTAATGAATAGAGTCTTCCGGGCTTATTTGGATCAGTTTGTTATTGTCTTTATTGATGACATCTTGATCTATTCTCGGTCGGAGGACGATCATGCTAGACATCTTTGCATAGTCTTGCAGACGCTTCGTGAGCACCAGTTATATGCCAAGTTCGAAAAGTGTGAATTTTGGCAGCGGGAGGTGAAATTTCTGGGTCACGTGGTTTCAGAAAAGGGGATAGCGGTAGATCCGGCCAAGGTTTCAGCGATGGTTGAGTGGGGACAACCTATATCACCTACTGAGATTCGGAGTTTTCTCGATCTGGCAGGATATTACAGGAGATTCATCCAGGGGTTCTCCAAAATAGCAGGACCACTCACTCATCTGACCAAGAAGGGTGTACAGTTCGTGTGGGATGAACACTGTCAGCGAGCTTTTGATGAGCTGAAAAGGAAGCTGACTTCTGCATCAGTTCTGGCTACTCCGCAGAGCGGGATAGAGTATCTTGTTTACATGGATGCTTTGTTGCAGGGTCTTGGATGTGTATTGATGCAGGAGGAGCGACCGATTTCTTATGGATCTCGGAAACTTAAGCCTCATAAGCTTAATTATCCAACACATGATTTGGAGTTGGCAGCAGTGGTCTTTGCCTTGCGTATTTGGAGGCATTATCTGTTGGGTGAGTCCTTCAGATTATTCAGTGATCACAAGAGTCTGCAGTACTTGTTCACTCAGCGGGAGCTGAATATGAGACAGCGCAGATGGTTGGAGTTTGTAAAAGACTATCATTTTTCTATACAGTACCATCCAGGGAAAGCGAATGTGGTGGTGGATGCACTCAGTCGCTGACCTGTTGGTAGTCTTTCTGCTCTATTCACTACTGAGTGGAATGCTTTGAAGAGTGTGGATGAGTTATCAGATGCTTTTATGAATTGCATGGTGGTTACACCTTCCATCATTCGCAAGGTTTTACAAGCACAACTCACCGATCAGCAGTGTGTCGACAAGGTCGCAGAGATAGCTTCCGGAGAGGTTCCATTCTACTATGTTTGGGCTGATGGAGGTTTAAGGTACAAGGGACGGTTAGTGGTACCTTCTGCTGATAATTTGAGGAAGGATGTGATGACTGAGACTCATCACTCTGAGTTCTCTGTTCATCTAGGAGGTGATAAAATGTATCAAGATATGAAGCGGCAGTTTTGGTGGGCAGGTATGAAGAGGGACATTGCTCTTTTTGTTTCTCAGTGTAGTACTTGTCAGATGGTTAAGATTAATCATCAGAGGCCGCCAGGAGCTCTACAGCCACTACCAATTCCGGAGTGGAAATGGGAGAGCATATCTATGGATTTTGTGGAAGGGTTGCCAAATTCTTTCAAGGGGCTTAATTCCATATGGGTCATTGTGGATAGGTTGACCAAGTCATCTCATTTCTTGCCTATTTGCACTGACTACACTTCAGAGCAGTTGGCGAGGCTTTACATTTCAGAGATTGTGAAGCTACATGGCATTCCATTGTCTATTATATCGGATAGGGATTCGAGCTTTGTATCTGGATTTTGGAAGAGTTTTCAGCAGCCTTTAGGTACGGAGTTACACCATAGTACTGCTTATCATCCTCAGACTGACGGACAGACTGAAAGGGTGAATCAGATTATGGAAGATATGCTTCGGTCGTGTGTTCTGGATTTCAAGGGCCACTGGGAGGACTATTTGCCACTTGCAGAGTTTGCTTATAACAATAGTTTCCAGAAGACTATTGGGATGGCACCTTTTGAGGCGTTATACGGTCGACCGTGTCGATTACCGGTTTGTTGGATGGCGGTTGGAGAGAATCGATTCTTGGGTCCTGAGTTTATCACGGATACTTCTGAGAAGATAGCTCTTATTCGAGATCGCATGCGTACTACCCAAAGTAGGCAGAAGAGCTATGCTGATCGTCATACTCGGGCATTGGAGTTTCAGGTTGGGGATCAGGTTCTACTCAAAGTGTCTCCTATAAAGGGTGTTATGCGCTTTGGGAAGCAAGAGAAGTTGTCACCGCGATTTGTCGGTCCATTCATGATTACAGATCGCATTGGAGCTGTTGCTTATTGGTTGGCACTTCCGGATATTTTGGATCGCGTCCACAACGTGATTCATGTTTCCATGTTACGGAAATTTCTACGAGATGAGGATCGGTATCAGCATATCGATGTTGGGGAGATTGAGTTGCAGCCGGATGCAACTTATTTAGAGCCACCGTGTCGTATCGTCGACCGACGAGATCAGATTCTTTGTAATAAGGTTATTCCTTTGGTTCGTGTTCAGTGGAGCCATCACAATAAGGCTGAGTCTACTTGGGAACGGGAGGATACCATTCGCTCGAAGTTTCCTGAAATTTTGGAAGAAGGTAAGAGCGAATTCCGAGGACGGAATTCCTTTTGTTAGGGGGGAAGAATGTAATGCCCTTAATTTTCAAAAGGATAGTCTCGGTATTTTGTTTAATTGTTTTATTTTCATTAATTGTTTTATTTAATATTTTAATTGGTTTAAGTGTAATTAGTTGTTTTCTTTTCATTAATTGTTTTATTTAATGTTTTAATTGGTTTAATTGTGTTCTGTAAATTCTTTTTTTATTTAGTTTTTGGTTAATTGGTAATTAAAATAAATTAAAGTTATTTGTTTTCCTAAATTCACGTTACTGTAAGATTGGTGGTAAGTTGCCAACATGTTTTTCACTTAGATGGTGTTATGGGCCGATTAGGTTTCACATTAGGGCTTCAATTAGCTTTAGGTTTGTGTAACCTTATAAATAGATGTAATAATGTTGTACTAGGGTTTAAAAAAAACAAAAAAACAAAAAAACAAAACCCAAAACACATCTGTGGAAATAGAGATGAGGAACAGATGAAGTTTGCAGTAGGAATCGCCGGAGATCGTAGAAGACAACGTGGAGATTTTTAACAAAAATCTCAAAAGGCAAGTTCTATCCTTACTCTCTCCCTTAGGTTACGTGTTCTTTGCATTCTTAAATAATTCTAGGATTAAATTGAATCAATTAAAACAAAAGATGTTTTTGTTCGTGCTAAAAAAAAAACTGAAACATATCAGTATGTGTTGTGTGCATGGAAACCTGTTAAAACATGAATTATACTTGCATGATTGTTTATTTAAATTCTTGTTGGTGAAGTAATAAGGGCTTAAACATAGACTGGGAATGTTTAAAGGTTTAGTTTCAACCTCTGGAAACCATAGTAGAAGGATAAAGAGGGTGCAGAAGACATCGGGATCGGAGAAGACGGGGCAGAGAGGGAGAGAGCCGGCTCTCCCTAAGAGGGAGCCGGCTCCTTTTTAATTTGGAGGCAGCTCCTTTGGTTTGGAGCCGGCTCCAATGCTAAAGGAGGCGGCTCCAAACTTTGGGGAGTCGGCTCCTTTATGCATTTTTCATTTTTTTTCGTTTCCAGCCAGATTTGGTTACAGGGGTTGGTTTTCAGTGGTTTCAGTTGGGTTTGGTGATGTCTGTGGGATGTATGGAGGATGCTTAGAGATAATTATTAAGGTCCCAAGAGCTGTTAATAAAATTATTTACTTAGGTAGCTCAGACAGTAGATGGTTTAAATAAATTAATACACTGGCTAGAGTTAAAGTTTCTGTTAGTAATTTTCTGAGCGGGATAATATAATTAAAACATGTTTCACTGCATATCATGATCATGTACTCAAATTATATTTGTTTTGGATGAGTTGGTATCGAGTGATTTAGGTTTTAAACAAACTTAACACTACTGGATTCTGGGAACATTATAAGTTAAGCACGTATATATACCTACTATAATTCGTGTTTTGATGTTTTCGTGATTACTATTAGTATCAGTTGTTGGAGTTATGAACTTAGTTGATAATTACTTTAATATCTATACTATCAACTGTTGGAGGTATGGACTTCGTTGATGTTTACTCTAAATGTCTGTAATATCAACTGCTGAGTCTATTGAATGCAATTTTGAAATAATCTTATCACTATATCAGTTTTTATGGAACAACCTAAACTGTGTAGGTTTATGTACATACTGTGACTATGGGAATTGATGCTTACATTAACATTGTTAGTATCAGTAATGGATAAAGCTGAACATGATTATATATATATAGTTGACTGTGTTCCTAGATGTTTATACTATGATTTTAGTATCTGTGATGGAGATATGGATTCAGTTGAGGTCTACTTTAATTATTGGTATTATCAACTGCTGGATGATGGGACGGTATACACCGGTATGCGACGGTGGTATACTAGGGACGGTTTGGTTCCAAAATGCCAAAACCTACCTACTCTGGATTAAGAATTGGATTAACTAAAAGTTAAGTCCTATTGATTGTAGTGTCATGGCAACAACTAGTTGAGCGGCACTACTAGGATTCAGGATGGATTTTAAATATATTGTTATGGTACCTCGATATGAACTTGAGTCTCAGAATCGACGGTTAGGGAGCGTATATGCGTTGGGATGCATAGCTGGATACGATGGTTAGAGGTGTACCCTGTTTAGGTTTAGGTACACATGCCTACTTCGTGTGCGTTTTTAGCATGTTACCTCTATTCAGGTTAAGACCGGCCTGTAGTCCAGTGAGAGTCCTTTAGTGTGACTATATATATATACACTTACGGACTATTAGCTATTGTTAAATTGTTTAGGGTGTACATGCGTATCGGGCCTCTGTTTGGATTGTAGTAGTATAGAACTTGCGCGTGGGCCTGACCCACTTCTATTTTTCAAGTACACGACAGTTCCAGGCTTAGACGTGTTCGTGCTGAGCAGAGGTCTCTATTCACTTTTCCGACGATGTAGGATTCTCTCCATAGTTTATTTCTGGATGCTTATTACAGTTGCTTTATTTTCCGTTTGGATGTTTACTAAGGGTCTACTAGAGATAGATTCCTGAGTTGTAAATTGATGGAGTTTTGGAGCTTGGGTTTTATGGATTTTAATAATTATAATATTTTGCGGATTCTATTTTTAGTTCCTTTCAGCTTTAATTTCATTTCTTAATTCATTTTGTATTCCGTGTTCATTATAAAATATTAATTGTTTGATATTCCCTCGGGCTCGGGCCTGGGCCTGATCAACCCGTGTCTCGGATCCGAGGGGTATCACAAATATGATTTGTAATATGTAGCATGGATTTTATTATTATAATGTTGTACAGGTTATGACCGTTATGTAATAGAGCAAGGACGTATTTATGTGATTGTGTATGTGTACTCACATATTGTTTCACCAAATAATGATGTGTGTTCTATGAGTAGTTGAGTTACAATGTATTGGTTTTATTGCTAGATTAATGATAGACGAGCTTTAGTCATGCTACCTTAAGGGTTGTAGGCGTGGTTACTTAGTGACACGCAGTTACTTCTCGAGATGGAAGGTTTAGGTTATCGCTTGGTGAGATTTCTTCTTTGGGCAGGATATGATGCGATGTCCTAGGATGCGTTTTTTTCCAGTCTCGTTGATATTCCTTATGCGATAAGGGTTCAGTTTTTCCTTACGCGCATGTATACAGTTCCGTTATAAGAGCAGGGTTTGCTTATTTTTTTCTTGATTTTGTCCTGGAAAGGACATTATTGTTATGAGTTTCGTTTCTCCGTATAGGAGCTGTGCGTGCCAGTGGATGGGTGGACTTCAATTAAGTCCCCTCTCTTGTTGGAAGCCTCGGGTGAGGATTTGATTGTGATTGGATGACTTGCCTCTGTGGGAGGAGATGAAGTCTTTTATTGTGGTAGAAAATGTTTCGAGGGGTTATGACCAACAGGGTATGGGGTATGGATCATGGACCGATGAACTTGTTTTCCTAGAGTTTTTGTGTCAGTAATGTTGAATAGAAGATGTGGTATGAATTATGTGTTGAGGATGGTTAGGCGAGGTGATGTGAGCCATGTACTTCAAATTTTGGTTTGACGGTGTCTTGAGGACTAGTGTCGATATCATCTGATTTTTAGGTTGCTTAGAGTTTAGATATACGACTCCTTTAAAGGATTGTGTAAGAGTGTTACTTGAGGATTAAACCTAAGAACAAGAACAAAATGAATGTTAGGGGTGGACTAGTAAAGGCAAGTGGTCTGGCTAACCATTTTCCCTGAGTCGGTTCCGCCATTGACAGAATGTCGGGTCAAAGGTTAATGATCATTCCGTGTGAGTAATGGTGACTAGGGAAAGATGCAGTGTATCCCTTATATGGGAATTAGATATTTTATTTGGAGGTGAGTTCATGTAGAATAAACGTTGTGGATCATGCACGTAAGTGCATGGATGGTTCTTACCATTAAAGAGTTGCCCTTCTGGTTAGTGTGGTAAGTTGCTCGGTCTTAGAGCCAGTAGTTGGTTGTGCAACCATGGAATAGCTATCAGAGACAATAGATGTCGAGAATGGTTTTTATGTATATATTCATGGGGTCGCGAGTCAAGCTTATGAGTAGGTGCGTCGAGCGGTTTTGTAACCACTATCCTTGTGAGTGCCTTTGGCGTTTGGCATAGATTGTGTAGTATGTTGCGTATTGGATCTATCCTGTAGGAATCTAACAATTTTTTGGTGAGGTGTCTTTTGATGATGACGTTGGCACAGTGTTACGTTTTGGATCACTAGCGATCTTGAGATGTGTAGTGATTTTTTTGACCTTAAGTGTGTGAGTAGGTTGGATTCCACGAATTGTGTTACGGCATCATTTTGAGTTCCTTGGTAGATTATATGATTGTGAGCAGCATAGAGCCTTTCTTTTAAGGAGGGTATATTTCAAGGACGAAATCTTTTTAAGAGGGGTAGATTGTAACGTCCCTCATTTTTTGGCATTTTTCTGATTTTTGATTTTTATTTTTCTTGACGCCTTATTTTGCATGTTGTGCACTAATTAGTGTGTCATGTGGGCCCCGAGAGTCATTTAGGGCATTTTATTGAGTTTAGAACACTCAAAAATGCGTTTTGATCCATTTCAGAAATTTTTGGGTTTTAGACCAAGGGATCCAGTGTGGGTCCGGGTGGCTTAAGTGCACAGGTATGGCGAGGGCCTAAGTGAAAGATCATTGGAGGGCATTATTATTTTATTTTCAGTGGATTGTTGCCTTGAGGTAATTTCATGGAAGTTACTTAGAGGAAGGGAGTAATTAGTAATGAAATTTGGGTTAAATGGTGTAATTAGTAAGAAGTTAAGAGGGGGCTATATATATGAGATGTTTAGCAATCAAGGGACATTATTCATCATCTTCTTCCCCTCATTCTCTCTCTATATCTATAAGTATATCACCTCTATGTATAAGCTTTGAAAAGCTTCATTTTGAGGACATTAGCCTTTGATTTTGAGAGTACCCAAGAAGATAAAGTTATTCTCCTCCTTCTCCTTTACACAGCTATGGTGAGAAATTAAAGATTTGACCACTTTGAAATATTTGAAATTCCTAGAGGTTAGATTTAGAAGAGGGGCTAGATAAAGAAGTTGTAGAGCATCTCTTAATCTACAAGATGATGTGATTTTGGAGGCCATTGATACATCTTTGAGATTTAGGCCAAGGCAAGTTGGTGGTTTTGGGGGTATCTCCGAGAGGGAATGTTGTTCCCCTTGCCTTCCTCTTCTCTTTGATGGTATAAGCTTTTGATTTAGTGGAGTTTAAAGCTTGGAGCAAGCTAGGGCTTTGCATCCTTGAGGTAGGGGTTTGATTAAATTGTACAGTCCTAGGTTGTGGTAATCAATTCTTTGTTTTCCCCTTGAAAGCATTCTTAATTTGGTATGAGTTGATTAATGGTGTCCTAGGGTTTCAAGCATGATCTTTAATTACTTAATTATTACTTGGATGGAAATCAATGCCATTTTATGTGTTGTAAAGTATTATGATTTTGTTGCTAAGTGTGTCAATTTGAAAGATTGTATTAACTATGTGTATGATTGTGTATTGCATGTGGTTTAATTGAGGTAGATGCTAAGTATTGTGAGTTTAACCATGTCTAGCATGCTTATTATAAGACAACTTGCTTACATGAGACTATTTCTTGTATTAAAGTTAAATGCTATGTGGTTTTGTTGCCAATATGAACTTCTTGATGATTTATAAGTAAAAGCATGCCTATTCTTCTAATTGTAATTGTGTATTAATGATGGAATGTATGGTCGTCCTAAATTTGTTATAATGCATATTCATGACATTACAATGGCATGTGTTGGTATGGATAGAGTGGTGTGTGGGAAGTCGTGGGTGGAAATGAGTTTTCAAAGTTTATGGAGCAAAGGTTTATTCTTAAAACTGGTATTAGGAAGGTATCCCTTTAATGGTGGTACTAACTAGCTATATGGACAGAATAAGGTACCTGAAGTCCGGCTAACTAGTACATCTTTAGTGTAGGTGTGTTGGAGTCGGTTGTGTGTGTATGGTATGGACACATAATGCATGACATTCATTTGACATTTGGATCATAGTCTGTGTGCTTGGAGGTTGATTTGTGACTGAAAGTCCCTTGGATGACCCCTCTCCATTTTATTATGCTCCTACGTGGTTGTTGTTATATTTACTCGACTTGAGGAAACGTTATTTAGGCATCATCTACTAAGCGGTGGTGCTCACCCCTTATCTTAAATATTTTAAGACTCGAAAGGAATGAAATGAACAATACATCTTCACAATTGTAGGCATTGATAGAAAGTGAAATTTGACGTCATTTGTAGTGCACATTATTTTTTTGTAAAATTTTGGGCTTAAAACATGTAATATTTGTATTCATTCCAATGGCAATGTAAACTTATTATTTTGGGGTATATAATTGGTAATAATGGTATTGTATTATTATATTATTAACGTGGTAATCGTATTCATTTGGACCATTTTTGAGCATTTGGGGCACGTTGATAGTGATATAAGCATTTGGGCACGTAACCCATGAATTTGAATATATTTTGTATACATAATAATGTAAACCAATAGGAATGAACTACGCTATTAATTATTGTATCCTAAATTTTTTTTCACGTGTATATATATATATATGTTCATTTACACGTGACATGGCATTCTATTTTGTAGCGTTGAGTTTTGGAAAAATTTAATTAAAATTAGATTATTAATTATAATGTACCCTGTAAGTGTCATTTTTGGCTGGAACGACCGGCTATCTATGATCGGTCGTCAACAAAATAAATTGAGTTTTGGGGGATTAGCGAATAAATTGAGTTTTGGGGATTGGTTACTGTTCAATAGAGAATTGGAGTTGGGACGACCGGCCAGTTGTTACTTGTCAGGGCGCATGCCTGCACGCACCACTTTGCGCGCTCATGTGTGCGTGGGGCACTGGATGACCAGTCGTCCAATGCTGCTACCGGTCGTCGCCCCTACTCCTAATCACATGCCGATATTTGCACAATTGACTTTAGTCTCCACTTTAATCACTTTACATAAATTATTCCCTATTGGGAAACATTTATCCTTGTCTTAAAACCACGTTCCAAAGTACGTTGCATACCTCATAAGTGGCGTTATTTTTGTGTTACCGCACGTTAGTGATTCGGATCTACCGGATTTGGGTCCCTACATTGTAAATAACAATTTTACCCTTTTTGGGTTTTGAAGCCACAATAAATATACTAAATGACTATTTTGCCCTTATGGGTTTTGAACCATTATTTTTCCACGGTTAATGACCATTATACCCTTATGGACTCTAGAGCTAGTATAATGACGTGAAATGATTAAAGTACCCTTGTATGACCCCGGGCTTGGGTAAGGACCCAATTAGCAATTCGGATCCCTGGATTTGGGTCGTTACATACTCACTCACTAGTGAGTAGGTAAGTATTGTCCTTGCCATTGAGTCCTTATTTTCCTAAATCCCCAAGATGTATTTGAATCATATGGTTGAGAAAAGAGAGCTCGTGAGTTTTTTTGTGAGTGTTCTCTCATAGTAGCATCAATTTTGTTGATTTGTTGTCTTAAAATGTATTTCTTCTTCAACGGGCTAGTAGCCCAGCAGTACCAAACTCCTATTTCTAAAAGGGAAGTCAGGGGTTTAAACCTTAGTGGAGGCATGGGTGTGTGAGTACCAACTAAGAAAAAAAAAAATAGATTTCTTCAATACATACATACATACATACATATACATATATATATATATATATATATATATATACGTTTACATATACATATAACCAAGTGTTTAAGGCTAATGGTATTTATTCAACTTCCAAAGAAGATGTCGGGGGTTCAAGTTAGGAGATGTGAATTTGTAATTAGCTTATTTTGGTATCAAAATGTGTCTGATCAAATTGTAATTTTGTTCTATATTGAGTCTCGATGTCAAAAGTGGAACTACACGTCCAAGCACACTTGAGCATACTCTGGTTCAATGAGAACATCATGTGACTAGTATTTAATTAAAATATTATTAAAGTATTTTTATTATAAATCATAAATATTATTATATTTAATATCATTCTTATTTTATTTATAATAATGTATTGATGGTAAAAAAGAGTTACAAGTTGTAAGCATATAAAAAGAAATTTCTACCATACTTAGGGTATGACACTTTTAGGTGATATACTTGAGTGTATAATGGTGTAAGGGCCGTAAGGCTGTGAGCTTATCATTTTTCTCTTAATACTTAGAGATTTTATAAAGTGTATATTATATCGTGTTTGGGTCAACTTTGAAGACGAGACTGGTACATCTTTGTCTCTTTTTGGGCGTGCCTAGAGAAGACCACCGGTGGATATGGGTTGTATCTTGGAGTTGTACGTATTGGACCGCTATCACCTGTACGTAGGGAGGCTATATGACTTTAGGACACTGCTCGCATGCCTCTCATTATCTAGGTCAATTCTTTCTTAACTTATTTTATTATTCTCTTTTTTCCTTATATTATTCTATCAAATAATTTCTTACATTGTTGTGATAATAATGTTGTTTATTTCAATATTCTTATACTACATGATAATTCTTTTCATTGTTATATTCATGTTGTTGAAGTTGATGTATTATTCAGTTTAATGAAAATATTGATATTGTTATTTTATTCATCGATATATTGTTTATATTGTTGACTCATGTATCAATAAATTATATGCATTATTTTTTTAATGTGTTATTATTTACATGTAATTTCCCCAACACATCATATAGTAAAGGTATGTGAATGAGGATATACAATGCACATTTATATTTTAGTTGGAATAGGTTGCAATAAAGTTTTTAAATTAAAAATTGCAAACTGCCAAAGTCCGACCGGTCACACTATCTTCCACCAGTCGAACTTCAACAGAACTCAAGAATCAAAATTTTGAAATTTGTGTGATTGCAATTGTTAAAGTCCGACCGGTGGCACTATGTCTGATTGGTCGCATTTTACGAGATTAAAAAGAAAATTTTAGTTTTAGTATAAAAACTTGTTGATTCCTTAATTGTTTTACCAAGTTAGGTTCAGACTCTCTAATGTCTTTATAAGCACTTTTTCTCTCATAATTAATTACAAATTTTGAGATCAATTTTCAGCAATTTGAGAGAGCCTTTTTTTAGAGAATTTTCTCAGTGTCTGTATTTTCAATTTGAGGGCACATACTATTTCCACTTGAATGATATTAGGTTGTTGTTTCTCTTTATGAATGGAGTTCGAGTAGTATGAAAATTCATACAAATTTCATTTAAGAAGTAGAGTTTTATTTTACCTTCTCAAATTCATATTTGATTTTCGTTCAAGAAGGATTCGATCGTGCTACAAAGGGGGCAGAACATTCGTGAAGTATTCGTGTTGTACTAGGAACCCTATTACAAAGATTGAGGAGTAAGCCTAAAGTTGAGAGTGTTTGGATGAGGAGTACAAAGATTGAGGAGTAAGCTTGAAGTTGAGAGTGTTTGGACGGGGAATCACAAAACTAGAGGCATTTAACAACTAGTTCTTAGTGGGGTGGGTGTGAGTCTGTTGCTTTAAGATAGTGGATCGTTTCGCTCAAGACTATGAAAGTCACTGTGGTTTTCATCTTGATTAGTTGGATTTCTTCCATGTAGGGTATCCATGCTCAAAACATGGTGTCTCTCTAAATTTTAGATTATTTACTTGCTTTTTACTTTCCTTTATAATTTTAATTGTGTGAGTAAAATTTGGATATACAAAGGAGTAAGTTACACCTATCCACCACCTCTAGCTGTTTTTAAACTGATATTCCACTATCATTTCGCATGGCGCAACTCACACGAAACCCATAGGAACGGGGGCGGAGCAATGATTTCAATTCAAGGGGGTGTAGCGTAAAAAAAAAAAAAAAAAATTGATTGTAAAATAATATGATACTCAATGAGTAGTATAAGAAGGATAAATAGTTGACAATACAAAAATTAAAATATTAGATAGTGACTGTGTAAGGGTTTTTTTGCTAATATATATATATATATATATATATATATATATATATATATATATTACGTACCAAAGTTCTGGCTCTCAATAAATATATTATATTACGTACCAAAGTTCTGGCTCTCAATAAATTCCCTGAACAGAGTCTTACTCGCAACAAAAGCTTTAACTGAAAGTCAAACAAACAATTTATTTAATTAATAAATGCATGTGTGGCATGTAATACATACATATATATATATATAAATGCTACGTGCCTGCTTGATAAAAAACCTGAGTATGAATCCGACGTATAACCTCCAATGATTCCTTGTTACCGTGAATTGCAGCGAGTGCGAGTGGGATATGTTTATATTTATTCATGAAATGAGCAAATTGTACTGCATTAACTAATGCTTCTGCTATTCTCTTGTTTCCACCCCTGGCAGCAACATGAAGTGCTGTGTCCCCATTATCATCTTGTAGGATTCTTAACCTCTTAGCATCGATGTTCTTCAAAAGTTCCTCCACCAACTTCTCGTGCCCGTGCAAAACAGCAATATGAATCGGTTTTTCCCCTTTTGTGGAAATGTTAGCATATACTGCATTTGGATCTTTCTCCAGGAAAGCTTTCACTCTTTCCAACTCCCCGTTCACCAACGCCCTATATAGGGGTATATATTTAATTATATCATCCCTTCCGGCTTTTGATGATGGTGGTGGTGGCTGCAGCAGCAGCCGCAATGGGTGTGCTGGTGGTGGTGGGGGTGGTGGTGGCGCAGCCGTTGGCCTGTATCCATGTTTTAATTCATACGCACAATTAATTAATTGCATATATATAGACACGCATATATTCACAATGTCTCCCGCTAATGCTCGGTAATAATTTCTTATCTTCTAGTTGGTAAAATAAGGTAGGGAAAATGACAGATTCTAGGAGGTTCGAATTTAATTTCATTTAATTAAAAAAACTTGTTTACAAAAAATCAGTAAAACAAAAAATAAAAAAAGTAAAATGAAAAACTAAAAGTATAAATACAAATACGTGCATAATATATTATGTTGTATGGATTAAAAATTCGGGACTAAAAATTCTGCTATACATGCATTTTTTTTTTCCCCCCCGGTAGATAGCTATACACATCTATTACATATATATATCATATCTTTGTAAAGAAAATATAGCAAATAATAAAATAAATAAGAAATGTTACAAATAAAGAAAGTAAATTCTCATTTTTTTTTTATTTACCAAAAAAAAAATCTCATTTTATGTAAATTGGCATTATCACAATAATTGTAGAAGAAATAAACTAACTAAAGATAATTAATTAATATGATCACTTCACTAAAAAATTTCTAATTCAAAGAATCAACTATGTTTATCTACAGAAATTTTAAATTTGCTTTACCATCTGACCAAGAAAAAATTTGAGTCTAAACCACATTGAATGAAATAATATTCAAAATAATATGCTTAGCAAGCTTTTAATCCGCTTCACTCCTATTCATATTCTTAATAATTTTTGGCACTTGATGTAAACCATTTGAAGAGGAACAGGAAAAAAAATAAAAAAATAAAGGCAAACATGCCTTAGAAAATGGTAAACATATTGAAACGAATTGGTACTTAAATTATGTAATAAGTCCACAAGTATAATATATCTTACATGATCGGAGAAAAGTGGGTGTTCATCTTCACTTTCGTCCACCTTCTGAAAATGTTTATAACTATACAATCGATTTACTTCCAACACTTCCCTTTTATAGTAGAAATATTGGGTTAATTGCAAAATATGGGTTAATTGCAAAATATTCTTTCGTACTACAGACAATTTTGCAAGTTGTGCTCTTGTTCTAAAATTTGCCCCCATGCCATTTGAATTATTCCAATGAAGTCCAACTGTGTAACCAGCATTAGTTTGCTGTTAAATACACGCCACAAGATATGAAATTGAACTTCATATTATCAAATTTAGTATTGATAATAATAAAAAAAATAGAGTTTAATCTAAAAGATCAATTTTTTAATCACCTTGTCCTTGATGGGTTCTGCTTTTTTTGTTTTAATTTTGACTTAATTTATTTTTTATGATATACTCCACCAAATTTAACTCTAGGGTTTTACCGATAATGGGAAGTCACCAAAAAGATATCTCTTGAATAATATTAATGGAGATGTGGCGGTGTTGTCCGAGTGTACAAAGGTCAGACCTAAAGTGCCCCTGTCCTATTGATTTTAGGTTCGATTCTCCCCTTCCCAAACTAATTACTAACCATTGACAAGCTAAAAAAAATTATACATATTAATGGCACTACCTAAAGACCTGAATATCAACCGGTTAGGTTCATTTGGAAAAGGAGGAAATATAAATTCTTAGGAGTATTTGTGCAAAAGAGTGATTTTGTCAAAATAATAATGACTATTTTTAAATAGAGGGGATAATAATGCGAAATTGAAAGAATAGGAGGTTTTTATTTATTTATTATTATTTTTTTTTTTTTGGGGGTATAGTTTAGGCTTCTTATTATTGTTTTATTTATTTTGTAATTTATCTTATTTAATATTGTGATGATTGCATAAATTGATTAGCATACAATATTATCTTGAAAAAAATATGGTGTTTTTAGTGGCAAAAAGAAAGCCATTGTATTTTGAGTCATTATATACCAAAAGAAACAAAACCACCTCTCCAATTATTAATGATTACAATTATATTCTAATGTTTATCTAAAGCAAATATGTCATCTTATCTTTTTCTCACTCTCTCAAATTATTTTAATTTTGTTATTTTCTGTTTCTCTGCATTATGTCACTTTGCCCTGTCATGTTTCTCGATCTAAGCATTCGGGTAACATAAGCCCTAGGTTTGCTGGCAGGACCATGTTTGGATAAGGGATTAGGATGTTTGTGATTTGTCAATTAAGAGAGTGATGAAAGGGAAAGGGAAAGGGAAAGGGGTCGACCATATTAATGACTGATTACGATTTGTGGGCCTAGGAGTGTTGACATTTTTTTAAACAAACAGCAACTAGATCAACAAAAGATTACTTTTGTTGTCAAATCCAAAATATCGATAGGAATGTAAACAAAAGTAATATCACTCTTAATATGAGGCTGAGAAAGCTTGGCAAAAGCATGAGCAACTCCGCTGTCATGCCGACGGACATGACTAAGGCGAGAATAGGAAAACCGCTCCAAAAACACTTGCACATCAAAAGAAAGAGAATGAATCTCAACCGGTCCACCATCCACGCCATTCACCGCCTAAACCACCAGCAACAAATCATATTCAAACCAAACCTTATCATAACACTGAGATAAAGCCCACAAAACTGCTTTACGAAGAGAGACAGCCTCAGCCTGGGAAGCACTAGACGATGTGAAAGGGGAAAAAACCACCGACTGCAGAATCTGACCCTGGGAATTCTGGAAGACAGCCCCTCCACCACCAACCCAGTTCGACAAGGAAAATGATCCATCCATATTACATTTAACCATACCCATAGGAGGGGGCGACCAATGGGAAGAGGATGAAGGAACGGGAAGAATGGAATCATCTCCCCTTGAAGCAGTCGCCAAAGAATGGGAAGCAGTGGAGTCCTTAAATTCCCAAAACTTAGAGGAAACCCAGGTAACAATTTGCAAAGGAGAGAACAGCTCACCTTCGAAAAGAAACCTATTGCGTGCTTTCCATATACCCCAGCAACAAAAAACTATCCAACAAAGCGAATCCTGATGATCAAGCCCTTACCCCCATTGGTTCAGCAAGTTCAGCCACCATTCCTTAAAAGAACCTGGAACATTAGACATACAAACTAACCTCAACGGCGATAATTTCTAAACATAGACAGAATGAGGGCACTGAAATAACAAATGCTCAATGGATTTCTCAACCATACCACACCTAGGACACACCTGGCTTCAGGCTTTGACAAGGAACTAGCGCTAAGCCCGAGAGAGAGTTGAGGAAAAATGAGGGGGCGGAATGGGATGTGGGTAGAGAGGAGTCTGCAGGTGAATAAACCAAGCCCATACAACGGCTGTGGAGGGCAGGCTCGTAGTTGAATTGGTTGACGGAGTGATGAATAGTTCTGCAGGGAATGAGGTTCGATACGAAGGAACCGGAGAACAGGTTGTTAAACCCGAAGGTTAGGTGTGAGATGTCCCACAACAGAACTACAGGATTGGCTTGAAGCAGACAACCCCATTTGAGTATTTCCTTAATATAGATGGACTTCTTCCTCAATTCATGAAAAGCAAGCTCTGTGAACCTTGTAAGTGACTCTCCTCTTGTAACAATCTTCAATCAGTGTTCCTAGCTCGTAAGTTCCATAAGATGTTTGGTGTAAGGGAGATGTTGCTGTCATTTAGAAGATCTAGTTCCCAATTCGCCTAAGAAAAGAAGCACCAAAACAGCTATTGGTTAGGCATCGCATGGAATGCTTTCTATAAGAGATTCTGAAATATTGAAAGATGGTGGAACTATGCACTGGAAGAGCAGATTGACAACATTTCCATAAAAAATGCTGGATTTTGGGGGGAACGTTACATTTCCACAAACGGCGCCATCCATTAATGTGTAAAGAATCTATTGGATCGATTTCGAGAGAAAGGGAATCAGGAGATCTTGTCATGCAGTTTGCCAAATGATAGGCAGACTTAATAGAGAGCCGACCATTAGACTCCTCGCCACAAACCAACGCATCCTCCTTAGAGCAAAAACTAAAACTATAAGCAAGAATATTAGCCATAATGGACGGTTGAAATAAAGAGTTAAACAATTCCACATTCCATCCAGTCCCGGAGGAATTAAAAAGCTCATGCACCAAAGTCGGAGTCCCCCTAAAAGCAGGCCAGGCAAGGTACCAGAAAGACCAGGCACCCAGCGATCCTTCCAAATATTAATAGAGCGACCATTACCCACCACCCATCGAGCTCCAGCACCCAAAAGAGGTTAAGAAAACCAAATACTCCGCCAAGCCTAAAAGGGATTAGTGTAATACCCCTAATTTAAAAGGAAGTCCTGGAATTTATTTAATTGTTTAACTTGGATTTTTATTTAGTTAACTATGAATTTGTGTGATTTAATTGTGAGTTTTTAAATGACCTGTTTTATTAAGTGTTTTATTTAAATTATTAATTATTTTAGTTGCGTTTTATTTTATTTAAATTGTTAATTATTTTAATTGCATGGTTTTTGTAATTGAATTAGGTTAAATGTGTTTTTATTAAGTTAGGTTTTCATGTGTTGTTAGAAGTCACGCTTTTAGCCGACAAGGTTTATAAACTAGGTTGTGTTTTATGGGCCGAGTTTCAGTTTAGGGTTTAGTTGGACTTAGGTTTAAGGGTGGCTTATAAATATGTGTGTTTCGTTCTGTTTAGGGTTTTAGAACCCTAGTCATGGCATACAGAGAACAGAGAGATGTATAGAGGAGTCTGTGAGAGAACAGAGAAGGAAAACCAAATGATTGCCGGAAAAGCTTAGGAGAAAGACGTTGAGATTTTGAACCGAATCTCACAAGCAAGTTCTAAACCTATCTCTTTCCCTTAGGCTCGTGTTCTTTGCACGACTAATACAATTCCAGGATTTAATAAGGATTAAAAATTGAACTGGATTGCATGTTTTAAATGCTTAAAACTGGATGTGTGTTCAAGTTGTTTAATGTTTGTATTAAATTCTTCGTTGCGTAATTTCTGTTTTAATTCATGTAAGTTGATGAGTAATGATTTTAATTAGTTCTATACCATGTTGGGAATCACTGGAATTAATTTACTTTGCAAGTTTGGTGTGTTAAAACAGTTAGGGTTTGGGAATGCATAAACTGCTCGTATTAAACTCTTGATGCAAAATTCATGCTTAAATTGATTTTGGTAACTGAACAAAAAATTTAGTGGATTCTGGAATAAGTTGGAACCTGATTTAAACACTTAGGAACCCTAGGTATGAAGTTCAGTTCATCAGAAACCCACCGGAATTGAAAACGATGAAGAACAGAGAGAGAGACGGTTCACTGTTTTAAAGAGCAGGCTCTTGGAGCCAAAGAGCAAGCTCATAGAACCAAAGAGGCGGCTCTTAGGGGTCTTGGAGCAGGCTCTAAGATTAAAAGATCTGGCTCTAAGATTAAAATAGCAGGCTCTTTCTTTTGTAAAGTAGGCTCTTTCGTCGGGTTTCGGTTTTTCCGTTTTTCTGCGACTGTTTGGGCTACGGGACTTGGATTTTGGGATTTTCAGATTCTGGAAGAAGCTATATTGGGGTGTTTGGAGATGTTCTAAGATTGATTAAAATCTATGAGACAAAATTTATGCAAAATAAAACAACTTTGTTTTAATGCGACAGTGGACAATGCTTAATTAATAAGTTAACTGTGTTTTTTATATAAAAGGATGCAGAATTGCTTAACACTTGGAATAGCAGTTCTTAGCAATAAAATTCTCAATTAAACCTGTCCCAGTGTTATAAAATAAGCGTGTGGATTTATATGGTTTAGTATGCTTATTTGGCCCTAAGTTGGTTTACAGTTTGGATGGGAGGAACAGCAAGATGTTTAAGCTTTGGTATTAAAATTCTTAGTGATGATTTGCAGTTAGTCACGTTCCAAAATTATTAAAAATATATATATATAAAAAACTATGAACATTTATATTCTGTTATGGTTGATTAGAATTAATTGGTTTACATGTATAACATGTAGTATCAATTAATGAACATTTCGGAGTAGTATGGATTAAGCCTGTTAATTGATAATTATTTTATCATGCTTAATATGGAACAATTGATATTTGTACTTAATATTTTATTGTCAATTGTGGAATGCATGGATTGGTTGATAGTTATATTTTTTTTATTTATTCTATCAACTGCTGAATGAACTGGATTGTATGCACCGGTATGGGACGGTGACATACCAGGTTTGGATTAGCTCAAATTGCTAAGTCCTACCTACTTTGGAATAAGGGTACGGATTATAAAAATAGAATCCTCCTTATGTATAAGTCTGTGCGGTTGAATAAGCTGAACAACTTAAGTCTGTACGGTTGAATAAGCTAAACAACTTACTGGATTTCTTATGGAGGAATGTGAACGGATTTTAAATATATTATTATGGTACTATGACATGAGCTTGAGTCTCAGAGTCGACGGTTAGGGAGCGTATATGCAATAGGACGCGTAGTTGGTTATGCTGGTTGAGGTGCACCCGGTTAGGCTTAGGTAGTCATGCCCACTCCGGTGCGTTTTGCATGGTACCTTCTATTCAGGTTAAGACCCATATCATAGTCCAATGAGAGTCCATAGTGTGGATATATATATATATAAATATATACACAGATTATATAGTTATTGTTGAGTTGGTTAGAGTGTATATGCGTATCGAGTCTCTACTTGGATTGTAGTAGGGTAGAACTTGTTCGTGGGCCTGATCCACTCCTATTTTTCAGGTGTACATCAGTTCCAGGCTTGAGCTTATTCATGCTGAGCAGAGACGACCACTCATTCTTCCAATGACGTAGCATCTCTATTCATATGGTTTTCTTTTAGTTTTACAGTTCAGTTTGGTTTTCTTATTAGGGGTCCATAGGATGGATTCCCGAGTTGTACCCTTGGAGGTTTTGGAATTGGATTATTTAATCTATGTTATTTGGGATTTTAAGTATTTAATATTAAAGGATTTTATATTTTAGTTTTCATTCAGCTTTATACTTTTATTTTCTTAAATTCACTTTGTATTCTGTGTTCGTTTTAAAATATTAATTGTTTTATATTCCCTCGGGTTTGGGCATGGGCCTGATCAACACGTGTCTCGGATCCGAGGGGTATCACAATTAGATTCCCAAAGGCTCGTCCAAAAAGGAGCAATTTTGAAAGTATTTAGCTTTAAAAAGTTTAAAAGCCAACCCTTGTTGAGTAACTTGAAAATTCCACCCCTGCTTAGCCACTAGTGCAACATTATACGACTCAAAATTGCGAAATCCTAACCGCTCTTCCTCCTTAGCCTTGCATAAAATATCCCATTTAACCCAACTAATTTTAGCAGATTCCCCATCTGTACCCCACCAAAACCCTCGAATAATCTTTCTCATTGACTAACAGAGCTTACGGGGTAACTGAAAACAAGACATCACATAGGTCGGTAAGGCATTTAAAACTGCTTTAATTAAAGTTTCCTTACCCGCGGGAGATAAAAGCAAAGACTTCCAGTTAGCCATACGGTTAGCAATGCATTCCGAAATATAATGGAAGACATCCTATTTAGAACGACTGATAATTACTGCCATGCCCAGATATTTCGCACACAACCCTTCCTCCTGAATTCCCAGTATCTGACTTAAGCTAACACGATCCTCAGCACTAGTATTTATAGAGAAGAAAATAGAGGATTTAGAAAAAATTATCTATTATCCTGATGCCTGTTTATATTGCTGTAATAGCTGTTGCAGAAATGCAATCTCATAAATAGATGCCTGATAAAAAACAATCGAATCATCTGCAAAAAACAAATGTGAAAGAGGAGGCGCCTGGGGACATATACGGATCCCAGATATGACACGATGCTGAAGAGCAATCTGTAAAGGCAATGATAAAGCCTCGGCACACAAAATAACTAAATACGGGGATAAAGAATCCCCTTGTCTTAGCCCCAGCGTGGGTCGAAACATACCAACTGGTCTACCATTAATTAGCACCGAATATGAGACCGTAGAGATACACGCATGGATGAGTTGAATCCAATGCGGATGAAACCCCCAGTTTTTTAAGCATGG
Organism: Cornus florida; assembly: GCF_030987335.1. Lineage (NCBI taxonomy): Eukaryota > Viridiplantae > Streptophyta > Magnoliopsida > Cornales > Cornaceae > Cornus > Cornus florida. The sequence continues at coordinate 72,788,393 of NW_026775579.1, read as the reverse complement.
CCAATAAAAAGTTCCATTCAATTTTATCATAGGCCTTACTCATATCCAGTTTCAAAGCCATAAAAGCTTTTTGCCCTGTACGTTTATTTTTAAGATAATGAAGTATTTCATGAGTGATGAGTATATTATCAGTTATGTGATGTCCCGGAACAAAAGCACTTTGGGACTCACTAACTACTAAGGGAAAAACTTGTCTAAGTCTATTAGCAAGCACCTTAGCAACAATACGATAAGCAACATTACATAAAGAAATAGATCTATAATGATACACAGATGTGGGAGACTCAATTTTAGGAATAAGAACAATGTTGGTATGATTCATACTAGATAATAAATGGCCTGAATGCATGAAACTACGTACCACATCGATGACCCCATTCTTAATAATAGGCCAATATTGCTGGTAAAACAAAGGAGTCATACCATCCGGACTTGGAGCTTTGCAAGGTTGCATGTCAAAAAGCGTCTAGCGTATTTCGTCTTTAGAAGGTTGCTGAATTAAGGTCTGATTCATGTCCGAACAAACACGAGACGGAATATGCCTGAGAAAAGGAGCAATTCCCGTAGGCCTATTCGTATGGAACAGATCTTGGAAGTAACTGAGAAATATATCCTGAATCTGCGACTCCTCCTCAATCCATCTACCATTGGAATCTTTAACCCTAGATATATGATTTTGCCGTTGACGACGGGCGGTTGAGGCATGAAAAAATTTCGAATTATGATCCCCCAACCTAAGCCTAAGAGTGTTGACATCATATGACTAAAAGCAATGTAGGATCTGTAGTTTAAGTTCTCAAACAATTATGTGTTAACTGTTGGTGACCTCCAACATTTTAAAGCCTCCAAAACTATATGAGGTGTCTTTTTAAATATAATAAAAAAAAAATAGTTTTATCAAATCAGAGTTATATAACTTTTTAATTCTGTTTAACAATTGCTCGTAGGAGATAATCACAAAAAAGAAATATATGTATATATATATATATATATATATATATATATATATATTTTACCACCTTATCTTTACGTCTGTTATAACGTAGGTGTATCCTAACAATGTCATGCAAGTTGAAATCTTTGTATACCTAAAACAATGTAAGCAGACATACCCTTGTATATATTGTAATTGATAATATTACTTAAAAGTGATCGAGTTACATAAGTATGTGGACATAAATTCTTAATATTTTAAGATATGTACAAATTGTTTCTTAATATCTATTAACAGTCAAATTTTTAAAAAAATAAAATTATCAAAATACACTTATGGTGAGTCCGGTTAAATAAAAGTAGCATTGAAAGAAAAGAAACGAATTTGAATATGATGAAACGAACTTTTTTTGTATGAAAAATGTGTTGCGCAACTACTTGATTTCTCCCACGAAAAAGAATTCCCCTTGAAAGTTGTGTTTTTATAGTTTAAATTCCTATTATACCCCCTTATGAACTATGTTTATAGTATCTCCAATTGCCTCAATTATACATTATCACTCACCACAAGTCACTTGAACAAGGTTAATCAATAAAATAATACCTCATCTGTTTCAAAATAGATGTTCACTTTGAGAATTATGACTCATAATGGGAGTAATTTTTTTTTTGTAAATCCAGCACCTACTATGATAAATAAAAAAATAAAAATTTATATATATATATATATATTCTACAAGACCTTTCTTTAACACTTTAGTACTTATATTATTATGTTTGAAATCATAAGGGTAGTTTTGGCATGTACGATCACTTTTTCTTTTTTCTTTCTTTTTTTTTTTTATATAATTTCATACTATTCGAACTAACAAAATAATATTTTTCACATTTTTTAAAAAAAAAATTTCCTTCCAATAAAAATGATAGTAATTTCTTTTTATAATTTCATACTATGTATGACTTGCTTGGTTTGTAACTATGGAAATGGTTTTCTACTATCTGAAAACTGAAAATTGCCCAAAAAACTATGATTGATTCAGTTTTTTTTGTCCAAGTTATATTTTCCTCATTTTTGAATTTTCTCAAGATATATATACTATGACTAGTATTTAAAAAAAAAAAATTATATTACAATTGATTTATAAATTTTTAAAATTTTGTTACATAGTTCAAATCCGGTCACCTTAAATTTCTGGCCCGCCCTTGCCTACAACTCTATAAAATGCATAGCAATATTAAAAGCCTCTCTCTATTCCCATCTTTTTTGGCACACTATTTTGTACATCATCCTCTGTTACCTTCCGTCTCAGCTAATATTTTTACACCACAATTTTCTAAAATTATAAAAGCCCCGACTAGATATTTTTACAAACTGATGTGTCTTTCATATTTATTAAAATACTTTAAAAGTGAGAGATTCAATTTTGAATATCACTAAAAAATAATAATAATAATGGCACTACCTAAGGACCTCAATATCAACAAGTGGTTCATTTGGAAAAGGAGGAAATATAAATTTTTAGAGTATTTGTGCAAAAGAGTGATTTTGTCTAAATAATTATGACTATTTTAAATGGCATACTAATAGAGGGGATAATACAAAGGGTTTTAATGCGAAATTGAAAGTTTTTTTTTTTTTTTTTGGATGGTTTAGGGTTCTTATTATTGTTTTATTTATTTTGTACTTTATCTTATTCAATATTGTGATGATGGCATAAATTGATTAGCAATTTTGCATACAATATTATCTTGAAAAAAATGTGGTGTTTTTAGTGGCAAATATATTCTTATCTTTTAAATTTTGTTCTTTTCCCTTTCTCTGCATTATGTCACTTTTGCCCCTGTCATGTTTCGCGATCCAAGCATTCGGGTAACATAAGCCATAGGTTTGCTGGCTGGACAATGTTTGGATAAGGGATTAGGATGTTTATGATTGTGAATAAATAGAGGGCTGAAAGGGGTCGACGATAGTAATGTTACAACAACCCATGACAATACAAATTGCCCAATAAAGGCTGATTATGATCTGTGGGCCTAGGAGTGTTGTCCTCTTATGACTAGGATCTGTAGTTCCTTAGTTCTCAAACAATTCTGTTTAATTGTTGGTGACCTCCACCGTTTTAAAGCCTCAAAAACCATATGAGGTGTCTTTTTAAATATAATAAAAATATATAGTCTTCTCAAATCAGAGTTATATAATTTTTTAATTCTGTTTAACAAATTGCTCATAGGAGATAATCACAAAAACGCAAATAATTTTTTTCAAATAATTTTTTAATTTTGATTGATTCAATTTTTTAAAAATTCAGTTATAAAAATACCTATTCTAAGATAACTATAGAATAATTTTCAATTTTTTGAATTTTTAAGAACTTATTCAGAATTACAAATCAATCAAGTCCGTAATTTTTCTTTTCTTTACTTCACTTCTCTTTCTTTCACTTTAATATTTTTTTTTTTTTTTTTGTCTCACCAAACAGACCTTTAAAAACTGAAATTAATGTTTATTTTTATTTTTATTTTTATTATGTCTTAAGGTTATTTTAAGTATTTCTGTTTTTAAATTGATAAAATATTTTATTTGTTTAATTTTAAAAATGCAATTTTTTTTTTTTAAACATCAAGAAAGTTTTTTTACATATTTGGTATATAAAAAACCCTTTTTTTTTCTTTCGTTTTTTTTGTTTTATCGGGCACTTTAGCCATTTTTATATGTCAAAAAGAAACAATGTAAGCAACCATAGCCTTAGCTATAATGGCCCATAGGTAGCACATGGCAGGAACACGTTTAGTAGTCCTCATTGATAAGGACTTGCTGAATAAATATATTTAACAGAGGGGTCCACCATATTAATGTTACAACACATATCATACAATTTTTCATTAATAGCGCACTATTAAAGACACAAAGAATGCTACAAACCATGTGCCACCCCTATGATGTATGAAATGCATCTTTCATTTTCAATGCTAGAAAGCCACGTTTGTACATTTCATTATTGCCCCTCTACCAATCTTGATTTTGTCACCCATTCAAATAATTATTTTTGAAATCTATATAAACAATCAAATGTTAATGACAGATTTAATTTGTAGACATTTTGTGTTAGAGATGCCATATTTAATTTGTGAAAGGAGGCCTTTCATTAAAGTTGTTGACATTTTTTTTTATATTTTTTGAAACAAGTCATATTATCAATGGTACTCCTTATAAAAAAAAATTGTGGGTCTATTGTAATCATCTTATTTTTTATCATAATATATATATTTTTTCTGAGCACATGTCATATTATTTAAGATATTTCTTAAAAATTGGTAGATTTATTACAATCATCTTATTTCTATCATATTTTTATTTTTATTTTTGGTAAGTAACATGTTAGATTACCATTTCTCAGAGAAAAAAAAAAAAAAAAAAAAAAACAGATGATGATGCTGCCAGCTGTGCCTTTTCTTCCATGTCTTGGCTAAATTATAAGATGCATGCGGCTCTTTCTCACTTTCTTGCTCGGTTTTGATAGGTAGAGCTTTTGATGTCCCTCTTCCTCTTAAAAATTTGTTTGGCCGACTGAGAAGAGTTTGAAAACTTAGGTAAATTATAAAAAATATAAAATAAAAAAATAAAAAGTTCTTATTTTTATGCAGTCGTATGTCTTTTATAATTATTTGGAAAAAGATTTATATTTACTATAAAAAAAATTACATATTTATTAACATGAAGAAGAAAAATATTCAAATGTACAGAAAGAAGAATTTCAAGATGGAGAAGTAGAAAAGAAAAAGAAAAAGAAAAATGAGAAAACCAAAAAGTTAAAGAAAAGTTTAACCACTATAATTTATTTTCATATAATGAAATAAAAAAAAATACCACATGTATTATATTGGACGGGGTCACATTAGGGGGAACGACCCACCCCCACCTCAGCGGTTTTAATTGGTTCCGCGTCCCTATTCACAACTTATTACTTTGTTCAATTATTGATAATCTTATGTGACATGATATAAATAGTTGATGGCACAGATAAAGAAGCATTAAAGGTGTAGAATGGTCTTTATTAAACAAATACGATAAATAAATAAAAAATTGAAGGCATTACAAATTAATCTCAACTATATCAATTTTCTTTCTTCCTTTTTCTTTTCTGGCAAGTGTAGTTGTATCAATGTTCAACAAAACGAACATTATAGATTTTACACATTAGGCCTAAGTATGTCTTTTTTTTTTTTTTTTTTTTTTTGGGTGGGAGGTTAAATATCTTCAAACTATTTAATTATTTTTTTACTCTACTTCAGCCGGATTGTGTCTTGATTTTTATTCAAATTGGATGCACGGAATTGCGATACAAAATTTATCAAGCTCCACAAACTATTTCAATTTATTTCCTGCTAAAAAGAAGTAACCAACTTTTTTTGCTAAATGATACTCTGATTGTATTTATTGTTTAATTTTTCACCCTTAATCAAATAGGAAGATGGGCATACTTGACTTGATCACTATTTGGATCCATGATGTGATCAAAAAAAATATTGTGAGACTTGTAAACAGTGTTGTATAAAGTTGTTTTAAAAATGAATTTAAAGCTTAAAATCGTAAATTTCCATACTTGTTTATGCAACAATCGTGAAATTCAACTTAAATGCTAGTTCTAGTTCTTTTGATCAGACAACCTGGGTTATCATTTTGATTACTCAAATTATGATTTCCTAAAATAGATAATATATGATAAAATATTATCATTCAAATATTATAACCGTTTACCCAATCATGATAAATGGCAAACTATGAAATAAAGAAAATTCCTATTCCCAGACATAAATATTATTAAAATGGAATCATGAGAGGTAACAATTATCATTAAAAATTTAAAACAAGGTTGAAAGTCCATCTATTTAATAAATGATTTGTAATAATTAATTAACATCTAATTTCCTCATCAAAATTACACCGTATATGTCCACAATATGATGTTGATCACTGTTTCCCCATCAAAATGTATAACGACAAGTACAAATAGCCGATTATATTGAACAATGATAAGAATTATGTAAATGTTTACATAGGCTGCTTGGAATTATATATACCACATAGATATCGTTATGTATGTATTTTATTTTTCGTGTGCTTAATTATTAGCGACTTTATCTCTTTGTTGCCAACTCTGTTTCAAATGAGGCAAAATACGTCATATTCATGACATCAAAATATATAATCAAGGCTTTGGTCTTAGTGTAGGTAATTGTTTTGGTATAAAATGTCTTTCTTCTTTTTGTCGGAAAAGGTAATATCAACATTAGTTTTCTGTTAATTTTAGGACGCTAGCTCCTCTCCCATCTCATTTATCTCAAATTATTAATTGCACTCAGCTACCATAACTCTTCCTTGTATTGCATGGGTTGACAATACAAAGGACTTGGTGAATAAATAGAGATAAGGGAGGAGCCCACCATATTAATGTTACAAGGAATAGAGATATTGGTGCGCAAGCACATCATATACTACACTTATTTGAACCATAAATATAACACAATGCATGATGTGCCATGCACCCAATATCGACGCCTGACAAAACAAATACAAATGACTTTTTGATAGATGAGTACATTGACAACTAGTATTGAAAGATAAAAAAAGGTTGTATTGGAGAACATTTTCATAACGAATGAGTGGATACCCCTTTAGACCGGGCGCAAACTAATTTTTCACGTAGTACAAATCATCTGTGGACCTACTATGATGGTTGAAATCAAATGACTAAAAGTCATGTTTCTTTCATTTGCAATGCTACAGAGTTATGCTTGTAAATTCCATTATTGCCCCTCTACCAACTAAGATTTTGTCATGCATCCAAATAGTTATTTTTGAAATTTATAAACAACTAAGATTGTTATTTCTGCAACAATCGTGAAATTCAACTTAAATGCTAGTTCTAGTTCTTTTGATCAGACAACCTGGGTTATCATTTTGATTACTCAAATTATGATTTTCTAAAATAGATAATATATGATAAAATATTATCATTCAAATATTATAACCGTTTACTAATCATGATAAATGGCAAACTATGAAATAAAGAAAATTCCTATTCCCAGATATAAATATTATTAAAATGGAATCATGAGGGGTAACAATTATCATTAAAAATTTAAAACAAGGTTGAAAGTCCATCTATTTAATAAATGATTTATAATAATTAATTAGCATCTAATTTTCTCATTAAAATTACACCGTATATGTCCACAATATGATGTTAATCACTATATTATCATCAAAATGTATAACGACAAGTACAAATAGCCGATTATATTGAACAATGATAAGAATTATGTAAATGTTTACATAGACTTGGAATTATATATATCACGTAGATATAGTTATGTATTGAGTATGATTATTATGTATGTATTTATTTTTCGTGTGCTTAATTATTAGTGATTTTATCTCTTTGTTTCCGATTGTGTTTCAAATGAGGCAACATACTTCATATTCAACACATCAAATTATATAATCAAAGCTACGGTCTTAGTGTATGTAATTGTTTTGGTACAAAAGATGTTTCTTCTTTTTGTCAGAAACGGTAATATTAACACTAGTTTTCTACTAATTCACCACGCTAGTTCCTCTCCCATCTCATTCATCAAAGGACTGAGATCGGGAATCAGAACCACTTTTATAATTTTTACATAAGAGTTTCCCAGAATTCTCAAATTATTAATATCACTCATCTACTAGAACTCTTCCTTGTATTGCATGGATTGGCAATACAAAGGACTTGGTGAATAAATAGAGATAAGAGAGGAGCCCACCATATTAATGTTACAAGGAATAGAGATATTGGGTGCGCTAGCACATTATGCAACACACTTATTCAAACCATAAATATAACACGATGCATGATGCGCCATGCCTCCAATACTTTATCCTTTACAAGACGCGTGACAAAACAAATACAAATGGCTTTTTGATAGATGAGTGCATTAATAGCTAGTATTAAATACAGAAAAGCTAGTACAAGAGAAAATTTTCATGCGCAATAATGAACGGATAGATGCGCCCGTTACACCGGGTGCAAACAAATTTTTCACTTAGTACAAACCATATGTGGACTTACTATGATGGTTGACATCAAATGACTAAAAGCCATGTTTCTTTCATTTTCAATGCTACAGAGCTATGTTTGTACATTCCATTATTGCCTCTCTACCAACTAAGATTTTGTCATGCATCCAAATAGTTATTTTTGAAATTTATAAACAATTAAATATTTGGTGAAACTTTTTACCCACCATTTTTTAAGGATTAATCATTAATGCGTAGCCCGGCCCGTGAATTTGTAAACCCAAGCCCACCCAAACCTTACTCGCTCAACCGCATGAACCATTGACAAACCCAACCACCACCTAATGGCTAGATTTATTAGAATCATTTTATTATTTAGGGAGACGATATTCACATTTCTCTTTTCTAAAAATGCACTTTATTTTATTTTCTTTTTTTTTTTTAGGTCAAAAGAAAATTTATTCAATTAAAATTATTAAAATGATGATTAATGTTAAAAACAAGTCACAACTACTCAAATCATAAGTAAAATTTTGGAAAAGAGATATTGGGTGCGCTAACACATCTTGCACTACACTTATTCGAACCATAAATATAACACGATGCATGATATGCCATGCCCCCAATATCTTATCTGTTACAAGACAGCGTGACAAAACAAATACAAATGGCTTTTTGGTAGATGAGTTCATTAACGGCTAGTATTAGATATAGAAAAGGTAGTACATGAGAAAATTTTCATACGAGATAATGAACGGATTGATGCACCCGTTACACTAGGTGCAAACAAGTTTTTGACGTAATACAAACCATATGTGGATCTACTATGATGGTTGACATCTATTAGAAAATTGGGGAAGAAAAATATTCATTCATCTACAATTTTGTACAAGAGACGTGAATAAATACAGTGTTCCCTAAATAGAAAAGGAAAGAAAATCTCCTAAAATTTGTAAGATAATTCTAGAAAGATATAATAAGGTACAATAATTAGAAAAGGAAACAAAATTTCTTGGTGGAAATTCTTTTGTAGGACTAGGAGAAGATTAAGGCACAATACTCCCCCTCAAGTTGGAGCATGAATATCAATCATGCTCAACTTGCAAAGAAGACATTGAAAATGTTCACTTGCTAACGGCTTCGTAAAGACATCAACAAGCTACTTGGATGAATGTAAATAAGCTGTTCGAATCAACCCACGCTGAATTTTTTCACTAATGAAATGGCAATCCAATTCAATGTGCTTTGTGTGCTCATGAAAGACGGGGTTGGCAGCAATATGAAGAACGGCTTGATTATCACAAAATAAAGTAGATGTTGGTGAAGTGACCCCAAAACCAGCCAAAAGAAAAGTTAGCCACTGGAACTCACATGTTCTTTGAGCCATGGCACGATATTCAGCTTCAGCAGATGAACGTGAAACAACATGTTGTTCTTTAGCCCTCTAAGAGATTGGACTTGAACCAAGAAAACTGCAATATCCACTTGTAGACCAGTGTGTAATTGGACGATTAGCTCAATCAGAGTCAGCATAAGCTATAAGTTGAAGAGAACTCGTAGAAGACAATATAATACCCTTACCCTGACAGCCTTTTAGATAACGTAAAAGACGTAGAGCAGCATCTTAATGAGGTTTTCATGGAGCCTGCATAAATTGACTGAGGATATTCACAGCAAAAAGAATATATGGGCGTGTAATCATCAAATAAATAAAGTGGCCTATAAGCCGGTGATAAATGATTGGATCGGGCAAGGGATTTCCCTCAACGTCACTTAACTTGAGATTTTGTTCCATAGGTGTGCGAGCAGATCGACAACACAACATACCCATGTCAGTCAAAATGTCCAAGATGTACTTCCTTTGACAAAGAAGAATACCACGTGAAGAACGGTTAATCTCAATACCAAGAAAATATTTTGGAAACCCAAGATCCTTGATACGGAACTGAGCATTCAACTTAGCCTTTAGAGCTTTAATTTCTTCTATGTTATCACCGCCAATCAAAATATCATCAACATAGACTAAAACAAATGTAGAACCACGATACTCATCATGTTTAACAAAATAAGGAATAATCAGCTTTAGACTGAGAGTAGCCAGCAAAACACAAAGATTGAGAAAATTTAGCGAACCAATTGCGACTCGCTTGTTTGAGCCCATATAAAGACTTGTTCAATCGATAAACTCGATTCTCCCCCTACTTGTGATAACCTGAAGGAATTTTCATATATACTTCTTCATTTAAGTCTCCATGAAGAAAAACATTATTAACATCATGAAGAAAAACATTATTAACATCAAGTTGATGTAGAGACCACCCTTTGATGGAAGCAATGGCAAAAAAACACCGGACAGTGATCATTTTCATTATAATCAATGCCTTCAGTTTGTGTAAATCCTTTGGCTACAAGGCGAGCTTTATAACTCTTAATAGTCCCATGTGACTGATACTTGATTTTGTAAACCCATTTACAACCAACGGGTTTTTTGTGAGGAGGCAGAGTTATAACTTTCCAAGTGTCATTTTCCTCCAACGCTTTAATTTCTGCCTCTATAGCCTCTCGCCATTATGGGATCTTAACAGCTTGTGAGAAAGATGTTGGCTCAATACATGAATCAAGAGAATTAAGAAAAGCAGAATGTGAAGAAGACAAACGATTATATGAAAGAACTTGTGAAAGAGGATAAAATGTACCTGACCCATGAGAAGTTGATTGTTGCGGGTAATCTGTTGAGGTCACATTGTTACAAATATAATCCTGTAAGTAGAGTGGGGTTCGGCGATCATGACTTGGTCGTGTTTGGCAAAGAGAGTAAAGATCATTTTCATGGTGTGAGGAAGGTTCCTCGAGTTTTGGTTCATTTATATTGGGAAAAACTGATAAAGGAACTGAGTTGTCAGAACAAGAAGGAAATGGTGCAATATTGTCAGAGGATGGATTAATGACACTATTATCTGAAATTGGCAAAGGCATAACTGGCCTATCAAAAGGATGAAATTGAGCATCTCAATATGAAAAAATATTTTCATAAAACAGAACGTCTCTAGAGATATAAATTTTTTTAGTGGTTATGTCAAATATTTTATATCCCTTTTGACCAAAAGGATATCCCACAAAAATACCAGGTTTGGAGCGTAAATCAAATTTATGTCTTTGTGGGGAGAGGTTACGACCAAAGCAGAGGCAACCGAAAACTCGAAGATGAGAGTACAAAGGAGGTGCTCCTAGTAATACCTCATGTGGAGTTTTTCCATTTAAAACTGATGAAGGAATCTTGTTTATTAAATAGCTAGTTGTAAGAACACACTCACCCCCAAAAGAAAGAGGTAAATTGCTTTGGAAATGAAGAGCACGCGCCACATTAAAAATAACCAAGTGCAACGACTAAAATTATCAATAATAGTCAAAAAAAATAATGTGCACCTGAAATACTAGGAATAGGAAAAGCACCCCAAATATCACAATGAACCAATTCAAAAGGAAATTTTGTTTTTGTATTACTTAACAGAAAATGAGTTCTTACATGTTTTGCCAAAGGACATACATCACAGAGTGATTTGTTGGAAACAGTGACAGAAGAGTCTAAAGCAGAAATTGAAACTAAACGATCATTTGAAGGGTGTCCCAATCGCTAATGCCAAACATCAAAGGTGGGTTTCACTATTGCATAAAGACTACTAGGTTGGGATGGATAATAAAGACCATTCCAGCAGTTACCCACTCCAATCGTTCTCCTCAAAGATAGGTCCTGAAAAATGCAACGGTCAGGAAGAAAAATAATAGCACAATTAAGAGATTTTGTTATTTGAGAAATGGACATCAAATTGAACTTAAATGAGGGAACAAGGAAAACATTATTTAAACGAAAGGATGGATTAATTGAAACACTGCCAGTTTGCATAACTGGCAAATTAGAGCCATCAGGTAATTGTACCCGAGACAAAGATGTATTTTTAGTAATAGACTGGAAAAAATGTGGCGAGGAACACATGTGATTTGTTGCCCCACTATCAATAATCCAAGAATTATTAAAAAAAGATGTGAGGGCAATACCTGCTAAATTTGTAGAATGGTCATGTCTACCTTGTTGCAAAATTGCCAAAATTTGATTGTATTGCTCCTGCGAAATTGATGGTGATGCTAAAGATGGAGAACTGTTGCTTTGAGGCGCTAGTGTGTTGTTGCTTTGAGGTGCTAGTGTGATAACAGGAGATGGAGATACAAAGAGAGGCTGTGATTGGTCAGATGAAGCAGTAAACCCATGTGCCAAAGGACGAGATGTCCCAGTAGGACCATCATTAGAACGTGGCGGGAACCCATGTAATTTGTAGCAAGTTGCAATAGTATGACCGTCACGACCACAGTGGTCACAATGTGATCTTGCCCTTGACCCCCCACGATTGTTACCACGACCAGTACCTCTGCCACAACTGTAGGTTGAGGTAGTGGGACGTGTAATCTGATTTGGTGCAGGAGATGTGGCTATAGTTGAAGCATCATGGAGATTGAGAGTGTGTAATGAAAGGGAACGTTGTTTTTCTTCCTGTAGTAACAATAAATAAATCTTATTTACTGACGGTAATGGTTCCCGTAATAAGATTTGACTCCAAAATTGTGCATATGATTCATGGAGTCCCTGCAAAAATTGCATCGCATGATCTTGAAGAAGATAATCATTTATGGCTTTGGCTGCACCACATGAGCAAGGAGGAATCATCACATACGATGCTAGTTCATCCCAAAGAGCCTTCAATTGAGTATAATAAGGAGTCGCAGAAAGATTATTTTGTTTGCATTCAGAGATACCCCGCTTGATTTCAAAAATCTTAGTACTATTAGGCTGAGAAAAACGCTCCTTCAAATCACTCCAAATTTCTTGAGCAGACTCGGAATAAATAATACTCGCAGCAAGTTTCGGCACCATCGAGTGAAGTATCCAGGAGATTACCATATCATTCACTCGAATCCATTGCTCATAGGTTGAAGAAGATGGGTCTGGCATTGGAATTATACCATCAACAAATCCAAGCTTATTTTTTGCGCGTAAGGCCGTACGCATCGCGTGGAACCATGTATTATAGTTGTCTCCATTAAGAAGAAGAGAGACGAGAACAGCAGTAGGATTGTCTGAATGGTGTAAAACATAAGGGTTTTGAAAAGGGTCACTAATATGAGAAGAAGAAGTGGCCGTAACTTGAGAAGAAGCTCGTTGCTGCTCCCCAAAATTTGAAGGAATCGTTGCTATGAGGGAAAACGTGATTTTGAAAAGAAAAAACACCTAATGCTCTGATACCATATTAGAAAAGGGGTTAAGTGCAAAAAAACCTCCCTGATATATAGACTTTATGTAAAACTAGTCCCTACTTTTTGAAAATGTGAATGCAAGTCCAAAAAATTCAAAAAAGGTACAATTAATCCCTCTGACCACCTTTTTACAAAAAGTAAGACTGAAAATCCCATTTTGCCCCTCACCCATTTGTGCATATTTCAATCTTGATACCTACAAGAAATCTCTCTCTCCTCAAATTCCGTATGCAAGTAATTTTTTTAAAATTTTTTTTATCATTTCAATAGACACATAAAATAAAATTATAATTATAATTATAATTATAATTATAATTTTTTTTTTTTGGAATTTTGGAGTTTTCAACGTCTTGGCATCGAGAAATTGAGCATTGAAGATCTCTGGAGGTTGGAGTGGCAAATGGTGGAGGTGAAGATCAAACAGTGGATACGTGCAGCCAAGTTTTGTGTTCAAAATTTCTTTCCCAAAGAGAAGCAACTCTGTGAGCAAATCTTTGCAGGTCTGAAACTGTTCTAGTTGATTTCTGATTTATAATTAAAATTATGTTAGGGTAAACACAATGGGATACCCTAAATCGTGTGATTATGTGTGGGGACGGTGGTGGCGGTTTTGCAAAGCGATGATGGTGGCCGGTTGTGCGTATATTGTTGATGGGTTTAGAGAGGAGAGAGATGGTTGCGGGCAGTGGGAGAAGGTGGGAGGAGGCGGCAGCCATGGTGGGGAGGAGGGAGAGATTGAGCAGCAACAGACCTGGTGGATTAAGAAGTTGGTAATTTCCTATTGTAGGTATGGCTTGACGCCTCTGAACAACCATTCTACGGCCATGAAAATCGCTGATGGATGATGATGTTAGGGTTATCGGTTTAAAAGCTTCAGAGAGGAAGGAAACCCAATTCTAGAAGAAACAGGGGCCGATTTGCAATCTAACTTTCTGGGAAATTGTTGAAGTTGATGACATAAACAATAGCCTGGTGAAAACACATTAGCCTCTGCCATGATTTTCCACTTCCGCAAATCATAAACCCTTCAATAAATCCGTACCTTTCTTTCAAATTTCAGATAAAATCCTCCAAATTTACAAAAAAAAAAAAAAAAAAACATAAGAACACCTAGAAAACCAGAGAAATTTTGAAATCTGATTCGCAGTCTTAAATTAGAAAATTCAAAGAAGAGAGAGAGATTGGAAAAAGAAGTATCCGGCGGTGGCGCCGAAGGCTTCGAATAGGGAAGCCTCCGTTTCCACCACCATCCGAACCAGCCGAGCTCACCGCCGTTCCTTCATTGCCGGCCGATCCTCATCGCCGTCCCCATGGCTGCAGTACTTTCCCCTTCGCAGAGACATAATTCATGTGCCATGTCATCAATTTAGTCAACCTCATTTTTAAGAAATATGGGACTTTGACTCAGCCCCTTAGTAAATATGGAACCCTAACCCTATTTATATGTAATAATCCCTATATATTATATAATATAGGGTAAAGTGCATTAAACCCCCCTGAACTATGGGGGTTTTGCAACTAACCCCCCTGAATTACAAAAACCCCCCCTGAACTTTCACTTGTTTGCAATTTGCCCACTCAGGCCACCGAAAAAGATAAAAGACAATTTTACCCTTATTCAAAACTACATCGTTTCTATCTCCCCCTCTCTATTTCTCTATGTGTGTATATATTATAAATATATGTATATAATATATATATATACATATATATATAGACACAGAGAGGAGAGGGAGCACGTCGATCTCGCCGGCCAGTTATAACGCCACCTCGTTCATGTGTCGTTGACCAGCGACACCGACGGCAAGCAGCCGTTGTCCTCGTCGGCGTTCCAGATCACCAACATGTCCCATGTGTCCCGCGAAGAATAGAAGTAAAGGCGGCAAAGACCCGGGCGGCGGAGATGGACCATCACCGCCGAGTCCTCACCGGACGACCTTTTCATAGCCGACCTCTTCACGTCGGCAAACGACGAAAGCAGATCTGACATCCCAGTGTTGTCGAAGGTGTAGGCGGTGATGGACTCCCGTAACTCCTTGTGCCACACCCAGCGCGTCCTCACCGCCTCACCAGTAACTTCTTGTGCCGCTGTTCTCTGTCCTCGTCGGCGCCGTTTCTGGGTTCGACGGTAACAAAAAACCGTACCAGTTACAGAGTTCGTGATTTGGGGATTTTTTTTTTATTTTTTATTTTATTTTTGGTTGAATATTATTTGGGGAAATTTGGCAAAACCATGATCAATTTCATTTTTTTGGCTAGGGTGGATTGGTTGGGCAGAATGGTGACCGTGGAGGTTTTGGGTGGAGAGCGGTGATGGTTTTAATTGGTTGAAGGTGGTGGTGGACTGGTGGTTATGGGTTGGAGGCTTCGGATGGTGGAAAGGATGAAGGTGGCCTCGGCGGTTTCGGCTTTGGATGATGTCGGCTGTGATGCAACGACGGTGATGGACCGGCGAGGGCTCGGCCGTGAGGAAGAAATGCGACGGTGGAGTGGACCGGCCGGCAAGGATGAATCCAAGCTTCTTGTTCTGTAAATGGGTTTTGATTTTTTAATTTTTTTGTAATTTTCTTGTTCTGTAAATGGGATGAATCCAAGCTTCTATGCCTTGGATCGTTTCAATTCTAATGCCAAAGGACCGGTCACGAGCATCTGTAAAACATACAACATATATATATATATATATATATATATATAGATGTATAAGACACTAAAGGACGAACTGTCTAAGCAATGACGTTGCATAGGAAAATGTATATTTAATCATTGAGCCATGTTATGTGGTTGTATCTATTAATTCCTGATGGATAGATTCTGACGCCACTAAACATGTTTGCAATTCGTTGCAAGGATTTTAGGAATCCAGAAGCCTCGATGATATGGATATATATTTGTCTTTTAACCTGATGCCAAGGTTGCAGCTAAGTCAGTGGGAGTATTACATCTGAAATTAGAGAGTATGAGGATATGAGTATTTGAGAACTATCTTTATACACAGATGTTAAACGCAATCTAATTCTTGTTTTACTTTTGGTTTATAAAAACTGTTTTATTATTTTGTAAAACTGGTTTTATAAAATTGAATAGATGTGCGATTGCTTCTAGTGTATTGAAAGATTGTTAATATACTATAACCAAAAGCTCTTAATATTTACAAGATGTAAAAATTAATGTTGCATCTTCTAGAATGAATGTTAAAAGAAAATTTGTTATTCCTAACTCATTGTATTTTTAGTATCTATTTTGGGGTTATAATAAGTCAAAATGAGATTCAAAGATTGGTCAAAGAAGGTTTATTACCTAGTGAGGCAGATGAGCCTAAACCAAACTTGTGAATCCTGTTTTGAAGGATAGATAACTCTAAGGGCTTAATCAGCCAAATGAAATAGACATAAAGGACAATTGGAGTCGGTACACACGGACACGTGTGGTCATATGAACATCCAAGCAAGATTACTCACGTTTTGGATAAACTTATCTGATGCGACACAAGTCTTAAATTTTTGGTATATTCCGAAAGTGTCAAGACTAACGTGGAGCACAGATTAGGTAAACTTATCAAAACACTTTGATCTGATCATGGATATGAGTATTTCTTGGGATAGTGCAAAGAATATATAGTCAATGAGGGTGTTGTGTACCAGTTTTCCGCAGTTGACGCTAAATGGATTTAGGTGTCAAATGGGAATAACAGAATTCCGCTTAACATGGTTAGATCTATGAACAGTTATGCTACATTATCTCTTTCATTTAAGAGTTTAGCGTTAATGATATCGATGCGCATTATGAACTGTATTCCATCTTAGTCTGTCTCAAGGATATCTTTTGAGCTGTGTTTTTTACTAAATCTTAGTTTGAATCACATGCACATATGGGGTAGTCTTGCACATGTGCGCTTGATATGGACAAGTAAGTTGGAAACAGATCATACACATGATAGATTTGATAGCTACTCTAAAGTCACTAGGATGGATTATGTTATAATCTCAATGATAAAAGTTGATTGTTTAAACTCACTGTTTATCTATAGGAGGATCATATTATAAATCACATACCTGGTAGCATAATGTTAGGGAATATGGTATTAGTACTAGTTGTACCACAAGATGAACACATTTATTATAGAGATTTAGAATTATAGATGAATTCCCTATTGATGCGTCAGCATCATCTTGTACACAGATTCCTGCATTAGTACATTGATTTAGTGGGAGGATTATCATCCAATCCGATAGAATCATGTTTTTAGGTGATACTTTTATGGACATCCCTGTCAAACATGAGTTGGACCCAGTAAGCTACACGGAAACGTGAATCGATATGGATACAGGTCGTTTTGGCGAGTTGTTATGAAATCAGAGTTGGAATCTATGTATTCTAATAAATTCTGGAATCTTGTAGAACTTTCTAGTAGGGTAATACCTATGGAAGGTAAGTTAGTCTACAAAAGGATACTAGAAGATTTCTTAGGAATTAAATCATGAGTGTATAAGGGAATGTCATTATTTTTCTAATTCTTTATATATTGATGACATCCTACTCATTTAGGATGACATGGAAGTTTTGTCATCATTAAAGAGGTAGTTGTTCAATTATTTTGAAATAAAAGATTTTCAAGGTGTAAGCTATATTCCTAGGATCAAGCTTTTGCAAGATCAAGTTAAAAGGAAAATAGGCTTCTCTTAATAATCTTACATTGATAAAGTTTTGACCAGATTTGGTATGCAAAACTCAAAGAATGAGTTCTTGCGTTATTGACATGGATTACTTTCTCTAGTAAGTAGTTTTCCAAGACTAGCAGATGAGATTGAGCAAATGAGACTGTAACTATATGCTTTGGCATATAGGAGTCTCATATATGCCATGGTCTATACCAAATAGGACATCCGCTACATTGTAGTGATAGTCAGAATATATCAGTCCAATCTTGGACTTGATAACTGGTCTGTTGTAAAAAATATCATTAAGTACCTTAGGAGAACCAATGATCTCATACTCATTTATGGATGTGATGATGTCGTTCCAGTCAGGTATAATAGTTCTGTTTTCAAATCAGAAGTAGATACTATGAGGTTCATGACTTAGTGTATGTTCACTTAATGGATAAGAAATCAGTTAGTAGATTGTTAAGCAGATTTCAACTGCTAACTCAAACCTGAAGGTGGAGTACATTGCAGCCTTAAAGGCAACAAAGGAAGCCTTTTGGTTTGATCTCACTGATTTAGAGGTTGCGAAGCATACTAGCCTATTATCGAGCTATATTATGACTATAGTGCAGAAGTAGTCCAAACCAATGACTCAAGGTTCCATAGAGGAACAAGGTACATTGAGAGGAAAGTATCATGTCCTACATGATACTGTTCGGCAAGAAAATGTACTCATGGCTAGAACATTGCATTGGAACACAACTTTGTTGATCCATTAACAAAGGTGTCATAGATCAATAGTTTTTATCATCATCTGGATAACATTGGAGTTAGATGCAATTTGAATTGGCTATGAGGGCAAGTGGGAGTTGTTGGGATTTATATGCCCTAGCATAGAAAATTCCTATTTGGATTATAGTGACATATGTTCCTGACGTTTCTGAAATATTTATGCTTGATACAATTAGTGAATTCAATGTATTATGTTTCGATTCATTATAGAATTGATAGTGCCCACTTGATTACAAGAGATATTTATATATGTATGTGATGGCGATCAATACATGAATATAAATAGTAATCATAAATTGTTCATAGTCGGTAATTATGGATGGACTCATAATTAATTAAGACTTAAACTGGATCCGCGTTAGGTTAAGATATATTGCGAGAGCCGTCGTATGTAATTGCTCCCTATCACTGTCATGGCTTTTGACTCTTAAGCATGAAAAAAGTATAAACTCTTTTATTAATTAATAATTACTTTGATTTGTTCGGCGGATACTTCGGGATCCTTAAACCGGCACTTTGGGTAATTATATAATTAATAGTTAGAGGGTTATATTTTCAATATTTGCATCATTACTACTTGAATTTATTTTGTATTGATTATGGTTGATCACAAAGTAAATTCGAAGGCCTTCGTGTGTTTTTAGACAAAATGATTTATTATATATTTATTTATTTAAATTATTATTTTTGTCAAACAAATGTTTTATTGTGATCGAGCCAGACATAATCAAAGGTACCAAAATAAATATATTAATTAAGTAGTCGGATTGATGGCTTTATTTATCCGATAACTAATTATGCATAGAGAGGTCAAAGTGTAACATTGACTTAGAGGTTATTTATTATTTAATTGGAGTTTAATTAATTTCTTTTAGTGGAGTAGAAATTAATTTATGAATTAATTGAATTGGGTCCATAGACCGGGCCAATTATTAATTCATTATAGCCAATAAAATAATAAGCCCAAAGAATTCTCACTCATAGCCCAACTTGATATTGGAATCCTATTAGATTTGAGACATGTGAATTAGAGATTGAGAAGGATTTGTTGTTTCCTTTTCTTTATCTTTATGTTGCTTGTAAATATAGATAGTCTATGTATATTTTAGGGGTGATTTTTATGAGAAGGAAAAAGGAATATATTTTCTCTCTCTAGAAAATTAGGGTTTATGTTCTCATCTAATGGAGGCTCCCACAAGCCTAGTTTTTCAAGGTCATTCATGGAGGCTTATGAGTGATTCCTAAAGGCAAAGCAATTACCAAGAAGATGGAGATCCAAGGAGAAGATATCTTGCTAAGGGATTTACAATAAGTGAAAACATTCACTTTAGAGGAAAGATTTAAAGGTTTACTCAGACCTTTGATGTAAGTATTCAATCTGTTAATTGAATGATACATCATATTTTATTTTTGCATAAAACTTGTCTCTATGTGATGAATCAAGATCTATGAACAATAATCCCTCAAAAAGTTTTTTAAAACTAGCACGTTTCCTAACAACATTAACACTGTTGTAATCGAAGAAAATAGAGATAATGCATCTGATATCACGAATATCATAAAGGGGTTATGCCATAGGAACCTGGGGTTCCCTGCATGTGCTGACTTGGAGTTCCTTGAATTCTCTGATTCATTATAATTTCCACCTGGTAATGTGAAGGCTGCGGCAAACATAACAGTGACAATGAGTGTGGCCACAATTGTACAGGACGTTGCTGTATCTCTCATCCATTGTTCTCCTTCTTTGACTAATTTAGAATACCATGTGGTGAACAAAGCATGAGGAGTTTCTCCATTATCATTGGGACGAATTCTATATGAAGATGGTACCATCCCCTCCACCTCCTATCATGGTTAATGAGAAAGACTAATTAATTTAATAAAGAAAGTCCTGAGTAATTAAATACTAATTTTAATCTAGCTATATAAAAAGTTATTTGGATGATATAGAAACATAAGGTGAAGAGATTAGCACCTTGTACCATTGTAGTTCTCTCTGCACTTTCATAGCCGCACCTGGAGCTTTATTAAATTCCTTCCAAAATTGTTGTTCTCCTTGATAAAGCATTTTTGAAGCTTCATCTGGAACTCCTTTGGTTTTAGCCGTTATGATGGGGAATGCAGCTATATGTAGCATGTTGTTACTTCCTACCAGAATTCCAATGATTTTGTTTCTCTGTTCAACACTTAAACCATAAATGAGGTTCCATATTTTCTCCTGACGGAAAGCAAGTGCAATGTGAAATATGGTTCCGCTTTCCTTATTCCCCCATAACAAAGCAGGATTCGACCTCAGGACTTCCTCAACAAATTCAACATTCCCACATTTGATGGCTCTTTTTATGGCCTCAAAGTATACTCCAACATATTTAGAATCAAAAGTCCATTTGGGGTAACACATAAAGCCGAGTAATTTATAGGCTTTCTCGTTTTCCTCCTTCATATCAAATTTTAATATATTACCTGTAACTCCTAAGTAGAAATACCAAAAATACAAATAGTTTAAATAAAGAAAAGTATTAGGAAAGCGTGCAGTAGTAACCTTATGAATAATAGTACTCTGCGTACCTATTAGTAATGCAGGAACAATTAGAACACATAACATTAATCCTTTCAGAAAACGGAGCACTGTTATATATAAGAAAAACAGCAATTGAATTGTCTCAGTAGAACATATACAATGGTTTTGAAAAATTAGTTTAAAAATAATTCCTAAAACATATAATATAATATACAATGGTTTTGAACCCTGCAGGCATCCTCCCCATATTGGCCCTCATCTTAAGTTACCAGATGTTATAGACACTGGCCGTCATAAATCACAAGTACAATGCATGGAAACCAACATAGAGGTGCAAATAAGATAATTCTGTCAAAAACTAAATAGAAAAACTTTATGATAAATTTGTTCAAAAAAAATTTGTTACGAGAAAAAAAAATTTTGTTTGAACAAATTTGATGAGATTTGATTTTTTTTAATAACTTCTAATCAAAGTCATATGAAATGACTTTTATACACCTATGATGGATTTTTTTGGTCCATTTTTTTTCAATGTTCAACCAACTTCAGGGGGTAATTTGCAGGTTTCAGTAAATACAAAAAGGGTTATTTATTTATTTATTGGTAAAACAACATTTTAATTATAAGGTTATCTGTATAAATTTAATAGCTGAAGGGTATTTTCTGATATAATTTTGGTTATCGATGTTGGTTTGTCCAATGGATAGACATGGCAAAATTTCCTTTTCACAAAGGATACAAGTACATGGGAAGAGAGATCAAGAAATTACCCGAGGGAGAGGTACGCACAGCACGAACCATCCAGTCGCCGAGGACATCAGCACCTACTAAAAAGAAAAAGGATGATATATCATTTAACAGAAACACATTTGATCAAAGTTATAGTATTATTACTCTTTTTTTTTTTCAAAATAAAGAGTTCATTAACAAGAAACAAACTAATACAAGATATCAAAGGAACATACTCCCAGAGCTAAAAGAAGCCCAGTGCCACCAATCCCAGATGAGAAAAGAAAAAGTAAAAAAGTGAAACAAATGGAAATAGAATCGAAACAACAGAGAACACACTAATATTTAAAGCAAATTTCCTAGAAATACAAACAGGTAGGAGATAATTCCATATAAAGAGAGATGGAATTGAGAGCTATAAATGACTGCAAGTCAAACAAACAGCAGGACAAATAAGTCCAAGTAAGGCCTGTGCTCAATAATTGACGGACTCCAATGGAAGACAGAGATAAAAGCAGAGGACTTTGAAATTTAATGATTGCAGAACAATGTAATTGGGATAATTCCCGGTTAAGTTGCAAATGTTTGTTGCTATCAGTAGAAAGAACTGTTGGGTTTATTTCCTTCTATATGGAGGAAAGCCCAAGTGGGTTTTATTAAAAGCAAGCCCAGCCTTTAGGGAAAAGAAAACCCTAAGGAAGTTAGTATAAAAAGAGAGAGAGGTTAGCCGCAAGTGAAAGTACAAAGAGAAGAAAAATGCAGGTTTTTCCATTCTGCCAAGGTTTGACCAAACATCCGGTCCCGCTTCGTACATGGTTCAATCAAGCTTAAATTTAGAGGAGAGGTTTAAGACTCAGTGACGCACAATCTGAACGGTGGAGATCAGATTTTGAGCTCAGGAACAGTGATTCGTGCAGTAACTGGGTTTTGGTAGAAAAACGCAAGTTTTTTTAGTCTGCCTAGATTTCATCAAACATCCGATTCCGCTTCGTCCGTGGTTTGATCGAGCTGAAATTTGGAGGAGAGGTTCACGACTCAATGAGTTAAAATCTGAAAGGTGAAGATCAGATTTTGAGCTCGGGAACAGTGATTCGTGCCCGTGAACAGTAACCGGGTTTTAATATTTTTCTCTCCAATTCTCTTTGTTTTTTGCCAAGATTGTTGCTATCTTGATGAGATGTTTTGTAGCCTCTAATTGCGATTAGAGAAGACTTTGTGTACCCATTATTTGGTTGATAGTGGAGATTTTAACTGGACTAGGTCCCGTGGTTTTTCTTCCTCACACTGGGGAAGTTTTCCACGTAAAAAATTGCTTGTGTTCTTGTGGCTTTATATGATTGATTGTTTCTCTATTATTTTCAGCACATATAAAAGTAGAGATATACTATCTTTGCTTGCATATAGGAACAAGAATTATTCCGCTGTGTTTGTTTATTGTTATCTCTCCCAACAAAGTGGTATCAGAGCTTTAGGTTGACAGATTGCCAAGTTGGCAGTTTGAGTTATGGAAGCAAATACGAGTAGAATGATTAATTTAAATGGTTCAAATTATCACATATGGAAAGGAAAAATAGAGGATCTTCCTTATGTGAAAGATTATTACCTACCGGTGTTTAATGCTGAAAAACCAGAAAACAAATCTGATGTGGAATGGACTTTTTTACATCGACAGGTGTGTGGGTATATCAGGCAGTGGGTAGATGATAATGTTTTGAACCATATTAGTAGAGAGACAAATACACGTTCTCTATGGAGTAAGCTTGAATAACTATATGCTAGAAAGATTGAAAATAATAAATTGTTTTTAATTAAACAGATGATGGCTTTGAGATACCAGGACGGGACTCCTTTATCTGATCACCTGAATACATTCCAAGGAATTAGTAATCAGTTGGCTGGAATAGGTATTAAGTTTGATGATGAGATACAAGGGTTATGGTTACTTGGTTCATTACCGGACTCGTGGGAGACTCTCAGAACTTCATTGTCTAACTCCGCTCCAAAAGGTGTAATCACAATGGATATGGCCAAGAGTTGTTTGCTAAATGAAGAGATGAGAAAAAAAACACAGGGATCCTCTTCACAGTCAGAGATCTTGGTTACAGAAAAGAGGGGGAGAAGTAAGAGCAAAGGTTCGAAGAACAGAGATAACAGCAGAAGCAAGTTCAACAAGTTTGCAAATGTTGAGTGTCATCATTGCGGGAAAAAGGGACACATCAAGAAATATTGCAGGCAATTGAAGAAAGAAAATAAGAATGAGAAAGGGAAGGGAACTAAGAATGGAGATGACAAAGATGGTGATGACAGAGTTGCTACCACCACTCCTGCAGACTTCCTCATTGTTTATGATGATGAGACAATAAATGTTTCATACCATGAGACCAGTTGGGTGATTGACAGTGGTGCCTCAATTCATGCTACATCTCGGAAGGATTTCTTTACATCTTATAAATCTGGTGATTTTAGAACAGTAAAGATGGGCAACGATGGCTTGGTTAAAGTCATTAGAATTGGGGATGTGTATCTGAAGACGAATAATAGCACGAAGTTAGTTCTTAGAGATGTGAAGCATGTTCCTGACATTCGTTTGAATTTGATTTCTGCAGGTAAACTTGATGATGAAAGGTATTATAGCACTTTCAGTGATGGTCAGTGTAAGCTCACTAGGGGTGCTATGGTTGTGGCTCGAGGCATAAAACACTCTGCATTATACGTTCTGCAAGCAAAGATCTCCAACGACATTGTTAATGCGATGGAGAATAGTGATACAACAGAGTTGTGGCACAAGAGACTGGCTCATATGAGTGAGAAAGGATTAGCTCTACTAAGGAAGAAAAGTCTACTATGTGGACTGAAAAGTACACTTCTGAAAAGGTGTACTTATTGTTTGTCTGGGAAGCAGAGCATAGTCTCCTTCAAGAATTCCCCTCATTCGAGAAAGTCAGAGATACTAAATTTGGTACATTCAGATGTGTGTGGCCCTATGAAAACAAGAACACTTGGTGGCTCCATATACTTTGTGACCTTCATAGATGATCATTCAAGGAAGTTGTGGGTATATACCTTGAATTCAAAAGACCAAGTGTTAGCAATGTTCAAGCAATTCCAAGTCCTAGTTGAGAGACAGATTGGGAAGAAACTGAGATGCATTCGTACTGATAACGGCAGAGAGTATTCTGGTCCTTTTGATGAGTATTGTAGACAACAGGGTATCCGGCATCAAAAGACAACTCTAAAAACTCCTCAGTTGAATAGCGTAGCAGAAAGGATAAACATGACACTGGTTGAGAGAGTGAGATGTTTGCTTTCACAAGCCCAGTTGCCAAAATCTTTTTGGGGGGAGGCATTGAGCACAGTTATTCATGTGTTGAATCTTACACCTTGTGTTCCTCTACAGTTTGATGTACCAGACCGAGTTTGGATAGGTAAGGATGTATCCTATAATTATTTGCAGGTTTTTGGGTGCAAAACATTTGTGCATATTCTAAAAGATGAAAGGTCCAAACTTGATGTGAAAACGCGACAGTGTATATTCCTTGGCTATGGCCAAGATGAGTTTGGGTATAAGCTTTATGATCCAGTTGAGAAGAAAATTATGAGAAGCAGAGATGTCGTGTTTGTAGAAGATCAGACGATTCAGGATATTGAGAAAGCAGGGAAATCTATGTCTCAACAAGGTGATATATTGACTGATATGGATCCAACTCCTCTGAAGAATCTGCCATCTCAGGTTGAGAATGATGGTCAAGATGACCACCAGTGTATAGGTGATGTGGATGTTCCCTTACAGGTTCAGGGAGATGTTGAGACTGATGAGCAGTTGACAACGCCAGAGATTCCACCAGTGATTCCATCCAGAAAGTCTGCCAGAGACCAACGTCCTTCCACTCGGTATTCAGCAGAGCAGTATATGTTATTGACTGACAGGGGAAAGCCCCAGTGTTTTGCAGAAGCCATAGAAGATGAACAAAAGACAGAGTGGGTTGAGGCCATACAAGATGAGATGCAGTCATTGCATGATAACCACACCTTTGAGTTAGTGAAGCTACCTAAAGGAAAAAGAGTTTTGGAAAACAAGTGGATTTACAAGAAGAAGCAAAATGAGTTATCTTCATGGCCACGGTACAAAGCTAGATTCGTTGTCAAAGGGTTCGGTCAGAGAAAAGGTATTGACTTTGATGAGATCTTCTCTCTAGTCGTAAAGATGTCATCGATCCATATAGCACTCGGCCTAGCAGCTAGTCTTGACTTGGAAGTTGAGCAGATGGATGTGAAAACTGCCTTTCTTCATGGTGATTTGGAGGAAGAGATTTATATGAAGCAGCCAAAGGGTTTCAAAATGAAAGGGAAAGAGGATTATGTGTGCAAGCTGAAGAAAAGCCTATATGGTTTGAAACAAGCACCGAGACAGTGGTATAAGAAGTTTGAGTCTGTTATGGGGGAGTAAGGCTACAAGAAGACAATTTCTGATCACTGTGTATTTGTTAAAAAATTCTCTGATGATGATTTTATTATTCTACTGCTTTATGTGGATGACATGTTGATTGTTGGTAGGAATGCTTCAAGGATTGACCAATTGAAGAAGCAATTGAGTAAGTCATTTGCTATGAAGGATTTGGGGCCAGCAAAGAAAATTCTTGGCATAAGAATCAGTCGTGATAGGAGTGCCAAGAAGTTATATTTGTCACAGGAGGAGTACATTGAAAAAGTGCTTCAGAGATTCAATATAGACAACACTAAAGTGGTTAGCTCTCTCTTGCTACCCACTTCAGATTGAGTACAAAGCAATGTCCTTCTACAGATAAGGAAAAGGAAGACATGGAAAGAGTTCCTTACGCCTCGGCAGTAGGAAGTTTGATGTATGCAATGATTTGCACAAGACCAGATATAGCCCATGCAGTTGGTGTAGTTAACCGATTCTTGTCAAATCCGGGAAGAGAGCATTGGAATGCAGTGAAGTGGATCATGAGATATCTTCGAGGCACTTCCAGTTTGAGACTTGGTTTGGGAAACGGACAACCATTGTTAGTTGGCTACACAGATGCAGATATGGCAGGGGATGTGAATACTCGTAGGTTAACTTCAGGTTATTTGATCACTTTTGCAGGTGGGGCTGTAGGTTGGCAATCGAGACTTTAGAAGTGTATTGCTCTTTCTACGACAGAGGTAGAGTTTATTGTAGCAACGGAAGCGACTAAAGAGTTCCTATGGGCAAAAAAGTTCTTGAGAGAACTTGGTTTGAAGCAACAGAGGTATGTGTTGTTTTGTGATAGCCAGAGTGCTATTCATCTTGCTAAGAATTCCAATTTCCATGCAAGATCTAAGCACATTGAGGTACGATACCATTGGATCAGAGATGCATTGAACAATAAGTTACTTGAACTTGAGAAGGTTCACACTGATGATAATTGCTCTAATATGTTGACAAAGACATTACCAAGAGAGAAGCTTGAAGTTTGTTGTTCGATCGCCGAGATAGCGATTCCCTCCACATAGTCGGAAAGGGGGAGATTTGTTGGGTTTATTTCCTTCTATATGGAGGAAAGCCCAAGTGGGTTTTATTAAAAGCCCAAAGCCTAGCCTTTAGGGAAAAGAAAACCTTAAGGAAGTTAGTATAAAAAGAGAGAGAGGTTAGCCGCAAGTGAAAGTACAAAGAGAAGAAAAACGCAGGTTTTTCCATTCCGCCCAGATTTGATCAAACGTCCGATCCCGCTTCGTCCGTGGTCCAATCAAGCTGAAATTTGGAGGAGAGGTTCACGACTCAATGACACATAATCTGAACGGTGAAGATCAGATTTTGAGCTCGAGAACAATGATTCGTGCCCATGAACAGTAACCTGGTTTTGGTAGAAAAACGCAGGTTTTTCTAGTTTGCCCAGATTTCATCAAACGTCCGATCCCACTTTATCCGTGGTCCGATCGAGCTGAAATTTGGAGGAGAGGTTCATGACTCAATGAGTTAAAATATGAACGGTGAAGATCAGATTTTGAGTTCGGGAAGAGTGATTCGTGCCCGTGAACAGTAACCTGGTTTTGGTATTTTTCTCTCCAATTCTCTTTGTTTTTTGCCAAAATTATTGCTATCTTGATAAGATGTTTTGTAACCTCTAATTGCGATTAGAGAAGACTTTGTGTACCCATTATTTGGTTGATAGTGGAGATTTTAACTGGACTAGGTCCCGTGATTTTTCTTCCTCACACTGGGGAAGTTTTCCACGTAAAAAATTGCTTGTGTTCTTGTGGCTTTGTGTGATTGATTGTTTCTCTATTATTTTCAGCACATATAAAAGTAGAGATATACTATATTTGCTTACATATAGAGAGAAAAATTATTCCGCTGTATTTATTTATTGTCATCTCTCCTAACAAGAACAACTCTAAAACTGTATGTTAATATTACCTCACTTCAACACCAAAAATAAAATACAAAAAATAAAGAAAATAAAATTACATTTAAAGTACAAATGTAGAAATCATGTTTCTAGATGATAGCTGGTCAATTTTTTTATTTATTATTATTTATTTTTAACTATGTAACTCACACACGCATCATTTGTACCATCTAGAAATATCATTTGTATGACAGAATGTATCAATCAATTAATTGCATGGAACTTAATTGGAGTGCCAAAATTAAGTATAAATTAGGATTGTTGCTGACACTAGCTAATTAATTGCATGGAACTTAATTGGAGTGCCAAAATTAAGTATAAATTAGGATTGTTGCTGACACTAGCTAATTAATTGCATGCAATGAATGAACGAATTTATTCAACTAAAATCAAGGTCATGCTATAAAATTTTCGGGAAAAAAAAAAAAAAAAAATCAAGGTCAAGTTAATTGATAAATATAACTTGATCTGTTATAAGTGCGGCACCTGCGGACGACTAATTGGGCCGGAACAATTTAAGATTCATGTAAAATGATAATAAATAAAGACAAAACAAACGAGCATAATTCATTACATTTATATATCCATCTTTCATAATTTGTGAACTGATTTGCACTTGAGAATACTGCGACCATCTCTGCCATTCTATACAAGCCCTCTTTAAAAGTCATCAATTCTGGTTGCTCCTTCTCCCATAAGTCCAATGCGAAATCTATGGATGCATGTATCAATCATATATATATAATAAAAATTTGCATGTATCAGCAGCTAGCATTTATAAGTTTTCATTCAAATCCAAATATAAGATGCATACTTGTGTGTGTATATACTACATACCAAATCGTTGGCTCAATATCAATTCGTTGAACAACGTCCATCTATTTGCTTCAATATTATCTGAAAGTCAGATATAATTAGAGTCCTTGATCAATATTGAGAATAATATAGAAATTTTAAGAGTAAATATTAATTAATTAAACGCAATGCCAATGATGACTTAATATAATTTGAGACGTTAGGCGACAATATTAAATGAGGCCTTTTAAAATTATACGACATTGTAGTTGAACTCTTATACTGTAAATTTTCATGTAATTTTTACTCATCGCTAAGGCATCAAAATAGTAGCATAAAAATTCATATTGTAAAAAAATATATCAACATGTGACGCATATTTACTTGGAATAAATTATATGGACTAGACATGAAATCTGATCAAATTACACACTTTATATAGTGAGCATAATACCATGAAGAACTTAACTTTCAGTAAGAGCTGATTAATTCAATTGATACTGCAGGACGAAAGATATAAATAAAAAATAAAAAAATAAAAAAAAAATGCATTTTTCGTAAAATTAATATTATGAGCAAAAGCATGAAGAAAATTACTTGAAATTATTTTTAAAATAAGTAATAACTGCAAGTCTTTGAGAGTGATGGCATGGTCTTAATTTTCCTCAAGTTTAACATAATCCCAACTTTAATTTAGGTTGTTTAAGTCTGTTGATTTTGTTATGTTAACAACTGAGTAATTTTTTAAAACAATAAGAAAAAATTAAAAATTTTGTGTGTAATTTAAATTTTATCATATAAATTTATATATTTAACTTTGCATTTTTAATATAAGCAATCCATTTTAAAACATAAAGAAAGATATTAAAGTGATCAAACACTTACCAAGTGGGGAGCCTTAGGCTTTTGCCTTAATGTCCTAAGGTTTAAGCCGGGCCCTGGGCAATGCTACACAGTATTTTAATTAATTAATTTTTAACTTACTTATGGGCGAAGATGCATGGCATCAAGCAAACGGCTAAACCCGAGCATACTTAACATATTCTTGTTGTCGTAAATATATAGCAGCGAGGGTGAGTGGGACTTGTCCATCTGCATCTCCCAATCCCATCAGTGTTTCTGAGCTATTAGCTAATTTAAATGCTATTGATGTGTTAGCACCCCTGGCAGCAATATGAAGTGGTGTCTCACCATAATCGTCTTTTTTACTTAGCTTTTCTTCATCATAACGTATCCTGTCAAGAAGCTCCATAGCCAACTTATGATGGCCATGCGAAATAGCAATATGAAGAGGTGTTTCCCCTATTGTGGATATCTTAGCGGATATTGCTCCTGGATGCTCATCCAAATATGCTTTCATACTTCCCAAATCACCCTTCACCAATGCCCTATACAAATGTAGATATTTAGTTGCATCATCCCTACTTTCACCTGCCTCTGCCCTTTCTATTTCTGATGTTGTCGAGCTGCCTGCATTAACTCCATCACCCCTACTTTCAGCTACCATTACTTTTTCTGATGACTGACCTTGACCTGCATATATACATTCAAATTTTTTTATATAATATAATTTCCTACCTCATTTTAGTAGTTAATAGTTATAACCTACTGAAATTGAAGTTAAGTGTTAGCTGATTAGTGTGTATGTTTGTCTTATTTACAATTAGGACAAAAGAAGAAAGAGAGCTTTAACACCATTTATTCGAAACTACTTAATTTGAATTTTACCATTTGCACAACATTAACTCAAGTGAACCAAAAGGCAAATGCTGAATTACACTCCAACTTCAATCCGAAAAGCAAATAAACATGCCTTAGAAAATTGTAGACATATACACAGTAAAAAAATATACAATAAAAATATCTTACATGATTAGGAAATAGTGAACTAATCTCTTTCCTTTCCTCCACTTGTGGAATTAAGTTTATAATTAAACCATACAATCTGTTTAGGTCCAACACTTGTCTTTTATACTAGAAATATAGGTTTAATTGCAAAAAATTTCCCTATACTATAGACTTTTTGCAAGTTGCCCCATTGTTCTAAATTTTCACCCTATACTATTGAAATATTGAAAAGAAGTCCAACTGCCTAACCAACAATAATTTACCATATATGCTTTCATATATACTTCCAAACTCTTCCTTCACCAACGCCTTATTGGAGAAGTGTTTTCCTATTTATTCTTTACTTTGATGGAAAGTGGAATCAAGGTTACTAAAAAGGAAAACTAGTCCTCTCTCTGTCTTTATAAAAGTGCATATATCCCATCAATTATGTGCAATAATGAATACAACACGTATAATATTTTTGTGTGCAAAAGGCCAAGAGAGAGAAATCGGTTTCCATGCTTTGGCTATTGCATTCTATCTCGTTGTTTGTTCTGCAGAAAGGATCTCGAAATTGGACTTAATCTCTACGTTATTTGCAATCACAGATCGATGTATTTATATCTAACTAGTATTTATTTATACATTATAGACTATGTGAAAAAATAATGAAGTTTTAAGATCCTAGAATTCATGTTTATTTGTGATGAATGGCTTAACACGAATAATTATAATTTACATTTCCAGCTCCTTTGCACAATATATATGAACTGTCCAAGTACCTGTGTCCAAATTTTGGACACTTATATTTCGTGTCCCTGTGTCCTATAATTTGATAGATAGATGGATTCGACCTCTAAACACGTACCCGTGTCCGACACTCATACCCGAATCCATGTAACATAGATCAAAAAAATTCATTAATAGAGTTTAGATCTCACCAAACCTCCAAGGGATTTTTCGATAAGCATTGGACCAAGTGCACGTTAAACCCTCTTGCCATCATTGCAGTTATAACCTGTTGCAATATTTAAGAACTGTAAAATTTTCAGCCTATCCATCTCTTATTTATTTATTTATTTTTCTTTTTACGAAATCTCTTTCTTGTGATTTTATAGTCCAAACAAAAATAACTTTTATCATCAATAACTGAAATGACAGTTGTGATATTTGAAAAAAAAATAACTATTAATTTGAAAATTACGATTATAAATGTAATTTCGAGATTGTAGTGTAATATTAGAAATAGTAAAAAAAAAAAAAATAGAGAGCCGATGTGCCTCCCTATTCTTTATTATATTTTTTATTTTTATTTTAATTTTGGTAAGTAACATGTTACATAACCATTTCTCTAAAAATCTGTTTGGTAGAAACAAATTAAGCACAAACAATGGGCAAAACTCAGGGTTTAAAGTAGTGAAAAACAATATTAATGAAGGATAAATAAAAGAAATTGAAGGAGTAACTAATTAATCTCAACCATATCAAATTTCTTTCTTTTTTTTTTGTTTTCTTGGCAGGTGTAGTTGTAACAATGTTAACAAACGAAAATAATTTATTTTGCACATTAGGCCTCAATTTGTATCCAACCATTCTCATCATCAGCCGTAGTGTTTCCTGATTTTTATTTCCCCTCATTCGCAAATCATTGAATGTTTTATTTCAATATATTTTGATTGTATATAGTAGTTATTCCTGCTAAAAAGAAGTTTTACCAATTTTTCGCTAAATGATACTCTGCTTTGGCTCTGTTTCTTATTGTATTTATTGTTTAATTTTTCACAATTGGAACAAGCTTAATCTAACAAGCAGGAAGATGGGCATTCTTGACCTGATCACTGATTTACATCCATGATGTGTAAAGGGTACAAATCTTCATAATCAAACTTGAATTGGTCATCCCGGAATTGACTATAAAACAATTATTGTATCACCCAGGTCAAGAATCGCAGCCAAAATAAAAGTCAGATTAAAATTGAAACATTCTCATACAACATTTTGATGTATAAGCAAATAATTGTTTGTTCATGCCACAAATTATAAAGTCGAGTCAATATGCTCGTCTCGTTTGATTATAGTACATTTTTAAAATCAAACTTGTGGAGACTAATCTTTGAAACTGAATCCCTATATCAATATTTAAAACTAATCCATCACTGTCTAATTTAATGTGGAATCCAAGAAATGAAGAAATCTAGAAGGTGAATCGTCGTGTGACATCGTTTACTGATAAAAAAATATATAAGAAAAATAAAAAAATGTTGTGTGTTCATGTGATTCAAGATACTTTTCTCCAAGCTGGTTAATTTTGACATTGTCCTCAGCTTTCAACTATATATAAATATGGGTTGTGAAACAAAACTCTTCATACTTATCCTTACTTCAAAGCAATAACCACCTTCTTCCAGTGAAGCTACAATGGCAGAAACAGCCTTCTCCAAGGCCATCCAAGTCTTGGTGATGATCATTCTTGTAGTGATCACGTTGTTCGCGTCCTCTGATTCTGCTACTCCAGTACTTCAACTTGGTTTGTATATTACTTCATTTTTTAAATCAATTTTTTTTGCTTTTCATTTTAAATTTTCGAATGAATTTTGGAGCTGCAGTTTGTGTTCAAACTGGTTATAAAAGAACATCATAAGCTATCCGTGTAGCAAAAATTGCTTGTTATAGTAATTGATGATGTTTAATTTTTGGAACTTACAGAATATAGTTTAGGTCTAGACTTTGAGACCAAAAAAAGACACAGAAAAAATATATATCAACCAAGTTTGATCTACTCTAACTATTGCTCATAAGGTGTAAGTATATAAATTGTAGACATGAAAATGGTGACAAGAATATAAAAATCCAATATTGCTTTTAAGAGCTTAACTGGATCAATTATTATTTTCCTTTTGCAGAACGGAGGCTTCTTGGCGATACATATAACACAACTGGACGAGGAGGATATAATTAACCAAACTCGTAAGAGACAATATATATATATATATATATATATATATATATATCATCTGTTACTCAATAAGAGGTTGATCGAAGATCCTACATGTTCATAGCTAAATCAAGAAATTAAACTCTCTTGTTCTAGTTATATATATGTTGTGTTTGGAAGTTCAGTATTTCAATGTGTTGTATTAAAGTAGTCACCCTTTTATAGTTTTATATATATGTTTTGCTTGGAAGTTCAAATTCAATAGTATTTCAATGTGATGTATTAAAGTAGTCACCTTTTTATGGTTATATATGATGTGAAAATGAAATTTGAGATCTCCTTTTTTATGGTGTGTGCAAACTCAACATCTTCTCAAGTTTTCTTCTCCACTCCTTCCAAAGAAAATGGATTTAAACTTTAAAGCATACAACATTCTTTACATAGAATTTGAAGCTTAAATTTTTGCTCCGTTAAAATCTGATTGATTCACTGAAAGTTTATAAAACAAATTTCTTTTAATATACACTTAATTATATGACTAGAAAATAAAACAGATCTCGTATTTGTTTCTGTAACAATCACGAAATTCAACATAAATGCTAGTTCGAGTTCTTAGGTGTGAGGGATGTTAGAATCAAAAGCAACCATATATTCCACGTAGACATTATTTATTTATTTATTGGAATGGTTAGGAGACCAAAGGGGAGCCCAACATGCCAGGCTAGCCCAAAAGTGGAACCTACAAAACTGCAGCCCAAGAAGAGGCCCAGTGCTCTAGTCTAAGAATTAATCAACAAAAAGCTACCAGAGAAAAGCTTGCATAATAAAAAAAAATAACCGTTGATAATAGAAAGTGACTCAGCAGGTATATAAAAAAACTAGTAATTTTTTTTTCGATAATGGGAATGTCCATGCCTTTCCCCGACTAATCCACGCGACCCATGCCGCAAGCATGAATTGTATAAAAACAAGTGTTGTCTTAGGACTATATATGGACGACAGGCTATGAAAAAAGAAATTGTTTCTTAAACACATGTTACTACATTACTCAATTTCAATTATTTTGTTAATTATTAACAGGAAAATGCAATTATAGTAAGCTCTTCGCAACCCACATTACTCATAAGTGTATTTAAATAAACTTCATTGAATAACTTGATAATTTTAAAAAATGACAATATATAAATTTAAATAAATAACTAATATGAAACGGATGAAATAACACGTATTTATTCTTCACCATTTTGTTACATATTTTGAGTCAATTTATAACTGGAAAACCTTTGTGTCTTCAATTACAAAATTAGTATCCATTTTTTTTTCTTCATAATTTTAGCCCATGAATTTTAACATTATTGAAAGACCCTACAACTCTATAAAAAGCAAGGAATATTAAAAAGCCTCTCTCTATTTATTAGAATCAATTTCTCTCTCCACAGTATTTTGTACATCATTCTCTCTATTACTCTCAGCCAATATTTTACACCATAATTTTATTAATTTATATATACATTTGGACTTCTTTTTTTTACCTTCATTTATTTAATTTTATCTTATTTCCTAACATCTGCAACTTTAGACTTGAAAGACTAGTGATGCCACTGTAAACAATGCAATTTGTGTGCCTCTTCTTTTGCCGAGCCAATTCAATTTAGAGTTTTTATTAGTTGATCTCTTGTATAATTTTCCCACTATATTTATATATATATATAGATATTATTCTCTTTGATATATGTGATTTTTCGATAAGTAAATTTGTGTATATTGAAATAAAGAGATTTACAACGAGACCTAGGCCCAAATAGCCCCAAAGACAAACCCAAAATCCACCCAAAAAAAGGCCTGATGGGCTATCTGCTAATAACCATACAAATCTGTATCAACAGTAATGCACCCAAAAGCCCAACTGTAATCTACTTACAGCCCACAAAAGCAAAGCCCAAAAGCAATCCCTGACATCAGAAAAACACCTATCTTATGTCATCCCCGAATTAACTAATTGCATCACCCACATCCACTGCTAAAATAAAAGTTTGATTAAAATTGAAACATTTTCCTACACCATTTTGTTATATGTGCAAATAATTATATATATTTTCTTTTGACAAAATTGTCTTTTCATGCCATAAACCATTTAGTGCGCGCAAACTCAACATTTTTTTTTTTATTATTATTATTTTTTAAGCAAGATGGTTTTTTATTGATCAAGCAATCATTACAAGCTCAAATTTTATTTTATTTTATTATTATTTTTATTTTTTTTATTGTGTGTAAATTAAGATCTCTTGTAAGTTTTCTTCTTTGCTACGTTCAAATAAAGTGGATTTAAAGCATACAATTTTAATAATTGAATATTAAGAAAACAAAATTATTTAATAGTGACACAATTACTTTTCGTCACAAAATTATTTAGTGGTGACAGAATGAATTTCGTCACAATTCACCAACTCTCGTAACAGCAGCTCACTCGGTCTACTCAATCTCATATCAGTCATTCACTACTTCTATATA
The DNA here is from genome assembly GCF_030987335.1 of Cornus florida. NCBI lineage: Eukaryota > Viridiplantae > Streptophyta > Magnoliopsida > Cornales > Cornaceae > Cornus > Cornus florida. The sequence continues at coordinate 72,751,948 of NW_026775579.1, read as the reverse complement.
TAGTAATCGCTCTTATGCATTGCCTGTCTTAACATCCTCATGTAGTAAAAAAATTTAGTGACAAAATATCGAATATTAATGACTTTTTTCTCCGTCACAAATGCACTCTTTTGTTGTAGTGAATAATTATATAAGTTTCTTTCTTATATAGTTATGTTCCTAGCATAATTAAAAAATAATACAAATCCCATATTTGTTTCTGCAACAATCATTAAATTTATCATAATTGTTAATTCGAAGTTTGAGGTGTGAAACTAATTGATTGTGGACGTAGACTTTCTAAATCACACCACATAGATTGTTATGTACTTTGTGGATGATTGTAATTTATCTATTTATTTATTTTTCGTGTGCTTGATTGTTTGAGTGTCTTTATCTATTTTTTTCGAACTATCTTCTAAAACGAGGCAACATACTTCATATTTATGACATCAAAATATATAATCAAAGCAATCCTCTCATTGTTGGTAATTGTTTTTGCACGAAAATGCTTCTTCTTTTTGTTTTACAGAGTAACCATTATGCGTTGATGACATACATTATAAATAGGGCAAACTACAATGACCTTCCCTGAGGTTTGGACTAATTGCAACTAAACCTGAGGTTTGCCATTTTGTTGCAAAGACCCCCCAACGTCAGATTTTACAATAAATTTACATATCTACCCTCATTATTATATTATTAAAAAATTAAAATACCTAGAAATAACAAATGACCTTTTTACCCAATAACATTTATCCTCTTCTTCTTCTCTATCGTCTCCACCAATTACTCTACCCAGGCCACTTCTACCATCCATCATCACCACCCACAGTGCCACCATCACCACCAAAGTGGGTTTGTATAGCAAGTGACACGCGGGTTATATGCGTGTATATATATATATATATATATATATATATATATATATACCACCACCACCAAGCACCATCTTCACCACCCCTACCAAGCACCATCTCCTCTTTTTCTTCTTCAAAACTGAAACCCATCTCCAATATTCAATCTCAAGCCTATCTCCTCAGGCGGCGGTTCCGCATTGTACAACAATGCTTTGAATGTAAGCATCTAGGTTAGACCGAATTGAAGGCAAGCTAATCGGCCAAAGGCAAGGTTTAGACGCTCTATTGATTCCAGCGAAACAAAGAAGAAAATAGAGCTAAACCCAAACCCTGATGAAGAAGATCATGCTGAAACTCCATTGATTTAGGCGAACTCGAGTGACGAAGAAGGAATATGAATGAATCGGTGATGGTGGTGGTGGTAGTGGTGGTGGTAGTGGTGTTGGGTTTGATTAAGACACTACAGTGGGGGTGGTGTTGGGTTTGATTAGGGTTCTGCAATCGGTGTCGTGATTGTGGTGGTATTGGGTTTCGATTACAATCGGTGATAGTGGTGGTGGATCGATGAGGGCTCTGCAACCGTGCCACCACAAATTCCTCAAGCGGGTGGTGCAACAGTGGTGACGGACCGGCGAGGATGAAGATGGGCTCGGCTGCGGTGGCTCAGATATATGTTTCGGCCATAATGGACGGTGGGCGGTGGTGATAAATTCACGGCGAGCAAAGACCTGGGCATGGTGATGGCTGCCGTAACTAGTTCGGAAGCTTAGCGGCGATCACGGATTACCGTGATTGGTTCGGAAGCTCAGCGGCGGTGGCGGACTGCCATGACTGGTTCGGATCGGACTGGTCTGATATTTATATATATATATATATATATATGTATGTATGTATGAATTTGCAACCATATATGTATTATGTGTGTGTGTTTGTGTGCGAATTTTGCACACAAACACATTATTTTATTTAGGTGTTGCAAATGGATTTAACAGAGCTGCAGAAGTGATGGTGGCGATGAAGAAGTGGTGGACTTTACCCCAAAGTGGACAAATGACTTCCGGCTAGGTCAGGCTCTGATACCATTTGTAACGATCCACTCCACTACATGGTATGATATTGTCCACTTTGGGCCAGAGCCCGCACAGTTTTACTTTTGGACTTTACCCCAAAAGGCCTCATACCAATTGGAGATGACACACTTACATAAAAGTACTTCATCTTTCTCTCTCCCAGGCAATGTGGGACTTGTGCACCCGTAACTCGCCAGTGTGATAGCCTGACAGTGTCTCTCGCACCCGCCCACTGCACACCCGCCCACAAGGTCATCACAATTCATTTAAGATTAACTTTTAAAAAAATGATGAAGTCTCCCTATAAACAATTAAAAAAAATGGATATAAATAAGAATAAAGTGAAAAAAACATTCCCTATACACAACTAAATATCTAACAAGTTTGCCTCCTTGACAAATTAAAATGGATAATGAAACTCAATATATTAAATTAAATTTTGTACTTTCAATATTACATTTAAGTGTAGTCGCTGATGCTTTCTGAAACAACACGCCTAAGGAAAAAATTTTAAATGCTTAATTAAAGCTATTATCATTTTCACTTTGCTACATGACTGGAGGAGGAGTATACAATTATTTAAACTCCATCGATCACGACAGTGAAGGGAAAATAGAGTTTAATTCATCGATCTTGTCACTAAATAAGAGGCTGAACTTTGATGCTTGGACCAAGAAATTAAACCATTTTGTACAAGGGTCATTTTTTTTTTTTTTTTTTTTTTTTTTTTTTCGGTTAAATTAGTATGAGAAAACTTTACAAATGTATATGGAGCATTCCCAAGGAAAACATTGGGCAAAAGCCCATACCAAAAACAAAAAAATAAAGGCAACAAGCCCATAGCGAAAAGTAAAAAAATAAAATAAAGGCAACAACAAGCCCATTGCAAAACCTTGGCATTGAGAACTAATTCCAATTAAAGGAATGCTAAGCAATTATTCTTACACAGTCGCTCTCTTTATTGGCTACTTTAAGTCTCATTATTCATTAATTACTCTTTCTCTATTATCAAAAAACGTAAAAAATATAACCTACTTTAAAATAAAAGTAATCTTTAAAAACAAAATTATCCTTTAAATTCTTTTTAATTACCTTTCTTGTATGTCCTCTCTCAATCCATATACGTGTGTGCGTGTGTATATATATATATATTTTCCTACCTTTATTTCTTTCTTTTTTATTTCAATTGTGGCAGCTAGTTATTTTTTTCCTTCTTTTTTTTTTACTAAATTGTTGCCATTAGCCTTTTTACCCGTCCTTCCTTTCATGTATATATTTTTTTTTCAGTTTATATATATTAAAAGGGGCTAATGGCGAAAACAGAAATATATATATATATATATATATATATATATATAGAAACTGAATGGAACGATTTGTCTTAAGGTCTATGTAACTATTTTATTTAAATCAACAAAGGGAAAAATAAACTGTTAAAAAAATCAATTTGTTATTTAGGCTTCATAAATAGATGTAAGCAAAACTACAAATTATTCTTAATGCATCTAATTTGTTTAATACAATCAAAGAAAAAAATAAATTGTTAAAAAAGACCAATTTGTTATTTAGGCTTCCCAAATCGATGTAAGCTAAGCCTATGAACAGTTCAAACTAATGTAAAGGAGGCAAAGAAGGGCGCCAAGGAGGATCAAAGTAAGGAACTAATCTATCGTTTGCCATGACAGTCCCATTTACATGATACTGAATTCGTTCCACTCTTCGAGTCTCAAAATCATAGCAAAACATCACGCTTCCCCGCCGAATATACACCAGTTTTGAATTCCGAGGATGAAATGAATCCAGACGAGGATATTTTTTAAGCCGACGAATGTAAGGATTACGACTAGTGGCGTTATAGTTAATGAGGTTCAACTTCTTGTAACCCACAACTTCCTTCAGCGTCCATTCGCTGCTTGGTACAGTGTGACATAAACTATAACTAGAAAGCTTCTTTTTGAGAACCCACACTCTGAATTGATCTTCCTCATCTATGGCAAACCGTAGACAACCATCCGGTGACTGTCCCAATATAAATTTCATAGATTGCTCTCTCTTGCAGCAACGATCAGGAAACCTTATCAGCCAGAGACGATTTTCCCCCATGTTGGGATCATAAGCGGCGAAATGACCACTAACTCTCCAGTAGAAGATCCCATCTATTGATCGACCTCCATTCGACTTCCTGCGTGAAAATTCAGATGGAGAAGTGAGAAACGATTCACTCCATTTGCCTGTTCGAGAAGAGAAAGCTTCTATATGTATTCTGTCATATGTGGCTGGCTCCTCTTTCTCAAAGAAAGCTGCAATTACTTTGAAATGTACCACGCCATCTTTGCTACATTCTTCACACGACAAATTCACAAAGGATGGATCGTGTCCATTGTTTGGTGTAGGAAGAGCAAACCATTGGTTTTTGACGGGGTTACAAACGTAGTACAAACGTGGTACAAACTTTAAACTGCAAAAAATTAGGCCTTCAGGAGAACTCTCTCTAACTAGATAGTTTTCAATGTAATCCAAGTTTGTAACTTTCCTTTCTTTACAATTTGGAAGGAATGAAAGCTGAAGTGTTGACCGATCATTGGCAAGAGTACCCCGGAAGAATCCCAACAATGGGGAAAGAGAATTCTTTCTATGGGACTGGTAATTGACGCAGAAAATAGGACCAGAGATCAAACGGTTCCATGTCTTGGATACACACTTGAACTTGAAGACAGAGTGTAGAGGCAATCGAAGCAAAATCTCATTTACAAGGTCATCGCAGTGTGACACAACTTCCACACTGCTAAAGCAGCTGCTGCTGTACACCATTCTCTTGAAAATTAAGGTGAGATTGTCAATTGAGCAAGTAGAATAGGTGATATATCCAAAAGGAGATCAATAAACAAACAAATAGAAATTAAAATCACACACAAAAAAAAAACAAAGAAAATGTGACAGACAAAAAAAAACCTGAATAAAATAAAGTAATTGTAACAACTAGAGAAACTAAAAATAGTTTCATTTTAACTAAAATAAAAATTATGAACTTGTACAAAAATCAAAACACAGCATAATTCTAATCCCGCAAGGTACAGCTAGCATCAGCTCCACTCCCAACCCAGGAAAAAAAAAATAAAAAATAAACATTTTTTTACCCATAAATTGCATACCCAGTCGGCATAATTCATCAACAAAAGGAGATCAAAGAAATTAAAATCAAACACCAAAAAGAAAGATAATTGGACTAAAAAAATTTAAGGAAATAATGGTAACAAATATAAAAACTAAATTCTGAACTTTTACCGGAACAAAACACACCTCTAAACCTACCGAAAACAAAAAAAAAAAAAAAAAAACACACACACACAACTCTAATCTGTGCATCTAGCATCAGCTCAACCCCAACCCAAAAGAAGAAGGAACCCCCGAAAAGAAAATTTAATAACACATTCTTACCCATTAATTGCATACCCAATCGGCACAATTCAACAACAAATGGAATTTACAACACAAAACCCAAAACAAAATAATCCAAATTTAATACGAAGAAAAACATCAAATAATGAGATTCGAGTGAAATTGGATCCCAAATAGATCGAAATTATGATTTACCTGAACTTGAAGAAACCGATCTGAGAGAACTATGGATTGGATTTGGCTTCTCCAAGTGAGCTACACTTACCAGTGGATTGATTTGGAAGAAGGGAGCAGCTTTTTAGGGCTCAAACGAGGAGAGAAGACACGTGTGTGTGTGTATATATATATATATTTATTTATTTATAAGCTGTTTGACCATCCTAATAATAGTAGGAAAAGAAGTTGCCAATCAGTTAATTTCCTAATCAGATAACAAAAAAATATATATTTCCTTTTACTAATTAAATTACTCTTTTTTCCCACTCGAAATTCAATATGAATGCCTCTCTTTTGTATTTAAAATAGAGACCAAAACACACATCTATTATATTTATAGTTTGATGCAATTTCTCATATATACAAAATACTCTCAAAATATGTAATTCTATATATAAATAAATTCTAACTAATACAATTAAGGACACAAATTAAAAATAAATAAAAATACATGATTTTGTAAAATGACAAAAAAAGACACAAGTTAAATAAATCCTAAACTAACACAATTAAGGAAACAAGTTAAAAAAAATTATAAATACATGATTTTGTAAAATAACAAAAAAGGATACAAGTTAAAATAATCTCTCTCAGTTCTCTTATCTCTCTCTTCAATTAGGTGTTGGCATCTGCTAACCTGCGCCAAACACCATTGCTTGTCTATTTATAGATGGAGTTTCAATAGCAGCAAGGTACCCGAATATGAAAATACCTTAAACAGACACAAAATTCCAATTTCCCAAATTGAGCATTACTTCATTTATTTAAGATAAGACATGTATATGAGAACTCATGCCTGATTTTCTTTCATAGATCAAACAAACTTGAAATGCACCTTCTCAAAGATAGAAGGTGATTGCAAAGTTGGATCAGTGAATGAGGTTGCAGGAGTACATGTGAGGGTGTAAAGGTCCAAGTGGTTAAGGTTAAAATTGTACTTTTCAAAAGCGAGTAAGGTTTATTTGGGCATTTTACAATAAGAAATGGTAATTTTGATATTTTATTTTTTCAAATTAGTTGACTTTTGACATACCTAACAGTCAACTAACAAAGGAGGTATGAGGACAAAGTTTACCAAACTTGAAGGGAGGTTCCCTTTCTTTTTCACTGGTTTAATCTATTAGCAATTTTGACAAACGTGAAGGGAGTTAGAGTATTTCACCCTTAAATGTAATAACTTTAAAATTAGTCAAGTGACCATAAAGTTTCAAAAAGTCGTTTAATGACTATTTGAGAATTGAGAATAATATGATTTAATCTATTAGCAATTTTGACAAACGTGAAGGGAGTTAAGAGTATTTCACCCTTAAATGTAATAACTTTAGAGTTAGTCAAGTGACCATAAAGTTTCAAAAAGTCGTTTAGTGACTATTTGAGAATAAATTTTATTAGTACTTTTTTATTGACAAACATCACATAATAGTTATCTTCTCTTATCTATTTTTTGGAACAAATCCTTGATACTCAATCACTATACAAATTCTATAAAAATAAGTGTGCATTTTATAAATCTCTCTAAAATGTATCAAACTCAGATTTACAAAACAATTATAGTCAAACAATCTGAACTGCCAACTGAGAAAAAAAAAAAAAATATATATATATATATATATATATATCTTCTCCTCTTTTGGTTCCATATTGTTTTTCTCTCTCTCTACAGTTTCTTCTTTCTATTCTCATGAGAATAGCTATTGATAAGTAAAACTGCAAATGAACTGAGTTATTCATGAACAGCTCGAGCTCGACTTGCTAAGGGTTTGGCTCGGACTCGTTCGTTAAGAAAATGAGCCGAGCTCGAGCCCAATTTCTAGGCTCGTTTAGTAAACAAGCCGAGCCCGAAAAAAGTTAAGCGCTCATATGGGCTCATGAATATGGACTCGTTTAGGCTCATGAATACGGCTCATTTATTAGCCATTTATAAATTTTTGATCCAGCCCATATATGTGAGTCCATTACAATTATACATAATAGGCCCAGTTGAAAACCATTACTACAATCTAAATAACAAAGCCCAATAAAAATGGCACATATTCATTTTAAAGACCCAACCCATTTATGTTAACAAACAAACCTTATTCTACTTTCATTCTTTACCACGAACCAAGCATAACGCCTCTCATCTTCTCTATTCTCTTCTTTCCTTCTCTGCAACGATTCTTTTTTCACCGACTGCCCTTCAATGTTTCATTTTCTGAGGACAACAATGGAAGACTAATGAAAATAATTGCTAATTGTAAATGATTTCAAACAACGTGAAGAGGTGTGTGTGTGTATATATATATATATATATATATATATATATATATATATATATATATATATATATGGGGTAAGTGCAGAAAACACCCCTGAAGTATACTCTGAGTAGTACTTTTACCCCCTATTTGACAGAGTGTGCAATAAACACCCCTAATCTTTTAAAATTGTGCAAAATTACACCTATATGCAGTAAACACCCCTAAATTATTGTTGTAATACCCATTTTGTCCTTTTTGTCTTTCGAAAATACCCAACCTTCTCTCTCTACTCTCTGCCGCTAGTTCCTCCCACCACCATCGACTTCTTCTTCTTCTTCAACCACCATTTGATGGTACAGCCTCCTCCTCCTCCTCACACCATAATTCACCCCTTAACTTCACCCATCAATCTCATCCATATATATATACACACATACACGTATATATCTATCTATATATATACACATACATCAATCTCATCCATTCATATATATATAAATATACACACATACATAATATACATATATATACACACACATATATATACACCCATCAATCTCATACACACACGCATATATATATATATATATATATATATATATATATATATATATATACACGGCGACTGCTAATCAGGGTACCACTGGCGGTATCGATGGTTTATAGGTTGTGGATTGGAGGTGGCGGTGACCTGATCTCGATGCCAAGATTGCAAACCCAGGATAATAGGTCTGTGAAATGGAATCAAGATCCACTTTCTTCGCCTTCTACAATAGGCCTGTGAACTCAAAATTATTTCAAACCCAGAACTCAAACAACAAGCAATATCCGCAACCCTTCTCTTTAGCCACCAACGTGCAATTTTCAATTTGAAACTCTAGAAATGCAATAAACTTGCAATTATGAATCAATGTGAACAATTAAAGCTTGAGAAACTGTGACGGCCCAAGTTTTTCAACCCGGTGCGTCAGTGATGAACCGAAAGATGACCCGATAATGGATCTGAAATGCGGAAGCAAAAGATAAACAAAGGTCTCTAGAGATACAACACGACTCTAAGACACCATTGTGACCCTCAACGAGATCACGGAACCCAAAGGAATCAAATGGGGAAGCAACGTTTCAAAAATGAACAAGATTGAACCTAGGGGCAAAATTGTCATTTCCAGCTTAAAAGTGGGTGCCACCGAGCACACCATTGGAAAGACAACGAAAAATAAATGAACTTAGACTTAAAAATCGATTGATTCGGAGTTCGGATGAAGAAGATATGGCTTATAGAAGAAGAAGGGGCAAAACGGTCAAAAAGTGTCAACCCAAGATCATCTAACCGGTTAGATGAGTGTGGACAGCGTTTTTGTCACTGTTTTTGGCCTCCTAACCCCTTCTTCTTCCGTAAGCCATATCTTCTTCATCCGGACTACGAATCAAGCGATTTTTGAGTCTAAATTCATTGATTTTTCGTTGTCTTTCCAATGGTGTGCTTGGTGGCACCCACTTTTAAGCTAGAAATGACGATTTTGCCCCTAGGTTCAATCTTGTTCATTTTTGAAACATTGCTTCCCCAAGATCATCTAACCGGTTAGGAGACCTTCCTAACCGGTTAGGAAGGTCTCCTAACCGGTTAGATGATCTTGGGTTGGCACTTTTTGACCGTTTTGCCCCTTCTTCTTCCGTAAGCCATATCTTCTTCATCCGGACTCCGAATTAAGCAATTTTTGAGTCTAAGTTCATTGATTTTTCGTTGTCTTTCCAATGGTGTGCTCGGTGGCACCCACTTTTAAGTTGGAAATGACGATTTTACCCCTAGGTTCAATCTTGTTCATTTTTGAAACGTTGCTTCCCTATTTGATTCCTTTGGGTTCCGTGACCTCGTTAAGGGTCACAATGGTGTCTTAGAGTCGTGTTGTGTCTCTAGAGACCGTTGTTTGTCTTTGCTTCCGTATTTTGGATCCGTTATCGGGTCATCTTTCGGTTCATCACTGACGCACCGGGTTGAAAAACTTGGGCCGTCACAAGTGGTATCAGAGCTCCTAGGTTCGAAAACCTTTGGACGACGGGTTTTGGGTGCATTTTATGTTTTGTTGCCATGCTCTATCTGTTTATATGTTTTATGATAACATGTTTTGGTTGATAACGTGTTTATGTGTTTACGTGCTACATGCTGTATGCCGTTTGTTTAACATTGTTTTATTATAATGTAAAGAGCATGACATGTGACGTATGCTAGATTAGAATTGTATATGCATAATTGTGTTGCATACTTGACATGACACGGGATTGGTCATTGAAGCACGAGTTGAGGTTGATGGTGATTGTAGTCATAATCTCGTGGTAATGTAGGTTGTTGTCGACCTAGCATTGGTTTTAAGGTAGGTAGATGGTCACCTTTTGTTTAGGCTCTTGTGAGATGAGTCATTTGGCGCTACCGTAGTGGTGGATTTGTTGATTTTGAGCCATGATAAGGTTATGGACCTCTTAGGATCCTTGGTTGATCAGGATGATTCCTCTGGGATTGCAATTTTCGTGGGCGGGTACGTTTGTGGGCGGGTGCATGGCACTGTCATGCTGCCGTATTGGCTAGCTACAAGCGCAGTTCGGGTGGAATCAATGTTGGTTTTGTTTTGATAGGCGTTGTCTTTTGATCGGTGATGATGATGGTTATTTTGGCGATCAATCGTGGTGATTGATTTAGTTGTTATTGGTATGGCTGTAGTTGTCATTTTCCTTGAGAAGTTCTTGCGTGATGACGATGACGCTTTTGGGATCAAGTCGATTGATTGATGTTACGGGTAGTGAGAGCACTGCACTGTTAGTGTCACTTGTAGTGTCACCTCTAGATTCGGAGTTAGATTGTTAGAGTTTTACCGTTGTGGTAAGGGCTCACGTTTGTTTGAAGACAGGTTGTTGTCGCATTGGTTTTGAAGATAGTTTGTGACTAGGAATTGTCCTTCCTTTTACCTAGACACTCTAAGACACGATGTCCATAGGATTCATTGTTGCATCATGTTGTCTTATGTAGTTTCGTTTACTACCATGTTAGTAGTATGATTTATGATGTTGTGATACATGAGTAGGTGGAAATGTATCCACATTTGCCTTCTTGTTGTGTGGCATTAGCATGTCTTCTTTATATGCTTAGAGATACCATGTTGTTATTGCGCTTTAGTAACATGCTTTTGTGCTTACGTGGAAACGTGTTGCATGTACCTTTGATTTTTATCTATGTGAGTAGATTTTCTTTCTGGTAGTTGCATTCCTTGTCATATGCATGACTTCCAGGTTTGGTTTTCCTATTCGTTTCCCTCGGTCGCACGTAGTATGTATGCGGGTTTCCACAAGGGTTTTGTGTTGGTTCGTGTTAGGGACTTCACAAGGAGTGAGTCTCTTCTTTTCGTTGTGTTGTGCTCTGTTTTGGGGTTGGTTGGTCCATGAGGATCATCGTTGTTGTCTTGAGTCCTTGGTGAGGATTTGATGTATTTTGGTCGGCTTACTTCCATGTAGGGGGTGAAATCTTTGACCTTGTTGTCTTTCGTTTCAGAGATGGAGTTGTGGAGTTGTCCTTTTTTAGGACTGGTGGTTCCCTTTCTTTCGTGTCTTCCCTTGGGGAGTTTTGCCGTGGTTGTTGATGGCTATGGTGCTCAGAGTGAGTTGATTGGTGTGGGATCATTTTTCGGGGCCTTGTGTCCCTATCATTGAGGATTTGTTTGATTGTGAGGTGAGCTTGATGCTCTTTTAAGAATGTCTTTTGGAAACTTGTTTCCGTTTTAGAGACCTGGATGTGGTTAACTTTTAGGAAAAGTTTTGGAGGATTGCTGTTGGATATGGCTTGTTATGGAGTTTCTCGTCCTAGTTATGACTAGGCATAGTTTTGAGGAATCGTAGTTCTGATGATTGGTTGTGGATCAAAAATTGAGGAATTTTGATTTAGCTTGGTGTTGCCAAGCATGGTTTTGAGAGATTCATCTTGTGACCTTGGTTGTTGGCATTTTGATGTGTGTACCACTTGGTGGATTTGTATTTTGAGGATTTAGTTATCCGTGATAGGGATGTGGATCTGATGTTTGATCATGGTGATTGGTCTTGTAGTTGATCAGTTTCAGGGAGATATGAAGGATTTTCGATGAAATGCCTTATAGTGAGGTTTGTTTTGATCTTTGGAAGTTTTGATTTGCTTCTCAGGCTGCTGTGGATTCTCGATTGATGTTGTTGGTAGTAGCATTTTGAGACATTAGAGATGTTGGTTTTGCTGTATTGAGGATTTGGGGCCTTAAGATAGCGGTACCTATAGTATTGTTGTCAGAGTTTTGGGATTGGCCAGGATGGTCCGGCCGGACATCTTTGGACCATATCTCAACTCTCACAAAATGTTGGTCTCCGTAGTGCTTTTGGCAATGATCATTTTTGATATTGATGTCATTTGTATCGAGAGGTTTCTTGGGTAGACCTAGTGGGGGGCAGGTTATGAATTAGTGCCTTATACTGTCATGCTACCGTACAAAGTTGAGTGTTGTGGGCGAGTACTAGTTGTCGTCGATGCTACCTTACTAACGAGTAAGTGTGGGCGGGCACTAGGTATTGTCGTTGCTACCACACATTTGAGTACGTCTTGGGCGGGTTTTGGTCATTATTCATACTGCCACATTGTGTTTGTTCTGTACCCTGATTTGATATGTGGTTTCTTAGAGTCTTTTTGGTGGTTATTTTTGGATCGGTTTGATGGTTTATCAGGAGGAATGCTTTCGGTTGTTGTCTTTCATTCCCTTGTCTGACCTTGGGTTTAGTATGTGAGTTCTGACTTGTCGTGTGGCTATGTGGTCATTTTGCCTTCGAGAGGTTGTCTTGTCATGAGCACGTGGGTGGAAATGACACTGGTTTGTGTGTTCCTTTCAGCTTTGAGGTCGCTGGTGTGGCGTGTTGTGTAGGGTACACGGAAATGTACTCCGTAGTTGTCCTGGTTTCGCCTTTTTGTTTTGTTGGGGTTGGATTTCAGGGACGAAAACCCTTTAAGGTGGGAAGGTTGTAATGACCCAGATTTTTCGGATAAATTTTTTCCGTGGATCTTTTCCTTTCTGAGTTCAGTTTCATGTCACTTAGTGTCGTCTCGAGTACTCTGGAGTGATTTCCAAGACTCTTTTCTGTGGATTGACAACTTCCTTTGAGTACGAAGTCGTTTCCACATTTTTCTTTTTTCGACACTATGCCTTATTTCGTCTTCTTCCCTATTTCGTCTTTTCCCCGTTTGTCACTTTATTTGCGTAACCATACTTCTTGCGTTCGGAGTTGGTTTCTGACTTCACGTATCTTCATTCCCAATGATTTCTATGAGATACGTATCTTTACTTTCGTGAGAAAGTACTCTGGTTGCTCCCGGTGCCCATAGGGGCATAAATGCAAAGTTCTTTGGAAACATTTCATTTTCTTGGGGTGTTTTTCATAAATATCTTTTGAAGATATTTTACTTCAGGGGTAAAAGATATTTTCATTCTGGGGCAGTTTCGTAGTTTTCACTTTTTGGAGGGGTCATTGTGCAATTAATGAAAGTTATTGCTCAATACCTTGTTTTGAGCCTGGATCCTCGTACGGGATTCATTTTCACATTTCGTCGAGTCATGGACTCTTAGAATTTCCTCCTGGATGATGTTTTCCAGTTTTAGGGTTTCTGGCCCCAATTTGCTCCAAACTTGTTTTGGGCATAACTCTTTGCTCGAGACTCAGTTTTTGATGCCGTTTCTCCCGTTGTTCATATTTTCTTATTTAGAATCTTTTTTGTTCATAGAGGTTTGCCGTTTGAGCGCGTCTGCTCAGATTTCACTTTTCCGGACTTGGCGGGGCCCGTTCAGGGCACTTTTTGAGATTTTCTATAAATAGGGAGTCTTAGAAAGAAAAATCAGATTTTTCTCTCTCTCTCTCTCCTCTCTCATGGCCGGTCCAAGCTCCATCCATGGCTGCCATCTTCTCTCTCCTCTTTTAGACCTCTTCCCTTCATTAAAAAGTGGTGATACCTTTGTGTTTATTGTTCCCCTCGGCGAGGCCTTCGATTCCAATCGATTGGAATCTCGTTTTGGCCATTTCTTGAGTTTGGGTTTGAAGTCAAGTTGTGTTTTTGATGGGGTTTCCTTGGGATTCATGTTCGTGGTGTTGTCCCCGATAAAACCTAGGAGTTTCGTCGGATTCGGAGCCGATTTATTTTGGTGGGGATTTGAGATTTCATCTCAAATGGAGGTAGGGAATGTTTTAGGCTTTTGTATATGTTGTATTGAGTATTTAGAATAATTATACAACTTATATATGTACCTTGTATCAAATCTAGAAAGTTGGTAATTTTTAATTCTTTGTATAAGATTTAAAATTCATGATAGTATATGACTTTGATTTGAATTGTGGCATGGTAGAAAATTTTGTTTTAACATGTTGGTTAACATATATTAAATTTGGATTAATTAAATAAGAATTGCTCTTTTTAATTAATATTTATCTTTTGTGAAAGATTTAAGTTCATGGCCATACCTTGCATGGAATTGAGTTGTATTATGCTTCTAAATTAAGTTTTGGTATGTTTGTTAACATATTTTAATTTGAGAGCATTTGGTTGAGTTTGGAAATCTAGAGACTTTAATTAAAGGAATTAATTAAAATCTATTTTGATGGTTTCATGGGCCTAATTAAGCTTGTATGTGAATATATGTAATGACCATGATATGTCTATTAACATATATTAAATTGGGGCCAATTGGAAATGATTTGAAATCTAGAGAGTTTAATTATTTTGATATAATTAAGTTCTATCTTGTGTATCCATGAATCTAATCATGTTTTAGAAGTTGTTTCTATTTTAAGAGTATGGATTTAAACTTGTGATGTATTCACGAAATTGTGTTATATGCATTGAAGAGCATTGTTGTTAAGTTTATATTCATGAGAGTATGTTTCTAATATGAATATATTATTGGTTTGTGATTTTGTAGCATTATGGATATGAAATGCTTATTATGCACAATTGAGAGTTATATTGCTAACTTGTTACTATGTAATAGTAATATGTATAAGTTATGAACTTATTTGGCTTATTTTGGAATCTTGGAACATTGTTGAGTTGAGATGGCTAGGGTTTGGCTCTAGTATGGGAACGTGAGTCCTCTAAGTCATTGAGATAGTGCGCACTTAGGGTGGTCTTCCCTACGGGTTAGTGCTCGGAATAACCATTGAGGTCTCGGCAGAATTCCGAGCGTGATGTCCAAGTATTCCACTGGTTGTTTTCACATTCAATTCCAAGTTGGCAATCATGTTTACCTTGTTAACTTGTGGTTTTGGCTATTGGCGATTTTGATGTTGTTAAGTACATCCATACTAAATTGATATATTTAGTTGATTTCACACTTTTAGATTTCTAGTTGATAACCTAGAGAATCTATGTTTTGATGTGTGGTATTAGATATTCTAATTATGCTAAATTGTTATATTTAGTTGATGTTGCATTTTAGACTTCAAGTTGATAACCTTGAGAATCTATATGTTGTTGATTGTGTAAGCATGTTCCTATGTTGTTGCTTTGTGTAAGCATGCTCCTATGTTGTTGCTTTGTGTAAGTATGAACCTATGTTGCTAAAATTGCATGAATGAGGTGATTGATGCTAGAAATGATCTTAGGTAGTTAGGATGCTCCTTGAGTCTCACCTTTGACATAGACGTTAGGTGGAATGAACCACAATAATTAAATCATGCAAACTTGTAAAACGTAGGTCGATACATACTCATTTCCTACGAGTAGCTTTATGTTACTCACCCCGACGATACTGGGGCATATTTCAAGTACAAAATTAAAGTTGAGGTCTTCATTATGCTTGGATGGTTTGCGGACTTGGAGACTTCCATTTTTGGTGAAGGTTGGCTTGGAATGCCAATTGTAATCTTATAGGTCAACATGTGTACATTTGATTCCTTATATGTAATGTGTACATGAGTACACTCTTTACGATGTATTTGACATGTATGAGATGAGGCCGGAGGCCAATGACATGTAATTTGTATCCTATGTAATTTTTGACTTCATGGAATATTATGAAAATATTGAAAAATATTGAGTTTTTGCTTCACCATGTTTGCATTGGGTGTGGGAATTTCATTTTGATTCTTCCATTAGCGTTCATTTACCATGTATGAAGTGTGCCCAAGGGCCAAACGGCATTTTGAAACCATCGCATGATTTTAAATTCCAAGTTTTCGTTTCAAACTTCATTTTTTGCATTTTGGCCGTTAGGGGGTCATATTTTGTATCGGCCATATTTTTGGGCCATGGACCATTATAGCACATCTTACTAGGTAAGTTACGTTTGCGTGCATGGTCGTTTCTAGGCAAAGCTTCTTCTTTGGTGAAATGAGCCTCCTACGGACTCATTTTTCACTTTTGTTGCATAATCTGACTTAAGGGTATTTTGGGAATTTTCTTTGGAAAATAAATTTCGTTCTTTATATGGTTGATTACAAAATATGATTTTAGGGGGGGTTTCTTTTTTGTATTTTTCCAAAAAAATGCCATCTTGGCATCAGAAATCGCATCCGAAGTTCAGTTCTCAGTTTTTAAATTTAGCAGCTTTTTGGACCCTTTAGACCAGTTTTCTTAGGAGGGCATTTTGGGCATTTCACATTATGTATTTTTAGATTTTCCTCAAGAGTCACGTAGAAAACTCAATTTTGAGGGGTGTCTCTTCTTTGAGTTTTTCCAGAAAATGTCATCTTGGCCCTCAAATTTTCATTTTTCTCGAAAAAACCCCTGCTGCCAGGTTTTTGGGTCGCACCCTTACTGCCCCTTCACATCTAAACAGTTACGAGGGGTTTCGTAACCGGTTAGATGAGTGTGGGCAGCGTTTTTGTCACTGTTTTTGGCCTCTTAACCGGTTAGATGACCTTGGGTTGGCATTTTTGACCGTTTTGCCCATTCTTCTTCCGTAAGCCATATCTTCTTCATCCGGACTCCGAATTAAGCGATTTTTGAGTCTAAGTTCATTGATTTTTCGTTATCTTTCCAATGGTGTGCTCGGTGGCACCCACTTTTAAGCTGAAAATGACAATTTTGCCCCTAGGTTCAATCTTGTTCATTTTTGAAACGTTGCTTCCCCATTTGATTCCTTTGGGTTCCGTGACCTCATTGAGGGTCACAATGGTGTCTTAGAGTCGTGTTGTATCTCTAGAGACCGTTGTTTGTCTTTTGCTTCCGCATTTCGGATCCGTTATCGGGTCATCTTTCTGTTTATCACTAACGCACCGGGTTGAAAAACTTGGGCCATCACAGAAACTATAAAAACTTGGGTCATCATAGAAACTATAATTATAGGAACAATTAAGTGAAATTGGTCGTATTCAACGTTTAAGATCGCGTTGAAGATACCCAATTCGCACGTGACGGCAAGCCGAAGAAGATATCGGCGATGACGTAGAGCCCCCAAGAGCAGATTCGACGGCGACTACACAGCCGACGGCGATGATGCAGATTCGACGACGACTACACAGCCGTAGATTCAACGACGTTGAATTTCGGCTTTTGGTGCTCACATCGGCAACTCACAGCTCTTGCAGAGAACTTAAAATCGAACAAGTTCTCGAGTCTCGTCGGTGTTCATAATCGCCGGAGTTGCTTCGCCGATTGGGTCTCTCCATTGTTTATATATATATTAAAGCTCACCAGTCACCACCTTCATATGGATTTGGTGAGATTTTTAGTTTCAAATTTGCAAATGGATTGGACTATGTTTTGATTGCAATTGGGTTAGTCGGTGCCTTTATCCATTGTTGTTCTTTGCCTTTGGCGGATGTGGTTGGGGAGAGGCGGCAATGGCCGATTCCTCCACTGTCGAAACCCCTTCCTCCGCTGATCTCCTTCTCTCCAAGGGTCGCGACGCCTTCAATTCCCCAAACCATCACCCACACCCTCGAATTTTTTTAGTGTTAATGTATGTTGTTAATTTTTCTCCTATGCTCTGCTCTCAACAAAGCTCAGCTCAAGCAATTGAGTTAATCCAATTTCATACCTATAATCGACATTCCTTCCTCTGCCATCTCATCACCGCCGTCCTCACCGTAGTCTCGATGCCTCACCCAGACCGAATTGCAGAATGGGTGTGTATAACAAAGACGTCACTGTTTATTGTCCATTTTAGTCTTTTTACAATATTTTGTATTTTTATATATTTTATAAAATTGTTGACTAAGGGAACTTAGTCCAGTTTTATTTTAAATGTGCCAGAGGGACTTGATTGCACCAAATTGAAACTTAAGGAGTGTTTTTTGCACGGGAAGGGTATGATATGCACTTAAGCATAGTTGAAGGGTGTTTTCTGCACTTGACCCATATACAAACATATATATATATATATATATATAGATCTATAACTCAACACATTGATATATATGATATATTTGTGTTATATTTAAACACTAATCTGTTTTGTATTATATATACTTGTATATGTACGTGCTGTGTATATTGGCATTGTCTATCTCTGTGTCCTATATATGTGTGTGTGTGTGTGCGCGCGCGCATGCGTGAGCACGCAGACAAGCCCTTCTGATGAGCCGAGCTCGAGCTTGGCTATTTTTGGCTCGCTCGAACCGAGCCGGAGTGCCTCCCTGATTGTGGCGAGCCTAGCCCGAGCATGCCAAGGCTCAGGTCGGTATATTTGCAGCTCTATTGATAAGTTCTAAATTTTATTTTTTTTATTTATTTATTATTTTTTTGGGGGGAGGGCGGTGGGGAGGGGGAAGTTTCATATTTTCTTTGCATTTAACGTGGTGTTTGTATTTCCCATTCCAACCCTTCTTTCCCTTTCTTCTTGGCTGTGTTCAAACTTAAAAAAACAAAATAATTATATACTTGTTATTGGCAAATACATAAAATTATTTGACAAAAGTACCCTCAAATGGTCCTTTAAGAGCCATATAATTATAATATTAGTAACTATTTATTTTTTTGTAACTTTATGGTGACTTTACTGCTATTATCTTTGATTTTAGCCACTAAACTATAATTTTTCTTTTATTTTCTTTTCTAGTTGACAACCACTCCCAAAATCAATGCCACAACGGAAACACCACAGCCACCACCACCATCATAATTGACGACACCACCACCACCGGCAGCCCGGTACCACCACAATTGACGACAGCACCCCGCCACCACTATTGGCCATGCCACTACCATCACCCAACCACTCCAATTGAAGTCACTTTAAAGCAATTTTATTTTAGTTTGATCACTTAAAATCTAATTTTTATTTTATTTTATTTTATTCAGAGGAGCTCATCTGTACAAACAGCTTACTCCAGCAACCTTCTCGAGAATGGTTTCTGCTTCCATGTTTCCCAAATGACAACAATGCACTTAAAAAACCAAAGCTCAGATAATGCAATATAAATTGGAATCTCAAATTTGTATGGTATTAGAAGTCCTAAATAACAAAATCGTTTATTTTAAAATTTTATTTTCACTTTGATTTAATTATATAAATAAAATAATTACGTATGAATTGACAATTATTAGTTAGCTCTAAAATGTCTTCCAAACTCTTATTTTAAAATATTAAATTACACCTCTCAAATAAAATAATTCCAAGAACCTCACAAAGAATGTTTTAAGAAATATATGCACCAATAAGTCACATAAGATTTGATAGTTTTAAAGAGTGTTTAGTGTCTTATTCGGCCAAAAAGATTTGTGTCAACCTTTAATCCCCAACCCTTCAATTAGGCATTTAAATGAATAATTCATTTGCATCAACCAAACGTTTTACAATTTTGACAGGCAAACTGAATATATATATATAGAGATAGCATAAATATGCTAAGTCACGCTACCATGGTGCTTGTTGAAATGGATTTTATTTTCGTTGCCTTGGGACAAAAAAAACAATGACAGTGAAGGAGCGTTGTGAAAAGATGGGTTAATAGTCTACTTGAATTTGGATGCAAATAGAAACTGAATGAAACCAATTGTCTTAACGCATATGTAACTATTTTATTTAATTCAACCAAAAACAAAATAAACTGTTAAAAAAATCAATTTATTATTTAGGCTTCATAAATTGCCAAAATACAAATTATTGTCAATGCACCTATTTTGTTTAATACAATCAAAGAAAAAATAAATTGTTAAAATAGACCAATTTGTTATTTAGGCTTCCTAAATTGATGTAACCTAAGCCTAGGAAGAGTTCAAAACTAACGTAAACGGGGCAAAGACGGGCGCCAAGGAGGTTCGAAGTAAGGATCTAATCTATCGTTTGCCATGACAGTTCCCTTTCCATGATACTGAATTCGTTCCACTCTTCGAGTCTCAAAATCATAGCAAAATATCACGCTTCCCCGCCGGAGATACACCAGTTTTGAATTCCGAGGATGAAACGCATTCAGACTTGGATATTTTTTAAGCTGACGAATGTAAGGATCACCACCAGTGGCGCGATAGTTAATGATGTTCAACATCTTGTAACCCACAACTTCCTTCAGCATCCATTCACTGCTTGGTATAGTGTGACATAAACTATAACTAGAAAGCTTCTTTTTGAGATCCCAGACTATGAATTGATCTCTGTCATCTATGGCAAACCGTACACAACCATCCGGTGATTGTCCCAATATAAAATTCATAAATGGCTGATGCTCTTTCTTGGTGCAACGAGCAGGCAACCTTATCAGCCAGAGACGATTTTCCCCCATGTTGGGATCATAAGCGATGAAATGACCACCAACTTTCCAGTAGAAGATCCCATCTATTGATTGACCTCCATACGACTTCCCAAGTGAAAATTCAGATGGCGAAGTGAGAAATGATTCACTCCATTCGCCTGTTCGAGAAGAGAAAGTTTCTATATGTGGCTGGCTCCTCTTTCTCAAAGAAAGCTGCAATTACTTTGAAATGTACCACACCATCTTTGCTACATTCTTCACACGACAAATTCACAAAGGATAGACCGTGTCCATTGTTTGGTGTAGGAAGAGCAAACCATTGGTTTCTGATGGGATTACAAACGAAGTAATTGAAACCCTGGAACGTTTCTAAATTGCATAGTATTAGGCCTTCAGGAGAACTATCTATAACTAAATAGTTTTCAATGTAATCCAACTTTGTAACTTTCCTTTCTTTACAATTTCGAAGGAATGAAAGCTTAAGTATTGACTGATCATTGGTGAGAGTAACCCGAAAGAATCCCAACAATGGGGGAGGAGAATTCTTTCTCTGGGACTGGTAATTGATGCAGAAAATTGTTGGAAACGGCATTAGAAAACGCAAACTTTGGAAGGATTATTAAAAAGATTCCGCTAAGAATTTTTTGCGAATCTATTGATGAGCGCGTTCCTCTCTGCGAGGAGATGAACGTGGTATATTTATTTTCTCAAATCCGTTTCCGGGTGAATGAGAAATTGGCTCCAAAGTAAGTGATTTATAAAGCCTAAATGGGTGTGAATAAAGTGGGAAATGCTTGTCCCACATCGAAAAAGTAGCAAAGCAACCTTGAGTATATATATGTCTAGTATGGGATTTGGGTTTGGGCCCAAGGGCACCCAAGTTTTTAAGAGGGGGAGGACCTAGGCTAGCCTGGATCCGAACCAACTACCACACGCGCGCGCCGCCCGCCCGGTCCGGTCCGGGCTAGGGCGGGGCGGGGCTTGATTGTGAAATGGGTTTAACTTTTTACCCAAAGTTAGGATGGGCCTGTGTGGTAATTTTATTTTGTTGCTGGACTTATCAAAATGGGCCTGTTTACTGGGCTGAATTAATAGCCGAGTTGGGTTATTTGCTTGCTGGACTGGACGAAATTAAAGGGCTGGGCTGGATCAGAATTAAAAGGATTCAGTTTTAAATTTTGAACCAAGAGTTGCACCCTTTACAAATTAAAAACCACCAACAGATTTTTAATTCTGATTGGTCAACAATGGTTGCACCCATTCGGACTATGGGTGCACCCATTGAGAATAGGCACCAACAAGCCTATAAATACCCATCATTGGGTTCATTTCATTTCACACCAAATTCAGAAATCTTCTTCTCTTCTTCTGAATTTCTTCTTCTAATTCTTCTTGTTCGGTTTACCCACTGGTTTGGGTTCAACCTAAACTGGTTTGGATTGGGTTCGAACCTTGGTTTCCGAGTTAGGGTTCAATCCTGGTCTCCGAGTCTGAGTTCATCAGAGAGTACTACACCGAGCCGGTTCTCCTATTCCATTGGTTTGAAGTGCTACTACCAAAGGAAGAAAAGTCGTTGTATCCTGGGAGATAGACGCCGAAGAGTCCGTTAGCACCGTAGCGGGGCGTATCTGTCTTAAGGCTATAGAATTAAATTCTAGCCTCGACTTTATCAGGTTCTTTTATAGTTTTATTTTCTTGATATTAAACTATATAAATATATATATATATAGATTATTATAATATATATTATATTTACAAATAATATTTAAATAAATTATACTATAGTATATGATACATTAAATTATTTTTATTAACAATCTTAAGACAGATAACTTTATACTATAGTAATAATTATTTAATTATTATTCTTGTTATAATTATAATTTGACTCGTGGTCTGTATATCAATATATAACAGACAAATGGCAAGTACGAGTATTATTGTGCCTAATGTTCCCGTCAGTCATGGGGAGAAGCCCGAAAAATTCAACGGGACAGAGTTTAAAAGGTGGCAACAGAAAATGATGTTCTACCTTACAACTCTGAATCTAAGCAAGTATCTGACTGAGACTGCTCCAGTGTTAGATGAGGGTGATACAGACATTACCAAGCTTGGAGCTGTTGATACATGGAAGCATGGAGACTTCCTATGCAAGAACTACATCCTCAATGGATTGGACAACACCTTATATAATGTGTACAGTCCAATAAATACTGCTAAAGAGCTTTGGGAGTCGTTAGACAAAAAGTATAAAACAGAGGATGCTGGATTGAAGAAATTCGTGGTTGGACGATTTCTGGACTTCAAAATGATAGACTCCAAGACAGTCGTGAGCCAAGTGCAGGAGCTCCAGTTAATCCTACATGAGATACATGCTGAGAAGATGACATTGAGTGAATCCTTTCAAGTAGCTTCAATCATTGAAAAGCTGCCACCTACTTGGAAAGATTTCAAAAATTACTTGAAGCATAAGCGCAAGGAAATGGGGCTCGAAGACTTAATTGTCAGGCTGAGAATTGAAGAAGATAACCGTACATCTGAAAAAAGAGCCGGAAATTCTTCAATAGTGTCAAAGGCAAATGTAGTGGAAGCAGGACAGAAAAATAAGAAGAGGAAGCACTCTGGAGAAGGTCCTAGCCAAGGAAACTACAAGAAGTTCACTGGGAAGTGTTTCATATGCGGCAAGCTAGGACACCGAGCTAAAGATTGTCGTAGCCGCAAAACACATCATAACCCCAAGAAGAAGACCACTGAGGTGCACATAGCTGAAGAAGATAAGTTGACAGCTGATGTATCAGAGTTAAATCTTTCAGCTGTGGTTTCTGAAATCAACCTGGTAAGCAACAACAGAGAATGGTGGGTGGACACAGGAGCAACTCGTCATGTTTGCTCTGAAAAGAGGATGTTCACTACCTATGAAACTATAAATAATGAAGAACAACTCTACATGGGGAATTCTTCTACTGCAAAGGTTGAAGGACAAGGAAAAATCAAGCTGCTAATGACCTCAGGGAAAGAGCTCACTCTTAATAATGTGCTGCATGTACCAGACATCAGGAAGAACTTGGTCTCTGGGTCACTACTAAGCAAGAATGGGTTCAAGCTGGTCTTTGTATCTGATAAGTTTGTGCTGACTAAGAATGGGGTGTATGTGGGCAAAGGGTATTTAAGTAATGGACTATTTAAGTTCAATGTAATGACTGTTGTACCCAAAGCTATTAATGATAATAATAAAGCTAGTGCTTCTTCTGCTTATATTATTGACTCATCTGATGTATGGCATGGTAGGTTAGGACATGTTAATTATGATACTATTCGTAGATTGATTAACATGGAATCTATACCTAAATTTAATATTGATTTAAATCAAAAATGCCAAACATGTGTAGAAGCAAAATTGACTAGAACCTCATTTCACTCCATAGAGCGAAGTACTGAACCTCTAGCATTAATTCACAGTGATATCTGTGACTTTAAATCTGTGCCAACTAGAGGTGGGAAAAAGTATTTCGTTACTTTTATTGATGACTGCACAAGATATTGTTATGTATACTTGTTAAGAAGTAAAGATGAAGCCTTGGAAATGTTTAAACATTACAAGAATGAGGTTGAGAATCAACTTGGAAAAAAGATAAAGATGTTTAGAAGTGATAGAGGTGGTGAATACGAAATACCATTCGCTGACATTTGTTCAGAACATGGTATTATTCACCAAACTACCGCTCCTTATTCACCTCAACAGAACGGTGTTGCTGAACGCAAAAATCGTACCTTAAAAGAAATGATGAATGCTATGTTGATAAGTTCTGGTTTAACCCAGAATTTGTGGGGGGAAGCTTTGCTCTCTGCTAATTATGTTCTCAACAAGGTACCTCAAAAGAAATCAAATGTGACACCTTATGAATTATGGAAAGGTCAAAAACCTTCCTATAAATTCTTAAAAGTGTGGGGGTGTTTAGCTAAGGTTGCGGTTCCTACTCCTAAGAAAGTTAAGTTAGGACCAAAAACCTTTGATGGTATTTTCATAGGCTATGCACAGAATAGTAGTGCATATCGTTTTCTTGTGCATAAATCAGACATTCCTGATATCCATGTCAATACAATTATTGAGTCAAGGAATGCTTATTTCTTTGAGGATATATTTCCTTGCAAAAATCCTCTTAAAAGAAATTATGATACTGCTAATAGCAATATACAAGAGAATATAGACCAAGAGTCTATAGATGATAAAAATAAGGAAGAACCTAGACGTAGCAAAAGAGCTAGAACGTCTAAGTCATTCGGTCCTGACTTTCTGACATATATATTGGAGAATGAGCCACAAAGCTACAAGGAAGCTATGTCTTCTCCTGAAGCTAATTTATGGAAAGAAGCCATAAATAGTGAAATTGAATCCATCATGCAAAATCATACTTGGGAGTTGGTGGATCTTCCTCCTGGTACTAAACCTTTAGGGTATAAGTGGATTTTCAAGAGGAAGATGAAGCCTGATGGTTCAATTGAAAAATATAAAGCCCGACTTGTTGCTAAGGGATATAGGCAAAAAGAAGGCCTGGATTATTTTGATACATATTCACCAGTCACAAGAATAACATCCATTAGATTGTTACTAGCTATTGCAGCACTGCAAAACTTAGAAATACATCAAATGGATGTTAAGACTGCCTTCTTAAATGGTGAATTAGAGGAGGAAATCTATATGGAACAACCTGAAGGGTTTATAGTTCCAGGGAAAGAAAAGAAGGTGTGCAAACTTGTAAAATCCTTATATGGATTAAAACAAGCACCTAAACAATGGCATGAAAAATTTGACAAAGTGATGTTGTCAAATGGTTTTAAAATTAATGAGTGTGATAAATGTGTGTATGTGAAAAACACTCAAAATGGATATGTCATTGTGTGCCTATATGTGGATGATATGCTAATAATGGGTAGTAATGATGTTATAATCAAAACTACTAAAAAGATGTTGACCAAAAATTTTGATATGAAAGATTTAGGCATAGCAGATGTCATACTAGGAATTAAGATTTCTAGAACATCAGATGGTCTAGTATTATCTCAATCTCACTATATTGAGAAAATATTAGAAAAGTTTAATAAAGGGGATAGTAGTCTTGTAAAGACTCCTGTTGATGTAAATCTTCATTTATCGAAAAATACTGGTCCTAGCATATTACAACTTGAGTATTCTCGCATTATAGGAAGCTTAATGTACTTGACGAATTGCACACGCCCAGACATAGCATACTCAGTTAATAAATTGAGTAGATATACTAGTAATCCAGGAAAGAACCATTGGACTGCAATAATTAGGGTTCTAAGGTATTTAAAATATACTATAAGTTATGGATTACATTATTCTAGATATCCAGCAGTACTTGAAGGATACAGTGATGCTAATTGGATATCAGATACTAAGGATTCTAAATCCACAAGTGGCTATGTCTTTACTATTGGAGGAGGTGCCATATCTTGGAAATCTTCAAAACAAACTTGTATTGCCAGATCCACTATGGAATCTGAATTTATTGCTTTGGATAAAGCAGGTGAAGAAGCTGAGTGGCTTCGTAATTTCTTAGAAGATATTCCAAATTGGCCTAAACCGGTGCCCGCTATATGTATACATTGTGATAGTCAATCAGCAATTGGAAGGGCACAAAGTAATATGTACAACGGTAAGTCTCGACATATACGTCGACGACATAATACCGTTAGACAATTGCTCTCAAGTGGGATAATCTCAATAGATTATATCAGGTCAAAAGATAATTTAGCGGATCCGTTTACAAAAGGTTTGACAAGAGAGCAAGTATATAGTTCATCGAGGGGAATGGGATTAAAGCCGAAAGCTAACGAGTCATCTTAATGGAAACCCAACCTAGTTGACTGGAGATCCCAAGATCTAGGTTCAAAGGGACAACAGAAATTCTGAATGGCTCACCAGAAGCACTGGGAAGATTCAATCTTCTACCCATTTCTATGATGAAACAGTGTTACCTACAGCGATGAGTAGGATAAGCTATGCTTTTAATGACTCTTATACCTTGAAAATTCAAGTGGGGTATGGTAGGATACTCTTAATAAGAAGTCACCTATATGAGTGTGAAGTGGGGCCGCTTCTATGAGAACTTCCAAGGCTAAGTTTTCTGGAGCGCTCATGAAATACCAGGCGTTGTTCAGGGCCATATGAACACAACCGTGAGAACCGACTTTGTGTGGGAAGGAATTGTGTGTTTGCTATTGTCTTGGTTTACATCAATGGCTGAACAGTTCAAGACATAATGTTCACTGGTTAGCTAGTAAATCCGATAGTAATACACTAGGGAAGGTTCAAGGCCAAAAGCTACCTATCCCGATGCAGTAACTTTCCAATAGTACTCTCTATAGTGTCTGTATCTTCTCCAATAATAAACTGCGAAAATTTTCATTCATGTGGGGGATTGTTGGAAACGGCATTAGAAAACGCAAACTTTGGAAGGATTATTAAAAAGATTCCGCTAAGAATTTTTTGCGAATCTATTGATGAGCGCGTTCCTCTCTGCGAGGAGATGAACGTGGTATATTTATTTTCTCAAATCCGTTTCCGGGTGAATGAGAAATTGGCTCCAAAGTAAGTGATTTATAAAGCCTAAATGGGTGTGAATAAAGTGGGAAATGCTTGTCCCACATCGAAAAAGTAGCAAAGCAACCTTGAGTATATATATGTCTAGTATGGGATTTGGGTTTGGGCCCAAGGGCACCCAAGTTTTTAAGAGGGGGAGGACCTAGGCTAGCCTGGATCCGAACCAACTACCACACGCGCGCGCCGCCCGCCCGGTCCGGTCCGGGCTAGGGCGGGGCGGGGCTTGATTGTGAAATGGGTTTAACTTTTTACCCAAAGTTAGGATGGGCCTGTGTGGTAATTTTATTTTGTTGCTGGACTTATCAAAATGGGCCTGTTTACTGGGCTGAATTAATAGCCGAGTTGGGTTATTTGCTTGCTGGACTGGACGAAATTAAAGGGCTGGGCTGGATCAGAATTAAAAGGATTCAGTTTTAAATTTTGAACCAAGAGTTGCACCCTTTACAAATTAAAAACCACCAACAGATTTTTAATTCTGATTGGTCAACAATGGTTGCACCCATTCGGACTATGGGTGCACCCATTGAGAATAGGCACCAACAAGCCTATAAATACCCATCATTGGGTTCATTTCATTTCACACCAAATTCAGAAATCTTCTTCTCTTCTTCTGAATTTCTTCTTCTAATTCTTCTTGTTCGGTTTACCCACTGGTTTGGGTTCAACCTAAACTGGTTTGGATTGGGTTCGAACCTTGGTTTCCGAGTTAGGGTTCAATCCTGGTCTCCGAGTCTGAGTTCATCAGAGAGTAC
Organism: Cornus florida; assembly: GCF_030987335.1. Lineage (NCBI taxonomy): Eukaryota > Viridiplantae > Streptophyta > Magnoliopsida > Cornales > Cornaceae > Cornus > Cornus florida. Next base: position 72,724,126 of record NW_026775579.1, on the reverse strand, counting down.
TACACCGAGCCGGTTCGCCTATTCCATTGGTTTGAAGTGCTACTACCAAAGGAAGAAAAGTCGTTGTATCCTGGGAGATAGACGCCGAAGAGTCCGTTAGCACCGTAGCGGGGCGTATCTGTCTTAAGGCTATAGAATTAAATTCTAGCCTCGACTTTATCAGGTTCTTTTATAGTTTTATTTTCTTGATATTAAACTATATAAATATATATATATAGATTATTATAATATATATTATATTTACAAATAATATTTAAATAAATTATACTATAGTATATGATACATTAAATTATTTTTATTAACAAAAATAGGATCAGAGATCAAACGGTTCCATGTCTTGGATACACACTTGAACTTGAAGACGGAGTGTAGAGGCAATCGAAGCAAAATCTCATTTACAAGGTCATCGCACTGTGACACGACTTCCACACTGCTAAAGCTGCTGCTGCTTCTGTACTGGTTCATTCTCCTGGAAATTAATGTGAGATTGTCAATTGAGAAAATAGAATAGGAGAGATATCCAAAAGGAGATCAATAAAAAATAAAAATAAAAACATATAAGAAATTAAAATCATACAATGTGACAGGCAAAAAAAATTGAATTAAAAAATAAATATAAAAAAAAAAAAGTAATTGTAACAGATAGAGAAACTAAACTCAAAATTCTGAACTTGTACCAAAATCAGCATAACTCTAATCCTAGCATCAGCTCAACTCCCAAATCAGAAAAAATTAAAAATTGAAAGAAAAAAAAAAAAAACATATTTTTTTACCCATAAATAGCATACCCAGTCGGCGATTCATCAACAAAAGGAGATCAAAGAATTTAAAATCAAACACCCAAAAAGAAAGATAATTGGACTAAAAAAATTAATGAAGTAATGGCAACAAATATAAAAACTAAAAACTAAGGCTCAGAGTAAAATATTTTTTTATTTAGGTAAAATTTTATATTTATTCTTACGTCCAAAGTCTAGGTAGATGTTGAGATTAGAAATAACATAACTTCCTGAAAATTATCAAAAATTAATAATAAATTATTTTTGTTAAATTTTAATTCTTTTTTCCTTCCTAAAATACAACAAAATTTACACTAAAAAAACGATTCTAACTTTTACCGGAACAAAACACAAGTCTAATCCGTGCAGCATCAGCTCAACCCCAACCCAAAAACAAAAAACAATTTTACCCATTAATTGCATACCCAATCGGCACAATTCAACAACAAAAGGAATTTACACCACAAAACCCAAAACAAAATAATCCAAATTTTAGACAAAGAAAAACATCAAATAATGAGTTTCGAGTGAAATTGGATCCCAATAGATCGAAATTATTATTTACCAGAACTTGTTAGAGAAAACTATGGGTTGGCTTTGGCTTCTCCGAGCGAGCTACACTTACAAGGGAAGAGAAGAAGGGAGCAGCTTTATAGGGCTCAAAAGAGGAGAGAATAGAAACGTACGTAGTTTTTTTTGTATGGGATATATATATATAGAAAAGCTGTTTGACCATCCTGATAATAGTAGGAAAAGAAATTGCTAAATTCTAACTTTCCTAATCAGATTAAAAAAAAATAGGGCAAATTATATTTACCTCCCCTCTAGTTAGCTAAAAGCTCAAACAACTCCTCTCAATTATTCAAAATATCATTTGCCTCCCTTAAAACAAACTTTCGTCAATTAATTGATGATGTCAGCAATCTAAAACTACAGAAAGCCCATATTGCCCACCAAATATATATGAACACCATTTTGCCCAAACAATATGCTCCCGCCTAAATGAAGCACACATTTCCTTCCATTTTTCACGTCACATCGAACAGGTTCATTTCCCTTCATTTTCTCTCTATATATTATATTGAATATTTTCTATATTTGATGATTTGTATTGTATTAGAGATTTTCTATTAATATATTGATTATTTGTCCTATTTAATTTGTTTACAGATGAAATCATCTCAGTTGAATTTGCCTAACTTGCAAAAAATTAAGATTGCCACATATGACAAATCAATAAAATTAGATCAACTTGTTATAAGTTAAAACAAAAACATAAAATAGTAAAAATTCTTAATAAAAATTCACAAGAAGAGAAGTAAAACCAAAAATATAATAAAAATTCATAATTAATAGTGAACATAATTTTCACTACATAATTAATAAAAGACCCAACAGGTTCTATATTGTCATTACATAACTTCATTTCACCAGAAAAAAAAAAAAAAAAAGTCACTTGCATCCCCCAAAAAAACATTGTACCACATCATTTGCAATTTCTTGTATCACAACACAAAAAACCTGGGTTAAGAGCTACACATCAGTACTTAGCATTCATCTACAAAGTTTATAAATAAAAAAGATATTTGCAAATGGAACTGTAATTAATTGGTTTGGCTTGAGGAGCTTGCACCATGCATGACCAACATTGCTACCCATTGTTGAATGTGTCATTCCCCTGCTAACTATCCTTCCATGGAAAGATCCTACACAGATTCCCTTCCCTCTCTGTCCTAGTAGTTTGTTTACCGTTCCAACCTATGCATGCATAACAGAAATGGTGATTAGTTATTTTTTAATGCAAGAAGAAAAAGAAAAAGAAAAACATACAAGTTCGTTGACATTGTTAACTCCCTCTCCTGCAGAAGATGTTAATGGAACTGGTGTTGCCTGACTCAGACTTCCCATTCCTTTCCCTCTCTGTATATGATTCATTTAATTGAAGTTTATTGTAAGCTGAATATATATATATATATATATATATATACAAGTATTTTTTTTATAAAAAAAAAAACACCAAGATTGTACCAGCTGAATATATATACAACTATTTAAAAAAAAAAAAAAATTATACACAAAAGAAAACACCAAGACAATACCAACTGATGGTTGACATTTACCCTTGCAGGTGGTTGATTAATACCACTAATTCCCCTTCCTGTAGAATATGCCATTGGTGGAACTGGTGTTGGTTGAAGCAGACTTCCTATCACTCTCCCTCTCTGTATATGATTCATCTAATTAAAATATGTTATAAGTTACAAAAAAAAAAAAAAAAAAAAAAAAAAAAAAAAAAAAAAACCAAGGCTATACCAGCTGATGGTTAACATTCATCCTTGCAGGTGGTAGATTCATATTACTAACTCCCCTTCCTGCAGAATATGCCGTTGGTGGAACTGGTGTTGGTTGACTCAGATTTCCCATCCCCCTCCCTCTCTGTATATGATTCATTCAATTATAATATGTGAAAAAAAAACTTGAAAAAAGAAAAAAGAAAATAAAAAAAAAGAACAAACTAAAAAAATAATTATACTTGTTGCTGGGTCACATTGACCCCAACATGTGGCTAACGCATACTACTGACTCCAATACCCTTTCCTCTCCCTCTTTTTATATGATTCATTCAAAAAAAAAAAAAAAATAGGTTATATGCAAACAAACAAATAAATAAAAACTGAACAAAGGGAAAAATAATAATTAAAAAAAAAAACTATACATGTTGCTTGTTCGCATTGACACCAATTTACATTCCTCTCCCACTCTTTATATGATTCATTAAAACAAATAAAAAAGGTTATAAGCTGAAAAATACAACCTAAAAAATAAATAATAATAATAATAATAATAATAATAATAATAATAATTATTATTATTATTATACCTGCTGCTGGTTCACATTGACTCCAACCTGTGGTTGACTCATACTATTTACTCTCATTCCCATTCCTATCCCTCTCTTTATATGATTCATTCCAAAAAAATAAAATATTAATAAATAAAATAAAATTATAAGCTGAAAAAAAACCCGCAGAGAATAAAAATAACTAAACAAAATAATTATACCTATTGTCGGTTCATATCGACTCCCCTTCCAATTCCCCTCCCTCTCTATATATGATTAATTTAAATACTTTATGAAATTAACTAAAATAATGAGCTCTAAAAACAATCAATAAAAGTATACCTGCTGCTCATTCATACATGAACGGTCTGCAGTTGCTTAACTACTTTGAGTGATGTTGTTTCTTCTAACTTGTGGCTGACACAACAAAAGTTATAGAACAAGTTAAATAAAATAAGATTTCATATAATTTATTGAAATAAAACAAGCAATAGAACATGGAATACATGCTGCTTGTGGTTAACATTGGCCTGTGTGCTACACCCTTTATTTCTCACTTCTGCTATTTGACATGTCCTCCTATTATGCCCAAATGCTTTACATATCTTATATCTCACAGTTAGAGACCTTCTCACCTCACTAACATCTGCAGTTAGCTCATCAACTTCTCTTCTTCTGTTCTTTCTAGGTCTGCCAGGTAACCTTCTTAAAGTTGGAGGATCTACTCGTTCAGCCTTAGTAGATGGCCATAATTCTTGATCAACAATTGGATGGATCATGTTTTCATAAGCAGCCAAGTACTGCCTATTGGTGTAGAATGAATCATAGAACCTCTCAATGTTATACATATTATAAGCAATAGTTGTTGTTGTATGCTTACATGGAAAACCATTGACTTGCCATGAATTGCAAATACAAGTCCTCCTACCAAGGTGAATGACATATATAAATCCCTGATCCATGACCTCATATTCTTCACCACTAGCAAATATTACAGTGCAAGTCCTTGAATCTTCCAAAACTTTGTTCAACTTCTTCCTTATGTTTAGGGGTGACCATTCCTGAAAAGTCACCCTTTTTCAAATCTTTTTTGTATCCTTTCCATCAGTTTAGTCCTTATTCCATCCAACAAAGTTAAAATGGGTTTATGTCTAAGTTCACCCACCCAACTATTGAAGCTCTCTGCCATGTTGATTGTCACATGATCACTTTTAACCCTCTCTTTAAATGCATGCCTAGACTAACTCTCAACTAAAACATTTCTCATTAACCAATCATAACCTTTAGGTGACAACTCCCTCAAATGGTTCATAGCTTCCTGAAAATCAAGCGCATTATATGCCCTAACAGCCCTCCAAAAATATCTTTTTACCATCAACCCAGGGTAGTTCTTCTTAAAGTTATTAAAGAGATGTCTACAACATCTCTTATGAGAAGCATCAAGAAAAATGTTGGTTATTGCTTGTTCAAGACCCTATTGAATCCATACATGACATACATGTTCATGTTATTAACAATTTAAATAAGAATACAACAAAAAAAAAATTAAATAAGAGAGGAATATACCTTCTGCATGTCTGACATGAAACACCAATGCCTTGGTTCAGTCCCAGTAGCAATAACGGTGTGCAAGTGATTCTGAAAGAATGTCCAGCTACTTTCACTCTCACTGTCCACCACACCAAATGCAATAGGAAATAGTCCATTATTCCCATCAAGGGCAATTATAACTAACAACACACCTTTATGGACACCCTTGAGGTGGCATCCATCCAATCCTATAAAAAGCCTTCAACCTTCTAGGAAGCCATTTTTCATTGCCTCAAATGAGATAAAAATTCTTTGGAATTCTGGTGTGGATGTGGGAGTTGGCCAGTGGTGCTCAAATTCTACCAAGCTTCCTGGGTTTGATTTTATAACCTCAGTAGCATACATAGGGAGAAAACTATAACTCTTCCCATGGTTTCCCTCAAGCTCATCTAGAACCTTCTTTTTTGCTCTATCAAGTTGCATCCTATGAGCTTCAACCCCATACTCTGTATGAACTGCATCATATAAAGAACTTAAACTGATGTTTGGTGTCTCTTGTAATACCCCTAATTTTCAAAAGGATAAAATTGGAATTTAAATTTTATTTTGTGTGAAATTTTAATTTGTTTTTGTGGCTAGGTGCTTATGTGTCACATTGGTTATTTGTTGGATTTTATTTTAATTAATTGTTGGTTTTATTTTATTGGTTGATTTAAATAGATTGTTTTCTTTACTTGTATTTTTTTTAATTAAATTAATTTGGCTTGTGTGTTTAAATGGATTAATTTAGTAATTATTAATTTTGATATAAATAAGTTAAATGAGTTTTGGTTATTACGTTAGTTAACTAGGGTCTCTAGGAAGATAGTGTGTTTAACCGACATGGATACATCTTGGTTGCTTTATAGCCGACTTGGGGTAACGTTAGGACTCTGTCTCTATTATTACAAGAATGAGGATTTTAGAATTTAAGTCTATAAATACAACCATTATGCTGTAGTCTAGGATTTACGCTCATAACTCATAGAACAAAAACGGGGAGATAATTCTGTAAAAACAAAGGGTGGAAGGAACAGAACACTATATGGGTGGCAAAGAGAAGAATAGAGGGGACCAAGGTGGGATTTTGGTGGACTATTCCAGATCACTAGGAGGCTTTACAGAGGTTCGTGTTGCCGGAACAGTGGACACGACGCCGAGATTTCATAATTGAAATCACAGGCAAGTTCTATTCTCTCTCTATCCCTTTGTCCTATGTTTTGTGCATACCTAGATGTCTCTAGGATTTTAGTTGAATTTTAATCTAATCTGGCATGCGAAATATATGTCAAGTTGATTATCAGTATGTATATGGTTATTTAAAACAATTCTTGAATGACTTGTGTTTGGTTTGTTTTAAGTTTACACATTGGTTCTGTTTTAATGAATGATTTAATTTGTATTATTATAAACAAGGGATTAGGATGTCATGGAATATATATATAACACTCCCCCTTGGGGTCCACAATACTACACTAAGAATATGCCTCGTTAAAACCTTACTAAGAAAAACCCAGTGGAACAAAACCCTAGTGAAGGAAAAAGAGTACAGTATCTTTGTGTATGGTATTGCATAGATTAAAACTGCCTCATTAAAACCTTGCCAGGAAAACCCAGTAGGATAAAACCTGGATGAAGGAAAAAGAGTACAGTATGCTAATACCTCTTTGATCAATTGTTCCCCCTCATTAGTTCAACCCCGAAGATCCTTTAGTTGACGCATTCCAATGTTGTCCACTAACTTCTTGAATGTTGTAGTTGGAAGCGCTTTAGTAAATAAATCTGCTAGATTATCACTAGAGCGTATCTGCCGAACATCGATATCACAGCTCTTTTGAAGCTCGTGTGTGGAAAGGAATTTTGGTGAAATGTGCTTGGTTTTGTCACTTTTTTATGTATCCTCCTCTTACTTGTGCAATACATGTTGTATTATCTTCATATAATATTGTTGGACTATCTTTGATTGAGGAGAGTCTACATGATTCTCAAATATGTTGTATAACAAATCTTAACCAAACACACTCTCTACCTGCTTCATGAATTGCGAGTATCTCAGAGTGATTTGAGGAAGTTGCAGTCATGGTCTGTTTCATAGATCGCCATGATATAGCAGTACCACCACAAGTAAACAAGTACCCTGTTTGTGATCGGGCTGTATGTGGGTTGGAAAGATAACCTACATCTGCGTATCCGATCAACTGGGGCTTTGATTTTCTTAAATAAAACAACCCCATATCAGTCGTTCCCCGAAGGTAACGCATAATGTGCTTGACTCCATTCCAATGTCTTCGAGTTGGTGCAGAACTATATCGTGCTAGTAAGTTGGTGGCAAATGCTATATTAGGTCTGGTACAATTGGTAAGGTACATTAGAGCACCGATTGCACTAAGATATGGTACTTCAGGACCAAGAACTTCTTCGCTTTCTTTCAGAGGGCGAAAAGGATCTTTCTTAACATCAAGTGATCGGACAATCATTGGAGAACTCAAGGGGTGAGCTTTATCCATATAAAAGCGCTTTAGGACTTTTTCAGTGTATGTTGGCTGATAGATAAGAATTTCACTTGGTAAATGTTCGATCTGCAGGCCGAGACAAAATTTTGTTCTACCAAGATCTTTCATTTTGAATTCTTTCTTTAAATAATTAGCAATCGTGGTGAGCTCTTCAGGAGTTCCCACAAGATTTAGATCGTCAACATATACAGCTATAATGGCAAATCCAGATCTTGATTTCTTGATGAAAATGCATGGACAAACTTGATTATTCACATACCATTCTTTTAGTAAATACTCGCTCAGTCAATTATACCACATGCTTCCGAATTGTTTCAATCAGTACAAGGATCGTTGTAGTTTGATCGAATACATGGTACGTGGTTTTAAGCTATTTGCTTCAGGCATTATAAATCCTTCAGGGAGTTTCATATATATGTCACTATCTAGTGATCCATATAAATAAGCTGTAACCATGTCCATCAGACGCATATCCAGTCCTTCTGAGACTGTCAAACTGATCAAGAAGCGAAATGTGATTGCATCCATCACAGGAGAGTATGTCTCCTCATAATTAATACCAGGTCTCCGCGAGAAACCTTGGGCTACAAGTCGGGCTTTGAATCTTACAATTTCATTTTTCTTATTATATTTCCTTATAAATACCCATTTGTACCCTACAGGCATGACATCTTCAGGTGTCTGGACTACAGGTCCAAATACTTCACGTTTAGTGAATGGGTTTAGTTCTGCCTGTATTGCTTCTTTCCATTTTGGCCAATCATTCCTACGTCGACACTCTTCAACGTTTTGAGGTTCAGGATCCTTATTATCATCTGCAATATCAAGAGCAACTGCAAAGGAGAATATATCGTTAATAATGACTATATTTCTATCCCACAATTCTCTATAGTTTATTGAGATCTCATTATTTTCAGGTACCAGTGCCTCTTCAGGGGCTTGTACCACTTCCAGGGCATATGCCACTTCCGGGGCATGCATATTTTCTGGGGCTACTTACTTATAAAATTTAGATTGATCAATCATTTTCGTTGTTCCTTTTGCAAGTGTGACCTCTTCAGGAGCGCCAATTTCTTTTGCAAGTGTGACCTTTCCAGGAGCGCCAATTTCTTTATTTGATTTCTCTTGTACTTTCTTCTTCCGGGGAATAATGTCTTTTGCACCGACTGGTCTACCACGCTTCTGGTGTGTCTTAGATGCATTTGCAACAACATTGACAGACAGTCCTATAGGGACATCAATTCTTGCTGGAATGTTTGCAACTGGTATATGTGATTTCATCACTTTCTTTGTGTCAATGAATGCATCAGGTAATTGATTTACAATACTTTGCAAATGAATGATCCTTTGAACTTCTAGTTCACATTGATTTGTGCAAGAATCTAAATGAGATAAAGTCGAGACATTCCAATTAATAACTCGTTGCTCTTCTGGCTTTTTTTTTTCTCCCCCTAATGGAGGGAAAACAGACTCATCGAAATGACAGTCGGCAAACCGTGCCTTAAAATTATCACCTGTCATAAGTTCAAGATATCTAATAATAGATGGAGAATTAAAACCTACATAAATACCAAGTCGTCATTGAGGACCCATTTTGGTGCGTTGTGGGGGTGCAATGGGAACATATAAAGCGCAACCAAAAACTCGTAAGTGAGAGATACTTGGTTATTGACCAATCACAAGTTGCAGTAGTGAAAAACTATGATATGCAGTTGGTCTAATGCGTACTAGTGATGCTGCATGTAATATCGCATGTCCCCAAGCAGAAACAGGTAGTTTAGTTCTCATGAGTAATGGTCTAGCTATTAACTGAAAACGTTTGATAAAAGATTCTGCAAGACCATTTTGGGTGTGAGTGTGTGTAACAAGATGTTGACATGCAATAGTCATCAAATGATTGAGATGTAAATTCTCCGGTATTATCAAGACGGATAGTTTAGATTGGATAATTTGGAAATTGTGCTCACAATCGGATTATTTGAGCAAGGAATCGAGCAAATGCAACATTACGAGTAGAAAGTAAACTTACGTGTGACCACCGTGTTGATGCATCAATTAAGACTATAAAATACCGAAATGGTCCACACGCTGGATGAATTGGTCCACATATATCCCTTTGAATTCGTTGTAAAAATGGTAGGCATTCAACGTCGACCTTGGAAGGTGATGGTCTGACTATTAATTTACCCTGTGAACAAGCGGTACAAGGATAATCATTTGCTAAAAGAATCTTTTGGTTCTTTAGTTGATGACCATGTGAATTTTCAATGATTCGGCGTATCGTTGTTGACCCAGGATAACCAAGGCGATTATGCCAAAGTATAAAAATATTTGGGTCGGAGCACTTCTGGTGCGTCACTGCATGTGACTCAATTACTCTTATATTTGTATAATATAACCTAGAAGATAAAGCAGGGAGTTTTTCTAATACATGCTTCTGGCATGTAATACAGAGATATTCAACGCCCCCTTCATTTATAGTCTCAATATGATAACCGTTGAGACGTATATATTTAAAACTTAATAAATTTCTTTTGGATTTGGTAGAGTATAGAGCATCATCAATATTCAATTGTGTTCCACATGGTCACACAATGATAGCTCTTCCAGAGCCTTCAATTAGATCTGCTGGACCTGATATTGTATTGACACAAGCTTCAACTAATGTTATACTCGAAAAATATTTTCTATTTCGGAGTATAGTGTGCGTTGTTGCACTGTCTGCCAGACATATATCTTCATCATTTATCTTGGGTACAGTCAATGCCTTAGTCAGATCCATGCTTCTTCATATACACAAAATATATATTTCATTACTTCAAACTTGAAATACAAACTAAATTTACATACAAGATAGCCAAAATAAAAACATATTAGAGATAACATGCTAGAGAAGGACGCATTAATTGGTATGGACATTTCCATCACCAATAAAATGATCAATACTACTACTAGTATCAGCAAAGAAATCAGAAACATCAAAGTGAGTAATATCAGTTGGTAAATCGTCATCCACAAAATTCATTTCAATTTCCTTTCATTCTTCCTTATCATTCATTGAGGCACAATAAAGATCAGCTAGATGTTTGGGCATACGATAGGTACGCGACCAATGACCTTTCATTCCACACCTATAGCAAGGCTTGTCATTATATATCTCAGGAGCTTTGTTCTGTAAAGCTTTTTCTTTTGCCTGCTTGGTCGCATTTGAATTCCACTTCTGGTGGGACGGTGTGGAGTTCTTTCTGGGAACCAATGAGGAATTATGACCACCACGATTATTTCTATTGCAACCGTATCCATGACCACCACGACGTCCGTGTCCACGTCCACGTCCATGGCCGTGAAATGATGACACATTCGCTTCTAGGAATGGTACAGATCCAGTGGGACGGGACTGGTGGTTTTGCATCAAAAGCTCATTATTCTGTTCAGCCACCAACAAACAAGAAATCAGCTCAGAATATTTGGTAAATCTGCGCTCTTTATATTGCTGCTGCAGGAGCACATTTGAGGCATGAAATGTGGAGTATGTTTTAAATAAACATAATTTCAATTGTGAGCTGATTTTAAATAAAGCTGAATTGTATTCACTTACACTTTTAAAATCCTGCAATCGCAGGTGGATATAGTCATAACGAGCTTTTGGAAGGATCACAGTTTTTTAATGCTCATATCATCCTTTCAGATTTTTCCATAGTGTAAGTGGATCCTTAACCGTGAAATACTCTGTTTTTAATTCCTCATTGAGGTGATGGTGAAGAAAGATCATGGTTTTCGCGCGATCCTGCAGGGACGCATTATTTTCTTCCTTAATTGTTTCACCGAGATTCATGACATCCAAGTGGATCTCGGCATCAAGGATCCATGACAAGTAGTTTTTGCCCGAGATATCAAGTGCCACAAATTCAAGCTTGGTAAGATTTGACATTATGAACTATAAATGATAAAATAACATAGTTAGAATTATTTCACAAAAAGAATAATCAATTTGAGATTATAAAAATAATGCCGTCACTGTAATGTGATTTGCCAATAAATATATAATGTCAAAAGTTAATTATGCACTTTCAGTAAACAAAACAATAACAAAAAGACAAAATATGTTTACACTAAAAGGCACATATAATTTATTTTTCTACGTTTTGCAAAACTTCAGGTTTGTAAGGGTACTCAGTGTAAATGACTTCAGGTCAAAGAATTTCAGATTCATTTGGACTTTAGGCCAACAAATTTTGCGAAACTTTGGGTTTGCAAAGAGTACCAAATATTTTTGAAACTTCAGGCTCACAAAGAATATACTAATATATGCAAAATTTCGAGTTTGCAAATTAAATAATTTAGTATTTGCGAGACTTCGGGCTCAACAATTTACTTTTCAAGAATGGACAAAAATATTCTAATATAAATAAATAAATAAATAGTTGCGAGACTGCAGGCTCAACAATTTTAATTATATGTAAAATTTGAACAACAGTTTAATATAAATAATTATTTTTCTTACCCTTTGAAGTGAGAAAGAAAAATAGAATTTTTTCTCAGTTGACAGAGCCTCGTGTTGATAACATGTTGTGAATATATAAATATATATATAAAGTAATATTCAGACAGAGATATATTGAGTGAGAGCTTATAGACACAGATAGAGAGTAAAAAAAGTGGGGAAACTATTATTCATTAAACTGCTCCAAAAGCATCAGGCGACATGGCCTTTTATAGGCTCCAAACATTAGCTTCCCAAGCAAGCCTTATTATGGCTTTCATTATAAGCAAAAGTGGGCTTCCTTTGTACGCCCAAGAATGTCCATATTGTGGGCCCCATATATATAACACCATATCTAATTTGCTGATATATATATACATATATATATCTTAGGAGTGACAAACGGGCGGGTTAGTCCAAGTTTGGGCTAGATTGAAAATGAGTCAAAACTTATATTCAACCTATTCAGAACGGGTAAAAAATATATAGGGTCAACTCGTTATAACCCGTGAACCCATTAATTATTATTTTTAAACTATTTTTTATTTTAATTATTTTTAATTTATAATTATAATTATTTTTAATTTTATAAAAATTTAATTTTTAAATTTTTTACTTATTTTTAATTATTTTATTATTATTTTTATTTTAAATTTTTTTCGGAAAGTTTTAAAATTTTATTTAATAACAAATAAAAAAACAATCTCAAACTCAGCAATAGTTATCGACTCGTTTTAGAGAGAGAAGTGAAGAAAAGAGAAGAAATTTCTAGAGAGAGAAACTTAGAGAGATGGGATTAATGAGAGAGAAATTTAGTTTGAGGATCGTGAGTGAGAGATTGTAATATAGAATAGATGCGTGTTGTGTGTCTATTATATGATGGGTGAAATATGAGTTGAATATGGATATTCATAATCAACCCATTTTGACCCTCAAATTAAGTAATTAAAAATTATTCAATTTATTTTTAACCCATTTTAAATATGGTTAACTCAAAATTATTAAAAAGCGGACGGATATGAGCGGGTTGATGGATTGTGACCCATTTTGCCACCCGTACTTACAACAGATCAACGTTCCATATTTACTGTACTAATATATAAACAAATAAACATATCTAAAAAGTTTGCCTCTTGACAAATTAATATGGATAATGAAACTCAAGAAATTAAATTTAATTTTGTACTTTTAATATTACACTTTTTTTTTAATATATTGTTTGCATTTAAGTGTAGTCAAACTTTATACTGATGCTATCTGAGACGACTCGATGAAGGAAAAGATTTTAAATGCTTAATTAAATCTATTATCGTTTCCACTTTTGCTACTGGAGGAGGATGATACAATTATTTAAACTCTATCTTGACAGGAAGGAAAAATAGAGTTTAATTCATCGATCTTGTCACTAAATATGAGGTTGACCTTTGATGAATGGACCAAGAAATTAAACCATTTTTTACAAGGGTCATTATTTATTTATTTATTTATTTTATTTTATTTTTTTTGAATAAATAAGCATGCAACGAAGGAGAAAACTTTACAAATGTATATGGAGCATTCCCAAGGAAACATTGGGCCAAAAGCCCATACCAAAAAGAAATATCAAAAAACTATAGGCAACAAGCCCGTAGCAAAAACTTGGCATTGAGAACTAATTTCAATTCTATTATTATTTAAGTTGGTTTGGTTAGCATGAAGTAGAAGTAGAGTTAGAAGGAAAAGAAATAAATAAATAAATAATATTTTTAGGTGTTTGGTTAGATGGAAATGAAACTTTTGGAATAAGCAGGATTCCAGCAAGTTGTTTATTTTTTTTATTTTCTCCAAAACTTTTCTGGTATAGAATACAAGAAAATTTTAGTTTCTTGAACTTCTAATAGATTTGTATAGGGTAATAATTTAGAAGACATGTTTGTAAAAGGAAATTAATCTATTATATCTAATTTGAGTATGTCTATTAACTTTCCAAATATTGGTTTAACTATATATTTGAAAGGAAGCATTTAAGATTAACTTTAAAAAAAATGATGAAGTCTCCCTATAAACAATTTAAAAAATGGATATAAATAAGAATAAAGTGAAAAAAAACATTCCCTATACACAACTAAATATCTAACAAGTTTGCCTCCTTGACAAATTAAAATGGATAATGAAACTCAATATATTAAATTAAATTTTGTACTTTCAATATTACATTTAAGTGTAATAGCTGATGCTTTCTAAAACAACACGCCTAAGGAAAAAATTTTAAATGCTTAATTAAATCTATTATCATTTTCACTTTGCTACATGACTGGAGGAGGAGTATACAATTATTTAAACTCTATCGATCACGACAGTGAAGGGAAAATAGAGTTTAATTCATCGATCTTGTCACTAAATAAGAGGCTGAACTTTGATGCTTGGACCAAGAAATTAAACCATTTTGTACGAGGGTCATTTTTTTTTTTTTTTTTTTTTTTTGGGTTAAATAAGTATGAGAAAACTTTACAAATGTATATGGAGCATTCCCAAGGAAAACATTGGACCAAAAGCCCATACCAAAAACAAAAAAAAATAAAGGCAACAAGCCCATAGCGAAAAAAAAAAAAAAAAAAAAAAAAAAGGCAACAACAAGCCCATAGCAAAACCTTGGCATTGAGAACTAATTTGGTTATTTTAAGTCTCATTATTCATTAATTACTCTTTCTCTATTTTCAAGAAACGTGAAAAATATAACCCACTTTAAAATAAAAGCAACCTTTTAAAGATAAAATTATCCTTTAAATCTTTTTTAATTATCTTTCTTGTATGTCCTCCCTCAGTCCATATACGCGTGTCTATATATATATATATTTTTTAATGCCTTTGTTTCTTTCTTTTTTATTTCAATTGTGGCCGCTAGTTATTTTTTTCCTTCTTTTTTTTCCTAAATTGTTGCCATTAGCCTTTTTACCCGTCCTTCCTTTCAGATATATATATATATATTCAGTTTATATATATTAAAAGGGGCTAATGGCGAAAACTGAAAATATATATATATATATAGAAACTGAATGGAACGATCGATTTGTCTTAAGGCATATGTAACTATTTTATTTAAATCAACAAAGAGAAAAATAAACTGCTAAAAAAAATCAATTTGTCCTTTAGGCTTCATAAATAGATGCAAGCAAAAATACAAATTATTCTTAATGCATCTAATTTGTTTAATACAATCAAAAAAAAAAATAAATTGTTAAAATAGATCAATTCGTTATTTAGGCTTCCTAAATCCATGTAAGCTAAGCCTAGGAAGAGTTTAAACTAATGTAAAGGAGGCAAAGAAGGGCGCCAAGTAGGTTCGAAGTAAGGTACTATTCTATCGTTTGCCATGACAGTTCCATTTCCATGATACTGAATTCGTTCCACTCTTCGAGTCTCAAAATCATAGCAAAACATGACGCTTCCCCGCCGGAGATACACCAGTTTTGAATTCCGAGGATGAAACGCATTCAGACGAGGATATTTTTTAAGCCGACGAAGGTAAGGATCACCACCAGTGGCGCGATAGTTAATGATGTTCAACATCTTGTAATCCACAACTTCCTTCAGCATCCATTCACTGCTTGGTATAGTGTGACATAAACTATAACTAGAAAGCTTCTTTTTGAGATCCCAGACTATGAATTGAACTTCGTCATTTACGGCAAACCGTAGACAACCATCCGGTGATTGTCCCAATATAAAATTCATAAATGGCTGATGCTCTTTCTTGCTGCAATGAGCAGGCAACCTTATCAGCCAGAGACGATTTTCCCCCATGTTGGGATCATAAGCGACGAAATGACCACTAACTTTCCAGTAGAAGATCCCATCTACTGACCGACCTCCACACGACTTCCCACATGAAAATTCAGATGGAGAAGTGAGAAATGATTCACTCCATTCGCCTGTTCGAGAAGAGAAAGTTTCTATATGTAATCTGTCATATGTGGTTGGCTGCTCTTTCTCAAAGAAAGCTCCAATTACTTTGAAATGTACCGCACCATCTTTGATACATTCTTCACAAGACAAATTCACAAAGGATGGACCGTGTCCATTGTTTGGTGTAGGAAGAGCAAACCATTGGTTTCTGATGGGATTACAAACGAAGTAATTGAAACCCTTGACCGTTTCTAAATTGCATAGTATTAGGCCTTCAGGAGAACTATCTATAACTAAATAGTTTTCAATGTAATCCAACTTTGTAACTTTCCTTTCTTTACAATTTCGAAGGAATGAAAGCTTAAGTATTGACTGATCATTGGCGAGAGTAACCCGAAAGAATCCCAACAATGGGGGAGGAGAATTCTTTCTCTGGGACTGGTAATTGATGCAGAAAATAGGATCAGAGATCAAACGGTTCCATGTCTTGGATACACACTTGAACTTGAAGACGGAGTGTAGAGGCAATCGAAGCAAAATCTCATTTACAAGGTCATCGCAGTGTGACACAACTTCCACACTGCTAAAGCAGCTGCTGCTGTACACCATTCTCCTGAAAATTAAGGTGAGATTGTCAATTGAGCAAGTAGAATAGGTGATATATCCAAAAGGAGATCAATAAACAAACAAATAGAAATTAAAATCACACACCAAAAAAAAAAAAAAGAAAGATAATGTGACAGACAAAAAAAAAAAAAAAACTGAATAAAATAAAGTAATTGTAACGACTAGAGAAGCTAAAAATAGTTTCATTTTAACTAAAATAAAAATTATGAACATGTACCAAAACCAAAACACAGCATAAATCTAATCCCGCAAGGTACAGCTAGCATCAGCTCCACTCCCAAACCAGGAAAAAAAATAAAAAATAAACATTTTTTTACCCATAAATTGCATACCCAGTCGGCATAATTCATCAACAAAAGGAGATCAAAGAAATTAAAATCAAACACCCAAAAAGAAAGATAATTGGACTGAAAAAATTTAAGGAAATAATGGTAACAGATATAAAAACTAAATTCTGAACTTTTACCGGAACAAAACACACCTCTAAACCTACCCAAAAAAAAAAAAAAAAAACACACAACTCTAATCTGTGCAGCTAGCATCAGCTCAACCCCAACCCAAAAGAAGAAGGAACCCCCGAAAAAAAAAATTAATAACACATTCTTACCCATTAATTGTATACCCAATCGGCACAATTCAACAACAAATGGAATTTACAACACAAAACCCAAAACAAAATGATCCAAATTTAATACGAAGAAAAACATCAAATAATGAGATTCGAGTGAAATTGGATCCCAAATAGATCGAAATTATGATTTACCTCAACTTGAAGAAACCGATCTGAGGGAACTACGGATTGGATTTGGCTTCTCCAAGGGAGTTACACTTCCCGTGTGTGTGTGTGTGTATATATATATATATATATTTATTTATTTATAAGCTGTTTGACCATCCTAGTAATAGTAGGAAAAGAAGTTGCCAATCAGTTAATTTCCTAATCACATAACAAAAAAAAAATATATTATATAAATAACTTCTAACTAATACAATTAAGGACACAAATTAAAAATAAATAAAAATACATGATTTTGTAAAATGACAAAAAAAAGATACAAGTTAAACAAATCCTAAACTAACACAATTAAGGAAACAAGTTAAATTTTTTTATAAATACATGATTTTGTAAAATAACAAAAAAGGATACAAGTTAAAATAATCTCTCTCAGTTCTCTTATCTCTCTCTTCAATTAGGTGTTGGCATCTGCTAACCTGCGCCAAACACCATTGCTTGTCCATTTATAGATGGAGTTTCAATAGCAGCAAGGTACCCGAATATGAAAATACCTTAAACAGACGCAAAATTTCAATTTCCCAAATTGAGCATTACTTCATTTATTTAAGATAAGACATGTATATGAGAACTCATTCCTGATTTTCTTTCATAGATCAAACAAACTTGAAATGCACCTTCTCAAAGATAGAAGGTGCTTGCAAAGTTGGATCAGTGAATGAGGTTGCAGGAGTACATGTGAGGGTGTAAACGTCCAAGTGGTTAAGATTAAAATTGTACTTTTCAAAAGTGAGTAAGGTTTATTTGGACATTTTACAATAAGAAATGGTAATTTTGATATATTTTTTTTTTTTCAAATTAGTTGACTTTTGACATGCCTAACAGTCAACTAACAAAGGAGATATGAGGGCAAAGTTTACCAAACTTGAAGGGAGGTTCCCTTTCTTTTTCACTGGTTTAATCTATTAGCAATTTTTGACAGTCAACTAACAAAGGAGATATGAGGGCAAAGTTTACCAAACTTGAAGGGAGGTTCCCCTTTCTTCTTCACTGGTTTAATCTATTAGCAATTTTTGACAAACGTGAAGGGAGTTAAGAGTACTTCACCTTTAAACGTAATAACTTTAAAATTAGTCAAGTGACCATAAAGTTTCAAAAAGTCGTTTAGTGACTATTTGAGAATAAATTTTATTAATACCTTTTTATTGACAAACATCACATAATAATTATCTTCTCTTATCTATTTTTGGGAACAAATCCTTGATACTCAATCATTATACAAATTCTATAAAAATAAGTGTTCATTTTATAAATCTCTCTAAAATGTATCAAACTCAAAAAAAAAAAAAAAAAAAATCTTCTCCTCCTTTGGATCCATACTGTTTTTCTCTCTCTCTACAGTTTCTTCTTCTGTTCTCACGAGAATAGCTATTGATAAGTAAGGCTGCAAATGAACTGAGTTGTTCATGAACAACTCGGGCTCGACTTGCTAAGAGTTTGGCTGGACTCATTCGTTAAGAAAATGAGCCGAGCTCAAGCCCAATTTCTAGGCTCGTTTAGTAAACAAGCCGAGCCCAAAAAAAGTTAAGCGCTCATATGGGCTCGTGAATATGAACTCATTTAGGCTCGTGAATAAGGCTTGTTTATTAGCCATTTATAAATTTTTGATCCAGCCCATAAATGTGAGTCCATTACAATTATACATGATAGGCCCAGTTGAAAACTATTACTACAATCTAAATAACAAAGCCCAATAAAAATGGCACATATTTATTTTAAAGACCCAACCCATTTATGTTAACAAACAAACCTTATTCTACTTTCATTCTCTACCACGAACCAAGCATAGGCGACAGCGGCAGCGGCAACGCCTCTCATCTTCTCTATTCTCTTCTTTCCTTCTCTGCAACGATTCTTCTTTCACCGACTGCCCTTCAATGTTTCATTTTCTCAGGACAACAATGGAAGACTAATGAAAAAAATTGCTAATTGTAAATGATTTCAAATAACCTGAAGAGGTATATATATATATATATATGGGTTAAGTGCAGAAAACACTCCTGAAGTATACTCTGAGTAACACTTTTACCCCATATTTGAAAAAGTGTGCAATAAACACCCTTAATCTTTTGAAATTGTGTAAAATTACACCTATGTGCAATAAACACCCCTAAATTATTGTTGTAATACCCATTTTGTCCTTTTAGTCTTCCGAAAATACCCAACCTTCTATCTCTACTCTCTGCCGCCAGTTCCTCTCACCACCATCGACTTCGACTTCTTCTTCTTCTTCTTCTTCAACCACCACTTGATGGTACAGCCTCCTCCTCCTCCTCACACCATAATTCACTCCTTAACTCCACCCATCAATCTCATCCAAATATATATACACACATACATGTATATATCTATCTATATATATACACACACATCAATCTCATCCATTATATATATATAAATATACACACTTACATATATACATATTTATACACAGACATATATATACACCCATCAATCTCACACACACACACACACACACACACACACACACACACACATATATATACACGGCGACTGCTCCGGTGGTATCGATGGTTTACGGGTTGTGGATTGGAGGTGGCGGTGGCCTGATCTCGATGCCAAGATTGCGAACCCAGGATAATGGGTCTGTGAAATGGAATCAAGATCCACTCTCTTCGCCTTCTACAATAGGCCTGTGAACTCAAAATTATTTCAAACCCAGAACTCAAACAACAAGCAATATCAGCAACTTTTCTGCTTAGCCACTAACGTGCAATTTTCAGTTTGAAACTCTAGAATTGCAATAAACTTGCAATTATGAATCAGTGTGAACAATTAAAGCTTGAGAAACTATAATTATAAGAACAATTAAGTGAAATTGGTCGTATTCAACGTTTAAGATCGCATTAAAGATACCCAATTCGCACGTGACGGCAAGCCGAAGAAGATGTAGGCGATGACGCAGAGCCTCGGAGAGCAGATTCGACGGCGACTACACAGCCGACGGCGATGATGCAGATTCGACGACGACTACACAGCCGTAGATTCAACGGCGTTGAATTTCGGCGTTTGGTGCTCGCATTGGCAACTCACAGCTCTTGCAGAGAACTTAAAATCGAACAAGTTCTCGAGTCTCGTCGGTGTTCATGGTCGCCGGAGTTGCTTTGTCGATTGGGTCTCTCCCACTGTTTATATATATATTAAAGCTCACCAGTCACCACCTTCATATGGGTTTGGTGAGATTTTTAGTTTCAAATTTGCAAATGGATTGGACTATGTTTTGATTGCAATTGGGTTAGTTGGTGCCTTTATCCATGGTTGTTCTTTGCCTCTGGCGGATGTAATTGGGGCGAGGCGGCAATGGCCGATTCCTCCGCTGATCTCCTTCTCTCCAAGGGTCGTGACGCCTTCAATTACCCAAACCATCACCCACACCCTTAAATTTTTTTTAGTGTTAACGTATATTGTTAATTTTTCTCCTATGCTCTGCTCTCAACAAAGCTCAATTCAAGCAATTGAGTCAATCCAATTTCATACCTATAATCGACATTCCTTCCTCTGCCATCTCATCGCCGCCATCCTCATCGTCATCTCGATGCCTCACCCAAACCAAATTGCAAAATGGGTGTACAAAACAAAGACGTCACTATTTATTGTCCATTTTAGTCTTTTTAGAAAATTTTGTATTTTTATATATTTTATAAAATTGTTGACTAAGGGTACTTTAGTCCAGTTTTATTTTAAATGTGCTAGAGGGACTTGATTGCACCAAATTGAAACTTGAGGAGTATTTTTTGCACTGAAAGGATATGATATGCACTTTAAGCATAGTTGAAGGGTGTTTTCTGCACTTGACCCATATATATATATATATAGATCTATAACTCAACACATTGATATATATGATATATTTGTGTTATATTTAAACACTAATCTGTTTTGTATTATATATACTTATATATGTACGTGCTGTGTATATTGGCATTGTTTATCTCTGTGTCATATATATATATATATATATATGTGTGTGTGTGTGTGTGTTTGTGCGCGCGCACGTAGACGAGCCCTTCTGACGAGCCGAGCTCGAGCTTGGCTATTTTTGGCTCGCCAGGGCGCCTCCCTAATTGTGGCGAGCCTAGCCCGAGCATGCCAAGGCTTAGGTCGGTATATTTGCAGCTCTATTGATAAGTTCTAAATTTTATTTTACTTATTTATTTATTATTTTTTTTTGGGAGGGGGGGGGGGGTGTTTGTATTTCCCATTCCAACCCTTCTTTCCCTTTCTTCTTGGCTGTGTTCAAACTTAAAAACACAAAATAATTATATACTTGTTATTGGCAAATACATAAAATTATTTGACAAAAGTACCCTCAAATGGTCCTTTAAGAGCCATATAATTATGATATTACTAACTATTTATTTTTTTGTAACTTTATGTTCACTTTACTGCTATTATCTTTGATTTTAGTCACTAAACTATAATTTTTCTTTTATTTTCTTTTTCTAGTTGACAACCACTCCCAAAATCAATGCCACAACGGAAATACCAGAGCCACCACCTCCATCATAATTGACGACACCACCACCACCACCGGCAGCCCGGTACCACCACAATTGACGACAGCACCCCGCCACGACTATTGGCAATGCCACTACCATCACCCAACCACTCCAATTGAAGTCACTTTAAAGCAATTTTATTTTAGTTTGATTACTTAAAATCTAATTTTTATATTATTTTTTTATTCAGAGGAGCTCATCTGTACAAACAGCTTACTCCAGCAACCTTCTCGAGAATGTTTTCTGCTTCCACGTTTCCCAAATGACAACAATGCACTTAAAAAACCAAAGCTCAGATAATGCAATATAAATTGGAATCTCAAATTTGTATGGTATTAGAAGTCCTAAATAACAAAATGGTTTTTTACTTTGATTTAATTATATAAATAAAATAATTACGTATGAATTGACAATTATTAGTTAGCTCTAAAATGTCTTCCAAACTCTTATTTTAAAATATTAAATTACACCTCTCAAATAAAATAATTCCAAGAACCTCACAAAGAATGTTTTAAGAAATATATGCACCAATAAGTCACATAAGATTTGATAGTTTTAAAGAGTGTTTAGTGTCTTATTCGGCCAAAAAGATTTGTGTCAACCTTTAATCCCCAACCCTTCAATTAGGCATTTAAATGAATAATTCATTTGCATCAACCAAACGTTTTACAATTTTGAGAGGCAAACTGAATATATATAGAGAGAGAGATAGCATAAATATGCTTAGTCACCCTACCATGGTGCTTGTTGAAATGGATTTTATTTTCGTTGCCTCGGGACAAAAAAACAATGACAGTGAAGGAGCGTTGTGAAAAGATGGGTTAATAGTCTACTTGAATTTGGATGCAAGTACAAAGTGAATGAAACCATTTGTCTTAACGCATATGTAACTATTTTATTTAATTCAACCAAAAACAAAAATAAACTGTTAAAAAAATCAATTTATTATTTAGGCTTCATAAATTGCTAAAATACAAATTATTGTTAATGCACCTATTTTGTTTAATACAATCAAAGAAAAAAATAAGTTGTTAAAATAGACCAATTTGTTATTTATGCTTCCTAAATCAATGTAAGCTAAGCCCGGGAAGAGTTCAAAACTAGTGTAAACGGGGCAAAGAAGGGCGCCAAGGAGGTTCGAAGTAAGGATCTAATCTATCGTTTGCCATGACAGTTCCCTTTCCATGATACTGAATTCGTTCCACTCTTCGAGTCTCAAAATCATAGCAAAATATCACGCTTCCCCGCCGGAGATACACCAGTTTTGAATTCCGAGGACGAAACGCATTCAGACTTGGATATTTTTTGTAATACCCCGATAATTTTAAAAGATTTATTAATTAGGATTAATTATTTTATTTTATTTTTCAATGATTTATTTTATTTTATTGAGTGCTAGATTAATTATCTTATTTTAATTAAGTTATATTTCGTGATTATGTATGATGATTGATTGTTTGTGTGGTTGATTATTGATTGAATTATTGGTGTGTTGATTTTATTGGTATTATATGACTTAGTTGTAAATTCTTGTTTGTTTATGTGCTTCATGTAATTAGTTATTTTAATTTTTGTATTTAATTAATTATCTTATTTATTTAAATTAATTGGATTGGGCTTAAGGAAAGTTGGACCAAAAGATGTGGTCTTGGGCTTGTATGAAACCTTATTGGGTTAATTAATGAAGGTCCGTGATTATTTAATTATTTAAATGATCACTTTTGTATCAATTATATTTATATATATATATATATATATATATATATAATTATATATAAATATAATTAATTAATAATTGTTATGGAAAGATATATATATAGATATATATTTATTGATATTTATAAGTATATATGATTTAATTAACTAATGAGTTAATTATGGAAGGAATATATATTTATATATAATATATGTTTATAGATATAAATTATTTAAAAGTTATTATTTTAATTCATAATACTAGTTGGAATAGGATTTGGAATTTAAGGTGTATAAAAATACACATAAAACTTTAGGGTTAAAGGTTTTACACGTTAGAAAAATAAAACAGAGAGAGAGAGAGAGATGAAGAAGAAGGGCTGACAAGGAGGAGGTCGGATCTGAAAAGGAGGACGTCGGAATTGGAAGAGATAATTAAAGCTTAAAGCGTCGGTTTCGTTTCGAAACCTTCAGGCGAGTTTTCTCTAACTTTCCTCTTAGAACTCATAAGGATTTCACCTTGAGTATCAAGGCTTTAATTAAATTTATTTGTTTAAAAATTATGGTTAGATCGGAATAATTAAAAAGTATAAACTATTATATTTGATTTTTAGATTATTGGATTTTAATTGATATATATAGGTGTTATGTATATTTTAAAATCAATCTATAGGTGGATTTGTGACCCAAGAGAGTTAATTATGGTTTCTTTATTTTCTAGAATTGTTCTGTAATTTTCTGGAATTTTTATGATATTTTTAGGAATTTATTAGGATTTATTTTCCTATTATTTGTTAGGATATATATATATATATATATATATACACTAGGTAACTGGCGCATGTGGAGCGGCGGCACAATAAAGAATTGATCCAGTGCGGCGCGGTGTAGGATAATAGGGTGTATACGCCAATTAGGGCCATTTGATTAATTAAACTTATGTGAATTGATATGGTGCATCGCGGCGCATAAAACTTTGGTGTGCATGTGTATCTGGACAATAGAAGTGGTCTGGTCAACTATGGGATTATTTGGTGTATTGCAGACCATGAGAAGATGGTGCACTCGCTGATCTGGACCTTAGATCTATTATAGTTAATAGAAAATAATCTAGTGTGAGCGTGTTCATTTGCGCACTCATTTATGACCATTGGATGCGGCATAAAGGAAGTGATGGATTCAGTGTGGTGAGCTCACGGTAGCTGAAAGAGCTTAGCCAATACCAGCACACAAGGAGGCTTGAATCCAGCGCGTGCAAGTGCATAGTAAGCACGTGGGCGCGCGTGGGTAACTATGTTGGCCTAATTCGACACTAGAAATTAAAACGGTCATAACTTGTCATTTTAAATCGAAATTGGGTCATTCTTGAGCTCAAATTCAAGGATTTTTCGTCTTCTTTCCAATGGTACCAATTACATTATCAGATTCCCATCCTACTAGGAGATATTTATGTTTTAGTGAAAAAGTGTCGGAAAACTATTTAAACCAATATGGAGTATTTAAAGGAAACTATTTCTGACATATTTAGTTGCACTAATTTGTGTAAATATAATAAATTAATAAATTGTTATGGAAGGAAGTGTATATATATATATATTCATCCTTCCATACAACTCATATATATATATATATATATATATAATTATTTATATATGGGTATATATAGTTTAACTTGTCTATGAGTTGTAAGGAAGGATGAATATATATATAACTCATAGACAAGTTAAACTATATATACCCATATATAAATAATTATATATATATATATATATATATGTATGTATGTATGTATATTGATTTTAAATAATCAAGGATTATTAAAGAAGGTGTTAAACACATATATACATTAAATAACATATGTGTAGGTATATATATATATATATAAATCATTTAAGATGATTAATATTATCATTCTTATTTGGCATATCTTAATAGGCTGGTTGTTAAATTAATGATATGCGTATAATATGCATGTGATGGCTATGTATGATTTAGCGTATTGTTAATTTTAAAGTTAATTCATGGTTAAAGTGTGGGCATGGATGAATTGTCAAATGATTAAATATATTACCTAAATATTTGTATGAATAGAATACATATATGAAAAGCATGGATGAATTGCTAATTAAATGTATGAATAAATATACCTGTGGAGGCATGGTTGAATTGTCAATGTATAAATATACATACACGGAGGCATGGTTGAATTGCCAATGTATAAATAAATATACTTATGGAGGCATGGTTGAATTGCCAATATATAAATAAAAATATTTACAATGGCATGGTTGATTTGCCAAAGCATAATTACGTTGTTATGTGTTAGATGATTAAAATATCATCTATGGTTGTTGTATGTATGGATTGGATTAGGGTTAGATATTCTTAAATGAGAATAGTTTAGTACTTACTGGTTAGTGTATTATTTTACATTAATAAAATAATATTGGGGAAGACGTGGATGATTTGTCAAAACTTGGATTTTGGATATGTGATTTAAACAATTTAAATCATTATCGGGTTGGGATTAAATAGAGTATTTCTTTTATTATAATTTGTTGTTTAAATGATTAGACAACTGACTAGGATGGGATTAAGGTCAAAGGAGTTTTTATAAAATGAAATGGTAGATTGGTCTAGGTATGAATATTATTTTAATAATTATTTAATAGGTATGGAAATTTAATAAACCTATTAATGGATGTGATTAGTATAGTATATATATTTATATATAGACATGTATATCGTGCTTTATTAAAGTTAAAACTTTATTAGGTTTGGTTTTGATCAGAGATGATCTGCTTATTGGTTTTCAGAGGCCTGGTAGAGTGAACTTGCTCGTAGGGTTTAACCCACGATTTATTTTTCAAGTTATTAGAGGTTCCAGTCTCGAGGTTGAGGATCCGCAGCTGGGAGACTGTCATTCGTCTATTCATCTTGTATACTTTTAAATAGTATTGGATTATTGGATAATGTTTTAAGGAGTCCTTGAGTTATGGGATTTCCGAATTGTAATTGTTGGAGAATCATTAAGTAATATTTATTTATTAGTTTTCTTCAGCGGTTTATTTATTCTTTATTATTCATCTTTGTATTCTGTGCTTGTTAAATACTTTAATTGTTTTGATATCCTCTGGTTTTGTGCGCGGACTTGATCAACCCGTGTTCCGAAATCAGGGGGTATCACAGTTGGTATCAGAGCACTCCAGGTTCAAGTGTCCCTAGGGTGTCTTTCGTTGTGTGACTTCCGCGTTGTGTACTCTTTTACTTAGAGCTTAAGTTTAGGATTCATTGTATTCTATATTCGGTCCGTTAGTGTGTCCTAATGGTAAATCATTGAGTCTTATCAGGAAAATGGTAAGACATCGATTTAGAAGGTATTGGTAAATCGTTGAGTCTTCCCCTAATTTTGAAGTATGGGTTTTATGGATTTATGCACCAATAAAATAATATGGAGGTATTTTAGGGACGGATTAACGGAATAGTTAAGTCCTACCTATTTATTTATGAATGGTATGGTTTAATACACCGGTATGGGACAGTGGTATTTCAGGGACGGATTAACCAAAGAAGTTAAGTCCTACCTATATATTTATAAGGGAACGGATTAACCATAGCGTTAAGTCCTACTTATTCGTGTCAGGTTAACGGAATAGTTGGATGGTATGCCATTGAAATAATATGGTTGGATAGTTTACTTTTATGTGGATATAATGGATTATATATATATATATATATATACATACATACACACACACATATATGGGCCATGATATAAGCTTGAGTCTCAGGATCAGTGGTTAGGATGGAGGCGTATATTGCCGATTGAGATGGGTAGCTGGGTTTAAGGATGTGTGGGCTCTGGTAGAAGGAGGACTCGTAACCACCTTTGTGTGCGTTTTACATGAGATACCCACTATCCGGTTGAAACTGCTTTAGTCCAGTGAGAGTCTCTAGTGTGTACTTATATTTATCAATTATATAAATATGGAATTAGCTAATTACGTGATGTGTCTGCTAATAATGAATATGTGTGGATGGGTTAATTTCCACACGGATAAAAGGAATAATGAAATTTGAAATTAAATAATCAAAGTTTTATTTCATGGATTTGTGAATTCCGAGGACGGAATTCCGTTTGTTAGGGGGGAAGAATGTAATACCCCGATAATTTTAAAAGATTTATTAATTAGGATTAATTATTTTATTTTATTTTTCAATGATTTATTTTATTTTATTGAGTGCTAGATTAATTATCTTATTTTAATTAAGTTATATTTCGTGATTATGTATGATGATTGATTGTTTGTGTGGTTGATTATTGATTGAATTATTGGTGTGTTGATTTTATTGGTATTATATGACTTAGTTGTAAATTCTTGTTTGTTTATGTGCTTCATGTAATTAGTTATTTTAATTTCTGTATTTAATTAATTATCTTATTTATTTAAATTAATTGGATTGGGCTTAAGGAAAGTTGGACCAAAAGATGTGGTCTTGGGCTTGTATGAAACCTTATTGGGTTAATTAATGAAGGTCCGTGGTTATTTAATTATTTAAATGATCACTTTTGTATCAATTATATTTATATATATATATATATATATATATAATTATATATAAATATAATTAATTAATAATTGTTATGGAAAGATATATATATAGATATATATTTATTGATATTTATAAGTATATATGATTTAATTAACTAATGAGTTAATTATGGAAGGAATATATATTTATATATAATATATGTTTATAGATATAAATTATTTAAAGGTTATTATTTTAATTCATAATACTAGTTGGAATAGGATTTGGAATTTAAGGTGTATAAAAATACACATAAAACTTTAGGGTTAAAGGTTTTACACGTTAGAAAAATAAAACAGAGAGAGAGAGAGAGGAAGAAGAAGGGCTGACAAGGAGGAGGTCGGATCTGAAAAGGAGGACGTCGGAATTGGAAGAGATAATTAAAGCTTAAAGCGTCGGTTTCGTTTCGAAACCTTCAGGCGAGTTTTCTCTAACTTTCCTCTTAGAACTCATAAGGATTTCACCTTGAGTATCAAGGCTTTAATTAAATTTATTTGTTTAAAAATTATGGTTAGATCGGAATAATTAAAAAGTATAAACTATTATATTTGATTTTTAGATTATTGGATTTTAATTGATATATATAGGTGTTATGTATATTTTAAAATCAATCTATAGGTGGATTTGTGACCCAAGAGAGTTAATTATGGTTTCTTTATTTTCTAGAATTGTTCTGTAATTTTCTGGAATTTTTCTGATATTTTTAGGAATTTATTAGGATTTATTTTCCTATTATTTGTTAGGATATATATATATATATATATATATATATATATACTAGGTAACTGGCGCATGTGGAGCGGCGGCACAATAAAGAATTGATCCAGTGCGGCGCGGTGTAGGATAATAGGGTGTATACGCCAATTAGGGCCATTTGATTAATTAAACTTATGTGAATTGATATGGTGCATCGCGGCGCATAAAACTTTGGTGTGCATGTGTATCTGGACAATAGAAGTGGTCTGGTCAACTATGGGATTATTTGGTGTATTGCAGACCATGAGAAGATGGTGCACTCGCTGATCTGGACCTTAGATCTATTATAGTTAATAGAAAATAATCTAGTGTGAGCGTGTTCATTTGCGCACTCATTTATGACCATTGGATGCGGCATAAAGGAAGTGATGGATTCAGTGTGGTGAGCTCACGGTAGCTGAAAGAGCTTAGCCAATACCAGTACACAAGGAGGCTTGAATCCAGCGCGTGCAAGTG
Source organism: Cornus florida (assembly GCF_030987335.1). Classification (NCBI taxonomy): domain Eukaryota; kingdom Viridiplantae; phylum Streptophyta; class Magnoliopsida; order Cornales; family Cornaceae; genus Cornus; species Cornus florida. The sequence goes on along the minus strand of NW_026775579.1, from coordinate 72,694,615 downwards.
CATAGTAAGCACGTGGGCGCGCGTAGGTAACTATGTTGGCCTAATTCGACACTAGAAATTAAAACGGTCATAACTTAGTCATTTTAAATCGAAATTGGGTCATTCTTGAACTCAAATTCAAGGATTTTTCGTCTTCTTTCCAATGGTACCAATTTCATTATCAGATTCCCATCCTACTAGGAGATATTTATGTTTTAGTGAGAAAGTGTCGGAAAACTATTTAAACCAATATGGAGTATTTAAAGGAAACTATTTCTGACATATTTAGTTGCACTAATTTGTGTAAATATAATAAATTAATAATTTGTTATGGAAGGAAGTGTGTGTATATATATATATATATATATATATATATATATGTATGTATGTATGTATGTATGTATGTATATTGATTTTAAATAATCAAGGATTATTAAAGAAGGTGTTAAACACATATATACATTAAATAACATATGTGTAGGTATATATATATATAAATCATTTAAGATGATTAATATTATCATTCTTATTTGGCATATCTTAATAGGCTGGTTGTTAAATTAATGATATGCGTATAATATGCATGTGATGGCTATGTATGATTTAGCGTATTGTTAATTTTAAAGTTAATTCATGGTTAAAGTGTGGACATGGATGAATTGTCAAATGATTAAATATATTACCTAAATATTTGTATGAATAGAATACATATATGGAAAGCATGGATGAATTGCTAATTAAATGTATGAATAAATATACCTGTGGAGGCATGGTTGAATTGCCAATGTATAAATATACATACACGGAGGCATGGTTGAATTGCCAATGTATAAATAAATATACTTATGGAGGCATGGTTGAATTGCCAATATATAAATAAAAATATTTACAATGGCATGGTTGATTTGCCAAAGCATAATTACGTTGTTATGTGTTAGATGATTAAAATATCATCTATGGTTGTTGTATGTATGGATTGGATTAGGGTTAGATATTCTTAAATGAGAATAGTTTAGTACTTACTGGTTAGTGTATTATTTTACATTAATAAAATAATATTGGGGAAGACGTGGATGATTTGTCAAAACTTGGATTTTGGATATGTGATTTAAACAATTTAAATCATTATCGGGTTGGGATTAAATAGAGTATTTCTTTTATTATAATTTGTTGTTTAAATGATTAGACAACTGACTAGGATGGGATTAAGGTCAAAGGAGTTTTTATAAAATGAAATGGTAGATTGGTCTAGGTATGAATATTATTTTAATAATTATTTAATAGGTATGGAAATTTAATAAACCTATTAATGGATGTGATTAGTATAGTATATATATTTATATATAGACATGTATATCGTGCTTTATTAAAGTTAAAACTTTATTAGGTTTGGTTTTGATCAGAGATGATCTGCTTATTGGTTTTCAGAGGCCTGGTAGAGTGAACTTGCTCGTAGGGTTTAACCCACGATTTATTTTTCAGGTTATTAGAGGTTCCAGTCTCGAGGTTGAGGATCCGCAGCTGGGAGACTGTCATTCGTCTATTCATCTTGTGTACTTTTAAATAGTATTGGATTATTGGATAATGTTTTAAGGAGTCCTTGAGTTATGGGATTTCCGAATTGTAATTGTTGGAGAATCATTAAGTAATATTTATTTATTAGTTTTCTTCAGCGGTTTATTTATTCTTTATTATTCATCTTTGTATTCTGTGCTTATTAAATACTTTAATTGTTTTGATATCCTCTGGTTTTGTGCGCGGACTTGATCAACCCGTGTTCCGAAATTAGGGGTATCACATTTTTTAAGCTGACGAATGTAAGGATCACCACCAGTGGTGCGATAGTTAATGATGTTCAACATCTTGTAACCCACAACTTCCTCCAGCATCCATTCACTGCTTGGTATAGTGTGACATAAACTATAACTAGAAAGCTTCTTTTTGAGATCCCAGACTATGAATTGATCTCTGTCATCTATGGCAAACCGTACACAACCATCCGGTGATTGTCCCAATATAAAATTCATAAATGGCTGATGCTCTTTCTTGGTGCAACGAGCAGGCAACCTTATCAACCAGAGACGATTTTCCCCCATGTTGGGATCATAAGCGATGAAATGACCACCAACTTTCCAGTAGAAGATCCCAACTATTGATTGACCTCCATACGACTTCCCAAGTGAAAATTCAGATGGAGAAGTGAGAAATGATTCACTCCATTCGCCTGTTCGAGAAGAGAAAGTTTCTATATGTAATCTGTCATATGTGGCTGGCTCCTCTTTCTCAAAGAAAGCTGCAATTACTTTGAAATGTACCACACCATCTTTGCTGCATTCTTCACACGACAAATTCACAAAGGATAGACCGTGTCCATTGTTTGGTGTAGGAAGAGCAAACCATTGGTTTCTGATGGGATTACAAACGAAGTAATTGAAACCCTGGAACGTTTCTAAATTGCATAGTATTAGGCCTTCAGGAGAACTATCTATAACTAAATAGTTTTCAATGTAATCCAACTTTGTAACTTTCCTTTCTTTACAATTTCGAAGGAATGAAAGCTTAAGTATTGACTGATCATTGGTGAGAGTAACCCGAAAGAATCCCAACAATGGGGGAGGAGAATTCTTTCTCTGGGACTGGTAATTGATGCAGAAAATAGGATCAGAGATCAAACGGTTCCATGTCTTGGATACACACTTGAACTTGAAGACGGAGTGTAGAGGCAATCGAAGCAAAATCTCATTTACAAGGTCATCGCACTGTGACACGACTTCCACACTGCTAAAGCTGCTGCTGCTTCTGTACTGGTTCATTCTCCTGGAAATTAATGTGAGATTGTCAATTGAGAAAATAGAATAGGAGAGATATCCAAAAGGAGATCAATAAAAAATAAAAATAAAAACATATAAGAAATTAAAATCATACAATGTGACAGGCAAAAAAAATTGAATTAAAAAATAAATATAAAAAAAAAAAAGTAATTGTAACAGATAGAGAAACTAAACTCAAAATTCTGAACTTGTACCAAAATCAGCATAACTCTAATCCTAGCATCAGCTCAACTCCCAAATCAGAAAAAATTAAAAATTGAAAAAAAAAAAAAAAAAACATATTTTTTTACCCATAAATAGCATACCCAGTCGGCGATTCATCAACAAAAGGAGATCAAAGAATTTAAAATCAAACACCCAAAAAGAAAGATAATTGGACTAAAAAAATTAATGAAGTAATGGCAACAAATATAAAAACTAAAAACTAAGGCTCAGAGTAAAATATTTTTTTATTTAGGTAAAATTTTATATTTATTCTTACGTCCAAAGTCTAGGTAGATGTTGAGATTAGAAATAACATAACTTCCTGAAAATTATCAAAAATTAATAATAAATTATTTTTGTTAAATTTTAATTCTTTTTTCCTTCCTAAAATACAACAAAATTTACACTAAAAAAACGATTCTAACTTTTACCGGAACAAAACACAAGTCTAATCTGTGCAGCATCAGCTCAACCCCAACCCAAAAACAAAAAACAATTTTACCCATTAATTGCATACCCAATCGGCACAATTCAACAACAAAAGGAATTTACACCACAAAACCCAAAACAAAATAATCCAAATTTTAGACCAAGAAAAACATCAAATAATGAGTTTCGAGTGAAATTGGATCCCAATAGATCGAAATTATTATTTACCAGAACTTGTTAGAGAAAACTATGGGTTGGCTTTGGCTTCTCCGAGCGAGCTACACTTACAAGGGAAGAGAAGAAGGGAGCAGCTTTCTAGGGCTCAAAAGAGGAGAGAATAGAAACGTACGTAGTTTTTTTTGTATGGGATATATATATATAGAAAAGCTGTTTGACCATCCTGATAATAGTAGGAAAAGAAATTGCTAAATTCTAACTTTCCTAATCAGATTAAAAAAAAAATAGGGTAAATTACATTTACCTCCTCTCTAGTTAGCTAAAAGCTCAAACAACTCCTCTCAATTATTCAAAATATCATTTGCCTCCCTTAAAACAAACTTTCGTCAATTAATTGATGATGTCAGCAATCTAAAACTACAGAAAGCCCATATTGCCCTCCAAATATATATGAAGACCATTTTGCCCAAATAATATGCTCACGCCTAAATGAAGCACACATTTCCTTCCATTTTTCACGTCACATCGAACTGGTTCATTTCCCTTCATTTTCTCTCTATATATTATATTGAATATTTTCTATATTTGATGATTTGTATTGTATTAGAGATTTTCTATTAATATATTGATTATTTATATTGATTATTTGTCCTATTTAATTTGTTTACAGATGGAATCATCTCAGTTGAATTTGCCTAACTTGCAAAAAATTAAGATTGCCACATATGACAAATCAATAAAATTAGATCAACTTGTTATAAGTTAAAACAAAAACATAAAATAGTAAAAATTCTTAATAAAAATTCACAAGAAGAGAAGTAAAACCAAAAATATAATAAAAATTCATAATTAATAGTGAACATAATTTTCACTACATAATTAATAAAAGACCCAACAGGTTCTATATTGTCATTACATAACTTCATTTCACCAGGAAAAAAAAAAAAAAAAAAGTCACTTGCATCCCCCAAAAAAACATTGTACCACATCATTTGCAATTTCTTGTATCACAACACAAAAAACCTGGGTTTAAGAGCTACACATCAGTACTTAGCATTCATCTACAAAGTTTATAAATAAACAAGATATTTGCAAATGGAACTGTAATTAATTGATTTGGCTTGAGGAGCTTGCACCATGACCAACATTGCTACCCATCGTTGAATGTGTCATTCCCCTGCTAACTATCCTTCCATGGAAAGATCCTACACAGATTCCCTTCCCTCTCTGTCCTAGTAGTTTGTTAACCGTTCCAACCTATGCATGCATAATAGAAATGATGATTAGTTATTTTTTAATACAAGAAGAAAAAGAAAAAGAAAAACATACATGTTCGTTGACATTATTAACTCCCTTTCCTGCAGAAGATGTTGATGGAACTGGTGTTGCCTGACTCGGACTTCCCATTCCTTTCCCTCTCTGTATATGATTCATTTAATTGAAGTTTATTGTAAGCTGAATATATATATATATATATATATATATATATATATATATACAAGTATTTTTTTTATAAAAAAAAAAAAAAAAACACCAAGATTGTACCAGCTGAATATATATACAACTATTTAAAAAAAAAAAAAAAAATTATTCACAAAAGAAAACACCAAGACAATACCAACTGATGGTTGACATTTACCCTTGCAGGTGGTTGATTAATACCACTAATTCCCCTTCCTGCAAAATATGCCATTGGTGGAACTGGTGTTGGCTGAAGCAGACTTCCCATCACTCTCCCTCTCTGTATATGATTCATCTAATTAAAATATGTTATAAGTTAAAAAAAAAAAAAAAAAAAAAGACAACCAAGGCTATACCAGCTGATGGTTAACGTTCATCCTTGCAGGTGGTAGACTCATATTACTAACTCCCCTTCCTGCAGAATATGCCGTTGGTGGAACTGGTGTTGGTTGACTCAGATTTCCCATCCCCCTCCCTCTCTGTATATGATTCATTCAATTATAATATGTGAAAAAAAAACTTGAAAAAAGAAAAAAAAAAAAAAGAAAAAGAACAAACTAAAAAAATAATTATACTTGTTGCTGGGTCACATTGACCCCAACATGTGGCTAACTCATACTACTGACTCCAATTCCCTTTCCTCTCCCTCTCTTTATATGATTCATTTAAAAAAAAAAAAATAGGTTATACGCAAACAAACAAATAAATAAAAACTGAACAAAGGGAAAAATAATAATTAAAAAAAAAACTATACATGTTGCTGGTTCGCATTGACACCAATTTACATTCCTCTCCCACTCTTTATATGATTCATTGAAACAAATAAAAAAGGTTATAAGCTGAAAAATACAACCTAAAAAATAAAAAATAATAATAATAATAATTATTATTATTATTATACCTACTGCTGGTTCACATTGACTCCAACCTGTGGTTGACTCATACTATTTACTCTCATTCCCATTCCCATCCCTCTCTTTATATGATTCATTCCAAAAAAATAAAATATTAATAAATAAAATAAAATTATAAGCTAAAAAAAACCCGCAGAGAATAAAAATAACTAAACAAAATAATTATACCTATTGTCGGGTCATATCGACTCCCCTTCCAATTCCCCTCCCTCTCTATATATGATTAATTTAAATACTTTATGAAATTAACTAAAATAATGAGCTCTAAAAACAATCAATAAAAGTATACCTGCTGCTCATTCATACATGAACGGTCTGCAGTTGCTTAACTACTTTGAGTGTCGCTGTTTCTTCTAACTTGTGGCTGACACAACAGAAGTTATAGAACAAGTTAAATAAAATAAGATTTCATATAATTTATTGAAATAAAACAAGCAATAGAACATGGAATACCTGCTGCTTGTGGTTAACATTGGCCTGTGTGCTACACCCTTTATTTCTCACTTCTGCTATTTGACATGTCCTCCTATTATGCCCAAATGCGTTACATATCTTATATCTCACAGTTAGAGACCTTCTCACCTCACTAACGTCTGCAGTTAGTTCATCAACTTCTCTTCTTCTGTTCTTTCTAGGTCTGCCAAGTAACCTTCTCAAAGTTGGAGGATCTACTCGTTCAGCCTTAGTAGATGGCCATAATTGTTGATCAACAATTGGATGGATCATGTTTTCATAAGCAACCAAGTACTGCCTATTGGTGTAGCATGAATCATAGAACCTCTCTGTAATACCCCTAATTTTAAAAGGATAGTCTCGGTATTTATTTATTTGTTTTAATTGTAAATTAAATGTTTTCTTTTCTTTTATTATTTTATTTTATTTTTCTTTTATAGTTATGTTTAGTAGTAATGGGCCAACCAATTGGGTCCCATGGACTACTTGGATAGGAGGTTGGATGTGTATGGATTATTACCCATGGATAATGTATGTATATATATAGATATATATTATATACATATATAAAAAGGAAAGTAATTTATTAATTATTTTTATGGTAACTTGGGTAGTAATATTTAATCTGATGTATATGTTTTATATTTAAATAATAAAAATATACATAGATTTGATACGTATTATGTTTTAAGTTACTTTATAATATTATGGTAACTTAAGTATTATTGGATAATCCATTAATAAATAATGGAATGTGTATAATTTATTTATTTAATAAACATATACATAAATTATATACGTAACATATTTTACTTACCTTTTTAATATATATATAAAAGAGAAAATAATTTATTAATTACTTTTACGGTAATTTGGGTAGTAATATTTAATCTGATGTATATGTTTATTTAAATAATAAAAATATACATATATTTGATACGTGTTTTGTTTTAAGTTATTTTATGATATTATGGTAACTTAAATATTATTGGATAATCCATTAATAAATAATGGAATGTGTATAATTTATTTATTTAATAAACATATACATAAATTATATACGTAACATATTTTGCTTACCTTTTTAATATTTTTATTTTCATTTTTTTTTTTAGTTGACTTGGATTGGGAAAAGGGTTAGGGTTATTTTATTTAGCCTATAAATATATAACTATAGGTTGTAAAAGGAGGTTAGAAATATTCACGTGATATATACTGGAAAGATAGTGTTAGAGAGGGAAAGAGGAAAAGGAAGGAATAAGGAGAAAAACCCTATAGAGAGAAGATCAAGGAAGAAGAAATTTAACTTTCGATCCGAAAGTTTAAGGCAAGTTCTTCTTCTATCTCTTTCCCTTTGATTCGTGTTTCTGTACATGCCTAGGAAATTCCAGAATTTATTAAACACATAAAATTAAATAATTATGCATGTTTAATTGGGTTAGAACATAGGTTTTATGAAATTGGTTAATATTTATTCTTGTGTTATGAATTGATAAAATGCATGATTTTGATTTGATTTCATATGTGAATTTTTACATGTTTAAATTATGTATTTTTCATATCTGTGGAATGATGGAACGTAGAAACATGCCTAGGATTCCTGAACATTAAATAGGGACTAGGTTTGGGTTTTAATAAATTTAAATAGACTCAATCATAATGATGCTTGCTATTTGAATGTTTTAAACAAACGAATGGATTTAATCTTTTAAAATATTTTAGCAATTGAGATTAAATGTGTAGGATAAATTGGATATAGAGAATCCTTATTTAACGGTATAATAAAATATCATCATGTATAAGATTCAGTTTGTGTAGGACATATGATATAGGAAGTTTAAAGAAATAATAAGTCATTCCTATTATGTGACAACTTGATATCATATTTATCATAGTTATTTATGGAATGTTTGATGTATTTCCTTAATTGTTACATCAATTGTTAGATTGTGTGGTTTAATGCATCGGTATGGGACGGTGGCATTCTAGGGATGGATTAACTTATCAGTTAAGTCCTACCTATTTTATATAAGGGAATGGATTAACTAAAATGTTAAGTCCTACTTATATTTAAGTCAGGTCAGCTGAACAAGTTGAATGACTTATGGAGGATTAATTTATTATATAAGGGAATGGATTAACTAAAATGTTAAGTCCTACTTATATTCAAGTCAAGTCAGCTGAACAAGTTGAATGACTTATGGAGGATTAATTTATACTGGATAGGATGGTTACTAGATTATATATATATAAGTATGGTGCCATGATATGAGTTTGAGTCTCAGGATCAATGGTTAAGGCGCGTATATCACCAGGGATGTGTAGCTAGATATAGTGTAGTTGTGTACCCTGGTAGGTCTAGGTACTCATGCCCACTATATGTGCGTTTTGCATGTTGCCTACTATTCAAGTTGAGACAACCCTATAGTCTAGTGAGGTTCCTTTAGTGTGTATATATATATATACGGACTACTAGTTACTGTTGGATTGACTAGGATGTATACGTGTATCGGATCTCTGCTTGGACTGTAGTAGAGTAGAACTTGTTTGTGGGTCTGACCCACCATTATTTTTCAGGTGTTCGTCACGAGTAGAGGTTGTTCGTGCTGAGCGGGGATCAGTCTACTTCATTCTTCCGATGCTACATAGGAGTTCTTTTATGATTCAGTTTCCTGTTTTAGATTACTGTCATTTGTTTAGTTTGGATTTTCTAGGGGTCCACACAGTATGGATTCCCGAGTTGTATTTTGGAGGATCAGTTGTATCAGAAGAGTTTATTAATTAATGGAAATATATTATGAGGTTTATTATTAGATTATCATTTTAGTTTCTTGTCAGCATTTTATTTATTCTTCTTTATTCTTTGTACTCTGTGTTCATTTATTATCAATTTGTTTTGATATCCTCGGGTATTCGGGCGTGGGCCTGGCCAACCCGCATTCGGAAATTCGGGGGTATCACAATTGGTATCAGAGTACTCTAGGTTCAAGTGTCCTTAAGAGTGTCGTTCGTTATGTGACTTCCGCGTTGCGTCTCTTAAAACTTAGAGCCCATATTACGATTTGTTGTACTTTATTTACGGTTTGTTAGGAGGAGCTGATGTCAATTATATTCTGTAGTCATAGAATGGTTGGCATTAGAAAAAGGATGGGTTCAAGGCGAAAACAATAAAGACCCAAAGGAGTAGAGGAGTATGTTATCGATTTCGTTGCCAGAAGGCAGAGTTAAGGATTGACGGTTTATGTTCGTTTGGCGTTACTTTAAAAGTATAAGCCAAGGAAGGATTTAGGTGTACGTGATAGGTCACCGCATATCGGGACCAACACGACTTCAGTTGATCTCAAAAAGAAGACAATCAAGGAGTAGGAGCCGAAGAGGATCCTAATGGAGGAGATTTATGTGTATCCGATAGAGAGGGTACTAAATCTTGAAGAGGGATGATTGCGCAAGGTGATCTGAATTGCTAGTAGTATAGCGAATGTTATTAGTAGAATTGGGATTGATCAATCTACAAATAATTAAATCTTTCTTATCATCTCTAAAAGAGGTATATAAGAATTATTGTTCAGGAGTTTGGGGATCAGATGTGTTCTTATCAGAACGAAATACATAATTTTTAAATCACATATAAAAAGGCATTGGTATTATGTTGTGACATTCTAATTCGATTTATAAAGTAAAGTAAGATAGTTTACATTCCGCATATAAGGAGGATGAGGGTTAAGCCCTTGGTATTTGCTTAGGAAAACATTTGTACTTTTAAGCGATGTTTTAAATGATATGTTTCGAGGTTGAATGATTATTTACGAAACTATAAAAGGAAATTTTGAAGCAATCTAGTAAGGTTGATTTCAAAGGAGACTTTCTTTTCTAGAAAGAATGATGTCCTAAGTAGGAGTATATTTTGTTCTATTGTGTTTATCATACGTGTTTTATTTTACTTTTTTGTTAATTACTCGGGATTTGGTATGTGGTTTAGTTGGGGACATAAGTGTGTGATCAACCAATTATTGTTTTAATAACATGGAGTCATAGCGCTATTTAAGCTAAATTTGTGAGCATACGGTCATAGGATTTGGTAGATACACATAAATCTAACCAATCTATTGGACCTGGACATGTGTCATTATGGTGTGTTTTGGGATGGGATAATTAAACCATCACTACGAGTCAAACAATCTAGAACGATTAATTTGATATACTTTACGTTAGGTATGGATTCGTATCATATTACAACGTCATGATATTGGTGATTGTTAATGTTTCGGTATGCGTGAGGTAGTGGTAAATAAAGATCACTAAAACGCTATGATGATATATCAGAGGTGCTGAATTTGCTAAACATCTTCTTGAAAATTTCAGAAGTTGTTACCAAGTCAGAAGGAGGATTTAGTACTGGATTAAGTACTTATTGGAATGACACCGAGTGAGGATAGGAGACTGAATAAATATTCATCAGTAAATTCTTAATCAAGAATTTATTCAAGAGGGTGTGTCATTGGGAGGAATTTGCCGGTGTTGCACATGGAGGAGGAAACTAAGTCTCTTCATTTCCATAAATAAAATGGAATTATTTTTTTAGTCATAATTTGCAACAATTAGCTGTTGCAAGAAAATTGATGACTTATGTAGAGGATGGGAAGATTTCATATTCTTTTGAAGTTAGATAAAGAAGTCGGATTGTCATTAACTTATCTTAAAGAAGCAGGGTGTGTCAAAGACAAAATGGTGAGACAAAATACTTATATAAAGATGAGGTGCATGGTATGTATGGAAAGGTTGTAGTTTGTTGACTTTTGTTGAGTTAAAGTCATAGTTAACTATTAATAAATTGAATTACCGATTGATTTTTAATATCGGCAAGTTTATCACGGATCAGTGGTGGATAGATTTAGTTACAGAATTTGCTTTTGAAGATGCTCCAATTTAAACAATGAGTACAGACGAAAGCTGGTGGTACCGGACTAACGGTACTTTCTGTAGACAAATTTGATGGAGGATGCAAGGATTGAGTTTCACAACTCTTAGTTCTTTATTCACTTTAGTAGAAATATGATGCTTCACAGTATGAAGCAGATGTTTGGAGGACAGGCAGGAAGAGGAATATAATGTTTTTTCTCTAAGTCTAATATTTATTAAATAGTAGAGATGGACCATCAGAGATCACTGAATTTTTGCAGCTATTTTCTATACTGAAGTGGAAATGATAGAGCATTTTCATGGATTTAGTTGAGGGATTGCTGATTTGATGCAAGGGTCAGGATTCTAGATGGAATATTGGTTGACTGATAAAATTAAATCAGTTTCATTTTGTCTATTTTGATCGAGCTGGTAAGATATCAGTTCATACGAATATAACGGATCACGAGACGGCTTAGATGGATGCAAAGTGCGAATAATAACACTTGTTATTACCAAGGTAGTTCAGGAGGTCAATTTTGAATATCGGAGCTGACCCTAGAGAAGGTGTTACCTTACTCAGATGGAGTTTAAGGTACTGGAGGAGGAGTTAGTAGTTTCTATAAATAGTGATATGACTGTCGGGCGACTGAGATGGAAATTTATAATTTTTCTTGGTACACCCAGATGTTTAGAAGGTACATCATGACATCAAATGTCAGTTTTGGTGAACAGGTACGGATAGGGATGTGTATATAATTGCCCTAAGCGTAAAACCTGCTACAAAGGTGGAAAGTTGATTATTAGATATCATAGGAATCTTTAGCCATTTCCTATAACAAATATGGAAGTTGAACTAAATAGGAGTGATAGTTGGTGGGAAGGATCGACATTGATTTGGAATTTCAATTTTCCATATGGAATCCGAGTGGTGGATTGAGAAAGATCGCTTGAGGACATAAATTTGAGTGATGCTTATTTTAGAACTTCATAATAGTTATATAGTCTAGTGATAGTGGTGTTATAGCATGTGGATGTCCATATTAGTGGATGCAAAGTGCCATTTCGAAGGAGCTTTATAAAGATTTTGGAGCAGCAGCTCTACTTCATATATATAGACGGAGGAATTAATCGAGAGATTAAATTAGACCATAAAGGATATGTTTGAGGCGTATATCCTAGATTTTCATAGACTGTTGGAAGTGTTTACTTCACTTGTCGAAATTTTGTCTGTGATATTGTTGGCACAAGGAGGTTAGTGTGACAACTTTGGAGGTTTTGTATCTTTCACAATGCATACTTCTCATTTGTTGGTTGGAAATGGAAGTAAGGGTTGTACAATCAGATCTCGACTTCATTTAAAAATATGTCGGAAATAGATACTTCCCTTTATAATGAACTGCGCGCGGTTGGGAGGCAACAGTAGGATGTTGTAAATAGTTGAACTCGTATACTAGAGTTTTTCTATCAGGGAGTAGTTTGCTCGTTCTGTTTTCTATGTAGGAAGAAAAGCGATTTTTGGAGAAAGGTCAATTTTACTTATTACATTGACTTTTATAAGATTGTGTTTCGCAATTGAGGCAGTCACCTCTGAATTAGCGTTACCAAATTATTAGCGCTGGGTGCATAGGAGTTTGTGCGTATATTCTATGGCACTTGGAGGTATGTAGATCATTCCCTTGTCGACATAGGAGGATTACGTTGTTATTTGATACAACCTACGCATTGTATGATTATTGTGTTTCTTAAAATATAGGAACTCTGTATACCACTTGGTATATTGGAGTTAAGTGGAGCCCTTATAGTGAGGTTGCGTCTATTTGGGAATATGAGGATGTTTTTCGCTCACAGTTTTCAAGCATAATGGAAGAAAGTAAGGGCGAATTCCGAGGACGGAATTTCTTTTATTAGGGGAGAAGAATGTAATACCTCTAATTTTAAAAGGATAGTCTCGATATTTATTTATTTGTTTTAATTGTAAATTAAATGTTTTCTTTTCTTTTATTATTTTATTTTATTTTTCTTTTATGGTTATGGTTAGTAGTAATGGGCCAACCAATTGGGTCCCATGAACTACTTGGATAGGAGGTTGGATATGTATGGATTATTACCCATGGATAATGTATGTATATATATAGATATATATTATATACATATATAAAAAGGAAAGTAATTTATTAATTATTTTTATGGTAACTTGGGTAGTAATATTTAATCTGATGTATATGTTTTATATTTAAATAATAAAAATATATATAGATTTGATACGTGTTATGTTTTAAGTTACTTTATAATATTATGGTAACTTAAGTATTATTGGATAATCTATTAATAAATAATGGAATGTGTATAATTTATTTATTTAATAAACATATACATAAATTATATACATAACATATTTTACTTACCTTTTTAATATATATATAAAAGAGAAAATAATTTATTAATTACTTTTATGGTAATTTGGGTAGTAATATTTAATATGATGTATATGTTTATTTAAATAATAAAAATATACATATATTTGATACGTGTTATGTTTTAAGTTATTTTATAATATTATGGTAACTTAAATATTATTGGATAATCCATTAATAAATAATGGAATGTGTATAATTTATTTATTTAATAAACATATACATAAATTATATACGTAACATATTTTGCTTACCTTTTTAATATTTTTATTTTCATTTTTTTTTTAGTTGACTTGGATTGAGAAAAGGGTTAGGGTTATTTTATTTAGCCTATAAATATATAGCTATAGGTTGTAAAAGGGGGTTAGAAATATTCACGTAATATATACTGGAGAGATAGTGTTAGAGAGGGAGGAGGAAAAGGAAGGAATGAGGAGAAAAATCCTATAGAGAGAAAATCAAGGAAGAAGAAATTTAACTTTCGATCCGAAAGTTTAAGGCAAGTTCTTCTTCTATCTCTTTCCCTTTGATTCGTGTTTCTGTACATGCCTAGGAAATTCTAAAATTTATTAAACACATAAAATTAAATAATTATGCATGTTTAATTGGGTTAGAACATAGGTTTTATGAAATTGGTTCATATTTGTTCTTGTGTTATGAATTGATAAAATGCATGATTTTGATTTGATTTCTTATGTGAATTTTTACATGTTTAAATTATGTAATTTTCATATCTGTGGAATGATGGAACGTAGAAACATACATAGGATTCCTGAACATTAAATAGGGACTAGGTTTGGGTTTTAATAAATTTAAATAGACTCAATCATAGTGATGCTTGCTATTTGAATGTTTTAAACAAACGAATGGATTTAATCTTTTAAAATATTTTAGCAATTGAGATTAAATGTGTAGGATAAATTGGATATAGAAAATCCTTATTTAACGGTATAATAAATTATCATCATGTATAAGATTCAATTTGTGTAGGACATATGATATAGGAAGTTTAAAGAAATAATAAGTCATTCCTATTATGTGATAACTTGATATCATATTTATCATAATTATTTATGGAATGTTTGATGTATTTCCTTAATTGTTACATTAATTGTTGGATTGTGTGGTTTAATGCACCGGTATGGGACAGTGGCATTCTAGGGATGGATTAACTTATCAGTTAAGTCCTACCTATTTTATATAAGGGAATGGATTAACTAAAATGTTAAGTCCTACTTATATTTAAGTCAGGTCAGCTGAACAAGTTGAATGACTTATGGAGGATTAATTTATTATATAAGGGAATGGATTAACTAAAATGTTAAGTCCTACTTATATTCAAGTCAGGTCAGCTGAACAAGTTGAATGACTTATGGAGGATTAATTTATACTGGATAGGATGGATACTAGATTATATATATATAAGTATGGTGCAATGATATGAGTTTGAGTCTCAGGATCAATGGTTAAGGTGCGTATATTGTCAGGGATGTGTAGCTAGATATAGTGTAGTTGTGTACCCTGGTAGGTCTAGGTACTCATGCCCACTATATGTGCGTTTTGCATGTTGCCTACTATTCAAGTTGAGACAACCCTATAGTCTAGTGAAGTTCCTTTAGTGTGTATATATATATATATACGGACTACTAGTTACTGTTGGATTGACTAGGATGTATACGTGTATCGGATCTCTGCTTGGACTGTAGTAGAGTAGAACTTGTTTGTGGGCCTGACCCACCATTATTTTTCAGGTGTTCGTCACGAGTAGAGGTTGTTCGTGCTGAGCGGGGATCAGTCTACTTCATTCTTCCGATGCTACATAGGAGTTCTTTTATGATTCAGTTTCCTGTTTTAGATTACTGTCATTTGTTTAGTTTGGATTTTCTAGGGGTCCACACAGTATGGATTCCCGAGTTGTATTTTAGAGGATCAGTTGTATCAGAAGAGTTTATTAATTAATGGAAATATATTATGAGGTTTATTATTAGATTATCATTTTAGTTTCTTGTCAGCATTTTATTTATTCTTTTTTATTCTTTGTACTCTGTGTTCATTTATTATCAATTTGTTTTGATATCCTCGGGTATTCGGGCGTGGGCCTGGCCAACCCGCATTCGAAAATTCGGGAGTATCACACTCTCAATGTTATACATATTATAAGTAATAGTTGTTGTTGTATGTTTACATGGAAAACCACTGACTTGCCATGAATTGCAAATACAAGTCCTCCTACCAAGGTGAATGACATATATAAATCCCTGATCCATGACCACATATTCTTCACCACTAGCAAATATTATAGTGCAAGTCCTTGAATCTTCCAATACTTTGTTCAACTTCTTCCTTATGTTTAGGAGTGACCATTCCTGAAAAGTCACACCCTTTTTCAAATCTTTTTTGTATCCTTTCCATCAGTTTAGTCCTTATTCCATCAAACAAAGTTAAAATGGGTTTATGTCTAAGTTCACCCACCCAACTATTGAAGCTCTCTGCCATGTTGATTGTTACATGATCACTTTTAACCCTCTCATTAAATGCATGCCTAGACTAACTCTCAACTAAAACATTTCTCATTAACCAATCATAACCTTTAGGTGACAACTCCCTCAAATGGTTCATAGCTTCCTAAAAATCAAGCGCATTATATGCCCTAACAGCCCTCCAAAAATATCTTTTTACCATCAAACCAAGGTAGTTCTTCTTAAAGTTATTAAAGAGATGTCTACAACATCTCTTATGAGAAGCATCAAGAAAAATGTTGGCTATTGCTTGTTCAAGACCCTATTGAATCCATACATGACATACATGTTCATGTTATTAACAATTTAAATAAAAATACAACAAAAAAAAAAAAATTAAATAAGAGAGGAATATACCTTCTGCATGTTTGACATGAAACACCAATGCCTTGGTTCAGTCCCAATAGCAATAACGGTGTGCAAGTGATTCTGAAAGAATGTCCAGCTACTTTTACTCTCACTGTCGACCACACCAAATGCAATAGGAAATAGTCCATTATTCCCATCAAGGGCAATAACAACCAACAACACACCTTTATGGACACCCTTGAGGTGGCATCCATCCAATCCTATCAAAAGCCTGCAACCTTCTAGGAAGCCATTTTTCATTGCCTCAAATGAGATAAAAATTCTTTGGAATTCTGGTGTGGATGTGGGAGTTGGCCAGTGGTGCTCAAATTCTACCAAGCTTCCTGGGTTTGATTTTATAACCTCAGTAGCATACATAGGGAGAAAACTATAACTCTTCCCATGGTTTCCCTCAAGCTCATCTAGAACCTTCTTTTTTGCTCTATCAAGTTGCATCCTATGAGCTTCAACCCCATACTCTGTATGAACTGCATCATATAAAGAACTTAAATTAATGTTTGGTGTCTCTTGTAATACCCCTAGTTTTCAAAAGGATAAAATTGGAATTTAAATTTTATTTTGTATGAAATTTTAATTTGTTTTTGTGGCTAGGTGCTTATGTGTCACATTGGTTATTTGTTGGATTTTATTTTAATTAATTGTTGGTTTTATTTTATTGGTTGATTTAAATAGATTGTTTTCTTTACTTGTATTTTTTTTAATTAAATTAATTTGGCTTGTGTGTTTAAATGGATTAATTTAGTAATTATTAATTTTGATATAAATAAGTTAAATGAGTTTTGGTTATTACGTTAGTTAACTAGGGTCTCTAGGAAGATAGTGTGTTTAACCGACATGGATACATCTTGGTTGCTTTATAGCTGACTTGGGGTAACGTTAGGGCTCTGTCTCTATTATTACAAGAATGAGGATTTTAGAATTTAAGTCTATAAATACAACCATTATGCTGTAGTCTAGGGTTTACGCTCATAACTCATAAAACAAAAACGGGGAGATAATTCTATAAAAACAGAGGGTGAAAGGAACAAAACACTGTATGGGTGGCAAAGAGAAGAACAGAGGGGACCAAGGTGGGATTTTGGTGGACTATTCCAGATCACTAGGAGACTTTACAGAAGTTCGTGTTGCCGGAACAGTGGACACGACGCCGAGATTTCATAATTGAAATCACAGGCAAGTTCTATTCTCTCTCTATCCCTTTGTCCTGTGTTTTGTACATACCTAGATGTCTCTAGGATTTTAGTTGAATTTTAATCTAATCTAGCATGCGAAATATATGTCAAGTTGATTATCAGTATGTATATGGTTATTTAAAACAATTCTTGAATGATTTGTGTTTGGTTTGTTTTAAGCTTACAGATTGGTTCTGTTTTAATGAATGATTTAATTCGTATTATTATAAATAATGGATTAGGATGTCATGGAATATATATATAACACTCCCCCTTGGGGTCCACAATACTACACTAAGAATATGCCTCGTTAAAACCTTACTAAGGAAAACCCAGTGGGACAAAACCCTAGTGAAGGAAAAAGAGTACAGTATCTTTGTGTATGGTATTGCATAGATTAAAATTGCCTCATTAAAACCTTGCCAGGAAAACCCAGTGGGATAAAACCTGGATGAAGGAAAAAGAGTACAGTATGCTAATACCTCTTTGATCAATTGTTCCCCCTCATTAGTTCAACCCTGAAGATCCTTTAGTTGACGCATTCCAATGTTGTCCATTAACTTCTTGAATGTTGTAGTTGGAAGCGCTTTAGTAAATAAATCTGCTAGATTATCACTAGAGCGTATCTACCGAACATCGATATCACAGCTCTTCTGAAGCTCGTGTGTGGAAAGGAATTTTGGTGAAATGTGCTTGGTTTTGTCACTTTTTTATGTATCCTCCTCTTACTTGTGCAATACATGTTGTATTATCTTCATATAATATTGTTGAACTATCTTTGATTGAGGAGAGTCTACATGATTCTCAAATATGTTGTATAACAAATCTCAACCAAACACACTCTCTACCTACTTCATGAATTGCGAGTATCTCAGAGTGATTTGAGGAAGTTGCAGTCATGGTCTGTTTCATAGATCGCCATGATATAGCAGTACCACCACAAGTAAACAAGTACCCTGTTTGTGATCGGGTTGTATGTGGGTCAGAAAGATAACCTACATCTGCATATCCGATCAACTGGGGCTTTGATTTTCTAAAATAAAACAACCCCATATCAGTCGTTCCCCGAAGGTAACGCATAATGTGCTTGACTCCATTCCAATGTCTTCGAGTTGGTGCAGAACTATACCATGCTAGTAAGTTGATGGCAAATGCTATATTAGGTCTGGTACAATTGGTAAGGTACATTAGAGCACCGATTGCACTAAGATATGGTACTTCAGGACCAAGAACTTCTTCGCCTTCTTCTAGAGGGCGAAAAGGATCTTTCTTAACATCAAGTGATCGGACAATCATTGGAGAACTGAAAGGGTGAGCTTTATCCATATCAAAGTGCTTTAGGACTTTTTCAGTGTATGTTAACTGATAGATAAGAATTTCACTTGGTAAATGTTCGATCTGCAGGCCGAGACAAAATTTTGTTCTACCAAGATCTTTCATTTTGAATTCTTTCTTTAAATAATTAGCAATCGTGGTGAGCTCTTCAGGAGTTCCCACAAGATTTAGATCGTCAACATATACAGCTATAATGGCAAATCCAGATCTTGATTTCTTGATGAAAATGCATAGACAAACTTGATTATTCACATATCATTCTTTTAGTAAATACTCGCTCAGTCGATTATACCACATGCGTCCGGATTGTTTCAATCAGTACAAGGATCGTTGTAGTTTGATCGAATACATGGTACGTGGTTTCAAGCTATTTGCTTCAGGCATTTTAAATCCTTCAGGGAGTTTCATATATATGTCACTATCTAGTGATCCATATAAATAAGCTGTAACCACGTCCATCAGACGCATATCCAGTCCTTCTGAGACTGTCAAACTGATCAAGAAGCGAAATGTGATTGCATCTATCATAGGAGAGTATGTCTCCTCATAATCAATACCAGGTCTCCGCGAGAAACCTTGGGCTACAAGTCCGGCTTTGAATCTTACAATTTCATTTTTTTCATTATATTTCCTTACAAATACCCATTTGTACCCTACAGGCATGACATCTTCAGGTGTCTGGACTACAGGTCCAAATACTTCACGTTTAGCTAATGAGTTTAGCTTTGCCTGTATTGCTTCTTTCCATTTTGGCCAATCATTCCTACGTCGACACTCTTCAACGTTTTGAGGTTCAGGATCCTTATTATCATCTGCAATATCAAGAGCAACTGCAAAGGAGAATATATCGTTAATAATGACTATATTTCTATCCCACAATTCTCTATAGTTTATTGAGATCTCATTATTTTCAGGTACCAGTGCCTCTTCAGGGGCTTGTACCACTTCCGGGGCATATGCCACTTCCGGGGCATGCATATTTTCTGGGGCTACTTACTTATAAAATTTAGATTGATCAATCATTTTCGTTGTTCCTTTTGCAAGTGTGACCTTTTCAGGAGCGCCAATTTCTTTTGCAAGTGTGACCTCTCCAGGAGCGCCAATTTCTTTATTTGATTTCTCTTATACTTTCCTCTTCCGGGGAATAGTGTCTTTTGCACCGACTGGTCTACCACGCTTCTGGCGTATCTTAGATGCATTTGCAACAACATTGACAAACAGTCCTATAGGGACATCAATTTTTGCTGGAATGTTTGCAGCTGGTATATGTGATTTCATCACTTTCTTTGTGTCAATGAATGCATCAGGTAATTGATTTACAATACTTTGCAAATGAATGATCCTTTGAACTTCTAGTTCACATTGATTTGTGCAAGAATCTAAATGAGATAAAGTCGAGACATTCCAATTAATAACTCGTTACTCTTCTGGCTTTTTTTTTTTCTCCTCCTAATGGAGGGAAAACAGACTCGTCGAAATGACAGTCGGCAAACCGTGCCTTAAAATTATCACCTGTCATAAGTTCAAGATATCTAATAATAGATGGAGGATTAAAACCTACATAAATACCAAGTCGTCGTTGAGGACCCATTTTGGTGCGTTGTGGGGGTGCAATGGAAACATATACAGCGCAACCAAAAACTCGTAAGTAAGAGATACTTGGTTGTTGACCAATCACAAGTTGCAGTAGTGAAAAACTATGATATGCAGTTGGTCTAATGCGTACTAGTGATGCTGCATGTAATATCGCATGTCCCCAAGCAGAAATAGGTAGTTTAGTTCTCATGAGTAATGGTCTAGCTATTAACTGAAGACGTTTGATAAAAGATTCTGCAAGACCATTTTGGGTGTGAGTGTGTGCAACAAGATGTTGACATGCAATAGTCATCAAATGATTGAGATGTAAATTCTCCGGTATTATCAAGACGGATAGTCTAGATTGGATAATCTGGAAATTGTGCTCGTAATCGGATTATTTGAGCAAGGAATCGAGCAAATGCAACATTACGAGTAGAAAGTAAACTTACGTGTGACCACCGTGTTGATGCATCAATTAAGACTATAAAATACCGAAATGGTCCACACGCTGGATGAATTGGTCCACATATATCCCTTTGAATTCGTTGTAAAAATGGTAGGCATTCAACGTCGACCTTGGAAGGTGATGGTCTGACTATTAATTTACCATGTGAACAAGCGGTACAAGGATAATTATTTGCTAAAAGAATCTTTTGGTTCTTTAGTCGATGACCATGTGAATTTTCAATGATTCGGCGCATCGTTGTTGACCCAGGATGACCAAGGCGATTATGCCAAAGTATAAAAATATTTGGGTCGGAGCACTTCTGATGTGTCACTGCATGTGACTCAATTACTCTTATATTTGTATAATATAACCCAGAAGATAAAGCAGGGAGTTTTTCTAATACATGCTTCTGGCATGTAATACAGAGATATTCAACGCCCCCTTCATTTATAGTCTCAATATGATAACCGTTGAGACGTATATCTTTAAAACTTAATAAATTTCTTTTGGATTTGGTAGAGTATAGAGCATCATCAATATTCAATTGTGTTCCACATGGTCACACAATGATAGCTCTTCCAGAGCCTTCAATTAGATCTGCTGGACCTGATATTGTATTGACACAAGCTTCAACTAATGTTATACTCGAAAAATATTTTCTATTTCGGAGTATAGTGTGCGTTGTTGCACTGTCTGCCAGACATATATCTTCATCATTTATCTTGGGTACAGTCAATGCCTTAGTCAGATCCATGCTTCTTCATATACACAAAATATATATTTCATTACTTCAAACTTGAAATACAAACTAAATTTACATACAAGATAGCCATAAAAACATACTAGTATAACCTAGATAGAGACATATTGATACGGATAAGATAAAACACACGAGGGATAACATGCTAGAGAAGGACGCATTAATTGGTATGGACATTTCCATCACCAATAAAATGATCAATACTACTACTAGTATCAGCAAAGAAATCAGAAACATCAAAGTGAGTAATATCAGTTGGTAAATCGTCATCCACAAAATTCATTTCAATTTCCTTTCATTTTTCCTTATCATTCATTGAGGCACAATAAAGATCAGCTAGATGTTTGGGCGTACGACAGATACGCGACCAATGACCTTTCATTCCACACCTATAGCAAGGCTTGTCATCATATATCTCAGGAGCTTTGTTCTGCAAAGCTTTTTCTTTTGCCTGCTTAGTCGCATTTGAATTCCACTTCTGGTGGGACGGTGTGGAGTTCCTTCTAGGAACCAATGAGGAATTATGACCACCACGATTATTTCTATTGCGACCATATCCATGACCACCACGACGTCCGTGTCCACGTCCACGTCCATGGCCGTGAAATGATGACACATTCACTTCTAGGAATGGTACAGATCCAGTGGGACGGGACTGGTGGTTTTGCATCAAAAGCTCATTATTCTGTTCAGCCACCAACAAACAAGAAATCAGCTCAGAATATTTGGTAAATCTGCGCTCTTTATATTGCTGCTGCAAGAGCACATTTAAGGCATGAAATGTGAAGTATGTTTTAAATAAACATAATTTCAATTGTGAGCTGATTTTAAATAAAGCTGAATTGTATTCACTTACACTTTTAAAATCCTACAATCGCAGGTGAATCCAGTCATAACGAGCTTTTGGAAGGATCACAGTTTTCTGATGCTCATATCGTCCTTTCAGATTTTTCCACAGTGTAAGTGGATCCTTAACCGTGAAATACTTTGTTTTTAATTCCTCATTGAGGTGATGGCGAAGAAAGATCATGGTTTTCGCGCGGTCCTGCAGGGACGCATTATTTTTTTCCTTAATTGTTTCACCGAGATTCATGACATCCAAGTGGATCTCGGCATCAAGGATCCATGACAAGTAGTTTTTGCTCGAGATATCAAGTGCCACAAATTCAAGCTTGGTAAGTTTGACATTATGAACTATAAATGATAAAATAACATAGTTAGAATTATTTCACAAAAAGAATAATCAATTTGAGATTATAAAAATAATGCAGTCACTGTAATGTGATTTGCCAATAAATATATAATGTCAAAAGTTAATTATGTACTTTCAGTAAACAAAACAATAACAAAAAGACAAAATATGTTTACACTAAAAGGCACATATAATTTATTTTTCTACGTTTTGCAAAACTTCAGGTTTGTAAGGGTACTCAGTGTAAATGACTTCAGGTCAAAGAATTTCAGATTCATTTGGACTTCAGGCCAACAAATTTTGCGAAACTTCGGGTTTGCAAAGAGTACCAAATATTTTTGAAACTTCAGGCTCACAAAGAATATACTAATATATGCAAAACTTCGAGTTTGCAAATTAAATAATTTAGTATTTGCGAGACTTCGGGCTCAACAATTTACTTTTCAAGAATGGACAAAAATATTCTAATATAAATAAATAAATAAATAGTTGCGAGACTGCAGGCTCAACAATTTTAATTATATGTAAAATTTGAACAACAATTTAATATAAATAATTATTTTTCTTACCCTTTGAAGTGAGAAAGAAAAATATAATTTTCTTCTCAGTTGACAGAGTCTCATATTGATAACGTGTTGTGAATATATAAATATGTATATGGAGTAATATTCAGACAGAGATATATTGAGTGAGAGCTTATAGACACAGATAGAGAGTAAAAAAAGTGGGGAAACTATTATTCATTAAACTGCTCCAAAAGCATCAGGCGACATGGCCTTTTATAGGCTCCAAACATTAGCTTCCCAAGCAAGCCTTATTATGGCTTTCATTATAAGCAAAAGTGGGCTTCCTTTGTACGCCCAAGAATGTCCATATTGTGGGCCCCATATATATAACACCATATCTAATTTGCTGATATATATATCTTAGGAGTGACAAATGGGCGGATTGGTCCAAGTTTGGGCTAGATTGAAAATGAGTCAAAACTTATATTCAACCTATTCAGAACCGGTAAAAAATATATAGGGTCAACTCGTTATGACCCGTGAACCCATTAATTATTATGTTTTAACTATTTTTTATTTTAATTATTTTTAATTTTTAATTTTAAATTTTTTAATTATAATTATTTTTAATTATATAAAAATTTAATTTTTAAATTTTTTACTTATTTTTAATTATTTTATTATTATTTTTATTTTAAATTTTTTTCGGAAAGTTTTAAAATTTTATTTAATAACAAATAAAAAAATAATCTCAAACTCAGCAATAGTTATCGACTCGTTTTTGGGAGAGAAGTGAAGAAAAGATAAGAAATTTCTAGAGAGAGAAACTTAGAGAGATGGGATTAATGAGAGAGAAATTTAGTTTGAGGATTGTGAGTGAGAGATTGTAATATAGAATAGATGCGTGTTGTGTGTCTATTATATGATGGGTGAAATATGAGTTGAATATGGATATCCATAATCAATCCATTTTGACCCTCAAATTAAGTAATTAAAAATTACCTAATTTATTTTTAACCCATTTTAAATATGGTTAACTCAAAATTATTAAAAAGCGGACGGATATGAGCGGGTTGATGGATTGTGACCCATTTTGCCACCCGTACTTACAACATATCAACGTTCCATATTTAATGTACTAATATATAAACAAATAAACATATCTAAAAAGTTTGCCTCTTGACAAATTAATATGGATAATGAAACTCAAGAAATTAAATTTAATTTTGTACTTTTAATATTACACTTTTTTTTAATATATTGTTTGCATTTAAGTGTAGTCAAACTTTATACTGATGCTCTCTGAGACGACTCGATGAAGGAAAAGATTTTAAATGCTTAATTAAATCTATTATCGTTTCCACTTTTGCTACTGGAGGAGGATGATACAATTATTTAAACTCTATCGTGACAGGAAGGAAAAATAGAGTTTAATTCATCGATCTTGTCACTAAATATGAGGTTGACCTTTGATGAATGGACCAAGAAATTAAACCATTTTGTACAAGGGTCATTATTTATTTATTTATTTATTTTATTTGGATAAATAAGCATGCAACGAAGGAGAAAACTTTACAAATGTATATGGAGCATTCCCAAGGAAACATTGGGCCAAAAGCCCATACCAAAAACAAATATCAAAAAACTATAGGCAACAAGCCCGTAGCAAAAACTTGGCATTGAGAACTAATTCCAATTCTATTATCATTTAGGTTGGTTTGGTTAGCATGAAGTAGAGTTAGAAGGAAAAGAAATAAATAAATAAATAATATTTTTAGGTGTTTGGTTAGATGGAAATGAAACTTTTGGAATAAGCTGGATTCCAGCAAGTTGTTTATTTT
This sequence comes from Cornus florida, assembly GCF_030987335.1. NCBI lineage: Eukaryota > Viridiplantae > Streptophyta > Magnoliopsida > Cornales > Cornaceae > Cornus > Cornus florida. Next base: position 72,669,131 of record NW_026775579.1, on the reverse strand, counting down.
TTTATTTTCTCCAAAACTTTTCTGGTATAGAATACAAGAAAATTTTAGTTTCTTGAACTTCTAATAGATTTGTATAGGGTAATAATTTAGAAGACATGTTTGTAAAAGGAAATTAATCTATTATATCTAATTTGAGTATGTCTATTAACTTTCCAAATATTGGTTTAACTATATATTTGAAAGGAAGCATTTAAGATTAACTTTAAAAAAAAATGATGAAGTCTCCCTATAAACAATTTAAAAAATGGATATAAATAAGAATAAAGTGAAAAAAAACATTCCCTATACACAACTAAATATCTAACAAGTTTGCCTCCTTGACAAATTAAAATGGATAATGAAACTCAATATATTAAATTAAATTTTGTACTTTCAATATTACATTTAAGTGTAATCGCTGATGCTTTCTGAAACAACACGCCTAAGGAAAAAATTTTAAATGCTTAATTAAATCTATTATCATTTTCACTTTGCTACATGACTGGAGGAGGAGTATACAATTATTGAAACTCTATCGATCACGACAGTGAAGGGAAAATAGAGTTTAATTCATCGATCTTGTCACTAAATAAGAGGCTGAACTTTGATGCTTGGACCAAGAAATTAAACCATTTTGTACGAGGGTCATTTTTTTTATTTTTTTATTTTTTGGGTTAAATAAGTATGAGAAAACTTTACAAATGTATATGGAGCATTCCCAAGGAAAACATTGGGCCAAAAGCCCATACCAAAACAAAAAAAAATAAGAGAAAAAGGGCAACAACAAGCCCATAGCAAAACCTTGGCATTGAGAACTAATTCCAATTAGAGGAATGCTAAGCGACTATCTTACTCAATCGCTCTCCTTATTGGTTATTTTAAGTCTCATTATTCATTAATTACTCTTTCTCTATTTTCAAAAAACGTGAAAAATATAACCCACTTTAAAATAAAAGCAACCTTTTATTTCTTATATGTCTTCCCTCAGTCCATATACGCGTGTGTATATATATATATATTTTTTAATGCCTTTATTTCTTTCTTTTTTATTTCAATTGTGGCCGCTAGTTATTTTTTTCCTTCTTTTTTTTCCTAAATTGTTGCCATTAGCCTTTTTACCCGTCCTTCCTTTCATATATATATATATATATTTTCAGTTTATATATATTAAAAGGGGCTAATGGCGAAAACTGAAAATATATATATATATATAGAAACTGAATGGAACGATCGATTTGTCTTAAGGCATATGTAACTATTTTATTTAAATCAACAAAGAGAAAAATAAACTGCTAAAAAAAATCAATTTGTCCTTTAGGCTTCATAAATAGATGCAAGCAAAAATACAAATTATTCTTAATGCATCTAATTTGTTTAATACAATCAAAGAAAAAAATAAATTGTTAAAATAGATCAATTTGTTATTTAGGCTTCCTAAATCCATGTAAGCTAAGCCTAGGAAGAGTTTAAACTAATGTAAAGGAGGCAAAGAAGGGCGCCAAGTAGGTTCGAAGTAAGGTACTATTCTATCGTTTGCCATGACAGTTCCATTTCCATGATACTGAATTCGTTCCACTCTTCGAGTCTCAAAATCATAGCAAAACATGACGCTTCCCCGCCGGAGATACACCAGTTTTGAATTCCGAGGATGAAACGCATTCAGACGAGGATATTTTTTAAGCCGACGAAGGTAAGGATCACCACCAGTGGCGCGATAGTTAATGATGTTCAACATCTTGTAATCCACAACTTCCTTCAGCATCCATTCACTGCTTGGTATAGTGTGACATAAACTATAACTAGAAAGCTTCTTTTTGAGATCCCAGACTATGAATTGAACTTCGTCATTTACGGCAAACCGTAGACAACCATCCGGTGATTGTCCCAATATAAAATTCATAAATGGCTGATGCTCTTTCTTGCTGCAATGAGCAGGCAACCTTATCAGCCAGAGACGATTTTCCCCCATGTTGGGATCATAAGCGACGAAATGACCACTAACTTTCCAGTAGAAGATCCCATCTACTGACCGACCTCCACACGACTTCCCACATGAAAATTCAGATGGAGAAGTGAGAAATGATTCACTCCATTCGCCTGTTCGAGAAGAGAAAGTTTCTATATGTAATCTGTCATATGTGGTTGGCTGCTCTTTCTCAAAGAAAGCTCCAATTACTTTGAAATGTACCGCACCATCTTTGATACATTCTTCACAAGACAAATTCACAAAGGATGGACCGTGTCCATTGTTTGGTGTAGGAAGAGCAAACCATTGGTTTCTGATGGGATTACAAACGAAGTAATTGAAACCCTTGACCGTTTCTAAATTGCATAGTATTAGGCCTTCAGGAGAACTATCTATAACTAAATAGTTTTCAATGTAATCCAACTTTGTAACTTTCCTTTCTTTACAATTTCGAAGGAATGAAAGCTTAAGTATTGACTGATCATTGGCGAGAGTAACCCGAAAGAATCCCAACAATGGGGGAGGAGAATTCTTTCTCTGGGACTGGTAATTGATGCAGAAAATAGGATCAGAGATCAAACGGTTCCATGTCTTGGATACACACTTGAACTTGAAGACGGAGTGTAGAGGCAATCGAAGCAAAATCTCATTTACAAGGTCATCGCAGTGTGACACAACTTCCACACTGCTAAAGCAGCTGCTGCTGTACACCATTCTCCTGAAAATTAAGGTGAGATTGTCAATTGAGCAAGTAGAATAGGTGATATATCCAAAAGGAGATCAATAAACAAACAAATAGAAATTAAAATCACACACCAAAAAAAAAAAAAAGAAAGATAATGTGACAGACAAAAAAAAAAAAAAAAAACTGAATAAAATAAAGTAATTGTAACGACTAGAGAAGCTAAAAATAGTTTCATTTTAACTAAAATAAAAATTATGAACTTGTACCAAAACCAAAACACAGCATAAATCTAATCCCGCAAGGTACAGCTAGCATCAGCTCCACTCCCAAACCAGGAAAAAAAATAAAAAATAAACATTTTTTTACCCATAAATTGCATACCCAGTCGGCATAATTCATCAACAAAAGGAGATCAAAGAAATTAAAATCAAACACCCAAAAAGAAAGATAATTGGACTGAAAAAATTTAAGGAAATAATGGTAACAGATATAAAAACTAAATTCTGAACTTTTACCGGAACAAAACACACCTCTAAACCTACCCAAAAAAAAAAAAAAAAACACACAACTCTAATCTGTGCAGCTAGCATCAGCTCAACCCCAACCCAAAAGAAGAAGGAACCCCCGAAAAAAAAAATTAATAACACATTCTTGCCCATTAATTGTATACCCAATCGGCACAATTCAACAACAAATGGAATTTACAACACAAAACCCAAAACAAAATGATCCAAATTTAATACGAAGAAAAACATCAAATAATGAGATTCGAGTGAAATTGGATCCCAAATAGATCGAAATTATGATTTACCTCAACTTGAAGAAACCGATCTGAGAGAACTACGGATTGGATTTGGCTTCTCCAAGGGAGTTACACTTCCCGTGTGTGTGTGTGTGTATATATATATATATTTATTTATTTATTTATAAGCTGTTTGACCATCCTAGTAATAGTAGGAAAAGAAGTTGCCAATCAGTTAATTTCCTAATCACATAACAAAAAAAAATATATTATATAAATAACTTCTAACTAATACAATTAAGGACACAAATTAAAAATAAATAAAAATACATGATTTTGTAAAATGACAAAAAAAGACACAAGTTAAACAAATCCTAAACTAACACAATTAAGGAAACAAGTTAAATTTTTTTATAAATACATGATTTTGTAAAATAACAAAAAAGGATACAAGTTAAAATAATCTCTCTCAGTTCTCTTATCTCTCTCTTCAATTAGGTGTTGGCATCTGCTAACCTGCGCCAAACAGCATTGCTTGTCCATTTATAGATGGAGTTTCAATAGCAGCAAGGCACCCGAATATGAAAATACCTTAAACAGACGCAAAATTCCAATTTCCCAAATTGAGCATTACTTCATTTATTTAAGATAAGACATGTATATGAGAACTCATTCCTGATTTTCTTTCATAGATCAAACAAACTTGAAATGCACCTTCTCAAAGATAGAAGGTGCTTGCAAAGTTGGATCAGTGAATGAGGTTGCAGGAGTACATGTGAGGGTGTAAACGTCCAAGTGGTTAAGATTAAAATTGTACTTTTCAAAAGTGAGTAAGGTTTATTTGGACATTTTACAATAAGAAATGGTAATTTTGATATTTTTTTTTTTTTTCAAATTAGTTGACTTTTGACATGCCTAACAGTCAACTAACAAAGGAGATATGAGGGCAAAGTTTACCAAACTTGAAGGGAGGTTCCTTTCTTTTTCACTGGTTTAATCTATTAGCAATTTTTGACAGTCAACTAACAAAGGAGATATGAGGGCAAAGTTTACCAAACTTGAAGGGAGGTTCCTTTCTTTTTCACTGGTTTAATCTATTAGCAATTTTTGACAGTCAACTAACAAAGGAGATATGAGGGCAAAGTTTACCAAACTTGAAGGGAGGTTCCCCTTTCTTCTTCACTGGTTTAATCTATTAGCAATTTTTGACAAACGTGAAGGGAGTTAAGATTACTTCACCGTTAAACGTAATAACTTTAAAATTAGTCAAGTGACCATAAAGTTTCAAAAAGTCGTTTAGTGACTATTTGAGAATAAATTTTATTAATACCTTTTTATTGACAAACATCACATAATAATTATCTTCTCTTATCTATTTTTGGGAACAAATCCTTGATACTCAATCATTATACAAATTCTATAAAAATAAGTGTTCATTTTATAAATCTCTCTAAAATGTATCAAACTCAAAAAAAAAAAAAAAAATCTTCTCCTCCTTTGGATCCATACTGTTTTTCTCTCTCTCTACAGTTTCTTCTTCTGTTCTCACGAGAATAGCTATTGATAAGTAAGGCTGCAAATGAACTGAGTTGTTCATGAACAACTCGGGCTCGACTTGCTAAGAGTTTGGCTGGACTCATTCGTTAAGAAAATGAGCCGAGCTCAAGCCCAATTTCTAGGCTCGTTTAGTAAACAAGCCGAGCCCAAAAAAAGTTAAGCGCTCATATGGGCTCGTGAATATGAACTCATTTAGGCTCGTGAATAAGGCTTGTTTATTAGCCATTTATAAATTTTTGATCCAGCCCATAAATGTGAGTCCATTACAATTATACATGATAGGCCCAGTTGAAAACTATTACTACAATCTAAATAACAAAGCCCAATAAAAATGGCACATATTTATTTTAAAGACCCAACCCATTTATGTTAACAAACAAACCTTATTCTACTTTCATTCTCTACCACGAACCAAGCATAGGCGACAGCGGCAGCGGCAACGCCTCTCATCTTCTCTATTCTCTTCTTTCCTTCTCTGCAACGATTCTTCTTTCACCGACTGCCCTTCAATGTTTCATTTTCTCAGGACAACAATGGAAGACTAATGAAAAAAATTGCTAATTGTAAATGATTTCAAATAACCTGAAGAGGTATATATATATATATATATGGGTTAAGTGCAGAAAACACTCCTGAAGTATACTCTGAGTAACACTTTTACCCCATATTTGAAAAAGTGTGCAATAAACACCCTTAATCTTTTGAAATTGTGTAAAATTACACCTATGTGCAATAAACACCCCTAAATTATTGTTGTAATACCCATTTTGTCCTTTTAGTCTTCCGAAAATACCCAACCTTCTATCTCTACTCTCTGCCGCCAGTTCCTCTCACCACCATCGACTTCTTCTTCTTCTTCAACCACCACTTGATGGTACAGCCTCCTCCTCCTCCTCACACCATAATTCACTCCTTAACTCCACCCATCAATCTCATCCAAATATATATACACACATACACGTATATATCTATCTATATATATACACACACATCAATCTCATCCATTCATATATATATAAATATACTCACATACATATATACATATTTATACACAGACATATATATACACCCATCAATCTCACACACACACACACACACACACATATATATACACGGCGACTGCTCCGGTGGTATCGATGGTTTACGGGTTGTGGATTGGAGGTGGCGGTGGCCTGATCTCGATGCCAAGATTGCGAACCCAGGATAATGGGTCTGTGAAATGGAATCAAGATCCACTCTCTTCGCCTTCTACAATAGGCCTGTGAACTCAAAATTATTTCAAACCCAGAACTCAAACAACAAGCAATATCAGCAACTCTTCTCCTTAGCCACTAACGTGCAATTTTCAGTTTGAAACTCTAGAATTGCAATAAACTTGCAATTATGAATCAATGTGAACAATTAAAGCTTGATAAACTATAATTATAGGAACAATTAAGTGAAATTGGTCGTATTCAACGTTTAAGATCGCATTAAAGATACCCAATTCGCACGTGACGGCAAGCCGAAGAAGATGTAGGCGATGACGCAGAGCCTCGGAGAGCAGATTTAAACGGCGACTACACAGCCGACGGCGATGATGCAGATTCAACGACGACTACACAGTCGTAGATTCAACGGCGTTGAATTTCGGCGTTTGGTGCTCGCATTGGCAACTCACAGCTCTTGCAGAGAACTTAAAATCGAACAAGTTCTCGAGTCTCGTCGGTGTTCATGGTCGCCGGAGTTGCTTTGCCGATTGGGTCTCTCCCACTGTTTATATATATATTAAAGCTCACCAGTCACCACCTTCATATGGGTTTGGTGAGATTTTTAGTTTCAAATTTGCAAATGGATTGGACTATGTTTTGATTGCAATTGGGTTAGTTGGTGCCTTTATCCATGGTTGTTCTTTGCCTCTGGCGGATGTAATTGGGGCGAGGCGGCAATGGCCGATTCCTCCGCTGATCTCCTTCTCTCCAAGGGTCGTGACGCCTTCAATTACCCAAACCATCACCCACACCCTTAAATTTTTTTAGTGTTAACGTATATTGTTAATTTTTCTCCTATGCTCTACTCTCAACAAAGCTCAATTCAAGCAATTGAGTCAATCCAATTTCATACCTATAATCGACATTCCTTCCTCTGCCATCTCATCGCCGCCATCCTCATCGTCGTCTCGATGCCTCACCCAAACCAAATTGCAAAATGGGTGTACAAAACAAAGACGTCACTATTTATTGTCCATTTTAGTCTTTTTAGAAAATTTTGTATTTTTATATATTTTATAAAATTGTTGACTAAGGGTACTTTAGTCCAGTTTTATTTTAAATGTGCTAGAGGGACTTGATTGCACCAAATTGAAACTTGAGGAGTGTTTTTTGCACTGAAAGGATATGATATGCACTTTAAGCATAGTTGAAGGGTGTTTTCTGCACTTGACCCATATATATATATATATAGATCTATAACTCAACACATTGATATATATGATATATTTGTGTTATATTTAAACACTAATCTGTTTTGTATTATATATACTTATATATGTACGTGCTGTGTATATTGGCATTGTTAATCTCTGTGTCCTATATATATATATATATATATATATATATATATATATATGTGTGTGTGTGTGTGTGTGTGTGTGTGTGTTTGTGCGCGCGCACGTAGACGAGCCCTTCTGACGAGCCGAGCTCGAGCTTGGCTATTTTTGGCTCGCCAGGGCGCCTCCCTAATTGTGGCGAGCCTAGCCCGAGCATGCCAAGGCTTAGGTCGGTATATTTGCAGCTCTATTGATAAGTTCTAAATTTTATTTTACTTATTTATTTATTATTTTTTTTTTGGGAGGGGGGGTGTTTGTATTTCCCATTCCAACCCTTCTTTCCCTTTCTTCTTGGCCGTGTTCAAACTTAAAAACACAAAATAATTATATACTTGTTATTGGCAAATACATAAAATTATTTGACAAAAGTACCCTCAAATGGTCCTTTAAGAGCCATATAATTATGATATTACTAACTATTTATTTTTTTGTAACTTTATGTTCACTTTACTGCTATTATCTTTGATTTTAGTCACTAAACTATAATTTTTCTTTTATTTTCTTTTTCTAGTTGACAACCACTCCCAAAATCAATGCCACAACGGAAATACCAGAGCCACCACCTCCATCATAATTGACGACACCACCACCACCACCGGCAGCCCGGTACCACCACAATTGACGACAGCACCCCGCCACGACTATTGGCAATGCCACTACCATCACCCAACCACTCCAATTGAAGTCACTTTAAAGCAATTTTATTTTAGTTTGATTACTTAAAATCTAATTTTTATATTATTTTTTTATTCAGAGGAGCTCATCTGTACAAACAGCTTACTCCAGCAACCTTCTCGAGAATGTTTTCTGCTTCCACGTTTCCCAAATGACAACAATGCACTTAAAAAACCAAAGCTCAGATAATGCAATATAAATTGGAATCTCAAATTTGTATGGTATTAGAAGTCCTAAATAACAAAATCGTTTTTTACTTTGATTTAATTATATAAATAAAATAATTACGTATGAATTGACAATTATTAGTTAGCTCTAAAATGTCTTCCAAACTCTTATTTTAAAATATTAAATTACACCTCTCAAATAAAATAATTCCAAGAACCTCACAAAGAATGTTTTAAGAAATATATGCACCAATAAGTCACATAAGATTTGATAGTTTTAAAGAGTGTTTAGTATCTTATTCGGCCAAAAGGATTTGTGTCAACCTTTAATCCCCAACCCTTCAATTAGGCATTTAAATGAATAATTCATTTGCATCAACCAAACGTTTTACAATTTAGACAGGCAAACTGAATATATATATATATAGAGAGATAGCATAAATATGCTTAGTCACGCTACCATGGTGCTTGTTGAAATTTTCGTTGCCTTGGGACAAAAAAACAATGACAGTGAAGGAGCGTTGTGAAAAGATGGGTTAATAGTCTACTTGAATTTGGATGCAAATAGAAACTGAATGAAACCAATTGTCTTAACGCATATGTAACTATTTTATTTAATTCAACCAAAAACAAAATAAACTGTTAAAAAAATCAATTTATTATTTAGGCTTCATAAATTGCCAAAATACAAATTATTGTCAATGCACCTATTTTGTTTAATACAATCAAAGAAAAAATAAATTGTTAAAATAGACCAATTTGTTATTTAGGCTTCCTAAATTGATGTAACCTAAGCCTAGGAAGAGTTCAAACTAACGTAAACGGGGCAAAGACGGGCGCCAAGGAGGTTCGAAGTAAGGATCTAATCTATCGTTTGCCATGACAGTTCCCTTTCCATGATACTGAATTCGTTCCACTCTTCGAGTCTCAAAATCATAGCAAAATATCACGCTTCCCCGCCGGAGATACACCAATTTTGAATTCCGAGGATGAAACGCATTCAGACTTGGATATTTTTTAAGCTGACGAATGTAAGGATCACCACCAGTGGCGCGATAGTTAATGATGTTCAACATCTTGTAACCCACAACTTCCTTCAGCATCCATTCACTGCTTGGTATAGTGTGACATAAACTATAACTAGAAAGCTTCTTTTTGAGATCCCAGACTATGAATTGATCTCTGTCATCTATGGCAAACCGTACACAACCATCCGGTGATTGTCCCAATATAAAATTCATAAATGGCTGATGCTCTTTCTTGGTGCAACGAGCAGGCAACCTTATCAGCCAGAGACGATTTTCCCCCATGTTGGGATCATAAGCGATGAAATGACCACCAACTTTCCAGTAGAAGATCCCATCTATTGATTGACCTCCATACGACTTCCCAAGTGAAAATTCAGATGGAGAAGTGAGAAATGATTCACTCCATTCGCCTGTTCGAGAAGAGAAAGTTTCTATATGTAATCTGTCATATGTGGCTGGCTCCTCTTTCTCAAAGAAAGCTGCAATTACTTTGAAATGTACCACACCATCTTTGCTACATTCTTCACACGACAAATTCACAAAGGATAGACCGTGTCCATTGTTTGGTGTAGGAAGAGCAAACCATTGGTTTCTGATGGGATTACAAACGAAGTAATTGAAACCCTGGAACGTTTCTAAATTGCATAGTATTAGGCCTTCAGGAGAACTATCTATAACTAAATAGTTTTCAATGTAATCCAACTTTGTAACTTTCCTTTCTTTACAATTTCGAAGGAATGAAAGCTTAAGTATTGACTGATCATTGGTGAGAGTAACCCGAAAGAATCCCAACAATGGGGGAGGAGAATTCTTTCTCTGGGACTGGTAATTGATGCAGAAAATAGGATCAGAGATCAAACGGTTCCATGTCTTGGATACACACTTGAACTTGAAGACGGAGTGTAGAGGCAATCGAAGCAAAATCTCATTTACAAGGTCATCGCACTGTGACACGACTTCCACACTGCTAAAGCTGCTGCTGCTTCTGTACTGGTTCATTCTCCTGGAAATTAATGTGAGATTGTCAATTGAGAAAATAGAATAGGAGAGATATCCAAAAGGAGATCAATAAAAAATAAAAATAAAAACATATAAGAAATTAAAATCATACAATGTGACAGGCAAAAAAATTTGAATTAAAAAATAAATATAAAAAAAAAAAGTAATTGTAACAGATAGAGAAACTAAACTCAAAATTCTGAACTTGTACCAAAATCAGCATAACTCTAATCCTAGCATCAGCTCAACTCCCAACTCAGAAAAAATTAAAAATTGAAAAAAAAAAAAAAACATATTTTTTTACCCATAAATAGCATACCCAGTCGGCGATTCATCAACAAAAGGAGATCAAAGAATTTAAAATCAAACACCCAAAAAGAAAGATAATTGGACTAAAAAAATTAATGAAGTAATGGCAACAAATATAAAAACTAAAAACTAAGGCTAGAGTAAAATATTTTTTTATTTAGGTAAAATTTTATTTTTATTCTTACTTCCAAAGTCTAGGTAGATGTTGAGATTAGAAATAAAATAACTTCCTGAAAATTATCAAAAATTAATAATAAATTATTTTTGTTAAATTTTAATTTTTTTTTCCTTCCTAAAATACAACAAAATTTACACTAAAAAAACGATTCTAACTTTTACCGGAACAAAACACAAGTCTAATCTGTGCAGCATCAGCTCAACCCCAACCCAAAAACAAAAAACAATTTTACCCATTAATTGCATACCCAATCGGCACAATTCAACAACAAAAGGAATTTACACCACAAAACCCAAAACAAAATAATCCAAATTTTAGACCAAGAAAAACATCAAATAATGAGTTTCGAGTGAAATTGGATCCCAATAGATCGAAATTATTATTTACCAGAACTTGTTAGAGAAAACTATGGGTTGGCTTTGGCTTCTCCGAGCGAGCTACACTTACAAGGGAAGAGAAGAAGGGAGCAGCTTTCTAGGGCTCAAAAGAGGAGAGAATAGAAACGTACGTAGTTTTTTTTGTATGGGATATATATATATAGAAAAGCTGTTTGACCATCCTGATAATAGTAGGAAAAGAAATTGCTAAATTCTAACTTTCCTAATCAGATTAAAAAAATATAGGGTAAATTACATTTACCTCCCCTCTAGTTAGCTAAAAGCTCAAACAACTCCTCTCAATTATTCAAAATATCATTTGCCTCCCTTAAAACAAACTTTCGTCAATTAATTGATGATGTCAGCAATCTAAAACTACAGAAAGCCCATATTGCCCTCCAAATATATATGAAGACCATTTTGCCCAAATAATATGGTCACGCCTAAATGAAGCACACATTTCCTTCCATTTTTCACGTCACATCGAACAGGTTCATTTCCCTTCATTTTCTCTCTATATATTATATTGAATATTTTCTATATTTGATGATTTGTATTGTATTAGAGATTTTCTATTAATATATTGATTATTTATATTGATTATTTGTCCTATTTAATTTGTTTACAGATGGAATCATCTCAGTTGAATTTGCCTAACTTGCAAAAAATTAAGATTGCCACATATGACAAATCAATAAAATTAGATCAACTTGTTATAAGTTAAAACAAAAACATAAAATAGTAAAAATTCTTAATAAAAATTCACAAGAAGAGAAGTAAAACCAAAAATATAATAAAAATTCATAATTAATAGTGAACATAATTTTCACTACATAATTAATAAAAGACCCAACAGGTTCTATATTGTCATTACATAACTTCATTTCACCAGGAAAAAAAAAAAAAAAAAAAGTCACTTGCATCCCCCAAAAAAACATTGTACCACATCATTTGCAATTTATTGTATCACAACACAAAAAACCTGGGTTTAAGAGCTACACATCAGTACGTAGCATTCATCTACAAAGTTTATAAATAAAAAAGATATTTGCAAATGGAACTGTAATTAATTGATTTGGCTTGAGGAGCTTGCACCATGACCAACATTGCTACCCATCGTTGAATGTGTCATTCCCCTGCTAACTATCCTTCCATGGAAAGATCCTACACAGATTCCCTTCCCTCTCTGTCCTAGTAGTTTGTTAACCGTTCCAACCTATGCATGCATAATAGAAATGATGATTAGTTATTTTTTAATACAAGAAGAAAAAGAAAAAGAAAAACATACATGTTCGTTGACATTATTAACTCCCTTTCCTGCAGAAGATGTTGATGGAACTGGTGTTGCCTGACTCAGACTTCCCATTCCTTTCCCTCTCTGTATATGATTCATTTAATTGAAGTTTATTGTAAGCTGAATATATATATATATACAAGTATTTTTTTTATAAAAAAAAAAAAAAACACCAAGATTGTACCAGCTGAATATATATACAACTATTTAAAAAAAAAAAAAAAAAATTATTCACAAAAGAAAACACCAAGACAATACCAACTGATGGTTGACATTTACCCTTGCAGGTGGTTGATTAATACCACTAATTCCCCTTCCTGCAAAATATGCCATTGGTGGAACTGGTGTTGGCTGAAGCAGACTTCCCATCACTCTCCCTCTCTGTATATGATTCATCTAATTAAAATATGTTATAAGTTAAAAAAAAAAAAAAAAAGACAACCAAGGCTATACCAGCTGATGGTTAACGTTCATCCTTGCAGGTGGTAGACTCATATTACTAACTCCCCTTCCTGCAGAATATGCCGTTGGTGGAACTGGTGTTGGTTGACTCAGATTTCCCATCCCCCTCCCTCTCTGTATATGATTCATTCAATTATAATATGTGAAAAAAAAACTTGAAAAAAGAAAAAAGAAAAAAAGAAAAGAAAAAGAACAAACTAAAAAAATAATTATACTTGTTGCTGGGTCACATTGACCCCAACATGTGGCTAACTCATACTACTGACTCCAATTCCCTTTCCTCTCCCTCTCTTTATATGATTCATTTAAAAAAAAAATATAGGTTATACGCAAACAAACAAATAAATAAAAACTGAACAAAGGGAAAAATAATAATTAAAAAAAAAACTATACATGTTGCTGGTTCACATTGACACCAATTTACATTCCTCTCCCACTCTTTATATGATTCATTGAAACAAATAAAAAAGGTTATAAGCTGAAAAATACAACCTAAAAAATAAAAAATAATAGTAATAATAATAATAATTATTATTATACCTGCTGCTGGTTCACATTGACTCCAACCTGTGGTTGACTCATACTATTTACTCTCATTCCCATTCCCATCGCTCTCTTTATATGATTCATTCCAAAAAAATAAAATATTAATAAATAAAATAAAATTATAAGCTATAAAAAAACCCGCAGAGAATAAAAATAACTAAACAAAATAATTATACCTATTGTCGGGTCATATCGACTCCCCTTCCAATTCCCCTCCCTCTCTATATATGATTAATTTAAATACTTTATGAAATTAACTAAAATAATGAGCTCTAAAAACAATCAATAAAAGTATACCTGCTGCTCATTCATACATGAACGGTTTACAGTTGCTTAACTACTTTGAGTGTCGCTGTTTCTTCTAACTTGTGGCTAACACAACAGAAGTTATAGAACAAGTTAAATAAAATAAGATTTCATATAATTTTTTGAAATAAAACAAGCAATAGAACATGGAATACCTGCTGCTTGTGGTTAACATTGGCCTGTGTGCTACACCCTTTATTTCTCACTTCTGCTATTTGACATGTCCTCCTATTATGCCCAAATGCTTTACATATCTTATATCTCACAGTTAGAGACCTTCTCACCTCACTAACGTCTGCAGTTAGCTCATCAACTTCTCTTCTTCTGTTCTTTCTAGGTTTGCCAGGTAACCTTCTCAAAGTTGGAGGATCTACTCGTTCAGCCTTAGTAGATGACCATAATTGTTGATCAACAATTGGATGGATCATGTTTTCATAAGCAGCCAAGTACTGCCTATTGGTGTAGCATGAATTATAGAACCTCTCAATGTTATACATATTATAAGCAATAGTTGTTGCTGTATGCTTACATGGAAAACCACTGACTTGCCATGAATTGCAAATACAAGTCCTCCTACCAAGGTGAATGACATATATAAATCCCTGAACCATGACCTCATATTCTTCACCACTAGCAAATATTACAGTGCAAGTCCTTGAATCTTCCAATACTTTGTTCAGCTTCTTCTTTATGTTTAGGGGTGACCATTCCTGAAAAGTCACACCCTTTTTCAAACCTTTTTTGTATCCTTTCCATCAGTTTAGTCCTTATTCCATCCAACAAAGTTAAAATGGGTTTATGTCTAAGTTCACCCACCCAACTATTGAAGCTCTCTGCCATGTTGATTGTCACATGATCACTTTTAACCCTCTCATTAAATGCATGCCTAGACTAACTCTCAACTAAAACATTTCTCATTAATCAATCATAACCTTTAGGTGACAACTCCCTCAAATGGTTCACAGCTTCCTGAAAATCAAGCGCATTATATGCCCTAACAGCCCTCCAAAAATATCTTTTTACCATCAACCCAGGGTAGTTCTTCTTAAAGTTATTAAAGAGATGTCTACAACATCTCTTATGAGAAGCATCAAGAAAAATGTTGGCTATTGCTTGTTCAAGACCCTATTGAATCCATACATGACATATATGTTCATGTTATTAACAATTTAAATGAGAATACAACAAAAAAAAAAAAAAATTAAATAAGAGAGGAATATACCTTCTGCGTGTCTGACATGAAACACCAATGCCTTGGTTCAGTCCCAATAGCAATAACGGTGTGCAAGTGATTGTCCAGCTACTTTTACTCTCACTGTCCACCACACCAAATGCAATAGGAAATAGTCCATTATTCCCATCAAGGGCAATTGCAACCAACAACACACCTTTATGGACACCCTTGAGGTGGCATCCATCCAATCCTATAAAAAGCCTGCAACCTTCTAGGAAGCCACTTTTCATTGCCTCAAATGAGATAAAAATTCTTTAGAATTCTGGTGTGGATGTGGGAGTTGGCCAGTGGTGCTCAAATTCTACCAAGCTTCCTGGGTTTGATTTTATAACCTCAGTAGCATACATAGGGAGAAAACTATAACTCTTCCCATGGTTTCCCTCAAGCTCATCTAGAACCTTCTTTTTTGCTCTATCAAGTTGCATCCTATGAGCTTCAACCCCATACTCTGTATGAACTGCATCATATAAAGAACTTAAACTGATGTTTGGTGTCTCTTGTAATACCCCTAATTTTCAAAATGATAAAATTGGAATTTAAATTTTATTTTGTGTGAAATTTTAATTTGTTTTTGTGGCTAGGTGCTTATGTGTCACATTGGTTATTTGTTGGATTTTATTTTAATTAATTGTTGGTTTTATTTTATTGGTTGATTTAAATAGATTGTTTTCTTTTCTTGTATTTTTTTTAATTAAATTAATTTGGCTTGTGTGTTTAAATGGATTAATTTAGTAATTATTAATTTTGATATAAATAAGTTAAATGAGTTTTGGTTATTACGTTAGTTAACTAGGGTCTCTAGGAAGATAGTGTGTTTAACCAACATGGATACATCTTGGTTGCTTTATAGCCGACTTGGGGTAACGTTAGGGCTCTGTCTCTATTATTACAAGAATGAGGATTTTAGAATTTAAGTCGATAAATACAACCATTATGTTATAGTCTAGGGTTTACGCTCATAACTCATAGAACAAAAACGGGGAGATAATTCTGTAAAAGCAGAGGGTAGAAGGAACAGAACACTGTATGGGTGGCAAAGAGAAGAACAGAGGGGACCAAGGTGGGATTTTGGTGGATTATTCCAGAGCACTAGGAGGCTTTACAGAGGTTCGTGTTGCCGAAACAGTGGACACGACGCCGAGATTTCATAATTGAAATCGCAGGCAAGTTCTATCCTCTCTCTATCCCTTTGTCCTGTGTTCTGTGCATACCTAGATGTCTCTAGGATTTTAATTGAATTTTATTCTAATCTGGCATGTGAAATATATGTCAAGTTGATTATCAGTATGTATATGGTTGTTTAAAACAATTCTTGAATGACTTGTGTTTGGTTTGTTTTAAGCTTACAGATTGGTTCTGTTTTAATGAATGATTTAATTCGTATTGTTATAAACAAGGGATTAGGATGTCATGGAATATATATAGGATGGTTAAGATCGATTTTGATTATCTGTATATGTTCTCGTATTACCTGTAATTATGTCTGCAAATCGAAGATCAAGTTATATGTTAACGCATAAGGAATCGGTAGATCACTGTAATAAATTTCAATTGTCAAACCAAACCATTGGGATGCTACTGGATATATATTAGACTGTTCAGATCAGTTGTAAGAAAGAACAGAGGGGTAGGAAGAGGCTGGAGTTGAAGCAGAGGTCAAAAAACAGCCGGTGTCAGAGAAGACGGAGGCTGGGAAGAATGGAGGCGGCTCCACCCTTCAATGGAGGCGGCTCTATTAAAGTGGAGCCAGCTCCACACTTATTTGGAGGCGGCTCCAAATGTTTTTGGAGTCGGCTCCATGTTTAAAAAGGAGCCTGCTCTTTTATTTTTAGAGCAGGCTCTCTCCATTTGCGCATTCTGAAATTTTTTTTTAAGAACTGTTGGATGTTTGGGCTGTACCGATTAATTTTGGGACTTTATTGGGGGGTTTAATAATTAACTCTAGGGGTTACCAAAGCCTCTAGTTGCACAAGTTACCCCGGGTTATGAATGGAATCAACAGTGCGCAATTTAACAACTTCGCATGCTGTTAACAGATTGGAAGGAAATTAATTGCCTAATTGTAATTCGGCGACTTAAGGGAGTATAATATAATTTTAAATCATGTTTTAGATGCACAGTAGGGTCTTTTATTTCATAGAGTGGACCTGTGCCTGCTTTGGATTTTAGTTGCTAAACTACTCTTTATAATTCTGTAGTTTACATAGTTTTGAACTAGATTGTATTTTAGATGTATAATTGTTGTACTATTAAACACTGTTCTGCAATTATTTGGGTTATAGTTTGGACTTAGATTGCTGAACTAATACTTAGGTTCTGTTAATCTAATTGGATGTTGGTCTAGAATTAATTGAAGAATTAATTATATATATTTTCTGTCAATTACTTGGATTGATGCTGGATAATTAACTTGATGAACTATTAAACCTTATCTTGTTAGTTACGTGGATGGATTTTGGATTATAGATGATGAACTATTTAGATTCTGTTTATTATCTATTTGGATTATATGGATGTGCTTGATGTACTGTATAAAATGTTGCATCATTTGTGAATCATTTGCATTATATGTACCGGTATGGGACGGTGACATATCAGGGATGGATTAGATCAAAAAGCTAAGTCATACCCCTTCATACATACGGAATGAATTGACTAAAACAGTTAATTCCTACATGGATGCATGTCCTGTCAACTAAAACAATTGAATGACATAACGGATGGTTGTTTATATTTTATGTTAGTAAAATGGATAGGGATTTAATTAAAACACTTAAACCCTAATTTTATGTTGTGTCATGGCAACGAACTGTTGAGCGGCACTACGTTGGTTTGGATGGAATTTATATATATAAACTATGGTACTGCGGTCTGAGCTTGAGTTTCATAGTCGACGGTTAGGGAGCGTATATGCAGTAGGATGCGTAGCTAGCTATGCTGGTTGAGGTATAACCTGTTAGGCTTAGGTAGTCATGCCCACTCAGGTGCGTTTTTGCATGTTGCCTTCTATTCAGGTTGAAACCCTCAGCATAGCTTAGTGAGAGTCCTGTAATGTGGTTATATATATATATATATATATATATATATATATATATATATATATACGGGCTATATAGATATGATTGAGACATCTAGGATGTATCTGCGTATCGGGTCTCTGTTTGAATTGTAGTTATGATAGAACTTGTTCGTAGACCTGACCCACTATTATTTTTCAGGTAACGGACGGTATCAAGTCTTAGAGCTTATTCGTGCTGAACAGAGACGACTACTCACTCTACCAACGACGTAGGAGGTTCCTGTATGATTTAGCATTGGATTCCTTTTCGGTGGTTCATTTCTCAGTGTTGGTTTTATTAGGGGTCCACCAGATGGATTCCCGAGTTGTATTAGAATTGGAGAAGTTGGATGTATCAGATTATTTCTTTATTTATAAAACTTTATTTTGAGGTTTCCAGTTTTGGTTTATCATCCTAGTTTCTTTCAGCAATTTATTTATTCTTATTTTCTTCATTGTATTCTGTGTTCGTTTATTGCTAATTGTTTTGATATCCTCGGGTAGTCGGGCGTGGGCCTGGCCAACCCGCATCCGGAAATCCGGGGGTATCACATCTCTTTGAACCTATTAGCCAATTTCTTTACTATCATTGTTGAACTTGCCTCCTTATTTTTCTTATTTCTAAAGCATGATTTGATAAGTGACCAAATCAGGAAGAGGTGAAGCATGAATCCTCCATGGACAATTCTTAGCTGCACATTTACAAGTTATTCTTTTTTTCTCATTTTTTATCCTCCATAATTTAAACCCTTCTTGAATTGCATAATCTTTCAATATTTCTCTATATTTTTTAACATTATCAAATATCTGCCCCTAGTGTAACTTGATCTTTCCATTTTCTTCTAATTGAAATTCCTTCCCAAACTTAGAGTGTTTATGTACCTTGCTTAATCCCACCATGTTCCTATCTTTTTTTTCCACTGACAACATCATCCTTAGAATTAGACCTACAATCATTATTAGATTGGTAATCACTAAGCCTATCCTTGCTGTTATTTTCTATTCCTTCATCTTCTTCATTCACCAACCCACCACCAGATGACTCTGAACTTGAATCATTAGTTTTCAACAGCTTTCCACTTTTCATCCTCAGAACTAAAACCAAAAATATCATCATCAGCTTCCTCATCTTCCACATCAACATGAGCAAAACTTGATATAGGTTGTGAAGGCCCAACACCTGTTGTAGGTTAAACACTTGTTGCAGGACCTAACATTAAGTCAACCAAACCAAGATCAACTTTTACAGGCTTCTCAGTTTTTACAAACACATTAATCATATACCTAAACCTATTCAACATAAACATGTCCTTAACTTTTTTTATCATTGTTAACTAAGACCCTTTCATTATTGTTAGGTAAGTCATGATATATGTTAACGTCTATCCCAATTTGTGCTGATACATTAGATAATGCAAGCTCCACAACGTGATCCATGAACTCTAAGTAACTGTATCCGCCAAGATCTGTATTCACTATCACATTAACACTTTCACCATAATGCACAACTAAGTCATAAACAATGGGTGCATCCATCACTGTCAATACAAAATTAAGAAGAAAAAATTATAAAGAATATAGAAATACTTGAACATTAACAAAGATTGCAAAACCCAAAAAATGGATATCTTGGCCAAATTGAATCAACATTAGATAAGAAAGGAATTAGCCTAATCAATACAAAGAAACCCAAATTCTAGAAAGCCTTAACTTTTCAACCGTATTTGCAGATTGCCAATAACCAACAGAGTAGTAATATAATGCATAAACATACGAGTATAAAGAAATAATTAACACAAATACATACAAATTCCTTCAAACCTTCAAAACCTTAAAGTACAGATTAACATAACCAACAACTTTAGTTTTCTAGAAAACAAGTACAAACCAGAGATCAAGTAATATATTCGTATCCTATTTTGCTACACCATTTTCAGTAACACAAACAATGGAAATAAACTTTAATTTCAAAACATTACAAGAAACTTCATTTGAAAAAAAAAAAAAAAATGAACACTATACAAGTTCGAGGATCACAAACAAGCAAACAAGAAAAACAAAAAAACAAAAACAAAAAAAAAAAAAAAAACAAAAAAAAAAACCCTAATTTCAAAACATTACCAAAACCCTAATTTCATGACCTAAAACACAAAGCAAACCCAACGAGTTTGAAAATCTAAAACTCTAAACAAAACCCAAAACCCAAATTTCAAAACAATAACATAAATGAGTTTGAAGAACTTACCTCAAACGTAAATGGAACCTCTTGATTTTCTTTGTTCTTCTTTGCTTGTACAATACTCTTTTTCTCTGTCTCTGCAGTCTCTCCTTTGTTTCTTAAAGAGTTTTGAGAATGGAGATGTGTTTAAATGGATGTGTTAGTGATTTTTTAGTTAGAAAATGGAAAACGTGTGTAGGTGTTTGGATATATGTATAAGGGCAAAAATGTCTTATTAAAAATTTACCATTATTATATTAAAATAATATGCTAAAATGTGAGGTCATTTTAGTAAAATCCCGTAATCTGTTAATTGAGCTTAACAGACATTGGTCCTAAGGGAGGAAAATGATATTTTAAATTATTGAGTGGAACAGTTTGAGTTTTTAGCTAACTAGAGGGGAGGTGAATGTAATTTACCCAAAAAAATAAAAATTCCTTTTACTAGAGTTCAACTAAAATTGTGATGTAACAAAATTAGTAATTTAAATTTTTTTTTTTTTCCTAAGGAATTTAATTAGTTAAAAAGCTTTTTTTTTTTTTTTTTTTGGCTCCAAATTTAATATGAATTTTTCTTTTATATTTATGACAAATTACACCGAAACCCCTTCAGGTTAGGTCAAATCTTTTTAAATTATTTTTCGAACTCTGACACATATGAAATGACCCATTTACCCCTAATTTTTTAATACAATTTAATACAAATTATCTATACCTTAAATGACAAAAATATCTCTATTCATTAATCTAACAAAACCCACCAAATCTCTCTTCTTTTTTTTCTATTTTTTTCTCTCCCCCTGTATTGAGTTTATTAAGTTTGTGTGGAAGAAAGAGGAAGCCCACCATATATATATTGGTGTTTATATACACACACACACACACACACACACCGTAATTGCAAAAGAAAAAGGAAGAAACTAGAAAGCCACCAAAATACTGCACCATCACCACCTATCACACCGCTAGGGCTGCAAATGAATCGAGCTGTTCATGCTATTTATGAACAGCTCGGGCTCGGCTCGTTTAAAGTTCGGCTGGGGCTCATTTATTTAGCAAAAGAGCCAAGCCTGAGCTCATTTATCAGGCTCATTTAATAAATGAGCGAAGCTTGAATAATATCAAGCTCGGCTCACTTTGGTCGTGAACATACTCATTTAGTTAAAGGGTTTATTTTTAAAATTTTGCAATTAAAGTTTAGCCCAAACAATTGACTTTCTAAAGGCCCATGTAGTTTGTTATTTATAAGCTTTATAATAAATCCATTTCACCAGCCCATAAGCCCATTAACTCACTTATCTAGCACCACAATTGGATTACATTTATTCATGTTATAATCTACATAAAAAAAATAAAAATAAAAATAAAAACCGTAAGGGTGTGTTTGGATGGGTTGATTTGGAGAGATAGGGAGAGAAAAAAAAAAAGAAATGATAGGGTGTGAGTGTGTTTGGGTGGGTTAAGTGGAGAAAAAAGAGAGGATAGAGAGAGATATCCCTCCCTATCCCTTATTTGGTTTCTTGTTCATTTTGAGAAGAGAGAGAGTGAAATCATAGTAAAGTAAGTGGTATTTTTATAATACCAAAAATAGACTCCACAAACGAGAATAAAAGAGGATAGCTAGCGACATTATGAAAGGGTAGCACAGTGATTTAGTCATTATCCTTTCTTTTCTATTCTCTCCTCTTATTTATCTAAATAAGAATAACTATTATTTCTTCTCTTTTCTCCATATCTATCCAAACATAAATAGAAATTATTACTATCCTTTCTTTTTTTTCTTTCCTCTTATTACTAATACTATCATTTCTTTTCTTTTCTCTCCTATGTATCCAAACGCACCCTAACTCTTCTTATACACCTAATGTCAGCAAACCTAATGTTTGGTATCTCATATTATTGCCACAGCCTCTTCGTAGTCCGTCCATGGTAGATCCATGTCTGCGTCTTCTCTGCCGACAATTTCTGCTATTATTTTTCTCCAACACCAACTATTGGAAGGTCTCTTAACCATGTTTTCTCTTCTCACAACCATGTTCTCGCTCTCAACCCTTGAGAAGAAGAAAGAAAGTATGACATTAAAACTTAACTATTTACAAGAAAAATTCTTGTAAAATCTTTTTGACTTCTTTCACTACCTCTTGCTAGCCAGAGAGAATAAATAGTGGTCGTCATTTCCTATATGTCCATTATCTGGCCACCACGTAGAATCCGCCCTTATACCTCTAGTAAATGTATTGTAAATAGTTTTAAGGATTTTCCATTTTTCCACTGCACTACACTACACTACTATGGACGCTAAGTGACACATCACGAAGAATACTCCCTCTATTTTTATCCACTTCTAAGTAAATATTAGCTGGCATTCCCGTATGTCCATTAATTAGCCATTACGAAAAATTCGTCCTTTTACTTTTTAGCCGAACATTCATTGAAAAGTTTATATCATTAAGATTCACAAAACTACTATCTTAGAGACAAATTAATACAAGAAATAAGAGATATTTATCTAAACATTTCATCAATTTCTTAAATTAAATGAAATGTAATACTGTACTTACTCTCTTTTACACTCTCCTCTTTCCAGGTTAGACATCTTTTTGCTCCCAAGAGATTTGAACGTTAGAACTTCATGGATATAATTCCAGCACCCTACCAACAGGTCTGCTGCGGCGTACTTGTGTCAAGCCACTGATTATAATTAATGTAACCTTTGTTTTCTCTAATTTCTTCACTTATTCTCCATTTTTGCTTCTTTCCTTCTCATTTTTCAATTAACACATATAAAACATTAAATATACATATAATAATATTTAAAAAATAAAAATACTAATAAAATATATATATAAAATAATAAATTTTGTGCACTTATTATGTAGCTAGAAGATTAAAAAAAAAGACAATGGACATTTTTTTTTTTACTCTCGCACCCACTTTATATCCAAAATACTACAATTAACTAATAACATTATCTCACCAAAGAATAAATCATTAAATTGCAACTTAATTAATCCTATTTTATATGAATAATATGTAATCATAAAAATATAAAATTTATATAAAAAAAAAATTATTTATTTATTGGTAAATTAAGCACTCATTTGTCCCTCTAATTATTAACCTTACATTTAGAAATTATACCCTTTGTTTATGGGAAAGTCAATATATATATATATATATATATATATATATACATATATCTATCTGAGAGAAGAAGATATATATATAGTTAGTGAAAGAAAAAGAAAAAGAGGTGCTTAATTTTGGGGCATTTTGGTTACTTAAAATGAGTCATATGGGTAATTAAGTCATTTTATATCTAAAAAATAAAATACATTTTTTGTAAGCCAATAATAAGTCAAATAGGTAACATAGTCATTCAGCATTCAAAAGTGTTTTGACACTTCTAAAAAGTGACATTTGGGGTGTAAGTAAAATACAGATCAATTCTTCAAAATTTGTATGCAAGTTAAAACCAAAATTTCTATCTAACCTGATTGGAGTATCAGTATAATTTACCCAATGAAAAAACTAAAAAAATTTCATTTTAAATAAATTGAGAATTCAAACTTTCCTTATTTGCCCACTCAGGCCACCGAAAAAGATAAAAGACAGTTTTAACCTTATACAAAAAACCCCCTTGCTTGTTTTCATACTGCCTTGCGTATATTCCCCTCATCCTTCCTCATCCTCACCTTCCACACCAACATTAAGAATGGCATGCACTACATCACCGCCTTCATCAATCGCGACCCTTATCTCAAATCCCTCCTCTCTCGCATCGACATCTCCGACAAGACCCTCCATTTGCCCACTTACGTAGTCATGGTGGAGATCGAGCTCAGCAGTGATCGGCGAGTAAGGGGGTTTTTTACGGCAGCCGGCGAGCAAGAGAAGCTCGGCTGGCCCAGTTGGATTACATTTATTCATGTTATAATCTACATAAAAAAAATAAAAATAAAAATAAAAACCGTAAGAGTGTGTTTGGATGGGTTGATTTGAAGAGATAGGGAGAGAAAAGAAAAGAAATGATAGGGTGTGAGTGTGTTTGGGTGGGTTAAGTGGAGAAAAAAGAGAGGATAGAAAGAGATATCCCTCCCTATCCCTTATTTGGTTTCTTTTTCATTTTGAGAAGAGAGAGAGTGAAATCATAGTAAAGTAAGTGGTATTTTTATAATACCAAAAATAGACTCCACAAACGAGAATAAAAGGGGATAGCTAGCGACATTATGAAAGGGTAGCACAGTGATTTAGTCATTATCCTTTCTTTTCTTTTCTCTCCTCTTATTTATCTAAACAAGAATAACTATTATTTCTTCTCTTTTCTCCATATCTATCCAAACATAAATAGAAATTATTACTATCCTTTCTTTTTTTTCTTTTCTCTTATAACTAATACTATCATTTCTTTTCTTTTCTCTCCTATGTATCCAAACGCACCCTAACTCTTCTTATACACCTAATGTCAGCAAACCTAATGTCTGCAATCTCATATTGTGGCCACAGCCTCTTCGTAGTCCGTCCATGGTAGATCCATGTCTGCGTCTTCTCTGCCGACAATTTCTGCTATTATTTTTCTCCAACACCAACTATTGGAAGGTCTCTTAACCATGTTTTCTGTTCTCACAACCATATTCTCGCTCTCAACCCTTTTTTTTTTTTTTTTTTTTTTCTTTTAGAAGGTCTCTGAACCATTTATAATTTCTCTTCTTAGAGCCATGTTCTCTTTTGGTTGCCATTTTTTAAAACTTTGATGGCATCATTAGAGGATGAAGGAGGTAGTCTGTAGACAAGGTTGTGATTTTTTGCAATGCGAACTTGAACCGAGCTGAGCCCGAGCTTGTTCGAACATTGGCGAGCCGATCTCAAACTTGGCTAAGGCAAGCTAGCCTGAGCTGAGCTTGAGCAACCTTTTGAACATGGTGAGCCGAGCCCGAACAAGCCAAAGCTTGGCTCAACTCGGTTCATTTACAGCCCTACCCACTGCACACCCCTCCACCAGTCCAACCACCCACCGGTCGCCACCACTCCAAGCAACCAACCACCACCATATAAATATATATGTACAGTATTTGTGTTGAATCATTAAGATCATGATAAAAAAATAATAATAATAAAAAAATAACCCTGGTAAGGCATACAATACCCAGACATCCACCATTCTAAAAAGAATTTTATTTGATGGAACTGAGATATAACATTATACCAAATTAGCAGATTGGAAATCTCATTCGAACCTTCTCTCTCTGGTCGCCAATAACGTCTGCCATGATTCTCATACCTTTTTTTACCGCAAAGTGCAAGCAATTAGAGACAGCAATCCAAATGATCACCTCGCACAGCAAATCAAAATCTCGTCAGCGTCACTTTTTCGATGACTGGCCTGACCACGGTCATGGTCACCCTCACATTTCTTTCTTCCATCAATTTCTTTTTCTTTCTTTTTGCTCTCTATAAATATTGGTTTTGATTTTGGGTGTAAATGAGTTTTTTTTTTTCTTTGAATTTGGAAGAAACTATGGTTTTGGATTTGGACAGGACAGAGGCAATCAACCAAAATGAGGATCAAGTACTTGGAGGCGATATTGAACCAAGACATTCAATATTTTGATGCAAAGTTCCGAACGTCCGAAGTTGTTTTCACCATTAACACTGATGCAGTAATGGTCCAACACACCATTAATTAGTGAGAAGGGGAAGAAAGAAAATGTTTTATTTTTATTTTTATGATTTTCTAATTAATCTCTAAATGCACTTTTGGTATTTATTGGTAGTTAGGAAATTTCATACACAATCCGTTTGGCATGCGATATGTTTTAGGCTTTATGGTTTTAGTCGATACGAAAACAACCGTTTTGGTATTGGAATG
This sequence comes from Cornus florida, assembly GCF_030987335.1. Lineage (NCBI taxonomy): Eukaryota > Viridiplantae > Streptophyta > Magnoliopsida > Cornales > Cornaceae > Cornus > Cornus florida. The sequence continues at coordinate 72,642,895 of NW_026775579.1, read as the reverse complement.
TATTGAGTAGAAATCGGAACCATGTTTGGTATCGGAAATTTGTTTCGAAAAATTCAACATCAGATACATGAAAACGCGTTTGGTAATGTCATGTGTTTCAAGAAATCCGAAAACCAAAGAAGTCATTTTTGTTGCCAAAAATTCTAAATCAATAACATGACAGTTGTTTGGTAAATATTGTTTTGTTTTTGTGTTGAATAATTATAAATATATTAATATAATTATAAGTTTACATATAATAGTTTATTTTTTTATGATTTGAGATAATTTGTTAAAAATAAAAATAAAATAAAAATAAAAAATTCTCCATTAAGACTTGGAATAAAAATTACATGTATTAAATCATGTGAAATAAGTACGAGGCACAAATATGATTAAAGTAACTCGTATTTCACTAATGTCATTGAAAATATAGTATATTGATATAATTATTAATTGATATCTAACAGTCATGGTTCGAGAAATTTAGAATATATATATATATATATATATCCATCCGTCAAAACTTCTAACCATTAGTTTTTATATGTTAGAGTGTATGGAGATACTCAAGTACCATCTTCATCTTACAAGCATGTCTTTCTTAATTGTGAAAACTTCAAAATACCCTAAATATGTCCATCCTTTCTAGCCATATGGTAATAAATATTTGCAAAATTTTTAACTTTGTGCATCAACTCCTAATTCATGTTCTTTTGATTTGATATAATTGTTGAATCTAAGTTAGTCCATATAGAGATGCGATTGGCTTGATTTTCATGAACATCAAAATCCTAAGTTAATCTATCTAGAGATGTGATTGGCTTGCTAAAATAAATAAAAAAGAACCGGAATCGTCCCGAACTAGAATCGGAAAAGGTATAATTTATATACCAACACTCCTGTTCAGTTCAATCTATACCAATTAATTGTAAATTTGTAAAGTATTTAAGGGTATTTTAGTCTATTAATTAATTATTTAAATTAGAGAGTTTTTTTGACAAAGTCAAAGGACATTTAAGTCATTTTACGAGCTCTGACACATGTGTAAGTGACGATTGGGTGTGAGTGAAAGACGGAACAAATATTTGCACTATGAGTGATAATAATTTTTGAGAGTTGTTTCAATATGATATTTGGCCAAACCTGATGAGGTGTTAGTGAAATTAATCCAAAAAACTAATATGAATCCAAGTTAATTTAATTTTAACACAGTTAATAAAATTATTTTAAAAACATATTTTTGAGGGTTTTGTCACGAATAAGAAAACAAAATCAAAATAAGAAATAAAGAAAATTTCAAGAGACAGGAATCCACCACCACACATATAAATAAATAAATAACCTAATTTTCATGTATAATTTCTCCTCAAAGAATATACACTCCACCAGTCCGATTAGAACTTGAGAAGAAGAAAGAAAGTATGACATTAAAACTTAACTATTTACAAGAAAAATTCTTGTAAAATCTTTTTGACTTCTTTCACTACCTCTTGCTAGCCAGAGAGAATAAATAGTGGTCGTCATTTCCTATATGTCCATTATCTGGCCACCCCGAAGAATCTGCCCTTATACCTCTAGTAAATGTATTGTAAATAGTTTTAAGGATTTTCCATTTTTCCACTGCACTACACTACACTACTATGGACGCTAAGTGACACATCACGAAGAATACTCCCTCTATTTTTATCCACTTCTAAGTAAATATTAGCTGGCATTCCCGTATGTCCATTAATTAGCCATTACGAAAAATTCGTCCTTTTACTTTTTAGCCGAACATTCATTGAAAAGTTTATATCATTAAGATTCACAAAACTACTATCTTAGAGACAAATTAATACAAGAAATAAGAGATATTTATCTAAACATTTCATCAATTTCTTAAATTAAATGAAATGTAATACTGTACTTACTCTCTTTTACTCTCTCCTCTTTCCAGGTTGGACATCTTTTTGCTCCCAAGAGATTTGAACATTAGAACTTCATGGATATAATTCCAGCACCCCCTACCAACAGGTCTGCTGCGGCGTACTTGTGTCAAGCCAGTGGTTATAATTAATGTAACCTTTGTTTTCTCTAATTTCTTCACTAATTCTCCATTTTTGCTTCTTTCCTTCTCATTTTTCAATTAACACATATAAAACATTAAATATACATATAATAATATTTAAAAAATAAAAATACTAATAAAATATATATATAAAATAATAAATTTTGTGCACTTATTATGTAGCTAGAAGATTTAAAAAAAAGACAATGGACATTTTTTTTTTTACTCTCGCACCCACTTTATATCCAAAATACTACAATTAACTAATAACATTATCTCACCAAAGAATAAATCATTAAATTGCAACTTAATTAATCCTATTTTATATGAATAATATGTAATCATAAAAATATAAAATTTATATAAAAAAAAATTATTTATTTATTGGTAAATTAAGCACTCATTTGTCCCTCTAATTATTAACCTTACATTTAGAAATTATACCCTTTGTTTATGGGAAAGTCAATATATATATATATATATATATATATATATATATATATATATATACACACATATATCTATCTGAGAGAAGAAGATATATATATAGTTAGTGAAAGAAAAAGAAAAAGTGGTGCTTAATTTTGGGGCATTTTGGTTACTTAAAATGAGTCATATGGGTAATTATGTCATTTTATATCTAAAAATTAAAATACATTTTTTGTAACCCAATAATAAGTCAAATAGGTAATATAGTCATTTTGCATTCAAAAGTGTTTTGACACTTCTAAAAAGTGACATTTGGGGTGTAAGTAAAATACATATCAATTCTTCAAAATTTGTATGCAAGTTAAAACCAAAATTTCTATCTAACCTGATCGGAGTATCAGTATAATTTACCCAATGAAAAAACTAAAAAAATTTCATTTTAAATAAATTGAGAATTCCAACTTTCCTTATTTGCCCACTCAGGCCACCAAAAAAGATAAAAGACAGTTTTAACCTTATACAAAAAACCCCCTTGCTTGTTTTCATACTGCCTTGCGTATATTCCCCTCATCCTTCCTCATCCTCACCTTCCACACCAACGTTAAGAATGGCATGCGCTACGTCACCGCCTTCATCAATCGCGACCCTTCTCTCAAATCCCTCCTCTCTCGCATCGACATCTCCGACAAGACCCTCCATTTGCCCACTTACGTAGTCATGGTGGAGATCGAGCTCAGCAGTGATCGGCGAGTAAGGGGGTTTTTTACGGCAGCCGGCGAGCAAGAGAAGCTCGGCTGGCCCAGTTGGATTACATTTATTCATGTTATAATCTACATAAAAAAAAAATAAAAATAAAATAAAAACCGTAAGGGTGTGTTTGGATGGGTTGATTTGGAGAGATAGGGAGAGAAAAGAAAAGAAATGATAGGGTGTGAGTGTGTTTGGGTGGGTTAAGTGGAGAAAAAAGAGAGGATAGAGAGAGATATCCCTCCCTATCCCTTATTTGGTTTCTTTTTCATTTTGAGAAGAGAGAGAGTGAAATCATAGTAAAGTAAGTGGTATTTTTATAATACCAAAAATAGACTCCACAAACGAGAATAAAAGGGGATAGCTAGCGACATTATGAAAGGGTAGCACAGTGATTTAGTCATTATCCTTTCTTTTCTTTTCTATCCTCTTATTTATCTAAACAAGAATAACTATTATTTCTTCTCTTTTCTCCATATCTATCCAAACATAAATAGAAATTATTACTATCCTTTCTTTTTTTTCTTTTCTCTTATAACTAATACTATCATTTCTTTTCTTTTCTCTCCTATGTATCCAAACGCACCCTAACTCTTCTTATACACCTAATGTCAGCAAACCTAATGTCTGCAATCTCATATTATTGCCACAGCCTCTTCGTAGTCCGTCCATGGTAGATCCATGTCTGCGTCTTCTCTGCCAACAATTTCTGCTATTATTTTTCTCCAACACCAACTATTGGAAGGTCTCTTAACCATGTTTTCTGTTCTCACAACCATGTTCTCGCTCTCAACCCTTTTTTTTTTTTTTTCTTTTAGAAGGTCTCTGAACCATTTATAATTTCTCTTCTCAGAGCCATGTTCTCTTTTGGTTGCCATTTTTTAAAACTTTGATGGCATCATTAGAGGATGAAGGAGGTAGTTTGTAGACAAGGTTGTGATTTTTTGCAATGCGAACTTGAACCGAGCTGAGCCCGAGCTTGTTCGAACATTGGCGAGCCGATCTGAAACTTGGCTAAGGCAAGCTAGCCTGAGCTGAGCTTAAGCAACCTTTTGACCATGGTGAGCCGAGCCCGAACAAGCCAAAGCTTGGCTCAACTCGGTTCATTTGCAGCCCTACCCACCGCACACCCCTCCACCAGTCCAACCACCCACCGGTCGCCACCACTCCAAGCAACTAACCACCACCATATAAATATATATGTACAGTATTTGTGTTGAATCATTAAGAACATGATAAAAGAATAATAATAAATAAAAAAAAATAACCCTGGTAAGGCATACAATACCCAGACATCCACCATTCTAAAAAGAATTTTATTTGATGGAACTGAGATATGACATTATACCAAATTAGCAGATTGGAAATCTCATTCGAACCTTCTCTCTCTGGTCGCCAATAACGTCTGCCATGATTCTCATACCTTTTTTTACCGCAAAGTGCAAGCAATTAGAGACAGCAATCCAAATGATCACCTCACACAGCAAATCAAAATCTCGTCAGCGTCACTTTTTCGATGACTGGCCTGACCACGGTCATGGTCACCCTCACATTTCTTTCTTCCATCAATTTCTTTTTCTTTCTTTTTGCTCTCTATAAATATTGGTTTTGATTTTGGGTGTAAATGAGTTTTTTTTTTTCTTTGAATTTGGAAGAAACTATGGTTTTGGATTTGGACAGGACAGAGGCAATCAACCAAAATGAGTATCAAGTACTTGGAGGCGATATTGAACCAAGACATTCAATATTTTGATGCAAAGTTCCGAACGTCCGAAGTTGTTTTCACCATTAACACTGATGCAGTAATGGTCCAACACACCATTAATTAGTGAGAAGGGGAAGAAAGAAAATATTTTATTTTTATTTTTATGATTTTCTAATTAATCTCTAAATGCACTTTTGGTATTTATTGGTAGTTAGGAAATTTCATACACAATCCGTTTGGCATGCGATATGTTTTAGGCTTTATGGTTTTAGTCGATACGAAAACAACCGTTTTGGTATTGGAATGTTTTGAGTAGAAATCGGAACCATGTTTGGTATCGGAAATTTGTTTCGAAAAATTCAAAATCAGATACATGAAAACGCATTTGGTAATGTCATGTGTTTCAAGAAATCCGAAAACAAAAGAAGTCATTTTTGTTATCAAAAATTCTAAATCAATAACATGACAGTTGTTTGGTAAATATTGTTTTGTTTTTGTGTTGAATAATTATAAATATATTAATATAATTATAAGTTTACATATAATAGTTTATTTTTTTATGATTTGAGATAATTTGTTAAAAATAAAAAAATAATAAAAATAAAAAATTCTCCATTAAGACTTGGAATAAAAATTACATGCATTAAATCATGTGAATTAAGTACGAGGCACAAATATGATTAAATTAACTCGTATTTCACTAATGTCATTGAAAATATAGTATATTGATATAATTATTAATTGATATCTAACAGTCATGGTTCGAGAAATTTAGAATATATATATATATATATATATATATATATATATATATATATATCCATCCGTCAAAACTTCTAACCATTAGTTTTTATATGTTAGAGTGTATAGAGATACTCAAGTACCATCTTCATCTTACAAGCATGTCTTTCTTAATTGTGAAAACTTCAAAATACCCTAAATATGTCCATCCTTTCTAGCCATATGGTAATAGGGATTTGCAAAATTTTTAACTTTGTGCATCAACTCCTAATTCATGTTCTTTTGATTTGATATAATTGTTGAATCTAAGTTAGTCCATATAGAGATGCGATTGGCTTGATTTTCATGAACATCAGAATCCTAAGTTAATCTATCTAGAGATGTGATTGGCTTGCTAAAATAAATAAAAAAGAACCGGAATCGTCCCGAACTAGAATCGGAAAAGGTATAATTTATATACCAACACTCTTGTTCAGTTCAATCTGTACCAATTAATTGTAAATTTGTAAAGTATTTAAGGGTATTTTGGTCTATTAATTAATTATTTAAATTAGAGAGTTTTTTTGACAAAGTCAAAGGACATTTAAGTCATTTTACGAGCTCTGACACATGTGTAAGTGACGATTGGGTGTGAGTGAAAGACGGAACAAATATTTGCACTATGAGTGATAATAATTTTCGAGAGTTGTTTCAATGTGATATTTGGCCAAACCTAAGGAGGTATTAGTGAAATTAATCCAAAAAACTAATATGAATCCAAGTTAATTTAATTTTAACACAGTTAATAAAATTATTTTAAAAACATATTTTTGGGGGTTTTGTCACAAATAAGACAACAAAATCAAAATAAGAAATAAAGAAAATTTCAAGAGACAGGAATCCACCACCACACATATAAATAAATAAATAACCTAATTTTCATGTATAATTTCTCCTCAAAGAATATACACTCCACCAGTCCAATTAGAACTTGAGAAGAAGAAAGAATGTATGATATTAAAACTTAACTATTTACAAGAAAAATTCTTGTAAAATCTTTTTGACTTCTTTCACTACCTCTTGCTAGCCAGAGAGAATAAATAGTGGTCGTCATTTCCTATATGTCCATTATCTGGCCACCCCGAAGAATCTGCCCTTATACCTCTAGTAAATGTATTGTAAATAGTTTTAAGGATTTTCCATTGCACTACACTACACTACTATGGACGCTAAGTGACATGTCACGAAGAATACTCCCTCTATTTTTATCCACTTCTAAGTAAATATTAGCTGGCATTCCCGTATGTCCATTAATTAGCCATTACGAAAAATTCATCCTTTTACTTTTTAGCCGAACATTCATTGAAAAGTTTATATCATTAAGATTCACAAAACTACTATCTTAGAGACAAATTAATACAAGAAATAAGAGATATTTATCTAAACATTTCATCAATTTCTTAAATTAAATGAAATGTAATACTGTACTTACTCTCTTTTACTCTCTCCTCTTTCCAGGTTGGACATCTTTTTGCTCCCAAGAGATTTGAACACTAGAACTTCATGGATATAATTCCAGCACCCCCTACCAACAGGTCTGCTGCGGCGTACTTGTGTCAAGCCACTGATTATAATTAATGTAACCTTTGCTTTCTCTAATTTCTTCACTAATTCTCCATTTTTGCTTCTTTCCTTCTCATTTTTCAATTAACACATATAAAACATTAAATATACATATAATAATATTTAAAAAATAAAAATACTAATAAAATATATATATATAATAATAAATTTTGTGCACTTATTATGTAGCTAGAAGAAAAAAAAAAAAAAGACTATGGACATTTTTATTTTTACTCTCACACCCACTTTATATCCAAAATACTACAATTAACTAATAACATTATCTCACCAAAGAATAAATCATTAAATTGCAACATAATTAATCCTATTTTATATGAATAATATGTAATCATAAAAATATAAAATTTATATAAAAAAAAAAAATTATTTATTTATTGGTAAATTAAGCACTCATTTGTCCCTCTAATTATTAACCTTACATTTAGAAATTATACCCTTTGTTTATGGGAAAGTCAATATATATATATATATATATATACATATATCTATCTGAGAGAAGAAGATATATATATAGTTAGTGAAAGAAAAAGAAAAAGAGGTGCTTAATTTTGGGGCATTTTGGTTACTTAAAATGAGTCATATGGGTAATTATGTCATTTTATATCTAAAAATTAAAATACATTTTTTGTAAGCCAATAATAAGTCAAATAAGTAACATAGTCATTTTGCATTCAAAAGTGTTTTGACACTTTTAAAAAAGACATTTGGGGTGTAAGTAAAATACAGATCAATTCTTCAAATTTTGTATGTAAGTTAAAACTAAAATTTCTATCTAACCTGATCAGGTATCAATGTAATTTACCCAATGAAAAAACTAAAAAAATTTCATTTTAAATAAATTGAGAATTCCAACTTTCCTTATTTGCCCACTCAGGCCGCCGAAAAAGATAAAAAACAGTTTTACCCTTATACAAAAAAACCCCTTGCTTGTAATTTCATACTGCCTTGCGTATATTCCCCTCATCCTTCCTCATCCTCACCTTCCACACCAACGTTAAGAATGGCATGCGCTACGTTACCGCCTTCATCAATCGCGACCCTTCTCTCAAATCCCTCCTCTCTCGCATCGACATCTCCGACAATACCCTCCATTTGCCCACTTACGCAGTCATGGTGGAGATCGAGCTCAGCAGTTATCGGCGAGTAAGGGGGTTTTTGACGGCAGCCGGCGAGCAAGAGAAGCTCGGCTGGCCCAGCGGTGGGCGAAGGGCTTCGAACGGCCTTGATTGGCCTATGCCGCCATCTCCATAGTCGGGCACAACCTTAATTCCTTAAATCAGTTTATGGATATCTCTATCCTCTTCACCCAATTTTCTCTCTCTTCTCTATTTCCTTTGAAGACCAAAAGGCAAACCTTCATCTCTACACCAAACCGAGAGCGGCGTCTACACCATGAACTTCAGCAATAGCCTTGATCAGAACACCACAGCGATTTTTGTGTCGCCCTGAAAGAGTATGACCGGTTTGTTTTTGTGACCTGGTTCTCGCCATGGATGGTAGCGAGCTTTGGGTCGTTACTGTAGCGACCCAGCAAGCTATGGAGGACAGCGACCGTTTTTGGGTTGGTGGGCGTCGTTTCTGGGTTCGTCCTCGCAGGATACCTCGTCGGCGCCGTTTCTGGGTTCGTCGGCAGCGAGTTTGTGATTTGGGGATTTTTTTTTTTGGTTGAATATGATTTTTTGGTGAAATTTGGTAAAGCCATGTTTGGCTATTTTTTTTGTTTTTTTGGGAAAGCCATGTTTGGCTTTGTTGCTTAGGACTGGGATATTGGGGTCTAATGGTTGAAAATTAAGGACACTTATGTCCTTTCATGCTTATAAGGGTTATATGGTCTTTCAAAATAATTTAACAAATTTTAACGTTAATTCTCACCGGACCTTGGCCAGATAGAGTCATCTGTAACTTTTTGGCCCAGTTTAGGGGGTTTCTTGTATTTTTGATAGTTCAGTTAGATACAGATTTTCTCATAGTTTAGATGATTTTTTTGCACTTTTTCTTATAATAAATTGATGATACAGGTAACAAAGTATTAAAGTTGCAACAAAAAAATATATAAAAAAACACACTTTTTACCCATGAATTTCATTCCAAATTCCAGCAAAAATCAGAGTGAATTGGATATCAAAAAAGATCGAAATTATGATTTACCTGAACTTGAGAAGAAGCCTATCTAAAAGAACAATGGGTTGGCTTTTGGACTTCGATGGGATAAGAAGGGGACACCTTTCTAGGGCTCCGATTTTGGAGAGAGAAGAAAAACGTATATATTTTTTATAAAAGTTGTTTGACAATCCTAATTTCCTAATAATTGTAGGAAATAATTTTTTTTTAAACACAAAGTGTCTTTTGTATTTAAAATACTAATTTCTCATCCAAATATATTATTAAGCATTAAAGTACTCTTTAAATTTATAATTGATTTTAGGTTACCTTTGGATATGTTGGAATATATATGTTTCAATATGTTTGTGAGATAATTAATAATATGTTAAGATATAATTAATTAAATATTTAATAAAATATAAAAATAAAGTAATAATTAAATAATTAAATAAAATAATAAACTTAAACCGAAACTAATATTTGATATCATGTCCTTGAGATAATTTATACCATGCAATGATTTTCATCTACCAATTAGCAGCCCGCTTAATCATCTCACCATCGTCCACATCAATACTGGGCTCATCACATGCAGAATCCCCTGAAACAGTATACCCGTGGAAGTCCCTATCTGAACCTTCTAAAATCTCTTCTTCACCATCCACTTCAGGCACCGGCCAAAGTATCTGAGTACCCAGACCCAACCCCCCACCTTTCTTCTCTCTCTCTCTCTGAGTTTAATGAATACTTCACTAGTAAAACTAAGGCCCGAACACACTGATTTGAAGTCAAGACGGAGGACTTCGACCACTATATACATATATACACACTACACATTCATAGTGCCTTAGTTCAGCGATGAAGCTGCAGTCGGTTTAAAGAAGTAAATCCGCCACCAGTTGGACTTCTATTCATGTTCAAGCAAGTTATGTCTTTCTCACTGCAAAACTTGGAAAAATGGGCTTTTGGGCTGTATTGTATTTTAGGCTCATAAACTACTGTTTCATCATACTATCTGACTCACAGTAATAACTTCCTACAATCTAGAAATAACTGGTGGGTGATCCTTGCCTTCGAGATCACTGTTTAAACCATTTTTCTTCTCTCTACCACCAGTAGAACAAAAAACCCAGAAACACAATCTAGGCTTGCGATGAAATTTTGACCCATTCGTGTCGAATTATAGGCTGATTATCGAAAGCACTACATTTATAAACTTATAATCACGATTTTGAAAGTTAAAATTGTATTGATTATTTGAAAAAGAATTTGAGAATTTGTTTTCGTTCTTCTCAACAGGTCCTGCTGGAACTGAAAGTGTTAGTGTGCATCATAATGTACTGTCCCCAAGGCGTCCGATAACATCAAGGGCAATATTGACTAATGGTGAATCTTTTTTTTTTTTTTCTTTAATTGTTTTATATTCATAATTTTTTCTCTATTCTCAATTGAATATTGAATTAGAAGCATTTCTCACTTTGTTATATATATATTTACATATATAATAATAATAATTCAACAGCAAGGGGTCAAAACTTGGATGTGGCTGATACTGCTCCGATCACCAATCTATCCCCAAGGGGGCTGATCTCATCTAGGGTGCTACTTTGTACCGGTGAATCCTCTTTTCTCATCATTTTATTGATTTCTTTGTTTATGGAATTTAATTTCTGTTTTAATTTGTGTTTTTGTAACGTCAATTCTGATTGCCATTTCTGCTAATAAACAAATATACAAAACTTGATTCTCTACTTTATTCTCTCTCTCTTATTTAATGAATACTTCACTAGTAAAACCAAGGCCCGAACACACCGATTTGAAGTCAAGACAGAGGATTTCAACCCCTACACACACACAAACACTCACATTACCACATTTATGGTAACCACAAATAGGCAATAACCATGTTTCTAACTTGATTAAATGGCTGTATTCTTCCTTTAAATGAAAACAACCACTTAAACCTTATTAGTTTTCCAACCATTGATCTCATCCTCAAAGCTTGCACATTATCATTCCTTAAAGCCACCATAAGTTTCTCCATCCTAGCAATAGTTTGAGTCCTTTCAAACTTCAATCTCATCAATTCAAACTACAACAATGACAACTATCTGAGGGAAAGAAATTAGACAACCCGCAACAAGGATGCAAACAATCATAAAATTATTCTGAGCTCATAAAATTTCGAGACCAAAACAGATCAAGTACCATAACGTCTAAATTTAAGAAATTGTTGACAGCAATAACTAAACAACTCTTGCTTGCTACAAACTTTACAACATGGTTGTTTGCCTCTTCAGACTTGCAAGTTCCAACATGGTTATAGTCCCCTTCAGATATTTTTTTTTTTTTTAAGTTTCCTCCATTGCACAGCTTCAAGTAAAGACTTCAACATCCACAAGGAATAGAGAATTGATAAACCATTCAACATGTCAACTACTGATAACTACCCTTTCAAGCACACGAATGAACTTTGGAAAGAAAATTCCACCATATATCACTACCAAACTAAATAAATAAGATTAAAGTAACTTCAAAAAATTTCAATATCCCATTGCATGATCCTAACCCAATCTCCACTGAAAATCAGGTAATGGAGCCTCTAAATGAGGTTGCCTACACAGAATTATAAAAATACTCTAGCTGACTGTTCGGATAACAATTGGAACTCCTTAGTGGTCCAACTCCCATTTATAATGCTCCTATAAACTATTGTTTCATCATACTCTCTGACTCACAGTAATAACTTCATACAATCTAGAAAATAACTAGTGGGTGATCCTTGTCTTTGAGATCAAAATTAACTATTGAGTCACTGCCTTTAGGGTAAAATGCAAGAAACCCCTTGAACTACAAAAAAACCCCTAAATTATGTTTTTGTTGCATTTTACCCCACCAACTCACTTTCCGGTAATGAAAAAGCCAAAAGGCCATGTTGCCCTTATAAAACGACCCAGATTCAAGGATTTATGGACTTGCTTATTTGTAAAGTACAATCTCAAAACCCAATCAAATTGCGACAACACAGCAATAGTGATAAGGTTGTCTCTCTCTCTATATACATACATACAAACACCTTTTTCTCTCTCTAAAGTTATGGTACACAGAGCTCTCAAAAACCACCATCCCGGACCTCCCACTGATGCAGAGAATTAACCTTCTTTCTCTCTACTTTACAATCCTTCTTTTGAAGAACAATTCACAGTCCATAGTCCCAACTCAGAAACCCTAGCATTCAATAACTATGACTTCGATGGCCATTCTTCCTATGAACTGCTCGAAGGTGTGATGACCATCAATTTAAAGGGTTTCTGAAAATATGCCATTCATGATGAGGCAAAATCGAATCCAGAGCAATTTGTGAAGTTTTTGAATTCTGGAGTGATCAAGTCGTCGATGGCTTCGTCACTGTAGAAACATCTGGATTTCTTGTTCAGTTGGGTATAACTGTTCATTCTCCTCTCTTTGGGTGCCCAATTCTCATTATGAGACCTAACGAAGTGGGTCTTCCTCTTGTGCCCATTACTACCACCACAATCCTTCTCAAAACCCAACTCTGAAATTGACCACTCAGTTCCTATATTCACCTTTTTTTTTTGATAATTTTATTTTTTTAAAATAAATTTTATTTATTTATTTATTTTTGATAATTCTTAGTTCCTATATTCACCTGAGCATTTTGTCCCAACCTTTTTGTTCTTTTTTATGTTATAAAAAAAGGATTTATGTTCTTTGAGAAGGTTGTAATCTAGAGATAAATTTAATCACAAAAATTGATTTTGGCATTGAACTATGTTTTCTTATTACATGCTTAATTTGAACGTGTCAACGTGGTGAATGAAGTGTGTGTGGATGAGATAGATTGGTGGAGATTGGGTTAAGCTAAGTTGCAGAGATTTATTTATTTATTTTGTCAAATAAGTATGAAAGAGGGATGTGTGTGTATATATATATATAGTGAGAGAGTTTCAGTGAGGACTTAGGAGAGACGATATATATATGTATGTGTATATATAGAGAGATCGTGAAAGATGACAGAGAGAAGAGACGTGGTGTTTGGGTAGGTTATAAGGTGTTTAGATTTACCAGCTACAATAATTTTGAAAATCAAGGATTGCAGATGGGTAAATCATGTAGTATAAATGATTCCTCGGCTCCCCCCACTCTGATCCCAACAATCAATTCCTCGGCTTCGTCGTCGCTTTTAGTCAATCAATTCACAGCCACAAGATCTCCTATTCTTGCCGCCCAAAACGTGTATGCCCTGTAATTGGACTAGATCAGAGTAATCAGGAAAGGGGATAAACACACTGCCTTGTTTACAGCAGGCAGTGTGTTTTGGTCAACAAGATGTTTTATTTTTTATTAATTTATCAAAAAGATGTGAAAAAGATGATGAACAGTGTTTTCTCTCTCTCTCTATGTATGTATGTATGTATATATGTATGTATATGGACATAAGGATAATGGTGCGTTTGGATGTAATAGTAAGTTAAAGGGTGTGTTTTGGACCTTTTGGTGTAATGATAAGGGGCAATGGAGTCTTTTCCTGATCATAAGGGTATTATAGTCATTAAATTGTAAGTTTAAATAACCCATTCCCTGACCTCCCCTAGGGTTTGTCCAAACATCCCACTAAATATAATCTTTATTGCTAATTTAGAATTTTTTTCTCAGTTCTCAATTGAATATTGAATTACAAGCATCTCTAAAATGTTTCTCACCTTGTGTTATATATATATATATATATATATATATATAATAATTCAACAGGAAGGGGTCAAAACTTGGATGTGGCTGATAATGCTCCGACCACAGACGTACCCCCAAGGGGGCTGGGCACATCGAGGGTGCTACTTTCGATTGGTGAATCCTCTTTTCTCATCATTTTATTAATTTCTTTGTTTATGGAATTTATAATTTGTGTTTTTTTAACATCAATTCTGATTGCCATTTCGACTAATAAACAACTATTCCACTTTATTCTCTCTCTCTCTTAGATTTGAAAGTTTAATGAATACTTGACAAGTAAAACTAAGGCCCGAACACTTCGATTTGAAGTCCTATATATATTTACACACTCTCACATTACCACATTTATGGTAACCACAAATAGGCAATAACCCATGCTTCTAACTTGATTAAATGTGTCTATTCTTCCATTAAATGAGGACAACCACTTAAACCTTATTAGTTTTTTGACCATTGATCTCATCCTCAAGCCACCAACCAATGTGTTGTTTTGTCTTCATATGATAACAAAATAAGTACATTATGCATATACATGTCTTGGATAATAAATTCACCTTAAAAGAATTGCTCTGCATCTTTAACCTCTAGTGTAAAATCGCAAGTGAAAATAGCATTGCGCTCCTCAATCCAGAAAATTATTTGATAATAGGCCTCTATCGAAATTTTCCCCCTATTTACACGTTTTTTTTTTTTTTTTTTTTTAACAAAATTAAAAAATCTGTCAAATAAAGCACAGAAGTACCCGATACAGAACTGTATTGGGTAAAGAGCAGACATGTATACTTCTTTTGAAAATAGTACACACACACATGATATTTCACTTTAAAAAACACATACATTGTATGCTTCAGAACATAGAACTCCTATTTATTCAGTAATTACTAGCATAAATATTTGGCAAGATGGGCAATCCCAATAAATCTGATTGTTCAAACATTTCTACACTATTGGATTTTTACTAAACGAGACCATCAAATCTAATATTATCCACTATCATATATATGATAACCAAATGGTACATTCACAAAATTGAAATGGGTCGTCCAAATATTATATCAAAAAAAAGGGTTTTCGTTTCAGGGTCTTACCCATCATAGCGTAGATGTTATGTGCTGATGCCGCCGAAGCTCTTTGCTCTGCTCTCTGAGTTGAACATTGAAACGAAAACAAGTTGTATTTATTTTTTTTGTTTGACGACGACAACCTAACCATCTCAGTGTGATACAAAGCTTGTGTCGAAGCTCTTAATGGAGCAAGCGTTTACTGGTGCAAGGTGCGCGAGGTCAAGAACAAGAAAGTGTGTGTAATTCGTTCTATTTAAAAAATAAATAAATAAAGAAAATATTGTTTTAAAATTTTAATTTTTTATTAAAAATATTTTTGTCATTATATAACATCACTTTGCAATAATTAAATAATAATTTTATCATTTGTGTCAAAAATATTGAATTGGAGAGTGTTAAACTTACAAGCCAACTATAACTATACTCTCCTTAACGAACTCCAAGATCTTTTACTATTAAAGATGGAAAATACAACAACTCTGAACATTTTTTTAAATTCTTTATCAACTCATTTTGTTACCTATTTATATATGTACTGTATATATTTTATTAATAATAATAATAATAAAAGGCATTAGTAAATTTTGTATTAAACATTATTATTTTAGAGTTAGCACTGCGTGGGGCAAGATATGATGAACCCATTGTGTTTCGACTTTCGAGGATAGAGGAATAATAAATAAGTAGATTATACAAACCGACTAGGCATATACAACACGGTATGTATTAATGCGAAGTTGATGTGATGTCATAATTTTTATTTTTATTTTTATTTTTTATTATTAGTTTTTTCTCTTATGCCAAGGTTTTTTGGTCTCCAAAAGTCATTTAAAATGTCATTTTCTTTTATTTTCATAGGATTTGCAATTTGACATTCACCATTTTTAGGAAATTTAATCAACCAAACCCAAATGGTTACAATTATCATTTCAGGTTTTCCAGTTGCAAACAAATAAATATCTTCAACTCGTATTTTTTTAATTAGTGTTAAAATCATAAAATTTCTTTGTCCTATAAATCACATTATAATTAAAAAACTCACTGAACTAAAAAAAGTTTATCAAGTTGCCCTCATATCTAACCCGTTAATTTAGTTGTGAAATGATAAATTTGTCCTTGCAATTTAATGTTAAATTAAAATGTTGATAATAATATATATATATATATTTTTTTTTTTTTTTTTTTTGTAATTTTAAAATAGCAAGGTCAATTTTGTAATTTAACATTAAATAATAATTTTTCAATTTAAAACAAATTTGTAATTTAACATTATTTAATGGTCCTTTATTAAAATAATAATTCTCAGCATTTTAATTTAACATTAAATAACAACGTCAATTTTGTTATTTTACAACCAAGTTAATGAGTCAATCACGGATATGGGCCAACTTGATAACTTTTTTTGGCTCAGGAATTTTTTAATTCTACTGAGTTTTATGCACAGTTTTGAAAGTAATTTTTTTTAAAATAAGATATAGGTAAAATTATATTTTGCTATAAAGTGACAGATGGAAAGATAAATAGTGACAAAATTTAAAATTTAACCATTTTATGGTGTATTAGGTATATATATATATTTTATAATTTAACAAATCTACTCTTATATGTAATTCAATTGGAGCGGGAGTGGGAGCCGGAGCATGAAAGTGTCGAAGTGTAAAAAAATTTAAAGCACAAGTGTCGTATATTAAGTTTAAAAAGAATTATATCATGACATAAGTTTTGCAATTTTTATTTATTTATTTAAATCTATATGCAATATATTTATTATTATTTATTTCATTAATGATGTATGTAATAAATAAGCTAACTTATTTCACTAATTGATGTGTGGCTTAAGTTAGTGGTGAGTTATTTGTAATATTCTCCAATTCGGAATTGGTATTTTTTCAATTATGTATTATGACTAGTGTGTGTGTCATATATGATGGTACAACTATGCCATACAGTTGGGGCACACGTGGGCGCGTTAGTAATTACTGTATTAACATGGAGTGTTAGTAATGCATATATTTAGTAGTTGTGTAAGTAATTAATATATGCATGTATGATAATATAAGTGTGCCATATAACTTAGAGTGTAAGTAATTTATCCATATGGAGTGAAATTGTTTGAAAATGACGAATTAGAAAAACAAATTCACAAATCACAAAAATTGAATAAGCAAATTTTGTACGAATCGCAATCCGCGTGTGAAGCTTGAGAGCAAAACCTTTTTGGATGGATTGGGTGACTCTATATACTTAAACGTTGATTTGAAAAAATAAAAAATAAAATTAAATATTGTCTTGTTCATCTTCTTTTCCGATACGAATACTGCACCTCTGCGTCAAGAGGGGGTCATATTTGTGTTCAGGTAAACAATACCCTCTTTAGAGGCTCCTCGGTCGAAATTTGGCACTATATCAACCTTTGACAATTAAGAACATTATTATTATTATTATTTTCTGGTATGTGATTGTCCGTCTTATTTCCTTGTAATGTGGGAATTCTATGCTTGGACTATGATGTATTTTCACATTAATTGAGCTGTCACGATCACTTTACACAAATATAAATTTTTTTCTTTACATATAATGATATATGGCGTCGATATTCGCTTTAGCTATACTTGTGAGTCTTGTGATTTAGATTTTTTATTATTACTTTTTTTTGAAAGGTAAATTTTAATATATATATATATATATATATATATATATATATATTGTATGTACAAACAATGTGTACTGGCCCAAAAAGAAAAATGGTTAGCCCAAACTAACAAAATAAACAAAACATTTGACAAACCCGAAAAGGGAAACCAGGCCCAATTGGTTGGGCCTGGTTGGAGGCCCAACCAGCAGCATTTCAAATGGAGCAGACAGTTGGAACTTGGAACAGAGCAGCTCCTCAATCCGGAAACAGCCATTGGAGAGGACTCCTCGAGTTTGTAGAGCTGAATTCGTGGAAAGTTTCTTCTTCCTAAGGATCCTTTTGTTGCGTTCACACCGAACATTGTAAACAAGGGATGCGAGGGCTAGTCTTGAAACTAATTTACTGTGGTTTGATGAGTTCGCCCTCTAATGATGGGAGCTCCATGTCACAAGCTCTGACCAAGATGAAGGTAGAGTATGAAATCCACAACGTGTTTGTAGAAATGACCACAAGAGATTGACAAAGGAGCATTTGAAGTGCAACAACTCACTCCAGCACATGGTATGATATTGTCCGCTTTGGACCTGACCCGCACAGTTTTGCTCTTGGGCTTTACCTCAAAATGCCTCATACCAATTAGAGGTGACACATTTACATATAAGCACTTCACCTTTCCTCTACCCAGGCAATGTGGAACTGTGCACCCGTAACTCACCAGTGTAGTAGCCTGACAGTGTCTCTCGCACCCGCCCACGGCACACCCGCCTTTGGAGGCCCGACGTCCCCGTCGGCACACTTCCGACTGGGTCAGGCTCTGATATCATTTGTAACAACCCACTCCACCACATGGTCTGATATTGTCCGCTTTGGACCTGAGCCCGCACGGTTTTGCTCTTGAGCTTTACCCCAAAAGGCCTCATACCACGGTTTTACTCTTGGACTTCACCCCAAAAGGCCTCATACCCCAAAAGGCTTCATACCACGGTTTTGCTCTTGTGCTTCATCCCAAAAGGCCTTGTACCAATTGGTATGAGGCCTTTTGGGATGAAGTCTAAGAGTAAAACCGTGCGAGCTCAGACCCAAAAACGGACAATATCATACCATGTGGTGGAGTGGGTCGTTACAAATGGTATCAGAGTCTGACCCAGCCAGAAATGTACCGACGAGGACGTCGGGCCTCCAAGGGGGGTGGATTGTGATGACCTTGTGAGCGGGTGTGCTGTGGACGGGTGTAAGAGACACTTGCAAGCTACCACCCTGGCGAATTACGGGTACACAATCCCACATCGCCTGGGTAGAAGAAAAGTGAAGTGTTTATATGTAGGTGTGTCACTCCAATTGGTATGAGACCTTTTGGGGTGAAATCCAAGAGCAAAACCATGTAAGCTCAGACTCAAAGCGGACAATATTATACTATGTGGTGTAATGAGCCATTACAGTGTTCATGAGCTCTCGGGGGAAGGGAGATAAGCTGATGTAGAGGGCCTAAGTGACACCCGCTTATTACCAATTTCAAACTTGACAAGAGGTCGTGTATTGCTGCCCTGGGTTGGAGCAGTTTCCTCCTGTTCCAAACACACACACACACACACGCAAACATATATATGAAGGTTAAATTATATGCTGTTAAATGAAGGTTTAACTATTGTGTGTTCGAACTCAACATCTTCTTACCAACTTAAACATTTCCTGGACACCACCTTTTTTGTCAGATATCATTTATGAAGTTGGAAACTGTAACATCTAACATGTAAAACATCAGAAGCGAGATCAGAAATGCAAATTCTGTGTACATGTGTATACAGGATCACATGTTGACCTAAACATGTTTGCTCTTCGCTCTCTATCAGTTGTGCTTGGTGTCTCAAATTCTTGTCCAAGCAGAATACTGAGAAGCAAAAACCTCCAAGACACATTCAGTTCATAAATTAACTACAACTACTCGTAGCTAGATACTCGAAGTGGTTGAGCGACGCTATCTCCAGAAGCTGGGAGGGGAGGGATAGAGCAAACCTTCGACAATATTTGCACTGTTATTCTCAAGATTCAAAATCGCATTGTCACGCTTGGCAAAATACATAAATCCACCATGCATGTGATATTAATCCCTATTTTTCACATCAAAACAAAGACCACCTTTGTTAACCTCATTATATATATCACATTCCCATTGACAATGTCTCGAACAGGATATATATATATATATATATATCTACACACACACACACACATACCAAATTCACATTAACAATGTCTCTTAACTGGAAATGATAACAATGATCAATCACATCACTATACTCGTTCAATAATTTCACCTTCAGACTGGCATCGTACTGGAGTTTTTCTTTTTTCCTCGGAAATTCAAGATCATAATAGAGTTAGGGACTTGAAAAACAATTTTGATTTATTGAGTTTGAAATGTCCGAATACAATTTTCTTCCTATTTCACGAAAAGATATTTGCAGCTAGATAGAACATGTAATAAAATTTGAAAGAATGCTCATTCCATCTATCGGAAAAATAAGCGCAGAGTATATTCTACTTCACGGTATATTCTACTTCAAGAATCTGTATAACTAGAAGTGCAAATAACAATTAAGCTGAACCTTTGATAAGCATGCATATGACATAATAGTGCTTTTTATTTATTTTATACCACATGTACATATGCAAAATTTCCAAAAAGGAAAAAATAATATCTTAGCAGGATCACAGGAGTTCGGGTTGTTTAAGAAACAAGCCTTTTGTTTTCCGGTTGAAGATACCAGGTCCATAGCTAGTTGAAACCATGTCGAAAAATAAAGGAAATTGCAAAGAAACAAATAAGGTTATCGGTACACTAGCTAACAACGAGACTGGAGCAGCAGCCCATTGTATTCGTTCATTGAGCACAATAACAAGAGTGGAACCAAAGGCTACCATCATGGCGGCAATAGATAAGAAAAGGGTGGCAAGACCAATTGTCAATCTCCTCGGTAATGACACGAGGAAATCTTCTTCCGCATAGCGTGAAGTGAGGATGCTTAGGAACACTAACACCGAAGTAACTGACAAGAATAGAGATAATGAATCTGATATAATGAAAACCATAAAGGAGTTATTATGTAAGAACATAGGTTTCCCTGAATCATTATTGGTGCCACCTGGTAACGTGAAGGCTGCCGCAAACATAACAGTAACAATGAGGGTGGCCACGATTGTACAAGATGTTGCTGTATCTCTCATCCATTTTTCCCCTTCTTTGATTATTTTGTAGTGCCATTTCCAGAACAAAGCTGGAGGTGTTTCTCCACTATCGTTGGCAAGAATTTTTTGTGAAGATGGTACCACCCTCTCCACCTCCTATCATAATTAAAACGCAAGGACAACAGAGAAATGTAAGTTCGAAAGTACTTACAGTCAGGCTACAAGCTTTGTTCCACTATTTATATAAGTTTATGAGAGGGCTCAAAGACACTACTAATCACATCAATAGGTAATACTGCAGTTACAAAATAAAACTATTCTCCAAATGGATGGGAATGAATTGCTCCAACCTAAGAATCCCATCCCCACTTTTTAACGTTTCTATTGCAACTTTGCAAGGCAGAATCCAATCAACCCCCATCACGCTCTGTAACAGCAAATTGCATCTACCTAGGACAGTTTTTTTAGAAGGTTCTGCCAAATCCCTCAAAAGTTGTGGTCTACCTACACCCCACCAAACAACTCCTACAAGATGTCTAACATCTGTATCATTCTAGGTTTTCTAATAAGGTTTATAAATCACGGTTATAATTCTTTGAGAAATAAGCTTTCCCAAAGAAAGTATGCTGCAGGAGATTTAAAAATTTACTCATGTAAAATGTCATCTATGGCATGAAGTTCCCCAAAAGTAAACTAAACCACGATTTACTCAAAATGACACTCTATGACCAGAGCCAGAGGTTTAGATTATTATATAGAAAGTGAAGAATGGATTACCTTGTACCATTGTAGTTCTCTATGCACTTCCATAGCTGCACCTGGAGCATTACTGAATACCTTCCAGAACTGTTGTTCTCCTTGCTTTTCCGAGTTTCTGTCTGGTTTCCCTATGGTTCTAGACAATACTACAGGACATGCAGCTATATGTAGCATGCTGTCCGATTTTACTACAATTTCTGTAATTTTGTTTCTTTTTGCAGTACTTAAACCATAGAACAGGTTCCATATTCTCTCCTGACGGCAAGCAATAGCTATGTGAAAAATGCTTCCACTTTCCTTATTCCCCCATAATAAAGCAGGATTGGACCTCAGAACTTCCTCAACAAATTCAGTATTCCCACATTTGATGGCTCTTTTTATCGCCTCGAAGTATGCTTCAATCTGTTTAGGATCAGAAGTCGAGTTTGGATGACACATCTTTTTCAGTAGTTCATGGGCTTGGATATGTTTGTTCTTCATATTGAATATTTCTTGCTTGACATCTACAATTCTTACCCAAGAAAAAATAATTTAAAAATACTTAAAAATATTACCAACACAGTAACCATATAAACAGTAGTATTCTACGTACCAATGACTTTAAGAACATTTGACATTAGTCCTTGCAGACAACGGAGCACTGTTATGCATAGAAAAGAACAATTATCCCATCAGAATATATCTAATTCACATTTTGAAAAGATACAACAAAAAATGAGTTTGAACCCTGGCACCCTCCTTATATAGCCCCTCAAGTTACCAAGGTTAAGATGTACCAACGCAGTACAATGGCATCTCCTCTCCTTTCAAACCCAAGGTTAAGACAACCAATGATATGTATGCATCATAAGTCTTCTACAGATACACCTATGGCGGGATTTTAAATTCCAAGGGCAATGGGAACTACCACAAAGGTGCATTTAGGGGAGAAAAATATTTGGCCCAAATGCTGTACGGCGCAGACAATATGGGACGTTCGGAGGGGTTGAATCAATACAGGCCTAATCTTTGGCATAATTTGCAAGAAGTAACTGACCTAAAAGAGTGATACAAACAAAAATGATGATCCCAAGCTGTTTGTATAAATTTACACAAGTAAATGTGCATAGGCAGTCCGGTTAATTGGGTCCCAGATAGCATAGGAGGGACCTAGTTTTGTTAACATGGAAGACAATTCACCATCCACATTAACTCTCTAAACTCATTGCAACCACTTTTCAATGCATCCTAAATTCAAGCAGACACGCAAAGTTAATGATGAGTGAAAGATTCCCTACCATCTCATCCACACACAGTATGGCCATTATGAGTTCCTTGTGATGCCATTTGGTTTAACCAATGCGCCAGCAGCTTTTATGGACTTGATGAACCGTGTGTTTAGTGCCTATCTTGATGAGTTTGTGGTGGTGCTCGTTGACGACATTCTCGTGTACTCATCTTCGGAGGAGGAGCATGAGTCTTACTTGAGAACGGTGTTACAGATCCTTAGGGATAACCGGTTGTATGCCAAGTACACGAAATGCGAGTTTTGGCTATTGGAAGTGAAGTTCCTTGGACATGTCTCGAGAGGAGGAGTTTCAGTCGATCCTTCAAAGATTGGAAGCAGTGATGGATTAGGAGAGTCCAAAGAGTGTGTTTGAGATTCGGAGTTTCCTTGACCTACCCAGCTATTACCGGAGATTTGTAAAGGATTTCTCGCGTTTAGCGGTACATATGACATGACTTACCCGCAAGGGAATCAAGTTCATATGGAATGAGTCTTATGAGCTAGCCTTTCAAGAGTTGAAGAGCAGATTGACTTCAGCTCCAGTTTTGATCAAACCCGAGCGTGGTTTAGGTTTCGTGATTTATTTTGACGCTTTGCGCGATGGTTTGGGATGTGTCTTGATGCATACAGAGTGGGTAGTTGCTTATGGGTCTAGACAGTTGAAGTATCACGAGCAGAATTATCCGACTCATGATTTGGAGTTGGCGGCAGTGATTTTTAACTTGAAAGGGTGGAGACGTTACTTGTACAGAGAGAAGTTTGAAGTTTTCTTCGACCACAAGAGTCTCAAGTACCTTTTCTCGCAAAAGGAATTGAACTTGAGGCAACGACAATGGATAGAGTATATGGAGAATTATGGTTTTGATTTACAGTGTCACCCGGGAAAGGCCAATGTTATGGCCAATGCCTTGAGTAGAAAGTCACGTGGGACTATGGCTAGCATTGCCATTTGGAAATGGAAGATGATGGAGGATTTTGCGGACATGGGACATTATTTCAGTGATGATGGTGCACCAGCTACTTTGTTTAGCTTAATGGCTCAACCAATTGTTAGCGGGGTAAATGAGGCACAAAAACAGGATGGCAAGATGGAGTCCGTTTACACTTTGATTTTGGGTGGCGAGATTGTGGAGGATTAGACATTGCATTCTAATAGAGGTCTAAGATTGAAGGGGAAGATGTTTGTCCCTAGCCTTGTCGTAATGGTGTTCTATGGGAGTTTCATCACTCTCAATTTGCAGTTCATCCAGGTGATACTAAAATGTATCACAATTTGAGGTGCCAGTTTTGGTGAAATGGTATGAAGCGGGATGTAACGCAGTTTTTGGCCAAGTGCCTTACTTGTCAGGAAGTGAAAGCCGAGCATCAGAGGCAAGCGGGTTTGTTGCAACCATTAAAGCTAGCAGAGTGGAAATGGGAGCACATTACCATGGATTTTATGACAGGATTTCCGAGGTTGAAAAAAAGGAATGACGCCGTTTAGGCTATAGTCGACAGATTGACAAAGGCAGCTCACTTTTTGCCTATGCAAGTGTCTAATGATGCTGAGAAGCTCAGTAGGCAGTATGTAAAGCAGATTGTCAGACTTCATGGGGTTCAGTGTCCATTGTTTCAGATAGGGATCCCCGATTCACTTCACGATTTTGGCAGAGTTTTCAGGAGGCTCTTGACACAGGCCTGCATTTTAGCACTGCATTTCATCCTCAGACTGAGTCAAAGTGTACCATTCACATATTGGAGGATATGCTATGAGCTTACATTTTGGATTTTGGAGGTAGTTAGGAGGATCACTTACCTTTGGTGGAGTTTGCCTACAACAACAGTTATTAGGCCAGCATTGAGATGACACCGTTTAAGGCGTTATATGGCAGAGCTTGTAAATCTCTAGTTTATTGGACTGAGGTAGGAGAGATAGCTACCTTAGGACCCAACATTGTCATTGAGACCACGGAGAAGATCAAGTTGATTCGGCAACGGTTGGTGACAACTCATATTAGACAGAAGAGCTACGCCAACCGAAGGAGACGACCATTGTCGTTTGAAGTGGGAGACCCTGTGCTTTTTAAGATTGCACCACGCAACAGATTGATTCGTTTCAGGCAGAGTGGCAAGTTGTCTCCTATGTTCATTGGGCCATTTGAGATCTTGGATTGCGTTGGTGAGGTTATTTATCGCTTGGCGTTAACGCCACAGTTGGATAGGATTCACAATGTCTTCCCATATTTATATGTTAAGGAAGTATGAACCGGATCTGTCATATGTCTTGAGATGAACAGATGTGGAAATTGATGAGGATGCATCCTATGAGGATGGACTAGTTCAGGTTCTCGACACTAAAGAGCAAGTATTGAGGGGCATGACCATTCCTTTGGTCAAGGTTTTATGGAGACACCATGGCGTTGAGGAGGCTACTTGGGAGCGGGAACAAAAGGTTCGTTCTAAGTACCCGGATTTGTTCACGACTTCAGGTATGACTTGATTTTGGGGACGAAATCCCTTTAAGTTGGGGAAGTTGTGAGGACCGGGGTTCTTTTCCCATTTTCCCACAGTTATATTATTGCATTTTTCATTTTCAGGTCATGTGGCCTGGGTTGGGTCAAGTGTTCAGGAATAGATACTGACACTTACCATTTTTTTTGTTGGGGTCACATTCATCATTCATGGCACTTATGGGGCATTTTATACACATTTACATATTTATTTGTAGCATTAGGGCTTTAATGCATTTTGTTTATGATGGTGGGGCCCGGTTTGACTTGGTGAGGATTGTGTGGCGGAGGTTGTGTGTGAGGTATATATGATATATGTTTATATGTGTGTAGAGAGAGAGAGCCCAAACCACTCTCATCTCTCCTCTCTCATCTGATCTCTCTCTTTTCTCTCTCCCTCACCATTTTTCCTTTTCCTTCAACCCTTCATGCCTTTCACCTAGATGCTTTAGGCTTCTTGAGTTGCCTCAGAAGAGAAAACCGTAAGGGACAACAAGAGCAACAAAACCCTTGTTTTTATTTCGGATTTAGAGCACATTTCTCTTTGGAATGTCTAGGGTTTGCTCCTAGACTTGAGGTAGGGGTTGTTATGATTCTAAACTAGGTAAATTTTAGGGTTTTATGGGTTTGGTGCGTGACATAGTATCATACATGCATATGTATGCGTGGATTGAATTAAAGTGTAGTCTTGATGATGTAATTGCATGATATGAGTGTTTCAATGATGCTTTGTATTGAAATCCATGTATATAATGCTTAATTGACTCACTTCAATGAATGTATGAGATAACTTTGATGATGCTTTGTTATTTGACCTACTTGTGAAATTGTTCTTGAAAGTATGGTTATGTGAAGTTAATTGGGTTAATGCTTATATGAGCTCAAATGACTATGTTGCCATATTAAATGTCATTGCATTGGATAACATGCCATTGTAGAATTTCGGACTCTAGAGCATAAGTTGCATGATCTTGTGAGGTGCAATTTGGGTATATTACGGCATGTGCTACCTTGTGGAAATGGGATGATGATTTTTGGGATATACTTGAAGGTTTGTTACATTGAGAATGCAAAAGCTTGGCACTCGCGGGTGAAACATGAGTTTTCCCAATTTTTAGTGGCCACTCAGCTAGTTCCAAGCTCGTGGGTGAAACATGAGTTTCCCTAATTTTTAGTGGCCACTCAGTTAGTTTCAGGCAGGGTTAATAGCCCGGGAAAGACTATTTTATATTAGGCGCATAGCTTGTCTATGTAACCGAGAGCGTGGGTGTGTTCCGAGTAATCCCATTTGTTTGATTTCGAATCTTACTTTCAAGTTGGCATTCATGTGGTATTGCAACTTGTGACTTATACTTATTTCACTGTTGTGCTTATGTTTACTTAGAGTGAAATGGATGATCTTGTTATTACATGATAGTATATGATGCTTCCTTCTAGGTTCCCTTGTGACTATACGTTAGGAAGTATGTCCCATTGCATTGTATAGCTCCATCACACTTTTAGGACTCGAAAAGACGTAGTTTATTTTCATGCCATACTCCTATGGAGCAATTCGTTGCTCACACCCGTTGAATTCATCTTTTTCAGTTAAGGACATTGCCCACGAGGGTCTACCCATTCCCTAGCTCGGATGAGGCTTATGTTGGTGTTTTTGCCATGCTTAGTATAACATATTTTTTTATATGTATTCTTGGGACATGTAACTTAGTGACATTTGGCTAATTGTAATATACTTTTGAAGAGGAAAATGGCCCGGGAACTCACTTACACCTTTTGGAGCTCCCGAGTGATTCCTATTTTATCATCTATGTATCTGTATTCGAACAAAAGATGAACTGAGGCCATAAGGCCATTTCGTTTTAATGCATAGTATTCTCTATGAAATTGCACACTTATCATGTATTTGTACACACATTTTTGGGTTCACAATAACCATGTCATGATCCCAGACTTAGGCATCGTTTTTAGACCCTTTGGATTGCATATATGCGACTTAGACAGACACTATGGCCTTAGCATCATGAAAAGAACATTTCTGGCTGACCTGGGAACTTTCGGTTGGCCGAATGGAAATACTGGCCGACTGGTATCCTTCCATTTAATTTGAACAGTGTTGGCAGAGAGCATCCATTCTAGGATTCCTCAACCAGTCGACCGATTCAAGTTTCGGCCAGCCGGTTTGAGGCCGGTTGGCCATTGACTTTAGGCTGACTTGGACCTTCCTTTGAGCTACTCCTTGACTAGTTTAGGCTATGTATCGATGATTTAGGGTGTTAATCTCTTCGGTAAATGACCATTTTGACCTTAGCTTCAGCATTTCGGACTCGGTGTCAGGTCGGGTTTGGGTTTTACCCATTCATGCACCAGAGCCTAGGATTTGGGGCGTGACACAGAGAGCGTAGGAGGTACCTAGTTTTGTTAACATGGAAGACAATTCACCACATTAAATCTCTAAGCTCATTGCAACCACTTTGCAATGCATCCTCAGACAAGCAAAGTTAATGACATGTGAAAGATTCCCTAGCATCTCATTCACAAACTATGTTTTGCTCACATTCGATAAAAGTGAGATGGACTTTCAAGTACCATCCCCCCAACCACAACAACCAACCCCCCACCCCCCCCCCCCCCCCCAAAAAAAACCAAATATTCATGCATGTAGAAGATTACTTTCAGATTCCATGCAATGAATGCTGCGATAGCTTTATGTGATGATGCCACAACTATCATCTATATGTATATTGCTACTTGCAATGTAAAATATGAGCCGCCAAAAACACATATATATATTATGCTATGGTTATCGTTCAATTTAACAATATTAGCTTTACTCTGATGTATCTTTGGCTAGGACCTATTGTAGGATCCCAAACTTTTTCAATAGACACACATGACAAGGTTTCTTCTATAATGGATGCAAGTATATGTGACCAATCAAAAAATTTCAATGAAAAACATTGGACAATTTGGCAGAGAAAAAGAGAATATACCCATTAAATATACTATATCTTTGAAGCCTTTGAAATTGGAAAGATAAAGAGATCTGGAGGCCACAGGAAGATTTTCTTCATCCTGCTTATTATACAAGCCATTAACTGGTTGAACATCCATACCTATCAGAAAGAAAAAGCTGATATCATTTAAAGAGAAACGCATTTTGAAACTTATTGCATTAGTACTTCATTCAAATATATATATATAAGTCACAGTATCAAATTATCAATACTATGAAACAAATGGTAAACGCAACAGTTTTAATCACTCTAAGTAAGCATGTATTTTAACAGCCAATAGAAACTTACTCCATTATCTGTTATATAACATCACAAAACTAGGAATAATTATATAAAAAATGCTGGTGACGGTTGCAACTGATGTCCCTCAGCTAAGGATGAGGTGGGTACCACAAGACTCTAGATCTGCAGCACTGTCTCTATATTTCTCCATTACACTAAACAATAAAACTTGCAATCAAAATCACTACTCCATGAAATCCTATTAGGCTGATAGCAAGATCAGCAGAGTGGCTAGACTTAGGAATTGTGAGGCGAGATATCAAGCCATCATGTTATAGTTAATTGCCATCATGTTATAATTAATTTTGGAGGAAATACGCTTTCACCAAATTTCAATTGCCTGCCTGTACATTCAACACAAACACATAAATTTTGGAATGTGCTCAAACTAACCTCTTCCCTTAATGACAACGAAGTGACAGAAATTGGATGTGCATTACCCTTAATTTTACTCTTTATATGTATAAAATTCCATAAACACCATCATCATCACCTTATAGTCACCATATGCTATTGCCAAACCAACACTACCACCACTTCATAGATCTTCTCCATCATGAACCCCACCTCTAGTCATCACCACCTCCATTTCACCATTTCTCCCCAGCCCTACCACCAGTACCACTTCACTCCACCATTAAACCCCACAATATAATCATATATCTATGCACATACATACGTATTTTCAATACATATATAAATAATGTGTATTGTGAGAGGCAGCTAACCTTTCAAAAAGTGAGAGAGAGAGAACACGTTCAACAATCAGAGAGTAGAGAGAGCCAAATATCCAAGTAAAAAACCACCAGACCTAACAAACCAACCACAACTAAACTCATCCCATCACCACCATAACCCTGTCGTACTACTAAAATCAACCCCATTCAACCAACCAACCCACCCAGATCACCATAAGCATAATTCAATTATATGAATAGAATTGCCTAAATTTTTAATTTGATATCCATAAATGTTGGGGTCTCATGATTTTGGTTCTAAGGTGTGTATAAATAAACAAACACACACACACAAACATATGTATCATATAATGTATATACATACTCAATTGGTGGCGAAATGTTTTGATGTTGAATGTGCTGGTGATGGTGGTGTTGCGTGCCAACTTATTTTTGCTATAGAGAAATTGCATGACAAAGGTGTTGGTGATAGTTTGGCTAATGGAGGAAGTGGTGGTGGTAGTGTTAGTTCTTCTTTTTTTTCCCTTTTCTACTTTGGTAAATATAGTGACTTCATTTAAACAAACATTAAAAATGTCTGTTTAGGCTTTAAGGCCATATAAAATTCAATTGATATTACGGCCTTCTAGCCTTCTCATGAGCTTCAACTGCTAAGTCTCCCAGATATCTTTCTAATGTTACACCATTCTATCGGATTTACAGTAATACAGAATATCTAAAGTAACAGTGCTACTTAATGATGCTATTAGAGCTATATATAGTACTTAAGGAACAATAGAAGTTGTATGGAAAATGTTAAAATCACTAAAGTGTAGCATCACTGGGAGGTTCCCCATATAAGCACATGTATCAAAACTATAGCTTTGACTTGAAAGGGAGATCAAACCTCCAAAGACAAATTGATAAAAAGTGGTGACAACAGTGGTGCGTTTTCTCATAGAGAGAAAGTGAGTGGAAGTTGTGACGGTGGTAGTGGTTATCATTAATGGTGGTGATGGTGGGTTTATTTTAGGGGCATAATATAGGTGGAAGTGGTAATCTTGATGAGTTTGGTTAATGGAAGAGATGGTGGTAGATTATGTTCGTAGAGAGAGTAAATCGAAAGAAATGGTGATTGATTTGGTTCATGGAGGTGAATACTATATAAAAATATAGGTATTATGGTAATTTAAAATTTCCACCTATTCCATCAGTCAAATATGTTTTTGTCAAGGATTTGAAGTGTTGAAAAATTAACTATAGGAGGCGATATCAAATTCAGACCTAAATTCAGGGGGTGAACATGTAATGTATCTATATTTTAAAGAACAACCTTTGAGAGTACAAAACAATAAGCATACAACCTTATATCAAAAGCCAAAGCATAATATTGTATAACTTATTATCCATTACCACACTAACTCATTCAACCAACAAATGCCAAGCAATAGTAGTTGATTTCCAAGAAGAAAAAATGTTCTTTCCACCTTTCCTACTTTTGCTTAACATTGATTTGTATAAATTTTAGGAAGTAATCAGAGGATTTGAATTAGGATGTCTTAGATAATACTTCTTTTATTGGTAAGTGGATTTAAACAATACTTACAATACTAAAACAAGTTTTTAGATTATATATAAATTCAGGGGGTGAACATGTAATGTATCTATATTTTAAAGAACAACCTTTGAGAGTACAAAACAATAAGCATACAACCTTATATCAAAAGCCAAAGCATAATATTGTATAACTTATTATCCATTACCACACTAACTCATTCAACCAACAAATGCCAGTAGTTGATTTCCAAGAAGAAAAAATGTTCTTTCCACCTTTCCTACTTTTGCTTAACATTGATTTGTATAAATTTTAGGAAGTAATCAGAGGATTTGAATTAGGATGTCTTAGATAATACTTCTTTTATTGGTAAGTGGATTTAAACAATACTTACAATACTAAAACAAGTTTTTAGATTATATATAAAATAACATTTAATTTACATCTAGATGCAATTTTCAAAAGATTCAAATTAGAATGTTTAAGTTTAAATGGAATTCTAATTACACTTTAATGTTTAAAAGATGTACACAGATATAAGAGGCATATCAAATATTCATAGAGAGAGTGAGATGATAAACTAGAGGCATTTACAGTTGTACATCCATCTTTTAAGATTTCCAAGTCGATTTCTGCTTGAGAAAGGAAAGGGCATCTCTGCCACTGTATATAAGGCCATCATACCCCTGCCAAGCCCACCAGATGCCAATTCCGGATTGATTTCCAGCATGTTCAGTGCAAAACCTGTGGATGTAACAATCAGTTAGAGGTGTCTGTTGAATGTGCACAATCCCAGAAATGCACAAGGATAGCAGCTGTATATATATAGTGTCATCTAAGGTAGGTCATCCCCATGCAATTTTCCGATATTCATGCATAAATGAACTTGTTTGATCCATCAACATAACTTTTTATTAGAGTCCAGATGCTTACCATAGTTCTCACCCAAAATTGAATCAGTGAACATAGTATATATTCTATAATCTGAAAATTAAACAATTAGAGACCAATCAATAATCATTGTTAACTATAAGAAAGAGAAAAAGATGTTTCATTTTCATATATAATGACAAAAAATTTATGATGCTCACTAAGGTAATCAAAGTCAGACTGGGGGATATTAACAATTCTTGGGATTAGGTCCTGTTGTGAAGTCACAGAATGTAGATAATTAAACATCTTTGTGTTGCCAAAAATTGCAGCCAGGGTGACCGGGATATGTCCATTTCGATCTGTGATTTTTACCAATTCCCCATGGGTTTCCACCAATGCTTTCGCTATTCTTGTGTTTGCACCTCTAGCAGCAATATGAAGTGCTGTGTCACCATCATCTTGCGCAAATTCCAAAAATGCAGGATTAATCATCTTCACAAGTTCCTCCACCAACTGAACGTGCTCCTCGGCAACAGCAATATGAATAGCTCTTTCCCCTATCGTGGAAATTGGAACTGATATTGCATTTGGATCTTGAACCAGAAAAGCTTTGACACTTTCCAAGTCACCATTCACCAAGGCCCTATGTAAGGGTGAATATTTAGTTGTATCTCTATCAATCTCTGATGACCTGCAATAGGGTGCATATGCATGCCGTTACTTACAGGATTTAAGACCTAAATTCTAGTGTATATCAAGTACAATTATTCTCTCATTCTCAAATTTTACAACAGAATCTTAAAAACAGATAGAAAGACAAAAGTTCTAAAATAATATTCACTATTCTCAAAAGAATTGTTCTGCATCTGTAACCTCTAGTGTAAAATCATAAGTAAGAATATCATTTTCCTATACTAAGAGATTCGATTTTTCTACAACTGGAACGCATTGCGCTACTCGATCCAGAAATTTTTTTGATACTTGAATAGACCTGAAGGATGGGTAGAGGTGAATAGGCCTCTTGAATTTTTCCCTTATTTACACCTTTTTTTTTTTTTTTTTAAAACAAGCAAAATTAAAAATATATGTCAAATAAAGCACAGAAGCACCCAATACAGAACTACCTACCCAATACAGAACTACTTGCACAAAGAGAAGACCTGCATACTTCCATCGAAAATATTACACACACACGAGATATTTCACTTAAAAAAACACATACATTGTTGCTTCAAAACATAGGAGAACTCCTATTCATTCAGTAATTACTAGCATTAAACTTTGGCAAGATAGGCAATAAGATCTGATTGTTCAAGCAATTCTACACTGTTGAATTTTTACTAAAATCGTGTTAATTAGACATCAAATTGACTATTATCCACTATCATATATACGATTACCAAAGGGTTCATTCACGAAATCGAAATGGGTAGTCCAAAAATTATTTCAAAAAGGGTTTTCGATTCAGGGTCTCACCCATCATAGCGTAGATGTATGTGCTCATGCCGAAGCTCTTTGCTCTGCTCTCTGAGTTGAAAATTGAAACGAAAACAAGGGGTTTTTTTTTGGACGACGACCACCAAACCATCTCAGTGTTATACAAAGCGTGTGTCGAAGCTCGTACATAGGGGAAGCGTTTGCTGGTGCAATGTGCGAGGTCAAGAACACGAAAGTGCGTGTAATTAGTTCTATTAAATAAAAAAAAAAACTAAATTTAAAATCATTGTTAAAAATATCTAAAAAAAAATTAAATTTATATTAATGTATATTTTTATCATTATTAGGTAGTACATTACTCACAATTAATGATAGTTTTGTGTCAAAAATTGAAAGCGGACATTTTTATCATTATTACATTACTAGCATGTAATTTGCCCATTTGTATTTTTGTAATTTGTTTTTTCTTTTTCTTTTTTTTAAACCTTAGCATAAACTCACACACCCATTACAATAATCCCCCTAGAGGAACTCGAACCTTGGAGCTTCTTCTTTTAAAGGCAAAGATATACCACAAAATTACAATAATTGTGGACCTTTTTTGAAATTCTTTATAAACCCATTTTGTTACATATTTATTTATGTATTTGTATATATAATAACAATAATAATAATAATAATAACAATAATAATAATAATTAATTACCAATAATAATAATAATAAGGCATTAGTAAACTTGGTATTAAACATTATTTTTTTAGAGTTATCACTATGACAAGGTAAGGTATCAAACTATTGTATTTCGAGAAATAATAAAGAAGTTTGAAAACACAGATACTTCTCTTAAGGTGTTGTATTGGTAATTAGACACTTTTCGAATACGTAGATATTATGCGGACATGTGTTTAAAATTTTTTTTTCTGGTCAGATACAGTTGAGATACGGCATGGACATGACAAGGATATATTTTAGGCACTTTCATAATATACTCAATTTTAAATATATTATGGGTCAATTAAAAAATAATATAAAATTTAAGAAAACAAAAATATGATTATTATTTATTTATGATTATATGAATAAAATGACAAATAAGTAAATAAATTTATATATATAGAATGATATATTATTATTATTATTATTATTATTATTATTATTTTACGTATCCATTTCATACACGTGTCCTTTTTCTTTTTCTTTTTTTTGAGAATTATTGTAGACTGTATCCCTTATCCACCCCACTGGTATAGAAGGAAACTAAATGGGTCAACTATACAAACTAACTAGGCAATTATGTATTAATACGAAGTTGATGTCATAATTTGCTTTTTTTCTCTCATGCCAAGTTGTTTGGTCTCCAAAAGTCTTTTAAAATGTCATTTTCTTTTATTTTCATAGAATTTGCAACAACTTTGGCAATCACCATTTCCAAAAAATTTAATCAACCAAAACCCAAATGGTTGGTTACAACTCTCATTTCAGATTTTCCCTTCTATTACTCACACTCCTACAACACACACAAATAGCCGCCAAGAACTCGATCAAACTCTTCCCTGAAAAAGTAAATAAACATTTTATATATATATATATAGGATGAAATTCGTGAGAGCCTTAATCCACCGTCCAATTAAAATCCTAACATTTATGAAATTTTCTCACACATTTTATTTGTTATCCTTGAAAGGTCACCTGCTAACAATCATGTTTTAAATTTAGTGATTATTCATTTTTTATTGACTTTGTGATCACTTTCAGGCAATTTTAATTAAGTATGATCATTAAAATCTAATTTTTCCTAAGATATGTCTATTTATTTATTTGATTGTGACCTTGCCATTGATTCTACCATTAATAAAATGTCATTGTCGAGATTGAGAAATACAATTTTTGCAGTGTGGATTTTTTTTCCCCTAAAAATAACACACCTACACATTTTACTTTTGTAGATATTTCAACTCTCAATCTTTCATTTTTAAAAGTAGGATAAATACCACCGAACTACAACCCTTGATAGTATATAGCACCTAGTGTAGCAACTTTTTGCGAACATAAAAACTAGTCGAAGATAATATTAAAAAAAAATAATAATAATCTAGTTGAGGAGATTTGTCAATTTATTGAGGGAAAATATTTTCAATTTTTAATTAAGTTAAATATTATTAGTTGATTTTTTTTTTTTTTACTTTATTATTGTTTAAAGTTGACCCACCGAAACAAATTTATGGCTCCTCCCTAGATGCAAACATGACTTAAAAGGGGTAAAGATAGAGACAGAAATAAATATCAAACAAATAATTTCTGAAAAAAAATAAGAATATAAAAAAGAAAAAGAAAAAAATGCATAATATTTAAAAACTTACTATAAAATTTCTTACATGGTTACTTAAAAGTGGCCGCTCTTCCTCACTTTGATCCTCTTTGGGAAATGTATATCTTAAGTGGTTTAGATTAGGTCCAACGCTTGCCCTTTATAGTAGTAGTAACTAGTAAATAGCTCTAATATTCCTCTCTTCGGGCGGATACAGTAGGAGTTCTTCTTCTTCCTATCTTTTCCTAAAAGTAAAATTCTTTTCTTCAAATCACGTGTAACAACAATATAACTGTGCGATACAGCTGGGACACACGTGAGAGTCTTAGTAATTACTGAATTAGCGTGGAGTGTTAGTAATACCTAAATGGAGTAGTTTTGTAAGTAATTAATGCATATATAATAATATAAGTGTGTCATATAATTCGAAGTGTAAGTAATATATTTATATGGAGTGAAATCATTTGAAAATGGTGAATTAGAAAAACAAATTCACAAATCGTAAAAGTTAAATTAACAAATTTTGTACAAATCACAAATTCGCGTGCGAAACTTAAGAACGGAACTCTTTGGATGGATTGGGTGACTATATATATACTTAAACGTTGATTTGGAAGGGAAAAAAAAAAAACTAATTAAATATTGTATTTATCTTCTTCTTTTTGGATACAGACACTGCACCTGTGCGTCAAGAGGGGGTTCTTTATGTTCAAGTAAACAATACCCTCGTTGGAGGCTCCTCAGTCGAAATTTGGCACTATATCAACCTTTGACAATGAGAGGTTTTTGTTTAATAGCCTTTGCTTCTTCAAGAGGATCAAATGAAGAACAGTGATCGAAGACTTATTATCGAAATTATAGCTAAAAAGTAAAAACTGGCACTACATTAATCTCCATAGTATCATTGGTCTGATAAAGTTTGTGAAAGCCTTAATCCACCGTCCAATTAAAATCCTAACATTTATGAAAAAAATTTCAAACTTTTTAATTGTTTAACTAAATTATTCTTGAAAGGTCACTTGTTAACAATTATATTTTAAAATTGGTGATTATTCATCTTTTCTTGACTTTGTTATCACTTTCAACAATTTTAATTAGATATGATCACTAAAATATAATTTTCCCTAAGATATATCTATTTGTTTATTTTCTTGTGATCATCTTGCCATTGATTCTACTAATTGTCAGCTACAACTCTTAGTGGTATATTTAGCAGAAATATGTATCTAACATATAATTTCTGAAAGAAAAATAAAAAAAATAAAAAAAAATAAATAAATGGGAATATAACAACAACAAAAGCATGATATATATAAGCTTACAATAAAATGGCTTACATTGTTACTGAAAAGTGGTCCCTCTTCTTCACTTTGGTCCTCTTTTGGAAATACTTAAGATTAACTGGTTTAGAATGGGTCCAACACTTGCCCTTTATAGTAAGTATTACTAATATTCCTTTCTCTTCAGGCAGATATAGAAGGAATTCTTATTATTCCTATCCTTTTCTAAAAGTAAAATTCTTTTCTTTCACTTATAACAATATCGTGTTTATATATACCAATCTTCGGAATTACACTATATATATATATATTGTTATACATTGATGAAAGTTCAATAATTGGTCAGTATTGTTATTGTAATGCAATCTGAGATCAAAATCTTATCCGGCGCAACAGTAAAAATGTTACAGAATAGTGAGAATAGTTTGAAATATATGTTACGAAAATGTTAGGAAGTTCGGTGATCACTAACAATAAAAAATCAATCAATTTTGCCTAGTGATGGGTTAGTTGGCCAATGATGGTTAACTCAGTATAGGGGCCCAGGTAAACCCAATGAGAAATTGTTATTTCGTATTAATAAAAAAATTAATGCTTTGTTCGACGGCACCAAATCGAACATCTTGAATTTAGGATTAGAGAAAATTTAGTACAAATTTTGAACTAAGCATTTTTCTAATTCTAAATTCAAGGTACCAATTCGATACTCCCAAACATAATATAAGGAGTTTTCATTGGGAGTAGTGTAAAACTAAATATACAAGGGTAAAAAAATTTCCCCAAGCCCTCTTAGAAATTGATGGACAAAATTTTTAGAGGGTCAGTTTTGATTAGATAAAAGTAATAGTGAGAAGTGAAAGGTAAAAAAAAATAAATAAATATACGAAAAATAAATTTTTTTGCCTAGCATGAATTTTAATTTTTTGAAAGTTATGAATTTCAAAGTTTAGATAACATGAAAGTTACAATAAAATGTAATGTTTTACCTATATTGTCCTTATTTTTTATTAAATAAGATAAAAAGTCTAAATACAAATACTTTGTCTTTTTAGAAAATAAAAACAATATAAAAATCGAAATAAATAACTATGTAAGACATTTTGAGAGATATATAAAGTATTATACTATTAATATAAAATGTTATGCATAAACACAATTTAGTTTAGAGAGATATAAAAAACAAAAACAAATTTTCTTGTGTTTTTTTTAAAGAAAAATTTAAGGGGAAATTAAGTGGTTATGAAAAGTTACTTTTTCTCAAAAAAATTCTTTTCATGCTGACCAAAGTAATATTTTTCATTTCTTTCTAATTTCGTCTAACCAAACTAAGGTGTTGTTTGATAAATTGAAAATTAAGCACTGAAAATCTTAAGTGCTGAAAATTTTAAACGTTAACTAATAAATAAATATATATTTATATATTTTTTGAATTTTCAGCATTCAATAATAAGTATTATCTCTATCACTTGAAATTTTAGCTTATTTTAAGTGTCACTTACCTTTTTCAGTGACCTTCAAACGTACTTAATTGGGAAACTGATAAGTGTTTAATCATTTCAACAATTTAAAATAGATAATGAACTCAACAAAAATAAATAATAAAGAGGGGGGGAATTTCTGTTATTTTATTACTTGCTGATTAAACACACACACACATAAAAAAAAATTTAAAAAAAATAAAAATAAAATAATGATGTTTCAAGCTAATTAACATTAGAAGACAAACTATAGCTTAATGAGGAGTAAAAGAGTCATTTACTTTGGTAATGTCAGCAAAGTAAAACATATACTGTATTTATTGTTGTTTCATGAAATAAACTGTCATAGTTTTCAATTTCATTTATGCTTCACCTTCATCTGCCCTGCTTTTGTGTTTCATTATTTGTACAGAATATAGACAAGAATGACGTTGATAATGTATACGCACTCTGTCATGTTTGCCCAATAGCTCTGTGAGCTATCAACTAAAGCCAATAACATGTCTCAATTATTGTAAATTGCAGTGAGGGTGAGTGGGAATTGTTCATCTACATTTTCCATTAGAAAGTTGTATAAATTTTTTTTGTTGTTGACAATTTCTGAAAATTGTTTTAAAAAAACTGTTTAAAAAAAAAAAAAAATTACACACACGCATGATTTCATATAATTGTCTTTTGTAGTTTTCTGAAAATTGTTTTGAATTTTTTGAATTCATAAAAATTGTTTTTAAAAAATTGAACCAATCAGATCCTAAGTTTCTTTTTATTTTTTCAAAAATAAATAAATATATAATTTATATATAATCACAATATACACACACACTCACATGTATAACAATTACTACTTACAGAAATAATCAGTACATACCACATGCTGTAAAAACAAAAAACAAAAAAGAAATACATACTACAGAATTGAAGTACCTAGATGGACTGTTCTTACATGGGATTAAGGAAAAGCTGAGACTCCTCTTCACTTTCGTCCACCTCTGTAAGTTTATAATTATATAAAATAGGTTTAGGTTCAACAGTTGCCTTTTATATTAATATATATTATTCCTTCCTCTTCCGCCAGACAAACAAATAAAAGTGTTAATTCTTCTCACAGTTGATTCTGCCTTGCTCTCCAATTCAGGACATTATTTTTTTTCCTGGTAATGTGGGAATTCTAATGCTTGGACTATGATATTTTTTCACACATTAATTAAACGGTGATGATCACTTCACACAAATTTAACTTTTTTTTTCTTTACATATTCACTTTAGCTATACTTCTGAGTCTTGTGATTTAGATATATATATATATATATATATATATATATATATATATATAAATTTAAAAAAATATATACTCCTATTATACATACGTAGTAAACAAAGTGTACAAGCCCCAAAAAGGGAAATGGTTAGCCCAAGGAACTAACCAATAAACATAACATTTGCAAAACCCGAAAAGGGAAACCAGGCCCAATTGGTTGGAGGGCCAACCAGCAGCATTTCAAATGGAGTAGACCGTTGGAACAGAGCAGCAGATCCTCAATCCGGAAACAGCCATTTGAGGCAGGACTCCTCAAGTTTGTTGATCAGGTGGCTTCGCTGGTGTACGTCTAGCAACCTGTGAGTCAGTGAGGGAAGTTGTCATTTTTAAATCGGAACTGAGTTCGGCGAGAGTTTTTCTTCTTGAAGATCCTTGCGTAGTTGTGTTCAAACCGGACATTGTAAACAAGGGATGCGAGGGCGAGTCTTGAAACGAGCTCTGACCAAGATGAAGGTAGAATATGGATTCTGCAACGTGTTCGTAGAAATGACCACAATGGATTGACAAAGGAGCATTTGAAGAACAATTGATCATGGGACTCGGGCTCACTGTTACAGAGAACACAGTGTTGAATTTACGAATGATGTGCAGCTTCGGTTCAGGGTAGGGAGGCCATGTTGGGGTAGATAAGCTGACGCAAAGGGCCTGAGTAACATCAACATGTAAAAACATCATAAGCAAATTCTGTGTACATGTTGACCCAAACATGTGTTAGAAATTTGTCTAAAATTCATTTATGACATGGCCAAAATCTATTGGCTATAGAAGTGTAACGATGAAGCTTCCAAATTAGCTTCCAAAGGAAGCTCAGAAATTCTTGGACAACAAGAATAATTCTTGGGCAACAACAAGAAGTGCCATTTGGCTTTCAAAGAAAGCTTTGAAATATGCTTGGACACCAAGTATTTTTGGGCTATATATAGCCTTGCACTCAAGAGCGGATCTAAGGGTGGGTGAAGCTGGGCTTCAGCCCACCAAAAAAAAATAATAATAATAATGGTAGCCCAGTCCAAAGTTAACCTAGTCCAAAATTAGTCCACCCTATTTAGAAAGGTTGGATCCGCCCTTGCTTGCACTCATTCGATGAATAATATCCAAGCAAGAGACAATATTCGGATGAAGAGAGTCTATTGGTTTTGTGTGTGTGAGGAAATCCTTTTGTGTGTGCTATCTTTAAGTGACACTTGAAGCTTGTCTTTGAGTGGATTTTTCTCTCCGTGTAAATCATATACTATTTGGGTATTTCTTGAGAGTGTTGTGTGAGTCTTCTTTATAAGTGAGTTAGTGATATGAGAAGAGAGATTATTGTGAGAAAGAACTAAAAAGTTTTTCAGTTTGTAATCTTCTTCTTTATAGTGATACGAATCATTACCGTCCGTGAATGTAACCCTATTTGTGAGGGTGAATCACGTATTTACAAAAACCTCATTTTGTAAATTAACTACCACCACTCATAATAGATACTCGAAATGGTAAAAGGATGCTATCTCCAGAACCTGGGAGGGAGGGATAGAGCAAACCTAAAAAATATTAATCCCTATTTTCCACATCAAAACAAAGACCACCTTTGTTCACCTCATTATATGTCACATTCCCATCAACGATGTCTCTAACAGGATATATATATATATATATATATATATATCGCATTTCAATTAGCAATGTCTCCAACTGGAATTACCAATGATCAATCACCTCACACTAGTGGTTCAATAATTCCACCTTCGGACTGCAACATACTCGATTTTTTCATTTTCCTCAAAAATTCAAGATCATAATAGAGTTAGCGACTTTAAAAACAATTTTCTTCCTATTTCTTGAGTTTGAAATGTCAGAATACAATTTTCTTCCTATTTCACGAAAAGATATTTGCAGCTATATACAGTAATAAAATTTGAAAGAATGTTCATTCCATCATTCAGGAAATAAGCACACACTATACTCTACTTTAAGCTTCCGTGTAACTAGAAGTGCAAATAACAATAAAGCAAAACCTTTGATAAGCATCTAAATGACATAATAGTACAATTTTATTTTTATTTTCTTTTTCTTTTTTCTTTTTTTGTATATTGCACATATATATATATATATATATATAGGGAAAATTTCCAACAAGCAAAAAATTAATTATTATCTAAGCTGGATCACAGTAGTTTGGGTTGTCGAAGAAACAAGCCTTTTGTTTTCCGCTTGAAGATGCCAGGTCCATAGCTAGATGAAACCATTTCGAAAAATAAAGGAAATTGCAAAGAAACAAATAAGGTTATCGGCACACTAGCTAACAACGAGACTGGAGCAGCAGCCCATTGTATTCGTTCATCAAGCACAATAACAAGAGTGGAACCAAAAGCTACCATCATGGCGGCAATGGATAAGAAAAGGGTGGCCAGACCAATTGTCAGTCTCCTGGGTAATGACTTTAGAAAATCTTCTTCCGCATAGCGTGAAGTGAGAATGCTTAGGAACACTAACACTGCAGTAACTGAAGAGAATAGAGATAATGCATCTGATATAATGAAAACCATAAAGGAGTTATGCCATAGGAACATGGGGTTCCCCGAATCATTACTAGTGCCACCCGGTAATGTGAAGGCTGCTGCAAACATAACAGTAACAATGAGGGTAGCCACAATTGTACAAGATGTTGCTGTCTCTCTCATCCATTTTTCTCCTTCTTTGATTAATTCATAGTGCCATTTCCAGAACAAAGCTGGAGGTGTTTCTCCATTATCATTAGCGAGAATTTTTTGTGAACACGGTACCACCCTCTCCACCTCCTATCATTATCAATACGAAAGAGAACGGAATAATGTCAGTTCACAAGTACTTACAGTCACGCTAAAAGCTTCGTTCCACTATATATATGAGTTTATGGGAGGGCTCAAAGACACTAATAATAACATCAATAGGTAATATTGAAGTTGGAAAGGAAAACCATACTCCGAATGGATGGGAATGAATTACTCCAACCTAAGAATCCTATCCCCACCTTTTAGCATTTCTATTGCAGCGCAGAAATCAATCAACCCCATCACGCTCTGTAACAGCGAATTGCATCTACCTAGGCCAAAGTTTTTTGAAAAGGTTCTGCCAAATCTCTCAGAAGTTGAGGTTTACAACAACGAGCTAGGGGATTATAGGAGCTAGATCTTAAAAAGCACCAATATATGTTAGAACCTACAACCCATCAAACCACTCCTACAAGATGTCTAACATCTGTATAAACCTAGGTTTTCTCATAAGGTTTATAAATCATGGTTTTTATATTCTTTAAGAAATAAAATATTTTGAAAGCTTTCCCACAGAAAGTATGCTGCATGAGATTTAAAAATTTACTCATATAAAATGTCATCTATGGCATGAAGTTCCACAAAAGTAAACTAAAACCAGAGGTTTGGATGATGATATAGAAAGTTAAGAATGGATTACCTTGTACCATTGTAGTTCTCTATGCACATCCATAGCTGCACCTGGAGCATTACTGAATACTTTCCAAAACTGTTGTTCTCCTTGCTTTTCCGAGTTTCCATCTGGTTTTCCTAGGGTTTTAGACAATACTGCAGGACATGCAGCTATATGTAGCATGCTGTCAGATTTTACTAGAATTTCTGTAATTTTGTTTCTTTTTGCAGTACTTAAACCATAGAAGAGGTTCCATATTCTCTCCTGTCGGCAGGCAACTGCAATGTGAAAAATGCTTCCACTTTCCTTATTCCCCCATAATAAAGCAGGATTGGACCTCAGAACTTTCTCAACAAATTCAACATTCCCACATTTGATGGCCCTTTTTATCGCCTCAAAGTATGCTGCAATCTGTTGAGGATCAGAAGTCGAGTTTGGATGACACATCTTTTTGAGTAGTTCATGGGCTTGGAAGAGTTTGTTCTTCATGTTAAATATTTCTTGCTTGTCATCTACAATTCTTAACCAAGAAGAAATAGTTTAAAAATATAAAAACTATTACCAGTACAATAACCATATAAATAGTAGTACTCTACATACCAATTACTTTAAGAACATTCGACATTAGTCCTTTCAGACAACGGAGCACTGTTATGATAAAAAAGAACAGTAACACCGTCAGAATATATCTAATTAACATTTCTAAAAGATACAACATAGAATGAGTTTGAACCCTAGCATCTCCTTATATTGGCCCTCAAGTCACCAAGGTTTAAGACCAAGTTCTATGGCCCAATGGGTTTCTCCTCTCCTTTCAAAGCCAAAGCTAGAGTGTTCGAGTCTCCCAAGATCATTGTGGGAGTTACAGAATATTTGCCAGGACACAAGAAGAGAAAAAAAAGTTACCAAGGTTAAGATGACCAACAATACGTATGGGTCTTCCACAGAGTACGACGGGATTTTAAATTACAAGGGCAATGGAAACTACTACAAAGGTGCATTTAGGAGAGAGATATTTGGTCCAAATACTGTATGACCCAGCCAATATGAAATGTTCAGAGGGGCTGAATAGATACAGGCCTAATATTTGGCATAATTTGCATGAAGTAGATGACCCAAAGAGTGCTACAAGAAGTCATGATCCCAGATAACATAGGAGGCACCTAGTTTTGTCAACATGGGAGACAATTGACCATCCACATTAAACCTCTAAACTAATTGCAACCATTTTGCAATGTCATCCTCATTTAAGCG
The DNA here is from genome assembly GCF_030987335.1 of Cornus florida. Classification (NCBI taxonomy): domain Eukaryota; kingdom Viridiplantae; phylum Streptophyta; class Magnoliopsida; order Cornales; family Cornaceae; genus Cornus; species Cornus florida. Next base: position 72,598,487 of record NW_026775579.1, on the reverse strand, counting down.
GACGAGCAAAGAGGATGATGAGTGAAAGATTCCCTCGCATCTCATTTATAAAAAATGTTTTGCTCACATTTGATAATTTGAAATGAACAGATTCCTCTGTTTCTATATTCTTCTTTTATAAATATATGTAAGTTGACATGAAACCAAATATCTGAGTCTTTTTCAGTAGACACATGACAAGATTTCTTCTATAATGGATGCATTCATGACCTTAAAGAAAAACATTGGACAACATGGGAGAGAGAAAAAGATAACATACCCATTAAATACATTACATCTTTGAAGCCTTTGAAATTGGAATGATACAGAGATTTGGCGGGCTCGGGAATATTTTCTTCATCGCAGTACTTATTATAAAAGACATTCACTGGTTGAACATCCATACCTATTAGAAAGGAAAAGAAAGGCTGATATCATCTAAATAGAAACACATTTTGAAACTTAAGATTATTAGTACTTCATTCAAAAAGATAAAAAAAATGTCACACTATCAATACTACAAAACAGATTGTAAATGCAACAGTTTTAATCACTCTAACTAAGCATGTATTTTAACAGCCAATAGAAACTTACTCCATCATCTGTTATATAACGTTACAAAAGTTGGAATAAATATATAGGAGAAATGCTGGCGACAATTGCAACTGATGTCCTATTACGCTGATAGCAGGATCAGTAGAGTGGCTAGACTTAGGAATTGTGAGGCGAGATTATAAAGCCATCATGTTATAATTAATTTTGGAGAAAATACGCTTTCACCAAATTTAAATTGCCTGCCTGTAGATTCAACAAACACATAAATTTTGGAATGCACTCAAACTAACCTCTTCCCTTAATGACAGCGAAGTGACAGAAATTGGATGTGCATTACCCTTAAATTTTACTCTCTATATGTATAAAATTCCATAGACACCGTCATCGCCTTGTAGTCACCATACGCTATTGCCAAACCAACACTACCACCACTTCCTGCATCTTCTCTATCATCAACTCCACATCTAGTCATCACCTCCTCCATTTCACCACTTCACCCCCAGCTAAACCCCTACCACCAGTGCCACTTCACTCCACCATTAAACCCCACAATATAAACATATATCTATGCACATACAAGTGTATTTTTTAATCATATATAAGAGACAGCTACCCTATCAGAAAGAGAGAGAGAACAAGTTCAATAATCAGAGAGTAGAGAGAGCCATACATCCAAGCACAAAACCACCAGGCTTACCAAACCCACCACAACTAAACTCATCCCATCACCACCATAACCCTATCGAACTACTAAAATCAACCCCATCCAACCCACCCAAATCACCATACGCATAATTCAATTATATGAGTAGAATTGCCTAAATTTTTAATTTGATATCCATAAATGTTGGGGTCTCACGATTTCGGTTTTTAAGTGTGTATAAACAAACACACACCACACAAATATTTGTATATACATACTCAATTGTTCGCGCTATGTTTGACGATGAATGTGCTGGTGATGGTGGTGTTGCGTACCAACTAATTTTTGCTATAAAGAAATTGCACGACAAAGGTGTTGGTGATAGGTTGGTTTATGGGGAAGTGGTGGTGGTAGTATTAGTTTTTCTTTTCTTTCCCTTTTCTACTTTTGGTAAATATAGTGATTAACTTAAACAAACATTTAAAACGTCCTTTAAGCCCATATGAAATTCAATCGATATTATGGCCTTCTAGCCTTCTTCTGAGCCTCAACTACAAAGTCTCCAGATACCTTTCTAATGTTACACCGTTCTATCTGATTTACAGTAATCCAGAATATCTAAAGTAACAACGGCACTTAATGATGCTATTAGAGCTACACATAGTACTTAAGGAACAATAGAAGTTGTATGGTGTTGAAGGATTTAAAAGATGTACACAGATATAAGAGGCAAATCAAATATTCATAGGGAGAGTGAGATGGTAAAATAAAGACATTTACAGTTGTACATCCATCTTTTAAGTTTTCCAAGTCGATTTCTGCTTGAGAAAGCAAAGGGCATCTCTGCCACAGTATATAAGGCCATTATACCCCTGCCAAGCCCACCAGACGCCAATTCCGGATTGACTTCCAGCATGTTCAGAGCAAAACCTATGGATGAAACAGTCAGTTAGAGGTGTCTGTTGAATGCGCACAATCCCAGAAATGCATCAGGATAGCAGCTGTATATATTTGGTGTCATCTAAGGTAGGTCATCCCAATGCAATGTTCGGATGATATTAATGCATAAATGAACTTGTTTGATACATCAACATAACTTTTTACTAGAGTCCAGATACTTACCATAGTTCTCACCCTTAATGGAATCAATGAACATAGCATATACCCTGTAATCTGCAAATCAAACAATTAGAGACCAATCAATAATATATCATCGTTGACTATGAGAAAAGAAAAAAATGATTCTTCATAATCATATATAATAATAATAGAAAAAAATTAAGAAGCTCACTAAGGTAATCAAAGTACGGCCGGTGGATATTAACAATTCTAGGGATTATATCCTGTTGTGAAGTCACTGAATGTAGGTAATTAAACATCTCTGTGTTACCAAAAATTGCAGCCAGGGTGACTGGGACATGTCCATTTTGATCTGTGATTTTTACCAATTCGCCATTGCTTTCCACCAATGATTTCGCTATTGTTGTGTTTGCACCTCTAGCAGCAATATGAAGTGCTGTGTCACCATCATCTTGTGTAAATTCGAGAAATACAGGGTTAATCATCGTCACGAGTTCCTCCACCAACTGCACGTGCTCCTCCGCAACAGCAATATGGATAGCTCTTTCCCCTATCGTCGAAATCGGAACTGATATTGCATTTGGATCTCTCTCCAGAAAAGCTTTCACACTTTCCAAGTCACCCTTCACCAAGGCCTTATGTAGGGGTGAATATTTAGTTGTATCTCTATAAATCTCTGATGACCTGAAATTGGATGCACATGAATACCGTTACTTACCGGATCCTGGACCTACATTCTAATGTATCTCAACTACAATTATTCTATAATTATCAAATTTTACAACAGAATTTTACAAACAGACAGAAAGACAAAAATTCTAAAATAATACAGTATATTCACTATTCTCAAACAATTATTGGCATCTGTAACATTTAGGGGATCCAGAAAATAATTTAATACTTGAATAGAATACATGGGTAAATAAACCTGAATGAGAGGTGGGAATAATTTATATATATATATAGATAGATTTACAAACAAAATTACAAAATAATGAAAAATAAAGCACAAAAAAATCCAACACACAACTTCTAGCACCGAAGGAAGACCTGTATACTTTGAAAATATTACACAAAAAAACAGATGATATTTCACTACAAAATCCCATACCTTGTTTGCTTCAGAACATAGGAGAACTCCAATTAATTCAGTAATTACTAGCCTTAAACATTGATAGGCAATTCCAATAAATCTGATTGTTCAAACAATTCTACAGTGTCAGATTTTTACCAAACTAATATTAATAAGATATCAGAGCTACTATTATCCACTATCAATTATACGACAATCAAAGGGTTCACACAAAATTGAACTGTGTCGTCCTAAAATTATTTCAGAAAGTGGTTTTTTTTTTTTTTTTTTTTTTTTTCCTCCAGGTTCTCACCCATAATAGCATGTTATATGCCAATGCCAAAGCTCTCTGTTTTCTATCTGAGTTTGAAAATTGTGTAAAGTATCATATTTTCTTTCATTTCTTAGGATTTGAAACAACTCTGACCATCACCATTTGCAGAAAATTAAATGAACCAAAAACCAAAATGGTTACAACTCTCATTAAATACCATAAAAATATATGGAGTAGTAAAGATAAAGACAAAAAAATAAAAATCTAACAATTAAATCAACAATGTAATATATATTTATAAACTTAAAAGAAAAATATCTTACATGGTTACTGAAAACAAAAGTGGCCGCTCTTCCACTTTCGTCCTCTTTTGAAATAAAATGAGAATTCTGATGCTGCTTGGTCTATTTTTTCTTCCTAGAGAACCTGCCAATACCCATGTCTTGATCTACCTGAGTGTGATTTTTAGTTGTTTAGTTACTGTTGATATTCGAGATATATATATATATATATATATATATATATATAATATACCCATTCAAGACACTTGTTCAAATTCTCTGGCTTAACTTTGACAGCTATTAATAAAAGTCGCATGTGATAACCTAGATATATAATACTAGAACCCCATATTTTTACACGTGAGTTACTGGTGTCGTGTCAATAATAAATACATATACTTCTACTTTTTAAAAAATATTCAGAGTATACTCTATTTTTAAATTCTAACACGTAGTGGAGGATAATTCAACCACATATATGTTGTTGACCATTAAAAAGTAACTTTTTAAATAATATTATAATATACTATAATTATAAAGAAAATTTAAAAATTTATTTAAACAGGGACGATAGAGATTTAATATAAAATTTATTCATGCAAAGTATGCAAGAGACCGGAAAGAAGAAAATGAACAGGGGTAGAGGGAAAACTTTATGCAGAAAATGACTCCATATGCGTTCAAAAGTCAACAACGTTCACATCACCTATACTTTTTGTCACATGTTTTTTAAAAAATTTTTTTTTACAAAATTATATAACTTAACAGTGAACGGCGAGGGTTTAAAGTCAACAGCCGTCACATGATCTATTGACCCAGGCCAAACGCGACCTTAACTTAAGGACACTTCAGGATAGTGATAGCAACTTCAGAGGATGCTTGCTTGTTTTATGATTTGTGATTCTTGTGAAACCAACTCCTGTTTTATTTCATTGATTCCTTGTTTAGAACATATTACTGATTGTATTTAAATTCATAATCTTATAAAAAGAAAAAGACAGATTAAAAGTTCACTGATAAAGAAAGAAGCCATGGGACTTTATTTGAGTCAAAAAGTTGAGTCACGGGAGCTACAAGTTCACTGGAAAAGGAAGCTATAGCTACAAACTCACTGATAAAGGAAGCTATAGAACTGATCAACGGTCACGGGAGCTGAAAATATGAACTCAATTCCTTGGTTTTAGAGTTCAAGCCATCATTATGACATATCATATGGAAATTTTAGGGCTATAACAAATGGTAAAAAATAAGTGTGCAAGCGTGTGTTTCTTCTTGTTAAGGGTAATAAAAGCAGTTGTGTGTAAATAATTTAGCGTCCACTAATTCATTTCCCTATCTTCCCACCCTGCTATTATTTTCTAATGATTTGTGGGTGTTTATTTCACTTTGTTGCAGTTGTGGAATCTACCATTGATAAACAAACATCAATCAATCAATCAATTTTGCCTAATGATGGGTTGGTGACTTGGTGGGCCACGATTCTGCCTAGTCCAATTGATTGCTTGGTAGGCCAGTAATTATTACCCCTAAGTCCATTGAATTTAATTTAATGCAACTTCATCCTCCCAGAGCAGGCTTTGAGAGTGCAATTTGAACGAAGTTAGATTCTCTTTTTGGCCAAGATCTAGAGAAATTGATCAATACAATTTTCTGTTATTTTAGTGACACGTATTGGTGGCCCAAAATTAGAAAAATAGAAGGTAAGACAAGTAGACAAAGAAAGGAAGAATTACTCAGCGCCAGATAGAATCCAGCAAAGGATACATCGTAAGGATAACAAGAACACTGTTTTAAGAAGTCAAAAACTCAAATATCATTCAAATTCATCAAAAATTGCCTTTTAATACATCAATAGCAGCTTAAATATAGATGGCAAGGAATAATCCTTCAACAATAGATGATTTTCAAAACAAACTATGAAGAAAATGAAAAGACATAAAATTTCTTTGACTCACACCTAACTAGACTTAAGGACTTAAAAGTCCATCAAAAGAAGGCCTAAAAATCAGCAAAATAAACTTGAAAACTGATAAAGTACAGTGGGGGAATCGGCCACAATTGGGCTTACTCCTCCGTGCTTGCATACAGTATCTCCTCATTCTAAATTTTGTAGTTGGTATCTCCAAATTGTTCTCCAAACATAATATTGAGAACCTCAAAAATATAAGTGGAATAACAAATTTTGGATTATAGTAGATCCGTGTGTATACATAAACTTATTAATGAATCGGATTTTGATCTAAATTCCATTCCAGTTCGATCTGATTAGCCAGATATGAATTGAACAAAAAATAGGATAAATAGATTACGATCCGAATCCAATACCCTATTAACTTAACAAATCGAATATAAATTATATTAATCCGATCCGATAAATATTGAATCCAAATAAAATTATATATTTTATTATATATATATATCAATCCTCCTATTAGATTTGTATTAGAGGTAACCAATATATATATATATATATATAATATCATAATGTTATATGTACAATAGTGTAAGTAATCTCACCCACGTACTAATAAATTTCATAATATACATACTAATAATGTCATAATATTTATTCATTAACAAAGAGTAAAAAAAATTTTCCTTCTATATTTTATTTATCTTTTGTTTTCTATAATTTTTTTTTCTAATGAATATTTTTTATTCTCTTTTGACATTAATTTATTTTATTTTCTTTTTCTTTAATAAAAAAACTACACATTTATCGGATTGGATTGGATATCCGTTTTTTAACAAATCGGATATGAATTCACTTACAAAAAATCCATCGGATTATCGGATCGAGTAAAATGCTTATCGGATTCGGATCGTGTGATGCCCCTCGGATCCGAGACACGGGTTGATCAGGCCCAAGCCCAAATCCGAGGGATATCAGACAATTAATATTTTAAAAACGAACACGAAATACAAAGTGATTAAAGAAATAATATAATGAGCGGAAAGAAACTAAAATAAATTCTCAAATATAAATATTTAAATCTTGACAATCCAAACTCCATAAGTTTAACAACTCGGGAATCCATCTCTAGTGGACCCCTAATAAAATCCCAAACTGCATGGAAGAAAACTGAAGATAAAATTCAAATCTAATATCTGGAAAGAAGTCCTACGTTATCGGTAGAATAGAAGTCTGTATCTGCTTTACACGATCAAACTCTAACCCTGGAACTGACGAGTACCTGAAAAATATAAGGGTGGGTCAGGCCCACATGCAAGTCCTGATCTATTACAATCCAAACAGGAATCCGATACGCAGATACATACTAGAAAGACTTAACAATATCTAGAGTAGTCCATATATGTACAAGTACACACTATAGGATGCTCACTAGTCCAAAAAGGTCTGTCTCAGCCTGAATAGAGATACCATGCAAATCGCACATACTGTGGTCATGTGTATCTAGACCTACCAGGGAACAACACCTCTGTCCAGCTATCCATCCTAGGCAGTATACGCACCCTAACCATGGTCCTGAGACTCAAGCTCATACCATGGCACATATAATAAATATATAAAGTCCGTGTCCTCCTATTACAAAATATCAACCATCTGAAAAGTGGTTTGATAAATGTAAAGCAAATCCATCCTGAAACCATATTAAGTCATTCAATTATTTGATTGATATGACACCAGTAGGTGATGGACTTAACTCATAGGGTTAATCCATACCTTAATCCAAATTAGATAGGATTTAGTGTTTGACTAATCCATACCTAGTATGTCACCATCCCATACCGATACACACAATCCTCCATTATAACATAGTTATTAAAATAACACTATATAATCAACAACCATCCTCCAGTATATGCATTTGTATAAATTCATACATATACCAACATTAGGTATTCACTACAGAACCAAAATATCATGCTCCAATCATTTAAGTAGCTAGAATAAGACATAGCATTTAAATCCTCCAAAACAGCCAATAAATTGATACAAATTAAATATCAATTTAAATCCAAGCTAAGTATAGTTAAATGTAATTAATTTACCGTACTCATAACACTGTAAAAATATATGATTATTGTAATACCCCTAGTTTTCAAAAGGATAAAATGGGGATTTAATTTTGATTTTTATTGCATTTTTTTTTATTTTAATTATGTGACTTATGTGTTTTGTTTTCTTAATTGTTATATAGTGAATTGGTTTGTTTAATTGATTAAATGTGAATTATTTGTTTTAGATAAATTAATTTATTTTAATTGTTTATTGGTTTTAAATTAATTGTTTAATTGAATTGGTGTTTTAAATTAATTATTTATTTATTTTAATTTAATTGGTTTTAACTGACGTGTCTTGTTTATGGCTTATATGGTTTATATTTTAGGGTTATTTTAATTTAAGTTAGGGTTTCATTTATTCATGGTGTAGCCGACTTGTAAATTTAATTGAATTAAACATAGGTTAAATAATAGCCTATATATATAAAACTGTATGGTCTGCTAGGGTTGGAGAAACAAAAACAAAACCCTATTCACGAAATAGTATTTTGAGAGGAAAACAGAGAGGGTTCTTGAGAGAATCTGTGAGGCTAATGGAGGAAGGATAGAGGACGAGCAGAGGAGTTGCTCGTGGGTAAGTCAAGAAGCAACAAAGGAATAGAAGGTTTATCAAATGAGGAAAACAATCTGGGGAATTCTGAAACGTAGAGACGGTGTAGAGGTTTTAATTCAAAATCTCATAGGCAAGTTTCATTCTATCTCCTTCCTGTAAACTTGTGTTCTGTGCATTCTAAATAGTCTCCAGGGATTAATTAAAGTTTTAAAACTAATAATTGATGCATGTTTGCCGGACTGTAATTGAGGAACCTTTGAAATAACTGAAGCTTGTTTCTTTGCATAAACGGTGAGGATTATGTGTTAAACTCTTGTAAATTAATTCATAATGGAATGTGAGGAGTTGCTAGGATGGTTAAGAAGTTAAGTAAACTTTAAAACAGATGTGTATGCATGACAAACTAAATTGTAATCTGTGTATAATTGTTTCACATTCTGTAACTGAAGTTACTTCGTATGTATAAACTATTGTGAGCTGGAGTTAAACCTCTGTAAATTAATTTGGAATGGAATGTAAAGAGTTTCTAGGATGGTTAGGAAGTTAATTAAACTTTTAAAATGGATTGTATGCAGGTTAGAGTATTTCTGTAATTAGTTCTGCGTTTTTGAAATTGGAACGGTGAGTGTTTCTGCATCAACTGCCCTGTAATTGTTTGGATTTTTATAGAACAATTGGTAGTAGAATCAAGGGAGTTATAGGAGTATTAAGGCTTAAATTGAACATTTAAAAAATCCTTAAGAAACTTAGGACAGACAGTTGGAACTTCTGGCGGAAGCAAAGACGAAGCAGTGAAGCAGAGAGGGGCTCTCAGGGGTGAGAGCCGGCTCCTAAATGGTGGGAGCCGGCTCCCATGAAGAGAGAGCCGGCTCTCCATGAGGGAGAGCCGGCTCTAGAAGCCTAGGAGTCGGCTCCAATAAAGGGGAGCCGGCTCCCATGGGAAAAAACCCCTACGGGTGTTTTATGCAATTTTTCTGAAGTTCAGGGGTTTAAAGGTAATTACTGGAAAGTGATGGGGGGTTTTAAATGATTAAAATTAACTTGTTAAAGCCTTCAAATAGTTGGTTTATGCTAAGGTGCTAAACCTAAATGCATGTTATAAAACATAAGCTTATAATAGGCCTACTGTCAAGGAAGGAAGAATGCTTGTTTTGCTAAGTTGTTTTGACAACTTAATTTGGACTGACATTGTAATTATTATTAGAATTTATATCAATGATATATTTAGCATAGTTCAGTTCCAGGAATGTTGGTTATGACGTCATGTACTCGTATCTAATAAGTTGTATATTGTCGGGAGTAGTGGAAGGTTAGTTGCTAGTTTCGTGTTAGCAAATTAAATGAAACTAGTATAAAATACTTTTGAAGTTTCATATGATGTACTTAAACTTTGGAGTGTCATTATATCCGACATAGAATTTATAATGGGGAATTACATAGATGCCATGAGTTTTAATTATAGATTGCACGCCGTAAAGGATTTGGGATGATGTAAATGCTAGTCATCATTTTAACATTTAAAACGAACTAGTATGGATGTGTTGATTTGGAATTCTAGTATAATGTGCAGTTTAAAATTCTGATATTCATTATATTATGTTATGGAGGATAATTGCTGAACTGTCTTAATTTTGGTTCTGTCAATTACATGGAAATGGATGGTTTAAATTGTTTATTTTAACAATTTAAAAGGAGGATCTATGATTATAAACATATACTGGATGCAGGATAGGATCTTATCAATATCTGATTTCTATTGTGTTGGTTTCCGGATGGATTTGATGTTCAAACATGTGTGCATCATTGATGGATCATTTGCATTATATGTACCGGTATGGGACGGTGACATATTAGGGATGGATTAGATCAAAAAAAGCTAAGTCCTACCCCTTTCATACATATGGAATAGATTAACTCAAACAGTTAACTCCTACATGGATGCATGTCCTGTCAACTAAAACAGTTGAACGACATAATGGATGGTTGCTTTACTTTTCTGTATTCTGGAAGAGATTTAAATATATACTTAAGTGCCGTGATACGAGCTTGAGTCTCCTGATCATGGTTAGGGTGCGTATATCGCCTAGGATTGATAACCAGGCCTGATGATGTTTCCTTGGTTGTTCTACTCGGGTTGAGACGGATTATGTGGGCTGGTGAACGTCCTATAGTGTGTACTTATATCTATATGGACTATCTTAGCTATTGTTGAGCTATCTAGGATGTATCTGTGTATCGGGTTTATGTATGGATTGTAGTGGCATGGAACTTGCATGTGGGCCTGACCCACCCTTATTTTTCAGGTGATCGTCTATAACAGGTTTAGAGCTTGTTCGTGGTGATGCAAATACAGTCATTCACTCTTCCGACTAAATAGGATTTTTTTTTCTGGTTTTAGTTTTGGATTTTATTCTGTAAAGTTTTGTCAGTTGAGATTATTAGGGGTCCACTAGTTGGATTTCTGAGTTGTACGGATTGGAAAGTTAATTTATATTAAAACTTTTATTTTTGGAGGTTTTACAATTTGAATTCTTTTCAACATATCATTATTTTATTCTTAATTCAGTTTTATTCCTGCTTGTTTATATATTGATTATCTGGTATCCTTCGGATCTGTGCCCGGACTTGATCACCCGTGGTTCTAGAATCGAGGGGTATCACAATTATATATAATTAAATTATATAAAATATCTTTGCCAAGTTACAGTAATTAAAACCAACTAGACAGTGTGCAAGCTACCCGTTTCCTCTTAGGTTCTCCTTGCTCTATCCTTCAATCCAATTATGAATTTATATTTTTCCATCATAATACCAGTCTTATACAGTTCCATACATCACCTAAAACAATTTAAATGAAGTGCAGAACCCAGAAAACCCAAACAGCCCCTTAAAACACTACTGTGCGAGGCACGAATAGAGCAGGCTCAACAAAAACATTGAGCCTGCTCTAAAATTCACTTAGAGCCGGCTCCTTCAACATTGAGCCGGCTCCAAGTCCTTTATAGAGCCGGTTCCATCCACTTTGAGCCGGTTCTATTGGTAATTTAGAGCCTGCTCCTTTCCCCTTTGCAACCGTTGCCTGATCCAGCTTCGTCTGCTCCAACTCCGGTGATTACAGAGTCTCTGAGATGTTTTTAAATCTTTGTTCAAGTTCAAACTCAGTCCTAGGCATATATTAAACCACTGATATTCAACTAAAACATGCATGGAACACAAGCTTAAAAGCTATGATTACAAAACCTCTGTTGTCCAATTCTAAGCAAGTTCCAACAGAATTTACTTCAGTTTAATTTAGTGCAATTAAATATTGTTCTAAGCACTTGTTTTAGAGTTCAAACTCAGTCTTAGAGTGATTACAAGACATCTAATCACATCACTAATCCCAACCGCAACAAAACTGAAACATCCACCATACATGATACAAATAGCAGAACATCAAAAATTATTCAAAGCAGATAATTCACGATGTTAATTCAAAGATTAAACTAAATTCATGTATGCATAAAACATGTTACTATGTTGGTTTAAATCTGTTTTAACCTTTATTTAACCCCTAGAGTCCAACTAGTCATGCACAGAACATGAATTAACGGGAGAGAGAAGAACAGAACTTGCCTTTGAATTTCATATTTGAAATTCTAATTCACCGTCTCTGTGTGATATGTTCGTGTCCTACCCTGTAGTTCCACCCTACCCCGCTCCTTCCTCCTTGAGATGCTTTGCTAACCACCCAAGTTCACTCTGTGTTTCCCTTCAATCTTTCGCTCTATTTTCCCCCTATCTCACTGTATACGTGACTATGGTGAATAGGGTTTTATTTGTAACCCTAAACCAACGTATACACACATATATATAAACACTACAGAAACCCTAAGTCCATAAAGATATAACTCGGCCCATAGATAAACCTAGGTTATAATCAACGTCGGCTACCCATGTAAATTTAAACCTAAACTTGTAAACCTAACTTACGATAAGTAAGTAAATTAAAAAATAATAATAATTAATTAATAACAATTTTATCAGGTAATTAAATCAAATAATACAATTTAATGAAAATTAAAGCCAAATAAATAATTAAAACAATTAACTCAATTAATCACAATTAATGCAAATAATGCAAATAATTAATTAAAGCAAATAAGTCAATTAATTCAAGTAATCCATTAAATAAAAAACTGTAATAAAAATCATAAATTAAATACCAGAAATAGCCTTTTTAAAATTAGGGGTATTACAGATCGGATCAGGCTAGATCCGGTCTGAATCTGATTCGTTGATAGGTCTATATGTAGGGGATATTAAACTCCCTCTAACTCACTCAACTGTCGGCTGCTGTTGAGAGTTAAATCCCCCATTCATCACACACACAAACATATATGGAGATAATAATCATACACATCCATGCACAACACAATATTTTACATGATTCACTAAACTTTAGGGTTACCTCTATGAAGAGAAAGATTTCATTATCATGAATCAAAGAATAGAAAATACATACAAGCAGATGTCAAAACCACACACTTTTTCACTCTTTTCTTTTTTCACTTTTATGTTCTTTTCCAGGCTAAGAACACCAGAACCCCCTCTTTCTTCTCAATGCTACATCCACAAGTATTACATATATTCTCCCATCTTCTCACAACACTCACCACCCCTTACATCTTTCTTCTATATCTCTAAATATCTCACACCCATATCTATTTATAGAGTCTTCAAACCCAATTTTCTGTTGGACAAGTATTTCCCAACTTGCCTACAAGTACTTATCATATCAGTTTTAACTCTAAAATAGTAGTTTTCTGGCTTTCACGTCCAATTGAATCAACTTTTCTTGAACTGGTTTAATTGGAGTTACGATCACGTCCAACTAGTTCAAGAGAAAGTTGAACTGGCAGTTCCAAATAACTTAAACCTATCTATTTATGTCATAATGCTACTGGTATACCGAATTCGAGCCACAAAACCTAATAATCTCCACATTGACTTGAATTCGGTCTTCATGTGCTTCTTCATAACTTCACCGCAAACAAAGATGTCCCATAACTCCATCTCAATTAAACACTATTATGAAAATTAAGAAATCCTCTACCAATCTGCACTTTAAGAGCATTTAAAAGCTAGCTATAAGCAATGGAGCACTTGAGCATTTCAGATCACATGCAATAATTTAATATTAAGCACACTATTCTATTCGGCTGATCATTTCAGTTGTTTTGTGTCCTCGGGCCTATATATGCACTTTCCTTTGGGCCCATTGGGTTTTGTTGCTCTAGGCCAAGCTAAAGCCCGTTGTAATTACTTTTACTTATATATAATAGGAATAATTCCATAAAAATAGAGTTTTGGGAGTCAAAAGGGCATAAGAATGGAGTCAAAATCAAAATTTCCAAATTAATGGAATTTTCTTAAAATCTAATGTGGACATGAAAATTTACTGTACAACATATTTTTATTTCCAAAATACACTTCTATTGTTGCTATGAAATTATGTTACTACCCCTCATATCTAGAGAGAGATACCCATCTATGGCAACCCTTCTTCCCAAACGAACAACCAACAAACCTGAGAAATTCATCCAAAACTTCTAGTCATTTGTACTTTTCTAATGATTAAATGGATTTGCTGTTTTTTTTTTTTTAAATGGGTATACTAGTTAGGTGGGTGAAAGAGAGAGATGTCCAATCAAAAAGAAAGAATTATTTTTGCCATTGCAGATGAACACATTCAGAAGGGGCTGGTTTAGGGGTGTGAGATAGATTGATGATGAAATGGGTTTACTGTGCGTCAAATGCAGAGGCAGAAAGAGATCCATAACAGAAAGGTCTTTTGGGAATAAAAAGATGATGTATAATAAATTTTCATGTCTACCTCAGACTTTGAGAAAATTCCATTAATTTGGAGAACTTAATTTTGACGACTCCATTCTTTTGTCCTTTGACCCACAAAACTCCATTTTTATGGAATTATCCCAATATAATACTTGTTTAAGCTTCCAAATATATATATATATATAAGTATAATTGTTTTGCATAAATGTTATTATAAACTCATATGTGATTCCTTCTTATATTCCTAGCAGAATTATAAAATGAAAAGGATCCCATATTTATTAAAGGCTGGCTTGAGTTATTGGTTGTGAAGAAATGAAGAATCTTTTGGAATTATAAGCAACAATATAATTTTCCTAGTCAAATTAATTCCTCTCTTGATTATGGAGGCAGACTTGAATTCATACCACATATATATCCTTTATTTATTATTCTTTTGCTTGTTTATTTCAATGTCTTTTATCTGTTTGTTTTAAACTCTGTCCTAAATTAATGAGGCAACATAATTCGTTTTCATGACATCAAAATATATTATCAAAGCCATTTCTCTATAGGTAATACCGTAATTGTTCTAGCACAAAAGATCCCCCCCCTCCCCCCCAGCTCTATCTCTCTCTCTTACTTCTTTCTATCGTAAACAATAATACCATGCCAATGCCTCTGAATCATCCAAACTAGGACTGAGACGGGATCAAAACCATTTTTTGAATTTTTGCATTGCATTGGAGTTCTCAAGAAATCTCAACTTGGTAGCTATAAACTCCTCAAATTAAACAATCTAGTATCACCACAACATACCTCAGAGTTTTTCAGGAAAGAAGCATTATTCACCTAGACAATAAATTTTTTTTTTTTTAACAACTAAGTAAATAATTGAGAAATTAAAAATTAGCCATTTCATAATTCAGAAATATATAAGCATACTCTTATTCTGCTTGAAGCATATATCATCCATATAATTACAAGTACAAATAACAATTTATTGAATCACACCACACCACACCACACCACACCACACCACAAGCATTAATTGCATAATAATATTTAATTATACCTACGGCTCATTGGGTTTAATTTGAAGGATCATGTAGGTTGTGGTAGAAGGAACATTTTGTTTTACGGTTGAAGAGATCTTGTGTAATACCCCTAATTTTACAAAGGATAGTCCTGAAATTTTCATTAATTATTAATTGCAATTTTTAAATGATTAATTGTTTAATTGCTTTGATGGTTGTTACTTTATGTACTTGTTTTAATTATTGATTTGGTTGTCGTTAATTTGTTTATTTGCGTTACTATTTTCCTTATTAATTTAATTGTATTAATTATTTAATTGTTATTTAATTATTTTGTGGTACTTTGTTGTTTTAATTATTGCTTCAATATTATGTTTTAATTATTTTTAATCAGTTATCGTGACTGTAGGATTGGTTGTATATAGGTTAGCCGACATTGAATTTAACGTAGTTTTCTATGGGTCGAGTAATTTCAATTAGGGTTTAAAGGAGCCTAGGATTAGTGTGGCCTATAAATATTCACCTAAGTTGTTTACCCAGGGTTTTTAGAATAAACTTACGACATTGTAAGGTTGAGAGAAGTTTTGGAGACGGTTGGGAAAGAACAGAGAGCAAACGGAGGATTCGCCGGAAATTTGAGACGAACGTCGGTGTAAGACAAGTTCTGTCTTAACTCTCTCCCTTAGGCTTCATGTTCTTTGCATACGTAAATAGTTCCAGGAATGAGTTACATGTTTTAAAACAAAAACGTTGTCTGTTTACATCTTTGAAATTTAAATTGTAGCAGTGCGTGTTATACTTGTTTAACTGGTTAAATTGTAAACTTTCTTACATTGTTTTCTATTTGAATCCCTGTTAGTAATTGTAATAAGGACTAAAACAAGGGTTGGAATCTACTGGGACTAAGTTAAAATCTCTGGGAACCTAAACTGTGAAGTGCCGGAGGTGTAGACGACGATTGAAGAAGAAAACGAGACAGAGGAGGGAGAGAGCCGGCTCCTCTTTGGATTGGAGCCGACTCTTCTTGGTTTGGAGGCGGCTCCAACACCTTTGGAGCCGGCTCCAAGGCCAATGGAGGCAGCTCCATGTTTTTGGAGCTTGCTCCATTTTTGTTTTTCTCAGTTTTCTGCGTTCTATTGGTTTTCTTTGGTTTTCGTTGAGACAGGTGCTTGGTTATGGAATTTCTAAGTGTTCTAAGAGAATTAAACACTGTAATGGATGGTTTAACAGTGGTTTGGAGTGGGATTAAAGTTCCAAAGGATTGAATAATACAGATTTAAATACCGAGTTTTAATCGTTAAAACTGTATGGATTTTCTTATGTGCTTTGCAGACCTATTTGTTTTCGGGCATTTATATTTCTTAATTATAATAAGAATTTCTGTGAGAGCTTGTCCATTGCTAATTACGTATTCGTGGAATGGAAATACATGCTAGAAATCTATAGTTTGCTAAGGATTAATTGATGGTCAAATTGTAAAATTTAATGCATCATTTTGTTGAACAGGAGGTTAAAGGTATGATAAATTGCCTAAATTTATTATACAGGTTAAGGAATTAAGTAACCTAATATTTATTTAGGCTCTGTTAATTATGAATACTGGGAAGTAATTTTATACTTACAAACACAGCTTCACGGGGTTAAGTATTAGTTCCTGTGATGTGTTTCTATGAGATGGTTTCTATGTAACGGTGTTATATAAGCATGTAAATATTATATTTATTATGTTCTCATGCTTATCATGGAATGGTTGAAATTGATATTTATGTTGTCAATGTTCCATCAACTGCTGGATTTATTTAATCATATGTGATAATGTATTCTAAAATGCTTAGTATGGAATTGTTGATATCGTTATTTAACTGTTAATGCCTTATCAACTGTTGGATGGATGGAATTGTATGCATCGGTATGGGACGGTGTCATACTAGGTTTGGAATAGCATAAGTTGTTAAAGTCCTACCTATTTTGGAATAAAGGTACGGGTTATTAAATAAAATCCTCCTTATATATATGAGTCAATGCGGTTGAATACGCCGTACGACTTACTGGATTTCTTGTGGATGGTTAGGAACGGAATTTAAATATATTTTTATGTTACCGTCACATGAGCTTGAGTCACAAAGTCGACGGTTAGGGGGCGTATATGCAGTTGGATGTATAGCTGGCTGTGAGGGTTGAGGTATACTCTGTTTAGGTTTAGGTACTCATGCCCACTCAGGTGCGTTTTGTGTGATGCCTTCTATTCAGGTTGAGACCCTCTTCATAGTCTAGCGAAAGTCCAGTAGTGTGAATATATTTATGTACGGATTATTAGATATTGTTGAACTATTTAGTATGTACATACGTATCGAGTTTCTGCTTGGATTGTAGTAGGATAGAACTTGTTCATGGGCTTGACCCACTCCTATTTTTCAGGTGTACGTCAGTTCCAAGCTTGAACTTGTGCGTGCTGAGCAGAGACGATCTTCCACTCTACCGACGATGTAGGACTTCTTTCCAGATAATAGCTTTGGATTTTATCTTCAGTTTTACGTTCATTTCAGTTTGGGATTTTTATTAGGGGTCCACTGGATATGGATTCCCGAGTTGTTTAACTTATGGAGGTTTTGGATTAGTGGGATTTAAGTATATTTAATATTAAGGGATTTTATATTTTAGTTTCTTTCAGCTCTTAAAATTTTAATTCTTATTTCATTTTATAATCTGTGTTCGTTATAACATATTAATTGTTCGATATCCCTCGGGTTTGGGCCTAGGCCTGATCAACCCGTGTCTCAGATCCGAGGGGTATCACACCTTGTCTATAGGTATATAAGACTAGGTTTACAAACAGCGGAAGTTGCAACAAACCAAACATGACTGTTGGGACACTAGCTGCCCCAGCAAACAAAGTGATTGAAGTAGTAAACCAACTAATTCGTTCGCCAAGCTCCATAATAAGAGTGGCACCAAAAGCTACCATCATGGTTGCAATAGAAATGAAAAAGGTGGCCAAACCAATTATCAGTCTCGTGTGTAATGACCATCAGAAACTTTGTTAGATATATGGTAAAGTGATAATGCTCAAGAACATTAGCAATGAAGTGGTTGATGTCAATAGAGAGATTGCGTCTGCTATAACGTACACCATAAATGAGGTATACTTTAGGAACTCCGGATTCCCCGATTCATCGATGCCACCAGGTAATGTGAAGGTTGCTGCAAACATAATAGTGACAATGAGAGCCGTAATGATTGTAAATGATCCTGTTGTATCTCTCATCCATTGTTCTCCTTCTTTCATTAATTCATTGTGATAGCTTGCGTGCAAATCCAAAGAAGTTTCTCCATGATTGTTAGCTTTAAGTTTGGTTGAGAACCTAGGCCACAGAAGGTGTTTGACGAAATTATGAAAGTCTTTCGATTAGATCTGTCCTTTGGAAGAGAAGCCAGAGGATACAAAGGATGCAGATTGGGAATTACTTCATATTGGCACCGTCAGATTGACGTTATCAAAGTCAGTCGCCTTTAATATCAAGAATGAGAAAACGATGAAGTCTCTCATAGCAGTTTTTTCTAGTATATATAAACAGCCTTCTACAATGAACAAGGTGCACTTGATCAAGAAGTTGTTCAACATGAAGATGGTCGAAGGTGATAAGTTCAACGAACATCTAAATACACTCAACGAGATAGTTGGGCAATTAGAGTATGTTAATATCGACTTTAAAGACGAGGTCCAAGCACTGCTAATTCTAGAGCAGTTACCCGAGAGTTGGAGTGGCACAGTTTCAGCGATCAGTAGCTCTGTAGGGAAGACCAAGTTGAAGTTTGATGAAATTATGAGCATGATTCTGACTGAAGAAATCAGAAGGCAAACAGTAGGTGTTTCCACCAGTGGTTCGGCGTTGAATGTTGAAAGCAAAGGCAAGGGTTCAAACAAGAAGAAGGGCAACAATAATAAAAACAGAGGCAGATCCAAGTCAAGGAATGGAAGGACACAGTCTCAAAATTTCAGGAATTTTACAGATCTCAGTGACGTTGAATGTTGAAATTGTGGAAAGAAGGGACATTACCGTGTTGATTGCAGATTTCTAAAGAAGGAACCAAAAGAAAAACTGAAGCAAACGTTGTCTCAGAAGAATCATATGATGCATTGATATGCTCTTTGGAGAGCAAGACGGAGTCATGGGTTTTAGATTCCGGTACATCGTTTCATGGCACCATAAGCAAAGAGCTATTTAATAGCTATGAACCGAGTAACCTTGGCAAGGTGTATTTTAGTAATGATCAGCCTTGCAGCGTCATTGGTAAGGGTGAAGTGCAAATCAAGTTGAATGGGTTAGCTTGAAAGTTAAAGGATGTGAGACACATCCCTAACTTGAGGAAGAATCTGATTTCGGTGGGACAATTGTCAGATGAAGGTTTTGTTACAACCTTCAATGGAGACTCGTGGAAAGTTTCCAGACGGGCTATGACCATTGCAAGTGGTAAGAAATCTAGCACTCTCTACACAACTACTAGTGTTTGTGGGTCTATAGTAGTTACAGAAAACAAAGAATATTATAACCTTTGGCACTAAAAACTAAGTCACATAAGTGAAAGGGGGCTCAAGATTAAGCACTCAAAGGGGAAACTACCAGGCATACAGGCAATTGATATTGACTTCTGTGAGAGTTGCTTGATGGGCAAGAAGAAGAGGGTCAGTTTTAATAAGAGTGGCAGAGATCTCAGAAAGGAGAAACTTGAGCTAGTTCACACAGATGTTTGGGGGCCAGCCACTGTTTCATCCATTGGCAGAAAATCCTACTTCGTGACTTTCATTGATGATCACACGAAGAAGGTATGGGTTTATTTTTTAAAGCACAAATTTGATATATTTGATATGTTCAAGAAGTGGAAGGCCATGGTGGAGAATGAGACATGTTTGAAGATCAAGAGGTTGAGGTCAGACAATGGTGGTAAGTATGAAGACACCGGATTCAAGAAGTTCTGTTTTGATAATGGGATCAAATTAGAGAGGACTGTGCAAGAAACCCCACAACAGAATGGGGTGGCAGAATGGATGAACAGAATATTGACAGAGAGAGCCAGAAACATGCGCATACATTCAGGTCTACCCAAATAGCTTTGGCCAGAAGCAATCAATACAGCATCCTACCTAATTAATCGTGGATCATCGGTGTCTTTGGAGTATCGAATACCAGAAGAGGTATGGAGTGACAAAGAGGTAAATCTTTCATGGTTGAAAGTTTTTGGTTGTATTGCATATGCGCATATTAGTGACCATGTTAGGGGAAAGCTCGACCTCAAGTCACTAAAATGCATCTTCGTTGGGTATGGCAGAGATGAGTTTGGTTATCGACTCTGGGATAATCAGAACAAGAAAATCATCAGAAGTAGAGATGTGATTTTCAATGAAAAGGTGATGTACAAGGATAGAGATGCAGTTAACTAGTCCTGTTACAGAGTAAGCCTGAGTTTGTTGAGTTGGATGATGATCCAGAAAGTATTGACGCGGAACAGACAGATGAGGATTCTTGGCCAGAACTCACAAAGCATAGTTCACTGCAGATTCCAATTCCTAAGCCTGAACCCAAAAGGTCTACGCGACCTCATGTACCAAATAGAAAATATTTAGATTATATGTTGCTCATAGATGATGGTAAGCCTGAATGCTATGATGAAGCATGTCAGGTTGAAGATGTTAGCAAGTGGGAGCTTGCAATGGAAGATAAGATGAAATCCCTTATCTCCAACAAAACATGGGAACTAGCCAAGTCGCCAATGGGGAAGAAAGTTCTTCACAACAAATGGATGTACAGGGTGAAAGAGGAACATGATGGTTCCAAGAGGTACAAGGCGAGAATGGTGGTCAAAGGTTTTCAATAAAAGTAAGGCATTGACTACGCATATATTTTTTCCTCGATTGTGAAACTAAGCACCATTCGTTCAGTTCTTAGCATTGTTGCAGCAGAGGGGTTGCACCTTGAGCAGTTATATATCAAAACTGTTTTCCTTTATGGTGACGTAGAGGAGGAGATTTACATGCAACAACCGGAGGGTTTCTCAGTCAAAGGGAAAGAGAAACTAGTGTGTAAGTTGAAGAAAAACTTATATAGTTTAAAGCAAGCCCTGAGGCAATGGTATAAGAAGTTAGCGACATGGCTACAACAAGTGCAACGCTGACCATTGCTGCTACTTTAAGAGGATTAAGTCAAGTTTCATTATCCTTCTACTTTATGTTGATGACATGTTAGTGGCAGGTTCTAATTTTGAAGAAATCAACAAATTGAAGAAGCAGTTGTCTAGTAAATTCGAGATGAAGGATCATAGTGCAGCGAAGCAGATTCTTAGGATGAGGATTAGCAGAGACAAACAGAAAGGTACTTTGCAGTTGTCTTAGGCTGAGTATGTTGAACGGGTTCTGAAGAGGTTCAACATGAATAATGCTAAGGCGATAAGTACTTCCTTAGCTAATCACTTCCGATTATCTCAAGATCAATGTCCGAAGACAGAAGATGAGAAAAACTTCATGGCTAAAATTCCATATGCCTCAGCCATTGGAAGTTTGATGTATGGCATGGTGTGCATAAGACCAGACATTGCATATACAGTTGGAGCAGTAAGCTGGTTCATGAAGAATCCGGGCAAACTACACTGGAAAGCAGTAAAGTGGATATTGAGATATCTACAGGGTACCAGAGACAGATGCTTATGTTTCAGAAGGGGTGAAGTGAAGCTACATGGTTATGTAGATTCAGACTTTGCTGGTGAGGTGGACCACAGAAAAGTACTACTGGGTATGTGTTTATGGTGGGTACAACTGTAATTAGTTGGGTTTCGTAAATACAGAGGATTGTAGCATTATCTACTACAGAGGCAGAGTATATGGTGATGACAGAGGCCAGCAAGGAGATGATTTGGTTACAAGGTTTGTTAACAGAGTTGGGATTCGAACAGGTGAAGAATGTTTTGCACAGTGATAGTCAGAGTGCGACACATTTGGTAAAGAATTCAGCATTTCATTCAAGGACCAAGTATATAGGACTTCGATATCACTTTATCAGATTTTTGTTAGAAGATGGGATGTTGACACTTGAGAAAATATTTGGCACCAAAAATCCGGCTGATATGTTGACCAAGACAGTGACCATAGAGAAACTGAAGTTGTGGGCAACTTCAGTCGGTCTTCTAGCTTGAAGACAGAGACAAGCGCACCGACATGTATGGGACATGTATGAGAAAAAGATAGAATGGGTTTACAAGTGCTCCAGCCTCCAAGTGGGAGATTGTTGTGGTTTTGTGGAGCTGATTAGGTAATTGGTTTTTTTGGAAGATTAAATTATATGGAAACTTCAAGAGTACTGAATTTTAGGGCAAATTTAGTTTCCTGATCTGGTTTAGCTTCCTTATTGGTTTAAGGAAAATTCAGTTTCTTGATCTGATTTAACTTCCTTATTGGTTTAAAGAAAATTCAGTTTCCTGATCTGATTTAACTTCCTTATTGGTTTTGGATTCTATAAAAGACAAGTTCTTGTATGACAAGTTTGGGATCTATAAATATCAACTCTAATAAGATTTCAGAGTGTGAAAAATCAGAGATAAATTTGTACCAATACAAGATAGAGCAATTGAGAGAGATTGAGAGAGAATTCTCTATTATAGTTCTTTATCTTTTTCATAGTGAATTTGTTTGGTGTCCTCCATGGATATAGCCCTAAGATTTAGGTGAACCATGTACATCTTGTGTTCTTGTGTGTGATTTTTTTATTCTTCATGATTGCTTGTTTATTCCTTGAACAGTGTTATTTATTTTGCTTTTCCGCCACAACAACTGGTATCAAATCTAGTTGATTGTGCAGTGCAACTCCAACAACTAGTATTAGAGCCAAAGGTGAAGGAGATCTAAAAAACACAAGAAGTCTCAACATGTGCTACAACGGGCTTCAGTTGTAGGTGGAGTCAATCGGCTTGGTTACATGGCATGGAGCTTGAGTAGTCAAGGTAGAGTCTTGGGCTTTTGACTGATTGAGCAACGTATAGTGGGGATAATCCGAGTTCTGCAATAAGATCGAGAAGATTGAAGTGGCAGAGAATTGTCCAGATTCAATTGCCATGAGAAGTGATGATTGACATAATAGAATTTGAACCAAGGTGGAGATTGTTTGAAATTATGTCTCAAATTCCCATTATTAGTTTCTATTTTAGAGTGTATTTTTATGATAATTTCTTATAGAGATGTGAATTGGGCTATAAGAAATTGTAATCCTTGTCCACAAAGGAATTGGGTATGTGACTCTATAAATGGATACTTGGGCTATTGTTAAGAGTGATGCGTTGAGAGATGTAGTCTTATGAGGGAGTACGTTGATGGTAGGGGGAGTTACGGGTTTGATAGAGTGAACACGGATGGTGAGAGAGAGTCTCGTGGAGTACACGGAGAACTCGGTCAAGAGTTTGTGTGCATGGTCCGGTGTTAAAATTCTCTACTATTGTAATATCTCTACATATATAGTGAATCTCTTCTCATCCGTGGATGTAACCCTGATTTTGGGTGAACCACGTATATATCTTGTGTTATGGTTTGAATTGTTATTTTCTTTCTTTCTTTTGCTTCCGTTGTGCCCCAACTGTTTCTCTATGATTGTTAACTTTAAGTTTGTATGAAGATGGTATCATCCTCTTCACCTCATATCATGCACAGTTAATAAGAAAGAACAAATTAAATTAACAATTAATGGTCCCATCACTACTACTTTCAATATATATTCTAGCTATAACTAGAAGCTTAATTATTAATTTCCACAATTGAATTATATATATGGGTCAACAGAAGGCCTCAAAGACATTAAATACTTGTCAAAATATTTAGATATTAAAGTTTATTACACTCTTTCTAGCCGCCTAAGCTTTTGACATAAATATATGATATGTGATTAACATCATATATATATGGAGCAAAACTTTGTCTAGTTGCAAAAATCTTTAATATCTAAAATGCATTATAAGCATGCATATATATATATATATATATATATATATATATATATATATATATATTGCAAAATAATTTGTACAGTTTTTATGTATATTAATACATATACCATGTACATACCTTATACCATTGTAGTTCTCTCTGCATTTTCATTGCTGCATCTTTAGCTTTGCTGAATACCTTGGGCTGGGACTGTTGTTCTCCTTGATTTTTTGAATCTTCCTTTGAAAGTAGTCCTCCCCATATGTATTGATCATCTGTTACTAGTGGGCATGCAGCTACATGTAAAATGGTGTTTGATTTTACCAGTTTTCCAGCAATTTTGTTTCTCTGTTGAGTATTTAAATCATAAATAAGGTTCCATATTTTCTCCTCACGCCAAGCAACTGCAATGTGAAATATACTTCCACTATCCTCATCCGCCATAACAAAGCAGGATTTGACCTCAGCATTTCCTCAACAAATTAATTCAACATTTCCACATTTAATGGCCCCAAAGTATACTCCAACATGATTAGGATCAAAAGTCCACCTTGGGGAACACATCTTGCTCAGTAGTTCTTGGGCTTCCTTGTTTTTTTTCTTCATTTTCCGTACTTCAGCCACAATATCTGCAATTCTTATTCGAGTAGAAATATTATTAAAAAATAAAATTAATTTAAAAGTAGTGGGAAATTAAGCAGAAACCATATGAATAGTTGTACCCTTGTACGTACTTATAACAACCTTTAATTCTTTCACAAAATGGACCACTGTTATACATCAGAAAAAAAGGGATATTGCTGAGCAAAACATATCTAATTACATTAAAAAGTGAAGAATAACAAAACTTTGGCTCATTTCGGCACAGTAAAAATAATTAAATCACAAACAAACGAGATTGAATGACAAAACAAATAATAATAATAATAACACAATGCTTAACGTGATTCGACCCTACCTTGCTATGTCAACATAAAGAAGAAATCTACTATAGGAAAGAGAATACTATTTTATTTATTTATTTATTTATTTTTATTTTTTCAATGAAGATGTACAATTATAGAGATTACCCACTCAATCATTATCTTATGAAAAATCACATTAGTAGAGTCATTGCACACCGGATCATGTATACACTCTTTACTCGAGTAAGTGACAGTGTAATGGTTTACCCCTTTTCAAATTTTATCTTATATATATATATATATTTATGTCAATTGTTTATTTTAAGAGAGGTATTGTGGACTTTTTCTATGCAAGAGGCATGGAGGGAATTTGGTAGTAGTTGGAGGGTGTTTTAGACATTGCACAAGGTTTTATGTAAGACTATCATGTGCGCCTGACACATAGGCTTGGCACTTGTCCACATTTGGCTTGTGATAGATATAATTCTATATGCATATGTGTGAGGAGAAGTTCGGCAGAAGTCAGTTTCGTTCCTTTTGCTTCTTTTTCATAGTCATTTTCTTAGAATGCATTTTTGGTGCCTTCGTATTGAGAATTTGATGTAACTTGGTGAATGAAAAATGTTTCTGGGGTTGTAAGCTTCCTTCTATTATCAAGTTTGTATACGTTTCCTCACTTTTGGGTTACAAGAGCTATCTTGGAAGAAGAGGGTCGGGTTATATTTTAAAGGAATAGTGTTCATCATTTTTCTCCATTTTGTGGCTTTAATCCTTCCTTTGTGTGGCTTTTGGATTATTCTAGCAAAGTTTCAAGCTTCTTTTGAAATTTAAAGGTTTAATTGAGATTTCTCTATGTGGGAAGGTGTATTTGAATGCTAGAATTATTATTGAGCACTATTATTATTATTATAATATAAATGCGAGGAAGAAAACATGTTTTATGTGTTATGTTCATTAACAACGCAATTTAGAACATAATGTGATTATATGATGTTATTTTGTTAATGAGCATGCTAGTATGTTAAGAGAATTGCAATAACCATGTTTATTGTATATGGAACTGAGATTGGATAGTTGGTTTTAAAATGTTGTACATTATATCATTACAAATGTACATTCATTTTGCATGATTTTGGAATGAGTTTGGGAATGAAGACATCTCATTAAATGGTTTTTGAGAAAATAATTAGAAAAGAATGTGAATTGGGGTAAACCGGACGGCAAGGTGATGACTTGTGTCTGTGTAGTTAGTGGAATCTAGAGGAGACGTAGGGAAATACTCTACGGGTGGTTGAGTCGTTAGGGCCCAAATGGCGCTAAGGGGATAACCTAGGCCAGTGATAGATGACAAATTTTCTCTTCGAGGTGCCAGGGGGATGACTAGGACCGGGTTACACTAACTATGTGATTGTAGGGTTGTTGGATGAGGTTTCAGGAAGTGGAAAGTGTCTTTGGTATTGGCATTAGCATTGCATTGCACTTCACTTTATTATCTCACATGATATTATGTTTTCCCGAGCCTATATGATTCATTTATCTTGTATCTGTTCTATGTTTGGATTTATCGAGGTGTTAAGGAGTGCGCTTTAGGCAACTCCCGTTGAGTTGTGGTTGCTCATTCCTATTTTATACATATCTTTTCAGGTCGTGGCAAGCATGTCGTGGAGGATGTTCCTCCTCAGCTATAGATAGAGTCAGGGCGTGTGGTTGTGGTATTTCTTCTGTATAACAGACAATGTATAATAGTGAGACAATATGTTGTATAAATTTAGTTCAGTACATTCATGTTGTGTAATAAACTTTATTACAGACTTTGAGACCTTACAGTTGTAAATGATGTATCTTATTTGTATACTTTCTTGCATGGAATTGTAATAGAAAAAGGATAGGTGGATGGTGTATATGTGAGACAGGTTACAGGGATGTTGGTATTTGAGATTGTGGTTATTTGTGGGGGTAATTTACACAGACCTCCCCTATGGTTTGCCATAATTACATGCAACACCCTTCCTGTTTTGAAAATTATGCGGACCTCCCCTACTTTTGAAAATATCCTACACGGACCTCCCTTATGTGTGACGGACCGTTAAATACATTAACGGACTTGTCAAAATTACTGAAATACCCTCTCGTTGATATTTGAAATTACTAAACTACCCATATATTATTGAGTAAGCATGACATCAGCTTGTCTTCTCCAAAAGCGCTGCACTAGCAGACCCTTCTCAAAGTTAGGGTTTACATACAAATCCAAGAAATTAGAAGTTTATTATCCAAATCAAAGTTACCAAAATCACAATTACCAAAAATAAAAATCATCACCAAAATCAGTGCTTTCCAACGAAAAATTCTGATAATTAAATCAAAGTTACCAAAATCACAATTACCAAAATCAAAATCACAAATCCAAGAAACTAGAAATTAATAATCCAAATCAAAGTTACCAAAATCATAATTACCAAAATCAAAATCAAAATCATCACCAAAACCAGTGCCTTCTAACGAAAAATTCTGATAATTCTGGTCAGAAGCCAAGAAACTGGAAGGCGGCATTACCATCTGATCCACAGCCGCTTGATTCATGATCAAATTATTTGCTTCCATTGCCATCTGATCCACAGCCAATTGATTCATGATGGGTATTTTGGATGAATTTTGCAGTAGAGGTGGTGTTTATGGGCGGCGGCGGTGAAGAGAAAAGGTTAGTTTAGAGAGAAAAAGAGAGGAAAGAGAGTAAAGGTTGAGAGGAGAGAGACAGTAAAGGCCGTCTAAAAAAAGAAAAAACAACAAAATTAAAGTGCTTGGGATCTCAGTGATCCTTCTTATCCAAAATGTGAAATTATCAAATTTTCTTTCTCGCATAGGGACCTGGAGAAGACCTCGAGCTGTCGTCGCTCTGGCGTCCTACAAAAATGCACCGCCATCACCGGCGTCCTACAAAAATGCCACGGAGGACTACGTGGCACCGAAGATCATACTAGGGAAGGGCCACGACTTCGCCGTGGATTGAAAAAGTCACCGGAGCTCACCACCGTTGAGGGACTTGAACGGTTATATATGTGTGTGTGCGTGTATATATATATATATATATATATATATATATATATATATATAGACAAAGGTGTTTTAGGAATTTTTAAAAAAATAGTAGATGACATCATTAATTCCCGTCGTTGACTGGCGGTGACCGTAACGAAAGGGAAGTCCGCGTAATTTTCGAAACAGGAAGGGTGCTGCCTGTAATTATAGCAAACCATAGGAGAGGTCTGTGTAAATTACTCTTATTTGTGTGGTGTTCACAATCCGGTTTCGGTCTTGGGGCGTGACAGACAGATACCTAAATCTTTCACGATCTAATTCGCCATGAGAGCCCTCATCGTCATCCCACTTCTACCAACTCATGTTAGGTTGTGTCTCAAGTTATTGAAGATTGCTAAATGCTGAAGAGGTTCCATCTGTTCAACTTGTTGTACATTAATGAATATATGTACGTGTTTACTTTTTTAAATATATTCATAGTATACCGTATTTTTTAATTCGCAGTGGAACCACATATATGTTGTTATAATTTAAAAAGTAACTTTTCAAATAATAATATTATAATATAATTATTAAGAAAATTTAAAAGTTTATTTAAACAAGGGACTATAGAAATATATATCATGATTTAAAATAAATTTATTAATGCAAAATATGCAATATGTCACTTTTTTTTTTTTTTTGGTTAATCATGATATTTTTTAATAAAATATATTAATAACAATATATAGAACATATATAATAATTATTTAAATTAATCCATACATTATACATACATACATATTAATATATATATATATATATATATATATATATATATATATATTAAGCATTGTGGTTTCGTATTGTCCATATCCATGTTTCATAGAGGAAGATGAATTTGTATTGGGTAACTGCGTCTTTTTAAGGTCCGGGTTTTTATCAACCGTGAATAATGGAAGGTGAACAACAAGAAGAGAAAAAATGGAAGAAGAAATTGAGGAAATAATGGTGGAATAAGAGGGACCGGAATGAGAAGAAAATGAACAGTCTTTTTAAGGTCGGGGTTTTCATCAAGTGGGAGAAAAAATGGAAGAAGAAATTGGAGAAACAATGGTGAAATGAGAGGGACAGGGGAGAAGAAAATGATCGAACAGGGGTAGAGAGAAAACTTTCTGCAGAAAATGACTGGTTCAAAAGTCAACAAGGCTCACATCCTATCTGCCACATCTTACTTTTTATCCCCAACTTAGCGTTTAAAGTAAACAGCAATCACATGATCTATTGACCCATCCCAAACGCGACCTTAACTTCAGGACATTTACAGGGATAGCAACTTCAGAGGATGCTCGCCGGCTTGTTTTATGATTTGTGATTCTTGTGAAACCAACTCCTGTTTTATTTTTTTGCTTCCTTATATATCACTGATTGTATTTAAATTCATAATATAGTACTCTAAAGTTCACTGATAAAGAAAGAAGGCAAGCATGGGACTTTATTTGAGTCAAAAATTTGAGTCACGGGAGCTAAAAGTTCACTGATAA
Source organism: Cornus florida (assembly GCF_030987335.1). Taxonomy (NCBI): domain Eukaryota; kingdom Viridiplantae; phylum Streptophyta; class Magnoliopsida; order Cornales; family Cornaceae; genus Cornus; species Cornus florida. The sequence continues at coordinate 72,568,744 of NW_026775579.1, read as the reverse complement.
AGGAAGCTCCTATAGAACTGAACACGGTCACGGGAGCTGAAAATATGAACTCAATACCTTGGTTTTAGAGTTCAAGCAATCATTGTGACATATCATATGGAAATTTTAGGGTCATTCTAGCTTCAAGTGGTACTACTTTTTCATCCTCAAGGATGAAGGGTTCGAACGTAAATTTAATTAAAAATAAGTATTTGAGGGTGAACAATTATGTGTAATAATTTAGTGTCCAATTAATAATTCACTAATTCATTTCCCTATCTTCATACCTTGCCATTATTTTGTGATGATTTGTATGCGTTTATTTTACTTTCTTGCAGTTCTGGAATCTATAACCATTGATAGTCAAACATCAATCAATTTTGCCTAGTCTAATTGATGATGGGTTGGTAACTTGGTAGGCCCACGATTCAGCCTAGTCCAATTGATGATGGGTTGGTAGGCCAGTGATTATTACCCCCAAGTCCACTTAAATTTAATTCAGTGCAACTTGATCCCTCCTAAAGCAAGTCCACTTAAATTTCTTGTTTGAGAGTGAAACTTGAACATTGTTGGCATTCTCTTTTTGGCCAAGATCTCACAGAAATTGATCAATACAATTTTCTATTATTTTAGTGACACGTAAGACAAGTGGACCAAAAAAAAAAAAAAAAAAAAAAAAAGAATTACCTGACCACTCTATAGAATCTACCAAGAGATACAAAGTAAGGATAACAAGAAGAATTCTTTTTTAAGAATTCAAAAGCTTAAGTATCATTCAAATTCATCAAAAATTGCCTTTTAATACATCAATAATAGCTTAAATAGATATGGCAAGGAAGGATCCTCCAACAATAGGTAGATTTTTAAAACAAACTATATAAAACCAAAGCAAAGAAAATGAAAAGACATAAAATTTCATTTTCATAAATTAAGGAAGAGAATATACAACTAGATGTCAAAATCACACACTTTTTCACTCTTTTCTCCTCACTTTTTTGTTCTTTTCTGGATTAAGAACAAACACCAGGACCCCTTTCTTCTTAAGGCTGCATTAACAGGAATTACATATACTCTCTCCTCTTTTCACAACACTTACCGCCCTTACATTTTTCTTCTCTCTCTAAACATCTCACACTCATCTCTATTCATAGTCTTCAAACCCAATTTCTTGTTGGACAAGTATTTCCCAATTTGCCTACAAAGAGTGATCATGTCAGTTTTTTACTCTAAAATAACAATCTTCTAGCTTCCACGTCTAATTGGTTCAAATTTTCTTGAACTAGTTCAATTGGGGTTACAATTACGTTCAACTAGTTTAAGAAAAAGATGAAGGGGTCAGTTCTAAATAAACATATTCACTTATGTCATAATGTTACTCGTACATCAAATTCGAGCCACAAAACCCAACAATCTCCACATTGACTTGAATTCGGTCTTTATGTGCTTTAATTCAATTTTCACGTGCTCCTCCATAACTCCACCTCAAACAAAGATATCTTAATAGCTCCATCTCAACTAAAGACCTCTCCACCTCAAAATAAATACTCAAACCAGATACTATGATGGAAATTGAGAAATTCTCTAACAATCTGCCTACCTTACCACTTCAAGAGCATTTAAAAGCTAGCTATAAGCAATTGAGCACTTGAGCATTTCAGATCACATGCAATAATTCAATATTAAGCACACTGTTCTATTCGGCCGATCATTTCTGTTATTTTGTGGCCTTGGGCTTTTCCTTTGGGCCCGTTGGGCTTTGTAGCTACAGCCCAAGGTTGAGCCCATTGTAATTACTCCTACTTATTTATAATACTTGTTTAACCTTTCAAATATATTTATATATACAAGGTAGAAGTGTTATTATAAACTTATATGTGATTCCTTCCTTATATTCCTAGCATAAAGACCCCACATTTATTAAAGGGTGGTTTGAGTTCTTGGTTTTTTTTTTTTTTATTATGAAAAGTTAAGCAACTGATATAAATAAATAATAATTACAAGCGAGGCTTAGGCCAAACAAGTGACTAAGCCCAAAAAAGGAAGCAACCCAAAGGTACAATCCATCTTTTGAATATATATCGTTTATTTTTTTTTTTCTTTTGCTTGTTTATTTTAGTGTCTTTATCTGTTTGTTTCAAACTCTATCCTGAATTAATGAGGCAACATAATTCGTTTTCATGACATTAACATAATCTGTTTATTCTCAAAGCCATTTCTTAGTGTAGGTAATTGTTCTCGCACAAAAGATCTTTCTCTCTCTCTCTTTTTCTTTTTTATTTTTTAATTTTTTTATCGTAAACAGTAATACCAAACACAAATTTTCTGCTAATTTCACCATGCCAATTCCTTTGAATCATCCCAAACTAGGACTGAGACGGCGATCAAAACCACATTGGAATTTTCGCATTGCATTGGAGTTCTCAAAAAATCTCAACTTATTAACTATAAACTCCTCAAATTAAACAAGTATCACCACAACATACCTCTTGAGATTAAGAACTGCTCATATATAACTAGAATTTGTTCACATAAATATGTTTGGTTCCAACCACACACACATATGACATATATATATATATATCTTCCTTCGTTTTATTTTCAGGAGAGATGCATTAAATAATTGAGAAATTAAGAATTAGCCATTGCATATTTCAGAAATATATAAGCACACTCTTATTCTGCTTGAAGCATATATCATCCATATAATTACAAGTACAAAGAGCAATTTATTGAACCACACCACATCACAAGCATTAATTGCATAATAATATTTAATTATACCTACAGGCTCATTCGAGTTTTGGAGGATCATGTAGGTTGTGGAATAAGGGACATTTTGTTTTCTGTTTGAAGAGACCTTGTCCATAGGTAGATAAGACTAGGTTTACAAACAGTGGAAGTTGCAACCAACCAAATATGATTGCTGGGACACTAGCTGCCCCAGCAAACAAAGTGATTGGAGTAGTAGACCAACTAATTCGTTTACCAAGCTCCATAATAAGAGTGACACCAAAAGCTACCATCATGGTTGCAATAGAGATGAAAAGGGTGGTCAAACCAATTATCAGTCTCGTGTGTAATGACCATCGGAAACTTTGTTGGATATAACGTGAAGTGATAATGCTCAAGAACATTAGCAATGAAGTGGTTGAAGTCAATAGAGAGATTGCGTTTGCTATAGCGTACACCATAAATAAGGTATACTTTAGGAACACCGGATTCCCCGATTCATCGGTGCCACCAGGTAATGTGAAGGCTGCTGCAAACATAACAGTGACAATGAGAGCCGCAACGATTGTAAATGATCCTGCTGTATCTCTCATCCATTGTTCTCCTTCTTTCAATAATTCATTGTGATAGCTTGCGTGCAAATCTGAAGGAGTTTCTCCATGATTGTTAGCTTTAAGTTTGTATGAAGATGGTACCATCCTCTTCACCTCCTATCATGCATAGTTAATAAGAAAGAACAAATTAAATTAACAATTAATGGAAGTTCCCATCTCTACTACTTTCAATATATATATATATTCTAGTTATAACAAGAAGCTTAATTATTAATTTCCACAATTGAATTATATATATGGGTTCAAAAGATCGAAGGCCTCAAAGACATTAAATACTTGTCAAAATATTTAGATATTAACGTTTATTACACTCTTTCTAGCCGTCTAAGCTTTTGACGTAGATCATATATGATTAATATCATATATATGTGGAGCAAAACATTGTCTAGTTGCAAAAATCTTTAATGTCTAAAATGCACTATAAGCATGCATATATATATATATATTGCAAAATAATTTGTACATTTTTTATGTATATTAATACATATATAATTATATTTATGTATATTACCACCTACCTCGTACCATTGTAGTTCTCTCTGCATTTTCATAGCTGCATCTCGAGCTTTGCTGAATACCTTCGGTTGGGACTGTTGTTCTCCTTGATTTTTTGAATCTTCCTTTGAAAGTAGTCCTCCCCCTATGTATCGATCATCTGTTACTAGTGGGCATGCAGCTATATGTAATATGGTGTTTGATTTTACCAGTCTTCCAGCAATTTTGTTTCTTTGTTGAGTATTTAAACCATAAATGAGGTTCCATATTTTCTCCTCACGCCAAGCAACTGCAATGTGAAATATACTTCCACTATCTTCATCCCCCCACAACAAAGCAGGATTCGACCTCAGCACTTCCTCAACAAATTCAACATTCCCACATTTGATGGCCTTTTTTATGGCCTCAAAGTATACTCCAACATATTTAGAGTCAAAAGTCCACCTTGGGGAACACATCTTGCTCAATAGTTCATGGGCTTCCATGTTTTTTTTCTTCATTTTCCGTGCTTCAGCCATAATATCTACAATTTTTATTCGAGTAGAAATATTATTAAAAAATAAAATTAATTTAAAAGTAGTGGGAAATTAAGCAGTAGCCATATGAATAGTAGTACCCTCGTACGTACTTATAACAACCTTTAATTCTTTTACAAAATCGACCACTGTTATACATCAGAAAAAGGATATTGCTGAGCAGAACATATCTAATTACATTAAAAAGTGAAGAATAACAAAACTTTGGCGGTTCCATTTCGGCACAGCAGAAATAATTAAATCACAAACAAACGAGATTGAATGACAAAACAAATAATAATAATAATAATAATAATAATAATAACACAATACTTAACGTAATTCACCCTATCCTGCTTATGTCCACATAAAGAAGAAATTCTACTGTGGGGAAGAGAATACTTTTTTTTTTTGTTTTTTTTTCCCCTTATTTAGTGAAGACGTACAATTATAGAGATTACCCACTCAATCATTATCTCATGAAAAATCATATTAGTAAAGTCATTGGACACCGGATCATGTACACACTCTTTACTCGGGTAAGTGACAGATACCTGAACCTTTCACGATCTAATTCGCCATGAGAACCCTCATCGTCATCCCTTTTCTAACAACTCATGTTGGGTTGTGTCTCAAATTATTGAAGATTGCTGAATGCTGAAGAGGTTCCATCTGTTCAACTTGTAGTACCAGTCGCATTTAACTCGAATTGGTCACACTTGCTTGACATGTGCGAGAATCATTTTTGTATCTGAGAAATTGTTTTCCTATAGACTATAGACTTGTAGGGCAAGTTGTTTCTTTTTTTTTAAAAGAAAGGAATTTGATTATAAGAAGATAATTAATGACAACCGAGGAATTGTAATCCTTCTCCAACATTTCCACATTTGATGGCTTTTTTTATGGCCTCAAAGTATACTCCAACATGTTTAGGGTCAAAAGTCCACCTTGGGGAACACATCTTGCTCAGTAGTCCATGGGCTTCCATGTTTTTTTTCTTCATTTTCCGTACTTCAGCCATAATATCTGTAATTCTTATTCGAGTAGAAATATTATTAAAAAATAAAATTAATTTAAAAGTAGTGGGAAATTAAGCAGTAACCATATGAATATTAGTACCCTCGTATGTACTTATAACCACCTTTAATTCTTTCACAAAATGGACCACTGTTATACATCAGAAAAAAGGATATTGCTGAGCAGAACACATCTAATTACATTAAAAAGTGAAGAATAACAAAACTTTGGCCCATTTCGGCACAACAAAAACAATTAAATCACAAACAAACGAGATTGAAAATAATAATAACACAATGCTTAACGTGATTCGGCCCTACCCTGCCTATGTCCACATAAAGAAGAAATTCTACTATGGGGAAAAGAATACAATTTTTTTTTTTTTTCTTCTTTAGTGAAGACGTACAATTATAGAGATTACCCACTCAATCATTATCTCAAATTATTAAAGATTACTGAATGTTGAAGAGGTTTCATTTGTTCAACTTGTTTTAGTACTGGCCGCATATGATATGGAATTGTGTGTTGGAAACGGGGGCATTAAAAACATAAACTTTGGATGAGATTTGAAATAGATTTCGCTAATAATTTTTTACGGATTTCTAGACAAGCGCGTTTCTCTCCGCAAGGAGATGAACGTAGTATATTTACTTTCTGAAATCCGTTTCCGGATGAATGAGAAATTAGCTCCAAAGTGTGGTGTTTTGATAAGCCTAAATGGGTATGCAAAATGTGGGAAGTGTTTGTCCCACATGGAAAAAATGTTGAAACAAATTGAAATTTAAATAAGCTGAGTTTAGGATTTGGGCTTGGGCTTGGGCTTGCGCTTGGGCCTACTTGTAAAGTCCAAATTATTCTTTTTTGGAATTTTAGATTGGGCCTAATTTTGGGCTGGGCTTATTTAAATGGGTTTCACAAATGAGTGAGTTTTTGGGTGGTTGGTTTTTTGAATTAAAAAAACTACTTTTTAGTTTTTCTAAAAGGTTACACCTTTTAAATTAAAAAACCATATTTTAGTTTTTCTAAAGGGTTACACCTTTTAAATTAAAAAACCACTTTTTAGTTTTTTCAAAGGGTTACACCTTTTTCCGAACCATCATGACCCATGGTTGCACCCACTCGAAAAGGCACATTGCAACCTATTGGAATGGATGTGTCTATTGGTGAACAGACACCACGTGAACCATTGCAATCTATTGGAATAGATGTGTCTAGTGGTGAACAGACACCATGTGAACTATTGCAACCTATTGCAATGGTTGTGTCCAATAATGAAGAGATACACCTCATCCGAAAAGACATTTCTGTTTCTATAAATACCCCCCTTTGGATCATTTGCAAATTGTTCATTTTCATTTTCTTCTATCTCCCTCTCTAGACTTGAACTCAACCCAAGTGGGTTCAAACCATAGGTTAAGTGGTCCGAACCACTTAGACCCTAATCCAATTTCATCGAGCCATATTAAGATTGGTCCGAACCACTTGATTCGAATTGCACCCAATTCAGCATTTATATAGCATAGATGCATTTTTAAGTCAGAGAGAGTATTACACGGAGAAGGTTCGCCGTATCCACGAGTTTATAGTGCTGCTACTGGTGGATGTAGACCATTGTATCCTGGGAGATAGACGCCACTGAGTCCGTTAGCACCATAAAGGGGCGAATCTGTCTTAAGGACATAGTATCCAATACTAGCCTCGGTCCAGGTTTATTCCTTGCATATTATTATTATTTTATTGCTTTATTTTGCATATTTAATTAAATATAGAGTTGCATATTTAATTAATGATTTATTAGCATATTGTTAATTATCTCATGATATATTAGTATAAGGGTTATTATATCTTAAAAGTCACATTAAGCATATATTTTTCCAACAATCTTAAGACAGACTCCTTCCTTGCGTAGATTTTATTATATGTTTCTACTTAAGATATAAACAAGTAGATATTATACTAATACTTGAGATATAATAAAATAATGTTATATACATTATTATATGATAATATGTTAAATATTAATGCATTCAATATTATGTGAAATTGAAGCATGTTATATAAGTAGATTATTGAATTATTCAATATTGGTTGAATTATTTAATTTTGTAATATGATATTATGAAGTATATGACATTACCTTAAACATGTACCAACTAGAGGTGGAAAAAAGTACTTCATTACTTTTATCATTGGTTGCACAAGATACCGTTATGTGTATTTGCCACGAAGCAAAGATGAAACCTTAGAAATGTGACATCATATGAATTATGGAGAGGTTGAAAACCTTTCTATAAATTCTTAAAAGTGGGTGTGTCTATTTAAGGTTGCAGATCCTACTCTTATGAAAGGTTAAAGTGGTCTTAAAATGTGACAACCTTGTAGGTGAGTGTGTCGTGGAAGGGTGCAAGAGGCACTAACAGGCTACCACACTAGGCGAGTTACAAGTGCACAGTCCCCACACTTAAAATCTTTGATAGGTTATGCTCATAACAGTATTGCGTATCATTTCTTGTGTATAAATCATACAATGAAAATAAAGATGAGCTTAGAGGTAGTAAGAAGGTTAGAACGTCTAAATCTTTTATTCCTGATTTTCTAGCATGTTTATTGGAGAATAAGCCACAAAACTTTAAGGAAGCAAATTCTTCTCTTGATTATTATTATTTCTTATATTAATTATGTGATATAATTAATCATGTGATATAATATGAAATTATATTGTTATGCAAGTTTAATATTATTTTTATAAATGTTTACTTTCAATTGATACTATAATATTGAACTATGTAGTTGAATTACTTAACGTGTATTGTAATTCAAATTTACAACATAATTTATTTAATATGTGATATTACTGAATTTTGTATGAATGGACTAGTCCAACTATGTCAACTCTTCTGATAGTCAAAGGAAAACGATCTATACTAGTGTTTAAGACACGTATAGCTATAAATGGGCTGAATCAGAGAAAATTTTCCAATAACTCGAAAGAATTTAATGGAAAATGTTATGGATACACTAAGCAAATACACCTAGACAAGTTAAATCAAGCTAGTTAGCTCTAATATACAATTTAGCTAAAAGCTAAAATGTTATTGAATTACAAACTAGTTAGCTTAGGTATAAGCTAAAATGATTAATGAGGTGCACAAAACCTAAGAGGAAGATGAAAAACTCTCAGTTGGTTCTAGCTCTTAACTTGATAGTAAAAAAACATAAGGGTGATGAGTAGCCATTTTAGCCATAAGCTATTTGAGTTATTCATCATATCTGCTCATGTAGGAGGGAATAATACTACTTGTAAAGTAGTAATTTTTGAAGAACATTCTTCAAAACAAATTACTCTACTACCAAGATAGACCACTTAGATAAGTGTGTACTAAAGTTATGAGCTACTAGAATTGCTAGCTAAATAAACTTAACTTCAAGCTAGCGGTAATAACTGAAAAGTGGGTGCTCATCATAACTTAGTAGTGAGATATGAGAAGAGTGTGTAATAATACTTGAGAAGTGAGTGCTCACTCTGTGGTGATTGTATCCAAAACTTAAATAATAAGATAATTATTTGCTTAAATGATTGAGTTATGTGATGTGTGACACATGAAAGGTTATGACATGTTAATATGACTAACTTAACATGAATAACTCAATTCATAAATACAAGAGATGTAGAAGCAAATATTAATTAAAGCCCATATCTCTAGCATTAATTCACAGCAACGTCAGTAACATATTATAAAAACAAGTTAGAGATAAAGTGAATACATATGCACTAGAGACTGTTAGACATGCTTGTTGAAAAACGAATATAGAATCTTGGAAAGGTAGATGGGGTGAAATATTTAATATATGGTATTTCAAGAGTTAGAAAACCATAAGAAATATATCATATATAAAATTTCAGGATTATCTCAAAGTTGTGGGGGGATATTGTCCATAGATAAAATTTGCTATGAGTTACCTCACCAAATAAGAAATACTTATAAATGTAGGGTTCTTAATCCTAAGAAATTTTGGATAGAACCAAAAATCATTTATAGTATTATAACAATAGTGCATGTTATTTCCTATGAGGAAAATATTATGGAACAACTAGAAAAGTTATTTTTTCAGCGGAAGAGCTGAGTTATTTGTTCTAGTTGAAGAGTAAAGTGTGTAAGCTTATAAGTCCTTGAGTGGATTAAAGCTAGTACCAAGACAATGACATAAATGTGTTGTATAAGTCATTGTGCAGGTGCAAAATTTCGCTCAACCAATAATGATTAAGAAAAATAAAACAACTCACTCAACAAATAATAAAAATAAACAAGAACCGTATAAAGATAAGCGTAGAATTGCTTGATCCCTTTATTGGAGGTCTAAGCCTCTATTTATATACAAAAGATTGTAAAATTATTGTAGGACTCGCGTTACTTGTCCTCTAATTCTTTCTATATAAACATTCTTTACTAATAGAGTTCTTTCCATTGTCTAATTTTCTATGCATAGAACTTGCTTTGTACAGAACTTTCTATCTCAGAATTTTCCTTCTATGGTAAATCCTTCAACTGGTAGGACTTGTGCATTCTTGAATAACTGGGCTGAACATACTTTGATCCGGCTGGGCTTGAATAACGGACCGGATGTTAAATATTAACAAGTTGGGCTGATGACCTCTTAATTCGGCCTTGATGGAGGTTGGAAGACAAATAACAGTGGTCTTGGGCTAAAAATACACTCAATTTGGGCTTGAGCATGACGGGCCTTTGGAAGATAGATTTACATCTGTGATGACGTGGAATATTCTTATTGGAGGGAGTTTTTTTCCCTCCACACTTTGCCCCAAATTTCATTTTTAATTGAGTGACGGCTCCCATTAAAGAGGGAATTGAAACCGGTTTTTTACTTTGCTTCAGAGACGGTTCAAGAACTTTCATTATTACTCCGTCGTACAAGATTCTACAAGAGTTATATTCGCCCTAGCTGCACTCCTGCGTTCTTCATTCCATCGCCTTGTCAGGTTAGTTTTTTTTCGCATCTTTCTCTTCAATCTTTCATTATGAGTACTTCATCTACTCTCGAACGTATAGACATTGGGGATTCTGAATCCACACCTTCATCTTCCCCCATTCGCATTAGGGTTCCCCCTCTTAGGGTTTCTACAGATCGTCTTTCGTTGAATCAATTAGGTACTTCCCCCCTTCCATCCGAGACATCCACCTCAGGCTCTGATAATGTTCTTACTCATGAAGAGAGGAAAGCAATCATCTCTATTCGCCGCATCAAGTTCTCTGTTGCTTCGGTAATGGAAGAATTTGATATTCCTGAGGGAGTAGAAATTGTAGAATATCCCGAGGGTGCCGATTTTACCTCCGGCGAAGGAATTGAAGAGAGTGAGTTGCTTCTTTCGGTCGGGCATCTTAGCGCCCTCCGGTTCCCTCTTCACCCCTTCTATCATTTAGTTTTCAACAAGTTAGGTCTTGCCCCCCTTCAGGTAAATCCTAATTTCTTTCGCATCCTTTCGGCACTGTTGGTGCGCCGGAAATTAGAGGCTCTGGATTTGACCTTTGCCGACCTCCTGCTTACTTATAATATATCTAAGCATGGGACCGAGCCTGGTCGCTTCTTTTTTACCTCTACCCTTCATCAGAGGATATGCACGAACCTTTCTTCATCTGAGAAGAAGTGGAAAGAAATGATGGTTATAGTTAAAGGAAAATGGTTCGTGCCCCAATCAATTACGCTCCCCATCCTGCGCAAGTTCGGGAAGTTAGGTATAGAATACTTAACCTCCCTTCATACCAAGTGTTCTGGCTGTTTTCCTTACCAAGTCTTAATGTTTCGCCGTACTTATGAGTTTCTTGGTGTTTTTTCAGCTACATTCCCATCCTCCGCAGCAAGGAACAGACTTTCTTTTCTTGAGGAACGAGTCTGGAGTGACCCCTCGCCTATCGAGGACCTGCTAACTTCTTCAAACCTCAAGGATATTGCCTCCAGTGCTGTTGCTGCAGACCTCATGGATCTGTCTCTACCATCCTTTGATAGTTTTCCCATGACTGAGGAGGAGATACGGAGGGCTGAGGCTTTAAAAAAGAAAGCCGAAGATGCCCAACCCTTGGTCGTTATTAGGTCTACTAAGGGTGAGGTGGAGGCTGAGGAACCACCAATGAAGAAATCTCGCCTCAACCCCCCATCCTCTGGCAAGGGCAAGGTCCCTTCTAAAAGCAGAGGGAAAAAGGCTAGAGAGGCCGAACCTGAAGATGAAGTCAGGGCATATGTTCTGGCTGAAACTGGGGCTCCTTGGACTCCTTCCTTCACCAGGGCTGACAAGTCAGTCCTGTATTCAGGGGATTCTGTGATCACAGACCCTTCAGCTGCACTGGCTGTGGCCCGAGGGATGTGGCTCCCAAAGGACGAGGAAGCCATCAGCCAAATGGGGTTGGAACAACTACTTCCCTCTGCCCCGGTCCGGGCCATAGAGGTTCGTATTGCTCCTTCAGAATTATGTTACTCTTGCTTACTTATGTTTCCATTTATGCTCATATTTGTTCCTCTGTTATCTTTTTATACAGAGTCTATACCACACCATGGCCCTCTGCGCCACTGCTGAAGCCCAATCCCTCTCCATTAAGAAGTTGGAGAAGGATCTTGACAATGCAGAGAAGAGAGCCACCACTGCCTCTACCAATCTGAAGATAGCTACTGAAGCCAAGGATGTGTATAAGAGGCAGTTGGCTGCCTCTGAGGCTAAGGTGGATTCTCTTCAGGCCGAAATTCAACGCCTGACCGAGACTCTTACTACTTGCTTCAAGGCGGGGAAGCAAATGTAGGGGCGCTACTCCTGTCTGGCACACCTAGCTAGTGCTAAAGCGTTCCGGTCTGGCTATAATCAAGGCTCAGGCCCTAAGACAATGGATCCGGACGCTTTTGACAAGCAGGTGGGGGTGCACTTCCCATATGATGAAGGGCCACAGGCTTTGGAAGCTGAAATCCGCTTTGCCGAGATGGTGAAGGCACACCTGAAGGGTACTCCTAGCTCTTCTGCCCCTGCGGCTTCAATTCCTTCTACCCCAAGTCCTACTGTAGTGGATGCTTTTGAATCTACTCCCTTCGATCCAAAGAGGAAGTAGAACCATGTATTTTGTTTTTATTGACAGTATATTTGGGATAATAAATATAATTTTTGTTTTAGGCTTTTAATACCTGATTTGTTTTTGCTGTATGCTTTTGATATTGTTCATACTTTTCTGACTGGTAATGTTTTTATGACAAACAAAACACATTGTCTTCATGCTTCGGATTTATGCTATCCAAGAAAAAGTAAGGATGATGGGAAGATGGAGATCCTTTTAACAGTTTAATTGACATCTCAAGATGATTCATATGGACAATGATCTAACTGTTAAGTGAACTCTTCTTGCCTTTGACTTGCCTGCAGTAGACGTATATATACTCTTTCTTTCTTGTGTGTTCCTGATGTGGGGTGGATTATGATGAACTTATGATATATCCACAGGGTATTAAAAACTTGGAGTCCGGAGGAAAAAGTTCTAATCCGGCCACCAGAGGTCTGAAGCGAATTGTTCCTCGGCACCGAGTCGTGGAGGAATATTGCTGAATAGGACACTTAGGGTCCGAAGCTGTCTCGGACACTTAGATCCGAGGCAAATTGTTCCTCGGCACTGAGTCGTGGAGGAATATTGCTGAATAGGACACTTAGGGTCTGAAGCTGTCTCGGACACTTAGGATCCGAGGCGAATTGTTCCTCGGCACTGAGTCGTGAAGGAATATTGCTGAATAGGACACTTAGGGTCCGAAGCTGTCTCGGATACTTAGGATCCTAAGCGAACTCGGACACTTAGGGTCCGAGGCGAATTGTGTGTTCGTTCTATCTTTAAATGATGTGGGACAATAGTAATACAAAAAATAAACCAACCACCCATAAAGAGCCACTTGGCATGATTGCTTTCTTTCGCCAATCAGTGTTTACCTTTTGCATAACAACAATGAAGTTGATCAAGGGAAATTTTGACAATCTCAAAGAGGGAAACTTGAATTTCATTAAACGAAATAAATTGAAATGAAAAACTTGTGATTGAAATTATTAAAAATTCCCAACTGTAACTGTAATAATCAACTGTAATTGTAATAGCCGTACCACTATGGTAACATCACGGCATATAGGTATGGATACCCCTTGTTATAAAAAGAGAAACATACATACGATATTGACAATGTTGGCTAGTGGTAATACCTTTTAAGGTGGATGGCATTCCATGGACGTGCAATAGGACGCCCATCAACTTCAGCCAACCGGTAAACTCCCTTCCCTACCACTTCGGTAATCCTGTAGGGTCCTGTCCAGTTGGGTTCCAACTTTTTAACATACGCTGTCTCCTGCTTCATAACCCAATCGCCAACCACGAACCTACGGTACCAGACACGCTTGTTATAACTGTTACACACCTGCTGTTGGTATGCCGCGAGCCGAATTGCTGCGGCATCTCTCATTTCGTCCACAAGATCAAGGCTATGTTCGAGTTGTTACTCATTGTTCCCTTCCAGTACTAAGGATGTCCGAAGGGTTGGGATTATTGACTCGGTAGGAATGACAGCTTCGGATCCATATGCCATAGCAATTCTCCCGTGGGTCGTCTTGGAGTGGTTCGATAGGCCCAGAGCACTTGGGGGAGATTCTCGTACCATTTTGTCTTCAATTTCTCCAATTTTTTCTTTAAGCACCCAAATATCGTGCGATTAGTTATTTCAGCTTGCCCATTGCCTTGTGGATGACTAACTGCAGCCAATTTTTGCAGGATTCCATGTTCGTTAAAGAACTTTCTTGTACTTCTGTTATCGAGGTTCTTACCATTATCCATTACGATGACTTTTGGTACCCCAAACCGGCAAATAATGTTGCTCCAAATGAAATGCTTTACTTCTTCATGGGTGACGCTAGAGAAGGCTTCAGCTTCCACCCACTTGGTGAAGTAATCCATAGCCAGAAGCACATGCTCCTTTTTTTTCCACGGTTTTGGGTAACGGTCCTACTACATCAATCGAAGCTACATTGGGCGAACGGCCATGGATTAGCCATGGCGTGCAAACCTTCGGCAGGTTGATGCTTTATTGGACCATGGCGCTGACACTTGTCACATCTTCTTGAGTATTCTTCGGCATTCCGAGCCAAGTATGGCCAAAAATAACCTTGGGTTAGAATTTTGTGTGCAAGGGATCTTCCTCCCGAGTGATTTCCACAATCTCCTTTATGAATTTGTTTTAGAATTGTGAGAGCCTCAGTAGGGGTTAAACACTTGAAATAAGGACCGGAGAATGACCTTCGGTATAACTAGTTATTGATGATTAAGTATTTAGCCGCGGTAAGCCTAAGCTTCCTTGCCTCAGCTTTTTGATTTGGGAGAACTCCCTCCTTGAGGTAGGCCTCGATTGGATCAATCCAGCATGGCTCGCGTGGAACTTCTGGGATCACCATCACCTCTTTTCGGGGATTAATGCTAGGTTCTTCGAGGACATCGATTGGAACAAGCCGAATCAACTCTTCGTCTGAAGATGATGCTGCTGCGGCCAATCGATCTGCTTCGGCATTTTCATCTCGTGGTACCTGATCGAATTCGATTTGATCGAACTCCCGGATGGCACTCTCTACAGTATCTTTGTATGACTTCATACGTTCCTCCTTGGGATAATAATGCCCTGTCACTTGATTGATCACAAGCTGTGAGTCACTAAAAACTTTTAAACACCGTACCTGTAGCTGTTTAGCTAGCCGAAGTCCGGCAAACAACGCCTCATACTCGGCCTCGTTATTAGTAGTTGGGAAATCTAGCCAAATTGACTGCTGCGGCTTGGTACCCTCGGGTGTTGTGATGTTAATCCCGGCCCCTGCCCTTTTTTGGTTAGAAGAGCCATCAACCCGTAACTCCCAGTACGACTCTTGAAGTGTCGGCTCCTCAGATTGATCTTCATACTCTAGTAAGAAATCCGCTACTGACTGCCTTTTGTGAGATACGTTTGGTGCATAGGTGATATCAAAAGAGCTAAGTTCAATAGCCCATTTTGTAATTCGACCAGACAAGTCTGGTTTAGCTAGGATAGCCCGTATAGGGTGATTTGTAAGTACCACTATGCTGTGAGATTCGAAGTAATGTCAAAATTTCCTCTTGGCATAAATTAACGCTAGGATTATCTTTTCCGTCTTGCTGTACCGTGTCTCGGCATCCGTCATCATTTTGCTTGTGTAAAAGATTGGGTGCTGAATTTTGCCTCCTTCTTTGATCAACACTGCGCTTGTTGCTACAGCTGATACTGCTAAGTACAGGATGAGAGTGTCTCCGGGCGTTGGAGCAGAAAGGATTGGGGGTTTTGTCATGTAGCTTTTCAATTGATTGAGAGCTTCCTGCTGCTGAGGTCCCCACATATCTTTGTTTTTGGATCGAATAGCATCAAAGAAAGGTTTATACTTATCAGATAATCGGGATATGAACCGGCTGAGGGCCGCAACTCAGCCAGTTAGAACTTGCACTTCCCTGCGGGTTTTTGGCTCTTGGTTCTGTATGAGTGCCTTTGCCTGAGTTGGGCTTACTTCTATTCCTCTTTTATTTACAATGTGCCCGAGGAACTGTCCTAAAGAGACGGCGAAGGAGCACTTGGTGGGGTTCAGCTTCATATTGTATCTCTTGAGAGTATCAAAGACCTCCTGGAGGTGCTTCGGGTGATCCTCTTTCCGTATACTTTTGACCACCATGTCATCGATATAGGCTTCAACTGTATTCCCCAGTAGATTATTGAAAATTTTATTGACAAGTCGCTGGTAGGTGGCTCCGGCATTCTTTAGACCGAAGGGCATCACTCTGTAGCAGTAAGGGCCCGTCTCTGTGATGAAAGCGATTTTCTCCTCATCTTCAGGATTCATGGGAAACTGATTATAGCCGGAGTATGCATCGAGGAATGTGAGCCTCTCATAACCTGTCGTAGCATCCACCATTTGATCAATCTTGGGTAGAGGGAAGCTATCTTTTGGGCAAGCTTTGTTAAGGTTGGTATAATCTACGCATACCCTCCATTTCCCATTCTTCTTTTGAACGACTACTATATTTGAGAGCCATTGTGGGTATTGCACATCTCGAATGAATCCTACTTGTAATAGTTTATTTACTTCCTCGGCTATTATGCGATTCCGTTCAGGTGCGAACCGTCGGTGCCTCTGCTTGACTGGCCTGAATTCTGGGTTAACCCTCAAACTATGGCATGAGACCGTAGGATCGATCCCTACCATGTCCAAGTGATCCCAGGCAAAGACATCCGAATTGCACCGAATGACCCTGATCAATGCTTCCTTCTCTTCGGCTGTGCAAGATGAGCCAATGTAGGTGACCTTCTGAGGGTCTCCGAGGACTACCTCTATAGCTTCGAGGGACTCCTCGGTAGGTGCTTCAGCCTCGGCTTCTTCCTCTGCCTTGAGATACTTGGGCAGATGATACTGTAACTGCTATTTGATTGCGTCTTTGAGATTCGCCTCTGACTGAGGTGATTTCGATGCCTGCTTTGCTTTATATAGCGTTAGCATGTAACATTCTTTTGCAGCAACCTGGTCTCCCTAGAGGTCGATGACCTCTCTGCCATCTGGGGATAAACACATCATTACTTGATGAAGGGTAGAGGGGACTCCGTTCATACGATGGATCCAACCTCTCCCCATAATGAGGTTATAAGATGGATGAATCTCCGTCACGACAAAGTTCTCCTTCAGAGTCCTCTTTGCTGTAGTAACGGATAGATCGATCACCCCAAGCGAATTCACCTTAGTACCATCAAACCCCATTAGGGGGCTGGAAGTTGGCCTGATGGACGATGGTGAAACCCCCAGCTGATCGAAGGCTGCTTTTGTAATGATGTTGGCGCTATTTCCCAGATCTATCAGCACCCTCCTAATCATATAATTTGCCATTAGGAGGCTGATGACCAAGGGGTCTTCATGCGGGCGCTGGACTCTAGACAGATCATTGTTACCGAATCCAATGTTGATGCTGCCTGGCGCAACTGTGTTTACTGAAGACAATCTCGTAACTTATGAGCCTCTCTCAGCCTAGATCTGTACAACTCTTTAGACTCTTCATCATCCTCTGGCCTTCCGTGTATGGCATGGATAACCTTTACCTGACCGCCCTCTACCCGTCGAGGGTTAACCTCCCGAGGTTTTACGTACTCCTTCGTGGCGAGATACTCCACCAACTCTCTTCTCGCTATCATGCTTTCTACCTGTCGCTGAAGGGACCTGCAGTCATTGGTGGTATGCCCATAGTCTCTATGGTAGGCACAATGTTTGCTTTTATCCCTCTGCTCTAAGGGTTGTTTCATGGGCTGAGGAGTTGCGAACCTCGTCTTATTCTCTTGGAGCAGACGCGCTAAGGTAGTACGGAGAGGGGTAAGCCTGTCCTCTGTCCTTTGCCTCTTCTCAGACGCTTGGGTGACTTGTGTGGCGGCATGAGGAACCTTCTGCATCCTTGTGCTTGCAGCTTTCTCTCGAGACTTGTTTTCCACTGTGACGAGGGTAGCGTGCTGTGCACGGTGGGCTACGTTTTCCTCCAACATAATGTAGATTTGTGCCCTAGCGTTCAAAGTTTGCATATTCGGGGGGGAATATTTGATCAAGGATGTGTGAAACTTGGTTCCCTGGATCATTGCCAACTTAAATGTTTCGATTGCCGTGGCAGGGTGGCAATCTGCTATCTCCGAGGCTTCCATGTTAAACCTGGATAAGAAATCTTGCAGAGTTTCTCCCTTCCTTTGCCTTATGGTGAAAAGGCTGGCGATACTTTTCTTCTGCTTCTTATTTCCGCAATACTGGGCTAAGAACATAGTGCACAAGGTCTCATAATCAGGGATAGACTTGTGTGGCCTATTCCTGAACCATTCTAACGCTGCTCCGGTTAAACTGGTAGGAAAAACCTTACACATCCACGGATCGTTATGATCGTCCAGTGCCATCTTTTGCGCATAATGATCGAGATGCCGAGAGGGGTCTCCTGCCCCATCGAACTGGGTGAAGGATGGCATAGTGAACTTCCTTGGTCTCTCCATAAGGTACACATCGTCAGTAAAGGGGGTCTTGACCAAGGAGTTCTTGTGCTCTCTAGCCATCTCGGCTGGTGTCTGAATTTTTAATAGCTTCTTTTCGTCAAAGGCATCTTGTACGCATGCACCATTTGGAACGCCATTGGACCATACCGTAAGCCTATGGCTGGACTCGGCCTGTTCGTCCTGTGTGCGATGCGGGAGATTATCCGAAGCAACCGCCTCGGACCTCGTCCCTTGCTGTTGCTGAACCTCATTAGGTCGAGCCCCGTTAGGTGGTGTCCCGTTGGCCGGAGGCTCGTGAACTGGAAGTAAATTCTGGGTGGGGGGTGGTGCTGCAGCATCGCCTGGTGGTGGTTGTGGCGTTAGCCTGGCCATTGCCGTGTGCAACGTATGAGTTTGTTGCTGAAGCGCAGCTATCTGGGCGACACTCGTATCGTTTGCTTGCCGGAGTGTCTCAAATTGGTGCAAGAACTCCTCTCGCATCTTTTGCATCAATTCTATCTGTTGATTCATTGCTGACTCTCCGTTTTTACATTCCAGATACGATTAAGGATTTGATTTGAAGAACAAGTGGGAGTATATTTTTATACGATTCCCACAGACGGCGCCAAAGTGTAGGTGCAAAATTTCGCTCAACCAATAATGATTAAGAAAAATAAAACAACTCACTCAACAAATAATAAAAATAAACAAGAACCGCATAAAGATAAGCGTAGAATTGCTTGATCCCTTTATTGGAGGTCTAAGCCTCTATTTATACACAAAAGATTGTAAAATTATTGTAGGACTCGCGTTACTTGTCCTCCAATTCTTTCTATATAAACATTCTTTACTAATAGAGTTCTTTCCATTGTCTAATTTTCTATGCATAGAACTTGCTTTGTACAGAACTTCCTATCTCAGAATTTTCCTTCTATGGTAAATCCTTCAACTGGTAGGACTTGTGCATTCTTGAATAACTGGGCTGAACATACTTTGATCCGGCTGGGCTTGAATAACGGACCGGATGTTAAATATTAACAAGTTGGGCTGATGACCTCTTGATTCGGCCTTGATGGAGGTTGGAAGACAAATAACAGTGGTCTTGGGCTAAAAATACACTCAATTTGGGCTTGAGCATGACGGGCCTTTGGAAGATAGATTTACATCTGTGATGACGTAGAATATTCTTATTGGAGGGAGTTTTTTTCCCTCCACACATTGTATGCCTTAAAAAAGAAATTAATGATATACTAATTAGTATATTTGATATGAAAGATTTAACATCTAATAACATAGTATATTCTCAATAGAGTGAGATTGAGATAATACTAATTATGATAATAAAAGCCTAGCTAACTTTTGTAGATGTAAATCTCAAATATAAATACTAGCCAAAGTATATCATTGGTTGAGATTGCAAGGCATCTTAATAACTGTGTTTAATTGCACATTTTCAATCCAGGATCGGATCACTGAAAAAACAATAAATTGGGTAGTTAAGATACACCCTAAATCCAATATTGCATAGATCGAGGTATATAACTAAATTGGAGGTGTAATAGTGATACAATCTAGATATGGGATATTAAAGACTTCAAATCCAATAGTGGATATGTCTTTTATAGTAAAGGTGTAGTTCTATATTCTTAATATAACTCAAAGTTAAAAACTTTGAATAAATCAAATAGGGGAGTCAATAGACTTCACCTAGAGGAAAATTCAAAGTAAGTCTACACCTGTGCCACTAAAGAAAATGATATTGCTAACAATAAGCAATTTTAGGGCACAAAGTATACAGTTGCTCTCACCTGGAGAAATCTCTGCAGAGTGTAATATTTCTAAACACAACCTTGTGGCCACATATAAAATTGAAGGTTGTACTAGAGAACAATTGTACAGTTCATCGAGGGGAATGGGGTTTAAAGCCGAAAGCTAACGAGTTACCTTAATGGAAACCCAACCTAGCTGACTGGAGATCCCAAGATCTAGGTTCAAAGGGACAACAGAAATTCTGAGTGACTCACCAGAAGCACTGGGAAGATATAAATCTTCTACCCATTTCTATGATGAGACAGTGCTACCTACAACGATGATCAGGATAAGTTACGCTTTTAATGACTCTTATACTTTGAAAATTCAAGTGGGGTTTGGTAGGATACTCTTAATAAGAAGTCACCTATATAAGTGTGAAGTGGGGCCGTTTCTATGAGAACTATAAAGGCTAAGTTTTTTAGAGCACTCATTGAATACCAGGACTTGTTCAGGGCCAAAATGAACACAACAATGAGAACCAACTTTGTGAGGAAAGCTACTGTGTGTTTGTTATTGTCTTGGTTTACACAAACGGTTGAACAGTTCAAGACATTGCGTTCACTGGTTAGCCAGTAAATCCGATAGCAATACACTAGGGAAGGTTCAAAGCCAAAAGCCACCTATCCTGATGCTGTAACTTTTCGACTATACTCTCTCTAGTGTCTGCATGATCATCTTTTGCATTTTACACGAATTTCCATTCATGTGGGGGATTGTTGAAAACGGGGGCATTAAAAACATAAACTTTGGATGAGATTTGAAATAGATTCCGCTAATAATTTTTTACGAATTTCTAGACAAACGCGTTTCTCTCCGCAAGGAGATGAACGTGATATATTTACTTTCTGAAATTCGTTTCCGGATGAATGAGAAATTAGCTCCAAAGTGTGGTGTTTTGATAAGCCTAAATGGGTATGCAAAATGTGAGAAGTGTTTGTCCCACATGGAAAAAATGTTGAAACAAATTGAAATTTAAATAAGCTGAGTTTAGGATTTGGGCTTGGGCTTGGCCCTAATTGTAAAGTCCAAATTATTCTTTTTTGGAATTTTAGATTGGGCCTAATTTTGGGCTGGGCTTATTTAAATGGGTTTCACAAATGAGTGAGTTTTTTGGGTGGTTGGTTTTTTGAATTAAAAAAACTACTTTTTAGTTTTTCTAAAAGGTTACACCTTTTAAATTAAAAAACCATATTTTAGTTTTTTTAAAGGGTTACACCTTTTAAATTAAAAAACCACTTTTTAGTTTTTTCAAAGGGTTACACCTTTTTCCGAACCATCATGACCCATGGTTGCACCCACTCAAAAAGGCACATTGCAACCTATTGGAATGGATGTGTCTATTGGTGAACAGACATCACGTGAACCATTGCAATCTATTGGAATAAATGTGTCTAGTGGTGAACAGACACCATGTGAACTATTGCAACCTATTGCAATTGTTGTGTCCAATAATGAAGAGATACACCTCATCCGAAAAGACATTTCTGTTTCTATAAATACCCCCCTTTGGATCATTTGCAAATTGTTCATTTTCATTTTCTTCTATCTCCCTCTCTAGACTTGAACCCAACCCAAGTGGGTTCAAACCATAGGTTAAGTGGTCCGAACCACTTAGACCCTAATCCAATTTCATCGAGCCATATTAAGATTGGTCCGAACCACTTGATTCAAATTGCACCCAATTCAGCATTTATATAGCATAGATGCATTTTTAAGTCAGAGAGAGTATTACACAGAGAAGGTTCGCCGTATGCACGAGTTTGTAGTGCTGCTACTGGTGGATGTAAACCGTTGTATCCTAGGAGATAGACGCCACTGAGTCCGTTAGCACCATAGCGGGGCGAATCTGTCTTAAGGACATAGTATCCAATACTAACCTCGGTCCAGGTTCATTCCTTGCATATTATTATTATTTTATTGCTTTATTTTGCATATTTAATTAAATATAGAGTTGCATATTTAATTAATGATTTATTAGCATATTGTTAATTATCTCATGACATATTAGTATAAGGATTATTATATCTTAAAAGTCACATTAAGCATATATTTTTCTAACATTGTGCACCCGTAACTCGCCCAGTGTGATAACCTGCCAGTGTCTCGCACCCACCCAAGGCACACCCGCCCACAGTGTCATCACAATCCATCCCCTTTGGAGGCCCGACGTTCCCGTCGGCACACTTCCGGCTGGGTTAGCTCTCATACCATTTATAACAGCCCACTCCACCACATGATATAAGCACATCACCTTTTTCTCACTCAAACGATGTGGGATTGTGCACCCGTAACTCGCTCAATGTGGTAGCCTGTCAGTGCCTCGCACCTGCCTACAGGGTCATCGCAATCCACCCCTCTTGGAGGCCCGACGTCTCCGTCGGCACACTTCCGGCTGGGTCAGCTCTGATACCATTTGTAGTGACCCATTCCATCACATGGTATAATATTATTCGCTTTGGACCTGAGCTTGCACGGTTTTGTTTTTGGACTTTACCTCAAAAGGCCTCATACCAATTGGAAATAACACCACCACATATGAGCACATTACCTATCCCTTACCCAGACGATGTGGGATTGTGCACTCGTAATTCGCGTAATGCGATAGCCCGTTAGTGCCTTGCGCCCGCCCACGGCACACCCACCTATAGGGTCATCACAGAAATGGTTAAAGACTTAATAAATAAATAGAGGTGGAGTTGGCTAGAAAAGGCAAAGAAGAAAATTGGTTGAAGGAGTGAGTATTGTGAAGAAAGGAAACGAGTGTGTAGAGATATAGTTCTTTCTCCGTGAACGTAGGCTTAAAAGTTGGTTGAACCACGTAAAAAAAAAAAAAAAAAAAAATAAATAAATAATGTTGTTTGCTTAATTGTATATGATTGTATCTCCATATTATGTATGATTGATCTGATGGTGATATGCTTACATTTTACTTAAATGAAAGAGGAATTTAATTTCCGACAACTGGCATCAAACCTGGGAGCTGATATTCCTGACAACTCACTGACTCGTCATCTTTACCCACAAACTCACCCATATGTATGAGGCTACACTTACTCTTGTCTCATCTCACTCTTATATTCTCTTTTCTTCTCTATTCTCTCAACGCATCTTCATCTCTATCTATAGAGCTTTTAACCCATTGCTAGGTGAACAAGTAACACAAATCCTTATTGGGTGAGGAAGACAACTACTTGAGGCTCAAATAATAACTTTGGGCCCATGTTAACAGAACATTTTCAAATAACTATAAATCAAAGCCCAACTCAATAAGAATTTGAGGCCTACATAACAAAAACTATTTAGAATAATTAATTGAATATACTTTTATAATTATATTTTCATATTATTACTTACTTGGAGCCCAAAATGAAATTTTCTGGTTGCTCTCTCCAGGTTCGGCTGCGTGAAAAAAGAAAAAAGTTATACATGATGATTACTTTAGAACATTATTGAAGCATAGAAGATATTTCACAAATCCTATATATACATCAATGGGAATATACTGTAAAGAGAACTATATATCAAACAGACATATATTTTTTATAATTTGATTTCATATTATTACTTACGTGGACCCACAGATGAAATTTTCAGGTCCTTCCCTCGATGTGGTAGTAATGCTACTGCTCCAAAAAAAAAAAAAAAAAAAAAAAAAAAAAAAAAAGAAAAAAAGAAGAAGCGCAAAAATTGTATATCATGATTATTAGAGAACATTATAAAAGAAATTGATGATGTTTCACAAATCCTATATATAAATCAATGAGAATATATATAGAGAGATTTATCATATATATATATATATATATGTATGTATGATGCAAGACATAATTTTAGTCAGTTCGAGGCTCTGTTTTAGAACTAAATGAGTGTTTTTAGGTAGAAATTGCCCATTGAGAAAAATTAATTAACTTTAGTTAATGGGTGTGACATAATTTTTCAAGTGAAAATCTTCGTTTATGGCTCTAAAAATATATATTTTTAGTCGAAGGGTGCAAAATATTTTATTTTTAGTTTCCTGGTGTTTGTATGTTTCTTTCTCATCGATTAAAAATATGCATTGTACTCAAAAGTAATGAACCATTCAACCATCTCTACAATATCGATATTCTCTTCCCACTTTGTTTCATATGGTTGAACCTTAACCTTCTATTTTTGAGGACGAGGAAGTTTCACTAAGGGCCTGTTTGGTTTACGTTTTGTTTTTACGTTCTCGTTTTAATTTGAAACAAAACAAGTGTTTCGTTCTTTGATGTTTTGAATAATAATTAGAAGCATGTTTGGTAATGTCTATTTGTTGTAAAAAAAATTTAAACAAAAACATAAAAATATGTTTGGTAAAAAAATATTGTAAGCTTGAAAAATATTATGGTTAGTTTAAAAAAATTATTTAAGAGATCTTTAATCTGTTTATTTATTATTGTTCATCGCTACCACACATATTGCTATAGTACAAAAATATGTAAAAACAGCAAACGACATTTCGGCACTGTGCAAAACAAAACATTTCTTACCAAACCCATTTTTTTTTCACTTCAATTTTTTTTTTTAATCATTATTCACTGCTACAGTACCTGGCAAAAATAAAAATAAAAATACAAAAAATAAAAAGCAAAGCGCATAAACCAAACCCGCCTTAAGCTAGTAGAACTTAAATTAGGCAGTATACCGAAAGTTGTAGCCTAATACTAAATATTCACATTTTAAACAAGAAGTTGAGAATTTATTAAAATTAATTTATTCAACTAAAACCAATATAGGAAAAAATATAATTAAATAAAAAAGTATTAAAACAAAAATAAAAAATCAAGGTTATGCATGCGAGAAAGCCTGTACCCACCATCACAAAAAAAAAAAAATAATAAAAAAAAAAAAATAATAATAATAATAATAATAAAATAAATAATAATAAAATAAATCTAATGATAGTCATGAGTATTGTCAATCTTCACTTTTTTCTTTTTTCTTTTTTTCTAAAAAAAATTATTATTCACTGTTATAGTACCTGACAAAAATAAAAATACGAAAATAAAAAGCAAAACGCATACACCAAACCAGCCTTAAGTAGTAGAACTTAATTTAGGTAGTATACCGAAAGTTGTAGCCTAATATTAAATATACTAAATATTCACATTTTAAACAAGTAGTTGAGAGTTTATTAATATTAATTTATTCAACTAATACCAATGTAGGAAAAAATATAATTAAAAAAAAATTAAAACAAAAATAAAAAATCAAGGTTATGCATGCGAGAAAGCCTGTACCAACCATCACAAAAAAAATAATAATAATAATAAAAAAATAAAATAAAAATAAAATAAAATTACCCAGCCTAATGGCAGCCATGAGTATTGTAAACTTTCGCCTAATTAAACATGAATGATGTGATTGATTGTGGACTTATTGGGGGCAGCAGGCTTTCCCATTCCGTTTCAGTTGTAAAAATTAAGATGTATGCAATTAATTAAGGAGAGCAGGTCAAAGTAATAGGAAATTAAGAAAAGAAAAGAAAGAGAAAATAAACAAATAAAGAGAGGATTATTATTTTTTTATTCGGTAACTAACTATATAAAGAAAAATTAATTAAGTATATGAAGATGTATTTACAGTAATATATCAATCTTTTAAAATATCCCGGTGGAGAGAATACAGACACCATGTCTGCCATTGTATACAAGCCATCTTTAAAATCCATCGGTCCTGATCCCCACTTCAAGATATCCCCAATATCATTTGCCTCCTCTATGAGTTCATGTATCAATAAGACAGAGAGATTTCATTAGGTATTAAATACATATATTTATATTACTATATAAATTAATGAATTTTGCAGCTGGAGATAAGTATGCTCTCCAGCCCTCTATTTTATCAAGGGTGGAGATTGGACAAGTAAGTGAGCCTCACCTACAATTGTCCACTCTCAGGTGTTTTGTATATTGCGTGTGTGTGTGTATATATATATATTACATACCAAATATCTCGCAGTTAATAAATTCGCTGAACATACTCCAATTTGGAAAATTACCTGAAAGTCAACCAAACAATTTAGTTAATTATAGAGAGGGCACACACAATTAATAGTTTGTATATATATATATATATATGTGTGTGTGTGTGTATATACGCACTTGTATCTAGTGGCCAAAGTATTCTTGAACAATTAACTAAACTAACTAACAAGTCCCAGTTATGGTAAATTGCAGAGAGGTTGAATGGCAATTCTTCATCCGCATCTGGATTTCCCGATAATGATACAATCCACTCGGGGTTATCGTTAACTAATGCTTCTGATATTGTTGTGTTTGCAGCTCTGGCGGCAATATGAAGTGGTGTGTCACCGTAACCATCTTTGACAAACAGCTTTCCAGCCTTTTCATCACCAGAAAGATCACTGATTGTCTCCATCCTTTTTAAAAGCTCTTCCACCAACTTCACGTTCCCGTGCGAAATGGCAATGTGCATAGACGTCTCCCCTATTGTGGAAACCCTAGCGTATGCTGCAGCTGGATCTTTATCCAGAAACGCTTTCACTTTTTCCAACTCACCCTTCACCAACCCCATGTATAGGGGTATATATTTAATTATATCATAATCATCATCATATTTAATCTCTCTTTCATCCCCAATTGTAATTGCTACATCTGGTGGTGCTGATGGCCTTAACCTGCATATATATGCACATTTAATTAATATATGTATCATCAGAATCAATAATGCATTTCAAAAGTCCTGCAGGTCGAAATTAAGTCACTTACCGCAAATTGTTTGGCTTCATCTTTTACATGCACTAGTCTGTTTGATGGAGTACGTATTCTGATAATGCAAACATAATCGGTTTACGTCCAACACTTGCCTTTTATTGTAAAATATATTATTCCTTCCTCCTCCTCTAGGCAAATAAAAAGGTTATTCTTCATACAGTGTTGTTGTTGTTTTTTTTTTTTTTTTTGTGTGTGTGTGTTTATGTAAAATTATTAATTCTTGTCACAGTTGATTCTGTCACTTTTTATTCCTCTTAATGTCGGATTTTGATGCTAGAATTAACTATAATTATTTCACGGGCAATGATCCTTTACAGTACAACACTCCGGTTGGATATTGAATGGCCATAATTACATCACATAATAATGAGTAATGATAAGAGAACAAAAAGGGAATCCCCCAATTAAATATCGAATTTGACTGTTAAATAATTATTTTTTGGAAACTGTTTAAATAGATGAGGTGGACAAAAATATGTCAGATTCAGTGCTTATTTGGGATTAATTCTTCGATTTTCCTATATTATTCCATAATAATTCTTTACTTTTATTGATAAACTCCTTTTTCACAAGTATAATGCTTTACTTAACACAACCTATGATGTTGATACCCGCTTTTGTTATACATGAGGTTTAGATTTCTGTTTAGTTGTAGTGACGAGGATGTCCTCAACAAACTCCCGCACTCATTATAGTATTTTTTTTAAATAATCGAAATACATTGTTATGTACATCAGTACGTATTTTTCTCCCGGTAATTTGTACATCACAATGTTGTTAGAGTAGTCAATCTATATTTCTTATATGAAAAAAAGAAATTTGTTATTTGTTATTGGTAAGAAATTAGTGGTGTTCATGATCAAAGGTTAACGTAACGAGCCCCACCTTGGAGTTCCTCAAATTTCAAGCTTCACCTTTGAGGGAAAAAAAAAAAAAGCCTTCATTGCTCTTAAATATATGTACACTATGTGCCAATCAATGTCAATATATATATAAACTATTATTAAAAGTATTATTTTTTTAATAATATAAATATTCTTTTTCCTAATTCTATTCTATTTCTACCTCTTAAGAGTTGATATTAAACACCAATTCTTCTTTTCATTAATTTAAAACTCTTTAATTTTATTTTATTCAAAAATCCATATCTATATATATATATATATATATATATATATATATATTATTAATATATATATAGCTATAGATATATTAATAATATACTGAAACTTTTTTGTACTATTATTAAAAGTACAAAAAAGTTTCAGTATATTATTTATTTATTTATATTTATATAATACATTTTTAATAATAAATATTCCAATAAAATCCTAAACTCTCCAATTACTCCTAAGAATATACGAAATTATTTTTATATTTAATTTTTTATAATGCACTTAGAATTTTGTATAGTGTTATTTATTTTAATATATAATATATGTTTATATATAACCAATAAATAATGATGCAAAATTATTCTTATATATGTTTTTTTATCCTTTATAATTCTTTTTATTTTATGCATTTCCACTCAAGTGCAATGGACCTGCATTTTACTAATATACTTAAATATCTATATTTATACTATTATTAAAACTATTATTAAAAGTACAAACAGTTTCAATATATTATTTATAATACATATTTAATGATATAAATTTACATTTTCTATTCTATTATCTTTATAACTCTTTCCTAAATATGAATTTACCTTTTTTCTAATTATATTGTCTTTCTAACTCTTTTTGTTGATGCAAATTTCTCCGAAGACGGGGATCTTTCCTGCAATAAAAGAAAAGTGACGTTCGACATGGTGTGAGCCGTGTGCACTCCAACAATCAGGTTAGTACTTAAAAATAAAGAGGAGAAGAAAATACACTTCCATGGAGAATTGTCCCGTGCCATTTGAGTTACCAACCTCTCCTTTTTATGTGAGAGTTGATGATGGTTGTATACATCTAAGGAAGTGGTTCCCTTAACTTCTCCATCTAGGAGGGTGGAGTTGGTGAACTCCACTATTTATGTTACTCAATCTATCCTATATTAGTTGTCTATTTTGAAGAGTACAACTCTTTAAGGAAATATGCAATTATTATTGTATTGTTACATTTTAAAATTACCAAGTACGAGTAGTCATTTTAACTTTAAATATATGTATTATTTAGTTAAGAAAATTTTGTAAAAGTTAAAGGGTAATTATGAAAAAATAGCCTTCAATTTGTTTTGAAAAGAGAATAGAATGATTAATTTAAACTAAGAGTGGCAATTCGTGTTCGCGTGTCGTAATCGTGTCGTATCAAGTTAAGGGTATTATACTAAACAACTCAACCCGAACACAACCCATTTAATAATCGTGTCAGAAATTCTCAACACTAACTTGACCTATTTATTAAACGGGTTACACGTGTAACCCGTTTAATAACCTATTTACAAAAAGAAAAAAATATATATTATTTAAATTATTAATAATACTCAATAAAATAATAAATACTAAAAAAAATATAAATTTTAATCAACCAAATTACTAAATAATTTCTAGTTTACAAAAGATTAAATTATAAGACACAAGTTTATATCGGAATTTTGAAGCTTAAATAGGAATTTATTTATGACATATATAGTTAAACGTGTATAAACGGGTTACACGGGTTGAACCGCTCAACCCAAACACGACACGATTAATTAAACGGATTAATCGTGTCGACCTGTTTCTGACCCGAACCTGTTTAAAGTCAACCCAAACCCATTTAACTCGTGTCGTGTTCAAGTCTTGTTGGCGGATCGTGTCAACTTTTGCCACCCCTAATTTAAACCCCAAGGGGTTGGCCTAGTTAGAAAATAGTTGAGCCCTGATGCCTCACGAAGTGTCAAGTTTCAGAATCGATTCTCCTCTAATTTGGGACATTTGTGAAAAGAAAGGTGGACTATTAATATGGGACACTATCGTGCATTATTGGGTGGTAGTTTTTCCTTTTTTACATTCCTGTTGCTGTGAGAATTCATATTGAAAGGGAGCTAAAGAATTTTTTTGGGGGTCATTATAATGAAGGGGGAAAGAGAATTACTGGTCTAGAGTTACTTCTCCTTGTAAGAAAGGTGGGTTTAGCATTAGGAAGATCAAATACATCGAGTATTCTACCAAATGTAAATTTCTTTAGGATATTCTACATAGAAAACCCAAGATATGGATTAAATGGTTTGAGAAGAAATATTTTTCGTAGGTTAATATTTGGAGACGTAGAACACACTCCAATGCATCTTCTATTTGAAAACATAGGCAGTGTCTTCTATGCAGCAGCACTTGTATGGTGTTTGATGTTGGAGAGGGCAGTAATTTTCTTTTATACAATTACCATTGGTGTGGTGGGAAATATTGTTGTTCAGAAGCAATAATTTAAAAAAAGTTTCAATAAAAAAATGAATTAAAAATGTGTGATTTCAAGCATATATATATTCTTTCATTTTCAGGGATGATGCATTCACCTAGTCTCCTAGATAAGAATAACGCATTTCATCTTTCAAAAATATATTATGCTTGAAGCATCATCCATACAACAAGAAGTACAAATAGCAGTTATATTGAACCACGATAATTAAGAATTATGTAAACGACATAATAATATCCACAATCATTGCATATTAATTATACATTAAAAGAATCTCTGCCTTCTCCGGGAACATAGTTATTTGGGTTGTTGAAGAAGGAACATTTTGTTTTTCTATTGAAGATACCACCATAGGTAGATGAGACCATGTCAACAAACAACGGAAATTGCAGTAAATCAAATAAGGTTACTGGGACGCTAGCAAGCAAAGTGACTGGAGCAGCAGCCCAGCTTATCCGTTCGCCAAGCACAATAACAAGAGTGGAACCAAAAGCTACCATCATGGCGGCAATAGACACGAAAAGGGCGGCAAGACCAATTATCAATCTTTTGGGTAATGCCTTGAGGAAGTCTTTTTCCTCAAAGCGTGAAGTGAGGATGCTTAGGAACATTAACACTGCAGTAGCTGAAGAAAATAGAGATAATGCATCTGATATAATGAAAACCATAAAGGAGTTACGCCCTAGGAACTTGGGGTTCCCTGACTCATCATCAGTACCACCTGGTAATGTGAAGGCTGCAGCAAACATAACAGTGACAATGAGAGTGGCCACAATCGTACATGATGTTGCTGTATCTCTCAACCATTTTTCTCCTTCTTTGACTAATTCAGAATGCCATTTTGAGAACAAAACTGGAGGTGTTTCTCCCTTTTCGTTAGCAAGAATTCTGTATGAAGATGGTACCATCCTCTCTACATCCTATCACGATTAATGAAACAGACTAATTAAATTAATAATAAAAGTTTTGAGTAATTAAGTACTCTCAATCTAGCTGTATAAAAGCTTGTTTAATTCCACTATTTATATTATGAGTCAACAGAAGGGCTCAAAGACATTACTAACATCGATTTAATATTTGAGGGATGATTCTGAAGTTAAAAAAAAAAAGAAGAAATTAACTAAGCTAGCTAGCTCCAAATGGATTGGAGTGCATATACACTATATATCTAGAAGTTTGAAGAATATATCGATGGATGATATATATATATATATAGAAAGTTAAGAATAAATTACCACCTTGTACCATTGTAGTTCTCTCTGCACTTTCATAGCTGCACCTGGGGCCTTAGTGAATACCTTCCAGAACGGTTGTTCTCCTTGTTGCAACATTTTTGAAGCTTCATCTGGAACTCCTATGATTTCAGAGGTTACCATCGGGCATGCAGCTATATGTAGTATGCTGTTCTTTTCTAACAGAGTTCCAAGGATTTTGTTTCTCTGTACAGATGTTAAACCATATATGAGGTTCCATATTTTCTCCTGACGGTAAGCAACAGCAATGTGAAATATGCTTCCGCTTTTCCTATTCCCCCATAACAAAGCAGGATTCGACCTCAGAACTTCCTCGACAAATTCAACATTCCCACATTTGATGGCTCTTTTTATTGCCTCAAAGTATACTCCAACATGTTTAGAATCGAAAGTCCATACTGGGGAACACATATGGCTGAGTAGTTCACTGGCATGCATGTTTTCTTCCTTCTTTTTTGATATATCTTCCTTAGTCACTGAAATTCTTATCCAAGTATAAATATTTTTTAAAAAGAAAGAGAGAGAGAAAAAAAGAAGTTTAAATAGAAAAAGTAATGGGAATTGGGAAAGCATGCCGTACTCTGCGTACCTATTGCTTGAAGAGCAACTAGAACGCAGAACATTAATGCTTTCAGAAAACGGATCACTGTTATAGATAAGAAAAAAACAGCAATTGAATTGTCTTTGCAGAACATATCTAATTAAAAATTAATACCTAAAACATATATATAATATACAATATTGGTTTTGAACCCTGCAGATCTCCTCCTCATACCTCAAGCTACCAAATATTTAAGACACCGGGGCATAAATCGCAGGTCATTCCACATCGTTGAAATTTTAGATACAGGGATTTTAACTTACGAGGACAATGCATGGAAACTAACAGAGAGGTGCATTTAGATGACAAAAAAAATGTTTGGCCCAAGTAGTCCTGCATATAAGCTAGGAACATTAGAATTAAGGGACTGAATTGAAAACATTCCTAAATAATTTCAGTCAGAATTTGCATCAAGTCACTGCACTGCACTGCACTGCAACTAATATATTCTCATACTTGGTGGAATCAGCACTTTCATCTTATATGTATATTGCTACTATATCCCTAGTAAAACAAATAACCCCCTAAACTATCAAAAAGTTGCAAATAAACCATTCCATATGAATTGACTTGTATACCTGTACAATGAAAAAACTATATAATAAATAATACATTTTGATAAATTTGATCGAAAAGAAAATTGTTAGGACAGTAATAAACTTGTTAGAGTAAATTTGAAGAGATTTGAATTTTTTAATGACTTCTAATCAAAAGTCATAAAATGACGTTTATACCCTAGTGTGACGGGTTTTCATCCTTTTTCTAATGGGTTAATTAACGCCAGGGGTAAGTTACAGGTTTCAGTAAAGATGAAGAATGTTTTCTTTTTTTTTTTTTAAAACGATATTGAAGATGCAAGAAACTCCTTCTATTCTTTCTCTCTCTAGAATTCTTACACCTCAACCCGAATCAAGATCCCCCTCCTCTTCATTCCAACTCCTATTTATAGATATTTACAAGATATTTACAAGATATTTACTAATTGCTGGACCTGGGCCTATTCCTCAGTAAGCCCTGGTCACTCTTGATGGGCTTACTCCCGCTCGGCCCATATGGCAGTGTCTTTTTATGGGCTGACCCAGCTGTTCGGACTGAAGGTTGTGTTTTGCGAGTCGGACCTGGCCCATGTCATCCAGGGCCTCCTCAACTGCCCCCATAATTGCCCCTTATTTAATAAGGGGTAATTATTGATGGCGTCTCATCATGACGCTGACGGCTCGAGATAACCACGTGGGGGAGCGAACGGTCAGATCCAGAATCAATGTTCCGGGGTTCGAGGGATTTCTTGCCTTCCCGACGCTTCGGCCCTCGGGCCCCCTTGCCTATATAATGCTCTCGAATTCCACTTCACTTCCCTTTACCGTCTCCATCATCAGCCAAATCTCCCTCTTTCTAGAACTGTGCTAAGCCTTTTCCGGTGAAATCCTTCGAGAGTCATTCTCCCAGCGATCTTGCAGTCCTCCGAGGTTAGTTTCGTTCTTTTTACTTTCGGCAGGCTTCCATTTTCCCTCTTTTAGATTCTTCTTGCACTTCCACCATGGTTGTAGATCTGGGTGTCCTTCGTATGAGACTTAGGCTTCCTGACAACATCGTAGTTAGGGTTTGCCCCCAAGACGTTAATATTACGACCGGCGCCGGCCTCCTGCCCGGCGAAGTCTTATTCACAAACCTTCAACTGAATGTTGTTAGGTTCCCTCTGCACCCTTTCTTTAGTTACGTCTTCAACAGATTGGGGATATCCCCTCTGCAGGTCAACCCCAACTTCTTTAGGATCATATCTGTTATGCTCTTATTGATGCGTGACAGAAATCTGGACCTTGACCTCATAGACCTCCTTCTGTGCTATAAGGTCAGTAAGATCCGTACTAACGAGCCCTTCTACCACCTCTACCCGTTCGAGAAGATGTCCATATGCACTGACACAATAAAATCTGAAAAGGGTTGGAGGGATAGCATAGTGGGTATTAGTGGGGCTTGGTCTTCGCCGGCTGCAGAGGATTACCCTATCCCGAGCGCCTTTGGTGTCTGCTCTGTCTCCTCCTATAAAAAATTCAAATCCCATAAACACGACTGCCCCTGTGAAACATGCGTTCCTCGTTTTTGCACTTACTTATGCCGCTCCTTGGGAATACCTTGTGATGACTTGAGCTACAGTGTTTGCAGGGATAGGACCAACTACTTGAAGAGATACGTTCTGAACGATATTCCTTCCTGCTCAGATCTCCTCACTTCAGACAACCTCTTCGCGCTCTCATCACTCGGCTACAATATGAGCAGACTGCAGATTCCCTCTTTTGGCAGGAGGAAAAATACTCCCCCAGTCATTCCTGCTGCTGGGGCGACCTCCTCTCCAGCGTCGGCTTCTTCTTCAGCCACCATATCTGACACTGCCCCGAGCGCAGTGGCTACTAACCCTGCTGCCAGCGCCCCTGCGGCCAACCAGAACGCGCCCTCCCCAGCTACCATAGCTCCTGCTGCTGCGGGGGGCGGTCGGGACAAAGAGCGAGGCAAAAGGCCTCATCCTGACAGTGAAATCGACCCTGAGGAGGAGCCTCTTATTAGAAGGACCCGAGTCTCTGGGCCGGGTACTCTCTTGCACCGAGCGATCAGAGCTCCTTCTCACTCTGGGCCTCCTGCAGCTGGTGGCTCTGCTTCTGCTTCAGGCCCCCCTTCTATCCCCAGCTTGCCGCCATGGGCCCCTCGGTACACTCGAACGGATGGGACGTTCGTGAAACCGAACGAGACCATGCTGAAGGATGGCCAGACCGCTATGGCCTACTACAGGAGCATGTGGACTCCGAAGGACATTGAGGCGGCAAAGGGCCTTTCCCAGAAGGACGTGTTCAGTCGCTTTCCCCAATCTGCTATGGAGGTGACTTTTATTTTCTAACTCATGAATTCTCTTATATTACTTGGTCTTGCCTTCTCCCGTTCTGACTATCGGTTTAACCGTTCTTATTGTGTACCTATGCAGACATTGTTTGGGATGATGGCCATGCAGAAGCAGGTGGAAATGGGGAACGCCAGGGCCCGAAAGTATTCTGACAGCCTGGAGGTGGCTAATAAAGAGAACGACCTCCTTGCCATGAAGAATACCGAGGCGCTGGTTCGGCTTGACAAAGCCGAGCAAGAGAGAGATGTCCTGAAAAAGGAGAATGATTCCCTTCAGGATGAGAAGGACGCCCTCCAGCTCGAGAAGAGCGTCTGGCAGACTGAGCAGGAATCACTCCGAGAAGAGAAGGCAGAACTCCAACGTCTTCTAGCTGATGAACAGTCTGCTCGGATGGCTTTTGAAAAAAGAGCTCTGGACGAGCGTACCGCTCTGATCGACGTTATCAGCAGAGTGGGTGGTGGGATGCTGGCCCTTCATGCTCGGTTCTCCAGGGTCGGTGCTCTTCGGTATGCTCAAGGATTCCGGGAAGGCTTCGCCGACCGGGTTCCGGATGAGGGACAGACCAGCTCCACTCCGGATGAGGTAGACAAGGATCTGGGGATCGAGCCTCTGGGGGTTTATGTCGACCCAGAACCCACCGAAGCGGAGCGTATATTTGATGAGTGCCAGGACATCGCATCCTCAAGGATCATCACAGCTCCTCCTGCCACTCTGCCACTGACCGCTCCCCAATCGTCGACCGTGGCTCCCTCTGTAGCCACTGCTGACGCTGAACCCCAGCCGAACGACTCAGTTATTCACCTGGATTCCCCACCTCATGAAGGTGAGGCGGCTGATGGGGCCGAGGAGGCGAGTCGGCAGGACCAGGATGGTGTTGGTACTGAGGCGTCTAGCTAGGGCTCCTTCGAATTCTTCCAGTTCATATCTTCTTGTAATGATGGACACCTCTCTTTTGTAAACTAAATGTTCAATATTAATGAAATGGCCGAACTCTTTTTCTCTATGTGGTGTGCTCTGTTCAACTTATCTTCAGTACATATATATCTTTTCTCTCTTTTTCTTTTTATATTAGTTTTGCTGTGTGTTTGTACGGCAAGTGCCTGGCGCTCGGCTAGAATGCCACTTGCCACTTGGCTTTAAATTTTTAGCAAGTGTCTGGCGTTCGGCTTATAGTGCCAGCTGCCACTTATCTTGCTTAAGTGCCTGGCGCTCGGCTAGAATGCCACTTGCCACTTGGCTTTCAATTTTTAGCAAGTGTCTGGCGTTCGGCTTATAGTGCCAGCTGCCACTTATCTTGCTTAAGTGCCTGGCGCTCGGCTAGAATGCCACTTGCCACTTGGCTTTCAATTTTTAGCAAGTGTCTGGCGTTCGGCTTATAGTGCCAGCTGCCACTTATCTTGCTTAAGTGCCTGGCGCTCGGCTAGAATGCCACTTGCCACTTGGCTTTCAATTTTTAGCAAGTGTCTGGCGTTCGGCTTATAGTGCCAGCTGCCACTTATCTTGCTTAAGTGCCTGGCGCTCGGCTAGAATGCCACTTGCCACTTGGCTTTCAATTTTTAGCAAGTGTCTGGCGTTCGGCTTATAGTGCCAACTGCCACTTATCTTGCTTAAGTGCCTGGCGCTCGGCTAGAATGCCACTTGCCACTTGGCTTTCAATTTTTATAGTAGACCATTGGAAAAGAAAATTCTTCTCTTCTTTTTTTGTAAACTCCGGTAACTTGCTCATTCATATGTATTTGATTAACAACAAATAACATCCAATTAAAACCAGAACTTAGCTTCTATTGATAGTACCTCTTCAGAGACGTGGCGTTCCAGGGCTTGTTGACCAACTTTCCCGCCATGGTTTCCAACGTATATGCCCCTTTGCCAATGACTTCTGCAATTCTGTACGGGCCTTCCCAGGGTGGCATCATTTTTTTGACCATCCCCACCTTTCTTTTCAGAACCAGATCGCCCGGGGCAAAATCCCTGTGTTTTACTCTCTTATTGTGACTATTCGCCAGCACTTGCTGATACGATGCTAGCCTTATAGCCGCTGCGTCCCTCCTTTCGTCTATCATGTCGAGGTTCAATCTTAACATCTTGTCGTTCTGATCTCGACTCCATGCTAAGCTTCTGATAGTGGGGACTAAATGCTCAACCGGTATAACTGCTTCGGTACCATACGCCATCGCGAACGGGCTCTCCCCAGTCGGCCGCCTTGGGGTGGTTCTGTAAGCCCATAGAACGTTCGGGAGTTCATCCAACCACTTCCCCTTATGATCTTCCAGCTTCTTCTTAATGCAGGCGAAAATGGTTCTGTTTGTGATTTCTGCTTGTCCGTTAGCCTGAGGATGACTTACTGCAGCCAACTTCTGGTTGATTCCATACTCCTCCAGCAGCTTTCTTACTTGCCTGCTGTCGAGGTTTGTGCCATTGTCCATGACTATTGTTCTGGGAACACCGAAGCGGCAGATAATGTTGTTCCAGATAAATCGTCTCACCTGAGTCTGAGTCACGCTAGGATACGGTTCTGCCTCCACCCATTTAGTGAAATAATCCGTGGCCAGTAACACATACTTGTTCTGAGCTCTTGCAGTTGGCAGAGGACCGACCACATCCATCCCCCATTGCGCGAAAGGCCACGGCGAGGCCATTACGTGCAATTCTTCAGGTGGTTGGTGGATCATTGGTCCATATCGTTGGCACTTATCGCACCTTCGAGAGAACTCCTCCGCATCTCTTGACATGTTTGGCCAAAAATACCCTTGTGTCATTGCTTTATGCGCTAACGATCTTCCCCCAGAATGATTGCCACACACACCCTCATGAATAGCTCGCAATACCTGCTGCGATTCCGCGGGGGTGACACATTTCAAGTATGGGCCAGAATAGGACCTTCTGTACAGCTGGTTCCGCACGATGGCGTACTTGGCAGCATTCTTTTTGAGTTTCCTAGCTTCATCCCTTTGCATAGGCAAAACGCCATCTCGAATATAGGTAATGATTGGGTCAATCCAACTCGGTTCATACGGTATGACGTTGACTTGCCAAGGGTCCGAGACCATCGGTTCTTCGAAAATGGACGGCTGGGTCACTATTCCCACTGGAATCACCCTCGCCAATGTTTCACCACAACTTGAAGCACTGCATGCTAAACGGTCCGCATCTGCATTCTGTTCCCTCGGCAACTGTATGAATTCAATCTTTGCAAAGTCCTTGGCTCTACGCAGAACGGCAGAACGGTATGCCCCCATCATGTCATCCTTGGTTGCGTACTCACCATTTACCTGCCGAACAATCAGCTGCGAGTCACTATACACTGTCAAACTTTTGATCTGTAGCTCTTTGGCCAACTTTAATCCATTTAGCAACGCCTCGTATTCCGCTTCATTATTGGTGGCTCGGAACTCAAGTCTGAGTGCTTGGCTCAAGGAAGTACCTTCTGGGGTTTGCAGTTTGATCCCAATCCCAGCCCCCGTCGGGTTAGAGGAGCCATCCACAAAAAGTTTCCAAGAGCCGCTTCTAAGGTCCTCTTCCGTATCTTCGGCATCACATTCTAGTAGGAAATCGGCCACCGCTTGCCCTTTAATAGCTGTTCTCGGCTCGTACGTTATGTCAAATGAACTCAACTCTATGGCCCACTTTGTCATTCTGCCCGAGAGCTCTGGCTTGTGCATGAGCGTTCTGATTGGGAAAGTTGTTAGAACAGCTATGGGGTGGGATTCAAAATAATGCCTTAACTTTCTTTTTGCATTTACAAGTGCAAGTACCACCCGTTCGGCCTTTGAGTATCTTTTTTCTGCCTCCATCAGTGTCTTGCTTACATAAAATACTGGGTATTGCACCCCTTCCTTGCAACGAATCAGAACGGCACTCGTCGCGACACCAGATACTCCAAGATATAGAAATAACTTTTCTTCCGGTTCTGGGGCTGACAGGACTGGCGGATTCTGCATATATTGCTTCAAATGAGTCAATGCCTGTCGTTGCTCATCCCCCCAGACCTGCCTTCCATGGCTCCGAATCGTGTCAAAGAATGGTTTGCAGTGGTCTGACAACTTTGAAATAAATCGACTTAATGCAGCTATTCGTCCTGTTAGGGCTTGCACCTCTCTGATCGTCTTTGGCTCGGCATTCTTAATCAAAGCCTCTGCTTGAGCGGGGCTAACTTCGATGCCCCTGCGGTTGACCACGTGTCCCAGAAACTGCCCGGAACTCACACCGAACGAGCACTTGGTCGGATTGAGCCTCATCCCATATCGCTTTAGTACATCAAATACCTCTTGCAGATGCTTCAGATGATCATCCTTTTTCCTACTTTTCACCACCATGTCATCAATATAGGCTTCGACAATCTTACCCATTTGATTCTTAAAAACTTTGCTGACAAGTCGTTGATAAGTTGCTCCCGCATTCTTTAATCCAAAAGGCATAACCTTGTAGCAGTACGTTCCTCGCTCGGTGACAAAAGAAGTTTTTTCTTCATCTGCGGGGTCCATAGGAATCTGATTATAACCTGAATATGCGTCCAGAAAGGTTAAACGCTCGTACCCCGTGGTGGCATCCACCATTTGATCAATCTTAGGCAACGGGAAACTGTCCTTCGGGCAGGCTTTGTTTAAATTGGTGAAATCAATGCATACGCGCCATTTCCCATTTTTCTTCTGCACCACAACGACGTTGGACAACCACTCAGGGTAGTGCACCTCTCTGATAAATCCCGCATCAAGCAGCCTATCAACTTCTTCCGTTATGATCTGATTACGTTCTGGAGCAAATCTTCGCTGCTTCTGTTTCACTGGTTTGAAATTAGGATTGACATTCAGGGAATGACAGGAGACGGAAGGACTAATTCCAGGCATGTCGAGATGACTCCATGCAAATACGTCGACATTGTGGGATAAGAAATCCACTAGCTCTTGCTGCTCTTCTCTGGTCAATCTTATACCCACTCTGGTAGTTCGTTCTGGCCTGGACTGATCGATCTGCACATCCAGAAGGGGCTCCTCGGTCAAGTCGGCTGACTCCTCCACCCTATTCTGCTCGAGTGGAGGTTCCTGTAATTGCTATCTGGGGCTTGTCGACCGGACGGGCGCCTTTCCCTTCCCTGCATGCTTTAGTGTGACGGAATAACACTCTTTGGCTGCGACCTGATCCCCCCGAATGTCTATCACTTTATCTCCATCGGGCCCGAGGCACCTCATGACCTGATGCAGAGTTGAGGGTACACCTCGGACTCTGTGAATCCATCCTCTTCCCATCAGGAGATTATACGAGGGGTGAATTTCCACAACCACAAAAGTTTCCATAAGAGCTCGCTCTGCAGCTTGAACTTCTACTTCCACCATCCCGACGGGTTCCACCCTCTTCCCATCGAACCCTAACAAGGGATTTCCGGTGGGCTTGAGCCTCTCTGGTTTAATGTCGAGCCTGTCAAATGTGTCCCTTGGCATAACATTCGCACTGCTCCCAGGATCGATCAGAACTCTGCGCACCAAGCACTCTGCCACTGTCAAACTGACTACCAACGGGTCGTCATGAGGCAGTTGGACACGCTGCAGGTCTGTCCAGTCGAACTTTATCTGCATTGACGGGCTCTGTTGGTGTAGAGTGGTCACATTGCCGACCCTTTTCTTCATCTGTGCCTGCCGCAGGCGCACCCGTAGCAGCTCATCTGGCTCTTCACTAGGCTCGGGTCGACCATGGATAG
Organism: Cornus florida; assembly: GCF_030987335.1. NCBI lineage: Eukaryota > Viridiplantae > Streptophyta > Magnoliopsida > Cornales > Cornaceae > Cornus > Cornus florida. Next base: position 72,527,937 of record NW_026775579.1, on the reverse strand, counting down.
CATTGATTATACGAACTGGTTGCGAATTGTGGGAGCTCTGTTTATGACTCCTTTTTATTTGTTCCACTGGTCGATTCTGCTCCATCGCCGAGCCTTGAACATAACTCGCAAACTCCCCTCTAGCTATCAACATCTCCACTTGCCTCCTCAGGTTCCTGCATTCGTTAGTCTGATGTCCGAAATCAGAATGAAAAGCACAATGTTTAGTTTGATCCCTCTGTTCGAGGGGTTGTCTAATTGGCAGTGGTGGATGAAACTTGTCCTTGTTCTCCTGATATAACCTCGCCAGAGTGACCTTCAGCGGAGTAATCAACTCTTCCTCCCTGGACCTTTTTTCGGCCTTCCAAGTGGTCTGACGTTGCGGCTGAGCCTGCTTCTGCCTGATCTTTGCCTTGGACTTTTCCTCGGTCGACACAAGCGACGTTGTCCGAGCATTAGCTGCCTCCTCTTCTTCGAGGCGCACAAAGCCATCGGCTCTCTCATTGAGTTCGTCCATGGTAGCTGGCGTATTCACTACCAGACTGGTGTGAAACGGAGTTCCGCGTGTCATGGCTAACTTGAAGGCTTGAACTGCCGTAGTAGGATGGCATTCGATTACCATACTCTTAGTGAGATTAAACCTGGTAAGAAAGGCCTGGAGCCGTTCATCCTTGTGTTGCCGCATCGTGAACAGGCTCGAGATGTCCTTCGGCGGGCGTTTGTTCCCATAGTACTGGCTTATGAACCGATCGCACAGGTCCCTGAAACTGCCAATGGAGCTCCTAGGCAAGTTTTTGAACCAGCTGAGCGCCGGTCCGGCCAAACTTGTAGGGAAGCATTTGCACATTAAAGAGTCGTTTTCCGTGTTCAGGGCCATTTTCAACTGGATATGATACACATGATCGATCGGATCGGTTGTTCCGTCAAACAGAATAAAGACTGGCATAGCAAACTTCCTTGGATGCGGCGCATTCAAGATCTCGTCGGTGAATGGTGAATCCACCGTCCGAGCTGCGGATCGGAGAGCTTCATTCTCTCTCTGGAGTCCGGCGGTAGCTCTGTGAGTTACGGTTCTGCCCTCCGAACCGCGATGAGTGACAGTAACCATGGAGGGCCGGTAAGACGGATCGAACGACCGTTCCTCTATGAACTCTCTCTGCCAAGGCGACGCTACTCGACGGCGATCTACCTCCATCACTTCCTCTCGGTCAAACCTTTCCCGCTGCGGATCAACGTGAGTCGAGCCTTCGTGATCTTCAACTCGACGAACATTTGGCGGCGAATTGTCCATCATCCTTTCATCACGGTGGTGAGCTGACTGATTGTTCTCGTTCTGATCGCCTTGATGCGCGATACTAGATGGAACACCTCCTTCTCCGACCGGAAGCGGATGCGAGACTGCGGGTATTTGCCGATGCTGCAATCCAGCTTTCAATTCTGCATTTTCTTTTCTGAGAGCTTCAATCAAATTCATCAACTCTTCAAGCTTTGTTTGCTGGACAGCCTCCATCGGATTGGAGCTTTCACCTATCATTATTCCCGAACGGAGTAAAGGCATTAATCTCAAGCTCGCGAGTAGATCTAAGCTTCGTGAGTAGGAATTTTTAGATCTGGCTTCTAATTCTCCGAATTATGCTCACTGTTTACAAGATCTGAATTGCCTGGACTCTAAATCCGTCAGATCCTGTCACAATCGAGCAACTCGCGGTTGCGTAGATCTGAAGTCACTCCCGCCAAAGCTTCAAGAATCGTAATTCCTCCAGAGTAGGTCACAATCGCTCAGATCTGGATTCAAATTCGCAAGATCGAGTCTCGATCAACCGAATTGGTTTGAATCCATTCGATCCTCCTCATTGATCAACCAAACTTTTATGCGTTTCCCACAGACGGCGCCAATTGAAGATGCAAGAAACTCCTTCTATTCTTTCTCTCTCTAGAATTCTTACACCTCAACCCGAATCAAGATCCCCCTCCTCTTCATTCCAACTCCTATTTATAGATATTTACAAGATATTTACAAGATATTTACTAATTGCTGGACCTGGGCCTATTCCTCAGTAAGCCCTGGTCACTCTTGATGGGCTTACTCCCGCTCGGCCCATATGGCAGTGTCTTTTTATGGGCTGACCCAGCTGTTCGGACTGAAGGTTGTGTTTTGCGAGTCGGACCTGGCCCATGTCATCCAGGGCCTCCTCAGATATTTTAATCTTTAGAGGAGTTATCTGTATAAACATATTATACTGGAGGGGAGTTTTGTGCAATTTGGCCTTATACTTATTACTTAATAAAATAATATTAGCTTTACTCTGCTATATTTTAAAACGATACACGGCAAAATTTCCTTTTCATAGAGGTTGCAAGAACAATACTACCCAATCAAATTGTTTCAATGAAAAATATTGGACAGTATGCAAAAGAGATCAAAAGATACCCATTGAATAAATATATTCGAACCTTCGGAACTGGTAGGCACAAATATAGCTTCATTATAATTATTTCTACCTACAAGAAAGAAAAAGAATGATACTATCATTTTTTTTTTTTTTTTTTGCGAGATTTCATTAACTTTTTTTTATAATTAATGAAACAAACTAATACCAGAGAATGAGTCTGTATGATATATAACAGTTCTACAATTTGAAAATTTATTATCATAATGAATGTTCCATTCCACTGACAACTAGTGTTTCATTTGAAGGAGAGGAGATATCACTCGAGTTGAACTTTTCGTGTTGAAATTGCACTTTTATTCATTGAATTTATATCCAACATATATATTCGTTGAACTTCTCATGATAGCATTACACTTAATTAATTTAACTAAAATCAATGTCATGCACGGTAACTAAAAACAATTGAATGGTTTTAGGTGCAAAAATTGCATGGGGAGGATTGACTGGGCCGAGGCAACATATAATATATCCCGGTCCTTTTCAGTTGTTAAAATTAAGACGTGCAAATTTAGAGATGGAAAAAATCTCTAATCCGGTGGGGAACCACCCCGCCCCCGCCCCATTTAAAACGGGTTTGGAGAACTGTTTACTTAAATGGGGTGGGGACGAGGGTTAAAAAAAAAAACCGGCCGGTTGCAGGGCGGGTGCGGGGGACTAAGATCCCCGGCCCATACCCGCCCCGTTTAATATTTTAAATTACTAATTTATCCTACCATGTTAATATATTTACCAAATTAACCTTCACACACACTCTCTCTATATATATATTGGAAACCCTACACTTAACACTTCCATATGTATATATATATATGTATATATATGTATATATGTGCTAAGATTGTATTTAAATAAAAATATAATCAGTGATGGGGCGGGTGATGGGGCGGGGGTGGAAGTGGTTATGGGAATTAGAGGCAAAAAATTAACAGGTTATGGGACGGTTTTGGGGGCACCAAAATTAAATGGGGGCGGGGATGGGGAATGGAAAACCCGCCCCAAACTGCCCCATTGCCATCCCTATGTGCAATTAATACAATATTCGTGTAATTATTAAAGAAGAGTGAATCAAATTACTAATATTCATCCAAAGGAAAGGAAAGACAAGGATAAATAAATAAAGATAAAGTAGAATAGAGTAATTAATTTACAGTTGATTAGCCATCTCTCAAAATTTGTGAATTGATTTGCAGTCGAGAATACAGAGGCCATCTCTGCCATTCTATACAAGTCATCATCTTTAAAATTCATCAATTCTGGTTTCTCCATGTTCCAGATCCCCAGTGCCAAACCTATGGATGTATGTATCAATCATATTCATATTCATATATATATATATATGTATATATATATATATATATATATATATAATGAAATTTTGCATGTGTCAGCAGCTAGCATTTATAAGATTTCATTCAAGTATAAGATACATACTTGTTTGTGTGTATATTACATACCAAATTGATCGCTCATAATAAATTCGGTGAACATCGTCAATTTCTTTTCTTCATAATAATCTGAAAGTCAAACAAACAATCTAGTTAATTAAAGAGCCCGATCCATCATTGTTGAGAATATTAGAGAAATTATAAAGAGTAAAAAATTAATTAATTAAACACAATGCTACACCACTTAAAATATTGGGTAGACGAGACAAGACAAGTGTGTAGTGTGTAGCATTGCGTTTAATTAATTAAATATTTACTCTTATATAATGTTTGGGAGCACCAAATCGGTCTCTTGAATTTGGAATTGGAGAAAATTTAGCTCAAAACTTAAACTGAAAAAAAAAAAAAGAACTGAACTTCCTCCAATTCCAATTTCAAGGTGTCAATTTGGTGCTCCCAAATGCAATACAAAAATTTTAACTTACTTACTGCGAGAATTTTGGGCAACAATCCAATCGCCCCACCCTAAAATATCCAAATTGCTGCGAGAAAAAGTGGGAGTTGTCCATCTGCATCTCCTACTCCTCTTCCAGTAGTAAATTGCAGCCAGAGTGAGTGGGAGTTGTCCACCTGCATCTCCAAGTGCCATGAGAGAGGGTGAGTGTAATGTCTGTAACTTAAAAAGGCAAAAGAAAAAGAGAAAGGAAAAAAAAAAAAGGTGGGACCCACAGCTTTTGTAAAGTGGTCATAAGACCACGTTTTTTTTTTTTTTTTTTGGTCTTTAATCTGAATCTTTCTCTTCCCGAAGACAGAAGCTTTCTGCTCTCACTTTTCTTTTTTCTTTCTTTTGCTTCATGAATTTCACTATTTGATTTCTCCCTCATCTCTTAGTGTTTTTAAGTGTCGTTTGAGGCAAAACGAAGCCCGCGACGAGCTCTACGCGCTCATACAAGCAATTTCAGTTTTTGGTCTTCCTAGGGACTTCGAATTTAGAGACCCATTTTAAGGGTTTTGTGCAAATTTGAGGTAGGGACACCTTAATCCACTACCTTCTTGTTCCATTGTGAGTTATAATCATTTGTTATGCCAAGCATGCTTAATTAGAAGTTAATTGTATCAATGATTACTTTAAATGTTGTCTAGAGAAATTCATGTAATTGATTGTGAGTTGTTTTATGTGTAAAGCATGCTTAAATGTATTTTTGTTATATCTTAATGTGTTAATAATTACTTGGGAGATGTTGAACATGTTGAATGTTTAATTTTATGGTGTAGAATTTTAAATGCCATGACATTGAATGTATGGAACATATATACATGTACATACCATTGGGTTTGCATGAAATGTGAGAAATTGTTCTTGAAATAAATATGGGGAATTTCAGGAAAGTGTTTTTGATGAAATGGTTTTATGCGAAACCCGGTCGCTGCGGGGTTACCAACGGGCCGGAGGTTAATATAGCCTAGAGGGGACTAGGGAGTTGCCCTAGCGTGGTTGAGCTAGCTGGGCCCCATAATGACGCCGCGGGGTTACCAAGGGTCAGGGACACTAGCCAATCCTCCTCTCGTGTCGCGGCGGGGCTACCAAAGGGCGGGCTGTATTAACAGTTTGGAAACGATGTTTTGGATTATAAAAATGGGGAGCGACACTAGCATGCATTGCATCTCATACCATTGCATTGGATATACTTAAGATTGAATCGTTATGCTGTATTATTTCCCGACATTGTATGATCCCCATTTCCCATTGGCCTATGCTTCGTTTGGATTCACAAGGACACAAGATGTGTGTCTTAAGTGTCACCTGCTGAGCTTTATGCTCACCCTACTATTTATATTATTTTTTTCAGGTCTTGGAAATGAACTGGTGGACGACAATCCACATCAAGCTAGAAAGTTGTTAGAAGGTTGTTTGTTATTTTATATTTTGACCGTTCTATGTATATTTGTAGTTGTGGAAATGTAACTAAGTTAGTATTCATGACTTTGTAACTTAAGAACGAACTTATCTTTTGTTTGATGTAAATGAAACTAGTGGAATTATGGTATATGTTTCCATGCAATTGTATCATGTAATGTTGTAAGACAGGACTTTAAATATTAATCATGTATTTTGGGATTGTAATTATGATAATTTAGATTAATTGGTGTGTGAATGTTCCACCATGAGAGGAACTATGTTGAGGTATAATGAACGGATGAATGGGATGCTGGATGATTTTATGTGTTTTGTGTATTGGGACAGGTTGTTGAAGGCCCATTTTTAGGGGAGGTTATGCCGAATTTTTTTAAATTTTGGCATCAGCTAGGGTCGTTACAAATTTGGTATCAGAGCGATGGTTCGAATACCATTAGGATGACGGGTAGAGGCTTGCCTAGGGTTGTCTGGGAAGTCATTTGCATTGTTATTTCCTTGTTTGGAAAAGTGTTTTGCTATGTGAAAAAGCATGCTTAACTGCTTACTTGCTTACGTGCTTATGTGTTTATATGCTTACATTAATGTGTTCATTGCATAGTATTACATGCTAAATGTTTGTACAGTATGTTTTTGCGTTGGGTTGTTCACGGTTGGACCTTAGTGTTATCGTTATTGAATTGTTTCCTTTGTTTTATAGAACGATGTCACGGCGTGAGGAAATCAGGGAAGTGAGCCCTAGACCGACTAGGGGTGATGTTGGTGAGAGCTCCAGCTCCAATCCGGAGGAGCTAAATGATGAGGACACACTTCTTAGGGACTTGATTCCCCCGAGAGTTGTCCCCACAAGGAGGGATAATGTTGAAGCACCCGTAGAAGTGGGTGAAGGTTCTGTGGCACTGGAGTTTAATTGTTTGTTGCAATCTCGTTAGGGCAACGATTGCTGCTCAGTCGCAGTCGGCACTACAACCTACAGTTCAAGTTGAGGAGACGCCAGCTCAGAAGCGTCTCAAGATTATTAAGGGGTTTTCTCAGCTGATGCCGGTTATGTTTGAGGGCGGTGCAGATCCAATGATAGCAGATGACTACATGGAGCAAGTTGAAACTCAATTGACTTCTATGGATGTGACGGAGGATCATTTGAAGATCATCCTAACTACTTATAAGTTTGCTAAGGATGCCAAATTATGGTGGAAGTCGGTTACGAGCCGGTACAAGGTAGAAAAGATGAGTTGGGACAAGTTTATGGAATTGTTTTATGAAAAGTATTTTCCGCTTTCCAAAAGGTGGGAGTTACAAGACCAGTTTCATAACCTTATCCAAAAGAGCATGTCAGTGGCAGAATATGAAAACAAGTTCACTTCACTTTCTCGCTTTGCTCCAGAAATGGTGAGAGATGAAGTTAACAAGACTCGGAAGTTTGTTTATGGTCTTAATGATCGGATGAGGCCGTTGATCACGGCACAGTTCATTAAGGTTTACTTTGAAGCAGTGGAAAGGGCTTTGATGCTGGAAGCTGATAATAAAGAGAAGGATGCAAGAAGAGAGCAGTTGAAGCAAAAGAGGGGTGCAGGGCCATCTTCAGAAGGATCTTCTTAGAAAAGGAACAGGGGCGGTCCATCTCAGTTTCAGGGACATCAGTCTGCACGATCTGCTCCTACCACTCCGTTGCCAGCTGGGCCTGATAGGAATGTAGTTGTTTGCTTTCAATGTCAGTAGCCTGGGCATTACAAGTCTAGTTGTCCCATGAGATTGACTTCAGTTTCTTCAGCTCCGAAGGCTTGTTATGGGTGTGGCCAGCAGGGCCATTTGATTCGGGACTGTCCGAGTCAGGGAGTAAGCACCACTAATGGCAGAGGGTCACGGCAGAGGCCATTACAATCGGCTACGGTTCAATCAGGTTTCAGACCACCGCCGCCACCACCACAGCCTGCCTTATTTTCTCAGGGTTCACGACCAGCTAGGAGGGATACTCCTACTGTGTCGGCACAACAGTTTGGTGTTCAAATTAGTAGTTCACAGGCACAGGCACCGCAGGGGCGTGTCTTTGCCCTTGCATCTCCTGGATCTTCAGTTCTCCGAGGTATATTTTCAGTGTTTGGTTCTTGGGCCCATGTTTTGTTTGATTCTGGTGCATCTCATTCTTTCATTTCATCATCATTTGCACTTGCATCGGGGTTAGAGGTTAGTTTTATGGATCGGGCGTTGTGTGTTGATACGCCAATTGGAGTTTCAGTGTCTTTGAGCCGAGTTATGAGGGACTGTTCCATTGTGATAGCTGGGTGGACTTTTGTGTTTGACCTTATCCTCCTAAAGATGACTAACTTTGATGTCATTCTCGGGATGGATTGCTTAGCTTCCTTTCATGCCACGATCGACTGTTTCAGAGGAAGGGTTACAGTTTGTACTCCCGAGGGAGACTGTTTCTTTTTCGTGGGAGATCGGAGTGATTCCCACATTTCATCTTTTTATGGAATTCGTGGACGGAGTCGTGGTGATTACTTTTTGGCTAGCCTTATAGCCGAAGAGGATGATGTTGTGGAAGAATATTATCCTGCAGTTGTTCGTGATTTTCTAGATGTGTTTCCGGAGGATTTGACAGAGTTGCCTCCACACCGAGAAGTGGAGTTCTCTATTGAGTTAATACCATGTACCGCGCCGATTTCTATGGCACCAGTTAAATTTGAGGAATTAAAAAGACAGCTTGATGATTTGAGGATGAAAGATTTCATCCGACCAAGTGTGTTACCATAGGGCGCACCGGTCTTGTTTGCTAAGAAGAAAGATGGTTCTTTGAGGTTGTGCATCGATTATCGGAAGTTGAATCACGCCACCATCAAGAACAAGTATCCTTTGCCAAGGATAGATGATTTATTTGATTAGTTGAGGGGAGCCAGTTGTTTCTCCAAGATTGACTTGAGGTCTGGCTATTATTAGTTGCGGGTTAGGGATGAGGATATCCCGAAGACAGCATTCCGTACACGGTATGGACACTATGAGTTCCTTGTTATGCCTTTTGGCTTGACTAATGCTCCAGCGGCATTCATGGACTTAATGAACCGCGTCTCTCACGATTACTTGGACCAGTTTGTGGTAGTTTTCGTGGATGATATTCTTGTGTATTCACGATCTCGGGAGGAGCACGAGATCCATTTAAGTATTGTTTTACAGATTTTGCGGGAGCACCGGTTGTATGCCAAATATGAGAAATGTGAATTTTGGCTACAAGAGGTGAAGTTTTTTGGACAGTTGTTTCAGAAGGCGGAGTGTCAGTTGATCCATCAAAGATTGAAGCTGTTTTGAATTGGGAGCAACCCAAGAATGTGTTTGAGATCCGTAGTTTTCTTGGTCTAGCGGGTTACTACCGGAGATTTGTAAAAGATTTCTCCCGTTTGGCAGCATCTATGACTCGTTTAACTCGGAAAGGGATTAAGTTTGCATGGAATAAAGCCTGTGAGTCATCTTTCCAGGAATTGAAGACAAGATTGACTACGGCTCCAGTGTTGGTGATACCTGAGCGTGGCTTGGGTTATGTGATCTATTGTGATGCCTCACGTGATGGTTTAGGGTGTGTGTTGATGCAGGATGGTAGAGTAATGGCTTATGGGTCTCGACAGTTGAAGACTCACGAATACAACTACCCTACTCATGATTTAGAGTTGGCGGCAGTTGTGTTTGCTTTGAAGTGTTGGAGACACTACTTGTATGGTGAGAGATTCGAGGTGTACTCGGATCATAAAAGTCTCAAGTACCTTTTCTCCCAAAAGGACTTGAACAATAGACAGAGAAGATGGGTTGAATTCTTGGAAGATTATAATTTTGACTTGCAGTATCATCCGGGCAAGGCAAATGTGGTAGCAGATGCCTTAAGCCGAAAATCTCGTGGAACTTTGGCTTGTCTGGCTATTCGGAAGTGGAAGATGCTTAAGGATTTGGCAGATATGGGATTGTATTGTTTTGATGATGATGTTGACAGCGAGCCGGCATTCTTATTTAGTCTTGTGGCTCAGCCTACTCTTGCTGTATGAGTGATTGAGTCACAGAGACAGGACCCGGATTTAGATGCCATTCATGCTTTGATCTCCAGTGGTGAGACAGTGAAAGATTGGGCCTTGTATGCAGATGGGGGTTTACGGTTTAGGAGTTTGTTGGTGGTTCCTACGGTTTGTCGTGAAGACGTCTTACGGGAGTTTCACACTTCCCGCTTTACAGTTCATCCAGGTGGTACCAAGATGTATCACAATTTGAGACGTTAGTATTGGTGGAACGGGATGAAGAAAGATGTTGCGCAGTTTGTGGCTAGATGCCTTACCTGTCAGCAAGTGAAGGCCGAGCATCAGAGACCAGCCGGTTTGTTGCAACCATTACCTGTAGCGCAATGGAAATGGGAGCATATTGCTATGGATTTTGTAACAGGTCTTCCAAGGTCACGAAGAGGCAATGAGTCCGTATGGGTCATCATTGACAGATTGACCAAGATGGCTCACTTTTTGCCTATTAAGGCAATAGATGATGCAGAGAAGCTTGGTATTCTTTATGTGAAGGAGATTGTAAGGTTGCATGGAGTTCCAGTAACCATTGTTTCAGAGAGGGATGCTAAGTTCACTTCGAAGTTTTGGGAAGGACTTCAAGCAGCGTTTGGCTCAGCGTTGCACCTGAGTACGGCATTTCATCCACAGACTGACGGTCAGTCGGAGCGTACTATCCAAATTTTGGAGGATATGCTTCGGGCATGTGTGCTTGACTTGGGTGGTAGTTGGGAGGATCACCTTCCACTTATTGAATTTGCCTACAACAATAGTTATCAGGCGAGCATTCAGATGGCTCCATTTGAGGCGTTGTATGGTAGACCTTATAGGTCTCCTGTTTGTTGGACTGAGGTAGGCGAGACAGCCGCCTTAGGACCCGACATTGTACTCAAGACTACTGAGAAGATTAAGTTGATAAAACAGAGGTTACTTACTGCTCAGAGCCGACAGAAGAGTTATGCGAATAAGCGGAGACGGCCGTTATTCTTTGAGGTGGGAGACCACGTTTTTCTTCGGGTTTCTCCACGGAAGGGTTTGATGAGATTTGGGAAAAGTGGCAAGTTGTCGCCATGATTTATTGGACCATTTGAGATTTTGGACCGTGTAGGAGAGGTTGCCTACAGACTTGCTTTGCCACCACAGTTGGATATGGTCCACAATGTTTTTGATGTATCGATGTTACGGAAGTACGGGCCAGATCCATCTCACATTTTGAGTTGGGTTGATGTAGACATTGATGAGGATGTTTCCTACGAGGAATGACCAATTCAGATTCTTGACACACAACAAAAGGTGTTGAGGAACAAGACGATACCAATGGTGAAAGTCCTTTGGAGACACCACGGAGTCGAGGAGGCTACTTGGGAGCTCTAACAGGAGGTTCGCTCCAAGTATCCAGAGTTGTTTTCTTCTCCAGGTATGTCTTGATTTCGGGGACGAAATTTTTTAAAGTTGGGGAGAATGTAATGTCTGTAACTTAAAAAGGCAAAAGAAAAAGAGAAAGGAAAAAAAAAAAAAGGTGGGACTCATAGCTTTTGTAAAGTGGTCATAAGACTACGTTTTTTTTTTTGGTCTCTAATTTGATTCTTTCTCTTCCCGACGACAGAAGCTTTCTGCTCTCACTTTTCTTTTTTCTTTCTCTTGCTTCATGAATTTCACTCTTTGATTTCTCCCTCATCTCTTACTGTTTTTAAGTGCCGTTTGAGGCAAAACGAAGCCCGCGACGAGCTCTACACGCTCATACAAGCAATTTCAGTTTTTGGTCTTCCTAGGGACTTCGAATTTAGAGATCCATTTTAAGGGTTTTGTGCAAATTTGAGGTAGGGACACCTTAATCCACTACCTTCTTGTTCCATTGTGAGTTATAATCATTTGTTGTACCAAGCATGCTTAATTAGAAGTTAATTGTATCAATGATTATTTTAAATATTGTCTAGAGAAATTCATGTATTTGATTGTGAGTTGTTTTATGTGTAAAGCATGCTTAAATGTATTTTTGTTATATCTTAATGTGTTAATAATTACTTGGGAGATGTTGAACATGTTGAATGTTTAATTTTATGGTATAGAATTTTAAATGCCATGACATTGAATGTATGGAATATATATACATGCACATACCATTGGGTTTGCATGAAATGAGAGAAATTGTTCTTGAAATAAATATGGGGAATTTCAGGGAAGTGTTTTTGATGAAATGGTTTTATGCGAAACCCGGTCGCTGCGGGGTTACCAACGGGCCGGAGGTTAATATAGCCTAGAGGGGACTAGGGAGTCGCCCTAGCGTGGTTGAGCTAGCTGGGCCCTATAATGACGCCGCGGGGTTACCAAGGGTCAGGGACACTAGCCAATCCTCCTCTCGTGTCGCGGCGGGGCTACCAAAGGGCGGGCTGTATTAACAGTTTGGAAACGATGTTTTGGATTATAAAAATGGGGAGCGACACTAGCATGCATTGCATCTCATACCATTGCATTGGATATACTTGAGATTGAATCGTTATGCTGTATTATTTCCCGACATTGTATGATTCCCATTTCCCATTGGCCTATGCTTCGTTTGGAGTCACAAGGACACAAGATGTGTGTCTTAAGTGTCACCTGCTGAGCTTTATGCTCACCCTACTATTTATATTATTTTTTTCAGGTCTTGGAAATGAACTGGTGGACGACAATCCACATCAAGCTTGAAAGTTGTTAGAAGGTTGTTTGTTATTTTGTATTTTGACCGTTCTATGTATATTCGTAGTTGTGAAAATGTAACTAAGTTAGTATTCATGGTTTTGTAACTTAAGAACGAACTTATTTTTTGTTTGATGTAAATGAAACTAGTGGAATTATGGTATATGTTTCCATGCAATTATATCATGTAACGCTGTAAGACAGGGACTTTAAATATTAATCATGTATTTTGGGACTGTAATTATGATAATTTAGATTAATTGGTGTGTGGCTGTTCCACCATGAGAGGAACTATGTTGAGGTATAATGAACGGATGAATGGGATGCTGGATGATTTTATGTGTTTTGTGTATTGGGACGGGTTGTTGAAGGCCCATTTTTAGAGGAGGTTATGCCAAATTTTTTTAAATTTTGACATCAGCTAGGGTCGTTACAGTGAGTGCTGAACTAATGCATATGTTATGGTTGTGTCAGCAGCACTCCTGGCAGCAATATGAAGGGGCGTGTCACCATATTCATCTATTACACTACTGATACTACTCACTACACGACCCATCCTGCCAAGAAGCTCCTCCACCAACTCCGCGTGGCAATGCGAAACAGCAATATGAAGAGGTGTTTCCCCTAATGTGGAGATCTTAGCCGATATTGCATCTGGATGTACATCAAGATATGCTTTCATACCTCCCAAATCACCCTTCACCAACGCCCTATATAGGTGTATATATTTAATTATATCATCATCCCTACTTTCAGCTGCCTTTTCTTTTTCTGATGATGTCGACGCCCTTGACCTGCATATGCATGCTCTATTAATTTTTATGTATAATAATATACATACATATATATATTCACACACACACATAACAATTACTAAGAATTGTTGTATAGAAATTAATACTTGCTGCAGTATTTATTATATAACCTCATGAAAAAGAATTTAAGTGCTAACCAAAAGCCAAATGCTGCTTAATTACAACACCCACTTCAATATAAAAAATTTAAGCAAACATATAAGCCTTAATTAGAAAATGGTATACATATATATAGACAGTAATTAGGATCTAATAAGTCCACAAGTATATATAATATATATATATATATATATCTTACATGATTAAGGAAAGTGGACGCTAGCTAGCTCCTCAGCCTCCTCTTCATTTCCTCCACTTCTGGAAGTTTATAGTAATATAATTGGTTTCCAACAGTTGCCTTTTATAGTAAAATATATTATTCCTTCCTATTCCTCTTCCTCCAGGCATATTAAATAAAGGGTAGGTATGTTATTCTTCTCACAGTTAATTGATTCTGCTTTACTCTCAAATTAAGAGCATTATATTATTCAGTGGCATGTGATATACGTGTCCTTTTTCTTTTTCCTTTTAATGTGGGGTTTCTGATGCTTGTCCTCTCATCTTTTCACAAGTATAATTCTTTTTCTTCACACACACAACATATGGTACTGATGAGGATGTCTTCGACAACCTCGTACTCTCTTTACAGTATTTTTTGTAAAATATATTTTTGGTAATGTTTTCCCGAATATATATACTGTTATGTACATCTGACACAGTACTTTATGTTGTTACAGACTTAGAGCATTCAACATTGTTATTTTTATGAAATTAATGGTGTTGATGATCAAAGGTAAAAGTAATGTGTCACACCTTAATTCTTGTAAATTATATGTAATGTAATATGGAGGAAGTGGTGGTGGTGGTTTTTCATTTCTTTCCCTTTTCTACTTAAGGTAGATTTACTGGCTTCATTTAAACAAACATTAAAAAAATTACGATCCGTTTAAGCTTTGAGGCCATATAAAATTCAATTTATATATATATAGTATGGCATTCCATGCTTCTCATGAGCTAATTCAACAACTAAGTCTTCTAATGTTACACTGTTCTAATGTTATTCCTTTGTAATATGTTAATATACTCTTGTCGGTCTATTCTTCTCAATTAGATTGAACTGGACCACCACAATTAAACTGTAACCATATAAGAGGCAAATCATAATATATAGATACAGAGAGATGGTAAAATAGAGGCATTTACAGTTGTGCATCCATCTTTTAAGATTTCCAAGTTGATTTCTGTCCGAGAAAGTAGAGGGCATCTCTGCCATTGTACATAAATTTTACATCATGATGCCAAAAATCTCTGTTCTGCTCTCTGGGTTGAAAGTTGTGTAAAATATCATATTTTTTTCTTTTAGGTTTTTATTTCATAGGAGTTGAAACAACTTTGTCCATCACCATTTTGCAGCAAATTGAATGAACCAAAAAACAAATAAGGTTACAGTCCTCATTCCAAATTTCCCAGTTGCAAACATGGCGTAAAAATGGTAAAAATAAAGACAAAGACAGAAAGAAATAAGAATCTAACAAATCAACAAACATAATATTTATAAGCTTACAATAAAAATAAAATGGAGTTGATGATGATCACTTACTGAAAAGAAAAGTGGCCACTCTTCTTCACTTTCTCTTCTTCTTGGCAAGGCTCTTCTTTTTCTGTGTCTCGCAACTTTGTAGTATTAAGTTCGTTTAGGTTAGGTCCAAGTCCAACATTTGCCCTTTTTTTATAGTAGGTAAAGTGGTAATTCTGATGCTTGGCCCATCTTTTTCAAAAGCATAATTCTTTTCTTGAGAGATGACAATGTCGTGTCAATATCAATGTCTGGATACAAGAAGATTATGATTTTAGTTTGTGTGTGTTTATATTATGGGGCAACTCGGACTGGTTGTGCGGATTAGAGCTATAATTTTAGTTCGAGGTTGAGATTTTTTTAGGGCAGACCACCAATTACATCGGATCAGATTGGGCATTAACCAAATCCTATCCCTATGATTTCATGAATGTTGAATCTAATTTTTTCGTTTACATCATAGATTACATTGGATCGGATTCAAGCGTTTTTGCTGATCGGATCAAATTGGTTGTCCAGGCTTTTTTTTTAAATAGTTCAAAATTATTATTTTTTACCATTGCCTAATAGATGAATTTTCAAACGTTATTTAACCTTAAAAAGTTAGGTCCGCCTTTAGGTTAAAAGTTAGTATAACTGAAAATAATAATAAATAAATAAAGAAAAAAGAAATGGTATATATGTGTGTGTATATATATATATATATATATATATATATAAAATATGATATAAATTTAAATCGGATCAATTTTTTAAGACCTCAATCTGTTAACTGATCGCTGATTCCATATTTATCAATACATAACCGAACCATGAGCATAAAAAATTATTCCAATTCACACGAATCGGATTGGATATGATCAATTTCATGGATTGACAGATTAAATGAACACCCCTAGATTTTCAATACAGATCCAACTTTAATTGTAAGAATAGTTGTCCAAGTCGACTCGAGTTGAGTTTAGGTTAGCTTGGCCAAGTTGCACCCTTTGTTATATAAATACACATACTTTATACTCTAACAATAAACATCCGTATAACTAACTAGAAGTGCAAATAGCAATTAAACCTCTGATTAAAAATAATAATAATAATAAAAAAAATTGTCAATACATATATTTTTTTCCCGGAAAAGCAATGTATATAAATGAGAAAAACTGTACAGAGTCCAAAGATTGGGCCTGCCCAAGAACAACAAGGGACATGGCACAAAAGAAACAAAACAAGGGAGTTTATTAGAACAGCCGAAAGGCTAACAGGTAGAACCTGATAACATAGGAGACACATTAAGCTTATATTGTATGGTAGATTACACACACCTATGTACAATTTCCAAGAGGCAAGATCACAGTCATTTGAGGAGTTAAACAAACAAGCCTTTTGTTTTCCGGTTGAGTATACCGCGTCCATACGTAGAGGAGACCATGTTGACAAACAGAGGAAATTGCAATAAGGCAAATAAGACCGGTACACTAGCTAGCAATGAAACAGGAGCAACAGCCCAACTTATTTTCTCACCAAGCACAATAACAAGAGTGGCACTAAAGGCTACCATCATGGCGGTAATAGATAAGAAAAGGGTGGCGAGACCTATTATCAGTTTCAAGGGTAATGACTTGAGAAAATCCTTTTCCGCGTAGTGTGAAGTGAGAATGCTTAGGAACATTAACACTGAAGTAACCGAAGAAAATAGAGATAATGCATCTGATATAACAAAAACCATAAAAGAGTTGCGTTGTAGGAACTTAGGGTTCCCTGACTTATCATCTGTACCACCTGGTAATGTGAAGGCTGCAGCAAACATAACAGTGACGATGAGAGTGGCCACAATTGTACATGATCTTGCTGTATCTCTCATCCATTTTTCTCCTTCTTTGACTAATTCACAGTGCCATTTCCAGAACAAAGCTGAAGGTGTTTCTCCATTTTCATTAGCAAGAAATTTCTGTGAAGATGGTACGACACTCTCCACCTCCTATCATAATTAATAAAGGACATCAAAATAATATTTAGTTCATAGATACTTACAGTCTAGCTAAAAGCTTGATTGCAATATTTATATGAGTTTATGGAAGGGCTCAAATGAATTACTAATCGCATCACTAGGCAATTCTTATGTTGGAAAAGAAACCATGCTCCAATGGATGCAATGAATTGCTCCAAACATATTTCTTATGCATCAACATACTGGAGCAAAACTTTGTTCATGTGCAAAAACCCTTATCTAAAGTGATATATGAGCATGAATATGGAGAAAGTTTACAATACTCTGGGGTACTTATATGTGGTAAGACAAATTGAGAGTTTCTATATCTGTTCATTGGTTGGGGGTACCACGTATACAATACCCGCAGGGTAGACTTTCTCCATAAATATGAGCCCCTACAAAATAGTTGTGCATGCGTGTCATGTGAAGATCGTCATTTTGTTGGATACATGTGCTACTATATGCAGATAAGGCCCTTACATATGTAAGAACCTACACCCCACCCAACCACTCCTACAAGAGGTCTAATATCTGCATCATTGCATCAACCTAGGTTGTCTCATCGGCCTTCTTATTAATCGTAGTTTTTATATTCTTTAAGGAATAAAATATTTTGAAAGCTTTCCCACAGTAAGCACGCTGCATGAGATTTAAAATTTTACTAATAGAAAACGTCATCTATGGCATGAAGTTCCCCGAAAGTAAACTAATGATACTCAAAATGACATTCTATGACCAGAAGTACGTTTGGATAATGATGTAGAAAGTTAAGAACAGATTACCTTGTACCATTGTACTTCTCTTTGCACTTCCATAGCTACACCTGGGGCATGACTGAACACCTTCCAGAACTGTTGTTCTCCTTGCTTTTCCGAAGTTCCATCTGGTCTTCCTATGACGTTAGACAATACTACAGGACATGCAGCTATATGTAGCATGCTGTGCGATTCTACTAGAATTTCTGTAATTTTGTTTCTATTTGCAATACTTAAACCATAGAAGAGGTTCCATATTCTCTCTTGACGGCAAGCAATTGCCATGTGAAAAATGCTTCCACTTTCCTTATTCCCCCATAATAAAGTAGGATTGGACCTTAGAACTTCCTCAACAAATTCAGCATTCCCACATTTGATGGCTATTTTTGTCGCCTCAAAGTATGCTTCAGTCTGTTTAGGATCAGAAGTCAAGTTTGGATCACACATCTTTTTGAGTAGTTCACGGGCATGGATATGCTTGTTCTTCATATTCAATATTTCTTGCTCGACGTCTACAATTCTTACCCAAGAAGAAATAGTTAACTATATATATATAAAATATTACCAATACAGTAACCATACATATATTAGTACTCTACGTACCGATTTTAAGAACATTTGACATTAATCCTTTCAGACAATGGAGCACTGTTATACATCAAAAAGAACAATTATCCCATCAAAACATATCTAATTAACATTTATAAAAGATACAACATGGAATGAGTTTGAACACTCGCATACTCCTCCTACCAGCCCTCAAGTTACCAAGGTTAAGATGACCAATGATATGCATGCATCATGGATATTCCACAAAGGTCCATGTAGGAGAGAAAAATATTTGGCCCAAATACGGAATGGCCCAGCTAATATGGGATGTTTAGAGGGGCTGAATCGATACAGACCTAATTTTTGGCATAAATTTCATGAAGTTGATGACCTGAAGACTTCAAATTAGTTCTCATAGTAAGTGGTCTCTTACTGCTACACCAAGTGATGATCTCTAGCTGTTTGTAAACATTTAAGCCAGTAAGCATGCATAGGCATTCCAATTGATTGGGTCCCAGATAGCATAGGAGGCACCTAGTTTTGTCAACACTCTAAAATCATTGCAAGCATTTTGCCATGTCATCGTCGTTTAAACAGACAATGATGTGTGAAAGATTCCCTAGCATCTCATTTACAAACAATGTTTTTCAGCATTTGACAATTGCTAATATTGCTACTCGCATGAAAATTGTATTTAAATTATATAGCTTTACTCCGATGTATCTTTGGGCGGGAACCCATTGTAGGATCCCAGGCCTTTTCAATGGAGACGCATAACAAGATTTCTTCTACAATCGATTGTTTGAATGAAAAACATTGGACATACGGGAGAGAAAAAGATAAGATACCCGTTAAAAATACTTTATCCTTGAAGCGTTTGAAAGCGGAAGGATACACAGATCTGGAGGTCTGAGGAAGATTTTCTTCATCGCGTTTATTATGGACATTAGCTGGTAGAACATCCATACCTATCAGAAAGAAAAAGAAAGGCTGTTATCATTTAAATACAAAATACATTTTGAAACTTATAGTATTAGTGCTTCATTCCAAAAAATTAAAAAGTCATGATGTCAATACCGGGAAACAAATGGTAAATCCAACGGTTTTAATGACTCTCATTAAGCATGTATTTTAACAGCCAATAGAAACCGAGTTACCCCAACGCATGTTATATAACATTATAAAAGCACTAGCAATAGCTTCAACTGATATCCCTCAGCTAATAGACGAGGTGGGCACCATTAGGTACCGACACCAAGGAACTTGTGAGCAACTCTTTGCAGCATTCCTCATGGCAATCAGACTCTAGATCTGCAGCATTGTCACAATATTTTCTACACTACACTAAATAAATTCAATAAAACTTGAAACCAAAAATCATTACTCCACGATATCCAATTACGCTGAAAGCTGGACCAATTGAATTGCTAGACTTGGGAATTGTCGAGTTTATCAAGCCATCATCATGTTTTAATTAATTTTGGAGGAAATACACTTCCACCAAATCTCAATTGCCTGACTGTAGATTCAGCATGCACATGTTTATAAATTTTGAAATGTGCTCAAACTAACCCCTTCCCTTAGTGGCAATGAAGTGACAGAAATTGGCCATGTGCACTACCCTTAAATTTTATTCTCTAGTGTATAAGATTCCATAAAAACAACACCGTTGACTTGTAGTCACCATACTAGTCATCTGTTCTTGCACTTCACCACTCTTCCCAGCTAAACCCCTACCACCACTGTCATTTCAATCCACCACTAAAACCCACAATATATAAGGTATATATATATATATATATATATACCACCACTGCCATTTCAATCCACCACTAAAACCCACAATATATAAGGTATATACATATATATGTGTATATAAATATTTCATATCTAAAAACGTGCATAGTGAGAGACAGCTAACCTATTCAGAGAGAACCATACATCCAGATATATCCAACCACCATGCCCACTATCAATTGTAGTATAAATATGTATGTATATATTTTGAGATTTTTTTTTGAATCAGGAAGTTTTGGATAGTAATTATAGATCACCAACAATTAGTAGTACTTCTTCATCTTCAGTAGAAGATCAAAATCTCCATAAGGACAAAGTTGGGGTGTGTTCAGTTTCAAATGAGAAAAAAGAAAAATATTCAAGTTCTTCAGTCGTATATCAAATAAAATTTAATTTACGTCTAGTTGCAATTTTAAAAAGATTCAGATTAGAATGATGTTATAACAGGGCTATTTCTTATTTACATTTAAATGGATTTCTGATTGCACTTCACCAATAAAAAATCTATGGAACTGATTGCACAAATATAATCTCAATGACGCGACAGAACCTGGCTCAAATCCAGAAACAAAGTGAGTGGGGCAGCAATCTGTCATCCCACTCGTTTCAATTATTAAAAGAAGTTCACATGCAGATATGAGAGGCAAATCAAATATTCATAGAGAGCGAGTTGGTAAGATAGAGGCATTTACAGTTGTACATCCATATTTTAAGATTTCCAAGTTGATTTCTGCTTGAGAAAGCAATAGGCATCTCTGCCACTGTATATAAGGCCCATGTACCACGTGCCAACTCCGGATTGTTTTCCAGCATGTTCAGTGCTAAACCTATAGGTGTAACAATCAGTTAGAGGTGTCTGTTGGCATAGCAACTGTATATGTACGGTATCATCTAAGGGAGGTCGTCCCCATGCAGTGTGGCGATATTAATGCATATATAAGTGAACTTGTTTGATGCATCAACATAACTTATTAATTACTAGAGTCCAGATGCTTACCATAGTTCTCACCCTTAATTATATCCGCGATTATATGAGAAAGCAAATCTGAAAATCAAACAATTAGAGCCAGGCCAATCAATAATATGTCATTGTTAACTATGAGAAAGCAAAAGATGCTTCATTTTCATGTATAATGACAAAAAATTTATGATGCTCACATTTATTTAAAAAGTTCAAACCCCGGGGGATGTTAGGGATTCTAGGGATGAGATCCTGTTGTGAAGGCACTGAGCATAGATAATTAAACATCTCTGTGTTGCCATAAATTGCAGCTAGGGTGACTGGGAGAAGTTGCCTTCGATTTTTCATGCTTACCAATTGCCCATGGGCTTCCACCAATGCTTTCGCTATTCTTGTGTCTGCACCCCTAGCAGCAATATGAAGTGCTGTCTCACCATCATATTGTCTAAAATACAAAACTGAAGGATTAATCTTCACAAGTTCCTCCACCAGCTCCACGTGCCCCTCCGCAACGGCAATATGAATAGGTATTTCCCCTCTCATGGAAATTTGATCTGATATTGCATTTGGATCTTTCTTCAGAAAATCTTTGACACTTTCCAAGTCACCCTTCACCAAGGCCCTATGTAGTGACACATATTTAGTTGTATCTCTCTCGAGGCCTTGATGTCGTGGCATTTTATTTTCCACCTTTTCCCTTATGCGGGCTGGTAATATATCCCAAGCTTCCTTTGGTGTGCTAGCGTTCCTGATGTACGCCAACATTTCCTTGTCAACAGTTGTTTTAATTGCGAACATGACCTTTCCGGCCTTTATTCGCCATTTCCGGAGAGCTTCAGCATTTTCTGCTGGAGGTGGCGTAATGTCGCTACCGCCAACAATCTCCCACAAATCAAGTCCCTGCAAATACGACTCCATGCACGTCTTCCACGTGCTATAATTTTTGTTGTTGAGCTTCTCTACTGCGCCAATAAATTGGAGATCTGCCATCGTGACTTGATGGGACCCCACGTGCTGTCAAGTAAGCTTGGTCCGGGATAACCAGATTGCGCACAAACAATAATCTCTCTCTGCACAGCGCGTTGAACGATCTTTGTTCCCCTGCCCCCACACAGTCCTGGCTTAATTCCGTGCGGTGACCGTCTGACTCTGATACCAAATTATTGAACAAAGCAGAATATGTCTTTTGTCTCAGTAATTTCAAGAGAAAATATATTTTATTAATATATTTCTGTTTATAACAATACGCAAAGTAACTTGGACATATACACTTGCACACAACAGAAACTCACATTACACTTGAACACTAGAGACTGTATGAACGCTCATGTAGAATATATCTTTTGCCTGAAAGTCTATGGATGTTTGGATTCATCATTCACATATCACATGCAATTGTTACAAACCTAGAGTACGTAGGTGGGCAACGGTGATTTTTTTTTTTTCTTTATATATATATATATATACAAACTCAAAAGCATAATAATTACGGAGTAATACTTATAAAAAATATATACTCATATTATAACCTGAAATATAATTTAAGTGCTCACAGGAACACAGTTAGTGTGTCTTATATATGTCTGAGGTAATAATAATAATAATAATAATTTTAATTTCACGATTTTCAGAAAATTAATTTTGGGAACCAAAAACCAATTGCTATTGCTTGCAACACCCACTTCAATCGAAAAGGCAAACATGTTTACTGAAGGAAAAAGAGAAAAAAACGAAAAAAAAGAAGGGAAACATACCTTAGAAAATGGTAAACATATTGAAAGGAATTGAAATGTAAATGATCTAATAAGTCAACGAGTATAATATATCTTACATGATTAGGGAAAAGTGGATGCTCTTCTTCACTTTCGTCCACCTTCTGAAAATGTTTATAAACTATACAATCCATTTACTTCCAACACTTCCCTTTTATAGTAGAAATATTGGATTAATTGCAAAAAATTCCTCCTCGTACTATAGATATTTTTGCAAGTTGCCCAGTTGTTCTAAAATTTGCCCCCATGCCATTTGAATTATTCCAATGAAGTCCAACTGTGTTACCGGCATTAGTTTGCCGTTATACACGCGATATGAAATTGAACTTCATATTATCAAATTTAGTATTAATAATAATAATAATAATAAATAGAGATTAATCTAAAAGACTAACGTTTTAATCACCTCGTCCTTGATGGGTTCTACTTTTTGTTTTAATTTTGACTTAATTTATTTTTCATGATATGCTCCATCAAATTTAATTAGAAGATTTAACTGATAATTGGAAGTCACTAAAAAGATATCCCTTTGAATGATATTAATGGAGATGTGAAAATATTGTCAAAGTGGTATAAAGGTCAAACCTAAAGTGCCTCTATTCTATTGATTTTAGGTCCGATTCTAATCTCCCAAACTAATTACTAACCATTGGCACTACCTAATTAAAGACCTCAATATCAACCGGAGGTTCATTTGGAAAAGGAGAAAATATAAAATTTTAAAAGCATTTGTGCAAAAGAGTGATTTTGTCGAAATAATAATGACAATATTAAAATGGCGTACTAATAGAGGGGACAAACAATGTAAGCAACCATAGACTTGTATATATTGTAATTGATAATATTTACTTAAAAGTGATCGAGTTACATCAGCCATGGGTTACAAACACACATGACAAGACAATGCGTACAATTAATTTTCGGTGGCTAAAGCCTTTAAAAACTGATCGTACTAAAAACCATATCTGGGCCTAGGATGGTTTGACTTCACATGACTAAAAGCAATGTATGTTTCAACAATACAGGTACCATATATGACACATTGACAACCTGGCCTTTTTCTTTACTGAAATGGATGTTGAAGGAACAGTAGAGAATAATGGAGAAGATTAATGCTTGTTTTATTAGGTTTGGCAACGGTATTTTTAAATGGCATCCTAATAGAGAGGACTATTTGTCAAAAGGGGAGAATACAATGTATAATACAAAACTGAAAGTTGAGTAGAGTTATTTATTTATTTTTGTAACTAGAGGTATAGTTTAGGGCTCTTATTTTTTATTTTTGTAATTTATCTTATTAGATGCTGTGATAATTGCATAAATTTATTAGAATACAATATTATCTTGGAAAAAATGTGGTGTTTTTTTTTAGAGGGAAAAAGAAAACGGTTTTATTTTGAGCCATTATATACCGAAAGAAACAAAACTAACTCCCGAAATATTAATGGTTAGGTGATATTTCAATATTTATTTAAAGCACATATCATCATCCTATCTTCTGTCACTCTCTCAAATTATCTTAGTTTTTGTTTCTCTAACATTACAATGGAAGAATTATGTCACTTTGCCCGGGTCATGTGATATAAGTTAAATTTTTAAAAGGTAAAGTGTAAAAATAAAAATAAAAAAACAAAAAATACTTTATTATATAAAAAGAATGTGTACAAAATACTCATTCTATTTAGTATGTGCATATAAATTCTTAATATTTTAAAATATTTACAAATTATTTCTTAATATATCTTTTAACAGTCAATTTTTAAAAATAACAAAATACCCTAACACATGGTGAGTCCGGTTAGTTAGAAGTAGCATTAAAAGAAAAGAAATGAGTTTGAATATGATGAAAATAACTTTTTTTTTTAATAGGAAAAGTGGGTTCCGCAACTACTTGATTTCTCTCGGGAGAAAAATTTCCTGTGAGAGTTGTGTTTTTATATTTTATATTTCTATTATACCCCTTATGTACTATGTTTATATTATCTCCAATTGCCACAATTATACATTATCACTTATCACAAGTCACTCAAAGAAGGTTAATTAACAAAATAATACTCCCTCCGTTCCAAAATAGATGTTCACATTGAAAACTGTGACTCATAATGGGAGTAATTTTTTTTGTAAATCTGACACCTACTATGATAAATACAAAAATAAAAAAATTACACACACACATATATATATGTTAATATATATTCTACAAGACCTTACTTATAACATCTTTGTACTTATATTGTTATGTTTGAAATCATAAGGGTAGTTTTGATATATATGATCATAAAATTTTTTTTTTTAATTTCAAACTGGCAAAATAATATTTTTCACATTTTTTATTGAAAATTTTTCCAGTCAATCAAAATCATAGTGAATTTTTTTTTATAATTTCATATTATCCAAATGGTTTACTTAGTTTGTAACTAAATAACTCCTTAATTTTCCTTTTTCTTTATTTCACTTTTTTTCACCTTTAATTTAATTTTATTTTTTTGTCTCGCCAAACAGACCTTCAAAAACTGAAATCAATATTTTTTGTTTTTAATATGTCTTGAGAGCATTTTAGGTATTTCTGTTTTTAAATTGATAAAATATTTTATTTGTTCAATTTAAAAAATGTAAACTTTTTTTTTAAAACATCAGGAGAGTGTTTTTACTTTGGTATATAAAAAGCCGTTTTTATTTTCCCTATATGCCAAAAAGAAACAGTGTAAGCAACCATAGCCTTAGGTATAGTGGCCCATAGATAGCACATAGCATAAACATGTTTGTGGTAGTCCTTACTGATAAGGACTTGGTGAATCAATAGAGATAAGAGGGGTCCACCGTATTAATGTTACAACACACATCATACAAATTAATTAATATATATATATATATATATATATATATACAAATTTACTTTTTCTGGTAAATGAGTGCATTAAATTATTTATTTATTTTTTTCATTAATAGCTAGTCTTTTAAAGACCATGTGCCACGCCTAATATGTATGAAATATATCTTTCATTTTCGAAGCTACATAGTCATGTTTATATATTCCATTATTGCCCCTCTACTAACCTTGATTTTGTCGCGCATCCAAAGCACATAGCAGGAACACGTTTGGTAGTCCTCATTGATAAGGACTTAGTGACTTGGCGAATAAATAGAGATAATAGCGGGTCCATCATATTAATGTTACAACACACAACATACAAATTAAAAAATATATATAAATTTACTTTAAATGGTTGATGAGTGTATTAAAGTTTTTATTTATTTTAATAGTGTAGTATTAAAGACTGAAAGAATAGGACAAACCATGTGCCACGCAATGATGATGTATGAAATGCATCTTTCATTTTCAATGCTACAGGGCCATGTTAATACATTCCATTATTGCCCCTCTACCAATCTTGATTTTGTCACTCATCCAAACAATTATTTTTGAAATTTATATAAATAATCAAATTCTAATGACAGATTTAATTTGTAGGCATTATGTGTTAGAGATGTCAGATTTAATTTGTAAAAAGAGACCTTTCATTAAAGTTGCAGACGTTTTTTTATTTTTTAATACAAGTCATATTATGGATGGTACAACTTAAAAAAAAAAAATGCCCCCATTCCATTTGAATTATTCCAATGAAGTCCAACTGTGTAACCAGCATTAGTTTGCAGCTAAACACACCACAACATATGAAATTGAACTTAATATTATCAAATTTAGTATTAATAATAATAAATAAATAAATAGAGATTAATCTAAAAGATCAATTTTTTAATCACCTTGTCCTTGATGGGTTCTACTTTTTGTTTTAATTTTGACTTAACTTATTTTTCATGATATGCTCCACCAAATTTAATTCAATGGTTTCACAGATAATGAGAGGTCACCAAAAAGATATCTCTTGGATAATATTAATGGAGATGTGGAGGTATTGTCCGAGTGGTTCAAAAGTCAGACCTAAAGTGCCCCTATCTTATTGATTTTAAGTTCAATTCTCCCCTTTCCAAACTAATTACTAACCATTGACATGCTATATATATATATATATATATATATATATATATATATATATGGCATTACCTAAAGACCTCAATATCAACCAGGGGTTCATTTGGAAAAGGAGGAAATATAAATTTTTAGGAGTATTTGTGCAAAAAAGTGATTTTGTCGAAATAATAATGACTATTTTTAAATGGCATACTAATAGAGGGGATAATACAAAGGGGATTGATGCGAAATTGAAAGTTTAGAAGGTATTTTATTTTATTTTATTTTTTTGGGATACTTTAGGGTTCTTATTATTGTTTTATTTATTTTGTAATTTATCTTATTCAATATTGTGATGATTGCATAAATTGATTAGCATACAGTATTATCTTGAAAAAAATGTGGTGTTTTTAGTGACAAAAAGAAAGCCGTTGTATTTTGAGTCATTGTATACCAAAAGAAACAAAACCATCACTCCAATTATTAATGGTTACACTCATATTCAAATGTTTATCTAAAGCAAATATATTATTAGAAATAAAGAGAAAGTATAGAACTCTATATTGTATTGATATATATGAGATATGAAAATACATAAGGGTTTATATAGGTGACAAGATGTGTGCAGAGTAATAAACCTAAATCATATATGGTAAACCTTTTAACAGCCTCCCTCAAAATCAAGGTGGATTGAATGAAACCATCTTGAGTTTGAAGATAATCATTTCCCTAATGTAGCTGATGTGGCACCGATACTAACGTAGTTGATGACATGGCAACTGAAGTGGTAAGTGACTTGGCACTACTGCTGGCACCTCTGTTACGTGGCAACTGACGTAGTAGGTGACGCGGCACAACTACTGGCACCGTTGCAGAATGTGTCTGATGTTGGACCAATGCTAACATGTCAGGTGACGTGGGGTGGATCTGTGAAGATCTTGAAAGTAGGTGCGGAGCGTGAGTTTAAAGGTTGCTGTCCCCGGTGATAACTATTATAAACTGATGGGTAATGAATTTGTGAAGATTCACTATGTTGAAGGCGCGTGTGAGCGCATAATGACCACTGATGGCACGTGGTGGCACAATGACGGAGCTGATCTGACACGTTGAGGTGCGGGATTACCACTGGTGTGCATGAAAACGCATGGAAGATTGTGATTACCACTTAAGGCGTATGGTGGCGCGATGACGGAGCTGATCTGATACGTTGAACATCTCTGAACGAGGCATCTCGTTCAACAACGAGACTTCCGTATATGGGTCATCCCTAGGTGGGGCTTTTCTAAATGAGGTATCTTGTTGGTTTCCCGAAGGAAGACTTACAACGAGGCTTTCTTAGACGGGGCATATGAAGATCTTTATGAATATCTTGGAGTGCGGAAGCGTGTTAGTTGAGCGCCGCCGCCGAGGATGGGGCTAATGGTGCCATCTCTGGCTGTAACAACGATAAATTGGTAGATTGTTTACCAGAGATCAAAAGACTCTGATACTACGTTAGAAATAAAGAGAGAGTATAGAACTCTGTATTGTATTGATATATATGAGATGTGAAGATACATAAGGGTTTATATAGGTGACAAAATGTGTGGAGAGTAAGAAACATAAACCATATATGATAAACCTATACATGGTAAACTTATATATAGTTAGCATATATTATACAATATAGTAATAATATATTCTACAATATATTTTAACATATATTATCTTATATTTTTCTCACTCTCTCAAATTATTTTAGTTTTGTTCTTTTCTGTTTTTCTGCATTATGTCACTTTGCCCCTGTCATGTTTCTAGATTTAAGCATTCGGGTAACATAAGCCATAGGTTTGCTGGCAAGACCATGTTTGGATAAGGGATCAGGATGTTTGTGATTTGTGAATAAAGAGAGAGATGAAAGGGGTCGATGATATTGATGACCGATTAAGATCTGTGGGCCTGGGAGTGTTGACATCATGTGACTAAAAGCAATGTAAGATTTGTTACTTATATTTCAATTAGTGGTTTAACATTTCACTTACACTCCAAATATCAATTTTTTGTGGGGTCATAGTATTTTTGAGGTGTTAAATGACTATGCTAACCTTTGACCTGCTGTTGACTATTTTTGTGACCAAACTACCCCCAACACGGCAACACACCTTTCCTCTTCCTCCTCCTCCTCAAACATCTGGTCGTGGTTCAATCGGATCATTTCAAAACCTTACAATCCACCAATGAATACTATTAACTGATATATACATACACATATATATATATGGATATAGAGATTTGTTGTGTATATTATGTAGAGAGAGAAAGTGAGTAGAGAAACTGATAGTGGTTGTTGATGGTTGGTGGTTGGT
Source organism: Cornus florida (assembly GCF_030987335.1). Classification (NCBI taxonomy): domain Eukaryota; kingdom Viridiplantae; phylum Streptophyta; class Magnoliopsida; order Cornales; family Cornaceae; genus Cornus; species Cornus florida. The sequence continues at coordinate 72,498,929 of NW_026775579.1, read as the reverse complement.
GGTCGGCCGTGGACCGTCGTGGTGGTGGTGGGTCGCGAGGGAGAAACGACGGTTGTGATAAAAACTCGTGGCCGCACCTCGTAGGCGCCCTTCGCCGGAACCTTTGCTGTAATCTCGCTGCCGAGTCTCCACGGTCGACCCCGTTCTCACCGTTCCGAGCACACCACCGTCCGTGTTCCGAGCCACCGCTGCGCAAGTATGGATGATCTGCGACTGGCGATGAGAGCGACGGCGAGCTAGGCAGGTGGCTGTGGCTGATACAACAATTAGCTGACAACGACCTTTGATTTCTATAAATTCATTTCTGGGTCTCTTATTGCTTCTACCTGAATTTCAACGAATTGGGTTTGTAAACTGATTTCTTAGGCTTCGTTTGGATACACAGGATAGAAAAGAAAGGAAAGGATTATGAGAGAAAAGAAAAGAAAAGAAAGAATAGCTATAATTTATATTAATGTTGGGATAGATAGGAGAAAAAGAAAAGAATTGGCAATATTGTTGTTTAGATAACATAAAGGAGAGAAAAGAAGGGAAAGGATAATAATGAAATTACCATCTTACCCTTTTTGGTAGGGTTAGTAAGGCAAAATCATTTTAGCCTCCCTAATCGCCTCTATCTCTCTATTCTCGTTCTCACAGATCCTCTCTCTTTCTCCAACTGCAAACTACAAAATCTACAAGAATCAGAAAACCATAACCCATATCGGCATATCATTTCAGAGTGTTCCAAAAATCAAAACCCATATCTTTCAAGCTTCCCCCCCCCCCCCCCCCCCCCCCGCCCCCTCTCTCTGCAACTGCTAACTTGTATGTATGGGTTTTATTTAAATTTTTTTCTAAAATCAACTAATCAAGGTCCATAATTCTTGTTTTACAACTCTCTCTCTCTCTGCAACTGCAAACTACATATATATATATATATTTCAGCCTCCCCAATAGCCTCGATTTCGTTCTCAACCTCCCCCTTTCTCTCTCTGCAACTGTAAAAATCAAAACCCATATCCGCATATCATTTCAGATTGTTAAAAAAATCAAAACCCATATCTATCAGTTTTCATCACCCGCTGTTCCAGTTCGGTTGCAGTTCGCAAAGCTTTAGCCGGCTGTTTCTCAACTCTCTTGCCTCTTCTGTAATTTGTTCTATTTCTCTCGAAATCTTGTCAATTTTGGAGGGATTTCAAATGAGGAATTTGGAGGGATGGCTATCCCTCCAAATCCCTCCCAATCCTTTCTTTTCTCTCTTATTCTTCCCTTCCAAACACCTTAATCACTATCCTTCCCTTTCTTTTCTCTCCAAATCCCTCTAAATCCCTCAATCCAAATGAAGCCTTATTGATTTCTATTATTTTTATGAACTGGGTTTGTTTCAATCTAGTTTGTTTTTGCTTTGGGTAGCTTATACACTCAATTTTGAATGTCGTAATTTATTTCAAATCTTTGAAATTAATTCGTTCTATTGAAGGATTCTAAACTGTTATTTTTTTCATTGCTTTTACAAACTGGGTTTGTTTCAATTCAGTTTGTTTTTTTTTTGGTAGTTTATACACTCAAATCTTGAAAGCCCTGTTTTTTTATTTATTTATTTTTTTAATTTTATTTTATTTTATTTGTTTGTTAAATCTTTGAAATTAATTCCTTCTATTGAAGGATTCAATTGCTTTTGCTAATTGTTTAGTTTCCGGGTTTCCCAAATTTTCTATACTTAAATGTTTCAGAGCATTTTAGGTTGATTTACCTCTTGTCACCGCCTTGTCCGCACTTCATCCACAGCCGAGCTCTCCACCTTGCTCGCAATCTCGCCGCTGAGTCTCCACGGCCGACCCCATCCTCACCGTTTCGAGCATACCTCTGTCCGTGTTCCGAGCCAACGTGCACTAATGTGTGTATATATATAGAGGGGTATTTTTATCATTTACGATTATATATATTTGTATTAAAAATTTGAGGATAAAGTACTCAATTCGCAGGCATAAAGTGAATTGAGGTGTAAGTGAAAGTTAAAAATAAAATCTTCATCTAGCTGAAATATGATCTAACCTTAGATGGTGTGAGTGTAATTTACCCTTGATAATATTACTTAAAAGTGATCGAGTTACATAAGTACGTGCATATAAGTTCTTAATATTTTAAAATATGTGTAAATTGTTTCTTAATATCTATTAATAGTTAATTTTTTCTAAAAATAAAAATATCAAAATAAACTTATGGTGAGTTGGGATAGATAAAAGTAGCATTAAAAGAAAAGAAATGAGTTTGAATATGAAGAAAATAATATTTTTTTATAGGAAAAGTGGGTTCTGCAACTACTTAATTTCTCTCCCGGGAAAAAAATTCCCCTTCAAAGTTGTGTTTTTTATAATTTAATTTCCTATTAACCCCTTAATTAACCCCTTATAAACTATGTTTTTTTTATTTATCTTGTAAATCCGGCACCTGCTAAGATAAATAAAAAAACAAAAAAATTATACATACACACACACACACACACACACACACATATATATATATATATATATATATAATTCCTTACTTATAACACCTTAGTACTTATATTGTTATTTTTCGAAATCATAAGGGTAGTTTTGATATGTGTGATCACTTTTTATTTTATTTTATTTTTTTACTATCCAAGCTAACAAAATAATATTTTTCACATTTTTTTAAAAAAAAATTCCTAATTTTTTTTTTTATAATTTCATTCTATGACTTACTTGATTTGTAACTATAGAAATAGTTTTCTGCTATTAGAAAACTGAAAACAGAAATATGCCTAAGAAACTCTACTTGATTCAGTTTTTTGAAAATTCATTTATAAAAACACCTATTTTCAGATAACTATAAAAAATTAATCTTTGAGAATAATTTTCTATTTTCTGAATTCTTGAGAACTTGTTCATAATTATAAACCAATCAACCCCTTAACTTTCCTTTTCTTTACTTTAATTCCCTTCCTTTCACTTTAACTTTTTTTTTTTTTTTTTGGTCTCGCCAAACGGACCTTTAAAAACGAAAATCAATGTTTTTTGTTTTTATTATGTCTTAAAAACATTTTAAGTATTTTTGTCTCTAAAATATTTTATTTGTTCAATTTAAAAAATGTTAAAAAAAAATTTAAACATCAAGAAAGTTACACACATTTGGTATATAAAAAGCCTTTTTTATTCTCCCTCGCACTTTAGCCTTTTTTATATACCAAAAAGAAACAATGTAAGCAACCATAGCCTTAGGTAAAGTGGCCCATAGGTAGCACATAGCAGGAACACATTTGGTAGTTCTTATTGATAAGGACTTGGTGAATAAATAGAGATTAGAGAGGGGTCCACCGTATTAATGTTACAACACACATCATACAAATTAAAATATATATATATATATATATATATATATATATATACAAATTTACTTTTTTGGTAGATGAGTGCATTAAATTATTTATTTATTTATTTATTTCATTAATAGCTAGTTTTTTAAAGACTGAATGAAAACTACAAACCATGTGCCATGCCGGGTGAAAATCACCTCCAGTCACACAGTATGTCATTTCCACCATTTTGAAATAAGTGAAGAAAAATTGACCACATCAATTAAAAATCTTGGATAATTAAATTTTCACCACCCTTGTATTTTATATATATAAGTTTTAAATATTGTATTCCATATATATAAACACATTTAAATATTGTATCTAAAATATACTTGTCTTCTTCCAAAATGTTATCTTCTTCCTTTCTTTCTCTAAAAACTTCATCAGCTTCCATTAATGGACTCTCCAAGGACTCACGGTAATTTTTGAATTTCAAAACCTCGCTTTAAAACTCAAACACACTCCTAAAACCCATGTAATTTCATTAGAGTATTGTGCGAGTATTATGCAGAAACTCTAGAGTATCATCCATAGATTTAAGCTTTATTCATATAAATCTCGATTTTTGATCTGTTTTTTTTTTTTTTATCTGATTAAAGAGCACAAATATCACTAGTTCGCACTCTTTTTAGTAGAATTTTGTTGGGATTTTATGTATAACATAAGCATGAAATATAGTTCGTACTGCTTGGGATACAAAATACGTATTACTTGGGATGTTAAGTAGGATTATATTGGGATATTATGTACAATTTATACTGACTTAAATTACAAACTGTTGGGATATTATGTACAAATAATCTATTAGGATTATGTTGGATGTTGTGTACAACTTATATTGACTTAAATTACAAATTGTTTGGGATGTTGTGCAGTACACAAATAATTAAACAAAAAAACCATACCAGTCCAGATGTTGCTCTGTTCTAATATTGTTATGTTAATTTGGAATAAAATGACCTCGAAGAAAAGGAAGTAAAAATTTATGGAAACAAATGAATAGAGAAATTTATGGGTTACTGAAATATTTTGGAAAGAAACAATATTTTGAAAACAAATCAATGGTCCTTCTCGCGTTCCAAATCTCCACGCAAACGGCAAAATCTGGGTTGCTGAAATATTTTGGAAAGAAAGCAACATCCCAAACATCTGGACTAGCATCTGAATTTATGGAAACAAATCAATGGCCCTTCTCGCATTCCAAATCTCCGGCAATGGGTTGCTGAAATATTTTGGAAAGAAACAATATTTTGAAAAGAAATCAAAATCTGGGTTGCTGAAAAGGTTGGATTTTGTCAAAATCAATATTCTGGGAGAGAAGAAAATGGCGGGATTTGGGTTGCTGAAAATAAGGGAGGGAAGAAGAAGGAGTATTTGTGAACAGTATATATATATGGAAATGGTGTATAATACACATTTAACATTTTTACCCACCTTAGTAACTACTGTTCATCGACACAAAAAGGAGGAAATAGGCTACTGTTGGACTGGAGGTGATCCTGGTCCGTGCCACGCCTATGATGTATGAAATATATCTTTTATTTTCAAAGCTACATAGTCATGTTTGTATATTTCATTTTTGCCCCTCTACTAACCTTGATTTTGTCACGCATCCAAATAGTTATTTTTGAAATCTATATAAACAATTAAATGTTAATGACAGATTTAATTTGTAGGCATTCTGTATTAGAGATGTCAAATTTAACTTGTAAAATGAGGCCTTTCATTAAAGTTGCAGACTTTTTTATTTTTATTTGGGTAAATTATAGTGACACTTCTCAAGTTTATCTAAAAGACAGGTAGATATAATTTAGGCCATTTTTGGGCAATGACATCCTAGGTTTGTAAATTTGAATAATGACACCTCATTCTATAAAAAAGAGTCGAACACAGCCTTAATTGACATGAAATGTCTAATATGCCCTAATATATATTTTAATTCTCTCATAAAATACTTTAAGATATATTTTAATCCTCTCATAAAATGACCAAACTATCATCTCCTTATCGGCGAAGGTTGTGGGTGAAAATTGTTGATCAAATATGTATCATATACTATAGTATAATTTATTTAAATATTATTTGTAAATATAATATTTATTATAATAATCTATATATATTTATATAGTTTAATATCAATAAAATAAAACTATAAAATAAAAGAACCTATTAAAGTCGAGGTTAGAATTTAATTCTATAGCCTTAAGACAGATACGCACCGCTACGGTGCTAACGGACTCATCGGCGTCTATCTCCCAGGATACAACGACTTTTCTTCCTTTGGTAGTAGCACTTCAAACCAATGGAATAGGCGAATCAGCTCGGTGAAGTACTCTCAGACTCGGATTCGGACTCGAAGTGAGTGACTAAGGTTCGAACCCAATTAGTTAGGGTTGAACCCAAACAGAATCCCTAAGGTCTGAACCCAATTGGTTAGGGTCGAACCCAAACAGATTATAAAAGAAAAAGAGGGAGAAGTAAATTCAGAAGAGAGAAGATTTTGTTCTGAATTTTGTATATTGAAATGAATCCAAGGAGGGCTATTTATAGGCTTACTGGTGCCTATTCCAAATGGGTGCACCCATATTCCGAATGGATGCAACCATTGTGGACCAGTGAGACATTAGAAAGCCAAAACTGATTTAGGTTCAAAAGGTGCAACCCTTGGTTCAAACAAAAACTGTTTTATGGTTTTTAATTTAAATTTAAACCCAAAACAGATTAATCCGATCCAGCCCAGCAAGCAAACTTCGGCCATTAATTCAGCCCAGCCCAGCCCAGCGTGCTCCACCCGCAAGCCCACTTAAATAAGTCCAGTAGACAAATAAAATAAATTTCAACCACACAGGCCCAGTCCAACTTTGTGTAAAAAGGTTAGACCCATTTTACAATTAAGCCCCGCCCCGCCCCGCCCGGACCGGGTCGGGTCGGGTGTGTGTGGTAGTTGGTTCGGATCCAGGCTAGCCTAGGTCCTCCCCCTCTTAAAAACTTGGGTGCCCTTGGGCCCAAACCCAAATCCCATACTAGACATATATATACTCAAGGTTGCTTTGCTACTTTTTCGATGTGGGACAAGTATTTCCCACTTTATTCACACCCATTTAGGCTTTATAAATCACTTACTTTGGAGCCAATTTCTCATTCACCCGGAAACGGATTCGAGAAAATAAATATACCACGTTCATCTCCTCGCAGAGAGGAACGCGTTCGTCAATAGGTTCGCAAAAAATTCTTAGCGGAATCTTTTAAAAATCCTTCCAAAGTTTACGTTTTCTAATACCGTTTCCAACAATCCCCCACATAAATGAAAATTTGCGCAGATTACAAAAGGAGAAGATACAGACACTATAGAGAGTACTATTGGAAAGTTACTGCATCGGGATAGGTAGCTTTTGGCCTTGAACCTTCCCTAGTGTATTGCTATCGGATTTACTGGCTAACCAGTGAACATGATGTCTTGAACTGTTCAGCCGTTTATGTAAACCAAGACAATAGTAAACACACAGTTCCTTCCCGCACAGAGTCGGTTCTCATGGTTGTGTTCATATGGCCCTGAACAACGCCTGGTATTTCATGAGAGCTTTAGAAAACTTAGCCTTAGAAGTTTTCATAGAAGCGGCCCCACTTCACACTCATATAGGTGACTTCTTATTAAGAGTATCCTACCATACCCCACTTGAATTTTCAAGGTATAAGAGTCATTAAAAGCATAGCATATCCTACTCATCGCTGTAGGCAACACTGTCTCATCATAGAAATGGGTAGAAGATTAAATCTTCCCAGTGCTTCTGGTGAGCCATTCAGAATTTCTGTTGTCCCTTTGAACCTAGATCTTGGGATCTCCAGCCAAATAGGTTGGGTTTCCATTAAGATGACTCGTTAGCTTTCGGCTTTAATCCCATTCCCTTCGATGAACTATACACTTGCTCTCTTGTCAAACCTTTTATAAATGGATCCGCTAAATTATCTTTTGACCTGATATAATCTATTGAGATTATCCCACTTGAGAGCAATTGTCTAACGGTATTATGTCGTCGACGTATATGTCGAGACTTACCGTTGTACATATTACTTTGTGCCCTTCCAATTGCTGATTGACTATCACAATGTATACATATAGCGGGCACCGGTTTAGGCCAATTTGGAATATCTTCTAAGAAATTACGAAGCCACTCAGCTTCTTCACCAGCTTTATCCAAAGCAATAAATTCAGATTCCATTGTGGATCTGGCAATACAAGTTTATTTTGAAGATTTCCAAGATATGGCACCTCCTCCAACAGTAAAGACATAGCCACTTGTGGATTTAGAATCCTTTGTATCTGATATCCAATTAGTATCACTGCATTCTTCAAGTACTGCTGGATATTTAGAATAATGTAATCCATAACTTATAGTATATTTTAAATACCTTAGAACCCTGATTATTGCAGTCCAATGGTTCTTTCCTGGATTACTAGTATATCTACTCAATTTATTAACTGAGTATGCTATGTCTAGTCGTGTGCAATTCGTCAAATACATTAAGCTTCCTATAATGCAAGAATACTCAAGTTGTGATATGCTAGGATCAGTATTTTTCGATAAATGAAGATTTACATCAACAGGAGTCTTTACAAGACTACTATCCTCTTTATTAAACTTTTCTAATATTTTCTCAATATAGTGAGATTGAGATAATACTAGACCATCTAATGTTCTAGAAATCTTAATTCCTAGTATGACATCAGCTATGCCTAAATCTTTCATATCAAAATTTTTGGTCAACATCTTTTTAGTAGTTTTGATTATAACATCATTACTACCCATTATTAGCATATCATCCACATATAGGCACACAATGACATATCCATTTTGAGTGTTTTTCACATACACACATTTATCACACTCATTAATTTTAAAACCATTTGACAACATCACTTTGTTAAATTTTTCATGCCATTGTTTAGGTGCTTGTTTTAATCCATATAAGGATTTTACAAGTTTGCACACCTTCTTTTCTTTTCCTGGAACTATAAACCCTTCAGGTTATTCCATATAGATTTCCTCCTCTAATTCACCATTTAAGAAGGCAGTCTTAACATCCATTTGATGTATTTCTAAGTTTTGCAGTGCTGCAATAGCTAGTAACAATCTAATGGATGTTATTCTTGTGACTGGTGAATATGTATCAAAATAATCCAAGCCTTCTTTTTGCCTGTATCCCTTAGCAACAAGTCGGGCTTTATATTTTTCAATTGAACCATCAGGCTTCATCTTCCTCTTGAAAATCCACTTATACCCTAAAGGTTTAGTACCAGGAGGAAGATCCATCAGCTCCCAAGTATGATTTTGCATGATGGATTCAATTTCACTATTTATGGCTTCTTTCCATAAATTAGCTTCAGGAGAAGACATAGCTTCCTTGTAGCTTTGTGGCTCATTCTCCAATATATATGTCAGAAAGTCAGGACCGAATGACTTAGACGTTCTAGCTCTTTTGCTACGTCTAGGTTCTTTCTCATTTTCATCATCTATAGACTCTTGGTCTATATTCTCTTGTATATTGCTATTAGCAGTATCATAATTTCTTTTAAGAGGATTTTTGCATGGAAATATATCCTCAAAGAAATAAGCATTCCTTGACTCAATAATTGTATTGACATGGATATCAGGAATGTCTGATTTATGCACAAGAAAACGATATGCACTACTATTCTGTGTATAGCCTATGAAAATACCATCAAAGGTTTTTGGTCCTATCTTAACTTTCTTAGGAGTAGGAACCGCAACCTTAACTAAACACCCCCACACTTATAAGAATTTATAGGAAGGTTTTTGACCTTTCCATAATTCATAAGGTGTCACATTTGATTTCTTTTGAGGTACCTTGTTGAGAACATAATTAGCAGAGAGCAAAGCTTCCCCCCACAAATTCTGGGTTAAACTAGAACTTATCAACATAGCATTCATCATTTCTTTTAAGGTACGATTTTTGCGTTCAGTAACACTGTTCTGTTGAGGTGAATAAGGAGCGGTAGTTTGGTGAATAATACCATGTTCTGAGCAAATGTCAGCGAATGGTACTTCGTATTCACCACCTCTATCACTTCTAAACATCTTTATCTTTTTTCCAAGTTGATTCTCAACCTCATTCTTGTAATGTTTAAACATTTCCAAGGCTTCATCTTTACTTCTTAACAAGTATACATAACAATATCTTGTGCAGTCATCAATAAAAGTAACGAAATACTTTTTCCCACCTCTAGTTGGCACAGATTTAAAGTCACAGATATCACTGTGAATTAATGCTAGAGGTTCAGTACTTCGCTTTATGGAGTGAAATGAGGTTCTAGTCAATTTTGCTTCTACACATGTTTAGCATTTTTGATTTAAATCAATATTAAATTTAGGTATAGATTCCATGTTAATTAATCTACGAATAGTATCATAATTAACATGTCCTAACCTACCATGCCATACATCAGATGAGTCAATAATATAAGCAGAAGAAGCACTAGCTTTATTATTATCATTAATAGCTTTGGGTACAACAGTCATTACATTGAACTTAAATAGTCCATTACTTAGATACCCTTTGCCCACATACACCCCATTCTTAGTCAGCACAAACTTATCAGATACAAAGACCAGCTTGAACCCATTCTTGCTTAGTAGTGACCTAGAGACCAAGTTCTTCCTGATGTCTGGTACATGCAGCACATTATTAAGAGTGAGCTCTTTCCCTGAGGTCATTAGTAGCTTGATCTTTCCTTGTCCTTCAACCTTTGCAGTAGAAGAATTCCCCATGTAGAGTTGTTCTTCATTATCTATAGTTTCATAGGTAGTGAACATCCTCTTTTCAGAGCAAACATGACGAGTAGCTCTTGTGTCCACCCACCATTCTCTGTTGTTGCTTACCAGGTTGATTTCAGAAACCACAGCTGAAAGATTTAACTCTGATACATCAGCTGTCAACTTATCTTCTTCAGCTATATGCACCTCAGTGGTCTTCTTCTTGGGGTTATGATGTGTTTTGCGGCTACGACAATCTTTAGCTCGGTGTCCTAGCTTGCCGCATATGAAACACTTCCCAGTGAACTTCTTGTAGTTTCCTTGGCTAGGACCTTCTCCAGAGTGCTTCCTCTTCTTATTTTTCTGTCCAGCTTCCACTACATTTGCCTTTAACACCATTGAAGAATTTCCGGCTCTCTTTTCAGATGTACGGTTATCTTCTTCAATTCTCAGCCTGACAATTAAGTCTTCGAGCCCCATTTCCTTGCGCTTATGCTTCAAGTAATTTTTGAAATCTTTCCAAGTAGGTGGCAGCTTTTCAATGATTGAAGCTACTTGAAAGGATTCACTCAATGTCATCTTCTCAGCATGTATCTCATGTAGGATCAGCTGGAGCTCCTGCACTTGGCTCATGACTGTCTTGGAGTCTATCATTTTGAAGTCCAGAAATCGTCCAACCACGAATTTCTTCAAGCCAGCATCCTCTGTTTTATACTTTTTGTCTAACGACTCCCAAAGCTCTTTAGCAGTATTTATTGGACTGTACACATTATATAAGGTGTTGTCCAATCCATTGAGGATGTAGTTCTTGCATAGGAAGTCTCCATGCTTCCATGTATCAACAGCTCCAAGCTTGATAATGTCTGTATCACCCTCATCTAACACTGGAGCAGTCTCAGTCAGATACTTGCTTAGATTCATAGTTGTAAGGTAGAACATTATTTTCTGTTGCCACCTTTTAAACTCCGTCTCGTTGAATTTTTCGGGCTTCTCCCCATGACTGACGGGAACATTAGGCACGGTAATACTCGTACTTGCCATTTGTCTGTTATATATTGATATACAGACCACGAGTCAAATTATAATAATTATAACAACAATAATAATTAAATAATTATTACTATAGTATAAAGTTATCTGTCTTAAGATTGTTGATCAAATATGTATCATATACTATAGTATAATTTATTTAAATATTATTTGTAAATATAATATTTATTATAATAATCTATATATATTTATATAGTTTAATATCAAGAAAATAAAACTATAAAATAAAAAAACCTGTTAAAGTCGAGGCTAGAATTTAATTCTATAGCCTTAAGACAGATACGCCCCGCTACGGTGCTAACGGACTCTTCGGCGTCTATCTCCCAGGATACAACGACTTTTCTTCCTTTGGTAGTAGCATTTCAAACCAATGGAATAGGCAAATCGACTCGGTGAAGTACTCTCAGACTCGGATTCGGACTCAAAGTGAGTGACTAAGGTTCGAACTCAATTAGTTAGGGTTGAACCCAAACAGAATTCCTAAGGTTTGAACCCAATTGGTTAGGGTCGAACCCAAACAGATTATAAAAGAAAAAGAGGGAGAAGTAAATTCAGAAGAGAGAAGATTTTGTTCTGAATTTTGTATATTGAAATGAATCCAAGGAGGGCTATTTATAGGCTTAATGGTGCCTATTCCAAATGGGTGCACCCATATTCCGAATGGATGCAACCATTGTGGACTAATGAGACATTAGAAAGCCAAAACTGATTTAGGTTCAAAAGGTGCAACCCTTGGTTCAAACAAAAACTATTTTATGGTTTTTAATTTAAATTTAAACCCAAAACAGATTAATCCGATCCAGCCCAGCAAGCAAACTTCGGCCATTAATTCAGCCCAGCCCAGCGTGCTCCACCCGCACCCGCAAGCCCACTTAAATAAGTCCAGTGTAAAAAGGTTAGACTCATTTTACAATTAAGCCCCGCCCCGCCCCGCCCGGACTGGGCGGGCGGCGCGTGTGTGTGGTAGTTGGTTCGGATCCAGGCTAGCCTAGGTCCTCCCCTTCTTAAAAACTTGGGTGCCCTTGGGCCCCCAAACCCAAATCCCATACTAGACATATATATACTCAAGGTTGCTTTGTTACTTTTTCGATGTGGGACAAGCATTTCCCACTTTATTCACACCCATTTAGGCTTTATAAATCACTTACTTTGGAGCCAATTTCTCATTCACCCGGAAACGGATTCGAGAAAATAAATATACCACGTTCATCTCCTCACAGAGAGGAACGCGCTCGTCAATAGATTCGCAAAAAATTCTTAGCGGAATCTTTTAAAAATCCTTCCAAAGTTTGCGTTTTCTAATGCCGTTTCCAACAAAAATGCGATGGTCGGGTAAAGCGCAAAATGAACGACCTCTTGTTTTTTGAGAAGGAATAATGCTAGCTTATAATATTGAGTGATTTAAGATAACAGATCAGAAAATTATATCTACAATCCCGGGCCAAATAACAGAACAAACTTTCTTTCTTTTTCTTTTCTTTTTTGTCAAGGTTTGTTTTTCCATTGTCAATTAAGAGGTTAAAGTGATGAGATTTGGTCAAATACTGGGCATGAGCCCTCTGGATCCTTACAAAGCCATGGCGAGGATATGGAATAACGTTGAATATCTCACCATTCTCGACATGTATGTGAAAAAAAGCAAAGAAAATTCAGGCCGACATGAGAGGGTCGAAAGAGAGACGAGAATGTGTGTTTGGTAAAAATAGAATTGAAAAGAGAAAGATAAGGAGAGGGTAATTATTTGGTTATTTTATGAGAGAATTAAAATATATCTTAAAGCATATTAGACATTTCATATTAATTAAAGTTGTGTTTGGCTCCTTTTTTTTTTTAATAGAATAGGATGTCATTGTTCAAATTTGCAAATTTGGGAGGTGTCATTGTCTAAAAACAACTTAAGTTGTATCTACCTATCTTTTAGACAAACTTAAAAGTGTGTCATTGACTCATTCCAATTTACCTTTTTTATTTTTATTTTTATTTTTTTGATACAAGTCTTATTAGGATGGTACTTCTTACAAAAAAAAATAGTGGGTCTATTATGATAATCTTTTTTTTTTTTTTTTTTTATCATATATATGTATGTGTGTATATATATATATATTTATTTTTGAGCACATGTCACATGCCACATGTCACATGCCTTTCATTAAAGTTGCAGACTTTTTTATTTTTATTTTTTGATACAAGTCATAGATGGTACCCCTTAAAAAAAAAATAGTGGGTCTATTATAATAATTTTATTTTTTATCTCTTTCTCACACACACACACACATATATATATATATATATATATATATATATATATATATATGTATATATATATTTTGAGCACATGTCATATTATGAATGATATTTTTTAAAAAATGGTAATTTATTATAATCATCTTATTCTTTATCATATTTTTATTTTTATTTTTGATAAGTAAAATGTTAGATTAACCATAAAAAAAAAAAAAGAAAAAAAGAAAAAAAAAAAGAAAAAGAAAAAGAAAAAGATACATGTAGACCGAATGATGATGCTGCCAAAAAAATTATATATGCATATATATGCCCGTTAGAAAGAAGAGGATTAACGTAACATAACGAATACTTAGTATAAAATATATAACATAACATAACAAATACTTAGTGTAAAATATAAAAGAAGAAGATTATTCAAATATGCACGTTAAAAAGAAGAATTTTAAGATCGGGATGTAAAAAAGAAAAAAAAAAATGAGAAAACTTTAAACCAAAAAAAGTTAAAAGGAAAATTTAACCACAATAGTTTCTCCATTTTCATTAGCAAGAAATTTCTGTGAAGATGTTCAGTGCAAAACCTATGGAAGTAACAATCAGTTAGATATAACATTTACTGCAAATTAAATCCTAATTGAGAATAATATTTCCTTCAAGATTCAATTTTTCACTTCAGAACAGAAGAAAACAACTATTTATTAAGTAACCATTAGCTTTAAAAGTTGGCAAGATAGGCAATCCCAATAAACCTGATTGTTCAAGCAATTCTACATTATTGGATTTTTACCCCCAGGAAAATTTCCCCTTTTGGTCTGACACTAGCAACATTGGAAAAAAATTTAAATAAATAATCACTATCATATACATGGTTACCATCGGATTCACCACAAAATCGAAACAGGTCGTCTTCAAAAAGGGTTTTCCTTTCAGAGTCTCGGCCATAGGAACATAAATGTTACATGATGATGCCAAAAATCTCTGTTCTGCTCTCTGGGTTGAAAGTTGTGTAAAATATCATTCTTATTATTATTATTATTTATTATTATTATTATTTTCATAGGAGTTGGAAAAACTTTGACCATCACCATTTTGCAGGATATTGAATGAACCAAAAAAACAAATAAGGTTACAGTTCTCATTCCAAATTTCCCAGTTGCAAACATGCCATAAAAATGGTAAAGATAAAGACAAAGACAGAAAGAAATAAGAATCTAACGCATCAACAAACATAATATTTATAAGCTTACAATAAAAATAAAAGGGAGATGATGATGGTCTCTTACTGAAAAGAAAAGTGGCCACTCTTCTCTTTTTCTTGGGAAGGGCTCTTCTTCTCTTATGTCATGGGGACATCACTTTTGTCTCAGTACTCAAATGTGCCTCGGACCATTTTAGTACTATGTCTGGACTTGAAATAAACCTCACAAAGAGCACAGTCTTCTTCTCTAGCATTGATCATCACACTGAATCTTCCATATCAAACCTCTTTGGCATTGGGGTTGGTTCACTTTCAGTCAAGTACTTCTGAGTCCCTTTGATCTCTACAAGTCTCAAAGCATCCCACTGTAGCATACTCATTGAGAAGATTACTCACAGAATCTCCCACTGGACCTCCAGGTCCCTATCATATGCAGGGAGACTTCAACTTGTCAGAGCTGTCATTGTATCCACACAAATCTACTGGACAAGAATTTTCATCCTCCCAATGGCTGTCATTGGTGAACTCAACAGAATATTTAGAGCTTTCCTATGGTCTGGGCAGAAATGAAAGCCAGTGGAGCAAAGGTGGGATGGAGCAAAGTTTGCAGACCTAAGCAATTGGTTGGGCTAGGCATCCCAAACCTAGAGCTAGCCAACAAAGCAGGTATTTTGAGACATTTGTGTGAGCTACACTCTGATGACACTGACAGATTGTGGATTAGATGGTGCAAAACTCATCTTATTAGATTAAGAAACTTCTGGACCATCAAGATTCCATCTCCATGTTCATGGAGCTGGAGAAAAATCTTGCAACTTAGACATCATGCAAGAATGCTAATTCATCAAAAACATGATTGGCAATGGCAGTGACACTTACTTGTGGTAGGATAATTGGGCACCTGGAGGCCCTCTATGCACTAGATTCCCGATCTCTTTGCTATCTGATGCTGGGCTCAATGAGGATATTACAATTGATAGGTTCATCACCAACTCAACTTGGTTGTTTCCACCATCACTGCTAGCTGCCATCCCAGAACTTCTCTCCCTACAATTGCCATGTCCTTCAAGGTCTGACACAAAAATCTGGACTGCATCCTCCTCAGGACAATTCAACTTGAAACATACATCATTGTTTATGGCAGCCCCTTCTAAACAAGTGCCTTGGTTTAACCTGGTATGGCTATCGTATGAAATTCAATCTGTGGTTAGCAGCACAGTGCAAACTCCCCACACTAGACAGTAAATCAATGGTAAAACACCTTAACTTTTGCATTCTGTGTTGAAAATAAACTTGATTTTAGTATTTAGTATTTTCAAGTATTTTTGTATCCATGATGCATGTATTAATTTAGCATGTTAGTGGGTAGTAAATTGTCTTAGTGGGAGTTAAGGTTATGTAAAATAAAGAGTTATGAGAGTTAAGCCTAACAAATACTATGTTAGTGGGAGTTATACATATTGAAGATTATGTTAGTGGGAGATAGGAGAGTTATGGACATTTAAATGTAATGGTTACACATACATATGTGAGGCCTATATATTCATGTACTCTAGTCAAATAATATATCAAGTGAAATAAAAAGTATTTTCCTCAATTTCTATTCTCTTCCAAATAGTATAGTGTTGTGTGTGTAACTAGGCCACTATTTCCAACAAAGTGGTATCAGAGCAAGATTTCATGTTCAAAGGCAGATTTCATGTTCAGAGCCTAGACGATCCTGAAGGCCAGACGAAGTTGATCCTAGAAGGTTCAACATTTAAGAAAAACATGTTTCTCCTTGATGATGATGAAGGGGAGAAAATGTATTTTCTTAGTGAAAAGATGATGTTCTCTAATTACAAGAGAATGAGAATCATCATGACTTCATACCTCAAAGCATGCGATTTGTGGGATGTTGTTGGAGAAGAGCCAAAGAATGGCATGTCCAACAAGCTTCATGAAAAGAAAGAAGATAAGGCATTGGTAGTGTTGCAAAAGGCAATACATCAAGAAATTTGGGAGTATTTTGGAGAGTCCAAAACTCCAAGTTGTATTTGGAAGATGCTCGAGACCATCGTTTCCAATCATAGAGGTGAATCACTACCCATGGAGTATTGGGTACAATGCTTTGAGAATGATGAGTTTACGAAAGATGATTATGAAAGTCTTGAAGACAAAGTTGTGGAGAATGAAGAGGTGTATCGTGCAAAAGAAGTTGAAGATTTTGGAGATTCAAAAGTTGAAGAAGAATTTGAAATGGTGAATAAGGAAGAGGTAAGAAAAGGTGTTAAAGAAGAGATTGAAAAAGTGAAGGAGGATGAAGTGAAAATAGAAGATTTAGAAGAAGGAAGTGCTAAAGAAGAGGCAAAAGTTCAAGTTGGTGAATTAACATCTTCAGGTATGGTTACAAATTCCACCTTGAAAGAAGTTATATTTGACTTATTTGATGAAATTATTATTTCTTCATATTCATCAAATAATGCTTATTTTGTGGAGAATGATGAACTTCTCTTAAAGAAAGTTGTTCCAAAGAAGTATGAGATTGAAGCCCAGGATGATAAGAAATTCTCATATTATTTTTTAAAAAATAGTTTGGAGAATTTTGTAATTGATACAGGTTGGGTGAATATGGAATTATTTTTTGACTCTAAAGAAGAAGTATATGTGAAGTTGAAGATTCATAAAAAATTTAAGAAGAAAAAAGATCGATGGTGTGCTTGTATAAAGAGGATGATATATGATTATGTGAAGACATCAAACAAGCATTTGAAGAAGTTTCACAAGCCCTACACATCAATGGAAATGGCCAAGAAGATTGAAGCTATTGAAGGGGGTGGAATTGAAGATCAACTATCGAACTTTTGATCAAGCCCCCAAGATTAATAAGAAAGTTTTTCAAGTTACAAAATCAAGTTTAAAGGGGGGTGTTGAAAATAAACTTGATTTTAGTATTTAGTATTTTCAAGTATTTTTGTATCCATGATGCATGTATTAATTTAGCATGTTAGTGGGTAGTAAATTGTCTTAGTGGGAGTTAAGGTTATGTAAAATAAAGAGTTATGAGAGTTAAGCCTAACAAATACTATGTTAGTGGGAGTTATACATATTGAAGATTATGTTAGTGGGAGATAGGAGAGTTATGGACATTTAAATGTAATGGTTACACATACATATGTGAGGCCTATATATTCATGTACTCTAGTCAAATAATATATCAAGTGAAATAAAAAGTATTTTCCTCAATTTCTATTCTCTTCCAAATAGTATAGTGTTGTGTGTGTAACTAGGCCACTATTTCCAACATTCTGTGCCTTAACAATCCTGAGTCACACGACCACCTCTTCATCAATTGCTCTTTCATCTCCCCTATCTGGAGGTACATCAAGCTGAAATGCAAAGTTTTTTGAAAAGGTTCTGCCAAATCCCTCAGAAGTTGAGGTTTAAGACAACGAGGGGATTATAGGAGTTAGATCTTAGAAAGCAGGATGTATGTGATGGTACAAACATATTGCTTATGCATTGACCGGAGCAAACCTTTGTCCATTTGCGAAAACCTTTATCTAAAGTGAAATATAAGCATGAATATGAGCTCCTCCAAAATTGTTGCGTGCATGCCTGTGAAGATTTATGATTTTGTTGGATATCTGTGCAACTAAATGCAAATAACGCACCAATATATGTGAGAACCTACAACCCATCAAACCACTCCTACATGGTGTCTAACATCTGTATAAACCTAGGTTTGCTCATAAGGTTTATAAATCATGGTTTTTGTATTCTTTAAGAAATAAAATATTTTGAAAGCTTTCCCACAGAAAGTATGCTGCATGAGATTTAAAAATTTACTCATATAAAATGTCATTTAGGGCATGAAGTCCCACAAAAGTAAACTAAAACCAGAGGTTTGGATGATGATATAGAAAGTTAAGAATGGATTACCTTGTACCATTGTAGTTCTCTATGCACATCCATAGCTGCACCTGGAGCATTACTGAATACTTTCCAAAACTGTTGTTCTCCTTGCTTTTCCGAGTTTCCATCTGGTTTTCCTAGGGTTTTAGACAATACTGCAGGACATGCAGCTATATGTAGCATGCTGTCAGATTTTACTAGAATTTCTGTAATTTTGTTTCTTTTTGCAGTACTTAAACCATAGAAGAGGTTCTATATTCTCTCCTGTCGGTAAGCAATTGCAATGTGAAAAATGCTTCCACTTTCCTTATTCCCCCATAATAAAGTAGGATTGGACCTCAGAACTTCCTCAACAAATTCAACATTCCCACATTTGATGGCTCTTTTTATCGCCTCAAAGTATGCTTCAATCTGTTGAGGATCAGAAGTCGAGTTTGGATGACACATCTTTTTGAGTAGTTCATGGGCTTGGAAGAGTTTGTTCTTCATGTTAAATATTTCTTGCTTGTCATCTACAATTCTTAACCAAGAAGAAATAGTTTAAAAATACATTAAAAACTATTACCATTACAATAACCATATAAATAGTAGTACTCTACATACCAATTACTTAAAGAACATTCGACATTAGTCCTTTCAGACAATGGAGCACTGTTATGATAAAAAAGAACAGTCACACTGTCAGAATATATCTAATTAACATTTCTAAAAGATACAACATAAAATGAGTTTGAACCCTGGCATCTCCTTATATTGGCCCTCAAGTCACCAAGGTTTAAGACCAAGTTCTATCGCCCAATGGGTTTCTCCTCTCCTTTCAAAGCCAAAGCTAGAGTGTTCGAGTCTCCCCAAGATCATTGTGGGAGTTACGGAATATTTGCCAGGACAAAAGAAGAGAAAAAAAAGTTACCAAGGTTAAGATGACCAACAATACGTATGCATCATGGGTCTTTCACAGAGTACGACGGGATTTTAAATTACAAGGGCAATGGAAACTACTACAAAGGTGCATTTAGGAGAGAGATATTTGGTCCAAATACTGTATGACCCAGCCAATATGAAATGTTCAGAGGGGCTGAATAGATACAGGCCTAATATTTGGCATAATTTGCATGAAGTAGATGACCCAAAGAGTGCTACAAGAAGTCATGATCCCAGATAACATAGGAGGCACCTAGTTTTGTCAACATGGGAGACAATTCACCATCCACATTAAACCTCTAAACTAATTGCAACCATTTTGCAATGTCATCCTCATTTAAGCGGACGAGCAAAGAGGATGATGAGTGAAAGATTCCCTCGCATTTCATTTATAAAAAATGTTTTGCTCACATTTGATAATTTGAAATGAACAGATTCCTCTGTTTCTATATTCTTCTTTTATAAATATATATAAGTTGACATGAAACCAAATATCTCAGTCTTTTTCAGTAGACACATGACAAGATTTCTTCTATAATGGATGCATTCATGAAGCCTTTGAAATTGGAATGATACAGAGATTTGGCGGGCTCGGGAATATTTTCTTCATCGCAGTACTTATTATAAAAGACATTCACTGGTTGAACATCCATACCTATTAGAAAGGAAAAGGAAGGCTGATATCATCTAAATATAGAAACACATTTTGTAACTTAAGATTATTAGTACTTCATTCAAAAAGATAAAAAAAAAGTCACACTATCAATACTACAAAACAGATTGCAAATGCAACAGTTTTAATCACTCTAACTAAGCATGTATTTTAACAACCAATAGAAACTTACTCCATCATCTGTAATATGACAGTACAAAAGTTGGAATAAATATATAGGAGAAATGCTGGCGACAATTGCAACTGATATCCTATTACGCTGATAGCAGGATCAGTAAAGTAGCTAGACTTAGGAATTGTTGTTGGAAAGATATATGCTTCGTGTGTCATTTAAGATATAACAAACCTTATACTAATACGTCATGTGATAATTAACAATATGCTAAAAAATCATTAATTAAATATACAACTCTATATTTAATTAAATATGCAAAATAATTTAATAAAATAATAATAATATACAAGGAATGAACTTGGACCGAGGCTAGTATTGGATACTATGTTCTTAAAACAGATTCGCCCCACTATGGTGCTAACGGGCTCAGTGGTGTCTATCTCCCAGGATACAACGGTCTACATTCACCAGTAGCAGCACTACAAACTCGTGGATACAGCGAACCTCCTCCGTGTAATACTCTTTCTGACTCAAAAATGCATCTATATACTATATAAATGTTGAATTGGGAGCAATCTGAACCAAATGTTCGGACCAATCTTAATATGGCTCGATGAAATTGAATTATGGTCTAAGTGGTTCAGACCACTTAACCTATGGTTTGAACCCACTTGGGTTGGGTTCAAGTCTAGAGAGGGAAATAGAAGAAATTGAAAAAATGAATAAATTGCAAATGATCAAAAGGGGGGTATTTATAGGCAACAAGGTGCCTTTTCGGATTGGGTGCAACCCTTTGAAAAAAACTAAAAAGCAGTTTTTAATTAATGTGCTTTTTCGGATTAGGTGTGTCTCTTCATCATTGGACACAATCATTTATATGTGTCTCTTCACACTGGATACATCCATTCCAATTGGTTGCAATGGTTCACATGGTGTCTGTTCACCAATAGACACATCCACTCCAATAGGTTGCAATGGTTCACATGGTGTCTGTTCACTAATAGACACATCCACTCCAATAGGTTGTAATGGTTCATATGAATAGTTATGTCTATTGGTTTTGAGTTGCAACCCTTTAGAAATAGATGCAACTCTTTGAAAAACAGATGCAACCTTTTAGAAATAGATGCAACCTTTTGTAAAAAAACTAACTTTTAATTTAAATTAAAAAACTAACCACCCATTTAAATAAGCCCAGCCCAAAATTAAAGGTCCAATTCAAGATATCATTTAGTAAAAAGAATAATTGGACTTTACAATTAGACCCAAGTTCAAGCCCAAATTTGGCTTATTTAAATTTCAATTAGTTTCAACATTTTTTCCATGTGGGACAAACACTTCCCACATTTTGCATACCCATTCAGGCTTATCAAAACACCACACTTTGGAGCTAATTTCTCATTCACCCGGAAACAGATTTGAGAAAGTAAATATACCACGTTCATCTCCTTATGGAGAGAAATGCGCTCCTCTAGAGATCCGCAAAAAATTATTAGCGGAATCTATTCCAAACCTCATCCAAAGTTTATGTTTTTAGTGCCCCCGTTTCCAACAATCCCCCACATGAATGAAAATTTGCGTAAAACGTAAAAGATGATCGTGCAGACACTAGAGAGAGTATAGTTGGAAAGTTACTGCATCAAAATAGGTAGTTTTTGGCTTTGAACCTTCCCTGGTGTATTGCTATCGGATTTACTGGCTAACCAGTGAACGCGGTGTCTTGAACTGTTCAGCTGTTTGTGTAAACCAAGACAATAACGAACACACAGTACATTTCCTCACAAAGTTGGTTCTCATTGTTGTATTCATTTTAGCCCTGAACAACTCCTGGTATTCAATGAGTGCTCTAAAAAACTTAGCCTTTATTGTTCTCATAGAAGCGACCCCACTTCACATTCATAAAGGTGATTACTTATTAAGAGTATCCTACCATACCCCACTTGAATTTTCAAGGAATAAGAGTCATTAAAAGCGTAACTTATCCTAATCCTCGCTATAGGTAGCACTGTCTCATCATAGAAATGGGCAGAAGATTTATATCTTCCCAGTGCTTCTTGTGAGTCACTCAGAATTTCTGTTGTCCCTTTAAACCTAGAGTTTGGGATCTCCAGTCAACTAGGTTGGGTTTCCATTAAGGTGACTCGTTAGCTTTCGGCTTTTAATCCCATTCCCCTCGATGATTTGTACAATTGCTCTCTAGTACAACCCTCAATTTTATATGTAGCTACAAGGTTGTGTTTAGAAATATTACACTCTGCAGAGATTTCTCCAGGTGAGAGCAACTGTATACTTTGTGCCCTAAAATTATTTTCTTTAATGGCACAGGTGTAGACTTACTTTGAAATGTCCTCTAGGTGAAGTCTATTGACTTTTCTATTTGATTTATTCAAAGTTTCTAACTTTGAGTTATATTAAGAACATACAACTACACCTTTAATATAAAAGACATATTCACTCTTGAATTTGAAGTCTTTAATATCTCATATCCAGATCGCATCACTGTTATACCTCCAATTTAGTTAGATACCTCGATCTAAGTAATATTGGATTTAGGGTGTATCTTAACTACCCAATTTATTGTTTTTCAGTGATCCGATCCTGGATTGAAAATGTGTAATTAAACACAGTTATTAAGATGCCTTGTAATCTTAACCAATGATATACTTTGACTAGTATTTATATTTGAGATTTACATCTATAAAAGTTAGTTAGGCTTTTGTTATCATAACTAGTTTTATCTCAATCTCACTCTATTGAGAATATACTATGTTATCAGATATTAAATCTTTCATATCAAATATACTAATTAGTATATCATTAATATTTGTAAGGCATACAATGACTTATACATTACATTTATGTCATTGCCTTGGTACCAGCTTTAATCCACTCAAGGACTTATAAGCTTACACACTTTCCTCTTCAACTAGAACAAATAATTCAGCTCTTCCGCAGGAAAAAGAACTCTTCTAGTTGTTCCATAATATTTTTTTCATAGGAAACAACATGCACTATTCTTATAATACTATAAATGATTTTTGGTTCTATCCAAAATCTTTTAGGATTAAGAACCCTACATTTATAAGTATTTCTTATCTGGTGAGGTAACTCATAGCAAATTTCATCTATGGACAATATCCCCCCACAACTTTGGGATAATCCTGAAATTTTATATATGATATATTTCTTATGGTTTTCCAACTCTTGAAATATCATATATTAAATATTTCACCTCATCTACCTTTTCAAGGTTCTATATTCGCTTCTCAACAAGCATGCATAACAGTCTCTAGTGCATATGTATTTACTTTATCTCTAGCTTGTTCTTATAATATGTCACATACGTTATTGTGAATTAATACTAGAGATATTAATTACAATGGGCTTTAATTAATATTTGATTCTACATCTCTTGTATTCATGAATTGAGTTATTCATGTTTAGGTTCATGTTAAGTCAATCATCTTAACATGTCATAACCTTTCATGTGTTACATATCGCATAACTCAACCATTTAAGCAAATAACCCACTTATTGTTTAAGCTTTGGATACATCACCACAAAGTGATCACTCACTTCTCAACTATCATTACTAGTTAAAACTGAGTTTTTAAGCTCTCATTACTAGCTTAGATTAAACACACTCTTCTCATTAATTACTTCTAATTTATAATGAGCACCTACTTCTCTGCTATTACCACTAGCTTGAAGTTAAGTTTGCTCAGTTATCAATTCTAGTAGCTCTTAACTTTAGTACACACTTAACTAAGTAGTTTACCTTGGTAGTAGAGTAATTTGTTTTGAAAAATATTCTTCAAAAACTACTTTACAAGTAGTATTCTTCACTCCTACATGAACAGATATGATGTATAGCTCAAATAGCTTATGGCTAAAATGGCTACTCATCACTCTCGTGTTTTTTACTACCAAGTAGAGAGCAAGAACCAACTAACAAATTTTCATCTTCCTCTTAGGTTCTGTGCACCTCATTAATCATTTTAACTTTTGGCTAAGCCAACTAGTTTGCAACACATTAACATTTTAACTTTCAGCTAAATTGTACATTATACCTAACTAGCTTGATTTAGCTTGTCTCACTGTACTTGCTTACTGTATCCATAACATTTTTCACTAAACACTTTAAAGTTATCGAAAAATCTTATCTTATTCGGCCCATTCATAGCTATACGTGTCTTTAAATACTAGTACAGATCTTTTTCCCTTGACTATCGGGAGAATTGACATAGCTAGACTAGTCAATTTTTGTCTGTTGTATTAAATACACAAATCAGTCACTCATACAAAATTAATAATATCACACATTAAATCAACTATATTGTAAAATTAAATTACTATGCACATTAAGTAATATTATAATCTCAATTAAAAGTAAGCATTTATATAAATAATATTGAACTCACATAAATAATATTATACCACATAAGTAATTATATCACATAACTAATATAAGAAATAATAATATTCAGGAGAAGACTTTGCTTTCTCAAAGCTTTGTGCCTCATTCTCCAATAAACATGCTAGAAAATCAGGACCAAAAGATGCAAACGTTCTAGCCTACAAAAAAATGATATGCACTGATGTTATGAGCAAAACCTATCAAATGTTTTATGTAACGATCCACTCCACCACATAGTATGATATTGTCTGCTTTGGGATCGAGCCTGCACGATTTTGTTATTAGGTTTTAGCTCAAAATGTCTCATACCAATTGGAGATAACACCACTACATAAAATTCCTTTACCTTTCTCTTACGTAGGTGGTGTGGGACTGTGCACCTGTAACTTGCTCAATGTGATAGCATGTCAGTGCCTCTTGCACCCACCCACGGCACACCCATCCACAAGGTTGCCACATTATAAGTCCCACTTTAACTTTCTTAAAAGTAGGAACTGCAAACTTAGTTAGACATCCCCACACTTCTAGAATTTATAGAAAAGTTTTTTGACCTTTCCATAATTTATATGATGTCACATTAGTTTCGTTTGAGGTATTTTATTGGTAACATAATTTGCTAAAAGTAAAACTTCCCCCCACAAATTCTGAGTTAAACCAGAACTTGTCAACATAACATTCATCATTTCTTCGTGAATGATACCATGTTTTGAATAAATATCAGCAAATGATGATTCGTATTCACGAATTCTATCATTTCTTAACACCTTGTCAAGTTGATTCTCAATCTCATTTTTGTAATGTTTAAATATTTCTAAGGTTTTATCTTTACTTCGTAACAGATATAGATAACATTATCTTGTGCAATCATTGATAAAAAGAATGAAATACCTTTTCTTATCTCTAGTTGGCACAAATTTAAGATAATATAATATACTACATAATATTATATTACAAAATTAAAATAATTCAACTAATATTGAATTATATAAATAATTCAATAATTTACTAATTTAACATGCTTCAATTTCACATAATATTGAATACATCAATATTTAGTATATTATCATATAATAATGTATATAACATTATTTTATTATATCTCATTTATTAGTATAATCTTTACTTGTTTATATCTTAAATAAAAACATATAATAAAACATACGCAATGAGTGATTCTGTCTTAAGATTGTTAGTAAAATATATACTTTATATGACATTTAAGATATAACAAACCTTATACTAATATGTCATGTGATAATTAACAATATGCTAAGAAATCATTAATTAAATATGCAACTCTATATTTAATTAAATATGCAAAATAAAGTAATAAAATAA